>NC_139346.1:385000-2794000 GCF_055883805.1 Amblyomma maculatum | reverse complement strand
TGAAGCTGTGAATCGGTGATGCGCTGCTACCTGCTTCTGCCTCAGTTTCGTCGGCACCAGTTCTAATGGCTACAAGAACTGATGTAGATAAAGGACAAAACTACATCGTGTCATCGAGGCTTTCCCAATTCAAGACATGGCTTTGTGATGTCACCGGAAATCTCGCTATAAAGTATGCACAGTTATAGACCTTCTTCATTGGGCGCGGCGAAATGGCCGAGTGCGGGCCGCTCATCATGCGTTTTGCTTTCACTCTTCAGGCGTTGCTGCTGTGAATCGGTGATGCGCTGCTACCTGCTTCTGCCTCAGTTTCGTCGGCACCAGTTCTAACGGCTACAAGAACTGATGTGGATAAAGGACAAAACTACATCGGCATCGAGGCTTTTCCATTTTCAAGACATGGCTTTGTGATGTCACCTGGAAATCTCGCTATAAAGCATGCACAGTTATAGACCTTCTTCATTGGGCGCGGCGAAATGGCCGAGTGCGGGCCGCTCATCATGCGTTTTGCTTTCACTCTTCAGGCGTTGCTGCTGTGAATCGGTGATGCGCTGCTACCTGCTTCTGCCTCAGTTTCGTCGGCACCAGTTCTAACGGCTACAAGAACTGATGTGGATAAAGGACAAAAATACATCGGCATCGAGGCTTTCCCATTTTCAAGACATGGCTTTGTGATGTCACCTGGAAATCTCGCTATAAAGCATGCACAGTTATAGACCTTCTTCATTGGGCGCGGCGAAATGGCCGAGTGCGGGCCGCTCATCATGCGTTTTGCTTTCTCTCTTCAGGCGTTGCTGCTGTGAATCGGTGATGCGCTGCTACCTGCTTCTGCCTCAGTTTCGTCGGCACCAGTTCTAACGGCTACAAGAACTGATGTGGATAAAGGACAAAACTACATCGGCATCGAGGCTTTCACATTTTCAAGACATGGCTTTGTGATGTCACCTGGAAATCTCGCTATAAAGCATGCACAGTTATAGACCTTCTTCATTGGGCGCGGCGAAATGGCCGAGTGCGGGCCGCTCATCATGAGTTTTGCTTTCACTCTTCAGGCGTTGCTGCTGTGAATCGGTGATGCGCTGCTACCTGCTTCTGCCTCAGTTTCGTCGGCACCAGTTATAACGGCTACAAGAACTGATGTGGATAAAGGACAAAACTACATCGGCATCGAGGCTTTCCCATTTTCAAGACATGGCTTTGTGATGTCACCTGGAAATCTCGCTATAAAGCATGCACCTTCTTCATTGGGCGCGGCGAAATGGCCGAGTGCGGGCCGCTCATCATGCGTTTTGCTTTCACTCTTCAGGCGTTGCTGCTGTGAATCGGTGATGCGCTGCTACCTGCTTCTGCCTCAGTTTCGTCGGCACCAGTTCTAACGGCTACAAGAACTGATGTGGATAAAGGACAAAACTACATCGTCATCGAGGCTTTCCCATTTTCAAGACGGCTTTGTGATGTCACCTGGAAATCTCGCTATAAAGCATGCACAGTTATAGACCTTCTTCATTGGGCGCGGCGAAATGGCCGAGTGCGGGCCGCTCATCATGCGTTTTGCTTTCACTCTTCAGGCGTTGCTGCTGTGAATCGGTGATGCGCTGCTACCTGCTTCTGCCTCAGTTTCGTCGGCACCAGTTCTAACGGCTACAAGAACTGATGTGGATAAAGGACAAAACTACATCGGCATCGAGGCTTTCCCATTTTCAAGACATGGCTTTGTGATGTCACCTGGAAATCTCGCCATAAAGCATGCACAGTTATAGACCTTCTTCATTGGGCGCGGCGAAATGGCCGAGTGCGGGCCGCTCATCATGCGTTTTGCTTTCACTCTTCAGGCGTTGCTGCTGTGAATCGGTGATGCGCTGCTACCTGCTTCTGCCTCAGTTTCGTCGGCACCAGTTCTAACGGCTACAAGAACTGATGTGGATAAAGGACAAAACTACATCGGCATCGAGGCTTTCCCATTTTCAAGACATGGCTTTGTGATGTCACCTGGAAATCTCGCTATAAAGCATGCACAGTTATAGACCTTCTTCATTGGGCGCGGCGAAATGGCCGAGTGCGGGCCGCTCATCATGCGTTTTGCTTTCACTCTTCAGGCGTTGCTGCTGTGAATCGGTGATGCGCTGCTACCTGCTTCTGCCTCAGTTTCGTCGGCACCAGTTCTAACGGCTACAAGAACTGATGTGGATAAAGGACAAAACTACATCGGCATCGAGGCTTTCCCATTTTCAAGACATGGCTTTGTGATGTCACCTGGAAATCTCGCTATAAAGCATGCACAGTTATAGACCTTCTTCATTGGGCGCGGCGAAATGGCCGAGTGCGGGCCGCTCATCATGCGTTTTGCTTTCACTCTTCAGGCGTTGCTGCTGTGAATCGGTGATGCGCTGCTACCTGCTTCTGCCTCAGTTTCGTCGGCACCAGTTCTAACGGCTACAAGAACTGATGTGGATAAAGGACAAAACTACATCGGCATCGAGGCTTTCCCATTTTCAAGACATGGCTTTGTGATGTCACCTGGAAATCTCGCTATAAAGCATGCACAGTTATAGACCTTCTTCATTGGGCGCGGCGAAATGGCCGAGTGCGGGCCGCTCATCATGCGTTTTGCTTTCGCTCTTCAGGCGTTGCTGCTGTGAATCGGTGATGCGCTGCTACCTGCTTCTGCCTCACTTTCGTCGGCACCAGTTCTAACGGCTACAAGAACTGATGAGGATAAAGGACAAAACTACATCGTCATCGAGGCTTTCCCATTTTCAAGACATGGCTTTGTGATGTCACCTGGAAATCTCGCTATAAAGCATGCACAGTTATAGACCTTCATTGGGCGCGGCGAAATGGCCGAGTGCGGGCCGCTCATCTGCGTTTTGCTTTCACTCTTCAGGCGTTGCTGCTGTGAATCGGTGATGCGCTGCTACCTGCTTCTGCCTCAGTTTCGTCGGCACCAGTTCTAACGGCTACAAGAACGGATGTGGATAAAGGACAAAACTACATCGGCATCGAGGCTTTCCCATTTTCAAGACATGGCTTTGTGATGTCACCTGGAAATCTCGCTATAAAGCATGCACAGTTATAGACCTTCTTCATTGGGCGCGGCGAAATGGCCGAGTGCGGGCCGCTCATCATGCGTTTTGCTTACACTCTTCAGGCGTTGCTGCTGTGAATCGGTGATGCGCTGCTACCTGCTTCTGCCTCAGTTTCGTCGGCACCAGTTCTAACGGCTACAAGAACTGATGTGGATAAAGGACAAAACTACATCGGCATCGAGGCTTTCCCATTTTCAAGACATGGCTTTGTGATGTCACCTGGAAATCTCGCTATAAAGCATGCACAGTTATAGACCTTCTTCATTGGGCGCGGCGAAATGGCCGAGTGCGGGCCGCTGATCATGCGTTTTGCTTTCACTCTTCAGGCGTTGCTGCTGAGAATCGGTGATGCGCTGCTACCTGCTTCTGCCTCAGTTTCGTCGGCACCAGTTCTAACGGCTACAAGAACTGATGTGGATAAAGGACAAAACTACATCGGCATCGAGGCTTTCCCATTTTCAAGACATGGCTTTGTGATGTCACCTGGAAATCTCGCTATAAAGCATGCACAGTTATAGACCTTCTTCATTGGGCGCGGCGAAATGGCCGAGTGCGGGCCGCTCATCATGCGTTTTGCTTTCACTCTTCAGGCGTTGCTGCTGCGAATCGGTGATGCGCTGCTACCTGCTTCTGCCTCAGTTTCGTCGGCACCAGTTCTAACGGCTACAAGAACTGATGAGGATAAAGGACAAAACTACACGTCATCGAGGCTTTCCCAGTTTCAAGACATGGCTTTGTGATGTCACCTGGAAATCTCGCTATAAAGCATGCACAGTTATAGACCTTCTTCGTTGGGCGCGGCGAAATGGCCGAGTGCGGGCCGCTCATCATGCGTTATGCTTTCACTCTTCAGGCGTTGCTGCTGTGAATCGGTGATGCGCTGCTACCTGCTTCTGCCTCAGTTTCGTCGGCACCAGTTCTAATGGCTACAAGAACTGATGTAGATAAAGGACAAAACTACATCGTCATCGAGGCTTTCCCATTTTCAAGACATGGCTTTGTGATGTCACCTGGAAATCTCGCTATAAAGTATGCACAGTTATAGACCTTCTTCATTGGGCGCGGCGAAATGGCCGAGTGCGGGCCGCTCATCATGCGTTTTGCTTTCACTCTTCAGGCGTTGCTGCTGTGAATCGGTGATGCGCTGCTACCTGCTTCTGCCTCAGTTTCGTCGGCACCAGTTCTAACGGCTACAAGAACTGATGTGGATAAAGGACAAAACTACATCGGCATCGAGGCTTTCCCATTTTCAAGACATGGCTTTGTGATGTCACCTGGAAATCTCGCTAAAAACATGCACAGTTATAGACCTTCTTCATTGGGCGCGGCGAAATGGCCGAGTGCGGGCCGCTCATCATGCGTTTTGCTTTCGCTCTTCAGGCGTTGCTGCTGTGAATCGGTGATGCGCTGCTACCTGCTTCTGCCTCAGTTTCGTCGGCACCAGTTCTAACGGCTACAAGAACTGATGAGGATAAAGGACAAAACTACAGCGTCATCGAGGCTTTCCCATTTTCAAGACATGGCTTTGTGATGTCACCTGGAAATCTCGCTATAAAGCATGCACAGTTATAGACCTTCATTGGGCGCGGCGAAATGGCTGAGTGCGGGCCGCTCATCATGCGTTTTGCTTTCACTCTTCAGGCGTTGCTGCTGTGAATCGGTGATGCGCTGCTACCTGCTTCTGCCTCAGTTTCGTCGGCACCAGTTCTAACGGCTACAAGAACTGATGTGGATAAAGGACAAAACTACATCGGCATCGAGGCTTTCCCATTTTCAAGACATGGCTTTGTGATGTCACCTGGAAATCTCGCTATAAAGCATGCACAGTTATAGACCTTCTTCATTGGGCGCGGCGAAATGGCCGAGTGCGGGCCGCTCATCATGCGTTTTGCTTTCGCTCTTCAGGCGTTGCTGCTGTGAATCGGTGATGCGCTGCTACCTGCTTCTGCCTCAGTTTCGTCGGCACCAGTTCTAACGGCTACAAGAACTGATGTGGATAAAGGACAAAACTACATCGTCATCGAGGCTTTCCCATTTTCAAGACATGGCTTTGTGATGTCACCTGGAAATCTCGCTATAAAGCATGCACAGTTATAGACCTTCTTCATTGGGCGCGGCGAAATGGCCGAGTGCGGGCCGCTCATCATGCGTTTTGCTTTCACTCTTCAGGCGTTGCTGCTGTGAATCGGTGATGCGCTGCTACCTGCTTCTGCCTCAGTTTCGTCGGCACCAGTTCTAACGGCTACAAGAACTGATGTGGATAAAGGACAAAACTACATCGGCATCGAGGCTTTCCCATTTTCAAGACATGGCTTTGTGATGTCACCTGGAAATCTCGCTATAAAGCATGCACAGTTATAGACCTCCTTCATTGGGCGCGGCGAAATGGCCGAGTGCGGGCCGCTCATCATGCGTTTTGCTTTCACTCTTCAGGCGTTGCTGCTGTGAATCGGTGATGCGCTGCTACCTGCTTCTGCCTCAGTTTCGTCGGCACCAGTTCTAACGGCTAAAAGAACCGATGTGGATAAAGGACAAAAATACATCGGCATCGAGGCTTTCCCATTTTCAAGACATGGCTTTGTGATGTCACCTGGAAATCTCGCTATAAAGCATGCACAGTTATAGACCTTCTTCATTGGGCGCGGCGAAATGGCCGAGTGCGGGCCGCTCATCATGCGTTTTGCTTTCACTCTTCAGGCGTTGCTGCTGAGAATCGGTGATGCGCTGCTACCTGCTTCTGCCTCAGTTTCGTCGGCACCAGTTCTAACGGCTACAAGAACTGATGTGGATAAAGGACAAAACTACATCGGCATCGAGGCTTTCCCATTTTCAAGACATGGCTTTGTGATGTCACCTGGAAATCTCGCTATAAAGCATGCACAGTTATAGACCTTCTTCATTCGGCGCGGCGAAATGGCCGAGTGCGGGCCGCTCATCATGCGTTTTGCTTTCGCTCTTCAGGCGTTGCTGCTGTGAATCGGTGATGCGCTGCTACCTGCTTCTGCCTCAGTTTCGTCGGCACCAGTTCTAACGGCTACAAGAACTGATGAGGATAAAGGACAAAACTACATCGTCATCGAGGCTTTCCCATTTTCAAGACATGGCTTTGTGATGTCACCTGGAAATCTCGCTTTAAAGCATGCACAGTTATAGACCTTCATTGGGCGCGGCGAAATGGCCGAGTGCGGGCCGCTCATCATGCGTTTTGCTTTCACTCTTCAGGCGTTGCTGCTGCGAATCGGTGATGCGCTGCTACCTGCTTCTGCCTCAGTTTCGTCGGCACCAGTTCTAACGGCTACAAGAACTGATGAGGATAAAGGACAAAACTACACGTCATCGAGGCTTTCCCATTTTCAAGACATGGCTTTGTGATGTCACCTGGAAATCTCGCTATAAAGTATGCACAGCTATAGACCTTCTTCATTGGGCGCGGCGAAATGGCCGAGTGCGGGCCGCTCATCATGCGTTTTGCTTTCACTCTTCAGGCGTTGCTGCTGTGAATCGGTGATGCGCTGCTACCTGCTTCTGCCTCAGTTTCGTCGGCACCAGTTCTAACGGCTACAAGAACTGATGTGGATAAAGGACAAAACTACATCGTCATCGAGGCTTTCCCATTTTCAAGACGGCTTTGTGATGTCACCTGGAAATCTCGCTATAAAGCATGCACAGTTATAGACCTTCTTCATTGGGCGCGGCGAAATGGCCGAGTGCGGGCCGCTCATCATGCGTTTTGCTTTCACTCTTCAGGCGTTGCTGCTGTGAATCGGTGATGCGCTGCTACCTGCTTCTGCCTCAGTTTCGTCGGCACCAGTTCTAACGGCTACAAGAACTGATGTGGATAAAGGACAAAACTACATCGGCATCGAGGCTTTCCCATTTTCAAGACATGGCTTTGTGATGTCACCTGGAAATCTCGCCATAAAGCATGCACAGTTATAGACCTTCTTCATTGGGCGCGGCGAAATGGCCGAGTGCGGGCCGCTCATCATGCGTTTTGCTTTCACTCTTCAGGCGTTGCTGCTGTGAATCGGTGATGCGCTGCTACCTGCTTCTGCCTCAGTTTCGTCGGCACCAGTTCTAACGGCTACAAGAACTGATGTGGATAAAGGACAAAACTACATCGGCATCGAGGCTTTCCCATTTTCAAGACATGGCTTTGTGATGTCACCTGGAAATCTCGCTATAAAGCATGCACAGTTATAGACCTTCTTCATTGGGCGCGGCGAAATGGCCGAGTGCGGGCCGCTCATCATGCGTTTTGCTTTCACTCTTCAGGCGTTGCTGCTGTGAATCGGTGATGCGCTGCTACCTGCTTCTGCCTCAGTTTCGTCGGCACCAGTTCTAACGGCTACAAGAACTGATGTGGATAAAGGACAAAACTACATCGGCATCGAGGCTTTCCCATTTTCAAGACATGGCTTTGTGATGTCACCTGGAAATCTCGCTATAAAGCATGCACAGTTATAGACCTTCTTCATTGGGCGCGGCGAAATGGCCGAGTGCGGGCCGCTCATCATGCGTTTTGCTTTCACTCTTCAGGCGTTGCTGCTGTGAATCGGTGATGCGCTGCTACCTGCTTCTGCCTCAGTTTCGTCGGCACCAGTTCTAACGGCTACAAGAACTGATGTGGATAAAGGACAAAACTACATCGGCATCGAGGCTTTCCCATTTTCAAGACATGGCTTTGTGATGTCACCTGGAAATCTCGCTATAAAGCATGCACAGTTATAGACCTTCTTCATTGGGCGCGGCGAAATGGCCGAGTGCGGGCCGCTCATCATGCGTTTTGCTTTCGCTCTTCAGGCGTTGCTGCTGTGAATCGGTGATGCGCTGCTACCTGCTTCTGCCTCACTTTCGTCGGCACCAGTTCTAACGGCTACAAGAACTGATGAGGATAAAGGACAAAACTACATCGTCATCGAGGCTTTCCCATTTTCAAGACATGGCTTTGTGATGTCACCTGGAAATCTCGCTATAAAGCATGCACAGTTATAGACCTTCATTGGGCGCGGCGAAATGGCCGAGTGCGGGCCGCTCATCTGCGTTTTGCTTTCACTCTTCAGGCGTTGCTGCTGTGAATCGGTGATGCGCTGCTACCTGCTTCTGCCTCAGTTTCGTCGGCACCAGTTCTAACGGCTACAAGAACTGATGTGGATAAAGGACAAAACTACATCGGCATCGAGGCTTTCCCATTTTCAAGACATGGCTTTGTGATGTCACCTGGAAATCTCGCTATAAAGCATGCACAGTTATAGACCTTCTTCATTGGGCGCGGCGAAATGGCCGAGTGCGGGCCGCTCATCATGCGTTTTGCTTACACTCTTCAGGCGTTGCTGCTGTGAATCGGTGATGCGCTGCTACCTGCTTCTGCCTCAGTTTCGTCGGCACCAGTTCTAACGGCTACAAGAACTGATGTGGATAAAGGACAAAACTACATCGGCATCGAGGCTTTCCCATTTTCAAGACATGGCTTTGTGATGTCACCTGGAAATCTCGCTATAAAGCATGCACAGTTATAGACCTTCTTCATTGGGCGCGGCGAAATGGCCGAGTGCGGGCCGCTGATCATGCGTTTTGCTTTCACTCTTCAGGCGTTGCTGCTGAGAATCGGTGATGCGCTGCTACCTGCTTCTGCCTCAGTTTCGTCGGCACCAGTTCTAACGGCTACAAGAACTGATGTGGATAAAGGACAAAACTACATCGGCATCGAGGCTTTCCCATTTTCAAGACATGGCTTTGTGATGTCACCTGGAAATCTCGCTATAAAGCATGCACAGTTATAGACCTTCTTCATTGGGCGCGGCGAAATGGCCGAGTGCGGGCCGCTCATCATGCGTTTTGCTTTCACTCTTCAGGCGTTGCTGCTGCGAATCGGTGATGCGCTGCTACCTGCTTCTGCCTCAGTTTCGTCGGCACCAGTTCTAACGGCTACAAGAACTGATGAGGATAAAGGACAAAACTACACGTCATCGAGGCTTTCCCAGTTTCAAGACATGGCTTTGTGATGTCACCTGGAAATCTCGCTATAAAGCATGCACAGTTATAGACCTTCTTCGTTGGGCGCGGCGAAATGGCCGAGTGCGGGCCGCTCATCATGCGTTATGCTTTCACTCTTCAGGCGTTGCTGCTGTGAATCGGTGATGCGCTGCTACCTGCTTCTGCCTCAGTTTCGTCGGCACCAGTTCTAATGGCTACAAGAACTGATGTAGATAAAGGACAAAACTACATCGTCATCGAGGCTTTCCCATTTTCAAGACATGGCTTTGTGATGTCACCTGGAAATCTCGCTATAAAGTATGCACAGTTATAGACCTTCTTCATTGGGCGCGGCGAAATGGCCGAGTGCGGGCCGCTCATCATGCGTTTTGCTTTCACTCTTCAGGCGTTGCTGCTGTGAATCGGTGATGCGCTGCTACCTGCTTCTGCCTCAGTTTCGTCGGCACCAGTTCTAACGGCTACAAGAACTGATGTGGATAAAGGACAAAACTACATCGGCATCGAGGCTTTCCCATTTTCAAGACATGGCTTTGTGATGTCACCTGGAAATCTCGCTAAAAACATGCACAGTTATAGACCTTCTTCATTGGGCGCGGCGAAATGGCCGAGTGCGGGCCGCTCATCATGCGTTTTGCTTTCGCTCTTCAGGCGTTGCTGCTGTGAATCGGTGATGCGCTGCTACCTGCTTCTGCCTCAGTTTCGTCGGCACCAGTTCTAACGGCTACAAGAACTGATGAGGATAAAGGACAAAACTACAGCGTCATCGAGGCTTTCCCATTTTCAAGACATGGCTTTGTGATGTCACCTGGAAATCTCGCTATAAAGCATGCACAGTTATAGACCTTCATTGGGCGCGGCGAAATGGCTGAGTGCGGGCCGCTCATCATGCGTTTTGCTTTCACTCTTCAGGCGTTGCTGCTGTGAATCGGTGATGCGCTGCTACCTGCTTCTGCCTCAGTTTCGTCGGCACCAGTTCTAACGGCTACAAGAACTGATGTGGATAAAGGACAAAACTACATCGGCATCGAGGCTTTCCCATTTTCAAGACATGGCTTTGTGATGTCACCTGGAAATCTCGCTATAAAGCATGCACAGTTATAGACCTTCTTCATTGGGCGCGGCGAAATGGCCGAGTGCGGGCCGCTCATCATGCGTTTTGCTTTCGCTCTTCAGGCGTTGCTGCTGTGAATCGGTGATGCGCTGCTACCTGCTTCTGCCTCAGTTTCGTCGGCACCAGTTCTAACGGCTACAAGAACTGATGTGGATAAAGGACAAAACTACATCGTCATCGAGGCTTTCCCATTTTCAAGACATGGCTTTGTGATGTCACCTGGAAATCTCGCTATAAAGCATGCACAGTTATAGACCTTCTTCATTGGGCGCGGCGAAATGGCCGAGTGCGGGCCGCTCATCATGCGTTTTGCTTTCACTCTTCAGGCGTTGCTGCTGTGAATCGGTGATGCGCTGCTACCTGCTTCTGCCTCAGTTTCGTCGGCACCAGTTCTAACGGCTACAAGAACTGATGTGGATAAAGGACAAAACTACATCGGCATCGAGGCTTTCCCATTTTCAAGACATGGCTTTGTGATGTCACCTGGAAATCTCGCTATAAAGCATGCACAGTTATAGACCTCCTTCATTGGGCGCGGCGAAATGGCCGAGTGCGGGCCGCTCATCATGCGTTTTGCTTTCACTCTTCAGGCGTTGCTGCTGTGAATCGGTGATGCGCTGCTACCTGCTTCTGCCTCAGTTTCGTCGGCACCAGTTCTAACGGCTAAAAGAACCGATGTGGATAAAGGACAAAAATACATCGGCATCGAGGCTTTCCCATTTTCAAGACATGGCTTTGTGATGTCACCTGGAAATCTCGCTATAAAGCATGCACAGTTATAGACCTTCTTCATTGGGCGCGGCGAAATGGCCGAGTGCGGGCCGCTCATCATGCGTTTTGCTTTCACTCTTCAGGCGTTGCTGCTGAGAATCGGTGATGCGCTGCTACCTGCTTCTGCCTCAGTTTCGTCGGCACCAGTTCTAACGGCTACAAGAACTGATGTGGATAAAGGACAAAACTACATCGGCATCGAGGCTTTCCCATTTTCAAGACATGGCTTTGTGATGTCACCTGGAAATCTCGCTATAAAGCATGCACAGTTATAGACCTTCTTCATTCGGCGCGGCGAAATGGCCGAGTGCGGGCCGCTCATCATGCGTTTTGCTTTCGCTCTTCAGGCGTTGCTGCTGTGAATCGGTGATGCGCTGCTACCTGCTTCTGCCTCAGTTTCGTCGGCACCAGTTCTAACGGCTACAAGAACTGATGAGGATAAAGGACAAAACTACATCGTCATCGAGGCTTTCCCATTTTCAAGACATGGCTTTGTGATGTCACCTGGAAATCTCGCTTTAAAGCATGCACAGTTATAGACCTTCATTGGGCGCGGCGAAATGGCCGAGTGCGGGCCGCTCATCATGCGTTTTGCTTTCACTCTTCAGGCGTTGCTGCTGCGAATCGGTGATGCGCTGCTACCTGCTTCTGCCTCAGTTTCGTCGGCACCAGTTCTAACGGCTACAAGAACTGATGAGGATAAAGGACAAAACTACACGTCATCGAGGCTTTCCCATTTTCAAGACATGGCTTTGTGATGTCACCTGGAAATCTCGCTATAAAGTATGCACAGCTATAGACCTTCTTCATTGGGCGCGGCGAAATGGCCGAGTGCGGGCCGCTCATCATGCGTTTTGCTTTCACTCTTCAGGCGTTGCTGCTGTGAATCGGTGATGCGCTGCTACCTGCTTCTGCCTCAGTTTCGTCGGCACCAGTTCTAACGGCTACAAGAACTGATGTGGATAAAGGACAAAACTACATCGGCATCGAGGCTTTCCCATTTTCAAGACATGGCTTTGTGATGTCACCTGGAAATCTCGCTATAAAGCATGCACAGTTATAGACCTTCTTCATTGGGCGCGGCGAAATGGCCGAGTGCGGGCCGCTCATCATGCGTTTTGCTTTCACTCTTCAGGCGTTGCTGCTGAGAATCGGTGATGCGCTGCTACCTGCTTCTGCCTCAGTTTCGTCGGCACCAGTTCTAACGGCTACAAGAACTGATGTGGATAAAGGACAAAACTACATCGGCATCGAGGCTTTCCCATTTTCAAGACATGGCTTTGTGATGTCACCTGGAAATCTCGCTATAAAGCATGCACAGTTATAGACCTTCTTCATTGGGCGCGGCGAAATGGCCGAGTGCGGGCCGCTCATCATGCGTTTTGCTTTCACTCTTCAGGCGTTGCTGCTGCGAATCGGTGATGCGCTGCTACCTGCTTCTGCCTCAGTTTCGTCGGCACCAGTTCTAACGGCTACAAGAACTGATGAGGATAAAGGACAAAACTACACGTCATCGAGGCTTTCCCATTTTCAAGACATGGCTTTGTGATGTCACCTGGAAATCTCGCTATAAAGCATGCACAGTTATAGACCTTCTTCGTTGGGCGCGGCGAAATGGCCGAGTGCGGGCTGCTCATCATGCGTTTTGCTTTCACTCTTCAGGCGTTGCTGCTGTGAATCGGTGATGCGCTGCTACCTGCTTCTGCCTCAGTTTCGTCGGCACCAGTTCTAACGGCTACAAGAACTGATGTGGATAAAGGACAAAACTACATCGTCATCGAGGCTTTCCCATTTTCAAGACATGGCTTTGTGATGTCACCTGGAAATCTCGCTATAAAGTATGCACAGTTATAGACCTTCTTCATTGGGCGCGGCGAAATGGCCGAGTGCGGGCCGCTCATCATGCGTTTTGCTTTCACTCTTCAGGCGTTGCTGCTGTGAATCGGTGATGCGCTGCTACCTGCTTCTGCCTCAGTTTCGTCGGCTCCAGTTCTAACGGCTACAAGAACTGATGTGGATAAAGGACAAAACTACATCGGCATCGAGGCTTTCCCATTTTCAAGACATGGCTTTGTGATGTCACCTGGAAATCTCGCTATAAAGCATGCACAGTTATAGACCTTCTTCATTGGGCGCGGCGAAATGGCCGAGTGCGGGCCGCTCATCATGCGTTTTGCTTTCACTCTTCAGGCGTTGCTGCTGAGAATCGGTGATGCGCTGCTACCTGCTTCTGCCTCAGTTTCGTCGGCACCAGTTCTAACGGCTACAAGAACTGATGTGGATAAAGGACAAAACTACATCGGCATCGAGGCTTTCCCATTTTCAAGACATGGCTTTGTGATGTCATCTGGAAATCTCGCTATAAAGCATGCACAGTTATAGACCTTCTTCATTGGGCGCGGCGAAATGGCCGAGTGCGGGCCGCTCATCATGCGTTTTGCTTTCGCTCTTCAGGCGTTGCTGCTGTGAATCGGTGATGCGCTGCTACCTGCTTCTGCCTCAGTTTCGTCGGCACCAGTTCTAACGGCTACAAGAACTGATGTGGATAAAGGACAAAACTACATCGGCATCGAGGCTTTCGCATTTTCAAGACATGGCTTTGTGATGTCACCTGGAAATCTCGCTATAAAGCATGCACAGTTATAGACCTTCTTCATTGGGCGCGGCGAAATGGCCGAGTGCGGGCCGCTCATCATGCGTTTTGCTTTCACTCTTCAGGCGTTGCTGCTGCGAATCGGTGATGCACTGCTACCTGCTTCTGCCTCAGTTTCGTCGGCACCAGTTCTAACGGCTACAAGAACTGATGAGGATAAAGGACAAAACTACACGTCATCGAGGCTTTCCCATTTTCAAGACATGGCTTTGTGATGTCACCTGGAAATCTCGCTATAAAGCATGCACAGTTATAGACCTTCTTCGTTGGGCGCGGCGAAATGGCCGAGTGCGGGCCGCTCATCATGCGTTTTGCTTTCACTCTTCAGGCGTTGCTGCTGTGAATCGGTGATGCGCTGCTACCTGCTTCTGCCTCAGTTTCGTCGGCACCAGTTCTAACGGCTACAAGAACTGATGTGGATAAAGGACAAAACTACATCGGCATCGAGGCTTTCCCATTTTCAAGACATGGCTTTGTGATGTCACCTGGAAATCTCGCTATAAAGCATGCAAGTTATAGACCTTCTTCATTGGGCGCGGCGAAATGGCCGAGTGCGGGCCGCTCATCATGCGTTTTGCTTTCACTCTTCAGGCGTTGCTGCTGTGAATCGGTGATGCGCTGCTACCTGCTTCTGCCTCAGTTTCGTCGGCACCAGTTCTAACGGCTACAAGAACTGATGTGGATAAAGGACTAAACTACATCGGCATCGAGGCTTTCCCATTTTCAAGACATGGCTTTGTGATGTCACCTGGAAATCTCGCTATAAAGCATGCACAGTTATAGACCTTCTTCATTGGGCGCGGCGAAATGGCCGAGTGCGGGCCGCTCATCACGCGTTTTGCTTTCGCTCTTCAGGCGTTGCTGCTGTGAATCGGTGATGCGCTGCTACCTGCTTCTGCCTCAGTTTCGTCGGCACCAGTTCTAACGGCTACAAGAACTGATGAGGATAAAGGACAAAACTACATCGTCATCGAGGCTTTCCCATTTTCAAGACATGGCTTTGTGATGTCACCTGGAAATCTCGCTATAAAGCATGCACAGTTATAGACCTTCTTCATTGGGCGCGGCGAAATGGCCGAGTGCGGGCCGCTCATCATGCGTTTTGCTTTCACTTTTCAGGTGTTGCTGCTGTGAATCGGTGATGCGCTGCTACCTGCTTCTGCCTCAGTTTCGTCGGCACCAGTTCTAACGGCTACAAGAACTGATGTGGATAAAGGACAAAACTACATCGGCATCGAGGCTTTCCCATTTTCAAGACATGGCTTTGTGATGTCACCTGGAAATCTCGCTATAAAGCATGCACAGTTATAGACCTTCTTCATTGGGCGCGGCGAAATGGCCGTGTGCGGGCCGCTCATCATGCGTTTTGCTTTCACTCTTCAGGCGTTGCTGCTGTGAATCGGTGATGCGCTGCTACCTGCTTCTGCCTCAGTTTCGTCGGCACCAGTTCTAACGGCTACAAGAACTGATGTGGATAAAGGACAAAACTACATCGGCATCGAGGCTTTCCCATTTTCAAGACATGGCTTTGTGATGTCACCTGGAAATCTCGCTATAAAGCATGCACAGTTATAGACCTTCTTCATTGGGCGCGGCGAAATGGCCGAGTGCGGGCCGCTCATCATGCGTTTTGCTTTCACTCTTCAGGCGTTGCTGCTGTGAATCGGTGATGCGCTGCTACCTGCTTCTGCCTCAGTTTCGTCGGCACCAGTTTTAACGGCTACAAGAACTGATGTGGGTAAAGGACAAAACTACATCGGCATCGAGGCTTTCCCATTTTCAAGACATGGCTTTGTGATGTCACCTGGAAATCTCGCTATAAAGCATGCACAGTTATAGACCTTCTTCATTGGGCGCGGCGAAATGGCCGAGTGCGGGCCGCTCATCATGCGTTTTGCTTTCACTCTTCAGGCGTTGCTGCTGTGAATCGGTGATGCGCTGCTACCTGCTTCTGCCTCAGTTTCGTCGGCACCAGTTCTAACGGCTACAAGAACTGATGAGGATAAAGGACAAAACTACATCGGCATCGAGGCTTTCCCATTTTCAAGACATGGCTTTGTGATGTCACCTGGAAATCTCGCTATAAAGCATGCACAGTTATAGACCTTCTTCAGTGGGCGCGGCGAAATGGCCGAGTGCGGGCCGCTCATCATGCGTTTTGCTTTCACTCTTCAGGCGTTGCTGCTGTGAATCGGTGATGCGCTGCTACCTGCTTCTGCCTCAGTTTCGTCGGCACCAGTTCTAACGGCTACAAGAACTGATGAGGATAAAGGACAAAACTACATCGGCATCGAGGCTTTCCCATTTTCAAGACATGGCTTTGTGATGTCACCTGGAAATCTCGCTATAAAGCATGCACAGTTATAGACCTTCTTCATTGGGCGCGGCGAAATGGCCGAGTGCGGGCCGCTCATCATGCGTTTTGCTTTCACTCTTCAGGCGTTGCTGCTGTGAATCGGTGATGCGCTGCTACCTGCTTCTGCCTCAGTTTCGTCGGCACCAGTTCTAACGGCTACAAGAACTGATGTGGATAAAGGACAAAACTACATCGGCTTCGAGGCATTCCCATTTTCAAGACATGGCTTTGTGATGCCACCTGGAAATCTCGCTATAAAGCATGCACAGTTATAGACCTTCTTCATTGGGCGCGGCGAAATGGCCGAGTGCGGGCCGCTCATCATGCGTTTTGCTTTCGCTCTTCAGGCGTTGCTGCTGTGAATCGGTGATGCGCTGCTACCTGCTTCTGCCTCAGTTTCGTCGGCACCAGTTCTAACGGCTACAAGAACTGATGTGGATAAAGGACAAAACTACATCGGCATCGAGGCTTTCCCATTTTCAAGACATGGCTTTGTGATGTCACCTGGAAATCTCGCTATAAAGCATGCACAGTTATAGACCTTCTTCATTGGGCGCGGCGAAATGGCCGAGTGCGGGCCGCTCATCATGCGTTTTGCTTTCACTCTTCAGGCGTTGCTGCTGTGAATCGGTGATGCGCTGCTACCTGCTTCTGCCTCAGTTTCGTCGGCACCAGTTCTAACGGCTACAAGAACTGATGTGGATAAAGGACAAAACTACATCGGCATCGAGGCTTTCCCATTTTCAAGACATGGCTTTGTGATGCCACCTGGAAATCTCGCTATAAAGCATGCACAGTTATAGACCTTCTTCAGTGGGCGCGGCGAAATGGCCGAGTGCGGGCCGCTCATCATGCGTTTTGCTTTCACTCTTCAGGCGTTGCTGCTGTGAATCGGTGATGCGCTGCTACCTGCTTCTGCCTCAGTTTCGTCGGCACCAGTTCTAACGGCTACAAGAACTGATGAGGATAAAGGACAAAACTACATCGGCATCGAGGCTTTCCCATTTTCAAGACATGGCTTTGTGATGTCACCTGGAAATCTCGCTATAAAGCATGCACAGTTATAGACCTTCTTCATTGGGCGCGGCGAAATGGCCGAGTGCGGGCCGCTCATCATGCGTTTTGCTTTCACTCTTCAGGCGTTGCTGCTGTGAATCGGTGATGCGCTGCTACCTGCTTCTGCCTCAGTTTCGTCGGCACCAGTTCTAACGGCTACAAGAACTGATGTGGATAAAGGACAAAACTACATCGGCTTCGAGGCATTCCCATTTTCAAGACATGGCTTTGTGATGCCACCTGGAAATCTCGCTATAAAGCATGCACAGTTATAGACCTTCTTCATTGGGCGCGGCGAAATGGCCGAGTGCGGGCCGCTCATCATGCGTTTTGCTTTCGCTCTTCAGGCGTTGCTGCTGTGAATCGGTGATGCGCTGCTACCTGCTTCTGCCTCAGTTTCGTCGGCACCAGTTCTAACGGCTACAAGAACTGATGAGGATAAAGGACAAAACTACATCGGCATCGAGGCTTTCCCATTTTCAAGACATGGCTTTGTGATGTCACCTGGAAATCTCGCTATAAAGCATGCACAGTTATAGACCTTCTTCATTGGGCGCGGCGAAATGGCCGAGTGCGGGCCGCTCATCATGCGTTTTGCTTTCACTCTTCAGGCGTTGCTGCTGTGAATCGGTGATGCGCTGCTACCTGCTTCTGCCTCAGTTTCGTCGGCACCAGTTCTAACGGCTACAAGAACTGATGTGGATAAAGGACAAAACTACATCGGCATCGAGGCTTTCCCATTTTCAAGACATGGCTTTGTGATGTCACCTGGAAATCTCGCTATAAAGCATGCACAGTTATAGACCTTCATTGGGCGCGGCGAAATGGGCGAGTGCGGGCCGCTCATCATGCGTTTTGCTTTCACTCTTCAGGCGTTGCTGCTGTGAATCGGTGATGCGCTGCTACCTGCTTCTGCCTCAGTTTCGTCGGCACCAGTTCTAACGGCTACAAGAACTGATGTGGATAAAGGACAAAACTACATCGGCATCGAGGCTTTCCCATTTTCAAGACATGGCTTTGTGATGTCACCTGGAAATCTCGCTATAAAGCATGCACAGTTATAGACCTTCTTCATTGGGCGCGGCGAAATGGCCGAGTGCGGGCCGCTCATCATGCGTTTTGCTTTCGCTCTTCAGGCGTTGCTGCTGTGAATCGGTGATGCGCTGCTACCTGCTTCTGCCTCAGTTTCGTCGGCACCAGTTCTAACGGCTACAAGAACTGATGTGGATAAAGGACAAAACTACATCGGCATCGAGGCTTTCGCATTTTCAAGACATGGCTTTGTGATGTCACCTGGAAATCTCGCTATAAAGCATGCACAGTTATAGACCTTCTTCATTGGGCGCGGCGAAATGGCCGAGTGCGGGCCGCTCATCATGCGTTTTGCTTTCACTCTTCAGGCGTTGCTGCTGCGAATCGGTGATGCACTGCTACCTGCTTCTGCCTCAGTTTCGTCGGCACCAGTTCTAACGGCTACAAGAACTGATGAGGATAAAGGACAAAACTACACGTCATCGAGGCTTTCCCATTTTCAAGACATGGCTTTGTGATGTCACCTGGAAATCTCGCTATAAAGCATGCACAGTTATAGACCTTCTTCGTTGGGCGCGGCGAAATGGCCGAGTGCGGGCCGCTCATCATGCGTTTTGCTTTCACTCTTCAGGCGTTGCTGCTGTGAATCGGTGATGCGCTGCTACCTGCTTCTGCCTCAGTTTCGTCGGCACCAGTTCTAACGGCTACAAGAACTGATGTGGATAAAGGACAAAACTACATCGGCATCGAGGCTTTCCCATTTTCAAGACATGGCTTTGTGATGTCACCTGGAAATCTCGCTATAAAGCATGCAAGTTATAGACCTTCTTCATTGGGCGCGGCGAAATGGCCGAGTGCGGGCCGCTCATCATGCGTTTTGCTTTCACTCTTCAGGCGTTGCTGCTGTGAATCGGTGATGCGCTGCTACCTGCTTCTGCCTCAGTTTCGTCGGCACCAGTTCTAACGGCTACAAGAACTGATGTGGATAAAGGACTAAACTACACCGGCATCGAGGCTTTCGCATTTTCAAGACATGGCTTTGTGATGTCACCTGGAAATCTCGCTATAAAGCATGCACAGTTATAGACCTTCATTGGGCGCGGCGAAATGGCCGAGTGCGGGCCGCTCATCATGCGTTTTGCTTTCACTCTTCAGGCGTTGCTGCTGTGAAACGGTGATGCGCTGCTACCTGCTTCTGCCTCAGTTTCGTCGGCACCAGTTCTAACGGCTACAAGAACTGATGAGGATAAAGGACAAAACTACATCGTCATCGAGGCTTTCCCATTTTCAAGACATGGCTTTGTGATGTCACCTGGAAATCTCGCTATAAAGCATGCACAGTTATAGACCTTCTTCATTGGGCGCGGCGAAATGGCCGAGTGCGGGCCGCTCATCATGCGTTTTGCTTTCACTTTTCAGGTGTTGCTGCTGTGAATCGGTGATGCGCTGCTACCTGCTTCTGCCTCAGTTTCGTCGGCGCCAGTTCTAACGGCTACAAGAACTGATGTGGATAAAGGACAAAACTACATCGGCATCGAGGCTTTCCCATTTTCAAGACATGGCTTTGTGATGTCACCTGGAAATCTCGCTATAAAGCATGCACAGTTATAGACCTTCTTCATTGGGCGCGGCGAAATGGCCGAGTGCGGGCCGCTCATCATGCGTTTTGCTTTCACTCTTCAGGCGTTGCTGCTGCGAATCGGTGATGCGCTGCTACCTGCTTCTGCCTCAGTTTCGTCGGCACCTGTTCTAACGGCTACAAGAACTGATGAGGATAAAGGACAAAACTACACGTCATCGAGGCTTTCCCATTTTCAAGACATGGCTTTGCGATGTCACCTGGAAATCTCGCTATAAAGCATGCACAGTTATAGACCTTCTTCGTTGGGCGCGGCGAAATGGCCGAGTGCGGGCCGGTCATCATGCGTTTTGCTTTCACTCTTCAGGCGTTGCTGCTGTGAATCGGTGATGCGCTGCTACCTGCTTCTGCCTCAGTTTCGTCGGCACCAGTTCTAACGGCTACAAGAACTGATGTGGATAAAGGACAAAACTACATCGGCATCGAGGCTTTCCCATTTTCAAGACATGGCTTCGTGATGTCACCTGGAAATCTCGCTATAAAGCATGCACAGTTATAGACCTTCATTGGGCGCGGCGAAATGGCCGAGTGCGGGCCGCTCATCATGCGTTTTGCTTTCACTCTTCAGGCGTTGCTGCTGTGAAACGGTGATGCGCTGCTACCTGCTTCTGCCTCAGTTTCGTCGGCACCAGTTCTAACGGCTACAAGAACTGATGTGGCTAAAGGACAAAACTACATCGGCATCGAGGCTTTCCCATTTTCAAGACATGGCTTTGTGATGTCACCTGGAAATCTCGCTATAAAGCATGCACAGTTACAGACCTTCTTCATTGGGCGCGGCGAAATGGCCGAGTGCGGGCCGCTCATCATGCGTTTTGCTTTCACTCTTCAGGCGTTGCTGCTGTGAATCGGTGATGCGCTGCTACCTGCTTCTGCCTCAGTTTCGTCGGCACCAGTTCTAACGGCTACAAGAACTGATGTGGATAAAGGACAAAACTACATCGGCATCGAGGCTTTCCCATTTTCAAGACATGGCTTTGTGATGTCACCTGGAAATCTCGCTATAAAGCATGCACAGTTATAGACCTTCTTCATTGGGCGCGGCGAAATGGCCGAGTGCGGGCCGCTCATCATGCGTTTTGCTTTCACTCTTCAGGCGTTGCTGCTGTGAATCGGTGATGCGCTGCTACCTGCTTCTGCCTCAGTTTCGTCGGCACCAGTTCTAACGGCTACAAGAACTGATGTGGATAAAGGACAAAACTACATCGGCATCGAGGCTTTCCCATTTTCAAGACATGGCTTTGTGATGACACCTGGAAATCTCGCTATAAAGCATGCACAGTTATAGACCTTCTTCATTGGGCGCGGCGAAATGGCCGAGTGCGGGCCGCTCATCATGCGTTTTGCTTTCACTCTTCAGGCGTTGCTGCTGTGAATCGGTGATGCGCTGCTACCTGCTTCTGCCTCAGTTTCGTCGGCACCAGTTTTAACGGCTACAAGAACTGATGTGGGTAAAGGACAAAACTACATCGGCATCGAGGCTTTCCCATTTTCAAGACATGGCTTTGTGATGTCACCTGGAAATCTCGCTATAAATCATGCACAGTTATAGACCTTCTTCATTGGGCGCGGCGAAATGGCCGAGTGCGGGCCGCTCATCATGCGTTTTGCTTTCACTCTTCAGGCGTTGCTGCTGTGAATCGGTGATGCGCTGCTACCTGCTTCTGCCTCAGTTTCGTCGGCACCAGTTCTAACGGCTACAAGAACTGATGAGGATAAAGGACAAAACTACATCGGCATCGAGGCTTTCCCATTTTCAAGACACGGCTTTGTGATGTCACCTGGAAATCTCGCTATAAAGCATGCACAGTTATAGACCTTCTTCAGTGGGCGCGGCGAAATGGCCGAGTGCGGGCCGCTCATCATGCGTTTTGCTTTCACTCTTCAGGCGTTGCTGCTGTGAATCGGTGATGCGCTGCTACCTGCTTCTGCCTCAGTTTCGTCGGCACCAGTTCTAACGGCTACAAGAACTGATGAGGATAAAGGACAAAACTACATCGGCATCGAGGCTTTCCCATTTTCAAGACATGGCTTTGTGATGTCACCTGGAAATCTCGCTATAAAGCATGCACAGTTATAGACCTTCTTCATTGGGCGCGGCGAAATGGCCGAGTGCGGGCCGCTCATCATGCGTTTTGCTTTCACTCTTCAGGCGTTGCTGCTGTGAATCGGTGATGCGCTGCTACCTGCTTCTGCCTCAGTTTCGTCGGCACCAGTTCTAACGGCTACAAGAACTGATGTGGATAAAGGACAAAACTACATCGGCTTCGAGGCATTCCCATTTTCAAGACATGGCTTTGTGATGTCACCTGGAAATCTCGCTATAAAGCATGCACAGTTATAGACCTTCTTCACTGGGCGCGGCGAAATGGCCGAGTGCGGGCCGCTCATCATGCGTTTTGCTTTCACTCTTCAGGCGTTGCTGCTGTGAATCGGTAATGCGATGCTACCTGCTTCTGCCTCAGTTTCGTCGGCACCAGTTCTAACGGCTACAAGAACTGATGTGGATAAAGGACAAAACTACATCGGCATCGAGGCTTTCCCATTTTCAAGACATGGCTTTGTGATGTCACCTGGAAATCTCGCTATAAAGCATGCACAGTTATAGACCTTCTTCATTGGGCGCGGCGAAATGGCCGAGTGCGGGGCGCTCATCATGCGTTTTGCTTTCGCTCTTCAGGCGTTGCTGCTGTGAATCGGTGATGCGCTGCTACCTGCTTCTGCCTCAGTTTCGTCGGCACCAGTTCTTACGGCTACAAGAACTGATGTGGATAAAGGACAAAACTACATCGGCATCGAGGCTTTCCCATTTTCAAGACATGGCTTTGTGATGTCACCTGGAAATCTCGCTATAAAGCATGCACAGTTATAGACCTTCTTCACTGGGCGCGGCGAAATGGCCGAGTGCGGGCCGCTCATCATGCGTTTTGCTTTCACTCTTCAGGCGTTGCTGCTGTGAATCGGTGATGCGCTGCTACCTGCTTCTGCCTCAGTTTCGTCGGCACCAGTTCTAACGGCTACAAGAACTGATGTGGATAAAGGACAAAACTACATCGGCATCGAGGCTTTCCCATTTTCAAGACATGGCTTTGTGATGTCACCTGGAAATCTCGCTATAAAGCATGCACAGTTATAGACCTTCTTCATTGGGCGCGGCGAAATGGCCGAGTGCGGGCCGCTCATCATGCGTTTTGCTTTCGCTCTTCAGGCGTTGCTGCTGTGAATCGGTGATGCGCTGCTACCTGCTTCTGCCTCAGTTTCGTCGGCACCAGTTCTAACGGCTACAAGAACTGATGTGGATAAAGGACAAAAATACATCGGCATCGAGGCTTTCCCATTTTCAAGACATGGCTTTGTGATGTCACCTGGAAATCTCGCTATAAAGCATGCACAGTTATAGACCTTCTTCGTTGGGCGCGGCGAAATGGCCGAGTGCGGGCCGCTCATCATGCGTTTTGCTTTCACTCTTCAGGCGTTGCTGCTGTGAATCGGTGATGCGCTGCTACCTGCTTCTGCCTCAGTTTCGTCGGCACCAGTTCTAACGGCTACAAGAACTGATGTGGATAAAGGACAAAACTACATCGGCATCGAGGCTTTCCCATTTTCAAGACATGGCTTTGTGATGTCACCTGGAAATCTCGCTATAAAGCATGCAAGTTATAGACCTTCTTCATTGGGCGCGGCGAAATGGCCGAGTGCGGGCCGCTCATCATGCGTTTTGCTTTCACTCTTCAGGCGTTGCTGCTGTGAATCGGTGATGCGCTGCTACCTGCTTCTGCCTCAGTTTCGTCGGCACCAGTTCTAACGGCTACAAGAACTGATGTGGATAAAGGACTAAACTACATCGGCATCGAGGCTTTCGCATTTTCAAGACATGGCTTTGTGATGTCACCTGGAAATCTCGCTATAAAGCATGCACAGTTATAGACCTTCTTCATTGGGCGCGGCGAAATGGCCGAGTGCGGGCCGCTCATCATGCGTTTTGCTTTCGCTCTTCAGGCGTTGCTGCTGTGAATCGGTGATGCGCTGCTACCTGCTTCTGCCTCAGTTTCGTCGGCACCAGTTCTAACGGCTACAAGAACTGATGAGGATAAAGGACAAAACTACATCGTCATCGAGGCTTTCCCATTTTCAAGACATGGCTTTGTGATGTCACCTGGAAATCTCGCTATAAAGCATGCACAGTTATAGACCTTCTTCATTGGGCGCGGCGAAATGGCCGAGTGCGGGCCGCTCATCATGCGTTTTGCTTTCACTTTTCAGGTGTTGCTGCTGTGAATCGGTGATGCGCTGCTACCTGCTTCTGCCTCAGTTTCGTCGGCACCAGTTCTAACGGCTACAAGAACTGATGTGGATAAAGGACAAAACTACATCGGCATCGAGGCTTTCCCATTTTCAAGACATGGCTTTGTGATGTCACCTGGAAATCTAGCTATAAAGCATGCACAGTTATAGACCTTCTTCATTGGGCGCGGCGAAATGGCCGAGTGCGGGCCGCTCATCATGCGTTTTGCTTTCACTCTTCAGGCGTTGCTGCTGCGAATCGGTGATGCGCTGCTACCTGCTTCTGCCTCAGTTTCGTCGGCACCAGTTCTAACGGCTACAAGAACTGATGAGGATAAAGGACAAAACTACACGTCATCGAGGCTTTCCCATTTTCAAGACATGGCTTTGTGATGTCACCTGGAAATCTCGCTATAAAGCATGCACAGTTATAGACCTTCTTCGTTGGGCGCGGCGAAATGGCCGAGTGCGGGCCGGTCATCATGCGTTTTGCTTTCACTCTTCAGGCGTTGCTGCTGTGAATCGGTGATGCGCTGCTACCTGCTTCTGCCTCAGTTTCGTCGGCACCAGTTCTAACGGCTACAAGAACTGATGTGGATAAAGGACAAAACTACATCGGCATCGAGGCTTTCCCATTTTCAAGACATGGCTTTGTGATGTCACCTGGAAATCTCGCTATAAAGCATGCACAGTTACAGACCTTCTTCATTGGGCGCGGCGAAATGGCCGAGTGCGGGCCGCTCATCATGCGTTTTGCTTTCACTCTTCAGGCGTTGCTGCTGTGAATCGGTGATGCGCTGCTACCTGCTTCTGCCTCAGTTTCGTCGGCACCAGTTCTAACGGCTACAAGAACTGATGTGGATAAAGGACAAAACTACATCGGCATCGAGGCTTTCCCATTTTCAAGACATGGCTTTGTGATGTCACCTGGAAATCCGCTATAAAGCATGCACAGTTATAGACCTTCTTCATTGGGCGCGGCGAAATGGCCGAGTGCGGGCCGCTCATCATGCGTTTTGCTTTCACTCTTCAGGCGTTGCTGCTGTGAATCGGTGATGCGCTGCTACCTGCTTCTGCCTCAGTTTCGTCGGCACCAGTTCTAACGGCTACAAGAACTGATGTGGATAAAGGACAAAACTACATCGGCATCGAGGCTTTCCCATTTTCAAGACATGGCTTTGTGATGTCACCTGGAAATCTCGCTATAAAGCATGCACAGTTATAGACCTTCTTCATTGGGCGCGGCGAAATGGCCGAGTGCGGGCCGCTCATCATGCGTTTTGCTTTCACTCTTCAGGCGTTGCTGCTGTGAATCGGTGATGCGCTGCTACCTGCTTCTGCCTCAGTTTCGTCGGCACCAGTTTTAACGGCTACAAGAACTGATGTGGGTAAAGGACAAAACTACATCGGCATCGAGGCTTTCCCATTTTCAAGACATGGCTTTGTGATGTCACCTGGAAAACTCGCTATAAAGCATGCACAGTTATAGACCTTCTTCATTGGGCGCGGCGAAATGGCCGAGTGCGGGCCGCTCATCATGCGTTTTGCTTTCACTCTTCAGGCGTTGCTGCTGTGAATCGGTGATGCGCTGCTACCTGCTTCTGCCTCAGTTTCGTCGGCACCAGTTCTAACGGCTACAAGAACTGATGTGGATAAAGGACAAAACTACATCGGCTTCGAGGCATTCCCATTTTCAAGACATGGCTTTGTGATGTCACCTGGAAATCTCGCTATAAAGCATGCACAGTTATAGACCTTCTTCATTGGGCGCGGCGAAATGGCCGAGTGCGGGCCGCTCATCATGCGTTTTGCTTTCACTCTTCAGGCGTTGCTGCTGTGAATCGGTAATGCGATGCTACCTGCTTCTGCCTCAGTTTCGTCGGCACCAGTTCTAACGGCTACAAGAACTGATGTGGATAAAGGACAAAACTACATCGGCATCGAGGCTTTCCCATTTTCAAGACATGGCTTTGTGATGTCACCTGGAAATCTCGCTATAAAGCATGCACAGTTATAGACCTTCTTCATTGGGCGCGGCGAAATGGCCGAGTGCGGGGCGCTCATCATGCGTTTTGCTTTCGCTCTTCAGGCGTTGCTGCTGTGAATCGGTGATGCGCTGCTACCTGCTTCTGCCTCAGTTTCGTCGGCACCAGTTCTAACGGCTACAAGAACTGATGTGGATAAAGGACAAAACTACATCGGCATCGAGGCTTTCCCATTTTCAAGACATGGCTTTGTGATGTCACCTGGAAATCTCGCTACAAAGCATGCACAGTTATAGACCTTCTTCACTGGGCGCGGCGAAATGGCCGAGTGCGGGCCGCTCATCATGCGTTTTGCTTTCACTCTTCAGGCGTTGCTGCTGTGAATCGGTGATGCGCTGCTACCTGCTTCTGCCTCAGTTTCGTCGGCACCAGTTCTAACGGCTACAAGAACTGATGTGGATAAAGGACAAAACTACATCGGCATCGAGGCTTTCCCATTTTCAAGACATGGCTTTGTGATGTCACCTGGAAATCTCGCTATAAAGCATGCACAGTTATAGACCTTCTTCATTGGGCGCGGCGAAATGGCCGAGTGCGGGCCGCTCATCATGCGTTTTGCTTTCGCTCTTCAGGCGTTGCTGCTGTGAATCGGTGATGCGCTGCTACCTGCTTCTGCCTCAGTTTCGTCGGCACCAGTTCTAACGGCTACAAGAACTGATGTGGATAAAGGACAAAAATACATCGGCATCGAGGCTTTCCCATTTTCAAGACATGGCTTTGTGATGTCACCTGGAAATCTCGCTATAAAGCATGCACAGTTATAGACCTTCTTCATTGGGCGCGGCGAAATGGCCGAGTGCGGGCCGCTCATCATGCGTTTTGCTTTCACTCTTCAGGCGTTGCTGCTGTGAATCGGTGATGCGCTGCTACCTGTTTCTGCCTCAGTTTCGTCGGCACCAGTTCTAACGGCTACAAGAACTGATGTGGATAAAGGACAAAACTACATCGGCATCGAGGCTTTCCCATTTTCAAGACATGGCTTTGTGATGTCACCTGGAAATCTCGCTATAAAGCATGCACAGTTATAGACCTTCTTCATTGGGCGCTGCGAAATGGCCGAGTGCGGGCCGCTCATCATGCGTTTTGCTTTCACTCTTCAGGCGTTGCTGCTGTGAATCGGTGATGCGCTGCTACCTGCTTCTGCCTCAGTTTCGTCGGCACCAGTTCTAACGGCTACAAGAACTGATGTGGATAAAGGACTAAACTACATCGGCATCGAGGCTTTCCCATTTTCAAGACATGGCTTCGTGATGTCACCTGGAAATCTCGCTAGAAAGCATGCACAGTTATAGACCTTCTTCATTGGGCGCGGCGAAATGGCCGAGTGCGGGCCGCTCATCATGCGTTTTGCTTTCACTCTTCAGGCGTTGCTGCTGTGAATCGGTGATGCGCTGCTACCTGCTTCTGCCTCAGTTTCGTCGGCACCAGTTCTAACGGCTACAAGAACTGACGTGGCTAAAGGACAAAACTACATCGGCATCGAGGCTTTCCCATTTTCAAGACATGGCTTTGTGATGTCACCTGGAAATCTCGCTATAAAGCATGCACAGTTATAGACCTTCTTCATTGGGCGCGGCGAAATGGCCGAGTGCGGGCCGCTCATCATGCGTTTTGCTTTCACTCTTCAGGCGTTGCAGCTGTGAATCGGTGATGCGCTGCTACCTGCTTCTGCCTCAGTTTCGTCGGCACCAGTTCTAACGGCTACAAGAACTGATGTGGATAAAGGACAAAAATACATCGGCATCGAGGCTTTCCCATTTTCAAGACATGGCTTTGTGATGTCACCTGGAAATCTCGCTATAAAGCATGCACAGTTATAGACCTTCTTCATTGGGCGCGGCGAAATGGCCGAGTGCGGGCCGCTCATCATGCGTTTTGCTTTCACTCTTCAGGCGTTGCTGCTGTGAATCGGTGATGCGCTGCTACCTGCTTCTGCCTCAGTTTCGTCGGCACCAGTTCTAACGGCTACAAGAACTGATGTGGATAAAGGACAAAACTACATCGGCATCGAGGCTTTCCCATTTTCAAGACATGGCTTTGTGATGTCACCTGGAAATCTCGCTATAAAGCATGCACAGTTATAGACCTTCTTCATTGGGCGCGGCGAAATGGCCGAGTGCGGGCCGCTCATCATGCGTTTTGCTTTCGCTCTTCAGGCGTTGCTGCTGTGAATCGGTGATGCGCTGCTACCTGCTTCTGCCTCAGTTTCGTCGGCACCAGTTCTAACGGCTACAAGAACTGATGTGGATAAAGGACAAAACTACATCGGCATCGAGGCTTTCCCATTTTCAAGACATGGCTTTGTGATGTCACCTGGAAATCTCGCTATAAAGCATGCACAGTTATAGACCTTCTTCACTGGGCGCGGCGAAATGGCCGAGTGCGGGCCGCTCATCATGCGTTTTGCTTTCACTCTTTAGGCGTTGCTGCTGTGAATCGGTGATGCGCTGCTACCTGCTTCTGCCTCAGTTTCGTCGGCACCAGTTCTAACGGCTACAAGAACTGATGTGGATAAAGGACAAAACTACATCGGCATCGAGGCTTTCCCATTTTCAAGACATGGCTTTGTGATGTCACCTGGAAATCTCGCTATAAAGCATGCAGAGTTATAGACCTTCTTCATTGGGCGCGGCGAAATGGCCGAGTGCGGGCCGCTCATCATGCGTTTTGCTTTCGCTCTTCAGGCGTTGCTGCTGTGAATCGGTGATGCGCTGCTACCTGCTTCTGCCTCAGTTTCGTCGGCACCAGTTCTAACGGCTACAAGAACTGATGTGGATAAAGGACAAAAATACATCGGCATCGAGGCTTTCCCATTTTCAAGACATGGCTTTGTGATGTCACCTGGAAATCTCGCTATAAAGCATGCACAGTTATAGACCTTCTTCATTGGGCGCGGCGAAATGGCCGAGTGCGGGCCGCTCATCATGCGTTTTGCTTTCACTCTTCAGGCGTTGCTGCTGTGAATCGGTGATGCGCTGCTACCTGCTTCTGCCTCAGTTTCGTCGGCACCAGTTCTAACGGCTACAAGAACTGATGTGGATAAAGGACAAAACTACATCGGCATCGAGGCTTTCCCATTTTCAAGACATGGCTTTGTGATGTCACCTGGAAATCTCGCTATAAAGCATGCACAGTTATAGACCTTCTTCACTGGGCGCGGCGAAATGGCCGAGTGCGGGCCGCTCATCATGCGTTTTGCTTTCACTCTTCAGGCGTTGCTGCTGTGAATCGGTGATCGCTGCTACCTGCTTCTGCCTCAGTTTCGTCGGCACCAGTTCTAACGGCTACAAGAACTGATGTGGATAAATGACAAAACTACATCGGCATCGAGGCTTTCCCATTTTCAAGACATGGCTTTGTGATGTCACCTGGAAATCTCGCTATAAAGCATGCACAGTTATAGACCTTCTTCATTGGGCGCGGCGAAATGGCCGAGTGCGGGCCGCTCATCATGCGTTTTGCTTTCACTCTTCAGGCGTTGCTGCTGTGAATCGGTGATGCGCTGCTACCTGCTTCTGCCTCAGTTTCGTCGGCACCAGTTCTAACGGCTACAAGAACTGATGTGGCTAAAGGACAAAACTACATCGGCATCGAGGCTTTCCCATTTTCAAGACATGGCTTTGTGATGTCACCTGGAAATCTCGCTATAAAGCATGCACAGTTATAGACCTTCTTCATTGGGCGCGGCGAAATGGCCGAGTGCGGGCCGCTCATCATGCGTTTTGCTTTCACTCTTCAGGCGTTGCTGCTGTGAATCGGTGATGCGCTGCTACCTGCTTCTGCCTCAGTTTCGTCGGCACCAGTTCTAACGGCTACAAGAACTGATGTGGATAAAGGACAAAAATACATCGGCATCGAGGCTTTCTCATTTTCAAGACATGGCTTTGTGATGTCACCTGGAAATCTCGCTATAAAGCATGCACAGTTATAGACCTTCTTCATTGGGCGCGGCGAAATGGCCGAGTGCGGGCCGCTCATCATGCGTTTTGCTTTCACTCTTCAGGCGTTGCTGCTGTGAATCGGTGATGCGCTGCTACCTGCTTCTGCCTCAGTTTCGTCGGCACCAGTTCTAACGGCTACAAGAACTGATGTGGATAAAGGACAAAACTACATCGGCATCGAGGCTTTCCCATTTTCAAGACATGGCTTTGTGATGTCACCTGGAAATCTCGCTATAAAGCATGCACAGTTATAGACCTTCTTCATTGGGCGCGGCGAAATGGCCGAGTGCGGGCCGCTCATCATGCGTTTTGCTTTCGCTCTTCAGGCGTTGCTGCTGTGAATCGGTGATGCGCTGCTACCTGCTTCTGCCTCAGTTTCGTCGGCACCAGTTCTAACGGCTACAAGAACTGATGTGGATAAAGGACAAAACTACATCGGCATCGAGGCTTTCCCATTTTCAAGACATGGCTTTGTGATGTCACCTGGAAATCTCGCTATAAAGCATGCACAGTTATAGACCTTCTTCACTGGGCGCGGCGAAATGGCCGAGTGCGGGCCGCTCATCATGCGTTTTGCTTTCACTCTTCAGGCGTTGCTGCTGTGAATCGGTGATGCGCTGCTACCTGCTTCTGCCTCAGTTTCGTCGGCACCAGTTCTAACGGCTACAAGAACTGATGTGGATAAAGGACAAAACTACATCGGCATCGAGGCTTTCCCATTTTCAAGACATGGCTTTGTGATGTCACCTGGAAATCTCGCTATAAAGCATGCAGAGTTATAGACCTTCTTCATTGGGCGCGGCGAAATGGCCGAGTGCGGGCCGCTCATCATGCGTTTTGCTTTCGCTCTTCAGGCGTTGCTGCTGTGAATCGGTGATGCGCTGCTACCTGCTTCTGCCTCAGTTTCGTCGGCACCAGTTCTAACGGCTACAAGAACTGATGTGGATAAAGGACAAAAATACATCGGCATCGAGGCTTTCCCATTTTCAAGACATGGCTTTGTGATGTCACCTGGAAATCTCGCTATAAAGCATGCACAGTTATAGACCTTCTTCATTGGGCGCGGCGAAATGGCCGAGTGCGGGCCGCTCATCATGCGTTTTGCTTTCACTCTTCAGGCGTTGCTGCTGTGAATCGGTGATGCGCTGCTACCTGCTTCTGCCTCAGTTTCGTCGGCACCAGTTCTAACGGCTACAAGAACTGATGTGGATAAAGGACAAAACTACATCGGCATCGAGGCTTTCCCATTTTCAAGACATGGCTTTGTGATGTCACCTGGAAATCTCGCTATAAAGCATGCACAGTTATAGACCTTCTTCATTGGGCGCGGCGAAATGGCCGAGTGCGGGCCGCTCATCATGCGTTTTGCTTTCACTCTTCAGGCGTTGCTGCTGTGAATCGGTGATCGCTGCTACCTGCTTCTGCCTCAGTTTCGTCGGCACCAGTTCTAACGGCTACAAGAACTGATGTGGATAAAGGACTAAACTACATTGGCATCGAGGCTTTCCCATTTTCAAGACATGGCTTTGTGATGTCACCTGGAAATCTCGCTAGAAAGCATGCACAGTTATAGACCTTCTTCATTGGGCGCGGCGAAATGGCCGAGTGCGGGCCGCTCATCATGCGTTTTGCTTTCGCTCTTCAGGCGTTGCTGCTGTGAATCGGTGATGCGCTGCTACCTGATTCTGCCTCAGTTTCGTCGGCACCAGTTCTAACGGCTACAAGAACTGATGAGGATAAAGGACAAAACTACATCGTCATCGAGGCTTTCCCATTTTCAAGACATGGCTTTGTGATGTCACCTGGAAATCTCGCTATAAAGCATGCACAGTTATAGACCTTCTTCATTGGGCGCGGCGAAATGGCCGAGTGCGGGCCGCTCATCATGCGTTTTGCTTTCACTCTTCAGGCGTTGCTGCTGTGAATCAGTGATGCGCTGCTACCTGCTTCTGCCTCAGTTTCGTCGGCACCAGTTCTAACGGCTACAAGAACTGATGTGGATAAAGGACAAAACTACATCGGCATCGAGGCTTTCCCATTTTCAAGGCATGGCTTTGTGATGTCACCTGGAAATCTCGCTATAAAGCATGCACAGTTATAGACCTTCTTCATTGGGCGCGGCGAAATGGCCGAGTGCGGGCCGCTCATCATGCGTTTTGCTTTCACTCTTCAGGCGTTGCTGCTTTGAATCGGTGATGCGCTGCTACCTGCTTCTGCCTCAGTTTCGTCGGCACCAGTTCTAACGGCTACAAGAACTGATGTGGATAAAGGACAAAACTACATCGCCATCGAGGCTTTCCCATTTTCAAGACATGGCTTTGTGATGTCACCTGGAAATCTCGCTAGAAAGCATGCACAGTTATAGACCTTCTTCATTGGGCGCGGCGAAATGGCCGAGTGCGGGCCGCTCATCATGCGTTTTGCTTTCGCTCTTCAGGCGTTGCTGCTGTGAATCGGTGGTGCGCTGCTACCTGATTCTGCCTCAGTTTCGTCGGCACCAGTTCTAACGGCTACAAGAACTGATGAGGATAAAGGACAAAACTACATCGTCATCGAGGCTTTCCCATTTTCAAGACATGGCTTTGTGATGTCACCTGGAAATCTCGCTATAAAGCATGCACAGTTATAGACCTTCTTCATTGGGCGCGGCGAAATGGCCGAGTGCGGGCCGCTCATCATGCGTTTTGCTTTCACTTTTCAGGCGTTGCTGCTGTGAATCGGTGATGCGCTGCTACCTTCTTCTGCCTCAGTTTCGTCGGCACCAGTTCTAACGGCTACAAGAACTGATGTGGATAAAGGACAAAACTACATCGGCATCGAGGCTTTCCCATTTTCAAGACATGGCTTTGTGATGTCACCTGGAAATCTCGCTATAAAGCATGCACAGTTATAGACCTTCTTCACTGGGCGCGGCGAAATGGCCGAGTGCGGGCCGCTCATCATGCGTTTTGCTTTCACTCTTCAGGCGTTGCTGCTGTGAATCGGTGATGCGCTGCTACCTGCTTCTGCCTCAGTTTCGTCGGCACCAGTTCTAACGGCTACAAGAACTGATGTGGATAAAGGACAAAACTACATCGGCATCGAGGCTTTCCCATTTTCAAGACATGGCTTTGTGATGTCACCTGGAAATCTCGCTATAAAGCATGCACAGTTATAGACCTTCTTCATTGGGCGCGGCGAAATGGCCGAGTGCGGGCCGCTCATCATGCGTTTTGCTTTCGCTCTTCAGGCGTTGCTGCTGTGAATCGGTGATGCGCTGCTACCTGCTTCTGCCTCAGTTTCGTCGGCACCAGTTCTAACGGCTACAAGAACTGATGTGGATAAAGGACAAAAATACATCGGCATCGAGGCTTTCCCATTTTCAAGACATGGCTTTGTGATGTCACCTGGAAATCTCGCTATAAAGCATGCACAGTTATAGACCTTCTTCATTGGGCGCGGCGAAATGGCCGAGGGCGGGCCGCTCATCATGCGTTTTGCTTTCACTCTTCAGGCGTTGCTGCTGTGAATCGGTGATGCGCTGCTACCTGTTTCTGCCTCAGTTTCGTCGGCACCAGTTCTAACGGCTACAAGAACTGATGTGGATAAAGGACAAAACTACATCGGCATCGAGGCTTTCCCATTTTCAAGACATGGCTTTGTGATGTCACCTGGAAATCTCGCTATAAAGCATGCACAGTTATAGACCTTCTTCATTGGGCGCTGCGAAATGGCCGAGTGCGGGCCGCTCATCATGCGTTTTGCTTTCACTCTTCAGGCGTTGCTGCTGTGAATCGGTGATGCGCTGCTACCTGCTTCTGCCTCAGTTTCGTCGGCACCAGTTCTAACGGCTACAAGAACTGATGTGGATAAAGGACTAAACTACATCGGCATCGAGGCTTTCCCATTTTCAAGACATGGCTTCGTGATGTCACCTGGAAATCTCGCTAGAAAGCATGCACAGTTATAGACCTTCTTCATTGGGCGCGGCGAAATGGCCGAGTGCGGGCCGCTCATCATGCGTTTTGCTTTCACTCTTCAGGCGTTGCTGCTGTGAATCGGTGATGCGCTGCTACCTGCTTCTGCCTCAGTTTCGTCGGCACCAGTTCTAACGGCTACAAGAACTGATGTGGATAAAGGACAAAACTACATCGGCATCGAGGCTTTCCCATTTTCAAGACATGGCTTTGTGATGTCACCTGGAAATCTCGCTATAAAGCATGCACAGTTATAGACCTTCTTCATTGGGCGCGGCGAAATGGCCGAGTGTGGGCCGCTCATCATGCGTTTTGCTTTCGCTCTTCAGGCGTTGCTGCAGTGAATCGGTGATGCGCTGCTACGTGCTTCTGCCTCAGTTTCGTCGGCACCAGTTCTAACGGCTACAAGAACTGATGTGGATAAAGGACAAAACTACATCGGCATCGAGGCTTTCCCATTTTCAAGACATGGCTTTGTGATGTCACCTGGAAATCTCGCTATAAAGCATGCACAGTTATAGACCTTCTTCACTGGGCGCGGCGAAATGGCCGAGTGCGGGCCGCTCATCATGCGTTTTGCTTTCACTCTTCAGGCGTTGCTGCTGTGAATCGGTGATGCGCTGCTACCTGCTTCTGCCTCAGTTTCGTCGGCACCAGTTCTAACGGCTACAAGAACTGATGTGGATAAAGGACAAAACTACATCGGCATCGAGGCTTTCCCATTTTCAAGACATGGCTTTGTGATGTCACCTGGAAATCTCGCTATAAAGCATGCACAGTTATAGACCTTCTTCATTGGGCGCGGCGAAATGGCCGAGTGCGGGCCGCTCATCATGCGTTTTGCTTTCACTCTTCAGGCGTTGCTGCTTTGAATCGGTGATGCGCTGCTACCTGCTTCTGCCTCAGTTTCGTCGGCACCTGTTCTAACGGCTACAAGAACTGATGTGGATAAAGGACAAAACTACATCGCCATCGAGGCTTTCCCATTTTCAAGACATGGCTTTGTGATGTCACCTGGAAATCTCGCTAGAAAGCATGCACAGTTATAGACCTTCATTGGGCGCGGCGAAATGGCCGAGTGCGGGCCGCTCATCATGCGTTTTGCTTTCGCTCTTCAGGCGTTGCTGCTGTGAATCGGTGATGCGCTGCTACCTGATTCTGCCTCAGTTTCGTCGGCACCAGTTCTAACGGCTACAAGAACTGATGAGGATAAAGGACAAAACTACATCGTCATCGAGGCTTTCCCATTTTCAAGACATGGCTTTGTGATGTCACCTGGAAATCTCGCTATAAAGCATGCACAGTTATAGACCTTCTTCATTGGGCGCGGCGAAATGGCCGAGTGCGGGCCGCTCATCATGCGTTTTGCTTTCACTCTTCAGGCGTTGCTGCTGTGAATCGGTGATGCGCTGCTACCTTCTTCTGCCTCAGTTTCGTCGGCACCAGTTCTAACGGCTACAAGAACTGATGTGGATAAAGGACAAAACTACATCGGCATCGAGGCTTTCCCATTTTCAAGACATGGCTTTGTGATGTCACCTGGAAATCTCGCTATAAAGCATGCACAGTTATAGACCTTCTTCACTGGGCGCGGCGAAATGGCCGAGTGCGGGCCGCTCATCATGCGTTTTGCTTTCACTCTTCAGGCGTTGCTGCTGTGAATCGGTGATGCGCTGCTACCTGCTTCTGCCTCAGTTTCGTCGGCACCAGTTCTAACGGCTACAAGAACTGATGTGGATAAAGGACAAAACTACATCGGCATCGAGGCTTTCCCATTTTCAAGACATGGCTTTGTGATGTCACCTGGAAATCTCGCTATAAAGCATGCACAGTTATAGACCTTCTTCATTGGGCGCGGCGAAATGGCCGAGTGCGGGCCGCTCATCATGCGTTTTGCTTTCACTCTTCAGGCGTTGCTGCTGTGAATCGGTGATGCGCTGCTACCTGCTTCTGCCTCAGTTTCGTCGGCACCAGTTCTAACGGCTACAAGAACTGATGTGGATAAAGGACAAAAATACATCGGCATCGAGGCTTTCCCATTTTCAAGACATGGCTTTGTGATGTCACCTGGAAATCTCGCTATAAAGCATGCACAGTTATAGACCTTCTTCATTGGGCGCGGCGAAATGGCCGAGTGCGGGCCGCTCATCATGCGTTTTGCTTTCACTCTTCAGGCGTTGCTGCTGTGAATCGGTGATGCGCTGCTACCTGTTTCTGCCTCAGTTTCGTCGGCACCAGCTCTAACGGCTACAAGAACTGATGTGGATAAAGGACAAAACTACATCGGCATCGAGGCTTTCCCATTTTCAAGACATGGCTTCGTGATGTCACCTGGAAATCTCGCTAGAAAGCATGCACAGTTATAGACCTTCTTCATTGGGCGCGGCGAAATGGCCGAGTGCGGGCCGCTCATCATGCGTTTTGCTTTCACTCTTCAGGCGTTGCTGCTGTGAATCGGTGATGCGCTGCTACCTGCTTCTGCCTCAGTTTCGTCGGCACCAGTTCTAACGGCTACAAGAACTGATGTGGATAAAGGACAAAACTACATCGGCATCGAGGCTTTCCCATTTTCAAGACATGGCTTTGTGATGTCACCTGGAAATCTCGCTATAAAGCATGCACAGTTATAGACCTTCTTCATTGGGCGCGGCGAAATGGCCGAGTGTGGGCCGCTCATCATGCGTTTTGCTTTCGCTCTTCAGGCGTTGCTGCAGTGAATCGGTGATGCGCTGCTACGTGCGTCTGCCTCAGTTTCGTCGGCACCAGTTCTAACGGCTACAAGAACTGATGTGGATAAAGGACAAAACTACATCGGCATCGAGGCTTTCCCATTTTCAAGACATGGCTTTGTGATGTCACCTGGAAATCTCGCTATAAAGCATGCACAGTTATAGACCTTCTTCACTGGGCGCGGCGAAATGGCCGAGTGCGGGCCGCTCATCATGCGTTTTGCTTTCACTCTTCAGGCGTTGCTGCTGTGAATCGGTGATGCGCTGCTACCTGCTTCTGCCTCAGTTTCGTCGGCACCAGTTCTAACGGCTACAAGAACTGATGTGGATAAAGGACAAAACTACATCGGCATCGAGGCTTTCCCATTTTCAAGACATGGCTTTGTGATGTCACCTGGAAATCTCGCTATAAAGCATGCAGAGTTATAGACCTTCTTCATTGGGCGCGGCGAAATGGCCGAGTGCGGGCCGCTCATCATGCGTTTTGCTTTCGCTCTTCAAGCGTTGCTTCTGTGAATCGGTGATGCGCTGCTACCTGCTTCTGCCTCAGTTTCGTCGGCACCAGTTCTAACGGCTACAAGAACTGATGTGGATAAAGGACAAAAATACATCGGCATCGAGGCTTTCCCATTTTCAAGACATGGCTTTGTGATGTCACCTGGAAATCTCGCTATAAAGCATGCACAGTTATAGACCTTCTTCATTGGGCGCGGCGAAATGGCCGAGTGCGGGCCGCTCATCATGCGTTTTGCTTTCACTCTTCAGGCGTTGCTGCTGTGAATCGGTGATGCGCTGCTACCTGCTTCTGCCTCAGTTTCGTCGGCACCAGTTCTAACGGCTACAAGAACTGATGTGGATAAAGGACAAAACTACATCGCATCGAGGCTTTCCCATTTTCAAGACATGGCTTTGTGATGTCACCTGGAAATCTCGCTATAAAGCATGCACAGTTATAGACCTTCTTCATTGGGCGCGGCGAAATGGCCGAGTGCGGGCCGCTCATCATGCGTTTTGCTTTCACTCTTCAGGCGTTGCTGCTGTGAATCGGTGATGCGCTGCTACCTTCTTCTGCCTCAGTTTCGTCGGCACCAGTTCTAACGGCTACAAGAACTGATGTGGATAAAGGACAAAACTACATCGGCATCGAGGCTTTCCCATTTTCAAGACATGGCTTTGTGATGTCACCTGGAAATCTCGCTATAAAGCATGCACAGTTATAGACCTTCTTCACTGGGCGCGGCGAAATGGCCGAGTGCGGGCCGCTCATCATGCGTTTTGCTTTCACTCTTCAGGCGTTGCTGCTGTGAATCGGTGATGCGCTGCTACCTGCTTCTGCCTCAGTTTCGTCGGCACCAGTTCTAACGGCTACAAGAACTGATGTGGATAAAGGACAAAACTACATCGGCATCGAGGCTTTCCCATTTTCAAGACATGGCTTTGTGATGTCACCTGGAAATCTCGCTATAAAGCATGCACAGTTATAGACCTTCTTCATTGGGCGCGGCGAAATGGCCGAGTGCGGGCCGCTCATCATGCGTTTTGCTTTCGCTCTTCAGGCGTTGCTGCTGTGAATCGGTGATGCGCTGCTACCTGCTTCTGCCTCAGTTTCGTCGGCACCAGTTCTAACGGCTGCAAGAACTGATGTGGATAAAGGACAAAAATACATCGGCACCGAGGCTTTCCCATTTTCAAGACATGGCTTTGTGATGTCACCTGGAAATCTCGCTATAAAGCATGCACAGTTATAGACCTTCTTCATTGGGCGCGGCGAAATGGCCGAGTGCGGGCCGCTCATCATGCGTTTTGCTTTCACTCTTCAGGCGTTGCTGCTGTGAATCGGTGATGCGCTGCTACCTGTTTCTGCCTCAGTTTCGTCGGCACCAGTTCTAACGGCTACAAGAACTGATGTGGATAAAGGACAAAACTACATCGGCATCGAGGCTTTCCCATTTTCAAGACATGGCTTTGTGATGTCACCTGGAAATCTCGCTATAAAGCATGCACAGTTATAGACCTTCTTCATTGGGCGCGGCGAAATGGCCGAGTGCGGGCCGCTCATCATGCGTTTTGCTTTCACTCTTCAGGCGTTGCTGCTGTGAATCGGTGATGCGCTGCTACCTGCTTCTGCCTCAGTTTCGTCGGCACCAGTTCTAACGGCTACAAGAACTGATGTGGATAAAGGACAAAACTACATCGGCATCGAGGCTTTCCCATTTTCAAGACATGGCTTTGTGATGTCACCTGGAAATCTCGCTATAAAGCATGCACAGTTATAGACCTTCTTCATTGGGCGCGGCGAAATGGCCGAGTGCGGGCCGCTCATCATGCGTTTTGCTTTCACTCTTCAGGCGTTGCTGCTGTGAATCGGTGATGCGCTGCTACCTGCTTCTGCCTCAGTTTCGTCGGCACCAGTTCTAACGGCTACAAGAACTGATGTGGATAAAGGACTAAACTACATCGGCATCGAGGCTTTCCCATTTTCAAGACATGCTTTGTGATGTCAGCTGGAAATCTCGCTAGAAAGCATGCACATTTATAGACCTTCTTCATTGGGCGCGGCGAAATGGCCGAGTGCGGGCCGCTCATCATGCGTTTTGCTTTCACTCTTCAGGCGTTGCTGCTGTGAATCGGTGATGCGCTGCTACCTGCTTCTGCCTCAGTTTCGTCGGCACCAGTTCTAACGGCTACAAGAACTGATGTGGATAAAGGACTAAACTACATCGGCATCGAGGCTTTCCCATTTTCAAGACATGGCTTTGTGATGTCACCTGGAAATCTCGCTAGAAAGCATGCACAGTTATAGACCTTCTTCATTGGGCGCGGCGAAATGGCCGAGTGCGGGCCGCTCATCATGCGTTTTGCTTTCGCTCTTCAGGCGTTGCTGCTGTGAATCGGTGATGCGCTGCTACCTGATTCTGCCTCAGTTTCGTCGGCACCAGTTCTAACGGCTACAAGAACTGATGAGGATAAAGGACAAAACTACATCGTCATCGAGGCTTTCCCATTTTCAAGACATGGCTTTGTGATGTCACCTGGAAATCTCGCTATAAAGCATGCACAGTTATAGACCTTCTTCATTGGGCGCGGCGAAATGGCCGAGTGCGGGCCGCTCATCATGCGTTTTGCTTTCACTCTTCAGGTGTTGCTGCTGTGAATCGGTGATGCGCTGCTACCTGCTTCTGCCTCAGTTTCGTCGGCACCAGTTCTAACGGCTACAAGAACTGATGTGGATAAAGGACAAAACTACATCGGCATCGAGGCTTTCCCATTTTCAAGACATGGCTTTGTGATGTCACCTGGAAATCTCGCTATAAAGCATGCACAGTTATAGACCTTCTTCATTGGGCGCGGCGAAATGGCCGAGTGCGGGCCGCTCATCATGCGTTTTGCTTTCGCTCTTCAGGCGTTGCTGCTGTGAATCGGTGATGCGCTGCTACCTGCTTCTGCCTCAGTTTCGTCGGCACCAGTTCTAATGGCTACAAGAACTGATGTGGATAAAGGACAAAAATACATCGGCATCGAGGCTTTCCCATTTTCAAGACATGGCTTTGTGATGTCACCTGGAAATCTCGCTATAAAGCATGCACAGTTATAGACCTTCTTCATTGGGCGCGGCGAATTGGCCGAGTGCGGGCCGCTCATCATGCGTTTTGCTTTCACTCTTCAGGCGTTGCTGCTGTGAATCGGTGATGCGCTGCTACCTGCTTCTGCCTCAGTTTCGTCGGCACCAGTTCTAACGGCTACAAGAACTGATGTGGATAAAGGACAAAACTACATCGGCATCGAGGCTTTCCCATTTTCAAGACATGGCTTTGTGATGTCACCTGGAAATCTCGCTATAAAGCATGCACAGTTATAGACCTTCTTCATTGGGCGCGGCGAAATGGCCGAGTGCGGGCCGCTCATCATGCGTTTTGCTTTCACTCTTCAGGCGTTGCTGCTGTGAATCGGTGATGCGCTGCTACCTGCTTCTGCCTCAGTTTCGTCGGCACCAGTTCTAACGGCTACAAGAACTGATGTGGATAAAGGACTAAACTACATCGGCATCGAGGCTTTCCCATTTTCAAGACATGGCTTTGTGATGTCAGCTGGAAATCTCGCTATAAAGCATGCACAGTTATAGACCTTCTTCATTGGGCGCGGCGAAATGGCCGAGTGCGGGCCGCTCATCATGCGTTTTGCTTTCGCTCTTCAGGCGTTGCTGCTGTGAATCGGTGATGCGCTGCTACCTGCTTCTGCCTCAGTTTCGTCGGCACCAGTTCTAACGGCTACAAGAACTGATGTGGATAAAGGACAAAAATACATCGGCATCGAGGCTTTCCCATTTTCAAGACATGGCTTTGTGATGTCACCTGGAAATCTCGCTATAAAGCATGCACAGTTATAGACCTTCTTCATTGGGCGCGGCGAAATGGCCGAGTGCGGGCCGCTCATCATGCGTTTTGCTTTCACTCTTCAGGCGTTGCTGCTGTGAATCGGTGATGCGCTGCTACCTGCTTCTGCCTCAGTTTCGTCGGCACCAGTTCTAACGGCTACAAGAACTGATGTGGATAAAGGACAAAACTACACCGGCATCGAGGCTTTCCCATTTTCAAGACATGGCTTTGTGATGTCACCTGGAAATCTCGCTATAAAGCATGCACAGTTATAGACCTTCTTCATTGGGCGCGGCGAAATGGCCGAGTGCGGGCCGCTCATCATGCGTTTTGCTTTCACTCTTCAGGCGTTGCTGCTGTGAATCGGTGATGCGCTGCTACCTGCTTCTGCCTCAGTTTCGTCGGCACCAGTTCTAACGGCTACAAGAACTGATGTGGATAAAGGACTAAACTACATCGGCATCGAGGCTTTCCCATTTTCAAGACATGGCTTTGTGATGTCAGCTGGAAATCTCGCTAGAAAGCATGCACATTTATAGACCTTCTTCATTGGGCGCGGCGAAATGGCCGAGTGCGGGCCGCTCATCATGCGTTTTGCTTTCACTCTTCAGGCGTTGCTGCTGTGAATCGGTGATGCGCTGCTACCTGCTTCTGCCTCAGTTTCGTCGGCACCAGTTCTAACGGCTACAAGAACTGATGTGGATAAAGGACAAAAATACATCGGCATCGAGGCTTTCCCATTTTCAAGACATGGCTTTGTGATGTCACCTGGAAATCTCGCTATAAAGCATGCACAGTTATAGACCTTCTTCATTGGGCGCGGCGAAATGGCCGAGTGCGGGCCGCTCATCATGCGTTTTGCTTTCACTCTTCAGGCGTTGCTGCTGTGAATCGGTGATGCGCTGCTACCTGCTTCTGCCTCAGTTTCGTCGGCACCAGTTCTAACGGCTACAAGAACTGATGTGGATAAAGGACAAAACTACATCGGCATCGAGGCTTTCCCATTTTCAAGACATGGCTTTGTGATGTCACCTGGAAATCTCGCTATAAAGCATGCACAGTTATAGACCTTCTTCATTGGGCGCGGCGAAATGGCCGAGTGTGGGCCGCTCATCATGCGTTTTGCTTTCGCTCTTCAGGCGTTGCTGCAGTGAATCGGTGATGCGCTGCTACGTGCTTCTGCCTCAGTTTCGTCGGCACCAGTTCTAACGGCTACAAGAACTGATGTGGATAAAGGACAAAACTACATCGGCATCGAGGCTTTCCCATTTTCAAGACATGGCTTTGTGATGTCACCTGGAAATCTCGCTATAAAGCATGCACAGTTATAGACCTTCACTGGGCGCGGCGAAATGGCCGAGTGCGGGCTGCTCATCATGCGTTTTGCTTTCACTCTTCAGGCGTTGCTGCTGTGAATCGGTGATGCGCTGCTACCTGCTTCTGCCTCAGTTTCGTCGGCACCAGTTCTAACGGCTACAAGAACTGATGTGGATAAAGGACAAAACTACATCGGCATCGAGGCTTTCCCATTTTCAAGACATGGCTTTGTGATGTCACCTGGAAATCTCGCTATAAAGCATGCACAGTTATAGACCTTCTTCATTGGGCGCGGCGAAATGGCCGAGTGCGGGCCGCTCATCATGCGTTTTGCTTTCACTCTTCAGGCGTTGCTGCTTTGAATCGGTGATGCGCTGCTACCTGCTTCTGCCTCAGTTTCGTCGGCACCTGTTCTAACGGCTACAAGAACTGATGTGGATAAAGGACAAAACTACATCGCCATCGAGGCTTTCCCATTTTCAAGACATGGCTTTGTGATGTCACCTGGAAATCTCGCTAGAAAGCATGCACAGTTATAGACCTTCATTGGGCGCGGCGAAATGGCCGAGTGCGGGCCGCTCATCATGCGTTTTGCTTTCGCTCTTCAGGCGTTGCTGCTGTGAATCGGTGATGCGCTGCTACCTGATTCTGCCTCAGTTTCGTCGGCACCAGTTCTAACGGCTACAAGAACTGATGAGGATAAAGGACAAAACTACATCGTCATCGAGGCTTTCCCATTTTCAAGACATGGCTTTGTGATGTCACCTGGAAATCTCGCTATAAAGCATGCACAGTTATAGACCTTCTTCATTGGGCGCGGCGAAATGGCCGAGTGCGGGCCGCTCATCATGCGTTTTGCTTTCACTCTTCAGGCGTTGCTGCTGTGAATCGGTGATGCGCTGCTACCTTCTTCTGCCTCAGTTTCGTCGGCACCAGTTCTAACGGCTACAAGAACTGATGTGGATAAAGGACAAAACTACATCGGCATCGAGGCTTTCCCATTTTCAAGACATGGCTTTGTGATGTCACCTGGAAATCTCGCTATAAAGCATGCACAGTTATAGACCTTCTTCACTGGGCGCGGCGAAATGGCCGAGTGCGGGCCGCTCATCATGCGTTTTGCTTTCACTCTTCAGGCGTTGCTGCTGTGAATCGGTGATGCGCTGCTACCTGCTTCTGCCTCAGTTTCGTCGGCACCAGTTCTAACGGCTACAAGAACTGATGTGGATAAAGGACAAAACTACATCGGCATCGAGGCTTTCCCATTTTCAAGACATGGCTTTGTGATGTCACCTGGAAATCTCGCTATAAAGCATGCACAGTTATAGACCTTCTTCATTGGGCGCGGCGAAATGGCCGAGTGCGGGCCGCTCATCATGCGTTTTGCTTTCACTCTTCAGGCGTTGCTGCTGTGAATCGGTGATGCGCTGCTACCTGCTTCTGCCTCAGTTTCGTCGGCACCAGTTCTAACGGCTACAAGAACTGATGTGGATAAAGGACAAAAATACATCGGCATCGAGGCTTTCCCATTTTCAAGACATGGCTTTGTGATGTCACCTGGAAATCTCGCTATAAAGCATGCACAGTTATAGACCTTCTTCATTGGGCGCGGCGAAATGGCCGAGTGCGGGCCGCTCATCATGCGTTTTGCTTTCACTCTTCAGGCGTTGCTGCTGTGAATCGGTGATGCGCTGCTACCTGTTTCTGCCTCAGTTTCGTCGGCACCAGCTCTAACGGCTACAAGAACTGATGTGGATAAAGGACAAAACTACATCGGCATCGAGGCTTTCCCATTTTCAAGACATGGCTTCGTGATGTCACCTGGAAATCTCGCTAGAAAGCATGCACAGTTATAGACCTTCTTCATTGGGCGCGGCGAAATGGCCGAGTGCGGGCCGCTCATCATGCGTTTTGCTTTCACTCTTCAGGCGTTGCTGCTGTGAATCGGTGATGCGCTGCTACCTGCTTCTGCCTCAGTTTCGTCGGCACCAGTTCTAACGGCTACAAGAACTGATGTGGATAAAGGACAAAACTACATCGGCATCGAGGCTTTCCCATTTTCAAGACATGGCTTTGTGATGTCACCTGGAAATCTCGCTATAAAGCATGCACAGTTATAGACCTTCTTCATTGGGCGCGGCGAAATGGCCGAGTGTGGGCCGCTCATCATGCGTTTTGCTTTCGCTCTTCAGGCGTTGCTGCAGTGAATCGGTGATGCGCTGCTACGTGCGTCTGCCTCAGTTTCGTCGGCACCAGTTCTAACGGCTACAAGAACTGATGTGGATAAAGGACAAAACTACATCGGCATCGAGGCTTTCCCATTTTCAAGACATGGCTTTGTGATGTCACCTGGAAATCTCGCTATAAAGCATGCACAGTTATAGACCTTCTTCACTGGGCGCGGCGAAATGGCCGAGTGCGGGCCGCTCATCATGCGTTTTGCTTTCACTCTTCAGGCGTTGCTGCTGTGAATCGGTGATGCGCTGCTACCTGCTTCTGCCTCAGTTTCGTCGGCACCAGTTCTAACGGCTACAAGAACTGATGTGGATAAAGGACAAAACTACATCGGCATCGAGGCTTTCCCATTTTCAAGACATGGCTTTGTGATGTCACCTGGAAATCTCGCTATAAAGCATGCAGAGTTATAGACCTTCTTCATTGGGCGCGGCGAAATGGCCGAGTGCGGGCCGCTCATCATGCGTTTTGCTTTCGCTCTTCAAGCGTTGCTTCTGTGAATCGGTGATGCGCTGCTACCTGCTTCTGCCTCAGTTTCGTCGGCACCAGTTCTAACGGCTACAAGAACTGATGTGGATAAAGGACAAAAATACATCGGCATCGAGGCTTTCCCATTTTCAAGACATGGCTTTGTGATGTCACCTGGAAATCTCGCTATAAAGCATGCACAGTTATAGACCTTCTTCATTGGGCGCGGCGAAATGGCCGAGTGCGGGCCGCTCATCATGCGTTTTGCTTTCACTCTTCAGGCGTTGCTGCTGTGAATCGGTGATGCGCTGCTACCTGCTTCTGCCTCAGTTTCGTCGGCACCAGTTCTAACGGCTACAAGAACTGATGTGGATAAAGGACAAAACTACATCGGCATCGAGGCTTTCCCATTTTCAAGACATGGCTTTGTGATGTCACCTGGAAATCTCGCTATAAAGCATGCACAGTTATAGACCTTCTTCATTGGGCGCGGCGAAATGGCCGAGTGCGGGCCGCTCATCATGCGTTTTGCTTTCACTCTTCAGGCGTTGCTGCTGTGAATCGGTGATGCGCTGCTACCTTCTTCTGCCTCAGTTTCGTCGGCACCAGTTCTAACGGCTACAAGAACTGATGTGGATAAAGGACAAAACTACATCGGCATCGAGGCTTTCCCATTTTCAAGACATGGCTTTGTGATGTCACCTGGAAATCTCGCTATAAAGCATGCACAGTTATAGACCTTCTTCACTGGGCGCGGCGAAATGGCCGAGTGCGGGCCGCTCATCATGCGTTTTGCTTTCACTCTTCAGGCGTTGCTGCTGTGAATCGGTGATGCGCTGCTACCTGCTTCTGCCTCAGTTTCGTCGGCACCAGTTCTAACGGCTACAAGAACTGATGTGGATAAAGGACAAAACTACATCGGCATCGAGGCTTTCCCATTTTCAAGACATGGCTTTGTGATGTCACCTGGAAATCTCGCTATAAAGCATGCACAGTTATAGACCTTCTTCATTGGGCGCGGCGAAATGGCCGAGTGCGGGCCGCTCATCATGCGTTTTGCTTTCGCTCTTCAGGCGTTGCTGCTGTGAATCGGTGATGCGCTGCTACCTGCTTCTGCCTCAGTTTCGTCGGCACCAGTTCTAACGGCTGCAAGAACTGATGTGGATAAAGGACAAAAATACATCGGCACCGAGGCTTTCCCATTTTCAAGACATGGCTTTGTGATGTCACCTGGAAATCTCGCTATAAAGCATGCACAGTTATAGACCTTCTTCATTGGGCGCGGCGAAATGGCCGAGTGCGGGCCGCTCATCATGCGTTTTGCTTTCACTCTTCAGGCGTTGCTGCTGTGAATCGGTGATGCGCTGCTACCTGTTTCTGCCTCAGTTTCGTCGGCACCAGTTCTAACGGCTACAAGAACTGATGTGGATAAAGGACAAAACTACATCGGCATCGAGGCTTTCCCATTTTCAAGACATGGCTTCGTGATGTCACCTGGAAATCTCGCTAGAAAGCATGCACAGTTATAGACCTTCTTCATTGGGCGCGGCGAAATGGCCGAGTGCGGGCCGCTCATCATGCGTTTTGCTTTCACTCTTCAGGCGTTGCTGCTGTGAATCGGTGATGCGCTGCTACCTGCTTCTGCCTCAGTTTCGTCGGCACCAGTTCTAACGGCTACAAGAACTGATGTGGATAAAGGACTAAACTACATCGGCATCGAGGCTTTCCCATTTTCAAGACATGGCTTTGTGATGTCACCTGGAAATCTCGCTAGAAAGCATGCACAGTTATAGACCTTCTTCATTGGGCGCGGCGAAATGGCCGAGTGTGGGTCGCTCATCATGCGTTTTGCTTTCGCTCTTCAGGCGTTGCTGCTGTGAATCGGTGATGCGCTGCTACCTGATTCTGCCTCAGTTTCGTCGGCACCAGTTCTAACGGCTACAAGAACTGATGAGGATAAAGGACAAAACTACATCGTCATCGAGGCTTTCCCATTTTCAAGACATGGCTTTGTGATGTCACCTGGAAATCTCGCTATAAAGCATGCACAGTTGTAGACCTTCTTCATTGGGCGCGGCGAAATGGCCGAGTGCGGGCCGCTCATCATGCGTTTTGCTTTCACTCTTCAGGCGTTGCTGCTGTGAATCGGTGATGCGCTGCTACCTGCTTCTGCCTCAGTTTCGTCGGCACCAGTTCTAACGGCTACAAGAACTGATGTGGATAAAGGACAAAAATACATCGGCATCGAGGCTTTCCCATTTTCAAGACATGGCTTTGTGATGTCACCTGGAAATCTCGCTATAAAGCATGCACAGTTATAGACCTTCTTCATTGGGCGCGGCGAAATGGCCGAGTGCGGGCCGCTCATCATGCGTTTTGCTTTCACTCTTCAGGCGTTGCTGCTGTGAATCGGTGATGCGCTGCTACCTGCTTCTGCCTCAGTTTCGTCGGCACCAGTTCTAACGGCTACAAGAACTGATGTGGATAAAGGACAAAACTACATCGGCATCGAGGCTTTCCCATTTTCAAGACATGGCTTTGTGATGTCACCTGGAAATCTCGCTATAAAGCATGTACAGTTATAGACCTTCTTCCTTGGGCGCGGCGAAATGGCCGAGTGCGGGCCGCTCATCATGCGTTTTGCTTTCGCTCTTCAGGCGTTGCTGCTGTGAATCGGTGATGCGCTGCTACCTGCTTCTGCCTCAGTTTCGTCGGCACCAGTTCTAACGGCTACAAGAACTGATGTGGATAAAGGACAAAACTACATCGGCATCGAGGCTTTCCCATTTTCAAGACATGGCTTTGTGATGTCACCTGGAAATCTCGCTATAAAGCATGCACAGTTATAGACCTTCTTCACTGGGCGCGGCGAAATGGCCGAGTGCGGGCCGCTCATCATGCGTTTTGCTTTCACTCTTCAGGCGTTGCTGCTGTGAATCGGTGATGCGCTGCTACCTGCTTCTGCCTCAGTTTCGTCGGCGCCAGTTCTAACGGCTACAAGAACTGATGTGGATAAAGGACAAAACTACATCGGCATCGAGGCTTTCCCATTTTCAAGACATGGCTTTGTGATGTCACCTGGAAATCTCGCTATAAAGCATGCACAGTTATAGACCTTCTTCACTGGGCGCGGCGAAATGGCCGAGTGCGGGCCGCTTATCATGCGTTTTGCTTTCGCTCTTCAGGCGTTGCTGCTGTGAATCGGTGATGCGCTGCTACCTGCTTCTGCCTCAGTTTCGTCGGCACCAGTTCTAACGGCTACAAGAACTGATGTGGATAAAGGACAAAAATACATCGGCATCGAGGCTTTCCCATTTTCAAGACATGGCTTTGTGATGTCACCTGGAAATCTCGCTATAAAGCATGCACAGTTATAGACCTTCTTCATTGGGCGCGGCGAAATGGCCGAGTGCGGGCCGCTCATCATGCGTTTTGCTTTCACTCTTCAGGCGTTGCTGCTGTGAATCGGTGATGCGCTGCTACCTGCTTCTGCCTCAGTTTCGTCGGCACCAGTTCTAACGGCTACAAGAACTGATGTGGATAAAGGACAAAACTACATCGGCATCGAGGCTTTCCCATTTTCAAGACATGGCTTTGTGATGTCACCTGGAAATCTCGCTAGAAAGCATGCACAGTTATAGACCTTCTTCATTGGGCGCGGCGAAATGGCCGAGTGCGGGCCGCTCATCATGCGTTTTGCTTTCACTCTTCAGGCGTTGCTGCTGTGAATCGGTGATGCGCTGCTACCTGCTTCTGCCTCAGTTTCGTCGGCACCAGTTCTAACGGCTACAAGAACTGATGTGGATAAAGGACTAAACTACATCGGCATCGAGGCTTTCCCATTTTCAAGACATGCTTTGTGATGTCAGCTGGAAATCTCGCTAGAAAGCATGCACATTTATAGACCTTCTTCATTGGGCGCGGCGAAATGGCCGAGTGCGGGCCGCTCATCATGCGTTTTGCTTTCACTCTTCAGGCGTTGCTGCTGTGAATCGGTGATGCGCTGCTACCTGCTTCTGCCTCAGTTTCGTCGGCACCAGTTCTAACGGCTACAAGAACTGATGTGGATAAAGGACTAAACTACATCGGCATCGAGGCTTTCCCATTTTCAAGACATGGCTTTGTGATGTCACCTGGAAATCTCGCTAGAAAGCATGCACAGTTATAGACCTTCTTCATTGGGCGCGGCGAAATGGCCGAGTGCGGGCCGCTCATCATGCGTTTTGCTTTCGCTCTTCAGGCGTTGCTGCTGTGAATCGGTGATGCGCTGCTACCTGATTCTGCCTCAGTTTCGTCGGCACCAGTTCTAACGGCTACAAGAACTGATGAGGATAAAGGACAAAACTACATCGTCATCGAGGCTTTCCCATTTTCAAGACATGGCTTTGTGATGTCACCTGGAAATCTCGCTATAAAGCATGCACAGTTATAGACCTTCTTCATTGGGCGCGGCGAAATGGCCGAGTGCGGGCCGCTCATCATGCGTTTTGCTTTCACTCTTCAGGTGTTGCTGCTGTGAATCGGTGATGCGCTGCTACCTGCTTCTGCCTCAGTTTCGTCGGCACCAGTTCTAACGGCTACAAGAACTGATGTGGATAAAGGACAAAACTACATCGGCATCGAGGCTTTCCCATTTTCAAGACATGGCTTTGTGATGTCACCTGGAAATCTCGCTATAAAGCATGCACAGTTATAGACCTTCTTCATTGGGCGCGGCGAAATGGCCGAGTGCGGGCCGCTCATCATGCGTTTTGCTTTCGCTCTTCAGGCGTTGCTGCTGTGAATCGGTGATGCGCTGCTACCTGCTTCTGCCTCAGTTTCGTCGGCACCAGTTCTAATGGCTACAAGAACTGATGTGGATAAAGGACAAAAATACATCGGCATCGAGGCTTTCCCATTTTCAAGACATGGCTTTGTGATGTCACCTGGAAATCTCGCTATAAAGCATGCACAGTTATAGACCTTCTTCATTGGGCGCGGCGAATTGGCCGAGTGCGGGCCGCTCATCATGCGTTTTGCTTTCACTCTTCAGGCGTTGCTGCTGTGAATCGGTGATGCGCTGCTACCTGCTTCTGCCTCAGTTTCGTCGGCACCAGTTCTAACGGCTACAAGAACTGATGTGGATAAAGGACAAAACTACATCGGCATCGAGGCTTTCCCATTTTCAAGACATGGCTTTGTGATGTCACCTGGAAATCTCGCTATAAAGCATGCACAGTTATAGACCTTCTTCATTGGGCGCGGCGAAATGGCCGAGTGCGGGCCGCTCATCATGCGTTTTGCTTTCACTCTTCAGGCGTTGCTGCTGTGAATCGGTGATGCGCTGCTACCTGCTTCTGCCTCAGTTTCGTCGGCACCAGTTCTAACGGCTACAAGAACTGATGTGGATAAAGGACTAAACTACATCGGCATCGAGGCTTTCCCATTTTCAAGACATGGCTTTGTGATGTCAGCTGGAAATCTCGCTATAAAGCATGCACAGTTATAGACCTTCTTCATTGGGCGCGGCGAAATGGCCGAGTGCGGGCCGCTCATCATGCGTTTTGCTTTCGCTCTTCAGGCGTTGCTGCTGTGAATCGGTGATGCGCTGCTACCTGCTTCTGCCTCAGTTTCGTCGGCACCAGTTCTAACGGCTACAAGAACTGATGTGGATAAAGGACAAAAATACATCGGCATCGAGGCTTTCCCATTTTCAAGACATGGCTTTGTGATGTCACCTGGAAATCTCGCTATAAAGCATGCACAGTTATAGACCTTCTTCATTGGGCGCGGCGAAATGGCCGAGTGCGGGCCGCTCATCATGCGTTTTGCTTTCACTCTTCAGGCGTTGCTGCTGTGAATCGGTGATGCGCTGCTACCTGCTTCTGCCTCAGTTTCGTCGGCACCAGTTCTAACGGCTACAAGAACTGATGTGGATAAAGGACAAAACTACACCGGCATCGAGGCTTTCCCATTTTCAAGACATGGCTTTGTGATGTCACCTGGAAATCTCGCTATAAAGCATGCACAGTTATAGACCTTCTTCATTGGGCGCGGCGAAATGGCCGAGTGCGGGCCGCTCATCATGCGTTTTGCTTTCACTCTTCAGGCGTTGCTGCTGTGAATCGGTGATGCGCTGCTACCTGCTTCTGCCTCAGTTTCGTCGGCACCAGTTCTAACGGCTACAAGAACTGATGTGGATAAAGGACTAAACTACATCGGCATCGAGGCTTTCCCATTTTCAAGACATGGCTTTGTGATGTCAGCTGGAAATCTCGCTAGAAAGCATGCACATTTATAGACCTTCTTCATTGGGCGCGGCGAAATGGCCGAGTGCGGGCCGCTCATCATGCGTTTTGCTTTCACTCTTCAGGCGTTGCTGCTGTGAATCGGTGATGCGCTGCTACCTGCTTCTGCCTCAGTTTCGTCGGCACCAGTTCTAACGGCTACAAGAACTGATGTGGATAAAGGACAAAAATACATCGGCATCGAGGCTTTCCCATTTTCAAGACATGGCTTTGTGATGTCACCTGGAAATCTCGCTATAAAGCATGCACAGTTATAGACCTTCTTCATTGGGCGCGGCGAAATGGCCGAGTGCGGGCCGCTCATCATGCGTTTTGCTTTCACTCTTCAGGCGTTGCTGCTGTGAATCGGTGATGCGCTGCTACCTGCTTCTGCCTCAGTTTCGTCGGCACCAGTTCTAACGGCTACAAGAACTGATGTGGATAAAGGACAAAACTACATCGGCATCGAGGCTTTCCCATTTTCAAGACATGGCTTTGTGATGTCACCTGGAAATCTCGCTATAAAGCATGCACAGTTATAGACCTTCTTCATTGGGCGCGGCGAAATGGCCGAGTGCGGGCCGCTCATCATGCGTTTTGCTTTCACTCTTCAGGCGTTGCTGCTGTGAATCGGTGATGCGCTGCTACCTGATTCTGCCTCAGTTTCGTCGGCACCAGTTCTAACGGCTACAAGAACTGATGAGGATAAAGGACAAAACTACATCGTCATCGAGGCTTTCCCATTTTCAAGACATGGCTTTGTGATGTCACCTGGAAATCTCGCTATAAAGCATGCACATTTATAGACCTTCTTCATTGGGCGCGGCGAAATGGCCGAGTGCGGGCCGCTCATCATGCGTTTTGCTTTCGCTCTTCAGGCGTTGCTGCTGTGAATCGGTGATGCGCTGCTACCTGATTCTGCCTCAGTTTCGTCGGCACCAGTTCTAACGGCTACAAGAACTGATGAGGATAAAGGACAAAACTACATCGGCATCGAGGCTTTCCCATTTTCAAGACATGGCTTTGTGATGTCACCTGGAAATCTCGCTATAAAGCATGCACAGTTATAGACCTTCTTCACTGGGCGCGGCGAAATGGCCGAGTGCGGGCCGCTCATCATGCGTTTTGCTTTCACTCTTCAGGCGTTGCTGCTGTGAATCGGTGATGCGCTGCTACCTGCTTCTGCCTCAGTTTCGTCGGCACCAGTTCTAACGGCTACAAGAACTGATGTGGATAAAGGACAAAACTACATCGGCATCGAGGCTTTCCCATTTTCAAGACATGGCTTTGTGATGTCACCTGGAAATCTCGCTATAAAGCATGCAGAGTTATAGACCTTCTTCATTGGGCGCGGCGAAATGGCCGAGTGCGGGCCGCTCATCATGCGTTTTGCTTTCGCTCTTCAGGCGTTGCTGCTGTGAATCGGTGATGCGCTGCTACCTGCTTCTGCCTCAGTTTCGTCGGCACCAGTTCTAACGGCTACAAGAACTGATGTGGATAAAGGACAAAAATACATCGGCATCGAGGCTTTCCCATTTTCAAGACATGGCTTTGTGATGTCACCTGGAAATCTCGCTATAAAGCATGCACAGTTATAGACCTTCTTCATTGGGCGCGGCGAAATGGCCGAGTGCGGGCCGCTCATCATGCGTTTTGCTTTCACTCTTCAGGCGTTGCTGCTGTGAATCGGTGATGCGCTGCTACCTGCTTCTGCCTCAGTTTCGTCGGCACCAGTTCTAACGGCTACAAGAACTGATGAGGATAAAGGACAAAACTACATCGTCATCGAGGCTTTCCCATTTTCAAGACATGGCTTTGTGATGTCACCTGGAAATCTCGCTATAAAGCATGCACAGTTATAGACCTTCTTCATTGGGCGCGGCGAAATGGCCGAGTGCGGGCCGCTCATCATGCGTTTTGCTTTCACTCTTCAGGCGTTGCTGCTGTGAATCGGTGATGCGCTGCTACCTGCTTCTGCCTCAGTTTCGTCGGCACCAGTTCTAACGGCTACAAGAACTGATGTGGATAAAGGACAAAACTACATCGGCATCGAGGCTTTCCCATTTTCAAGACATGGCTTTGTGATGTCACCTGGAAATCTCGCTATAAAGCATGCACAGTTATAGACCTTCTTCATTGGGCGCGGCGAAATGGCCGAGTGCGGGCCGCTCATCATGCGTTTTGCTTTCACTCTTCAGGCGTTGCTGCTTTGAATCGGTGATGCGCTGCTACCTGCTTCTGCCTCAGTTTCGTCGGCACCAGTTCTAACGGCTACAAGAACTGATGAGGATAAAGGACAAAACTACATCATCATCGAGGCTTTCCCATTTTCAAGACATGGCTTTGTGATGTCACCTGGAAATCTCGCTATAAAGCATGCACAGTTATAGACCTTCTTCATTGGGCGCGGCGAAATGGCCGAGTGCGGGCCGCTCATGATGCGTTTTGCTTTCACTCTTCAGGCGTTGCTGCTGTGAATCGGTGATGCGCTGCTACCTGCTTCTGCCTCAGTTTCGTCGGCACCAGTTCTAACGGCTACAAGAACTGATGTGGATAAAGGACAAAACTACATCGGCATCGAGGCTTTCCCATTTTCAAGACATGGCTTTGTGATGTCACCTGGAAATCTCGCTATAAAGCATGCACAGTTATAGACCTTCTTCATTGGGCGCGGCGAAATGGCCGAGTGCGGGCCGCTCATCATGCGTTTTGCTTTCACTCTTCAGGCGTTGCTGCTGTGAATCGGTGATGCGCTGCTACCTGCTTCTGCCTCAGTTTCGTCGGCACCAGTTCTAACGGCTACAAGAACTGATGTGGATAAAGGACAAAAATACATCGGCATCGAGGCTTTCCCATTTTCAAGACATGGCTTTGTGATGTCACCTGGAAATCTCGCTATAAAGCATGCACAGGTATAGACCTTCTTCATTGGGCGCGGCGAAATGGCCGAGTGCGGGCCGCTCATCATGCGTTTTGCTTTCACTCTTCAGGCGTTGCTGCTGTGAATCGGTGATGCGCTGCTACCTGCTTCTGCCTCAGTTTCGTCGGCACCAGTTCTAACGGCTACAAGAACTGATGTGGATAAAGGACAAAACTACATCGGCATCGAGGCTTTCCCATTTTCAAGGCATGGCTTTGTGATGTCACCTGGAAATCTCGCTATAAATAAAGCATGCACAGTTATAGACCTTCTTCCTTGGGCGCGGCGAAATGGCCGAGTGCGGGCCGCTGATCATGCGTTTTGCTTTCGCTCTTCAGGCGTTGCTGCTGTGAATCGGTGATGCGCTGCTACCTGCTTCTGCCTCAGTTTCGTCGGCACCAGTTCTAACGGCTACAAGAACTGATGTGGATAAAGGACAAAACTACATCGGCATCGAGGCTTTCCCATTTTCAAGACGGCTTTGTGATGTCACCTGGAAATCTCGCTATAAAGCATGCACAGTTATAGACCTTCTTCATTGGGCGCGGCGAAATGGCCGAGTGCGGGCCGCTCATCATGCGTTTTGCTTTCGCTCTTCAGGCGTTGCTGCTGTGAATCGGGGATGCGCTGCTACCTGATTCTGCCTCAGTTTCGTCGGCACCAGTTCTAACGGCTACAAGAACTGATGAGGATAAAGGACAAAACTACATCATCATCGAGGCTTTCCCATTTTCAAGACATGGCTTTGTGATGTCACCTGGAAATCTCGCTATAAAGCATGCACAGTTATAGACCTTCTTCATTGGGCGCGGCGAAATGGCCGAGTGCGGGCCGCTCATGATGCGTTTTGCTTTCACTCTTCAGGCGTTGCTGCTGTGAATCGGTGATGCGCTGCTACCTGCTTCTGCCTCAGTTTCGTCGGCACCAGTTCTAACGGCTACAAGAACTGATGTGGATAAAGGACAAAACTACATCGGCATCGAGGCTTTCCCATTTTCAAGACATGGCTTTGTGATGTCACCTGGAAATCTCGCTATAAAGCATGCACAGTTATAGACCTTCTTCATTGGGCGCGGCGAAATGGCCGAGTGCGGGCCGCTCATCATGCGTTTTGCTTTCACTCTTCAGGCGTTGCTGCTGTGAATCGGTGATGCGCTGCTACCTGCTTCTGCCTCAGTTTCGTCGGCACCAGTTCTAACGGCTACAAGAACTGATGTGGATAAAGGACAAAAATACATCGGCATCGAGGCTTTCCCATTTTCAAGACGGCTTTGTGATGTCACCTGGAAATCTCGCTATAAAGCATGCACAGTTATAGACCTTCTTCATTGGGCGCGGCGAAATGGCCGAGTGCGGGCCGCTCATCATGCGTTTTGCTTTCGCTCTTCAGGCGTTGCTGCTGTGAATCGGTGATGCGCTGCTACCTGCTTCTGCCTCAGTTTCGTCGGCACCAGTTCTAACGGCTACAAGAACTGATGTGGATAAAGGACAAAACTACATCGGCATCGAGGCTTTCCCATTTTCAAGACGGCTTTGTGATGTCACCTGGAAATCTCGCTATAAAGCATGCACAGTTATAGACCTTCTTCATTGGGCGCGGCGAAATGGCCGAGTGCGGGCCGCTCATCATGCGTTTTGCTTTCGCTCTTCAGGCGTTGCTGCTGTGAATCGGGGATGCGCTGCTACCTGATTCTGCCTCAGTTTCGTCGGCACCAGTTCTAACGGCTACAAGAACTGATGAGGATAAAGGACAAAACTACATCATCATCGAGGCTTTCCCATTTTCAAGACATGGCTTTGTGATGTCACCTGGAAATCTCGCTATAAAGCATGCACAGTTATAGACCTTCTTCATTGGGCGCGGCGAAATGGCCGAGTGCGGGCCGCTCATGATGCGTTTTGCTTTCACTCTTCAGGCGTTGCTGCTGTGAATCGGTGATGCGCTGCTACCTGCTTCTGCCTCAGTTTCGTCGGCACCAGTTCTAACGGCTACAAGAACTGATGTGGATAAAGGACAAAACTACATCGGCATCGAGGCTTTCCCATTTTCAAGACATGGCTTTGTGATGTCACCTGGAAATCTCGCTATAAAGCATGCACAGTTATAGACCTTCTTCATTGGGCGCGGCGAAATGGCCGAGTGCGGGCCGCTCATCATGCGTTTTGCTTTCACTCTTCAGGCGTTGCTGCTGTGAATCGGTGATGCGCTGCTACCTGCTTCTGCCTCAGTTTCGTCGGCACCAGTTCTAACGGCTACAAGAACTGATGTGGATAAAGGACAAAAATACATCGGCATCGAGGCTTTCCCATTTTCAAGACATGGCTTTGTGATGTCACCTGGAAATCTCGCTATAAAGCATGCACAGGTATAGACCTTCTTCATTGGGCGCGGCGAAATGGCCGAGTGCGGGCCGCTCATCATGCGTTTTGCTTTCACTCTTCAGGCGTTGCTGCTGTGAATCGGTGATGCGCTGCTACCTGCTTCTGCCTCAGTTTCGTCGGCACCAGTTCTAACGGCTACAAGAACTGATGTGGATAAAGGACAAAACTACATCGGCATCGAGGCTTTTCCATTTTCAAGGCATGGCTTTGTGATGTCACCTGGAAATCTCGCTATAAAGCATGCACAGTTATAGACCTTGTTCCTTGGGCGCGGCGAAATGGCCGAGTGCGGGCCGCTCATCATGCGTTTTGCTTTCGCTCTTCAGGCGTTGTTGCTGTGAATCGGTGATGCGCTGCTACCTGCTTCTGCCTCAGTTTCGTCGGCACCAGTTCTAACGGCTACAAGAACTGATGAGGATAAAGGACAAAACTACATCATCATCGAGGCTTTCCCATTTTCAAGACATGGCTTTGTGATGTCACCTGGAAATCTCGCTATAAAGCATGCACAGTTATAGACCTTGTTCCTTGGGCGCGGCGAAATGGCCGAGTGCGGGCCGCTCATGATGCGTTTTGCTTTCACTCTTCAGGCGTTGCTGCTGTGAATCGGTGATGCGCTGCTACCTGCTTCTGCCTCAGTTTAGTCGGCACCAGTTCTAACGGCTACAAGAACTGATGTGGATAAAGGACAAAACTACATCGGCATCGAGGCTTTCCCATTTTCAAGACATGGCTTTGTGATGTCACCTGGAAATCTCGCTATAAAGCATGCACAGTTATAGACCTTCTTCATTGGGCGCGGCGAAATGGCCGAGTGCGGGCCGCTCATCATGCGTTTTGCTTTCACTCTTCAGGCGTTGCTGCTGTGAATCGGTGATGCGCTGCTACCTGCTTCTGCCTCAGTTTCGTCGGCACCAGTTCTAACGGCTACAAGAACTGATGTGGATAAAGGACAAAAATACATCGGCATCGAGGCTTTCCCATTTTCAAGACATGGCTTTGTGATGTCACCTGGAAATCTCGCTATAAAGCATGCACAGGTATAGACCTTCTTCATTGGGCGCGGCGAAATGGCCGAGTGCGGGCCGCTCATCATGCGTTTTGCTTTCACACTTCAGGCGTTGCTGCTGTGAATCGGTGATGCGCTGCTACCTGCTTCTGCCTCAGTTTCGTCGGCACCAGTTCTAACGGCTACAAGAACTGATGTGGATAAAGGACAAAACTACATCGGCATCGAGGCTTTCCCATTTTCAAGGCATGGCTTTGTGATGTCACCTGGAAATCTCGCTATAAAGCATGCACAGTTATAGACCTTCTTCCTTGGGCGCGGCGAAATGGCCGAGTGCGGGCCGCTCATCATGCGTTTTGCTTTCGCTCTTCAGGCGTTGCTGCTGTGAATCGGTGATGCGCTGCTACCTGCTTCTGCCTCAGTTTCGTCGGCACCAGTTCTAACGGCTACAAGAACTGATGTGGATAAAGGACAAAACTACATCGGCATCGAGGCTTTCCCATTTTCAAGACGGCTTTGTGATGTCACCTGGAAATCTCGCTATAAAGCATGCACAGTTATAGACCTTCTTCATTGGGCGCGGCGAAATGGCCGAGTGCGGGCCGCTCATCATGCGTTTTGCTTTCGCTCTTCAGGCGTTGCTGCTGTGAATCGGTGATGCGCTGCTACCTGCTTCTGCCTCAGTTTCGTCGGCACCAGTTCTAACGGCTACAAGAACTGATGTGGATAAAGGACAAAAATACATCGGCATCGAGGCTTTCCCATTTTCAAGACATGGCTTTGTGATGTCACCTGGAAATCTCGCTATAAAGCATGCACAGTTATAGACCTTCTTCATTGGGCGCGGCGAAATGGCCGAGTGCGGGCCGCTCATCATGCGTTTTGCTTTCACTCTTCAGGCGTTGCTGCTGTGAATCGGTGATGCGCTGCTACCTGCTTCTGCCTCAGTTTGGTCGGCACCAGTTCTAACGGCTACAAGAACTGATGTGGATAAAGGACAAAACTACATCGGCATCGAGGCTTTCCCATTTTCAAGACATGGCTTTGTGATGTCACCTGGAAATCTCGCTATAAAGCATGCACAGTTATAGACCTTCTTCATTGGGCGCGGCGAAATGGCCGAGTGCGGGCCGCTCATCATGCGTTTTGCTTTCACTCTTCAGGCGTTGCTGCTGTGAATCGGTGATGCGCTGCTACCTGCTTCTGCCTCAGTTTCGTCGGCACCAGTTCTAACGGCTACAAGAACTGATGTGGATAAAGGACAAAACTACATCGGCATCGAGGCTTTCCCATTTTCAAGACATGGCTTTGTGATGTCACCTGGAAATCTCGCTATAAAGCATGCACAGTTATAGACCTTCTTCATTGGGCGCGGCGAAATGGCCGAGTGCGGGCCGCTCATCATGCGTTTTGCTTTCGCTCTTCAGGCGTTGCTGCTGTGAATCGGTGATGCGCTGCTACCTGCTTCTTCCTCAGTTTCGTCGGCACCAGTTCTAACGGCTACAAGAACTGATGTGGATAAAGGACAAAAATACATCGGCATCGAGGCTTTCCCATTTTCAAGACATGGCTTTGTGATGTCACCTGGAAATCTCGCTATAAAGCATGCACAGTTATAGACCTTCTTCATTGGGCGCGGCGAAATGGCCGAGTGCGGGCCGCTCATCATGCGTTTTGCTTTCACTCTTCAGGCGTTGCTGCTGTGAATCGGTGATGCGCTGCTACCTGCTTCTGCCTCAGTTTCGTCGGCACCAGTTCTAACGGCTACAAGAACTGATGTGGATAAAGGACAAAACTACATCGGCATCGAGGCTTTCCCATTTTCAAGACATGGCTTTGTGATGTCACCTGGAAATCTCGCTATAAAGCATGCACAGTTATAGACCTTCTTCATTGGGCGCGGCGAAATGGCCGAGTGCGGGCCGCTCATCATGCGTTTTGCTTTCACTCTTCAGGCGTTGCTGCTGTGAATCGGTGATGCGCTGCTACCTGCTTCTGCCTCAGTTTCGTCGGCACCAGTTCTAACGGCTACAAGAACTGATGTGGATAAAGGACTAAACTACATCGGCATCGAGGCTTTCCCATTTTCAAGACATGGCTTTGTGATGTCAGCTGGAAATCTCGCTAGAAAGCATGCACATTTATAGACCTTCTTCATTGGGCGCGGCGAAATGGCCGAGTGCGGGCCGCTCATCATGCGTTTTGCTTTCGCTCTTCAGGCGTTGCTGCTGTGAATCGGTGATGCGCTGCTACCTGATTCTGCCTCAGTTTCGTCGGCACCAGTTCTAACGGCTACAAGAACTGATGAGGATAAAGGACAAAACTACATCGTCATCGAGGCTTTCCCATTTTCAAGACATGGCTTTGTGATGTCACCTGGAAATCTCGCTATAAAGCATGCACAGTTATAGACCTTCTTCATTGGGCGCGGCGAAATGGCCGAGTGCGGGCCGCTCATCATGCGTTTTGCTTTCACTCTTCAGGCGTTGCTGCTGTGAATCGGTGATGCGCTGCTACCTGATTCTGCCTCAGTTTCGTCGGCACCAGTTCTAACGGCTACAAGAACTGATGAGGATAAAGGACAAAACTACATCGTCATCGAGGCTTTCCCATTTTCAAGACATGGCTTTGTGATGTCACCTGGAAATCTCGCTATAAAGCATGCACAGTTATAGACCTTCTTCATTGGGCGCGGCGAAATGGCCGAGTGCGGGCCGCTCATCATGCGTTTTGCTTTCACTCTTCAGGCGTTGCTGCTGTGAATCGGTGATGCGCTGCTACCTGCTTCTGCCTCAGTTTCGTCGGCACCAGTTCTAACGGCTACAAGAACTGATGTGGATAAAGGACAAAAATACATCGGCATCGAGGCTTTCCCATTTTCAAGACATGGCTTTGTGATGTCACCTGGAAATCTCGCTATAAAGCATGCACAGTTATAGACCTTCTTCATTGGGCGCGGCGAAATGGCCGAGTGCGGGCCGCTCATCATGCGTTTTGCTTTCACTCTTCAGGCGTTGCTGCTGTGAATCGGTGATGCGCTGCTACCTGCTTCTGCCTCAGTTTCGTCGGCACCAGTTCTAACGGCTACAAGAACTGATGTGGATAAAGGACAAAACTACATCGGCATCGAGGCTTTCTGCCTCAGTTTCGGCACCAGTTCTAACGGCTACAAGAACTGATGTGGATAAAGGACAAAACTACATCGGCATCGAGGCTTTCCCATTTTCAAGACATGGCTTTGTGATGTCACCTGGAAATCTCGCTATAAAGCATGCACAGTTATAGACCTTCTTCATTGGGCGCGGCGAAATGGCCGAGTGCGGGCCGCTCATCATGCGTTTTGCTTTCACTCTTCAGGCGTTGCTGCTGTGAATCGGTGATGCGCTGCTACCTGCTTCTGCCTCAGTTTCGTCGGCACCAGTTCTAACGGCTACAAGAACTGATGTGGATAAAGGACAAAACTACATCGGCATCGAGGCTTTCCCATTTTCAAGACATGGCTTTGTGATGTCACCTGGAAATCTCGCTATAAAGCATGCACAGTTATAGACCTTCTTCATTGGGCGCGGCGAAATGGCCGAGTGCGGGCCGCTCATCATGCGTTTTGCTTTCACTCTTCAGGCGTTGCTGCTGTGAATCGGTGATGCGCTGCTACCTGCTTCTGCCTCAGTTTCGTCGGCACCAGTTCTAACGGCTACAAGAACTGATGTGGATAAAGGACTAAACTACATCGGCATCGAGGCTTTCCCATTTTCAAGACATGGCTTTGTGATGTCAGCTGGAAATCTCGCTAGAAAGCATGCACATTTATAGACCTTCTTCATTGGGCGCGGCGAAATGGCCGAGTGCGGGCCGCTCATCATGCGTTTTGCTTTCGCTCTTCAGGCGTTGCTGCTGTGAATCGGTGATGCGCTGCTACCTGATTCTGCCTCAGTTTCGTCGGCACCAGTTCTAACGGCTACAAGAACTGATGAGGATAAAGGACAAAACTACATCGTCATCGAGGCTTTCCCATTTTCAAGACATGGCTTTGTGATGTCACCTGGAAATCTCGCTATAAAGCATGCACAGTTATAGACCTTCTTCATTGGGCGCGGCGAAATGGCCGAGTGCGGGCCGCTCATCATGCGTTTTGCTTTCACTCTTCAGGCGTTGCTGCTGTGAATCGGTGATGCGCTGCTACCTGCTTCTGCCTCAGTTTCGTCGGCACCAGTTCTAACGGCTACAAGAACTGATGTGGATAAAGGACAAAACTACATCGGCATCGAGGCTTTCCCATTTTCAAGACATGGCTTTGTGATGTCACCTGGAAATCTCGCTATAAAGCATGCACAGTTATAGACCTTCTTCACTGGGCGCGGCGAAATGGCCGAGTGCGGGCCGCTCGTCATGCGTTTTGCTTTCACTCTTCAGGCGTTGCTGCTGTGAATCGGTGATGCGCTGCTACCTGCTTCTGCCTCAGTTTCGTCGGCACCAGTTCTAACGGCTACAAGAACTGATGTGGATAAAGGACAAAACTACATCGCAAGATCAAAAAACAGCGCGGCTACTTGGGACAAACAGAGAAGGGAGAATAACGGACAAGCGCTGACTAACAACTGAAGTTTATTCGAAAAAAACTTCAGTTTTCGAATAAACTTCAGTTGTTAGTCAGCGCTTGTCCGTTATTCTCCCTTCTCTGTTTGTCCCAAGTAGCCGCGCTGTTTTTTGATCTTGCAATGCACCAACTAGCTCAGATTTCCGTTCTTCTGCAAAACTACATCGGCATCGAGGCTTTCCCATTTTCAAGACATGGCTTTGTGATGTCACCTGGAAATCTCGCTATAAAGCATGCACAGTTATAGACCTTCTTCATTGGGCGCGGCGAAATGGCCGAGTGCGGGCCGCTCATCATGCGTTTTGCTTTCACTCTTCAGGCGTTGCTGCTGTGAATCGGTGATGCGCTGCTACCTGCTTCTGCCTCAGTTTCGTCGGCACCAGTTCTAACGGCTACAAGAACTGATGTGGATAAAGGACAAAAATACATCGGCATCGAGGCTTTCCCATTTTCAAGACATGGCTTTGTGATGTCACCTGGAAATCTCGCTATAAAGCATGCACAGTTATAGACCTTCTTCATTGGGCGCGGCGAAATGGCCGAGTGCGGGCCGCTCATCATGCGTTTTGCTTTCACTCTTCAGGCGTTGCTGCTGTGAATCGGTGATGCGCTGCTACCTGCTTCTGCCTCAGTTTCGTCGGCACCAGTTCTAACGGCTACAAGAACTGATGTGGATAAAGGACAAAACTACATCGGCATCGAGGCTTTCCCATTTTCAAGACATGGCTTTGTGATGTCACCTGGAAATCTCGCTATAAAGCATGCACAGTTATAGACCTTCTTCCTTGGGCGCGGCGAAATGGCCGAGTGCGGGCCGCTCATCTTGCGTTTTGCTTTCGCTCTTCAGGCGTTGCTGCTGTGAATCGGTGATGCGCTGCTACCTGCTTCTGCCTCAGTTTCGTCGGCACCAGTTCTAACGGCTACAAGAACTGATGTGGATAAAGGACAAAACTACATCGGCATCGAGGCTTTCCCATTTTCAAGACATGGCTTTGTGATGTCACCTGGAAATCTCGCTATAAAGCATGCACAGTTATAGACCTTCTTCACTGGGCGCGGCGAAATGGCCGAGTGCGGGCCGCTCATCATGCGTTTTGCTTTCGCTCTTCAGGCGTTGCTGCTGTGAATCGGTGATGCGTTGCTACCTGCTTCTGCCTCAGTTTCGTCGGCACCAGTTCTAACGGCTACAAGAACTGATGTAGATAAAGGACAAAAATACATCGGCATCGAGGCTTTCCCATTTTCAAGACATGGCTTTGTGATGTCACCTGGAAATCTCGCTATAAAGCATGCACAGTTATAGACCTTCTTCATTGGGCGCGGCGAAATGGCCGAGTGCGGGCCGCTCATCATGCGTTTTGCTTTCACTCTTCAGGCGTTGCTGCTGTGAATCGGTGATGCGCTGCTACCTGCTTCTGCCTCAGTTTCGTCGGCACCAGTTCTAACGGCTACAAGAACTGATGTGGATAAAGGACAAAAAACATCGGCATCGAGGCTTTCCCATTTTCAAGACATGGCTTTGTGATGTCACCTGGAAATCTCGCTATAAAGCATGCACAGTTATAGACCTTCTTCATTGGGCGCGGCGAAATGGCCGAGTGCGGGCCGCTCATCATGCGTTTTGCTTTCACTCTTCAGGCGTTGCTGCTGTGAATCGGTGATGCGCTGCTACCTGCTTCTGCCTCAGTTTCGTCGGCACCAGTTCTAACGGCTACAAGAACTGATGTGGATAAAGGACTAAACTACATCGGCATCGAGGCTTTCCTATTTTCAAGACATGGCTTTGTGATGTCAGCTGGAAATCTCGCTAGAAAGCATGCACATTTATAGACCTTCTTCATTGGGCGCGGCGAAATGGCCGAGTGCGGGCCGCTCATCATGCGTTTTGCTTTCACTCTTCAGGCGTTGCTGCTGTGAATCGGTGATGCGCTGCTACCTGCTTCTGCCTCAGTTTCGTCGGCACCAGTTCTAACGGCTACAAGAACTGATGTGGATAAAGGACTAAACTACATCGGCATCGAGGCTTTCCCATTTTCAAGACATGGCTTTGTGATGTCACCTGGAAATCTCGCTAGAAAGCATGCACAGTTATAGACCTTCTTCATTGGGCGCGGCGAAATGGCCGAGTGCGGGCCGCTCATCATGCGTTTTGCTTTCGCTCTTCAGGCGTTGCTGCTGTGAATCGGTGATGCGCTGCTACCTGATTCTGCCTCAGTTTCGTCGGCACCAGTTCTAACGGCTACAAGAACTGATGAGGATAAAGGACAAAACTACATCGTCATCGAGGCTTTCCCATTTTCAAGACATGGCTTTGTGATGTCACCTGGAAATCTCGCTATAAAGCATGCACAGTTATAGACCTTCTTCATTGGGCGCGGCGAAATGGCCGAGTGCGGGCCGCTCATCATGCGTTTTGCTTTCACTCTTCAGGCGTTGCTGCTGTGAATCGGTGATGCGCTGCTACCTGCTTCTGCCTCAGTTTCGTCGGCACCAGTTCTAACGGCTACAAGAACTGATGTGGATAAAGGACAAAACTACATCGGCATCGAGGCTTTCCCATTTTCAAGACATGGCTTTGTGATGTCACCTGGAAATCTCGCTATAAAGCATGCACAGTTATAGACCTTCTTCATTGGGCGCGGCGAAATGGCCGAGTGCGGGCCGCTCATCATGCGTTTTGCTTTCGCTCTTCAGGCGTTGCTGCTGTGAATCGGTGATGCGCTGCTACCTGCTTCTGCCTCAGTTTCGTCGGCACCAGTTCTAACGGCTACAAGAACTGATGTGGATAAAGGACAAAAATACATCGGCATCGAGGCTTTCCCATTTTCAAGACATGGCTTTGTGATGTCACCTGGAAATCTCGCTATAAAGCATGCACAGTTATAGACCTTCTTCATTGGGCGCGGCGAAATGGCCGAGTGCGGGCCGCTCATCATGCGTTTTGCTTTCACTCTTCAGGCGTTGCTGCTGTGAATCGGTGATGCGCTGCTACCTGCTTCTGCCTCAGTTTCGTCGGCACCAGTTCTAACGGCTACAAGAACTGATGTGGATAAAGGACAAAACTACATCGGCATCGAGGCTTTCCCATTTTCAAGACATGGCTTTGTGATGTCACCTGGAAATCTCGCTATAAAGCATGCACAGTTATAGACCTTCTTCATTGGGCGCGGCGAAATGGCCGAGTGCGGGCCGCTCATCATGCGTTTTGCTTTCACTCTTCAGGCGTTGCTGCTGTGAATCGGTGATGCGCTGCTACCTGCTTCTGCCTCAGTTTCGTCGGCACCAGTTCTAACGGCTACAAGAACTGATGTGGATAAAGGACTAAACTACATCGGCATCGAGGCTTTCCCATTTTCAAGACATGGCTTTGTGATGTCAGCTGGAAATCTCGCTAGAAAGCATGCACATTTATAGACCTTCTTCATTGGGCGCGGCGAAATGGCCGAGTGCGGGCCGCTCATCATGCGTTTTGCTTTCGCTCTTCAGGCGTTGCTGCTGTGAATCGGTGATGCGCTGCTACCTGATTCTGCCTCAGTTTCGTCGGCACCAGTTCTAACGGCTACAAGAACTGATGAGGATAAAGGACAAAACTACATCGTCATCGAGGCTTTCCCATTTTCAAGTCATGGCTTTGTGATGTCACCTGGAAATCTCGCTATAAAGCATGCACAGTTATAGACCTTCTTCATTGGGCGCGGCGAAATGGCCGAGTGCGGGCCGCTCATCATGCGTTTTGCTTTCACTCTTCAGGCGTTGCTGCTGTGAATCGGTGATGCGCTGCTACCTGCTTCTGCCTCAGTTTCGTCGGCACCAGTTCTAACGGCTACAAGAACTGATGTGGATAAAGGACAAAACTACATCGGCATCGAGGCTTTCCCATTTTCAAGACATGGCTTTGTGATGTCACCTGGAAATCTCGCTATAAAGCATGCACAGTTATAGACCTTCTTCACTGGGCGCGGCGAAATGGCCGAGTGCGGGCCGCTCGTCATGCGTTTTGCTTTCACTCTTCAGGCGTTGCTGCTGTGAATCGGTGATGCGCTGCTACCTGCTTCTGCCTCAGTTTCGTCGGCACCAGTTCTAACGGCTACAAGAACTGATGTGGATAAAGGACAAAACTACATCGGCATCGAGGCTTTCCCATTTTCAAGACATGGCTTTGTGATGTCACCTGGAAATCTCGCTATAAAGCATGCAGAGTTATAGACCTTCTTCATTGGGCGCGGCGAAATGGCCGAGTGCGGGCCGCTCATCATGCGTTTTGCTTTCGCTCTTCAGGCGTTGCTGCTGTGAATCGGTGATGCGCTGCTACCTGCTTCTGCCTCAGTTTCGTCGGCACCAGTTCTAACGGCTACAAGAACTGATGTGGATAAAGGACAAAAATACATCGGCATCGAGGCTTTCCCATTTTCAAGACATGGCTTTGTGATGTCACCTGAAATCTCGCTATAAAGCATGCACAGTTATAGACCTTCTTCATTGGGCGCGGCGAAATGGCCGAGTGCGGGCCGCTCATCATGCGTTTTGCTTTCACTCTTCAGGCGTTGCTGCTGTGAATCGGTGATGCGCTGCTACCTGCTTCTGCCTCAGTTTCGTCGGCACCAGTTCTAACGGCTACAAGAACTGATGTGGATAAAGGACAAAACTACATCGGCATCGAGGCTTTCCCATTTTCAAGACATGGCTTTGTGATGTCACCTGGAAATCTCGCTATAAAGCATGCACAGTTATAGACCTTCTTCATTGGGCGCGGCGAAATGGCCGAGTGCGGGCCGCTCATCATGCGTTTTGCTTTCACTCTTCAGGCGTTGCTGCTGTGAATCGGTGATGCGCTGCTACCTGCTTCTGCCTCAGTTTCGTCGGCACCAGTTCTAACGCCTACAAGAACTGATGTGGATAAAGGACTAAACTACATCGGCATCGAGGCTTTCCCATTTTCAAGACATGGCTTTGTGATGTCACCTGGAAATCTCGCTAGAAAGCATGCACAGTTATAGACCTTCTTCATTGGGCGCGGCGAAATGGCCGAGTGCGGGCCGCTCATCATGCGTTTTGCTTTCGCTCTTCAGGCGTTGCTGCTGTGAATCGGTGATGCGCTGCTACCTGATTCTGCCTCAGTTTCGTCGGCACCAGTTCTAACGGCTACAAGAACTGATGAGGATAAAGGACAAAACTACATCGTCATCGAGGCTTTCCCATTTTCAAGACATGGCTTTGTGATGTCACCTGGAAATCTCGCTAGAAAGCATGCACAGTTATAGACCTTCTTCATTGGGCGCGGCGAAATGGCCGAGTGCGGGCCGCTCATCATGCGTTTTGCTTTCACTCTTCAGGCGTTGCTGCTGTGAATCGGTGATGCGCTGCTACCTGCTTCTGCCTCAGTTTCGTCGGCACCAGTTCTAACGGCTACAAGAACTGATGTGGATAAAGGACAAAACTACATCGGCATCGAGGCTTTCCCATTTTCAAGACATGGCTTTGTGATGTCACCTGGAAATCTCGCTATAAAGCATGCACAGTTTTAGACCTTCTTCATTGGGCGCGGCGAAATGGCCGAGTGCGGGCCGCTCATCATGCGTTTTGCTTTCACTCTTCAGGCGTTGCTGCTTTGAATCGGTGATGCGCTGCTACCTGCTTCTGCCTCAGTTTCGTCGGCACCAGTTCTAACGGCTACAAGAACTGATGTGGATAAAGGACAAAACTACATCGGCATCGAGGCTTTCCCATTTTCAAGACATGGCTTTGTGATGTCACCTGGAAATCTCGCTAGAAAGCATGCACAGTTATAGACCTTCTTCATTGGGCGCGGCGAAATGGCCGAGTGCGGGCCGCTCATCATGCGTTTTGCTTTCACTCTTCAGGCGTTGCTGCTGTGAATCGGGGATGCGCTGCTACCTGATTCTGCCTCAGTTTCGTCGGCACCAGTTCTAACGGCTACAAGAACTGATGAGGATAAAGGACAAAACTACATCATCATCGAGGCTTTCCCATTTTCAAGACATGGCTTTGTGATGTCACCTGGAAATCTCGCTATAAAGCATGCACAGTTATAGACCTTCTTCATTGGGCGCGGCGAAATGGCCGAGTGCGGGCCGCTCATGATGCGTTTTGCTTTCACTCTTCAGGCGTTGCTGCTGTGAATCGGTGATGCGCTGCTACCTGCTTCTGCCTCAGTTTCGTCGGCACCAGTTCTAACGGCTACAAGAACTGATGTGGATAAAGGACAAAACTACATCGGCATCGAGGCTTTCCCATTTTCAAGACATGGCTTTGTGATGTCACCTGGAAATCTCGCTATAAAGCATGCACAGTTATAGACCTTCTTCATTGGGCGCGGCGAAATGGCCGAGTGCGGGCCGCTCATCATGCGTTTTGCTTTCACTCTTCAGGCGTTGCTGCTGTGAATCGGTGATGCGCTGCTACCTGCTTCTGCCTCAGTTTCGTCGGCACCAGTTCTAACGGCTACAAGAACTGATGTGGATAAAGGACAAAAATACATCGGCATCGAGGCTTTCCCATTTTCAAGACATGGCTTTGTGATGTCACCTGGAAATCTCGCTATAAAGCATGCACAGGTATAGACCTTCTTCATTGGGCGCGGCGAAATGGCCGAGTGCGGGCCGCTCATCATGCGTTTTGCTTTCACTCTTCAGGCGTTGCTGCTGTGAATCGGTGATGCGCTGCTACCTGCTTCTGCCTCAGTTTCGTCGGCACCAGTTCTAACGGCTACAAGAACTGATGTGGATAAAGGACAAAACTACATCGGCATCGAGGCTTTCCCATTTTCAAGGCATGGCTTTGTGATGTCACCTGGAAATCTCGCTATAAAGCATACACAGTTATAGACCTTCTTCCTTGGGTGCGGCGAAATGGCCGAGTGCGGGCCGCTCATCATGCGTTTTGCTTTCGCTCTTCAGGCGTTGCTGCTGTGAATCGGTGATGCGCTGCTACCTGCTTCTGCCTCAGTTTCGTCGGCACCAGTTCTAACGGCTACAAGAACAGATGTGGATAAAGGACAAAACTACATCGGCATCGAGGCTTTCCCATTTTCAAGACATGGCTTTGTGATGTCACCTGGAAATCTCGCTATAAAGCATGCACAGTTATAGACCTTCTTCATTGGGCGCGGCGAAATGGCCGAGTGCGGGCCGCTCATCATGCGTTTTGCTTTCACTCTTCAGGCGTTGCTGCTTTGAATCGGTGATGCGCTGCTACCTGCTTCTGCCTCAGTTTCGTCGGCACCAGTTCTAACGGCTACAAGAACTGATGTGGATAAAGGACAAAACTACATCGGCATCGAGGCTTTCCCATTTTCAAGACATGGCTTTGTGATGTCACCTGGAAATCTCGCTAGAAAGCATGCACAGTTATAGACCTTCTTCATTGGGCGCGGCGAAATGGCCGAGTGCGGGCCGCTCATCATGCGTTTTGCTTTCACTCTTCAGGCGTTGCTGCTGTGAATCGGGGATGCGCTGCTACCTGATTCTGCCTCAGTTTCGTCGGCACCAGTTCTAACGGCTACAAGAACTGATGAGGATAAAGGACAAAACTACATCATCATCGAGGCTTTCCCATTTTCAAGACATGGCTTTGTGATGTCACCTGGAAATCTCGCTATAAAGCATGCACAGTTATAGACCTTCTTCATTGGGCGCGGCGAAATGGCCGAGTGCGGGCCGCTCATGATGCGTTTTGCTTTCACTCTTCAGGCGTTGCTGCTGTGAATCGGTGATGCGCTGCTACCTGCTTCTGCCTCAGTTTCGTCGGCACCAGTTCTAACGGCTACAAGAACTGATGTGGATAAAGGACAAAACTACATCGGCATCGAGGCTTTCCCATTTTCAAGACATGGCTTTGTGATGTCACCTAGAAATCTCGCTATAAAGCATGCAGAGTTATAGACCTTCTTCATTGGGCGCGGCGAAATGGCCGAGTGCGGGCCGCTCATCATGCGTTTTGCTTTCGCTCTTCAGGCGTTGCTGCTGTGAATCGGTGATGCGCTGCTACCTGCTTCTGCCTCAGTTTCGTCGGCACCAGTTCTAACGGCTACAAGAACTGATGTGGATAAAAGACAAAAATACATCGGCATCGAGGCTTTCCCATTTTCAAGACATGGCTTTGTGATGTCACCTGGAAATCTCGCTATAAAGCATGCACAGTTATAGACCTTCTTCATTGGGCGCGGCGAAATGGCCGAGTGCGGGCCGCTCATCATGCGTTTTGCTTTCACTCTTCAGGCGTTGCTGCTGTGAATCGGTGATGCGCTGCTACCTGCTTCTGCCTCAGTTTCGTCGGCACCAGTTCTAACGGCTACAAGAACTGATGTGGATAAAGGACAAAACTACATCGGCATCGAGGCTTTCCCATTTTCAAGACATGGCTTTGTGATGTCACCTGGAAATCTCGCTATAAAGCATGCACAGTTATAGACCTTCTTCATTGGGCGCGGCGAAATGGCCGAGTGCGGGCCGCTCATCATGCGTTTTGCTTTCACTCTTCAGGCGTTGCTGCTGTGAATCGGTGATGCGCTGCTACCTGCTTCTGCCTCAGTTTCGTCGGCACCAGTTCTAACGGCTACAAGAACTGATGTGGATAAAGGACAAAAATACATCGGCATCGAGGCTTTCCCATTTTCAAGACATGGCTTTGTGATGTCACCTGGAAATCTCGCTATAAAGCATGCACAGGTATAGACCTTCTTCATTGGGCGCGGCGAAATGGCCGAGTGCGGGCCGCTCATCATGCGTTTTGCTTTCACTCTTCAGGCGTTGCTGCTGTGAATCGGTGATGCGCTGCTACCTGCTTCTGCCTCAGTTTCGTCGGCACCAGTTCTAACGGCTACAAGAACTGATGTGGATAAAGGACAAAACTACATCGGCATCGAGGCTTTCCCATTTTCAAGGCATGGCTTTGTGATGTCACCTGGAAATCTCGCTATAAAGCATGCACAGTTATAGACCTTCTTCCTTGGGAGCGGCGAAATGGCCGAGTGCGGGCCGCTCATCATGCGTTTTGCTTTCGCTCTTCAGGCGTTGCTGCTGTGAATCGGTGATGCGCTGCTACCTGCTTCTGCCTCAGTTTCGTCGGCACCAGTTCTAACGGCTACAAGAACAGATGTGAATAAAGGACAAAACTACATCGGCATCGAGGCTTTCCCATTTTCAAGACATGGCTTTGTGATGTCACCTGGAAATCTCGCTATAAAGCATGCACAGTTATAGACCTTCTTCATTGGGCGCGGCGAAATGGCCGAGTGCGGGCCGCTCATCATGCGTTTTGCTTTCACTCTTCAGGCGTTGCTGCTTTGAATCGGTGATGCGCTGCTACCTGCTTCTGCCTCAGTTTCGTCGGCACCAGTTCTAACGGCTACAAGAACTGATGTGGATAAAGGACAAAACTACATCGGCATCGAGGCTTTCCCATTTTCAAGACATGGCTTTGTGATGTCACCTGGAAATCTCGCTATAAAGCATGCAGAGTTATAGACCTTCTTCATTGGGCGCGGCGAAATGGCCGAGTGCGGGCCGCTCATCATGCGTTTTGCTTTCGCTCTTCAGGCGTTGCTGCTGTGAATCGGTGATGCGCTGCTACCTGCTTCTGCCTCAGTTTCGTCGGCACCAGTTCTAACGGCTACAAGAACTGATGTGGATAAAGGACAAAAATACATCGGCATCGAGGCTTTCCCATTTTCAAGACATGGCTTTGTGATGTCACCTGGAAATCTCGCTATAAAGCATGCACAGTTATAGACCTTCTTCATTGGGCGCGGCGAAATGGCCGAGTGCGGGCCGCTCATCATGCGTTTTGCTTTCACTCTTCAGGCGTTGCTGCTGTGAATCGGTGATGCGCTGCTACCTGCTTCTGCCTCAGTTTCGTCGGCACCAGTTCTAACGGCTACAAGAACTGATGTGGATAAAGGACAAAACTACATCGGCATCGAGGCTTTCCCATTTTCAAGACATGGCTTTGTGATGTCACCTGGAAATCTCGCTATAAAGCATGCACAGTTATAGACCTTCTTCATTGGGCGCGGCGAAATGGCCGAGTGCGGGCCGCTCATCATGCGTTTTGCTTTCACTCTTCAGGCGTTGCTGCTGTGAATCGGTGATGCGCTGCTACCTGCTTCTGCCTCAGTTTCGTCGGCACCAGTTCTAACGGCTACAAGAACTGATGTGGATAAAGGACAAAAATACATCGGCATCGAGGCTTTCCCATTTTCAAGACATGGCTTTGTGATGTCACCTGGAAATCTCGCTATAAAGCATGCACAGGTATAGACCTTCTTCATTGGGCGCGGCGAAATGGCCGAGTGCGGGCCGCTCATCATGCGTTTTGCTTTCACTCTTCAGGCGTTGCTGCTGTGAATCGGTGATGCGCTGCTACCTGCTTCTGCCTCAGTTTCGTCGGCACCAGTTCTAACGGCTACAAGAACTGATGTGGATAAAGGACAAAACTACATCGGCATCGAGGCTTTCCCATTTTCAAGGCATGGCTTTGTGATGTCACCTGGAAATCTCGCTATAAAGCATGCACAGTTATAGACCTTCTTCCTTGGGCGCGGCGAAATGGCCGAGTGCGGGCCGCTCATCATGCGTTTTGCTTTCGCTCTTCAGGCGTTGCTGCTGTGAATCGGTGATGCGCTGCTACCTGCTTCTGCCTCAGTTTCGTCGGCACCAGTTCTAACGGCTACAAGAACAGATGTGGATAAAGGACAAAACTACATCGGCATCGAGGCTTTCCCATTTTCAAGACATGGCTTTGTGATGTCACCTGGAAATCTCGCTATAAAGCATGCACAGTTATAGACCTTCTTCATTGGGCGCGGCGAAATGGCCGAGTGCGGGCCGCTCATCATGCGTTTTGCTTTCACTCTTCAGGCGTTGCTGCTTTGAATCGGTCATGCGCTGCTACCTGCTTCTGCCTCAGTTTCGTCGGCACCAGTTCTAACGGCTACAAGAACTGATGTGGATAAAGGACAAAACTACATCGGCATCGAGGCTTTCCCATTTTCAAGGCATGGCTTTGTGATGTCACCTGGAAATCTCGCTATAAAGCATGCACAGTTATAGACCTTCTTCCTTGGGCGCGGCGAAATGGCCGAGTGCGGGCCGCTCATCATGCGTTTTGCTTTCGCTCTTCAGCGTTGCTGCTGTGAATCGGTGATGCGCTGCTACCTGCTTCTGCCTCAGTTTCGTCGGCACCAGTTCTAACGGCTACAAGAACAGATGTGGATAAAGGACAAAACTACATCGGCATCGAGGCTTTCCCATTTTCAAGACATGGCTTTGTGATGTCACCTGGAAATCTCGCTATAAAGCATGCACAGTTATAGACCTTCTTCATTGGGCGCGGCGAAATGGCCGAGTGCGGGCCGCTCATCATGCGTTTTGCTTTCGCTCTTCAGGCGTTGCTGCTGTGAATCGGTGATGCGCTGCTACCTGCTTCTGCCTCAGTTTCGTCGGCACCAGTTCTAACGGCTACAAGAACTGATGTGGATAAAGGACAAAACTACATCGGCATCGAGGCTTTCCCATTTTCAAGACATGGCTTTGTGATGTCACCTGGAAATCTCGCTATAAAGCATGCACAGTTATAGACCTTCTTCATTGGGCGCGGCGAAATGGCCGAGTGCGGGCCGCTCATCATGCGTTTTGCTTTCACTCTTCAGGCGTTGCTGCTGTGAATCGGTGATGCGCTGCTACCTGCTTCTGCCTCAGTTTGGTCGGCACCAGTTCTAACGGCTACAAGAACTGATGTGGATAAAGGACAAAACTACATCGGCATCGAGGCTTTCCCATTTTCAAGACATGGCTTTGTGATGTCACCTGGAAATCTCGCTATAAAGCATGCACAGTTATAGACCTTCTTCATTGGGCGCGGCGAAATGGCCGAGTGCGGGCCGCTCATCATGCGTTTTGCTTTCACTCTTCAGGCGTTGCTGCTGTGAATCGGTGATGCGCTGCTACCTGCTTCTGCCTCAGTTTCGTCGGCACCAGTTCTAACGGCTACAAGAACTGATGTGGATAAAGGACTAAACTACATCGGCATCGAGGCTTTCCCATTTTCAAGACATGGCTTTGTGATGTCAGCTGGAAATCTCGCTAGAAAGCATGCACATTTATAGACCTTCTTCATTGGGCGCGGCGAAATGGCCGAGTGCGGGCCGCTCATCATGCGTTTTGCTTTCGCTCTTCAGGCGTTGCTGCTGTGAATCGGTGATGCGCTGCTACCTGATTCTGCCTCAGTTTCGTCGGCACCAGTTCTAACGGCTACAAGAACTGATGAGGATAAAGGACAAAACTACATCATCATCGAGGCTTTCCCATTTTCAAGACATGGCTTTGTGATGTCACCTGGAAATCTCGCTATAAAGCATGCACAGGTATAGACCTTCTTCATTGGGCGCGGCGAAATGGCCGAGTGCGGGCCGCTCATCATGCGTTTTGCTTTCACTCTTCAGGCGTTGCTGCTGTGAATCGGGGATGCGCTGCTACCTGATTCTGCCTCAGTTTCGTCGGCACCAGTTCTAACGGCTACAAGAACTGATGAGGATAAAGGACAAAACTACATCATCATCGAGGCTTTCCCATTTTCAAGACATGGCTTTGTGATGTCACCTGGAAATCTCGCTATAAAGCATGCACAGTTATAGACCTTCTTCATTGGGCGCGGCGAAATGGCCGAGTGCGGGCCGCTCATGATGCGTTTTGCTTTCACTCTTCAGGCGTTGCTGCTGTGAATCGGTGATGCGCTGCTACCTGCTTCTGCCTCAGTTTCGTCGGCACCAGTTCTAACGGCTACAAGAACTGATGTGGATAAAGGACAAAACTACATCGGCATCGAGGCTTTCCCATTTTCAAGACATGGCTTTGTGATGTCACCTAGAAATCTCGCTATAAAGCATGCAGAGTTATAGACCTTCTTCATTGGGCGCGGCGAAATGGCCGAGTGCGGGCCGCTCATCATGCGTTTTGCTTTCGCTCTTCAGGCGTTGCTGCTGTGAATCGGTGATGCGCTGCTACCTGCTTCTGCCTCAGTTTCGTCGGCACCAGTTCTAACGGCTACAAGAACTGATGTGGGTAAAAGACAAAAATACATCGGCATCGAGGCTTTCCCATTTTCAAGACATGGCTTTGTGATGTCACCTGGAAATCTCGCTATAAAGCATGCACAGTTATAGACCTTCTTCATTGGGCGCGGCGAAATGGCCGAGTGCGGGCCGCTCATCATGCGTTTTGCTTTCACTCTTCAGGCGTTGCTGCTGTGAATCGGTGATGCGCTGCTACCTGCTTCTGCCTCAGTTTCGTCGGCACCAGTTCTAACGGCTACAAGAACTGATGTGGATAAAGGACAAAACTACATCGGCATCGAGGCTTTCCCATTTTCAAGACATGGCTTTGTGATGTCACCTGGAAATCTCGCTATAAAGCATGCACAGTTATAGACCTTCTTCATTGGGCGCGGCGAAATGGCCGAGTGCGGGCCGCTCATCATGCGTTTTGCTTTCACTCTTCAGGCGTTGCTGCTGTGAATCGGTGATGCGCTGCTACCTGCTTCTGCCTCAGTTTCGTCGGCACCAGTTCTAACGGCTACAAGAACTGATGTGGATAAAGGACAAAAATACATCGGCATCGAGGCTTTCCCATTTTCAAGACATGGCTTTGTGATGTCACCTGGAAATCTCGCTATAAAGCATGCACAGGTATAGACCTTCTTCATTGGGCGCGGCGAAATGGCCGAGTGCGGGCCGCTCATCATGCGTTTTGCTTTCACTCTTCAGGCGTTGCTGCTGTGAATCGGTGATGCGCTGCTACCTGCTTCTGCCTCAGTTTCGTCGGCACCAGTTCTAACGGCTACAAGAACTGATGTGGATAAAGGACAAAACTACATCGGCATCGAGGCTTTCCCATTTTCAAGGCATGGCTTTGTGATGTCACCTGGAAATCTCGCTATAAAGCATGCACAGTTATAGACCTTCTTCCTTGGGAGCGGCGAAATGGGCGAGTGCGGGCCGCTCATCATGCGTTTTGCTTTCGCTCTTCAGGCGTTGCTGCTGTGAATCGGTGATGCGCTGCTACCTGCTTCTGCCTCAGTTTCGTCGGCACCAGTTCTAACGGCTACAAGAACAGATGTGGATAAAGGACAAAACTACATCGGCATCGAGGCTTTCCCATTTTCAAGACATGGCTTTGTGATGTCACCTGGAAATCTCGCTATAAAGCATGCACAGTTATAGACCTTCTTCATTGGGCGCGGCGAAATGGCCGAGTGCGGGCCGCTCATCATGCGTTTTGCTTTCACTCTTCAGGCGTTGCTGCTTTGAATCGGTGATGCGCTGCTACCTGCTTCTGCCTCAGTTTCGTCGGCACCAGTTCTAACGGCTACAAGAACTGATGTGGATAAAGGACAAAACTACATCGGCATCGAGGCTTTCCCATTTTCAAGACATGGCTTTCTGATGTCACCTGGAAATCTCGCTATAAAGCATGCAGAGTTATAGACCTTCTTCATTGGGCGCGGCGAAATGGCCGAGTGCGGGCCGCTCATCATGCGTTTTGCTTTCGCTCTTCAGGCGTTGCTGCTGTGAATCGGTGATGCGCTGCTACCTGCTTCTGCCTCAGTTTCGTCGGCACCAGTTCTAACGGCTACAAGAACTGATGTGGATAAAGGACAAAAATACATCGGCATCGAGGCTTTCCCATTTTCAAGACATGGCTTTGTGATGTCACCTGGAAATCTCGCTATAAAGCATGCACAGTTATAGACCTTCTTCATTGGGCGCGGCGAAATGGCCGAGTGCGGGCCGCTCATCATGCGTTTTGCTTTCACTCTTCAGGCGTTGCTGCTGTGAATCGGTGATGCGCTGCTACCTGCTTCTGCCTCAGTTTCGTCGGCACCAGTTCTAACGGCTACAAGAACTGATGTGGATAAAGGACAAAACTACATCGGCATCGAGGCTTTCCCATTTTCAAGACATGGCTTTGTGATGTCACCTGGAAATCTCGCTATAAAGCATGCACAGTTATAGACCTTCTTCATTGGGCGCGGCGAAATGGCCGAGTGCGGGCCGCTCATCATGCGTTTTGCTTTCACTCTTCAGGCGTTGCTGCTGTGAATCGGTGATGCGCTGCTACCTGCTTCTGCCTCAGTTTCGTCGGCACCAGTTCTAACGGCTACAAGAACTGATGTGGATAAAGGACAAAAATACATCGGCATCGAGGCTTTCCCATTTTCAAGACATGGCTTTGTGATGTCACCTGGAAATCTCGCTATAAAGCATGCACAGGTATAGACCTTCTTCATTGGGCGCGGCGAAATGGCCGAGTGCGGGCCGCTCATCATGCGTTTTGCTTTCACTCTTCACGCGTTGCTGCTGTGAATCGGTGATGCGCTGCTACCTGCTTCTGCCTCAGTTTCGTCGGCACCAGTTCTAACGGCTACAAGAACTGATGTGGATAAAGGACAAAACTACATCGGCATCGAGGCTTTCCCATTTTCAAGGCATGGCTTTGTGATGTCACCTGGAAATCTCGCTATAAAGCATGCACAGTTATAGACCTTCTTCCTTGGGCGCGGCGAAATGGCCGAGTGCGGGCCGCTCATCATGCGTTTTGCTTTCGCTCTTCAGGCGTTGCTGCTGTGAATCGGTGATGCGCTGCTACCTGCTTCTGCCTCAGTTTCGTCGGCACCAGTTCTAACGGCTACAAGAACAGATGTGGATAAAGGACAAAACTACATCGGCATCGAGGCTTTCCCATTTTCAAGACATGGCTTTGTGATGTCACCTGGAAATCTCGCTATAAAGCATGCACAGTTATAGACCTTCTTCATTGGGCGCGGCGAAATGGCCGAGTGCGGGCCGCTCATCATGCGTTTTGCTTTCACTCTTCAGGCGTTGCTGCTTTGAATCGGTGATGCGCTGCTACCTGCTTCTGCCTCAGTTTCGTCGGCACCAGTTCTAACGGCTACAAGAACTGATGTGAATAAAGGACAAAACTACATCGGCATCGAGGCTTTCCCATTTTCAAGACATGGCTTTGTGATGTCACCTGGAAATCTCGCTAGAAAGCATGCACAGTTATAGACCTTCTTCATTGGGCGCGGCGAAATGGCCGAGTGCGGGCCGCTCATCATGCGTTTTGCTTTCACTCTTCAGGCGTTGCTGCTGTGAATCGGGGATGCGCTGCTACCTGATTCTGCCTCAGTTTCGTCGGCACCAGTTCTAACGGCTACAAGAACTGATGAGGATAAAGGACAAAACTACATCATCATCGAGGCTTTCCCATTTTCAAGACATGGCTTTGTGATGTCACCTGGAAATCTCGCTATAAAGCATGCACAGTTATAGACCTTCTTCATTGGGCGCGGTGAAATGGCCGAGTGCGGGCCGCTCATGATGCGTTTTGCTTTCACTCTTCAGGCGTTGCTGCTGTGAATCGGTGATGCGCTGCTACCTGCTTCTGCCTCAGTTTCGTCGGCACCAGTTCTAACGGCTACAAGAACTGATGTGGATAAAGGACAAAACTACATCGGCATCGAGGCTTTCCCATTTTCAAGACATGGCTTTGTGATGTCACCTGGAAATCTCGCTATAAAGCATGCACAGTTATAGACCTTCTTCATTGGGCGCGGCGAAATGGCCGAGTGCGGGCCGCTCATCATGCGTTTTGCTTTCACTCTTCAGGCGTTGCTGCTGTGAATCGGTGATGCGCTGCTACCTGCTTCTGCCTCAGTTTCGTCGGCACCAGTTCTAACGGCTACAAGAACTGATGTGGATAAAGGACAAAAATACATCGGCATCGAGGCTTTCCCATTTTCAAGACATGGCTTTGTGATGTCACCTGGAAATCTCGCTATAAAGCATGCACAGGTATAGACCTTCTTCATTGGGCGCGGCGAAATGGCCGAGTGCGGGCCGCTCATCATGCGTTTTGCTTTCACTCTTCAGGCGTTGCTGCTGTGAATCGGTCATGCGCTGCTACCTGCTTCTGCCTCAGTTTCGTCGGCACCAGTTCTAACGGCTACAAGAACTGATGTGGATAAAGGACAAAACTACATCGGCATCGAGGCTTTCCCATTTTCAAGGCATGGCTTTGTGATGTCACCTGGAAATCTCGCTATAAAGCATGCACAGTTATAGACCTTCTTCCTTGGGCGCGGCGAAATGGCCGAGTGCGGGCCGCTCATCATGCGTTTTGCTTTCGCTCTTCAGCGTTGCTGCTGTGAATCGGTGATGCGCTGCTACCTGCTTCTGCCTCAGTTTCGTCGGCACCAGTTCTAACGGCTACAAGAACAGATGTGGATAAAGGACAAAACTACATCGGCATCGAGGCTTTCCCATTTTCAAGACATGGCTTTGTGATGTCACCTGGAAATCTCGCTATAAAGCATGCACAGTTATAGACCTTCTTCATTGGGCGCGGCGAAATGGCCGAGTGCGGGCCGCTCATCATGCGTTTTGCTTTCGCTCTTCAGGCGTTGCTGCTGTGAATCGGTGATGCGCTGCTACCTGCTTCTGCCTCAGTTTCGTCGGCACCAGTTCTAACGGCTACAAGAACTGATGTGGATAAAGGACAAAACTACATCGGCATCGAGGCTTTCCCATTTTCAAGACATGGCTTTGTGATGTCACCTGGAAATCTCGCTATAAAGCATGCACAGTTATAGACCTTCTTCATTGGGCGCGGCGAAATGGCCGAGTGCGGGCCGCTCATCATGCGTTTTGCTTTCACTCTTCAGGCGTTGCTGCTGTGAATCGGTGATGCGCTGCTACCTGCTTCTGCCTCAGTTTGGTCGGCACCAGTTCTAACGGCTACAAGAACTGATGTGGATAAAGGACAAAACTACATCGGCATCGAGGCTTTCCCATTTTCAAGACATGGCTTTGTGATGTCACCTGGAAATCTCGCTATAAAGCATGCACAGTTATAGACCTTCTTCATTGGGCGCGGCGAAATGGCCGAGTGCGGGCCGCTCATCATGCGTTTTGCTTTCACTCTTCAGGCGTTGCTGCTGTGAATCGGTGATGCGCTGCTACCTGCTTCTGCCTCAGTTTCGTCGGCACCAGTTCTAACGGCTACAAGAACTGATGTGGATAAAGGACTAAACTACATCGGCATCGAGGCTTTCCCATTTTCAAGACATGGCTTTGTGATGTCAGCTGGAAATCTCGCTAGAAAGCATGCACATTTATAGACCTTCTTCATTGGGCGCGGCGAAATGGCCGAGTGCGGGCCGCTCATCATGCGTTTTGCTTTCGCTCTTCAGGCGTTGCTGCTGTGAATCGGTGATGCGCTGCTACCTGATTCTGCCTCAGTTTCGTCGGCACCAGTTCTAACGGCTACAAGAACTGATGAGGATAAAGGACAAAACTACATCGTCATCGAGGCTTTCCCATTTTCAAGACATGGCTTTGTGATGTCACCTGGAAATCTCGCTATAAAGCATGCACAGTTATAGACCTTCTTCATTGGGCGCGGCGAAATGGCCGAGTGCGGGCCGCTCATCATGCGTTTTGCTTTCACTCTTCAGGCGTTGCTGCTGTGAATCGGTGATGCGCTGCTACCTGCTTCTGCCTCAGTTTCGTCGGCACCAGTTCTAACGGCTACAAGAACTGATGTGGATAAAGGACAAAACTACATCGGCATCGAGGCTTTCCCATTTTCAAGACATGGCTTTGTGATGTCACCTGGAAATCTCGCTCTAAAGCATGCACAGTTATAGACCTTCTTCATTGGGCGCGGCGAAATGGCCGAGTGCGGGCCGCTCATCATGCGTTTTGCTTTCACTCTTCAGGCGTTGCTGCTGTGAATCGGTGATGCGCTGCTACCTGCTTCTGCCTCAGTTTCGTCGGCACCAGTTCTAACGGCTACAAGAACTGATGTGGATAAAGGACAAAAATACATCGGCATCGAGGCTTTCCCATTTTCAAGACATGGCTTTGTGATGTCACCTGGAAATCTCGCTATAAAGCATGCACAGTTATAGACCTTCTTCATTGGGCGCGGCGAAATGGCCGAGTGCGGGCCGCTCATCATGCGTTTTGCTTTCACTCTTCAGGCGTTGCTGCTGTGAATCGGTGATGCGCTGCTACCTGCTTCTGCCTCAGTTTCGTCGGCACCAGTTCTAACGGCTACAAGAACTGATGTGGATAAAGGACAAAACTACATCGGCATCGAGGCTTTCCCATTTTCAAGACATGGCTTTGTGATGTCACCTGGAAATCTCGCTTTAAAGCATGCACAGTTATAGACCTTCTTCATTGGGCGCGGCGAAATGGCCGAGTGCGGGCCGCAATCATGCGTTTTGCTTTCACTCTTCAGGCGTTGCTGCTGAGAATCGGTGATGCGCTGCTACCTGCTTCTGCCTCAGTTTCGTCGGCACCAGTTCTAACGGCGACAAGAACTGATGTGGATAAAGGACAAAACTACATCGGCATCGAGGCTTTCCCATTTTCAAGACATGGCTTTGTGATGTCACCTGGAAATCTCGCTATAAAGCATGCACAGTTATTGACCTTCTTCATTGGGCGCGGCGAAATGGCCGAGTGCGGGCCGCTCATCATGCCTTTTTGCTTTCGCTCTTCAGGCGTTGCTGCTGTGAATCGGTGATGCGCTGCTACCTGCTTCTGCCTCAGTTTCGTCGGCACCAGTTCTGACGGCTACAAGAACTGATCAGGATAAAGGACAAAACTACATCGTCATCGAGTCTTTCCCATTTTCAAGACATGGCTTTGTGATGTCACCTGGAAATCTCGCTATAAAGCATGCACAGTTATAGACCTTCTTCATTGGGCGCGGCGAAATGGCCGAGTGCGGGCCGCTCATCATGCGTTTTGCTTTCACTCTTCAGGCGTTGCTGCTGCGAATCGGTGATGCGCTGCTACCTGCTTCTGCCTCAGTTTCGTCGGCACCAGTTCTAACGGCTACAAGAACTGATGAGGATAAAGGACAAAACTACACGTCATCGAGGCTTTCCCATTTTCAAGACATGGCTTTGTGATGTCACCTGGAAATCTCGCTATAAAGCATGCACAGTTATAGACCTTCTTCGTTGGGCGCGGCGAAATGGCCGAGTGCGGGCCGCTCATCATGCGTTTTGCTTTCACTCTTCAGGCGTTGCTGCTGTGAATCGGTGATGCGCTGCTACCTGCTTCTGCCTCAGTTTCGTCGGCACCAGTTCTAACGGCTACAAGAACTGATGTGGATAAAGGACTAAACTACATCGGCATCGAGGCTTTCCCATTTTCAAGACATGGCTTTGTGATGTCACCTGGAAATCTCGCTATAAAGCATGCACATTTATAGACCTTCTTCATTGGGCGCGGCGAAATGGCCGAGTGCGGGCCGCTCATCATGCGTTTTGCTTTCGCTCTTCAGGCGTTGCTGCTGTGAATCGGTGATGCGCTGCTACCTGATTCTGCCTCAGTTTCGTCGGCACCAGTTCTAACGGCTACAAGAACTGATGAGGATAAAGGACAAAACTACATCGTCATCGAGGCTTTCCCATTTTCAAGACATGGCTTTGTGATGTCACCTGGAAATCTCGCTATAAAGCATGCACAGTTATAGACCTTCTTCATTGGGCGCGGCGAAATGGCCGAGTGCGGGCCGCTCATCATGCGTTTTGCTTTCACTCTTCAGGCGTTGCTGCTGTGAATCGGTGATGCGCTGCTACCTGCTTCTGCCTCAGTTTCGTCGGCACCAGTTCTAACGGCTACAAGAACTGATGTGGATAAAGGACAAAACTACATCGGCATCGAGGCTTTCCCATTTTCAAGACATGGCTTTGTGATGTCACCTGGAAATCTCGCTCTAAAGCATGCACAGTTATAGACCTTCTTCATTGGGCGCGGCGAAATGGCCGAGTGCGGGCCGCTCATCATGTGTTTTGCTTTCACTCTTCAGGCGTTGCTGCTGTGAATCGGTGATGCGCTGCTACCTGCTTCTGCCTCAGTTTCGTCGGCACCAGTTCTAATGGCTACAAGAACTGATGTGGATAAAGGACAAAAATACATCGGCATCGAGGCTTTCCCATTTTCAAGACATGGCTTTGTGATGTCACCTGGAAATCTCGCTATAAAGCATGCACAGTTATAGACCTTCTTCATTGGGCGCGGCGAAATGGCCGAGTGCGGGCCGCTCATGATGCGTTTTGCTTTCACTCTTCAGGCGTTGCTGCTGTGAATCGGTGATGCGCTGCTACCTGCTTCTGCCTCAGTTTCGTCGGCACCAGTTCTAACGGCTACTAGAACTGATGTGGATAAAGGACAAAACTACATCGGCATCGAGGCTTTCCCATTTTCAAGACATGGCTTTGTGATGTCACCTGGAAATCTCGCTATAAAGCATGCACAGTTATAGACCTTCTTCATTGGGCACGGCGAAATGGCCGAGTGCGGGCCGCTCATCATGCGTTTTGCTTTCACTCTTCAGGCGTTGCTGCTGTGGATCGGTGATGCGCTGCTACCTGCTTCTGCCTCAGTTTCGTCGGCACCAGTTCTAACGGCTACAAGAACTGATGTGGATAAAGGACAAAAATACATCGGCATCGAGGCTTTCCCATTTTCAAGACATGGCTTTGTGATGTCACCTGGAAATCTCGCTATAAAGCATGCACAGTTATAGACCTTCTTCATTGGGCGCGGCGAAATGGCCGAGTGCGGGCCGCTCATCATGCGTTTTGCTTTCACTCTTCAGGCGTTGCTGCTGTGAATCGGTGATGCGCTGCTACCTGCTTCTGCCTCAGTTTCGTCGGCACCAGTTCTAACGGCTACAAGAACTGATGTGGATAAAGGACAAAACTACATCGGCATCGAGGCTTTCCCATTTTCAAGACATGGCTTTGTGATGTCACCTGGAAATCTCGCTTTAAAGCATGCACAGTTATAGACCTTCTTCATTGGGCGCGGCGAAATGGCCGAGTGCGGGCCGCAATCATGCGTTTTGCTTTCACTCTTCAGGCGTTGCTGCTGAGAATCGGTGATGCGCTGCTACCTGCTTCTGCCTCAGTTTCGTCGGCACCAGTTCTAACGGCGACAAGAACTGATGTGGATAAAGGACAAAACTACATCGGCATCGAGGCTTTCCCATTTTCAAGACATGGCTTTGTGATGTCACCTGGAAATCTCGCTATAAAGCATGCACAGTTATTGACCTTCTTCATTGGGCGCGGCGAAATGGCCGAGTGCGGGCCGCTCATCATGCCTTTTTGCTTTCGCTCTACAGGCGTTGCTGCTGTGAATCGGTGATGCGCTGCTACCTGCTTCTGCCTCAGTTTCGTCGGCACCAGTTCTGACGGCTACAAGAACTGATGAGGATAAAGGACAAAACTACATCGTCATCGAGTCTTTCCCATTTTCAAGACATGGCTTTGTGATGTCACCTGGAAATCTCGCTATAAAGCATGCACAGTTATAGACCTTCTTCATTGGGCGCGGCGAAATGGCCGAGTGCGGGCCGCTCATCATGCGTTTTGCTTTCACTCTTCAGGCGTTGCTGCTGCGAATCGGTGATGCGCTGCTACCTGCTTCTGCCTCAGTTTCGTCGGCACCAGTTCTAACGGCTACAAGAACTGATGAGGATAAAGGACAAAACTACACGTCATCGAGGCTTTCCCATTTTCAAGACATGGCTTTGTGATGTCACCTGGAAATCTCGCTATAAAGCATGCACAGTTATAGACCTTCTTCGTTGGGCGCGGCGAAATGGCCGAGTGCGGGCCGCTCATCATGCGTTTTGCTTTCACTCTTCAGGCGTTGCTGCTGTGAATCGGTGATGCGCTGCTACCTGCTTCTGCCTCAGTTTCGTCGGCACCAGTTCTAACGGCTACAAGAACTGATGTGGATAAAGGACTAAACTACATCGGCATCGAGGCTTTCCCATTTTCAAGACATGGCTTTGTGATGTCACCTGGAAATCTCGCTATAAAGCATGCACATTTATAGACCTTCTTCATTGGGCGCGGCGAAATGGCCGAGTGCGGGCCGCTCATCATGCGTTTTGCTTTCGCTCTTCAGGCGTTGCTGCTGTGAATCGGTGATGCGCTGCTACCTGATTCTGCCTCAGTTTCGTCGGCACCAGTTCTAACGGCTACAAGAACTGATGAGGATAAAGGACAAAACTACATCGTCATCGAGGCTTTCCCATTTTCAAGACATGGCTTTGTGATGTCACCTGGAAATCTCGCTATAAAGCATGCACAGTTATAGACCTTCTTCATTGGGCGCGGCGAAATGGCCGAGTGCGGGCCGCTCATCATGCGTTTTGCTTTCACTCTTCAGGCGTTGCTGCTGTGAATCGGTGATGCGCTGCTACCTGCTTCTGCCTCAGTTTCGTCGGCACCAGTTCTAACGGCTACAAGAACTGATGTGGATAAAGGACAAAACTACATCGGCATCGAGGCTTTCCCATTTTCAAGACATGGCTTTGTGATGTCACCTGGAAATCTCGCTCTAAAGCATGCACAGTTATAGACCTTCTTCATTGGGCGCGGCGAAATGGCCGAGTGCGGGCCGCTCATCATGTGTTTTGCTTTCACTCTTCAGGCGTTGCTGCTGTGAATCGGTGATGCGCTGCTACCTGCTTCTGCCTCAGTTTCGTCGGCACCAGTTCTAATGGCTACAAGAACTGATGTGGATAAAGGACAAAAATACATCGGCATCGAGGCTTTCCCATTTTCAAGACATGGCTTTGTGATGTCACCTGGAAATCTCGCTATAAAGCATGCACAGTTATAGACCTTCTTCATTGGGCGCGGCGAAATGGCCGAGTGCGGGCCGCTCATCATGCGTTTTGCTTTCACTCTTCAGGCGTTGCTGCTGTGAATCGGTGATGCGCTGCTACCTGCTTCTGCCTCAGTTTCGTCGGCACCAGTTCTAACGGCTACTAGAACTGATGTGGATAAAGGACAAAACTACATCGGCATCGAGGCTTTCCCATTTTCAAGACATGGCTTTGTGATGTCACCTGGAAATCTCGCTATAAAGCATGCACAGTTATAGACCTTCTTCATTGGGCACGGCGAAATGGCCGAGTGCGGGCCGCTCATCATGCGTTTTGCTTTCACTCTTCAGGCGTTGCTGCTGTGGATCGGTGATGCGCTGCTACCTGCTTCTGCCTCAGTTTCGTCGGCACCAGTTCTAACGGCTACAAGAACTGATGTGGATAAAGGACAAAAATACATCGGCATCGAGGCTTTCCCATTTTCAAGACATGGCTTTGTGATGTCACCTGGAAATCTCGCTATAAAGCATGCACAGTTATAGACCTTCTTCATTGGGCGCGGCGAAATGGCCGAGTGCGGGCCGCTCATCATGCGTTTTGCTTTCACTCTTCAGGCGTTGCTGCTGTGAATCGGTGATGCGCTGCTACCTGCTTCTGCCTCAGTTTCGTCGGCACCAGTTCTAACGGCTACAAGAACTGATGTGGATAAAGGACAAAACTACATCGGCATCGAGGCTTTCCCATTTTCAAGACATGGCTTTGTGATGTCACCTGGAAATCTCGCTTTAAAGCATGCACAGTTATAGACCTTCTTCATTGGGCGCGGCGAAATGGCCGAGTGCGGGCCGCAATCATGCGTTTTGCTTTCACTCTTCAGGCGTTGCTGCTGAGAATCGGTGATGCGCTGCTACCTGCTTCTGCCTCAGTTTCGTCGGCACCAGTTCTAACGGCGACAAGAACTGATGTGGATAAAGGACAAAACTACATCGGCATCGAGGCTTTCCCATTTTCAAGACATGGCTTTGTGATGTCACCTGGAAATCTCGCTATAAAGCATGCACAGTTATTGACCTTCTTCATTGGGCGCGGCGAAATGGCCGAGTGCGGGCCGCTCATCATGCCTTTTTGCTTTCGCTCTACAGGCGTTGCTGCTGTGAATCGGTGATGCGCTGCTACCTGCTTCTGCCTCAGTTTCGTCGGCACCAGTTCTGACGGCTACAAGAACTGATGAGGATAAAGGACAAAACTACATCGTCATCGAGTCTTTCCCATTTTCAAGACATGGCTTTGTGATGTCACCTGGAAATCTCGCTATAAAGCATGCACAGTTATAGACCTTCTTCATTGGGCGCGGCGAAATGGCCGAGTGCGGGCCGCTCATCATGCGTTTTGCTTTCACTCTTCAGGCGTTGCTGCTGCGAATCGGTGATGCGCTGCTTCCTGCTTCTGCCTCAGTTTCGTCGGCACCAGTTCTAACGGCTACAAGAACTGATGAGGATAAAGGACAAAACTACACGTCATCGAGGCTTTCCCATTTTCAAGACATGGCTTTGTGATGTCACCTGGAAATCTCGCTATAAAGCATGCACAGTTATAGACCTTCTTCGTTGGGCGCGGCGAAATGGCCGAGTGCGGGCCGCTCATCATGCGTTTTGCTTTCACTCTTCAGGCGTTGCTGCTGTGAATCGGTGATGCGCTGCTACCTGCTTCTGCCTCAGTTTCGTCGGCACCAGTTCTAACGGCTACAAGAACTGATGTGGATAAAGGACAAAACTACATCGTCATCGAGGCTTTCCCATTTTCAAGACATGGCTTTGTGATGTCACCTGGAAATCTCGCTATAAAGTATGCACAGTTATAGACCTTCTTCATTGGGCGCGGCGAAATGGCCGAGTGCGGGCCGCTCATCATGCGTTTTGCTTTCACTCTTCAGGCGTTGCTGCTGTGAATCGGTGATGCGCTGCTACCTGCTTCTGCCTCAGTTTCGTCGGCACCAGTTCTAACGGCTACAAGAACTGATGTGGATAAAGGACAAAACTACATCGGCATCGAGGCTTTCCCATTTTCAAGACATGGCTTTGTGATGTCACCTGGAAATCTCGCTTTAAAGCATGCACAGTTATAGACCTTCTTCATTGGGCGCGGCGAAATGGCCGAGTGCGGGCCGCAATCATGCGTTTTGCTTTCACTCTTCAGGCGTTGCTGCTGAGAATCGGTGATGCGCTGCTACCTGCTTCTGCCTCAGTTTCGTCGGCACCAGTTCTAACGGCGACAAGAACTGATGTGGATAAAGGACAAAACTACATCGGCATCGAGGCTTTCCCGTTTTCAAGACATGGCTTTGTGATGTCACCTGGAAATCTCGCTATAAAGCATGCACAGTTATAGACCTTCTTCATTGGGCGCGGCGAAATGGCCGAGTGCGGGCCGCTCATCATGCCTTTTTGCTTTCGCTCTTCAGGCGTTGCTGCTGTGAATCGGTGATGCGCTGCTACCTGCTTCTGCCTCAGTTTCGTCGGCACCAGTTCTAACGGCTACAAGAACTGATGAGGATAAAGGACAAAACTACATCGTCATCGAGTCTTTCCCATTTTCAAGACATGGCTTTGTGATGTCACCTGGAAATCTCGCTATAAAGCATGCACAGTTATAGACCTTCTTCATTGGGCGCGGCGAAATGGCCGAGTGCGGGCCGCTCATCATGCGTTTTGCTTTCACTCTTCAGGCGTTGCTGCTGCGAATCGGTGATGCGCTGCTACCTGCTTCTGCCTCAGTTTCGTCGGCACCAGTTCTAACGGCTACAAGAACTGATGAGGATAAAGGACAAAACTACACGTCATCGAGGCTTTCCCATTTTCAAGACATGGCTTTGTGATGTCACCTGGAAATCTCGCTATAAAGCATGCACAGTTATAGACCTTCTTCGTTGGGCGCGGCGAAATGGCCGAGTGCGGGCCGCTCATCATGCGTTTTGCTTTCACTCTTCAGGCGTTGCTGCTGTGAATCGGTGATGCGCTGCTACCTGCTTCTGCCTCAGTTTCGTCGGCACCAGTTCTAACGGCTACAAGAACTGATGTGGATAAAGGACAAAACTACATCGTCATCGAGGCTTTCCCATTTTCAAGACATGGCTTTGTGATGTCACCTGGAAATCTCGCTATAAAGTATGCACAGTTATAGACCTTCTTCATTGGGCGCGGCGAAATGGCCGAGTGCGGGCCGCTCATCATGCGTTTTGCTTTCACTCTTCAGGCGTTGCTGCTGTGAATCGGTGATGCGCTGCTACCTGCTTCTGCCTCAGTTTCGTCGGCACCAGTTCTAACGGCTACAAGAACTGATGTGGATAAAGGACAAAACTACATCGGCATCGAGGCTTTCCCATTTTCATGACATGGCTTTGTGATGTCACCTGGAAATCTCGCTATAAAGCATGCACAGTTATAGACCTTCTTCATTGGGCGCGGCGAAATGGCCGAGTGCGGGCCGCTCATCATGCGTTTTGCTTTCACTCTTCAGGCCTTCCTTCTGTGAATCGGTGATGCGCTGCTACCTGCTTCTGCCTCCGTTTCGTCGGCACCAGTTCTAACGGCTACAAGAACTGATGTGGATAAAGGACTAAACTACATCGGCATCGAGTCTTTCCCATTTTCAAGACATGGCTTTGTGATGTCACCTGGAAATCTCGCTATAAAGCATGCACAGTTATAGACCTTCTTCATTGGGCGCGGCGAAATGGCCGAGTGCGGGCCGCTCATCATGCGTTTTGCTTTCGCTCTTCAGGCGTTGCTGCTGTGAATCGGTGATGCGCTGCTACCTGATTCTGCCTCAGTTTCGTCGGCACCAGTTCTAACGGCTACAAGAACTGATGAGGATAAAGGACAAAACTACATCGTCATCGAGGCTTTCCCATTTTCAAGACATGGCGTTGTGATGTCACCTGGAAATCTCGCTATAAAGCATGCACAGTTATAGACCTTCTTCATTGGGCGCGGCGAAATGGCCGAGTGCGGACCGCTCATCATGCGTTTGGCTTTCACTCTTCAGGCGTTGCTGCTGTGAATCGGTGATGCGCTGCTACCTGCTTCTGCTTCAGTTTCGTTGGCACCAGTTCTAACGGCTACAAGAACTGATGTGGATAAAGGACAAAACTACATCGGCATCGAGGCTTTCCCATTTTCAAGACATGGCTTTGTGATGTCACCTGGAAATCTCGCTATAAAGCATGCACAGTTATAGACCTTCTTCATTGGGCGCGGCGAAATGGCCGAGTGCGGGCCGCTCATCATGCGTTTTGCTTTCACTCTTCAGGCGTTGCTGCTGTGAATCGGTGATGCGCTGCTACCTGCTTCTGCCTCAGTTTCGTCGGCACCAGTTCTAACGGCTACAAGAACTGATGTGGATAAAGGACAAAACTATATCGGCATCGAGGCTTTCCCATTTTCAAGACATGGTTTTGTGATGTCACCTGGAAATCTCGCTATAAAGCATGCACAGCTATAGACCTTCTTCATTGGGCGCGGCGAAATGGCCGAGTGCGGGCCGCTCATCATGCGTTTTGCTTTCACTCTTCAGGCGTTGCTGCTGAGAATCGGTGATGCACTGCTACCTGCTTCTGCCTCAGTTTCGTCGGCACCGGTTCTAACGGCTACAAGAACTGATGTGGATAAAGGACAAAACTACATCGGCATCGAGGCTTTCCCATTTTCAAGACATGGCTTTGTGATGTCACCTGGAAATCTCGCTATAAAGCATGCACAGTTATAGACCTTCTTCATTGGGCGCGGCGAAATGGCCGAGTGCGGGCCGCTCATCATGCGTTTTGCTTTCGCTCTTCAGGCGTTGCTGCTGTGAATCGGTGATGCGCTGCTACCTGCTTCTGCCTCAGTTTCGTCGGCACCAGTTCTAACGGCTACAAGAACTGATGAGGATAAAGGACAAAACTACATCGTCATCGAGGCTTTCCCATTTTCAAGACATGGCTTTGTGATGTCACCTGGAAATCTCGCTATAAAGCATGCACAGTTATAGACCTTCATTGGGCGCGGCGAAATGGCCGAGTGCGGGCCGCTCATCATGCGTTTTGCTTTCACTCTTCAGGCGTTGCTGCTGTGAATCGGTGATGCGCTGCTACCTGCTTCTGCCTCAGTTTCGTCGGCACCAGTTCTAACGGCTACAAGAACTGATGTGGATAAAGGACAAAACTACATCGGCATCGAGGCTTTCCCATTTTCAAGACATGGCTTTGTGATGTCACCTGGAAATCTCGCTATAAAGCATGCACAGTTATAGACCTTCTTCATTGGGCGCGGCGAAATGGCCGAGTGCGGGCCGCTCATCATGCGTTTTGCTTTCACTCTTCAGGCGTTGCTGCTGTGAATCGGTGATGCGCTGCTATCTGCTTCTGCCTCAGTTTCGTCGGCACCAGTTCTAACGGCTACAAGAACTGATGTGGATAAAGGACAAAACTACATCGTCATCGAGGCTTTCCCATTTTCAAGACATGGCGTTGTGATGTCACCTGGAAATCTCGCTATAAAGCATGCACAGTTATAGACCTTCTTCATTGGGCGCGGCGAAATGGCCGAGTGCGGGCCGCTCATCATGCGTTTTGCTTTCACTCTTCAGGCGTTGCTGCTGTGAATCGGTGATGCGCTGCTACCTGCTTCTGCTTCAGTTTCGTTGGCACCAGTTCTAACGGCTACAAGAACTGATGTGGATAAAGGACAAAACTACATCGGCATCGAGGCTTTCCCATTTTCAAGACATGGCTTTGTGATGTCACCTGGAAATCTCGCTATAAAGCATGCACAGTTATAGACCTTCTTCATTGGGCGCGGCGAAATGGCCGAGTGCGGGCCGCTCATCATGCGTTTTGCTTTCACTCTTCAGGCGTTGCTGCTGTGAATCGGTGATGCGCTGCTACCTGCTTCTGCCTCAGTTTCGTCGGCACCAGTTCTAACGGCTACAAGAACTGATGTTGATAAAGGACAAAAATACATCGGCATCGAGGCTTTCCCATTTTCAAGACATGGCTTTGTGATGTCACCTGGAAATCTCGCTATAAAGCATGCACAGTTATAGACCTTCTTCATTGGGCGCGGCGAAATGGCCGAGTGCGGGCCGCTCATCATGCGTTTTGCTTTCACTCTTCAGGCGTTGCTGCTGTGAATCGGTGATGCGCTGCTACCTGCTTCTGCCTCAGTTTCGTCGGCACCAGTTCTAACGGCTACAAGAACTGATGTGGATAAAGGACAAAACTACATCGGCATCGAGGCTTTCCCATTTTCAAGACATGGTTTTGTGATGTCACCTGGAAATCTCGCTATAAAGCATGCACAGTTATAGACCTTCTTCATTGGGCGCGGCGAAATGGCCGAGTGCGGGCCGCTCATCATGCGTTTTGCTTTCACTCTTCAGGCGTTGCTGCTGAGAATCGGTGATGCACTGCTACCTGCTTCTGCCTCAGTTTCGTCGGCACCAGTTCTAACGGCTACAAGAACTGATGTGGATAAAGGACAAAACTACATCGGCATCGAGGCTTTCCCATTTTCAAGACATGGCTTTGTGATGTCACCTGGAAATCTCGCTATAAAGCATGCACAGTTATAGACCTTCTTCATTGGGCGCGGCGAAATGGCCGAGTGCGGGCCGCTCATCATGCGTTTTGCTTTCGCTCTTCAGGCGTTGCTGCTGTGAATCGGTGATGCGCTGCTACCTGCTTCTGCCTCAGTTTCGTCGGCACCAGTTCTAACGGCTACAAGAACTGATGTGGATAAAGGACAAAACTACATCGTCATCGAGGCTTTCCCATTTTCAAGACATGGCTTTGTGATGTCACCTGGAAATCTCGCTATAAAGCATGCACAGTTATAGACCTTCTTCATTGGGCGCGGTGAAATGGCCGAGTGCGGGCCGCTCATCATGCGTTTTGCTTTCACTCTTCAGGCGTTGCTGCTGTGAATCGGTGATGCGCTGCTACCTGCTTCTGCCTCAGTTTCGTCGGCACCAGTTCTAACGGCTACAAGAACTGATGTGGATAAAGGACAAAACTACATCGGCATCGAGGCTTTCCCATTTTCAAGACATGGTTTTGTGATGTCACCTGGAAATCTCGCTATAAAGCATGCACAGTTATAGACCTTCTTCATTGGGCGCGGCGAAATGGCCGAGTGCGGGCCGCTCATCATGCGTTTTGCTTTCACTCTTCAGGCGTTGCTGCTGTGAATCGGTGATGCGCTGCTACCTGCTTCTGCCTCAGTTTTGTCGGCACCAGTTCTAACGGCTACAAGAACTGATGTGGATAAAGGACAAAACTACATCGGCATCGAGGCTTTCCCATTTTCAAGACATGGCTTTGTGATGTCACCTGGAAATCTCGCTATAAAGCATGCACAGTTATAGACCTTCTTCATTGGGCGCGGCGAAATGGCCGAGTGCGGGCCGCTCATCATGCGTTTTGCTTTCACTCTTCAGGCGTTGCTGCTGTGAATCGGTGATGCGCTGCTACCTGCTTCTGCCTCAGTTTCGTCGGCACCAGTTCTAACGGCTACAAGAACTGATGTGGATAAAGGACAAAACTACATCGGCATCGAGGCTTTCCCATTTTCAAGACATGGCTTTGTGATGTCACCTGGAAATCTCGCTATAAAGCATGCACAGTTATAGACCTTCTTCATTGGGCGCGGCGAAATGGCCGAGTGCGGGCCGCTCATCATGCGTTTTGCTTTCACTCTTCAGGCGTTGCTGCTGTGAATCGGTGATGCGCTGCTACCTGCTTCTGCCTCAGTTTCGTCGGCACCAGTTCTAACGGCTACAAGAACTGATGTGGATAAAGGACTAAACTACATCGTCATCGAGGCTTTCCCATTTTCACGACATGGCTTTGTGATGTCGCCTGGAAATCTCGCTATAAAGCATGCACAGTTATAGACCTTCTTCATTGGGCGCGGCGAAATGGCCGAGTGCGGGCCGCTCATCATGCGTTTTGCTTTCGCTCTTCAGGCGTTGCTGCGGTGAATCGGTGATGGGCTGCTACCTGCTTCTGCCTCAGTTTCGTCGGCACCAGTTCTAACGGCTACAAGAACTGATGAGGATAAAGGACAAAACTACATCGTCATCGAGGCTTTCCCATTTTCAAGACATGGCTTTGTGATGTCACCTGGAAATCTCACTATAAAGCATGCACAGTTATAGACCTTCATTGGGCGCGGCGAAATGGCCGAGTGCGGGCCGCTCATCATGCGTTTTGCTTTCACTCTTCAGGTGTTGCTGCTGTGAATCGGTGATGCGCTGCTACCTGCTTCTGCCTCAGTTTCGTCGGCACCAGTTCTAACGGCTACAAGAACTGATGTGGATAAAGGACAAAACTACATCGGCATCGAGGCTTTCCCATTTTCAAGACATGGCTTTGTGATGTCACCTGGAAATCTCGCTATAAAGCATGCACAGTTATAGACCTTCATTGGGCGCGGCGAAATGGCCGAGTGCGGGCCGCTCATCATGCGTTTTGCTTTCACTCTTCAGGCGTTGCTGCTGTGAATCGGTGATGCGCTGCTACCTGCTTCTGCCTCAGTTTCGTCGGCACCAGTTTTAACGGCTACAAGAACTGATGTGGATAAAGGACAAACCTACATCGTCATCGAGGCTTTCCCATTTTCAAGACATGGCTTTGTGATGTCACCTGGAAATCTCGCTATAAAGCATGCACAGTTATAGACCTTCTTCATTGGGCGCGGCGAAATGGCCGAGTGCGGGCCGCTCATCATGCGTTTTGCTTTCACTCTTCAGGCGTTGCTGCTGTGAATCGGTGATGCGCTGCTACCTGCTTCTGCCTCAGTTTCGTCGGCACCAGTTCTAATGGCTACAAGAACTGATGTGGATAAAGGACAAAACTACATCGGCATCGAGGCTTTCCCATTTTCAAGACATGGATTTGTGACGTCACCTGGAAATCCCGCTATAAAGTATGCACAGTTCCAGACCTTCTTCATTGGCCGCGGCGAAAGGGCCGAGTGCGGGCCGCTCATCATGCGTTTTTCTTTCACTCTTCAGGCATTGCTGATGTCAATCGGTGATGCGCTGCTACCTGCTTCTGCCTCAGTTTCGTCGGCACCAGTTTTAACGGCTACAAGAACTGATGTGGATAAAGGACAAAACTACATCGTAATCGAGGCTTTCCTATTTTCAAGACATGGCTTTGTGATGTCACCTGGAAATCTCGCTATAAAGCATGCACAGTTATAGACCTTCTTCATTGGGCGCGGCGAAATGGCCGAGTGCGGGCCGCTCATCATGCGTTTTGCTTTCACTCTTCAGGAGTTGCTGCTGTGAATCGGTGATGCGCTGCTACCTGCTTCTGCCTCAGTTTCGTCGGCACCAGTTCTAACGGCTACAAAAACTGATGTGGATAAAGGACAAAACTACATCGGCATCGAGGCTTTCCCATTTTCAAGACATGGCTTTGTGATGTCACCTGGAAATCTCGCTATAAAGCATGCACAGTTATAGACCTTCTTCATTGGGCGCGGCGAAATGGCCGAGTGCGGGCCGCTCATCATGCGTTTTGCTTTCACTCTTCAGGCGTTGCTACTGTGAATCGGTGATGCGCTGCTACCTGCTTCTGCCTCAGTTTCGTCGGCACCAGTTCTAACGGCTACAAGAACTGATGTGGATAAAGGACAAAACTACATCGGCATCGAGGCTTTCCCATTTTCAAGACATGGCTTTGTGATGTCACCTTGAAATCTCGCTATAAAGCATGCACAGTTATAGACCTTCATTGGGCGCGGCGAAATGGCCGAGTGCGGGCCGCTCATCATGCGTTTTGCTTTCACTCTTCAGGCGTTGCTGCTGTGAATCGGTGATGCGCTGCTACCTTCTTCTGCCTAAGTTACGTCGGCACCAGTTTTAACGGCTACAAGAACTGATGTGGATAAAGGACAAAACTACATCGGCATCGAGGCTTTCCCATTTTCACGACATGGCTTTGTGATGTCGCCTGGAAATCTCGCTATAAAGCATGCACAGTTATAGACCTTCTTCATTGGGCGCGGCGAAATGGCCGAGTGCGGGCCGCTCATCATGCGTTTTGCTTTCACTCTTCAGGCGTTGCTGCTGTGAATCGGTGATGTGCTGCTACCTGCTTCTGCCTCATTTTCGTCGGCACCAGTTCTAACGGCTACAAGAACTGATGTGGATATAGGACAAAACTACATCGTCATCGAGGCTTTCCCATTTTCAAGACATGGCTTTGTGATGTCACCTGGAAATCTCGCTATAAAGCATGCACAGTTATATACCTTCTTCATTGGGCGCGGCGAAATGGCCGAGTGCGGGCCGCTCATCATGCGGTTTGCTTTCACTCTTCAGGCGTTGCTGCTGTGAATCGGTGATGCGCTGCTACCTGCTTCTGCCTCAGCTTCGTCGGCACCAGTTCTAACGGCTACAAGAACTGATGTGGATAAAGGACAAAACTACATCGGCATCGAGGCTTTCCCATTTTCAAGACATGGCTTTGTGATGTCACCTGGAAATCTCGCTATAAAGCATGCAGTTATAGACCTTCTTCATTGGGCGCGGCGAAATGGCCGAGTGCGGGCCGCTCATCATGCGTTTTGCTTTCGCTCTTCAGGCGTTGCTGCTGTGAATCGGTGATGCGCTGCTACCTGCTTCTGCCTCAGTTTCGTCGGCACCAGTTCTAATGGCTACAAGAACTGATGAGGATAAAGGACAAAACTACATCGTCATCGAGGCTTTCCCATTTTCAAGACATGGCTTTGTGATGTCACCTGGAAATCTCGCTATAAAGAATGCACAGTTATAGACCTTCATTGGGCGCGGCGAAATGGCCGAGTGCGGGCCGCTCATCATGCGTTTTGCTTTCACTCTTCAGGCGTTGCTGCTGTGAATCGGTGATGCGCTGCTACCTGCTTCTGCCTCAGTTTCGTCGGCACCAGTTCTAACGGCTACAAGAACTGATGTGGATAAAGGACAAAACTACATCGGCATCGAGGCTTTCCCATTTTCAAGACATGGCTTTGTGATGTCACCTGGAAATCTCGCTATAAAGCATGCACAGTTATAGACCTTCTTCATTGGGCGCGGCGAAATGGCCGAGTGCGGGCCGCTCATCATGCGTTTTGCTTTCACTCTTCAGGCGTTGCTGCTGTGAATCGGTGATGCGCTGCTACCTGCTTCTGCCTCAGTTTCGTCGGCACCAGTTCTAACGGCTACAAGAACTGATGTGGATAAAGGACAAAACTACATCGTCATCGAGGCTTTCCCATTTTCAAGACATGGCTTTGTGATGTCACCTGGAAATCTCGCTATAAAGCATGCACAGTTATAGACCTTCTTCATTGGGCGCGGTGAAATGGCCGAGTGCAGGCCGCTCATCATGCGTTTTGCTTTCACTCTTCAGGCGTTGCTGCTGTGAATCGGTGATGCGCTGCTACCTGCTTCTGCCTCAGTTTCGTCGGCACCAGTTCTAACGGCTACAAGAACTGATGTGGATAAAGGACAAAACTACATCGGCATCGAGGCTTTCCCATTTTCAAGACATGGCTTTGTGATGTCACCTGGAAATCTCGCTATAAAGCATGCACAGTTATAGACCTTCTTCATTGGGCGCGGCGAAATGGCCGAGTGCGGGCCGCTCATCATGCGTTTTGCTTTCACTCTTCAGGCGTTGCTGCTGTGAATCGGTGATGCGCTGCTACCTGCTTCTGCCTCAGTTTCGTCGGCACCAGTTCTAACGGCTACAAGAACTGATGTGGATAAAGGACAAACCTACATCGGCATCGAGGCTTTCCCATTTTCAAGACATGGCTTTGTGATGTCACCTGGAAATCTCGCTATAAAGCATGCACAGTTATAGACCTTCTTCATTGGGCGCGGCGAAATGGCCGAGTGCGGGCCGCTCATCATGCGTTTTGCTTTCACTCTTCAGGCGTTGCTGCTGTGAATCGGTGATGCGCTGCTACCTGCTTCTGCCTCAGTTTCGTCGGCACCAGTTCTAACGGCTACAAGAACTGATGTGGATAAAGGACAAAACTACATCGGCATCGAGGCTTTCCCATTTTCAAGACATGGCTTTGTGATGTCACCTGGAAATCTCGCTATAAAGCATGCACAGTTATAGACCTTCTTCATTGGGCGCGGCGAAATGGCCGAGTGCGGGCCGCTCATCATGCGTTTTGCTTTCACTCTTCAGGCGTTGCTGCTGTGAATCGGTGATGCGCTGCTACCTGCTTCTGCCTCAGTTTCGTCGGCACCAGTTCTAACGGCTACAAGAACTGATGTGGATAAAGGACAAACCTACATCGGCATCGAGGCTTTCCCATTTTCAAGACATGGTTTTGTGATGTCACCTGGAAATCTCGCTATAAAGCATGCACAGTTATAGACCTTCTTCATTGGGCGCGGCGAAATGGCCGAGTGCGGGCCGCTCATCATGCGTTTTGCTTTCACTCTTCAGGCGTTGCTGCTGAGAATCGGTGATGCACTGCTACCTGCTTCTGCCTCAGTTTCGTCGGCACCAGTTCTAACGGCTGCAAGAACTGATGTGGATAAAGGACAAAACTACATCGGCATCGAGGCTTTCCCATTTTCAAGACATGGCTTTGTGATGTCACCTGGAAATCTCGCTATAAAGCATGCACAGTTATAGACCTTCTTCATTGGGCGCGGCGAAATGGCCGAGTGCGGGCCGCTCATCATGCGTTTTGCTTTCGCTCTTCAGGCGTTGCTGCTGTGAATCGGTGATGCGCTGCTACCTGCTTCTGCCTCAGTTTCGTCGGCACCAGTTCTAACGGCTACAAGAACTGATGTGGATAAAGGACAAAACTACATCGTCATCGAGGCTTTCCCATTTTCAAGACATGGCTTTGTGATGTCACCTGGAAATCTCGCTATAAAGCATGCACAGTTATAGACCTTCTTCATTGGGCGCGGTGAAATGGCCGAGTGCGGGCCGCTCATCATGCGTTTTGCTTTCACTCTTCAGGCGTTGCTGCTGTGAATCGGTGATGCGCTGCTACCTGCTTCTGCCTCAGTTTCGTCGGCACCAGTTCTAACGGCTACAAAAACTGATGTGGATAAAGGACAAAACTACATCGGCATCGAGGCTTTCCCATTTTCAAGACATGGCTTTGTGATGTCACCTGGAAATCTCGCTATAAAGCATGCACAGTTATAGACCTTCTTCATTGGGCGCGGCGAAATGGCCGAGTGCGGGCCGCTCATCATGCGTTTTGCTTTCACTCTTCAGGCGTTGCTACTGTGAATCGGTGATGCGCTGCTACCTGCTTCTGCCTCAGTTTCGTCGGCACCAGTTCTAACGGCTACAAGAACTGATGTGGATAAAGGACAAAACTACATCGGCATCGAGGCTTTCCCATTTTCAAGACATGGCTTTGTGATGTCACCTTGAAATCTCGCTATAAAGCATGCACAGTTATAGACCTTCATTGGGCGCGGCGAAATGGCCGAGTGCGGGCCGCTCATCATGCGTTTTGCTTTCACTCTTCAGGCGTTGCTGCTGTGAATCGGTGATGCGCTGCTACCTTCTTCTGCCTAAGTTACGTCGGCACCAGTTTTAACGGCTACAAGAACTGATGTGGATAAAGGACAAAACTACATCGGCATCGAGGCTTTCCCATTTTCAAGACATGGCTTTGTGATGTCGCCTGGAAATCTCGCTATAAAGCATGCACAGTTATAGACCTTCTTCATTGGGCGCGGCGAAATGGCCGAGTGCGGGCCGCTCATCATGCGTTTTGCTTTCACTCTTCAGGCGTTGCTGCTGTGAATCGGTGATGCGCTGCTACCTGCTTCTGCCTCATTTTCGTCGGCACCAGTTCTAACGGCTACAAGAACTGATGTGGATATAGGACAAAACTACATCGTCATCGAGGCTTTCCCATTTTCAAGACATGGCTTTGTGATGTCACCTGGAAATCTCGCTATAAAGCATGCACAGTTATATACCTTCTTCATTGGGCGCGGCGAAATGGCCGAGTGCGGGCCGCTCATCATGCGGTTTGCTTTCACTCTTCAGGCGTTGCTGCTGTGAATCGGTGATGCGCTGCTACCTGCTTCTGCCTCAGCTTCGTCGGCACCAGTTCTAACGGCTACAAGAACTGATGTGGATAAAGGACAAAACTACATCGGCATCGAGGCTTTCCCATTTTCAAGACATGGCTTTGTGATGTCACCTGGAAATCTCGCTATAAAGCATGCAGTTATAGACCTTCTTCATTGGGCGCGGCGAAATGGCCGAGTGCGGGCCGCTCATCATGCGTTTTGCTTTCGCTCTTCAGGCGTTGCTGCTGTGAATCGGTGATGCGCTGCTACCTGCTTCTGCCTCAGTTTCGTCGGCACCAGTTCTAATGGCTACAAGAACTGATGAGGATAAAGGACAAAACTACATCGTCATCGAGGCTTTCCCATTTTCAAGACATGGCTTTGTGATGTCACCTGGAAATCTCGCTATAAAGAATGCACAGTTATAGACCTTCATTGGGCGCGGCGAAATGGCCGAGTGCGGGCCGCTCATCATGCGTTTTGCTTTCACTCTTCAGGCGTTGCTGCTGTGAATCGGTGATGCGCTGCTACCTGCTTCTGCCTCAGTTTCGTCGGCACCAGTTCTAACGGCTACAAGAACTGATGTGGATAAAGGACAAAACTACATCGGCATCGAGGCTTTCCCATTTTCAAGACATGGCTTTGTGATGTCACCTGGAAATCTCGCTATAAAGCATGCACAGTTATAGACCTTCTTCATTGGGCGCGGCGAAATGGCCGAGTGCGGGCCGCTCATCATGCGTTTTGCTTTCACTCTTCAGGCGTTGCTGCTGTGAATCGGTGATGCGCTGCTACCTGCTTCTGCCTCAGTTTCGTCGGCACCAGTTCTAACGGCTACAAGAACTGATGTGGATAAAGGACAAAACTACATCGTCATCGAGGCTTTCCCATTTTCAAGACATGGCTTTGTGATGTCACCTGGAAATCTCGCTATAAAGCATGCACAGTTATAGACCTTCTTCATTGGGCGCGGTGAAATGGCCGAGTGCAGGCCGCTCATCATGCGTTTTGCTTTCACTCTTCAGGCGTTGCTGCTGTGAATCGGTGATGCGCTGCTACCTGCTTCTGCCTCAGTTTCGTCGGCACCAGTTCTAACGGCTACAAGAACTGATGTGGATAAAGGACAAAACTACATCGGCATCGAGGCTTTCCCATTTTCAAGACATGGCTTTGTGATGTCACCTGGAAATCTCGCTATAAAGCATGCACAGTTATAGACCTTCTTCATTGGGCGCGGCGAAATGGCCGAGTGCGGGCCGCTCATCATGCGTTTTGCTTTCACTCTTCAGGCGTTGCTGCTGTGAATCGGTGATGCGCTGCTACCTGCTTCTGCCTCAGTTTCGTCGGCACCAGTTCTAACGGCTACAAGAACTGATGTGGATAAAGGACAAACCTACATCGGCATCGAGGCTTTCCCATTTTCAAGACATGGCTTTGTGATGTCACCTGGAAATCTCGCTATAAAGCATGCACAGTTATAGACCTTCTTCATTGGGCGCGGCGAAATGGCCGAGTGCGGGCCGCTCATCATGCGTTTTGCTTTCACTCTTCAGGCGTTGCTGCTGTGAATCGGTGATGCGCTGCTACCTGCTTCTGCCTCAGTTTCGTCGGCACCAGTTCTAACGGCTACAAGAACTGATGTGGATAAAGGACAAAACTACATCGGCATCGAGGCTTTCCCATTTTCAAGACATGGTTTTGTGATGTCACCTGGAAATCTCGCTATAAAGCATGCACAGTTATAGACCTTCTTCATTGGGCGCGGCGAAATGGCCGAGTGCGGGCCGCTCATCATGCGTTTTGCTTTCACTCTTCAGGCGTTGCTGCTGAGAATCGGTGATGCACTGCTACCTGCTTCTGCCTCAGTTTCGTCGGCACCAGTTCTAACGGCTGCAAGAACTGATGTGGATAAAGGACAAAACTACATCGGCATCGAGGCTTTCCCATTTTCAAGACATGGCTTTGTGATGTCACCTGGAAATCTCGCTATAAAGCATGCACAGTTATAGACCTTCTTCATTGGGCGCGGCGAAATGGCCGAGTGCGGGCCGCTCATCATGCGTTTTGCTTTCGCTCTTCAGGCGTTGCTGCTGTGAATCGGTGATGCGCTGCTACCTGCTTCTGCCTCAGTTTCGTCGGCACCAGTTCTAACGGCTACAAGAACTGATGTGGATAAAGGACAAAACTACATCGTCATCGAGGCTTTCCCATTTTCAAGACATGGCTTTGTGATGTCACCTGGAAATCTCGCTATAAAGCATGCACAGTTATAGACCTTCTTCATTGGGCGCGGTGAAATGGCCGAGTGCGGGCCGCTCATCATGCGTTTTGCTTTCACTCTTCAGGCGTTGCTGCTGTGAATCGGTGATGCGCTGCTACCTGCTTCTGCCTCAGTTTCGTCGGCACCAGTTCTAACGGCTACAAGAACTGATGTGGATAAAGGACAAAACTACATCGGCATCGAGGCTTTCCCATTTTCAAGACATGGTTTTGTGATGTCACCTGGAAATCTCGCTATAAAGCATGCACAGTTATAGACCTTCTTCATTGGGCGCGGCGAAATGGCCGAGTGCGGGCCGCTCATCATGCGTTTTGCTTTCACTCTTCAGGCGTTGCTGCTGTGAATCGGTGATGCGCTGCTACCTGCTTCTGCCTCAGTTTTGTCGGCACCAGTTCTAACGGCTACAAGAACTGATGTGGATAAAGGACAAAACTACATCGGCATCGAGGCTTTCCCATTTTCAAGACATGGCTTTGTGATGTCACCTGGAAATCTCGCTATAAAGCATGCACAGTTATAGACCTTCTTCATTGGGCGCGGCGAAATGGCCGAGTGCGGGCCGCTCATCATGCGTTTTGCTTTCACTCTTCAGGCGTTGCTGCTGTGAATCGGTGATGCGCTGCTACCTGCTTCTGCCTCAGTTTCGTCGGCACCAGTTCTAACGGCTACAAGAACTGATGTGGATAAAGGACAAAACTACATCGGCATCGAGGCTTTCCCATTTTCAAGACATGGCTTTGTGATGTCACCTGGAAATCTCGCTATAAAGCATGCACAGTTATAGACCTTCTTCATTGGGCGCGGCGAAATGGCCGAGTGCGGGCCGCTCATCATGCGTTTTGCTTTCACTCTTCAGGCGTTGCTGCTGTGAATCGGTGATGCGCTGCTACCTGCTTCTGCCTCAGTTTCGTCGGCACCAGTTCTAACGGCTACAAGAACTGATGTGGATAAAGGACTAAACTACATCGTCATCGAGGCTTTCCCATTTTCACGACATGGCTTTGTGATGTCGCCTGGAAATCTCGCTATAAAGCATGCACAGTTATAGACCTTCTTCATTGGGCGCGGCGAAATGGCCGAGTGCGGGCCGCTCATCAAGCGTTTTGCTTTCGCTCTTCAGGCGTTGCTGCGGTGAATCGGTGATGGGCTGCTACCTGCTTCTGCCTCAGTTTCGTCGGCACCAGTTCTAACGGCTACAAGAACTGATGAGGATAAAGGACAAAACTACATCGTCATCGAGGCTTTCCCATTTTCAAGACATGGCTTTGTGATGTCACCTGGAAATCTCACTATAAAGCATGCACAGTTATAGACCTTCATTGGGCGCGGCGAAATGGCCGAGTGCGGGCCGCTCATCATGCGTTTTGCTTTCACTCTTCAGGCGTTGCTGCTGTGAATCGGTGATGCGCTGCTACCTGCTTCTGCCTCAGTTTCGTCGGCACCAGTTTTAACGGCTACAAGAACTGATGTGGATAAAGGACAAACCTACATCGTCATCGAGGCTTTCCCATTTTCAAGACATGGCTTTGTGATGTCACCTGGAAATCTCGCTATAAAGCATGCACAGTTATAGACCTTCTTCATTGGGCGCGGCGAAATGGCCGAGTGCGGGCCGCTCATCATGCGTTTTGCTTTCACTCTTCAGGCGTTGCTGCTGTGAATCGGTGATGCGCTGCTACCTGCTTCTGCCTCAGTTTCGTCGGCACCAGTTCTAATGGCTACAAGAACTGATGTGGATAAAGGACAAAACTACATCGGCATCGAGGCTTTCCCATTTTCAAGACATGGATTTGTGACGTCACCTGGAAATCCCGCTATAAAGTATGCACAGTTCCAGACCTTCTTCATTGGCCGCGGCGAAAGGGCCAAGTGCGGGCCGCTCATCATGCGTTTTTCTTTCACTCTTCAGGCATTGCTGATGTCAATCGGTGATGCGCTGCTACCTGCTTCTGCCTCAGTTTCGTCGGCACCAGTTTTAACGGCTACAAGAACTGATGTGGATAAAGGACAAAACTACATCGTCATCGAGGCTTTCCTATTTTCAAGACATGGCTTTGTGATGTCACCTGGAAATCTCGCTATAAAGCATGCACAGTTATAGACCTTCTTCATTGGGCGCGGCGAAATGGCCGAGTGCGGGCCGCTCATCATGCGTTTTGCTTTCACTCTTCAGGAGTTGCTGCTGTGAATCGGTGATGCGCTGTTACCTGCTTCTGCCTCAGTTTCGTCGGCACCAGTTCTAACGGCTACAAAAACTGATGTGGATAAAGGACAAAACTACATCGGCATCGAGGCTTTCCCATTTTCAAGACATGGCTTTGTGATGTCACCTGGAAATCTCGCTATAAAGCATGCACAGTTATAGACCTTCTTCATTGGGCGCGGCGAAATGGCCGAGTGCGGGCCGCTCATCATGCGTTTTGCTTTCACTCTTCAGGCGTTGCTACTGTGAATCGGTGATGCGCTGCTACCTGCTTCTGCCTCAGTTTCGTCGGCACCAGTTCTAACGGCTACAAGAACTGATGTGGATAAAGGACAAAACTACATCGGCATCGAGGCTTTCCCATTTTCAAGACATGGCTTTGTGATGTCACCTTGAAATCTCGCTATAAAGCATGCACAGTTATAGACCTTCATTGGGCGCGGCGAAATGGCCGAGTGCGGGCCGCTCATCATGCGTTTTGCTTTCACTCTTCAGGCGTTGCTGCTGTGAATCGGTGATGCGCTGCTACCTGCTTCTGCCTCAGTTTCGTCGGCACCAGTTCTAACGGCTACAAGAACTGATGTGGATAAAGGACAAAACTACATCGGCATCGAGGCTTTCCCATTTTCAAGACATGGCTTTGTGATGTCACCTGGAAATCTCGCTATAAAGCATGCACAGTTATAGACCTTCTTCATTGGGCGCGGCGAAATGGCCGAGTGCGGGCCGCTCATCATGCGTTTTGCTTTCACTCTTCAGGCGTTGCTGCTGTGAATCGGTGATGCGCTGCTACCTGCTTCTGCCTCAGTTTCGTCGGCACCAGTTCTAACGGCTACAAGAACTGATGTGGATAAAGGACTAAACTACATCGTCATCGAGGCTTTCCCATTTTCACGACATGGCTTTGTGATGTCGCCTGGAAATCTCGCTATAAAGCATGCACAGTTATAGACCTTCTTCATTGGGCGCGGCGAAATGGCCGAGTGCGGGCCGCTCATCAAGCGTTTTGCTTTCGCTCTTCAGGCGTTGCTGCGGTGAATCGGTGATGGGCTGCTACCTGCTTCTGCCTCAGTTTCGTCGGCACCAGTTCTAACGGCTACAAGAACTGATGAGGATAAAGGACAAAACTACATCGTCATCGAGGCTTTCCCATTTTCAAGACATGGCTTTGTGATGTCACCTGGAAATCTCACTATAAAGCATGCACAGTTATAGACCTTCATTGGGCGCGGCGAAATGGCCGAGTGCGGGCCGCTCATCATGCGTTTTGCTTTCACTCTTCAGGCGTTGCTGCTGTGAATCGGTGATGCGCTGCTACCTGCTTCTGCCTCAGTTTCGTCGGCACCAGTTTTAACGGCTACAAGAACTGATGTGGATAAAGGACAAACCTACATCGTCATCGAGGCTTTCCCATTTTCAAGACATGGCTTTGTGATGTCACCTGGAAATCTCGCTATAAAGCATGCACAGTTATAGACCTTCTTCATTGGGCGCGGCGAAATGGCCGAGTGCGGGCCGCTCATCATGCGTTTTGCTTTCACTCTTCAGGCGTTGCTGCTGTGAATCGGTGATGCGCTGCTACCTGCTTCTGCCTCAGTTTCGTCGGCACCAGTTCTAATGGCTACAAGAACTGATGTGGATAAAGGACAAAACTACATCGGCATCGAGGCTTTCCCATTTTCAAGACATGGATTTGCGACGTCACCTGGAAATCCCGCTATAAAGTATGCACAGTTCCAGACCTTCTTCATTGGCCGCGGCGAAAGGGCCAAGTGCGGGCCGCTCATCATGCGTTTTTCTTTCACTCTTCAGGCATTGCTGATGTCAATCGGTGATGCGCTGCTACCTGCTTCTGCCTCAGTTTCGTCGGCACCAGTTTTAACGGCTACAAGAACTGATGTGGATAAAGGACAAAACTACATCGTCATCGAGGCTTTCCTATTTTCAAGACATGGCTTTGTGATGTCACCTGGAAATCTCGCTATAAAGCATGCACAGTTATAGACCTTCTTCATTGGGCGCGGCGAAATGGCCGAGTGCGGGCCGCTCATCATGCGTTTTGCTTTCACTCTTCAGGAGTTGCTGCTGTGAATCGGTGATGCGCTGTTACCTGCTTCTGCCTCAGTTTCGTCGGCACCAGTTCTAACGGCTACAAAAACTGATGTGGATAAAGGACAAAACTACATCGGCATCGAGGCTTTCCCATTTTCAAGACATGGCTTTGTGATGTCACCTGGAAATCTCGCTATAAAGCATGCACAGTTATAGACCTTCTTCATTGGGCGCGGCGAAATGGCCGAGTGCGGGCCGCTCATCATGCGTTTTGCTTTCACTCTTCAGGCGTTGCTACTGTGAATCGGTGATGCGCTGCTACCTGCTTCTGCCTCAGTTTCGTCGGCACCAGTTCTAACGGCTACAAGAACTGATGTGGATAAAGGACAAAACTACATCGGCATCGAGGCTTTCCCATTTTCAAGACATGGCTTTGTGATGTCACCTTGAAATCTCGCTATAAAGCATGCACAGTTATAGACCTTCATTGGGCGCGGCGAAATGGCCGAGTGCGGGCCGCTCATCATGCGTTTTGCTTTCACTCTTCAGGCGTTGCTGCTGTGAATCGGTGATGCGCTGCTACCTTCTTCTGCCTAATTTACGTCGGCACCAGTTTTAACGGCTACAAGAACTGATGTGGATAAAGGACAAAACTACATCGGCATCGAGGCTTTCCCATTTTCACGACATGGCTTTGTGATGTCGCCTGGAAATCTCGCTATAAAGCATGCACAGTTATAGACCTTCTTCATTGGGCGCGGCGAAATGGCCGAGTGCGGGCCGCTCATCATGCGTTTTGCTTTCACTCTTCAGGCGTTGCTGCTGTGAATCGGTGATGCGCTGCTACCTGCTTCTGCCTCATTTTCGTCGGCACCAGTTCTAACGGCTACAAGAACTGATGTGGATATAGGACAAAACTACATCGTCATCGAGGCTTTCCCATTTTCAAGACATGGCTTTGTGATGTCACCTGGAAATCTCGCTATAAAGCATGCACAGTTATATTCCTTTCTTCATTGGGCACGGCGAAATGGCCGAGTGCGGGCCGCTCATCATGCGGTTTGCTTTCACTCATCAGGCGTTGCTGCTGTGAATCGGTGATGCGCTGCTACCTGCTTCTGCCTCAGCTTCGTCGGCACCAGTTCTAACGGCTACAAGAACTGATGTGGATAAAGGACAAAACTACATCGGCATCGAGGCTTTCCCATTTTCAAGACATGGCTTTGTGATGTCACCTGGAAATCTCGCTATAAAGCATGCAGTTATAGACCTTCTTCATTGGGCGCGGCGAAATGGCCGAGTGCGGGCCGCTCATCATGCGTTTTGCTTTCGCTCTTCAGGCGTTGCTGCTGTGAATCGGTGATGCGCTGCTACCTGCTTCTGCCTCAGTTTCGTCGGCACCAGTTCTAACGGCTACAAGAACTGATGTGGATAAAGGACAAACCTACATCGGCATCGAGGCTTTCCCATTTTCAAGACATGGCTTTGTGATGTCACCTGGAAATCTCGCTATAAAGCATGCACAGTTATAGACCTTCTTCATTGGGCGCGGCGAAATGGCCGAGTGCGGGCCGCTCATCATGCGTTTTGCTTTCACTCTTCAGGCGTTGCTGCTGTGAATCGGTGATGCGCTGCTACCTGCTTCTGCCTCAGTTTCGTCGGCACCAGTTCTAACGGCTACAAGAACTGATGTGGATAAAGGACAAAACTACATCGGCATCGAGGCTTTCCCATTTTCAAGGCATGGTTTTGTGATGTCACCTGGAAGTCTCGCTATAAAGCATGCACAGTTATAGACCTTCTTCATTGGGCGCGGCGAAATGGCCGAGTGCGGGCCGCTCATCATGCGTTTTGCTTTCACTCTTCAGGCGTTGCTGCTGAGAATCGGTGATGCACTGCTACCTGCTTCTGCCTCAGTTTCGTCGGCACCAGTTCTAACGGCTGCAAGAACTGATGTGGATAAAGGACAAAACTACATCGGCATCGAGGCTTTCCCATTTTCAAGACATGGCTTTGTGATGTCACCTGGAAATCTCGCTATAAAGCATGCACAGTTATAGACCTTCTTCATTGGGCGCGGCGAAATGGCCGAGTGCGGGCCGCTCATCATGCGTTTTGCTTTCGCTCTTCAGGCGTTGCTGCTGTGAATCGGTGATGCGCTGCTACCTGCTTCTGCCTCAGTTTCGTCGGCACCAGTTCTAACGGCTACAAGAACTGATGTGGATAAAGGACAAAACTACATCGTCATCGAGGCTTTCCCATTTTCAAGACATGGCTTTGTGATGTCACCTGGAAATCTCGCTATAAAGCATGCACAGTTATAGACCTTCTTCATTGGGCGCGGTGAAATGGCCGAGTGCGGGCCGCTCATCATGCGTTTTGCTTTCACTCTTCAGGCGTTGCTGCTGTGAATCGGTGATGCGCTGCTACCTGCTTCTGCCTCAGTTTCGTCGGCACCAGTTCTAACGGCTACAAGAACTGATGTGGATAAAGGACAAAACTACATCGGCATCGAGGCTTTCCCATTTTCAAGACATGGTTTTGTGATGTCACCTGGAAATCTCGCTATAAAGCATGCACAGTTATAGACCTTCTTCATTGGGCGCGGCGAAATGGCCGAGTGCGGGCCGCTCATCATGCGTTTTGCTTTCACTCTTCAGGCGTTGCTGCTGTGAATCGGTGATGCGCTGCTACCTGCTTCTGCCTCAGTTTTGTCGGCACCAGTTCTAACGGCTACAAGAACTGATGTGGATAAAGGACAAAACTACATCGGCATCGAGGCTTTCCCATTTTCAAGACATGGCTTTGTGATGTCACCTGGAAATCTCGCTATAAAGCATGCACAGTTATAGACCTTCTTCATTGGGCGCGGCGAAATGGCCGAGTGCGGGCCGCTCATCATGCGTTTTGCTTTCACTCTTCAGGCGTTGCTGCTGTGAATCGGTGATGCGCTGCTACCTGCTTCTGCCTCAGTTTCGTCGGCACCAGTTCTAACGGCTACAAGAACTGATGTGGATAAAGGACAAAACTACATCGGCATCGAGGCTTTCCCATTTTCAAGACATGGCTTTGTGATGTCACCTTGAAATCTCGCTATAAAGCATGCACAGTTATAGACCTTCATTGGGCGCGGCGAAATGGCCGAGTGCGGGCCGCTCATCATGCGTTTTGCTTTCACTCTTCAGGCGTTGCTGCTGTGAATCGGTGATGCGCTGCTACCTTCTTCTGCCTAATTTACGTCGGCACCAGTTTTAACGGCTACAAGAACTGATGTGGATAAAGGACTAAACTACATCGTCATCGAGGCTTTCCCATTTTCACGACATGGCTTTGTGATGTCGCCTGGAAATCTCTCTATAAAGCATGCACAGTTATAGACCTTCTTCATTGGGCGCGGCGAAATGGCCGAGTGCGGGCCGCTCATCAAGCGTTTTGCTTTCGCTCTTCAGGCGTTGCTGCGGTGAATCGGTGATGGGCTGCTACCTGCTTCTGCCTCAGTTTCGTCGGCACCAGTTCTAACGGCTACAAGAACTGATGAGGATAAAGGACAAAACTACATCGTCATCGAGGCTTTCCCATTTTCAAGACATGGCTTTGTGATGTCACCTGGAAATCTCACTATAAAGCATGCACAGTTATAGACCTTCATTGGGCGCGGCGAAATGGCCGAGTGCGGGCCGCTCATCATGCGTTTTGCTTTCACTCTTCAGGCGTTGCTGCTGTGAATCGGTGATGCGCTGCTACCTGCTTCTGCCTCAGTTTCGTCGGCACCAGTTCTAACGGCTACAAGAACTGATGTGGATAAAGGACAAAACTACATCGGCATCGAGGCTTTCCCATTTTCAAGACATGGCTTTGTGATGTCACCTGGAAATCTCGCTATAAAGCATGCACAGTTATAGACCTTCATTGGGCGCGGCGAAATGGCCGAGTGCGGGCCGCTCATCATGCGTTTTGCTTTCACTCTTCAGGCGTTGCTGCTGTGAATCGGTGATGCGCTGCTACCTGCTTCTGCCTCAGTTTCGTCGGCACCAGTTTTAACGGCTACAAGAACTGATGTGGATAAAGGACAAACCTACATCGTCATCGAGGCTTTCCCATTTTCAAGACATGGCTTTGTGATGTCACCTGGAAATCTCGCTATAAAGCATGCACAGTTATAGACCTTCTTCATTGGGCGCGGCGAAATGGCCGAGTGCGGGCCGCTCATCATGCGTTTTGCTTTCACTCTTCAGGCGTTGCTGCTGTGAATCGGTGATGCGCTGCTACCTGCTTCTGCCTCAGTTTCGTCGGCACCAGTTCTAATGGCTACAAGAACTGATGTGGATAAAGGACAAAACTACATCGGCATCGAGGCTTTCCCATTTTCAAGACATGGATTTGTGACGTCACCTGGAAATCCCGCTATAAAGTATGCACAGTTCCAGACCTTCTTCATTGGCCGCGGCGAAAGGGCCAAGTGCGGGCCGCTCATCATGCGTTTTTCTTTCACTCTTCAGGCATTGCTGATGTCAATCGGTGATGCGCTGCTACCTGCTTCTGCCTCAGTTTCGTCGGCACCAGTTTTAACGGCTACAAGAACTGATGTGGATAAAGGACAAAACTACATCGTCATCGAGGCTTTCCTATTTTCAAGACATGGCTTTGTGATGTCACCTGGAAATCTCGCTATAAAGCATGCACAGTTATAGACCTTCTTCATTGGGCGCGGCGAAATGGCCGAGTGCGGGCCGCTCATCATGCGTTTTGCTTTCACTCTTCAGGAGTTGCTGCTGTGAATCGGTGATGCGCTGTTACCTGCTTCTGCCTCAGTTTCGTCGGCACCAGTTCTAACGGCTACAAAAACTGATGTGGATAAAGGACAAAACTACATCGGCATCGAGGCTTTCCCATTTTCAAGACATGGCTTTGTGATGTCACCTGGAAATCTCGCTATAAAGCATGCACAGTTATAGACCTTCTTCATTGGGCGCGGCGAAATGGCCGAGTGCGGGCCGCTCATCATGCGTTTTGCTTTCACTCTTCAGGCGTTGCTACTGTGAATCGGTGATGCGCTGCTACCTGCTTCTGCCTCAGTTTCGTCGGCACCAGTTCTAACGGCTACAAGAACTGATGTGGATAAAGGACAAAACTACATCGGCATCGAGGCTTTCCCATTTTCAAGACATGGCTTTGTGATGTCACCTTGAAATCTCGCTATAAAGCATGCACAGTTATAGACCTTCATTGGGCGCGGCGAAATGGCCGAGTGCGGGCCGCTCATCATGCGTTTTGCTTTCACTCTTCAGGCGTTGCTGCTGTGAATCGGTGATGCGCTGCTACCTTCTTCTGCCTAATTTACGTCGGCACCAGTTTTAACGGCTACAAGAACTGATGTGGATAAAGGACAAAACTACATCGGCATCGAGGCTTTCCCATTTTCACGACATGGCTTTGTGATGTCGCCTGGAAATCTCGCTATAAAGCATGCACAGTTATAGACCTTCTTCATTGGGCGCGGCGAAATGGCCGAGTGCGGGCCGCTCATCATGCGTTTTGCTTTCACTCTTCAGGCGTTGCTGCTGTGAATCGGTGATGGGCTGCTACTTGCTTCTGCCTCAGTTTCGTCGGCACCAGTTCTAACGGCTACAAGAACTGATGAGGATAAAGGACAAAACTACATCGTCATCGAGGCTTTCCCATTTTCAAGACATGGCTTTGTGATGTCACCTGGAAATCTCACTATAAAGCATGCACAGTTATAGACCTTCATTGGGCGCGGCGAAATGGCCGAGTGCGGGCCGCTCATCATGCGTTTTGCTTTCACTCTTCAGGCGTTGCTACTGTGAATCGGTGATGCGCTGCTACCTGCTTCTGCCTCAGTTTCGTCGGCACCAGTTCTAACGGCTACAAGAACTGATGTGGATAAAGGACAAAACTACATCGGCATCGAGGCTTTCCCATTTTCAAGACATGGCTTTGTGATGTCACCTTGAAATCTCGCTATAAAGCATGCACAGTTATAGACCTTCATTGGGCGCGGCGAAATGGCCGAGTGCGGGCCGCTCATCATGCGTTTTGCTTTCACTCTTCAGGCGTTGCTGCTGTGAATCGGTGATGCGCTGCTACCTTCTTCTGCCTCAGTTTCGTCGGCACCAGTTCTAACGGCTACAAGAACTGATGAGGATAAAGGACAAAACTACATCGTCATCGAGGCTTTCCCATTTTCAAGACATGGCTTTGTGATGTCACCTGGAAATCTCGCTATAAAGAATGCACAGTTATAGACCTTCATTGGGCGCGGCGAAATGGCCGAGTGCGGGCCGCTCATCATGCGTTTTGCTTTCACTCTTCAGGCGTTGCTGCTGTGAATCGGTGATGCGCTGCTACCTGCTTCTGCCTCAGTTTCGTCGGCACCAGTTCTAACGGCTACAAGAACTGATGTGGATAAAGGACAAAACTACATCGGCATCGAGGCTTTCCCATTTTCAAGACATGGCTTTGTGATGTCACCTGGAAATCTCGCTATAAAGCATGCACAGTTATAGACCTTCTTCATTGGGCGCGGCGAAATGGCCGAGTGCGGGCCGCTCATCATGCGTTTTGCTTTCACTCTTCAGGCGTTGCTGCTGTGAATCGGTGATGCGCTGCTACCTGCTTCTGCCTCAGTTTCGTCGGCACCAGTTCTAACGGCTACAAGAACTGATGTGGATAAAGGACAAAACTACATCGTCATCGAGGCTTTCCCATTTTCAAGACATGGCTTTGTGATGTCACCTGGAAATCTCGCTATAAAGCATGCACAGTTATAGACCTTCTTCATTGGGCGCGGTGAAATGGCCGAGTGCAGGCCGCTCATCATGCGTTTTGCTTTCACTCTTCAGGCGTTGCTGCTGTGAATCGGTGATGCGCTGCTACCTGCTTCTGCCTCAGTTTCGTCGGCACCAGTTCTAACGGCTACAAGAACTGATGTGGATAAAGGACAAAACTACATCGGCATCGAGGCTTTCCCATTTTCAAGACGGCTTTGTGATGTCACCTGGAAATCTCGCTATAAAGCATGCACAGTTATAGACCTTCTTCATTGGGCGCGGCGAAATGGCCGAGTGCGGGCCGCTCATCATGCGTTTTGCTTTCACTCTTCAGGCGTTGCTGCTGTGAATCGGTGATGCGCTGCTACCTGCTTCTGCCTCAGTTTCGTCGGCACCAGTTCTAACGGCTACAAGAACTGATGTGGATAAAGGACAAACCTACATCGGCATCGAGGCTTTCCCATTTTCAAGACATGGCTTTGTGATGTCACCTGGAAATCTCGCTATAAAGCATGCACAGTTATAGACCTTCTTCATTGGGCGCGGCGAAATGGCCGAGTGCGGGCCGCTCATCATGCGTTTTGCTTTCACTCTTCAGGCGTTGCTGCTGTGAATCGGTGATGCGCTGCTACCTGCTTCTGCCTCAGTTTCGTCGGCACCAGTTCTAACGGCTACAAGAACTGATGTGGATAAAGGACAAAACTACATCGGCATCGAGGCTTTCCCATTTTCAAGACATGGCTTTGTGATGTCACCTGGAAATCTCGCTATAAAGCATGCACAGTTATAGACCTTCTTCATTGGGCGCGGCGAAATGGCCGAGTGCGGGCCGCTCATCATGCGTTTTGCTTTCACTCTTCAGGCGTTGCTGCTGTGAATCGGTGATGCGCTGCTACCTGCTTCTGCCTCAGTTTCGTCGGCACCAGTTCTAACGGCTACAAGAACTGATGTGGATAAAGGACAAAACTACATCGGCATCGAGGCTTTCCCATTTTCAAGACATGGCTTTGTGATGTCACCTGGAAATCTCGCTATAAAGCATGCACAGTTATAGACCTTCTTCATTGGGCGCGGCGAAATGGCCGAGTGCGGGCCGCTCATCATGCGTTTTGCTTTCACTCTTCAGGCGTTGCTGCTGTGAATCGGTGATGCGCTGCTACCTGCTTCTGCCTCAGTTTCGTCGGCACCAGTTCTAACGGCTACAAGAACTGATGTGGATAAAGGACAAAACTACATCGGCATCGAGGCTTTCCCATTTTCAAGACATGGCTTTGTGATGTCACCTGGAAATCTCGCTATAAAGCATGCACAGTTATAGACCTTCTTCATTGGGCGCGGCGAAATGGCCGAGTGCGGGCTGCTCATCATGCGTTTTGCTTTCACTCTTCAGGCGTTGCTGCTGTGAATCGGTGATGCGCTGCTACCTGCTTCTGCCTCAGTTTCGTCGGCACCAGTTCTAACGGCTACAAGAACTGATGTGGATAAAGGACTAAACTACATCGGCATCGAGGCTTTCCCATTTTCAAGACATGGCTTTGTGATGTCACCTGGAAATCTCGCTATAAAGCATGCACAGTTATAGACCTTCTTCATTGGGCGCGGCGAAATGGCCGAGTGCGGGCCGCTCATCATGCGTTTTGCTTTCGCTCTTCAGGCGTTGCTGCGGTGAATCGGTGATGGGCTGCTACCTGCTTCTGCCTCAGTTTCGTCGGCACCAGTTCTAACGGCTACAAGAACTGATGAAGATAAAGGACAAAACTACATCGTCATCGAGGCTTTCCCATTTTCAAGACATGGCTTTGTGATGTCACCTGGAAATCTCGCTATAAAGCATGCACAGTTATAGACCTTCATTGGGCGCGGCGAAATGGCCGAGTGCGGGCCGCTCATCATGCGTTTTGCTTTCACTCTTCAGGCGTTGCTGCTGTGAATCGGTGATGCGCTGCTACCTGCTTCTGCCTCAGTTTCGTCGGCACCAGTTCTAACGGCTACAAGAACTGATGTGGATAAAGGACAAAACTACATCGGCATCGAGGCTTTCCCATTTTCAAGACATGGCTTTGTGATGTCACCTGGAAATCTCGCTATAAAGCATGCACAGTTATAGACCTTCATTGGGCGCGGCGAAATGGCCGAGTGCGGGCCGCTCATCATGCGTTTTGCTTTCACTCTTCAGGCGTTGCTGCTGTGAATCGGTGATGCGCTGCTACCTGCTTCTGCCTCAGTTTCGTCGGCACCAGTTTTAACGGCTACAAGAACTGATGTGGATAAAGGACAAACCTACATCGTCATCGAGGCTTTCCCATTTTCAAGACATGGCTTTGTGATGTCACCTGGAAATCTCGCTATAAAGCATGCACAGTTATAGACCTTCTTCATTGGGCGCGGCGAAATGGCCGAGTGCGGGCCGCTCATCATGCGTTTTGCTTTCACTCTTCAGGCGTTGCTGCTGTGAATCGGTGATGCGCTGCTACCTGCTTCTGCCTCAGTTTCGTCGGCACCAGTTCTAATGGCTACAAGAACTGATGTGGATAAAGGACAAAACTACATCGGCATCGAGGCTTTCCCATTTTCAAGACATGGATTTGTGACGTCACCTGGAAATCCCGCTATAAAGCATGCACAGTTCCAGACCTTCTTCATTGACCGCGGCGAAAGGGCCGAGTGCGGGCCGCTCATCATGCGTTTTTCTTTCACCCTTCAGGCATTGCTGATGTCAATCGGTGATGCGCTGCTACCTGCTTCTGCCTCAGTTTCGTCGGCACCAGTTTTAACGGCTACAAGAACTGATGTGGATAAAGGACAAAACTACACCGTCATCGAGGCTTTCCTATTTTCAAGACATGGCTTTGTGATGTCACCTGGAAATCTCGCTATAAAGCATGCACAGTTATAGACCTTCTTCATTGGGCGCGGCGAAATGGCCGAGTGCGGGCCGCTCATCATGCGTTTTGCTTTCACTCTTCAGGAGTTGCTGCTGTGAATCGGTGATGCGCTGCTACCTGCTTCTGCCTCAGTTTCGTCGGCACCAGTTCTAACGGCTACAAAAACTGATGTGGATAAAGGACAAAACTACATCGGCATCGAGGCTTTCCCATTTTCAAGACATGGCTTTGTGATGTCACCTGGAAATCTCGCTATAAAGCATGCACAGTTATAGACCTTCTTCATTGGGCGCGGCGAAATGGCCGAGTGCGGGCCGCTCATCATGCGATTTGCTTTCACTCTTCAGGCGTTGCTACTGTGAATCGGTGATGCGCTGCTACCTGCTTCTGCCTCAGTTTCGTCGGCACCAGTTCTAACGGCTACAAGAACTGATGTGGATAAAGGACAAAACTACATCGGCATCGAGGCTTTCCCATTTTCAAGACATGGCTTTGTGATGTCACCTTGAAATCTCGCTATAAAGCATGCACAGTTATAGACCTTCATTGGGCGCGGCGAAATGGCCGAGTGCGGGCCGCTCATCATGCGTTTTGCTTTCACTCTTCAGGCGTTGCTGCTGTGAATCGGTGATGCGCTGCTACCTTCTTCTGCCTAAGTTACGTCGGCACCAGTTTTAACGGCTACAAGAACTGATGTGGATAAAGGACAAAACTACATCGTCATCGAGGCTTTCCCATTTTCACGACATGGCTTTGTGATGTCGCCTGGAAATCTCGCTATAAAGCATGCACAGTTATAGACCTTCTTCATTGGGCGCGGCGAAATGGCCGAGTGCGGGCCGCTCATCATGCGTTTTGCTTTCACTCTTCAGGCGTTGCTGCTGTGAATCGGTGATGCGCTGCTACCTGCTTCTGCCTCATTTTCGTCGGCACCAGTTCTAACGGCTACAAGAACTGATGTGGATATAGGACAAAACTACATCGTCATCGAGGCTTTCCCATTTTCAAGACATGGCTTTGTGATGTCACCTGGAAATCTCGCTATAAAGCATGCACAGTTATATACCTTCTTCATTGGGCGCGGCGAAATGGCCGAGTGCGGGCCGCTCATCATGCGGTTTGCTTTCACTCTTCAGGCGTTGCTGCTGTGAATCGGTGATGCGCTGCTACCTGCTTCTGCCTCAGCTTCGTCGGCACCAGTTCTAACGGCTACAAGAACTGATGTGGATAAAGGACAAAACTACATCGGCATCGAGGCTTTCCCATTTTCAAGACATGGCTTTGTGATGTCACCTGGAAATCTCGCTATAAAGCATGCAGTTATAGACCTTCTTCATTGGGCGCGGCGAAATGGCCGAGTGCGGGCCGCTCATCATGCGTTTTGCTTTCACTCTTCAGGCGTTGCTGCTGTGAATCGGTGATGCGCTGCTACCTGCTTCTGCCTCAGTTTCGTCGGCACCAGTTCTAACGGCTACAAGAACTGATGTGGATAAAGGACAAAACTACATCGGCATCGAGGCTTTCCCATTTTCAAGACATGGCTTTGTGATGTCACCTGGAAATCTCGCTATAAAGCATGCACAGTTATAGACCTTCTTCATTGGGTGCGGCGAAATGGCCGAGTGCGGGCCGCTCATCATGCGTTTTGCTTTCACTCTTCAGGCGTTGCTGCTGTGAATCGGTGATGCGCTGCTACCTGCTTCTGCCTCAGTTTCGTCGGCACCAGTTCTAACGGCTACAAGAACGGATGTGGATAAAGGACAAAACTACATCGGCATCGAGGCTTTCCCATTTTCAAGACATGGCTTTGTGATGTCACCTGGAAATCTCGCTATAAAGCATGCACAGTTATAGACCTTCTTCATTGGGCGCGGCGAAATGGCCGAGTGCGGGCCGCTCATCATGCGTTTTGCTTTCACTCTTCAGGCGTTGCTGCTGTGAATCGGTGATGCGCTGCTACCTGCTTCTGCCTCAGTTTCGTCGGCACCAGTTCTAACGGCTACAAGAACTGATGTGGATAAAGGACTAAACTAAATCGGCATCGAGGCTTTCCCATTTTCAAGACATGGCTTTGTGATGTCACCTGGAAATCTCGCTATAAAGCATGCACAGTTATAGACCTTCTTCATTGGGCGCGGCGAAATGGCCGAGTGCGGGCCGCTCATCATGCGTTTTGCTTTCGCTCTTCAGGCGTTGCTGCGGTGAATCGGTGATGGGCTGCTACCTGCTTCTGCCTCAGTTTCGTCGGCACCAGTTCTAACGGCTACAAGAACTGATGAGGATAAAGGACAAAACTACATCGTCATCGAGGCTTTCCCATTTTCAAGACATGGCTTTGTGATGTCACCTGGAAATCTCGCTATAAAGCATGCACAGTTATAGACCTTCTTCATTGGGCGCGGCGAAATGGCCGAGTGCGGGCCGCTCATCATGCGTTTTGCTTTCACTCTTCAGGCGTTGCTGCTGTGAATCGGTGATGCGCTGCTACCAGCTTCTGCCTCAGTTTCGTCGGCACCAGTTCTAATGGCTACAAGAACTGATGTGGATAAAGGACAAAACTACATCGGCATCGAGGCTTTCCCATTTTCAAGACATGGATTTGTGACGTCACCTGGAAATCCCGCTATAAAGCATGCACAGTTCCAGACCTTCTTCATTGGCCGCGGCGAAAGGGCCGAGTGCGGGCCGCTCATCATGCGTTTTTCTTTCACCCTTCAGGCATTGCTGATGTCAATCGGTGATGCGCTGCTACCTGCTTCTGCCTCAGTTTCGTCGGCACCAGTTTTAACGGCTACAAGAAAAACTACATCGTCATCGAGGCCTTCCTATTTTCAAGACATGGCTTTGTGATGTCACCTGGAAATCTCGCTATAAAGCATGCACAGTTATAGACCTTCTTCATTGGGCGCGGCGAAATGGCCGAGTGCGGGCCGCTCATCATGCGTTTTGCTTTCACTCTTCAGGAGTTGCTGCTGTGAATCGGTGATGCGCTGCTACCTGCTTCTGCCTCAGTTTCGTGGGCACCAGTTCTAACGGATACAAAAACTGATGTGGATAAAGGACAAAACTACATCGGCATCGAGGCTTTCCCATTTTCAAGACATGGCTGTGTGATGTCACCTGGAAATCTCGCTATAAAGCATGCACAGTTATAGACCTTCTTCATTGGGCGCGGCGAAATGGCCGAGTGCGGGCCGCTCATCATGCGTTTTGCTTTCACTCTTCAGGCGTTGCTACTGTGAATCGGTGATGCGCTGCTACCTGCTTCTGCCTCAGTTTCGTCGGCACCAGTTCTAACGGCTACAAGAACTGATGTGGATAAACGACAAAACTACATCGGCATCGAGGCTTTCCCATTTTCAAGACATGGCTTTGTGATGTCACCTTGAAATCTCGCTATAAAGCATGCACAGTTATAGACCTTCATTGGGCGCGGCGAAATGGCCGAGTGCGGGCCGCTCATCATGCGTTTTGCTTTCACTCTTCAGGCGTTGCTGCTGTGAATCGGTGATGCGCTGCTACCTTCTTCTGCCTAAGTTACGTCGGCACCAGTTTTAACGGCTACAAGAACTGATGTGGATAAAGGACAAAACTACATCGGCATCGAGGCTTTCACATTTTCACGACATGGCTTTGTGATGTCGCCTGGAAATCTCGCTATAAAGCATGCACAGTTATAGACCTTCTTCATTGGGCGCGGCGAAATGGCCGAGTGCGGGCCGCTCATCATGCGTTTTGCTTTCACTCTTCAGGCGTTGCTGCTGTGAATCGGTGATGCGCTGCTACCTGCTTCTGCCTCATTTTCGTCGGCACCAGTTCTAACGGCTACAAGAACTGATGTGGATATAGGACAAAACTACATCGTCATCGAGGCTTTCCCATTTTCAAGACATGGCTTTGTGATGTCACCTGGAAATCTCGCTATAAAGCATGCACAGTTATATACCTTCTTCATTGGGCGCGGCGAAATGGCCGAGTGCGGGCCGCTCATCATGCGGTTTGCTTTCACTCTTCAGGCGTTGCTGCTGTGAATCGGTGATGCGCTGCTACCTGCTTCTGCCTCAGCTTCGTCGGCACCAGTTCTAACGGCTACAAGAACTGATGTGGATAAAGGACAGAACTACATCGGCATCGAGGCTTTCCCATTTTCAAGACATGGCTTTGTGATGTCACCTGGAAATCTCGCTATAAAGCATGCACAGTTATAGACCTTCTTCATTGGGCGCGGCGAAATGGCCGAGTGCGGGCCGCTCATCATGCGTTTTGCTTTCACTCTTCAGGCGTTGCTGCTGTGAATCGGTGATGCGCTGCTACCTGCTTCTGCCTCAGTTTCGTCGGCACCAGTTCTAACGGCTACAAGAACTGATGTGGATAAAGGACAAAACTACATCGTCATCGAGGCTTTCCCATTTTCAAGACATGGCTTTGTGATGTCACCTGGAAATCTCGCTATAAAGCATGCACAGTTATAGACCTTCTTCATTGGGCGCGGCGAAATGGCCGAGTGCGGGCCGCTCATCATGCGTTTTGCTTTCACTCTTCAGGCATTGCTGCTGTGAATCGGTGATGCGCTGCTACCTGCTTCTGCCTCAGTTTCGTCGGCACCAGTTCTAACGGCTACAAGAACTGATGTGGATAAAGGACAAAACTACATCGGCATCGAGGCTTTCCCATTTTCAAGACATGGCTTTGTGATGTCACCTGGAAATCTCGCTATAAACATGCACAGTTATAGACCTTCTTCATTGGGCGCGGCGAAATGGCCGAGTGCGGGCCGCTCATCATGCGTTTTGCTTTCAGTCTTCAGGCGTTGCAGCTGTGAATCGGTGATGCGCTGCTACCTGCTTCTGCCTCAGTTTCGTCGGCACCAGTTCTAACGGCTACAAGAACTGATGTGGATAAAGGACAAAACTACATCGGCATCGAGGCTTTCCCATTTTCAAGACATGGCTTTGTGATGTCACCTGGAAATCTCGCTATAAAGCATGCACAGTTATAGAACTTCTTCATTGGGCGCGGCGAAATGGCCGAGTGCGGGCCGCTCATCATGCGTTTTGCTTTCACTCTTCAGGCGTTGGTGCTGTGAATCGGTGATGCGCTGCTACCTGCTTCTGCCTCAGTTTCGTCGGCACCAGTTCTAACGGCTACAAGAACTGATGAGGATAAAGGACAAAACTACACGTCATCGAGGCTTTCCCATTTTCAAGACATGGCTTTGTGATGTCACCTGGAAATCTCGCTATAAAGCATGCACAGTTATAGACCTTCTTCATTGGGCGCGGCGAAATGGCCGAGTGCGGGCCGCTCATCATGCGTTTTGCTTTCACTCTTCAGGCGTTGCTGCTGTGAATCGGTGATGCGCTGCTACCTGCTTCTGCCTCAGTTTCGTCGGCACCAGTTCTAACGGCTACAAGAACTGATGTGGATAAAGGACAAAACTACATCGTCATCGAGGCTTTCCCATTTTCAAGACATGGCTTTGTGATGTCACCTGGAAATCTCGCTATAAAGCATGCACAGTTATAGACCTTCTTCATTGGGCGCGGCGAAATGGCCGAGTGCGGGCCGCTCATCATGCGTTTTGCTTTCACTCTTCAGGCGTTGCTGCGGTGAATCGGTGATGCGCTGCTACCTGCTTCTGCCTCAGTTTCGTCGGCACCAGGTCTAACGGCTACAAGAACTGATGTGGATAAAGGACAAAACTACATCGGCATCGAGGCTTTCCCATTTTCAAGACATGGCTTTGTGATGTCACCTGGAAATCTCGCTATAAAGCATGCACAGTTATAGACCTTCTTCATTGGGCGCGGCGAAATGGCCGAGTGCGGGCCGCTCATCATGCGTTTTGCTTTCACTCTTCAGGCGTTGCTGCTGTGAATCGGTGATGCGCTGCTACCTGCTTCTGCCTCAGTTTCGTCGGCACCAGTTCTAACGGCTACAAGAACTGATGTGGATAAGGGACAAAACTACATCGGCATCGAGGCTTTCCCATTTTCAAGACATGGCTTTGTGATGTCACCTGGAAATCTCGCTATAAAGCATGCACAGTTATAGACCTTCTTCATTGGGCGCGGCGAAATGGCCGAGTGCGGGCCGCTCATCATGCGTTTTGCTTTCACTCTTCAGGCGTTGCTGCTGTGAATCGGTGATGCGCTGCTACCTGCTTCTGCCTCAGTTTCGTCGCCACCAGTTCTAATGGCTACAAAAACTGATGTGGATAAAGGACAAAACTACATCGGCATCGAGGCTTTCCCATTTTCAAGACATGGCTTTGTGATGTCACCTGGAAATCTCGCTATAAAGCATGCACAGTTATAGACCTTCTTCATTGGGCGCGGCGAAATGGCCGAGTGCGGGCCGCTCATCATGCGTTTTGCTTTCACTCTTCAGGCGTTCCTGCTGTGAATCGGTGATGCGCTGCTACCTGCTTCTGCCTCAGTTTCGTCGGCACCAGTTCTAACGGCTACAAGAACTGATGTGGATAAAGGACAAAACTACATCAGCATCGAGGCTTTCCCATTTTCAAGACATGGCTTTGTGATGTCACCTTGAAATCTCGCTATAAAGCATGCACAGCTATAGACCTTCATTGGGCGCGGCGAAATGGCCGAGTGCGGGCCGCTCATCATGCGTTTTGCTTTCACCCTTCAGGCGTTGCTGCTGTGAATCGGTGATGCGCTGCTACCTTCTTCTGCCTCAGTTACGTCGGCACCAGTTTTAACGGCTACAAGAACTGATGTGGATAAAGGACAAAACTACATCGTCATCGAGGCTTTCCCATTTTCACGACATGGCTTTGTGATGTCGCCTGGAAATCTCGCTATAAAGCATGCACAGTTATAGACCTTCTTCATTGGGCGCGGCGAAATGGCCGAGGGCGGGCCGCTCATCATGCGTTTTGCTTTCACTCTTCAGGCGTTGCTGCTGTGAATCGGTGATGCGCTGCTACCTGTTTCTGCCTCAGTTTCGTCGGCACCAGTTTTAACGGCTACAAGAACTGATGTGGATAAAGGACAAAACTACATCGGCATCGAGGCTTTCACATTTTCACGACATGGCTTTGTGATGTCGCCTGGAAATCTCGCTATAAAGCATGCACAGTTATAGACCTTCTTCATTGGGCGCGGCGAAATGGCCGAGTGCGGGCCGCTCATCATGCGTTTTGCTTTCACTCTTCAGGCGTTGCTGCTGTGAATCGGTGATGCGCTGCTACCTGCTTCTGCCTCATTTTCGTCGGCACCAGTTCTAACGGCTACAAGAACTGATGTGGATATAGGACAAAACTACATCGTCATCGAGGCTTTCCCATTTTCAAGACATGGCTTTGTGATGTCACCTGGAAATCTCGCTATAAAGCATGCACAGTTATATACCTTCTTCATTGGGCGCGGCGAAATGGCCGAGTGCGGGCCGCTCATCATGCGGTTTGCTTTCACTCTTCAGGCGTTGCTGCTGTGAATCGGTGATGCGCTGCTACCTGCTTCTGCCTCAGCTTCGTCGACACCAGTTCTAACGGCTACAAGAACTGATGTGGATAAAGGACAGAACTACATCGGCATCGAGGCTTTCCCATTTTCAAGACATGGCTTTGTGATGTCACCTGGAAATCTCGCTATAAAGCATGCACAGTTATAGACCTTCTTCATTGGGCGCGGCGAAATGGCCGAGTGCGGGCCGCTCATCATGCGTTTTGCTTTCACTCTTCAGGCGTTGCTGCTGTGAATCGGTGATGCGCTGCTACCTGCTTCTGCCTCAGTTTCGTCGGCACCAGTTCTAACGGCTACAAGAACTGATGTGGATAAAGGACAAAACTACATCGTCATCGAGGCTTTCCCATTTTCAAGACATGGCTTTGTGATGTCACCTGGAAATCTCGCTATAAAGCATGCACAGTTATAGACCTTCTTCATTGGGCGCGGCGAAATGGCCGAGTGCGGGCCGCTCATCATGCGTTTTGCTTTCACTCTTCAGGCATTGCTGCTGTGAATCGGTGATGCGCTGCTACCTGCTTCTGCCTCAGTTTCGTCGGCACCAGTTCTAACGGCTACAAGAACTGATGTGGATAAAGGACAAAACTACATCGGCATCGAGGCTTTCCCATTTTCAAGACATGGCTTTGTGATGTCACCTGGAAATCTCGCTATAAACATGCACAGTTATAGACCTTCTTCATTGGGCGCGGCGAAATGGCCGAGTGCGGGCCGCTCATCATGCGTTTTGCTTTCAGTCTTCAGGCGTTGCTGCTGTGAATCGGTGATGTGCTGCTACCTGCTTCTGCCTCAGTTTCGTCGGCACCAGTTCTAACGGCTACAAGAACTGATGTGGATAAAGGACAAAACTACATCGGCATCGAGGCTTTCCCATTTTCAAGACATGGCTTTGTGATGTCACCTGCAAATCTCGCTATAAAGCATGCACAGTTATAGAACTTCTTCATTGGGCGCGGCGAAATGGCCGAGTGCGGGCCGCTCATCATGCGTTTTGCTTTCACTCTTCAGGCGTTGGTGCTGTGAATCGGTGATGCGCTGCTACCTGCTTCTGCCTCAGTTTCGTCGGCACCAGTTCTAACGGCTACAAGAACTGATGAGGATAAAGGACAAAACTACACGTCATCGAGGCTTTCCCATTTTCAAGACATGGCTTTGTGATGTCACCTGGAAATCTCGCTATAAAGCATGCACAGTTATAGACCTTCTTCATTGGGCGCGGCGAAATGGCCGAGTGCGGGCCGCTCATCATGCGTTTTGCTTTCACTCTTCAGGCGTTGCTGCTGTGAATCGGTGATGCGCTGCTACCTGCTTCTGCCTCAGTTTCGTCGGCACCAGTTCTAACGGCTACAAGAACTGATGTGGATAAAGGACAAAACTACATCGTCATCGAGGCTTTCCCATTTTCAAGACATGGCTTTGTGATGTCACCTGGAAATCTCGCTATAAAGCATGCACAGTTATAGACCTTCTTCATTGGGCGCGGCGAAATGGCCGAGTGCGGGCCGCTCATCATGCGTTTTGCTTTCACTCTTCAGGCGTTGCTGCTGTGAATCGGTGATGCGCTGCTACCTGCTTCTGCCTCAGTTTCGTCGGCACCAGGTCTAACGGCTACAAGAACTGATGTGGATAAAGGACAAAACTACATCGGCATCGAGGCTGTCCCATTTTCAAGACATGGCTTTGTGATGTCACCTGGAAATCTCGCTATAAAGCATGCACAGTTATAGACCTTCTTCATTGGGCGCGGCGAAATGGCCGAGTGCGGGCCGCTCATCATGCGTTTTGCTTTCACTCTTCAGGCGTTGCTGCTGTGAATCGGTGATGCGCTGCTACCTGCTTCTGCCTCAGTTTCGTCGGCACCAGTTCTAACGGCTACAAGAACTGATGTGGATAAGGGACAAAACTACATCGGCATCGAGGCTTTCCCATTTTCAAGACATGGCTTTGTGATGTCACCTGGAAATCTCGCTATAAAGCATGCACAGTTATAGACCTTCTTCATTGGGCGCGGCGAAATGGCCGAGTGCGGGCCGCTCATCATGCGTTTTGCTTTCACTCTTCAGGCGTTCGTGCTGTGAATCGGTGATGCGCTGCTACCTGCTTCTGCCTCAGTTTCGTCGGCACCAGTTCTAACGGCTACAAGAACTGATGTGGATAAAGGACAAACCTACATCGGCATCGAGGCTTTCCCATTTTCAAGACATGGCTTTGTGATGTCACCTGGAAATCTCGCTATAAAGCATGCACAGTTATAGACCTTCTTCATTGGGCGCGGCGAAATGGCCGAGTGCGGGCCGCTCATCATGCGTTTTGCTTTCACTCTTCAGGCGTTGCTGCTGTGAATCGGTGATGCGCTGCTACCTGCTTCTGCCTCAGTTTCGTCGGCACCAGTTCTAACGGCTACAAGAACTGATGTGGATAAAGGACAAAACTACATCGGCATCGAGGCTTTCCCATTTTCAAGACATGGCTTTGTGATGTCACCTGGAAATCTCGCTATAAAGCATGCACAGTTATAGACCTTCTTCATTGTGCGCGGCGAAATGGCCGAGTGCGGGCCGCTCATCATGCGTTTTGCTTTCACTCTTCAGGCGTTGCTGCTGTGAATCGGTGATGCGCTGCTACCTGCTTCTGCCTCAGTTTCGTCGGCACCAGTTCTAACGGCTACAAGAACTGATGTGGATAAAGGACAAAACTACATCGGCATCGAGGCTTTCCCATTTTCAAGACATGGCTTTGTGATGTCACCTGGAAATCTCGCTATAAAGCATGCACAGTTATAGACCTTCTTCATTGGGCGCGGCGAAATGGCCGAGTGCGGGCCGCTCATCATGCGTTTTGCTTTCACTCTTCAGGCGTTGCTGCTGTGAATCGGTGATGCGCTGCTACCTGCTTCTGCCTCAGTTTCGTCGGCACCAGTTCTAACGGCTACAAGAACTGATGTGGATAAAGGACAAAACTACATCGGCATCGAGGCTTTCCCATTTTCAAGACATGGCTTTGTGATGTCACCTGGAAATCTCGCTATAAAGCATGCACAGTTATAGACCTTCTTCATTGGGCGCGGCGAAATGGCCGAGTGCGGGCTGCTCATCATGCGTTTTGCTTTCACTCTTCAGGCGTTGCTGCTGTGAATCGGTGATGCGCTGCTACCTGCTTCTGCCTCAGTTTCGTCGGCACCAGTTCTAACGGCTACAAGAACTGATGTGGATAAAGGACTAAACTACATCGGCATCGAGGCTTTCCCATTTTCAAGACATGGCTTTGTGATGTCACCTGGAAATCTCGCTATAAAGCATGCACAGTTATAGACCTTCTTCATTGGGCGCGGCGAAATGGCCGAGTGCGGGCCGCTCATCATGCGTTTTGCTTTCGCTCTTCAGGCGTTGCTGCGGTGAATCGGTGATGGGCTGCTACCTGCTTCTGCCTCAGTTTCGTCGGCACCAGTTCTAACGGCTACAAGAACTGATGAAGATAAAGGACAAAACTACATCGTCATCGAGGCTTTCCCATTTTCAAGACATGGCTTTGTGATGTCACCTGGAAATCTCGCTATAAAGCATGCACAGTTATAGACCTTCATTGGGCGCGGCGAAATGGCCGAGTGCGGGCCGCTCATCATGCGTTTTGCTTTCACTCTTCAGGCGTTGCTGCTGTGAATCGGTGATGCGCTGCTACCTGCTTCTGCCTCAGTTTCGTCGGCACCAGTTCTAACGGCTACAAGAACTGATGTGGATAAAGGACAAAACTACATCGGCATCGAGGCTTTCCCATTTTCAAGACATGGCTTTGTGATGTCACCTGGAAATCTCGCTATAAAGCATGCACAGTTATAGACCTTCATTGGGCGCGGCGAAATGGCCGAGTGCGGGCCGCTCATCATGCGTTTTGCTTTCACTCTTCAGGCGTTGCTGCTGTGAATCGGTGATGCGCTGCTACCTGCTTCTGCCTCAGTTTCGTCGGCACCAGTTTTAACGGCTACAAGAACTGATGTGGATAAAGGACAAACCTACATCGTCATCGAGGCTTTCCCATTTTCAAGACATGGCTTTGTGATGTCACCTGGAAATCTCGCTATAAAGCATGCACAGTTATAGACCTTCTTCATTGGGCGCGGCGAAATGGCCGAGTGCGGGCCGCTCATCATGCGTTTTGCTTTCACTCTTCAGGCGTTGCTGCTGTGAATCGGTGATGCGCTGCTACCTGCTTCTGCCTCAGTTTCGTCGGCACCAGTTCTAATGGCTACAAGAACTGATGTGGATAAAGGACAAAACTACATCGGCATCGAGGCTTTCCCATTTTCAAGACATGGATTTGTGACGTCACCTGGAAATCCCGCTATAAAGCATGCACAGTTCCAGACCTTCTTCATTGACCGCGGCGAAAGGGCCGAGTGCGGGCCGCTCATCATGCGTTTTTCTTTCACCCTTCAGGCATTGCTGATGTCAATCGGTGATGCGCTGCTACCTGCTTCTGCCTCAGTTTCGTCGGCACCAGTTTTAACGGCTACAAGAACTGATGTGGATAAAGGACAAAACTACACCGTCATCGAGGCTTTCCTATTTTCAAGACATGGCTTTGTGATGTCACCTGGAAATCTCGCTATAAAGCATGCACAGTTATAGACCTTCTTCATTGGGCGCGGCGAAATGGCCGAGTGCGGGCCGCTCATCATGCGTTTTGCTTTCACTCTTCAGGAGTTGCTGCTGTGAATCGGTGATGCGCTGCTACCTGCTTCTGCCTCAGTTTCGTCGGCACCAGTTCTAACGGCTACAAAAACTGATGTGGATAAAGGACAAAACTACATCGGCATCGAGGCTTTCCCATTTTCAAGACATGGCTTTGTGATGTCACCTGGAAATCTCGCTATAAAGCATGCACAGTTATAGACCTTCTTCATTGGGCGCGGCGAAATGGCCGAGTGCGGGCCGCTCATCATGCGATTTGCTTTCACTCTTCAGGCGTTGCTACTGTGAATCGGTGATGCGCTGCTACCTGCTTCTGCCTCAGTTTCGTCGGCACCAGTTCTAACGGCTACAAGAACTGATGTGGATAAAGGACAAAACTACATCGGCATCGAGGCTTTCCCATTTTCAAGACATGGCTTTGTGATGTCACCTTGAAATCTCGCTATAAAGCATGCACAGTTATAGACCTTCATTGGGCGCGGCGAAATGGCCGAGTGCGGGCCGCTCATCATGCGTTTTGCTTTCACTCTTCAGGCGTTGCTGCTGTGAATCGGTGATGCGCTGCTACCTTCTTCTGCCTAAGTTACGTCGGCACCAGTTTTTAACGGCTACAAGAACTGATGTGGATAAAGGACAAAACTACATCGTCATCGAGGCTTTCCCATTTTCACGACATGGCTTTGTGATGTCGCCTGGAAATCTCGCTATAAAGCATGCACAGTTATAGACCTTCTTCATTGGGCGCGGCGAAATGGCCGAGTGCGGGCCGCTCATCATGCGTTTTGCTTTCACTCTTCAGGCGTTGCTGCTGTGAATCGGTGATGCGCTGCTACCTGCTTCTGCCTCATTTTCGTCGGCACCAGTTCTAACGGCTACAAGAACTGATGTGGATATAGGACAAAACTACATCGTCATCGAGGCTTTCCCATTTTCAAGACATGGCTTTGTGATGTCACCTGGAAATCTCGCTATAAAGCATGCACAGTTATATACCTTCTTCATTGGGCGCGGCGAAATGGCCGAGTGCGGGCCGCTCATCATGCGGTTTGCTTTCACTCTTCAGGCGTTGCTGCTGTGAATCGGTGATGCGCTGCTACCTGCTTCTGCCTCAGCTTCGTCGGCACCAGTTCTAACGGCTACAAGAACTGATGTGGATAAAGGACAAAACTACATCGGCATCGAGGCTTTCCCATTTTCAAGACATGGCTTTGTGATGTCACCTGGAAATCTCGCTATAAAGCATGCAGTTATAGACCTTCTTCATTGGGCGCGGCGAAATGGCCGAGTGCGGGCCGCTCATCATGCGTTTTGCTTTCACTCTTCAGGCGTTGCTGCTGTGAATCGGTGATGCGCTGCTACCTGCTTCTGCCTCAGTTTCGTCGGCACCAGTTCTAACGGCTACAAGAACTGATGTGGATAAAGGACAAAACTACATCGGCATCGAGGCTTTCCCATTTTCAAGACATGGCTTTGTGATGTCACCTGGAAATCTCGCTATAAAGCATGCACAGTTATAGACCTTCTTCATTGGGTGCGGCGAAATGGCCGAGTGCGGGCCGCTCATCATGCGTTTTGCTTTCACTCTTCAGGCGTTGCTGCTGTGAATCGGTGATGCGCTGCTACCTGCTTCTGCCTCAGTTTCGTCGGCACCAGTTCTAACGGCTACAAGAACGGATGTGGATAAAGGACAAAACTACATCGGCATCGAGGCTTTCCCATTTTCAAGACATGGCTTTGTGATGTCACCTGGAAATCTCGCTATAAAGCATGCACAGTTATAGACCTTCTTCATTGGGCGCGGCGAAATGGCCGAGTGCGGGCCGCTCATCATGCGTTTTGCTTTCACTCTTCAGGCGTTGCTGCTGTGAATCGGTGATGCGCTGCTACCTGCTTCTGCCTCAGTTTCGTCGGCACCAGTTCTAACGGCTACAAGAACTGATGTGGATAAAGGACAAAACTACATCGTCATCGAGGCTTTCCCATTTTCAAGACATGGCTTTGTGATGTCACCTGGAAATCTCGCTATAAAGCATGCACAGTTATAGACCTTCTTCATTGGGCGCGGCGAAATGGCCGAGTGCGGGCCGCTCATCATGCGTTTTGCTTTCACTCTTCAGGCGTTGCTGCTGTGAATCGGTGATGCGCTGCTACCAGCTTCTGCCTCAGTTTCGTCGGCACCAGTTCTAATGGCTACAAGAACTGATGTGGATAAAGGACAAAACTACATCGGCATCGAGGCTTTCCCATTTTCAAGACATGGATTTGTGACGTCACCTGGAAATCCCGCTATAAAGCATGCACAGTTCCAGACCTTCTTCATTGGCCGCGGCGAAAGGGCCGAGTGCGGGCCGCTCATCATGCGTTTTTCTTTCACCCTTCAGGCATTGCTGATGTCAATCGGTGATGCGCTGCTACCTGCTTCTGCCTCAGTTTCGTCGGCACCAGTTTTAACGGCTACAAGAAAAACTACATCGTCATCGAGGCCTTCCTATTTTCAAGACATGGCTTTGTGATGTCACCTGGAAATCTCGCTATAAAGCATGCACAGTTATAGACCTTCTTCATTGGGCGCGGCGAAATGGCCGAGTGCGGGCCGCTCATCATGCGTTTTGCTTTCACTCTTCAGGAGTTGCTGCTGTGAATCGGTGATGCGCTGCTACCTGCTTCTGCCTCAGTTTCGTGGGCACCAGTTCTAACGGATACAAAAACTGATGTGGATAAAGGACAAAACTACATCGGCATCGAGGCTTTCCCATTTTCAAGACATGGCTGTGTGATGTCACCTGGAAATCTCGCTATAAAGCATGCACAGTTATAGACCTTCTTCATTGGGCGCGGCGAAATGGCCGAGTGCGGGCCGCTCATCATGCGTTTTGCTTTCACTCTTCAGGCGTTGCTACTGTGAATCGGTGATGCGCTGCTACCTGCTTCTGCCTCAGTTTCGTCGGCACCAGTTCTAACGGCTACAAGAACTGATGTGGATAAACGACAAAACTACATCGGCATCGAGGCTTTCCCATTTTCAAGACATGGCTTTGTGATGTCACCTTGAAATCTCGCTATAAAGCATGCACAGTTATAGACCTTCATTGGGCGCGGCGAAATGGCCGAGTGCGGGCCGCTCATCATGCGTTTTGCTTTCACTCTTCAGGCGTTGCTGCTGTGAATCGGTGATGCGCTGCTACCTTCTTCTGCCTAAGTTACGTCGGCACCAGTTTTAACGGCTACAAGAACTGATGTGGATAAAGGACAAAACTACATCGGCATCGAGGCTTTCACATTTTCACGACATGGCTTTGTGATGTCGCCTGGAAATCTCGCTATAAAGCATGCACAGTTATAGACCTTCTTCATTGGGCGCGGCGAAATGGCCGAGTGCGGGCCGCTCATCATGCGTTTTGCTTTCACTCTTCAGGCGTTGCTGCTGTGAATCGGTGATGCGCTGCTACCTGCTTCTGCCTCATTTTCGTCGGCACCAGTTCTAACGGCTACAAGAACTGATGTGGATATAGGACAAAACTACATCGTCATCGAGGCTTTCCCATTTTCAAGACATGGCTTTGTGATGTCACCTGGAAATCTCGCTATAAAGCATGCACAGTTATATACCTTCTTCATTGGGCGCGGCGAAATGGCCGAGTGCGGGCCGCTCATCATGCGGTTTGCTTTCACTCTTCAGGCGTTGCTGCTGTGAATCGGTGATGCGCTGCTACCTGCTTCTGCCTCAGCTTCGTCGGCACCAGTTCTAACGGCTACAAGAACTGATGTGGATAAAGGACAGAACTACATCGGCATCGAGGCTTTCCCATTTTCAAGACATGGCTTTGTGATGTCACCTGGAAATCTCGCTATAAAGCATGCACAGTTATAGACCTTCTTCATTGGGCGCGGCGAAATGGCCGAGTGCGGGCCGCTCATCATGCGTTTTGCTTTCACTCTTCAGGCGTTGCTGCTGTGAATCGGTGATGCGCTGCTACCTGCTTCTGCCTCAGTTTCGTCGGCACCAGTTCTAACGGCTACAAGAACTGATGTGGATAAAGGACAAAACTACATCGTCATCGAGGCTTTCCCATTTTCAAGACATGGCTTTGTGATGTCACCTGGAAATCTCGCTATAAAGCATGCACAGTTATAGACCTTCTTCATTGGGCGCGGCGAAATGGCCGAGTGCGGGCCGCTCATCATGCGTTTTGCTTTCACTCTTCAGGCATTGCTGCTGTGAATCGGTGATGCGCTGCTACCTGCTTCTGCCTCAGTTTCGTCGGCACCAGTTCTAACGGCTACAAGAACTGATGTGGATAAAGGACAAAACTACATCGGCATCGAGGCTTTCCCATTTTCAAGACATGGCTTTGTGATGTCACCTGGAAATCTCGCTATAAACATGCACAGTTATAGACCTTCTTCATTGGGCGCGGCGAAATGGCCGAGTGCGGGCCGCTCATCATGCGTTTTGCTTTCAGTCTTCAGGCGTTGCTGCTGTGAATCGGTGATGCGCTGCTACCTGCTTCTGCCTCAGTTTCGTCGGCACCAGTTCTAACGGCTACAAGAACTGATGTGGATAAAGGACAAAACTACATCGGCATCGAGGCTTTCCCATTTTCAAGACATGGCTTTGTGATGTCACCTGGAAATCTCGCTATAAAGCATGCACAGTTATAGAACTTCTTCATTGGGCGCGGCGAAATGGCCGAGTGCGGGCCGCTCATCATGCGTTTTGCTTTCACTCTTCAGGCGTTGGTGCTGTGAATCGGTGATGCGCTGCTACCTGCTTCTGCCTCAGTTTCGTCGGCACCAGTTCTAACGGCTACAAGAACTGATGAGGATAAAGGACAAAACTACACGTCATCGAGGCTTTCCCATTTTCAAGACATGGCTTTGTGATGTCACCTGGAAATCTCGCTATAAAGCATGCACAGTTATAGACCTTCTTCATTGGGCGCGGCGAAATGGCCGAGTGCGGGCCGCTCATCATGCGTTTTGCTTTCACTCTTCAGGCGTTGCTGCTGTGAATCGGTGATGCGCTGCTACCTGCTTCTGCCTCAGTTTCGTCGGCACCAGTTCTAACGGCTACAAGAACTGATGTGGATAAAGGACAAAACTACATCGTCATCGAGGCTTTCCCATTTTCAAGACATGGCTTTGTGATGTCACCTGGAAATCTCGCTATAAAGCATGCACAGTTATAGACCTTCTTCATTGGGCGCGGCGAAATGGCCGAGTGCGGGCCGCTCATCATGCGTTTTGCTTTCACTCTTCAGGCGTTGCTGCGGTGAATCGGTGATGCGCTGCTACCTGCTTCTGCCTCAGTTTCGTCGGCACCAGGTCTAACGGCTACAAGAACTGATGTGGATAAAGGACAAAACTACATCGGCATCGAGGCTTTCCCATTTTCAAGACATGGCTTTGTGATGTCACCTGGAAATCTCGCTATAAAGCATGCACAGTTATAGACCTTCTTCATTGGGCGCGGCGAAATGGCCGAGTGCGGGCCGCTCATCATGCGTTTTGCTTTCACTCTTCAGGCGTTGCTGCTGTGAATCGGTGATGCGCTGCTACCTGCTTCTGCCTCAGTTTCGTCGGCACCAGTTCTAACGGCTACAAGAACTGATGTGGATAAGGGACAAAACTACATCGGCATCGAGGCTTTCCCATTTTCAAGACATGGCTTTGTGATGTCACCTGGAAATCTCGCTATAAAGCATGCACAGTTATAGACCTTCTTCATTGGGCGCGGCGAAATGGCCGAGTGCGGGCCGCTCATCATGCGTTTTGCTTTCACTCTTCAGGCGTTGCTGCTGTGAATCGGTGATGCGCTGCTACCTGCTTCTGCCTCAGTTTCGTCGCCACCAGTTCTAATGGCTACAAAAACTGATGTGGATAAAGGACAAAACTACATCGGCATCGAGGCTTTCCCATTTTCAAGACATGGCTTTGTGATGTCACCTGGAAATCTCGCTATAAAGCATGCACAGTTATAGACCTTCTTCATTGGGCGCGGCGAAATGGCCGAGTGCGGGCCGCTCATCATGCGTTTTGCTTTCACTCTTCAGGCGTTCCTGCTGTGAATCGGTGATGCGCTGCTACCTGCTTCTGCCTCAGTTTCGTCGGCACCAGTTCTAACGGCTACAAGAACTGATGTGGATAAAGGACAAAACTACATCAGCATCGAGGCTTTCCCATTTTCAAGACATGGCTTTGTGATGTCACCTTGAAATCTCGCTATAAAGCATGCACAGCTATAGACCTTCATTGGGCGCGGCGAAATGGCCGAGTGCGGGCCGCTCATCATGCGTTTTGCTTTCACCCTTCAGGCGTTGCTGCTGTGAATCGGTGATGCGCTGCTACCTTCTTCTGCCTCAGTTACGTCGGCACCAGTTTTAACGGCTACAAGAACTGATGTGGATAAAGGACAAAACTACATCGTCATCGAGGCTTTCCCATTTTCACGACATGGCTTTGTGATGTCGCCTGGAAATCTCGCTATAAAGCATGCACAGTTATAGACCTTCTTCATTGGGCGCGGCGAAATGGCCGAGGGCGGGCCGCTCATCATGCGTTTTGCTTTCACTCTTCAGGCGTTGCTGCTGTGAATCGGTGATGCGCTGCTACCTGTTTCTGCCTCAGTTTCGTCGGCACCAGTTTTAACGGCTACAAGAACTGATGTGGATAAAGGACAAAACTACATCGGCATCGAGGCTTTCACATTTTCACGACATGGCTTTGTGATGTCGCCTGGAAATCTCGCTATAAAGCATGCACAGTTATAGACCTTCTTCATTGGGCGCGGCGAAATGGCCGAGTGCGGGCCGCTCATCATGCGTTTTGCTTTCACTCTTCAGGCGTTGCTGCTGTGAATCGGTGATGCGCTGCTACCTGCTTCTGCCTCATTTTCGTCGGCACCAGTTCTAACGGCTACAAGAACTGATGTGGATATAGGACAAAACTACATCGTCATCGAGGCTTTCCCATTTTCAAGACATGGCTTTGTGATGTCACCTGGAAATCTCGCTATAAAGCATGCACAGTTATATACCTTCTTCATTGGGCGCGGCGAAATGGCCGAGTGCGGGCCGCTCATCATGCGGTTTGCTTTCACTCTTCAGGCGTTGCTGCTGTGAATCGGTGATGCGCTGCTACCTGCTTCTGCCTCAGCTTCGTCGACACCAGTTCTAACGGCTACAAGAACTGATGTGGATAAAGGACAGAACTACATCGGCATCGAGGCTTTCCCATTTTCAAGACATGGCTTTGTGATGTCACCTGGAAATCTCGCTATAAAGCATGCACAGTTATAGACCTTCTTCATTGGGCGCGGCGAAATGGCCGAGTGCGGGCCGCTCATCATGCGTTTTGCTTTCACTCTTCAGGCGTTGCTGCTGTGAATCGGTGATGCGCTGCTACCTGCTTCTGCCTCAGTTTCGTCGGCACCAGTTCTAACGGCTACAAGAACTGATGTGGATAAAGGACAAAACTACATCGTCATCGAGGCTTTCCCATTTTCAAGACATGGCTTTGTGATGTCACCTGGAAATCTCGCTATAAAGCATGCACAGTTATAGACCTTCTTCATTGGGCGCGGCGAAATGGCCGAGTGCGGGCCGCTCATCATGCGTTTTGCTTTCACTCTTCAGGCATTGCTGCTGTGAATCGGTGATGCGCTGCTACCTGCTTCTGCCTCAGTTTCGTCGGCACCAGTTCTAACGGCTACAAGAACTGATGTGGATAAAGGACAAAACTACATCGGCATCGAGGCTTTCCCATTTTCAAGACATGGCTTTGTGATGTCACCTTGAAATCTCGCTATAAAGCATGCACAGCTATAGACCTTCATTGGGCGCGGCGAAATGGCCGAGTGCGGGCCGCTCATCATGCGTTTTGCTTTCACCCTTCAGGCGTTGCTGCTGTGAATCGGTGATGCGCTGCTACCTTCTTCTGCCTCAGTTACGTCGGCCCCAGTTTTAACGGCTACAAGAACTGATGTGGATAAAGGACAAAACTACATCGTCATCGAGGCTTTCCCATTTTCACGACATGGCTTTGTGATGTCGCCTGGAAATCTCGCTATAAAGCATGCACAGTTATAGACCTTCTTCATTGGGCGCGGCGAAATGGCCGAGGGCGGGCCGCTCATCATGCGTTTTGCTTTCACTCTTCAGGCGTTGCTGCTGTGAATCGGTGATGCGCTGCTACCTGTTTCTGCCTCAGTTTCGTCGGCACCAGTTCTAACGGCTACAAGAACTGATGTGGATAAAGGACAAAACTACATCGGCATCGAGGCTTTCCCATTTTCAAGACATGGCTTTGTGATGTCACCTGGAAATCTCGCTATAAAGCATGCACAGTTATAGACCTTCTTCATTGGGCGCGGCGAAATGGCCGAGTGCGGGCCGCTCATCATGCGTTTTGCTTTCACTCTTCAGGCGTTGCTGCTGTGAATCGGTGATGCGCTGCTACCTGCTTCTGCCTCAGTTTCGTCGGCACCAGTTCTAACGGCTACAAGAACTGATGTGGATAAAGGACAAAACTACATCGTCATCGAGGCTTTCCCATTTTCAAGACATGGCTTTGTGATGTCACCTGGAAATCTCGCTATAAAGCATGCACAGTTATAGACCTTCATTGGGCGCGGCGAAATGGCCGAGTGCGGGCCGCTCATCACGCGTTTTGCTTTCACTCTTCAGGCGTTGCTGCTGTGAATCGGTGATGCGCTGCTACCTTCTTCTGCCTCAGTTACGTCGGCACCAGTTTTAACGGCTACAAGAACTGATGTGGATAAAGGACAAAACTACATCGTCATCGAGGCTTTCCCATTTTCACGACATGGCTTTGTGATGTCGCCTGGAAATCTCGCTATAAAGCATGCACAGTTATAGACCTTCTTCATTGGGCGCGGCGAAATGGCCGAGTGCGGGCCGCTCATCATGCGTTTTGCTTTCACTCTTCAGGCGTTGCTGCTGTGAATCGGTGATGCGCTGCTACCTGTTTCTGCCTCAGTTTCGTCGGCACCAGTTCTAACGGCTACAAGAACTGATGTGGATAAAGGACAAAACTACATCGGCATCGAGGCTTTCCCATTTTCAAGACATGGCTTTGTGATGTCACCTGGAAATCTCGCTATAAAGCATGCACAGTTATAGACCTTCTTCATTGGGCGCGGCGAAATGGCCGAGTGCGGGCCGCTCATCATGCGTTTTGCTTTCACTCTTCAGGCGTTGCTGCTGTGAATCGGTGATGCGCTGCTACCTGCTTCTGCCTCAGTTTCGTCGGCACCAGTTCTAACGGCTACAAGAACTGATGTGGATAAAGGACAAAACTACATCGGCATCGAGGCTTTCCCATTTTCAAGACATGGCTTTGTGATGTCACCTGGAAATCTCGCTATAAACATGCACAGTTATAGACCTTCTTCATTGGGCGCGGCGAAATGGCCGAGTGCGGGCCGCTCATCATGCGTTTTGCTTTCAGTCTTCAGGCGTTGCTGCTGTGAATCGGTGATGCGCTGCTACCTGCTTCTGCCTCAGTTTCGTCGGCACCAGTTCTAACGGCTACAAGAACTGATGTGGATAAAGGACAAAACTACATCGGCATCGAGGCTTTCCCATTTTCAAGACATGGCTTTGTGATGTCACCTGGAAATCTCGCTATAAAGCATGCACAGTTATAGAACTTCTTCATTGGGCGCGGCGAAATGGCCGAGTGCGGGCCGCTCATCATGCGTTTTGCTTTTACTCTTCAGGCGTTGCTGCTGTGAATCGGTGATGCGCTGCTACCTGCTTCTGCCTCAGTTTCGTCGGCACCAGTTCTAACGGCTACAAGAACTGATGAGGATAAAGGACAAAACTACACGTCATCGAGGCTTTCCCATTTTCAAGACATGGCTTTGTGATGTCACCTGGAAATCTCGCTATAAAGCATGCACAGTTATAGACCTTCTTCATTGGGCGCGGCGAAATGGCCGAGTGCGGGCCGCTCATCATGCGTTTTGCTTTCACTCTTCAGGCGTTGCTGCTGTGAATCGGTGATGCGCTGCTACCTGCTTCTGCCTCAGTTTCGTCGGCTCCAGTTCTAACGGCTACAAGAACTGATGTGGATAAAGGACAAAACTACATCGTCATCGAGGCTTTCCCATTTTCAAGACATGGCTTTGTGATGTCACCTGGAAATCTCGCTATAAAGCATGCACAGTTATAGACCTTCTTCATTGGGCGCGGCGAAATGGCCGAGTGCGGGCCGCTCATCATGCGTTTTGCTTTCACTCTTAAGGCGTTGCTGCTGTGAATCGGTGATGCGCTGCTACCTGCTTCTGCCTCAGTTTCGTCGGCACCAGGTCTAACGGCTACAAGAACTGATGTGGATAAAGGACAAAACTACATCGGCATCGAGGCTTTCCCATTTTCAAGACATGGCTTTGTGATGTCACCTGGAAATCTCGCTATAAAGCATGCACAGTTATAGACCTTCTTCATTGGGCGCGGCGAAATGGCCGAGTGCGGGCCGCTCATCATGCGTTTTGCTTTCGCTCTTCAGGCGTTGCTGCTGTGAATCGGTGATGCGCTGCTACCTGCTTCTGCCTCAGTTTCGTCGGCACCAGTTCTAACGGCTACAAGAACTGATGTGGATAAGGGACAAAACTACATCGGCATCGAGGCTTTCCCATTTTCAAGACATGGCTTTGTGATGTCACCTGGAAATCTCGCTATAAAGCATGCACAGTTATAGACCTTCTTCATTGGGCGCGGCGAAATGGCCGAGTGCGGGCCGCTCATCATGCGTTTTGCTTTCACTCTTCAGGCGTTGCTGCTGTGAATCGGTGATGCGCTGCTACCTGCTTCTGCCTCAGTTTCGTCGCCACCAGTTCTAACGGCTACAAAAACTGATGTGGATAAAGGACAAAACTACATCGGCATCGAGGCTTTCCCATTTTCAAGACATGGCTTTGTGATGTCACCTGGAAATCTCGCTATAAAGCATGCACAGTTATAGACCTTCTTCATTGGGCGCGGCGAAATGGCCGAGTGCGGGCCGCTCATCATGCGTTTTGCTTTCACTCTTCAGGCGTTGCTGCTGTGAATCGGTGATGCGCTGCTACCTGCTTCTGCCTCAGTTTCGTCGGCACCAGTTCTAACGGCTACAAGAACTGATGTGGATAAAGGACAAAACTACATCGGCATCGAGGCTTTCCCATTTTCAAGACATGGCTTTGTGATGTCACCTGGAAATCTCGCTATAAAGCATGCACAGTTATAGACCTTCTTCATTGGGCGCGGCGAAATGGCCGAGTGCGGGCCGCTCATCATGCGTTTTGCTTTCACTCTTCAGGCGTTGCTGCTGTGAATCGGTGATGCGCTGCTACCTGCTTCTGCCTCAGTTTCGTCGGCACCAGTTCTAACGGCTACAAGAACTGATGTGGATAAGGGACAAAACTACATCGGCATCGAGGCTTTCCCATTTTCAAGACATGGCTTTGTGATGTCACCTGGAAATCTCGCTATAAAGCATGCACAGTTATAGACCTTCTTCATTGGGCGCGGCGAAATGGCCGAGTGCGGGCCGCTCATCATGCGTTTTGCTTTCACTCTTCAGGCGTTGCTGCTGTGAATCGGTGATGCGCTGCTACCTGCTTCTGCCTCAGTTTCGTCGCCACCAGTTCTAACGGCTACAAAAACTGATGTGGATAAAGGACAAAACTACATCGGCATCGAGGCTTTCCCATTTTCAAGACATGGCTTTGTGATGTCACCTGGAAATCTCGCTATAAAGCATGCACAGTTATAGACCTTCTTCATTGGGCGCGGCGAAATGGCCGAGTGCGGGCCGCTCATCATGCGTTTTGCTTTCACTCTTCAGGCGTTGCTGCTGTGAATCGGTGATGCGCTGCTACCTGCTTCTGCCTCAGTTTCGTCGGCACCAGTTCTAACGGCTACAAGAACTGATGTGGATAAGGGACAAAACTACATCGGCATCGAGGCTTTCCCATTTTCAAGACATGGCTTTGTGATGTCACCTGGAAATCTCGCTATAAAGCATGCACAGTTATAGACCTTCTTCATTGGGCGCGGCGAAATGGCCGAGTGCGGGCCGCTCATCATGCGTTTTGCTTTCACTCTTCAGGCGTTGCTGCTGTGAATCGGTGATGCGCTGCTACCTGCTTCTGCCTCAGTTTCGTCGCCACCAGTTCTAACGGCTACAAAAACTGATGTGGATAAAGGACAAAACTACATCGGCATCGAGGCTTTCCCATTTTCAAGACATGGCTTTGTGATGTCACCTGGAAATCTCGCTATAAAGCATGCACAGTTATAGACCTTCTTCATTGGGCGCTGCGAAATGGCCGAGTGCGGGCCGCTCATCATGCGTTTTGCTTTCACTCTTCAGGCGTTGCTGCTGTGAATCGGTGATGCGCTGCTACCTGCTTCTGCCTCAGTTTCGTCGGCACCAGTTCTAACGGCTACAAGAACTGATGTGGATAAAGGACAAAACTACATCGGCATCGAGGCTTTCCCATTTTCAAGACATGGCTTTGTGATGTCACCTTGAAATCTCGCTATAAAGCATGCACAGCTATAGACCTTCATTGGGCGCGGCGAAATGGCCGAGTGCGGGCCGCTCATCATGCGTTTTGCTTTCACTCTTCAGGCGTTGCTGCTGTGAATCGGTGATGCGCTGCTACCTTCTTCTGCCTCAGTTACGTCGGCACCAGTTTTAACGGCTACAAGAACTGATGTGGATAAAGGACAAAACTACATCGTCATCGAGGCTTTCCCATTTTCACGACATGGCTTTGTGATGTCGCCTGGAAATCTCGCTATAAAGCATGCACAGTTATAGACCTTCTTCATTGGGCGCGGCGAAATGGCCGAGGGCGGGCCGCTCATCATGCGTTTTGCTTTCACTCTTCAGGCGTTGCTGCTGTGAATCGGTGATGCGCTGCTACCTGTTTCTGCCTCAGTTTCGTCGGCACCAGTTCTAACGGCTACAAGAACTGATGTGGATAAAGGACAAAACTACATCGGCATCGAGGCTTTCCCATTTTCAAGACATGGCTTTGTGATGTCACCTGGAAATCTCGCTATAAAGCATGCACAGTTATAGACCTTCTTCATTGGGCGCGGCGAAATGGCCGAGTGCGGGCCGCTCATCATGCGTTTTGCTTTCACTCTTCAGGCGTTGCTGCTGTGAATCGGTGATGCGCTGCTACCTGCTTCTGCCTCAGTTTCGTCGGCACCAGTTCTAACGGCTACAAGAACTGATGTGGATAAAGGACAAAACTACATCGGCATCGAGGCTTTCCCATTTTCAAGACATGGCTTTGTGATGTCACCTGGAAATCTCGCTATAAAGCATGCACAGTTATAGACCTTCTTCATTGGGCGCGGCGAAATGGCCGAGTGCGGGCCGCTCATCATGCGTTTTGCTTTCACTCTTCAGGCGTTGCTGCTGTGAATCGGTGATGCGCTGCTACCTGCTTCTGCCTCAGTTTCGTCGGCACCAGTTCTAACGGCTACAAGAACTGATGTGGATAAAGGACAAAACTACATCGGCATCGAGGCTTTCCCATTTTCAAGACATGGCTTTGTGATGTCACCTGGAAATCTCGCTATAAAGCATGCACAGTTATAGACCTTCTTCATTGGGCGCGGCGAAATGGCCGAGTGCGGGCCGCTCATCATGCGTTTTGCTTTCACTCTTCAGGCGTTGCTGCTGTGAATCGGTGATGCGCTGCTACCTGCTTCTGCCTCAGTTTCGTCGGCACCAGTTCTAACGGCTACAAGAACTGATGTGGATAAGGGACAAAACTACATCGGCATCGAGGCTTTCCCATTTTCAAGACATGGCTTTGTGATGTCACCTGGAAATCTCGCTATAAAGCATGCACAGTTATAGACCTTCTTCATTGGGCGCGGCGAAATGGCCGAGTGCGGGCCGCTCATCATGCGTTTTGCTTTCACTCTTCAGGCGTTGCTGCTGTGAATCGGTGATGCGCTGCTACCTGCTTCTGCCTCAGTTTCGTCGCCACCAGTTCTAACGGCTACAAAAACTGATGTGGATAAAGGACAAAACTACATCGGCATCGAGGCTTTCCCATTTTCAAGACATGGCTTTGTGATGTCACCTGGAAATCTCGCTATAAAGCATGCACAGTTATAGACCTTCTTCATTGGGCGCGGCGAAATGGCCGAGTGCGGGCCGCTCATCATGCGTTTTGCTTTCACTCTTCAGGCGTTGCTGCTGTGAATCGGTGATGCGCTGCTACCTGCTTCTGCCTCAGTTTCGTCGGCACCAGTTCTAACGGCTACAAGAACTGATGTGGATAAGGGACAAAACTACATCGGCATCGAGGCTTTCCCATTTTCAAGACATGGCTTTGTGATGTCACCTGGAAATCTCGCTATAAAGCATGCACAGTTATAGACCTTCTTCATTGGGCGCGGCGAAATGGCCGAGTGCGGGCCGCTCATCATGCGTTTTGCTTTCACTCTTCAGGCGTTGCTGCTGTGAATCGGTGATGCGCTGCTACCTGCTTCTGCCTCAGTTTCGTCGCCACCAGTTCTAACGGCTACAAAAACTGATGTGGATAAAGGACAAAACTACATCGGCATCGAGGCTTTCCCATTTTCAAGACATGGCTTTGTGATGTCACCTGGAAATCTCGCTATAAAGCATGCACAGTTATAGACCTTCTTCATTGGGCGCTGCGAAATGGCCGAGTGCGGGCCGCTCATCATGCGTTTTGCTTTCACTCTTCAGGCGTTGCTGCTGTGAATCGGTGATGCGCTGCTACCTGCTTCTGCCTCAGTTTCGTCGGCACCAGTTCTAACGGCTACAAGAACTGATGTGGATAAAGGACAAAACTACATCGGCATCGAGGCTTTCCCATTTTCAAGACATGGCTTTGTGATGTCACCTTGAAATCTCGCTATAAAGCATGCACAGCTATAGACCTTCATTGGGCGCGGCGAAATGGCCGAGTGCGGGCCGCTCATCATGCGTTTTGCTTTCACTCTTCAGGCGTTGCTGCTGTGAATCGGTGATGCGCTGCTACCTTCTTCTGCCTCAGTTACGTCGGCACCAGTTTTAACGGCTACAAGAACTGATGTGGATAAAGGACAAAACTACATCGTCATCGAGGCTTTCCCATTTTCACGACATGGCTTTGTGATGTCGCCTGGAAATCTCGCTATAAAGCATGCACAGTTATAGACCTTCTTCATTGGGCGCGGCGAAATGGCCGAGGGCGGGCCGCTCATCATGCGTTTTGCTTTCACTCTTCAGGCGTTGCTGCTGTGAATCGGTGATGCGCTGCTACCTGTTTCTGCCTCAGTTTCGTCGGCACCGGTTCTAACGGCTACAAGAACTGATGTGGATAAAGGACAAAACTACATCGGCATCGAGGCTTTCCCATTTTCAAGACATGGCTTTGTGATGTCACCTGGAAATCTCGCTATAAAGCATGCACAGTTATAGACCTTCTTCATTGGGCGCGGCGAAATGGCCGAGTGCGGGCCGCTCATCATGCGTTTTGCTTTCACTCTTCAGGCGTTGCTGCTGTGAATCGGTGATGCGCTGCTACCTGCTTCTGCCTCAGTTTCGTCGGCACCAGTTCTAACGGCTACAAGAACTGATGTGGATAAAGGACAAAACTACATCGGCATCGAGGCTTTCCCATTTTCAAGACATGGCTTTGTGATGTCACCTGGAAATCTCGCTATAAACATGCACAGTTATAGACCTTCTTCATTGGGCGCGGCGAAATGGCCGAGTGCGGGCCGCTCATCATGCGTTTTGCTTTCAGTCTTTAGGCGTTGCTGCTGTGAATCGGTGATGCGCTGCTACCTGCTTCTGCCTCAGTTTCGTCGGCACCAGTTCTAACGGCTACAAGAACTGATGTGGATAAAGGACAAAACTACATCGGCATCGAGGCTTTCCCATTTTCAAGACATGGCTTTGTGATGTCACCTGGAAATCTCGCTATAAAGCATGCACAGTTATAGACCTTCTTCATTGGGCGCGGCGAAATGGCCGAGTGCGGGCCGCTCATCATGCGTTTTGCTTTCACTCTTCAGGCATTGCTGCTGTGAATCGGTGATGCGCTGCTACCTGCTTCTGCCTCAGTTTTGTCGGCACCAGTTCTAACGGCTACAAGAACTGATGTGGATAAAGGACAAAACTACATTGTCATCGAGGCTTTCCCATTTTCAAGACATGGCTTTGTGATGTCACCTGGAAATCTCGCTATAAAGCATGCACAGTTATAGACCTTCTTCATTGGGCGCGGCGAAATGGCCGAGTGCGGGCCGCTCATCATGCGTTTTGCTTTCACTCTTCAGGCGTTGCTGCTGTGAATCGGTGATGCGCTGCTACCTGCTTCTGCCTCAATTTCGTCGGCACCAGTTCTAACGGCTACAAGAACTGATGTGGATAAGGGACAAAACTACATCGGCATCGAGGCTTTCCCATTTTCAAGACATGGCTTTGTGATGTCACCTGGAAATCTCGCTATAAAGCATGCACAGTTATAGACCTTCTTCATTGGGCGCGGCGAAATGGCCGAGTGCGGGCCGCTCATCATGCGTTTTGCTTTCACTCTTCAGGCGTTGCTGCTGTGAATCGGTGATGCGCTGCTACCTGCTTCTGCCTCAGTTTCGTCGCCACCAGTTCTAACGGCTACAAAAACTGATGTGGATAAAGGACAAAACTACATCGGCATCGAGGCTTTCCCATTTTCAAGACATGGCTTTGTGGTGTCACCTGGAAATCTCGCTATAAAGCATGCACAGTTATAGACCTTCTTCATTGGGCGCGGCGAAATGGCCGAGTGCGGGCCGCTCATCATGCGTTTTGCTTTCACTCTTCAGGCGTTGCTGCTGTGAATCGGTGATGCGCTGCTACCTGCTTCTGCCTCAGTTTCGTCGGCACCAGTTCTAACGGCTACAAGAACTGATGTGGATAAAGGACAAAACTACATCGGCATCGAGGCTTTCCCATTTTCAAGACATGGCTTTGTGATGTCACCTGGAAATCTCGCTATAAAGCATGCACAGTTATAGACCTTCTTCATTGGGCGCGGCGAAATGGCCGAGTGCGGGCCGCTCATCATGCGTTTTGCTTTCACTCTTCAGGCGTTGCTGCTGTGAATCGGTGATGCGCTGCTACCTGCTTCTGCCTCAGTTTCGTCGGCACCAGTTCTAACGGCTACAAGAACTGATGTGGATAAGGGACAAAACTACATCGGCATCGAGGCTTTCCCATTTTCAAGACATGGCTTTGTGATGTCACCTGGAAATCTCGCTATAAAGCATGCACAGTTATAGACCTTCTTCATTGGGCGCGGCGAAATGGCCGAGTGCGGGCCGCTCATCATGCGTTTTGCTTTCACTCTTCAGGCGTTGCTGCTGTGAATCGGTGATGCGCTGCTACCTGCTTCTGCCTCAGTTTCGTCGCCACCAGTTCTAACGGCTACAAAAACTGATGTGGATAAAGGACAAAACTACATCGGCATCGAGGCTTTCCCATTTTCAAGACATGGCTTTGTGATGTCACCTGGAAATCTCGCTATAAAGCATGCACAGTTATAGACCTTCTTCATTGGGCGCGGCGAAATGGCCGAGTGCGGGCCGCTCATCATGCGTTTTGCTTTCACTCTTCAGGCGTTGCTGCTGTGAATCGGTGATGCGCTGCTACCTGCTTCTGCCTCAGTTTCGTCGGCACCAGGTCTAACGGCTACAAGAACTGATGTGGATAAAGGACAAAACTACATCGGCATCGAGGCTGTCCCATTTTCAAGACATGGCTTTGTGATGTCACCTGGAAATCTCGCTATAAAGCATGCACAGTTATAGACCTTCTTCATTGGGCGCGGCGAAATGGCCGAGTGCGGGCCGCTCATCATGCGTTTTGCTTTCACTCTTCAGGCGTTGCTGCTGTGAATCGGTGATGCGCTGCTACCTGCTTCTGCCTCAGTTTCGTCGGCACCAGTTCTAACGGCTACAAGAACTGATGTGGATAAGGGACAAAACTACATCGGCATCGAGGCTTTCCCATTTTCAAGACATGGCTTTGTGATGTCACCTGGAAATCTCGCTATAAAGCATGCACAGTTATAGACCTTCTTCATTGGGCGCGGCGAAATGGCCGAGTGCGGGCCGCTCATCATGCGTTTTGCTTTCACTCTTCAGGCGTTGCTGCTGTGAATCGGTGATGCGCTGCTACCTGCTTCTGCCTCAGTTTCGTCGCCACCAGTTCTAATGGCTACAAAAACTGATGTGGATAAAGGACAAAACTACATCGGCATCGAGGCTTTCCCATTTTCAAGACATGGCTTTGTGATGTCACCTGGAAATCTCGCTATAAAGCATGCACAGTTATAGACCTTCTTCATTGGGCGCGGCGAAATGGCCGAGTGCGGGCCGCTCATCATGCGTTTTGCTTTCACTCTTCAGGCGTTCGTGCTGTGAATCGGTGATGCGCTGCTACCTGCTTCTGCCTCAGTTTCGTCGGCACCAGTTCTAACGGCTACAAGAACTGATGTGGATAAAGGACAAAACTACATCAGCATCGAGGCTTTCCCATTTTCAAGACATGGCTTTGTGATGTCACCTTGAAATCTCGCTATAAAGCATGCACAGCTATAGACCTTCATTGGGCGCGGCGAAATGGCCGAGTGCGGGCCGCTCATCATGCGTTTTGCTTTCACCCTTCAGGCGTTGCTGCTGTGAATCGGTGATGCGCTGCTACCTTCTTCTGCCTCAGTTACGTCGGCACCAGTTTTAACGGCTACAAGAACTGATGTGGATAAAGGACAAAACTACATCGTCATCGAGGCTTTCCCATTTTCACGACATGGCTTTGTGATGTCGCCTGGAAATCTCGCTATAAAGCATGCACAGTTATAGACCTTCTTCATTGGGCGCGGCGAAATGGCCGAGGGCGGGCCGCTCATCATGCGTTTTGCTTTCACTCTTCAGGCGTTGCTGCTGTGAATCGGTGATGCGCTGCTACCTGTTTCTGCCTCAGTTTCGTCGGCACCAGTTCTAACGGCTACAAGAACTGATGTGGATAAAGGACAAAACTACATCGGCATCGAGGCTTTCCCATTTTCAAGACATGGCTTTGTGATGTCACCTGGAAATCTCGTTATAAAGCATGCACAGTTATAGACCTTCTTCATTGGGCGCGGCGAAATGGCCGAGTGCGGGCCGCTCATCATGCGTTTTGCTTTCACTCTTCAGGCGTTGCTGCTGTGAATCGGTGATGCGCTGCTACCTGCTTCTGCCTCAGTTTCGTCGGCACCAGTTCTAACGGCTACAAGAACTGATGTGGATAAAGGACAAAACTACATCGTCATCGAGGCTTTCCCATTTTCAAGACATGGCTTTGTGATGTCACCTAGAAATCTCGCTATAAAGCATGCACAGTTATAGACCTTCATTGGGCGCGGCGAAATGGCCGAGTGCGGGCCGCTCATCATGCGTTTTGCTTTCACTCTTCAGGCGTTGCTGCTGTGAATCGGTGATGCGCTGCTACCTTCTTCTGCCTCAGTTACGTCGGCACCAGTTTTAACGGCTACAAGAACTGATGTGGATAAAGGACAAAACTACATCGTCATCGAGGCTTTCCCATTTTCACGACATGGCTTTGTGATGTCGCCTGGAAATCTCGCTATAAAGCATGCACAGTTATAGACCTTCTTCATTGGGCGCGGCGAAATGGCCGAGTGCGGGCCGCTCATCATGCGTTTTGCTTTCACTCTTCAGGCGTTGCTGCTGTGAATCGGTGATGCGCTGCTACCTGTTTCTGCCTCAGTTTCGTCGGCACCAGTTCTAACGGCTACAAGAACTGATGTGGATAAAGGACAAAACTACATCGGCATCGAGGCTTTCCCATTTTCAAGACATGGCTTTGTGATGTCACCTGGAAATCTCGCTATAAAGCATGCACAGTTATAGACCTTCTTCATTGGGCGCGGCGAAATGGCCGAGTGCGGGCCGCTCATCATGCGTTTTGCTTTCACTCTTCAGGCGTTGCTGCTGTGAATCGGTGATGCGCTGCTACCTGCTTCTGCCTCAGTTTCGTCGGCACCAGTTCTAACGGCTACAAGAACTGATGTGGATAAAGGACAAAACTACATCGGCATCGAGGCTTTCCCATTTTCAAGACATGGCTTTGTGATGTCACCTGGAAATCTCGCTATAAACATGCACAGTTATAGACCTTCTTCATTGGGCGCGGCGAAATGGCCGAGTGCGGGCCGCTCATCATGCGTTTTGCTTTCAGTCTTCAGGCGTTGCTGCTGTGAATCGGTGATGCGCTGCTACCTGCTTCTGCCTCAGTTTCGTCGGCACCAGTTCTAACGGCTACAAGAACTGATGTGGATAAAGGACAAAACTACATCGGCATCGAGGCTTTCCCATTTTCAAGACATGGCTTTGTGATGTCACCTGGAAATCTCGCTATAAAGCATGCACAGTTATAGAACTTCTTCATTGGGCGCGGCGAAATGGCCGAGTGCGGGCCGCTCATCATGCGTTTTGCTTTTACTCTTCAGGCGTTGCTGCTGTGAATCGGTGATGCGCTGCTACCTGCTTCTGCCTCAGTTTCGTCGGCACCAGTTCTAACGGCTACAAGAACTGATGAGGATAAAGGACAAAACTACACGTCATCGAGGCTTTCCCATTTTCAAGACATGGCTTTGTGATGTCACCTGGAAATCTCGCTATAAAGCATGCACAGTTATAGACCTTCTTCATTGGGCGCGGCGAAATGGCCGAGTGCGGGCCGCTCATCATGCGTTTTGCTTTCACTCTTCAGGCGTTGCTGCTGTGAATCGGTGATGCGCTGCTACCTGCTTCTGCCTCAGTTTCGTCGGCTCCAGTTCTAACGGCTACAAGAACTGATGTGGATAAAGGACAAAACTACATCGTCATCGAGGCTTTCCCATTTTCAAGACATGGCTTTGTGATGTCACCTGGAAATCTCGCTATAAAGCATGCACAGTTATAGACCTTCTTCATTGGGCGCGGCGAAATGGCCGAGTGCGGGCCGCTCATCATGCGTTTTGCTTTCACTCTTAAGGCGTTGCTGCTGTGAATCGGTGATGCGCTGCTACCTGCTTCTGCCTCAGTTTCGTCGGCACCAGGTCTAACGGCTACAAGAACTGATGTGGATGAAGGACAAAACTACATCGGCATCGAGGCTTTCCCATTTTCAAGACATGGCTTTGTGATGTCACCTGGAAATCTCGCTATAAAGCATGCACAGTTATAGACCTTCTTCATTGGGCGCGGCGAAATGGCCGAGTGCGGGCCGCTCATCATGCGTTTTGCTTTCGCTCTTCAGGCGTTGCTGCTGTGAATCGGTGATGCGCTGCTACCTGCTTCTGCCTCAGTTTCGTCGGCACCAGTTCTAACGGCTACAAGAACTGATGTGGATAAGGGACAAAACTACATCGGCATCGAGGCTTTCCCATTTTCAAGACATGGCTTTGTGATGTCACCTGGAAATCTCGCTATAAAGCATGCACAGTTATAGACCTTCTTCATTGGGCGCGGCGAAATGGCCGAGTGCGGGCCGCTCATCATGCGTTTTGCTTTCACTCTTCAGGCGTTGCTGCTGTGAATCGGTGATGCGCTGCTACCTGCTTCTGCCTCAGTTTCGTCGCCACCAGTTCTAACGGCTACAAAAACTGATGTGGATAAAGGACAAAACTACATCGGCATCGAGGCTTTCCCATTTTCAAGACATGGCTTTGTGATGTCACCTGGAAATCTCGCTATAAAGCATGCACAGTTATAGACCTTCTTCATTGGGCGCGGCGAAATGGCCGAGTGCGGGCCGCTCATCATGCGTTTTGCTTTCACTCTTCAGGCGTTGCTGCTGTGAATCGGTGATGCGCTGCTACCTGCTTCTGCCTCAGTTTCGTCGGCACCAGTTCTAACGGCTACAAGAACTGATGTGGATAAAGGACAAAACTACATCGGCATCGAGGCTTTCCCATTTTCAAGACATGGCTTTGTGATGTCACCTGGAAATCTCGCTATAAAGCATGCACAGTTATAGACCTTCTTCATTGGGCGCGGCGAAATGGCCGAGTGCGGGCCGCTCATCATGCGTTTTGCTTTCACTCTTCAGGCGTTGCTGCTGTGAATCGGTGATGCGCTGCTACCTGCTTCTGCCTCAGTTTCGTCGGCACCAGTTCTAACGGCTACAAGAACTGATGTGGATAAGGGACAAAACTACATCGGCATCGAGGCTTTCCCATTTTCAAGACATGGCTTTGTGATGTCACCTGGAAATCTCGCTATAAAGCATGCACAGTTATAGACCTTCTTCATTGGGCGCGGCGAAATGGCCGAGTGCGGGCCGCTCATCATGCGTTTTGCTTTCACTCTTCAGGCGTTGCTGCTGTGAATCGGTGATGCGCTGCTACCTGCTTCTGCCTCAGTTTCGTCGCCACCAGTTCTAACGGCTACAAAAACTGATGTGGATAAAGGACAAAACTACATCGGCATCGAGGCTTTCCCATTTTCAAGACATGGCTTTGTGATGTCACCTGGAAATCTCGCTATAAAGCATGCACAGTTATAGACCTTCTTCATTGGGCGCGGCGAAATGGCCGAGTGCGGGCCGCTCATCATGCGTTTTGCTTTCACTCTTCAGGCGTTGCTGCTGTGAATCGGTGATGCGCTGCTACCTGCTTCTGCCTCAGTTTCGTCGGCACCAGTTCTAACGGCTACAAGAACTGATGTGGATAAGGGACAAAACTACATCGGCATCGAGGCTTTCCCATTTTCAAGACATGGCTTTGTGATGTCACCTGGAAATCTCGCTATAAAGCATGCACAGTTATAGACCTTCTTCATTGGGCGCGGCGAAATGGCCGAGTGCGGGCCGCTCATCATGCGTTTTGCTTTCACTCTTCAGGCGTTGCTGCTGTGAATCGGTGATGCGCTGCTACCTGCTTCTGCCTCAGTTTCGTCGCCACCAGTTCTAACGGCTACAAAAACTGATGTGGATAAAGGACAAAACTACATCGGCATCGAGGCTTTCCCATTTTCAAGACATGGCTTTGTGATGTCACCTGGAAATCTCGCTATAAAGCATGCACAGTTATAGACCTTCTTCATTGGGCGCTGCGAAATGGCCGAGTGCGGGCCGCTCATCATGCGTTTTGCTTTCACTCTTCAGGCGTTGCTGCTGTGAATCGGTGATGCGCTGCTACCTGCTTCTGCCTCAGTTTCGTCGGCACCAGTTCTAACGGCTACAAGAACTGATGTGGATAAAGGACAAAACTACATCGGCATCGAGGCTTTCCCATTTTCAAGACATGGCTTTGTGATGTCACCTTGAAATCTCGCTATAAAGCATGCACAGCTATAGACCTTCATTGGGCGCGGCGAAATGGCCGAGTGCGGGCCGCTCATCATGCGTTTTGCTTTCACTCTTCAGGCGTTGCTGCTGTGAATCGGTGATGCGCTGCTACCTTCTTCTGCCTCAGTTACGTCGGCACCAGTTTTAACGGCTACAAGAACTGATGTGGATAAAGGACAAAACTACATCGTCATCGAGGCTTTCCCATTTTCACGACATGGCTTTGTGATGTCGCCTGGAAATCTCGCTATAAAGCATGCACAGTTATAGACCTTCTTCATTGGGCGCGGCGAAATGGCCGAGGGCGGGCCGCTCATCATGCGTTTTGCTTTCACTCTTCAGGCGTTGCTGCTGTGAATCGGTGATGCGCTGCTACCTGTTTCTGCCTCAGTTTCGTCGGCACCAGTTCTAACGGCTACAAGAACTGATGTGGATAAAGGACAAAACTACATCGGCATCGAGGCTTTCCCATTTTCAAGACATGGCTTTGTGATGTCACCTGGAAATCTCGCTATAAAGCATGCACAGTTATAGACCTTCTTCATTGGGCGCGGCGAAATGGCCGAGTGCGGGCCGCTCATCATGCGTTTTGCTTTCACTCTTCAGGCGTTGCTGCTGTGAATCGGTGATGCGCTGCTACCTGCTTCTGCCTCAGTTTCGTCGGCACCAGTTCTAACGGCTACAAGAACTGATGTGGATAAAGAACAAAACTACATCGGCATCGAGGCTTTCCCATTTTCAAGACATGGCTTTGTGATGTCACCTGGAAATCTCGCTATAAACATGCACAGTTATAGACCTTCTTCATTGGGCGCGGCGAAATGGCCGAGTGCGGGCCGCTCATCATGCGTTTTGCTTTCAGTCTTCAGGCGTTGCTGCTGTGAATCGGTGATGCGCTGCTACCTGCTTCTGCCTCAGTTTCGTCGGCACCAGTTCTAACGGCTACAAGAACTGATGTGGATAAAGGACAAAACTACATCGGCATCGAGGCTTTCCCATTTTCAAGACATGGCTTTGTGATGTCACCTGGAAATCTCGCTATAAAGCATGCACAGTTATAGACCTTCTTCATTGGGCGCGGCGAAATGGCCGAGTGCGGGCCGCTCATCATGCGTTTTGCTTTCACTCTTCAGGCATTGCTGCTGTGAATCGGTGATGCGCTGCTACCTGCTTCTGCCTCAGTTTTGTCGGCACCAGTTCTAACGGCTACAAGAACTGATGTGGATAAAGGACAAAACTACATTGTCATCGAGGCTTTCCCATTTTCAAGACATGGCTTTGTGATGTCACCTGGAAATCTCGCTATAAAGCATGCACAGTTATAGACCTTCTTCATTGGGCGCGGCGAAATGGCCGAGTGCGGGCCGCTCATCATGCGTTTTGCTTTCACTCTTCAGGCGTTGCTGCTGTGAATCGGTGATGCGCTGCTACCTGCTTCTGCCTCAGTTTCGTCGGCACCAGTTCTAACGGCTACAAGAACTGATGTGGATAAGGGACAAAACTACATCGGCATCGAGGCTTTCCCATTTTCAAGACATGGCTTTGTGATGTCACCTGGAAATCTCGCTATAAAGCATGCACAGTTATAGACCTTCTTCATTGGGCGCGGCGAAATGGCCGAGTGCGGGCCGCTCATCATGCGTTTTGCTTTCACTCTTCAGGCGTTGCTGCTGTGAATCGGTGATGCGCTGCTACCTGCTTCTGCCTCAGTTTCGTCGCCACCAGTTCTAACGGCTACAAAAACTGATGTGGATAAAGGACAAAACTACATCGGCATCGAGGCTTTCCCATTTTCAAGACATGGCTTTGTGGTGTCACCTGGAAATCTCGCTATAAAGCATGCACAGTTATAGACCTTCTTCATTGGGCGCGGCGAAATGGCCGAGTGCGGGCCGCTCATCATGCGTTTTGCTTTCACTCTTCAGGCGTTGCTGCTGTGAATCGGTGATGCGCTGCTACCTGCTTCTGCCTCAGTTTCGTCGGCACCAGTTCTAACGGCTACAAGAACTGATGTGGATAAAGGACAAAACTACATCGGCATCGAGGCTTTCCCATTTTCAAGACATGGCTTTGTGATGTCACCTGGAAATCTCGCTATAAAGCATGCACAGTTATAGACCTTCTTCATTGGGCGCGGCGAAATGGCCGAGTGCGGGCCGCTCATCATGCGTTTTGCTTTCACTCTTCAGGCGTTGCTGCTGTGAATCGGTGATGCGCTGCTACCTGCTTCTGCCTCAGTTTCGTCGGCACCAGTTCTAACGGCTACAAGAACTGATGTGGATAAGGGACAAAACTACATCGGCATCGAGGCTTTCCCATTTTCAAGACATGGCTTTGTGATGTCACCTGGAAATCTCGCTATAAAGCATGCACAGTTATAGACCTTCTTCATTGGGCGCGGCGAAATGGCCGAGTGCGGGCCGCTCATCATGCGTTTTGCTTTCACTCTTCAGGCGTTGCTGCTGTGAATCGGTGATGCGCTGCTACCTGCTTCTGCCTCAGTTTCGTCGCCACCAGTTCTAACGGCTACAAAAACTGATGTGGATAAAGGACAAAACTACATCGGCATCGAGGCTTTCCCATTTTCAAGACATGGCTTTGTGATGTCACCTGGAAATCTCGCTATAAAGCATGCACAGTTATAGACCTTCTTCATTGGGCGCGGCGAAATGGCCGAGTGCGGGCCGCTCATCATGCGTTTTGCTTTCACTCTTCAGGCGTTGCTGCTGTGAATCGGTGATGCGCTGCTACCTGCTTCTGCCTCAGTTTCGTCGGCACCAGGTCTAACGGCTACAAGAACTGATGTGGATAAAGGACAAAACTACATCGGCATCGAGGCTGTCCCATTTTCAAGACATGGCTTTGTGATGTCACCTGGAAATCTCGCTATAAAGCATGCACAGTTATAGACCTTCTTCATTGGGCGCGGCGAAATGGCCGAGTGCGGGCCGCTCATCATGCGTTTTGCTTTCACTCTTCAGGCGTTGCTGCTGTGAATCGGTGATGCGCTGCTACCTGCTTCTGCCTCAGTTTCGTCGGCACCAGTTCTAACGGCTACAAGAACTGATGTGGATAAGGGACAAAACTACATCGGCATCGAGGCTTTCCCATTTTCAAGACATGGCTTTGTGATGTCACCTGGAAATCTCGCTATAAAGCATGCACAGTTATAGACCTTCTTCATTGGGCGCGGCGAAATGGCCGAGTGCGGGCCGCTCATCATGCGTTTTGCTTTCACTCTTCAGGCGTTGCTGCTGTGAATCGGTGATGCGCTGCTACCTGCTTCTGCCTCAGTTTCGTCGCCACCAGTTCTAATGGCTACAAAAACTGATGTGGATAAAGGACAAAACTACATCGGCATCGAGGCTTTCCCATTTTCAAGACATGGCTTTGTGATGTCACCTGGAAATCTCGCTATAAAGCATGCACAGTTATAGACCTTCTTCATTGGGCGCGGCGAAATGGCCGAGTGCGGGCCGCTCATCATGCGTTTTGCTTTCACTCTTCAGGCGTTCGTGCTGTGAATCGGTGATGCGCTGCTACCTGCTTCTGCCTCAGTTTCGTCGGCACCAGTTCTAACGGCTACAAGAACTGATGTGGATAAAGGACAAAACTACATCAGCATCGAGGCTTTCCCATTTTCAAGACATGGCTTTGTGATGTCACCTTGAAATCTCGCTATAAAGCATGCACAGCTATAGACCTTCATTGGGCGCGGCGAAATGGCCGAGTGCGGGCCGCTCATCATGCGTTTTGCTTTCACCCTTCAGGCGTTGCTGCTGTGAATCGGTGATGCGCTGCTACCTTCTTCTGCCTCAGTTACGTCGGCACCAGTTTTAACGGCTACAAGAACTGATGTGGATAAAGGACAAAACTACATCGTCATCGAGGCTTTCCCATTTTCACGACATGGCTTTGTGATGTCGCCTGGAAATCTCGCTATAAAGCATGCACAGTTATAGACCTTCTTCATTGGGCGCGGCGAAATGGCCGAGGGCGGGCCGCTCATCATGCGTTTTGCTTTCACTCTTCAGGCGCTGCTGCTGTGAATCGGTGATGCGCTGCTACCTGTTTCTGCCTCAGTTTCGTCGGCACCAGTTCTAACGGCTACAAGAACTGATGTGGATAAAGGACAAAACTACATCGGCATCGAGGCTTTCCCATTTTCAAGACATGGCTTTGTGATGTCACCTGGAAATCTCGCTATAAAGCATGCACAGTTATAGACCTTCTTCATTGGGCGCGGCGAAATGGCCGAGTGCGGGCCGCTCATCATGCGTTTTGCTTTCACTCTTCAGGCGTTGCTGCTGTGAATCGGTGATGCGCTGCTACCTGCTTCTGCCTCAGTTTCGTCGGCACCAGTTCTAACGGCTACAAGAACTGATGTGGATAAAGGACAAAACTACATCGTCATCGAGGCTTTCCCATTTTCAAGACATGGCTTTGTGATGTCACCTGGAAATCTCGCTATAAAGCATGCACAGTTATAGACCTTCATTGGGCGCGGCGAAATGGCCGAGTGCGGGCCGCTCATCATGCGTTTTGCTTTCACTCTTCAGGCGTTGCTGCTGTGAATCGGTGATGCGCTGCTACCTTCTTCTGCCTCAGTTACGTCGGCACCAGTTTTAACGGCTACAAGAACTGATGTGGATAAAGGACAAAACTACATCGTCATCGAGGCTTTCCCATTTTCACGACATGGCTTTGTGATGTCGCCTGGAAATCTCGCTATAAAGCATGCACAGTTATAGACCTTCTTCATTGGGCGCGGCGAAATGGCCGAGTGCGGGCCGCTCATCATGCGTTTTGCTTTCACTCTTCAGGCGTTGCTGCTGTGAATCGGTGATGCGCTGCTACCTGTTTCTGCCTCAGTTTCGTCGGCACCAGTTCTAACGGCTACAAGAACTGATGTGGATAAAGGACAAAACTACATCGGCATCGAGGCTTTCCCATTTTCAAGACATGGCTTTGTGATGTCACCTGGAAATCTCGCTATAAAGCATGCACAGTTATAGACCTTCTTCATTGGGCGCGGCGAAATGGCCGAGTGCGGGCCGCTCATCATGCGTTTTGCTTTCACTCTTCAGGCGTTGCTGCTGTGAATCGGTGATGCGCTGCTACCTGCTTCTGCCTCAGTTTCGTCGGCACCAGTTCTAACGGCTACAAGAACTGATGTGGATAAAGGACAAAACTACATCGGCATCGAGGCTTTCCCATTTTCAAGACATGGCTTTGTGATGTCACCTGGAAATCTCGCTATAAACATGCACAGTTATAGACCTTCTTCATTGGGCGCGGCGAAATGGCCGAGTGCGGGCCGCTCATCATGCGTTTTGCTTTCAGTCTTCAGGCGTTGCTGCTGTGAATCGGTGATGCGCTGCTACCTGCTTCTGCCTCAGTTTCGTCGGCACCAGTTCTAACGGCTACAAGAACTGATGTGGATAAAGGACAAAACTACATCGGCATCGAGGCTTTCCCATTTTCAAGACATGGCTTTGTGATGTCACCTGGAAATCTCGCTATAAAGCATGCACAGTTATATAACTTCTTCATTGGGCGCGGCGAAATGGCCGAGTGCGGGCCGCTCATCATGCGTTTTGCTTTTACTCTTCAGGCGTTGCTGCTGTGAATCGGTGATGCGCTGCTACCTGCTTCTGCCTCAGTTTCGTCGGCACCAGTTCTAACGGCTACAAGAACTGATGAGGATAAAGGACAAAACTACACGTCATCGAGGCTTTCCCATTTTCAAGACATGGCTTTGTGATGTCACCTGGAAATCTCGCTATAAAGCATGCACAGTTATAGACCTTCTTCATTGGGCGCGGCGAAATGGCCGAGTGCGGGCCGCTCATCATGCGTTTTGCTTTCACTCTTCAGGCGTTGCTGCTGTGAATCGGTGATGCGCTGCTACCTGCTTCTGCCTCAGTTTCGTCGGCTCCAGTTCTAACGGCTACAAGAACTGATGTGGATAAAGGACAAAACTACATCGTCATCGAGGCTTTCCCATTTTCAAGACATGGCTTTGTGATGTCACCTGGAAATCTCGCTATAAAGCATGCACAGTTATAGACCTTCTTCATTGGGCGCGGCGAAATGGCCGAGTGCGGGCCGCTCATCATGCGTTTTGCTTTCACTCTTAAGGCGTTGCTGCTGTGAATCGGTGATGCGCTGCTACCTGCTTCTGCCTCAGTTTCGTCGGCACCAGGTCTAACGGCTACAAGAACTGATGTGGATAAAGGACAAAACTACATCGGCATCGAGGCTTTCCCATTTTCAAGACATGGCTTTGTGATGTCACCTGGAAATCTCGCTATAAAGCATGCACAGTTATAGACCTTCTTCATTGGGCGCGGCGAAATGGCCGAGTGCGGGCCGCTCATCACGCGTTTTGCTTTCGCTCTTCAGGCGTTGCTGCTGTGAATCGGTGATGCGCTGCTACCTGCTTCTGCCTCAGTTTCGTCGGCACCAGTTCTAACGGCTACAAGAACTGATGTGGATAAGGGACAAAACTACATCGGCATCGAGGCTTTCCCATTTTCAAGACATGGCTTCGTGATGTCACCTGGAAATCTCGCTATAAAGCATGCACAGTTATAGACCTTCTTCATTGGGCGCGGCGAAATGGCCGAGTGCGGGCCGTTCATCATGCGTTTTGCTTTCACTCTTCAGGCGTTGCTGCTGTGAATCGGTGATGCGCTGCTACCTGCTTCTGCCTCAGTTTCGTCGCCACCAGTTCTAACGGCTACAAAAACTGATGTGGATAAAGGACAAAACTACATCGGCATCGAGGCTTTCCCATTTTCAAGACATGGCTTTGTGATGTCACCTGGAAATCTCGCTATAAAGCATGCACAGTTATAGACCTTCTTCATTGGGCGCGGCGAAATGGCCGAGTGCGGGCCGCTCATCATGCGTTTTGCTTTCACTCTTCAGGCGTTGCTGCTGTGAATCGGTGATGCGCTGCTACCTGCTTCTGCCTCAGTTTCGTCGGCACCAGTTCTAACGGCTACAAGAACTGATGTGGATAAAGGACAAAACTACATCGGCATCGAGGCTTTCCCATTTTCAAGACATGGCTTTGTGATGTCACCTGGAAATCTCGCTATAAAGCATGCACAGTTATAGACCTTCTTCATTGGGCGCGGCGAAATGGCCGAGTGCGGGCCGCTCATCATGCGTTTTGCTTTCACTCTTCAGGCGTTGCTGCTGTGAATCGGTGATGCGCTGCTACCTGCTTCTGCCTCAGTTTCGTCGGCACCAGTTCTAACGGCTACAAGAACTGATGTGGATAAGGGACAAAACTACATCGGCATCGAGGCTTTCCCATTTTCAAGACATGGCTTTGTGATGTCACCTGGAAATCTCGCTATAAAGCATGCACAGTTATAGACCTTCTTCATTGGGCGCGGCGAAATGGCCGAGTGCGGGCCGCTCATCATGCGTTTTGCTTTCACTCTTCAGGCGTTGCTGCTGTGAATCGGTGATGCGCTGCTACCTGCTTCTGCCTCAGTTTCGTCGCCACCAGTTCTAACGGCTACAAAAACTGATGTGGATAAAGGACAAAACTACATCGGCATCGAGGCTTTCCCATTTTCAAGACATGGCTTTGTGATGTCACCTGGAAATCTCGCTATAAAGCATGCACAGTTATAGACCTTCTTCATTGGGCGCGGCGAAATGGCCGAGTGCGGGCCGCTCATCATGCGTTTTGCTTTCACTCTTCAGGCGTTGCTGCTGTGAATCGGTGATGCGCTGCTACCTGCTTCTGCCTCAGTTTCGTCGGCACCAGTTCTAACGGCTACAAGAACTGATGTGGATAAGGGACAAAACTACATCGGCATCGAGGCTTTCCCATTTTCAAGACATGGCTTTGTGATGTCACCTGGAAATCTCGCTATAAAGCATGCACAGTTATAGACCTTCTTCATTGGGCGCGGCGAAATGGCCGAGTGCGGGCCGCTCATCATGCGTTTTGCTTTCACTCTTCAGGCGTTGCTGCTGTGAATCGGTGATGCGCTGCTACCTGCTTCTGCCTCAGTTTCGTCGCCACCAGTTCTAACGGCTACAAAAACTGATGTGGATAAAGGACAAAACTACATCGGCATCGAGGCTTTCCCATTTTCAAGACATGGCTTTGTGATGTCACCTGGAAATCTCGCTATAAAGCATGCACAGTTATAGACCTTCTTCATTGGGCGCTGCGAAATGGCCGAGTGCGGGCCGCTCATCATGCGTTTTGCTTTCACTCGTCAGGCGTTGCTGCTGTGAATCGGTGATGCGCTGCTACCTGCTTCTGCCTCAGTTTCGTCGGCACCAGTTCTAACGGCTACAAGAACTGATGTGGATAAAGGACAAAACTACATCGGCATCGAGGCTTTCCCATTTTCAAGACATGGCTTTGTGATGTCACCTTGAAATCTCGCTATAAAGCATGCACAGCTATAGACCTTCATTGGGCGCGGCGAAATGGCCGAGTGCGGGCCGCTCATCATGCGTTTTGCTTTCACTCTTCAGGCGTTGCTGCTGTGAATCGGTGATGCGCTGCTACCTTCTTCTGCCTCAGTTACGTCGGCACCAGTTTTAACGGCTACAAGAACTGATGTGGATAAGGGACAAAACTACATCGGCATCGAGGCTTTCCCATTTTCAAGACATGGCTTTGTGATGTCACCTGGAAATCTCGCTATAAAGCATGCACAGTTATAGACCTTCTTCATTGGGCGCGGCGAAATGGCCGAGTGCGGGCCGCTCATCATGCGTTTTGCTTTCACTCTTCAGGCGTTGCTGCTGTGAATCGGTGATGCGCTGCTACCTGCTTCTGCCTCAGTTTCGTCGCCACCAGTTCTAACGGCTACAAAAACTGATGTGGATAAAGGACAAAACTACATCGGCATCGAGGCTTTCCCATTTTCAAGACATGGCTTTGTGATGTCACCTGGAAATCTCGCTATAAAGCATGCACAGTTATAGACCTTCTTCATTGGGCGCTGCGAAATGGCCGAGTGCGGGCCGCTCATCATGCGTTTTGCTTTCACTCGTCAGGCGTTGCTGCTGTGAATCGGTGATGCGCTGCTACCTGCTTCTGCCTCAGTTTCGTCGGCACCAGTTCTAACGGCTACAAGAACTGATGTGGATAAAGGACAAAACTACATCGGCATCGAGGCTTTCCCATTTTCAAGACATGGCTTTGTGATGTCACCTTGAAATCTCGCTATAAAGCATGCACAGCTATAGACCTTCATTGGGCGCGGCGAAATGGCCGAGTGCGGGCCGCTCATCATGCGTTTTGCTTTCACTCTTCAGGCGTTGCTGCTGTGAATCGGTGATGCGCTGCTACCTTCTTCTGCCTCAGTTACGTCGGCACCAGTTTTAACGGCTACAAGAACTGATGTGGATAAAGGACAAAACTACATCGTCATCGAGGCTTTCCCATTTTCACGACATGGCTTTGTGATGTCGCCTGGAAATCTCGCTATAAAGCATGCACAGTTATAGACCTTCTTCATTGGGCGCGGCGAAATGGCCGAGGGCGGGCCGCTCATCATGCGTTTTGCTTTCACTCTTCAGGCGTTGCTGCTGTGAATCGGTGATGCGCTGCTACCTGTTTCTGCCTCAGTTTCGTCGGCACCAGTTCTAACGGCTACAAGAACTGATGTGGATAAAGGACAAAACTACATCGGCATCGAGGCTTTCCCATTTTCAAGACATGGCTTTGTGATGTCACCTGGAAATCTCGCTATAAAGCATGCACAGTTATAGACCTTCTTCATTGGGCGCGGCGAAATGGCCGAGTGCGGGCCGCTCATCATGCGTTTTGCTTTCACTCTTCAGGCGTTGCTGCTGTGAATCGGTGATGCGCTGCTACCTGCTTCTGCCTCAGTTTCGTCGGCACCAGTTCTAACGGCTACAAGAACTGATGTGGATAAAGGACAAAACTACATCGGCATCGAGGCTTTCCCATTTTCAAGACATGGCTTTGTGATGTCACCTGGAAATCTCGCTATAAACATGCACAGTTATAGACCTTCTTCATTGGGCGCGGCGAAATGGCCGAGTGCGGGCCGCTCATCATGCGTTTTGCTTTCAGTCTTCAGGCGTTGCTGCTGTGAATCGGTGATGCGCTGCTACCTGCTTCTGCCTCAGTTTCGTCGGCACCAGTTCTAACGGCTACAAGAACTGATGTGGATAAAGGACAAAACTACATCGGCATCGAGGCTTTCCCATTTTCAAGACATGGCTTTGTGATGTCACCTGGAAATCTCGCTATAAAGCATGCACAGTTATAGACCTTCTTTATTGGGCGCGGCGAAATGGCCGAGTGCGGGCCGCTCATCATGCGTTTTGCTTTCACTCTTCAGGCATTGCTGCTGTGAATCGGTGATGCGCTGCTACCTGCTTCTGCCTCAGTTTTGTCGGCACCAGTTCTAACGGCTACAAGAACTGATGTGGATAAAGGACAAAACTACATTGTCATCGAGGCTTTCCCATTTTCAAGACATGGCTTTGTGATGTCACCTGGAAATCTCGCTATAAAGCATGCACAGTTATAGACCTTCTTCTTTGGGCGCGGCGAAATGGCCGAGTGCGGGCCGCTCATCATGCGTTTTGCTTTCACTCTTCAGGCGTTGCTGCTGTGAATCGGTGATGCGCTGCTACCTGCTTCTGCCTCAGTTTCGTCGGCACCAGTTCTAACGGCTACAAGAACTGATGTGGATAAGGGACAAAACTACATCGGCATCGAGGCTTTCCCATTTTCAAGACATGGCTTTGTGATGTCACCTGGAAATCTCGCTATAAAGCATGCACAGTTATAGACCTTCTTCATTGGGCGCGGCGAAATGGCCGAGTGCGGGCCGCTCATCATGCGTTTTGCTTTCACTCTTCAGGCGTTGCTGCTGTGAATCGGTGATGCGCTGCTACCTGCTTCTGCCTCAGTTTCGTCGCCACCAGTTCTAACGGCTACAAAAACTGATGTGGATAAAGGACAAAACTACATCGGCATCGAGGCTTTCCCATTTTCAAGACATGGCTTTGTGGTGTCACCTGGAAATCTCGCTATAAAGCATGCACAGTTATAGACCTTCTTCATTGGGCGCGGCGAAATGGCCGAGTGCGGGCCGCTCATCATGCGTTTTGCTTTCACTCTTCAGGCGTTGCTGCTGTGAATCGGTGATGCGCTGCTACCTGCTTCTGCCTCAGTTTCGTCGGCACCAGTTCTAACGGCTACAAGAACTGATGTGGATAAAGGACAAAACTACATCGGCATCGAGGCTTTCCCATTTTCAAGACATGGCTTTGTGATGTCACCTGGAAATCTCGCTATAAAGCATGCACAGTTATAGACCTTCTTCATTGGGCGCGGCGAAATGGCCGAGTGCGGGCCGCTCATCATGCGTTTTGCTTTCACTCTTCAGGCGTTGCTGCTGTGAATCGGTGATGCGCTGCTACCTGCTTCTGCCTCAGTTTCGTCGGCACCAGTTCTAACGGCTACAAGAACTGATGTGGATAAGGGACAAAACTACATCGGCATCGAGGCTTTCCCATTTTCAAGACATGGCTTTGTGATGTCACCTGGAAATCTCGCTATAAAGCATGCACAGTTATAGACCTTCTTCATTGGGCGCGGCGAAATGGCCGAGTGCGGGCCGCTCATCATGCGTTTTGCTTTCACTCTTCAGGCGTTGCTGCTGTGAATCGGTGATGCGCTGCTACCTGCTTCTGCCTCAGTTTCGTCGCCACCAGTTCTAACGGCTACAAAAACTGATGTGGATAAAGGACAAAACTACATCGGCATCGAGGCTTTCCCATTTTCAAGACATGGCTTTGTGATGTCACCTGGAAATCTCGCTATAAAGCATGCACAGTTATAGACCTTCTTCATTGGGCGCGGCGAAATGGCCGAGTGCGGGCCGCTCATCATGCGTTTTGCTTTCACTCTTCAGGCGTTGCTGCTGTGAATCGGTGATGCGCTGCTACCTGCTTCTGCCTCAGTTTCGTCGGCACCAGTTCTAACGGCTACAAGAACTGATGTGGATAAAGGACAAAACTACATCGGCATCGAGGCTTTCCCATTTTCAAGACATGGCTTTGTGATGTCACCTGGAAATCTCGCTATTAAGCATGCACAGTTATAGACCTTCTTCATTGGGCGCGGCGAAATGGCCGAGTGCGGGCCGCTCATCATGCGTTTTGCTTTCACTCTTCAGGCGTTGCTGCTGTGAATCGGTGATGCGCTGCTACCTGCTTCTGCCTCAGTTTCGTCGGCACCAGTTCTAACGGCTACAAGAACTGATGTGGATAAAGGACAAAACTACATCGGCATCGAGGCTTTCCCATTTTCAAGACATGGCTTTGTGATGTCACCTGGAAATCTCGCTATAAAGCATGCACAGTTATAGACCTTCTTCATTGGGCGCGGCGAAATGGCCGAGTGCGGGCCGCTCATCATGCGTTTTGCTTTCACTCTTCAGGCGTTGCTGCTGTGAATCGGTGATGCGCTGCTACCTGCTTCTGCCTCAGTTTCGTCGGCACCAGTTCTAACGGCTACAAGAACTGATGTGGATAAGGGACAAAACTACATCGGCATCGAGGCTTTCCCATTTTCAAGACATGGCTTTGTGATGTCACCTGGAAATCTCGCTATAAAGCATGCACAGTTATAGACCTTCTTCATTGGGCGCGGCGAAATGGCCGAGTGCGGGCCGCTCATCATGCGTTTTGCTTTCACTCTTCGGGCGTTGCTGCTGTGAATCGGTGATGCGCTGCTACCTGCTTCTGCCTCAGTTTCGTCGCCACCAGTTCTAACGGCTACAAAAACTGATGTGGATAAAGGACAAAACAACATCGGCATCGAGGCTTTCCCATTTTCAAGACATGGCTTTGTGATGTCACCTGGAAATCTCGCTATAAAGCATGCACAGTTATAGACCTTCTTCATTGGGCGCGGCGAAATGGCCGAGTGCGGGCCGCTCATCATGCGTTTTGCTTTCACTCTTCAGGCGTTGCTGCTGTGAATCGGTGATGCGCTGCTACCTGCTTCTGCCTCAGTTTCGTCGGCACCAGTTCTAACGGCTACAAGAACTGATGTGGATAAAGGACAAAACTACATCGGCATCGAGGCTTTCCCATTTTCAAGACATGGCTTTGTGATGTCACCTTGAAATCTCGCTATAAAGCATGCACAGCTATAGACCTTCATTGGGCGCGGCGAAATGGCCGAGTGCGGGCCGCTCATCATGCGTTTTGCTTTCACTCTTCAGGCGTTGCTGCTGTGAATCGATGATGCGCTGCTACCTGCTTCTGCCTCAGTTTCGTCGGCACCAGTTCTAACGGCTACAAGAACTGATGTGGATAAAGGACAAAACTACATCGGCATCGAGGCTTTCCCATTTTCAAGACATGGCTTTGTGATGTCACCTGGAAATCTCGCTATAAAGCATGCACAGTTATAGACCTTCTTCATTGGGCGCGGCGAAATGGCCGAGTGCGGGCCGCTCATCATGCGTTTTGCTTTCACTCTTCAGGCATTGCTGCTGTGAATCGGTGATGCGCTGCTACCTGCTTCTGCCTCAGTTTTGTCGGCACCAGTTCTAACGGCTACAAGAACTGATGTGGATAAAGGACAAAACTACATTGTCATCGAGGCTTTCCCATTTTCAAGACATGGCTTTGTGATGTCACCTGGAAATCTCGCTATAAAGCATGCACAGTTATAGACCTTCTTCATTGGGCGCGGCGAAATGGCCGAGTGCGGGCCGCTCATCATGCGTTTTGCTTTCACTCTTCAGGCGTTGCTGCTGTGAATCGGTGATGCGCTGCTACCTGCTTCTGCCTCAGTTTTGTCGGCACCAGGTCTAACGGCTACAAGAACTGATGTGGATAAAGGACAAAACTACATCGGCATCGAGGCTTTCCCATTTTCAAGACATGGCTTTGTGATGTCACCTGGAAATCTCGCTATAAAGCATGCACAGTTATAGACCTTCTTCATTGGGCGCGGCGAAATGGCCGAGTGCGGGCCGCTCATCATGCGTTTTGCTTTCACTCTTCAGGCGTTGCTGCTGTGAATCGGTGATGCGCTGCTACCTGCTTCTGCCTCAGTTTCGTCGGCACCAGTTCTAACGGCTACAAGAACTGATGTGGATAAGGGACAAAACTACATCGGCATCGAGGCTTTCCCATTTTCAAGACATGGCTTTGTGATGTCACCTGGAAATCTCGCTATAAAGCATGCACAGTTATAGACCTTCTTCATTGGGCGCGGCGAAATGGCCGAGTGCGGGCCGCTCATCATGCGTTTTGCTTTCACTCTTCAGGCGTTGCTGCTGTGAATCGGTGATGCGCTGCTACCTGCTTCTGCCTCAGTTTCGTCGGCACCAGTTCTAACGGCTACAAAAACTGATGTGGATAAAGGACAAAACTACATCGGCATCGAGGCTTTCCCATTTTCAAGACATGGCTTTGTGATGTCACCTTGAAATCTCGCTATAAAGCATGCACAGCTATAGACCTTCATTGGGCGCGGCGAAATGGCCGAGTGCGGGCCGCTCATCATGCGTTTTGCTTTCACCCTTCAGGCGTTGCTGCTGTGAATCGGTGATGCGCTGCTACCTTCTTCTGCCTCAGTTACGTCGGCACCAGTTTTAACGGCTACAAGAACTGATGTGGATAAAGGACAAAACTACATCGTCATCGAGGCTTTCCCATTTTCAAGACATGGCTTTGTGATGTCACCTGGAAATCTCGCTATAAAGCATGCACAGTTATAGACCTTCTTCATTGGGCGCGGTGAAATGGCCGAGTGCGGGCCGCTCATCATGCGTTTTGCTTTCACTCTTCAGGCGTTGCTGCTGTGAATCGGTGATGCGCTGCTACCTGCTTCTGCCTCAGTTTCGTCGGCACCAGGTCTAACGGCTACAAGAACTGATGTGGATAAAGGACAAAACTACATCGGCATCGAGGCTTTCCCATTTTCAAGACATGGCTTTGTGATGTCACCTGGAAATCTCGCTATAAAGCATGCACAGTTATAGACCTTCTTCATTGGGCGCGGCGAAATGGCCGAGTGCGGGCCGCTCATCATGCGTTTTGCTTTCACTCTTCAGGCGTTGCTGCTGTGAATCGGTGATGCGCTGCCACCTGCTTCTGCCTCAGTTTCGTCGGCACCAGTTCTAACGGCTACAAGAACTGATGTGGATAAGGGACAAAACTACATCGGCATCGAGGCTTTCCCATTTTCAAGACATGGCTTTGTGATGTCACCTGGAAATCTCGCTATAAAGCATGCACAGTTATAGACCTTCTTCATTGGGCGCGGCGAAATGGCCGAGTGCGGGCCGCTCATCATGCGTTTTGCTTTCACTCTTCAGGCGTTGCTGCTGTGAATCGGTGATGCGCTGCTACCTGCTTCTGCCTCAGTTTCGTCGCCACCAGTTCTAACGGCTACAAAAACTGATGTGGATAAAGGACAAAACTACATCGGCATCGAGGCTTTCCCATTTTCAAGACATGGCTTTGTGATGTCACCTGGAAATCTCGCTATAAAGCATGCACAGTTATAGACCTTCTTCATTGGGCGCGGCGAAATGGCCGAGTGCGGGCCGCTCATCATGCGTTTTGCTTTCACTCTTCAGGCGTTGCTGCTGTGAATCGGTGATGCGCTGCTACCTGCTTCTGCCTCAGTTTCGTCGGCACCAGTTCTAACGGCTACAAGAACTGATGTGGATAAAGGACAAAACTACATCGGCATCGAGGCTTTCCCATTTTCAAGACATGGCTTTGTGATGTCACCTGGAAATCTCGCTATAAAGCATGCACAGTTATAGACCTTCTTCATTGGGCGCGGCGAAATGGCCGAGTGCGGGCCGCTCATCATGCATTTTGCTTTCAGTCTTCAGGCGTTGCTGCTGTGAATCGGTGATGCGCTGCTACCTGCTTCTGCCTCAGTTTCGTCGGCACCAGTTCTAACGGCTACAAGAACTGATGTGGATAAAGGACAAAACTACATCGGCATCGAGGCTTTCCCATTTTCAAGACATGGCTTTGTGATGTCACCTTGAAATCTCGCTATAAAGCATGCACAGCTATAGACCTTCATTGGGCGCGGCGAAATGGCCGAGTGCGGGCCGCTCATCATGCGTTTTGCTTTCACTCTTCAGGCGTTGCTGCTGTGAATCGGTGATGCGCTGCTACCTTCTTCTGCCTCAGTTACGTCGGCACCAGTTTTAACGGCTACAAGAACTGATGTGGATAAAGGACAAAACTACATCGTCATCGAGGCTTTCCCATTTTCACGACATGGCTTTGTGATGTCGCCTGGAAATCTCGCTATAAAGCATGCACAGTTATAGACCTTCTTCATTGGGCGCTGCGAAATGGCCGAGTGCGGGCCGCTCATCATGCGTTTTGCTTTCACTCTTCAGGCGTTGCTGCTGTGAATCGGTGATGCGCTGCTACCTGCTTCTGCCTCAGTTTTGTCGGCACCAGTTCTAACGGCTACAAGAACTGATGTGGATAAAGGACAAAACTACATTGTCATCGAGGCTTTCCCATTTTCAAGACATGGCTTTGTGATGTCACCTGGAAATCTCGCTATAAAGCATGCACAGTTATAGACCTTCTTCATTGGGCGCGGCGAAATGGCCGAGGGCGGGCCGCTCATCATGCGTTTTGCTTTCACTCTTCAGGCGTTGCTGCTGTGAATCGGTGATGCGCTGCTACCTGTTTCTGCCTCAGTTTCGTCGGCACCAGTTCTAACGGCTACAAAAACTGATGTGGATAAAGGACAAAACTACATCGGCATCGAGGCTTTCCCATTTTCAAGACATGGCTTTGTGATGTCACCTGGAAATCTCGCTATAAAGCATGCACAGTTATAGACCTTCTTCATTGGGCGCGGCGAAATGGCCGAGTGCGGGCCGCTCATCATGCGTTTTGCTTTCACTCTTCAGGCGTTGCTGCTGTGAATCGGTGATGAGCTGCTACCTGCTTCTGCCTCAGTTTCGTCGGCACCAGTTCTAACGGCTACAAGAACTGATGTGGATAAAGGACAAAACTACATCGGCATCGAGGCTTTCCCATTTTCAAGACATGGCTTTGTGATGTCACCTTGAAATCTCGCTATAAAGCATGCACAGCTATAGACCTTCATTGGGCGCGGCGAAATGGCCGAGTGCGGGCCGCTCATCATGCGCTTTGCTTTCACCCTTCAGGCGTTGCTGCTGTGAATCGGTGATGCGCTGCTACCTTCTTCTGCCTCAGTTACGTCGGCACCAGTTTTAACGGCTACAAGAACTGATGTGGATAAAGGACAAAACTACATCGTCATCGAGGCTTTCCCATTTTCAAGACATGGCTTTGTGATGTCACCTGGAAATCTCGCTATAAAGCATGCAAAGTTATAGACCTTCTTCATTGGGCGCGGCGAAATGGCCGAGTGCGGGCCGCTCATCATGCGTTTTGCTTTCACTCTTCAGGCGTTGCTGCTGTGAATCGGTGATGCGCTGCTACCTGCTTCTGCCTCAGTTTCGTCGGCACCAGGTCTAACGGCTACAAGAACTGATGTGGATAAAGGACAAAACTACATCGGCATCGAGGCTTTCCCATTTTCAAGACATGGCTTTGTGATGTCACCTGGAAATCTCGCTATAAAGCATGCACAGTTATAGACCTTCTTCATTGGGCGCGGCGAAATGGCCGAGTGCGGGCCGCTCATCATGCGTTTTGCTTTCACTCTTCAGGCGTTGCTGCTGTGAATCGGTGATGCGCTGCCACCTGCTTCTGCCTCAGTTTCGTCGGCACCAGTTCTAACGGCTACAAGAACTGATGTGGATAAGGGACAAAACTACATCGGCATCGAGGCTTTCCCATTTTCAAGACATGGCTTTGTGATGTCACCTGGAAATCTCGCTATAAAGCATGCACAGTTATAGACCTTCTTCATTGGGCGCGGCGAAATGGCCGAGTGCGGGCCGCTCATCATGCGTTTTGCTTTCACTCTTCAGGCGTTGCTGCTGTGAATCGGTGATGCGCTGCTACCTGCTTCTGCCTCAGTTTCGTCGCCACCAGTTCTAACGGCTACAAAAACTGATGTGGATAAAGGACAAAACTACATCGGCATCGAGGCTTTCCCATTTTCAAGACATGGCTTTGTGATGTCACCTGGAAATCTCGCTATAAAGCATGCACAGTTATAGACCTTCTTCATTGGGCGCGGCGAAATGGCCGAGTGCGGGCCGCTCATCATGCGTTTTGCTTTCACTCTTCACGCGTTGCTGCTGTGAATCGGTGATGCGCTGCTACCTGCTTCTGCCTCAGTTTCGTCGGCACCAGTTCTAACGGCTACAAGAACTGATGTGGATAAAGGACAAAACTACATCGGCATCGAGGCTTTCCCATTTTCAAGACATGGCTTTGTGATGTCACCTGGAAATCTCGCTATAAAGCATGCACAGTTATAGACCTTCTTCATTGGGCGCGGCGAAATGGCCGAGTGCGGGCCGCTCATCATGCATTTTGCTTTCACTCTTCAGGCGTTGCTGCTGTGAATCGGTGATGCGCTGCTACCTGCTTCTGCCTCAGTTTCGTCGGCACCAGTTCTAATGGCTACAAGAACTGATGTGGATAAAGGACAAAACTACATCGGCATCGAGGCTTTCCCATTTTCAAGACATGGCTTTGTGATGTCACCTTGAAATCTCGCTATAAAGCATGCACAGCTATAGACCTTCATTGGGCGCGGCGAAATGGCCGAGTGCGGGCCGCTCATCATGCGTTTTGCTTTCACTCTTCAGGCGTTGCTGCTGTGAATCGGTGATGCGCTGCTACCTTCTTCTGCCTCAGTTACGTCGGCACCAGTTTTAACGGCTACAAGAACTGATGTGGATAAAGGACAAAACTACATCGTCATCGAGGCTTTCCCATTTTCACGACATGGCTTTGTGATGTCGCCTGGAAATCTCGCTATAAAGCATGCACAGTTATAGACCTTCTTCATTGGGCGCGGCGAAATGGCCGAGTGCGGGCCGCTCATCATGCGTTTTGCTTTCACTCTTCAGGCGTTGCTGCTGTGAATCGGTGATGCGCTGCTACCTGCTTCTGTCTCAGTTTTGTCGGCACCAGTTCTAACGGCTACAAGAACTGATGTGGATAAAGGACAAAACTACATTGTCATCGAGGCTTTCCCATTTTCAAGACATGGCTTTGTGATGTCACCTGGAAATCTCGCTATAAAGCATGCACAGTTATAGACCTTCTTCATTGGGCGCGGCGAAATGGCCGAGTGCGGGCCGCTCATCATGCGTTTTGCTTTCACTCTTCAGGCGTTGCTGCTGTGAATCGGTGATGCGCTGCTACCTGCTTCTGCCTCAGTTTTGTCGGCACCAGGTCTAACGGCTGCAAGAACTGATGTGGATAAAGGACAAAACTACATCGGCATCGAGGCTTTCCCATTTTCAAGACATGGCTTTGTGATGTCACCTGGAAATCTCGCTATAAAGCATGCACAGTTATAGACATTCTTCATTGGGCGCGGCGAAATGGCCGAGTGCGGGCCGCTCATCATGCGTTTTGCTTTCACTCTTCAGGCGTTGCTGCTGTGAATCGGTGATGCGCTGCTACCTGCTTCTGCCTCAGTTTCGTCGGCACCAGTTCTAACGGCTACAAGAACTGATGTGGATAAGGGACAAAACTACATCGGCATCGAGGCTTTCCCATTTTCAAGACATGGCTTTGTGATGTCACCTGGAAATCTCGCTATAAAGCATGCACAGTTATAGACCTTCTTCATTGGGCGCGGCGAAATGGCCGAGTGCGGGCCGCTCATCATGCGTTTTGCTTTCACTCTTCAGGCGTTGCTGCTGTGAATCGGTGATGCGCTGCTACCTGCTTCTGCCTCAGTTTCGTCGCCACCAGTTCTAACGGCTACAAAAACTGATGTGGATAAAGGACAAAACTACATCGGCATCGAGGCTTTCCCATTTTCAAGACATGGCTTTGTGATGTCACCTGGAAATCTCGCTATGAAGCATGCACAGTTATAGACCTTCTTCATTGGGCGCGGCGAAATGGCCGAGTGCGGGCCGCTCATCATGCGTTTTGCTTTCACTCTTCAGGCGTTGCTGCTGTGAATCGGTGATGCGCTGCTACCTGCTTCTGCCTCAGTTTCGTCGGCACCAGTTCTAACGGCTACAAGAACTGATGTGGATAAAGGACAAAACTACATCGGCATCGAGGCTTTCCCATTTTCAAGACATGGCTTTGTGATGTCACCTTGAAATCTCGCTATAAAGCATGCACAGCTATAGACCTTCATTGGGCGCGGCGAAATGGCCGAGGGCGGGCCGCTCATCATGCGTTTTGCTTTCACTCTTCAGGCGTTGCTGCTGTGAATCGGTGATGCGCTGCTACCTGTTTCTGCCTCAATTTCGTCGGCACCAGTTCTAACGGCTACAAGAACTGATGTGGATAAAGGACAAAACTACATCGGCATCGAGGCTTTCCCATTTTCACGACATGGCTGTGTGATGTCGCCTGGAAATCTCGCTATAAAGCATGCACAGCTATAGACCTTCATTGGGCGCGGCGAAATGGCCGAGTGCGGGCCGCTCATCATGCGTTTTGCTTTCACTCTTCAGGCGTTGCTGCTGTGAATCGGTGATGCGCTGCTACCTTCTTCTGCCTCAGTTACGTCGGCACCAGTTTTAACGGCTACAAGAACTGATGTGGATAAAGGACAAAACTACATCGTCATCGAGGCTTTCCCATTTTCACGACATGGCTTTGTGATGTCGCCTGGAAATCTCGCTATAAAGCATGCACAGTTATAGACCTTCTTCATTGGGCGCTGCGAAATGGCCGAGTGCGGGCCGCTCATCATGCGTTTTGCTTTCACTCTTCAGGCGTTGCTGCTGTGAATCGGTGATGCGCTGCTACCTGCTTCTGCCTCAGTTTTGTCGGCACCAGTTCTAACGGCTACAAGAACTGATGTGGATAAAGGACAAAACTACATTGTCATCGAGGCTTTCCCATTTTCAAGACATGGCTTTGTGATGTCACCTGGAAATCTCGCTATAAAGCATGCACAGTTATAGACCTTCTTCATTGGGCGCGGCGAAATGGCCGAGGGCGGGCCGCTCATCATGCGTTTTGCTTTCACTCTTCAGGCGTTGCTGCTGTGAATCGGTGATGCGCTGCTACCTGTTTCTGCCTCAGTTTCGTCGGCACCAGTTCTAACGGCTACAAAAACTGATGTGGATAAAGGACAAAACTACATCGGCATCGAGGCTTTCCCATTTTCAAGACATGGCTTTGTGATGTCACCTGGAAATCTCGCTATAAAGCATGCACAGTTATAGACCTTCTTCATTGGGCGCGGCGAAATGGCCGAGTGCGGGCCGCTCATCATGCGTTTTGCTTTCACTCTTCAGGCGTTGCTGCTGTGAATCGGTGATGCGCTGCTACCTGCTTCTGCCTCAGTTTCGTCGGCACCAGTTCTAACGGCTACAAGAACTGATGTGGATAAAGGACAAAACTACATCGGCATCGAGGCTTTCCCATTTTCAAGACATGGCTTTGTGATGTCACCTGGAAATCTCGCTATAAACATGCACAGTTATAGACCTTCTTCATTGGGCGCGGCGAAATGGCCGAGTGCGGGCCGCTCATCATGCGTTTTGCTTTCAGTCTTCAGGCGTTGCTGCTGTGAATCGGTGATGCGCTGCTACCTGCTTCTGCCTCAGTTTCGTCGGCACCAGTTCTAACGGCTACAAGAACTGATGTGGATAAAGGACAAAACTACATCGGCATCGAGGCTTTCCCATTTTCAAGACATGGCTTTGTGATGTCACCTGGAAATCTCGCTATAAAGCATGCACAGTTATAGACCTTCTTCATTGGGCGCGGCGAAATGGCCGAGTGCGGGCCGCTCATCATGCGTTTTGCTTTCACTCTTCAGGCGTTGCTGCTGTGAATCGGTGATGCGCTGCTACCTGCTTCTGCCTCAGTTTTGTCGGCACCAGTTCTAACGGCTACAAGAACTGATGTGGATAAAGGACAAAACTACATTGTCATCGAGGCTTTTCCATTTTCAAGACATGGCTTTGTGATGTCACCTGGAAATCTCGCTATAAAGCATGCACAGTTATACACCTTCTTCATTGGGCGCGGCGAAATGGCCGAGTGCGGGCCGCTCATCATGCGTTTTCCTTTCACTCTTCAGGCGTTGCTGCTGTGAATCGGTGATGCGCTGCTACCTGCTTCTGCCTCAGTTTTGTCGGCACCAGGTCTAACGGCTACAAGAACTGATGTGGATAAAGGACAAAACTACATCGGCATCGAGGCTTTCCCATTTTCAAGACATGGCTTTGTGATGTCACCTGGAAATCTCGCTATAAAGCATGCACAGTTATAGACCTTCTTCATTGGGCGCGGCGAAATGGCCGAGTGCGGGCCGCTCATCATGCGTTTTGCTTTCACTCTTCAGGCGTTGCTGCTGTGAATCGGTGATGCGCTGCTACCTGCTTCTGCCTCAGTTTCGTCGGCACCAGTTCTAACGGCTACAAGAACTGATGTGGATAAGGGACAAAACTACATCGGCATCGAGGCTTTCCCATTTTCAAGACATGGCTTTGTGATGTCACCTGGAAATCTCGCTATAAAGCATGCACAGTTATAGACCTTCTTCATTGGGCGCGGCGAAATGGCCGAGTGCGGGCCGCTCATCATGCGTTTTGCTTTCACTCTTCAGGCGTTGCTGCTGTGAATCGGTGATGCGCTGCTACCTGCTTCTGCCTCAGTTTCGTCGCCACCAGTTCTAACGGCTACAAAAACTGATGTGGATAAAGGACAAAACTACATCGGCATCGAGGCTTTCCCATTTTCAAGACATGGCTTTGTGATGTCACCTGGAAATCTCGCTATAAAGCATGCACAGTTATAGACCTTCTTCATTGGGCGCGGCGAAATGGCCGAGTGCGGGCCGCTCATCATGCGTTTTGCTTTCACTCTTCAGGCGTTGCTGCTGTGAATCGGTGATGCGCTGCTACCTTCTTCTGCCTCAGTTACGTCGGCACCAGTTTTAACGGCTACAAGAACTGATGTGGATAAAGGACAAAACTACATCGTCATCGAGGCTTTCCCATTTTCACGACATGGCTTTGTGATGTCGCCTGGAAATCTCGCTATAAAGCATGCACAGTTATAGACCTTCTTCATTGGGCGCGGCGAAATCGCCGAGTGCGGGCCGCTCATCATGCGTTTTGCTTTCACTCTTCAGGCGTTGCTGCTGTGAATCGGTGATGCGCTGCTACCTGCTTCTGCCTCAGTTTCGTCGGCACCAGTTCTAACGGCTACAAGAACTGATGTGGATAAGGGACAAAACTACATCGGCATCGAGGCTTTCCCATTTTCAAGACATGGCTTTGTGATGTCACCTGGAAATCTCGCTATAAAGCATGCACAGTTATAGACCTTCTTCATTGGGCGCGGCGAAATGGCCGAGTGCGGGCCGCTCATCATGCGTTTTGCTTTCACTCTTCAGGCGTTGCTGCTGTGAATCGGTGATGCGCTGCTACCTGCTTCTGCCTCAGTTTCGTCGCCACCAGTTCTAACGGCTACAAAAACTGATGTGGATAAAGGACAAAACTACATCGGCATCGAGGCTTTCCCATTTTCAAGACATGGCTTTGTGATGTCACCTGGAAATCTCGCTATAAGGCATGCACAGTTATAGACCTTCTTCATTGGGCGCGGCGAAATGGCCGAGTGCGGGCCGCTCATCATGCGTTTTGCTTTCACTCTTCAGGCGTTGCTGCTGTGAATCGGTGATGCGCTGCTACCTGCTTCTGCCTCAGTTTCGTCGGCACCAGTTCTAATGGCTACAAGAACTGATGTGGATAAAGGACAAAACTACATCGGCATCGAGGCTTTCCCATTTTCAAGACATGGCTTTGTGATGTCACCTTGAAATCTCGCTATAAAGCATGCACAGCTATAGACCTTCATTGGGCGCGGCGAAATGGCCGAGTGCGGGCCGCTCATCATGCGTTTTGCTTTCACCCTTCAGGCGTTGCTGCTGTGAATCGGTGATGCGCTGCTACCTTCTTCTGCCTCAGTTACGTCGGCACCAGTTTTAACGGCTACAAGAACTGATGTGGATAAAGGACAAAACTACATCGTCATCGAGGCTTTCCCATTTTCACGACATGGCTTTGTGATGTCGCCTGGAAATCTCGCTATAAAGCATGCACAGTTATAGACCTTCTTCATTGGGCGCGGCGAAATGGCCGAGGGCGGGCCGCTCATCATGCGTTTTGCTTTCACTCTTCAGGCGTTGCTGCTGTGAATCGGTGATGCGCTGCTACCTGTTTCTGCCTCAGTTTCGTCGGCACCAGTTCTAACGGCTACAAGAACTGATGTGGATAAAGGACAAAACTACATCGGCATCGAGGCTTTCCCATTTTCAAGACATGGCTTTGTGATGTCACCTGGAAATCTCGCTATAAAGCATGCACAGTTATAGACCTTCTTCATTGGGCGCGGCGAAATGGCCGAGTGCGGGCCGCTCATCATGCGTTTTGCTTTCACTCTTCAGGCGTTGCTGCTGTGAATCGGTGATGCGCTGCTACCTGCTTCTGCCTCAGTTTCGTCGGCACCAGTTCTAACGGCTACAAGAACTGATGTGGATAAAGGACAAAACTACATCGTCATCGAGGCTTTCCCATTTTCAAGACATGGCTTTGTGATGTCACCTGGAAATCTCGCTATAAAGCATGCACAGTTATAGACCTTCTTCATTGGGCGCGGCGAAATGGCCGAGTGCGGGCCGCTCATCATGCGTTTTGCTTTCACTCTTCAGGCGTTGCTGCTGTGAATCGGTGATGCGCTGCTACCTTCTTCTGCCTCAGTTACGTCGGCACCAGTTTTAACGGCTACAAGAACTGATGTGGATAAAGGACAAAACTACATCGTCATCGAGGCTTTCCCATTTTCACGACATGGCTTTGTGATGTCGCCTGGAAATCTCGCTATAAAGCATGCACAGTTATAGACCTTCTTCATTGGGCGCGGCGAAATGGCCGAGGGCGGGCCGCTCATCATGCGTTTTGCTTTCACTCTTCAGGCGTTGCTGCTGTGAATCGGTGATGCGCTGCTACCTGTTTCTGCCTCAGTTTCGTCGGCACCAGTTCTAACGGCTACAAGAACTGATGTGGATAAAGGACAAAACTACATCGGCATCGAGGCTTTCCCATTTTCAAGACATGGCTTTGTGATGTCACCTGGAAATCTCGCTATAAAGCATGCACAGTTATAGACCTTCTTCATTGGGCGCGGCGAAATGGCCGAGTGCGGGCCGCTCATCATGCGTTTTGCTTTCACTCTTCAGGCGTTGCTGCTGTGAATCGGTGATGCGCTGCTACCTGCTTCTGCCTCAGTTTCGTCGGCACCAGTTCTAACGGCTACAAGAACTGATGTGGATAAAGGACAAAACTACATCGGCATCGAGGCTTTCCCATTTTCAAGACATGGCTTTGTGATGTCACCTGGATATCTCGCTATAAACATGCACAGTTATAGACCTTCTTCATTGGGCGCGGCGAAATGGCCGAGTGCGGGCCGCTCATCATGCGTTTTGCTTTCAGTCTTCAGGCGTTGCTGCTGTGAATCGGTGATGCGCTGCTACCTGCTTCTGCCTCAGTTTCGTCGGCACCAGTTCTAACGGCTACAAGAACTGATGTGGATAAAGGACAAAACTACATCGGCATCGAGGCTTTCCCATTTTCAAGACATGGCTTTGTGATGTCACCTGGAAATCTCGCTATAAAGCATGCACAGTTATAGACCTTCTTCATTGGGCGCGGCGAAATGGCCGAGTGCGGGCCGCTCATCATGCGTTTTGCTTTCACTCTTCAGGCGTTGCTGCTGTGAATCGGTGATGCGCTGCTACCTGCTTCTGCCTCAGTTTTGTAGGCACCAGTTCTAACGGCTACAAGAACTGATGTGGATAAAGGACAAAACTACATTGTCATCGAGGCTTTCCCATTTTCAAGACATGGCTTTGTGATGTCACCTGGAAATCTCGCTATAAAGCATGCACAGTTATAGACCTTCTTCATTGGGCGCGGCGAAATGGCCGAGTGCGGGCCGCTCATCATGCGTTTTCCTTTCACTCTTCAGGCGTTGCTGCTGTGAATCGGTGATGCGCTGCTACCTGCTTCTGCCTCAGTTTTGTCGGCACCAGGTCTAACGGCTACAAGAACTGATGTGGATAAAGGACAAAACTACATCGGCATCGAGGCTTTCCCATTTTCAAGACATGGCTTTGTGATGTCACCTGGAAATCTCGCTATAAAGCATGCACAGTTATAGACCTTCTTCATTGGGCGCGGCGAAATGGCCGAGTGCGGGCCGCTCATCATGCGTTTTGCTTTCACTCTTCAGGCGTTGCTGCTGTGAATCGGTGATGCGCTGCTACCTGCTTCTGCCTCAGTTTCGTCGGCACCAGTTCTAACGGCTACAAGAACTGATGTGGATAAGGGACAAAACTACATCGGCATCGAGGCTTTCCCATTTTCAAGACATGGCTTTGTGATGTCACCTGGAAATCTCGCTATAAAGCATGCACAGTTATAGACCTTCTTCATTGGGCGCGGCGAAATGGCCGAGTGCGGGCCGCTCATCATGCGTTTTGCTTTCACCCTTCAGGCGTTGCTGCTGTGAATCGGTGATGCGCTGCTACCTTCTTCTGCCTCAGTTACGTCGGCACCAGTTTTAACGGCTACAAGAACTGATGTGGATAAAGGACAAAACTACATCGTCATCGAGGCTTTCCCATTTTCACGACATGGCTTTGTGATGTCGCCTGGAAATCTCGCTATAAAGCATGCACAGTTATAGACCTTCTTCATTGGGCGCGGCGAAATGGCCGAGGGCGGGCCGCTCATCATGCGTTTTGCTTTCACTCTTCAGGCGTTGCTGCTGTGAATCGGTGATGCGCTGCTACCTGTTTCTGCCTCAGTTTCGTCGGCACCAGTTCTAACGGCTACAAGAACTGATGTGGATAAAGGACAAAACTACATCGGCATCGAGGCTTTCCCATTTTCAAGACATGGCTTTGTGATGTCACCTGGAAATCTCGCTATAAAGCATGCACAGTTATAGACCTTCTTCATTGGGCGCGGCGAAATGGCCGAGTGCGGGCCGCTCATCATGCGTTTTGCTTTCGCTCTTCAGGCGTTGCTGCTGTGAATCGGTGATGCGCTGCTACCTGCTTCTGCCTCAGTTTCGTCGGCACCAGTTCTAACGGCTACAAGAACTGATGTGGATAAAGGACAAAACTACATCGTCATCGAGGCTTTCCCATTTTCAAGACATGGCTTTGTGATGTCACCTGGAAATCTCGCTATAAAGCATGCACAGTTATAGACCTTCTTCATTGGGCGCGGCGAAATGGCCGAGTGCGGGCCGCTCATCATGCGTTTTGCTTTCACTCTTCAGGCGTTGCTGCTGTGAATCGGTGATGCGCTGCTACCTTCTTCTGCCTCAGTTACGTCGGCACCAGTTTTAACGGCTACAAGAACTGATGTGGATAAAGGACAAAACTACATCGTCATCGAGGCTTTCCCATTTTCACGACATGGCTTTGTGATGTCGCCTGGAAATCTCGCTATAAAGCATGCACAGTTATAGACCTTCTTCATTGGGCGCGGCGAAATGGCCGAGGGCGGGCCGCTCATCATGCGTTTTGCTTTCACTCTTCAGGCGTTGCTGCTGTGAATCGGTGATGCGCTGCTACCTGTTTCTGCCTCAGTTTCGTCGGCACCAGTTCTAACGGCTACAAGAACTGATGTGGATAAAGGACAAAACTACATCGGCATCGAGGCTTTCCCATTTTCAAGACATGGCTTTGTGATGTCACCTGGAAATCTCGCTATAAAGCATGCACAGTTATAGACCTTCTTCATTGGGCGCGGCGAAATGGCCGAGTGCGGGCCGCTCATCATGCGTTTTGCTTTCACTCTTCAGGCGTTGCTGCTGTGAATCGGTGATGCGCTGCTACCTGCTTCTGCCTCAGTTTCGTCGGCACCAGTTCTAACGGCTACAAGAACTGATGTGGATAAAGGACAAAACTACATCGTCATCGAGGCTTTCCCATTTTCAAGACATGGCTTTGTGATGTCACCTGGAAATCTCGCTATAAAGCATGCACAGTTATAGACCTTCATTGGGCGCGGCGAAATGGCCGAGTGCGGGCCGGTCATCATGCGTTTTGCTTTCACTCTTCAGGCGTTGCTGCTGTGAATCGGTGATGCACTGCTACCTTCTTCTGCCTCAGTTACGTCGGCACCAGTTTTAACGGCTACAAGAACTGATGTGGATAAAGGACAAAACTACATCGTCATCGAGGCTTTCCCATTTTCACGACATGGCTTTGTGATGTCGCCTGGAAATCTCGCTATAAAGCATGCACAGTTATAGACCTTCTTCATTGGGCGCGGCGAAATGGCCGAGGGCGGGCCGCTCATCATGCGTTTTGCTTTCACTCTTCAGGCGTTGCTGCTGTGAATCGGTGATGCGCTGCTACCTGTTTCTGCCTCAGTTTCGTCGGCACCAGTTCTAACGGCTACAAGAACTGATGTGGATAAAGGACAAAACTACATCGGCATCGAGGCTTTCCCATTTTCAAGACATGGCTTTGTGATGTCACCTGGAAATCTCGCTATAAAGCATGCACAGTTATAGACCTTCTTCATTGGGCGCGGCGAAATGGCCGAGTGCGGGCCGCTCATCATGCGTTTTGCTTTCACTCTTCAGGCGTTGCTGCTGTGAATCGGTGATGTGCTGCTACCTGCTTCTGCCTCAGTTTCGTCGGCACCAGTTCTAACGGCTACAAGAACTGATGTGGATAAAGGACAAAACTACATCGGCATCGAGGCTTTCCCATTTTCAAGACATGGCTTTGTGATGTCACCTGGAAATCTCGCTATAAACATGCACAGTTATAGACCTTCTTCATTGGGCGCGGCGAAATGGCCGAGTGCGGGCCGCTCATCATGCGTTTTGCTTTCAGTCTTCAGGCGTTGCTGCTGTGAATCGGTGATGCGCTGCTACCTGCTTCTGCCTCAGTTTCGTCGGCACCAGTTCTAACGGCTACAAGAACTGATGTGGATAAAGGACAAAACTACATCGGCATCGAGGCTTTCCCATTTTCAAGACATGGCTTTGTGATGTCACCTGGAAATCTCGCTATAAAGCATGCACAGTTATAGAACTTCTTCATTGGGCGCGGCGAAATGGCCGAGTGCGGGCCGCTCATCATGCGTTTTGCTTTCACTCTTCAGGCGTTGCTGCTGTGAATCGGTGATGCGCTGCTACCTGCTTCTGCCTCAGTTTCGTCGGCACCAGTTCTAACGGCTACAAGAACTGATGAGGATAAAGGACAAAACTACACGTCATCGAGGCTTTCCCATTTTCAAGACATGGCTTTGTGATGTCACCTGGAAATCTCGCTATAAAACATGCACAGTTATAGACCTTCTTCATTGGGCGCGGCGAAATGGCCGAGTGCGGGCCGCTCATCATGCGTTTTGCTTTCACTCTTCAGGCGTTGCTGCTGTGAATCGGTGATGCGCTGCTACCTGCTTCTGCCTCAGTTTCGTCGGCACCAGTTCTAACGGCTACAAGAACTGATGTGGATAAAGGACAAAACTACATCGTCATCGAGGCTTTCCCATTTTGAAGACATGGCTTTGTGATGTCACCTGGAAATCTCGCTATAAAGCATGCACAGTTATAGACCTTCTTCATTGGGCGCGGCGAAATGGCCGAGTGCGGGCCGCTCATCATGCGTTTTGCTTTCACTCTTCAGGCGTTGCTGCTGTGAATCGGTGATGCGCTGCTACCTGCTTCTGCCTCAGTTTCGTCGGCACCAGGTCTAACGGCTACAAGAACTGATGTGGATAAAGGACAAAACTACATCGGCATCGAGGCTTTCCCATTTTCAAGACATGGCTTTGTGATGTCACCTGGAAATCTCGCTATAAAGCATGCACAGTTATAGACCTTCTTCATTGGGCGCGGCGAAATGGCCGAGTGCGGGCCGCTCATCATGCGTTTTGCTTTCACTCTTCAGGCGTTGCTGCTGTGAATCGGTGATGCGCTGCTACCTGCTTCTGCCTCAGTTTCGTCGGCACCAGTTCTAACGGCTACAAGAACTGATGTGGATAAGGGACAAAACTACATCGGCATCGAGGCTTTCCCATTTTCAAGACATGGCTTTGTGATGTCACCTGGAAATCTCGCTATAAAGCATGCACAGTTATAGACCTTCTTCATTGGGCGCGGCGAAATGGCCGAGTGCGGGCCGCTCATCATGCGTTTTGCTTTCACTCTTCAGGCGTTGCTGCTGTGAATCGGTGATGCGCTGCTACCTGCTTCTGCCTCAGTTTCGTCGCCACCAGTTCTAACGGCTACAAAAACTGATGTGGATAAAGGACAAAACTACATCGGCATCGAGGCTTTCCCATTTTCAAGACATGGCTTTGTGATGTCACCTGGAAATCTCGCTATAAAGCATGCACAGTTATAGACCTTCTTCATTGGGCGCGGCGAAATGGCCGAGTGCGGGCCGCTCATCATGCGTTTTGCTTTCACTCTTCAGGCGTTGCTGCTGTGAATCGGTGATGCGCTGCTACCTGCTTCTGCCTCAGTTTCGTCGGCACCAGTTCTAACGGCTACAAGAACTGATGTGGATAAAGGACAAAACTACATCGGCATCGAGGCTTTCCCATTTTCAAGACATGGCTTTGTGATGTCACCTGGAAATCTCGCTATAAACATGCACAGTTATAGACCTTCTTCATTGGGCGCGGCGAAATGGCCGAGGGCGGGCCGCTCATCATGCGTTTTGCTTTCACTCTTCAGGCGTTGCTGCTGTGAATCGGTGATGCGCTGCTACCTGTTTCTGCCTCAATTTCGTCGGCACCAGTTCTAACGGCTACAAGAACTGATGTGGATAAAGGACAAAACTACATCGGCATCGAGGCTTTCCCATTTTCACGACATGGCTTTGTGATGTCGCCTGGAAATCTCGCTATAAAGCATGCACAGCTATAGACCTTCATTGGGCGCGGCGAAATGGCCGAGTGCGGGCCGCTCATCATGCGTTTTGCTTTCACTCTTCAGGCGTTGCTGCTGTGAATCGGTGATGCGCTGCTACCTTCTTCTGCCTCAGTTACGTCGGCACCAGTTTTAACGGCTACAAGAACTGATGTGGATAAAGGACAAAACTACATCGTCATCGAGGCTTTCCCATTTTCACGACATGGCTTTGTGATGTCGCCTGGAAATCTCGCTATAAAGCATGCACAGTTATAGACCTTCTTCATTGGGCGCTGCGAAATGGCCGAGTGCGGGCCGCTCATCATGCGTTTTGCTTTCACTCTTCAGGCGTTGCTGCTGTGAATCGGTGATGCGCTGCTACCTGCTTCTGCCTCAGTTTTGTCGGCACCAGTTCTAACGGCTACAAGAACTGATGTGGATAAAGGACAAAACTACATTGTCATCGAGGCTTTCCCATTTTCAAGACATGGCTTTGTGATGTCACCTGGAAATCTCGCTATAAAGCATGCACAGTTATAGACCTTCTTCATTGGGCGCGGCGAAATGGCCGAGGGCGGGCCGCTCATCATGCGTTTTGCTTTCACTCTTCAGGCGTTGCTGCTGTGAATCGGTGATGCGCTGCTACCTGTTTCTGCCTCAGTTTCGTCGGCACCAGTTCTAACGGCTACAAAAACTGATGTGGATAAAGGACAAAACTACATCGGCATCGAGGCTTTCCCATTTTCAAGACATGGCTTTGTGATGTCACCTGGAAATCTCGCTATAAAGCATGCACAGTTATAGACCTTCTTCATTGGGCGCGGCGAAATGGCCGAGTGCGGGCCGCTCATCATGCGTTTTGCTTTCACTCTTCAGGCGTTGCTGCTGTGAATCGGTGATGCGCTGCTACCTGCTTCTGCCTCAGTTTCGTCGGCACCAGTTCTAACGGCTACAAGAACTGATGTGGATAAAGGACAAAACTACATCGGCATCGAGGCTTTCCCATTTTCAAGACATGGCTTTGTGATGTCACCTGGAAATCTCGCTATAAACATGCACAGTTATAGACCTTCTTCATTGGGCGCGGCGAAATGGCCGAGTGCGGGCCGCTCATCATGCGTTTTGCTTTCAGTCTTCAGGCGTTGCTGCTGTGAATCGGTGATGCGCTGCTACCTGCTTCTGCCTCAGTTTCGTCGGCACCAGTTCTAACGGCTACAAGAACTGATGTGGATAAAGGACAAAACTACATCGGCATCGAGGCTTTCCCATTTTCAAGACATGGCTTTGTGATGTCACCTGGAAATCTTGCTATAAAGCATGCACAGTTATAGACCTTCTTCATTGGGCGCGGCGAAATGGCCGAGTGCGGGCCGCTCATCATGCGTTTTGCTTTCACTCTTCAGGCGTTGCTGCTGTGAATCGGTGATGCGCTGCTACCTGCTTCTGCCTCAGTTTTGTCGGCACCAGTTCTAACGGCTACAAGAACTGATGTGGATAAAGGACAAAACTACATTGTCATCGAGGCTTTCCCATTTTCAAGACATGGCTTTGTGATGTCACCTGGAAATCTCGCTATAAAGCATGCACAGTTATAGACCTTCTTCATTGGGCGCGGCGAAATGGCCGAGTGCGGGCCGCTCATCATGCGTTTTCCTTTCACTCTTCAGGCGTTGCTGCTGTGAATCGGTGATGCGCTGCTACCTGCTTCTGCCTCAGTTTTGTCGGCACCAGGTCTAACGGCTACAAGAACTGATGTGGATAAAGGACAAAACTACATCGGCATCGAGGCTTTCCCATTTTCAAGACATGGCTTTGTGATGTCACCTGGAAATCTCGCTATAAAGCATGCACAGTTATAGACCTTCTTCATTGGGCGCGGCGAAATGGCCGAGTGCGGGCCGCTCATCATGCGTTTTGCTTTCACTCTTCAGGCGTTGCTGCTGTGAATCGGTGATGCGCTGCTACCTGCTTCTGCCTCAGTTTCGTCGGCACCAGTTCTAACGGCTACAAGAACTGATGTGGATAAGGGACAAAACTACATCGGCATCGAGGCTTTCCCATTTTCAAGACATGGCTTTGTGATGTCACCTGGAAATCTCGCTATAAAGCATGCACAGTTATAGACCTTCTTCATTGGGCGCGGCGAAATGGCCGAGTGCGGGCCGCTCATCATGCGTTTTGCTTTCACTCTTCAGGCGTTGCTGCTGTGAATCGGTGATGCGCTGCTACCTGCTTCTGCCTCAGTTTCGTCGCCACCAGTTCTAACGGCTACAAAAACTGATGTGGATAAAGGACAAAACTACATCGGCATCGAGGCTTTCCCATTTTCAAGACATGGCTTTGTGATGTCACCTGGAAATCTCGCTATAAAGCATGCACAGTTATAGACCTTCTTCATTGGGCGCGGCGAAATGGCCGAGTGCGGGCCGCTCATCATGCGTTTTGCTTTCACTCTTCAAGCGTTGCTGCTGTGAATCGGTGATGCGCTGCTACCTGCTTCTGCCTCAGTTTCGTCGGCACCAGTTCTAACGGCTACAAGAACTGATGTGGATAAAGGACAAAACTACATCGTCATCGAGGCTTTCCCATTTTCAAGACATGGCTTTGTGATGTCACCTGGAAATCTCGCTATAAAGCATGCACAGTTATAGACCTTCATTGGGCGCGGCGAAATGGCCGAGTGCGGGCCGCTCATCATGCGTTTTGCTTTCACTCTTCAGGCGTTGCTGCTGTGAATCGGTGATGCGCTGCTACCTTCTTCTGCCTCAGTTACGTCGGCACCAGTTTTAACGGCTACAAGAACTGATGTGGATAAAGGACAAAACTACATCGTCATCGAGGCTTTCCCATTTTCACGACATGGCTTTGTGATGTCGCCTGGAAATCTCGCTATAAAGCATGCACAGTTATAGACCTTCTTCATTGGGCGCGGCGAAATGGCCGAGTGCGGGCCGCTCATCATGCGTTTTGCTTTCACTCTTCAGGCGTTGCTGCTGTGAATCGGTGATGCGCTGCTACCTGCTTCTGCCTCAGTTTCGTCGGCACCAGTTCTAACGGCTACAAGAACTGATGTGGATAAGGGACAAAACTACATCGGCATCGAGGCTTTCCCATTTTCAAGACATGGCTTTGTGATGTCACCTGGAAATCTCGCTATAAAGCATGCACAGTTATAGACCTTCTTCATTGGGCGCGGCGAAATGGCCGAGTGCGGGCCGCTCATCATGCGTTTTGCTTTCACTCTTCAGGCGTTGCTGCTGTGAATCGGTGATGCGCTGCTACCTGCTTCTGCCTCAGTTTCGTCGCCACCAGTTCTAACGGCTACAAAAACTGATGTGGATAAAGGACAAAACTACATCGGCATCGAGGCTTTCCCATTTTCAAGACATGGCTTTGTGATGTCACCTGGAAATCTCGCTATAAGGCATGCACAGTTATAGACCTTCTTCATTGGGCGCGGCGAAATGGCCGAGTGCGGGCCGCTCATCATGCGTTTTGCTTTCACTCTTCAGGCGTTGCTGCTGTGAATCGGTGATGCGCTGCTACCTGCTTCTGCCTCAGTTTCGTCGGCACCAGTTCTAACGGCTACAAGAACTGATGTGGATAAAGGACAAAACTACATCGGCATCGAGGCTTTCCCATTTTCAAGACATGGCTTTGTGATGTCACCTTGAAATCTCGCTATAAAGCATGCACAGCTATAGACCTTCATTGGGCGCGGCGAAATGGCCGAGTGCGGGCCGCTCATCATGCGTTTTGCTTTCACCCTTCAGGCGTTGCTGCTGTGAATCGGTGATGCGCTGCTACCTTCTTCTGCCTCAGTTACGTCAGCACCAGTTTTAACGGCTACAAGAACTGATGTGGATAAAGGACAAAACTACATCGTCATCGAGGCTTTCCCATTTTCACGACATGGCTTTGTGATGTCGCCTGGAAATCTCGCTATAAAGCATGCACAGTTATAGACCTTCTTCATTGGGCGCGGCGAAATGGCCGAGGGCGGGCCGCTCATCATGCGTTTTGCTTTCACTCTTCAGGCGTTGCTGCTGTGAATCGGTGATGCGCTGCTACCTGTTTCTGCCTCAGTTTCGTCGGCACCAGTTCTAACAGCTACAAGAACTGATGTGGATAAAGGACAAAACTACATCGGCATCGAGGCTTTCCCATTTTCAAGACATGGCTTTGTGATGTCACCTGGAAATCTCGCTATAAAGCATGCACAGTTATAGACCTTCTTCATTGGGCGCGGCGAAATGGCCGAGTGCGGGCCGCTCATCATGCGTTTTGCTTTCACTCTTCAGGCGTTGCTGCTGTGAATCGGTGATGCGCTGCTACCTGCTTCTGCCTCAGTTTCGTCGGCACCAGTTCTAACGGCTACAAGAACTGATGTGGATAAAGGACAAAACTACATCGTCATCGAGGCTTTCCCATTTTCAAGACATGGCTTTGTGATGTCACCTGGAAATCTCGCTATAAAGCATGCACAGTTATAGACCTTCTTCATTGGGCGCGGCGAAATGGCCGAGTGCGGGCCGCTCATCATGCGTTTTGCTTTCACTCTTCAGGCGTTGCTGCTGTGAATCGGTGATGCGCTGCTACCTTCTTCTGCCTCAGTTACGTCGGCACCAGTTTTAACGGCTACAAGAACTGATGTGGATAAAGGACAAAACTACATCGTCATCGAGGCTTTCCCATTTTCACGACATGGCTTTGTGATGTCGCCTGGAAATCTCGCTATAAAGCATGCACAGTTATAGACCTTCTTCATTGGGCGCGGCGAAATGGCCGAGGGCGGGCCGCTCATCATGCGTTTTGCTTTCACTCTTCAGGCGTTGCTGCTGTGAATCGGTGATGCGCTGCTACCTGTTTCTGCCTCAGTTTCGTCGGCACCAGTTCTAACGGCTACAAGAACTGATGTGGATAAAGGACAAAACTACATCGTCATCGAGGCTTTCCCATTTTCAAGACATGGCTTTGTGATGTCACCTGGAAATCTCGCTATAAAGCATGCACAGTTATAGACCTTCATTGGGCGCGGCGAAATGGCCGAGTGCGGGCCGCTCATCATGCGTTTTGCTTTCACTCTTCAGGCGTTGCTGCTGTGAATCGGTGATGCACTGCTACCTTCTTCTGCCTCAGTTACGTCGGCACCAGTTTTAACGGCTACAAGAACTGATGTGGATAAAGGACAAAACTACATCGTCATCGAGGCTTTCCCATTTTCACGACATGGCTTTGTGATGTCGCCTGGAAATCTCGCTATAAAGCATGCACAGTTATAGACCTTCTTCATTGGGCGCGGCGAAATGGCCGAGGGCGGGCCGCTCATCATGCGTTTTGCTTTCACTCTTCAGGCGTTGCTGCTGTGAATCGGTGATGCGCTGCTACCTGTTTCTGCCTCAGTTTCGTCGGCACCAGTTCTAACGGCTACAAGAACTGATGTGGATAAAGGACAAAACTACATCGTCATCGAGGCTTTCCCATTTTCAAGACATGGCTTTGTGATGTCACCTGGAAATCTCGCTATAAAGCATGCACAGTTATAGACCTTCATTGGGCGCGGCGAAATGGCCGAGTGCGGGCCGCTCATCATGCGTTTTGCTTTCACTCTTCAGGCGTTGCTGCTGTGAATCGGTGATGCACTGCTACCTTCTTCTGCCTCAGTTACGTCGGCACCAGTTTTAACGGCTACAAGAACTGATGTGGATAAAGGACAAAACTACATCGTCATCGAGGCTTTCCCATTTTCACGACATGGCTTTGTGATGTCGCCTGGAAATCTCGCTATAAAGCATGCACAGTTATAGACCTTCTTCATTGGGCGCGGCGAAATGGCCGAGGGCGGGCCGCTCATCATGCGTTTTGCTTTCACTCTTCAGGCGTTGCTGCTGTGAATCGGTGATGCGCTGCTACCTGTTTCTGCCTCAGTTTCGTCGGCACCAGTTCTAACGGCTACAAGAACTGATGTGGATAAAGGACAAAACTACATCGGCATCGAGGCTTTCCCATTTTCAAGACATGGCTTTGTGATGTCACCTGGAAATCTCGCTATAAAGCATGCACAGTTATAGACCTTCTTCATTGGGCGCGGCGAAATGGCCGAGTGCGGGCCGCTCATCATGCGTTTTGCTTTCACTCTTCAGGCGTTGCTGCTGTGAATCGGTGATGTGCTGCTACCTGCTTCTGCCTCAGTTTCGTCGGCACCAGTTCTAACGGCTACAAGAACTGATGTGGATAAAGGACAAAACTACATCGGCATCGAGGCTTTCCCATTTTCAAGACATGGCTTTGTGATGTCACCTGGAAATCTCGCTATAAACATGCACAGTTATAGACCTTCTTCATTGGGCGCGGCGAAATGGCCGAGTGCGGGCCGCTCATCATGCGTTTTGCTTTCAGTCTTCAGGCGTTGCTGCTGTGAATCGGTGATGCGCTGCTACCTGCTTCTGCCTCAGTTTCGTCGGCACCAGTTCTAACGGCTACAAGAACTGATGTGGATAAAGGACAAAACTACATCGGCATCGAGGCTTTCCCATTTTCAAGACATGGCTTTGTGATGTCACCTGGAAATCTCGCTATAAAGCATGCACAGTTATAGAACTTCTTCATTGGGCGCGGCGAAATGGCCGAGTGCGGGCCGCTCATCATGCGTTTTGCTTTCACTCTTCAGGCGTTGCTGCTGTGAATCGGTGATGCGCTGCTACCTGCTTCTGCCTCAGTTTCGTCGGCACCAGTTCTAACAGCTACAAGAACTGATGTGGATAAAGGACAAAACTACATCGGCATCGAGGCTTTCCCATTTTCAAGACATGGCTTTGTGATGTCACCTGGAAATCTCGCTATAAAGCATGCACAGTTATAGACCTTCTTCATTGGGCGCGGCGAAATGGCCGAGTGCGGGCCGCTCATCATGCGTTTTGCTTTCACTCTTCAGGCGTTGCTGCTGTGAATCGGTGATGCGCTGCTACCTGCTTCTGCCTCAGTTTCGTCGGCACCAGTTCTAACGGCTACAAGAACTGATGTGGATAAAGGACAAAACTACATCGTCATCGAGGCTTTCCCATTTTCAAGACATGGCTTTGTGATGTCACCTGGAAATCTCGCTATAAAGCATGCACAGTTATAGACCTTCTTCATTGGGCGCGGCGAAATGGCCGAGTGCGGGCCGCTCATCATGCGTTTTGCTTTCACTCTTCAGGCGTTGCTGCTGTGAATCGGTGATGCGCTGCTACCTTCTTCTGCCTCAGTTACGTCGGCACCAGTTTTAACGGCTACAAGAACTGATGTGGATAAAGGACAAAACTACATCGTCATCGAGGCTTTCCCATTTTCACGACATGGCTTTGTGATGTCGCCTGGAAATCTCGCTATAAAGCATGCACAGTTATAGACCTTCTTCATTGGGCGCGGCGAAATGGCCGAGGGCGGGCCGCTCATCATGCGTTTTGCTTTCACTCTTCAGGCGTTGCTGCTGTGAATCGGTGATGCGCTGCTACCTGTTTCTGCCTCAGTTTCGTCGGCACCAGTTCTAACGGCTACAAGAACTGATGTGGATAAAGGACAAAACTACATCGTCATCGAGGCTTTCCCATTTTCAAGACATGGCTTTGTGATGTCACCTGGAAATCTCGCTATAAAGCATGCACAGTTATAGACCTTCATTGGGCGCGGCGAAATGGCCGAGTGCGGGCCGCTCATCATGCGTTTTGCTTTCACTCTTCAGGCGTTGCTGCTGTGAATCGGTGATGCACTGCTACCTTCTTCTGCCTCAGTTACGTCGGCACCAGTTTTAACGGCTACAAGAACTGATGTGGATAAAGGACAAAACTACATCGTCATCGAGGCTTTCCCATTTTCACGACATGGCTTTGTGATGTCGCCTGGAAATCTCGCTATAAAGCATGCACAGTTATAGACCTTCTTCATTGGGCGCGGCGAAATGGCCGAGGGCGGGCCGCTCATCATGCGTTTTGCTTTCACTCTTCAGGCGTTGCTGCTGTGAATCGGTGATGCGCTGCTACCTGTTTCTGCCTCAGTTTCGTCGGCACCAGTTCTAACGGCTACAAGAACTGATGTGGATAAAGGACAAAACTACATCGTCATCGAGGCTTTCCCATTTTCAAGACATGGCTTTGTGATGTCACCTGGAAATCTCGCTATAAAGCATGCACAGTTATAGACCTTCATTGGGCGCGGCGAAATGGCCGAGTGCGGGCCGCTCATCATGCGTTTTGCTTTCACTCTTCAGGCGTTGCTGCTGTGAATCGGTGATGCACTGCTACCTTCTTCTGCCTCAGTTACGTCGGCACCAGTTTTAACGGCTACAAGAACTGATGTGGATAAAGGACAAAACTACATCGTCATCGAGGCTTTCCCATTTTCACGACATGGCTTTGTGATGTCGCCTGGAAATCTCGCTATAAAGCATGCACAGTTATAGACCTTCTTCATTGGGCGCGGCGAAATGGCCGAGGGCGGGCCGCTCATCATGCGTTTTGCTTTCACTCTTCAGGCGTTGCTGCTGTGAATCGGTGATGCGCTGCTACCTGTTTCTGCCTCAGTTTCGTCGGCACCAGTTCTAACGGCTACAAGAACTGATGTGGATAAAGGACAAAACTACATCGGCATCGAGGCTTTCCCATTTTCAAGACATGGCTTTGTGATGTCACCTGGAAATCTCGCTATAAAGCATGCACAGTTATAGACCTTCTTCATTGGGCGCGGCGAAATGGCCGAGTGCGGGCCGCTCATCATGCGTTTTGCTTTCACTCTTCAGGCGTTGCTGCTGTGAATCGGTGATGTGCTGCTACCTGCTTCTGCCTCAGTTTCGTCGGCACCAGTTCTAACGGCTACAAGAACTGATGTGGATAAAGGACAAAACTACATCGGCATCGAGGCTTTCCCATTTTCAAGACATGGCTTTGTGATGTCACCTGGAAATCTCGCTATAAACATGCACAGTTATAGACCTTCTTCATTGGGCGCGGCGAAATGGCCGAGTGCGGGCCGCTCATCATGCGTTTTGCTTTCAGTCTTCAGGCGTTGCTGCTGTGAATCGGTGATGCGCTGCTACCTGCTTCTGCCTCAGTTTCGTCGGCACCAGTTCTAACGGCTACAAGAACTGATGTGGATAAAGGACAAAACTACATCGGCATCGAGGCTTTCCCATTTTCAAGACATGGCTTTGTGATGTCACCTGGAAATCTCGCTATAAAGCATGCACAGTTATAGAACTTCTTCATTGGGCGCGGCGAAATGGCCGAGTGCGGGCCGCTCATCATGCGTTTTGCTTTCACTCTTCAGGCGTTGCTGCTGTGAATCGGTGATGCGCTGCTACCTGCTTCTGCCTCAGTTTCGTCGGCACCAGTTCTAACGGCTACAAGAACTGATGAGGATAAAGGACAAAACTACACGTCATCGAGGCTTTCCCATTTTCAAGACATGGCTTTGTGATGTCACCTGGAAATCTCGCTATAAAGCATGCACAGTTATAGACCTTCTTCATTGGGCGCGGCGAAATGGCCGAGTGCGGGCCGCTCATCATGCGTTTTGCTTTCACTCTTCAGGCGTTGCTGCTGTGAATCGGTGATGCGCTGCTACCTGCTTCTGCCTCAGTTTCGTCGGCACCAGTTCTAACGGCTACAAGAACTGATGTGGATAAAGGACAAAACTACATCGTCATCGAGGCTTTCCCATTTTGAAGACATGGCTTTGTGATGTCACCTGGAAATCTCGCTATAAAGCATGCACAGTTATAGACCTTCTTCATTGGGCGCGGCGAAATGGCCGAGTGCGGGCCGCTCATCATGCGTTTTGCTTTCACTCTTCAGGCGTTGCTGCTGTGAATCGGTGATGCGCTGCTACCTGCTTCTGCCTCAGTTTCGTCGGCACCAGGTCTAACGGCTACAAGAACTGATGTGGATAAAGGACAAAACTACATCGGCATCGAGGCTTTCCCATTTTCAAGACATGGCTTTGTGATGTCACCTGGAAATCTCGCTATAAAGCATGCACAGTTATAGACCTTCTTCATTGGGCGCGGCGAAATGGCCGAGTGCGGGCCGCTCATCATGCGTTTTGCTTTCACTCCAGGCGTTGCTGCTGTGAATCGGTGATGCGCTGCTACCTGCTTCTGCCTCAGTTTCGTCGGCACCAGTTCTAACGGCTACAAGAACTGATGTGGATAAGGGACAAAACTACATCGGCATCGAGGCTTTCCCATTTTCAAGACATGGCTTTGTGATGTCACCTGGAAATCTCGCTATAAAGCATGCACAGTTATAGACCTTCTTCATTGGGCGCGGCGAAATGGCCGAGTGCGGGCCGCTCATCATGCGTTTTGCTTTCACTCTTCAGGCGTTGCTGCTGTGAATCGGTGATGCGCTGCTACCTGCTTCTGCCTCAGTTTCGTCGCCACCAGTTCTAACGGCTACAAAAACTGATGTGGATAAAGGACAAAACTACATCGGCATCGAGGCTTTCCCATTTTCAAGACATGGCTTTGTGATGTCACCTGGAAATCTCGCTATAAAGCATGCACAGTTATAGACCTTCTTCATTGGGCGCGGCGAAATGGCCGAGTGCGGGCCGCTCATCATGCGTTTTGCTTTCACTCTTCAGGCGTTGCTGCTGTGAATCGGTGATGCGCTGCTACCTGCTTCTGCCTCAGTTTCGTCGGCACCAGTTCTAACGGCTACAAGAACTGATGTGGATAAAGGACAAAACTACATCGGCATCGAGGCTTTCCCATTTTCAAGACATGGCTTTGTGATGTCACCTGGAAATCTCGCTATAAAGCATGCACAGTTATAGGCCTTCTTCATTGGGCGCGGCGAAATGGCCGAGTGCGGGCCGCTCATCATGCGTTTTGCTTTCACTCTTCAGGCGTTGCTGCTGTGAATCGGTGATGCGCTGCTACCTGCTTCTGCCTCAGTTTCGTCGGCACCAGTTCTAACGGCTACAAGAACTGATGTGGATAAAGGACAAAACTACATCGGCATCGAGGCTTTCCCATTTTCAAGACATGGCTTTGTGATGTCACCTTGAAATCTCGCTATAAAGCATGCACAGCTATAGACCTTCATTGGGCGCGGCGAAATGGCCGAGTGCGGGCCGCTCATCATGCGTTTTGCTTTCACTCTTCAGGCGTTGCTGCTGTGAATCGGTGATGCGCTGCTACCTTCTTCTGCCTCAGTTACGTCGGCACCAGTTTTAACGGCTACAAGAACTGATGTGGATAAAGGACAAAACTACATCGTCATCGAGGCTTTCCCATTTTCACGACATGGCTTTGTGATGTCGCCTGGAAATCTCGCTATAAAGCATGCACAGTTATAGACCTTCTTCATTGGGCGCGGCGAAATGGCCGAGGGCGGGCCGCTCATCATGCGTTTTGCTTTCACTCTTCAGGCGTTGCTGCTGTGAATCGGTGATGCGCTGCTACCTGTTTCTGCCTCAGTTTCGTCGGCACCAGTTCTAACGGCTACAAGAACTGATGTGGATAAAGGACAAAACTACATCGGCATCGAGGCTTTCCCATTTTCAAGACATGGCTTTGTGATGTCACCTGGAAATCTCGCTATAAAGCATGCACAGTTATAGACCTTCTTCATTGGGCGCGGCGAAATGGCCGAGTGCGGGCCGCTCATCATGCGTTTTGCTTTCACTCTTCAGGCGTTGCTGCTGTGAATCGGTGATGCGCTGCTACCTGCTTCTGCCTCAGTTTCGTCGGCACCAGTTCTAACGGCTACAAGAACTGATGTGGATAAAGGACAAAACTACATCGGCATCGAGGCTTTCCCATTTTCAAGACATGGCTTTGTGATGTCACCTGGAAATCTCGCTATAAACATGCACAGTTATAGACCTTCTTCATTGGGCGCGGCGAAATGGCCGAGTGCGGGCCGCTCATCATGCGTTTTGCTTTCAGTCTTCAGGCGTTGCTGCTGTGAATCGGTGATGCGCTGCTACCTGCTTCTGCCTTAGTTTCGTCGGCACCAGTTCTAACGGCTACAAGAACTGATGTGGATAAAGGACAAAACTACATCGTCATCGAGGCTTTCCCATTTTCAAGACATGGCTTTGTGATGTCACCTGGAAATCTCGCTATAAAGCATGCACAGTTATAGACCTTCTTCATTGGGCGCGGCGAAATGGCCGAGTGCGGGCCGCTCATCATGCGTTTTGCTTTCACTCTTCAGGCGTTGCTGCTGTGAATCGGTGATGCGCTGCTACCTTCTTCTGCCTCAGTTACGTCGGCACCAGTTTTAACGGCTACAAGAACTGATGTGGATAAAGGACAAAACTACATCGTCATCGAGGCTTTCCCATTTTCACGACATGGCTTTGTGATGTCGCCTGGAAATCTCGCTATAAAGCATGCACAGTTATAGACCTTCTTCATTGGGCGCGGCGAAATGGCCGAGGGCGGGCCGCTCATCATGCGTTTTGCTTTCACTCTTCAGGCGTTGCTGCTGTGAATCGGTGATGCGCTGCTACCTGTTTCTGCCTCAGTTTCGTCGGCACCAGTTCTAACGGCTACAAGAACTGATGTGGATAAAGGACAAAACTACATCGGCATCGAGGCTTTCCCATTTTCAAGACATGGCTTTGTGATGTCACCTGGAAATCTCGCTATAAAGCATGCACAGTTATAGACCTTCTTCATTGGGCGCGGCGAAATGGCCGAGTGCGGGCCGCTCATCATGCGTTTTGCTTTCACTCTTCAGGTGTTGCTGCTGTGAATCGGTGATGCGCTGCTACCTGCTTCTGCCTCAGTTTCGTCGGCACCAGTTCTAACGGCTACAAGAACTGATGTGGATAAAGGACAAAACTACATCGTCATCGAGGCTTTCCCATTTTCAAGACATGGCTTTGTGATGTCACCTGGAAATCTCGCTATAAAGCATGCACAGTTATAGACCTTCATTGGGCGCGGCGAAATGGCCGAGTGCGGGCCGCTCATCATGCGTTTTGCTTTCACTCTTCAGGCATTGCTGCTGTGAATCGGTGATGCACTGCTACCTTCTTCTGCCTCAGTTACGTCGGCACCAGTTTTAACGGCTACAAGAACTGATGTGGATAAAGGACAAAACTACATCGTCATCGAGGCTTTCCCATTTTCACGACATGGCTTTGTGATGTCGCCTGGAAATCTCGCTATAAAGCATGCACAGTTATAGACCTTCTTCATTGGGCGCGGCGAAATGGCCGAGGGCGGGCCGCTCATCATGCGTTTTGCTTTCACTCTTCAGGCGTTGCTGCTGTGAATCGGTGATGCGCTGCTACCTGTTTCTGCCTCAGTTTCGTCGGCACCAGTTCTAACGGCTACAAGAACTGATGTGGATAAAGGACAAAACTACATCGGCATCGAGGCTTTCCCATTTTCAAGACATGGCTTTGTGATGTCACCTGGAAATCTCGCTATAAAGCATGCACAGTTATAGACCTTCTTCATTGGGCGCGGCGAAATGGCCGAGTGCGGGCCGCTCATCATGCGTTTTGCTTTCACTCTTCAGACGTTGCTGCTGTGAATCGGTGATGTGCTGCTACCTGCTTCTGCCTCAGTTTCGTCGGCACCAGTTCTAACGGCTACAAGAACTGATGTGGATAAAGGACAAAACTACATCGGCATCGAGGCTTTCCCATTTTCAAGACATGGCTTTGTGATGTCACCTGGAAATCTCGCTATAAACATGCACAGTTATAGACCTTCTTCATTGGGCGCGGCGAAATGGCCGAGTGCGGGCCGCTCATCATGCGTTTTGCTTTCAGTCTTCAGGCGTTGCTGCTGTGAATCGGTGATGCGCTGCTACCTGCTTCTGCCTCAGTTTCGTCGGCACCAGTTCTAACGGCTACAAGAACTGATGTGGATAAAGGACAAAACTACATCGGCATCGAGGCTTTCCCATTTTCAAGACATGGCTTTGTGATGTCACCTGGAAATCTCGCTATAAAGCATGCACAGTTATAGAACTTCTTCATTGGGCGCGGCGAAATGGCCGAGCGCGGGCCGCTCATCATGCGTTTTGCTTTCACTCTTCAGGCGTTGCTGCTGTGAATCGGTGATGCGCTGCTACCTGCTTCTGCCTCAGTTTCGTCGGCACCAGTTCTAACGGCTACAAGAACTGATGAGGATAAAGGACAAAACTACACGTCATCGAGGCTTTCCCATTTTCAAGACATGGCTTTGTGATGTCACCTGGAAATCTCGCTATAAAGCATGCACAGTTATAGACCTTCTTCATTGGGCGCGGCGAAATGGCCGAGTGCGGGCCGCTCATCATGCGTTTTGCTTTCACTCTTCAGGCGTTGCTGCTGTGAATCGGTGATGCGCTGCTACCTGCTTCTGCCTCAGTTTCGTCGGCACCAGTTCTAACGGCTACAAGAACTGATGTGGATAAAGGACAAAACTACATCGTCATCGAGGCTTTCCCATTTTGAAGACATGGCTTTGTGATGTCACCTGGAAATCTCGCTATAAAGCATGCACAGTTATAGACCTTCTTCATTGGGCGCGGCGAAATGGCCGAGTGCGGGCCGCTCATCATGCGTTTTGCTTTCACTCTTCAGGCGTTGCTGCTGTGAATCGGTGATGCGCTGCTACCTGCTTCTGCCTCAGTTTCGTCGGCACCAGGTCTAACGGCTACAAGAACTGATGTGGATAAAGGACAAAACTACATCGGCATCGAGGCTTTCCCATTTTCAAGACATGGCTTTGTGATGTCACCTGGAAATCTCGCTATAAAGCATGCACAGTTATAGACCTTCTTCATTGGGCGCGGCGAAATGGCCGAGTGCGGGCCGCTCATCATGCGTTTTGCTTTCACTCTTCAGGCGTTGCTGCTGTGAATCGGTGATGCGCTGCTACCTGCTTCTGCCTCAGTTTCGTCGGCACCAGTTCTAACGGCTACAAGAACTGATGTGGATAAGGGACAAAACTACATCGGCATCGAGGCTTTCCCATTTTCAAGACATGGCTTTGTGATGTCACCTGGAAATCTCGCTATAAAGCATGCACAGTTATAGACCTTCTTCATTGGGCGCGGCGAAATGGCCGAGTGCGGGCCGCTCATCATGCGTTTTGCTTTCACTCTTCAGGCGTTGCTGCTGTGAATCGGTGATGCGCTGCTACCTGCTTCTGCCTCAGTTTCGTCGCCACCAGTTCTAACGGCTACAAAAACTGATGTGGATAAAGGACAAAACTACATCGGCATCGAGGCTTTCCCATTTTCAAGACATGGCTTTGTGATGTCACCTGGAAATCTCGCTATAAAGCATGCACAGTTATAGACCTTCTTCATTGGGCGCTGCGAAATGGCCGAGTGCGGGCCGCTCATCATGCGTTTTGCTTTCACTCTTCAGGCGTTGCTGCTGTGAATCGGTGATGCGCTGCTACCTGCTTCTGCCTCAGTTTCGTCGGCACCAGTTCTAACGGCTACAAGAACTGATGTGGATAAAGGACAAAACTACATCGGCATCGAGGCTTTCCCATTTTCAAGACATGGCTTTGTGATGTCACCTGGAAATCTCGCTATAAAGCATGCACAGTTATAGACCTTCTTCATTGGGCGCGGCGAAATGGCCGAGTGCGGGCCGCTCATCATGCGTTTTGCTTTCACTCTTCAGGCGTTGCTGCTGTGAATCGGTGATGCGCTGCTACCTGCTTCTGCCTCAGTTTCGTCGGCACCAGTTCTAACGGCTACAAGAACTGATGTGGATAAAGGACAAAACTACATCGGCATCGAGGCTTTCCCATTTTCAAGACATGGCTTTGTGATGTCACCTTGAAATCTCGCTATAAAGCATGCACAGCTATAGACCTTCATTGGGCGCGGCGAAATGGCCGAGTGCGGGCCGCTCATCATGCGTTTTGCTTTCACTCTTCAGGCGTTGCTGCTGTGAATCGGTGATGCGCTGCTACCTTCTTCTGCCTCAGTTACGTCGGCACCAGTTTTAACGGCTACAAGAACTGATGTGGATAAAGGACAAAACTACATCGTCATCGAGGCTTTCCCATTTTCACGACATGGCTTTGTGATGTCGCCTGGAAATCTCGCTATAAAGCATGCACAGTTATAGACCTTCTTCATTGGGCGCGGCGAAATGGCCGAGGGCGGGCCGCTCATCATGCGTTTTGCTTTCACTCTTCAGGCGTTGCTGCTGTGAATCGGTGATGCGCTGCTACCTGTTTCTGCCTCAGTTTCGTCGGCACCAGTTCTAACGGCTACAAGAACTGATGTGGATAAAGGACAAAACTACATCGGCATCGAGGCTTTCCCATTTTCAAGACATGGCTTTGTGATGTCACCTGGAAATCTCGCTATAAAGCATGCACAGTTATAGACCTTCTTCATTGGGCGCGGCGAAATGGCCGAGTGCGGGCCGCTCATCATGCGTTTTGCTTTCACTCTTCAGGCGTTGCTGCTGTGAATCGGTGATGCGCTGCTACCTGCTTCTGCCTCAGTTTCGTCGGCACCAGTTCTAACGGCTACAAGAACTGATGTGGATAAAGGACAAAACTACATCGGCATCGAGGCTTTCCCATTTTCAAGACATGGCTTTGTGATGTCACCTGGAAATCTCGCTATAAACATGCACAGTTATAGACCTTCTTCATTGGGCGCGGCGAAATGGCCGAGTGCGGGCCGCTCATCATGCGTTTTGCTTTCAGTCTTCAGGCGTTGCTGCTGTGAATCGGTGATGCGCTGCTACCTGCTTCTGCCTCAGTTTCGTCGGCACCAGTTCTAACGGCTACAAGAACTGATGTGGATAAAGGACAAAACTACATCGGCATCGAGGCTTTCCCATTTTCAAGACATGGCTTTGTGATGTCACCTGGAAATTTCGCTATAAAGCATGCACAGTTATAGACCTTCTTCATTGGGCGCGGCGAAATGGCCGAGTGCGGGCCGCTCATCATGCGTTTTGCTTTCACTCTTCAGGCGTTGCTGCTGTGAATCGGTGATGCGCTGCTACCTGCTTCTGCCTCAGTTTTGTCGGCATCAGTTCTAACGGCTACAAGAACTGATGTGGATAAAGGACAAAACTACATTGTCATCGAGGCTTTCCCATTTTCAAGACATGGCTTTGTGATGTCACCTGGAAATCTCGCTATAAAGCATGCACAGTTATAGACCTTCTTCATTGGGCGCGGCGAAATGGCCGAGTGCGGGCCGCTCATCATACGTTTTGCTTTCACTCTTCAGGCGTTGCTGCTGTGAATCGGTGATGCGCTGCTACCTGCTTCTGCCTCAGTTTCGTCGCCACCAGTTCTAACGGCTACAAAAACTGATGTGGATAAAGGACAAAACTACATCGGCATCGAGGCTTTCCCATTTTCAAGACATGGCTTTGTGATGTCACCTGGAAATCTCGCTATAAAGCATGCACAGTTATAGACCTTCTTCATTGGGCGCGGCGAAATGGCCGAGTGCGGGCCGCTCATCATGCGTTTTGCTTTCACTCTTCAGGCGTTGCTGCTGTGAATCGGTGATGCGCTGCTACCTGCTTCTGCCTCAGTTTCGTCGGCACCAGTTCTAACGGCTACAAGAACTGATGTGGATAAAGGACAAAACTACATCGGCATCGAGGCTTTCCCATTTTCAAGACATGGCTTTGTGATGTCACCTTGAAATCTCGCTATAAAGCATGCACAGCTATAGACCTTCATTGGGCGCGGCGAAATGGCCGAGTGCGGGCCGCTCATCATGCGTTTTGCTTTCACTCTTCAGGCGTTTCTGCTGTGAATCGGTGATGCGCTGCTACCTTCTTCTGCCTCAGTTACGTCGGCACCAGTTTTAACGGCTACAAGAACTGATGTGGATAAAGGACAAAACTACATCGTCATCGAGGCTTTCCCATTTTCACGACATGGCTTTGTGATGTCGCCTGGAAATCTCGCTATAAAGCATGCACAGTTATAGACCTTCTTCATTGGGCGCGGCGAAATGGCCGAGGGCGGGCTGCTCATCATGCGTTTTGCTTTCACTCTTCAGGCGTTGCTGCTGTGAATCGGTGATGCGCTGCTACCTGTTTCTGCCTCAGTTTCGTCGGCACCAGTTCTAACGGCTACAAGAACTGATGTGGATAAAGGACAAAACTACATCGGCATCGAGGCTTTCCCATTTTCAAGACATGGCTTCGTGATGTCACCTGGAAATCTCGCTTCTAAAGCATGCACAGTTATAGACCTTCTTCATTGGGCGCGGCGAAATGGCCGAGTGCGGGCCGCTCATCATGCGTTTTGCTTTCACTCTTCAGGCGTTGCTGCTGTGAATCGGTGATGCGCTGCTACCTGCTTCTGCCTCAGTTTCGTCGGCACCAGTTCTAACGGCTACAAGAACTGATGTGGATAAAGGACAAAACTACATCGGCATCGAGGCTTTCCCATTTTCAAGACATGGCTTTGTGATGTCACCTGGAAATCTCGCTATAAAGCATGCACAGTTATAGAACTTCTTCATTGGGCGCGGCGAAATGGCCGAGTGCGGGCCGCTCATCATGCGTTTTGCTTTCACTCTTCAGGCGTTGCTGCTGTGAATCGGTGATGCGCTGCTACCTGCTTCTGCCTCAGTTTCGTCGGCACCAGTTCTAACGGCTACAAGAACTGATGAGGATAAAGGACAAAACTACACGTGATCGAGGCTTTCCCATTTTCAAGACATGGCTTTGTGATGTCACCTGGAAATCTCGCTATAAAGCATGCACAGTTATAGACCTTCTTCATTGGGCGCGGCGAAATGGCCGAGTGCGGGCCGCTCATCATGCGTTTTGCTTTCACTCTTCAGGCGTTGCTGCTGTGAATCGGTGATGCGCTGCTACCTGCTTCTGCCTCAGTTTCGTCGGCACCAGTTCTAACGGCTACAAGAACTGATGTGGATAAAGGACAAAACTACATCGTCATCGAGGCTTTCCCATTTTCAAGACATGGCTTTGTGATGTCACCTGGAAATCTCGCTATAAAGCATGCACAGTTATAGACCTTCTTCATTGGGCGCGGCGAAATGGCCGAGTGCGGGCCGCTCATCATGCGTTTTGCTTTCACTCTTCAGGCGTTGCTGCTGTGAATCGGTGATGCGCTGCTACCTGCTTCTGCCTCAGTTTTGTCGGCATCAGTTCTAACGGCTACAAGAACTGATGTGGATAAAGGACAAAACTACATTGTCATCGAGGCTTTCCCATTTTCAAGACATGGCTTTGTGATGTCACCTGGAAATCTCGCTATAAAGCATGCACAGTTATAGACCTTCTTCATTGGGCGCGGCGAAATGGCCGAGTGCGGGCCGCTCATCATACGTTTTGCTTTCACTCTTCAGGCGTTGCTGCTGTGAATCGGTGATGCGCTGCTACCTGCTTCTGCCTCAGTTTCGTCGCCACCAGTTCTAACGGCTACAAAAACTGATGTGGATAAAGGACAAAACTACATCGGCATCGAGGCTTTCCCATTTTCAAGACATGGCTTTGTGATGTCACCTGGAAATCTCGCTATAAAGCATGCACAGTTATAGACCTTCTTCATTGGGCGCGGCGAAATGGCCGAGTGCGGGCCGCTCATCATGCGTTTTGCTTTCACTCTTCAGGCGTTGCTGCTGTGAATCGGTGATGCGCTGCTACCTGCTTCTGCCTCAGTTTCGTCGGCACCAGTTCTAACGGCTACAAGAACTGATGTGGATAAAGGACAAAACTACATCGGCATCGAGGCTTTCCCATTTTCAAGACATGGCTTTGTGATGTCACCTTGAAATCTCGCTATAAAGCATGCACAGCTATAGACCTTCATTGGGCGCGGCGAAATGGCCGAGTGCGGGCCGCTCATCATGCGTTTTGCTTTCACTCTTCAGGCGTTGCTGCTGTGAATCGGTGATGCGCTGCTACCTTCTTCTGCCTCAGTTACGTCGGCACCAGTTTTAACGGCTACAAGAACTGATGTGGATAAAGGACAAAACTACATCGTCATCGAGGCTTTCCCATTTTCACGACATGGCTTTGTGATGTCGCCTGGAAATCTCGCTATAAAGCATGCACAGTTATAGACCTTCTTCATTGGGCGCGGCGAAATGGCCGAGGGCGGGCTGCTCATCATGCGTTTTGCTTTCACTCTTCAGGCGTTGCTGCTGTGAATCGGTGATGCGCTGCTACCTGTTTCTGCCTCAGTTTCGTCGGCACCAGTTCTAACGGCTACAAGAACTGATGTGGATAAAGGACAAAACTACATCGGCATCGAGGCTTTCCCATTTTCAAGACATGGCTTTGTGATGTCACCTGGAAATCTCGCTTCTAAAGCATGCACAGTTATAGACCTTCTTCATTGGGCGCGGCGAAATGGCCGAGTGCGGGCCGCTCATCATGCGTTTTGCTTTCACTCTTCAGGCGTTGCTGCTGTGAATCGGTGATGCGCTGCTACCTGCTTCTGCCTCAGTTTCGTCGGCACCAGTTCTAACGGCTACAAGAACTGATGTGGATAAAGGACAAAACTACATCGGCATCGAGGCTTTCCCATTTTCAAGACATGGCTTTGTGATGTCACCTGGAAATCTCGCTATAAAGCATGCACAGTTATAGAACTTCTTCATTGGGCGCGGCGAAATGGCCGAGTGCGGGCCGCTCATCATGCGTTTTGCTTTCACTCTTCAGGCGTTGCTGCTGTGAATCGGTGATGCGCTGCTACCTGCTTCTGCCTCAGTTTCGTCGGCACCAGTTCTAACGGCTACAAGAACTGATGAGGATAAAGGACAAAACTACACGTGATCGAGGCTTTCCCATTTTCAAGACATGGCTTTGTGATGTCACCTGGAAATCTCGCTATAAAGCATGCACAGTTATAGACCTTCTTCATTGGGCGCGGCGAAATGGCCGAGTGCGGGCCGCTCATCATGCGTTTTGCTTTCACTCTTCAGGCGTTGCTGCTGTGAATCGGTGATGCGCTGCTACCTGCTTCTGCCTCAGTTTCGTCGGCACCAGTTCTAACGGCTACAAGAACTGATGTGGATAAAGGACAAAACTACATCGTCATCGAGGCTTTCCCATTTTCAAGACATGGCTTTGTGATGTCACCTGGAAATCTCGCTATAAAGCATGCACAGTTATAGACCTTCTTCATTGGGCGCGGCGAAATGGCCGAGTGCGGGCCGCTCATCATGCGTTTTGCTTTCACTCTTCAGGCGTTGCTGCTGTGAATCGGTGATGCGCTGCTACCTGCTTCTGCCTCAGTTTCGTCGGCACCAGGTCTAACGGCTACAAGAACTGATGTGGATAAAGGACAAAACTACATCGGCATCGAGGCTTTCCCATTTTCAAGACATGGCTTTGTGATGTCACCTGGAAATCTCGCTATAAAGCATGCACAGTTATAGACCTTCTTCATTGGGCGCGGCGAAATGGCCGAGTGCGGGCCGCTCATCATGCGTTTTGCTTTCACTCTTCAGGCGTTGCTGCTGTGAATCGGTGATGCGCTGCTACCTGCTTCTGCTTCAGTTTCGTCGGCACCAGTTCTAACGGCTACAAGAACTGATGTGGATAAGGGACAAAACTACATCGGCATCGAGGCTTTCCCATTTTCAAGACATGGCTTTGTGATGTCACCTGGAAATCTCGCTATAAAGCATGCACAGTTATAGACCTTCTTCATTGGGCGCGGCGAAATGGCCGAGTGCGGGCCGCTCATCATGCGTTTTGCTTTCACTCTTCAGGCGTTGCTGCTGTGAATCGGTGATGCGCTGCTACCTGCTTCTGCCTCAGTTTCGTCGCCACCAGTTCTAACGGCTACAAAAACTGATGTGGATAAAGGACAAAACTACATCGGCATCGAGGCTTTCCCATTTTCAAGACATGGCTTTGTGATGTCACCTGGAAATCTCGCTATAAAGCATGCACAGTTATAGACCTTCTTCATTGGGCGCGGCGAAATGGCCGAGTGCGGGCCGCTCATCATGCGTTTTGCTTTCACTCTTCAGGCGTTGCTGCTGTGAATCGGTGATGCGCTGCTACCTGCTTCTGCCTCAGTTTCGTCGGCACCAGTTCTAACGGCTACAAGAACTGATGTGGATAAAGGACAAAACTACATCGGCATCGAGGCTTTCCCATTTTCAAGACATGGCTTTGTGATGTCACCTTGAAATCTCGCTATAAAGCATGCACAGCTATAGACCTTCATTGGGCGCGGCGAAATGGCCGAGTGCGGGCCGCTCATCATGCGTTTTGCTTTCACTCTTCAGGCGTTGCTGCTGTGAATCGGTGATGCGCTGCTACCTTCTTCTGCCTCAGTTACGTCGGCACCAGTTTTAACGGCTACAAGAACTGATGTGGATAAAGGACAAAACTACATCGTCATCGAGGCTTTCCCATTTTCACGACATGGCTTTGTGATGTCGCCTGGAAATCTCGCTATAAAGCATGCACAGTTATAGACCTTCTTCATTGGGCGCGGCGAAATGGCCGAGGGCGGGCCGCTCATCATGCGTTTTGCTTTCACTCTTCAGGCGTTGCTGCTGTGAATCGGTGATGCGCTGCTACCTGTTTCTGCCTCAGTTTCGTCGGCACCAGTTCTAACGGCTACAAGAACTGATGTGGATAAAGGACAAAACTGCATCGGCATCGAGGCTTTCCCATTTTCAAGACATGGCTTTGTGATGTCACCTGGAAATCTCGCTATAAAGCATGCACAGTTATAGACCTTCTTCATTGGGCGCGGCGAAATGGCCGAGTGCGGGCCGCTCATCATGCGTTTTGCTTTCACTCTTCAGGCGTTGCTGCTGTGAATCGGTGATGCGCTGCTACCTGCTTCTGCCTCAGTTTCGTCGGCACCAGTTCTAACGGCTACAAGAACTGATGTGGATAAAGGACAAAACTACATCGGCATCGAGGCTTTCCCATTTTCAAGACATGGCTTTGTGATGTCACCTGGAAATCTCGCTATAAAGCATGCACAGTTATAGAACTTCTTCATTGGGCGCGGCGAAATGGCCGAGTGCGGGCCGCTCATCATGCGTTTTGCTTTCACTCTTCAGGCGTTGCTGCTGTGAATCGGTGATGCGCTGCTACCTGCTTCTGCCTCAGTTTCGTCGGCACCAGTTCTAACGGCTACAAGAACTGATGAGGATAAAGGACAAAACTACACGTGATCGAGGCTTTCCCATTTTCAAGACATGGCTTTGTGATGTCACCTGGAAATCTCGCTATAAAGCATGCACAGTTATACACCTTCTTCATTGGGCGCGGCGAAATGGCCGAGTGCGGGCCGCTCATCATGCGTTTTGCTTTCACTCTTCAGGCGTTGCTGCTGTGAATCGGTGATGCGCTGCTACCTGCTTCTGCCTCAGTTTCGTCGGCACCAGTTCTAACGGCTACAAGAACTGATGTGGATAAAGGACAAAACTACATCGTCATCGAGGCTTTCCCATTTTCAAGACATGGCTTTGTGATGTCACCTGGAAATCTCGCTATAAAGCATGCACAGTTACAGACCTTCTTCATTGGGCGCGGCGAAATGGCCGAGTGCGGGCCGCTCATCATGCGTTTTGCTTTCACTCTTCAGGCGTTGCTGCTGTGAATCGGTGATGCGCTGCTACCTGCTTCTGCCTCAGTTTCGTCGGCACCAGGTCTAACGGCTACAAGAACTGATGTGGATAAAGGACAAAACTACATCGGCATCGAGGCTTTCCCATTTTCAAGACATGGCTTTGTGATGTCACCTGGAAATCTCGCTATAAAGCATGCACAGTTATAGACCTTCTTCATTGGGCGCGGCGAAATGGCCGAGTGCGGGCCGCTCATCATGCGTTTTGCTTTCACTCTTCAGGCGTTGCTGCTGTGAATCGGTGATGCGCTGCTACCTGCTTCTGCCTCAGTTTCGTCGGCACCAGTTCTAACGGCTACAAGAACTGATGTGGATAAAGGACAAAACTACATCGGCATCGAGGCTTTCCCATTTTCAAGACATGGCTTTGTGATGTCACCTTGAAATCTCGCTATAAAGCATGCACAGCTATAGACCTTCATTGGGCGCGGCGAAATGGCCGAGTGCGGGCCGCTCATCATGCGTTTTGCTTTCACTCTTCAGGCGTTGCTGCTGTGAATCGGTGATGCGCTGCTACCTTCTTCTGCCTCAGTTACGTCGGCACCAGTTTTAACGGCTACAAGAACTGATGTGGATAAAGGACTAAACTACATCGTCATCGAGGCTTTCCCATTTTCACGACATGGCTTTGTGATGTCGCCTGGAAATCTCGCTATAAAGCATGCACAGTTATAGACCTTCTTCATTGGGCGCGGCGAAATGGCCGAGGGCGGGCCGCTCATCATGCGTTTTGCTTTCACTCTTCAGGCGTTGCTGCTGTGAATCGGTGATGCGCTGCTACCTGTTTCTGCCTCAGTTTCGTCGGCACCAGTTCTAACGGCTACAAGAACTGATGTGGATAAAGGACAAAACTGCATCGGCATCGAGGCTTTCCCATTTTCAAGACATGGCTTTGTGATGTCACCTGGAAATCTCGCTATAAAGCATGCACAGTTATAGACCTTCTTCATTGGGCGCCGCGAAATGGCCGAGTGCGGGCCGCTCATCATGCGTTTTGCTTTCACTCTTCAGGCGTTGCTGCTGTGAATCGGTGATGCGCTGCTACCTGCTTCTGCCTCAGTTTCGTCGGCACCAGTTCTAACGGCTACAAGAACTGATGTGGATAAAGGACAAAACTACATCGGCATCGAGGCTTTCCCATTTTCAAGACATGGCTTTGTGATGTCACCTGGAAATCTCACTATAAAGCATGCACAGTTATAGAACTTCTTCATTGGGCGCGGCGAAATGGCCGAGTGCGGGCCGCTCATCATGCGTTTTGCTTTCACTCTTCAGGCGTTGCTGCTGTGAATCGGTGATGCGCTGCTACCTGCTTCTGCCTCAGTTTCGTCGGCACCAGTTCTAACGGCTACAAGAACTGATGAGGATAAAGGACAAAACTACACGTGATCGAGGCTTTCCCATTTTCAAGACATGGCTTTGTGATGTCACCTGGAAATCTCGCTATAAAGCATGCACAGTTATACACCTTCTTCATTGGGCGCGGCGAAATGGCCGAGTGCGGGCCGCTCATCATGCGTTTTGCTTTCACTCTTCAGGCGTTGCTGCTGTGAATCGGTGATGCGCTGCTACCTGCTTCTGCCTCAGTTTCGTCGGCACCAGTTCTAACGGCTACAAGAACTGATGTGGATAAAGGACAAAACTACATCGTCATCGAGGCTTTCCCATTTTCAAGACATGGCTTTGTGATGTCACCTGGAAATCTCGCTATAAAGCATGCACAGTTACAGACCTTCTTCATTGGGCGCGGCGAAATGGCCGAGTGCGGGCCGCTCATCATGCGTTTTGCTTTCACTCTTCAGGCGTTGCTGCTGTGAATCGGTGATGCGCTGCTACCTGCTTCTGCCTCAGTTTCGTCGGCACCAGGTCTAACGGCTACAAGAACTGATGTGGATAAAGGACAAAATTACATCGGCATCGAGGCTTTCCCATTTTCAAGACATGGCTTTGTGATGTCACCTGGAAATCTCGCTATAAAGCATGCACAGTTATAGACCTTCTTCATTGGGCGCGGCGAAATGGCCGAGTGCGGGCCGCTCATCATGCGTTTTGCTTTCACTCTTCAGGCGTTGCTGCTGTGAATCGGTGATGCGCTGCTACCTGCTTCTGCTTCAGTTTCGTCGGCACCAGTTCTAACGGCTACAAGAACTGATGTGGATAAGGGGCAAAACTACATCGGCATCGAGGCTTTCCCATTTTCAAGACATGGCTTTGTGATGTCACCTGGAAATCTCGCTATAAAGCATGCACAGTTATAGAACTTCTTCATTGGGCGCGGCGAAATGGCCGAGTGCGGGCCGCTCATCATGCGTTTTGCTTTCACTCTTCAGGCGTTGCTGCTGTGAATCGGTGATGCGCTGCTACCTGCTTCTGCCTCAGTTTCGTCGGCACCAGTTCTAACGGCTACAAGAACTGATGAGGATAAAGGACAAAACTACACGTGATCGAGGCTTTCCCATTTTCAAGACATGGCTTTGTGATGTCACCTGGAAATCTCGCTATAAAGCATGCACAGTTATACACCTTCTTCATTGGGCGCGGCGAAATGGCCGAGTGCGGGCCGCTCATCATGCGTTTTGCTTTCACTCTTCAGGCGTTGCTGCTGTGAATCGGTGATGCGCTGCTACCTGCTTCTGCCTCAGTTTCGTCGGCACCAGTTCTAACGGCTACAAGAACTGATGTGGATAAAGGACAAAACTACATCGTCATCGAGGCTTTCCCATTTTCAAGACATGGCTTTGTGATGTCACCTGGAAATCTCGCTATAAAGCATGCACAGTTACAGACCTTCTTCATTGGGCGCGGCGAAATGGCCGAGTGCGGGCCGCTCATCATGCGTTTTGCTTTCACTCTTCAGGCGTTGCTGCTGTGAATCGGTGATGCGCTGCTACCTGCTTCTGCCTCAGTTTCGTCGGCACCAGGTCTAACGGCTACAAGAACTGATGTGGATAAAGGACAAAACTACATCGGCATCGAGGCTTTCCCATTTTCAAGACATGGCTTTGTGATGTCACCTGGAAATCTCGCTATAAAGCATGCACAGTTATAGACCTTCTTCATTGGGCGCGGCGAAATGGCCGAGTGCGGGCCGCTCATCATGCGTTTTGCTTTCACTCTTCAGGCGTTGCTGCTGTGAATCGGTGATGCGCTGCTACCTGCTTCTGCCTCAGTTTCGTCGGCACCAGTTCTAACGGCTACAAGAACTGATGTGGATAAAGGACAAAACTACATCGGCATCGAGGCTTTCCCATTTTCAAGACATGGCTTTGTGATGTCACCTTGAAATCTCGCTATAAAGCATGCACAGCTATAGACCTTTATTGGGCGCGGCGAAATGGCCGAGTGCGGGCCGCTCATCATGCGTTTTGCTTTCACTCTTCAGGCGTTGCTGCTGTGAATCGGTGATGCGCTGCTACCTTCTTCTGCCTCAGTTACGTCGGCACCAGTTTTAACGGCTACAAGAACTGATGTGGATAAAGGACTAAACTACATCGTCATCGAGGCTTTCCCATTTTCACGACATGGCTTTGTGATGTCGCCTGGAAATCTCGCTATAAAGCATGCACAGTTATAGACCTTCTTCATTGGGCGCGGCGAAATGGCCGAGGGCGGGCCGCTCATCATGCGTTTTGCTTTCACTCTTCAGGCGTTGCTGCTGTGAATCGGTGATGCGCTGCTACCTGTTTCTGCCTCAGTTTCGTCGGCACCAGTTCTAACGGCTACAAGAACTGATGTGGATAAAGGACAAAACTGCATCGGCATCGAGGCTTTCCCATTTTCAAGACATGGCTTTGTGATGTCACCTGGAAATCTCGCTATAAAGCATGCACAGTTATAGACCTTCTTCATTGGGCGCCGCGAAATGGCCGAGTGCGGGCCGCTCATCATGCGTTTTGCTTTCACTCTTCAGGCGTTGCTGCTGTGAATCGGTGATGCGCTGCTACCTGCTTCTGCCTCAGTTTCGTCGGCACCAGTTCTAACGGCTACAAGAACTGATGTGGATAAAGGACAAAACTACATCGGCATCGAGGCTTTCCCATTTTCAAGACATGGCTTTGTGATGTCACCTGGAAATCTCACTATAAAGCATGCACAGTTATAGAACTTCTTCATTGGGCGCGGCGAAATGGCCGAGTGCGGGCCGCTCATCATGCGTTTTGCTTTCACTCTTCAGGCGTTGCTGCTGTGAATCGGTGATGCGCTGCTACCTGCTTCTGCCTCAGTTTCGTCGGCACCAGTTCTAACGGCTACAAGAACTGATGAGGATAAAGGACAAAACTACACGTGATCGAGGCTTTCCCATTTTCAAGACATGGCTTTGTGATGTCACCTGGAAATCTCGCTATAAAGCATGCACAGTTATACACCTTCTTCATTGGGCGCGGCGAAATGGCCGAGTGCGGGCCGCTCATCATGCGTTTTGCTTTCACTCTTCAGGCGTTGCTGCTGTGAATCGGTGATGCGCTGCTACCTGCTTCTGCCTCAGTTTCGTCGGCACCAGTTCTAACGGCTACAAGAACTGATGTGGATAAAGGACAAAACTACATCGTCATCGAGGCTTTCCCATTTTCAAGACATGGCTTTGTGATGTCACCTGGAAATCTCGCTATAAAGCATGCACAGTTACAGACCTTCTTCATTGGGCGCGGCGAAATGGCCGAGTGCGGGCCGCTCATCATGCGTTTTGCTTTCACTCTTCAGGCGTTGCTGCTGTGAATCGGTGATGCGCTGCTACCTGCTTCTGCCTCAGTTTCGTCGGCACCAGGTCTAACGGCTACAAGAACTGATGTGGATAAAGGACAAAATTACATCGGCATCGAGGCTTTCCCATTTTCAAGACATGGCTTTGTGATGTCACCTGGAAATCTCGCTATAAAGCATGCACAGTTATAGACCTTCTTCATTGGGCGCGGCGAAATGGCCGAGTGCGGGCCGCTCATCATGCGTTTTGCTTTCACTCTTCAGGCGTTGCTGCTGTGAATCGGTGATGCGCTGCTACCTGCTTCTGCTTCAGTTTCGTCGGCACCAGTTCTAACGGCTACAAGAACTGATGTGGATAAGGGGCAAAACTACATCGGCATCGAGGCTTTCCCATTTTCAAGACATGGCTTTGTGATGTCACCTGGAAATCTCGCTATAAAGCATGCACAGTTATAGACCTTCTTCATTGGGCGCGGCGAAATGGCCGAGTGCGGGCCGCTCATCATGCGTTTTGCTTTCACTCTTCAGGCGTTGCTGCTGTGAATCGGTGATGCGCTGCTACCTGCTTCTGCCTCAGTTTCGTCGCCACCAGTTCTAACGGCTACAAAAACTGATGTGGATAAAGGACAAAACTACATCGGCATCGAGGCTTTCCCATTTTCAAGACATGGCTTTGTGATGTCACCTGGAAATCTCGCTATAAAGCATGCACAGTTATAGACCTTCTTCATTGGGCGCGGCGAAATGGCCGAGTGCGGGCCGCTCATCGTGCGTTTTGCTTTCACTCTTCAGGCGTTGCTGCTGTGAATCGGTGATGCGCTGCTACCTGCTTCTGCATCAGTTTCGTCGGCACCAGTTCAAACGGCTACAAGAACTGATGTGGATAAAGGACAAAACTACATCGGCATCGAGGCTTTCCCATTTTCAAGACATGGCTTTGTGATGTCACCTTGAAACCTCGCTATAAAGCATGCACAGCTATAGACCTTCATTGGGCGCGGCGAAATGGCCGAGTGCGGGCCGCTCATCATGCGTTTTGCTTTCACTCTTCAGGCGTTGCTGCTGTGAATCGGTGATGCGCTGCTACCTTCTTCTGCCTCAGTTACGTCGGCACCAGTTTTAACGGCTACAAGAACTGATGTGGATAAAGGACAAAACTACATCGTCATCGAGGCTTTCCCATTTTCACGACATGGCTTTGTGATGTCGCCTGGAAATCTCGCTATAAAGCATGCACAGTTATAGACCTTCTTCATTGGGCGCGGCGAAATGGCCGAGGGCGGGCCGCTCATCATGCGTTTTGCTTTCACTCTTCAGGCATTGCTGCTGTGAATCGGTGATGCGCTGCTACCTGTTTCTGCCTCAGTTTCGTCGGCACCAGTTCTAACGGCTACAAGAACTGATGTGGATAAAGGACAAAACTACATCGGCATCGTTGCTTTCCCATTTTCAAGACTTGGCTTTGTGATGTCACCTGGAAATCTCGCTATAAAGCATGCACAGTTATAGACCTTCTTCATTGGGCGCGGCGAAATGGCCGAGTGCGGGCCGCTCATCATGCGTTTTGCTTTCACTCTTCAGGCGTTGCTGCTGTGAATCGGTGATGCGCTGCTACCTGCTTCTGCCTCAGTTTCGTCGGCACCAGTTCTAACGGCTACAAGAACTGATGTGGATAAAGGACAAAACTACATCGGCATCGAGGCTTTCCCATTTTCAAGACATGGCTTTGTGATGTCACCTGGAAATCTCGCTATAAACATGCACAGTTATAGACCTTCTTCATTGGGCGCGGCGAAATGGCCGAGTGCGGGCCGCTCATCATGCGTTTTGCTTTCAGTCTTCAGGCGTTGCTGCTGTGAATCGGTGATGCGCTGCTACCTGCTTCTGCCTCAGTTTCGTCGGCACCAGTTCTAACGGCTACAAGAACTGATGTGGATAAAGGACAAAACTACATCGGCATCGAGGCTTTCCCATTTTCAAGACATGGCTTTGTGATGTCACCTGGAAATCTCGCTATAAAGCATGCACAGTTATAGAACTTCTTCATTGGGCGCGGCGAAATGGCCGAGTGCGGGCCGCTCATCATGCGTTTTGCTTTCACTCTTCAGGCGTTGCTGCTGTGAATCGGTGATGCGCTGCTACCTGCTTCTGCCTCAGGTTCGTCGGCACCAGTTCTAACGGCTACAAGAACTGATGTGGATAAGGGACAAAACTACATCGGCATCGAGGCTTTCCCATTTTCAAGACATGGCTTTGTGATGTCACCTGGAAATCTCGCTATAAAGCATGCACAGTTATAGACCTTCTTCATTGGGCGCGGCGAAATGGCCGAGTGCGGGCCGCTCATCATGCGTTTTGCTTTCACTCTTCAGGCGTTGCTGCTGTGAATCGGTGATGCGCTGCTACCTGCTTCTGCCTCAGTTTCGTCGGCACCAGTTCTAACGGCTACAAGAACTGATGTGGATAAAGGACAAAACTACATCGTCATCGAGGCTTTCCCATTTTCAAGACATGGCTTTGTGATGTCACCTGGAAATCTCGCTATAAAGCATGCACAGTTATAGACCTTCTTCATTGGGCGCGGCGAAATGGCCGAGTGCGGGCCGCTCATCATGCGTTTTGCTTTCACTCTTCAGGCGTTGCTGCTGTGAATCGGTGATGCGCTGCTACCTGCTTCTGCCTCAGTTTCGTCGGCACCAGGTCTAACGGCTACAAGAACTGATGTGGATAAAGGACAAAACTACATCGGCATCGAGGCTTTCCCATTTTCAAGACATGGCTTTGTGATGTCACCTGGAAATCTCGCTATAAAGCATGCACAGTTATAGACCTTCTTCATTGGGCACGGCGAAATGGCCGAGTGCGGGCCGCTCATCATGCGTTTTGCTTTCACTCTTCAGGCGTTGCTGCTGTGAATCGGTGATGCGCTGCTACCTGCTTCTGCCTCAGTTTCGTCGGCACCAGTTCTAACGGCTACAAGAACTGATGTGGATAAGGGACAAAACTACATCGGCATCGAGGCTTTCCCATTTTCAAGACATGGCTTTGTGATGTCACCTGGAAATCTCGCTATAAAGCATGCAGAGTTATAGACCTTCTTCATTGGGCGCGGCGAAATGGCCGAGTGCGGGCCGCTCATCATGCGTTTTGCTTTCACTCTTCAGGCGTTGCTGCTGTGAATCGGTGATGCGCTGCTACCTGCTTCTGCCTCAGTTTCGTCGGCACCAGTTCTAACGGCTACAAGAACTGATGAGGATAAAGGACAAAACTACACGTCATCGAGGCTTTCCCATTTTCAGGACATGGCTTTGTGATGTCACCTGGAAATCTCGCTATAAAGCATGCACAGTTATAGACCTTCTTCATTGGGCGCGGCGAAATGGCCGAGTGCGGGCCGCTCATCATGCGTTTTGCTTTCACTCTTCAGGCGTTGCTGCTGTGAATCGGTGATGCGCTGCTACCTGCTTCTGCCTCAGTTTCGTCGGCACCAGTTCTAACGGCTACAAGAACTGATGAGGATAAAGGACAAAACTACACGTCATCGAGGCTTTCCCATTTTCAAGACATGGCTTTGTGATGTCACCTGGAAATCTCGCTATAAAGCATGCACAGTTATAGACCTTCTTCATTGGGCGCGGCGAAATGGCCGAGTGCGGGCCGCTCATCATGCGTTTTGCTTTCACTCTTCAGGCGTTGCTGCTGTGAATCGGTGATGCGCTGCTACCTGCTTCTGCCTCAGTTTCGTCGGCACCAGTTCTAACGGCTACAAGAACTGATGTGGATAAAGGACAAAACTACATCGGCATCGAGGCTTTCCCATTTTCAAGACATGGCTTTGTGATGTCACCTGGAAATCTCGCTATAAACCATGCACAGTTATAGAACTTCTTCATTGGGCGCGGCGAAATAGCCGAGTGCGGGCCGCTCATCATGCGTTTTGCTTTCACTCTTCAGGCGTTGCTGCTGTGAATCGGTGATGCACTGCTACCTGCTTCTGCCTCAGTTTCGTCGGCACCAGTTCTAACGGCTACAAGAACTGATGAGGATAAAGGACAAAACTACACGTCATCGAGGCTTTCCCATTTTCAAGACATGGCTTTGTGATGTCACCTGGAAATCTCGCTATAAAGCATGCACAGTTATAGACCTTCTTCATTGGGCGCGGCGAAATGGCCGAGTGCGGGCCGCTCATCATGCGTTTTGCTTTCACTCTTCAGGCGTTGCTGCTGTGAATCGGTGATGCGCTGCTACCTGCTTCTGCCTCAGTTTCGTCGGCACCAGTTCTAACGGCTACAAGAACTGATGTGGATAAAGGACAAAACTACATCGTCATCGAGGCTTTCCCATTTTCAAGACATGGCTTTGTGATGTCACCTGGAAATCTCGCTATAAAGCATGCACAGTTATAGACCTTCTTCATTGGGCGCGGCGAAATGGCCGAGTGCGGGCCGCTCATCATGCGTTTTGCTTTCACTCTTCAGGCGTTGCTGCTGTGAATCGGTGATGCGCTGCTACCTGCTTCTGCCTCAGTTTCGTCGGCACCAGGTCTAACGGCTACAAGAACTGATGTGGATAAAGGACAAAACTACATCGGCATCGAGGCTTTCCCATTTTCAAGACATGGCTTTGTGATGTCACCTGGAAATCTCGCTATAAAGCATGCACAGTTATAGACCTTCTTCATTGGGCGCGGCGAAATGGCCGAGTGCGGGCCGCTCATCATGCGTTTTGCTTTCACTCTTCAGGCGTCGCTGCTGTGAATCGGTGATGCGCTGCTACCTGCTTCTGCTTCAGTTTCGTCGGCACCAGTTCTAACGGCTACAAGAACTGATGTGGATAAGGGACAAAACTACATCGGCATCGAGGCTTTCCCATTTTCAAGACATGGCTTTGTGATGTCACCTGGAAATCTCGCTATAAAGCATGCACAGTTATAGACCTTCTTCATTGGGCGCGGCGAAATGGCCGAGTGCGGGCCGCTCATCATGCGTTTTGCTTTCACTCTTCAGGCGTTGCTGCTGTGAATCGGTGATGCGCTGCTACCTGCTTCTGCCTCAGTTTCGTCGCCACCAGTTCTAACGGCTACAAAAACTGATGTGGATAAAGGACAAAACTACATCGGCATCGAGGCTTTCCCATTTTCAAGACATGGCTTTGTGATGTCACCTGGAAATCTCGCTATAAAGCATGCACAGTTATAGACCTTCATTGGGCGCGGCGAAATGGCCGAGTGCGGGCCGCTCATCATGCATTTTGCTTTCACTCTTCAGGCGTTGCTGCTGTGAATCGGTGATGCGCTGCTACCTGCTTCTGCCTCAGTTTCGTCGGCACCAGTTCTAACGGCTACAAGAACTGATGTGGATAAAGGAGAAAACTACATCGTCATCGAGGCTTTCCCATTTTCAAGACATGGCTTTGTGATGTCACCTGGAAATCTCGCTATAAAGCATGCACAGTTACAGACCTTCTTCATTGGGCGCGGCGAAATGGCCGAGTGCGGGCCGCTCATCATGCGTTTTGCTTTCACTCTTCAGGCGTTGCTGCTGTGAATCGGTGATGCGCTGCTACCTGCTTCTGCCTCAGTTTCGTCGGCACCAGGTCTAACGGCTACAAGAACTGATGTGGATAAAGGACAAAACTACATCGGCATCGAGGCTTTCCCATTTTCAAGACATGGCTTTGTGATGTCACCTGGAAATCTCGCTATAAAGCATGCACAGTTATAGACCTTCTTCATTGGGCGCGGCGAAATGGCCGAGTGCGGGCCGCTCATCATGCGTTTTGCTTTCACTCTTCAGGCGTTGCTGCTGTGAATCGGTGATGCGCTGCTACCTGCTTCTGCCTCAGTTTCGTCGGCACCAGTTCTAACGGCTACAAGAACTGATGTGGATAAGGGACAAAACTACATCGGCATCGAGGCTTTCCCATTTTCAAGACATGGCTTTGTGATGTCACCTGGAAATCTCGCTATAAAGCATGCACAGTTATAGACCTTCTTCATTGGGCGCGGCGAAATGGCCGAGTGCGGGCCGCTCATCATGCGTTTTGCTTTCACTCTTCAGATAGATAGATAGATGGATTTATTGAAAGGAAAAGGCAGAGAGGTTGGCCCGAATAATTCAAATCTGGCCTGCTACTCTGCACTGGGGAAGGGGAAGGAGAGAAGAAAGAAGGTCATGATGGGTGACGATGTGGGAGAAGGCATATGAAATATATATACAGACACAGCAGCTTGCTTTACAAACGTGAATCAAGTCCGCTGGCGCTCAAATAACGGCAAAGAGCGCGCACTGCCTGGACGCCCTTCCCCTTGTCCTGCCAAGCGCCCAGCAGCAGTTCCTCCGACAGAGGCCTCTTGTCTAAACGCTTCAAGGAAGCAGCTAGCACATTTCTTTCGTTCGCATACTCTGGGCACACCAATAATACATGGTCCACAGTCTCTGGGATGCCACAAGTTAAACATTCCGGTGAGTCCAGCTGTCCAATTAAATGTAAGTATTTGCGCGTGAAAGCCACGTTTAAACGAAGTCGATGTATCAAGCATGTCTGATGACGCGGAATATCACGCGGAACATAAAATTTAAATGTTCGATCAAGCCTTCTTAGACGGATGTGTCGGGAGTCTGGTTGAGCCCAGTAAGCTGCTGTAGCAATATTCATATAACTCTTTAGAAGACACGTCGTATCCGCTCTTGAAAAAGGCACAGCTGTTTGGAAGCCATTGATGAGTGCGCTTTTCGCTTCAACATCGGCCTGCTCATTCCCATGGAGGCCGCAGTGGGCAGGAATCCATTGAAACATTATCGTGTGGCCTTGCAGCTGGGCAGATGTGATCAGATCCATAATGTTTAGTGCCAGGGACTGATAGGCAGTGTGGCGTAAGAAGTTTTCCAAAATTTGTAATGCAGTCTTCGAGTCCGTGAATATACACCATTTTTGAGGTGGTTCCCCACATATATAGCGAATAGATTCTCGAATGGCTACAAGTTCGGCAGCGGTTGATGTAGAGGTATGTCCCAAAAGGAAATGCAGAGTCGTTTTCCGAGCTGGTATGACCACAGCTGCAGCGGATGCCTGTGCTGACACAGATCCATCAGTGTATATGTGAATATAACTGGGATATTCTGACCAGATGTGTGCCAGAGTAAGTTGTTTGAGTCCACTAATTGGTACCATTGATTTCTTTAGTATTCCGGGAACACGAAGGTGCACAAAAGGTTTATCCATCGTCCATGGTGGTTGGGTGGGATGATATGGGAGGGCATATCCTGTCGGTACTTGCGACTGATGGCAGCGGAGTGCAGTTGTAAAACTGCAGTCCGGCCTCTCATCCAGAATCTTGCTGAGTGGGTGAAAACGGTGTCTTGTAAGTGCTCGTAAATATACACGAAGTGGTTCGTGTGACAAGTATATGGACATTGGGCGAGCGTGTGCCTCTTCAATTGTGCCTTTGTTAGAGGTGCATCTGGGCAGTCCAAGGCATATTTTCAGTGCCTGCGCTTGCACGCTCTCTAAAGTCCGCAAGCAGGAAATGCTCATACTAGAGAGTACTGGGAGACTGTACCGGATGTAGCCAACAAACAGAGCCTCGTAAAGGCGTATTAAGGAGCGCTCAGTTGGACCCCATTTGATGCCAGCTATGTAACGAAGTACATGGCAAAAATTAATTAGCCTCTTCTTCACCATAGCAATATGTTTCGACCAGGATAGTCGGTGGTCAATAATTACTCCCAAGAATCTGTGCCTGGAGACGTATGGTATTACGACTCCATGAAGGGTAATCGGGTAGCGGCTGACACATTTTCCCGTAAACGCGATCACTGCACACTTTTCTGCCGCTAAAAATAAACCTTGACGCCGTAAGTACATCGATGTTAATGACACAGCTCGTTGCAGTCTCGCACGTAGTTGTGGGCGCGTCGAACCAGAGGCCCAGATGCAGATGTCGTCAGCATATGCACTTATGTGGATGTTAGTTGGGAGTTCACTCACCAGGCCAATTAGCGCAACGTTAAATAAAGTTGGGCTGAGAACTCCTCCCTGTGGAACTCCACGACCGACCTGAAAGTGGGTAGTATCTCCTTCAGGCGTAGTCATGTAAACAGAACGGCCGCTGAGATAGCTTACAATCCACAAGTACAGCCGGCCACCAACTCCCACGTCGTCAAGTCCATCAAGAATAGCTTCATGGAGGACGTTGTCGTAAGCTCCCTTTATATCTAAAAATGCAGCAGCTACTAGTCGACGGTGACGCTTTTCGTGTTCTACTGTCGCCACAAGGTCGATGACGCTGTCAATGGAAGAGCGTCCGCGGCGAAATCCAGTCATCATATTAGGATAAAGATCATTACTCTCTAGATACCACTCAAGTCTTGCCAGCACCATGCGCTCCATAACTTTTCCAACACAGCTTGCTAGTGCAACTGGCCGGTATGAGGTAAGTTCGAGAGGAGGCTTTCCAGGCTTCAAAAGAGCAACCAGGCGGCTAATTTTCCAGTGTTCAGGAACAGTACTAGAAGCCCATATATCATTGAAATAATTAAGTAGTGCAGTTCTACCATCCTTGCCTAGGTTCGATAAGGTTGAATAAGTAATCCCGTCAGGACCAGGTGCAGATGAATGCCGACAAGAAGCAAGAGCGGCGTCTAATTCAGCTATTGTAAAGGGCACGTCGTATTGATCATTCGGCGAAGGTGGTGCAAAAACCTCTGAAATTGGTAACTGTGCCTGGTTTGTGCCCACAACCATTTTACAAAAATCTTCAGCTACGTCAACTTCATTGCGGCGTTGGTAAAGGGCCAGGGCACGAAAAGGGTGCCTTTCTCGCGGAGGTGTGCGCAAGCTTCTCGCAACGTGCCAGATACGCGACAGGGGCTTACGGGGATCCAGTGATGAGCAGAACTGTCTCCAACGTTGTCGTCCTAACCTCTCCAGGTGACGCAAAACTTGACGTTTAGCTCGGCGAGAAAGTGCGAGATCTTGCGCGGATTTCGTTCTTCTGTACTTCCTTTCAGCCCGCCGACGGATCGCGCGAAGCCGCTCGAATTCCACGTCGATGCTGGACACTGACACCGGCACACTAACATAGCGAGTGTTCTCACTGAGAGAGGAAGTAATGAGTCCCTCTATTTGAGATGGTGACTGGAGGTCCACGCTGGAAGTCTCCACCGCTGCCCTAAAGGCGGGCCAGTCTGTGTATTGCACACGAGGTGAAGTGGCAGGTGCAAACCACTTGATGCATATGTACGTTGGTATATGATCACTCCCATGTGTTTCCACATCACTACACCATGAAACGGAGGGATGGAGGTTTCTGGAAACAAACGCCACATCCAAGCAGCTGCTGTAGGTTGTTCCGCGTAGAAACGTCGGTGAGCCGTCGTTTATATTGACGAGATCTTGCGTATGCATAAAGTCTGCCAGGTCTCTTCCTCTATTGCTCATTATTGCACTACCCCACTGAGGGTGGTGAGCATTAAAGTCCCCCACAATAATACGAGGAGCTGCACAACACTGGATTGTTGAAAATAGATATGATTTGTCCAAGCCATCCCTCGGTGGAATATAAGCGCCAATTACAGAACATACTCGTCCTTTCAGGGTTAACGTCAAACAAATGTAGTGGTTCGTGTTGTGGGGCTGCAGAGCATGGCGGACGTGCGCAATGTCTTGGCGTACACATACCAGCACTTTGCTTGTTTCGTTTGCTTCTCTAGACCATAGCAGAACATATCCAGAAAGGCGGAAAGCAGCCGGCATGTTGGGCTCACAGATCACAATCACAGGAAAGCGGTACTTCTGTACCCGCTGTCGGAAGTCACTCAGCCGACCACGCAGGCCTCGGGCATTCCATTGCATCACAACACTGCGGCGCAAGTGCATCGTCACAGAGGTGGGGTTAGTTTGTTGCGCCATTGTGAATTATTGCAATGCCGCCAAGAGCGGCTCAAATGCGTCCAAAAACTGAACAGCAAACTTTGCTGTTTGCGTGTTGATGCTGGAGAGCAGCACCCGCATTGAACGAACCAGCTGTTTCAGCATTTCTTTTACCTGCTGGCTGTCGGGGTTGTCGGAATTTTCAGTACGTGTGGCAACCAAACTGGGATTAGGCCTGGCGTTGGCCTTTGATGGTAGAGCTGGCCACTCAGCATCAGAGGCGGTAGGTAATACAACAGCCTCTGTCTGATCCTTGGCATGTGACACTGTCTGCGACATTACAGCAAGAGTACTCTTAGCGGGATTAGACTCAATCTGTTGTGGCACCTGAGCTGACGTTAACTCTGAAGTTGACTTATCCAGGCTAGGCTTGCCTTCCGATTCCTTGTGCCGGCGTCGGGAACGGTGCTTGCGACGACGAATAGACGCGGCCGCTTCTTGATGAGTCGAGTTATCTCTCACCATCTTTTTTAGTATACGTTTTTCATCCCGAATTTTAGGACAGTCCTTAGCCGTCGATTCATGGGCACCCGAGCAGTTAGAACACCTGACAGTCTCCGTCTCGCATGCGTCATGAGGATGCGTACCGCCGCATCGACGGCAGGATACCTCGTTTCGACAAACGGCGCTCACATGTCCGATCTTGTGGCATTTGTGGCACTGAACAGGTCTTGGAACATACATCCGAACTGGGTGCCTCACATAGCCCACTTTAACGTGGGATGGGAGGGATTCAGTTTCAAAGACTAATTTAACGCACTTTGAGCGGCCGAATCGATGAACATCCACAATGCGCGCCGTAGATTTGATCAGCGTGCAGAGATCGCTTTCACTTATCTCGGGGTCAACGTCGCTGATTACACCTGCAGTAGTCTTTTTCCCATGTGCAAGGAAGGAACGGACCGGCATGTTGCCTAGCGCACCAATTCCTTTCAGCTTGTCCACTGTTGCCTGGGATTTGACATCCACGGTCAGGACATTCTTCCAGGGATTAATTCTGACTTCGTCAACTTCACCGGGAACCAGCTGGTCGAAAAACTGCGTCAGGTGCTGTCTGTTTATCACATTCAGATTCGCCGTTGCCGTTGTTGGTACGAAGGCCACGGAGAAGATCCCTTGCTTTTCAGCGTTCTTCTTTGGTGTCTCACTCATTACTGATGTTCGGCGCAGCTTTCTTTTCAGGCGGCGCGACTGGACAGGCGTGTAGCTGTTGTCGGAATCCATCTCTGTCACGGTGGAGTCATCTGCCGAGTCTGGAAGCTCCACGTCCGTGACGTCAAGGTGACCCGTCGAGTACGCTGTAGCCTGTTCGATGGTGGCGGGTGGGCGCAGGGGCCGTGCGCCCGCCATCCCGACGGATGTCGAGATCACAAACAGCTCACAGCGATATAAAATCCAGAAAAATGGAAGAGCGCTAGCTTCAGACGTTCGGAAACCTCCACTTCTTCTCTACCTTCACTCTTCAGGCGTTGCTGCTGTGAATCGGTGATGCGCTGCTACCTGCTTCTGCCTCAGTTTCGTCGCCACCAGTTCTAACGGCTACAAAAACTGATGTGGATAAAGGACAAAACTACATCGGCATCGAGGCTTTCCCATTTTCAAGACATGGCTTTGTGATGTCACCTGGAAATCTCGCTATAAAGCATGCACAGTTATAGACCTTCTTCATTGGGCGCGGCGAAATGGCCGAGTGCGGGCCGCTCATCATGCGTTTTGCTTTCACTCTTCAGGCGTTGCTGCTGTGAATCGGTGATGCGCTGCTACCTGCTTCTGCATCAGTTTCGTCGGCACCAGTTCTAACGGCTACAAGAACTGATGTGGATAAAGGACAAAACTACATCGGCATCGAGGCTTTCCCATTTTCAAGACATGGCTTTGTGATGTCACCTTGAAACCTCGCTATAAAGCATGCACAGCTATAGACCTTCATTGGGCGCGGCGAAATGGCCGAGTGCGGGCCGCTCATCATGCGTTTTGCTTTCACTCTTCAGGCGTTGCTGCTGTGAATCGGTGATGCGCTGCTACCTTCTTCTGCCTCAGTTACGTCGGCACCAGTTTTAACGGCTACAAGAACTGATGTGGATAAAGGACAAAACTACATCGTCATCGAGGCTTTCCCATTTTCACGACATGGCTTTGTGATGTCGCCTGGAAATCTCGCTATAAAGCATGCACAGTTATAGACCTTCTTCATTGGGCGCGGCGAAATGGCCGAGGGCGGGCCGCTCATCATGCGTTTTGCTTTCACTCTTCAGGCGTTGCTGCTGTGAATCAGTGATGCGCTACTACCTGTTTCTGCCTCAGTTTCGTCGGCACCAGTTCTAACGGCTACAAGAACTGATGTGGATAAAGGACAAAACTACATCGGCATCGTTGCTTTCCCATTTTCAAGACTTGGCTTTGTGATGTCACCTGGAAATCTCGCTATAAAGCATGCACAGTTATAGACCTTCTTCATTGGGCGCGGCGAAATGGCCGAGTGCGGGCCGCTCATCATGCGTTTTGCTTTCACTCTTCAGGCGTTGCTGCTGTGAATCGGTGATGCGCTGCTACCTGCTTCTGCCTCAGTTTCGTCGGCACCAGTTCTAACGGCTACAAGAACTGATGTGGATAAAGGACAAAACTACATCGGCATCGAGGCTTTCCCATTTTCAAGACATGGCTTTGTGATGTCACCTGGAAACAGATATTGAAGCATTATTTATCAGACTGGACAACTCTGTTATCGTAGGTGTCGTGTACCGGCCCCCTAATTCACCTGCAGCTTTATTTCTTCAAAAACTTGAATCTATATTCTTCACTCTAGTATCAGGACACAAGGGTCCGGTTGTAATTAGTGGGGACATTAACATAGACACCTGTCACGCAAACCATAGTGACTACACGTATCTACTGGAGTCCTTTAATTTTCAAAACTTGATCACTATTCCAACTAGAATTACAAGTACATCTGCAACGGTCATTGATCATGTTTTAACGAATATAGCCTCGGAAATTATTGCAGGGTTATACAGCCAACCCATTTCAGATCATCTGCCTACATATGTAACGGTCAGAAACATCCCCAAACCAAAATTAAAACACACCAAAGTAAGTTCGAGGATTGACTACGAATTACTGAGATCGAACATCCAGTCAATCGACACTAGTACCTTATACCACGATGACGTTGACACCGAATTCTCCAATCTAATTGACACTTTGACCCGCGCAAAAATTAACAGTAGTAGTAAAAAATCTGTTCGCTCATATAGGGCACCCGTATCGCCCTGGATGACGAGGCAGATTTTAGCAGTACTGCAGCAGAAGGACTTTTGGTATCACAAATGGAAACAGCATAAGGATAATAGCTATTACCTTGGTCAGTATAAAAAATTGCGCAATCAATCAGTGGCACTCATGCGTAAACGGAAAAAAGAATACTACACGCATTTAATCGAACAGAGCTCCGGTAACTCTAAAAAACTGTGGGAAATAGTGAACGGTGTTATAGGCAAACCACACAAACAGACGTTTCCTGACGTGGTTGATCAGAATGTTGTAAACAGCTTTAATTCATATTTTACTACCGTTGGAATTTCTTCAGGTACCAGTGTAAATGACACACATATAAATTCTTTCTTACCGAACCCACTCCCAAATTCCTTTTTTATGAATGACATTGAACTTAACGAAATTCATTCAACGTTGGTATCTATGGATAGTAATAAAGCTGCAGGTATGGATGAAATTACAGTACGTATGTTAAAAGAAAACATCGATATCCTCGGTCCTATATTGTGCCATGTCCTCAACCACTCACTGCAAACCGCCAAATACCCAACGTCGCTAAAAACAGCCAGAGTTGCCCCGATATACAAGGACGGTGATCGCTCAAACCCTTCTAGTTATCGACCAATATCTGTGCTCAGTGCCATTAATATACTTTTCGAGAAAATCCTTGCAAACAGAATTAATAGATTTATAGAGAAATACAACATAATTTGCCAACAGCAACACGGTTTTCGGCCGAATCATTCAACGTCATCAGCTGTGCAGTCATTAGCCCAGATTATAAACAGTGCTTTAAATAATAACAAACTTGTGGCTGTAGTCTTTCTAGATTTAAAAAAGGCTTTTGATACGGTCGACCATTCCATCCTTCTGTACAAGCTAAAGCACTATGGTTTTAGGGAACGGATTTTCGAGTTGCTTTCAAGTTACTTTAATGAACGTCATCAGGTAGTTGTCATGAATAATGTCTCATCGTCACCACAACCTATACGTACAGGCGTGCCCCAAGGGTCTGTTCTGGGCCCAATGCTTTTTTCGGTATATGTTTCCGACCTTCCACGTGCCTTAAAATTCGGAGAAATGCTGATGTATGCAGATGACACTGCTATAATAATCACAGGCAATAGCATCGAGGAGATACAGGCTAAAACAAACGTCGATTTGGCAAACCTTTCTGAATGGTTTTTAGCTAACAAGCTTTCTGTTAATGTCAAGAAAACAAAATATACTATATTTCACTCTCGTAGCAAACAAGTAGATACCAACTCTTTTAGCATTAGCATTAACAACTCCGTACTAGAATATACACCTTATTTTAAATATCTTGGTGTAATCTTTGATAGGCATCTGCACTGGCAAAATCATGTATTAGCAGTGGGGGCGAAGGTGGCATCCGGGTGCTATAAACTACTGCAAGCACGTGACTTCTTTGACACCAATACACTGCGTATTTTATATTTCTCCTTTATCCACAGTCATCTCTCATACTGTCTGGAATCATGGGGGTGGACGTACGACAGCTATCTCGAGCCGATCAGAAAATTGCAGAAACGATCGTTACGAATCATAACACATTCTAAACTGGATCACCCCAGCAAACCATTATTCCGCGACCTACAGATACTACCCTTCGATTCACTGCGCCAGCTAAAAACAGCAACTGTAGTTAACAGCATCGTAAGATATAACCACCCCTTCCATATATCCCTTTTTCATGCATCATCACGTACTACCAGAAATGCAGTATTAGGAAACTTTAATCTACCGCCCACCCATAATGTGTATGGAGAACGACGGCTGTCTTTCATAAGTGCTAAAATATGGAACACTCTACCACAAGAAATAAAATACGCTCGAACTTTCGCGTCTACAGCTAAAACATATTTTCAGCGCATTCATTATATGTGATACTAATACTGTGCACCGTTGGCATCTGATATATTACTGTAATTTAGCACGCACGATGTTTTTCTCTTTTTTTAAATGAAGCGATTGTTCATTGTTCTGCTTGTTTTTAGAATTTGTATTGATGTATACATCCTACTCCCCGCTGTTCCTGGTTTGTATTGTGCACGAGACGAAGTGTCTGCATCATTGTATCTCATTTCTTGGACCCATAACTAGCCTATGGCTACGGGTCCAAACAGTGTTGGACATATCTTTATTGTATTTTTCAAGAAAAATAAAGAAAAAAAAAAAAAAAAGAAAAAAAAAGAAAAAAAAATCTCGCTATAAACATGCACAGTTATAGACCTTCTTCATTGGGCGCGGCGAAATGGCCGAGTGCGGGCCGCTCATCATGCGTTTTGCTTTCAGTCTTCAGGCGTTGCTGCTGTGAATCGGTGATGCGCTGCTACCTGCTTCTGCCTCAGTTTCGTCGGCACCAGTTCTAACGGCTACAAGAACTGATGTGGATAAAGGACAAAACTACATCGGCATCGAGGCTTTCCCATTTTCAAGACATGGCTTTGTGATGTCACCTGGAAATCTCGCTATAAAGCATGCACAGTTATAGAACTTCTTCATTGGGCGCGGCGAAATGGCCGAGTGCGGGCCGCTCATCATGCGTTTTGCTTTCACTCTTCAGGCGTTGCTGCTGTGAATCGGTGATGCGCTGCTACCTGCTTCTGCCTCAGTTTCGTCGGCACCAGTTCTAACGGCTACAAGAACTGATGTGGATAAGGGACAAAACTACATCGGCATCGAGGCTTTCCCATTTTCAAGACATGGCTTTGTGATGTCACCTGGAAATCTCGCTATAAAGCATGCACAGTTATAGACCTTCTTCATTGGGCGCGGAGAAATGGCCGAGTGCGGGCCGCTCATCATGCGTTTTGCTTTCACTCTTCAGGCGTTGCTGCTGTGAATCGGTGATGCGCTGCTACCTGCTTCTGCCTCAGTTTCGTCGGCACCAGTTCTAACGGCTACAAGAACTGATGTGGATAAAGGACAAAACTACATCGTCATCGAGGCTTTCCCATTTTCAAGACATGGCTTTGTGATGTCACCTGGAAATCTCGCTATAAAGCATGCACAGTTATAGACCTTCTTCATTGGGCGCGGCGAAATGGCCGAGTGCGGGCCGCTCATCATGCGTTTTGCTTTCACTCTTCAGGCGTTGCTGCTGTGAATCGGTGATGCGCTGCTACCTGCTTCTGCCTCAGTTTCGTCGGCACCAGGTCTAACGGCTACAAGAACTGATGTGGATAAAGGACAAAACTACATCGGCATCGAGGCTTTCCCATTTTCAAGACATGGCTTTGTGATGTCACCTGGAAATCTCGCTATAAAGCATGCACAGTTATAGACCTTCTTCATTGGGCACGGCGAAATGGCCGAGTGCGGGCCGCTCATCATGCGTTTTGCTTTCACTCTTCAGGCGTTGCTGCTGTGAATCGGTGATGCGCTGCTACCTGCTTCTGCCTCAGTTTCGTCGGCACCAGTTCTAACGGCTACAAGAACTGATGTGGATAAGGGACAAAACTACATCGGCATCGAGGCTTTCCCATTTTCAAGACATGGCTTTGTGATGTCACCTGGAAATCTCGCTATAAAGCATGCACAGTTATAGACCTTCTTCATTGGGCGCGGCGAAATGGCCGAGTGCGGGCCGCTCATCATGCGTTTTGCTTTCACTCTTCAGGCGTTGCTGCTGTGAATCGGTGATGCGCTGCTACCTGCTTCTGCCTCAGTTTCGTCGGCACCAGTTCTAACGGCTACAAAAACTGATGTGGATAAAGGACAAAACTACATCGGCATCGAGGCTTTCCCATTTTCAAGACATGGCTTTGTGATGTCACCTGGAAATCTCGCTATAAAGCATGCACAGTTATAGACCTTCTTCATTGGGCGCGGCGAAATGGCCGAGTGCGGGCCGCTCATCATGCGTTTTGCTTTCACTCTTCAGGCGTTGCTGCTGTGAATCGGTGATGCGCTGCTACCTGCTTCTGCCTCAGTTTCGTCGGCACCAGTTCTAACGGCTACAAGAACTGATGTGGATAAAGGACAAAACAACATCGGCATCGAGGCTTTCTCATTTTCAAGACATGGCTTTGTGATGTCACCTTGAAATCTCGCTATAAAGCATGCACAGCTATAGACCTTCATTGGGCGCGGCGAAATGGCCGAGTGCGGGCCGCTCATCATGCGTTTTGCTTTCACTCTTCAGGCGTTGCTGCTGTGAATCGGTGATGCGCTGCTACCTTCTTCTGCCTCAGTTACGTCGGCACCAGTTTTAACGGCTACAAGAACTGATGTGGATAAAGGACAAAACTACATCGTCATCGAGGCTTTCCCATTTTCACGACATGGCTTTGTGATGTCGCCTGGAAATCTCGCTATAAAGCATGCACAGTTATAGACCTTCTTCATTGGGCGCGGCGAAATGGCCGAGGGCGGGCCGCTCATCACGCGTTTTGCTTTCACTCTTCAGGCGTTGCTGCTGTGAATCGGTGATGCGCTGCTACCTGTTTCTGCCTCAGTTTCGTCGGCACCAGTTCTAACGGCTACAAGAACTGATGTGGATAAAGGACAAAACTACATCGGCATCGAGGCTTTCCCATTTTCAAGACATGGCTTTGTGATGTCACCTGGAAATCTCGCTATAAAGCATGCACAGTTATAGACCTTCTTCATTGGGCGCGGCGAAATGGCCGAGTGCGGGCCGCTCATCATGCGTTTTGCTTTCACTCTTCAGGCGTTGCTGCTGTGAATTGGTGATGCGCTGCTACCTGCTTCTGCCTCAGTTTCGTCGGCACCAGTTCTAACGGCTACAAGAACTGATGTGGATAAAGGACAAAACTACATCGGCATCGAGGCTTTCCCATTTTCAAGACATGGCTTTGTGATGTCACCTGGAAATCTCGCTATAAACATGCACAGTTATAGACCTTCTTCATTGGGCGCGGCGAAATGGCCGAGAGAGGGCCGCTCATCATGCGTTTTGCTTTCAGTCTTCAGGCGTTGCTGCTGTGAATCGGTGATGCGCTGCTACCTGCTTCTGCCTCAGTTTCGTCGGCACCAGTTCTAACGGCTACAAGAACTGATGTGGATAAAGGACAAAACTACATCGGCATCGAGGCTTTCCCATTTTCAAGACATGGCTTTGTGATGTCACCTGGAAATCTCGCTATAAAGCATGCACAGTTATAGAACTTCTTCATTGGGCGCGGCGAAATGGCCGAGTGCGGGCCGCTCATCATGCGTTTTGCTTTCACTCTTCAGGCGTTGCTGCTGTGAATCGGTGATGCGCTGCTACCTGCTTCTGCCTCAGTTTCGTCGGCACCAGTTCTAACGGCTACAAGAACTGATGTGGATAAGGGACAAAACTACATCGGCATCGAGGCTTTCCCATTTTCAAGACATGGCTTTGTGATGTCACCTGGAAATCTCGCTATAAAGCATGCACAGTTATAGACCTGCTTCATTGGGCGCGGCGAAATGGCCGAGTGCGGGCCGCTCATCATGCGTTTTGCTTTCACTCTTCAGGCGTTGCTGCTGTGAATCGGTGATGCGCTGCTACCTGCTTCTGCCTCAGTTTCGTCGGCACCAGTTCTAACGGCTACAAGAACTGATGTGGATAAAGGACAAAACTACATCGTCATCGAGGCTTTCCCATTTTCAAGACATGGCTTTGTGATGTCACCTGGAAATCTCGCTATAAAGCATGCACAGTTATAGACCTTCTTCACTGGGCGCGGCGAAATGGCCGAGTGCGGGCCGCTCATCATGCGTTTTGCTTTCACTCTTCAGGCGTTGCTGCTGTGAATCGGTGATGCGCTGCTACCTGCTTCTGCCTCAGTTTCGTCGGCACCAGGTCTAACGGCTACAAGAACTGATGTGGATAAAGGACAAAACTACATCGGCATCGAGGCTTTCCCATTTTCAAGACATGGCTTTGTGATGTCACCTGGAAATCTCGCTATAAAGCATGCACAGTTATAGACCTTCTTCATTGGGCGCGGCGAAATGGCCGAGTGCGGGCCGCTCATCATGCGTTTTGCTTTCACTCTTCAGGCGTTGCTGCTGTGAATCGGTGATGCGCTGCTACCTGCTTCTGCCTCAGTTTCGTCGGCACCAGTTCTAACGGCTACAAGAACTGATGTGGATAAGGGACAAAACTACATCGGCATCGAGGCTTTCCCATTTTCAAGACATGGCTTTGTGATGTCACCTGGAAATCTCGCTATAAAGCATGCACAGTTATAGACCTTCTTCATTGGGCGCGGCGAAATGGCCGAGTGCGGGCCGCTCATCATGCGTTTTGCTTTCACTCTTCAGGCGTTGCTGCTGTGAATCTGTGATGCGCTGCTACCTGCTTCTGCCTCAGTTTCGTCGGCACCAGTTCTAACGGCTACAAGAACTGATGAGGATAAAGGACAAAACTACACGTCATCGAGGCTTTCCCATTTTCAGGACATGGCTTTGTGATGTCACCTGGAAATCTCGCTATAAAGCATGCACAGTTATAGACCTTCTTCATTGGGCGCGGCGAAATGGCCGAGTGCGGGCCGCTCATCATGCGTTTTGCTTTCACTCTTCAGGCGTTGCTGCTGTGAATCGGTGATGCGCTGCTACCTGCTCCTGCCTCAGTTTCGTCGGCACCAGTTCTAACGGCTACAAGAACTGATGAGGATAAAGGACAAAACTACACGTCATCGAGGCTTTCCCATTTTCAAGACATGGCTTTGTGATGTCACCTGGAAATCTCGCTATAAAGCATGCACAGTTATAGACCTTCTTCATTGGGCGCGGCGAAATGGCCGAGTGCGGTCCGCTCATCATGCGTTTTGCTTTCACTCTTCAGGCGTTGCTGCTGTGAATCGGTGATGCGCTGCTACCTGCTTCTGCCTCAGTTTCGTCGGCACCAGTTCTAACGGCTACAAGAACTGATGTGGATAAAGGACAAAACTACATCGGCATCGAGGCTTTCCCATTTTCAAGACATGGCTTTGTGATGTCACCTGGAAATCTCGCTATAAACATGCACAGTTATAGACCTTCTTCATTGGGCGCGGCGAAATGGCCGAGTGCGGGCCGCTCATCATGCGTTTTGCTTTCAGTCTTCAGGCGTTGCTGCTGTGAATCGGTGATGCGCTGCTACCTGCTTCTGCCTCAGTTTCGTCGGCACCAGTTCTAACGGCTACAAGAACTGATGTGGATAAAGGACAAAACTACATCGGCATCGAGGCTTTCCCATTTTCAAGACATGGCTTTGTGATGTCACCTGGAAATCTCGCTATAAAGCATGCACAGTTATAGAACTTCTTCATTGGGCGCGGCGAAATGGCCGAGTGCGGGCCGCTCATCATGCGTTTTGCTTTCACTCTTCAGGCGTTGCTGCTGTGAATCGGTGATGCGCTGCTACCTGCTTCTGCCTCAGTTTCGTCGGCACCAGTTCTAACGGCTACAAGAACTGATGTGGATAAAGGACAAAACTACATCGGCATCGAGGCTTTCCCATTTTCAAGACATGGCTTTGTGATGTCACCTGGAAATCTCGCTATAAAGCATGCACAGTTATAGACCTTCTTCATTGGGCGCGGCGAAATGGCCGAGTGCGGGCCGCTCATCATGCGTTTTGCTTTCACTCTTCAGGCGTTGCTGCTGTGAATCGGTGATGCGCTGCTACCTGCTTCTGCCTCAGTTTCGTCGGCACCAGTTCTAACGGCTACAAAAACTGATGTGGATAAAGGACAAAACTACATCGGCATCGAGGCTTTCCCATTTTCAAGACATGGCTTTGTGATGTCACCTGGAAATCTCGCTATAAAGCATGCACAGTTATAGACCTTCTTCATTGGGCGCGGCGAAATGGCCGAGTGCGGGCCGCTCATCATGCGTTTTGCTTTCACTCTTCAGGCGTTGCTGCTGTGAATCGGTGATGCGCTGCTACCTGCTTCTGCCTCAGTTTCGTCGGCACCAGTTCTAACGGCTACAAGAACTGATGTGGATAAAGGACAAAACAACATCGGCATCGAGGCTTTCTCATTTTCAAGACATGGCTTTGTGATGTCACCTTGAAATCTCGCTATAAAGCATGCACAGCTATAGACCTTCATTGGGCGCGGCGAAATGGCCGAGTGCGGGCCGCTCATCATGCGTTTTGCTTTCACTCTTCAGGCGTTGCTGCTGTGAATCGGTGATGCGCTGCTACCTTCTTCTGCCTCAGTTACGTCGGCACCAGTTTTAACGGCTACAAGAACTGATGTGGATAAAGGACAAAACTACATCGTCATCAAGGCTTTCCCATTTTCACGACATGGCTTTGTGATGTCGCCTGGAAATCTCGCTATAAAGCATGCACAGTTATAGACCTTCTTCATTGGGCGCGGCGAAATGGCCGAGGGCGGGCCGCTCATCATGCGTTTTGCTTTCACTCTTCAGGCGTTGCTGCTGTGAATCGGTGATGCGCTGCTACCTGTTTCTGCCTCAGTTTCGTCGGCACCAGTTCTAACGGCTTCAAGAACTGATGTGGATAAAGGACAAAACTACATCGGCATCGAGGCTTTCCCATTTTCAAGACATGGCTTTGTGATGTCACCTGGAAATCTCGCTATAAAGCATGCACAGTTATAGACCTTCTTCATTGGGCGCGGCGAAATGGCCGAGTGCGGGCCGCTCATCATGCGTTTTGCTTTCACTCTTCAGGCGTTGCTGCTGTGAATTGGTGATGCGCTGCTACCTGCTTCTGCCTCAGTTTCGTCGGCACCAGTTCTAACGGCTACAAGAACTGATGTGGATAAAGGACAAAACTACATCGGCATCGAGGCTTTCCCATTTTCAAGACATGGCTTTGTGATGTCACCTGGAAATCTCGCTATAAACATGCACAGTTATAGACCTTCTTCATTGGGCGCGGCGAAATGGCCGAGTGCGGGCCGCTCATCATGCGTTTTGCTTTCAGTCTTCAGGCGTTGCTGCTGTGAATCGGTGATGCGCTGCTACCTGCTTCTGCCTCAGTTTCGTCGGCACCAGTTCTAACGGCTACAAGAACTGATGTGGATAAAGGACAAAACTACATCGGCATCGAGGCTTTCCCATTTTCAAGACATGGCTTTGTGATGTCACCTGGAAATCTCGCTATAAAGCATGCACAGTTATAGAACTTCTTCATTGGGCGCGGCGAAATGGCCGAGTGCGGCCCGCTCATCATGCGTTTTGCTTTCACTCTTCAGGCGTTGCTGCTGTGAATCGGTGATGCGCTGCTACCTGCTTCTGCCTCAGTTTCGTCGGCACCAGTTCTAACGGCTACAAGAACTGATGTGGATAAGGGACAAAACTACATCGGCATCGAGGCTTTCCCATTTTCAAGACATGGCTTTGTGATGTCACCTGGAAATCTCGCTATAAAGCATGCACAGTTATAGACCTTCTTCATTGGGCGCGGCGAAATGGCCGAGTGCGGGCCGCTCATCATGCGTTTTGCTTTCACTCTTCAGGCGTTGCTGCTGTGAATCGGTGATGCGCTGCTACCTGCTTCTGCCTCAGTTTCGTCGGCACCAGTTCTAACGGCTACAAGAACTGATGTGGATAAAGGACAAAACTACATCGTCATCGAGGCTTTCCCATTTTCAAGACATGGCTTTGTGATGTCACCTGGAAATCTCGCTATAAAGCATGCACAGTTATAGACCTTCTTCATTGGGCGCGGCGAAATGGCCGAGTGCGGGCCGCTCATCATGCGTTTTGCTTTCACTCTTCAGGCGTTGCTGCTGTGAATCGGTGATGCGCTGCTACCTGCTTCTGCCTCAGTTTCGTCGGCACCAGGTCTAACGGCTACAAGAACTGATGTGGATAAAGGACAAAACTACATCGGCATCGAGGCTTTCCCATTTTCAAGACATGGCTTTGTGATGTCACCTGGAAATCTCGCTATAAAGCATGCACAGTTATAGACCTTCTTCATTGGGCGCGGCGAAATGGCCGAGTGCGGGCCGCTCATCATGCGTTTTGCTTTCACTCTTCAGGCGTTGCTGCTGTGAATCGGTGATGCGCTGCTACCTGCTTCTGCCTCAGTTTCGTCGGCACCAGTTCTAACGGCTACAAGAACTGATGTGGATAAGGGACAAAACTACACGTCATCGAGGCTTTCCCATTTTCAGGACATGGCTTTGTGATGTCACCTGGAAATCTCGCTATAAAGCATGCACAGTTATAGACCTTCTTCATTGGGCGCGGCGAAATGGCCGAGTGCGGGCCGCTCATCATGCGTTTTGCTTTCACTCTTCAGGCGTTGCTGCTGTGAATCGGTGATGCGCTGCTACCTGCTTCTGCCTCAGTTTCGTCGGCACCAGTTCTAACGGCTACAAGAACTGATGTGGATAAAGGACAAAACTACATCGGCATCGAGGCTTTCCCATTTTCAAGACATGGCTTTGTGATGTCACCTGGAAATCTCGCTATAAAGCATGCACAGTTATAGAACTTCTTCATTGGGCGCGGCGAAATGGCCGAGTGCGGGCCGCTCATCATGCGTTTTGCTTTCACTCTTCAGGCGTTGCTGCTGTGAATCGGTGATGCGCTGCTACCTGCTTCTGCCTCAGTTTCGTCGGCACCAGTTCTAACGGCTACAAGAACTGATGAGGATAAAGGACAAAACTACACGTCATCGAGGCTTTCCCATTTTCAAGACATGGCTTTGTGATGTCACCTGGAAATCTCGCTATAAAGCATGCACAGTTATAGACCTTCTTCATTGGGCGCGGCGAAATGGCCGAGTGCGGGCCGCTCATCATGCGTTTTGCTTTCACTCTTCAGGCGTTGCTGCTGTGAATCGGTGATGCGCTGCTACCTGCTTCTGCCTCAGTTTCGTCGGCACCAGTTCTAACGGCTACAAGAACTGATGTGGATAAAGGACAAAACTACATCGTCATCGAGGCTTTCCCATTTTCAAGACATGGCTTTGTGATGTCACCTGGAAATCTCGCTATAAAGCATGCACAGTTATAGACCTTCTTCATTGGGCGCGGCGAAATGGCCGAGTGCGGGCCGCTCATCATGCGTTTTGCTTTCACTCTTCAGGCGTTGCTGCTGTGAATCGGTGATGCGCTGCTACCTGCTTCTGCCTCAGTTTCGTCGGCACCAGGTCTAACGGCTACAAGAACTGATGTGGATAAAGGACAAAACTACATCGGCATCGAGGCTTTCCCATTTTCAAGACATGGCTTTGTGATGTCACCTGGAAATCTCGCTATAAAGCATGCACAGTTATAGACCTTCTTCATTGGGCGCGGCGAAATGGCCGAGTGCGGGCCGCTCATCATGCGTTTTGCTTTCACTCTTCAGGCGTTGCTGCTGTGAATCGGTGATGCGCTGCTACCTGCTTCTGCTTCAGTTTCGTCGGCACCAGTTCTAACGGCTACAAGAACTGATGTGGATAAGGGACAAAACTACATCGGCATCGAGGCTTTCCCATTTTCAAGACATGGCTTTGTGATGTCACCTGGAAATCTCGCTATAAAGCATGCACAGTTATAGACCTTCTTCATTGGGCGCGGCGAAATGGCCGAGTGCGGGCCGCTCATCATGCGTTTTGCTTTCACTCTTCAGGCGTTGCTGCTGTGAATCGGTGATGCGCTGCTACCTGCTTCTGCCTCAGTTTCGTCGCCACCAGTTCTAACGGCTACAAAAACTGATGTGGATAAAGGACAAAACTACATCGGCATCGAGGCTTTCCCATTTTCAAGACATGGCTTTGTGATGTCACCTGGAAATCTCGCTATAAAGCATGCACAGTTATAGACCTTCTTCATTGGGCGCGGCGAAATGGCCGAGTGCGGGCCCCTCATCATGCGTTTTGCTTTCACTCTTCAGGCGTTACTGCTGTGAATCGGTGATGCGCTGCTACCTGCTTCTGCCTCAGTTTCGTCGGCACCAGTTCTAACGGCTACAAGAACTGATGTGGATAAAGGACAAAACTACATCGGCATCGAGGCTTTCCCATTTTCAAGACATGGCTTTGTGATGTCACCTTGAAATCTCGCTATAAAGCATGCACAGCTATAGACCTTCATTGGGCGCGGCGAAATGGCCGAGTGCGGGCCGCTCATCATGCGTTTTGCTTTCACTCTTCAGGCGTTGCTGCTGTGAATCGGTGATGCGCTGCTACCTGCTTCTGCCTCAGTTTCGTCGGCACCAGTTCTAACGGCTACAAGAACTGATGAGGATAAAGGACAAAACTACACGTCATCGAGGCTTTCCCATTTTCAAGACATGGCTTTGTGATGTCACCTGGAAATCTCGCTATAAAGCATGCACAGTTATAGACCTTCTTCATTGGGCGCGGCGAAATGGCCGAGTGCGGGCCGCTCATCATGCGTTTTGCTTTCACTCTTCAGGCGTTGCTGCTGTGAATCGGTGATGCGCTGCTACCTGCTTCTGCCTCAGTTTCGTCGGCACCAGTTCTAACGGCTACAAGAACTGATGTGGATAAAGGACAAAACTACATCGGCATCGAGGCTTTCCCATTTTCAAGACATGGCTTTGTGATGTCACCTGGAAATCTCGCTATAAAGCATGCACAGTTATAGAACTTCTTCATTGGGCGCGGCGAAATGGCCGAGTGCGGGCCGCTCATCATGCGTTTTGCTTTCACTCTTCAGGCGTTGCTGCTGTGAATCGGTGATGAGCTGCTACCTGCTTCTGCCTCAGTTTCGTCGGCACCAGTTCTAACGGCTACAAGAACTGATGAGGATAAAGGACAAAACTACACGTCATCGAGGCTTTCCCATTTTCAAGACATGGCTTTGTGATGTCACCTGGAAATCTCGCTATAAAGCATGCACAGTTATAGACCTTCTTCATTGGGCGCGGCGAAATGGCCGAGTGCGGGCCGCTCATCATGCGTTTTGCTTTCACTCTTCAGGCGTTGCTGCTGTGAATCGGTGATGCGCTGCTACCTGCTTCTGCCTCAGTTTCGTCGGCACCAGTTCTAACGGCTACAAGAACTGATGTGGATAAAGGACAAAACTACATCGTCATCGAGGCTTTCCCATTTTCAAGACATGGCTTTGTGATGTCACCTGGAAATCTCGCTATAAAGCATGCACAGTTATAGACCTTCTTCATTGGGCGCGGCGAAATGGCCGAGTGCGGGCCGCTCATCATGCGTTTTGCTTTCACTCTTCAGGCGTTGCTGCTGTGAATCGGTGATGCGCTGCTACCTGCTTCTGCTTCAGTTTCGTCGGCACCAGTTCTAACGGCTACAAGAACTGATGTGGATAAGGGACAAAACTACATCGGCATCGAGGCTTTCCCATTTTCAAGACATGGCTTTGTGATGTCACCTGGAAATCTCGCTATAAAGCATGCACAGTTATAGACCTTCTTCATTGGGCGCGGCGAAATGGCCGAGTGCGGGCCGCTCATCATGCGTTTGCTTTCAGTCTTCAGGCGTTGCTGCTGTGAATCGGTGATGCGCTGCTACCTGCTTCTGCCTCAGTTTCGTCGGCACCAGTTCTAACGGCTACAAGAACTGATGTGGATAAAGGACAAAACTACATCGGCATCGAGGCTTTCCCATTTTCAAGACATGGCTTTGTGATGTCACCTGGAAATCTCGCTATAAAGCATGCACAGTTATAGAACTTCTTCATTGGGCGCGGCGAAATGGCCGAGTGCGGGCCGCTCATCATGCGTTTTGCTTTCACTCTTCAGGCGTTGCTGCTGTGAATCGGTGATGCGCTGCTACCTGCTTCTGCCTCAGTTTCGTCGGCACCAGTTCTAACGGCTACAAGAACTGATGAGGATAAAGGACAAAACTACACGTCATCGAGGCTTTCCCATTTTCAAGACATGGCTTTGTGATGTCACCTGGAAATCTCGCTATAAAGCATGCACAGTTATAGACCTTCTTCATTGGGCGCGGCGAAATGGCCGAGTGCGGGCCGCTCATCATGCGTTTTGCTTTCACTCTTCAGGCGTTGCTGCTGTGAATCGGTGATGCGCTGCTACCTGCTTCTGCCTCAGTTTCGTCGGCACCAGTTCTAACGGCTACAAGAACTGATGTGGATAAAGGACAAAACTACATCGTCATCGAGGCTTTACCATTTTCAAGACATGGCTTTGTGATGTCACCTGGAAATCTCGCTATAAAGCATGCACAGTTATAGACCTTCTTCATTGGGCGCGGCGAAATGGCCGAGTGCGGGCCGCTCATCATGCGTTTTGCTTTCACTCTTCAGGCGTTGCTGCTGTGAATCGGTGATGCGCTGCTACCTGCTTCTGCCTCAGTTTCGTCGGCACCAGGTCTAACGGCTACAAGAACTGATGTGGATAAAGGACAAAACTACATAGGCATCGAGGCTTTCCCATTTTCAAGACATGGCTTTGTGATGTCACCTGGAAATCTCGCTATAAAGCATGCACAGTTATAGACCTTCTTCATTGGGCGCGGCGAAATGGCCGAGTGCGGGCCGCTCATCATGCGTTTTGCTTTCACTCTTCAGGCGTTGCTGCTGTGAATCGGTGATGCGCTGCTACCTGCTTCTGCCTCAGTTTCGTCGGCACCAGTTCTAACGGCTACAAGAACTGATGTGGATAAGGGACAAAACTACATCGGCATCGAGGCTTTCCCATTTTCAAGACATGGCTTTGTGATGTCACCTGGAAATCTCGCTATAAAGCATGCACAGTTATAGACCTTCTTCATTGGGCGCGGCGAAATGGCCGAGTGCGGGCCGCTCATCATGCGTTTTGCTTTCACTCTTCAGGCGTTGCTGCTGTGAATCGGTGATGCGCTGCTACCTGCTTCTGCCTCAGTTTCGTCGGCACCAGTTCTAACGGCTACAAGAACTGATGTGGATAAAGGACAAAACTACATCGTCATCGAGGCTTTACCATTTTCAAGACATGGCTTTGTGATGTCACCTGGAAATCTCGCTATAAAGCATGCACAGTTATAGACCTTCTTCATTGGGCGCGGCGAAATGGCCGAGTGCGGGCCGCTCATCATGCGTTTTGCTTTCACTCTTCAGGCATTGCTGCTGTGAATCGGTGATGCGCTGCTACCTGCTTCTGCCTCAGTTTCGTCGGCACCAGTTCTAACGGCTACAAGAACTGATGTGGATAAAGGACAAAACTACATCGGCATCGAGGCTTTCCCATTTTCAAGACATGGCTTTGTGATGTCACCTGGAAATCTCGCTATAAACATGCACAGTTATAGACCTTCTTCATTGGGCGCGGCGAAATGGCCGAGTGCGGGCCGCTCATCATGCGTTTTGCTTTCAGTCTTCAGGCGTTGCTGCTGTGAATCGGTGATGCGCTGCTACCTGCTTCTGCCTCAGTTTCGTCGGCACCAGTTCTAACGGCTACAAGAACTGATGTGGATAAAGGACAAAACTACATCGGCATCGAGGCTTTCCCATTTTCAAGACATGGCTTTGTGATGTCACCTGGAAATCTCGCTATAAAGCATGCACAGTTATAGAACTTCTTCATTGGGCGCGGCGAAATGGCCGAGTGCGGGCCGCTCATCATGCGTTTTGCTTTCACTCTTCAGGCGTTGCTGCTGTGAATCGGTGATGCGCTGCTACCTGCTTCTGCCTCAGTTTCGTCGGCACCAGTTCTAACGGCTACAAGAACTGATGTGGATAAGGGACAAAACTACATCGGCATCGAGGCTTTCCCATTTTCAAGACATGGCTTTGTGATGTCACCTGGAAATCTCGCTATAAAGCATGCACAGTTATAGACCTTCTTCATTGGGCGCGGAGAAATGGCCGAGTGCGGGCCGCTCATCATGCGTTTTGCTTTCACTCTTCAGGCGTTGCTGCTGTGAATCGGTGATGCGCTGCTACCTGCTTCTGCCTCAGTTTCGTCGGCACCAGTTCTAACGGCTACAAGAACTGATGTGGATAAAGGACAAAACTACATCGTCATCGAGGCTTTCCCATTTTCAAGACATGGCTTTGTGATGTCACCTGGAAATCTCGCTATAAAGCATGCACAGTTATAGACCTTCTTCATTGGGCGCGGCGAAATGGCCGAGTGCGGGCCGCTCATCATGCGTTTTGCTTTCACTCTTCAGGCGTTGCTGCTGTGAATCGGTGATGCGCTGCTACCTGCTTCTGCCTCAGTTTCGTCGGCACCAGGTCTAACGGCTACAAGAACTGATGTGGATAAAGGACAAAACTACATCGGCATCGAGGCTTTCCCATTTTCAAGACATGGCTTTGTGATGTCACCTGGAAATCTCGCTATAAAGCATGCACAGTTATAGACCTTCTTCATTGGGCACGGCGAAATGGCCGAGTGCGGGCCGCTCATCATGCGTTTTGCTTTCACTCTTCAGGCGTTGCTGCTGTGAATCGGTGATGCGCTGCTACCTGCTTCTGCCTCAGTTTCGTCGGCACCAGTTCTAACGGCTACAAGAACTGATGTGGATAAGGGACAAAACTACATCGGCATCGAGGCTTTCCCATTTTCAAGACATGGCTTTGTGATGTCACCTGGAAATCTCGCTATAAAGCATGCACAGTTATAGACCTTCTTCATTGGGCGCGGCGAAATGGCCGAGTGCGGGCCGCTCATCATGCGTTTTGCTTTCACTCTTCAGGCGTTGCTGCTGTGAATCGGTGATGCGCTGCTACCTGCTTCTGCCTCAGTTTCGTCGGCACCAGTTCTAACGGCTACAAAAACTGATGTGGATAAAGGAGAAAACTACATCGGCATCGAGGCTTTCCCATTTTCAAGACATGGCTTTGTGATGTCACCTGGAAATCTCGCTATAAAGCATGCACAGTTATAGACCTTCTTCATTGGGCGCGGCGAAATGGCCGAGTGCGGGCCGCTCATCATGCGTTTTGCTTTCACTCTTCAGGCGTTGCTGCTGTGAATCGGTGATGCGCTGCTACCTGCTTCTGCCTCAGTTTCGTCGGCACCAGTTCTAACGGCTACAAGAACTGATGTGGATAAAGGACAAAACAACATCGGCATCGAGGCTTTCTCATTTTCAAGACATGGCTTTGTGATGTCACCTTGAAATCTTGCTATAAAGCATGCACAGCTATAGACCTTCATTGGGCGCGGCGAAATGGCCGAGTGCGGGCCGCTCATCATGCGTTTTGCTTTCACTCTTCAGGCGTTGCTGCTGTGAATCGGTGATGCGCTGCTACCTTCTTCTGCCTCAGTTACGTCGGCACCAGTTTTAACGGCTACAAGAACTGATGTGGATAAAGGACAAAACTACATCGTCATCGAGGCTTTCCCATTTTCACGACATGGCTTTGTGATGTCGCCTGGAAATCTCGCTATAAAGCATGCACAGTTATAGACCTTCTTCATTGGGCGCGGCGAAATGGCCGAGGGCGGGCCGCTCATCATGCGTTTTGCTTTCACTCTTCAGGCGTTGCTGCTGTGAATCGGTGATGCGCTGCTACCTGTTTCTGCCTCAGTTTCGTCGGCACCAGTTCTAACGGCTACAAGAACTGATGTGGATAAAGGACAAAACTACATCGGCATCGAGGCTTTCCCATTTTCAAGACATGGCTTTGTGATGTCACCTGGAAATCTCGCTATAAAGCATGCACAGTTATAGACCTTCTTCATTGGGCGCGGCGAAATGGCCGAGTGCGGGCCGCTCATCATGCGTTTTGCTTTCACTCTTCAGGCGTTGCTGCTGTGAATTGGTGATGCGCTGCTACCTGCTTCTGCCTCAGTTTCGTCGGCACCAGTTCTAACGGCTACAAGAACTGATGTGGATAAAGGACAAAACTACATCGGCATCGAGGCTTTCCCATTTTCAAGACATGGCTTTGTGATGTCACCTGGAAATCTCGCTATAAACATGCACAGTTATAGACCTTCTTCATTGGGCGCGGCGAAATGGCCGAGTGCGGGCCGCTCATCATGCGTTTTGCTTTCAGTCTTCAGGCGTTGCTGCTGTGAATCGGTGATGCGCTGCTACCTGCTTCTGCCTCAGTTTCGTCGGCACCAGTTCTAACGGCTACAAGAACTGATGTGGATAAAGGACAAAACTACATCGGCATCGAGGCTTTCCCATTTTCAAGACATGGCTTTGTGATGTCACCTGGAAATCTCGCTATAAAGCATGCACAGTTATAGAACTTCTTCATTGGGCGCGGCGAAATGGCCGAGTGCGGGCCGCTCATCATGCGTTTTGCTTTCACTCTTCAGGCGTTGCTGCTGTGAATCGGTGATGCGCTGCTACCTGCTTCTGCCTCAGTTTCGTCGGCACCAGTTCTAACGGCTACAAGAACTGATGTGGATAAGGGACAAAACTACATCGGCATCGAGGCTTTCCCATTTTCAAGACATGGCTTTGTGATGTCACCTGGAAATCTCGCTATAAAGCATGCACAGTTATAGACCTTCTTCATTGGGCGCGGCGAAATGGCCGAGTGCGGGCCGCTCATCATGCGTTTTGCTTTCACTCTTCAGGCGTTGCTGCTGTGAATCGGTGATGCGCTGCTACCTGCTTCTGCCTCAGTTTCGTCGGCACCAGTTCTAACGGCTACAAGAACTGATGTGGATAAAGGACAAAACTACATCGTCATCGAGGCTTTCCCATTTTCAAGACATGGCTTTGTGATGTCACCTGGAAATCTCGCTATAAAGCATGCACAGTTATAGACCTTCTTCATTGGGCGCGGCGAAATGGCCGAGTGCGGGCCGCTCATCATGCGTTTTGCTTTCACTCTTCAGGCGTTGCTGCTGTGAATCGGTGATGCGCTGCTACCTGCTTCTGCCTCAGTTTCGTCGGCACCAGGTCTAACGGCTACAAGAACTGATGTGGATAAAGGACAAAACTACATCGGCATCGAGGCTTTCCCATTTTCAAGACATGGCTTTGTGATGTCACCTGGAAATCTCGCTATAAAGCATGCACAGTTATAGACCTTCTTCATTGGGCGCGGCGAAATGGCCGAGTGCGGGCCGCTCATCATGCGTTTTGCTTTCACTCTTCAGGCGTTGCTGCTGTGAATCGGTGATGCGCTGCTACCTGCTTCTGCCTCAGTTTCGTCGGCACCAGTTCTAACGGCTACAAGAACTGATGTGGATAAGGGACAAAACTACATCGGCATCGAGGCTTTCCCATTTTCAAGACATGGCTTTGTGATGTCACCTGGAAATCTCGCTATAAAGCATGCACAGTTATAGACCTTCTTCATTGGGCGCGGCGAAATGGCCGAGTGCGGGCCGCTCATCATGCGTTTTGCTTTCACTCTTCAGGCGTTGCTGCTGTGAATCTGTGATGCGCTGCTACCTGCTTCTGCCTCAGTTTCGTCGGCACCAGTTCTAACGGCTACAAGAACTGATGAGGATAAAGGACAAAACTACACGTCATCGAGGCTTTCCCATTTTCAGGACATGGCTTTGTGATGTCACCTGGAAATCTCGCTATAAAGCATGCACAGTTATAGACCTTCTTCATTGGGCGCGGCGAAATGGCCGAGTGCGGGCCGCTCATCATGCGTTTTGCTTTCACTCTTCAGGCGTTGCTGCTGTGAATCGGTGATGCGCTGCTACCTGCTCCTGCCTCAGTTTCGTCGGCACCAGTTCTAACGGCTACAAGAACTGATGAGGATAAAGGACAAAACTACACGTCATCGAGGCTTTCCCATTTTCAAGACATGGCTTTGTGATGTCACCTGGAAATCTCGCTATAAAGCATGCACAGTTATAGACCTTCTTCATTGGGCGCGGCGAAATGGCCGAGTGCGGGCCGCTCATCATGCGTTTTGCTTTCACTCTTCAGGCGTTGCTGCTGTGAATCGGTGATGCGCTGCTACCTGCTTCTGCCTCAGTTTCGTCGGCACCAGTTCTAACGGCTACAAGAACTGATGTGGATAAAGGACAAAACTACATCGGCATCGAGGCTTTCCCATTTTCAAGACATGGCTTTGTGATGTCACCTGGAAATCTCGCTATAAAGCATGCACAGTTATAGAACTTCTTCATTGGGCGCGGCGAAATGGCCGAGTGCGGGCCGCTCATCATGCGTTTTGCTTTCACTCTTCAGGCGTTGCTGCTGTGAATCGGTGATGCGCTGCTACCTGCTTCTGCCTCAGTTTCGTCGGCACCAGTTCTAACGGCTACAAGAACTGATGAGGATAAAGGACAAAACTACACGTCATCGAGGCTTTCCCATTTTCAAGACATGGCTTTGTGATGTCACCTGGAAATCTCGCTATAAAGCATGCACAGTTATAGACCTTCTTCATTGGGCGCGGCGAAATGGCCGAGTGCGGGCCGCTCATCATGCGTTTTGCTTTCACTCTTCAGGCGTTGCTGCTGTGAATCGGTGATGCGCTGCTACCTGCTTCTGCCTCAGTTTCGTCGGCACCAGTTCTAACGGCTACAAGAACTGATGTGGATAAAGGACAAAACTACATCGTCATCGAGGCTTTCCCATTTTCAAGACATGGCTTTGTGATGTCACCTGGAAATCTCGCTATAAAGCATGCACAGTTATAGACCTTCTTCATTGGGCGCGGCGAAATGGCCGAGTGCGGGCCGCTCATCATGCGTTTTGCTTTCACTCTTCAGGCGTTGCTGCTGTGAATCGGTGATGCGCTGCTACCTGCTTCTGCCTCAGTTTCGTCGGCACCAGGTCTAACGGCTACAAGAACTGATGTGGATAAAGGACAAAACTACATCGGCATCGAGGCTTTCCCATTTTCAAGACATGGCTTTGTGATGTCACCTGGAAATCTCGCTATAAAGCATGCACAGTTATAGACCTTCTTCATTGGGCGCGGCGAAATGGCCGAGTGCGGGCCGCTCATCATGCGTTTTGCTTTCACTCTTCAGGCGTTGCTGCTGTGAATCGGTGATGCGCTGCTACCTGCTTCTGCTTCAGTTTCGTCGGCACCAGTTCTAACGGCTACAAGAACTGATGTGGATAAGGGACAAAACTACATCGGCATCGAGGCTTTCCCATTTTCAAGACATGGCTTTGTGATGTCACCTGGAAATCTCGCTATAAAGCATGCACAGTTATAGACCTTCTTCATTGGGCGCGGCGAAATGGCCGAGTGCGGGCCGCTCATCATGCGTTTTGCTTTCACTCTTCAGGCGTTGCTGCTGTGAATCGGTGATGCGCTGCTACCTGCTTCTGCCTCAGTTTCGTCGCCACCAGTTCTAACGGCTACAAAAACTGATGTGGATAAAGGACAAAACTACATCGGCATCGAGGCTTTCCCATTTTCAAGACATGGCTTTGTGATGTCACCTGGAAATCTCGCTATAAAGCATGCACAGTTATAGACCTTCTTCATTGGGCGCGGCGAAATGGCCGAGTGCGGGCCCCTCATCATGCGTTTTGCTTTCACTCTTCAGGCGTTACTGCTGTGAATCGGTGATGCGCTGCTACCTGCTTCTGCCTCAGTTTCGTCGGCACCAGTTCTAACGGCTACAAGAACTGATGTGGATAAAGGACAAAACTACATCGGCATCGAGGCTTTCCCATTTTCAAGACATGGCTTTGTGATGTCACCTTGAAATCTCGCTATAAAGCATGCACAGCTATAGACCTTCATTGGGCGCGGCGAAATGGCCGAGTGCGGGCCGCTCATCATGCGTTTTGCTTTCACTCTTCAGGCGTTGCTGCTGTGAATCGGTGATGCGCTGCTACCTGCTTCTGCCTCAGTTTCGTCGGCACCAGTTCTAACGGCTACAAGAACTGATGAGGATAAAGGACAAAACTACACGTCATCGAGGCTTTCCCATTTTCAAGACATGGCTTTGTGATGTCACCTGGAAATCTCGCTATAAAGCATGCACAGTTATAGACCTTCTTCATTGGGCGCGGCGAAATGGCCGAGTGCGGGCCGCTCATCATGCGTTTTGCTTTCACTCTTCAGGCGTTGCTGCTGTGAATCGGTGATGCGCTGCTACCTGCTTCTGCCTCAGTTTCGTCGGCACCAGTTCTAACGGCTACAAGAACTGATGTGGATAAAGGACAAAACTACATCGGCATCGAGGCTTTCCCATTTTCAAGACATGGCTTTGTGATGTCACCTGGAAATCTCGCTATAAAGCATGCACAGTTATAGAACTTCTTCATTGGGCGCGGCGAAATGGCCGAGTGCGGGCCGCTCATCATGCGTTTTGCTTTCACTCTTCAGGCGTTGCTGCTGTGAATCGGTGATGAGCTGCTACCTGCTTCTGCCTCAGTTTCGTCGGCACCAGTTCTAACGGCTACAAGAACTGATGAGGATAAAGGACAAAACTACACGTCATCGAGGCTTTCCCATTTTCAAGACATGGCTTTGTGATGTCACCTGGAAATCTCGCTATAAAGCATGCACAGTTATAGACCTTCTTCATTGGGCGCGGCGAAATGGCCGAGTGCGGGCCGCTCATCATGCGTTTTGCTTTCACTCTTCAGGCGTTGCTGCTGTGAATCGGTGATGCGCTGCTACCTGCTTCTGCCTCAGTTTCGTCGGCACCAGTTCTAACGGCTACAAGAACTGATGTGGATAAAGGACAAAACTACATCGTCATCGAGGCTTTCCCATTTTCAAGACATGGCTTTGTGATGTCACCTGGAAATCTCGCTATAAAGCATGCACAGTTATAGACCTTCTTCATTGGGCGCGGCGAAATGGCCGAGTGCGGGCCGCTCATCATGCGTTTTGCTTTCACTCTTCAGGCGTTGCTGCTGTGAATCGGTGATGCGCTGCTACCTGCTTCTGCTTCAGTTTCGTCGGCACCAGTTCTAACGGCTACAAGAACTGATGTGGATAAGGGACAAAACTACATCGGCATCGAGGCTTTCCCATTTTCAAGACATGGCTTTGTGATGTCACCTGGAAATCTCGCTATAAAGCATGCACAGATATAGACCTTCTTCATTGGGCGCGGCGAAATGGCCGAGTGCGGGCCGCTCATCATGCGTTTGCTTTCAGTCTTCAGGCGTTGCTGCTGTGAATCGGTGATGCGCTGCTACCTGCTTCTGCCTCAGTTTCGTCGGCACCAGTTCTAACGGCTACAAGAACTGATGTGGATAAAGGACAAAACTACATCGGCATCGAGGCTTTCCCATTTTCAAGACATGGCTTTGTGATGTCACCTGGAAATCTCGCTATAAAGCATGCACAGTTATAGAACTTCTTCATTGGGCGCGGCGAAATGGCCGAGTGCGGGCCGCTCATCATGCGTTTTGCTTTCACTCTTCAGGCGTTGCTGCTGTGAATCGGTGATGCGCTGCTACCTGCTTCTGCCTCAGTTTCGTCGGCACCAGTTCTAACGGCTACAAGAACTGATGAGGATAAAGGACAAAACTACACGTCATCGAGGCTTTCCCATTTTCAAGACATGGCTTTGTGATGTCACCTGGAAATCTCGCTATAAAGCATGCACAGTTATAGACCTTCTTCATTGGGCGCGGCGAAATGGCCGAGTGCGGGCCGCTCATCATGCGTTTTGCTTTCACTCTTCAGGCGTTGCTGCTGTGAATCGGTGATGCGCTGCTACCTGCTTCTGCCTCAGTTTCGTCGGCACCAGTTCTAACGGCTACAAGAACTGATGTGGATAAAGGACAAAACTACATCGTCATCGAGGCTTTACCATTTTCAAGACATGGCTTTGTGATGTCACCTGGAAATCTCGCTATAAAGCATGCACAGTTATAGACCTTCTTCATTGGGCGCGGCGAAATGGCCGAGTGCGGGCCGCTCATCATGCGTTTTGCTTTCACTCTTCAGGCGTTGCTGCTGTGAATCGGTGATGCGCTGCTACCTCCTTCTGCCTCAGTTTCGTCGGCACCAGGTCTAACGGCTACAAGAACTGATGTGGATAAAGGACAAAACTACATAGGCATCGAGGCTTTCCCATTTTCAAGACATGGCTTTGTGATGTCACCTGGAAATCTCGCTATAAAGCATGCACAGTTATAGACCTTCTTCATTGGGCGCGGCGAAATGGCCGAGTGCGGGCCGCTCATCATGCGTTTTGCTTTCACTCTTCAGGCGTTGCTGCTGTGAATCGGTGATGCGCTGCTACCTGCTTCTGCCTCAGTTTCGTCGGCACCAGTTCTAACGGCTACAAGAACTGATGTGGATAAGGGACAAAACTACATCGGCATCGAGGCTTTCCCATTTTCAAGACATGGCTTTGTGATGTCACCTGGAAATCTCGCTATAAAGCATGCACAGTTATAGACCTTCTTCATTGGGCGCGGCGAAATGGCCGAGTGCGGGCCGCTCATCATGCGTTTTGCTTTCACTCTTCAGGCGTTGCTGCTGTGAATCGGTGATGCGCTGCTACCTGCTTCTGCCTCAGTTTCGTCGGCACCAGTTCTAACGGCTACAAGAACTGATGTGGATAAAGGACAAAACTACATCGTCATCGAGGCTTTCCCATTTTCAAGACATGGCTTTGTGATGTCACCTGGAAATCTCGCTATAAAGCATGCACAGTTATAGACCTTCTTCATTGGGCGCGGCGAAATGGCCGAGTGCGGGCCGCTCATCATGCGTTTTGCTTTCACTCTTCAGGCGTTGCTGCTGTGAATCGGTGATGCGCTGCTACCTGCTTCTGCCTCAGTTTCGTCGGCACCAGGTCTAACGGCTACAAGAACTGATGTGGATAAAGGACAAAACTACATCGGCATCGAGGCTTTCCCATTTTCAAGACATGGCTTTGTGATGTCACCTGGAAATCTCGCTATAAAGCATGCACAGTTATAGACCTTCTTCATTGGGCGCGGCGAAATGGCCGAGTGCGGGCCGCTCATCATGCGTTTTGCTTTCACTCTTCAGGCGTTGCTGCTGTGAATCGGTGATGCGCTGCTACCTGCTTCTGCCTCAGTTTCGTCGGCACCAGTTCTAACGGCTACAAGATCTGATGTGGATAAGGGACAAAACTACATCGGCATCGAGGCTTTCCCATTTTCAAGACATGGCTTTGTGATGTCACCTGGAAATCTCGCTATAAAGCATGCACAGTTATAGACCTTCTTCATTGGGCGCGGCGAAATGGCCGAGTGCGGGCCGCTCATCATGCGTTTTGCTTTCACTCTTCAGGCGTTGCTGCTGTGAATCGGTGATGCGCTGCTACCTGCTTCTGCCTCAGTTTCGTCGGCACCAGTTCTAACGGCTACAAGAACTGATGAGGATAAAGGACAAAACTACACGTCATCGAGGCTTTCCCATTTTCAGGACATGGCTTTGTGATGTCACCTGGAAATCTCGCTATAAAGCATGCACAGTTATAGACCTTCTTCATTGGGCGCGGCGAAATGGCCGAGTGCGGGCCGCTCATCATGCGTTTTGCTTTCACTCTTCAGGCGTTGCTGCTGTGAATCGGCGATGCGCTGCTACCTGCTTCTGCCTCAGTTTCGTCGGCACCAGTTCTAACGGCTACAAGAACTGATGAGGATAAAGGACAAAACTACACGTCATCGAGGCTTTCCCATTTTCAAGACATGGCTTTGTGATGTCACCTGGAAATCTCGCTATAAAGCATGCACAGTTATAGACCTTCTTCATTGGGCGCGGCGAAATGGCCGAGTGCGGGCCGCACATCATGCGTTTTGCTTTCACTCTTCAGGCGTTGCTGCTGTGAATCGGTGATGCGCTGCTACCTGCTTCTGCCTCAGTTTCGTCGGCACCAGTTCTAACGGCTACAAGAACTGATGTGGATAAAGGACAAAACTACATCGGCATCGAGGCTTTCCCATTTTCAAGACATGGCTTTGTGATGTCACCTGGAAATCTCGCTATAAAGCATGCACAGTTATAGAACTTCTTCATTGGGCGCGGCGAAATGGCCGAGTGCGGGCCGCTCATCATGCGTTTTGCTTTCACTCTTCAGGCGTTGCTGCTGTGAATCGGTGATGCGCTGCTACCTGCTTCTGCCTCAGTTTCGTCGGCACCAGTTCTAACGGCTACAAGAACTGATGAGGATAAAGGACAAAACTACACGTCATCGAGGCTTTCCCATTTTCAAGACATGGCTTTGTGATGTCACCTGGAAATCTCGCTATAAAGCATGCACAGTTATAGACCTTCTTCATTGGGCGCGGCGAAATGGCCGAGTGCGGGCCGCTCATCATGCGTTTTGCTTTCACTCTTCAGGCGTTGCTGCTGTGAATCGGTGATGCGCTGCTACCTGCTTCTGCCTCAGTTTCGTCGGCACCAGTTCTAACGGCTACAAGAACTGATGTGGATAAAGGACAAAACTACATCGTCATCGAGGCTTTCCCATTTTCAAGACATGGCTTTGTGATGTCACCTGGAAATCTCGCTATAAAGCATGCACAGTTATAGACCTTCTTCATTGGGCGCGGCGAAATGGCCGAGTGCGGGCCGCTCATTATGCGTTTTGCTTTCACTCTTCAGGCGTTGCTGCTGTGAATCGGTGATGCGCTGCTACCTGCTTCTGCCTCAGTTTCGTCGGCACCAGGTCTAACGGCTACAAGAACTGATGTGGATAAAGGACAAAACTACATCGGCATCGAGGCTTTCCCATTTTCAAGACATGGCTTTGTGATGTCACCTGGAAATCTCTCTATAAAGCATGCACAGTTATAGACCTTCTTCATTGGGCGCGGCGAAATGGCCGAGTGCGGGCCGCTCATCATGCGTTTTGCTTTCACTCTTCAGGCGTTGCTGCTGTGAATCGGTGATGCGCTGCTACCTGCTTCTGCTTCAGTTTCGTCGGCACCAGTTCTAACGGCTACAAGAACTGATGTGGATAAGGGACAAAACTACATCGGCATCGAGGCTTTCCCATTTTCAAGACATGGCTTTGTGATGTCACCTGGAAATCTCGCTATAAAGCATGCACAGTTATAGACCTTCTTCATTGGGCGCGGCGAAATGGCCGAGTGCGGGCCGCTCATCATGCGTTTTGCTTTCACTCTTCAGGCGTTGCTGCTGTGAATCGGTGATGCGCTGCTACCTGCTTCTGCCTCAGTTTCGTCGCCACCAGTTCTAACGGCTACAAAAACTGATGTGGATAAAGGACAAAACTACATCAGCATCGAGGCTTTCCCATTTTCAAGACATGGCTTTGTGATGTCACCTGGAAATCTCGCTATAAAGCATGCACAGTTATAGACCTTCTTCATTGGGCGCGGCGAAATGGCCGAGTGCGGGCCGCTCATCATGCGTTTTGCTTTCACTCTTCAGGCGTTGCTGCTGTGAATCGGTGATGCGCTGCTACCTGCTTCTGCCTCAGTTTCGTCGGCACCAGTTCTAACGGCTACAAGAACTGATGTGGATAAAGGACAAAACTACATCGGCATCGAGGCTTTCCCATTTTCAAGACATGGCTTTGTGATGTCACCTTGAAATCTCGCTATAAAGCATGCACAGCTATAGACCTTCATTGGGCGTGGCGAAATGGCCGAGTGCGGGCCGCTCATCATGCGTTTTGCTTTCACTCTTCAGGCGTTGCTGCTGTGAATCGGTGATGCGCTGCTACCTTCTTCTGCCTCAGTTACGTCGGCACCAGTTTTAACGGCTACAAGAACTGATGTGGATAAAGGACAAAACTACATCGTCATCGAGGCTTTCCCATTTTCACGACATGGCTTTGTGATGTCGCCCTGAAATCTCGCTATAAAGCATGCACAGTTATAGACCTTCTTCATTGGGCGCGGCGAAATGGCCGAGGGCGGGCCGCTCATCATGCGTTTTGCTTTCACTCTTCAGGCGTTGCTGCTGTGAATCGGTGATGCGCTGCTACCTGTTTCTGCCTCAGTTTCGTCGGCACCAGTTCTAACGGCTACAAGAACTGATGTGGATAAAGGACAAAACTACATCGGCATCGAGGCTTTCCCATTTTCAAGACATGGCTTTGTGATGTCACCTGGAAATCTCGCTATAAAGCATGCACAGTTATAGACCTTCTTCATTGGGCGCGGCGAAATGGCCGAGTGCGGGCCGCTCATCAAGCGTTTTGCTTTCACTCTTCAGGCGTTGCTGCTGTGAATCGGTGATGCGCTGCTACCTGCTTCTGCCTCAGTTTCGTCGGCACCAGTTCTAACGGCTACAAGAACTGATGTGGATAAAGGACAAAACTACATCGGCATCGAGGCTTTCCCATTTTCAAGACATGGCTTTGTGATGTCACCTGGAAATCTCGCTATAAACATGCACAGTTATAGACCTTCTTCATTGGGCGCGGCGAAATGGCCGAGTGCGGGCCGCTCATCATGCGTTTTGCTTTCAGTCTTCAGGCGTTGCTGCTGTGAATCGGTGATGCGCTGCTACCTGCTTCTGCCTCAGTTTCGTCGGCACCAGTTCTAACGGCTACAAGAACTGATGTGGATAAAGGACAAAACTACATCGGCATCGAGGCTTTCCCATTTTCAAGACATGGCTTTGTGATGTCACCTGGAAATCTCGCTATAAAGCATGCACAGTTATAGAACTTCTTCATTGGGCGCGGCGAAATGGCCGAGTGCGGGCCGCTCATCATGCGTTTTGCTTTCACTCTTCAGGCGTTGCTGCTGTGAATCGGTGATGCGCTGCTACCTGCTTCTGCCTCAGTTTCGTCGGCACCAGTTCTAACGGCTACAAGAACTGATGTGGATAAAGGACAAAACTACATCGGCATCGAGGCTTTCCCATTTTCAAGACATGGCTTTGTGATGTCACCTGGAAATCTCGCTATAAAGCATGCACAGTTATAGAACTTCTTCATTGGGCGCGGCGAAATGGCCGAGTGCGGGCCGCTCATCATGCGTTTTGCTTTCACTCTTCAGGCGTTGCTGCTGTGAATCGGTGATGCGCTGCTACCTGCTTCTGCCTCAGTTTCGTCGGCACCAGTTCTAACGGCTACAAGAACTGATGAGGATAAAGGACAAAACTATGCGTCATCGAGGCTTTCCCATTTTCAAGACATGGCTTTGTGATGTCACTTGGAAATCTCGCTATAAAGCATGCAATGTTATAGACCTTCTTCATTGGCCGCGGCGAAAGGGCCGAGTGCGGGCCGCTCATCATGCGTTTTTCTTTCACCCTTCAGGCATTGCTGCTGTCAATCGGCGTTGCGCTGCTACCTTCTTCTGCCTCAGTTACGTCGGCACCAGTTTTAACGGCTACAAGAACTGATGTGGATAAAGGACAAAACTACATCGTCATCGAGGCTTTCCCATTTTCACGACATGGCTTTGTGATGTCGCCTGGAAATCTCGCTATAAAGCATGCACAGTTATAGACCTTCTTCATTGGGCGCGGCGAAATGGCCGAGTGCGGGCCGCTCATCATGCGTTTTGCTTTCACTCTTCAGGCGTTGCTGCTGTGAATCGGTGATGCGCTGCTACCTGCTTCTGCCTCAGTTTCGTCGGCACCAGTTCTAACGGCTACAAAAACTGATGTGGATAAAGGACAAAACCACATCGGCATCGAGGCTTTCCCATTTTCAAGACATGGCTTTGTGATGTCACCTGGAAATCTCGCTATAAAGCATGCACAGTTATAGACCTTCATTGGGCGCGGCGAAATGGCCGAGTGCGGGCCGCTCATCATGCGTTTTGCTTTCACTCTTCAGGCGTTGCTGCTGTGAATCGGTGATGCGCTGCTACCTGCTTCTGCCTCAGTTTCGTCGGCACCAGTTCTAACGGCTACAAGAACTGATGTGGATAAAGGACAAATCTACATCGGCATCGAGGCTTTCCCATTTTCAAGACATGGCTTTGTGATGTCACCTTGAAATCTCGCTATAAAGCATGCACAGCTATAGACCTTCATTGGGCGCGGCGAAATGGCCGAGTGCGGGCCGCTCATCATGCGTTTTGCTTTCACTCTTCAGGCGTTGCTGCTGTGAATCGGTGATGCGCTGCTATCTTCTTCTGCCTCAGTTACGTCGGCACCAGTTTTAACGGCTACAAGAACTGATGTGGATAAAGGACAAAACTACATCGTCATCGAGGCTTTCCCATTTTCACGACATGGCTTTGTGATGTCGCCTGGAAATCTCGCTATAAAGCATGCACAGTTATAGACCTTCTTCATTGGGCGCGGCGAAATGGCCGAGGGCGGGCCGCTCATCATGCGTTTTGCTTTCACTCTTCAGGCGTTGCTGCTGTGAATCGGTGATGCGCTGCTACCTGCTTCTGCCTCAGTTTCGTCGGCACCAGTTCTAACGGCTACAAGAACTGATGTGGATAAAGGACAAAACTACATCGGCATCGAGGCTTTCCCATTTTCAAGACATTTCTTTGTGATGTCACCTAGAAATCGCGCTATAAAGCATGCACAGTTATAGACCTTCTTCATTGGGCGCGGCGAAATGGCCGAGTGCGGGCCGCTCATCATGCGTTTTGCTTTCACTCTTCAGGCGTTGCTGCTGTGAATCGGGGATGCGCTGCTACCTGCTTCTGCCTCAGTTTCGTCGGCACCAGTTCTAACGGCTACAAGAACTGATGAGGATAAAGGACAAAACTACACGTCATCGAGGCTTTCCCATTTTCAAGACATGGCTTTGTGATGTCACCTGGAAATCTCGCTATAAAGCATGCACAGTTATAGACCTTCTTCATTGGGCGCGGCGAAATGGCCGAGTGCGGGCCGCTCATCATGCGTTTTGCTTTCACTCTTCAGGCGTTGCTGCTGTGAATCGGTGATGCGCTGCTACCTGCTTCTGCCTCAGTTTCGTCGGTACCAGTTCTAACGGCTACAAGAACTGATGAGGATAAAGGACAAAACTACACGTCATCGAGGCTTTCCCATTTTCAAGACATGGCTTTGTGATGTCACCTGGAAATCTCGCTATAAAGCATGCACAGTTATAGACCTTCTTCATTGGGCGCGGCAAAATGGCCGAGTGCGGGCCGCTCATCATGCGTTTTGCTTTCACTCTTCAGGCGTTGCTGCTGTGAATCGGTGATGCGCTGCTACCTGCTTCTGCCTCAGTTTCGTCGGCACCAGTTCTAACGGCTACAAGAACTGATGTGGATAAAGGACAAAACTACATCGTCATCGAGGCTTTCCCATTTTCAAGACATGGCTTTGTGATGTCACCTGGAAATCTCGCTATAAAGCATGCACAGTTATAGACCTTCATTGGGCGCGGCTAAATGGCCGAGTGCGGGCCGCTCATCATGCGTTTTGCTTTCACTCTTCAGGCGTTGCTGCTGTGAATCGGTGATGCGCTGCTACCTGCTTCTGCCTCAGTTTCGTCGGCACCAGTTCTAACGGCTACAAGAAGTGATGCGGATAAAGGACAAAACTACATCGGCATCGAGGCTTTCCCATTTTCAAGACATGGATTTGTGACGTCACCTGGAAATCCCGCTATAAAGCATGCACAGTTCCAGACCTTCTTCATTGGGCGCGGCGAAATGGCCGAGTGCGGGCCGCTCATCATGCGTTTTTTGTTCACCCTTCAGGCATTGCTGCTGTCAATCGGCGTTGCGCCGCTACCTGCTTCTGCCTCAGTTTCGTCGGCACCAGTTTTAACGGCTACAAGAACTGATGTGGATAAAGGACAAAACTACATCATCATCAAGGCTGTCCCATTTTCAAGACAAGGGTTTGTGACGTCACCTGGGAATCCCGCTATCGAGCATGCACAGTTCCAGACCTTCTTCATTGGCCGCGGCGAAAGGGCCGAGTGCGGGCCGCTCATCATGCGTTTTTCTTTCACCCTTCAGGCATTGCTGCTGTCAATCGGCGTTGCGCTGCTACCTTCTTCTGCCTCAGTTACGTCGGCACCAGTTTTAACGGCTACAAGAACTGATGTGGATAAAGGACAAAACTACATCGTCATCGAGGCTTTCCCATTTTCACGACATGGCTTTGTGATGTCGCCTGGAAATCTCGCTATAAAGCATGCACAGTTATAGACCTTCTTCATTGGGCGCGGCGAAATGGCCGAGTGCGGGCCGCTCATCATGCGTTTTGCTTTCACTCTTCAGGCGTTGCTGCTGTGAATCGGTGATGCGCTGCTACCTGCTTCTGCCTCAGTTTCGTCGGCACCAGTTCTAACGGCTACAAGAACTGATGTGGATAAAGGACAAAACTACATCGGCATCGAGGCTTTCCCATTTTCAAGACATGGCTTTGTGATGTCACCTTGAAATCTCGCTATAAAGCATGCACAGCTATAGACCTTCATTGGGCGCGGCGAAATGGCCGAGTGCGGGCCGCTCATCATGCGTTTTGCTTTCACTCTTCAGGCGTTGCTGCTGTGAATCGGTGATGCGCTGCTACCTTCTTCTGCCTCAGTTACGTCGGCACCAGTTTTAACGGCTACAAGAACTGATGTGGATAAAGGACAAAACTACATCGTCATCGAGGCTTTCCCATTTTCACGACATGGCTTTGTGATGTCGCCTGGAAATCTCGCTATAAAGCATGCACAGTTATAGACCTTCTTCATTGGGCGCGGCGAAATGGCCGAGGGCGGGCCGCTCATCATGCGTTTTGCTTTCACTCTTCAGGCGTTGCTGCTGTGAATCGGTGATGCGCTGCTACCTGCTTCTGCCTCAGTTTCGTCGGCACCAGTTCTAACGGCTACAAGAACTGATGTGGATAAAGGACAAAACTACATCGTCATCGAGGCTTTCCCATTTTCACGACATGGCTTTGTGATGTCGCCTGGAAATCTCGCTATAAAGCATGCACAGTTATAGACCTTCTTCATTGGGCGCGGCGAAATGGCCGAGGGCGGGCCGCTCATCATGCGTTTTGCTTTCACTCTTCAGGCGTTGCTGCTGTGAATCGGTGATGCGCTGCTACCTGCTTCTGCCTCAGTTTCGTCGGCACCAGTTCTAACGGCTACAAGAACTGATGTGGATAAAGGACAAAACTACATCGGCATCGAGGCTTTCCCATTTTCAAGACATGGCTTTGTGATGTCACCTGGAAATCTCGCTATAAACATGCACAGTTATAGACCTTCTTCATTGGGCGCGGCGAAATGGCCGAGTGCGGGCCGCTCATCATGCGTTTTGCTTTCAGTCTTCAGGCGTTGCTGCTGTGAATCGGTGATGCGCTGCTACCTGCTTCTGCCTCAGTTTCGTCGGCACCAGTTCTAACGGCTACAAGAACTGATGTGGATAAAGGACAAAACTACATCGGCATCGAGGCTTTCCCATTTTCAAGACATGGCTTTGTGATGTCACCTGGAAATCTCGCTATAAAGCATGCACAGTTATAGAACTTCTTCATTGGGCGCGGCGAAATGGCCGAGTGCGGGCCGCTCATCATGCGTTTTGCTTTCACTCTTCAGGCGTTGCTGCTGTGAATCGGTGATGCGCTGCTACCTGCTTCTGCCTCAGTTTCGTCGGCACCAGTTCTAACGGCTACAAGAACTGATGTGGATAAAGGACAAAACTACATCGGCATCGAGGCTTTCCCATTTTCAAGACATGGCTTTGTGATGTCACCTGGAAATCTCGCTATAAAGCATGCACAGTTATAGAACTTCTTCATTGGGCGCGGCGAAATGGCCGAGTGCGGGCCGCTCATCATGCGTTTTGCTTTCACTCTTCAGGCGTTGCTGCTGTGAATCGGTGATGCGCTGCTACCTGCTTCTGCCTCAGTTTCGTCGGCACCAGTTCTAACGGCTACAAGAACTGATGAGGATAAAGGACAAAACTATGCGTCATCGAGGCTTTCCCATTTTCAAGACATGGCTTTGTGATGTCACTTGGAAATCTCGCTATAAAGCATGCAATGTTATAGACCTTCTTCATTGGCCGCGGCGAAAGGGCCGAGTGCGGGCCGCTCATCATGCGTTTTTCTTTCACCCTTCAGGCATTGCTGCTGTCAATCGGCGTTGCGCTGCTACCTTCTTCTGCCTCAGTTACGTCGGCACCAGTTTTAACGGCTACAAGAACTGATGTGGATAAAGGACAAAACTACATCGTCATCGAGGCTTTCCCATTTTCACGACATGGCTTTGTGATGTCGCCTGGAAATCTCGCTATAAAGCATGCACAGTTATAGACCTTCTTCATTGGGCGCGGCGAAATGGCCGAGTGCGGGCCGCTCATCATGCGTTTTGCTTTCACTCTTCAGGCGTTGCTGCTGTGAATCGGTGATGCGCTGCTACCTGCTTCTGCCTCAGTTTCGTCGGCACCAGTTCTAACGGCTACAAAAACTGATGTGGATAAAGGACAAAACCACATCGGCATCGAGGCTTTCCCATTTTCAAGACATGGCTTTGTGATGTCACCTGGAAATCTCGCTATAAAGCATGCACAGTTATAGACCTTCATTGGGCGCGGCGAAATGGCCGAGTGCGGGCCGCTCATCATGCGTTTTGCTTTCACTCTTCAGGCGTTGCTGCTGTGAATCGGTGATGCGCTGCTACCTGCTTCTGCCTCAGTTTCGTCGGCACCAGTTCTAACGGCTACAAGAACTGATGTGGATAAAGGACAAATCTACATCGGCATCGAGGCTTTCCCATTTTCAAGACATGGCTTTGTGATGTCACCTTGAAATCTCGCTATAAAGCATGCACAGCTATAGACCTTCATTGGGCGCGGCGAAATGGCCGAGTGCGGGCCGCTCATCATGCGTTTTGCTTTCACTCTTCAGGCGTTGCTGCTGTGAATCGGTGATGCGCTGCTATCTTCTTCTGCCTCAGTTACGTCGGCACCAGTTTTAACGGCTACAAGAACTGATGTGGATAAAGGACAAAACTACATCGTCATCGAGGCTTTCCCATTTTCACGACATGGCTTTGTGATGTCGCCTGGAAATCTCGCTATAAAGCATGCACAGTTATAGACCTTCTTCATTGGGCGCGGCGAAATGGCCGAGGGCGGGCCGCTCATCATGCGTTTTGCTTTCACTCTTCAGGCGTTGCTGCTGTGAATCGGTGATGCGCTGCTACCTGCTTCTGCCTCAGTTTCGTCGGCACCAGTTCTAACGGCTACAAGAACTGATGTGGATAAAGGACAAAACTACATCGGCATCGAGGCTTTCCCATTTTCAAGACATTTCTTTGTGATGTCACCTAGAAATCGCGCTATAAAGCATGCACAGTTATAGACCTTCTTCATTGGGCGCGGCGAAATGGCCGAGTGCGGGCCGCTCATCATGCGTTTTGCTTTCACTCTTCAGGCGTTGCTGCTGTGAATCGGGGATGCGCTGCTACCTGCTTCTGCCTCAGTTTCGTCGGCACCAGTTCTAACGGCTACAAGAACTGATGAGGATAAAGGACAAAACTACACGTCATCGAGGCTTTCCCATTTTCAAGACATGGCTTTGTGATGTCACCTGGAAATCTCGCTATAAAGCATGCACAGTTATAGACCTTCTTCATTGGGCGCGGCGAAATGGCCGAGTGCGGGCCGCTCATCATGCGTTTTGCTTTCACTCTTCAGGCGTTGCTGCTGTGAATCGGTGATGCGCTGCTACCTGCTTCTGCCTCAGTTTCGTCGGTACCAGTTCTAACGGCTACAAGAACTGATGAGGATAAAGGACAAAACTACACGTCATCGAGGCTTTCCCATTTTCAAGACATGGCTTTGTGATGTCACCTGGAAATCTCGCTATAAAGCATGCACAGTTATAGACCTTCTTCATTGGGCGCGGCAAAATGGCCGAGTGCGGGCCGCTCATCATGCGTTTTGCTTTCACTCTTCAGGCGTTGCTGCTGTGAATCGGTGATGCGCTGCTACCTGCTTCTGCCTCAGTTTCGTCGGCACCAGTTCTAACGGCTACAAGAACTGATGTGGATAAAGGACAAAACTACATCGTCATCGAGGCTTTCCCATTTTCAAGACATGGCTTTGTGATGTCACCTGGAAATCTCGCTATAAAGCATGCACAGTTATAGACCTTCATTGGGCGCGGCTAAATGGCCGAGTGCGGGCCGCTCATCATGCGTTTTGCTTTCACTCTTCAGGCGTTGCTGCTGTGAATCGGTGATGCGCTGCTACCTGCTTCTGCCTCAGTTTCGTCGGCACCAGTTCTAACGGCTACAAGAAGTGATGCGGATAAAGGACAAAACTACATCGGCATCGAGGCTTTCCCATTTTCAAGACATGGATTTGTGACGTCACCTGGAAATCCCGCTATAAAGCATGCACAGTTCCAGACCTTCTTCATTGGGCGCGGCGAAATGGCCGAGTGCGGGCCGCTCATCATGCGTTTTTTGTTCACCCTTCAGGCATTGCTGCTGTCAATCGGCGTTGCGCCGCTACCTGCTTCTGCCTCAGTTTCGTCGGCACCAGTTTTAACGGCTACAAGAACTGATGTGGATAAAGGACAAAACTACATCATCATCAAGGCTGTCCCATTTTCAAGACAAGGGTTTGTGACGTCACCTGGGAATCCCGCTATCGAGCATGCACAGTTCCAGACCTTCTTCATTGGCCGCGGCGAAAGGGCCGAGTGCGGGCCGCTCATCATGCGTTTTTCTTTCACCCTTCAGGCATTGCTGCTGTCAATCGGCGTTGCGCTGCTACCTTCTTCTGCCTCAGTTACGTCGGCACCAGTTTTAACGGCTACAAGAACTGATGTGGATAAAGGACAAAACTACATCGTCATCGAGGCTTTCCCATTTTCACGACATGGCTTTGTGATGTCGCCTGGAAATCTCGCTATAAAGCATGCACAGTTATAGACCTTCTTCATTGGGCGCGGCGAAATGGCCGAGTGCGGGCCGCTCATCATGCGTTTTGCTTTCACTCTTCAGGCGTTGCTGCTGTGAATCGGTGATGCGCTGCTACCTGCTTCTGCCTCAGTTTCGTCGGCACCAGTTCTAACGGCTACAAGAACTGATGTGGATAAAGGACAAAACTACATCGGCATCGAGGCTTTCCCATTTTCAAGACATGGCTTTGTGATGTCACCTTGAAATCTCGCTATAAAGCATGCACAGCTATAGACCTTCATTGGGCGCGGCGAAATGGCCGAGTGCGGGCCGCTCATCATGCGTTTTGCTTTCACTCTTCAGGCGTTGCTGCTGTGAATCGGTGATGCGCTGCTACCTTCTTCTGCCTCAGTTACGTCGGCACCAGTTTTAACGGCTACAAGAACTGATGTGGATAAAGGACAAAACTACATCGTCATCGAGGCTTTCCCATTTTCACGACATGGCTTTGTGATGTCGCCTGGAAATCTCGCTATAAAGCATGCACAGTTATAGACCTTCTTCATTGGGCGCGGCGAAATGGCCGAGGGCGGGCCGCTCATCATGCGTTTTGCTTTCACTCTTCAGGCGTTGCTGCTGTGAATCGGTGATGCGCTGCTACCTGCTTCTGCCTCAGTTTCGTCGGCACCAGTTCTAACGGCTACAAGAACTGATGTGGATAAAGGACAAAACTACATCGTCATCGAGGCTTTCCCATTTTCACGACATGGCTTTGTGATGTCGCCTGGAAATCTCGCTATAAAGCATGCACAGTTATAGACCTTCTTCATTGGGCGCGGCGAAATGGCCGAGGGCGGGCCGCTCATCATGCGTTTTGCTTTCACTCTTCAGGCGTTGCTGCTGTGAATCGGTGATGCGCTGCTACCTGCTTCTGCCTCAGTTTCGTCGGCACCAGTTCTAACGGCTACAAGAACTGATGTGGATAAAGGACAAAACTACATCGGCATCGAGGCTTTCCCATTTTCAAGACATTTCTTTGTGATGTCACCTAGAAATCTCGCTATAAAGCATGCACAGTTATAGACCTTCTTCATTGGGCGCGGCGAAATGGCCGAGTGCGGGCCGCTCATCATGCGTTTTGCTTTCACTCTTCAGGCGTTGCTGCTGTGAATCGGTGATGCGCTGCTACCTGCTTCTGCCTCAGTTTCGTCGGCACCAGTTCTAACGGCTACAAGAACTGATGAGGATAAAGGACAAAACTACACGTCATCGAGGCTTTCCCATTTTCAAGACATGGCTTTGTGATGTCACCTGGAAATCTCGCTATAAAGCATGCACAGTTATAGACCTTCTTCATTGGGCGCGGCGAAATGGCCGAGTGCGGGCCGCTCATCATGCGTTTTGCTTTCACTCTTCAGGCGTTGCTGCTGTGAATCGGTGATGCGCTGCTACCTGCTTCTGCCTCAGTTTCGTCGGCACCAGTTCTAACGGCTACAAGAACTGATGAGGATAAAGGACAAAACTACACGTCATCGAGGCTTTCCCATTTTCAAGACATGGCTTTGTGATGTCACCTGGAAATCTCGCTATAAAGCATGCACAGTTATAGACCTTCTTCATTGGGCGCGGCAAAATGGCCGAGTGCGGGCCGCTCATCATGCGTTTTGCTTTCACTCTTCAGGCGTTGCTGCTGTGAATCGGTGATGCGCTGCTACCTGCTTCTGCCTCAGTTTCGTCGGCACCAGTTCTAACGGCTACAAGAAGTGATGCGGATAAAGGACAAAACTACATCGGCATCGAGGCTTTCCCATTTTCAAGACATGGATTTGTGACGTCACCTGGAAATCCCGCTATAAAGCATGCACAGTTCCAGACCTTCTTCATTGGGCGCGGCGAAATGGCCGAGTGCGGGCCGCTCATCATGCGTTTTTTGTTCACCCTTCAGGCATTGCTGCTGTCAATCGGCGTTGCGCCGCTACCTGCTTCTGCCTCAGTTTCGTCGGCACCAGTTTTAACGGCTACAAGAACTGATGTGGATAAAGGACAAAACTACATCATCATCAAGGCTGTCCCATTTTCAAGACAAGGGTTTGTGACGTCACCTGGGAATCCCGCTATCGAGCATGCACAGTTCCAGACCTTCTTCATTGGCCGCGGCGAAAGGGCCGAGTGCGGGCCGCTCATCATGCGTTTTTCTTTCACCCTTCAGGCATTGCTGCTGTCAATCGGTGTTGCGCTGCTACCTTCTTCTGCCTCAGTTACGTCGGCACCAGTTTTAACGGCTACAAGAACTGATGTGGATAAAGGACAAAACTACGTCGTCATCGAGGCTTTCCCATTTTCACGACATGGCTTTGTGATGTCGCCTGGAAATCTCGCTATAAAGCATGCACAGTTATAGACCTTCTTCATTGGGCGCGGCGAAATGGCCGAGTGCGGGCCGCTCATCATGCGTTTTGCTTTCACTCTTCAGGCGTTGCTGCTGTGAATCGGTGATGCGCTGCTACCTGCTTCTGCCTCAGTTTCGTCGGCACCAGTTCTAACAGCTACAAAAACTGATGTGGATAAAGGACAAAACTACATCGGCATCGAGGCTTTCCCATTTTCAAGACATGGCTTTGTGATGTCACCTGGAAATCTCGCTATAAAGTATGCACAGTTATAGACCTTCTTCATTGGGCGCGGCGAAATGGCCGAGTGCGGGCCGCTCATCATGCGTTTTGCTTTCACTCTTCAGGCGTTGCTGCTGTGAATCGGTGATGCGCTGCTACCTGCTTCTGCCTCAGTTTCGTCGGCACCAGTTCTAACGGCTACAAGAACTGATGTGGATAAAGGACAAAACTACATCGGCATCGAGGCTTTCCCATTTTCAAGACATGGCTTTGTGATGTCACCTTGAAATCTCGCTATAAAGCATGCACAGCTATAGACCTTCATTGGGCGCGGCGAAATGGCCGAGTGCGGGCCGCTCATCATGCGTTTTGCTTTCACTCTTCAGGCGTTGCTGCTGTGAATCGGTGATGCGCTGCTACCTTCTTCTGCCTCAGTTACGTCGCCACCAGTTTTAACGGCTACAAGAACTGATGTGGATAAAGGACAAAACTACATCGTCATCGAGGCTTTCCCATTTTCACGACATGGCTTTGTGATGTCGCCTGGAAATCTCGCTATAAAGCATGCACAGTTATAGACCTTCTTCATTGGGCGCGGCGAAATGGCCGAGGGCGGGCCGCTCATCATGCGTTTTGCTTTCACTCTTCAGGCGTTGCTGCTGTGAATCGGTGATGCGCTGCTACCTGCTTCTGCCTCAGTTTCGTCGGCACCAGTTCTAACGGCTACAAGAACTGATGTGGATAAAGGACAAAACTACATCGTCATCGAGGCTTTCCCATTTTCACGACATGGCTTTGTGATGTCGCCTGGAAATCTCGCTATAAAGCATGCACAGTTATAGACCTTCTTCATTGGGCGCGGCGAAATGGCCGAGGGCGGGCCGCTCATCATGCGTTTTGCTTTCACTCTTCAGGCGTTGCTGCTGTGAATCGGTGATGCGCTGCTACCTGCTTCTGCCTCAGTTTCGTCGGCACCAGTTCTAACGGCTACAAGAACTGATGTGGATAAAGGACAAAACTACATCGGCATCGAGGCTTTCCCATTTTCAAGACATTTCTTTGTGATGTCACCTAGAAATCTCGCTATAAAGCATGCACAGTTATAGACCTTCTTCATTGGGCGCGGCGAAATGGCCGAGTGCGGGCCGCTCATCATGCGTTTTGCTTTCACTCTTCAGGCGTTGCTGCTGTGAATCGGTGATGCGCTGCTACCTGCTTCTGCCTCAGTTTCGTCGGCACCAGTTCTAACGGCTACAAGAACTGATGAGGATAAAGGACAAAACTACACGTCATCGAGGCTTTCCCATTTTCAAGACATGGCTTTGTGATGTCACCTGGAAATCTCGCTATAAAGCATGCACAGTTATAGACCTTCTTCATTGGGCGCGGCGAAATGGCCGAGTGCGGGCCGCTCATCATGCGTTTTGCTTTCACTCTTCAGGCGTTGCTGCTGTGAATCGGTGATGCGCTGCTACCTGCTTCTGCCTCAGTTTCGTCGGCACCAGTTCTAACGGCTACAAGAACTGATGAGGATAAAGGACAAAACTACACGTCATCGAGGCTTTCCCATTTTCAAGACATGGCTTTGTGATGTCACCTGGAAATCTCGCTATAAAGCATGCACAGTTATAGACCTTCTTCATTGGGCGCGGCAAAATGGCCGAGTGCGGGCCGCTCATCATGCGTTTTGCTTTCACTCTTCAGGCGTTGCTGCTGTGAATCGGTGATGCGCTGCTACCTGCTTCTGCCTCAGTTTCGTCGGCACCAGTTCTAACGGCTACAAGAACTGATGTGGATAAAGGACAAAACTACATCGTCATCGAGGCTTTCCCATTTTCAAGACATGGCTTTGTGATGTCACCTGGAAATCTCGCTATAAAGCATGCACAGTTATAGACCTTCATTGGGCGCGGCTAAATGGCCGAGTGCGGGCCGCTCATCATGCGTTTTGCTTTCACTCTTCAGGCGTTGCTGCTGTGAATCGGTGATGCGCTGCTACCTGCTTCTGCCTCAGTTTCGTCGGCACCAGTTCTAACGGCTACAAGAAGTGATGCGGATAAAGGACAAAACTACATCGGCATCGAGGCTTTCCCATTTTCAAGACATGGATTTGTGACGTCACCTGGAAATCCCGCTATAAAGCATGCACAGTTCCAGACCTTCTTCATTGGGCGCGGCGAAATGGCCGAGTGCGGGCCGCTCATCATGCGTTTTTTGTTCACCCTTCAGGCATTGCTGCTGTCAATCGGCGTTGCGCCGCTACCTGCTTCTGCCTCAGTTTCGTCGGCACCAGTTTTAACGGCTACAAGAACTGATGTGGATAAAGGACAAAACTACATCATCATCAAGGCTGTCCCATTTTCAAGACAAGGGTTTGTGACGTCACCTGGGAATCCCGCTATCGAGCATGCACAGTTCCAGACCTTCTTCATTGGCCGCGGCGAAAGGGCCGAGTGCGGGCCGCTCATCATGCGTTTTTCTTTCACCCTTCAGGCATTGCTGCTGTCAATCGGCGTTGCGCTGCTACCTTCTTCTGCCTCAGTTACGTCGGCACCAGTTTTAACGGCTACAAGAACTGATGTGGATAAAGGACAAAACTACATCGTCATCGAGGCTTTCCCATTTTCACGACATGGCTTTGTGATGTCGCCTGGAAATCTCGCTATAAAGCATGCACAGTTATAGACCTTCTTCATTGGGCGCGGCGAAATGGCCGAGTGCGGGCCGCTCATCATGCGTTTTGCTTTCACTCTTCAGGCGTTGCTGCTGTGAATCGGTGATGCGCTGCTACCTGCTTCTGCCTCAGTTTCGTCGGCACCAGTTCTAAAAGCTACAAAAACTGATGTGGATAAAGGACAAAACTACATCGGCATCGAGGCTTTCCCATTTTCAAGACATGGCTTTGTGATGTCACCTGGAAATATCGCTATAAAGTATGCACAGTTATAGACCTTCTTCATTGGGCGCGGCGAAATGGCCGAGTGCGGGCCGCTCATCATGCGTTTTGCTTTCAATCTTCAGGCGTTGCTGCTGTGAATCGGTGATGCGCTGCTACCTGCTTCTGCCTCAGTTTCGTCGGCACCAGTTCTAACGGCTACAAGAACTGATGTGGATAAAGGACAAAACTACATCGGCATCGAGGCTTTCCCATTTTCAAGACATGGCTTTGTGATGTCACCTTGAAATCTCGCTATAAAGCATGCACAGCTATAGACCTTCATTGGGCGCGGCGAAATGGCCGAGTGCGGGCCGCTCATCATGCGTTTTGCTTTCACTCTTCAGGCGTTGCTGCTGTGAATCGGTGATGCGCTGCTACCTTCTTCTGCCTCAGTTACGTCGGCACCAGTTTTAACGGCTACAAGAACTGATGTGGATAAAGGACAAAACTACATCGTCATCGAGGCTTTCCCATTTTCACGACATGGCTTTGTGATGTCGCCTGGAAATCTCGCTATAAAGCATGCACAGTTATAGACCTTCTTCATTGGGCGCGGCGAAATGGCCGAGGGCGGGCCGCTCATCATGCGTTTTGCTTTCACTCTTCAGGCGTTGCTGCTGTGAATCGGTGATGCGCTGCTACCTGCTTCTGCCTCAGTTTCGTCGGCACCAGTTCTAACGGCTACAAGAACTGATGTGGATAAAGGACAAAACTACATCGGCATCGAGGCTTTCCCATTTTCAAGACATTTCTTTGTGATGTCACCTAGAAATCTCGCTATAAAGCATGCACAGTTATAGACCTTCTTCATTGGGCGCGGCGAAATGGCCGAGTGTGGGCCGCTCATCATGCGTTTTGCTTTCACTCTTCAGGCGTTGCTGCTGTGAATCGGTGATGCGCTGCTACCTGCTTCTGCCTCAGTTTCGTCGGCACCAGTTCTAACGGCTACAAGAACTGATGTGGATAAAGGACAAAACTACATCGGCATCGAGGCTTTCCCATTTTCAAGACATGGCTTTGTGATGTCACCTGGAAATCTCGCTATAAAGCATGCACAGTTATAGACCTTCTTCATTGGGCGCGGCGAAATGGCCGAGTGCGGGCCGCTCATCATGCGTTTTGCTTTCACTCTTCAGGCGTTGCTGCTGTGAATCGGTGATGCGCTGCTACCTGCTTCTGCCTCAGTTTCGTCGGCACCAGTTCTAACGGCTACAAGAACTGATGTGGATAAAGGACAAAACTACATCGTCATCGAGGCTTTCCCATTTTCAAGACATGGCTTTGTGATGTCACCTGGAAATCTCGCTATAAAGCATGCACAGTTATAGACCTTCTTCATTGGGCGCGGCGAAATGGCCGAGTGCGGGCCGCTCATCATGCGTTTTGCTTTCACTCTTCAGGCGTTGCTGCTGTGAATCGGTGATGCGCTGCTACCTGCTTCTGCCTCAGTTTCATCGGCACCAGGTCTAACGGCTACAAGAACTGATGTGGATAAAGGACAAAACTACACGTCATCGAGGCTTTCCCATTTTGAAGACATGGCTTTGTGATGTCACCTGGAAATCTCGCTATAAAGCATGCACAGTTATAGACCTTCTTCATTGGGCGCGGCGAAATGGCCGAGTGCGGGCCGCTCATCATGCGTTTTGCTTTCACTCTTCAGGCGTTGCTGCTGTGAATCGGTGATGCGCTGCTACCTGCTTCTGCCTCAGTTTCGTCGGCACCAGTTCTAACGGCTACAAGAACTGATGTGGATAAAGGACAAAACTACATCGTCATCGAGGCTTTCCCATTTTCAAGACATGGCTTTGTGATGTCACCTGGAAATCTCGCTATAAAGCATGCACAGTTATAGACCTTCATTGGGCGCGGCGAAATGGCCGAGTGCGGGCCGCTCATCATGCGTTTTGCTTTCACTCTTCAGGCGTTGCTGCTGTGAATCGGTGATGCGCTGCTACCTGCTTCTGCCTCAGTTTCATCGGCACCAGGTCTAACGGCTACAAGAACTGATGTGGATAAAGGACAAAACTACATCGGCATCGAGGCTTTCCCATTTTCAAGACATGGCTTTGTGATGTCGCCTGGAAATCTCGCTATAAAGCATGCACAGTTATAGACCTTCTTCATTGGGCGCGGCGAAATGGCCGAGGGCGGGCCGCTCATCATGCGTTTTGCTTTCACTCTTCAGGCGTTGCTGCTGTGAATCGGTGATGCGCTGCTACCTGCTTCTGCCTCAGTTTCGTCGGCACCAGTTCTAACGGCTACAAGAACTGATGTGGATAAAGGACAAAACTACATCGGCATCGAGGCTTTCCCATTTTCAAGACATTTCTTTGTGATGTCACCTAGAAATCTCGCTATAAAGCATGCACAGTTATAGACCTTCTTCATTGGGCGCGGCGAAATGGCCGAGTGCGGGCCGCTCATCATGCGTTTTGCTTTCACTCTTCAGGCGTTGCTGCTGTGAATCGGTGATGCGCTGCTACCTGCTTCTGCCTCAGTTTCGTCGGCACCAGTTCTAACGGCTACAAGAACTGATGAGGATAAAGGACAAAACTACACGTCATCGAGGCTTTCCCATTTTCAAGACATGGCTTTGTGATGTCACCTGGAAATCTCGCTATAAAGCATGCACAGTTATAGACCTTCTTCATTGGGCGCGGCGAAATGGCCGAGTGCGGGCCGCTCATCATGCGTTTTGCTTTCACTCTTCAGGCGTTGCTGCTGTGAATCGGTGATGCGCTGCTACCTGCTTCTGCCTCAGTTTCGTCGGCACCAGTTCTAACGGCTACAAGAACTGATGAGGATAAAGGACAAAACTACACGTCATCGAGGCTTTCCCATTTTCAAGACATGGCTTTGTGATGTCACCTGGAAATCTCGCTATAAAGCATGCACAGTTATAGACCTTCTTCATTGGGCGCGGCAAAATGGCCGAGTGCGGGCCGCTCATCATGCGTTTTGCTTTCACTCTTCAGGCGTTGCTGCTGTGAATCGGTGATGCGCTGCTACCTGCTTCTGCCTCAGTTTCGTCGGCACCAGTTCTAACGGCTACAAGAACTGATGTGGATAAAGGACAAAACTACATCGTCATCGAGGCTTTCCCATTTTCAAGACATGGCTTTGTGATGTCACCTGGAAATCTCGCTATAAAGCATGCACAGTTATAGACCTTCATTGGGCGCGGCTAAATGGCCGAGTGCGGGCCGCTCATCATGCGTTTTGCTTTCACTCTTCAGGCGTTGCTGCTGTGAATCGGTGATGCGCTGCTACCTGCTTCTGCCTCAGTTTCGTCGGCACCAGTTCTAACGGCTACAAGAAGTGATGCGGATAAAGGACAAAACTACATCGGCATCGAGGCTTTCCCATTTTCAAGACATGGATTTGTGACGTCACCTGGAAATCCCGCTATAAAGCATGCACAGTTCCAGACCTTCTTCATTGGGCGCGGCGAAATGGCCGAGTGCGGGCCGCTCATCATGCGTTTTTTGTTCACCCTTCAGGCATTGCTGCTGTCAATCGGCGTTGCGCCGCTACCTGCTTCTGCCTCAGTTTCGTCGGCACCAGTTTTAACGGCTACAAGAACTGATGTGGATAAAGGACAAAACTACATCATCATCAAGGCTGTCCCATTTTCAAGACAAGGGTTTGTGACGTCACCTGGGAATCCCGCTATCGAGCATGCACAGTTCCAGACCTTCTTCATTGGCCGCGGCGAAAGGGCCGAGTGCGGGCCGCTCATCATGCGTTTTTCTTTCACCCTTCAGGCATTGCTGCTGTCAATCGGCGTTGCGCTGCTACCTTCTTCTGCCTCAGTTACGTCGGCACCAGTTTTAACGGCTACAAGAACTGATGTGGATAAAGGACAAAACTACATCGTCATCGAGGCTTTCCCATTTTCACGACATGGCTTTGTGATGTCGCCTGGAAATCTCGCTATAAAGCATGCACAGTTATAGACCTTCTTCATTGGGCGCGGCGAAATGGCCGAGTGCGGGCCGCTCATCATGCGTTTTGCTTTCACTCTTCAGGCGTTGCTGCTGTGAATCGGTGATGCGCTGCTACCTGCTTCTGCCTCAGTTTCGTCGGCACCAGTTCTAAAAGCTACAAAAACTGATGTGGATAAAGGACAAAACTACATCGGCATCGAGGCTTTCCCATTTTCAAGACATGGCTTTGTGATGTCACCTGGAAATCTCGCTATAAAGTATGCACAGTTATAGACCTTCTTCATTGGGCGCGGCGAAATGGCCGAGTGCGGGCCGCTCATCATGCGTTTTGCTTTCACTCTTCAGGCGTTGCTGCTGTGAATCGGTGATGCGCTGCTACCTGCTTCTGCCTCAGTTTCGTCGGCACCAGTTCTAACGGCTACAAGAACTGATGTGGATAAAGGACAAAACTACATCGGCATCGAGGCTTTCCCATTTTCAAGACATGGCTTTGTGATGTCACCTTGAAATCTCGCTATAAAGCATGCACAGCTATAGACCTTCATTGGGCGCGGCGAAATGGCCGAGTGCGGGCCGCTCATCATGCGTTTTGCTTTCACTCTTCAGGCGTTGCTGCTGTGAATCGGTGATGCGCTGCTACCTTCTTCTGCCTCAGTTACGTCGGCACCAGTTTTAACGGCTACAAGAACTGATGTGGATAAAGGACAAAACTACATCGTCATCGAGGCTTTCCCATTTTCACGACATGGCTTTGTGATGTCGCCTGGAAATCTCGCTATAAAGCATGCACAGTTATAGACCTTCTTCATTGGGCGCGGCGAAATGGCCGAGGGCGGGCCGCTCATCATGCGTTTTGCTTTCACTCTTCAGGCGTTGCTGCTGTGAATCGGTGATGCGCTGCTACCTGCTTCTGCCTCAGTTTCGTCGGCACCAGTTCTAACGGCTACAAGAACTGATGTGGATAAAGGACAAAACTACATCGGCATCGAGGCTTTCCCATTTTCAAGACATTTCTTTGTGATGTCACCTAGAAATCTCGCTATAAAGCATGCACAGTTATAGACCTTCTTCATTGGGCGCGGCGAAATGGCCGAGTGTGGGCCGCTCATCATGCGTTTTGCTTTCACTCTTCAGGCGTTGCTGCTGTGAATCGGTGATGCGCTGCTACCTGCTTCTGCCTCAGTTTCGTCGGCACCAGTTCTAACGGCTACAAGAACTGATGTGGATAAAGGACAAAACTACATCGGCATCGAGGCTTTCCCATTTTCAAGACATGGCTTTGTGATGTCACCTGGAAATCTCGCTATAAAGCATGCACAGTTATAGAACTTCTTCATTGGGCGCGGCGAAATGGCCGAGTGCGGGCCGCTCATCATGCGTTTTGCTTTCACTCTTCAGGCGTTGCTGCTGTGAATCGGTGATGCGCTGCTACCTGCTTCTGCCTCAGTTTCGTCGGCACCAGTTCTAACGGCTACAAGAACTGATGAGGATAAAGGACAAAACTACACGTCATCGAGGCTTTCCCATTTTGAAGACATGGCTTTGTGATGTCACCTGGAAATCTCGCTATAAAGCATGCACAGTTATAGACCTTCTTCATTGGGCGCGGCGAAATGGCCAAGTGCGGGCCGCTCATCATGCGTTTTGCTTTCACTCTTCAGGCGTTGCTGCTGTGAATCGGTGATGCGCTGCTACCTGCTTCTGCCTCAGTTTCGTCGGCACCAGTTCTAACGGCTACAAGAACTGATGTGGATAAAGGACAAAACTACATCGTCATCGAGGCTTTCCCATTTTCAAGACATGGCTTTGTGATGTCACCTGGAAATCTCGCTATAAAGCATGCACAGTTATAGACCTTCTTCATTGGGCGCGGCGAAATGGCCGAGTGCGGGCCGCTCATCATGCGTTTTGCTTTCACTCTTCAGGCGTTGCTGCTGTGAATCGGTGATGCGCTGCTACCTGCTTCTGCCTCAGTTTCATCGGCACCAGGTCTAACGGCTACAAGAACTGATGTGGATAAAGGACAAAACTACATCGGCATCGAGGCTTTCCCATTTTCAAGACATGGCTTTGTGATGTCACCTGGAAATCTCGCTATAAAGCATGCACAGTTATAGACCTTCTTCATTGGGCGCGGCGAAATGGCCGAGTGCGGGCCGCTCATCATGCGTTTTGCTTTCACTCTTCAGGCGTTGCTGCTGTGAATCGGTGATGCGCTGCTACCTGCTTCTGCCTCAGTTTCGTCGGCACCAGTTCTAACGGCTACAAGAACTGATGTGGATAAGGGACAAAACTACATCGGCATCGAGGCTTTCCCATTTTCAAGACATGGCTTTGTGATGTCACCTGGAAATCTCGCTATAAAGCATGCACAGTTATAGACCTTCTTCATTGGGCGCGGCGAAATGGCCGAGTGCGGGCCGCTCATCATGCGTTTTGCTTTCACTCTTCAGGCGTTGCTGCTGTGAATCGGTGATGCGCTGCTACCTGCTTCTGCCTGAGTTTCGTCGGCACCAGTTCTAACGGCTACAAGAGCTGATGAGGATAAAGGACAAAACTACACGTTATCGAGGCTTTCCCATTTTCAAGACATGGCTTTGTGATGTCACCTGGAAATCTCGCTATAAAGCATGCACAGTTATAGACCTTCTTCATTGGGCGCGGCGAAATGGCCGAGTGCGGGCCGCTCATCATGCGTTTTGCTTTCACTCTTCAGGCGTTGCTGCTGTGAATCGGTGATGCGCTGCTACCTGCTTCTGCCTCAGTTTCGTCGGCACCAGTTCTAACGGCTACAAGAACTGATGTGGATAAAGGACAAAACTACATCGTCATCGAGGCTTTCCCATTTTCAAGACATGGCTTTGTGATGTCACCTGGAAATCTCGCTATAAAGCATGCACAGTTAGAGACCTTCATTGGGCGCGGCTAAATGGCCGAGTGCGGGCCGCTCATCATGCGTTTTGCTTTCACTCTTCAGGCGTTGCTGCTGTGAATCGGTGATGCGCTGCTACCTGCTTCTGCCTCAGTTTCGTCGGCACCAGTTCTAACGGCTACAAGAAGTGATGCGGATAAAGGACAAAACTACATCGGCATCGAGGCTTTCCCATTTTCAAGACATGGATTTGTGACGTCACCTGGAAATCCCGCTATAAAGCATGCACAGTTCCAGACCTTCTTCATTGGGCGCGGCGAAATGGCCGAGTGCGGGCCGCTCATCATGCGTTTTTCGTTTACCCTTCAGGCATTGCTGCTGTCAATCGGCGTTGCGCCGCTACCTGCTTCTGCCTCAGTTTCGTCGGCACCAGTTTTAACGGCTACAAGAACTGATGTGGATAAAGGACAAAACTACATCATCATCAAGGCTGTCCCATTTTCAAGACAAGGGTTTGTGACGTCACCTGGGAATCCCGCTATCGAGCATGCACCGTTCCAGACCTTCTTCATTGGCCGCGGCGAAAGGGCCGAGTGCGGGCCGCTCATCATGCGTTTTTCTTTCACCCTTCAGGCATTGCTGCTGTCAATCGGCGTTGCGCCGCTACCTGCTTCTGCCTCAGTTTTGTCGGCACCAGTTTTAACGGCTACAAGAACTGATGTGGATAAAGGACAAAACTACATCATCATCGAGGCTTTCCCATTTTCAAGACATGGCTTTGTGATGTCACCTGGAAATCTCGCTATAAAGCATGCACAGTTATAGACCTTCTTCATTGGGCGCGGCGAAATGGCCGAGTGTGGGCCGCTCATCATGCGTTTTGCTTTCACTCTTCAGGCGTTGCTGCTGTGAATCGGTGATGCGCTGCTACCTGCTTCTGCCTCAGTTTCGTCGGCACCAGTTCTAACGGCTACAAGAACTGATGTGGATAAAGGACAAAACTACATCGGCATCGAGGCTTTCCCATTTTCAAGACATGGCTTTGTGATGTCACCTGGAAATCTCGCTATAAAGCATGCACAGTTATAGAACTTCTTCATTGGGCGCGGCGAAATGGCCGAGTGTGGGCCGCTCATCATGCGTTTTGCTTTCACTCTTCAGGCGTTGCTGCTGTGAATCGGTGATGCGCTGCTACCTGCTTCTGCCTCAGTTTCGTCGGCACCAGTTCTAACGGCTACAAGAACTGATGTGGATAAAGGACAAAACTACATCGGCATCGAGGCTTTCCCATTTTCAAGACATGGCTTTGTGATGTCACCTGGAAATCTCGCTATAAAGCATGCACAGTTATAGAACTTCTTCATTGGGCGCGGCGAAATGGCCGAGTGCGGGCCGCTCATCATGCGTTTTGCTTTCACTCTTCAGGCGTTGCTGCTGTGAATCGGTGATGCGCTGCTACCTGCTTCTGCCTCAGTTTCGTCGGCACCAGTTCTAACGGCTACAAGAACTGATGAGGATAAAGGACAAAACTACACGTCATCGAGGCTTTCCCATTTTGAAGACATGGCTTTGTGATGTCACCTGGAAATCTCGCTAGAAAGCATGCACAGTTATAGACCTTCTTCATTGGGCGCAGCGAAATGGCCGAGTGCGGGCCGCTCATCATGCGTTTTGCTTTCACTCTTCAGGCGTTGCTGCTGTGAATCGGTGATGCGCTGCTACCTGCTTCTGCCTCAGTTTCGTCGGCACCAGTTCTAACGGCTACAAGAACTGATGTGGATAAAGGACAAAACTACATCGTCATCGAGGCTTTCCCATTTTCAAGACATGGCTTTGTGATGTCACCTGGAAATCTCGCTATAAAGCATGCACAGTTATAGACCTTCTTCATTGGGCGCGGCGAAATGGCCGAGTGCGGGCCGCTCATCATGCGTTTTGCTTTCACTCTTCAGGCGTTGCTGCTGTGAATCGGTGATGCGCTGCTACCTGCTTCTGCCTCAGTTTCATCGGCACCAGGTCTAACGGCTACAAGAACTGATGTGGATAAAGGACAAAACTACATCGGCATCGAGGCTTTCCCATTTTCAAGACATGGCTTTGTGATGTCACCTGGAAATCTCGCTATAAAGCATGCACAGTTATAGACCTTCTTCATTGGGCGCGGCGAAATGGCCGAGTGCGGGCCGCTCATCATGCGTTTTGCTTTCACTCTTCAGGCGTTGCTGCTGTGAATCGGTGATGCGCTGCTACCTGCTTCTGCCTCAGTTTCGTCGGCACCAGTTCTAACGGCTACAAGAACTGATGTGGATAAGGGACAAAACTACATCGGCATCGAGGCTTTCCCATTTTCAAGACATGGCTTTGTGATGTCACCTGGAAATCTCGCTATAAAGCATGCACAGTTATAGACCTTCTTCATTGGGCGCGGCGAAATGGCCGAGTGCGGGCCGCTCATCATGCGTTTTGCTTTCACTCTTCAGGCGTTGCTGCTGTGAATCGGTGATGCGCTGCTACCTGCTTCTGCCTGAGTTTTGTCGGCACCAGTTCTAACGGCTACAAGAGCTGATGAGGATAAAGGACAAAACTACACGTTATCGAGGCTTTCCCATTTTCAAGACATGGCTTTGTGATGTCACCTGGAAATCTCGCTATAAAGCATGCACAGTTATAGACCTTCTTCATTGGGCGCGGCGAAATGGCCGAGTGCGGGCCGCTCATCATGCGTTTTGCTTTCACTCTTCAGGCGTTGCTGCTGTGAATCGGTGATGCGCTGCTACCTGCTTCTGCCTCAGTTTCGTCGGCACCAGTTCTAACGGCTACAAGAACTGATGTGGATAAAGGACAAAACTACATCGTCATCGAGGCTTTCCCATTTTCAAGACATGGCTTTGTGATGTCACCTGGAAATCTCGCTATAAAGCATGCACAGTTATAGACCTTCATTGGGCGCGGCTAAATGGCCGAGTGCGGGCCGCTCATCATGCGTTTTGCTTTCACTCTTCAGGCGTTGCTGCTGTGAATCGGTGATGCGCTGCTACCTGCTTCTGCCTCAGTTTCGTCGGCACCAGTTCTAACGGCTACAAGAAGTGATGCGGATAAAGGACAAAACTACATCGGCATCGAGGCTTTCCCATTTTCAAGACATGGATTTGTGACGTCACCTGGAAATCCCGCTATAAAGCATGCACAGTTCCAGACCTTCTTCATTGGGCGCGGCGAAATGGCCGAGTGCGGGCCGCTCATCATGCGTTTTTCGTTCACCCTTCAGGCATTGCTGCTGTCAATCGGCGTTGCGCCGCTACCTGCTTCTGCCTCAGTTTCGTCGGCACCAGTTTTAACGGCTACAAGAACTGATGTGGATAAAGGACAAAACTACATCATCATCAAGGCTGTCCCATTTTCAAGACAAGGGTTTGTGACGTCACCTGGGAATCCCGCTATCGAGCATGCACCGTTCCAGACCTTCTTCATTGGCCGCGGCGAAAGGGCCGAGTGCGGGCCGCTCATCATGCGTTTTTCTTTCACCCTTCAGGCATTGCTGCTGTCAATCGGCGTTGCGCCGCTACCTGCTTCTGCCTCAGTTTTGTCGGCACCAGTTTTAACGGCTACAAGAACTGATGTGGATAAAGGACAAAACTACATCATCATCGAGGCTTTCCCATTTTCAAGACATGGCTTTGTGATGTCACCTGGAAATCTCGCTATAAAGCATGCACAGTTATAGACCTTCTTCATTGGGCGCGGCGAAATGGCCGAGTGTGGGCCGCTCATCATGCGTTTTGCTTTCACTCTTCAGGCGTTGCTGCTGTGAATCGGTGATGCGCTGCTACCTGCTTCTGCCTCAGTTTCGTCGGCACCAGTTCTAACGGCTACAAGAACTGATGTGGATAAAGGACAAAACTACATCGGCATCGAGGCTTTCCCATTTTCAAGACATGGCTTTGTGATGTCACCTGGAAATCTCGCTATAAAGCATGCACAGTTATAGAACTTCTTCATTGGGCGCGGCGAAATGGCCGAGTGCGGGCCGCTCATCATGCGTTTTGCTTTCACTCTTCAGGCGTTGCTGCTGTGAATCGGTGATGCGCTGCTACCTGCTTCTGCCTCAGTTTCGTCGGCACCAGTTCTAACGGCTACAAGAACTGATGAGGATAAAGGACAAAACTACACGTCATCGAGGCTTTCCCATTTTGAAGACATGGCTTTGTGATGTCACCTGGAAATCTCGCTATAAAGCATGCACAGTTATAGACCTTCTTCATTGGGCGCGGCGAAATGGCCGAGTGCGGGCCGCTCATCATGCGTTTTGCTTTCACTCTTCAGGCGTTGCTGCTGTGAATCGGTGATGCGCTGCTACCTGCTTCTGCCTCAGTTTCGTCGGCACCAGTTCTAACGGCTACAAGAACTGATGTGGATAAAGGACAAAACTACATCGTCATCGAGGCTTTCCCATTTTCAAGACATGGCTTTGTGATGTCACCTGGAAATCTCGCTATAAAGCATGCACAGTTATAGACCTTCTTCATTGGGCGCGGCGAAATGGCCGAGTGCGGGCCGCTCATCATGCGTTTTGCTTTCACTCTTCAGGCGTTGCTGCTGTGAATCGGTGATGCGCTGCTACCTGCTTCTGCCTCAGTTTCATCGGCACCAGGTCTAACGGCTACAAGAACTGATGTGGATAAAGGACAAAACTACATCGGCATCGAGGCTTTCCCATTTTCAAGACATGGCTTTGTGATGTCACCTGGAAATCTCGCTATAAAGCATGCACAGTTATAGACCTTCTTCATTGGGCGCGGCGAAATGGCCGAGTGCGGGCCGCTCATCATGCGTTTTGCTTTCACTCTTCAGGCGTTGCTGCTGTGAATCGGTGATGCGCTGCTACCTGCTTCTGCCTCAGTTTCGTCGGCACCAGTTCTAACGGCTACAAGAACTGATGTGGATAAGGGACAAAACTACATCGGCATCGAGGCTTTCCCATTTTCAAGACATGGCTTTGTGATGTCACCTGGAAATCTCGCTATAAAGCATGCACAGTTATAGACCTTCTTCATTGGGCGCGGCGAAATGGCCGAGTGCGGGCCGCTCATCATGCGTTTTGCTTTCACTCTTCAGGCGTTGCTGCTGTGAATCGGTGATGCGCTGCTACCTGCTTCTGCCTCAGTTTCGTCGGCACCAGTTCTAACGGCTACAAGAAGTGATGCGGATAAAGGACAAAACTACATCGGCATCGAGGCTTTCCCATTTTCAAGACATGGATTTGTGACGTCACCTGGAAATCCCGCTATAAAGCATGCACAGTTCCAGACCTTCTTCATTGGGCGCGGCGAAATGGCCGAGTGCGGGCCGCTCATCATGCGTTTTTCGTTCACCCTTCAGGCATTGCTGCTGTCAATCGGCGTTGCGCCGCTACCTGCTTCTGCCTCAGTTTCGTCGGCACCAGTTTTAACGGCTACAAGAACTGATGTGGATAAAGGACAAAACTACATCATCATCAAGGCTGTCCCATTTTCAAGACAAGGGTTTGTGACGTCACCTGGGAATCCCGCTATCGAGCATGCACCGTTCCAGACCTTCTTCATTGGCCGCGGCGAAAGGGCCGAGTGCGGGCCGCTCATCATGCGTTTTTCTTTCACCCTTCAGGCATTGCTGCTGTCAATCGGCGTTGCGCTGCTACCTTCTTCTGCCTCAGTTACGTCGGCACCAGTTTTAACGGCTACAAGAACTGATGTGGATAAAGGACAAAACTACATCGTCATCGAAGCTTTCCCATTTTCACGACATGGCTTTGTGCTGTCGCCTGGAAATCTCGCTATAAAGCATGCACAGTTATAGACCTTCTTCATTGGGCGCGGCGAAATGGCCGAGTGCGGGCCGCTCATCATGCGTTTTGCTTTCACTCTTCAGGCGTTGCTGCTGTGAATCGGTGATGCACTGCTACCTGCTTCTGCCTCAGTTTCGTCGGCACCAGTTCTAACGGCTACAAGAACTGATGAGGATAAAGGACAAAACTACATCGTCATCGAGGCTTTCCCATTTTCAAGACATGGCTTTGTGATGTCACCTTGAAATCTCGCTATAAAGCATGCACAGCTATAGACCTTCATTGGGCGCGGCGAAATGGCCGAGTGCGGGCCGCTCATCATGCGTTTTGCTTTCACTCTTCAGGCGTTGCTGCTGTGAATCGGTGATGCGCTGCTACCTTCTTCTGCCTCAGTTACGTCGGCACCAGTTTTAACGGCTACAAGAACTGATGTGGATAAAGGACAAAACTACATCGTCATCGAGGCTTTCCCATTTTCACGACATGGCTTTGTGATGTCGCCTGGAAATCTCGCTATAAAGCATGCACAGTTATAGACCTTCTTCATTGGGCGCGGCGAAATGGCCGAGGGCGGGCCGCTCATCATGCGTTTTGCTTTCACTCTTCAGGCGTTGCTGCTGTGAATCGGTGATGCGCTGCTACCTGCTTCTGCCTCAGTTTCGTCGGCACCAGTTCTAACGGCTACAAGAACTGATGTGGATAAAGGACAAAACTACATCGGCATCGAGGCTTTCCCATTTTCAAGACATTTCTTTGTGATGTCACCTAGAAATCTCGCTATAAAGCATGCACAGTTATAGACCTTCTTCATTGGGCGCGGCGAAATGGCCGAGTGTGGGCCGCTCATCATGCGTTTTGCTTTCACTCTTCAGGCGTTGCTGCTGTGAATCGGTGATGCGCTGCTACCTGCTTCTGCCTCAGTTTCGTCGGCACCAGTTCTAACGGCTACAAGAACTGATGTGGATAAAGGACAAAACTACATCGGCATCGAGGCTTTCCCATTTTCAAGACATGGCTTTGTGATGTCACCTGGAAATCTCGCTATAAAGCATGCACAGTTATAGAACTTCTTCATTGGGCGCGGCGAAATGGCCGAGTGCGGGCCGCTCATCATGCGTTTTGCTTTCACTCTTCAGGCGTTGCTGCTGTGAATCGGTGATGCGCTGCTACCTGCTTCTGCCTCAGTTTCGTCGGCACCAGTTCTAACGGCTACAAGAACTGATGAGGATAAAGGACAAAACTACACGTCATCGAGGCTTTCCCATTTTGAAGACATGGCTTTGTGATGTCACCTGGAAATCTCGCTATAAAGCATGCACAGTTATAGACCTTCTTCATTGGGCGCGGCGAAATGGCCGAGTGCGGGCCGCTCATCATGCGTTTTGCTTTCACTCTTCAGGCGTTGCTGCTGTGAATCGGTGATGCGCTGCTACCTGCTTCTGCCTCAGTTTCGTCGGCACCAGTTCTAACGGCTACAAGAACTGATGTGGATAAAGGACAAAACTACATCGTCATCGAGGCTTTCCCATTTTCAAGACATGTCTTTGTGATGTCACCTGGAAATCTCGCTATAAAGCATGCACAGTTATAGACCTTCTTCATTGGGCGCGGCGAAATGGCCGAGTGCGGGCCGCTCATCATGCGTTTTGCTTTCACTCTTCAGGCGTTGCTGCTGTGAATCGGTGATGCGCTGCTACCTGCTTCTGCCTCAGTTTCATCGGCACCAGGTCTAACGGCTACAAGAACTGATGTGGATAAAGGACAAAACTACATCGGCATCGAGGCTTTCCCATTTTCAAGACATGGCTTTGTGATGTCACCTGGAAATCTCGCTATAAAGCATGCACAGTTATAGACCTTCTTCATTGGGCGCGGCGAAATGGCCGAGTGCGGGCCGCTCATCATGCGTTTTGCTTTCACTCTTCAGGCGTTGCTGCTGTGAATCGGTGATGCGCTGCTACCTGCTTCTGCCTCAGTTTCGTCGGCACCAGTTCTAACGGCTACAAGAACTGATGTGGATAAGGGACAAAACTACATCGGCATCGAGGCTTTCCCATTTTCAAGACATGGCTTTGTGATGTCACCTGGAAATCTCGCTATAAAGCATGCACAGTTATAGACCTTCTTCATTGGGCGCGGCGAAATGGCCGAGTGCGGGCCGCTCATCATGCGTTTTGCTTTCACTCTTCAGGCGTTGCTGCTGTGAATCGGTGATGCGCTGCTACCTGCTTCTGCCTGAGTTTCGTCGGCACCAGTTCTAACGGCTACAAGAGCTGATGAGGATAAAGGACAAAACTACACGTTATAGAGGCTTTCCCATTTTCAAGACATGGCTTTGTGATGTCACCTGGAAATCTCGCTATAAAGCATGCACAGTTATAGACCTTCTTCATTGGGCGCGGCGAAATGGCTGAGTGCGGGCCGCTCATCATGCGTTTTGCTTTCACTCTTCAGGCGTTGCTGCTGTGAATCGGTGATGCGCTGCTACCTGCTTCTGCCTCAGTTTCGTCGGCACCAGTTCTAACGGCTACAAGAACTGATGTGGATAAAGGACAAAACTACATCGTCATCGAGGCTTTCCCATTTTCAAGACATGGCTTTGTGATGTCACCTGGAAATCTCGCTATAAAGCATGCACAGTTATAGACCTTCATTGGGCGCGGCTAAATGGCCGAGTGCGGGCCGCTCATCATGCGTTTTGCTTTCACTCTTCAGGCGTTGCTGCTGTGAATCGGTGATGCGCTGCTACCTGCTTCTGCCTCAGTTTCGTCGGCACCAGTTCTAACGGCTACAAGAAGTGATGCGGATAAAGGACAAAACTACATCGGCATCGAGGCTTTCCCATTTTCAAGACATGGATTTGTGACGTCACCTGGAAATCCCGCTATAAAGCATGCACAGTTCCAGACCTTCTTCATTGGGCGCGGCGAAATGGCCGAGTGCGGGCCGCTCATCATGCGTTTTTCGTTCACCCTTCAGGCATTGCTGCTGTCAATCGGCGTTGCGCCGCTACCTGCTTCTGCCTCAGTTTCGTCGGCACCAGTTTTAACGGCTACAAGAACTGATGTGGATAAAGGACAAAACTACATCATCATCAAGGCTGTCCCATTTTCAAGACAAGGGTTTGTGACGTCACCTGGGAATCCCGCTATCGAGCATGCACCGTTCCAGACCTTCTTCATTGGCCGCGGCGAAAGGGCCGAGTGCGGGCCGCTCATCATGCGTTTTTCTTTCACCCTTCAGGCATTGCTGCTGTCAATCGGCGTTGCGCTGCTACCTTCTTCTGCCTCAGTTACGTCGGCACCAGTTTTAACGGCTACAAGAACTGATGTGGATAAAGGACAAAACTACATCGTCATCGAGGCTTTCCCATTTTCACGACATGGCTTTGTGCTGTCGCCTGGAAATCTCGCTATAAAGCATGCACAGTTATAGACCTTCTTCATTGGGCGCGGCGAAATGGCCGAGTGCGGGCCGCTCATCATGCGTTTTGCTTTCACTCTTCAGGCGTTGCTGCTGTGAATCGGTGATGCGCTGCTACCTGCTTCTGCCTCAGTTTCGTCGGCACCAGTTCTAACGGCTACAAGAACTGATGAGGATAAAGGACAAAACTACACGTCATCGAGGCTTTCCCATTTTGAAGACATGGCTTAGTGATGTCACCTGGAAATCTCGCTATAAAGCATGCACAGTTATAGACCTTCTTCATTGGGCGCGGCGAAATGGCCGAGTGCGGGCCGCTCATCATGCGTTTTGCTTTCACTCTTCAGGCGTTGCTGCTGTGAATCGGTGATGCGCTGCTACCTGCTTCTGCCTCAGTTTCGTCGGCACCAGTTCTAACGGCTACAAGAACTGATGAGGATAAAGGACAAAACTACGCGTCATCGAGGCTTTCCCATTTTCAAGACATGGCTTTGTGATGTCACCTGGAAATCTCGCTATAAAGCATGCACAGTTATAGACCTTCTTCATTGGGCGCGGCGAAATGGCCGAGTGCGGGCCGCTCATCATGCGTTTTGCTTTCACTCTTCAGGCGTTGCTGCTGTGAATCGGTGATGCGCTGCTACCTGCTTCTGCCTCAGTTTCGCCGGCACCAGTTCTAACGGCGACAAGAGCTGATGAGGATAAAGGACAAAACTACACGTTATCGAGGCTTTCCCATTTTCAAGACATGGCTTTGTGATGTCACCTGGAAATCTCGCTATAAAGCATGCACAGTTATAGACCTTCTTCATTGGGCGTGGCGAAATGGCCGAGTGCGGGCCGCTCATCATGCGTTTTGCTTTCACTCTTCAGGCGTTGCTGCTGTGAATCGGTGATGCGCTGCTACCTGCTTCTGCCTCAGTTTCGTCGGCACCAGTTCTAAGGCTACAAGAACTGATGTGGATAAAGGACAAAACTACATCGGCATCGAGGCTTTCCCATTTTCAAGACATGGCTTTGTGATGTCACCTGGAAATCTCGCTATAAAGCATGCACAGTTATAGAACTTCTTCATTGGGCGCGGCGAAATGGCCGAGTGCGGGCCGCTCATCATGCGTTTTGCTTTCACTCTTCAGGCGTTGCTGCTGTGAATCGGTGATGCGCTGCTACCTGCTTCTGCCTCAGTTTCGTCGGCACCAGTTCTAACGGCTACAAGAACTGATGAGGATAAAGGACAAAACTACACGTCATCGAGGCTTTCCCATTTTGAAGACATGGCTTTGTGATGTCACCTGGAAATCTCGCTATAAAGCATGCACAGTTATAGACCTTCTTCATTGGGCGCGGCGAAATGGCCGAGTGCGGGCCGCTCATCATGCGTTTTGCTTTCACTCTTCAGGCGTTGCTGCTGTGAATCGGTGATGCGCTGCTACCTGCTTCTGCCTCAGTTTCGTCGGCACCAGTTCTAACGGCTACAAGAACTGATGTGGATAAAGGACAAAACTACATCGTCATCGAGGCTTTCCCATTTTCAAGACATGTCTTTGTGATGTCACCTGGAAATCTCGCTATAAAGCATGCACAGTTATAGACCTTCTTCATTGGGCGCGGCGAAATGGCCGAGTGCGGGCCGCTCATCATGCGTTTTGCTTTCACTCTTCAGGCGTTGCTGCTGTGAATCGGTGATGCGCTGCTACCTGCTTCTGCCTCAGTTTCATCGGCACCAGGTCTAACGGCTACAAGAACTGATGTGGATAAAGGACAAAACTACATCGGCATCGAGGCTTTCCCATTTTCAAGACATGGCTTTGTGATGTCACCTGGAAATCTCGCTATAAAGCATGCACAGTTATAGACCTTCTTCATTGGGCGCGGCGAAATGGCCGAGTGCGGGCCGCTCATCATGCGTTTTGCTTTCACTCTTCAGGCGTTGCTGCTGTGAATCGGTGATGCGCTGCTACCTGCTTCTGCCTCAGTTTCGTCGGCACCAGTTCTAACGGCTACAAGAACTGATGTGGATAAGGGACAAAACTACATCGGCATCGAGGCTTTCCCATTTTCAAGACATGGCTTTGTGATGTCACCTGGAAATCTCGCTATAAAGCATGCACAGTTATAGACCTTCTTCATTGGGCGCGGCGAAATGGCCGAGTGCGGGCCGCTCATCATGCGTTTTGCTTTCACTCTTCAGGCGTTGCTGCTGTGAATCGGTGATGCGCTGCTACCTGCTTCTGCCTGAGTTTCGTCGGCACCAGTTCTAACGGCTACAAGAGCTGATGAGGATAAAGGACAAAACTACACGTTATAGAGGCTTTCCCATTTTCAAGACATGGCTTTGTGATGTCACCTGGAAATCTCGCTATAAAGCATGCACAGTTATAGACCTTCTTCATTGGGCGCGGCGAAATGGCTGAGTGCGGGCCGCTCATCATGCGTTTTGCTTTCACTCTTCAGGCGTTGCTGCTGTGAATCGGTGATGCGCTGCTACCTGCTTCTGCCTCAGTTTCGTCGGCACCAGTTCTAACGGCTACAAGAACTGATGTGGATAAAGGACAAAACTACATCGTCATCGAGGCTTTCCCATTTTCAAGACATGGCTTTGTGATGTCACCTGGAAATCTCGCTATAAAGCATGCACAGTTATAGACCTTCATTGGGCGCGGCTAAATGGCCGAGTGCGGGCCGCTCATCATGCGTTTTGCTTTCACTCTTCAGGCGTTGCTGCTGTGAATCGGTGATGCGCTGCTACCTGCTTCTGCCTCAGTTTCGTCGGCACCAGTTCTAACGGCTACAAGAAGTGATGCGGATAAAGGACAAAACTACATCGGCATCGAGGCTTTCCCATTTTCAAGACATGGATTTGTGACGTCACCTGGAAATCCCGCTATAAAGCATGCACAGTTCCAGACCTTCTTCATTGGGCGCGGCGAAATGGCCGAGTGCGGGCCGCTCATCATGCGTTTTTCGTTCACCCTTCAGGCATTGCTGCTGTCAATCGGCGTTGCGCCGCTACCTGCTTCTGCCTCAGTTTCGTCGGCACCAGTTTTAACGGCTACAAGAACTGATGTGGATAAAGGACAAAACTACATCATCATCAAGGCTGTCCCATTTTCAAGACAAGGGTTTGTGACGTCACCTGGGAATCCCGCTATCGAGCATGCACCGTTCCAGACCTTCTTCATTGGCCGCGGCGAAAGGGCCGAGTGCGGGCCGCTCATCATGCGTTTTTCTTTCACCCTTCAGGCATTGCTGCTGTCAATCGGCGTTGCGCTGCTACCTTCTTCTGCCTCAGTTACGTCGGCACCAGTTTTAACGGCTACAAGAACTGATGTGGATAAAGGACAAAACTACATCGTCATCGAGGCTTTCCCATTTTCACGACATGGCTTTGTGCTGTCGCCTGGAAATCTCGCTATAAAGCATGCACAGTTATAGACCTTCTTCATTGGGCGCGGCGAAATGGCCGAGTGCGGGCCGCTCATCATGCGTTTTGCTTTCACTCTTCAGGCGTTGCTGCTGTGAATCGGTGATGCGCTGCTACCTGCTTCTGCCTCAGTTTCGTCGGCACCAGTTCTAACGGCTACAAGAACTGATGAGGATAAAGGACAAAACTACACGTCATCGAGGCTTTCCCATTTTGAAGACATGGCTTAGTGATGTCACCTGGAAATCTCGCTATAAAGCATGCACAGTTATAGACCTTCTTCATTGGGCGCGGCGAAATGGCCGAGTGCGGGCCGCTCATCATGCGTTTTGCTTTCACTCTTCAGGCGTTGCTGCTGTGAATCGGTGATGCGCTGCTACCTGCTTCTGCCTCAGTTTCGTCGGCACCAGTTCTAACGGCTACAAGAACTGATGAGGATAAAGGACAAAACTACGCGTCATCGAGGCTTTCCCATTTTCAAGACATGGCTTTGTGATGTCACCTGGAAATCTCGCTATAAAGCATGCACAGTTATAGACCTTCTTCATTGGGCGCGGCGAAATGGCCGAGTGCGGGCCGCTCATCATGCGTTTTGCTTTCACTCTTCAGGCGTTGCTGCTGTGAATCGGTGATGCGCTGCTACCTGCTTCTGCCTCAGTTTCGCCGGCACCAGTTCTAACGGCGACAAGAGCTGATGAGGATAAAGGACAAAACTACACGTTATCGAGGCTTTCCCATTTTCAAGACATGGCTTTGTGATGTCACCTGGAAATCTCGCTATAAAGCATGCACAGTTATAGACCTTCTTCATTGGGCGTGGCGAAATGGCCGAGTGCGGGCCGCTCATCATGCGTTTTGCTTTCACTCTTCAGGCGTTGCTGCTGTGAATCGGTGATGCGCTGCTACCTGCTTCTGCCTCAGTTTCGTCGGCACCAGTTCTAACGGCTACAAGAACTGATGTGGATAAAGGACAAAACTACATCGTCATCGAGGCTTTCCCATTTTCAAGACATGGCTTTGTGATGTCACCTGGAAATCTCGCTATAAAGCATGCACAGTTATAGACCTTCATTGGGCGCGGCTAAATGGCCGAGTGCGGGCCGCTCATCATGCGTTTTGCTTTCACTCTTCAGGCGTTGCTGCTGTGAATCGGTGATGCGCTGCTACCTGCTTCTGCCTCAGTTTCGTCGGCACCAGTTCTAACGGCTACAAGAAGTGATGCGGATAAAGGACAAAACTACATCGGCATCGAGGCTTTCCCATTTTCAAGACATGGATTTGTGACGTCACCTGGAAATCCCGCTATAAAGCATGCACAGTTCCAGACCTTCTTCATTGGGCGCGGCGAAATGGCCGAGTGCGGGCCGCTCATCATGCGTTTTTCGTTCACCCTTCAGGCATTGCTGCTGTCAATCGGCGTTGCGCCGCTACCTGCTTCTGCCTCAGTTTCGTCGGCACCAGTTTTAACGGCTACAAGAACTGATGTGGATAAAGGACAAAACTACATCATCATCAAGGCTGTCCCATTTTCAAGACAAGGGTTTGTGACGTCACCTGGGAATCCCGCTATCGAGCATGCACCGTTCCAGACCTTCTTCATTGGCCGCGGCGAAAGGGCCGAGTGCGGGCCGCTCATCATGCGTTTTTCTTTCACCCTTCAGGCATTGCTGCTGTCAATCGGCGTTGCGCTGCTACCTTCTTCTGCCTCAGTTACGTCGGCACCAGTTTTAACGGCTACAAGAACTGATGTGGATAAAGGACAAAACTACATCGTCATCGAGGCTTTCCCATTTTCACGACATGGCTTTGTGCTGTCGCCTGGAAATCTCGCTATAAAGCATGCACAGTTATAGACCTTCTTCATTGGGCGCGGCGAAATGGCCGAGTGCGGGCCGCTCATCATGCGTTTTGCTTTCACTCTTCAGGCGTTGCTGCTGTGAATCGGTGATGCGCTGCTACCTGCTTCTGCCTCAGTTTCGTCGGCACCAGTTCTAACGGCTACAAGAACTGATGAGGATAAAGGACAAAACTACACGTCATCGAGGCTTTCCCATTTTGAAGACATGGCTTAGTGATGTCACCTGGAAATCTCGCTATAAAGCATGCACAGTTATAGACCTTCTTCATTGGGCGCGGCGAAATGGCCGAGTGCGGGCCGCTCATCATGCGTTTTGCTTTCACTCTTCAGGCGTTGCTGCTGTGAATCGGTGATGCGCTGCTACCTGCTTCTGCCTCAGTTTCGTCGGCACCAGTTCTAACGGCTACAAGAACTGATGAGGATAAAGGACAAAACTACGCGTCATCGAGGCTTTCCCATTTTCTAGACATGGCTTTGTGATGTCACCTGGAAATCTCGCTATAAAGCATGCACAGTTATAGACCTTCTTCATTGGGCGCGGCGAAATGGCCGAGTGCGGGCCGCTCATCATGCGTTTTGCTTTCACTCTTCAGGCGTTGCTGCTGTGAATCGATGATGCGCTGCTACCTGTTTCTGCCTCAGTTTCGTCGGCACCAGTTCTAACGGCTACAAGAACTGATGTGGATAAAGGACAAAACTACATCGTCATCGAGGCTTTCCCATTTTCACGACATGGCTTTGTGCTGTCGCCTGGAAATCTCGCTATAAAGCATGCACAGTTATAGACCTTCTTCATTGGGCGCGGCGAAATGGCCGAGTGCGGGCCGCTCATCATGCGTTTTGCTTTCACTCTTCAGGCGTTGCTGCTGTGAATCGGTGATGCGCTGCTACCTGCTTCTGCCTCAGTTTCGTCGGCACCAGTTCTAACGGCTACAAGAACTGATGAGGATAAAGGACAAAACTACACGTCATCGAGGCTTTCCCATTTTGAAGACATGGCTTAGTGATGTCACCTGGAAATCTCGCTATAAAGCATGCACAGTTATAGACCTTCTTCATTGGGCGCGGCGAAATGGCCGAGTGCGGGCCGCTCATCATGCGTTTTGCTTTCACTCTTCAGGCGTTGCTGCTGTGAATCGGTGATGCGCTGCTACCTGCTTCTGCCTCAGTTTCGTCGGCACCAGTTCTAACGGCTACAAGAACTGATGAGGATAAAGGACAAAACTACGCGTCATCGAGGCTTTCCCATTTTCTAGACATGGCTTTGTGATGTCACCTGGAAATCTCGCTATAAAGCATGCACAGTTATAGACCTTCTTCATTGGGCGCGGCGAAATGGCCGAGTGCGGGCCGCTCATCATGCGTTTTGCTTTCACTCTTCAGGCGTTGCTGCTGTGAATCGGTGATGCGCTGCTACCTGCTTCTGCCTCAGTTTCGCCGGCACCAGTTCTAACGGCGACAAGAGCTGATGAGGATAAAGGACAAAACTACACGTTATCGAGGCTTTCCCATTTTCAAGACATGGCTTTGTGATGTCACCTGGAAATCTCGCTATAAAGCATGCACAGTTATAGACCTTCTTCATTGGGCGTGGCGAAATGGCCGAGTGCGGGCCGCTCATCATGCGTTTTGCTTTCACTCTTCAGGCGTTGCTGCTGTGAATCGGTGATGCGCTGCTACCTGCTTCTGCCTCAGTTTCGTCGGCACCAGTTCTAACGGCTACAAGAACTGATGTGGATAAAGGACAAAACTACATCGTCATCGAGGCTTTCCCATTTTCAAGACATGGCTTTGTGATGTCACCTGGAAATCTCGCTATAAAGCATGCACAGTTATAGACCTTCATTGGGCGCGGCTAAATGGCCGAGTGCGGGCCGCTCATCATGCGTTTTGCTTTCACTCTTCAGGTGTTGCTGCTGTGAATCGGTGATGCGCTGCTACCTGCTTCTGCCTCAGTTTCGTCGGCACCAGTTCTAACGGCTACAAGAAGTGATGCGGATAAAGGACAAAACTACATCGGCATCGAGGCTTTCCCATTTTCAAGACATGGATTTGTGACGTCACCTGGAAATCCCGCTATAAAGCATGCACAGTTCCAGACCTTCTTCATTGGGCGCGGCGAAATGGCCGAGTGCGGGCCGCTCATCATGCGTTTTTCGTTCACCCTTCAGGCATTGCTGCTGTCAATCGGCGTTGCGCCGCTACCTGCTTCTGCCTCAGTTTCGTCGGCACCAGTTTTAACGGCTACAAGAACTGATGTGGATAAAGGACAAAACTACATCATCATCAAGGCTGTCCCATTTTCAAGACAAGGGTTTGTGACGTCACCTGGGAATCCCGCTATCGAGCATGCACCGTTCCAGACCTTCTTCATTGGCCGCGGCGAAAGGGCCGAGTGCGGGCCGCTCATCATGCGTTTTTCTTTCACCCTTCAGGCATTGCTGCTGTCAATCGGCGTTGCGCTGCTACCTTCTTCTGCCTCAGTATCGTCGGCACCAGTTTTAACGGCTACAAGAACTGATGTGGATAAAGGACAAAACTACATCGTCATCGAGGCTTTCCCATTTTCACGACATGGCTTTGTGCTGTCGCCTGGAAATCTCGCTATAAAGCATGCACAGTTATAGACCTTCTTCATTGGGCGCGGCGAAATGGCCGAGTGCGGGCCGCTCATCATGCGTTTTGCTTTCACTCTTCAGGCGTTGCTGCTGTGAATCGGTGATGCGCTGCTACCTGCTTCTGCCTCAGTTTCGTCGGCACCAGTTCTAACGGCTACAAGAACTGATGGGGATAAAGGACAAAACTACATCGGCATCGAGGCTTTCCCATTTTCAAGACATGGCTTTGTGATGTCACCTAGAAATCTCGCTATAAAGCATGCACAGTTATAGACCTTCTTCATTGGGCGCGGCGAAATGGCCGAGTGCGGGCCGCTCATCATGCGTTTTGCTTTCACTCTTCAGGCGTTGCTGCTGTGAATCGGTGATGCGCTGCTACCTGCTTCTGCCTCAGTTTCGTCGGCACCAGTTCTAACGGCTACAAGAACTGATGAGGATAAAGGACAAAACTACACGTCATCGAGGCTTTCCCATTTTGAAGACATGGCTTTGTGATGTCACCTGGAAATCTCGCTATAAAGCATGCACAGTTATAGACCTTCTTCATTGGGCGCGGCGAAATGGCCGAGTGCGGGCCGCTCATCATGCGTTTTGCTTTCACTCTTCAGGCGTTGCTGCTGTGAATCGGTGATGCGCTGCTACCTGCTTCTGCCTCAGTTTCGTCGGCACCAGTTCTAACGGCTACAAGAACTGATGAGGATAAAGGACAAAACTACGCGTCATCGAGGCTTTCCCATTTTCAAGACATGGCTTTGTGATGTCACCTGGAAATCTCGCTATAAAGCATGCACAGTTATAGACCTTCTTCATTGGGCGCGGCGAAATGGCCGAGTGCGGGCCGCTCATCATGCGTTTTGCTTTCACTCTTCAGGCGTTGCTGCTGTGAATCGGTGATGCGCTGCTACCTGCTTCTGCCTCAGTTTCGTCGGCACCAGTTCTAACGGCTACAAGAACTGATGTGGATAAAGGACAAAACTCCATCGTCATCGAGGCTTTCCCATTTTCAAGACATGGCTTTGTGATGTCACCTGGAAATCTCGCTATAAAGCATGCACAGTTATAGACCTTCATTGGGCGCGGCTAAATGGCCGAGTGCGGGCCGCTCATCATGCGTTTTGCTTTCACTCTTCAGGCGTTGCTGCTGTGAATCGGTGATGCGCTGCTACCTGCTTCTGCCTCAGTTTCGTCGGCACCAGTTCTAACGGCTACAAGAAGTGATGCGGATAAAGGACAAAACTACATCGGCATCGAGGCTTTCCCATTTTCAAGACATGGATTTGTGACGTCACCTGGAAATCCCGCTATAAAGCATGCACAGTTCCAGACCTTCTTCATTGGGCGCGGCGAAATGGCCGAGTGCGGGCCGCTCATCATGCGTTTTTCGTTCACCCTTCAGGCATTGCTGCTGTCAATCGGCGTTGCGCCGCTACCTGCTTCTGCCTCAGTTTCGTCGGCACCAGTTTTAACGGCTACAAGAACTGATGTGGATAAAGGACAAAACTACATCATCATCGAGGCTGTCCCATTTTCAAGACAAGGGTTTGTGACGTCACCTGGGAATCCCGCTATCGAGCATGCACCGTTCCAGACCTTCTTCATTGGCCGCGGCGAAAGGGCCGAGTGCGGGCCGCTCATCATGCGTTTTTCTTTCACCCTTCAGGCATTGCTGCTGTCAATCGGCGTTGCGCTGCTACCTTCTTCTGCCTCAGTTACGTCGGCACCAGTTTTAACGGCTACAAGAACTGATGTGGATAAAGGACAAAACTACATCGTCATCGAGGCTTTCCCATTTTCACGACATGGCTTTGTGCTGTCGCCTGGAAATCTCGCTATAAAGCATGCACAGTTATAGACCTTCTTCATTGGGCGCGGCGAAATGGCCGAGTGCGGGCCGCTCATCATGCGTTTTGCTTTCACTCTTCAGGCGTTGCTGCTGTGAATCGGTGATGCGCTGCTACCTGCTTCTGCCTCAGTTTCGTCGGCACTAGTTCTAACGGCTACAAGAACTGATGAGGATAAAGGACAAAACTACACGTCATCGAGGCTTTCCCATTTTGAAGACATGGCTTTGTGATGTCACCTGGAAATCTCGCTATAAAGCATGCACAGTTATAGACCTTCTTCATTGGGCGCGGCGAAATGGCCGAGTGCGGGCCGCTCATCATGCGTTTTGCTTTCACTCTTCAGGCGTTGCTGCTGTGAATCGGTGATGCGCTGCTACCTGCTTCTGCCTCAGTTTCGTCGGCACCAGTTCTAACGGCTACAAGAACTGATGAGGATAAAGGACAAAACTACGCGTCATCGAGGCTTTCCCATTTTCAAGACATGGCTTTGTGATGTCACCTGGAAATCTCGCTATAAAGCATGCACAGTTATAGACCTTCTTCATTGGGCGCGGCGAAATGGCCGAGTGCGGGCCGCTCATCATGCGTTTTGCTTTCACTCTTCAGGCGTTGCTGCTGTGAATCGGTGATGCGCTGCTACCTGCTTCTGCCTCAGTTTCGCCGGCACCAGTTCTAACGGCGACAAGAGCTGATGAGGATAAAGGACAAAACTACACGTTATCGAGGCTTTCCCATTTTCAAGACATGGCTTTGTGATGTCACCTGGAAATCTCGCTATAAAGCATGCACAGTTATAGACCTTCTTCATTGGGCGTGGCGAAATGGCCGAGTGCGGGCCGCTCATCATGCGTTTTGCTTTCACTCTTCAGGCGTTGCTGCTGTGAATCGGTGATGCGCTGCTACCTGCTTCTGCCTCAGTTTCGTCGGCACCAGTTCTAACGGCTACAAGAACTGATGTGGATAAAGGACAAAACTACATCGTCATCGAGGCTTTCCCATTTTCAAGACATGGCTTTGTGATGTCACCTGGAAATCTCGCTATAAAGCATGCACAGTTATAGACCTTCATTGGGCGCGGCTAAATGGCCGAGTGCGGGCCGCTCATCATGCGTTTTGCTTTCACTCTTCAGGCGTTGCTGCTGTGAATCGGTGATGCGCTGCTACCTGCTTCTGCCTCAGTTTCGTCGGCACCAGTTCTAACGGCTACAAGAAGTGATGCGGATAAAGGACAAAACTACATCGGCATCGAGGCTTTCCCATTTTCAAGACATGGATTTGTGACGTCACCTGGAAATCCCGCTATAAAGCATGCACAGTTCCAGACCTTCTTCATTGGGCGCGGCGAAATGGCCGAGTGCGGGCCGCTCATCATGCGTTTTTCGTTCACCCTTCAGGCATTGCTGCTGTGAATCGGTGATGCGCTGCTACCTGCTTCTGCCTCAGTTTCGTCGGCACCAGTTCTAACGGCTACAAGAAGTGATGCGGATAAAGGACAAAACTACATCGGCATCGAGGCTTTCCCATTTTCAAGACATGGATTTGTGACGTCACCTGGAAATCCCGCTATAAAGCATGCACAGTTCCAGACCTTCTTTATTGGGCGCGGCGAAATGGCCGAGTGCGGGCCGCTCATCATGCGTTTTTCGTTCACCCTTCAGGCATTGTTGCTGTCAATCGGCGTTGCGCCGCTACCTGCTTCTGCCTCAGTTTCGTCGGCACCAGTTTTAACGGCTACAAGAACTGATGTTGATAAAGGACAAAACTACATCATCATCAAGGCTGTCCCATTTTCAAGACAAGGGTTTGTGACGTCACCTGGGAATCCCGCTATCGAGCATGCACCGTTCCAGACCTTCTTCATTGGCCGCGGCGAAAGGGCCGAGTGCGGGCCGCTCATCATGCGTTTTTCTTTCACCCTTCAGGCATTGCTGCTGTCAATCGGCGTTGCGCTGCTACCTTCTTCTGCCTCAGTTACGTCGGCACCAGTTTTAACGGCTACAAGAACTGATGTGGATAAAGGACAAAACTACATCGTCATCGAGGCTTTCCCATTTTCACGACATGGCTTTGTGCTGTCGCCTGGAAATCTCGCTATAAAGCATGCACAGTTATAGACCTTCTTCATTGGGCGCGGCGAAATGGCCGAGTGCGGGCCGCTCATCATGCGTTTTGCTTTCACTCTTCAGGCGTTGCTGCTGTGAATCGGTGATGCGCTGCTACCTGCTTCTGCCTCAGTTTCGTCGGCACCAGTTCTAACGGCTACAAGAACTGATGAGGATAAAGGACAAAACTACACGTCATCGAGGCTTTCCCATTTTGAAGACATGGCTTAGTGATGTCACCTGGAAATCTCGCTATAAAGCATGCACAGTTATAGACCTTCTTCATTGGGCGCGGCGAAATGGCCGAGTGCGGGCCGCTCATCATGCGTTTTGCTTTCACTCTTCAGGCGTTGCTGCTGTGAATCGGTGATGCGCTGCTACCTGCTTCTGCCTCAGTTTCGTCGGCACCAGTTCTAACGGCTACAAGAACTGATGAGGATAAAGGACAAAACTACGCGTCATCGAGGCTTTCCCATTTTCAGACATGGCTTTGTGATGTCACCTGGAAATCTCGCTATAAAGCATGCACAGTTATAGACCTTCTTCATTGGGCGCGGCGAAATGGCCGAGTGCGGGCCGCTCATCATGCGTTTTGCTTTCACTCTTCAGGCGTTGCTGCTGTGAATCGGTGATGCGCTGCTACCTGCTTCTGCCTCAGTTTCGCCGGCACCAGTTCTAACGGCGACAAGAGCTGATGAGGATAAAGGACAAAACTACACGTTATCGAGGCTTTCCCATTTTCAAGACATGGCTTTGTGATGTCACCTGGAAATCTCGCTATAAAGCATGCACAGTTATAGACCTTCTTCATTGGGCGTGGCGAAATGGCCGAGTGCGGGCCGCTCATCATGCGTTTTGCTTTCACTCTTCAGGCGTTGCTGCTGTGAATCGGTGATGCGCTGCTACCTGCTTCTGCCTCAGTTTCGTCGGCACCAGTTCTAACGGCTACAAGAACTGATGTGGATAAAGGACAAAACTACATCGTCATCGAGGCTTTCCCATTTTCAAGACATGGCTTTGTGATGTCACCTGGAAATCTCGCTATAAAGCATGCACAGTTATAGACCTTCATTGGGCGCGGCTAAATGGCCGAGTGCGGGCCGCTCATCATGCGTTTTGCTTTCACTCTTCAGGCGTTGCTGCTGTGAATCGGTGATGCGCTGCTACCTGCTTCTGCCTCAGTTTCGTCGGCACCAGTTTTAACGGCTACAAGAACTGATGTGGATAAAGGACAAAACTACATCATCATCAAGGCTGTCCCATTTTCAAGACAAGGGTTTGTGACGTCACCTGGGAATCCCGCTATCGAGCATGCACCGTTCCAGACCTTCTTCATTGGCCGCGGCGAAAGGGCCGAGTGCGGGCCGCTCATCATGCGTTTTTCTTTCACCCTTCAGGCATTGCTGCTGTCAATCGGCGTTGCGCTGCTACCTTCTTCTGCCTCAGTATCGTCGGCACCAGTTTTAACGGCTACAAGAACTGATGTGGATAAAGGACAAAACTACATCGTCATCGAGGCTTTCCCATTTTCACGACATGGCTTTGTGCTGTCGCCTGGAAATCTCGCTATAAAGCATGCACAGTTATAGACCTTCTTCATTGGGCGCGGCGAAATGGCCGAGTGCGGGCCGCTCATCATGCGTTTTGCTTTCACTCTTCAGGCGTTGCTGCTGTGAATCGGTGATGCGCTGCTACCTGCTTCTGCCTCAGTTTCGTCGGCACCAGTTCTAACGGCTACAAGAACTGATGGGGATAAAGGACAAAACTACATCGGCATCGAGGCTTTCCCATTTTCAAGACATGGCTTTGTGATGTCACCTAGAAATCTCGCTATAAAGCATGCACAGTTATAGACCTTCTTCATTGGGCGCGGCGAAATGGCCGAGTGCGGGCCGCTCATCATGCGTTTTGCTTTCACTCTTCAGGCGTTGCTGCTGTGAATCGGTGATGCGCTGCTACCTGCTTCTGCCTCAGTTTCGTCGGCACCAGTTCTAACGGCTACAAGAACTGATGAGGATAAAGGACAAAACTACACGTCATCGAGGCTTTCCCATTTTGAAGACATGGCTTTGTGATGTCACCTGGAAATCTCGCTATAAAGCATGCACAGTTATAGACCTTCTTCATTGGGCGCGGCGAAATGGCCGAGTGCGGGCCGCTCATCATGCGTTTTGCTTTCACTCTTCAGGCGTTGCTGCTGTGAATCGGTGATGCGCTGCTACCTGCTTCTGCCTCAGTTTCGTCGGCACCAGTTCTAACGGCTACAAGAACTGATGAGGATAAAGGACAAAACTACGCGTCATCGAGGCTTTCCCATTTTCAAGACATGGCTTTGTGATGTCACCTGGAAATCTCGCTATAAAGCATGCACAGTTATAGACCTTCTTCATTGGGCGCGGCGAAATGGCCATGTGCGGGCCGCTCATCATGCGTTTTGCTTTCACTCTTCAGGCGTTGCTGCTGTGAATCGGTGATGCGCTGCTACCTGCTTCTGCCTCAGTTTCGTCGGCACCAGTTCTAACGGCTACAAGAACTGATGTGGATAAAGGACAAAACTACATCGGCATCGAGGCTTTCCCATTTTCAAGACATGGATTTGTGACGTCACCTGGAAATCCCGCTATAAAGCATGCACAGTTCCAGACCTTCTTCATTGGGCGCGGCGAAATGGCCGAGTGCGGGCCGCTCATCATGCGTTTTTCGTTCACCCTTCAGGCATTGCTGCTGTCAATCGGCGTTGCGCCGCTACCTGCTTCTGCCTCAGTTTCGTCGGCACCAGTTTTAACGGCTACAAGAACTGATGTGGATAAAGGACAAAACTACATCATCATCAAGGCTGTCCCATTTTCAAGACAAGGGTTTGTGACGTCACCTGGGAATCCCGCTATCGAGCATGCACCGTTCCAGACCTTCTTCATTGGCCGCGGCGAAAGGGCCGAGTGCGGGCCGCTCATCATGCGTTTTTCTTTCACCCTTCAGGCATTGCTGCTGTCAATCGGCGTTGCGCTGCTACCTTCTTCTGCCTCAGTTACGTCGGCACCAGTTTTAACGGCTACAAGAACTGATGTGGATAAAGGACAAAACTACATCGTCATCGAGGCTTTCCCATTTTCACGACATGGCTTTGTGCTGTCGCCTGGAAATCTCGCTATAAAGCATGCACAGTTATAGACCTTCTTCATTGGGCGCGGCGAAATGGCCGAGTGCGGGCCGCTCATCATGCGTTTTGCTTTCACTCTTCAGGCGTTGCTGCTGTGAATCGGTGATGCGCTGCTACCTGCTTCTGCCTCAGTTTCGTCGGCACCAGTTCTAACGGCTACAAGAACTGATGGGGATAAAGGACAAAACTACATCGGCATCGAGGCTTTCCCATTTTCAAGACATGGCTTTGTGATGTCACCTAGAAATCTCGCTATAAAGCATGCACAGTTATAGACCTTCTTCATTGGGCGCGGCGAAATGGCAGAGTGCGGGCCGCTCATCATGCGTTTTGCTTTCACTCTTCAGGCGTTGCTGCTGTGAATCGGTGATGCGCTGCTACCTGCTTCTGCCTCAGTTTCGTCGGCACCAGTTCTAACGGCTACAAGAACTGATGAGGATAAAGGACAAAACTACACGTCATCGAGGCTTTCCCATTTTGAAGACATGGCTTTGTGATGTCACCTGGAAATCTCGCTATAAAGCATGCACAGTTATAGACCTTCTTCATTGGGCGCGGCGAAATGGCCGAGTGCGGGCCGCTCATCATGCGTTTTGCTTTCACTCTTCAGGCGTTGCTGCTGTGAATCGGTGATGCGCTGCTACCTGCTTCTGCCTCAGTTTCGTCGGCACCAGTTCTAACGGCTACAAGAACTGATGAGGATAAAGGACAAAACTACGCGTCATCGAGGCTTTCCCATTTTCAAGACATGGCTTTGTGATGTCACCTGGAAATCTCGCTATAAAGCATGCACAGTTATAGACCTTCTTCATTGGGCGCGGCGAAATGGCCGAGTGCGGGCCGCTCATCATGCGTTTTGCTTTCACTCTTCAGGCGTTGCTGCTGTGAATCGGTGATGCGCTGCTACCTGCTTCTGCCTCAGTTTCGTCGGCACCAGTTCTAACGGCTACAAGAACTGATGGGGATAAAGGACAAAACTACATCGGCATCGAGGCTTTCCCATTTTCAAGACATGGCTTTGTGATGTCACCTAGAAATCTCGCTATAAAGCATGCACAGTTATAGACCTTCTTCATTGGGCGCGGCGAAATGGCCGAGTGCGGGCCGCTCATCATGCGTTTTGCTTTCACTCTTCAGGCGTTGCTGCTGTGAATCGGTGATGCGCTGCTACCTGCTTCTGCCTCAGTTTCGTCGGCACCAGTTCTAACGGCTACAAGAACTGATGAGGATAAAGGACAAAACTACACGTCATCGAGGCTTTCCCATTTTGAAGACATGGCTTTGTGATGTCACCTGGAAATCTCGCTATAAAGCATGCACAGTTATAGACCTTCTTCATTGGGCGCGGCGAAATGGCCGAGTGCGGGCCGCTCATCATGCGTTTTGCTTTCACTCTTCAGGCGTTGCTGCTGTGAATCGGTGATGCGCTGCTACCTGCTTCTGCCTCAGTTTCGTCGGCACCAGTTCTAACGGCTACAAGAACTGATGAGGATAAAGGACAAAACTACGCGTCATCGAGGCTTTCCCATTTTCAAGACATGGCTTTGTGATGTCACCTGGAAATCTCGCTATAAAGCATGCACAGTTATAGACCTTCTTCATTGGGCGCGGCGAAATGGCCGAGTGCGGGCCGCTCATCATGCGTTTTGCTTTCACTCTTCAGGCGTTGCTGCTGTGAATCGGTGATGCGCTGCTACCTGCTTCTGCCTCAGTTTCGTCGGCACCAGTTCTAACGGCGACAAGAGCTGATGAGGATAAAGGACAAAACTACACGTTATCGAGGCTTTCCCATTTTCAAGACATGGCTTTGTGATGTCACCTGGAAATCTCGCTATAAAGCATGCACAGTTATAGACCTTCTTCATTGGGCGTGGCGAAATGGCCGAGTGCGGGCCGCTCATCATGCGTTTTGCTTTCACTCTTCAGGCGTTGCTGCTGTGAATCGGTGATGCGCTGCTACCTGCTTCTGCCTCAGTTTCGTCGGCACCAGTTCTAACGGCTACAAGAACTGATGTGGATAAAGGACAAAACTACATCGTCATCGAGGCTTTCCCATTTTCAAGACATGGCTTTGTGATGTCACCTTGAAATCTCGCTATAAAGCATGCACAGCTATAGACCTTCATTGGGCGCGGCGAAATGGCCGAGTGCGGGCCGCTCATCATGCGTTTTGCTTTCACTCTTCAGGCGTTGCTGCTGTGAATCGGTGATGCGCTGCTACCTTCTTCTGCCTCAGTTACGTCGGCACCAGTTTTAACGGCTACAAGAACTGATGTGGATAAAGGACAAAACTACATCGTCATCGAGGCTTTCCCATTTTCACGACATGGCTTTGTGATGTCGCCTGGAAATCTCGCTATAAAGCATGCACAGTTATAGACCTTCTTCATTGGGCGCGGCGAAATGGCCGAGGGCGGGCCGCTCATCATGCGTTTTGCTTTCACTCTTCAGGCGTTGCTGCTGTGAATCGGTGATGCGCTGCTACCTGCTTCTGCCTCAGTTTCGTCGGCACCAGTTCTAACGGCTACAAGAACTGATGTGGATAAAGGACAAAACTACATCGGCATCGAGGCTTTCCCATTTTCAAGACATTTCTTTGTGATGTCACCTAGAAATCTCGCTATAAAGCATGCACAGTTATAGACCTTCTTCATTGGGCGCGGCGAAATGGCCGAGTGTGGGCCGCTCATCATGCGTTTTGCTTTCACTCTTCAGGCGTTGCTGCTGTGAATCGGTGATGCGCTGCTACCTGCTTCTGCCTCAGTTTCGTCGGCACCAGTTCTAACGGCTACAAGAACTGATGTGGATAAAGGACAAAACTACATCGGCATCGAGGCTTTCCCATTTTCAAGACATGGCTTTGTGATGTCACCTGGAAATCTCGCTATAAAGCATGCACAGTTATAGACCTTCTTCATTGGGCGCGGCGAAATGGCCGAGTGCGGGCCGCTCATCATGCGTTTTGCTTTCACTCTTCAGGCGTTGCTGCTGTGAATCGGTGATGCGCTGCTACCTGCTTCTGCCTCAGTTTCGTCGGCACCAGTTCTAACGGCTACAAGAACTGATGTGGATAAAGGACAAAACTACATCTTCATCGAGGCTTTCCCATTTTCAAGACATGGCTTTGTGATGTCACCTGGAAATCTCGCTATAAAGCATGCACAGTTATAGACCTTCATTGGGCGCGGCTAAATGGCCGAGTGCGGGCCGCTCATCATGCGTTTTGCTTTCACTCTTCAGGCGTTGCTGCTGTGAATCGGTGATGCGCTGCTACCTGCTTCTGCCTCAGTTTCGTCGGCACCAGTTCTAACGGCTACAAGAAGTGATGCGGATAAAGGACAAAACTACATCGGCATCGAGGCTTTCCCATTTTCAAGACATGGATTTGTGACGTCACCTGGAAATCCCGCTATAAAGCATGCACAGTTCCAGACCTTCTTCATTGGGCGCGGCGAAATGGCCGAGTGCGGGCCGCTCATCATGCGTTTTTCGTTCACCCTTCAGGCATTGCTGCTGTCAATCGGCGTTGCGCCGCTACCTGCTTCTGCCTCAGTTTCGTCGGCACCAGTTTTAACGGCTACAAGAACTGATGTGGATAAAGGACAAAACTACATCATCATCAAGGCTGTCCCATTTTCAAGACAAGGGTTTGTGACGTCACCTGGGAATCCCGCTATCGAGCATGCACCGTTCCAGACCTTCTTCATTGGCCGCGGCGAAAGGGCCGAGTGCGGGCCGCTCATCATGCGTTTTTCTTTCACCCTTCAGGCATTGCTGCTGTCAATCGGCGTTGCGCTGCTACCTTCTTCTGCCTCAGTTACGTCGGCACCAGTTTTAACGGCTACAAGAACTGATGTGGATAAAGGACAAAACTACATCGTCATCGAGGCTTTCCCATTTTCACGACATGGCTTTGTGCTGTCGCCTGGAAATCTCGCTATAAAGCATGCACAGTTATAGACCTTCTTCATTGGGCGCGGCGAAATGGCCGAGTGCGGGCCGCTCATCATGCGTTTTGCTTTCACTCTTCAGGCGTTGCTGCTGTGAATCGGTGATGCGCTGCTACCTGCTTCTGCCTCAGTTTCGTCGGCACCAGTTCTAACGGCTACAAGAACTGATGGGGATAAAGGACAAAACTACATCGGCATCGAGGCTTTCCCATTTTCAAGACATGGCTTTGTGATGTCACCTAGAAATCTCGCTATAAAGCATGCACAGTTATAGACCTTCTTCATTGGGCGCGGCGAAATGGCCGAGTGCGGGCCGCTCATCATGCGTTTTGCTTTCACTCTTCAGGCGTTGCTGCTGTGAATCGGTGATGCGCTGCTACCTGCTTCTGCCTCAGTTTCGTCGGCACCAGTTCTAACGGCTACAAGAACTGATGAGGATAAAGGACAAAACTACACGTCATCGAGGCTTTCCCATTTTGAAGACATGGCTTTGTGATGTCACCTGGAAATCTCGCTATAAAGCATGCACAGTTATAGACCTTCTTCATTGGGCGCGGCGAAATGGCCGAGTGCGGGCCGCTCATCATGCGTTTTGCTTTCACTCTTCAGGCGTTGCTGCTGTGAATCGGTGATGCGCTGCTACCTGCTTCTGCCTCAGTTTCGTCGGCACCAGTTCTAACGGCTACAAGAACTGATGAGGATAAAGGACAAAACTACGCGTCATCGAGGCTTTCCCATTTTCAAGACATGGCTTTGTGATGTCACCTGGAAATCTCGCTATAAAGCATGCACAGTTATAGACCTTCTTCATTGGGCGCGGCGAAATGGCCGAGTGCGGGCCGCTCATCATGCGTTTTGCTTTCACTCTTCAGGCGTTGCTGCTGTGAATCGGTGATGCGCTGCTACCTGCTTCTGCCTCAGTTTCGTCGGCACCAGTTCTAACGGCTACAAGAACTGATGGGGATAAAGGACAAAACTACATCGGCATCGAGGCTTTCCCATTTTCAAGACATGGCTTTGTGATGTCACCTAGAAATCTCGCTATAAAGCATGCACAGTTATAGACCTTCTTCATTGGGCGCGGCGAAATGGCCGAGTGCGGGCCGCTCATCATGCGTTTTGCTTTCACTCTTCAGGCGTTGCTGCTGTGAATCGGTGATGCGCTGCTACCTGCTTCTGCCTCAGTTTCGTCGGCACCAGTTCTAACGGCTACAAGAACTGATGAGGATAAAGGACAAAACTACACGTCATCGAGGCTTTCCCATTTTGAAGACATGGCTTTGTGATGTCACCTGGAAATCTCGCTATAAAGCATGCACAGTTATAGACCTTCTTCATTGGGCGCGGCGAAATGGCCGAGTGCGGGCCGCTCATCATGCGTTTTGCTTTCACTCTTCAGGCGTTGCTGCTGTGAATCGGTGATGCGCTGCTACCTGCTTCTGCCTCAGTTTCGTCGGCACCAGTTCTAACGGCTACAAGAACTGATGAGGATAAAGGACAAAACTACGCGTCATCGAGGCTTTCCCATTTTCAAGACATGGCTTTGTGATGTCACCTGGAAATCTCGCTATAAAGCATGCACAGTTATAGACCTTCTTCATTGGGCGCGGCGAAATGGCCGAGTGCGGGCCGCTCATCATGCGTTTTGCTTTCACTCTTCAGGCGTTGCTGCTGTGAATCGGTGATGCGCTGCTACCTGCTTCTGCCTCAGTTTCGTCGGCACCAGTTCTAACGGCGACAAGAGCTGATGAGGATAAAGGACAAAACTACACGTTATCGAGGCTTTCCCATTTTCAAGACATGGCTTTGTGATGTCACCTGGAAATCTCGCTATAAAGCATGCACAGTTATAGACCTTCTTCATTGGGCGTGGCGAAATGGCCGAGTGCGGGCCGCTCATCATGCGTTTTGCTTTCACTCTTCAGGCGTTGCTGCTGTGAATCGGTGATGCGCTGCTACCTGCTTCTGCCTCAGTTTCGTCGGCACCAGTTCTAACGGCTACAAGAACTGATGTGGATAAAGGACAAAACTACATCGTCATCGAGGCTTTCCCATTTTCAAGACATGGCTTTGTGATGTCACCTTGAAATCTCGCTATAAAGCATGCACAGCTATAGACCTTCATTGGGCGCGGCGAAATGGCCGAGTGCGGGCCGCTCATCATGCGTTTTGCTTTCACTCTTCAGGCGTTGCTGCTGTGAATCGGTGATGCGCTGCTACCTTCTTCTGCCTCAGTTACGTCGGCACCAGTTTTAACGGCTACAAGAACTGATGTGGATAAAGGACAAAACTACATCGTCATCGAGGCTTTCCCATTTTCACGACATGGCTTTGTGATGTCGCCTGGAAATCTCGCTATAAAGCATGCACAGTTATAGACCTTCTTCATTGGGCGCGGCGAAATGGCCGAGGGCGGGCCGCTCATCATGCGTTTTGCTTTCACTCTTCAGGCGTTGCTGCTGTGAATCGGTGATGCGCTGCTACCTGCTTCTGCCTCAGTTTCGTCGGCACCAGTTCTAACGGCTACAAGAACTGATGTGGATAAAGGACAAAACTACATCGGCATCGAGGCTTTCCCATTTTCAAGACATTTCTTTGTGATGTCACCTAGAAATCTCGCTATAAAGCATGCACAGTTATAGACCTTCTTCATTGGGCGCGGCGAAATGGCCGAGTGTGGGCCGCTCATCATGCGTTTTGCTTTCACTCTTCAGGCGTTGCTGCTGTGAATCGGTGATGCGCTGCTACCTGCTTCTGCCTCAGTTTCGTCGGCACCAGTTCTAACGGCTACAAGAACTGATGTGGATAAAGGACAAAACTACATCGGCATCGAGGCTTTCCCATTTTCAAGACATGGCTTTGTGATGTCACCTGGAAATCTCGCTATAAAGCATGCACAGTTATAGAACTTGTTCATTGGGGGCGGCGAAATGGCCGAGTGCGGGCCGCTCATCATGCGTTTTGCTTTCACTCTTCAGGCGTTGCTGCTGTGAATCGGTGATGCGCTGCTACCTGCTTCTGCCTCAGTTTCGTCGGCACCAGTTCTAACGGCTACAAGAACTGATGAGGATAAAGGACAAAACTACACGTCATCGAGGCTTTCCCATTTTGAAGACATGGCTTTGTGATGTCACCTGGAAATCTCGCTATAAAGCATGCACAGTTATAGACCTTCTTCATTGGGCGCGGCGAAATGGCCGAGTGCGGGCCGCTCATCATGCGTTTTGCTTTCACTTTTCAGGCGTTGCTGCTGTGAATCGGTGATGCGCTGCTACCTGCTTCTGCCTCAGTTTCGTCGGCACCAGTTCTAACGGCTACAAGAACTGATGTGGATAAAGGACAAAACTACATCGTCATCGAGGCTTTCCCATTTTCAAGACATGGCTTCGTGATGTCACCTGGAAATCTCGCTATAAAGCATGCACAGTTATAGACCTTCTTCATTGGGCGCGGCGAAATGGCCGAGTGCGGGCCGCTCATCATGCGTTTTGCTTTCACTCTTCAGGCGTTGCTGCTGTGAATCGGTGATGCGCTGCTACCTGCTTCTGCCTCAGTTTCATCGGCACCAGGTCTAACGGCTACAAGAACTGATGTGGATAAAGGACAAAACTACATCGGCATCGAGGCTTTCCCATTTTCAAGACATGGCTTTGTGATGTCACCTGGAAATCTCGCTATAAAGCATGCACAGTTATAGACCTTCTTCATTGGGCGCGGCGAAATGGCCGAGTGCGGGCCGCTCATCATGCGTTTTGCTTTCACTCTTCAGGCGTTGCTGCTGTGAATCGGTGATGCGCTGCTACCTGCTTCTGCCTCAGTTTCGTCGGCACCAGTTCTAACGGCTACAAGAACTGATGTGGATAAGGGACAAAACTACATCGGCATCGAGGCTTTCCCATTTTCAAGACATGGCTTTGTGATGTCACCTGGAAATCTCGCTATAAAGCATGCACAGTTATAGACCTTCTTCATTGGGCGCGGCGAAATGGCCGAGTGCGGGCCGCTCATCATGCGTTTTGCTTTCACTCTTCAGGCGTTGCTGCTGTGAATCGGTGATGCGCTGCTACCTGCTTCTGCCTGAGTTTCGTCGGCACCAGTTCTAACGGCTACAAGAGCTGATGAGGATAAAGGACAAAACTACACGTTATCGAGGCTTTCCCATTTTCAAGACATGGCTTTGTGATGTCACCTGGAAATCTCGCTATAAAGCATGCACAGTTATAGACCTTCTTCATTGGGCGCGGCGAAATGGCCGAGTGCGGGCCGCTCATCATGCGTTTTGCTTTCACTCTTCAGGCGTTGCTGCTGTGAATCGGTGATGCACTGCTACCTGCTTCTGCCTCAGTTTCGTCGGCACCAGTTCTAACGGCTACAAGAACTGATGTGGATAAAGGACAAAACTACATCGTCATCGAGGCTTTCCCATTTTCAAGACATGGCTTTGTGATGTCACCTGGAAATCTCGCTATAAAGCATGCACAGTTATAGACCTTCATTGGGCGCGGCTAAATGGCCGAGTGCGGGCCGCTCATCATGCGTTTTGCTTTCACTCTTCAGGCGTTGCTGCTGTGAATCGGTGATGCGCTGCTACCTGCTTCTGCCTCAGTTTCGTCGGCACCAGTTCTAACGGCTACAAGAAGTGATGCGGATAAAGGACAAAACTACATCGGCATCGAGGCTTTCCCATTTTCAAGACATGGATTTGTGACGTCACCTGGAAATCCCGCTATAAAGCATGCACAGTTCCAGACCTTCTTCATTGGGCGCGGCGAAATGGCCGAGTGCGGGCCGCTCATCATGCGTTTTTCGTTCACCCTTCAGGCATTGCTGCTGTCAATCGGCGTTGCGCCGCTACCTGCTTCTGCCTCAGTTTCGTCGGCACCAGTTTTAACGGCTACAAGAACTGATGTGGATAAAGGACAAAACTACATCATCATCAAGGCTGTCCCATTTTCAAGACAAGGGTTTGTGACGTCACCTGGGAATCCCGCTATCGAGCATGCACCGTTCCAGACCTTCTTCATTGGCCGCGGCGAAAGGGCCGAGTGCGGGCCGCTCATCATGCGTTTTTCTTTCACCCTTCAGGCATTGCTGCTGTCAATCGGCGTTGCGCTGCTACCTTCTTCTGCCTCAGTTACGTCGGCACCAGTTTTAACGGCTACAAGAACTGATGTGGATAAAGGACAAAACTACATCGTCATCGAGGCTTTCCCATTTTCACGACATGGCTTTGTGCTGTCGCCTGGAAATCTCGCTATAAAGCATGCACAGTTATAGACCTTCTTCATTGGGCGCGGCGAAATGGCCGAGTGCGGGCCGCTCATCATGCGTTTTGCTTTCACTCTTCAGGCGTTGCTGCTGTGAATCGGTGATGCGCTGCTACCTGCTTCTGCCTCAGTTTCGTCGGCACCAGTTCTAACGGCTACAAGAACTGATGAGGATAAAGGACAAAACTACACGTCATCGAGGCTTTCCCATTTTGAAGACATGGCTTTGTGATGTCACCTGGAAATCTCGCTATAAAGCATGCACAGTTATAGACCTTCTTCATTGGGCGCGGCGAAATGGCCGAGTGCGGGCCGCTCATCATGCGTTTTGCTTTCACTCTTCAGGCGTTGCTGCTGTGAATCGGTGATGCGCTGCTACCTGCTTCTGCCTCAGTTTCGTCGGCACCAGTTCTAGCGGCTACAAGAACTGATGAGGATAAAGGACAAAACTACGCGTCATCGAGGCTTTCCCATTTTCAAGACATGGCTTTGTGATGTCACCTGGAAATCTCGCTATAAAGCATGCACAGTTATAGACCTTCTTAATTGGGCGCGGCGAAATGGCCGAGTGCGGGCCGCTCATCATGCGTTTTGCTTTCACTCTTCAGGCGTTGCTGCTGTGAATCGGTGATGCGCTGCTACCTGCTTCTGCCTCAGTTTCGTCGGCACCAGTTCTAACGGCGACAAGAGCTGATGAGGATAAAGGACAAAACTACACGTTATCGAGGCTTTCCCATTTTCAAGACATGGCTTTGTGATGTCACCTGGAAATCTCGCTATAAAGCATGCACAGTTATAGACCTTCTTCATTGGGCGTGGCGAAATGGCCGAGTGCGGGCCGCTCATCATGCGTTTTGCTTTCACTCTTCAGGCGTTGCTGCTGTGAATCGGTGATGCGCTGCTACCTGCTTCTGCCTCAGTTTCGTCGGCACCAGTTCTAACGGCTACAAGAACTGATGTGGATAAAGGACAAAACTACATCGTCATCGAGGCTTTCCCATTTTCAAGACATGGCTTTGTGATGTCACCTGGAAATCTCGCTATAAAGCATGCACAGTTATAGACCTTCATTGGGCGCGGCTAAATGGCCGAGTGCGGGCCGCTCATCATGCGTTTTGCTTTCACTCTTCAGGCGTTGCTGCTGTGAATCGGTGATGCGCTGCTACCTGCTTCTGCCTCAGTTTCGTCGGCACCAGTTCTAACGGCTACAAGAAGTGATGCGGATAAAGGACAAAACTACATCGGCATCGAGGCTTTCCCATTTTCAAGACATGGATTTGTGACGTCACCTGGAAATCCCGCTATAAAGCATGCACAGTTCCAGACCTTCTTCATTGGGCGCGGCGAAATGGCCGAGTGCGGGCCGCTCATCATGCGTTTTTCGTTCACCCTTCAGGCATTGCTGCTGTCAATCGGCGTTGCGCCGCTACCTGCTTCTGCCTCAGTTTCGTCGGCACCAGTTTTAACGGCTACAAGAACTGATGTGGATAAAGGACAAAACTACATCATCATCAAGGCTGTCCCATTTTCAAGACAAGGGTTTGTGACGTCACCTGGGAATCCCGCTATCGAGCATGCACCGTTCCAGACCTTCTTCATTGGCCGCGGCGAAAGGGCCGAGTGCGGGCCGCTCATCATGCGTTTTTCTTTCACCCTTCAGGCATTGCTGCTGTCAATCGGCGTTGCGCTGCTACCTTCTTCTGCCTCAGTATCGTCGGCACCAGTTTTAACGGCTACAAGAACTGATGTGGATAAAGGACAAAACTACATCGTCATCGAGGCTTTCCCATTTTCACGACATGGCTTTGTGATGTCACCTGGAAATCTCGCTATAAAGCATGCACAGTTATAGACCTTCTTCATTGGGCGCGGCGAAATGGCCGAGTGCGGGCCGCTCATCATGCGTTTTGCTTTCACTCTTCAGGCGTTGCTGCTGTGAATCGGTGATGCGCTGCTACCTGCTTCTGCCTCAGTTTCGTCGGCACCAGTTCTAATGGCTACAAGAACTGATGTGGATAAAGGACAAAACTACATCGTCATCGAGGCTTTCCCATTTTCAAGACATGGCTTTGTGATGTCACCTGGAAATCTCGCTATAAAGCATGCACAGTTATAGACCTTCTTCATTGGGCGCGGCGAAATGGCCGAGTGCGGGCCGCTCATCATGCGTTTTGCTTTCACTCTTCAGGCGTTGCTGCTGTGAATCGGTGATGCGCTGCTACCTGCTTCTGCCTCAGTTTCATCGGCACCAGGTCTAACGGCTACAAGAACTGATGTGGATAAAGGACAAAACTACATCGGCATCGAGGCTTTCCCATTTTCAAGACATGGCTTTGTGATGTCACCTGGAAATCTCGCTATAAAGCATGCACAGTTATAGACCTTCTTCATTGGGCGCGGCGAAATGGCCGAGTGCGGGCCGCTCATCATGCGTTTTGCTTTCACTCTTCAGGCGTTGCTGCTGTGAATCGGTGATGCGCTGCTACCTGCTTCTGCCTCAGTTTCGTCGGCACCAGTTCTAACGGCTACAAGAACTGATGTGGATAAGGGACAAAACTACATCGGCATCGAGGCTTTCCCATTTTCAAGACATGGCTTTGTGATGTCACCTGGAAATCTCGCTATAAAGCATGCACAGTTATAGACCTTCTTCATTGGGCGCGGCGAAATGGCCGAGTGCGGGCCGCTCATCATGCGTTTTGCTTTCACTCTTCAGGCGTTGCTGCTGTGAATCGGTGATGCGCTGCTACCTGCTTCTGCCTGAGTTTCGTCGGCACCAGTTCTAACGGCTACAAGAGCTGATGAGGATAAAGGACAAAACTACACGTTATCGAGGCTTTCCATTTTCAAGACATGGCTTTGTGATGTCACCTGGAAATCTCGCTATAAAGCATGCACAGTTATAGACCTTCTTCATTGGGCGCGGCGAAATGGCCGAGTGCGGGCCGCTCATCATGCGTTTTGCTTTCACTCTTCAGGCGTTGCTGCTGTGAATCGGTGATGCGCTGCTACCTGCTTCTGCCTCAGTTTCGTCGGCACCAGTTCTAACGGCTACAAGAACTGATGTGGATAAAGGACAAAACTACATCGTCATCGAGGCTTTCCCATTTTCAAGACATGGCTTTGTGATGTCACCTGGAAATCTCGCTATAAAGCATGCACAGTTATAGACCTTCATTGGGCGCGGCTAAATGGCCGAGTGCGGGCCGCTCATCATGCGTTTTGCTTTCACTCTTCAGGCGTTGCTGCTGTGAATCGGTGATGCGCTGCTACCTGCTTCTGCCTCAGTTTCGTCGGCACCAGTTCTAACGGCTACAAGAAGTGATGCGGATAAAGGACAAAACTACATCGGCATCGAGGCTTTCCCATTTTCAAGACATGGATTTGTGACGTCACCTGGAAATCCCGCTATAAAGCATGCACAGTTATAGACCTTCTTCATTGGGCGCGGCGAAATGGCCGAGTGCGGGCCGCTCATCATGCGTTTTGCTTTCACTCTTCAGGCGTTGCTGCTGTGAATCGGTGATGCGCTGCTACCTGCTTCTGCCTCAGTTTCGTCGGCACCAGTTCTAACGGCTACAAGAACTGATGTGGATAAGGGACAAAACTACATCGGCATCGAGGCTTTCCCATTTTCAAGACATGGCTTTGTGATGTCACCTGGAAATCTCGCTATAAAGCATGCACAGTTATAGACCTTCTTCATTGGGCGCGGCGAAATGGCCGAGTGCGGGCCGCTCATCATGCGTTTTGCTTTCACTCTTCAGGCGTTGCTGCTGTGAATCGGTGATGCGCTGCTACCTGCTTCTGCCTGAGTTTCGTCGGCACCAGTTCTAACGGCTACAAGAGCTGATGAGGATAAAGGACAAAACTACACGTTATCGAGGCTTTCCCATTTTCAAGACATGGCTTTGTGATGTCACCTGGAAATCTCGCTATAAAGCATGCACAGTTATAGACCTTCTTCATTGGGCGCGGCGAAATGGCCGAGTGCGGGCCGCTCATCATGCGTTTTGCTTTCACTCTTCAGGCGTTGCTGCTGTGAATCGGTGATGCGCTGCTACCTGCTTCTGCCTCAGTTTCGTCGGCACCAGTTCTAACGGCTACAAGAACTGATGTGGATAAAGGACAAAACTACATCGTCATCGAGGCTTTCCCATTTTCAAGACATGGCTTTGTGATGTCACCTGGAAATCTCGCTATAAAGCATGCACAGTTATAGACCTTCATTGGGCGCGGCTAAATGGCCGAGTGCGGGCCGCTCATCATGCGTTTTGCTTTCACTCTTCAGGCGTTGCTGCTGTGAATCGGTGATGCGCTGCTACCTGCTTCTGCCTCAGTTTCGTCTGCACCAGTTCTAACGGCTACAAGAACTGATGTGGATAAAGGACAAAACTACATCGTCATCGAGGCTTTCCCATTTTCAAGACATGGCTTTGTGATGTCACCTTGAAATCTCGCTATAAAGCATGCACAGCTATAGACCTTCATTGGGCGCGGCGAAATGGCCGAGTGCGGGCCGCTCATCATGCGTTTTGCTTTCACTCTTCAGGCGTTGCTGCTGTGAATCGGTGATGCGCTGCTACCTTCTTCTGCCTCAGTTACGTCGGCACCAGTTTTAACGGCTACAAGAACTGATGTGGATAAAGGACAAAACTACATCGTCATCGAGGCTTTCCCATTTTCACGACATGGCTTTGTGATGTCGCCTGGAAATCTCGCTATAAAGCATGCACAGTTATAGACCTTCTTCATTGGGCGCGGCGAAATGGCCGAGGGCGGGCCGCTCATCATGCGTTTTGCTTTCACTCTTCAGGCGTTGCTGCTGTGAATCGGTGATGCGCTGCTACCTGCTTCTGCCTCAGTTTCGTCGGCACCAGTTCTAACGGCTACAAGAACTGATGTGGATAAAGGACAAAACTACATCGGCATCGAGGCTTTCCCATTTTCAAGACATTTCTTTGTGATGTCACCTAGAAATCTCGCTATAAAGCATGCACAGTTATAGACCTTCTTCATTGGGCGCGGCGAAATGGCCGAGTGTGGGCCGCTCATCATGCGTTTTGCTTTCACTCTTCAGGCGTTGCTGCTGTGAATCGGTGATGCGCTGCTACCTGCTTCTGCCTCAGTTTCGTCGGCACCAGTTCTAACGGCTACAAGAACTGATGTGGATAAAGGACAAAACTACATCGGCATCGAGGCTTTCCCATTTTCAAGACATGGCTTTGTGATGTCACCTGGAAATCTCGCTATAAAGCATGCACAGTTATAGAACTTGTTCATTGGGGGCGGCGAAATGGCCGAGTGCGGGCCGCTCATCATGCGTTTTGCTTTCACTCTTCAGGCGTTGCTGCTGTGAATCGGTGATGCGCTGCTACCTGCTTCTGCCTCAGTTTCGTCGGCACCAGTTCTAACGGCTACAAGAACTGATGAGGATAAAGGACAAAACTACATCGGCATCGAGGCTTTCCCATTTTGAAGACATGGCTTTGTGATGTCACCTGGAAATCTCGCTATAAAGCATGCACAGTTATAGACCTTCTTCATTGGGCGCGGCGAAATGGCCGAGTGCGGGCCGCTCATCATGCGTTTTGCTTTCACTTTTCAGGCGTTGCTGCTGTGAATCGGCGTTGCGCCGCTACCTGCTTCTGCCTCAGTTTCGTCGGCACCAGTTCTAACGGCTACAAGAACTGATGTGGATAAAGGACAAAACTACATCGTCATCGAGGCTTTCCCATTTTCAAGACAAGGGTTTGTGACGTCACCTGGAAATCTCGCTATAAAGCATGCACAGTTATAGACCTTCTTCATTGGGCGCGGCGAAATGGCCGAGTGCGGGCCGCTCATCATGCGTTTTGCTTTCACTCTTCAGGCGTTGCTGCTGTGAATCGGTGATGCGCTGCTACCTGCTTCTGCCTCAGTTTCATCGGCACCAGGTCTAACGGCTACAAGAACTGATGTGGATAAAGGACAAAACTACATCGGCATCGAGGCTTTCCCATTTTCAAGACATGGCTTTGTGATGTCACCTGGAAATCTCGCTATAAAGCATGCACAGTTATAGACCTTCTTCATTGGGCGCGGCGAAATGGCCGAGTGCGGGCCGCTCATCATGCGTTTTGCTTTCACTCTTCAGGCGTTGCTGCTGTGAATCGGTGATGCGCTGCTACCTGCTTCTGCCTCAGTTTCGTCGGCACCAGTTCTAACGGCTACAAGAACTGATGTGGATAAGGGACAAAACTACATCGGCATCGAGGCTTTCCCATTTTCAAGACATGGCTTTGTGATGTCACCTGGAAATCTCGCTATAAAACATGCACAGTTATAGACCTTCTTCATTGGGCGCGGCGAAATGGCCGAGTGCGGGCCGCTCATCATGCGTTTTGCTTTCACTCTTCAGGCGTTGCTGCTGTGAATCGGTGATGCGCTGCTACCTGCTTCTGCCTGAGTTTCGTCGGCACCAGTTCTAACGGCTACAAGAGCTGATGAGGATAAAGGACAAAACTACACGTTATCGAGGCTTTCCCATTTTCAAGACATGGCTTTGTGATGTCACCTGGAAATCTCGCTATAAAGCATGCACAGTTATAGACCTTCTTCATTGGGCGCGGCGAAATGGCCGAGTGCGGGCCGCTCATCATGCGTTTTGCTTTCACTCTTCAGGCGTTGCTGCTGTGAATCGGTGATGCACTGCTACCTGCTTCTGCCTCAGTTTCGTCGGCACCAGTTCTAACGGCTACAAGAACTGATGTGGATAAAGGACAAAACTACATCGTCATCGAGGCTTTCCCATTTTCAAGACATGGCTTTGTGATGTCACCTGGAAATCTCGCTATAAAGCATGCACAGTTATAGACCTTCTACATTGGGCGCGGCGAAATGGCCGAGTGCGGGCCGCTCATCATGCGTTTTGCTTTCACTCTTCAGGCGTTGCTGCTGTGAATCGGTGATGCGCTGCTACCTGCTTCTGCCTCAGTTTCATCGGCACCAGGTCTAACGGCTACAAGAACTGATGTGGATAAAGGACAAAACTACATCGGCATCGAGGCTTTCCCATTTTCAAGACATGGCTTTGTGATGTCACCTGGAAATCTCGCTATAAAGCATGCACAGTTATAGACCTTCATTGGGCGCGGCGAAATGGCCGAGTGCGGGCCGCTCATCATGCGTTTTGCTTTCACTCTTCAGGCGTTGCTGCTGTGAATCGGTGATGCGCTGCTACCTGCTTCTGCCTCAGTTTCGTCGGCACCAGTTCTAACGGCTACAAGAACTGATGTGGATAAGGGACAAAACTACATCGGCATCGAGGCTTTCCCATTTTCAAGACATGGCTTTGTGATGTCACCTGGAAATCTCGCTATAAAGCATGCACAGTTATAGACCTTCTTCATTGGGCGCGGCGAAATGGCCGAGTGCGGGCCGCTCATCATGCGTTTTGCTTTCATTCTTCAGGCGTTGCTGCTGTGAATCGGTGATGCGCTGCTACCTGCTTCTGCCTGAGTTTCGTCGGCACCAGTTCTAACGGCTACAAGAGCTGATGAGGATAAAGGACAAAACTACACGTTATCGAGGCTTTCCATTTTCAAGACATGGCTTTGTGATGTCACCTGGAAATCTCGCTATAAAGCATGCACAGTTATAGACCTTCTTCATTGGGCGCGGCGAAATGGCCGAGTGCGGGCCGCTCATCATGCGTTTTGCTTTCACTCTTCAGGCGTTGCTGCTGTGAATCGGTGATGCGCTGCTACCTGCTTCTGCCTCAGTTTCGTCGGCACCAGTTCTAACGGCTACAAGAACTGATGTGGATAAAGGACAAAACTACATCGTCATCGAGGCTTTCCCATTTTCAAGACATGGCTTTGTGATGTCACCTGGAAATCTCGCTATAAAGCATGCACAGTTATAGACCTTCATTGGGCGCGGCTAAATGGCCGAGTGCGGGCCGCTCATCATGCGTTTTGCTTTCACTCTTCAGGCGTTGCTGCTGTGAATCGGTGATGCGCTGCTACCTGCTTCTGCCTCAGTTTCGTCGGCACCAGTTCTAACGGCTACAAGAAGTGATGCGGATAAAGGACAAAACTACATCGGCATCGAGGCTTTCCCATTTTCAAGACATGGATTTGTGACGTCACCTGGAAATCCCGCTATAAAGCATGCACAGTTATAGACCTTCTTCATTGGGCGCGGCGAAATGGCCGAGTGCGGGCCGCTCATCATGCGTTTTGCTTTCACTCTTCAGGCGTTGCTGCTGTGAATCGGTGATGCGCTGCTACCTGCTTCTGCCTCAGTTTCGTCGGCACCAGTTCTAACGGCTACAAGAACTGATGTGGATAAGGGACAAAACTACATCGGCATCGATGCTTTCCCATTTTCAAGACATGGCTTTGTGATGTCACCTGGAAATCTCGCTATAAAGCATGCACAGTTATAGACCTTCTTCATTGGGCGCGGCGAAATGGCCGAGTGCGGGCCGCTCATCATGCGTTTTGCTTTCACTCTTCAGGCGTTGCTGCTGTGAATCGGTGATGCGCTGCTACCTGCTTCTGCCTGAGTTTCGTCGGCACCAGTTCTAACGGCTACAAGAGCTGATGAGGATAAAGGACAAAACTACACGTTATCGAGGCTTTCCCATTTTCAAGACATGGCTTTGTGATGTCACCTGGAAATCTCGCTATAAAGCATGCACAGTTATAGACCTTCTTCATTGGGCGCGGCGAAATGGCCGAGTGCGGGCCGCTCATCATGCGTTTTGCTTTCACTCTTCAGGCGTTGCTGCTGTGAATCGGTGATGCGCTGCTACCTGCTTCTGCCTCAGTTTCGTCGGCACCAGTTCTAACGGCTACAAGAACTGATGTGGATAAAGGACAAAACTACATCGTCATCGAGGCTTTCCCATTTTCAAGACATGGCTTTGTGATGTCACCTGGAAATCTCGCTATAAAGCATGCACAGTTATAGACCTTCATTGGGCGCGGCTAAATGGCCGAGTGCGGGCCGCTCATCATGCGTTTTGCTTTCACTCTTCAGGCGTTGCTGCTGTGAATCGGTGATGCGCTGCTACCTGCTTCTGCCTCAGTTTCGTCGGCACCAGTTCTAACGGCTACAAGAAGTGATGCGGATAAAGGACAAAACTACATCGGCATCGAGGCTTTCCCATTTTCAAGACATGGATTTGTGACGTCACCTGGAAATCCCGCTATAAAGCATGCACAGTTCCAGACCTTCTTCATTGGGCGCGGCGAAATGGCCGAGTGCGGGCCGCTCATCATGCGTTTTTCGTTCACCCTTCAGGCATTGCTGCTGTCAATCGGCGTTGCGCCGCTACCTGCTTCTGCCTCAGTTTCGTCGGCACCAGTTTTAACGGCTACAAGAACTGATGTGGATAAAGGACAAAACTACATCATCATCAAGGCTGTCCCATTTTCAAGACAAGGGTTTGTGACGTCACCTGGGAATCCCGCTATCGAGCATGCACCGTTCCAGACCTTCTTCATTGGCCGCGGCGAAAGGGCCGAGTGCGGGCCGCTCATCATGCGTTTTTCTTTCACCCTTCAGGCATTGCTGCTGTCAATCGGCGTTGCGCTGCTACCTTCTTCTGCCTCAGTTACGTCGGCACCAGTTTTAACGGCTACAAGAACTGATGTGGATAAAGGACAAAACTACATCGTCATCGAGGCTTTCCCATTTTCACGACATGGCTTTGTGCTGTCGCCTGGAAATCTCGCTATAAAGCATGCACAGTTATAGACCTTCTTCATTGGGCGCGGCGAAATGGCCGAGTGCGGGCCGCTCATCATGCGTTTTGCTTTCACTCTTCAGGCGTTGCTGCTGTGAATCGGTGATGCGCTGCTACCTGCTTCTGCCTCAGTTTCGTCGGCACCAGTTCTAACGGCTACAAGAACTGATGAGGATAAAGGACAAAACTACACGTCATCGAGGCTTTCCCATTTTGAAGACATGGCTTTGTGATGTCACCTGGAAATCTCGCTATAAAGCATGCACAGTTATAGACCTTCTTCATTGGGCGCGGCGAAATGGCCGAGTGCGGGCCGCTCATCATGCGTTTTGCTTTCACTCTTCAGGCGTTGCTGCTGTGAATCGGTGATGCGCTGCTACCTGCTTCTGCCTCAGTTTCGTCGGCACCAGTTCTAACGGCGACAAGAGCTGATGAGGATAAAGGACAAAACTACACGTTATCGAGGCTTTCCCATTTTCAAGACATGGATTTGTGACGTCACCTGGAAATCCCGCTATAAAGCATGCACAGTTCCAGACCTTCTTCATTGGGCGCGGCGAAATGGCCGAGTGCGGGCCGCTCATCATGCGTTTTTCGTTCACCCTTCAGGCATTGCTGCTGTCAATCGGCGTTGCGCCGCTACCTGCTTCTGCCTCAGTTTCGTCGGCACCAGTTTTAACGGCTACAAGAACTGATGTGGATAAAGGACAAAACTACATCATCATCAAGGCTGTCCCATTTTCAAGACAAGGGTTTGTGACGTCACCTGGGAATCCCGCTATCGAGCATGCACCGTTCCAGACCTTCTTCATTGGCCGCGGCGAAAGGGCCGAGTGCGGGCCGCTCATCATGCGTTTTTCTTTCACCCTTCAGGCATTGCTGCTGTCAATCGGCGTTGCGCTGCTACCTTCTTCTGCCTCAGTATCGTCGGCACCAGTTTTAACGGCTACAAGAACTGATGTGGATAAAGGACAAAACTACATCGTCATCGAGGCTTTCCCATTTTCACGACATGGCTTTGTGCTGTCGCCTGGAAATCTCGCTATAAAGCATGCACAGTTATAGACCTTCTTCATTGGGCGCGGCGAAATGGCCGAGTGCGGGCCGCTCATCATGCGTTTTGCTTTCACTCTTCAGGCGTTGCTGCTGTGAATCGGTGATGCGCTGCTACCTGCTTCTGCCTCAGTTTCGTCGGCACCAGTTCTAACGGCTACAAGAACTGATGGGGATAAAGGACAAAACTACATCGGCATCGAGGCTTTCCCATTTTCAAGACATGGCTTTGTGATGTCACCTAGAAATCTCGCTATAAAGCATGCACAGTTATAGACCTTCTTCATTGGGCGCGGCGAAATGGCCGAGTGCGGGCCGCTCATCATGCGTTTTGCTTTCACTCTTCAGGCGTTGCTGCTGTGAATCGGTGATGCGCTGCTACCTGCTTCTGCCTCAGTTTCGTCGGCACCAGTTCTAACGGCTACAAGAACTGATGAGGATAAAGGACAAAACTACACGTCATCGAGGCTTTCCCATTTTGAAGACATGGCTTTGTGATGTCACCTGGAAATCTCGCTATAAAGCATGCACAGTTATAGACCTTCTTCATTGGGCGCGGCGAAATGGCCGAGTGCGGGCCGCTCATCATGCGTTTTGCTTTCACTCTTCAGGCGTTGCTGCTGTGAATCGGTGATGCGCTGCTACCTGCTTCTGCCTCAGTTTCGTCGGCACCAGTTCTAACGGCTACAAGAACTGATGTGGATAAAGGACAAAACTACATCGTCATCGAGGCTTTCCCATTTTCAAGACATGGCTTTGTGATGTCACCTGGAAATCTCGCTATAAAGCATGCACTGTTATAGACCTTCTTCATTGGGCGCGGCGAAATGGCCGAGTGCGGGCCGCTCATCATGCGTTTTGCTTTCACTCTTCAGGCGTTGCTGCTGTGAATCGGTGATGCGCTGCTACCTGCTTCTGCCTCAGTTTCATCGGCACCAGGTCTAACGGCTACAAGAACTGATGTGGATAAAGGACAAAACTACATCGGCATCGAGGCTTTCCCATTTTCAAGACATGGCTTTGTGATGTCACCTGGAAATCTCGCTATAAAGCATGCACAGTTATAGACCTTCTTCATTGGGCGCGGCGAAATGGCCGAGTGCGGGCCGCTCATCATGCGTTTTGCTTTCACTCTTCAGGCGTTGCTGCTGTGAATCGGTGATGCGCTGCTACCTGCTTCTCCCTCAGTTTCGTCGGCACCAGTTCTAACGGCTACAAGAACTGATGTGGATAAGGGACAAAACTACATCGGCATCGAGGCTTTCCCATTTTCAAGACATGGCTTTGTGATGTCACCTGGAAATCTCGCTATAAAGCATGCACAGTTATAGACCTTCTTCATTGGGCGCGGCGAAATGGCCGAGTGCGGGCCGCTCATCATGCGTTTTGCTTTCACTCTTCAGGCGTTGCTGCTGTGAATCGGTGATGCGCTGCTACCTGCTTCTGCCTGAGTTTCGTCGGCACCAGTTCTAACGGCTACAAGAGCTGATGAGGATAAAGGACAAAACTACACGTTATCGAGGCTTTCCCATTTTCAAGACATGGCTTTGTGATGTCACCTGGAAATCTCGCTATAAAGCATGCACAGTTATAGACCTTCTTCATTGGGCGCGGCGAAATGGCCGAGTGCGGGCCGCTCATCATGCGTTTTGCTTTCACTCTTCAGGCGTTGCTGCTGTGAATCGGTGATGCGCTGCTACCTGCTTCTGCCTCAGTTTCGTCGGCACCAGTTCTAACGGCTACAAGAACTGATGTGGATAAAGGACAAAACTACATCGTCATCGAGGCTTTCCCATTTTCAAGACATGGCTTTGTGATGTCACCTGGAAATCTCGCTATAAAGCATGCACAGTTATAGACCTTCATTGGGCGCGGCTAAATGGCCGAGTGCGGGCCGCTCATCATGCGTTTTGCTTTCACTCTTCAGGCGTTGCTGCTGTGAATCGGTGATGCGCTGCTACCTGCTTCTGCCTCAGTTTCGTCGGCACCAGTTCTAACGGCTACAAGAAGTGATGCGGATAAAGGACAAAACTACATCGGCATCGAGGCTTTCCCATTTTCAAGACATGGATTTGTGACGTCACCTGGAAATCCCGCTATAAAGCATGCACAGTTCCAGACCTTCTTCATTGGGCGCGGCGAAATGGCCGAGTGCGGGCCGCTCATCATGCGTTTTTCGTTCACCCTTCAGGCATTGCTGCTGTCAATCGGCGTTGCGCCGCTACCTGCTTCTGCCTCAGTTTCGTCGGCACCAGTTTTAACGGCTACAAGAACTGATGTGGATAAAGGACAAAACTACATCATCATCAAGGCTGTCCCATTTTCAAGACAAGGGTTTGTGACGTCACCTGGGAATCCCGCTATCGAGCATGCACCGTTCCAGACCTTCTTCATTGGCCGCGGCGAAAGGGCCGAGTGCGGGCCGCTCATCATGCGTTTTTCTTTCACCCTTCAGGCATTGCTGCTGTCAATCGGCGTTGCGCTGCTACCTTCTTCTGCCTCAGTTACGTCGGCACCAGTTTTAACGGCTACAAGAACTGATGTGGATAAAGGACAAAACTACATCGTCATCGAGGCTTTCCCATTTTCACGACATGGCTTTGTGCTGTCGCCTGGAAATCTCGCTATAAAGCATGCACAGTTATAGACCTTCTTCATTGGGCGCGGCGAAATGGCCGAGTGCGGGCCGCTCATCATGCGTTTTGCTTTCACTCTTCAGGCGTTGCTGCTGTGAATCGGTGATGCGCTGCTACCTGCTTCTGCCTCAGTTTCGTCGGCACCAGTTCTAACGGCTACAAGAACTGATGAGGATAAAGGACAAAACTACACGTCATCGAGGCTTTCCCATTTTGAAGACATGGCTTTGTGATGTCACCTGGAAATCTCGCTATAAAGCATGCACAGTTATAGACCTTCTTCATTGGGCGCGGCGAAATGGCCGAGTGCGGGCCGCTCATCATGCGTTTTGCTTTCACTCTTCAGGCGTTGCTGCTGTGAATCGGTGATGCGCTGCTACCTGCTTCTGCCTCAGTTTCGTCGGCACCAGTTCTAACGGCTACAAGAACTGATGAGGATAAAGGACAAAACTACGCGTCATCGAGGCTTTCCCATTTTCAAGACATGGCTTTGTGATGTCACCTGGAAATCTCGCTATAAAGCATGCACAGTTATAGACCTTCTTCATTGGGCGCGGCGAAATGGCCGAGTGCGGGCCGCTCATCATGCGTTTTGCTTTCACTCTTCAGGCGTTGCTGCTGTGAATCGGTGATGCGCTGCTACCATCTTCTGCCTCAGTTTCGTCGGCACCAGTTCTAACGGCTACAAGAACTGATGTGGATAAAGGACAAAACTACATCGTCATCGAGGCTTTCCCATTTTCAAGACATGGCTTTGTGATGTCACCTGGAAATCTCGCTATAAAGCATGCACAGTTATAGACCTTCATTGGGCGCGGCTAAATGGCCGAGTGCGGGCCGCTCATCATGCGTTTTGCTTTCACTCTTCAGGCGTTGCTGCTGTGAATCGGTGATGCGCTGCTACCTGCTTCTGCCTCAGTTTCGTCGGCACCAGTTCTAACGGCTACAAGAACTGATGGGGATAAAGGACAAAACTCCATCGGCATCGAGGCTTTCCCATTTTCAAGACATGGCTTTGTGATGTCACCTAGAAATCTCGCTATAAAGCATGCACAGTTATAGACCTTCTTCATTGGGCGCGGCGAAATGGCCGAGTGCGGGCCGCTCATCATGCGTTTTGCTTTCACTCTTCAGGCGTTGCTGCTGTGAATCGGTGATGCGCTGCTACCTGCTTCTGCCTCAGTTTCGTCGGCACCAGTTCTAACGGCAACAAGAACTGATGTGGATAAAGGACAAAACTACATCGGCATCGAGGCTTTCCCATTTTCAAGACATGGCTTTGTGATGTCACCTGGAAATCTCGCTATAAACATGCACAGTTATAGACCTTCTTCATTGGGCGCGGCGAAATGGCCGAGTGCGGGCCGCTCATCATGCGTTTTGCTTTCAGTCTTCAGGCGTTGCTGCTGTGAATCGGTGATGCGCTGCTACCTGCTTCTGCCTCAGTTTTGTCGGCACCAGTTCTAACGGTTACAAGAACTGATGTGGATAAAGGACAAAACTACATCGGCATCGAGGCTTTCCCATTTTCAAGACATGGCTTTGTGATGTCACCTTGAAATCTCGCTATAAAGCATGCACAGCTATAGACCTTCATTGGGCGCGGCGAAATGGCCGAGTGCGGGCCGCTCATCATGGGTTTGGTTTCACTCTTCAGGCGTTGCTGCTGTGAATCGGTGATGCGCTGCTACCTTCTTCTGCCTCAGTTACGTCGGCACCAGTTTTAACGGCTACAAGAACTGATGTGGATAAAGGACAAAACTACATCGTCATCGAGGCTTTCCCATTTTCACGACATGGCTTTGTGATGTCGCCTGGAAATCTCGCTATAAAGCATGCACAGTTATAGACCTTCTTCATTGGGCGCGGCGAAATGGCCGAGGGCGGGCCGCTCATCATGCGTTTTGCTTTCACTCTTCAGGCGTTGCTGCTGTGAATCGGTGATGCGCTGCTACCTGCTTCTGCCTCAGTTACGTTGGCACCAGTTTTAACGGCTACAAGAACTGATGTGGATAAAGGACAAAACTACATCATCATCAAGGCTGTCCCATTTTCAAGACAAGGGTTTGTGACGTCACCTGGGAATCCCGCTATCGGGCATGCACAGTTCCAGACCTTCTTCATTGGCCGCGGCGAAAGGGCCGAGTGCGGGCCGCTCATCATGCGTTTTTCTTTCACCCTTCAGGCATTGCTGCTGTCAATCGGCGTTGCGCTGCTACCTTCTTCTGCCTCAGTTACGTCGGCACCAGTTTTAACGGCTACAAGAACTGATGTGGATAAAGGACAAAACTACATCGTCATCGAGGCTTTCCCATTTTCACGACATGGCTTTGTGATGTCGCCTGGAAATCTCGCTATAAAGCATGCACAGTTATAGACCTTCTTCATTGGGCGCGGCGAAATGGCCGAGTGCGGGCCGCTCATCATGCGGTTTGCTTTCACTCTTTAGGCGTTGCTGCTGTGAATCGGTGATGCGCTGCTACCTGCTTCTGCCTCAGTTTCGTCGGCACCAGTTCTAACGGCTACAAAAACTGATGTGGATAAAGGACAAAACTACATCGGCATCGAGGCTTTCCCATTTTCAAGACATGGTTTTGTGATGTCACCTGGAAATCTCGCTATAAAGCATGCACAGTTATAGACCTTCTTCATTGGGCGCGGCGAAATGGGCGAGGGCGGGCCGCTCATCATGCGTTTTGCTTTCACTCTTCAGGCGTTGCTGCTGTGAATCGGTGATGCGCTGCTACCTGCTTCTGCCTCAGTTTCGTCGGCACCAGTTCTAACGGCTACAAGAACTGATGTGGATAAAGGACAAAACTACATCGGCATCGAGGCTTTCCCATTTTCAAGACATGGCTTTGTGATGTCACCTTGAAATCTCGCTATAAAGCATGCACAGTTATAGACCTTCTTCATTGGGCGCGGCGAAATGGCCGAGGGCGGGCCGCTCATCATGCGTTTTGCTTTCACTCTTCAGGCGTTGCTGCTGTGAATCGGTGATGCGCTGCTACCTGCTTCTGCCTCAGTTTCGTCGGCACCAGTTCTAACGGCTACAAGAACTGATGTGGATAAAGGACAAAACTACATCGGCATCGAGGCTTTCCCATTTTCAAGACATGGCTTTGTGATGTCACCTAGAAATCTCGCTATAAAGCATGCACAGTTATAGACCTTCTTCATTGGGCGCGGCGAAATGGCCGAGTGTGGGCCGCTCATCATGCGTTTTGCTTTCACTCTTCAGGCGTTGCTGCTGTGAATCGGTGATGCGCTGCTACCTGCTTCTGCCTCAGTTTCGTCGGCACCAGTTCTAACGGCTACAAGAACTGATGTGGATAAAGGACAAAACTACATCGGCATCGAGGCTTTCCCATTTTCAAGACATGGCTTTGTGATGTCACCTGGAAATCTCGCTATAAAGCATGCACAGTTATGGAACTTCTTCATTGGGCGCGGCGAAATGGCCGAGTGCGGGCCGCTCATCATGCGTTTTGCTTTCACTCTTCAGGCGTTGCTGCTGTGAATCGGTGATGCGCTGCTACCTGCTTCTGCCTCAGTTTCGTCGGCACCAGTTCTAATGGCTACAAGAACTGATGAGGATAAAGGACAAAACTACACGTCATCGAGGCTTTCCCATTTTCAAGACATGGCTTTGTGATGTCACCTGGAAATCTCGCTATAAAGCATGCACAGTTATAGACCTTCTTCATTGGGCGCGGCTAAATGGCCGAGTGCGGGCCGCTCATCATGCGTTTTGCTTTCACTCTTCAGGCGTTGCTGCTGTGAATCGGTGATGCGCTGCTACCTGCTTCTGCCTCAGTTTCGTCGGCACCAGTTCTAACGGCTACAAGAACTGATGTGGATAAAGGACAAAACTACATCGTCATCGAGGCTTTCCCATTTTCAAGACATGGCTTTGTGATGTCACCTGGAAATCTCGCTATAAAGCATGCACAGTTATAGACCTTCTTCATTGGGCGCGGCGAAATGGCCGAGTGCGGGCCGCTCATCATGCGTTTTGCTTTCACTCTTCAGGCGTTGCTGCTGTGAATCGGTGATGCGCTGCTACCTGCTTCTGCCTCAGTTTCATCGGCACCAGGTCTAACGGCTACAAGAACTGATGTGGATAAAGGACAAAACTACATCGGCATCGAGGCTTTCCCATTTTCAAGACATGGCTTTGTGATGTCACCTGGAAATCTCGCTATAAAGCATGCACAGTTATAGACCTTCTTCATTGGGCGCGGCGAAATGGCCGAGTGCGGGCCGCTCATCATGCGTTTTGCTTTCACTCTTCAGGCGTTGCTGCTGTGAATCGGTGATGCGCTGCTACCTGCTTCTGCCTCAGTTTCGTCGGCACCAGTTCTAACGGCTACAAGAACTGATGTGGATAAAGGACAAAACTACATCGTCATCGAGGCTTTCCCATTTTCAAGACATGGCTTTGTGATGTCACCTGGAAATCTCGCTATAAAGCATGCACAGTTATAGACCTTCTTCATTGGGCGCGGCGAAATGGCCGAGTGCGGGCCGCTCATCATGCGTTTTGCTTTCACTCTTCAGGCGTTGCTGCTGTGAATCGGTGATGCGCTGCTACCTGCTTCTGCCTGAGTTTCGTCGGCACCAGTTCTAACGGCTACAAGAGCTGATGAGGATAAAGGACAAAACTACACGTTATCGAGGCTTTCCCATTTTCAAGACATGGCTTTGTGATGTCACCTGGAAATCTCGCTATAAAGCATGCACAGCTATAGACCTTCTTCATTGGGCGCGGCGAAATGGCCGAGTGCGGGCCGCTCATCATGCGTTTTGCTTTCACTCTTCAGGCGTTGCTGCTGTGAATCGGTGATGCGCTGCTACCTGCTTCTGCCTGAGTTTCGTCGGCACCAGTTCTAACGGCTACAAGAGCTGATGAGGATAAAGGACAAAACTACACGTTATCGAGGCTTTCCCATTTTCAAGACATGGCTTTGTGACGTCACCTGGAAATCCCGCTATAAAGCATGCACAGTTCCAGACCTTCTTCATTGGGCGCGGCGAAATGGCGGAGTGCGGGCCGCTCATCATGCGTTTTTTGTTCACCCTTCAGGCATTGCTGCTGTCAATCGGCGTTGCGCCGCTACCTGCTTCTGCCTCAGTTTCGTCGGCACCAGTTTTAACGGCTACAAGAACTGATGTGGATAAAGGACAAAACTACATCATCATCAAGGCTGTCCCATTTTCAAGACAAGGGTTTGTGACGTCACCTGGGAATCCCGCTATCGAGCATGCACCGTTCCAGACCTTCTTCATTGGCCGCGGCGAAAGGGCCGAGTGCGGGCCGCTCATCATGCGTTTTTCTTTCACCCTTCAGGCATTGCTGCTGTCAATCGGCGTTGCGCTGCTACCTTCTTCTGCCTCAGTTACGTCGGCACCAGTTTTAACGGCTACAAGAACTGATGTGGATAAAGGACAAAACTACATCGTCATCGAGGCTTTCCCATTTTCACGACATGGCTTTGTGCTGTCGCCTGGAAATCTCGCTATAAAGCATGCACAGTTATAGACCTTCTTCATTGGGCGCGGCGAAATGGCCGAGTGCGGGCCGCTCATCATGCGTTTTGCTTTCACTCTTCAGGCGTTGCTGCTGTGAATCGGTGATGCGCTGCTACCTGCTTCTGCCTCAGTTTCGTCGGCACCAGTTCTAACGGCTACAAGAACTGATGAGGATAAAGGACAAAACTACACGTCATCGAGGCTTTCCCATTTTGAAGACATGGCTTTGTGATGTCACCTGGAAATCTCGCTATAAAGCATGCACAGTTATAGACCTTCTTCATTGGGCGCGGCGAAATGGCCGAGTGCGGGCCGCTCATCATGCGTTTTGCTTTCACTCTTCAGGCGTTGCTGCTGTGAATCGGTGATGCGCTGCTACCTGCTTCTGCCTCAGTTTCGTCGGCACCAGTTCTAACGGCTACAAGAACTGATGAGGATAAAGGACAAAACTACGCGTCATCGAGGCTTTCCCATTTTCAAGACATGGCTTTGTGATGTCACCTGGAAATCTCGCTATAAAGCATGCACAGTTATAGACCTTCTTCATTGGGCGCGGCGAAATGGCCGAGTGTGGGCCGCTCATCATGCGTTTTGCTTTCACTCTTCAGGCGTTGCTGCTGTGAATCGGTGATGCGCTGCTACCTGCTTCTGCCTCAGTTTCGTCGGCACCAGTTCTAACGGCTACAAGAACTGATGTGGATAAAGGACAAAACTACATCGGCATCGAGGCTTTCCCATTTTCAAGACATGGCTTTGTGATGTCACCTGGAAATCTCGCTATAAAGCATGCACAGTTATAGAACTTCTTCATTGGGCGCGGCGAAATGGCCAAGTGCGGGCCGCTCATCATGCGTTTTGCTTTCACTCTTCAGGCGTTGCTGCTGTGAATCGGTGATGCGCTGCTACCTGCTTCTGCCTCAGTTTCGTCGGCACCAGTTCTAACGGCTACAAGAACTGATGAGGATAAAGGACAAAACTACACGTCATCGAGGCTTTCCCATTTTGAAGACATGGCTTTGTGATGTCACCTGGAAATCTCGCTATAAAGCATGCACAGTTATAGACCTTCTTCATTGGGCGCGGCGAAATGGCCGAGTGCGGGCCGCTCATCATGCGTTTTGCTTTCACTCTTCAGGCGTTGCTGCTGTGAATCGGTGATGCGCTGCTACCTGCTTCTGCCTCAGTTTCGTCGGCACCAGTTCTAACGGCTACAAGAACTGATGTGGATAAAGGACAAAACTACATCGTCATCGAGGCTTTCCCATTTTCAAGACATGGCTTTGTGATGTCACCTGGAAATCTCGCTATAAAGCATGCACAGTTATAGACCTTCTTCATTGGGCGCGGCGAAATGGCGGAGTGCGGGCCGCTCATCATGCGTTTTTTGTTCACCCTTCAGGCATTGCTGCTGTCAATCGGCGTTGCGCCGCTACCTGCTTCTGCCTCAGTTTCGTCGGCACCAGTTTTAACGGCTACAAGAACTGATGTGGATAAAGGACAAAACTACATCATCATCAAGGCTGTCCCATTTTCAAGACAAGGGTTTGTGACGTCACCTGGGAATCCCGCTATCGAGCATGCACCGTTCCAGACCTTCTTCATTGGCCGCGGCGAAAGGGCCGAGTGCGGGCCGCTCATCATGCGTTTTTCTTTCACCCTTCAGGCATTGCTGCTGTCAATCGGCGTTGCGCTGCTACCTTCTTCTGCCTCAGTTACGTCGGCACCAGTTTTAACGGCTACAAGAACTGATGTGGATAAAGGACAAAACTACATCGTCATCGAGGCTTTCCCATTTTCACGACATGGCTTTGTGCTGTCGCCTGGAAATCTCGCTATAAAGCATGCACAGTTATAGACCTTCTTCATTGGGCGCGGCGAAATGGCCGAGTGCGGGCCGCTCATCATGCGTTTTGCTTTCACTCTTCAGGCGTTGCTGCTGTGAATCGGTGATGCGCTGCTACCTGCTTCTGCCTCAGTTTCGTCGGCACCAGTTCTAACGGCTACAAGAACTGATGAGGATAAAGGACAAAACTACACGTCATCGAGGCTTTCCCATTTTGAAGACATGGCTTTGTGATGTCACCTGGAAATCTCGCTATAAAGCATGCACAGTTATAGACCTTCTTCATTGGGCGCGGCGAAATGGCCGAGTGCGGGCCGCTCATCATGCGTTTTGCTTTCACTCTTCAGGCGTTGCTGCTGTGAATCGGTGATGCGCTGCTACCTGCTTCTGCCTCAATTTCGTCGGCACCAGTTCTAACGGCTACAAGAACTGATGAGGATAAAGGACAAAACTACGCGTCATCGAGGCTTTCCCATTTTCAAGACATGGCTTTGTGATGTCACCTGGAAATCTCGCTATAAAGCATGCACAGTTATAGACCTTCTTCATTGGGCGCGGCGAAATGGCCGAGTGTGGGCCGCTCATCATGCGTTTTGCTTTCACTCTTCAGGCGTTGCTGCTGTGAATCGGTGATGCGCTGCTACCTGCTTCTGCCTCAGTTTCGTCGGCACCAGTTCTAACGGCTACAAGAACTGATGTGGATAAAGGACAAAACTACATCGGCATCGAGGCTTTCCCATTTTCAAGACATGGCTTTGTGATGTCACCTGGAAATCTCGCTATAAAGCATGCACAGTTATAGAACTTCTTCATTGGGCGCGGCGAAATGGCCAAGTGCGGGCCGCTCATCATGCGTTTTGCTTTCACTCTTCAGGCGTTGCTGCTGTGAATCGGTGATGCGCTGCTACCTGCTTCTGCCTCAGTTTCGTCGGCACCAGTTCTAACGGCTACAAGAACTGATGAGGATAAAGGACAAAACTACACGTCATCGAGGCTTTCCCATTTTGAAGACATGGCTTTGTGATGTCACCTGGAAATCTCGCTATAAAGCATGCACAGTTATAGACCTTCTTCATTGGGCGCGGCGAAATGGCCGAGTGCGGGCCGCTCATCATGCGTTTTGCTTTCACTCTTCAGGCGTTGCTGCTGTGAATCGGTGATGCGCTGCTACCTGCTTCTGCCTCAGTTTCGTCGGCACCAGTTCTAACGGCTACAAGAACTGATGTGGATAAAGGACAAAACTACATCGTCATCGAGGCTTTCCCATTTTCAAGACATGGCTTTGTGATGTCACCTGGAAATCTCGCTATAAAGCATGCACAGTTATAGACCTTCTTCATTGGGCGCGGCGAAATGGCCGAGTGCGGGCCGCTCATCATGCGTTTTGCTTTCACTCTTCAGGCGTTGCTGCTGTGAATCGGTGATGCGCTGCTACCTGCTTCTGCCTCAGTTTCATCGGCACCAGGTCTAACGGCTACAAGAACTGATGTGGATAAAGGACAAAACTACATCGGCATCGAGGCTTTCCCATTTTCAAGACATGGCTTTGTGATGTCACCTGGAAATCTCGCTATAAAGCATGCACAGTTATAGACCTTCTTCATTGGGCGCGGCGAAATGGCCGAGTGCGGGCCGCTCATCATGCGTTTTGCTTTCACTCTTCAGGCGTTGCTGCTGTGAATCGGTGATGCGCTGCTACCTGCTTCTGCCTCAGTTTCGTCGGCACCAGTTCTAACGGCTACAAGAACTGATGTGGATAAGGGACAAAACTACATCGGCATCGAGGCTTTCCCATTTTCAAGACATGGCTTTGTGATGTCACCTGGAAATCTCGCTATAAAGCATGCACAGTTATAGACCTTCTTCATTGGGCGCGGCGAAATGGCCGAGTGCGGGCCGCTCATCATGCGTTTTGCTTTCACTCTTCAGGCGTTGCTGCTGTGAATCGGTGATGCGCTGCTACCTGCTTCTGCCTGAGTTTCGTCGGCACCAGTTCTAACGGCTACAAGAGCTGATGAGGATAAAGGACAAAACTACACGTTATCGAGGCTTTCCCATTTTCAAGACATGGCTTTGTGATGTCACCTGGAAATCTCGCTATAAAGCATGCACAGTTATAGACCTTCTTCATTGGGCGCGGCGAAATGGCCGAGTGCGGGCCGCTCATCATGCGTTTTGCTTTCACTCTTCAGGCGTTGCTGCTGTGAATCGGTGATGCGCTGCTACCTGCTTCTGCCTCAGTTTCGTCGGCACCAGTTCTAACGGCTACAAGAACTGATGTGGATAAAGGACAAAACTACATCGTCGTCGAGGCTTTCCCATTTTCAAGACATGGCTTTGTGATGTCACCTGGAAATCTCGCTATAAAGCATGCACAGTTATAGACCTTCATTGGGCGCGGCTAAATGGTCGAGTGCGGGCCGCTCATCATGCGTTTTGCTTTCACTCTTCAGGCGTTGCTGCTGTGAATCGGTGATGCGCTGCTACCTGCTTCTGCCTCAGTTTCGTCGGCACCAGTTCTAACGGCTACAAGAAGTGATGCGGATAAAGGACAAAACTACATCGGCATCGAGGCTTTCCCATTTTCAAGACATGGATTTGTGACGTCACCTGGAAATCCCGCTATAAAGCATGCACAGTTCCAGACCTTCTTCATTGGGCGCGGCGAAATGGCCGAGTGCGGGCCGCTCATCATGCGTTTTTCGTTCACCCTTCAGGCATTGCTGCTGTCAATCGGCGTTGCGCCGCTACCTGCTTCTGCCTCAGTTTCGTCGGCACCAGTTTTAACGGCTACAAGAACTGATGTGGATAAAGGACAAAACTACATCATCATCAAGGCTGTCCCATTTTCAAGACAAGGGTTTGTGACGTCACCTGGGAATCCCGCTATCGAGCATGCACCGTTCCAGACCTTCTTCATTGGCCGCGGCGAAAGGGCCGAGTGCGGGCCGCTCATCATGCGTTTTTCTTTCACCCTTCAGGCATTGCTGCTGTCAATCGGCGTTGCGCTGCTACCTTCTTCTGCCTCAGTTACGTCGGCACCAGTTTTAACGGCTACAAGAACTGATGTGGATAAAGGACAAAACTACATCGTCATCGAGGCTTTCCCATTTTCACGACATGGCTTTGTGCTGTCGCCTGGAAATCTCGCTATAAAGCATGCACAGTTATAGACCTTCTTCATTGGGCGCGGCGAAATGGCCGAGTGCGGGCCGCTCATCATGCGTTTTGCTTTCACTCTTCAGGCGTTGCTGCTGTGAATCGGTGATGCGCTGCTACCTGCTTCTGCCTCAGTTTCGTCGGCACCAGTTCTAACGGCTACAAGAACTGATGAGGATAAAGGACAAAACTACACGTCATCGAGGCTTTCCCATTTTGAAGACATGGCTTTGTGATGTCACCTGGAAATCTCGCTATAAAGCATGCACAGTTATAGACCTTCTTCATTGGGCGCGGCGAAATGGCCGAGTGCGGGCCGCTCATCATGCGTTTTGCTTTCACTCTTCAGGCGTTGCTGCTGTGAATCGGTGATGCGCTGCTACCTGCTTCTGCCTCAGTTTCGTCGGCACCAGTTCTAACGGCTACAAGAACTGATGAGGATAAAGGACAAAACTACGCGTCATCGAGGCTTTCCCATTTTCAAGACATGGCTTTGTGATGTCACCTGGAAATCTCGCTATAAAGCATGCACAGTTATAGACCTTCTTCATTGGGCGCGGCGAAATGGCCGAGTGCGGACCGCTCATCATGCGTTTTGCTTTCACTCTTCAGGCGTTGCTGCTGTGAATCGGTGATGCGCTGCTACCTGCTTCTGCCTCAGTTTCGTCGGCACCAGTTCTAACGGCGACAAGAGCTGATGAGGATAAAGGACAAAACTACACGTTATCGAGGCTTTCCCATTTTCAAGACATGGCTTTGTGATGTCACCTGGAAATCTCGCTATAAAGCATGCACAGTTATAGACCTTCTTCATTGGGCGTGGCGAAATGGCCGAGTGCGGGCCGCTCATCATGCGTTTTGCTTTCACTCTTCAGGCGTTGCTGCTGTGAATCGGTGATGCGCTGCTACCTGCTTCTGCCTCAGTTTCGTCGGCACCAGTTCTAACGGCTACAAGAACTGATGTGGATAAAGGACAAAACTACATCGTCATCGAGGCTTTCCCATTTTCAAGACATGGCTTTGTGATGTCACCTTGAAATCTCGCTATAAAGCATGCACAGCTATAGACCTTCATTGGGCGCGGCGAAATGGCCGAGTGCGGGCCGCTCATCATGCGTTTTGCTTTCACTCTTCAGGCGTTGCTGCTGTGAATCGGTGATGCGCTGCTACCTTCTTCTGCCTCAGTTACGTCGGCACCAGTTTTAACGGCTACAAGAACTGATGTGGATAAAGGACAAAACTACATCGTCATCGAGGCTTTCCCATTTTCACGACATGGCTTTGTGATGTCGCCTGGAAATCTCGCTATAAAGCATGCACAGTTATAGACCTTCTTCATTGGGCGCGGCGAAATGGCCGAGGGCGGGCCGCTCATCATGCGTTTTGCTTTCACTCTTCAGGCGTTGCTGCTGTGAATCGGTGATGCGCTGCTACCTGCTTCTGCCTCAGTTTCGTCGGCACCAGTTCTAACGGCTACAAGAACTGATGTGGATAAAGGACAAAACTACATCGGCATCGAGGCTTTCCCATTTTCAAGACATTTCTTTGTGATGTCACCTAGAAATCTCGCTATAAAGCATGCACAGTTATAGACCTTCTTCATTGGGCGCGGCGAAATGGCCGAGTGTGGGCCGCTCATCATGCGTTTTGCTTTCACTCTTCAGGCGTTGCTGCTGTGAATCGGTGATGCGCTGCTACCTGCTTCTGCCTCAGTTTCGTCGGCACCAGTTCTAACGGCTACAAGAACTGATGTGGATAAAGGACAAAACTACATCGGCATCGAGGCTTTCCCATTTTCAAGACATGGCTTTGTGATGTCACCTGGAAATCTCGCTATAAAGCATGCACAGTTATAGAACTTCTTCATTGGGCGCGGCGAAATGGCCGAGTGCGGGCCGCTCATCATGCGTTTTGCTTTCACTCTTCAGGCGTTGCTGCTGTGAATCGGTGATGCGCTGCTACCTGCTTCTGCCTCAGTTTCGTCGGCACCAGTTCTAACGGCTACAAGAACTGATGAGGATAAAGGACAAAACTACACGTCATCGAGGCTTTCCCATTTTGAAGACATGGCTTTGTGATGTCACCTGGAAATCTCGCTATAAAGCATGCACAGTTATAGACCTTCTTCATTGGGCGCGGCGAAATGGCCGAGTGAGGGCCGCTCATCATGCGTTTTGCTTTCACTCTTCAGGCGTTGCTTCTGTGAATCGGTGATGCGCTGCTACCTGCTTCTGCCTCAGTTTCGTCGGCACCAGTTCTAACGGCTACAAGAACTGATGTGGATAAAGGACAAAACTACATCGTCATCGAGGCTTTCCCATTTTCAAGACATGGCTTTGTGATGTCACCTGGAAATCTCGCTATAAAGCATGCACAGTTATAGACCTTCTTCATTGGGCGCGGCGAAATGGCCGAGTGCGGGCCGCTCATCATGCGTTTTGCTTTCACTCTTCAGGCGTTGCTGCTGTGAATCGGTGATGCGCTGCTACCTGCTTCTGCCTCAGTTTCATCGGCACCAGGTCTAACGGCTACAAGAACTGATGTGGATAAAGGACAAAACTACATCGGCATCGAGGCTTTCCCATTTTCAAGACATGGCTTTGTGATGTCACCTGGAAATCTCGCTATAAAGCATGCACAGTTATAGACCTTCTTCATTGGGCGCGGCGAAATGGCCGAGTGCGGGCCGCTCATCATGCGTTTTGCTTTCACTCTTCAGGCGTTGCTGCTGTGAATCGGTGATGCGCTGCTACCTGCTTCTGCCTCAGTTTCGTCGGCACCAGTTCTAACGGCTACAAGAACTGATGTGGATAAGGGACAAAACTACATCGGCATCGAGGCTTTCCCATTTTCAAGACATGGCTTTGTGATGTCACCTGGAAATCTCGCTATAAAGCATGCACAGTTATAGACCTTCTTCATTGGGCGCGGCGAAATGGCCGAGTGCGGGCCGCTCATCATGCGTTTTGCTTTCACTCTTCAGGCGTTGCTGCTGTGAATCGGTGATGCGCTGCTACCTGCTTCTGCCTGAGTTTCGTCGGCACCAGTTCTAACGGCTACAAGAGCTGATGAGGATAAAGGACAAAACTACACGTTATCGAGGCTTTCCCATTTTCAAGACATGGCTTTGTGATGTCACCTGGAAATCTCGCTATAAAGCATGCACAGTTATAGACCTTCTTCATTGGGCGCGGCGAAATGGCCGAGTGCGGGCCGCTCATCATGCGTTTTGCTTTCACTCTTCAGGCGTTGCTGCTGTGAATCGGTGATGCGCTGCTACCTGCTTCTGCCTCAGTTTCGTCGGCACCAGTTCTAACGGCTACAAGAACTGATGTGGATAAAGGACAAAACTACATCGTCATCGAGGCTTTCCCATTTTCAAGACATGGCTTTGTGATGTCACCTGGAAATCTCGCTATAAAGCATGCACAGTTATAGACCTTCATTGGGCGCGGCTAAATGGCCGAGTGCGGGCCGCTCATCATGCGTTTTGCTTTCACTCTTCAGGCGTTGCTGCTGTGAATCGGTGATGCGCTGCTACCTGCTTCTGCCTCAGTTTCGTCGGCACCAGTTCTAACGGCTACAAGAAGTGATGCGGATAAAGGACAAAACTACATCGGCATCGAGGCTTTCCCATTTTCAAGACATGGATTTGTGACGTCACCTGGAAATCCCGCTATAAAGCATGCACAGTTCCAGACCTTCTTCATTGGGCGCGGCGAAATGGCCGAGTGCGGGCCGCTCATCATGCGTTTTTCGTTCACCCTTCAGGCATTGCTGCGTTCAATCGGCGTTGCGCCGCTACCTGCTTCTGCCTCAGTTTCGTCGGCACCAGTTTTAACGGCTACAAGAACTGATGTGGATAAAGGACAAAACTACATCATCATCAAGGCTGTCCCATTTTCAAGACAAGGGTTTGAGACGTCACCTGGGAATCCCGCTATCGAGCATGCACCGTTCCAGACCTTCTTCATTGGCCGCGGCGAAAGGGCCGAGTGCGGGCCGCTCATCATGCGTTTTTCTTTCACCCTTCAGGCATTGCTGCTGTCAATCGGCGTTGCGCTGCTACCTTCTTCTGCCTCAGTTACGTCGGCACCAGTTTTAACGGCTACAAGAACTGATGTGGATAAAGGACAAAACTACATCGTCATCGAGGCTTTCCCATTTTCACGACATGGCTTTGTGCTGTCGCCTGGAAATCTCGCTATAAAGCATGCACAGTTATAGACCTTCTTCATTGGGCGCGGCGAAATGGCCGAGTGCGGGCCGCTCGTCATGCGTTTTGCTTTCACTCTTCAGGCGTTGCTGCTGTGAATCGGTGATGCGCTGCTACCTGCTTCTGCCTCAGTTTCGTCGGCACCAGTTCTAACGGCTACAAGAACTGATGAGGATAAAGGACAAAACTACACGTCATCGAGGCTTTCCCATTTTGAAGACATGGCTTTGTGATGTCACCTGGAAATCTCGCTATAAAGCATGCACAGTTATAGACCTTCTTCATTGGGCGCGGCGAAATGGCCGAGTGCGGGCCGCTCATCATGCGTTTTGCTTTCACTCTTCAGGCGTTGCTGCTGTGAATCGGTGATGCGCTGCTACCTGCTTCTGCCTCAGTTTCGTCGGCACCAGTTCTAACGGCTACAAGAACTGATGAGGATAAAGGACAAAACTACGCGTCATCGAGACTTTCCCATTTTCAAGACATGGCTTTGTGATGTCACCTGGAAATCTCGCTATAAAGCATGCACAGTTATAGACCTTCTTCATTGGGCGCGGCAAAATGGCCGAGTGCGGGCCGCTCATCATGCGTTTTGCTTTCACTCTTCAGGCGTTGCTGCTGTGAATCGGTGATGCGCTGCTACCTGCTTCTGCCTCAGTTTCGTCGGCACCAGTTCTAACGGCGACAAGAGCTGATGAGGATAAAGGACAAAACTACACGTTATCGAGGCTTTCCCATTTTCAAGACATGGCTTTGTGATGTCACCTGGAAATCTCGCTATAAAGCATGCACAGTTATAGACCTTCTTCATTGGGCGTGGCGAAATGGCCGAGTGCGGGCCGCTCATCATGCGTTTTGCTTTCACTCTTCAGGCGTTGCTGCTGTGAATCGGTGATGCGCTGCTACCTGCTTCTGCCTCAGTTTCGTCGGCACCAGTTCTAACGGCTACAAGAACTGATGTGGATAAAGGACAAAACTACATCGTCATCGAGGCTTTCCCATTTTCAAGACATGGCTTTGTGATGTCACCTGGAAATCTCGCTATAAAGCATGCACAGTTATAGACCTTCATTGGGCGCGGCTAAATGGCCGAGTGCGGGCCGCTCATCATGCGTTTTGCTTTCACTCTTCAGGCGTTGCTGCTGTGAATCGGTGATGCGCTGCTACCTGCTTCTGCCTCAGTTTCGTCGGCACCAGTTCTAACGGCTTCAAGAAGTGATGCGGATAAAGGACAAAACTACATCGGCATCGAGGCTTTCCCATTTTCAAGACATGGATTTGTGACGTCACCTGGAAATCTCGCTATAAAGCATGCACAGTTATAGACCTTCTTCATTGGGCGCGGCGAAATGGCCGAGTGCGGGCCGCTCATCATGCGTTTTGCTTTCACTCTTCAGGCGTTGCTGCTGTGAATCGGTGATGCGCTGCTACCTGCTTCTGCCTCAGTTTCGTCGGCACCAGTTCTAACGGCGACAAGAGCTGATGAGGATAAAGGACAAAACTACACGTTATCGAGGCTTTCCCATTTTCAAGAAATGGCTTTGTGATGTCACCTGGAAATCTCGCTATAAAGCATGCACAGTTATAGACCTTCTTCATTGGGCGTGGCGAAATGGCCGAGTGCGGGCCGCTCATCATGCGTTTTGCTTTCACTCTTCAGGCGTTGCTGCTGTGAATCGGTGATGCGCTGCTACCTGCTTCTGCCTCAGTTTCGTCGGCACCAGTTCTAACGGCTACAAGAACTGATGTGGATAAAGGACAAAACTACATCGTCATCGAGGCTTTCCCATTTTCAAGACATGGCTTTGTGATGTCACCTGGAAATCTCGCTATAAAGCATGCACAGTTATAGACCTTCATTGGGCGCGGCTAAATGGCCGAGTGCGGGCCGCTCATCATGCGTTTTGCTTTCACTCTTCAGGCGTTGCTGCTGTGAATCGGTGATGCGCTGCTACCTGCTTCTGCCTCAGTTTCGTCGGCACCAGTTCTAACGGCTACAAGAACTGATGTGGATAAAGGACAAAACTACATCGTCATCGAGGCTTTCCCATTTTCAAGACATGGCTTTGTGATGTCACCTGGAAATCTCGCTATAAAGCATGCACAGTTATAGACCTTCATTGGGCGCGGCTAAATGGCCGAGTGCGGGCCGCTCATCATGCGTTTTGCTTTCACTCTTCAGGCGTTGCTGCTGTGAATCGGTGATGCGCTGCTACCTGCTTCTGCCTCAGTTTCGTCGGCACCAGTTCTAACGGCTTCAAGAAGTGATGCGGATAAAGGACAAAACTACATCGGCATCGAGGCTTTCCCATTTTCAAGACATGGATTTGTGACGTCACCTGGAAATCTCGCTATAAAGCATGCACAGTTATAGACCTTCTTCATTGGGCGCGGCGAAATGGCCGAGTGCGGGCCGCTCATCATGCGTTTTGCTTTCACTCTTCAGGCGTTGCTGCTGTGAATCGGTGATGCGCTGCTACCTGCTTCTGCCTCAGTTTCGTCGGCACCAGTTCTAACGGCGACAAGAGCTGATGAGGATAAAGGACAAAACTACACGTTATCGAGGCTTTCCCATTTTCAAGACATGGCTTTGTGATGTCACCTGGAAATCTCGCTATAAAGCATGCACAGTTATAGACCTTCTTCATTGGGCGTGGCGAAATGGCCGAGTGCGGGCCGCTCATCATGCGTTTTGCTTTCACTCTTCAGGCGTTGCTGCTGTGAATCGGTGATGCGCTGCTACCTGCTTCTGCCTCAGTTTCGTCGGCACCAGTTCTAACGGCTACAAGAACTGATGTGGATAAAGGACAAAACTACATCGTCATCGAGGCTTTCCCATTTTCAAGACATGGCTTTGTGATGTCACCTGGAAATCTCGCTATAAAGCATGCACAGTTATAGACCTTCATTGGGCGCGGCTAAATGGCCGAGTGCGGGCCGCTCATCATGCGTTTTGCTTTCACTCTTCAGGCGTTGCTGCTGTGAATCGGTGATGCGCTGCTACCTGCTTCTGCCTCAGTTTCGTCGGCACCAGTTCTAACGGCTTCAAGAAGTGATGCGGATAAAGGACAAAACTACATCGGCATCGAGGCTTTCCCATTTTCAAGACATGGATTTGTGACGTCACCTGGAAATCCCGCTATAAAGCATGCACAGTTCCAGACCTTCTTCATTGGGCGCGGCGAAATGGCCGAGTGCGGGCCGCTCATCATGCGTTTTTCGTTGACCCTTCAGGCATTGCTGCTGTCAATCGGCGTTGCGCCGCTACCTGCTTCTGCCTCAGTTTCGTCGGCACCAGTTTTAACGGCTACAAGAACTGATGTGGATAAAGGACAAAACTACATCATCATCAAGGCTGTCCCATTTTCAAGACAAGGGTTTGTGACGTCACCTGGGAATCCCGCTATCGAGCATGCACCGTTCCAGACCTTCTTCATTGGCCGCGGCGAAAGGGCCGAGTGCGGGCCGCTCATCATGCGTTTTTCTTTCACCCTTCAGGCATTGCTGCTGTCAATCGGCGTTGCGCTGCTACCTTCTTCTGCCTCAGTATCGTCGGCACCAGTTTTAACGGCTACAGGAACTGATGTGGATAAAGGACAAAACTACATCGTCATCGAGGCTTTCCCATTTTCACGACATGGCTTTGTGCTGTCGCCTGGAAATCTCGCTATAAAGCATGCACAGTTATAGACCTTCTTCATTGGGCGCGGCGAAATGGCCGAGTGCGGGCCGCTCATCATGCGTTTTGCTTTCACTCTTCAGGCGTTGCTGCTGTGAATCGGTGATGCGCTGCTACCTGCTGCTGCCTCAGTTTCGTCGGCACCAGTTCTAACGGCTACAAGAACTGATGGGGATAAAGGACAAAACTACATCGGCATCGAGGCTTTCCCATTTTCAAGACATGGCTTTGTGATGTCACCTAGAAATCTCGCTATAAAGCATGCACAGTTATAGACCTTCTTCATTGGGCGCGGCGAAATGGCCGAGTGCGGGCCGCTCATCATGCGTTTTGCTTTCACTCTTCAGGCGTTGCTGCTGTGAATCGGTGATGCGCTGCTACCTGCTTCTGCCTCAGTTTCGTCGGCACCAGTTCTAACGGCAACAAGAACTGATGTGGATAAAGGACAAAACTACATCGGCATCGAGGCTTTCCCATTTTCAAGACATGGCTTTGTGATGTCACCTGGAAATCTCGCTATAAACATGCACAGTTATAGACCTTCTTCATTGGGCGCGGCGAAATGGCCGAGTGCGGGCCGCTCATCATGCGTTTTGCTTTCAGTCTTCAGGCGTTGCTGCTGTGAATCGGTGATGCGCTGCTACCTGCTTCTGCCTCAGTTTCGTCGGCACCAGTTCTAACGGTTACAAGAACTGATGTGGATAAAGGACAAAACTACATCGGCATCGAGGCTTTCCCATTTTCAAGACATGGCTTTGTGATGTCACCTTGAAATCTCGCTATAAAGCATGCACAGCTATAGACCTTCATTGGGCGCGGCGAAATGGCCGAGTGCGGGCCGCTCATCATGGGTTTGGTTTCACTCTTCAGGCGTTGCTGCTGTGAATCGGTGATGCGCTGCTACCTTCTTCTGCCTCAGTTACGTCGGCACCAGTTTTAACGGCTGCAAGAACTGATGTGGATAAAGGAGAAAACTACATCGTCATCGAGGCTTTCCCATTTTCACGACATGGCTTTGTGATGTCGCCTGGAAATCTCGCTATAAAGCATGCACAGTTATAGACCTTCTTCATTGGGCGCGGCGAAATGGCCGAGTGCGGGCCGCTCATCATGCGTTTTTCGTTCACCCTTCAGGCATTGCTGCTGTCAATCGGCGTTGCGCCGCTACCTGCTTCTGCCTCAGTTTCGTCGGCACCAGTTTTAACGGCTACAAGAACTGATGTGGATAAAGGACAAAACTACATCATCATCAAGGCTGTCCCATTTTCAAGACAAGGGTTTGTGACGTCACCTGGGAATCCCGCTATCGAGCATGCACCGTTCCAGACCTTCTTCATTGGCCGCGGCGAAAGGGCCGAGTGCGGGCCGCTCATCATGCGTTTTTCTTTCACCCTTCAGGCATTGCTGCTGTCAATCGGCGTTGCGCTGCTACCTTCTTCTGCCTCAGTATCGTCGGCACCAGTTTTAACGGCTACAAGAACTGATGTGGATAAAGGACAAAACTACATCGTCATCGAGGCTTTCCCATTTTCACGACATGGCTTTGTGCTGTCGCCTGGAAATCTCGCTATAAAGCATGCACAGTTATAGACCTTCTTCATTGGGCGCGGCGAAATGGCCGAGTGCGGGCCGCTCATCATGCGTTTTGCTTTCACTCTTCAGGCGTTGCTGCTGTGAATCGGTGATGCGCTGCTACCTGCTTCTGCCTCAGTTTCGTCGGCACCAGTTCTAACGGCTACAAGAACTGATGGGGATAAAGGACAAAACTACATCGGCATCGAGGCTTTCCCATTTTCAAGACATGGCTTTGTGATGTCACCTAGAAATCTCGCTATAAAGCATGCACAGTTATAGACCTTCTTCATTGGGCGCGGCGAAATGGCCGAGTGCGGGCCGCTCATCATGCGTTTTGCTTTCACTCTTCAGGCGTTGCTGCTGTGAATCGGTGATGCGCTGCTACCTGCTTCTGCCTCAGTTTCGTCGGCACCAGTTCTAACGGCAACAAGAACTGATGTGGATAAAGGACAAAACTACATCGGCATCGAGGCTTTCCCATTTTCAAGACATGGCTTTGTGATGTCACCTGGAAATCTCGCTATAAACATGCACAGTTATAGACCTTCTTCATTGGGCGCGGCGAAATGGCCGAGTGCGGGCCGCTCATCATGCGTTTTGCTTTCAGTCTTCAGGCGTTGCTGCTGTGAATCGGTGATGCGCTGCTACCTGCTTCTGCCTCAGTTTCGTCGGCACCAGTTCTAACGGTTACAAGAACTGATGTGGATAAAGGACAAAACTACATCGGCATCGAGGCTTTCCCATTTTCAAGACATGGCTTTGTGATGTCACCTTGAAATCTCGCTATAAAGCATGCACAGCTATAGACCTTCATTGGGCGCGGCGAAATGGCCGAGTGCGGGCCGCTCATCATGGGTTTGGTTTCACTCTTCAGGCGTTGCTGCTGTGAATCGGTGATGCGCTGCTACCTTCTTCTGCCTCAGTTACGTCGGCACCAGTTTTAACGGCTGCAAGAACTGATGTGGATAAAGGAGAAAACTACATCGTCATCGAGGCTTTCCCATTTTCACGACATGGCTTTGTGATGTCGCCTGGAAATCTCGCTATAAAGCATGCACAGTTATAGACCTTCTTCATTGGGCGCGGCGAAATGGCCGAGGGCGGGCCGCTCATCATGCGTTTTGCTTTCACTCTTCAGGCGTTGCTGCTGTGAATCGGTGATGCGCTGCTACCTGCTTCTGCCTCAGTTACGTTGGCACCAGTTTTAACGGCTACAAGAACTGATGTGGATAAAGGACAAAACTACATCATCATCAAGGCTGTCCCATTTTCAAGACAAGGGTTTGTGACGTCACCTGGGAATCCCGCTATCGGGCATGCACAGTTCCAGACCTTCTTCATTGGCCGCGGCGAAAGGGCCGAGTGCGGGCCGCTCATCATGCGTTTTTCTTTCACCCTTCAGGCATTGCTGCTGTCAATCGGCGTTGCGCTGCTACCTTCTTCTGCCTCAGTTACGTCGGCACCAGTTTTAACGGCTACAAGAACTGATGTGGATAAAGGACAAAACTACATCGTCATCGAGGCTTTCCCATTTTCACGACATGGCTTTGTGATGTCGCCTGGAAATCTCGCTATAAAGCATGCACAGTTATAGACCTTCTTCATTGGGCGCGGCGAAATGGCCGAGTGCGGGCCGCTCATCATGCGTTTTGCTTTCACTCTTTAGGCGTTGCTGCTGTGAATCGGTGATGCGCTGCTACCTGCTTCTGCCTCAGTTTCGTCGGCACCAGTTCTAACGGCTACAAAAACTGATGTGGATAAAGGACAAAACTACATCGGCATCGAGGCTTTCCCATTTTCAAGACATGGCTTTGTGATGTCACCTGGAAATCTCGCTATAAAGCATGCACAGTTATAGACCTTCTTCATTGGGCGCGGCGAAATGGCCGAGGGCGGGCCGCTCATCATGCGTTTTGCTTTCACTCTTCAGGCGTTGCTGCTGTGAATCGGTGATGCGCTGCTACCTGCTTCTGCCTCAGTTTCGTCGGCACCAGTTCTAACGGCTACAAGAACTGATGAGGATAAAGGACAAAACTACACGTCATCGAGGCTTTCCCATTTTGAAGACATGGCTTTGTGATGTCACCTGGAAATCTCGCTATAAAGCATGCACAGTTATAGAACTTCTTCATTGGGCGCGGCGAAATGGCCAAGTGCGGGCCGCTCATCATGCGTTTTGCTTTCACTCTTCAGGCGTTGCTGCTGTGAATCGGTGATGCGCTGCTACCTGCTTCTGCCTCAGTTTCGTCGGCACCAGTTCTAACGGCTACAAGAACTGATGAGGATAAAGGACAAAACTACACGTCATCGAGGCTTTCCCATTTTGAAGACATGGCTTTGTGATGTCACCTGGAAATCTCGCTATAAAGCATGCACAGTTATAGACCTTCTTCATTGGGCGCGGCGAAATGGCCGAGTGCGGGCCGCTCATCATGCGTTTTGCTTTCACTCTTCAGGCGTTGCTGCTGTGAATCGGTGATGCGCTGCTACCTGCTTCTGCCTCAGTTTCGTCGGCACCAGTTCTAACGGCTACAAGAACTGATGTGGATAAAGGACAAAACTACATCGTCATCGAGGCTTTCCCATTTTCAAGACATGGCTTTGTGATGTCACCTGGAAATCTCGCTATAAAGCATGCACAGTTATAGACCTTCTTCATTGGGCGCGGCGAAATGGCGGAGTGCGGGCCGCTCATCATGCGTTTTTTGTTCACCCTTCAGGCATTGCTGCTGTCAATCGGCGTTGCGCCGCTACCTGCTTCTGCCTCAGTTTCGTCGGCACCAGTTTTAACGGCTACAAGAACTGATGTGGATAAAGGACAAAACTACATCATCATCAAGGCTGTCCCATTTTCAAGACAAGGGTTTGTGACGTCACCTGGGAATCCCGCTATCGAGCATGCACCGTTCCAGACCTTCTTCATTGGCCGCGGCGAAAGGGCCGAGTGCGGGCCGCTCATCATGCGTTTTTCTTTCACCCTTCAGGCATTGCTGCTGTCAATCGGCGTTGCGCTGCTACCTTCTTCTGCCTCAGTTACGTCGGCACCAGTTTTAACGGCTACAAGAACTGATGTGGATAAAGGACAAAACTACATCGTCATCGAGGCTTTCCCATTTTCACGACATGGCTTTGTGCTGTCGCCTGGAAATCTCGCTATAAAGCATGCACAGTTATAGACCTTCTTCATTGGGCGCGGCGAAATGGCCGAGTGCGGGCCGCTCATCATGCGTTTTGCTTTCACTCTTCAGGCGTTGCTGCTGTGAATCGGTGATGCACTGCTACCTGCTTCTGCCTCAGTTTCGTCGGCACCAGTTCTAACGGCTACAAGAACTGATGAGGATAAAGGACAAAACTACACGTCATCGAGGCTTTCCCATTTTGAAGACATGGCTTTGTGATGTCACCTGGAAATCTCGCTATAAAGCATGCACAGTTATAGACCTTCTTCATTGGGCGCGGCGAAATGGCCGAGTGCGGGCCGCTCATCATGCGTTTTGCTTTCACTCTTCAGGCGTTGCTGCTGTGAATCGGTGATGCGCTGCTACCTGCTTCTGCCTCAATTTCGTCGGCACCAGTTCTAACGGCTACAAGAACTGATGAGGATAAAGGACAAAACTACGCGTCATCGAGGCTTTCCCATTTTCAAGACATGGCTTTGTGATGTCACCTGGAAATCTCGCTATAAAGCATGCACAGTTATAGACCTTCTTCATTGGGCGCGGCGAAATGGCCGAGTGTGGGCCGCTCATCATGCGTTTTGCTTTCACTCTTCAGGCGTTGCAGCTGTGAATCGGTGATGCGCTGCTACCTGCTTCTGCCTCAGTTTCGTCGGCACCAGTTCTAACGGCTACAAGAACTGATGTGGATAAAGGACAAAACTACATCGGCATCGAGGCTTTCCCATTTTCAAGACATGGCTTTGTGATGTCACCTGGAAATCTCGCTATAAAGCATGCACAGTTATAGAACTTCTTCATTGGGCGCGGCGAAATGGCCAAGTGCGGGCCGCTCATCATGCGTTTTGCTTTCACTCTTCAGGCGTTGCTGCTGTGAATCGGTGATGCGCTGCTACCTGCTTCTGCCTCAGTTTCGTCGGCACCAGTTCTAACGGCTACAAGAACTGATGAGGATAAAGGACAAAACTACACGTCATCGAGGCTTTCCCATTTTGAAGACATGGCTTTGTGATGTCACCTGGAAATCTCGCTATAAAGCATGCACAGTTATAGACCTTCTTCATTGGGCGCGGCGAAATGGCCGAGTGCGGGCCGCTCATCATGCGTTTTGCTTTCACTCTTCAGGCGTTGCTGCTGTGAATCGGTGATGCGCTGCTACCTGCTTCTGCCTCAGTTTCGTCGGCACCAGTTCTAACGGCTACAAGAACTGATGTGGATAAAGGACAAAACTACATCGTCATCGAGGCTTTCCCATTTTCAAGACATGGCTTTGTGATGTCACCTGGAAATCTCGCTATAAAGCATGCACAGTTATAGACCTTCTTCATTGGGCGCGGCGAAATGGCCGAGTGCGGGCCGCTCATCATGCGTTTTGCTTTCACTCTTCAGGCGTTGCTGCTGTGAATCGGTGATGCGCTGCTACCTGCTTCTGCCTCAGTTTCATCGGCACCAGGTCTAACGGCTACAAGAACTGATGTGGATAAAGGACAAAACTACATCGGCATCGAGGCTTTCCCATTTTCAAGACATGGCTTTGTGATGTCACCTGGAAATCTCGCTATAAAGCATGCACAGTTATAGACCTTCTTCATTGGGCGCGGCGAAATGGCCGAGTGCGGGCCGCTCATCATGCGTTTTGCTTTCACTCTTCAGGCGTTGCTGCTGTGAATCGGTGATGCGCTGCTACCTGCTTCTGCCTCAGTTTCGTCGGCACCAGTTCTAACGGCTACAAGAACTGATGTGGATAAGGGACAAAACTACATCGGCATCGAGGCTTTCCCATTTTCAAGACATGGCTTTGTGATGTCACCTGGAAATCTCGCTATAAAGCATGCACAGTTATAGACCTTCTTCATTGGGCGCGGCGAAATGGCCGAGTGCGGGCCGCTCATCATGCGTTTTGCTTTCACTCTTCAGGCGTTGCTGCTGTGAATCGGTGATGCGCTGCTACCTGCTTCTGCCTGAGTTTCGTCGGCACCAGTTCTAACGGCTACAAGAGCTGATGAGGATAAAGGACAAAACTACACGTTATCGAGGCTTTCCCATTTTCAAGACATGGCTTTGTGATGTCACCTGGAAATCTCGCTATAAAGCATGCACAGTTATAGACCTTCTTCATTGGGCGCGGCGAAATGGCCGAGTGCGGGCCGCTCATCATGCGTTTTGCTTTCACTCTTCAGGCGTTGCTGCTGTGAATCGGTGATGCGCTGCTACCTGCTTCTGCCTCAGTTTCGTCGGCACCAGTTCTAACGGCTACAAGAACTGATGTGGATAAAGGACAAAACTACATCGTCGTCGAGGCTTTCCCATTTTCAAGACATGGCTTTGTGATGTCACCTGGAAATCTCGCTATAAAGCATGCACAGTTATAGACCTTCATTGGGCGCGGCTAAATGGTCGAGTGCGGGCCGCTCATCATGCGTTTTGCTTTCACTCTTCAGGCGTTGCTGCTGTGAATCGGTGATGCGCTGCTACCTGCTTCTGCCTCAGTTTCGTCGGCACCAGTTCTAACGGCTACAAGAAGTGATGCGGATAAAGGACAAAACTACATCGGCATCGAGGCTTTCCCATTTTCAAGACATGGATTTGTGACGTCACCTGGAAATCCCGCTATAAAGCATGCACAGTTCCAGACCTTCTTCATTGGGCGCGGCGAAATGGCCGAGTGCGGGCCGCTCATCATGCGTTTTTCGTTCACCCTTCAGGCATTGCTGCTGTCAATCGGCGTTGCGCCGCTACCTGCTTCTGCCTCAGTTTCGTCGGCACCAGTTTTAACGGCTACAAGAACTGATGTGGATAAAGGACAAAACTACATCATCATCAAGGCTGTCCCATTTTCAAGACAAGGGTTTGTGACGTCACCTGGGAATCCCGCTATCGAGCAAGCACCGTTCCAGACCTTCTTCATTGGCCGCGGCGAAAGGGCCGAGTGCGGGCCGCTCATCATGCGTTTTTCTTTCACCCTTCAGGCATTGCTGCTGTCAATCGGCGTTGCGCTGCTACCTTCTTCTGCCTCAGTTACGTCGGCACCAGTTTTAACGGCTACAAGAACTGATGTGGATAAAGGACAAAACTACATCGTCATCGAGGCTTTCCCATTTTCACGACATGGCTTTGTGCTGTCGCCTGGAAATCTCGCTATAAAGCATGCACAGTTATAGACCTTCTTCATTGGGCGCGGCGAAATGGCCGAGTGCGGGCCGCTCATCATGCGTTTTGCTTTCACTCTTCAGGCGTTGCTGCTGTGAATCGGTGATGCGCTGCTACCTGCTTCTGCCTCAGTTTCGTCGGCACCAGTTCTAACGGCTACAAGAACTGATGAGGATAAAGGACAAAACTACACGTCATCGAGGCTTTCCCATTTTGAAGACATGGCTTTGTGATGTCACCTGGAAATCTCGCTATAAAGCATGCACAGTTATAGACCTTCTTCATTGGGCGCGGCGAAATGGCCGAGTGCGGGCCGCTCATCATGCGTTTTGCTTTCACTCTTCAGGCGTTGCTGCTGTGAATCGGTGATGCGCTGCTACCTGCTTCTGCCTCAGTTTCGTCGGCACCAGTTCTAACGGCTACAAGAACTGATGAGGATAAAGGACAAAACTACGCGTCATCGAGGCTTTCCCATTTTCAAGACATGGCTTTGTGATGTCACCTGGAAATCTCGCTATAAAGCATGCACAGTTATAGACCTTCTTCATTGGGCGCGGCGAAATGGCCGAGTGCGGACCGCTCATCATGCGTTTTGCTTTCACTCTTCAGGCGTTGCTGCTGTGAATCGGTGATGCGCTGCTACCTGCTTCTGCCTCAGTTTCGTCGGCACCAGTTCTAACGGCGACAAGAGCTGATGAGGATAAAGGACAAAACTACACGTTATCGAGGCTTTCCCATTTTCAAGACATGGCTTTGTGATGTCACCTGGAAATCTCGCTATAAAGCATGCACAGTTATAGACCTTCTTCATTGGGCGTGGCGAAATGGCCGAGTGCGGGCCGCTCATCATGCGTTTTGCTTTCACTCTTCAGGCGTTGCTGCTGTGAATCGGTGATGCGCTGCTACCTGCTTCTGCCTCAGTTTCGTCGGCACCAGTTCTAACGGCTACAAGAACTGATGTGGATAAAGGACAAAACTACATCGTCATCGAGGCTTTCCCATTTTCAAGACATGGCTTTGTGATGTCACCTTGAAATCTCGCTATAAAGCATGCACAGCTATAGACCTTCATTGGGCGCGGCGAAATGGCCGAGTGCGGGCCGCTCATCATGCGTTTTGCTTTCACTCTTCAGGCGTTGCTGCTGTGAATCGGTGATGCGCTGCTACCTTCTTCTGCCTCAGTTACGTCGGCACCAGTTTTAACGGCTACAAGAACTGATGTGGATAAAGGACAAAACTACATCGTCATCGAGGCTTTCCCATTTTCACGACATGGCTTTGTGATGTCGCCTGGAAATCTCGCTATAAAGCATGCACAGTTATAGACCTTCTTCATTGGGCGCGGCGAAATGGCCGAGGGCGGGCCGCTCATCATGCGTTTTGCTTTCACTCTTCAGGCGTTGCTGCTGTGAATCGGTGATGCGCTGCTACCTGCTTCTGCCTCAGTTTCGTCGGCACCAGTTCTAACGGCTACAAGAACTGATGTGGATAAAGGACAAAACTACATCGGCATCGAGGCTTTCCCATTTTCAAGACATTTCTTTGTGATGTCACCTAGAAATCTCGCTATAAAGCATGCACAGTTATAGACCTTCTTCATTGGGCGCGGCGAAATGGCCGAGTGTGGGCCGCTCATCATGCGTTTTGCTTTCACTCTTCAGGCGTTGCTGCTGTGAATCGGTGATGCGCTGCTACCTGCTTCTGCCTCAGTTTCGTCGGCACCAGTTCTAACGGCTACAAGAACTGATGTGGATAAAGGACAAAACTACATCGGCATCGAGGCTTTCCCATTTTCAAGACATGGCTTTGTGATGTCACCTGGAAATCTCGCTATAAAGCATGCACAGTTATAGAACTTCTTCATTGGGCGCGGCGAAATGGCCGAGTGCGGGCCGCTCATCATGCGTTTTGCTTTCACTCTTCAGGCGTTGCTGCTGTGAATCGGTGATGCGCTGCTACCTGCTTTTGCCTCAGTTTCGTCGGCACCAGTTCTAACGGCTACAAGAACTGATGAGGATAAAGGACAAAACTACACGTCATCGAGGCTTTCCCATTTTGAAGACATGGCTTTGTGATGTCACCTGGAAATCTCGCTATAAAGCATGCACAGTTATAGACCTTCTTCATTGGGCGCGGCGAAATGGCCGAGTGAGGGCCGCTCATCATGCGTTTTGCTTTCACTCTTCAGGCGTTGCTTCTGTGAATCGGTGATGCGCTGCTACCTGCTTCTGCCTCAGTTTCGTCGGCACCAGTTCTAACGGCTACAAGAACTGATGTGGATAAAGGACAAAACTACATCGTCATCGAGGCTTTCCCATTTTCAAGACATGGCTTTGTGATGTCACCTGGAAATCTCGCTATAAAGCATGCACAGTTATAGACCTTCTTCATTGGGCGCGGCGAAATGGCCGAGTGCGGGCCGCTCATCATGCGTTTTGCTTTCACTCTTCAGGCGTTGCTGCTGTGAATCGGTGATGCGCTGCTACCTGCTTCTGCCTCAGTTTCATCGGCACCAGGTCTAACGGCTACAAGAACTGATGTGGATAAAGGACAAAACTACATCGGCATCGAGGCTTTCCCATTTTCAAGACATGGCTTTGTGATGTCACCTGGAAATCTCGCTATAAAGCATGCACAGTTATAGACCTTCTTCATTGGGCGCGGCGAAATGGCCGAGTGCGGGCCGCTCATCATGCGTTTTGCTTTCACTCTTCAGGCGTTGCTGCTGTGAATCGGTGATGCGCTGCTACCTGCTTCTGCCTCAGTTTCGTCGGCACCAGTTCTAACGGCTACAAGAACTGATGTGGATAAGGGACAAAACTACATCGGCATCGAGGCTTTCCCATTTTCAAGACATGGCTTTGTGATGTCACCTGGAAATCTCGCTATAAAGCATGCACAGTTATAGACCTTCTTCATTGGGCGCGGCGAAATGGCCGAGTGCGGGCCGCTCATCATGCGTTTTGCTTTCACTCTTCAGGCGTTGCTGCTGTGAATCGGTGATGCGCTGCTACCTGCTTCTGCCTGAGTTTCGTCGGCACCAGTTCTAACGGCTACAAGAGCTGATGAGGATAAAGGACAAAACTACACGTTATCGAGGCTTTCCCATTTTCAAGACATGGCTTTGTGATGTCACCTGGAAATCTCGCTATAAAGCATGCACAGTTATAGACCTTCTTCATTGGGCGCGGCGAAATGGCCGAGTGCGGGCCGCTCATCATGCGTTTTGCTTTCACTCTTCAGGCGTTGCTGCTGTGAATCGGTGATGCGCTGCTACCTGCTTCTGCCTCAGTTTCGTCGGCACCAGTTCTAACGGCTACAAGAACTGATGTGGATAAAGGACAAAACTACATCGTCATCGAGGCTTTCCCATTTTCAAGACATGGCTTTGTGATGTCACCTGGAAATCTCGCTATAAAGCATGCACAGTTATAGACCTTCATTGGGCGCGGCTAAATGGCCGAGTGCGGGCCGCTCATCATGCGTTTTGCTTTCACTCTTCAGGCGTTGCTGCTGTGAATCGGTGATGCGCTGCTACCTGCTTCTGCCTCAGTTTCGTCGGCACCAGTTCTAACGGCTACAAGAAGTGATGCGGATAAAGGACAAAACTACATCGGCATCGAGGCTTTCCCATTTTCAAGACATGGATTTGTGACGTCACCTGGAAATCCCGCTATAAAGCATGCACAGTTCCAGACCTTCTTCATTGGGCGCGGCGAAATGGCCGAGTGCGGGCCGCTCATCATGCGTTTTTCGTTCACCCTTCAGGCATTGCTGCGTTCAATCGGCGTTGCGCCGCTACCTGCTTCTGCCTCAGTTTCGTCGGCACCAGTTTTAACGGCTACAAGAACTGATGTGGATAAAGGACAAAACTACATCATCATCAAGGCTGTCCCATTTTCAAGACAAGGGTTTGAGACGTCACCTGGGAATCCCGCTATCGAGCATGCACCGTTCCAGACCTTCTTCATTGGCCGCGGCGAAAGGGCCGAGTGCGGGCCGCTCATCATGCGTTTTTCTTTCACCCTTCAGGCATTGCTGCTGTCAATCGGCGTTGCGCTGCTACCTTCTTCTGCCTCAGTTACGTCGGCACCAGTTTTAACGGCTACAAGAACTGATGTGGATAAAGGACAAAACTACATCGTCATCGAGGCTTTCCCATTTTCACGACATGGCTTTGTGCTGTCGCCTGGAAATCTCGCTATAAAGCATGCACAGTTATAGACCTTCTTCATTGGGCGCGGCGAAATGGCCGAGTGCGGGCCGCTCATCATGCGTTTTGCTTTCACTCTTCAGGCGTTGCTGCTGTGAATCGGTGATGCGCTGCTACCTGCTTCTGCCTCAGTTTCGTCGGCACCAGTTCTAACGGCTACAAGAACTGATGAGGATAAAGGACAAAACTACACGTCATCGAGGCTTTCCCATTTTGAAGACATGGCTTTGTGATGTCACCTGGAAATCTCGCTATAAAGCATGCACAGTTATAGACCTTCTTCATTGGGCGCGGCGAAATGGCCGAGTGCGGGCCGCTCATCATGCGTTTTGCTTTCACTCTTCAGGCGTTGCTGCTGTGAATCGGTGATGCGCTGCTACCTGCTTCTGCCTCAGTTTCGTCGGCACCAGTTCTAACGGCTACAAGAACTGATGAGGATAAAGGACAAAACTACGCGTCATCGAGACTTTCCCATTTTCAAGACATGGCTTTGTGATGTCACCTGGAAATCTCGCTATAAAGCATGCACAGTTATAGACCTTCTTCATTGGGCGCGGCAAAATGGCCGAGTGCGGGCCGCTCATCATGCGTTTTGCTTTCACTCTTCAGGCGTTGCTGCTGTGAATCGGTGATGCGCTGCTACCTGCTTCTGCCTCAGTTTCGTCGGCACCAGTTCTAACGGCGACAAGAGCTGATGAGGATAAAGGACAAAACTACACGTTATCGAGGCTTTCCCATTTTCAAGACATGGCTTTGTGATGTCACCTGGAAATCTCGCTATAAAGCATGCACAGTTATAGACCTTCTTCATTGGGCGTGGCGAAATGGCCGAGTGCGGGCCGCTCATCATGCGTTTTGCTTTCACTCTTCAGGCGTTGCTGCTGTGAATCGGTGATGCGCTGCTACCTGCTTCTGCCTCAGTTTCGTCGGCACCAGTTCTAACGGCTACAAGAACTGATGTGGATAAAGGACAAAACTACATCGTCATCGAGGCTTTCCCATTTTCAAGACATGGCTTTGTGATGTCACCTGGAAATCTCGCTATAAAGCATGCACAGTTATAGACCTTCATTGGGCGCGGCTAAATGGCCGAGTGCGGGCCGCTCATCATGCGTTTTGCTTTCACTCTTCAGGCGTTGCTGCTGTGAATCGGTGATGCGCTGCTACCTGCTTCTGCCTCAGTTTCGTCGGCACCAGTTCTAACGGCTTCAAGAAGTGATGCGGATAAAGGACAAAACTACATCGGCATCGAGGCTTTCCCATTTTCAAGACATGGATTTGTGACGTCACCTGGAAATCTCGCTATAAAGCATGCACAGTTATAGACCTTCTTCATTGGGCGCGGCGAAATGGCCGAGTGCGGGCCGCTCATCATGCGTTTTGCTTTCACTCTTCAGGCGTTGCTGCTGTGAATCGGTGATGCGCTGCTACCTGCTTCTGCCTCAGTTTCGTCGGCACCAGTTCTAACGGCGACAAGAGCTGATGAGGATAAAGGACAAAACTACACGTTATCGAGGCTTTCCCATTTTCAAGACATGGCTTTGTGATGTCACCTGGAAATCTCGCTATAAAGCATGCACAGTTATAGACCTTCTTCATTGGGCGTGGCGAAATGGCCGAGTGCGGGCCGCTCATCATGCGTTTTGCTTTCACTCTTCAGGCGTTGCTGCTGTGAATCGGTGATGCGCTGCTACCTGCTTCTGCCTCAGTTTCGTCGGCACCAGTTCTAACGGCTACAAGAACTGATGTGGATAAAGGACAAAACTACATCGTCATCGAGGCTTTCCCATTTTCAAGACATGGCTTTGTGATGTCACCTGGAAATCTCGCTATAAAGCATGCACAGTTATAGACCTTCATTGGGCGCGGCTAAATGGCCGAGTGCGGGCCGCTCATCATGCGTTTTGCTTTCACTCTTCAGGCGTTGCTGCTGTGAATCGGTGATGCGCTGCTACCTGCTTCTGCCTCAGTTTCGTCGGCACCAGTTCTAACGGCTTCAAGAAGTGATGCGGATAAAGGACAAAACTACATCGGCATCGAGGCTTTCCCATTTTCAAGACATGGATTTGTGACGTCACCTGGAAATCCCGCTATAAAGCATGCACAGTTCCAGACCTTCTTCATTGGGCGCGGCGAAATGGCCGAGTGCGGGCCGCTCATCATGCGTTTTTCGTTCACCCTTCAGGCATTGCTGCTGTCAATCGGCGTTGCGCCGCTACCTGCTTCTGCCTCAGTTTCGTCGGCACCAGTTTTAACGGCTACAAGAACTGATGTGGATAAAGGACAAAACTACATCATCATCAAGGCTGTCCCATTTTCAAGACAAGGGTTTGAGACGTCACCTGGGAATCCCGCTATCGAGCATGCACCGTTCCAGACCTTCTTCATTGGCCGCGGCGGAAGGGCCGAGTGCGGGCCGCTCATCATGCGTTTTTCTTTCACCCTTCAGGCATTGCTGCTGTCAATCGGCGTTGCGCTGCTACCTTCTTCTGCCTCAGTTACGTCGGCACCAGTTTTAACGGCTACAAGAACTGATGTGGATAAAGGACAAAACTACATCGTCATCGAGGCTTTCCCATTTTCACGACATGGCTTTGTGCTGTCGCCTGGAAATCTCGCTATAAAGCATGCACAGTTATAGACCTTCTTCATTGGGCGCGGCGAAATGGCCGAGTGCGGGCCGCTCATCATGCGTTTTGCTTTCACTCTTCAGGCGTTGCTGCTGTGAATCGGTGATGCGCTGCTACCTGCTTGTGCCTCAGTTTCGTCGGCACCAGTTCTAACGGCTACAAGAACTGATGAGGATAAAGGACAAAACTACACGTCATCGAGGCTTTCCCATTTTGAAGACATGGCTTTGTGATGTCACCTGGAAATCTCGCTATAAAGCATGCACAGTTATAGACCTTCTTCATTGGGCGCGGCGAAATGGCCGAGTGCGGGCCGCTCATCATGCGTTTTGCTTTCACTCTTCAGGCGTTGCTGCTGTGAATCGGTGATGCGCTGCTACCTGCTTCTGCCTCAGTTTCGTCGGCACCAGTTCTAACGGCTACAAGAACTGATGAGGATAAAGGACAAAACTACGCGTCATCGAGACTTTCCCATTTTCAAGACATGGCTTTGTGATGTCACCTGGAAATCTCGCTATAAAGCATGCACAGTTATAGACCTTCTTCATTGGGCGCGGCGAAATGGCCGAGTGCGGGCCGCTCATCATGCGTTTTGCTTTCACTCTTCAGGCGTTGCTGCTGTGAATCGGTGATGCGCTGCTACCTGCTTCTGCCTCAGTTTCGTCGGCACCAGTTCTAACGGCGAGAAGAGCTGATGAGGATAAAGGACAAAACTACACGTTATCGAGGCTTTCCCATTTTCAAGACATGGCTTTGTGATGTCACCTGGAAATCTCGCTATAAAGCATGCACAGTTATAGACCTTCTTCATTGGGCGTGGCGAAATGGCCGAGTGCGGGCCGCTCATCATGCGTTTTGCTTTCACTCTTCAGGCGTTGCTGCTGTGAATCGGTGATGCGCTGCTACCTGCTTCTGCCTCAGTTTCGTCGGCACCAGTTCTAACGGCTACAAGAACTGATGTGGATAAAGGACAAAACTACATCGTCATCGAGGCTTTCCCATTTTCAAGACATGGCTTTGTGATGTCACCTGGAAATCTCGCTATAAAGCATGCACAGTTATAGACCTTCATTGGGCGCGGCTAAATGGCCGAGTGCGGGCCGCTCATCATGCGTTTTGCTTTCACTCTTCAGGCGTTGCTGCTGTGAATCGGTGATGCGCTGCTACCTGCTTCTGCCTCAGTTTCGTAGGCACCAGTTCTAACGGCTTCAAGAAGTGATGCGGATAAAGGACAAAACTACATCGGCATCGAGGCTTTCCCATTTTCAAGACATGGATTTGTGACGTCACCTGGAAATCTCGCTATAAAGCATGCACAGTTATAGACCTTCTTCATTGGGCGCGGCGAAATGGCCGAGTGCGGGCCGCTCATCATGCGTTTTGCTTTCACTCTTCAGGCGTTGCTGCTGTGAATCGGTGATGCGCTGCTACCTGCTTCTGCCTCAGTTTCGTCGGCACCAGTTCTAACGGCGACAAGAGCTGATGAGGATAAAGGACAAAACTACACGTTATCGAGGCTTTCCCATTTTCAAGACATGGCTTTGTGATGTCACCTGGAAATCTCGCTATAAAGCATGCACAGTTATAGACCTTCTTCATTGGGCGTGGCGAAATGGCCGAGTGCGGGCCGCTCATCATGCGTTTTGCTTTCACTCTTCAGGCGTTGCTGCTGTGAATCGGTGATGCGCTGCTACCTGCTTCTGCCTCAGTTTCGTCGGCACCAGTTCTAACGGCTACAAGAACTGATGTGGATAAAGGACAAAACTACATCGTCATCGAGGCTTTCCCATTTTCAAGACATGGCTTTGTGATGTCACCTGGAAATCTCGCTATAAAGCATGCACAGTTATAGACCTTCATTGGGCGCGGCTAAATGGCCGAGTGCGGGCCGCTCATCATGCGTTTTGCTTTCACTCTTCAGGCGTTGCTGCTGTGAATCGGTGATGCGCTGCTACCTGCTTCTGCCTCAGTTTCGTCGGCACCAGTTCTAACGGCTTCAAGAAGTGATGCGGATAAAGGACAAAACTACATCGGCATCGAGGCTTTCCCATTTTCAAGACATGGATTTGTGACGTCACCTGGAAATCCCGCTATAAAGCATGCACAGTTCCAGACCTTCTTCATTGGGCGCGGCGAAATGGCCGAGTGCGGGCCGCTCATCATGCGTTTTTCGTTGACCCTTCAGGCATTGCTGCTGTCAATCGGCGTTGCGCCGCTACCTGCTTCTGCCTCAGTTTCGTCGGCACCAGTTTTAACGGCTACAAGAACTGATGTGGATAAAGGACAAAACTACATCATCATCAAGGCTGTCCCATTTTCAAGACAAGGGTTTGTGACGTCACCTGGGAATCCCGCTATCGAGCATGCACCGTTCCAGACCTTCTTCATTGGCCGCGGCGAAAGGGGCGAGTGCGGGCCGCTCATCATGCGTTTTTCTTTCACCCTTCAGGCATTGCTGCTGTCAATCGGCGTTGCGCTGCTACCTTCTTCTGCCTCAGTATCGTCGGCACCAGTTTTAACGGCTACAGGAACTGATGTGGATAAAGGACAAAACTACATCGTCATCGAGGCTTTCCCATTTTCACGACATGGCTTTGTGCTGTCGCCTGGAAATCTCGCTATAAAGCATGCACAGTTATAGACCTTCTTCATTGGGCGCGGCGAAATGGCCGAGTGCGGGCCGCTCATCATGCGTTTTGCTTTCACTCTTCAGGCGTTGCTGCTGTGAATCGGTGATGCGCTGCTACCTGCTGCTGCCTCAGTTTCGTCGGCACCAGTTCTAACGGCTACAAGAACTGATGGGGATAAAGGACAAAACTACATCGGCATCGAGGCTTTCCCATTTTCAAGACATGGCTTTGTGATGTCACCTAGAAATCTCGCTATAAAGCATGCACAGTTATAGACCTTCTTCATTGGGCGCGGCGAAATGGCCGAGTGCGGGCCGCTCATCATGCGTTTTGCTTTCACTCTTCAGGCGTTGCTGCTGTGAATCGGTGATGCGCTGCTACCTGCTTCTGCCTCAGTTTCGTCGGCACCAGTTCTAACGGCAACAAGAACTGATGTGGATAAAGGACAAAACTACATCGGCATCGAGGCTTTCCCATTTTCAAGACATGGCTTTGTGATGTCACCTGGAAATCTCGCTATAAACATGCACAGTTATAGACCTTCTTCATTGGGCGCGGCGAAATGGCCGAGTGCGGGCCGCTCATCATGCGTTTTGCTTTCAGTCTTCAGGCGTTGCTGCTGTGAATCGGTGATGCGCTGCTACCTGCTTCTGCCTCAGTTTCGTCGGCACCAGTTCTAACGGTTACAAGAACTGATGTGGATAAAGGACAAAACTACATCGGCATCGAGGCTTTCCCATTTTCAAGACATGGCTTTGTGATGTCACCTTGAAATCTCGCTATAAAGCATGCACAGCTATAGACCTTCATTGGGCGCGGCGAAATGGCCGAGTGCGGGCCGCTCATCATGGGTTTGGTTTCACTCTTCAGGCGTTGCTGCTGTGAATCGGTGATGCGCTGCTACCTTCTTCTGCCTCAGTTACGTCGGCACCAGTTTTAACGGCTGCAAGAACTGATGTGGATAAAGGAGAAAACTACATCGTCATCGAGGCTTTCCCATTTTCACGACATGGCTTTGTGATGTCGCCTGGAAATCTCGCTATAAAGCATGCACAGTTATAGACCTTCTTCATTGGGCGCGGCGAAATGGCCGAGTGCGGGCCGCTCATCATGCGTTTTTCGTTCACCCTTCAGGCATTGCTGCTGTCAATCGGCGTTGCGCCGCTACCTGCTTCTGCCTCAGTTTCGTCGGCACCAGTTTTAACGGCTACAAGAACTGATGTGGATAAAGGACAAAACTACATCATCATCAAGGCTGTCCCATTTTCAAGACAAGGGTTTGTGACGTCACCTGGGAATCCCGCTATCGAGCATGCACCGTTCCAGACCTTCTTCATTGGCCGCGGCGAAAGGGCCGAGTGCGGGCCGCTCATCATGCGTTTTTCTTTCACCCTTCAGGCATTGCTGCTGTCAATCGGCGTTGCGCTGCTACCTTCTTCTGCCTCAGTATCGTCGGCACCAGTTTTAACGGCTACAAGAACTGATGTGGATAAAGGACAAAACTACATCGTCATCGAGGCTTTCCCATTTTCACGACATGGCTTTGTGCTGTCGCCTGGAAATCTCGCTATAAAGCATGCACAGTTATAGACCTTCTTCATTGGGCGCGGCGAAATGGCCGAGTGCGGGCCGCTCATCATGCGTTTTGCTTTCACTCTTCAGGCGTTGCTGCTGTGAATCGGTGATGCGCTGCTACCTGCTTCTGCCTCAGTTTCGTCGGCACCAGTTCTAACGGCTACAAGAACTGATGGGGATAAAGGACAAAACTACATCGGCATCGAGGCTTTCCCATTTTCAAGACATGGCTTTGTGATGTCACCTAGAAATCTCGCTATAAAGCATGCACAGTTATAGACCTTCTTCATTGGGCGCGGCGAAATGGCCGAGTGCGGGCCGCTCATCATGCGTTTTGCTTTCACTCTTCAGGCGTTGCTGCTGTGAATCGGTGATGCGCTGCTACCTGCTTCTGCCTCAGTTTCGTCGGCACCAGTTCTAACGGCAACAAGAACTGATGTGGATAAAGGACAAAACTACATCGGCATCGAGGCTTTCCCATTTTCAAGACATGGCTTTGTGATGTCACCTGGAAATCTCGCTATAAACATGCACAGTTATAGACCTTCTTCATTGGGCGCGGCGAAATGGCCGAGTGCGGGCCGCTCATCATGCGTTTTGCTTTCAGTCTTCAGGCGTTGCTGCTGTGAATCGGTGATGCGCTGCTACCTGCTTCTGCCTCAGTTTCGTCGGCACCAGTTCTAACGGTTACAAGAACTGATGTGGATAAAGGACAAAACTACATCGGCATCGAGGCTTTCCCATTTTCAAGACATGGCTTTGTGATGTCACCTTGAAATCTCGCTATAAAGCATGCACAGCTATAGACCTTCATTGGGCGCGGCGAAATGGCCGAGTGCGGGCCGCTCATCATGGGTTTGGTTTCACTCTTCAGGCGTTGCTGCTGTGAATCGGTGATGCGCTGCTACCTTCTTCTGCCTCAGTTACGTCGGCACCAGTTTTAACGGCTGCAAGAACTGATGTGGATAAAGGAGAAAACTACATCGTCATCGAGGCTTTCCCATTTTCACGACATGGCTTTGTGATGTCGCCTGGAAATCTCGCTATAAAGCATGCACAGTTATAGACCTTCTTCATTGGGCGCGGCGAAATGGCCGAGGGCGGGCCGCTCATCATGCGTTTTGCTTTCACTCTTCAGGCGTTGCTGCTGTGAATCGGTGATGCGCTGCTACCTGCTTCTGCCTCAGTTACGTTGGCACCAGTTTTAACGGCTACAAGAACTGATGTGGATAAAGGACAAAACTACATCATCATCAAGGCTGTCCCATTTTCAAGACAAGGGTTTGTGACGTCACCTGGGAATCCCGCTATCGGGCATGCACAGTTCCAGACCTTCTTCATTGGCCGCGGCGAAAGGGCCGAGTGCGGGCCGCTCATCATGCGTTTTTCTTTCACCCTTCAGGCATTGCTGCTGTCAATCGGCGTTGCGCTGCTACCTTCTTCTGCCTCAGTTACGTCGGCACCAGTTTTAACGGCTACAAGAACTGATGTGGATAAAGGACAAAACTACATCGTCATCGAGGCTTTCCCATTTTCACGACATGGCTTTGTGATGTCGCCTGGAAATCTCGCTATAAAGCATGCACAGTTATAGACCTTCTTCATTGGGCGCGGCGAAATGGCCGAGTGCGGGCCGCTCATCATGCGTTTTGCTTTCACTCTTTAGGCGTTGCTGCTGTGAATCGGTGATGCGCTGCTACCTGCTTCTGCCTCAGTTTCGTCGGCACCAGTTCTAACGGCTACAAAAACTGATGTGGATAAAGGACAAAACTACATCGGCATCGAGGCTTTCCCATTTTCAAGACATGGCTTTGTGATGTCACCTGGAAATCTCGCTATAAAGCATGCACAGTTATAGACCTTCTTCATTGGGCGCGGCGAAATGGCCGAGGGCGGGCCGCTCATCATGCGTTTTGCTTTCACTCTTCAGGCGTTGCTGCTGTGAATCGGTGATGCGCTGCTACCTGCTTCTGCCTCAGTTTCGTCGGCACCAGTTCTAACGGCTACAAGAACTGATGTGGATAAAGGACAAAACTACATCGGCATCGAGGCTTTCCCATTTTCAAGACATGGCTTTGTGATGTCACCTTGAAATCTCGCTATAAAGCATGCACATCTATAGACCTTCATTGGGCGCGGCGAAATGGCCGAGTGCGGGCCGCTCATCATGCGTTTTGCTTTCACTCTTCAGGCGTTGCTGCTGTGAATCGGTGATGCGCTGCTACCTTCTTCTGCCTCAGTTACGTCGGCACCAGTTTTAACGGCTACAAGAACTGATGTGGATAAAGGACAAAACTACATCGTCATCGAGGCTTTCCCATTTTCACGACATGGCTTTGTGATGTCGCCTGGAAATCTCGCTATAAAGCATGCACAGTTATAGACCTTCTTCATTGGGCGCGGCGAAATGGCCGAGGGCGGGCCGCTCATCATGCGTTTTGCTTTCACTCTTCAGGCGTTGCTGCTGTGAATCGGTGATGCGCTGCTACCTGCTTCTGCCTCAGTTTCGTCGGCACCAGTTCTAACGGCTACAAGAACTGATGTGGATAAAGGACAAAACTACATCGGCATCGAGGCTTTCCCATTTTCAAGACATGGCTTTGTGATGTCACCTAGAAATCTCGCTATAAAGCATGCACAGTTATAGACCTTCTTCATTGGGCGCGGCGAAATGGCCGAGTGTGGGCCGCTCATCATGCGTTTTGCTTTCACTCTTCAGGCGTTGCTGCTGTGAATCGGTGATGCGCTGCTACCTGCTTCTGCCTCAGTTTCGTCGGCACCAGTTCTAACGGCTACAAGAACTGATGTGGATAAAGGACAAAACTACATCGGCATCGAGGCTTTCCCATTTTCAAGACATGGCTTTGTGATGTCACCTGGAAATCTCGCTATAAAGCATGCACAGTTATAGAACTTCTTCATTGGGCGCGGCGAAATGGCCGAGTGCGGGCCGCTCATCATGCGTTTTGCTTTCACTCTTCAGGCGTTGCTGCTGTGAATCGGTGATGCGCTGCTACCTGCTTCTGCCTCAGTTTCGTCGGCACCAGTTCTAATGGCTACAAGAACTGATGAGGATAAAGGACAAAACTACACGTCATCGAGGCTTTCCCATTTTCAAGACATGGCTTTGTGATGTCACCTGGAAATCTCGCTATAAAGCATGCACAGTTATAGACCTTCTTCATTGGGCGCGGCGAAATGGCCGAGTGCGGGCCGCTCATCATGCGTTTTGCTTTCACTCTTCAGGCGTTGCTGCTGTGAATCGGTGATGCGCTGCTACCTGCTTCTGCCTCAGTTTCGTCGGCACCAGTTCTAACGGCTACAAGAACTGATGTGGATAAAGGACAAAACTACATCGTCATCGAGGCTTTCCCATTTTCAAGACATGGCTTTGTGATGTCACCTGGAAATCTCGCTATAAAGCATGCACAGTTATAGACCTTCTTCATTGGGCGCGGCGAAATGGCCGAGTGCGGGCCGCTCATCATGCGTTTTGCTTTCACTCTTCAGGCGTTGCTGCTGTGAATCGGTGATGCGCTGCTACCTGCTTCTGCCTCAGTTTCATCGGCACCAGGTCTAACGGCTACAAGAACTGATGTGGATAAAGGACAAAACTACATCGGCATCGAGGCTTTCCCATTTTCAAGACATGGCTTTGTGATGTCACCTGGAAATCTCGCTATAAAGCATGCACAGTTATAGACCTTCTTCATTGGGCGCGGCGAAATGGCCGAGTGCGGGCCGCTCATCATGCGTTTTGCTTTCACTCTTCAGGCGTTGCTGCTGTGAATCAGTGATGCGCTGCTACCTGCTTCTGCCTCAGTTTCGTCGGCACCAGTTCTAACGGCTACAAGAACTGATGTGGATAAAGGACAAAACTACATCGTCATCGAGGCTTTCCCATTTTCAAGACATGGCTTTGTGATGTCACCTGGAAATCTCGCTATAAAGCATGCACAGTTATAGACCTTCATTGGGCGCGGCTAAATGGCCGAGTGCGGGCCGCTCATCATGCGTTTTGCTTTCACTCTTCAGGCGTTGCTGCTGTGAATCGGTGATGCGCTGCTACCTGCTTCTGCCTCAGTTTCGTCAGCACCAGTTCTAACGGCTACAAGAAGTGATGCGGATAAAGGACAAAACTACATCGGCATCGAGGCTTTCCCATTTTCAAGACATGGATTTGTGACGTCACCTGGAAATCCCGCTATAAAGCATGCACAGTTCCAGACCTTCTTCATTGGGTGCGGCGAAATGGCCGAGTGCGGGCCGCTCATCATGCGTTTTTCGTTCACTCTTCAGGCGTTGCTGCTGTGAATCGGTGATGCGCTGCTACCTGCTTCTGCCTCAGTTTCGTCGGCACCAGTTCTAACGGCTACAAAAACTGATGTGGATAAAGGACAAAACTACATCGGCATCGAGGCTTTCCCATTTTCAAGACATGGCTTTGTGATGTCGCCTGGAAATCTCGCTATAAAGCATGCACAGTTATAGACCTTCTGCATTGGGCGCGGCGAAATGGCCGAGTGCGGGCCGCTCATCATGCGTTTTGCTTTCACTCTTCAGGCGTTGCTGCTGTGAATCGGTGATGCGCTGCTACCTGCTTCTGCCTCAGTTTCGTCGGCACCAGTTCTAACGGCTACAAGAACTGAGGTGGATAAAGGACAAAACTACATCGTCATCGAGGCTTTCCCATTTTCAAGACATGGCTTTGTGATGTCACCTTGAAATCTCGCTATAAAGCATGCACAGTTATAGACCTTCATTGGGCGCGGCGAAATGGCCGAGTGCATGCCGCTCATCATGCGTTTTTCTTTCACCCTTCAGGCATTGCTGCTGTGAATCGGTGATGCGCTGCTACCTGCTTCTGCCTCAGTTTCGTCGGCACCAGTTCTAACGGCTACAAGAACTGATGTGGATAAGGGACAAAACTACATCGGCATCGAGGCTTTCCCATTTTCAAGACATGGCTTTGTGATGTCACCTGGAAATCTCGCTATAAAGCATGCACAGTTATAGACCTTCTTCATTGGGCGCGGCGAAATGGCCGAGTGCGGGCCGCTCATCATGCGTTTTGCTTTCACTCTTCAGGCGTTGCTGCTGTGAATCGGTGATGCGCTGCTACCTGCTTCTGCCTCAGTTTCGTCGGCACCAGTTCTAACGGCTACAAGAGCTGATGAGGATAAAGGACAAAACTACACGTTATCTAGGCTTTCCCATTTTCAAGACATGGCTTTGTGATGTCACCTGGAAATCTCGCTATAAAGCATGCACAGTTATAGACCTTCTTCATTGGGCGCGGCGAAATGGCCGAGTGCGGGCCGCTCATCATGCGTTTTGCTTTCACTCTTCAGGCGTTGCTGCTGTGAATCGGTGATGCGCTGCTACCTGCTTCTGCCTCAGTTTCGTCGGCACCAGTTCTAACGGCTACAAGAACTGATGTGGATAAAGGACAAAACTACATCGTCATCGAGGCTTTCCCATTTTCAAGACATGGCTTTGTGATGTCACCTGGAAATCTCGCTATAAAGCATGCACAGTTATAGACCTTCATTGGGCGCGGCTAAATGGCCGAGTGCGGGCCGCTCATCATGCGTTTTGCTTTCACTCTTCAGGCGTTGCTGCTGTGAATCGGTGATGCGCTGCTACCTGCTTCTGCCTCAGTTTCGTCGGCACCAGTTCTAACGGCTACAAGAAGTGATGCGGATAAAGGACAAAACTACATCGGCATCGAGGCTTTCCCATTTTCAAGACATGGCTTTGTGATGTCGCCTGGAAATCTCGCTATAAAGCATGCACAGTTATAGACCTTCTGCATTGGGCGCGGCGAAATGGCCGAGTGCGGGCCGCTCATCATGCGTTTTGCTTTCACTCTTCAGGCGTTGCTGCTGTGAATCGGTGATGCGCTGCTACCTGCTTCTGCCTCAGTTTCGTCGGCACCAGTTCTAACGGCTACAAGAACTGAGGTGGATAAAGGACAAAACTACATCGGCATCGAGGCTTTCCCATTTTCAAGACATGGCTTTGTGATGTCACCTTGAAATCTCGCTATAAAGCATGCACAGTTATAGACCTTCATTGGGCGCGGCGAAATGGCCGAGTGCGGGCCGCTCATCATGCGTTTTTCTTTCACCCTTCAGGCATTGCTGCTGTCAATCGGCGTTGCGCTGCTACCTTCTTCTGCCTCAGTTACGTCGGCACCAGTTTTAACGGCTACAAGAACTGATGTGGATAAAGGACAAAACTACATCGTCATCGAGGCTTTCCCATTTTCACGACATGGCTTTGTGATGTCGCCTGGAAATCTCGCTATAAAGCATGCACAGTTATAGACCTTCTTCATTGGGCGCGGCGAAATGGCCGAGTGCGGGCCGCTCATCATGCGTTTTGCTTTCACTCTTCAGGCGTTGCTGCTGTGAATCGGTGATGCGCTGCTACCTGCTTCTGCCTCAGTTTCGTAGGCACCAGTTCTAACGGCTAGAAGAACTGATGTGGATAAAGGACAAAACTACATCGGCATCGAGGCTTTCCCATTTTCAAGACATGGCTTTGTGATGTCACCTGGAAATCTCGCTATAAAGCATGCACAGTTATAGACCTTCTTCATTGGGCGCGGCGAAATGGCCGAGTGCGGGCCGCTCATCATGCGTTTTGCTTTCACTCTTCAGGCGTTGCTGCTGTGAATCGGTGATGCGCTGCTACCTGCTTCTGCCTCAGTTTCGTCGGCACCAGTTCTAACGGCTACAAGAACTGATGTGGATAAAGGACAAAACTACATCGTCATCGAGGCCTTCCCATTTTCAAGACATGGCTTCGTGATGTCACCTGGAAATCTCGCTATAAAGCATGCACAGTTATAGACCTTCTTCATTGGGCGCGGCGAAATGGCCGAGTGCGGGCCGCTCATCATGCGTTTTGCTTTCACTCTTCAGGCGTTGCTGCTGTGAATCGGTGATGCGCTGCTACCTTCTTCTGCCTCAGTTTCATCGGCACCAGGTCTAACGGCTACAAGAACTGATGTGGATAAAGGACAAAACTACATCGGCATCGAGGCTTTCCCATTTTCAAGACATGGCTTTGTGATGTCACCTGGAAATCTCGCTATAAAGCATGCACAGTTATAGACCTTCTTCATTGGGCGCGGCGAAATGGCCGAGTGCGGGCCGCTCATCATGCGTTTTGCTTTCACTCTTCAGGCGTTGCTGCTGTGAATCGGTGATGCGCTGCTACCTGCTTCTGCCTCAGTTTCATCGGCACCAGGTCTAACGGCTACAAGAACTGATGTGGATAAAGGACAAAACTACATCGTCATCGAGGCTTTCCCATTTTCAAGACATGGCTTTGTGATGTCACCTGGAAATCTCGCTATAAAGCATGCACAGTTATAGACCTTCTTCATTGGGCGCGGCGAAATGGCCGAGTGCGGGCCGCTCATCATGCGTTTTGCTTTCACTCTTCAGGCGTTGCTGCTGTGAATCGGTGATGCGCTGCTACCTGCTTCTGCCTCAGTTTCGTCGGCACCAGTTCTAACGGCTACAAGAAGTGATGCGGATAAAGGACAAAACTACATCGGCATCGAGGCTTTCCCATTTTCAAGACATGGATTTGTGACGTCACCTGGAAATCCCGCTATAAAGCATGCACAGTTCCAGACCTTCTTCATTGGGCGCGGCGAAATGGCCGAGTGCGGGCCGCTCATCATGCGTTTTTCGTTCACTCTTCAGGCGTTGCTGCTGTGAATCGGTGATGCGCTGCTACCTGCTTCTGCCTCAGTTTCGTCGGCACCAGTTCTAACGGCTACAAAAACTGATGTGGATAAAGGACAAAACTACATCGGCATCGAGGCTTTCCCATTTTCAAGACATGGCTTTGTGATGTCGCCTGGAAATCTCGCTATAAAGCATGCACAGTTATAGACCTTCTGCATTGGGCGCGGCGAAATGGCCGAGTGCGGGCCGCTCATCATGCGTTTTGCTTTCACTCTTCAGGCGTTGCTGCTGTGAATCGGTGATGCGCTGCTACCTGCTTCTGCCTCAGTTTCGTCGGCACCAGTTCTAACGGCTACAAGAACTGAGGTGGATAAAGGACAAAACTACATCGGCATCGAGGCTTTCCCATTTTCAAGACATGGCTTTGTGATGTCACCTTGAAATCTCGCTATAAAGCATGCACAGTTATAGACCTTCATTGGGCGCGGCGAAATGGCCGAGTGCGGGCCGCTCATCATGCGTTTTTCTTTCACCCTTCAGGCATTGCTGCTGTCAATCGGCGTTGCGCTGCTACCTTCTTCTGCCTCAGTTACGTCGGCACCAGTTGTAACGGCTACAAGAACTGATGTGGATAAAGGACAAAACTACATCGTCATCGAGGCTTTCCCATTTTCACGACATGGCTTTGTGATGTCGCCTGGAAATCTCGCTATAAAGCATGCACAGTTATAGACCTTCTTCATTGGGCGCGGCGAAATGGCCGAGTGCGGGCCGCTCATCATGCGTTTTGCTTTCACTCTTCAGGCGTTGCTGCTGTGAATCGGTGATGCGCTGCTACCTGCTTCTGCCTCAGTTTCGTCGGCACCAGTTCTAACGGCTACAAGAGCTGATGAGGATAAAGGACAAAACTACACGTTATCTAGGCTTTCCCATTTTCAAGACATGGCTTTGTGATGTCACCTGGAAATCTCGCTATAAAGCATGCACAGTTATAGACCTTCTTCATTGGGCGCGGCGAAATGGCCGAGTGCGGGCCGCTCATCATGCGTTTTGCTTTCACTCTTCAGGCGTTGCTGCTGTGAATCGGTGATGCGCTGCTACCTGCTTCTGCCTGAGTTTCGTCGGCACCAGTTCTAACGGCTACAAGAACTGATGTGGATAAAGGACAAAACTACATCGTCATCGAGGCTTTCCCATTTTCAAGACATGGCTTTGTGATGTCACCTGGAAATCTCGCTATAAAGCATGCACAGTTATAGACCTTCATTGGGCGCGGCTAAATGGCCGAGTGCGGGCCGCTCATCATGCGTTTTGCTTTCACTCTTCAGGCGTTGCTGCTGTGAATCGGTGATGCGCTGCTACCTGCTTCTGCCTCAGTTTCGTCGGCACCAGTTCTAACGGCTACAAGAAGTGATGCGGATAAAGGACAAAACTACATCGGCATCGAGGCTTTCCCATTTTCAAGACATGGATTTGTGACGTCACCTGGAAATCCCGCTATAAAGCATGCACAATTCCAGACCTTCTTCATTGGGCGCGGCGAAATGGCCGAGTGCGGGCCGCTCATCATGCGTTTTGCTTTCAGTCTTCAGGCGTTGCTGCTGTGAATCGGTGATGCGCTGCTACCTGCTTCTGCCTCAGTTTCGTCGGCACCAGTTCTAACGGCTACAAGAACTGATGTGGATAAAGGACAAAACTACATCGGCATCGAGGCTTTCCCATTTTCAAGACATGGCTTTGTGATGTCACCTGGAAATCTCGCTATAAAGCATGCACAGTTATAGACCTTCATTGCGCGCGGCGAAATGGCCGAGTGCGGGCCGCTCATCATGCGTTTTGCTTTCACTCTTCAGGCGTTGCTGCTGTGAATCGGTGATGCGCTGCTACCTGCTTCTGCCTCAGTTTCGTCGGCACCAGTTCTAACGGCTACAAGAACTGATGTGGATAAAGGACAAAACTACATCGGCATCGAGGCTTTCCCATTTTCAAGACATGGCTTTGTGATGTCACCTGGAAATCTCGCTATAAAGCATGCACAGTTATTGAACTTCTTCATTGGGCGCGGCGAAATGGCCGAGTGCGGGCCGCTCATCATGCGTTTTGCTTTCACTCTTCAGGCGTTGCTGCTGTGAATCGGTGATGCGCTGCTACCTGCTTCTGCCTCAGTTTCGTCGGCACCAGTTCTAACGGCTACAAGAACTGATGAGGATAAAGGACAAAACTACACGTCATCGAGGCTTTCCCATTTTCAAGACATGGCTTTGTGATGTCACCTGGAAATCTCGCTATAAAGCATGCACAGTTATAGACCTTCTTCATTGGGCGCGGCGAAATGGCCGAGTGCGGGCCGCTCATCATGCGTTTTGCTTTCACTCTTCAGGCGTTGCTGCTGTGAATCGGTGATGCGCTGCTACCTGCTTCTGCCTCAGTTTCGTCGGCACCAGTTCTAACGGCTACAAGAACTGATGTGGATAAAGGACAAAACTACATCGTCATCGAGGCTTTCCCATTTTCAAGACATGGCTTTGTGATGTCACCTGGAAATCTCGCTATAAAGCATGCACAGTTATAGACCTTCTTCATTGGGCGCGGCGAAATGGCCGAGTGCGGGCCGCTCATCATGCGTTTTGCTTTCACTCTTCAGGCGTTGCTGCTGTGAATCGGTGATGCGCTGCTACCTGCTTCTGCCTCAGTTTCGTCGGCACCAGTTCTAACGGCTACAAGAACTGATGTGGATAAGGGACAAAACTACATCGGCATCGAGGCTTTCCCATTTTCAAGACATGGCTTTGTGATGTCACCTGGAAATCTCGCTATAAAGCATGCACAGTTATAGACCTTCTTCATTGGGCGCGGCGAAATGGCCGAGTGCGGGCCGCTCATCATGCGTTTTGCTTTCACTCTTCAGGCGTTGCTGCTGTGAATCGGTGATGCGCTGCTACATGCTTCTGCCTCAGTTTCGTCGGCACCAGTTCTAACGGCTACAAGAACTGATGAGGATAAAGGACAAAACTACACGTCATCGAGGCTTTCCCATTTTCAAGACAGGGCTTTGTGATGTCACCTGGAAATCTCGCTATAAAGCATGCACAGTTATAGACCTTCTTCATTGGGCGCGGCGAAATGGCCGAGTGCGGGCCACTCATGCGTTTTGCTTTCACTCTTCAGGCGTTGCTGCTGTGAATCGGTGATGCGCTGCTACCTGCTTCTGCCTCAGTTTCGTCGGCACCAGTTCTAACGGCTACAAGAACTGATGTGGATAAAGGACAAAACTACATCGTCATCGAGGCTTTCCCATTTTCAAGACATGGCTTTGTGATGTCACCTGGAAATCTCGCTATAAAGCATGCACAGTTATAGACCTTCATTGGGCGCGGCTAAATGGCCGAGTGCGGGCCGCTCATCATGCGTTTTGCTTTCACTCTTCAGGCGTTGCTGCTGTGAATCGGTGATGCGCTGCTACCTGCTTCTGCCTCAGTTTCGTCGGCACCAGTTCTAACGGGTACAAGAAGTGATGCGGATAAAGGAAAAAACTACATCGGCATCGAGGCTTTCCCATTTTCAAGACATGGATTTGTGACGTCACCTGGAAATCCCGCTATAAAGCATGCACTGTTCCAGACCTTCTTCATTGGGCGCGGCGAAATGGCCGAGTGCGGGCCGCTCATCATGCGTTTTTCGTTCACCCTTCAGGCATTGCTGCTGTCAATCGGCGTTGCGCCGCTACCTGCTTCTGCCTCAGTTTCGTCGGCACCAGTTTTAACGGCTACAAGAACTGATGTGGATAAAGGACAAAACTACATCGTCATCGAGGCTTTCCCATTTTCACGACATGGCGTTGTGATGTCGCCTGGAAATCTCGCTATAAAGAATGCACAGTTATAGACCTTCTTCATTGGGCGCGGCGAAATGGCCGAGTGCGGGCCGCTCATCATGCGTTTTGCTTTCACTCTTCAGGCGTTGCTGCTGTGAATCGGTGATGCGCTGCTACCTGCTTCTGCCTCAGTTTCGTCGGCACCAGTTCTAACGGCTACAAGAACTGATGGGGATAAAGGAGAAAACTACATCGGCATCGAGGCTTTCCCATTTTCAAGACATGGCTTTGTGATGTCACCTGGAAATCTCGCTATAAAGCATGCACAGTTATAGACCTTCTTCATTGGGCGCGGCGAAATGGCCGAGTGCGGGCCGCTCATCATGCGTTTTGCTTTCACTCTTCAGGCGTTGCTGCTGTGAATCGGTGATGCGCTGCTACCTGCTTCGGCCTCAGTTTCGTCGGCACCAGTTCTAACGGCAACAAGAACTGATGTGGATAAAGGACAAAACTACATCGGCATCGAGGCTTTCCCATTTTCAAGACATGGCTTTGTGATGTCACCTGGAAATCTCGCTACAAACATGCACAGTTATAGACCTTCTTCATTGGGCGCGGCGAAATGGCCGAGTGCGGGCCGCTCATCATGCGTTTTGCTTTCAGTCTTCAGGCGTTGCTGCTGTGAATCGGTGATGCGCTGCTACCTGCTTCTGCCTCAGTTTCGTCGGCACCAGTTCTAACGGCTACAAGAACTGATGTGGATAAAGGACAAAACTACATCGGCATCGAGGCTTTCCCATTTTCAAGACATGGCTTTGTGATGTCACCCGAAATCTCGCTATAAAGCATGCACAGTTATAGACCTTCATTGCGCGCGGCGAAATGGCCGAGTGCGGGCCGCTCATCATGCGTTTTGCTTTCACTCTTCAGGCGTTGCTGCTGTGAATCGGTGATGCGCTGCTACCTGCTTCTGCCTCAGTTTCGTCGGCACCAGTTCTAACGGCTACAAGAACTGATGTGGATAAAGGACAAAACTACATCGGCATCGAGGCTTTCCCATTTTCAAGACATGGCTTTGTGATGTCACCTGGAAATCTCGCTATAAAGCATGCACAGTTATTGAACTTCTTCATTGGGCGCGGCGAAATGGCCGAGTGCGGGCCGCTCATCATGCGTTTTGCTTTCACTGTTCAGGCGTTGCTGCTGTGAATCGGTGATGCGCTGCTACCTGCTTCTGCCTCAGTTTCGTCGGCACCAGTTCTAACGGCTACAAGAACTGATGAGGATAAAGGACAAAACTACACGTCATCGAGGCTTTCCCATTTTCAAGACATGGCTTTGTGATGTCACCTGGAAATCTCGCTATAAAGCATGCACAGTTATAGACCTTCTTCATTGGGCGCGGCGAAATGGCCGAGTGCGGGCCGCTCATCATGCGTTTTGCTTTCACTCTTCAGGCGTTGCTGCTGTGAATCGGTGATGCGCTGCTACCTGCTTCTGCCTCAGTTTCGTCGGCACCAGTTCTAACGGCTACAAGAACTGATGTGGATAAAGGACAAAACTACATCGTCATCGAGGCTTTCCCATTTTCAAGACATGGCTTTGTGATGTCACCTGGAAATCTCGCTATAAAGCATGCACAGTTATAGACCTTCTTCATTGGGCGCGGCGAAATGGCCGAGTGCGGGCCGCTCATCATGCGTTTTGCTTTCACTCTTCAGGCGTTGCTGCTGTGAATCGGTGATGCGCTGCTACCTGCTTCTGCCTCAGTTTCGTCGGCACCAGGTCTAACGGCTACAAGAACTGATGTGGATAAAGGACAAAACTACATCGGCATTGAGGCTTTCCCATTTTCAAGACATGGCTTTGTGATGTCACCTGGAAATCTCGCTATAAAGCATGCACAGTTATAGACCTTCTTCATTGGGCGCGGCGAAATGGCCGAGTGCGGGCCGCTCATCATGCGTTTTGCTTTCACTCTTCAGGCGTTGCTGCTGTGAATCGGTGATGCGCTGCTACCTGCTTCTGCCTCAGTTTCGTCGGCACCAGTTCTAACGGCTACAAGAGCTGATGTGGATAAGGGACAAAACTACATCGGCATCGAGGCTTTCCCATTTTCAAGACATGGCTTTGTGATGTCACCTGGAAATCTCGCTATAAAGCATGCACAGTTATAGACCTTCTTCATTGGGCGCGGCGAAATGGCCGAGTGCGGGCCGCTCATCATGCGTTTTGCTTTCACTCTTCAGGCGTTGCTGCTGTGAATCGGTGATGCGCTGCTACATGCTTCTGCCTCAGTTTCGTCGGCACCAGTTCTAACGGCTACAAGAACTGATGAGGATAAAGGACAAAACTACACGTCATCGAGGCTTTCCCATTTTCAAGATAGGGCTTTGTGATGTCACCTGGAAATCTCGCTATAAAGCATGCACAGTTATAGACCTCCTTCATTGGGCGCGGCGAAATGGCCGAGTGCGGGCCACTCATGCGTTTTGCTTTCACTCTTCAGGCGTTGCTGCTGTGAATCGGTGATGCGCTGCTACCTGCTTCTGCCTCAGTTTCGTCGGCACCAGTTCTAACGGCTACAAGAACTGATGTGGATAAAGGACAAAACTACATCGTCATCGAGGCTTTCCCATTTTCAAGACATGGCTTTGTGATGTCACCTGGAAATCTCGCTATAAAGCATGCACAGTTATAGACCTTCATTGGGCGCGGCTAAATGGCCGAGTGCGGGCCGCTCATCATGCGTTTTGCTTTCACTCTTCAGGCGTTGCTGCTGTGAATCGGTGATGCGCTGCTACCTGCTTCTGCCTCAGTTTCGTCGGCACCAGTTCTAACGGGTACAAGAAGTGATGCGGATAAAGGAAAAAACTACATCGGCATCGAGGCTTTCCCATTTTCAAGACATGGATTTGTGACGTCACCTGGAAATCCCGCTATAAAGCATGCACAGTTCCAGACCTTCTTCATTGGGCGCGGCGAAATGGCCGAGTGCGGGCCGCTCATCATGCGTTTTTCGTTCACCCTTCAGGCATTGCTGCTGTCAATCGGCGTTGCGCCGCTACCTGCTTCTGCCTCAGTTTCGTCGGCACCAGTTTTAACGGCTACAAGAACTGATGTGGATAAAGGACAAAACTACATCGTCATCGAGGCTTTCCCATTTTCACGACATGGTTTTGTGATGTCGCCTGGAAATCTCGCTATAAAGCATGCACAGTTATAGACCTTCTTCATTGGGCGCGGCGAAATGGCCGAGTGCGGGCCGCTCATCATGCGTTTTGCTTTCACTCTTCACGCGTTGCTGCTGTGAATCGGTGATGCGCTGCTACCTGCTTCTGCCTCAGTTTCGTCGGCACCAGTTCTAACGGCTACAAGAACTGATGGGGATAAAGGAGAAAACTACATCGGCATCGAGGCTTTCCCATTTTCAAGACATGGCTTTGTGATGTCACCTGGAAATCTCGCTATAAAGCATGCACAGTTATAGACCTTCTTCATTGGGCGCGGCGAAATGGCCGAGTGCGGGCCGCTCATCATGCGTTTTGCTTTCACTCTTCAGGCGTTGCTGCTGTGAATCGGTGATGCGCTGCTACCTGCTTCGGCCTCAGTTTCGTCGGCACCAGTTCTAACGGCAACAAGAACTGATGTGGATAAAGGACAAAACTACATCGGCATCGAGGCTTTCCCATTTTCAAGACATGGCTTTGTGATGTCACCTGGAAATCTCGCTATAAAGCATGCACAGTTATAGACCTTATTCATTGGGCGCGGCGAAATGGCCGAGTGCGGGCCGCTCATCATGCGTTTTGCTTTCACTCTTCAGGCGTTGCCGCTGTGAATCGGTGATGCGCTGCTACCTGCTTCTGCCTCAGTATCGTTGGCACCAGTTCTAACGGCTACAAAAACTGATGTGGATAAAGGACAAAACTACATCGGCATCGAGGCTTTCCCATTTTCAAGACATGGCTTTGTGATGTCACCTGGAAATCTCGCTATAAAGCATGCACAGTTATAGACCTTCTTCATTGGGCGCGGCGAAATGGCCGAGTGCGGGCAGCTCATCATGCGTTTTGCTTTCACTCTTCAGGCGTTGCTGCTGTGAATCGGTGATGCGCTGCTACCTGCTTCTGCCTCAGTTTCGTCGGCACCAGTTCTAACGGCTACAAGAACTGATGTGGATAAAGGACAAAACTACATCGGCATCGAGGCTTTCCCATTTTCAAGACATGGCTTTGTGATGTCACCTGGAAATCTCGCTATAAAGCATGCACAGTTATAGACCTTCTTCATTGGTTGCGGCGAAATGGCCGAGTGCGGGCCGCTCATCATGCGTTTTGCTTTCACTCTTCAGGCGTTGCTGCTGTGAATCGGTGATGCGCTGCTACCTGCTTCTGCCTCAGTTTCGTCGGCACCAGTTCTAACGGCTACAAGAACTGATGTGGATAAGGGACAAAACTACATCGGCATCGAGGCTTTCCCATTTTCAAGACATGGCTTTGTGATGTCACCTGGAAATCTCGCTATAAAGCATGCACAGTTATAGACCTTCTTCATTGGGCGCGGCGAAATGGCCGAGTGCGGGCCGCTCATCATGCGTTTTGCTTTCACTCTTCAGGCGTTGCTGCTGTGAATCGGTGATGCGCTGCTACATGCTTCTGCCTCAGTTTCGTCGGCACCAGTTCTAACGGCTACAAGAACTGATGAGGATAAAGGACAAAACTACACGTCATCGAGGCTTTCCCATTTTCAAGACAGGGCTTTGTGATGTCACCTGGAAATCTCGCTATAAAGCATGCACAGTTATAGACCTTCTTCATTGGGCGCGGCGAAATGGCCGAGTGCGGGCCACTCATGCGTTTTGCTTTCACTCTTCAGGCGTTGCTGCTGTGAATCGGTGATGCGCTGCTACCTGCTTCTGCCTCAGTTTCGTCGGCACCAGTTCTAACGGCTACAAGAACTGATGTGGATAAAGGACAAAACTACATCGTCATCGAGGCTTTCCCATTTTCAAGACATGGCTTTGTGATGTCACCTGGAAATCTCGCTATAAAGCATGCACAGTTATAGACCTTCATTGGGCGCGGCTAAATGGCCGAGTGCGGGCCGCTCATCATGCGTTTTGCTTTCACTCTTCAGGCGTTGCTGCTGTGAATCGGTGATGCGCTGCTACCTGCTTCTGCCTCAGTTTCGTCGGCACCAGTTCTAACGGGTACAAGAAGTGATGCGGATAAAGGAAAAAACTACATCGGCATCGAGGCTTTCCCATTTTCAAGACATGGATTTGTGACGTCACCTGGAAATCCCGCTATAAAGCATGCACAGTTCCAGACCTTCTTCATTGGGCGCGGCGAAATGGCCGAGTGCGGGCCGCTCATCATGCGTTTTTCGTTCACCCTTCAGGCATTGCTGCTGTCAATCGGCGTTGCGCCACTACCTGCTTCTGCCTCAGTTTCGTCGGCACCAGTTTTAACGGCTACAAGAACTGATGTGGATAAAGGACAAAACTACATCGTCATCGAGGCTTTCCCATTTTCACGACATGGCTTTGTGATGTCGCCTGGAAATCTCGCTATAAAGCATGCACAGTTATAGACCTTCTTCATTGGGCGCGGCGAAATGGCCGAGTGCGGGCCGCTCATCATGCGTTTTGCTTTCACTCTTCAGGCGTTGCTGCTGTGAATCGGTGATGCGCTGCTACCTGCTTCTGCCTCAGTTTCGTCGGCACCAGTTCTAACGGCTACAAGAACTGATGGGGATAAAGGAGAAAACTACATCGGCATCGAGGCTTTCCCATTTTCAAGACATGGCTTTGTGATGTCACCTGGAAATCTCGCTATAAAGCATGCACAGTTATAGACCTTCTTCATTGGGCGCGGCGAAATGGCCGAGTGCGGGCCGCTCATCATGCGTTTTGCTTTCACTCTTCAGGCGTTGCTGCTGTGAATCGGTGATGCGCTGCTACCTGCTTCGGCCTCAGTTTCGTCGGCACCAGTTCTAACGGCAACAAGAACTGATGTGGATAAAGGACAAAACTACATCGGCATCGAGGCTTTCCCATTTTCAAGACATGGCTTTGTGATGTCACCTGGAAATCTCGCTACAAACATGCACAGTTATAGACCTTCTTCATTGGGCGCGGCGAAATGGCCGAGTGCGGGCCGCTCATCATGCGTTTTGCTTTCAGTCTTCAGGCGTTGCTGCTGTGAATCGGTGATGCGCTGCTACCTGCTTCTGCCTCAGTTTCGTCGGCACCAGTTCTAACGGCTACAAGAACTGATGTGGATAAAGGACAAAACTACATCGGCATCGAGGCTTTCCCATTTTCAAGACATGGCTTTGTGATGTCACCTGGAAATCTCGCTATAAAGCATGCACAGTTATAGACCTTCATTGCGCGCGGCGAAATGGCCGAGTGCGGGCCGCTCATCATGCGTTTTGCTTTCACTCTTCAGGCGTTGCTGCTGTGAATCGGTGATGCGCTGCTACCTGCTTCTGCCTCAGTTTCGTCGGCACCAGTTCTAACGGCTACAAGAACTGATGTGGATAAAGGACAAAACTACATCGGCATCGAGGCTTTCCCATTTTCAAGACATGGCTTTGTGATGTCACCTGGAAATCTCGCTATAAAGCATGCACAGTTATTGAACTTCTTCATTGGGCGCGGCGAAATGGCCGAGTGCGGGCCGCTCATCATGCGTTTTGCTTTCACTCTTCAGGCGTTGCTGCTGTGAATCGGTGATGCGCTGCTACCTGCTTCTGCCTCAGTTTCGTCGGCACCAGTTCTAACGGCTACAAGAACTGATGAGGATAAAGGACAAAACTACACGTCATCGAGGCTTTCCCATTTTCAAGACATGGCTTTGTGATGTCACCTGGAAATCTCGCTATAAAGCATGCACAGTTATAGACCTTCATTGGGCGCGGCTAAATGGCCGAGTGCGGGCCGCTCATCATGCGTTTTGCTTTCACTCTTCAGGCGTTGCCGCTGTGAATCGGTGATGCGCTGCTACCTGCTTCTGCCTCAGTATCGTTGGCACCAGTTCTAACGGCTACAAAAACTGATGTGGATAAAGGACAAAACTACATCGGCATCGAGGCTTTCCCATTTTCAAGACATGGCTTTGTGATGTCACCTGGAAATCTCGCTATAAAGCATGCACAGTTATAGACCTTCTTCATTGGGCGCGGCGAAATGGCCGAGTGCGGGCAGCTCATCATGCGTTTTGCTTTCACTCTTCAGGCGTTGCTGCTGTGAATCGGTGATGCGCTGCTACCTGCTTCTGCCTCAGTTTCGTCGGCACCAGTTCTAACGGCTACAAGAACTGATGTGGATAAAGGACAAAACTACATCGGCATCGAGGCTTTCCCATTTTCAAGACATGGCTTTGTGATGTCACCTGGAAATCTCGCTATAAAGCATGCACAGTTATAGACCTTCTTCATTGGTTGCGGCGAAATGGCCGAGTGCGGGCCGCTCATCATGCGTTTTGCTTTCACTCTTCAGGCGTTGCTGCTGTGAATCGGTGATGCGCTGCTACCTGCTTCTGCCTCAGTTTCGTCGGCACCAGTTCTAACGGCTACAAGAACTGATGTGGATAAGGGACAAAACTACATCGGCATCGAGGCTTTCCCATTTTCAAGACATGGCTTTGTGATGTCACCTGGAAATCTCGCTATAAAGCATGCACAGTTATAGACCTTCTTCATTGGGCGCGGCGAAATGGCCGAGTGCGGGCCGCTCATCATGCGTTTTGCTTTCACTCTTCAGGCGTTGCTGCTGTGAATCGGTGATGCGCTGCTACATGCTTCTGCCTCAGTTTCGTCGGCACCAGTTCTAACGGCTACAAGAACTGATGAGGATAAAGGACAAAACTACACGTCATCGAGGCTTTCCCATTTTCAAGACAGGGCTTTGTGATGTCACCTGGAAATCTCGCTATAAAGCATGCACAGTTATAGACCTTCTTCATTGGGCGCGGCGAAATGGCCGAGTGCGGGCCACTCATGCGTTTTGCTTTCACTCTTCAGGCGTTGCTGCTGTGAATCGGTGATGCGCTGCTACCTGCTTCTGCCTCAGTTTCGTCGGCACCAGTTCTAACGGCTACAAGAACTGATGTGGATAAAGGACAAAACTACATCGTCATCGAGGCTTTCCCATTTTCAAGACATGGCTTTGTGATGTCACCTGGAAATCTCGCTATAAAGCATGCACAGTTATAGACCTTCATTGGGCGCGGCTAAATGGCCGAGTGCGGGCCGCTCATCATGCGTTTTGCTTTCACTCTTCAGGCGTTGCTGCTGTGAATCGGTGATGCGCTGCTACCTGCTTCTGCCTCAGTTTCGTCGGCACCAGTTCTAACGGGTACAAGAAGTGATGCGGATAAAGGAAAAAACTACATCGGCATCGAGGCTTTCCCATTTTCAAGACATGGATTTGTGACGTCACCTGGAAATCCCGCTATAAAGCATGCACAGTTCCAGACCTTCTTCATTGGGCGCGGCGAAATGGCCGAGTGCGGGCCGCTCATCATGCGTTTTTCGTTCACCCTTCAGGCATTGCTGCTGTCAATCGGCGTTGCGCCACTACCTGCTTCTGCCTCAGTTTCGTCGGCACCAGTTTTAACGGCTACAAGAACTGATGTGGATAAAGGACAAAACTACATCGTCATCGAGGCTTTCCCATTTTCACGACATGGCTTTGTGATGTCGCCTGGAAATCTCGCTATAAAGCATGCACAGTTATAGACCTTCTTCATTGGGCGCGGCGAAATGGCCGAGTGCGGGCCGCTCATCATGCGTTTTGCTTTCACTCTTCAGGCGTTGCTGCTGTGAATCGGTGATGCGCTGCTACCTGCTTCTGCCTCAGTTTCGTCGGCACCAGTTCTAACGGCTACAAGAACTGATGGGGATAAAGGAGAAAACTACATCGGCATCGAGGCTTTCCCATTTTCAAGACATGGCTTTGTGATGTCACCTGGAAATCTCGCTATAAAGCATGCACAGTTATAGACCTTCTTCATTGGGCGCGGCGAAATGGCCGAGTGCGGGCCGCTCATCATGCGTTTTGCTTTCACTCTTCAGGCGTTGCTGCTGTGAATCGGTGATGCGCTGCTACCTGCTTCGGCCTCAGTTTCGTCGGCACCAGTTCTAACGGCAACAAGAACTGATGTGGATAAAGGACAAAACTACATCGGCATCGAGGCTTTCCCATTTTCAAGACATGGCTTTGTGATGTCACCTGGAAATCTCGCTACAAACATGCACAGTTATAGACCTTCTTCATTGGGCGCGGCGAAATGGCCGAGTGCGGGCCGCTCATCATGCGTTTTGCTTTCAGTCTTCAGGCGTTGCTGCTGTGAATCGGTGATGCGCTGCTACCTGCTTCTGCCTCAGTTTCGTCGGCACCAGTTCTAACGGCTACAAGAACTGATGTGGATAAAGGACAAAACTACATCGGCATCGAGGCTTTCCCATTTTCAAGACATGGCTTTGTGATGTCACCTGGAAATCTCGCTATAAAGCATGCACAGTTATAGACCTTCATTGCGCGCGGCGAAATGGCCGAGTGCGGGCCGCTCATCATGCGTTTTGCTTTCACTCTTCAGGCGTTGCTGCTGTGAATCGGTGATGCGCTGCTACCTGCTTCTGCCTCAGTTTCGTCGGCACCAGTTCTAACGGCTACAAGAACTGATGTGGATAAAGGACAAAACTACATCGGCATCGAGGCTTTCCCATTTTCAAGACATGGCTTTGTGATGTCACCTGGAAATCTCGCTATAAAGCATGCACAGTTATTGAACTTCTTCATTGGGCGCGGCGAAATGGCCGAGTGCGGGCCGCTCATCATGCGTTTTGCTTTCACTCTTCAGGCGTTGCTGCTGTGAATCGGTGATGCGCTGCTACCTGCTTCTGCCTCAGTTTCGTCGGCACCAGTTCTAACGGCTACAAGAACTGATGAGGATAAAGGACAAAACTACACGTCATCGAGGCTTTCCCATTTTCAAGACATGGCTTTGTGATGTCACCTGGAAATCTCGCTATAAAGCATGCACAGTTATAGACCTTCATTGGGCGCGGCTAAATGGCCGAGTGCGGGCCGCTCATCATGCGTTTTGCTTTCACTCTTCAGGCGTTGCTGCTGTGAATCGGTGATGCGCTGCTACCTGCTTCTGCCTCAGTTTCGTCGGCACCAGTTCTAACGGCTACAAGAACTGATGTGGATAAAGGACAAAACTACATCGGCATCGAGGCTTTCCCATTTTCAAGACATGGCTTTGTGATGTCACCTGGAAATCTCGCTATAAAGCATGCACAGTTATAGACCTTCTTCATTGGTTGCGGCGAAATGGCCGAGTGCGGGCCGCTCATCATGCGTTTTGCTTTCACTCTTCAGGCGTTGCTGCTGTGAATCGGTGATGCGCTGCTACCTGCTTCTGCCTCAGTTTCGTCGGCACCAGTTCTAACGGCTACAAGAGCTGATGTGGATAAGGGACAAAACTACATCGGCATCGAGGCTTTCCCATTTTCAAGACATGGCTTTGTGATGTCACCTGGAAATCTCGCTATAAAGCATGCACAGTTATAGACCTTCTTCATTGGGCGCGGCGAAATGGCCGAGTGCGGGCCGCTCATCATGCGTTTTGCTTTCACTCTTCAGGCGTTGCTGCTGTGAATCGGTGATGCGCTGCTACATGCTTCTGCCTCAGTTTCGTCGGCACCAGTTCTAACGGCTACAAGAACTGATGAGGATAAAGGACAAAACTACACGTCATCGAGGCTTTCCCATTTTCAAGACAGGGCTTTGTGATGTCACCTGGAAATCTCGCTATAAAGCATGCACAGTTATAGACCTCCTTCATTGGGCGCGGCGAAATGGCCGAGTGCGGGCCACTCATGCGTTTTGCTTTCACTCTTCAGGCGTTGCTGCTGTGAATCGGTGATGCGCTGCTACCTGCTTCTGCCTCAGTTTCGTCGGCACCAGTTCTAACGGCTACAAGAACTGATGTGGATAAAGGACAAAACTACATCGTCATCGAGGCTTTCCCATTTTCAAGACATGGCTTTGTGATGTCACCTGGAAATCTCGCTATAAAGCATGCACAGTTATAGACCTTCATTGGGCGCGGCTAAATGGCCGAGTGCGGGCCGCTCATCATGCGTTTTGCTTTCACTCTTCAGGCGTTGCTGCTGTGAATCGGTGATGCGCTGCTACCTGCTTCTGCCTCAGTTTCGTCGGCACCAGTTCTAACGGGTACAAGAAGTGATGCGGATAAAGGAAAAAACTACATCGGCATCGAGGCTTTCCCATTTTCAAGACATGGATTTGTGACGTCACCTGGAAATCCCGCTATAAAGCATGCACAGTTCCAGACCTTCTTCATTGGGCGCGGCGAAATGGCCGAGTGCGGGCCGCTCATCATGCGTTTTTCGTTCACCCTTCAGGCATTGCTGCTGTCAATCGGCGTTGCGCCGCTACCTGCTTCTGCCTCAGTTTCGTCGGCACCAGTTTTAACGGCTACAAGAACTGATGTGGATAAAGGACAAAACTACATCGTCATCGAGGCTTTCCCATTTTCACGACATGGTTTTGTGATGTCGCCTGGAAATCTCGCTATAAAGCATGCACAGTTATAGACCTTCTTCATTGGGCGTGGCGAAATGGCCGAGTGCGGGCCGCTCATCATGCGTTTTGCTTTCACTCTTCACGCGTTGCTGCTGTGAATCGGTGATGCGCTGCTACCTGCTTCTGCCTCAGTTTCGTCGGCACCAGTTCTAACGGCTACAAGAACTGATGGGGATAAAGGAGAAAACTACATCGGCATCGAGGCTTTCCCATTTTCAAGACATGGCTTTGTGATGTCACCTGGAAATCTCGCTATAAAGCATGCACAGTTATAGACCTTCTTCATTGGGCGCGGCGAAATGGCCGAGTGCGGGCCGCTGATCATGCGTTTTGCTTTCACTCTTCAGGCGTTGCTGCTGTGAATCGGTGATGCGCTGCTACCTGCTTCGGCCTCAGTTTCGTCGGCACCAGTTCTAACGGCAACAAGAACTGATGTGGATAAAGGACAAAACTACATCGGCATCGAGGCTTTCCCATTTTCAAGACATGGCTTTGTGATGTCACCTGGAAATCTCGCTATAAAGCATGCACAGTTATAGACCTTATTCATTGGGCGCGGCGAAATGGCCGAGTGCGGGCCGCTCATCATGCGTTTTTCGTTCACCCTTCAGGCATTGCTGCTGTCAATCGGCGTTGCGCCGCTACCTGCTTCTGCCTCAGTTTCGTCGGCACCAGTTTTAACGGCTACAAGAACTGATGTGGATAAAGGACAAAACTACATCGTCATCGAGGCTTTCCCATTTTCACGACATGGTTTTGTGATGTCGCCTGGAAATCTCGCTATAAAGCATGCACAGTTATAGACCTTCTTCATTGGGCGTGGCGAAATGGCCGAGTGCGGGCCGCTCATCATGCGTTTTGCTTTCACTCTTCACGCGTTGCTGCTGTGAATCGGTGATGCGCTGCTACCTGCTTCTGCCTCAGTTTCGTCGGCACCAGTTCTAACGGCTACAAGAACTGATGGGGATAAAGGAGAAAACTACATCGGCATCGAGGCTTTCCCATTTTCAAGACATGGCTTTGTGATGTCACCTGGAAATCTCGCTATAAAGCATGCACAGTTATAGACCTTCTTCATTGGGCGCGGCGAAATGGCCGAGTGCGGGCCGCTGATCATGCGTTTTGCTTTCACTCTTCAGGCGTTGCTGCTGTGAATCGGTGATGCGCTGCTACCTGCTTCGGCCTCAGTTTCGTCGGCACCAGTTCTAACGGCAACAAGAACTGATGTGGATAAAGGACAAAACTACATCGGCATCGAGGCTTTCCCATTTTCAAGACATGGCTTTGTGATGTCACCTGGAAATCTCGCTATAAAGCATGCACAGTTATAGACCTTATTCATTGGGCGCGGCGAAATGGCCGAGTGCGGGCCGCTCATCATGCGTTTTGCTTTCACTCTTCAGGCGTTGCCGCTGTGAATCGGTGATGCGCTGCTACCTGCTTCTGCCTCAGTATCGTTGGCACCAGTTCTAACGGCTACAAAAACTGATGTGGATAAAGGACAAAACTACATCGGCATCGAGGCTTTCCCATTTTCAAGACATGGCTTTGTGATGTCACCTGGAAATCTCGCTATAAAGCATGCACAGTTATAGACCTTCTTCATTGGGCGCGGCGAAATGGCCGAGTGCGGGCAGCTCATCATGCGTTTTGCTTTCACTCTTCAGGCGTTGCTGCTGTGAATCGGTGATGCGCTGCTACCTGCTTCTGCCTCAGTTTCGTCGGCACCAGTTCTAACGGCTACAAGAACTGATGTGGATAAAGGACAAAACTACATCGGCATCGAGGCTTTCCCATTTTCAAGACATGGCTTTGTGATGTCACCTGGAAATCTCGCTATAAAGCATGCACAGTTATAGACCTTCTTCATTGGTTGCGGCGAAATGGCCGAGTGCGGGCCGCTCATCATGCGTTTTGCTTTCACTCTTCAGGCGTTGCTGCTGTGAATCGGTGATGCGCTGCTACCTGCTTCTGCCTCAGTTTCGTCGGCACCAGTTCTAACGGCTACAAGAACTGATGTGGATAAGGGACAAAACTACATCGGCATCGAGGCTTTCCCATTTTCAAGACATGGCTTTGTGATGTCACCTGGAAATCTCGCTATAAAGCATGCACAGTTATAGACCTTCTTCATTGGGCGCGGCGAAATGGCCGAGTGCGGGCCGCTCATCATGCGTTTTGCTTTCACTCTTCAGGCGTTGCTGCTGTGAATCGGTGATGCGCTGCTACATGCTTCTGCCTCAGTTTCGTCGGCACCAGTTCTAACGGCTACAAGAACTGATGAGGATAAAGGACAAAACTACACGTCATCGAGGCTTTCCCATTTTCAAGACAGGGCTTTGTGATGTCACCTGGAAATCTCGCTATAAAGCATGCACAGTTATAGACCTTCTTCATTGGGCGCGGCGAAATGGCCGAGTGCGGGCCACTCATGCGTTTTGCTTTCACTCTTCAGGCGTTGCTGCTGTGAATCGGTGATGCGCTGCTACCTGCTTCTGCCTCAGTTTCGTCGGCACCAGTTCTAACGGCTACAAGAACTGATGTGGATAAAGGACAAAACTACATCGTCATCGAGGCTTTCCCATTTTCAAGACATGGCTTTGTGATGTCACCTGGAAATCTCGCTATAAAGCATGCACAGTTATAGACCTTCATTGGGCGCGGCTAAATGGCCGAGTGCGGGCCGCTCATCATGCGTTTTGCTTTCACTCTTCAGGCGTTGCTGCTGTGAATCGGTGATGCGCTGCTACCTGCTTCTGCCTCAGTTTCGTCGGCACCAGTTCTAACGGGTACAAGAAGTGATGCGGATAAAGGAAAAAACTACATCGGCATCGAGGCTTTCCCATTTTCAAGACATGGATTTGTGACGTCACCTGGAAATCCCGCTATAAAGCATGCACAGTTCCAGACCTTCTTCATTGGGCGCGGCGAAATGGCCGAGTGCGGGCCGCTCATCATGCGTTTTTCGTTCACCCTTCAGGCATTGCTGCTGTCAATCGGCGTTGCGCCACTACCTGCTTCTGCCTCAGTTTCGTCGGCACCAGTTTTAACGGCTACAAGAACTGATGTGGATAAAGGACAAAACTACATCGTCATCGAGGCTTTCCCATTTTCACGACATGGCTTTGTGATGTCGCCTGGAAATCTCGCTATAAAGCATGCACAGTTATAGACCTTCTTCATTGGGCGCGGCGAAATGGCCGAGTGCGGGCCGCTCATCATGCGTTTTGCTTTCACTCTTCAGGCGTTGCTGCTGTGAATCGGTGATGCGCTGCTACCTGCTTCTGCCTCAGTTTCGTCGGCACCAGTTCTAACGGCTACAAGAACTGATGGGGATAAAGGAGAAAACTACATCGGCATCGAGGCTTTCCCATTTTCAAGACATGGCTTTGTGATGTCACCTGGAAATCTCGCTATAAAGCATGCACAGTTATAGACCTTCTTCATTGGGCGCGGCGAAATGGCCGAGTGCGGGCCGCTCATCATGCGTTTTGCTTTCACTCTTCAGGCGTTGCTGCTGTGAATCGGTGATGCGCTGCTACCTGCTTCGGCCTCAGTTTCGTCGGCACCAGTTCTAACGGCAACAAGAACTGATGTGGATAAAGGACAAAACTACATCGGCATCGAGGCTTTCCCATTTTCAAGACATGGCTTTGTGATGTCACCTGGAAATCTCGCTACAAACATGCACAGTTATAGACCTTCTTCATTGGGCGCGGCGAAATGGCCGAGTGCGGGCCGCTCATCATGCGTTTTGCTTTCAGTCTTCAGGCGTTGCTGCTGTGAATCGGTGATGCGCTGCTACCTGCTTCTGCCTCAGTTTCGTCGGCACCAGTTCTAACGGCTACAAGAACTGATGTGGATAAAGGACAAAACTACATCGGCATCGAGGCTTTCCCATTTTCAAGACATGGCTTTGTGATGTCACCTGGAAATCTCGCTATAAAGCATGCACAGTTATAGACCTTCATTGCGCGCGGCGAAATGGCCGAGTGCGGGCCGCTCATCATGCGTTTTGCTTTCACTCTTCAGGCGTTGCTGCTGTGAATCGGTGATGCGCTGCTACCTGCTTCTGCCTCAGTTTCGTCGGCACCAGTTCTAACGGCTACAAGAACTGATGTGGATAAAGGACAAAACTACATCGGCATCGAGGCTTTCCCATTTTCAAGACATGGCTTTGTGATGTCACCTGGAAATCTCGCTATAAAGCATGCACAGTTATTGAACTTCTTCATTGGGCGCGGCGAAATGGCCGAGTGCGGGCCGCTCATCATGCGTTTTGCTTTCACTCTTCAGGCGTTGCTGCTGTGAATCGGTGATGCGCTGCTACCTGCTTCTGCCTCAGTTTCGTCGGCACCAGTTCTAACGGCTACAAGAACTGATGAGGATAAAGGACAAAACTACACGTCATCGAGGCTTTCCCATTTTCAAGACATGGCTTTGTGATGTCACCTGGAAATCTCGCTATAAAGCATGCACAGTTATAGACCTTCATTGGGCGCGGCTAAATGGCCGAGTGCGGGCCGCTCATCATGCGTTTTGCTTTCACTCTTCAGGCGTTGCTGCTGTGAATCGGTGATGCGCTGCTACCTGCTTCTGCCTCAGTTTCGTCGGCACCAGTTCTAACGGCTACAAGAACTGATGTGGATAAAGGACAAAACTACATCGGCATCGAGGCTTTCCCATTTTCAAGACATGGCTTTGTGATGTCACCTGGAAATCTCGCTATAAAGCATGCACAGTTATAGACCTTCTTCATTGGTTGCGGCGAAATGGCCGAGTGCGGGCCGCTCATCATGCGTTTTGCTTTCACTCTTCAGGCGTTGCTGCTGTGAATCGGTGATGCGCTGCTACCTGCTTCTGCCTCAGTTTCGTCGGCACCAGTTCTAACGGCTACAAGAACTGATGTGGATAAGGGACAAAACTACATCGGCATCGAGGCTTTCCCATTTTCAAGACATGGCTTTGTGATGTCACCTGGAAATCTCGCTATAAAGCATGCACAGTTATAGACCTTCTTCATTGGGCGCGGCGAAATGGCCGAGTGCGGGCCGCTCATCATGCGTTTTGCTTTCACTCTTCAGGCGTTGCTGCTGTGAATCGGTGATGCGCTGCTACATGCTTCTGCCTCAGTTTCGTCGGCACCAGTTCTAACGGCTACAAGAACTGATGAGGATAAAGGACAAAACTACACGTCATCGAGGCTTTCCCATTTTCAAGACAGGGCTTTGTGATGTCACCTGGAAATCTCGCTATAAAGCATGCACAGTTATAGACCTTCTTCATTGGGCGCGGCGAAATGGCCGAGTGCGGGCCACTCATGCGTTTTGCTTTCACTCTTCAGGCGTTGCTGCTGTGAATCGGTGATGCGCTGCTACCTGCTTCTGCCTCAGTTTCGTCGGCACCAGTTCTAACGGCTACAAGAACTGATGTGGATAAAGGACAAAACTACATCGTCATCGAGGCTTTCCCATTTTCAAGACATGGCTTTGTGATGTCACCTGGAAATCTCGCTATAAAGCATGCACAGTTATAGACCTTCATTGGGCGCGGCTAAATGGCCGAGTGCGGGCCGCTCATCATGCGTTTTGCTTTCACTCTTCAGGCGTTGCTGCTGTGAATCGGTGATGCGCTGCTACCTGCTTCTGCCTCAGTTTCGTCGGCACCAGTTCTAATGGGTACAAGAAGTGATGCGGATAAAGGAAAAAACTACATCGGCATCGAGGCTTTCCCATTTTCAAGACATGGATTTGTGACGTCACCTGGAAATCCCGCTATAAAGCATGCACAGTTCCAGACCTTCTTCATTGGGCGCGGCGAAATGGCCGAGTGCGGGCCGCTCATCATGCGTTTTTCGTTCACCCTTCAGGCATTGCTGCTGTCAATCGGCGTTGCGCCACTACCTGCTTCTGCCTCAGTTTCGTCGGCACCAGTTTTAACGGCTACAAGAACTGATGTGGATAAAGGACAAAACTACATCGTCATCGAGGCTTTCCCATTTTCACGACATGGCTTTGTGATGTCGCCTGGAAATCTCGCTATAAAGCATGCACAGTTATAGACCTTCTTCATTGGGCGCGGCGAAATGGCCGAGTGCGGGCCGCTCATCATGCGTTTTGCTTTCACTCTTCAGGCGTTGCTGCTGTGAATCGGTGATGCGCTGCTACCTGCTTCTGCCTCAGTTTCGTCGGCACCAGTTCTAACGGCTACAAGAACTGATGGGGATAAAGGAGAAAACTACATCGGCATCGAGGCTTTCCCATTTTCAAGACATGGCTTTGTGATGTCACCTGGAAATCTCGCTATAAAGCATGCACAGTTATAGACCTTCTTCATTGGGCGCGGCGAAATGGCCGAGTGCGGGCCGCTCATCATGCGTTTTGCTTTCACTCTTCAGGCGTTGCTGCTGTGAATCGGTGATGCGCTGCTACCTGCTTCGGCCTCAGTTTCGTCGGCACCAGTTCTAACGGCAACAAGAACTGATGTGGATAAAGGACAAAACTACATCGGCATCGAGGCTTTCCCATTTTCAAGACATGGCTTTGTGATGTCACCTGGAAATCTCGCTACAAACATGCACAGTTATAGACCTTCTTCATTGGGCGCGGCGAAATGGCCGAGTGCGGGCCGCTCATCATGCGTTTTGCTTTCAGTCTTCAGGCGTTGCTGCTGTGAATCGGTGATGCGCTGCTACCTGCTTCTGCCTCAGTTTCGTCGGCACCAGTTCTAACGGCTACAAGAACTGATGTGGATAAAGGACAAAACTACATCGGCATCGAGGCTTTCCCATTTTCAAGACATGGCTTTGTGATGTCACCTGGAAATCTCGCTATAAAGCATGCACAGTTATAGACCTTCATTGCGCGCGGCGAAATGGCCGAGTGCGGGCCGCTCATCATGCGTTTTGCTTTCACTCTTCAGGCGTTGCTGCTGTGAATCGGTGATGCGCTGCTACCTGCTTCTGCCTCAGTTTCGTCGGCACCAGTTCTAACGGCTACAAGAACTGATGTGGATAAAGGACAAAACTACATCGGCATCGAGGCTTTCCCATTTTCAAGACATGGCTTTGTGATGTCACCTGGAAATCTCGCTATAAAGCATGCACAGTTATTGAACTTCTTCATTGGGCGCGGCGAAATGGCCGAGTGCGGGCCGCTCATCATGCGTTTTGCTTTCACTCTTCAGGCGTTGCTGCTGTGAATCGGTGATGCGCTGCTACCTGCTTCTGCCTCAGTTTCGTCGGCACCAGTTCTAACGGCTACAAGAACTGATGAGGATAAAGGACAAAACTACACGTCATCGAGGCTTTCCCATTTTCAAGACATGGCTTTGTGATGTCACCTGGAAATCTCGCTATAAAGCATGCACAGTTATAGACCTTCATTGGGCGCGGCTAAATGGCCGAGTGCGGGCCGCTCATCATGCGTTTTGCTTTCACTCTTCAGGCGTTGCTGCTGTGAATCGGTGATGCGCTGCTACCTGCTTCTGCCTCAGTTTCGTCGGCACCAGTTCTAACGGGTACAAGAAGTGATGCGGATAAAGGAAAAAACTACATCGGCATCGAGGCTTTCCCATTTTCAAGACATGGATTTGTGACGTCACCTGGAAATCCCGCTATAAAGCATGCACAGTTCCAGACCTTCTTCATTGGGCGCGGCGAAATGGCCGAGTGCGGGCCGCTCATCATGCGTTTTTCGTTCACCCTTCAGGCATTGCTGATGTCAATCGGCGTTGCGCCGCTACCTGCTTCTGCCTCAGTTTCGTCGGCACCAGTTTTAACGGCTACAAGAACTGATGTGGATAAAGGACAAAACTACATCGTCATCGAGGCTTTCCCATTTTCACGACATGGCTTTGTGATGTCGCCTGGAAATCTCGCTATAAAGCATGCACAGTTATAGACCTTCTTCATTGGGCGCGGCGAAATGGCCGAGTGCGGGCCGCTCATCATGCGTTTTGCTTTCACTCTTCAGGCGTTGCTGCTGTGAATCGGTGATGCGCTGCTACCTGCTTCTGCCTCAGTTTCGTCGGCACCAGTTCTAACGGCTACAAGAACTGATGGGGATAAAGGAGAAAACTACATCGGCATCGAGGCTTTCCCATTTTCAAGACATGGCTTTGTGATGTCACCTGGAAATCTCGCTATAAAGCATGCACAGTTATAGACCTTCTTCATTGGGCGCGGCGAAATGGCCGAGTGCGGGCCGCTCATCATGCGTTTTGCTTTCACTCTTCAGGCGTTGCTGCTGTGAATCGGTGATGCGCTGCTACCTGCTTCGGCCTCAGTTTCGTCGGCACCAGTTCTAACGGCTACAAGAACTGATGTGGATAAAGGACAAAACTACATCGGCATCGAGGCTTTCCCATTTTCAAGACATGGCTTTGTGATGTCACCTGGAAATCTCGCTATAAAGCATGCACAGTTATAGACCTTCATTGCGCGCGGCGAAATGGCCGAGTGCGGGCCGCTCATCATGCGTTTTGCTTTCACTCTTCAGGCGTTGCTGTTGTGAATCGGTGATGCGCTGCTACCTGCTTCTGCCTCAGTTTCGTCGGCACCAGTTCTAACGGCTACAAGAACTGATGTGGATAAAGGACAAAACTACATCGGCATCGAGGCTTTCCCATTTTCAAGACATGGCTTTGTGATGTCACCTGGAAATCTCGCTATAAAGCATGCACAGTTATTGAACTTCTTCATTGGGCGCGGCGAAATGGCCGAGTGCGGGCCGCTCATCATGCGTTTTGCTTTCACTCTTCAGGCGTTGCTGCTGTGAATCGGTGATGCGCTGCTACCTGCTTCTGCCTCAGTTTCGTCGGCACCAGTTCTAACGGCTACAAGAACTGATGAGGATAAAGGACAAAACTACACGTCATCGAGGCTTTCCCATTTTCAAGACATGGCTTTGTGATGTCACCTGGAAATCTCGCTATAAAGCATGCACAGTTATAGACCTTCTTCATTGGGCGCGGCGAAATGGCCGAGTGCGGGCCGCTCATCATGCGTTTTGCTTTCACTCTTCAGGCGTTGCTGCTGTGAATCGGTGATGCGCTGCTACCTGCTTCTGCCTCAGTTTCGTCGGCACCAGTTCTAACGGCCACAAGAACTGATGTGGATAAAGGACAAAACTACATCGTCATCGAGGCTTTCCCATTTTCAAGACATGGCTTTGTGATGTCACCTGGAAATCTCGCTATAAAGCATGCACAGTTATAGACCTTCTTCATTGGGCGCGGCGAAATGGCCGAGTGCGGGCCGCTCATCATGCGTTTTGCTTTCACTCTTCAGGCGTTGCTGCTGTGAATCGGTGATGCGCTGCTACCTGCTTCTGCCTCAGTTTCGTCGGCACCAGGTCTAACGGCTACAAGAACTGATGTGGATAAAGGACAAAACTACATCGGCATTGAGGCTTTCCCATTTTCAAGACATGGCTTTGTGATGTCACCTGGAAATCTCGCTATAAAGCATGCACAGTTATAGACCTTCTTCATTGGGCGCGGCGAAATGGCCGAGTGCGGGCCGCTCATCATGCGTTTTGCTTTCACTCTTCAGGCGTTGCTGCTGTGAATCGGTGATGCGCTGCTACCTGCTTCGGCCTCAGTTTCGTCGGCACCAGTTCTAACGGCAACAAGAACTGATGTGGATAAAGGACAAAACTACATCGGCATCGAGGCTTTCCCATTTTCAAGACATGGCTTTGTGATGTCACCTGGAAATCTCGCTATAAAGCATGCACAGTTATAGACCTTATTCATTGGGCGCGGCGAAATGGCCGAGTGCGGGCCGCTCATCATGCGTTTTGCTTTCACTCTTCAGGCGTTGCCGCTGTGAATCGGTGATGCGCTGCTACCTGCTTCTGCCTCAGTATCGTTGGCACCAGTTCTAACGGCTACAAAAACTGATGTGGATAAAGGACAAAACTACATCGGCATCGAGGCTTTCCCATTTTCAAGACATGGCTTTGTGATGTCACCTGGAAATCTCGCTATAAAGCATGCACAGTTATAGACCTTCTTCATTGGGCGCAGCGAAATGGCCGAGTGCGGGCAGCTCATCATGCGTTTTGCTTTCACTCTTCAGGCGTTGCTGCTGTGAATCGGTGATGCGCTGCTACCTGCTTCTGCCTCAGTTTCGTCGGCACCAGTTCTAACGGCTACAAGAACTGATGTGGATAAAGGACAAAACTACATCGGCATCGAGGCTTTCCCATTTTCAAGACATGGCTTTGTGATGTCACCTTGAAATCTCGCTATAAAGCATGCACAGTTATAGACCTTCATTGGGCGCGGCGAAATGGCCGAGTGCGGGTCGCTCATCATGCGTTTTGCTTTCACTCTTCAGGCGTTGCTGCTGTGAATCGGTGATGCGCTGCTACCTGCTTCTGCCTCAGTTTCGTCGGCACCAGTTTTAACGGCTACAAGAACTGATGTGGATAAAGGACAAAACTACATCGTCATCGAGGCTTTCCCATTTTCAAGACATGGCTTTGTGATGTCACCTGGAAATCTCGCTATAAAGCATGCACAGTTATAGACCTTCTTCATTGGTTGCGGCGAAATGGCCGAGTGCGGGCCGCTCATCATGCGTTTTGCTTTCACTCTTCAGGCGTTGCTGCTGTGAATCGGTGATGCGCTGTTACCTGCTTCTGCCTCAGTTTCGTCGGCACCAGTTCTAATGGCTACAAGAACTGATGTGGATAAAGGACAAAACTACATCGGCATCGAGGCTTTCCCATTTTCAAGACATGGATTTGTGACGTCACCTGGAAATCCCGCTATAAAGCATGCACAGTTTCAGACCTTCTTCATTGGCCGCGGCGAAAGGGCCGAGTGCGGGCCGCTCATCATGCGTTTTGCTTTCACTCTTCAGGCGTTGCTGCTGTGAATCGGTGATGCGCTGCTACCTGCTTCTGCCTCAGTTTCGTCGGCACCAGTTCTAACGGCTACAAGAACTGATGTGGATAAAGGACAAAACTACATCGTCATCGAGGCTTTCCCATTTTCAAGACATGGCTTTGTGATGTCACCTGGAAATCTCGCTATAAAGCATGCACAGTTATAGACCTTCTTCATTGGGCGCGGCGAAATGGCCGAGTGCGGGCCGCTCATCATGCGTTTTGCTTTCACTCTTCAGGCGTTGCTGCTGTGAATCGGTGATGCGCTGCTACCTGCTTCTGCCTCAGTTTCGTCGGCACCAGTTCTAACGGCTACAAAAACTGATGTGGATAAAGGACAAAACTACATCGGCATCGAGGCTTTCCCATTTTCAAGACATGGCTTTGTGATGTCACCTGGAAATCTCGCTATAAAGCATGCACAGTTATAGACCTTCTTCATTGGGCGCGGCGAAATGGCCGAGTGCGGGCCGCTCATCATGCGTTTTGCTTTCACTCTTCAGGCGTTGCTGCTGTGAATCGGTGATGCGCTGCTACCTGCTTCTGCCTCAGTTTCGTCGGCACCAGTTCTAACGGCTACAAGAACTGATGTGGATAAAGGACAAAACTACATCGGCATCGAGGCTTTCCCATTTTCAAGACATGGCTTTGTGATGTCACCTGGAAATCTCGCTACAAACATGCACAGTTATAGACCTTCTTCATTGGGCGCGGCGAAATGGCCGAGTGCGGGCCGCTCATCATGCGTTTTGCTTTCAGTCTTCAGGCGTTGCTGCTGTGAATCGGTGATGCGCTGCTACCTGCTTCTGCCTCAGTTTCGTCGGCACCAGTTCTAACGGCTACAAGAACTGATGTGGATAAAGGACAAAACTACATCGGCATCGAGGCTTTCCCATTTTCAAGACATGGCTTTGTGATGTCACCTGGAAATCTCGCTTTAAAGCATGCACAGTTATAGACCTTCATTGCGCGCGGCGAAATGGCCGAGTGCGGGCCGCTCATCATGCGTTTTGCTTTCACTCTTCAGGCGTTGCTGCTGTGAATCGGTGATGCGCTGCTACCTGCTTCTGCCTCAGTTTCGTCGGCACCAGTTCTAACGGCTACAAGAACTGATGTGGATAAAGGACAAAACTACATCGGCATCGAGGCTTTCCCATTTTCAAGACATGGCTTTGTGATGTCACCTGGAAATCTCGCTATAAAGCATGCACAGTTATTGAACTTCTTCATTGGGCGCGGCGAAATGGCCGAGTGCGGGCCGCTCATCATGCGTTTTGCTTTCACTCTTCAGGCGTTGCTGCTGTGAATCGGTGATGCGCTGCTACCTGCTTCTGCCTCAGTTTTGTCGGCACCAGTTCTAACGGCTACAAGAACTGATGAGGATAAAGGACAAAACTACACGTCATCGAGGCTTTCCCATTTTCAAGACATGGCTTTGTGATGTCACCTGGAAATCTCGCTATAAAGCATGCACAGTTATAGACCTTCTTCATTGGGCGCGGCGAAATGGCCGAGTGCGGGCCGCTCATCATGCGTTTTGCTTTCACTCTTCAGGCGTTGCTGCTGTGAATCGGTGATGCGCTGCTACCTGCTTCTGCCTCAGTTTCGTCGGCACCAGTTCTAACGGCTACAAGAACTGATGTGGATAAAGGACAAAACTACATCGTCATCGAGGCTTTCCCATTTTCAAGACATGGCTTTGTGATGTCACCTGGAAATCTCGCTATAAAGCATGCACAGTTATAGACCTTCTTCATTGGGCGCGGCGAAATGGCCGAGTGCGGGCCGCTCATCATGCGTTTTGCTTTCACTCTTCAGGCGTTGCTGCTGTGAATCGGTGATGCGCTGCTACCTGCTTCTGCCTCAGTTTCGTCGGCACCAGTTCTAACGGCTACAAGAACTGATGTGGATAAGGGACAAAACTACATCGGCATCGAGGCTTTCCCATTTTCAAGACATGGCTTTGTGATGTCACCTGGAAATCTCGCTATAAAGCATGCACAGTTATAGACCTTCTTCATTGGGCGCGGCGAAATGGCCGAGTGCGGGCCGCTCATCATGCGTTTTGCTTTCACTCTTCAGGCGTTGCTGCTGTGAATCGGTGATGCGCTGCTACATGCTTCTGCCTCAGTTTCGTCGGCACCAGTTCTAACGGCTACAAGAACTGATGAGGATAAAGGACAAAACTACACGTCATCGAGGCTTTCCCATTTTCAAGACAGGGCTTTGTGATGTCACCTGGAAATCTCGCTATAAAGCATGCACAGTTATAGACCTTCTTCATTGGGCGCGGCGAAATGGCCGAGTGCGGGCCACTCATGCGTTTTGCTTTCACTCTTCAGGCGTTGCTGCTGTGAATCGGTGATGCGCTGCTACCTGCTTCTGCCTCAGTTTCGTCGGCACCAGTTCTAACGGCTACAAGAACTGATGTGGATAAAGGACAAAACTACATCGTCATCGAGGCTTTCCCATTTTCAAGACATGGCTTTGTGATGTCACCTGGAAATCTCGCTATAAAGCATGCACAGTTATAGACCTTCATTGGGCGCGGCTAAATGGCCGAGTGCGGGCCGCTCATCATGCGTTTTGCTTTCACTCTTCAGGCGTTGCTGCTGTGAATCGGTGATGCGCTGCTACCTGCTTCTGCCTCAGTTTCGTCGGCACCAGTTCTAACGGGTACAAGAAGTGATGCGGATAAAGGAAAAAACTACATCGGCATCGAGGCTTTCCCATTTTCAAGACATGGATTTGTGACGTCACCTGGAAATCCCGCTATAAAGCATGCACAGTTCCAGACCTTCTTCATTGGGCGCGGCGAAATGGCCGAGTGCGGGCCGCTCATCATGCGTTTTTCGTTCACCCTTCAGGCATTGCTGCTGTCAATCGGCGTTGCGCCGCTACCTGCTTCTGCCTCAGTTTCGTCGGCACCAGTTTTAACGGCTACAAGAACTGATGTGGATAAAGGACAAAACTACATCGTCATCGAGGCTTTCCCATTTTCACGACATGGCTTTGTGATGTCGCCTGGAAATCTCGCTATAAAGCATGCACAGTTATAGACCTTCTTCATTGGGCGCGGCGAAATGGCCGAGTGCGGGCCGCTCATCATGCGTTTTGCTTTCACTCTTCAGGCGTTGCTGCTGTGAATCGGTGATGCGCTGCTACCTGCTTCTGCCTCAGTTTCGTCGGCACCAGTTCTAACGGCTACAAGAACTGATGGGGATAAAGGAGAAAACTACATCGGCATCGAGGCTTTCCCATTTTCAAGACATGGCTTTGTGATGTCACCTGGAAATCTCGCTATAAAGCATGCACAGTTATAGACCTTCTTCATTGGGCGCGGCGAAATGGCCGAGTGCGGGCCGCTCATCATGCGTTTTGCTTTCACTCTTCAGGCGTTGCTGCTGTGAATCGGTGATGCGCTGCTACCTGCTTCGGCCTCAGTTTCGTCGGCACCAGTTCTAACGGCAACAAGAACTGATGTGGATAAAGGACAAAACTACATCGGCATCGAGGCTTTTCCATTTTCAAGACATGGCTTTGTGATGTCACCTGGAAATCTCGCTATAAAGCATGCACAGTTATAGACCTTCTTCATTGGGCGCGGCGAAATGGCCGAGTGCGGGCAGCTCATCATGCGTTTTGCTTTCACTCTTCAGGCGTTGCTGCTGTGAATCGGTGATGCGCTGCTACCTGCTTCTGCCTCAGTTTCGTCGGCACCAGTTCTAACGGCTACAAGAACTGATGTGGATAAAGGACAAAACTACATCGGCATCGAGGCTTTCCCATTTTCAAGACATGGCTTTGTGATGTCACCTTGAAATCTCGCTATAAAGCATGCACAGTTATAGACCTTCATTGGGCGCGGCGAAATGGCCGAGTGCGGGTCGCTCATCATGCGTTTTGCTTTCACTCTTCAGGCGTTGCTGCTGTGAATCGGTGATGCGCTGCTACCTGCTTCTGCCTCAGTTTCGTCGGCACTAGTTTTAACGGCTACAAGAACTGATGTGGATAAAGGACAAAACTACATCGTCATCGAGGCTTTCCCATTTTCAAGACATGGCTTTGTGATGTCACCTGGAAATCTCGCTATAAAGCATGCACAGTTATAGACCTTCTTAATTGGGCGCGGCGAAATGGCCGAGTGCGGGCCGCTCATCATGCGTTTTGCTTTCACTCTTCAGGCGTTGCTGCTGTGAATCGGTGATGCGCTGCTACCTGCTTCTGCCTCAGTTTCGTCGGCACCAGTTCTAACGGCTACAAGAACTGATGGGGATAAAGGACAAAACTACATCGGCATCGAGGCTTTTCTATTTTCAAGACATGGCTTTGTGATGTCACCTGGAAATCTCGCTATAAAGCATGCACAGTTAAAGACCTTCTTCATTGGGCGCGGCGAAATGGCCGAGTGCGGGCCGCTCATCATGCGTTTTGCTTTCACTCTTCAGGCGTTGCTGCTGTGAATCGGTGATGCGCTGCTACCTGCTTCGGCCTCAGTTTCGTCGGCACCAGTTCTAACGGCAACAAGAACTGATGTGGATAAAGGACAAAACTACATCGGCATCGAGGCTTTCCCATTTTCAAGACATGGCTTTGTGATGTCACCTGGAAATCTCGCTATAAACATGCACAGTTATAGACCTTCTTCATTGGGCGCGGCGAAATGGCCGAGTGCGGGCCGCTCATCATGCGTTTTGCTTTCAGTCTTCAGGCGTTGCTGCTGTGAATCGGTGATGCGCTGCTACCTGCTTCTGCCTCAGTTTCGTCGGCACCAGTTCTAACGGCTACAAGAACTGATGTGGATAAAGGACAAAACTACATCGGCATCGAGGCTTTCCCATTTTCAAGACATGGCTTTGTGATGTCACCTGGAAATCTCGCTATAAAGCATGCACAGTTATAGACCTTCTTCATTGGGCGCGGCGAAATGGCCGAGTGCGGGCCGCTCATCATGCGTTTTGCTTTCAGTCTTCAGGCGTTGCTGCTGTGAATCGGTGATGCGCTGCTACCTGCTTCTGCCTCAGTTTCGTCGGCACCAGTTCTAACGGCTACAAGAACTGATGTGGATAAAGGACAAAACTACATCGGCATCGAGGCTTTCCCATTTTCAAGACATGGCTTTGTGATGTCACCTGGAAATCTCGCTATAAAGCATGCACAGTTATAGACCTTCTTCATTGGGCGCGGCGAAATGGCCGAGTGCGGGCCGCTCATCATGCGTTTTGCTTTCACTCTTCAGGCGTTGCTGCTGTGAATCGGTGATGCGCTGCTACCTGCTTCTGCCTCAGTTTCGTCGGCACCAGTTCTAACGGCTACAAGAACTGATGTGGATAAAGGACAAAACTACATCGGCATCGAGGCTTTCCCATTTTCAAGACATGGCTTTGTGATGTCACCTGGAAATCTCGCTATAAAGCATGCACAGTTATAGAACTTCTTCATTGGGCGCGGCGAAATGGCCGAGTGCGGGCCGCTCATCATGCGTTTTGCTTTCACTCTTCAGGCGTTGCTGCTGTGAATCGGTGATGCGCTGCTACCTGCTTCTGCCTCAGTTTCGTCGGCACCAGTTCTAACGGCTACAAGAACTGATGAGGATAAAGGACAAAACTACACGTCATCGAGGCTTTCCCACTTTCAAGACAGGGCTTTGTGATGTCACCTGGAAATCTCGCTATAAAGCATGCACAGTTATAGACCTTCTTCATTGGGCGCGGCGAAATGGCCGAGTGCGGGCCACTCATCATGCGTTTTGCTTTCACTCTTCAGGCGTTGCTGCTGTGAATCAGTGATGCGCTGCTACCTGCTTCTGCCTCAGTTTCGTCGGCACCAGTTCTAACGGCTACAAGAACTGATGTGGATAAAGGACAAAACTACATCGTCATCGAGGCTTTCCCATTTTCAAGACATGGCTTTGTGATGTCACCTGGAAATCTCGCTATAAAGCATGCACAGTTATAGACCTTCATTGGGCGCGGCTAAATGGCCGAGTGCGGGCCGCTCATCATGCGTTTTGCTTTCACTCTTCAGGCGTTGCTGCTGTGAATCGGTGATGCGCTGCTACCTGCTTCTGCCTCAGTTTCGTCGGCACCAGTTCTAACGGGTACAAGAAGTGATGCGGATAAAGGAAAAAAGTACATCGGCATCGAGGCTTTCCCATTTTCAAGACATGGATTTGTGACGTCACCTGGAAATCCCGCTATAAAGCATGCACAGTTCCAGACCTTCTTCATTGGGCGCGGCGAAATGGCCGAGTGCGGGCCGCTCATCATGCGTTTTTTGTTCACCCTTCAGGCATTGCTGCTGTCAATCGGCGTTGCGCCGCTACCTGCTTCTGCCTCAGTTTCGTCGGCACCAGTTTTAACGGCTACAAGAACTGATGTGGATAAAGGACAAAACTACATCATCATCGAGGCTGTCCCATTTTCAAGACAAGGGTTTGTGACGTCACCTGGGAATCCCGCTATCGAGCATGCACAATTCCAGACCTTCTTCATTAGCCGCGGCGAAAGGGCCGAGTGCGGGCCGCTCATCATGCGTTTTTCTTTCACCCTTCAGGCATTGCTGCTGTCAATCGGCGTTGTGCTGCTACCTTCTTCAGCCTCAGTTACGTCGGCACCAGTTTTAACGGCTACAAGAACTGATGTGGATAAAGGACAAAACTACATCGTCATCGAGGCTTTCCCATTTTCACGACATGGCTTTGTGATGTCGCCTGGAAATCTCGCTATAAAGCATGCACAGTTATAGACCTTCTTCATTGGGCGCGGCGAAATGGCCGAGTGCGGGCCGCTCATCATGCGTTTTGCTTTCACTCTTCAGGCGTTGCTGCTGTGAATCGGTGATGCGCTGCTACCTGCTTCTGCCTCAGTTTCGTCGGCACCAGTTCTAACGGCTACAAGAACTGATGGGGATAAAGGACAAAACTACATCGGCATCGAGGCTTTCCCATTTTCAAGACATGGCTTTGTGATGTCACCTGGAAATCTCGCTATAAAGCATGCACAGTTATAGACCTTCTTCATTGGGCGCGGCGAAATGGCCGAGTGCGGGCCGCTCATCATGCGTTTTGCTTTCACTCTTCAGGCGTTGCTGCTGTGAATCGGTGATGCGCTGCTACCTGCTTCTGCCTCAGTTTCGTCGGCACCAGTTCTAACGGCTACAAGAACTGATGTGGATAAAGGACAAAACTACATCGGCATCGAGGCTTTCCCATTTTCAAGACATGGCTTTGTGATGTCACCTGGAAATCTCGCTATAAAGCATGCACAGTTATAGACCTTCTTCATTGGGCGCGGCGAAATGGCCGAGTGCGGGCCGCTCATCATGCGTTTTGCTTTCACTCTTCAGGTGTTGCTGCTGTGAATCGGTGATGCGCTGCTACCTGCTTCTGCCTCAGTTTCGTCGGCACCAGTTCTAACGGCTACAAGAACTGATGTGGATAAAGGACAAAACTACATCGGCATCGAGGCTTTCCCATTTTCAAGACATGGCTTTGTGATGTCACCTGGAAATCTCGCTATAAAGCATGCACAGTTATAGAACTTCTTCATTGGGCGCGGCGAAATGGCCGAGTGCGGGCCGCTCATCATGCGTTTTGCTTTCACTCTTCAGGCGTTGCTGCTGTGAATCGGTGATGCGCTGCTACCTGCTTCTGCCTCAGTTTCGTCGGCACCAGTTCTAACGGCTACAAGAACTGATGAGGATAAAGGACAAAACTACACGTCATCGAGGCTTTCCCATTTTCAAGACATGGCTTTGTGATGTCACCTGGAAATCTCGCTATAAAGCATGCACAGTTATAGACCTTCTTCATTGGGCGAGGCGAAATGGCCGAGTGCGGGCCGCTCATCATGCGTTTTGCTTTCACTCTTCAGGCGTTGCTGCTGTGAATCGGTGATGCGCTGCTACCTGCTTCTGCCTCAGTTTCGTCGGCACCAGTTCTAACGGCTACAAGAACTGATGTGGATAAAGGACAAAACTACATCGTCATCGAGGCTTTCCCATTTTCAAGACATGGCTTTGTGATGTCACCTGGGAATCTCGCTATAAAGCATGCACAGTTATAGACCTTCTTCATTGGGCGCGGCGAAATGGCCGAGTGCGGGCCGCTCATCATGCGTTTTGCTTACACTCTTCAGGCGTTGCTGCTGTGAATCGGTGATGCGCTGCTACCTGCTTCTGCCTCAGTTTCGTCGGCACCAGGTCTAACGGCTACAAGAACTGATGTGGATAAAGGACAAAACTACATCGGCATCGAGGCTTTCCCATTTTCAAGACATGGCTTTGTGATGTCACCTGGAAATCTCGCTATAAAGCATGCACAGTTATAGACCTTCTTCATTGGGCGCGGCGAAATGGCCGAGTGCGGGCCGCTCATCATGCGTTTTGCGTTCACTCTTCAGGCGTTGCTGCTGTGAATCGGTGATGCGCTGCTACCTGCTTCTGCCTCAGTTTCGTCGGCACCAGTTCTAACGGCTACAAGAACTGATGTGGATAAGGGACAAAACTACATCGGCATCGAGGCTTTCCCATTTTCAAGACATGGCTTTGTGATGTCACCTGGAAATCTCGCTATAAAGCATGCACAGTTATAGACCTTCATTGCGCGCGGCGAAATGGCCGAGTGCGGGCCGCTCATCATGCGTTTTGCTTTCACTCTTCAGGCGTTGCTGCTGTGAATCGGTGATGCGCTGCTACCTGCTTCTGCCTCAGTTTCGTCGGCACCAGTTCTAACGGCTACAAGAACTGATGTGGATAAAGGACAAAACTACATCGGCATCGAGGCTTTCCCATTTTCAAGACATGGCTTTGTGATGTCACCTGGAAATCTCGCTATAAAGCATGCACAGTTATTGAACTTCTTCATTGGGCGCGGCGAAATGGCCGAGTGCGGGCCGCTCATCATGCGTTTTGCTTTCACTCTTCAGGCGTTGCTGCTGTGAATCGGTGATGCGCTGCTACCTGCTTCTGCCTCAGTTTCGTCGGCACCAGTTCTAACGGCTACAAGAACTGATGAGGATAAAGGACAAAACTACACGTCATCGAGGCTTTCCCATTTTCAAGACATGGCTTTGTGATGTCACCTGGAAATCTCGCTATAAAGCATGCACAGTTATAGACCTTCTTCATTGGGCGCGGCGAAATGGCCGAGTGCGGGCCGCTCATCATGCGTTTTGCTTTCACTCTTCAGGCGTTGCTGCTGTGAATCGGTGATGCGCTGCTACCTGCTTCTGCCTCAGTTTCGTCGGCACCAGTTCTAACGGCTACAAGAACTGATGTGGATAAAGGACAAAACTACATCGTCATCGAGGCTTTCCCATTTTCAAGACATGGCTTTGTGATGTCACCTGGAAATCTCGCTATAAAGCATGCACAGTTATAGACCTTCTTCATTGGGCGCGGCGAAATGGCCGAGTGCGGGCCGCTCATCATGCGTTTTGCTTTCACTCTTCAGGCGTTGCTGCTGTGAATCGGTGATGCGCTGCTACCTGCTTCTGCCTCAGTTTCGTCGGCACCAGGTCTAACGGCTACAAGAACTGATGTGGATAAAGGACAAAACTACATCGGCATTGAGGCTTTCCCATTTTCAAGACATGGCTTTGTGATGTCACCTGGAAATCTCGCTATAAAGCATGCACAGTTATAGACCTTCTTCATTGGGCGCGGCGAAATGGCCGAGTGCGGGCCGCTCATCATGCGTTTTGCTTTCACTCTTCAGGCGTTGCTGCTGTGAATCGGTGATGCGCTGCTACCTGCTTCTGCCTCAGTTTCGTCGGCACCAGTTCTAACGGCTACAAGAACTGATGTGGATAAGGGACAAAACTACATCGGCATCGAGGCTTTCCCATTTTCAAGACATGGCTTTGTGATGTCACCTGGAAATCTCGCTATAAAGCATGCACAGTTATAGACCTTCTTCATTGGGCGCGGCGAAATGGCCGAGTGCGGGCCGCTCATCATGCGTTTTGCTTTCACTCTTCAGGCGTTGCTGCTGTGAATCGGTGATGCGCTGCTACATGCTTCTGCCTCAGTTTCGTCGGCACCAGTTCTAACGGCTACAAGAACTGATGAGGATAAAGGACAAAACTACACGTCATCGAGGCTTTCCCATTTTCAAGACAGGGCTTTGTGATGTCACCTGGAAATCTCGCTATAAAGCATGCACAGTTATAGACCTTCTTCATTGGGCGCGGCGAAATGGCCGAGTGCGGGCCACTCATGCGTTTTGCTTTCACTCTTCAGGCGTTGCTGCTGTGAATCGGTGATGCGCTGCTACCTGCTTCTGCCTCAGTTTCGTCGGCACCAGTTCTAACGGCTACAAGAACTGATGTGGATAAAGGACAAAACTACATCGTCATCGAGGCTTTCCCATTTTCAAGACATGGCTTTGTGATGTCACCTGGAAATCTCGCTATAAAGCATGCACAGTTATAGACCTTCATTGGGCGCGGCTAAATGGCCGAGTGCGGGCCGCTCATCATGCGTTTTGCTTTCACTCTTCAGGCGTTGCTGCTGTGAATCGGTGATGCGCTGCTACCTGCTTCTGCCTCAGTTTCGTCGGCACCAGTTCTAACGGGTACAAGAAGTGATGCGGATAAAGGAAAAAACTACATCGGCATCGAGGCTTTCCCATTTTCAAGACATGGATTTGTGACGTCACCTGGAAATCCCGCTATAAAGCATGCACAGTTCCAGACCTTCTTCATTGGGCGCGGCGAAATGGCCGAGTGCGGGCCGCTCATCATGCGTTTTGCTTTCACTCTTCACGCGTTGCTGCTGTGAATCGGTGATGCGCTGCTACCTGCTTCTGCCTCAGTTTCGTCGGCACCAGTTCTAACGGCTACAAGAACTGATGGGGATAAAGGAGAAAACTACATCGGCATCGAGGCTTTCCCATTTTCAAGACATGGCTTTGTGATGTCACCTGGAAATCTCGCTATAAAGCATGCACAGTTATAGACCTTCTTCATTGGGCGCGGCGAAATGGCCGAGTGCGGGCCGCTCATCATGCGTTTTGCTTTCACTCTTCAGGCGTTGCTGCTGTGAATCGGTGATGCGCTGCTACCTGCTTCGGCCTCAGTTTCGTCGGCACCAGTTCTAACGGCAACAAGAACTGATGTGGATAAAGGACAAAACTACATCGGCATCGAGGCTTTCCCATTTTCAAGACATGGCTTTGTGATGTCACCTGGAAATCTCGCTATAAAGCATGCACAGTTATAGACCTTATTCATTGGGCGCGGCGAAATGGCCGAGTGCGGGCCGCTCATCATGCGTTTTGCTTTCACTCTTCAGGCGTTGCCGCTGTGAATCGGTGATGCGCTGCTACCTGCTTCTGCCTCAGTATCGTTGGCACCAGTTCTAACGGCTACAAAAACTGATGTGGATAAAGGACAAAACTACATCGGCATCGAGGCTTTCCCATTTTCAAGACATGGCTTTGTGATGTCACCTGGAAATCTCGCTATAAAGCATGCACAGTTATAGACCTTCTTCATTGGGCGCAGCGAAATGGCCGAGTGCGGGCAGCTCATCATGCGTTTTGCTTTCACTCTTCAGGCGTTGCTGCTGTGAATCGGTGATGCGCTGCTACCTGCTTCTGCCTCAGTTTCGTCGGCACCAGTTCTAACGGCTACAAGAACTGATGTGGATAAAGGACAAAACTACATCGGCATCGAGGCTTTCCCATTTTCAAGACATGGCTTTGTGATGTCACCTTGAAATCTCGCTATAAAGCATGCACAGTTATAGACCTTCATTGGGCACGGCGAAATGGCCGAGTGCGGGTCGCTCATCATGCGTTTTGCTTTCACTCTTCAGGCGTTGCTGCTGTGAATCGGTGATGCGCTGCTACCTGCTTCTGCCTCAGTTTCGTCGGCACCAGTTTTAACGGCTACAAGAACTGATGTGGATAAAGGACAAAACTACATCGTCATCGAGGCTTTCCCATTTTCAAGACATGGCTTTGTGATGTCACCTGGAAATCTCGCTATAAAGCATGCACAGTTATAGACCTTCTTCATTGGTTGCGGCGAAATGGCCGAGTGCGGGCCGCTCATCATGCGTTTTGCTTTCACTCTTCAGGCGTTGCTGCTGTGAATCGGTGATGCGCTGTTACCTGCTTCTGCCTCAGTTTCGTCGGCACCAGTTCTAATGGCTACAAGAACTGATGTGGATAAAGGACAAAACTACATCGGCATCGAGGCTTTCCCATTTTCAAGACATGGATTTGTGACGTCACCTGGAAATCCCGCTATAAAGCATGCACAGTTTCAGACCTTCTTCATTGGCCGCGGCGAAAGGGCCGAGTGCGGGCCGCTCATCATGCGTTTTTCTTTCACCCTTCAGGCATTTCTGATGTCAATCGGTGATGCGCTGCTACCTGCTTCTGCCTCAGTTTCGTCGGCACCTGTTTTAACGGCTACAAGAACTGATGTGGATAAAGGACAAAACTACATCGTCATCGAGGCTTTCCCATTTTCAAGACATGGCTTTGTGATGTCACCTGGAAATCTCGCTATAAAGCATGCACAGTTATAGACCTTCTTCATTGGGCGCGGCGAAATGGCCGAGTGCGGGCCGCTCATCATGCGTTTTGCTTTCACTCTTCAGGCGTTGCTGCTGTGAATCGGTGATGCGCTGCTACCTGCTTCTGCCTCAGTTTCGTCGGCACCAGTTCTAACGGCTACAAAAACTGATGTGGATAAAGGACAAAACTACATCGGCATCGAGGCTTTCCCATTTTCAAGACATGGCTTTGTGATGTCACCTGGAAATCTCGCTATAAAGCATGCACAGTTATAGACCTTCTTCATTGGGCGCGGCGAAATGGCCGAGTGCGGGCCGCTCATCATGCGTTTTGCTTTCACTCTTCAGGCGTTGCTGCTGTGAATCGGTGATGCGCTGCTACCTGCTTCTGCCTCAGTTTCGTCGGCACCAGTTCTAACGGCTACAAGAACTGATGTGGATAAAGGACAAAACTACATCGGCATCGAGGCTTTCCCATTTTCAAGACATGGCTTTGTGATGTCACCTGGAAATCTCGCTACAAACATGCACAGTTATAGACCTTCTTCATTGGGCGCGGCGAAATGGCCGAGTGCGGGCCGCTCATCATGCGTTTTGCTTTCAGTCTTCAGGCGTTGCTGCTGTGAATCGGTGATGCGCTGCTACCTGCTTCTGCCTCAGTTTCGTCGGCACCAGTTCTAACGGCTACAAGAACTGATGTGGATAAAGGACAAAACTACATCGGCATCGAGGCTTTCCCATTTTCAAGACATGGCTTTGTGATGTCACCTGGAAATCTCGCTTTAAAGCATGCACAGTTATAGACCTTCATTGCGCGCGGCGAAATGGCCGAGTGCGGGCCGCTCATCATGCGTTTTGCTTTCACTCTTCAGGCGTTGCTGCTGTGAATCGGTGATGCGCTGCTACCTGCTTCTGCCTCAGTTTCGTCGGCACCAGTTCTAACGGCTACAAGAACTGATGTGGATAAAGGACAAAACTACATCGGCATCGAGGCTTTCCCATTTTCAAGACATGGCTTTGTGATGTCACCTGGAAATCTCGCTATAAAGCATGCACAGTTATTGAACTTCTTCATTGGGCGCGGCGAAATGGCCGAGTGCGGGCCGCTCATCATGCGTTTTGCTTTCACTCTTCAGGCGTTGCTGCTGTGAATCGGTGATGCGCTGCTACCTGCTTCTGCCTCAGTTTCGTCGGCACCAGTTCTAACGGCTACAAGAACTGATGAGGATAAAGGACAAAACTACACGTCATCGAGGCTTTCCCATTTTCAAGACATGGCTTTGTGATGTCACCTGGAAATCTCGCTATAAAGCATGCACAGTTATAGACCTTCTTCATTGGGCGCGGCGAAATGGCCGAGTGCGGGCCGCTCATCATGCGTTTTGCTTTCACTCTTCAGGCGTTGCTGCTGTGAATCGGTGATGCGCTGCTACCTGCTTCTGCCTCAGTTTCGTCGGCACCAGTTCTAACGGCTACAAGAACTGATGTGGATAAAGGACAAAACTACATCGTCATCGAGGCTTTCCCATTTTCAAGACATGGCTTTGTGATGTCACCTGGAAATCTCGCTATAAAGCATGCACAGTTATAGACCTTCTTCATTGGGCGCGGCGAAATGGCCGAGTGCGGGCCGCTCATCATGCGTTTTGCTTTCACTCTTCAGGCGTTGCTGCTGTGAATCGGTGATGCGCTGCTACCTGCTTCTGCCTCAGTTTCGTCGGCACCAGTTCTAACGGCTACAAGAACTGATGTGGATAAGGGACAAAACTACATCGGCATCGAGGCTTTCCCATTTTCAAGACATGGCTTTGTGATGTCACCTGGAAATCTCGCTATAAAGCATGCACAGTTATAGACCTTCATTGGGCGCGGCTAAATGGCCGAGTGCGGGCCGCTCATCATGCGTTTTGCTTTCACTCTTCAGGCGTTGCTGCTGTGAATCGGTGATGCGCTGCTACCTGCTTCTGCCTCAGTTTCGTCGGCACCAGTTCTAACGGGTACAAGAAGTGATGCGGATAAAGGAAAAAACTACATCGGCATCGAGGCTTTCCCATTTTCAAGACATGGATTTGTGACGTCACCTGGAAATCCCGCTATAAAGCATGCACAGTTCCAGACCTTCTTCATTGGGCGCGGCGAAATGGCCGAGTGCGGGCCGCTCATCATGCGTTTTTCGTTCACCCTTCAGGCATTGCTGCTGTCAATCGGCGTTGCGCCGCTACCTGCTTCTGCCTCAGTTTCGTCGGCACCAGTTTTAACGGCTACAAGAACTGATGTGGATAAAGGACAAAACTACATCGTCATCGAGGCTTTCCCATTTTCACGACATGGCTTTGTGATGTCGCCTGGAAATCTCGCTATAAAGCATGCACAGTTATAGACCTTCTTCATTGGGCGCGGCGAAATGGCCGAGTGCGGGCCGCTCATCATGCGTTTTGCTTTCACTCTTCAGGCGTTGCTGCTGTGAATCGGTGATGCGCTGCTACCTGCTTCTGCCTCAGTTTCGTCGGCACCAGTTCTAACGGCTACAAGAACTGATGGGGATAAAGGAGAAAACTACATCGGCATCGAGGCTTTCCCATTTTCAAGACATGGCTTTGTGATGTCACCTGGAAATCTCGCTATAAAGCATGCACAGTTATAGACCTTCTTCATTGGGCGCGGCGAAATGGCCGAGTGCGGGCCGCTCATCATGCGTTTTGCTTTCACTCTTCAGGCGTTGCTGCTGTGAATCGGTGATGCGCTGCTACCTGCTTCGGCCTCAGTTTCGTCGGCACCAGTTCTAACGGCAACAAGAACTGATGTGGATAAAGGACAAAACTACATCGGCATCGAGGCTTTTCCATTTTCAAGACATGGCTTTGTGATGTCACCTGGAAATCTCGCTATAAAGCATGCACAGTTATAGACCTTCTTCATTGGGCGCGGCGAAATGGCCGAGTGCGGGCAGCTCATCATGCGTTTTGCTTTCACTCTTCAGGCGTTGCTGCTGTGAATCGGTGATGCGCTGCTACCTGCTTCTGCCTCAGTTTCGTCGGCACCAGTTCTAACGGCTACAAGAACTGATGTGGATAAAGGACAAAACTACATCGGCATCGAGGCTTTCCCATTTTCAAGACATGGCTTTGTGATGTCACCTTGAAATCTCGCTATAAAGCATGCACAGTTATAGACCTTCATTGGGCGCGGCGAAATGGCCGAGTGCGGGTCGCTCATCATGCGTTTTGCTTTCACTCTTCAGGCGTTGCTGCTGTGAATCGGTGATGCGCTGCTACCTGCTTCTGCCTCAGTTTCGTCGGCACTAGTTTTAACGGCTACAAGAACTGATGTGGATAAAGGACAAAACTACATCGTCATCGAGGCTTTCCCATTTTCAAGACATGGCTTTGTGATGTCACCTGGAAATCTCGCTATAAAGCATGCACAGTTATAGACCTTCTTAATTGGGCGCGGCGAAATGGCCGAGTGCGGACCGCTCATCATGCGTTTTGCTTTCACTCTTCAGGCGTTGCTGCTGTGAATCGGTGATGCGCTGCTACCTGCTTCTGCCTCAGTTTCGTCGGCACCAGTTCTAACGGCTACAAGAACTGATGGGGATAAAGGACAAAACTACATCGGCATCGAGGCTTTTCTATTTTCAAGACATGGCTTTGTGATGTCACCTGGAAATCTCGCTATAAAGTATGCACAGTTAAAGACCTTCTTCATTGGGCGCGGCGAAATGGCCGAGTGCGGGCCGCTCATCATGCGTTTTGCTTTCACTCTTCAGGCGTTGCTGCTGTGAATCGGTGATGCGCTGCTACCTGCTTCGGCCTCAGTTTCGTCGGCACCAGTTCTAACGGCAACAAGAACTGATGTGGATAAAGGACAAAACTACATCGGCATCGAGGCTTTCCCATTTTCAAGACATGGCTTTGTGATGTCACCTGGAAATCTCGCTATAAACATGCACAGTTATAGACCTTCTTCATTGGGCGCGGCGAAATGGCCGAGTGCGGGCCGCTCATCATGCGTTTTGCTTTCAGTCTTCAGGCGTTGCTGCTGTGAATCGGTGATGCGCTGCTACCTGCTTCTGCCTCAGTTTCGTCGGCACCAGTTCTAACGGCTACAAGAACTGATGTGGATAAAGGACAAAACTACATCGGCATCGAGGCTTTCCCATTTTCAAGACATGGCTTTGTGATGTCACCTGGAAATCTCGCTATAAAGCATGCACAGTTATAGACCTTCTTCATTGGGCGCGGCGAAATGGCCGAGTGCGGGCCGCTCATCATGCGTTTTGCTTTCAGTCTTCAGGCGTTGCTGCTGTGAATCGGTGATGCGCTGCTACCTGCTTCTGCCTCAGTTTCGTCGGCACCAGTTCTAACGGCTACAAGAACTGATGTGGATAAAGGACAAAACTACATCGGCATCGAGGCTTTCCCATTTTCAAGACATGGCTTTGTGATGTCACCTGGAAATCTCGCTATAAAGCATGCAGTTATAGACCTTCTTCATTGGGCGCGGCGAAATGGCCGAGTGCGGGCCGCTCATCATGCGTTTTGCTTTCACTCTTCAGGCGTTGCTGCTGTGAATCGGTGATGCGCTGCTACCTGCTTCTGCCTCAGTTTCGTCGGCACCAGTTCTAACGGCTACAAGAACTGATGTGGATAAAGGACAAAACTACATCGGCATCGAGGCTTTCCCATTTTCAAGACATGGCTTTGTGATGTCACCTGGAAATCTCGCTATAAAGCATGCACAGTTATAGAACTTCTTCATTGGGCGCGGCGAAATGGCCGAGTGCGGGCCGCTCATCATGCGTTTTGCTTTCACTCTTCAGGCGTTGCTGCTGTGAATCGGTGATGCGCTGCTACCTGCTTCTGCCTCAGTTTCGTCGGCACCAGTTCTAACGGCTACAAGAACTGATGAGGATAAAGGACAAAACTACACGTCATCGAGGCTTTCCCACTTTCAAGACAGGGCTTTGTGATGTCACCTGGAAATCTCGCTATAAAGCATGCACAGTTATAGACCTTCTTCATTGGGCGCGGCGAAATGGCCGAGTGCGGGCCACTCATCATGCGTTTTGCTTTCACTCTTCAGGCGTTGCTGCTGTGAATCAGTGATGCGCTGCTACCTGCTTCTGCCTCAGTTTCGTCGGCACCAGTTCTAACGGCTACAAGAACTGATGTGGATAAAGGACAAAACTACATCGTCATCGAGGCTTTCCCATTTTCAAGACATGGCTTTGTGATGTCACCTGGAAATCTCGCTATAAAGCATGCACAGTTATAGACCTTCATTGGGCGCGGCTAAATGGCCGAGTGCGGGCCGCTCATCATGCGTTTTGCTTTCACTCTTCAGGCGTTGCTGCTGTGAATCGGTGATGCGCTGCTACCTGCTTCTGCCTCAGTTTCGTCGGCACCAGTTCTAACGGGTACAAGAAGTGATGCGGATAAAGGAAAAAAGTACATCGGCATCGAGGCTTTCCCATTTTCAAGACATGGATTTGTGACGTCACCTGGAAATCCCGCTATAAAGCATGCACAGTTCCAGACCTTCTTCATTGGGCGCGGCGAAATGGCCGAGTGCGGGCCGCTCATCATGCGTTTTTTGTTCACCCTTCAGGCATTGCTGCTGTCAATCGGCGTTGCGCCGCTACCTGCTTCTGCCTCAGTTTCGTCGGCACCAGTTTTAACGGCTACAAGAACTGATGTGGATAAAGGACAAAACTACATCATCATCGAGGCTGTCCCATTTTCAAGACAAGGGTTTGTGACGTCACCTGGGAATCCCGCTATCGAGCATGCACAATTCCAGACCTTCTTCATTGGCCGCGGCGAAAGGGCCGAGTGCGGGCCGCTCATCATGCGTTTTTCTTTCACCCTTCAGGCATTGCTGCTGTCAATCGGCGTTGTGCTGCTACCTTCTTCAGCCTCAGTTACGTCGGCACCAGTTTTAACGGCTACAAGAACTGATGTGGATAAAGGACAAAACTACATCGTCATCGAGGCTTTCCCATTTTCACGACATGGCTTTGTGATGTCGCCTGGAAATCTCGCTATAAAGCATGCACAGTTATAGACCTTCTTCATTGGGCGCGGCGAAATGGCCGAGTGCGGGCCGCTCATCATGCGTTTTGCTTTCACTCTTCAGGCGTTGCTGCTGTGAATCGGTGATGCGCTGCTACCTGCTTCTGCCTCAGTTTCGTCGGCACCAGTTCTAACGGCTACAAGAACTGATGGGGATAAAGGACAAAACTACATCGGCATCGAGGCTTTTCCATTTTCAAGACATGGCTTTGTGATGTCACCTGGAAATCTCGCTATAAAGCATGCACAGTTATAGACCTTCTTCATTGGGCGCGGCGAAATGGCCGAGTGCGGGCCGCTCATCATGCGTTTTGCTTTCACTCTTCAGGCGTTGCTGCTGTGAATCGGTGATGCGCTGCTACCTGCTTCGGCCTCAGTTTCGTCGGCACCAGTTCTAACGGCAACAAGAACTGATGTGGATAAAGGACAAAACTACATCGGCATCGAGGCTTTCCCATTTTCAAGACATGGCTTTGTGATGTCACCTGGAAATCTCGCTATAAACATGCACAGTTATAGACCTTCTTCATTGGGCGCGGCGAAATGGCCGAGTGCGGGCCGCTCATCATGCGTTTTGCTTTCAGGCTTCAGGCGTTGCTGCTGTGAATCGGTGATGCGCTGCTACCTGCTTCTGCCTCAGTTTCGTCGGCACCAGTTCTAACGGCTACAAGAACTGATGTGGATAAAGGACAAAACTACATCGGCATCGAGGCTTTCCCATTTTCAAGACATGGCTTTGTGATGTCACCTGGAAATCTCGCTATAAAGCATGCACAGTTATAGACCTTCTTCATTGGGCGCGGCGAAATGGCCGAGTGCGGGCCGCTCATCATGCGTTTTGCTTTCACTCTTCAGGTGTTGCTGCTGTGAATCGGTGATGCGCTGCTACCTGCTTCTGCCTCAGTTTCGTCGGCACCAGTTCTAACGGCTACAAGAACTGATGTGGATAAAGGACAAAACTACATCGGCATCGAGGCTTTCCCATTTTCAAGACATGGCTTTGTGATGTCACCTGGAAATCTCGCTATAAAGCATGCACAGTTATAGAACTTCTTCATTGGGCGCGGCGAAATGGCCGAGTGCGGGCCGCTCATCATGCGTTTTGCTTTCACTCTTCAGGCGTTGCTGCTGTGAATCGGTGATGCGCTGCTACCTGCTTCTGCCTCAGTTTCGTCGGCACCAGTTCTAACGGCTACAAGAACTGATGAGGATAAAGGACAAAACTACACGTCATCGAGGCTTTCCCATTTTCAAGACATGGCTTTGTGATGTCACCTGGAAATCTCGCTATAAAGCATGCACAGTTATAGACCTTCTTCATTGGGCGAGGCGAAATGGCCGAGTGCGGGCCGCTCATCATGCGTTTTGCTTTCACTCTTCAGGCGTTGCTGCTGTGAATCGGTGATGCGCTGCTACCTGCTTCTGCCTCAGTTTCGTCGGCACCAGTTCTAACGGCTACAAGAACTGATGTGGATAAAGGACAAAACTACATCGTCATCGAGGCTTTCCCATTTTCAAGACATGGCTTTGTGATGTCACCTGGGAATCTCGCTATAAACCATGCACAGTTATAGACCTTCTTCATTGGGCGCGGCGAAATGGCCGAGTGCGTGCCGCTCATCATGCGTTTTGCTTACACTCTTCAGGCGTTGCTGCTGTGAATCGGTGATGCGCTGCTACCTGCTTCTGCCTCAGTTTCGTCGGCACCAGGTCTAACGGCTACAAGAACTGATGTGGATAAAGGACAAAACTACATCGGCATCGAGGCTTTCCCATTTTCAAGACATGGCTTTGTGATGTCACCTGGAAATCTCGCTATAAAGCATGCACAGTTATAGACCTTCTTCATTGGGCGCGGCGAAATGGCCGAGTGCGGGCCGCTCATCATGCGTTTTGCGTTCACTCTTCAGGCGTTGCTGCTGTGAATCGGTGATGCGCTGCTACCTGCTTCTGCCTCAGTTTCGTCGGCACCAGTTCTAACGGCTACAAGAACTGATGTGGATAAGGGACAAAACTACATCGGCATCGAGGCTTTCCCATTTTCAAGACATGGCTTTGTGATGTCACCTGGAAATCTCGCTATAAAGCATGCACAGTTATAGACCTTCTTCATTGGGCGCGGCGAAATGGCCGAGTGCGGGCCGCTCATCATGCGTTTTGCTTTCACTCTTCAGGCGTTGCTGCTGTGAATCGGTGATGCGCTGCTACATGCTTCTGCCTCAGTTTCGTCGGCACCAGTTCTAACGGCTACAAGAACTGATGAGGATAAAGGACAAAACTACACGTCATCGAGGCTTTCCCATTTTCAAGACATGGCTTTGTGATGTCACCTGGAAATCTCGCTATAAAGCATGCACAGTTATAGACCTTCTTCATTGGGCGCGGCGAAATGGCCCAGTGCGGGCCGCTCATCATGCGTTTTGCTTTCACTCTTCAGGCGTTGCTGCTGTGAATCGGTGATGCGCTGCTACCTGCTTCTGCCTCAGTTTCGTCGGCACCAGTTCTAACGGCTACAAGAACTGATGTGGATAAAGGACAAAACTACATCGGCATCGAGGCTTTCCCATTTTCAAGACATGGCTTTGTGATGTCACCTGGAAATCTCGCTATAAAGCATGCACAGTTATAGAACTTCTTCATTGGGCGCGGCGAAATGGCCGAGTGCGGGCCGCTCATCATGCGTTTTGCTTTCACTCTTCAGGCGTTGCTGCTGTGAATCGGTGATGCGCTGCTACCTGCTTCTGCCTCAGTTTCGTCGGCACCAGTTCTAACGGCTACAAGAACTGATGAGGATAAAGGACAAAACTACACGTCATCGAGGCTTTCCCATTTTCAAGACAGGGCTTTGTGATGTCACCTGGAAATCTCGCTATAAAGCATGCACAGTTATAGACCTTCTTCATTGGGCGCGGCGAAATGGCCGAGTGCGGGCCACTCATCATGCGTTTTGCTTTCACTCTTCAGGCGTTGCTGCTGTGAATCGGTGATGCGCTGCTACCTGCTTCTGCCTCAGTTTCGTCGGCACCAGTTCTAACGGCTACAAGAACTGATGTGGATAAAGGACAAAACTACATCGTCATCGAGGCTTTCCCATTTTCAAGACATGGCTTTGTGATGTCACCTGGAAATCTCGCTATAAAGCATGAACAGTTATAGACCTTCATTGGGCGCGGCTAAATGGCCGAGTGCGGGCCGCTCATCATGCGTTTTGCTTTCACTCTTCAGGCGTTGCTGCTGTGAATCGGTGATGCGCTGCTACCTGCTTCTGCCTCAGTTTCGTCGGCACCAGTTCTAACGGGTACAAGAAGTGATGCGGATAAAGGAAAAAAGTACATCGGCATCGAGGCTTTCCCATTTTCAAGACATGGATTTGTGACGTCACCTGGAAATCCCGCTATAAAGCATGCACAGTTCCAGACCTTCTTCATTGGGCGCGGCGAAATGGCCGAGTGCGGGCCGCTCATCATGCGTTTTTTGTTCACCCTTCAGGCATTGCTGCTGTCAATCGGCGTTGCGCCGCTACCTGCTTCTGCCTCAGTTTCGTCGGCACCAGTTTTAACGGCTACAAGAACTGATGTGGATAAAGGACAAAACTACATCATCATCGAGGCTGTCCCATTTTCAAGACAAGGGTTTGTGACGTCACCTGGGAATCCCGCTATCGAGCATGCACAATTCCAGACCTTCTTCATTGGCCGCGGCGAAAGGGCCGAGTGCGGGCCGCTCATCATGCGTTTTTCTTTCACCCTTCAGGCATTGCTGCTGTCAATCGGCGTTGTGCTGCTACCTTCTTCAGCCTCAGTTACGTCGGCACCAGTTTTAACGGCTACAAGAACTGATGTGGATAAAGGACAAAACTACATCGTCATCGAGGCTTTCCCATTTTCACGACATGGCTTTGTGATGTCGCCTGGAAATCTCGCTATAAAGCATGCACAGTTATAGACCTTCTTCATTGGGCGCGGCGAAATGGCCGAGTGCGGGCCGCTCATCATGCGTTTTGCTTTCACTCTTCAGGCGTTGCTGCTGTGAATCGGTGATGCGCTGCTACCTGCTTCTGCCTCAGTTTCGTCGGCACCAGTTCTAACGGCTACAAGAACTGATGGGGATAAAGGACAAAACTACATCGGCATCGAGGCTTTCCCATTTTCAAGACATGGCTTTGTGATGTCACCTGGAAATCTCGCTATAAAGCATGCACAGTTATAGACCTTCTTCATTGGGCGCGGCGAAATGGCCGAGTGCGGGCCGCTCATCATGCGTTTTGCTTTCACTCTTCAGGCGTTGCTGCTGTGAATCGGTGATGCGCTGCTACCTGCTTCGGCCTCAGTTTCGTCGGCACCAGTTCTAACGGCAACAAGAACTGATGTGGATAAAGGACAAAACTACATCGGCATCGAGGCTTTCCCATTTTCAAGACATGGCTTTGTGATGTCACCTGGAAATCTCGCTATAAACATGCACAGTTATAGACCTTCTTCATTGGGCGCGGCGAAATGGCCGAGTGCGGGCCGCTCATCATGCGTTTTGCTTTCAGTCTTCAGGCGTTGCTGCTGTGAATCGGTGATGCGCTGCTACCTGCTTCTGCCTCAGTTTCGTCGGCACCAGTTCTAACGGCTACAAGAACTGATGTGGATAAAGGACAAAACTACATCGGCATCGAGGCTTTCCCATTTTCAAGACATGGCTTTGTGATGTCACCTGGAAATCTCGCTATAAAGCATGCACAGTTATAGACCTTCTTCATTGGGCGCGGCGAAATGGCCGAGTGCGGGCCGCTCATCATGCGTTTTGCTTTCAGTCTTCAGGCGTTGCTGCTGTGAATCGGTGATGCGCTGCTACCTGCTTCTGCCTCAGTTTCGTCGGCACCAGTTCTAACGGCTACAAGAACTGATGTGGATAAAGGACAAAACTACATCGGCATCGAGGCTTTCCCATTTTCAAGACATGGCTTTGTGATGTCACCTGGAAATCTCGCTATAAAGCATGCACAGTTATAGACCTTCTTCATTGGGCGCGGCGAAATGGCCGAGTGAGGGCCGCTCATCATGCGTTTTGCTTTCACTCTTCAGGCGTTGCTGCTGTGAATCGGTGATGCGCTGCTACCTGCTTCTGCCTCAGTTTCGTCGGCACCAGTTCTAACGGCTACAAGAACTGATGTGGATAAAGGACAAAACTACATCGGCATCGAGGCTTTCCCATTTTCAAGACATGGCTTTGTGATGTCACCTGGAAATCTCGCTATAAAGCATGCACAGTTATAGAACTTCTTCATTGGGCGCGGCGAAATGGCCGAGTGCGGGCCGCTCATCATGCGTTTTGCTTTCACTCTTCAGGCGTTGCTGCTGTGAATCGGTGATGCGCTGCTACCTGCTTCTGCCTCAGTTTCGTCGGCACCAGTTCTAACGGCTACAAGAACTGATGAGGATAAAGGACAAAACTACACGTCATCGAGGCTTTCCCATTTTCAAGACATGGCTTTGTGATGTCACCTGGAAATCTCGCTATAAAGCATGCACAGTTATAGACCTTCTTCATTGGGCGAGGCGAAATGGCCGAGTGCGGGCCGCTCATCATGCGTTTTGCTTTCACTCTTCAGGCGTTGCTGCTGTGAATCGGTGATGCGCTGCTACCTGCTTCTGCCTCAGTTTCGTCGGCACCAGTTCTAACGGCTACAAGAACTGATGTGGATAAAGGACAAAACTACATCGTCATCGAGGCTTTCCCATTTTCAAGACATGGCTTTGTGATGTCACCTGGGAATCTCGCTATAAAGCATGCACAGTTATAGACCTTCTTCATTGGGCGCGGCGAAATGGCCGAGTGCGGGCCGCTCATCATGCGTTTTGCTTACACTCTTCAGGCGTTGCTGCTGTGAATCGGTGATGCGCTGCTACCTGCTTCTGCCTCAGTTTCGTCGGCACCAGGTCTAACGGCTACAAGAACTGATGTGGATAAAGGACAAAACTACATCGGCATCGAGGCTTTCCCATTTTCAAGACATGGCTTTGTGATGTCACCTGGAAATCTCGCTATAAAGCATGCACAGTTATAGACCTTCTTCATTGGGCGCGGCGAAATGGCCGAGTGCGGGCCGCTCACCATGCGTTTTGCGTTCACTCTTCAGGCGTTGCTGCTGTGAATCAGTGATGCGCTGCTACCTGCTTCTGCCTCAGTTTCGTCGGCACCAGTTCTAACGGCTACAAGAACTGATGTGGATAAGGGACAAAACTACATCGGCATCGAGGCTTTCCCATTTTCAAGACATGGCTTTGTGATGTCACCTGGAAATCTCGCTATAAAGCATGCACAGTTATAGACCTTCTTCATTGGGCGCGGCGAAATGGCCGAGTGCGGGCCGCTCATCATGCGTTTTGCTTTCACTCTTCAGGCGTTGCTGCTGTGAATCGGTGATGCGCTGCTACATGCTTCTGCCTCAGTTTCGTCGGCACCAGTTCTAACGGCTACAAGAACTGATGAGGATAAAGGACAAAACTACACGTCATCGAGGCTTTCCCATTTTCAAGACATGGCTTTGTGATGTCACCTGGAAATCTCGCTATAAAGCATGCACAGTTATAGACCTTCTTCATTGGGCGCGGCGAAATGGCCGAGTGCGGGCCGCTCATCATGCGTTTTGCTTTCACTCTTCAGGCGTTGCTGCTGTGAATCGGTGATGCGCTGCTACCTGCTTCTGCCTCAGTTTTGTCGGCACCAGTTCTAACGGCAACAAGAACTGATGTGGATAAAGGACAAAACTACATCGGCATCGAGGCTTTCCCATTTTCAAGACATGGCTTTGTGATGTCACCTGGAAATCTCGCTATAAACATGCACAGTTATAGACCTTCTTCATTGGGCGCGGCGAAATGGCCGAGTGCGGGCCGCTCATCATGCGTTTTGCTTTCAGTCTTCAGGCGTTGCTGCTGTGAATCGGTGATGCGCTGCTACCTGCTTCTGCCTCAGTTTCGTCGGCACCAGTTCTAACGGCTACAAGAACTGATGTGGGTAAAGGACAAAACTACATCGGCATCGAGGCTTTCCCATTTTCAAGACATGGCTTTGTGATGTCACCTGGAAATCTCGCTATAAAGCATGCACAGTTATAGACCTTCTTCATTGGGCGCGGCGAAATGGCCGAGTGCGGGCCGCTCACCATGCGTTTTGCTTTCAGTCTTCAGGCGTTGCTGCTGTGAATCGGTGATTCGCTGCTGCCTGCTTCTGCCTCAGTTTCGTCGGCACCGGTTCTAACGGCTACAAGAACTGATGTGGATAAAGGGCAAAACTATATCGGCATCGAGGCTTTCCCATTTTCAAGACATGGCTTTGTGATGTCACCTGGAAATCTCGCTATAAAGCATGCACAGTTATAGAACTTCTTCATTGGGCGCGGCGAAATGGCCGAGTGCGGGCCGCTCATCATGCGTTTTGCTTTCACTCTTCAGGCGTTGGTGCTGTGAATCGGTGATGCGCTGCTACCTGCTTCTTCCTCAGTTTCGTCGGCACCAGTTCTAACGGCTACAAGAACTGATGAGGATAAAGGACAAAACTACACGTCATCGAGGCTTTCCCATTTTCAAGACATGGCTTTGTGATGTCACCTGGAAATCTCGCTATAAAGCATGCACAGTTATAGACCTTCTTCATTGGGCGCGGCGAAATGGCCGAGTGCGGGCCGCTCATCATGCGTTTTGCTTTCACTCTTCAGGCGTAGCTGCTGTGAATTGGTGATGCGCTGCTACCTGCTTCTGCCTCAGTTTCGTCGGCACCAGTTCTAACGGCTACAAGAACTGATGTGGATAAAGGACAAACCTACATCGTCATCGAGGCTTTCCCATTTTCAAGACATGGCTTTGTGATGTCACCTGGGAATCTCGCTATAAAGCATGCACAGTTATAGACCTTCTTCATTGGGCGCGGCGAAATGGCCGAGTGCGGGCCGCTCATCATGCGTTTTGCTTTCACTCTTCAGGCGTTGCTGCTGTGAATCGGTGATGCGCTGCTACCTGCTTCTGCCTCAGTTTCGTCGGCACCAGGTCTAACGGCTACAAGAACTGATGTGGATAAAGGACAAAACTACATCGGCATCGAGGCTTTCCCATTTTCAAGACATGGCTTTGTGATGTCACCTGGAAATCTCGCTATAAAGCATGCACAGTTATAGACCTTCTTCATTGGGCGCGGCGAAATGGCCGAGTGCGGGCCGCTCATCATGCGTTTTGCTTTCACTCTTCAGGCGTTGCTGCTGTGAATCGGTGATGCGCTGCTACCTGCTTCTGCCTCAGTTTCGTCGGCACCAGTTCTAACGGCTACAAGAACTGATGTGGATAAGGGACAAAACTACATCGGCATCGAGGCTTTCCCATTTTCAAGACATGGCTTTGTGATGTCACCTGGAAATCTCGCTATAAAGCATGCACAGTTATAGACCTTCATTGGGCGCGGCTAAATGGCCGAGTGCGGGCCGCTCATCATGCGTTTTGCTTTCACTCTTCAGGCGTTGCTGCTGTGAATCGGTGATGCGCTGCTACCTGCTTCTGCCTCAGTTTCGTGGGCACCAGTTCTAACGGCTACAAGAAGTGACGCGGATAAAGGACAAAACTACATCGGCATCGAGGCTTTCCCATTTTCAAGACATGGATTTGTGACGTCACCTGGAAATCCCGCTATAAAGCATGCACAGTTCCAGACCTTCTTCATTGGGCGCGGCGAAATGGCCGAGTGCGGGCCGCTCATCATGCGTTTTTCGTTCACCCTTCAGGCATTGCTGCTGTCAATCGGCGTTGCGCCGCTACCTGCTTCTGCCTCAGTTTCGTCGGCACCAGTTTTAACGGCTACAAGAACTGATGTGGATAAAGGACAAAACTACATCATCATCGAGGCTGTCCCATTTTCAAGACAAGGGTTTGTGACGTCACCTGGGAATCCCGCTATCGAGCATGCACAATTCCAGACCTTCTTCATTGGCCGCGGCGAAAGGGCCGAGTGCGGGCCGCTCATCATGCGTTTTTCTTTCACCCTTCAGGCATTGCTGCTGTCAATCGGCGTTGTGCTGCTACCTTCTTCAGCCTCAGTTACGTCGGCACCAGTTTTAACGGCTACAAGAACTGATGTGGATAAAGGACAAAACTACATCGTCATCGAGGCTTTCCCATTTTCACGACATGGCTTTGTGATGTCGCCTGGAAATCTCGCTATAAAGCATGCACAGTTATAGACCTTCTTCATTGGGCGCGGCGAAATGGCCGAGTGCGGGCCGCTCATCATGCGTTTTGCTTTCACTCTTCAGGCGTTGCTGCTGTGAATCGGTGATGCGCTGCTACCTGCTTCTGCCTCAGTTTCGTCGGCACCAGTTCTAACGGCTACAAGAACTGATGGGGATAAAGGACAAAACTACATCGGCATCGAGGCTTTCCCATTTTCAAGACATGGCTTTGTGATGTCACCTGGAAATCTCGCTATAAAGCATGCACAGTTATAGACCTTCATTGGGCGCGGCGAAATGGCCGAGTGCGGGCCGCTCATCATGCGTTTTGCTTTCACTCTTCAGGCGTTGCTGCTGTGAATCGGTGATGCGCTGCTACCTGCTTCGGCCTCAGTTTCGTCGGCACCAGTTCTAACGGCAACAAGAACTGATGTGGATAAAGGACAGAACTACATCGGCATCGAGGCTTTCCCATTTTCAAGACATGGCTTTGTGATGTCACCTGGAAATCTCGCTATAAACATGCACAGTTATAGACCTTCTTCATTGGGCGCGGCGAAATGGCCGAGTGCGGGCCGCTCATCATGCGTTTTGCTTTCAGTCTTCAGGCGTTGCTGCTGTGAATCGGTGATGCGCTGCTACCTGCTTCTGCCTCAGTTTCGTCGGCACCAGTTCTAACGGCTACAAGAACTGATGTGGATAAAGGACAAAACTACATCGGCATCGAGGCTTTCCCATTTTCAAGACATGGCTTTGTGATGTCACCTGGAAATCTCGCTATAAAGCATGCACAGTTATAGACCTTCTTCATTGGGCGCGGCGAAATGGCCGAGTGCGGGCCGCTCATCATGCGTTTTGCTTTCAGTCTTCAGGCGTTGCTGCTGTGAATCGGTGATGCGCTGCTACCTGCTTCTGCCTCAGTTTCGTCGGCACCAGTTCTAACGGCTACAAGAACTGATGTGGATAAAGGACAAAACTACATCGGCATCGAGGCTTTCCCATTTTCAAGACATGGCTTTGTGATGTCACCTGGAAATCTCGCTATAAAGCATGCACAGTTATAGACCTTCTTCATTGGGCGCGGCGAAATGGCCGAGTGAGGGCCGCTCATCATGCGTTTTGCTTTCACTCTTCAGGCGTTGCTGCTGTGAATCGGTGATGCGCTGCTACCTGCTTCTGCCTCAGTTTCGTCGGCACCAGTTCTAACGGCTACAAGAACTGATGTGGATAAAGGACAAAACTACATCGGCATCGAGGCTTTCCCATTTTCAAGACATGGCTTTGTGATGTCACCTGGAAATCTCGCTATAAAGCATGCACAGTTATAGAACTTCTTCATTGGGCGCGGCGAAATGGCCGAGTGCGGGCCGCTCATCATGCGTTTTGCTTGCACTCTTCAGGCGTTGCTGCTGTGAATCGGTGATGCGCTGCTACCTGCTTCTGCCTCAGTTTCGTCGGCACCAGTTCTAACGGCTACAAGAACTGATGAGGATAAAGGACAAAACTACACGTCATCGAGGCTTTCCCATTTTCAAGACATGGCTTTGTGATGTCACCTGGAAATCTCGCTATAAAGCATGCACAGTTATAGACCTTCTTCATTGAGCGAGGCGAAATGGCCGAGTGCGGGCCGCTCATCATGCGTTTTGCTTTCACTCTTCAGGCGTTGCTGCTGTGAATCGGTGATGCGCTGCTACCTGCTTCTGCCTCAGTTTCGTCGGCACCAGTTCTAACGGCTACAAGAACTGATGTGGATAAAGGACAAAACTACATCGTCATCGAGGCTTTCCCATTTTCAAGACATGGCTTTGTGATGTCACCTGGGAATCTCGCTATAAAGCATGCACAGTTATAGACCTTCTTCATTGGGCGCGGCGAAATGGCCGAGTGCGGGCCGCTCATCATGCGTTTTGCTTACACTCTTCAGGCGTTGCTGCTGTGAATCGGTGATGCGCTGCTACCTGCTTCTGCCTCAGTTTCGTCGGCACCAGGTCTAACGGCTACAAGAACTGATGTGGATAAAGGACAAAACTACATCGGCATCGAGGCTTTCCCATTTTCAAGACATGGCTTTGTGATGTCACCTGGAAATCTCGCTATAAAGCATGCACAGTTATAGACCTTCTTCATTGGGCGCGGCGAAATGGCCGAGTGCGGGCCGCTCATCATGCGTTTTGCGTTCACTCTTCAGGCGTTGCTGCTGTGAATCAGTGATGCGCTGCTACCTGCTTCTGCCTCAGTTTCGTCGGCACCAGTTCTAACGGCTACAAGAACTGATGTGGATAAGGGACAAAACTACATCGGCATCGAGGCTTTCCCATTTTCAAGACATGGCTTTGTGATGTCACCTGGAAATCTCGCTATAAAGCATGCACAGTTATAGACCTTCTTCATTGGGCGCGGCGAAATGGCCGAGTGCGGGCCGCTCATCATGCGTTTTGCTTTCACTCTTCAGGCGTTGCTGCTGTGAATCGGTGATGCGCTGCTACATGCTTCTGCCTCAGTTTCGTCGGCACCAGTTCTAACGGCTACAAGAACTGATGAGGATAAAGGACAAAACTACACGTCATCGAGGCTTTCCCATTTTCAAGACATGGCTTTGTGATGTCACCTGGAAATCTCGCTATAAAGCATGCACAGTTATAGACCTTCTTCATTGGGCGCGGCGAAATGGCCGAGTGCGGGCCGCTCATCATGCGTTTTGCTTTCACTCTTCAGGCGTTGCTGCTGTGAATCGGTGATGCGCTGCTACCTGCTTCTGCCTCAGTTTTGTCGGCACCAGTTCTAACGGCAACAAGAACTGATGTGGATAAAGGACAAAACTACATCGGCATCGAGGCTTTCCCATTTTCAAGACATGGCTTTGTGATGTCACCTGGAAATCTCGCTATAAACATGCACAGTTATAGACCTTCTTCATTGGGCGCGGCGAAATGGCCGAGTGCGGGCCGCTCATCATGCGTTTTGCTTTCAGTCTTCAGGCGTTGCTGCTGTGAATCGGTGATGCGCTGCTACCTGCTTCTGCCTCAGTTTCGTCGGCACCAGTTCTAACGGCTACAAGAACTGATGTGGGTAAAGGACAAAACTACATCGGCATCGAGGCTTTCCCATTTTCAAGACATGGCTTTGTGATGTCACCTGGAAATCTCGCTATAAAGCATGCACAGTTATAGACCTTCTTCATTGGGCGCGGCGAAATGGCCGAGTGCGGGCCGCTCACCATGCGTTTTGCTTTCAGTCTTCAGGCGTTGCTGCTGTGAATCGGTGATGCGCTGCTACCTGCTTCTGCCTCAGTTTCGTCGGCACCAGTTCTAACGGCTACAAGAACTGATGTGGATAAAGGGCAAAACTATATCGGCATCGAGGCTTTCCCATTTTCAAGACATGGCTTTGTGATGTCACCTGGAAATCTCGCTATAAAGCATGCACAGTTATAGAACTTCTTCATTGGGCGCGGCGAAATGGCCGAGTGCGGGCCGCTCATCATGCGTTTTGCTTTCACTCTTCAGGCGTTGGTGCTGTGAATCGGTGATGCGCTGCTACCTGCTTCTTCCTCAGTTTCGTCGGCACCAGTTCTAACGGCTACAAGAACTGATGAGGATAAAGGACAAAAGTACACGTCATCGAGGCTTTCCCATTTTCAAGACATGGCTTTGTGATGTCACCTGGAAATCTCGCTATAAAGCATGCACAGTTATAGACCTTCTTCATTGGGCGCGGCGAAATGGCCGAGTGCGGGCCGCTCATCATGCGTTTTGCTTTCACTCTTCAGGCGTAGCTGCTGTGAATCGGTGATGCGCTGCTACCTGCTTCTGCCTCAGTTTCGTCGGCACCAGTTCTAACGGCTACAAGAACTGATGTGGATAAAGGACAAACCTACATCGTCATCGAGGCTTTCCCATTTTCAAGACATGGCTTTGTGATGTCACCTGGGAATCTCGCTATAAAGCATGCACAGTTATAGACCTTCTTCATTGGGCGCGGCGAAATGGCCGAGTGCGGGCCGCTCATCATGCGTTTTGCTTTCACTCTTCAGGCGTTGCTGCTGTGAATCGGTGATGCGCTGCTACCTGCTTCTGCCTCAGTTTCGTCGGCACCAGGTCTAACGGCTACAAGAACTGATGTGGATAAAGGACAAAACTACATCGGCATCGAGGCTTTCCCATTTTCAAGACATGGCTTTGTGATGTCACCTGGAAATCTCGCTATAAAGCATGCACAGTTATAGACCTTCTTCATTGGGCGCGGCGAAATGGCCGAGTGCGGGCCGCTCATCATGCGTTTTGCTTTCACTCTTCAGGCGTTGCTGCTGTGAATCGGTGATGCGCTGCTACCTGCTTCTGCCTCAGTTTCGTCGGCACCAGTTCTAACGGCTACAAGAACTGATGTGGATAAGGGACAAAACTATATCGGCATCGAGGCTTTCCCATTTTCAAGACATGGCTTTGTGATGTCACCTGGAAATCTCGCTATAAAGCATGCACAGTTATAGACCTTCATTGGGCGCGGCTAAATGGCCGAGTGCGGGCCGCTCATCATGCGTTTTGCTTTCACTCTTCAGGCGTTGCTGCTGTGAATCGGTGATGCGCTGCTACCTGCTTCTGCCTCAGTTTCGTGGGCACCAGTTCTAACGGCTACAAGAAGTGACGCGGATAAAGGACAAAACTACATCGGCATCGAGGCTTTCCCATTTTCAAGACATGGATTTGTGACGTCACCTGGAAATCCCGCTATAAAGCATGCACAGTTCCAGACCTTCTTCATTGGGCGCGGCGAAATGGCCGAGTGCGGGCCGCTCATCATGCGTTTTTCGTTCACCCTTCAGGCATTGCTGCTGTCAATCGGCGTTGCGCCGCTACCTGCTTCTGCCTCAGTTTCGTCGGCACCAGTTTTAACGGCTACAAGAACTGATGTGGATAAAGGACAAAACTACATCATCATCGAGGCTGTCCCATTTTCAAGACAAGGGTTTGTGACGTCACCTGGGAATCCCGCTATCGAGCATGCACAGTTCCAGACCTTCTTCATTGGCCGCGGCGAAAGGGCCGAGTGCGGGCCGCTCATCATGCGTTTTTCTTTCACCCTTCAGGCATTGCTGCTGTCAATCGGCGTTGCGCTGCTACCTTCTTCTGCTTCAGTTACGTCGGCACCAGTTTTAACGGCTACAAGAACTGATGTGGATAAAGGACAAAACTACATCGTCATCGAGGCTTTCCCATTTTCACGACATGGCTTTGTGATGTCGCCTGGAAATCTCGCTATAAAGCATGCACAGTTATAGACCTTCTTCATTGGGCGCGGCGAAATGGCCGAGTGCGGGCCGCTCACCATGCGTTTTGCTTTCAGTCTTCAGGCGTTGCTGCTGTGAATCGGTGATGCGCTGCTACCTGCTTCTGCCTCAGTTTCGTCGGCACCAGTTCTAACGGCTACAAGAACTGATGTGGATAAAGGGCAAAACTATATCGGCATCGAGGCTTTCCCATTTTCAAGACATGGCTTTGTGATGTCACCTGGAAATCTCGCTATAAAGCATGCACAGTTATAGAACTTCTTCATTGGGCGCGGCGAAATGGCCGAGTGCGGGCCGCTCATCATGCGTTTTGCTTTCACTCTTCAGGCGTTGGTGCTGTGAATCGGTGATGCGCTGCTACCTGCTTCTTCCTCAGTTTCGTCGGCACCAGTTCTAACGGCTACAAGAACTGATGAGGATAAAGGACAAAAGTACACGTCATCGAGGCTTTCCCATTTTCAAGACATGGCTTTGTGATGTCACCTGGAAATCTCGCTATAAAGCATGCACAGTTATAGACCTTCTTCATTGGGCGCGGCGAAATGGCCGAGTGCGGGCCGCTCATCATGCGTTTTGCTTTCACTCTTCAGGCGTAGCTGCTGTGAATCGGTGATGCGCTGCTACCTGCTTCTGCCTCAGTTTCGTCGGCACCAGTTCTAACGGCTACAAGAACTGATGTGGATAAAGGACAAACCTACATCGTCATCGAGGCTTTCCCATTTTCAAGACATGGCTTTGTGATGTCACCTGGGAATCTCGCTATAAAGCATGCACAGTTATAGACCTTCTTCATTGGGCGCGGCGAAATGGCCGAGTGCGGGCCGCTCATCATGCGTTTTGCTTTCACTCTTCAGGCGTTGCTGCTGTGAATCGGTGATGCGCTGCTACCTGCTTCTGCCTCAGTTTCGTCGGCACCAGGTCTAACGGCTACAAGAACTGATGTGGATAAAGGACAAAACTACATCGGCATCGAGGCTTTCCCATTTTCAAGACATGGCTTTGTGATGTCACCTGGAAATCTCGCTATAAAGCATGCACAGTTATAGACCTTCTTCATTGGGCGCGGCGAAATGGCCGAGTGCGGGCCGCTCATCATGCGTTTTGCTTTCACTCTTCAGGCGTTGCTGCTGTGAATCGGTGATGCGCTGCTACCTGCTTCTGCCTCAGTTTCGTCGGCACCAGTTCTAACGGCTACAAGAACTGATGTGGATAAGGGACAAAACTATATCGGCATCGAGGCTTTCCCATTTTCAAGACATGGCTTTGTGATGTCACCTGGAAATCTCGCTATAAAGCATGCACAGTTATAGACCTTCATTGGGCGCGGCTAAATGGCCGAGTGCGGGCCGCTCATCATGCGTTTTGCTTTCACTCTTCAGGCGTTGCTGCTGTGAATCGGTGATGCGCTGCTACCTGCTTCTGCCTCAGTTTCGTGGGCACCAGTTCTAACGGCTACAAGAAGTGACGCGGATAAAGGACAAAACTACATCGGCATCGAGGCTTTCCCATTTTCAAGACATGGATTTGTGACGTCACCTGGAAATCCCGCTATAAAGCATGCACAGTTCCAGACCTTCTTCATTGGGCGCGGCGAAATGGCCGAGTGCGGGCCGCTCATCATGCGTTTTTCGTTCACCCTTCAGGCATTGCTGCTGTCAATCGGCGTTGCGCCGCTACCTGCTTCTGCCTCAGTTTCGTCGGCACCAGTTTTAACGGCTACAAGAACTGATGTGGATAAAGGACAAAACTACATCATCATCGAGGCTGTCCCATTTTCAAGACAAGGGTTTGTGACGTCACCTGGGAATCCCGCTATCGAGCATGCACAGTTCCAGACCTTCTTCATTGGCCGCGGCGAAAGGGCCGAGTGCGGGCCGCTCATCATGCGTTTTTCTTTCACCCTTCAGGCATTGCTGCTGTCAATCGGCGTTGCGCTGCTACCTTCTTCTGCTTCAGTTACGTCGGCACCAGTTTTAACGGCTACAAGAACTGATGTGGATAAAGGACAAAACTACATCGTCATCGAGGCTTTCCCATTTTCACGACATGGCTTTGTGATGTCGCCTGGAAATCTCGCTATAAAGCATGCACAGTTATAGACCTTCTTCATTGGGCGCGGCGAAATGGCCGAGTGCGGGCCGCTCATCATGCGTTTTGCTTTCACTCTTCAGGCGTTGCTGCTGTGAATCGGTGATGCGCTGCTACCTGCTTCTGCCTCAGTTTCGTCGGCACCATTTCTAATGGCTACAAGAACTGATGGGGATAAAGGAGAAAACTACATCGGCATCGAGGCTTTCCCATTTTCAAGACATGGCTTTGTGATGTCACCTGGAAATCTCGCTATAAAGCATGCACAGTTATAGACCTTCTTCATTGGGCGCGGCGAAATGGCCGAGTGCGGGCCGCTCATCATGCGTTTTGCTTTCACTCTACAGGCGTTGCTGCTGTGAATCGGTGATGCGCTGCTACCTGCTTGTGCCTCAGTTTCGTCGGCACCAGTTCAAACGGCAACAAGAACTGATGTGGATAAAGGACAAAACTACATCGGCATCGAGGCTTTCCCATTTTCAAGACATGGCTTTGTGATGTCACCTGGAAATCTCGCTATAAACATGCACAATTATAGACCTTCTTCATTGGGCGCGGCGAAATGGCCGAGTGCGGGCCGCTCATCATGCGTTTTGCTTTCAGTCTTCAGGCGTTGCTGCTGTGAATCGGTGATGCGCTGCTACCTGCTTCTGCCTCAGTTTCGTCGGCACCAGTTCTAACGGCTACAAGAACTGATGTGGATAAAGGACAAAACTACATCGGCATCGAGGCTTCGCCATTTTCAAGACATGGCTTTGTGATGTCACCTGGAAATCTCGCTATAAAGCATGCACAGTTATAGACCTTCTTCATTGGGCGCGGCGAAATGGCCGAGTGCGGGCCGCTCATCATGCGTTTTGCTTTCACTCTTCAGGCGTTGCTGCTGTGAATCGGTGATGCGCTGCTACCTGCTTCTGCCTCAGTTTCGTCGGCACGAGTTCTAACGGCTACAAGAACTGATGTGGATAAAGGACAAAACTACATCGTCATCGAGGCTTTCCCATTTTCAAGACATGGCTTTGTGATGTCACCTGGAAATCTCGCTATAAAGCATGCACAGTTATAGACCTTCTTCATTGGGCGCGGCGAAATGGCCGAGTGCGGGCCGCTCATCATGCGTTTTGCTTTCACTCTTCAGGCGTTGCTGCTGTGAATCGGTGATGCGCTGCTACCTGCTTCTGCCTCAGTTTCGTCGGCACCAGGTCTCACGGCTACAAGAACTGATGTGGATAAAGGACAAAACTACATCGGCATCGAGGCTTTCCCATTTTCAAGACATGGCTTTGTGATGTCACCTGGGAATCTCGCTATAAAGCATGCACAGTTATAGACCTTCTTCATTGGGCGCGGCGAAATGGCCGAGTGCGGGCCGCTCATCATGCGTTTCGCTTTCACTCTTCAGGCGTTGCTGCTGTGAATCGGTGATGCGCTGCTACCTGCTTCTGCCTCAGTTTCGTCGGCACCAGTTCTAACGGCTACAAGAACTGATGAGGATAAAGGACAAAACTACACGTCATCGAGGCTTTCCCATTTTCAAGACATGGCTTTGTGATGTCACCTGGAAATCTCGCTATAAAGCATGCACAGTTATAGACCTTCTTCATTGGGCGAGGCGAAATGGCCGAGTGCGGGCCGCTCATCATGCGTTTTGCTTTCACTCTTCAGGCGTTGCTGCTGTGAATCGGTGATGCGCTGCTACCTGCTTCTGCCTCAGTTTCGTCGGCACCAGTTCTAACGGCTACAAGAACTGATGTGGATAAAGGACAAAACTACATCGTCATCGAGGCTTTCCCATTTTCAAGACATGGCTTTGTGATGTCACCTGGGAATCTCGCTATAAAGCATGCACAGTTATAGACCTTCTTCATTGGGCGCGGCGAAATGGCCGAGTGCGGGCCGCTCATCATGCGTTTTGCTTACACTCTTCAGGCGTTGCTGCTGTGAATCGGTGATGCGCTGCTACCTGCTTCTGCCTCAGTTTCGTCGGCACCAGGTCTAACGGCTACAAGAACTGATGTGGATAAAGGACAAAACTACATCGGCATCGAGGCTTTCCCATTTTCAAGACATGGCTTTGTGATGTCACCTGGAAATCTCGCTATAAAGCATGCACAGTTATAGACCTTCTTCATTGGGCGCGGCGAAATGGCCGAGTGCGGGCCGCTCATCATGCGTTTTGCGTTCACTCTTCAGGCGTTGCTGCTGTGAATCAGTGATGCGCTGCTACCTGCTTCTGCCTCAGTTTCGTCGGCACCAGTTCTAACGGCTACAAGAACTGATGTGGATAAGGGACAAAACTACATCGGCATCGAGGCTTTCCCATTTTCAAGACATGGCTTTGTGATGTCACCTGGAAATCTCGCTATAAAGCATGCACAGTTATAGACCTTCTTCATTGGGCGCGGCGAAATGGCCGAGTGCGGGCCGCTCATCATGCGTTTTGCTTTCACTCTTCAGGCGTTGCTGCTGTGAATCGGTGATGCGCTGCTACATGCTTCTGCCTCAGTTTCGTCGGCACCAGTTCTAACGGCTACAAGAACTGATGAGGATAAAGGACAAAACTACACGTCATCGAGGCTTTCCCATTTTCAAGACATGGCTTTGTGATGTCACCTGGAAATCTCGCTATAAAGCATGCACAGTTATAGACCTTCTTCATTGGGCGCGGCGAAATGGCCGAGTGCGGGCCGCTCATCATGCGTTTTGCTTTCACTCTTCAGGTGTTGCTGCTGTGAATCGGTGATGCGCTGCTACCTGCTTCTGCCTCAGTTTTGTCGGCACCAGTTCTAACGGCAACAAGAACTGATGTGGATAAAGGACAAAACTACATCGGCATCGAGGCTTTCCCATTTTCAAGACATGGCTTTGTGATGTCACCTGGAAATCTCGCTATAAACATGCACAGTTATAGACCTTCTTCATTGGGCGCGGCGAAATGGCCGAGTGCGGGCCGCTCATCATGCGTTTTGCTTTCAGTCTTCAGGCGTTGCTGCTGTGAATCGGTGATGCGCTGCTACCTGCTTCTGCCTCAGTTTCGTCGGCACCAGTTCTAACGGCTACAAGAACTGATGTGGGTAAAGGACAAAACTACATCGGCATCGAGGCTTTCCCATTTTCAAGACATGGCTTTGTGATGTCACCTGGAAATCTCGCTATAAAGCATGCACAGTTATAGACCTTCTTCATTGGGCGCGGCGAAATGGCCGAGTGCGGGCCGCTCACCATGCGTTTTGCTTTCAGTCTTCAGGCGTTGCTGCTGTGAATCGGTGATTCGCTGCTACCTGCTTCTGCCTCAGTTTCGTCGGCACCGGTTCTAACGGCTACAAGAACTGATGTGGATAAAGGACAAAACTACATCGGCATCGAGGCTTTCCCATTTTCAAGACATGGCTTTGTGATGTCACCTGGAAATCTGGCTATAAAGCATGCACAGTTATAGACCTTCTTCATTGGGCGCGGCGAAATGGCCGAGTGCGGGCCGCTCATCATGCGTTTTGCTTTCACTCTTCAGGCGTTGCTGCTGTGAATCGGTGATGCGCTGCTACCTGCTTCTGCCTCAGTTTCGTCGGCACCAGTTCTAACGGCTACAAGAACTGATGTGGATAAAGGGCAAAACTACATCGGCATCGAGGCTTTCCCATTTTCAAGACATGGCTTTGTGATGTCACCTGGAAATCTCGCTATAAAGCATGCACAGTTATAGAACTTCTTCATTGGGCGCGGCGAAATGGCCGAGTGCGGGCCGCTCATCATGCGTTTTGCTTTCACTCTTCAGGCGTTGGTGCTGTGAATCGGTGATGCGCTGCTACCTGCTTCTTCCTCAGTTTCGTCGGCACCAGTTCTAACGGCTACAAGAACTGATGAGGATAAAGGACAAAACTACACGTCATCGAGGCTTTCCCATTTTCAAGACATGGCTTTGTGATGTCACCTGGAAATCTCGCTATAAAGCATGCACAGTTATAGACCTTCTTCATTGGGCGCGGCGAAATGGCCGAGTGCGGGCCGCTCATCATGCGTTTTGCTTTCACTCTTCAGGCGTAGCTGCTGTGAATCGGTGATGCGCTGCTACCTGCTTCTGCCTCAGTTTCGTCGGCACCAGTTCTAACGGCTACAAGAACTGATGTGGATAAAGGACAAACCTACATCGTCATCGAGGCTTTCCCATTTTCAAGACATGGCTTTGTGATGTCACCTGGGAATCTCGCTATAAAGCATGCACAGTTATAGACCTTCTTCATTGGGCGCGGCGAAATGGCCGAGTGCGGGCCGCTCATCATGCGTTTTGCTTTCACTCTTCAGGCGTTGCTGCTGTGAATCGGTGATGCGCTGCTACCTGCTTCTGCCTCAGTTTCGTCGGCACCAGGTCTAACGGCTACAAGAACTGATGTGGATAAAGGACAAAACTACATCGGCATCGAGGCTTTCCCATTTTCAAGACATGGCTTTGTGATGTCACCTGGAAATCTCGCTATAAAGCATGCACAGTTATAGACCTTCTTCATTGGGCGCGGCGAAATGGCCGAGTGCGGGCCGCTCATCATGCGTTTTGCTTTCACTCTTCAGGCGTTGCTGCTGTGAATCGGTGATGCGCTGCTACCTGCTTCTGCCTCAGTTTCGTCGGCACCAGTTCTAACGGCTACAAGAACTGATGTGGATAAGGGACAAAACTACATCGGCATCGAGGCTTTCCCATTTTCAAGACATGGCTTTGTGATGTCACCTGGAAATCTCGCTATAAAGCATGCACAGTTATAGACCTTCATTGGGCGCGGCTAAATGGCCGAGTGCGGGCCGCTCATCATGCGTTTTGCTTTCACTCTTCAGGCGTTGCTGCTGTGAATCGGTGATGCGCTGCTACCTGCTTCTGCCTCAGTTTCGTGGGCACCAGTTCTAACGGCTACAAGAAGTGACGCGGATAAAGGACAAAACTACATCGGCATCGAGGCTTTCCCATTTTCAAGACATGGATTTGTGACGTCACCTGGAAATCCCGCTATAAAGCATGCACAGTTCCAGACCTTCTTCATTGGGCGCGGCGAAATGGCCGAGTGCGGGCCGCTCATCATGCGTTTTTCGTTCACCCTTCAGGCATTGCTGCTGTCAATCGGCGTTGCGCCGCTACCTGCTTCTGCCTCAGTTTCGTCGGCACCAGTTTTAACGGCTACAAGAACTGATGTGGATAAAGGACAAAACTACATCATCATCGAGGCTGTCCCATTTTCAAGACAAGGGTTTGTGACGTCACCTGGGAATCCCGCTATCGAGCATGCACAGTTCCAGACCTTCTTCATTGGCCGCGGCGAAAGGGCCGAGTGCGGGCCGCTCATCATGCGTTTTTCTTTCACCCTTCAGGCATTGCTGCTGTCAATCGGCGTTGCGCTGCTACCTTCTTCTGCTTCAGTTACGTCGGCACCAGTTTTAACGGCTACAAGAACTGATGTGGATAAAGGACAAAACTACATCGTCATCGAGGCTTTCCCATTTTCACGACATGGCTTTGTGATGTCGCCTGGAAATCTCGCTATAAAGCATGCACAGTTATAGACCTTCTTCATTGGGCGCGGCGAAATGGCCGAGTGCGGGCCGCTCATCATGCGTTTTGCTTTCACTCTTCAGGCGTTGCTGCTGTGAATCGGTGATGCGCTGCTACCTGCTTCTGCCTCAGTTTCGTCGGCACCATTTCTAATGGCTACAAGAACTGATGGGGATAAAGGAGAAAACTACATCGGCATCGAGGCTTTCCCATTTTCAAGACATGGCTTTGTGATGTCACCTGGAAATCTCGCTATAAAGCATGCACAGTTATAGACCTTCTTCATTGGGCGCGGCGAAATGGCCGAGTGCGGGCCGCTCATCATGCGTTTTGCTTTCACTCTACAGGCGTTGCTGCTGTGAATCGGTGATGCGCTGCTACCTGCTTGTGCCTCAGTTTCGTCGGCACCAGTTCTAACGGCAACAAGAACTGATGTGGATAAAGGACAAAACTACATCGGCATCGAGGCTTTCCCATTTTCAAGACATGGCTTTGTGATGTCACCTGGAAATCTCGCTATAAACATGCACAATTATAGACCTTCTTCATTGGGCGCGGCGAAATGGCCGAGTGCGGGCCGCTCATCATGCGTTTTGCTTTCAGTCTTCAGGCGTTGCTGCTGTGAATCGGTGATGCGCTGCTACCTGCTTCTGCCTCAGTTTCGTCGGCACCAGTTCTAACGGCTACAAGAACTGATGTGGATAAAGGACAAAACTACATCGGCATCGAGGCTTCGCCATTTTCAAGACATGGCTTTGTGATGTCACCTGGAAATCTCGCTATAAAGCATGCACAGTTATAGACCTTCTTCATTGGGCGCGGCGAAATGGCCGAGTGCGGGCCGCTCATCATGCGTTTTGCTTTCACTCTTCAGGCGTTGCTGCTGTGAATCGGTGATGCGCTGCTACCTGCTTCTGCCTCAGTTTCGTCGGCACCAGTTCTAACGGCTACAAGAACTGATGTGGATAAAGGACAAAGCTACATCGGCATCGAGGCTTTCCCATTTTCAAGACATGGCTTTGTTATGTCACCTGGAAATCTCGCTGTAAAGCATGCACAGTTATAGATCTTCTTCATTGGGCGCGGCGAAATGGCCGAGTGCGGGCCGCTCATCATGCGTTTTGCTTTCACTCTTCAGGCGTTGCTGCTGTGAATCGGTGATGCGCTGCTACCTGCTTCTGCCTCAGTTTCGTCGGCACCGGTTCTAACGGCTACAAAAACTGATGAGGATAAAGGACAAAACTACACGTCATCGAGGCTTTCCCATTTTCAAGACATGGCTTTGTGATGTCACCTGGAAATCTCGCTATAAAGCATGCACAGTTATAGACCTTCTTCATTGGGCGCGGCGAAATGGCCGAGTGCGGGCCGCTCATCATGCGTTTTGCTTTCACTCTTCAGGCGTTGCTGCTGTGAATCGGTGATGCGCTGCTACCTGCTTCTGCCTCAGTTTCGTCGGCACCAGTTCTAACGGCTACAAAAATTGATGAGGATAAAGGACAAAACTACACGTCATCGAGGCTTTCCCATTTTCAAGACATGGCTTTGTGATGTCACCTGGAAATCTCGCTATAAAGCATGCACAGTTATAGACCTTCTTCATTGGGCGCGGCGAAATGGCCGAGTGCGGGCCGCTCATCATGCGTTTTGCTTTCACTCTTCAGGCGTAGCTGCTGTGAATCGGTGATGCGCTGCTACCTGCTTCTGCCTCAGTTTCGTCGGCACCAGTTCTAACGGCTACAAGAACTGATGTGGATAAAGGACAAACCTACATCGTCATCGAGGCTTTCCCATTTTCAAGACATGGCTTTGTGATGTCACCTGGGAATCTCGCTATAAAGCATGCACAGTTATAGACCTTCTTCATTGGGCGCGGCGAAATGGCCGAGTGCGGGCCGCTCATCATGCGTTTTGCTTTCACTCTTCAGGCGTTGCTGCTGTGAATCGGTGATGCGCTGCTACCTGCTTCTGCCTCAGTTTCGTCGGCACCAGGTCTAACGGCTACAAGAACTGATGTGGATAAAGGACAAAACTACATCGGCATCGAGGCTTTCCCATTTTCAAGACATGGCTTTGTGATGTCACCTGGAAATCTCGCTATAAAGCATGCACAGTTATAGACCTTCTTCATTGGGCGCGGCGAAATGGCCGAGTGCGGGCCGCTCATCATGCGTTTTGCTTTCACTCTTCAGGCGTTGCTGCTGTGAATCGGTGATGCGCTGCTACCTGCTTCTGCCTCAGTTTCGTCGGCACCAGTTCTAACGGCTACAAGAACTGATGTGGATAAGGGACAAAACTACATCGGCATCGAGGCTTTCCCATTTTCAAGACATGGCTTTGTGATGTCACCTGGAAATCTCGCTATAAAGCATGCACAGTTATAGACCTTCATTGGGCGCGGCTAAATGGCCGAGTGCGGGCCGCTCATCATGCGTTTTGCTTTCACTCTTCAGGCGTTGCTGCTGTGAATCGGTGATGCGCTGCTACCTGCTTCTGCCTCAGTTTCGTGGGCACCAGTTCTAACGGCTACAAGAAGTGACGCGGATAAAGGACAAAACTACATCGGCATCGAGGCTTTCCCATTTTCAAGACATGGATTTGTGACGTCACCTGGAAATCCCGCTATAAAGCATGCACAGTTCCAGACCTTCTTCATTGGGCGCGGCGAAATGGCCGAGTGCGGGCCGCTCATCATGCGTTTTTCGTTCACCCTTCAGGCATTGCTGCTGTCAATCGGCGTTGCGCCGCTACCTGCTTCTGCCTCAGTTTCGTCGGCACCAGTTTTAACGGCTACAAGAACTGATGTGGATAAAGGACAAAACTACATCATCATCGAGGCTGTCCCATTTTCAAGACAAGGGTTTGTGACGTCACCTGGGAATCCCGCTATCGAGCATGCACAGTTCCAGACCTTCTTCATTGGCCGCGGCGAAAGGGCCGAGTGCGGGCCGCTCATCATGCGTTTTTCTTTCACCCTTCAGGCATTGCTGCTGTCAATCGGCGTTGCGCTGCTACCTTCTTCTGCTTCAGTTACGTCGGCACCAGTTTTAACGGCTACAAGAACTGATGTGGATAAAGGACAAAACTACATCGTCATCGAGGCTTTCCCATTTTCACGACATGGCTTTGTGATGTCGCCTGGAAATCTCGCTATAAAGCATGCACAGTTATAGACCTTCTTCATTGGGCGCGGCGAAATGGCCGAGTGCGGGCCGCTCATCATGCGTTTTGCTTTCACTCTTCAGGCGTTGCTGCTGTGAATCGGTGATGCGCTGCTACCTGCTTCTGCCTCAGTTTCGTCGGCACCATTTCTAATGGCTACAAGAACTGATGGGGATAAAGGAGAAAACTACATCGGCATCGAGGCTTTCCCATTTTCAAGACATGGCTTTGTGATGTCACCTGGAAATCTCGCTATAAAGCATGCACAGTTATAGACCTTCTTCATTGGGCGCGGCGAAATGGCCGAGTGCGGGCCGCTCATCATGCGTTTTGCTTTCACTCTACAGGCGTTGCTGCTGTGAATCGGTGATGCGCTGCTACCTGCTTGTGCCTCAGTTTCGTCGGCACCAGTTCTAACGGCAACAAGAACTGATGTGGATAAAGGACAAAACTACATCGGCATCGAGGCTTTCCCATTTTCAAGACATGGCTTTGTGATGTCACCTGGAAATCTCGCTATAAACATGCACAATTATAGACCTTCTTCATTGGGCGCGGCGAAATGGCCGAGTGCGGGCCGCTCATCATGCGTTTTGCTTTCAGTCTTCAGGCGTTGCTGCTGTGAATCGGTGATGCGCTGCTACCTGCTTCTGCCTCAGTTTCGTCGGCACCAGTTCTAACGGCTACAAGAACTGATGTGGATAAAGGACAAAACTACATCGGCATCGAGGCTTCGCCATTTTCAAGACATGGCTTTGTGATGTCACCTGGAAATCTCGCTATAAAGCATGCACAGTTATAGACCTTCTTCATTGGGCGCGGCGAAATGGCCGAGTGCGGGCCGCTCATCATGCGTTTTGCTTTCACTCTTCAGGCGTTGCTGCTGTGAATCGGTGATGCGCTGCTACCTGCTTCTGCCTCAGTTTCGTCGGCACCAGTTCTAACGGCTACAAGAACTGATGTGGATAAAGGACAAAGCTACATCGGCATCGAGGCTTTCCCATTTTCAAGACATGGCTTTGTTATGTCACCTGGAAATCTCGCTATAAAGCATGCACAGTTATAGATCTTCTTCATTGGGCGCGGCGAAATGGCCGAGTGCGGGCCGCTCATCATGCGTTTTGCTTTCACTCTTCAGGCGTTGCTGCTGTGAATCGGTGATGCGCTGCTACCTGCTTCTGCCTCAGTTTCGTCGGCACCGGTTCTAACGGCTACAAAAACTGATGAGGATAAAGGACAAAACTACACGTCATCGAGGCTTTCCCATTTTCAAGACATGGCTTTGTGATGTCACCTGGAAATCTCGCTATAAAGCATGCACAGTTATAGACCTTCTTCATTGGGCGCGGCGAAATGGCCGAGTGCGGGCCGCTCATCATGCGTTTTGCTTTCACTCTTCAGGCGTTGCTGCTGTGAATCGGTGATGCGCTGCTACCTGCTTCTGCCTCAGTTTCGTCGGCACCAGTTCTAACGGCTACAAAAATTGATGAGGATAAAGGACAAAACTACACGTCATCGAGGCTTTCCCATTTTCAAGACATGGCTTTGTGATGTCACCTGGAAATCTCGCTATAAAGCATGCACAGTTATAGACCTTCTTCATTGGGCGCGGCGAAATGGCCGAGTGCGGGCCGCTCATCATGCGTTTTGCTTTCACTCTTCAGGCGTTGCTGCTGTGAATCGGTGATGCGCTGCTACCTGCTTCTGCCTCAGTTTCGTCGGCACGAGTTCTAACGGCTACAAGAACTGATGTGGATAAAGGACAAAACTACATCGTCATCGAGGCTTTCCCATTTTCAAGACATGGCTTTGTGATGTCACCTGGGAATCTCGCTATAAAGCATGCACAGTTATAGACCTTCATTGGGCGCGGCGAAATGGCCGAGTGCGGGCCGCTCATCATGCGTTTTGCTTTCACTCTTCAGGCGTTGCTGCTGTGAATCGGTGATGCGCTGCTACCTGCTTCTGCCTCAGTTTCGTCGGCACCAGTTCTAACGGCTACAAGAACTGATGTGGATAAAGGACAAAACTACATCGGCATCGAGGCTTTCCCATTTTCAAGACATGACTTTGTGATGTCACCTGGAAATCTCGCTATAAAGCATGCGCAATTATAGACCTTCTTCATTGGGCGCGGCGAAATGGCCGAGTGCGGGCCGCTCATCATGCGTTTTGCTTTCACTCTTCAGGCGTTGCTGCTGTGAATCGGTGATGCGCTGCTACCTGCTTCTGCCTCAGTTTCGTCGGCACCAGTTCTAACGGCTACAAGAACTGATGTGGATAAAGGACAAAACTACATCGGCATCGAGGCTTTCCCATTTTCAAGACATGGCTTTGTGATGTCACCTGGAAATCTCGCTATAAAGCATGCACAGTTATAGACCTTCTTCATTGGGCGCGGCGAAATGGCCGAGTGCGGGCCGCTCATCATGCGTTTTGCTTTCACTCTTCAGGCGTTGCTGCTGTGATTCGGTGATGCGCTGCTACCTGCTTCTGCCTCAGTTTCGTCGGCGCCAGTTCTAACGGCTACAAGAACTGATGTGGATAAAGGACAAAACTACATCGGCATCGAGGCTTTCCCATTTTCAAGACATGGCTTTGTGATGTCACCTGGAAATCTCGCTATAAAGCATGCACAGTTATAGACCTTCTTCATTGGGCGCGGCGAAATGGCCGAGTGCGGGCCGCTCATCATGCGTTTTGCTTTCACTCTTCAGGCGTTGCTGCTGCGAATCGGTGATGCGCTGCTACCTGCTTCTACCTCAGTTTCGTCGGCACCAGTTCTAACGGCTACAAGAACTGGTGTGGATAAAGGACAAAACTACATCGGCATCGAGGCTTTCCCATTTTCAAGACATGGCTTTGTGATGTCACCTGGAAATCTCGCTATAAAGCATGCACAGTTATAGACCTTCTTCATTGGGCGCGGCGAAATGGCCGAGTGCGGGCCGCTCATCATGCGTTTTGCTTTCACTCTTCAGGCGTTGCTGCTGTGAATCGGTGATGCGCTGCTACCTGCTTCTGCCTCAGTTTCGTCGGCACCAGTTCTAACGGCTACAAGAACTGATGTGGATAAAGGACAAAACTACATCGTCATCGAGGCTTTTCCATTTTCAAGACATGGCTTAGTGATGTCACCTGGAAATCTCGCTATAAAGCATGCACAGTTATAGACCTTCTTCATTGGGCGCGGCGAAATGGCCGAGTGCGGGCCGCTCATCATGCGTTTTGCTTTCACTCTTCAGGCGTTGCTGCTGTGAATCGGTGATGCACTGCTACCTGCTTCTGCCTCAGTTTCGTCGGCACCAGTTCTAACGGCTACAAGAACTGATGTGGATAAAGGACAAAACTACATCGGCATCGAGGCTTTCCCATTTTCAAGACATGGCTTTGTGATGTCACCTGGAAATCTCGCTATAAAGCATGCACAGTTATAGACCTTCATTGGGCGCGGCGAAATGGCCGAGTGCGGGCCGCTCATCATGCGTTTTGCTTTCACTCTTCAGGCGTTGCTGCTGTGAATCGGTGATGCGCTGCTACCTGCTTCTGACTCAGTTTCGTCGGCACCAGTTCTAACGGCTACAAGAACTGATGTGGATATAGGACAAAACTACGTCGTCATCGAGGCTTTCCCATTTTCAAGACATGGCTTTGTGATGTCACCTGGAAATCTCGCTATAAAGCATGCACAGTTATAGACCTTCTTCATTGGGCGCGGCGAAATGGCCGAGTGCGGGCCGCTCATCATGCGTTTTGCTTTCACTCTTCAGGCGTTGCTGCTGTGAATCGGTGATGCGCTGCTACCTGCTTCTGCCTCAGTTTCGTCGGCACCAGTTCTAACGGCTACAAGAACTGATGTGGATAAAGGGCAAAACTACATCGGCATCGAGGCTTTCCCATTTTCAAGACATGGCTTTGTGATGTCACCTGGAAATCTCGCTATAAAGCATGCACAGTTATAGAACTTCTTCATTGGGCGCGGCGAAATGGCCGAGTGGGGGCCGCTCATCATGCGTTTTGCTTTCACTCTTCAGGCGTTGGTGCTGTGAATCGGTGATGCGCTGCTACCTGCTTCTTCCTCAGTTTCGTCGGCACCAGTTCTAACGGCTACAAGAACTGATGAGGATAAAGGACAAAACTACACATCATCGAGGCTTTCCCATTTTCAAGACATGGCTTTGTGATGTCACCTGGAAATCTCGCTATAAAGCATGCACAGTTATAGACCTTCTTCATTGGGCGCGGCGAAATGGCCGAGTGCGGGCCGCTCATCATGCGTTTTGCTTTCACTCTTCAGGCGTAGCTGCTGTGAATCGGTGATGCGCTGCTACCTGCTTCTGCCTCAGTTTCGTCGGCACCAGTTCTAACGGCTACAAGAACTGATGTGGATAAAGGACAAACCTACATCGTCATCGAGGCTTTCCCATTTTCAAGACATGGCTTTGTGATGTCACCTGGGAATCTCGCTATAAAGCATGCACAGTTATAGACCTTCTTCATTGGGCGCGGCGAAATGGCCGAGTGCGGGCCGCTCATCATGCGTTTTGCTTTCACCCTTCAGGCGTTGCTGCTGTGAATCGGTGATGCGCTGCTACCTGCTTCTGCCTCAGTTTCGTCGGCACCAGGTCTAACGGCTACAAGAACTGATGTGGATAAAGGACAAAACTACATCGGCATCGAGGCTTTCCCATTTTCAAGACATGGCTTTGTGATGTCACCTGGAAATCTCGCTATAAAGCATGCACAGTTATAGACCTTCTTCATTGGGCGCGGCGAAATGGCCGAGTGCGGGCCGCTCATCATGCGTTTTGCTTTCACTCTTCAGGCGTTGCTGCTGTGAATCGGTGATGCGCTGCTACCTGCTTCTGCCTCAGTTTCGTCGGCACCAGTTCTAACGGCTACAAGAACTGATGTGGATAAGGGACAAAACTACATCGGCATCGAGGCTTTCCCATTTTCAAGACATGGCTTTGTGATGTCACCTGGAAATCTCGCTATAAAGCATGCACAGTTATAGACCTTCATTGTGCGCGGCTAAATGGCCGAGTGCGGGCCGCTCATCATGCGTTTTGCTTTCACTCTTCAGGCGTTGCTGCTGTGAATCGGTGATGCGCTGCTACCTGCTTCTGCCTCAGTTTCGTGGGCACCAGTTCTAACGGCTACAAGAAGTGACGCGGATAAAGGACAAAACTACATCGGCATCGAGGCTTTCCCATTTTCAAGACATGGATTTGTGACGTCACCTGGAAATCCCGCTATAAAGCATGCACAGTTCCAGACCTTCTTCATTGGGTGCGGCGAAATGGCCGAGTGCGGGCCGCTCATCATGCGTTTTGCTTTCACTCTTCAGGCGTTGCTGCTGTGAATCGGTGATGCGCTGCTACCTGCTTCTGCCTCAGTTTCGTCGGCACCAGTTCTAACGGCTACAAGAACTGATGGGGATAAAGGAGAAAACTACATCGGCATCGAGGCTTTCCCATTTTCAAGACATGGCTTTGTGATGTCACCTGGAAATCTCGCTATAAAGCATGCACAGTTATAGACCTTCTTCGTTGGGCGCGGCGAAATGGCCGAGTGCGGGCCGCTCATCATGCGTTTTGCTTTCACTCTTCAGGCGTTGCTGCTGTGAATCGGTGATGCGCTGCTACCTGCTTCTGCCTCAGTTTCGTCGGCACCAGTTCTAACGGCAACAAGAACTGATGTGGATAAAGGACAAAACTACATCGGCATCGAGGCTTTCCCATTTTCAAGACATGGCTTTGTGATGTCACCTGGAAATCTCGCTATAAACATGCACAATTATAGACCTTCTTCATTGGGCGCGGCGAAATGGCCGAGTGCGGGCCGCTCATCATGCGTTTTGCTTTCAGTCTTCAGGCGTTGCTGCTGTGAATCGGTGATGCGCTGCTACCTGCTTCTGCCTCAGTTTCGTCGGCACCAGTTCTAACGGCTACAAGAACTGATGTGGATAAAGGACAAAACTACATCGGCATCGAGGCTTTCCCATTTTCAAGACATGGCTTTGTGATGTCACCTGGAAATCTCGCTATAAAGCATGCACAGTTATAGACCTTCTTCATTGGGCGCGGCGAAATGGCCGAGTGCGGGCCGCTCTTCATGCGTTTTGCTTTCACTCTTCAGCCGTTGCTGCTGTGAATCGGTGATGTGCTGCTACCTGCTTCTGCCTCAGTTTCGTCGGCACCAGTTCTAACGGCTACAAGAACTGATGTGGATAAAGGACAAAGCTACATCGGCATCGAGGCTTTCCCATTTTCAAGACATGGCTTTGTTATGTCACCTGGAAATCTCGCTATAAAGCATGCACAGTTATAGACCTTCTTCATTGGGCGCGGCGAAATGGCCGAGTGCGGGCCGCTCATCATGCGTTTTGCTTTCACTCTTCAGGCGTTGCTGCTGTGAATCGGTGATGCGCTGCTACCTGCTTCTGCCTCAGTTTCGTCGGCACCAGTTCTAACGGCTACAAGAACTGATGAGGATAAAGGACAAAACTACACGTCATCGAGGCTTTCCCATTTTCAAGACATGGCTTTGTGATGTCACCTGGAAATCTTATAAAGCATGCACAGTTATAGACCTTCTTCATTGGGCGCGGCGAAATGGCCGAGTGCGGGCCGCTCATCATGCGTTTTGCTTTCACTCTTCAGGCGTTGCTGCTGTGAATCGGTGATGCGCTGCTACCTGCTTCTGCCTCAGTTTCGTCGGCACGAGTTCTAACGGCTACAAGAACTGATGTGGATAAAGGACAAAACTACATCGTCATCGAGGCTTTCCCATTTTCAAGACATGGCTTTGTGATGTCACCTGGAAATCTCGCTATAAAGCATGCACAGTTATAGACCTTCTTCATTGGGCGCGGCGAAATGGCCGAGTGCGGGCCGCTCATCATGCGTTTTGCTTTCACTCTTCAGGCGTTGCTGCTGTGAATCGGTGATGCGCTGCTACCTGCTTCTGCCTCAGTTTCGTCGGCACCAGGTCTCACGGCTACAAGAACTGATGTGGATAAAGGACAAAACTACATCGGCATCGAGGCTTTCCCATTTTCAAGACATGGCTTTGTGATGTCACCTGGGAATCTCGCTATAAAGCATGCACAGTTATAGACCTTCATTGGGCGTGGCGAAATGGCCGAGTGCGGGCCGCTCATCATGCGTTTTGCTTTCACTCTTCAGGCGTTGCTGCTGTGAATCGGTGATGCGCTGCTACCTGCTTCTGCCTCAGTTTCGTCGGCACCAGTTCTAACGGCTACAAGAACTGATGTGGATAAAGGACAAAACTACATCGGCATCGAGGCTTTCCCATTTTCAAGACATGGCTTTGTGATGTCACCTGGAAATCTCGCTATAAAGCATGCACAATTATAGACCTTCTTCATTGGGCGCGGCGAAATGGCCGAGTGCGGGCCGCTCATCATGCGTTTTGCTTTCACTCTTCAGGCGTTGCTGCTGTGAATCGGTGATGCGCTGCTACCTGCTTCTGCCTCAGTTTCGTCAGCACCAGTTCTAACGGCTACAAGAACTGATGTGGATAAAGGACAAAACTACATCGGCATCGAGGCTTTCCCATTTTCAAGACATGGCTTTGTGGTGTCACCTGGAAATCTCGCTATAAAGCATGCACAGTTATAGACCTTCTTCATTGGGCGCGGCGAAATGGCCGAGTGCGGGCCGCTCATCATGCGTTTTGCTTTCACTCTTCAGGCGTTGCTGCTGTGATTCGGTGATGCGCTGCTACCTGCTTCTGCCTCAGTTTCGTCGGCGCCAGTTCTAACGGCTACAAGAACTGATGTGGATAAAGGACAAAACTACATCGGCATCGAGGCTTTCCCATTTTCAAGACATGGCTTTGTGATGTCACCTGGAAATCTCGCTATAAAGCATGCACAGTTATAGACCTTCTTCATTGGGCGCGGCGAAATGGCCGAGTGCGGGCCGCTCATCATGCGTTTTGCTTTCACTCTTCAGGCGTTGCTGCTGCGAATCGGTGATGCGCTGCTACCTGCTTCTACCTCAGTTTCGTCGGCACCAGTTCTAACGGCTACAAGAACTGGTGTGGATAAAGGACAAAACTACATCGGCATCGAGGCTTTCCCATTTTCAAGACATGGCTTTGTGATGTCACCTGGAAATCTCGCTATAAAGCATGCACAGTTATAGACCTTCTTCATTGGGCGCGGCGAAATGGCCGAGTGCGGGCCGCTCATCATGCGTTTTGCTTTCACTCTTCAGGCGTTGCTGCTGTGAATCGGTGATGCGCTGCTACCTGCTTCTGCCTCAGTATCGTCGGCACCAGTTCTAACGGCTACAAGAACTGATGTGGATAAAGGACAAAACTACATCGGCATCGAGGCTTTCCCATTTTCAAGACATGGCTTTGTGATGTCACCTGGAAATCTCGCTATAAAGCATGCACAGTTATAGACCTTCTTCATTGGGCGCGGCGAAATGGCCGAGTGCGGGCCGCTCATCATGCGTTTTGCTTTCGCTCTTCAGGCGTTGCTGCTGTGAATCGGTGATGCGCTGCTACCTGCTTCTGCCTCAGTTTCGTCGGCACCAGTTCTAACGGCTACAAGAACTGATGTGGATAAAGGACAAAACTACATCGGCATCGAGGCTTTCCCATTTTCAAGACATGGCTTTGTGATGTCACCTGGAAATCTCGCTATAAAGCATGCACAGTTATAGACCTTCTTCATTGGGCGCGGCGAAATGGCCGAGTGCGGGCCGCTCATCATGCGTTTTGCTTTCACTCTTCAGGCGTTGCTGCTGTGAATCGGTGATGCGCTGCTACCTGCTTCTGCCTCAGTTTCGTCAGCACCAGTTCTAACGGCTACAAGAACTGATGAGGATAAAGGACAAAACTACATCGTCATCGAGGCTTTCCCATTTTCAAGACATGGCTTTGTGGTGTCACCTGGAAATCTCGCTATAAAGCATGCACAGTTATAGACCTTCTTCATTGGGAGCGGCGAAATGGCCGAGTGCGGGCCGCTCATCATGCGTTTTGCTTGCACTCTTCAGGCGTTGCTGCTGTGAATCGGTGATGCGCTGCTACCTGCTTCTGCCTCAGTTTCGTCGGCACCAGTTCTAACGGCTACAAGAATTGATGAGGATAAAGGACAAAACTACACGTCATCGAGGCTTTCCCATTTTCAAGACATGGGTTTGTGATGTCACCTGGAAATCTCGCTATAAAGCATGCACAGTTATAGACCTTCTTCATTGGGCGCGGCGAAATGGCCGAGTGCGGGCCGCTCATCATGCGTTTTGCTTTCACTCTTCAGGCGTTGCTGCTGTGAATCGGTGATGCGCTGCTACCTGCTTCTGCCTCAGTTTCGTCGGCACCAGTTCTAACGGCTACAAGAACTGATGTGGATAAAGGACAAAACTACATCGTCATCGAGGCTTTTCCATTTTCAAGACATGGCTTTGTGATGTCACCTGGAAATCTCGCTATAAAGCATGCACAGTTATAGACCTTCTTCATTGGGCGCGGCGAAATGGCCGAGTGCGGGCCGCTCATCATGCGTTTTGCTTTCACTCTTCAGGCGTTGCTGCTGTGAATCGGTGATGCGCTGCTACCTGCTTCTGCCTCAGTTTCGTCGGCACCAGTTCTAACGGCTACAAGAACTGATGTGGATAAAGGACAAAACTACATCGGCATCGAGGCTTTCCCATTTTCAAGACATGGCTTTGTGATGTCACCTGGAAATCTCGCTATAAAGCATGCACAGTTATAGACCTTCATTGGGCGCGGCGAAATGGCCGAGTGCGGGCCGCTCATCATGCGTTTTGCTTTCACTCTTCAGGCGTTGCTGCTGTGAATCGGTGATGCGCTGCTACCTGCTTCTGCCGCAGTTTCGTCGGCACCAGTTCTAACGGCTACAAGAACTGATGTGGATATAGGACAAAACTACGTCGTCATCGAGGCTTTCCCATTTTCAAGACATGGCTTTGTGATGTCACCTGGAAATCTCGCTATAAAGCATGCACAGTTATAGACCTTCTTCATTGGGCGCGGCGAAATGGCCGAGTGCGGGCCGCTCATCATGCGTTTTGCTTTCACTCTTCAGGCGTTGCTGCTGTGAATCGGTGATGCGCTGCTACCTGCTTCTGCCTCAGTTTCGTCGGCACCAGTTCTAACGGCTACAAGAACTGATGTGGATAAAGAACAAAACTACATCGTCGTCGAGGCTTTCCCATTTTCAAGACATGGCTTTGTGATGTCACCTGGAAATCTCGCTATAAAGCATGCACAGTTATAGGCCTTCTTCATTGGGCGCGGCGAAATGGCCGAGTGCGGGCCGCTCATCATGCGTTTTGCTTTCACTATTCAGGCGTTGCTGCTGTGAATCGGTGATGCGCTGCTACCTGCTTCTGCCTCAGTTTCGTCGGCACCAGTTCTAACGGCTACAAGAACTGATGTGGATAAAGGACAAAACTACATCGGCATCGAGGCTTTCCCATTTTCAAGACATGGCTTTGTGATGTCACCTGGAAATCTCGCTATAAAGCATGCACAGTTATAGACCTTCTTCATTGGGCGCGGCGAAATGGCCGAGTGCGGGCCGCTCATCATGCGTTTTGCTTTCACTCTTCAGGCGTTGCTGCTGTGAATCGGTGATGCGCTGCTACCTGCTTCTGCCTCAGTTTCGTCGGCACCAGTTCTAACGGCTACAAGAACTGATGTGGATAAAGGACAAAACTACATCGTCGTCGAGGCTTTCCCATTTTCAAGACATGGCTTTGTGATGTCACCTGGAAATCTCGCTATAAAGCATGCACAGTTATAGGCCTTCTTCATTGGGCGCGGCGAAATGGCCGAGTGCGGGCCGCTCATCATGCGTTTTGCTTTCACTATTCAGGCGTTGCTGCTGTGAATCGGTGATGCGCTGCTACCTGCTTCTGCCTCAGTTTCGTCGGCACCAGTTCTAACGGCTACAAGAACTGATGTGGATAAAGGACAAAACTACATTGGCATCGAGGCTTTCCCATTTTCAAGACATGGCTTTGTGATGTCACCTGGAAATCTCGCTATAAAGCATGCACAGTTATAGACCTTCTTCATTGGGCGCGGCGAAATGGCCGAGTGCGGGCCGCTCATCATGCGTTTTGCTTTCACTCTTCAGGCGTTGCTGCTGCGAATCGGTGATGCGCTGCTACCTGCTTCTACCTCAGTTTCGTCGGCACCAGTTCTAACGGCTACAAGAACTGGTGTGGATAAAGGACAAAACTACATCGGCATCGAGGCTTTCCCATTTTCAAGACATGGCTTTGTGATGTCACCTGGAAATCTCGCTATAAAGCATGCACAGTTATAGACCTTCTTCATTGGGCGCGGCGAAATGGCCGAGTGCGGGCCGCTCATCATGCGTTTTGCTTTCACTCTTCAGGCGTTGCTGCTGTGAATCGGTGATGCGCTGCTACCTGCTTCTGCCTCAGTATCGTCGGCACCAGTTCTAACGGCTACAAGAACTGATGTGGATAAAGGACAAAACTACATCGGCATCGAGGCTTTCCCATTTTCAAGACATGGCTTTGTGATGTCACCTGGAAATCTCGCTATAAAGCATGCACAGTTATAGACCTTCTTCATTGGGCGCGGCGAAATGGCCGAGTGCGGGCCGCTCATCATGCGTTTTGCTTTCGCTCTTCAGGCGTTGCTGCTGTGAATCGGTGATGCGCTGCTACCTGCTTCTGCCTCAGTTTCGTCGGCACCAGTTCTAACGGCTACAAGAACTGATGTGGATAAAGGACAAAACTACATCGGCATCGAGGCTTTCCCATTTTCAAGACATGACTTTGTGATGTCACCTGGAAATCTCGCTATAAAGCATGCACAGTTATAGACCTTCTTCATTGGGCGCGGCGAAATGGCCGAGTGCGGGCCGCTCATCATGCGTTTTGCTTTCACTCTTCAGGCGTTGCTGCTGTGAATCGGTGATGCGCTGCTACCTGCTTCTGCCTCAGTTTCGTCGGCACCAGTTCTAACGGCTACAAGAACTGATGAGGATAAAGGACAAAACTACATCGTCATCGAGGCTTTCCCATTTTCAAAACATGGCTTTGTGGTGTCACCTGGAAATCTCGCTATAAAGCATGCACAGTTATAGACCTTCTTCATTGGGCGCGGCGAAATGGCCGAGTGCGGGCCGCTCATCATGCGTTTTGCTTGCACTCTTCAGGCGTTGCTGCTGTGAATCGGTGATGCACTGCTACCTGCTTCTGCCTCAGTTTCGTCGGCACCAGTTCTAACGGCTACAAGAATTGATGAGGATAAAGGACAAAACTACACGTCATCGAGGCTTACCCATTTTCAAGACATGGGTTTGTGATGTCACCTGGAAATCTCGCTATAAAGCATGCACAGTTATAGACCTTCTTCATTGGGCGCGGCGAAATGGCCGAGTGCGGGCCGCTCATCATGCGTTTTGCTTTCACTCTTCAGGCGTTGCTGCTGTGAATCGGTGATGCGCTGCTACCTGCTTCTGCCTCAGTTTCGTCGGCACCAGTTCTAACGGCTACAAGAACTGATGTGGATAAAGGACAAAACTACATCGTCATCGAGGCTTTTCCATTTTCAAGACATGGCTTTGTGATGTCACCTGGAAATCTCGCTATAAAGCATGCACAGTTATAGACCTTCTTCATTGGGCGCGGCGAAATGGCCGAGTGCGGGCCGCTCATCATGCGTTTTGCTTTCACTCTTCAGGCGTTGCTGCTGTGAATCGGTGATGCGCTGCTACCTGCTTCTGCCTCAGTTTCGTCGGCACCAGTTCTAACGGCTACAAGAACTGATGTGGATAAAGGCCAAAACTACATCGGCATCGAGGCTTTCCCATTTTCAAGACATGGCTTTGTGATGTCACCTGGAAATCTCGCTATAAAGCATGCACAGTTATAGACCTTCATTGGGCGCGGCGAAATGGCCGAGTGCGGGCCGCTCATCATGCGTTTTGCTTTCACTCTTCAGGCGTTGCTGCTGTGAATCGGTGATGCGCTGCTACCTGCTTCTGCCTCAGTTTCGTCGGCACCAGTTCTAACGGCTACAAGAACTGATGTGGATATAGGACAAAACTACGTCGTCATCGAGGCTTTCCCATTTTCAAGACATGGCTTTGTGATGTCACCTGGAAATCTCGCTATAAAGCATGCACAGTTATAGACCTTCATTGGGCGCGGCGAAATGGCCGAGTGCGGGCCGCTCATCATGCGTTTTGCTTTCACTCTTCAGGCGTTGCTGCTGTGAATCGGTGATGCGCTGCTACCTGCTTCTGCCGCAGTTTCGTCGGCACCAGTTCTAACGGCTACAAGAACTGATGTGGATATAGGACAAAACTACGTCGTCATCGAGGCTTTCCCATTTTCAAGACATGGCTTTGTGATGTCACCTGGAAATCTCGCTATAAAGCATGCACAGTTATAGACCTTCTTCATTGGGCGCGGCGAAATGGCCGAGTGCGGGCCGCTCATCATGCGTTTTGCTTTCACTCTTCAGGCGTTGCTGCTGTGAATCGGTGATGCGCTGCTACCTGCTTCTGCCTCAGTTTCGTCGGCACCAGTTCTAACGGCTACAAGAACTGATGTGGATAAAGAACAAAACTACATCGTCGTCGAGGCTTTCCCATTTTCAAGACATGGCTTTGTGATGTCACCTGGAAATCTCGCTATAAAGCATGCACAGTTATAGGCCTTCTTCATTGGGCGCGGCGAAATGGCCGAGTGCGGGCCGCTCATCATGCGTTTTGCTTTCACTATTCAGGCGTTGCTGCTGTGAATCGGTGATGCGCTGCTACCTGCTTCTGCCTCAGTTTCGTCGGCACCAGTTCTAACGGCTACAAGAACTGATGTGGATAAAGGACAAAACTACATCGGCATCGAGGCTTTCCCATTTTCAAGACATGGCTTTGTGATGTCACCTGGAAATCTCGCTATAAAGCATGCACAGTTATAGACCTTCTTCATTGGGCGCGGCGAAATGGCCGAGTGCGGGCCGCTCATCATGCGTTTTGCTTTCACTCTTCAGGCGTTGCTGCTGTGAATCGGTGATGCGCTGCTACCTGCTTCTGCCTCAGTTTCGTCAGCACCAGTTCTAACGGCTACAAGAACTGATGAGGATAAAGGACAAAACTACATCGTCATCGAGGCTTTCCCATTTTCAAGACATGGCTTTGTGGTGTCACCTGGAAATCTCGCTATAAAGCATGCACAGTTATAGACCTTCTTCATTGGGAGCGGCGAAATGGCCGAGTGCGGGCCGCTCATCATGCGTTTTGCTTGCACTCTTCAGGCGTTGCTGCTGTGAATCGGTGATGCGCTGCTACCTGCTTCTGCCTCAGTTTCGTCGGCACCAGTTCTAACGGCTACAAGAATTGATGAGGATAAAGGACAAAACTACACGTCATCGAGGCTTTCCCATTTTCAAGACATGGGTTTGTGATGTCACCTGGAAATCTCGCTATAAAGCATGCACAGTTATAGACCTTCTTCATTGGGCGCGGCGAAATGGCCGAGTGCGGGCCGCTCATCATGCGTTTTGCTTTCACTCTTCAGGCGTTGCTGCTGTGAATCGGTGATGCGCTGCTACCTGCTTCTGCCTCAGTTTCGTCGGCACCAGTTCTAACGGCTACAAGAACTGATGTGGATAAAGGACAAAACTACATCGTCATCGAGGCTTTTCCATTTTCAAGACATGGCTTTGTGATGTCACCTGGAAATCTCGCTATAAAGCATGCACAGTTATAGACCTTCTTCATTGGGCGCGGCGAAATGGCCGAGTGCGGGCCGCTCATCATGCGTTTTGCTTTCACTCTTCAGGCGTTGCTGCTGTGAATCGGTGATGCGCTGCTACCTGCTTCTGCCTCAGTTTCGTCGGCACCAGTTCTAACGGCTACAAGAACTGATGTGGATAAAGGACAAAACTACATCGGCATCGAGGCTTTCCCATTTTCAAGACATGGCTTTGTGATGTCACCTGGAAATCTCGCTATAAAGCATGCACAGTTATAGACCTTCATTGGGCGCGGCGAAATGGCCGAGTGCGGGCCGCTCATCATGCGTTTTGCTTTCACTCTTCAGGCGTTGCTGCTGTGAATCGGTGATGCGCTGCTACCTGCTTCTGCCGCAGTTTCGTCGGCACCAGTTCTAACGGCTACAAGAACTGATGTGGATATAGGACAAAACTACGTCGTCATCGAGGCTTTCCCATTTTCAAGACATGGCTTTGTGATGTCACCTGGAAATCTCGCTATAAAGCATGCACAGTTATAGACCTTCTTCATTGGGCGCGGCGAAATGGCCGAGTGCGGGCCGCTCATCATGCGTTTTGCTTTCACTCTTCAGGCGTTGCTGCTGTGAATCGGTGATGCGCTGCTACCTGCTTCTGCCTCAGTTTCGTCGGCACCAGTTCTAACGGCTACAAGAACTGATGTGGATAAAGAACAAAACTACATCGTCGTCGAGGCTTTCCCATTTTCAAGACATGGCTTTGTGATGTCACCTGGAAATCTCGCTATAAAGCATGCACAGTTATAGGCCTTCTTCATTGGGCGCGGCGAAATGGCCGAGTGCGGGCCGCTCATCATGCGTTTTGCTTTCACTATTCAGGCGTTGCTGCTGTGAATCGGTGATGCGCTGCTACCTGCTTCTGCCTCAGTTTCGTCGGCACCAGTTCTAACGGCTACAAGAACTGATGTGGATAAAGGACAAAACTACATCGGCATCGAGGCTTTCCCATTTTCAAGACATGGCTTTGTGATGTCACCTGGAAATCTCGCTATAAAGCATGCACAGTTATAGACCTTCTTCATTGGGCGCGGCGAAATGGCCGAGTGCGGGCCGCTCATCATGCGTTTTGCTTTCACTCTTCAGGCGTTGCTGCTGTGAATCGGTGATGCGCTGCTACCTGCTTCTGCCTCAGTTTCGTCGGCACCAGTTCTAACGGCTACAAGAACTGATGTGGATAAAGGACAAAACTACATCGTCGTCGAGGCTTTCCCATTTTCAAGACATGGCTTTGTGATGTCACCTGGAAATCTCGCTATAAAGCATGCACAGTTATAGGCCTTCTTCATTGGGCGCGGCGAAATGGCCGAGTGCGGGCCGCTCATCATGCGTTTTGCTTTCACTATTCAGGCGTTGCTGCTGTGAATCGGTGATGCGCTGCTACCTGCTTCTGCCTCAGTTTCGTCGGCACCAGTTCTAACGGCTACAAGAACTGATGTGGATAAAGGACAAAACTACATTGGCATCGAGGCTTTCCCATTTTCAAGACATGGCTTTGTGATGTCACCTGGAAATCTCGCTATAAAGCATGCACAGTTATAGACCTTCTTCATTGGGCGCGGCGAAATGGCCGAGTGCGGGCCGCTCATCATGCGTTTTGCTTTCACTCTTCAGGCGTTGCTGCTGCGAATCGGTGATGCGCTGCTACCTGCTTCTACCTCAGTTTCGTCGGCACCAGTTCTAACGGCTACAAGAACTGGTGTGGATAAAGGACAAAACTACATCGGCATCGAGGCTTTCCCATTTTCAAGACATGGCTTTGTGATGTCACCTGGAAATCTCGCTATAAAGCATGCACAGTTATAGACCTTCTTCATTGGGCGCGGCGAAATGGCCGAGTGCGGGCCGCTCATCATGCGTTTTGCTTTCACTCTTCAGGCGTTGCTGCTGTGAATCGGTGATGCGCTGCTACCTGCTTCTGCCTCAGTATCGTCGGCACCAGTTCTAACGGCTACAAGAACTGATGTGGATAAAGGACAAAACTACATCGGCATCGAGGCTTTCCCATTTTCAAGACATGGCTTTGTGATGTCACCTGGAAATCTCGCTATAAAGCATGCACAGTTATAGACCTTCTTCATTGGGCGCGGCGAAATGGCCGAGTGCGGGCCGCTCATCATGCGTTTTGCTTTCGCTCTTCAGGCGTTGCTGCTGTGAATCGGTGATGCGCTGCTACCTGCTTCTGCCTCAGTTTCGTCGGCACCAGTTCTAACGGCTACAAGAACTGATGTGGATAAAGGACAAAACTACATCGGCATCGAGGCTTTCCCATTTTCAAGACATGACTTTGTGATGTCACCTGGAAATCTCGCTATAAAGCATGCACAGTTATAGACCTTCTTCATTGGGCGCGGCGAAATGGCCGAGTGCGGGCCGCTCATCATGCGTTTTGCTTTCACTCTTCAGGCGTTGCTGCTGTGAATCGGTGATGCGCTGCTACCTGCTTCTGCCTCAGTTTCGTCGGCACCAGTTCTAACGGCTACAAGAACTGATGAGGATAAAGGACAAAACTACATCGTCATCGAGGCTTTCCCATTTTCAAAACATGGCTTTGTGGTGTCACCTGGAAATCTCGCTATAAAGCATGCACAGTTATAGACCTTCTTCATTGGGCGCGGCGAAATGGCCGAGTGCGGGCCGCTCATCATGCGTTTTGCTTGCACTCTTCAGGCGTTGCTGCTGTGAATCGGTGATGCACTGCTACCTGCTTCTGCCTCAGTTTCGTCGGCACCAGTTCTAACGGCTACAAGAATTGATGAGGATAAAGGACAAAACTACACGTCATCGAGGCTTACCCATTTTCAAGACATGGGTTTGTGATGTCACCTGGAAATCTCGCTATAAAGCATGCACAGTTATAGACCTTCTTCATTGGGCGCGGCGAAATGGCCGAGTGCGGGCCGCTCATCATGCGTTTTGCTTGCACTCTTCAGGCGTTGCTGCTGTGAATCGGTGATGCACTGCTACCTGCTTCTGCCTCAGTTTCGTCGGCACCAGTTCTAACGGCTACAAGAATTGATGAGGATAAAGGACAAAACTACACGTCATCGAGGCTTACCCATTTTCAAGACATGGGTTTGTGATGTCACCTGGAAATCTCGCTATAAAGCATGCACAGTTATAGACCTTCTTCATTGGGCGCGGCGAAATGGCCGAGTGCGGGCCGCTCATCATGCGTTTTGCTTTCACTCTTCAGGCGTTGCTGCTGTGAATCGGTGATGCGCTGCTACCTGCTTCTGCCTCAGTTTCGTCGGCACCAGTTCTAACGGCTACAAGAACTGATGTGGATAAAGGCCAAAACTACATCGGCATCGAGGCTTTCCCATTTTCAAGACATGGCTTTGTGATGTCACCTGGAAATCTCGCTATAAAGCATGCACAGTTATAGACCTTCATTGGGCGCGGCGAAATGGCCGAGTGCGGGCCGCTCATCATGCGTTTTGCTTTCACTCTTCAGGCGTTGCTGCTGTGAATCGGTGATGCGCTGCTACCTGCTTCTGCCTCAGTTTCGTCGGCACCAGTTCTAACGGCTACAAGAACTGATGTGGATATAGGACAAAACTACGTCGTCATCGAGGCTTTCCCATTTTCAAGACATGGCTTTGTGATGTCACCTGGAAATCTCGCTATAAAGCATGCACAGTTATAGACCTTCATTGGGCGCGGCGAAATGGCCGAGTGCGGGCCGCTCATCATGCGTTTTGCTTTCACTCTTCAGGCGTTGCTGCTGTGAATCGGTGATGCGCTGCTACCTGCTTCTGCCGCAGTTTCGTCGGCACCAGTTCTAACGGCTACAAGAACTGATGTGGATATAGGACAAAACTACGTCGTCATCGAGGCTTTCCCATTTTCAAGACATGGCTTTGTGATGTCACCTGGAAATCTCGCTATAAAGCATGCACAGTTATAGACCTTCTTCATTGGGCGCGGCGAAATGGCCGAGTGCGGGCCGCTCATCATGCGTTTTGCTTTCACTCTTCAGGCGTTGCTGCTGTGAATCGGTGATGCGCTGCTACCTGCTTCTGCCTCAGTTTCGTCGGCACCAGTTCTAACGGCTACAAGAACTGATGTGGATAAAGAACAAAACTACATCGTCGTCGAGGCTTTCCCATTTTCAAGACATGGCTTTGTGATGTCACCTGGAAATCTCGCTATAAAGCATGCACAGTTATAGGCCTTCTTCATTGGGCGCGGCGAAATGGCCGAGTGCGGGCCGCTCATCATGCGTTTTGCTTTCACTATTCAGGCGTTGCTGCTGTGAATCGGTGATGCGCTGCTACCTGCTTCTGCCTCAGTTTCGTCGGCACCAGTTCTAACGGCTACAAGAACTGATGTGGATAAAGGACAAAACTACATCGGCATCGAGGCTTTCCCATTTTCAAGACATGGCTTTGTGATGTCACCTGGAAATCTCGCTATAAAGCATGCACAGTTATAGACCTTCTTCATTGGGCGCGGCGAAATGGCCGAGTGCGGGCCGCTCATCATGCGTTTTGCTTTCACTCTTCAGGCGTTGCTGCTGTGAATCGGTGATGCGCTGCTACCTGCTTCTGCCTCAGTTTCGTCGGCACCAGTTCTAACGGCTACAAGAACTGATGTGGATAAAGGACAAAACTACATCGTCGTCGAGGCTTTCCCATTTTCAAGACATGGCTTTGTGATGTCACCTGGAAATCTCGCTATAAAGCATGCACAGTTATAGGCCTTCTTCATTGGGCGCGGCGAAATGGCCGAGTGCGGGCCGCTCATCATGCGTTTTGCTTTCACTATTCAGGCGTTGCTGCTGTGAATCGGTGATGCGCTGCTACCTGCTTCTGCCTCAGTTTCGTCGGCACCAGTTCTAACGGCTACAAGAACTGATGTGGATAAAGGACAAAACTACATTGGCATCGAGGCTTTCCCATTTTCAAGACATGGCTTTGTGATGTCACCTGGAAATCTCGCTATAAAGCATGCACAGTTATAGACCTTCTTCATTGGGCGCGGCGAAATGGCCGAGTGCGGGCCGCTCATCATGCGTTTTGCTTTCACTCTTCAGGCGTTGCTGCTGCGAATCGGTGATGCGCTGCTACCTGCTTCTACCTCAGTTTCGTCGGCACCAGTTCTAACGGCTACAAGAACTGGTGTGGATAAAGGACAAAACTACATCGGCATCGAGGCTTTCCCATTTTCAAGACATGGCTTTGTGATGTCACCTGGAAATCTCGCTATAAAGCATGCACAGTTATAGACCTTCTTCATTGGGCGCGGCGAAATGGCCGAGTGCGGGCCGCTCATCATGCGTTTTGCTTTCACTCTTCAGGCGTTGCTGCTGTGAATCGGTGATGCGCTGCTACCTGCTTCTGCCTCAGTATCGTCGGCACCAGTTCTAACGGCTACAAGAACTGATGTGGATAAAGGACAAAACTACATCGGCATCGAGGCTTTCCCATTTTCAAGACATGGCTTTGTGATGTCACCTGGAAATCTCGCTATAAAGCATGCACAGTTATAGACCTTCTTCATTGGGCGCGGCGAAATGGCCGAGTGCGGGCCGCTCATCATGCGTTTTGCTTTCGCTCTTCAGGCGTTGCTGCTGTGAATCGGTGATGCGCTGCTACCTGCTTCTGCCTCAGTTTCGTCGGCACCAGTTCTAACGGCTACAAGAACTGATGTGGATAAAGGACAAAACTACATCGGCATCGAGGCTTTCCCATTTTCAAGACATGACTTTGTGATGTCACCTGGAAATCTCGCTATAAAGCATGCACAGTTATAGACCTTCTTCATTGGGCGCGGCGAAATGGCCGAGTGCGGGCCGCTCATCATGCGTTTTGCTTTCACTCTTCAGGCGTTGCTGCTGTGAATCGGTGATGCGCTGCTACCTGCTTCTGCCTCAGTTTCGTCGGCACCAGTTCTAACGGCTACAAGAACTGATGAGGATAAAGGACAAAACTACATCGTCATCGAGGCTTTCCCATTTTCAAAACATGGCTTTGTGGTGTCACCTGGAAATCTCGCTATAAAGCATGCACAGTTATAGACCTTCTTCATTGGGCGCGGCGAAATGGCCGAGTGCGGGCCGCTCATCATGCGTTTTGCTTGCACTCTTCAGGCGTTGCTGCTGTGAATCGGTGATGCACTGCTACCTGCTTCTGCCTCAGTTTCGTCGGCACCAGTTCTAACGGCTACAAGAATTGATGAGGATAAAGGACAAAACTACACGTCATCGAGGCTTACCCATTTTCAAGACATGGGTTTGTGATGTCACCTGGAAATCTCGCTATAAAGCATGCACAGTTATAGACCTTCTTCATTGGGCGCGGCGAAATGGCCGAGTGCGGGCCGCTCATCATGCGTTTTGCTTTCACTCTTCAGGCGTTGCTGCTGTGAATCGGTGATGCGCTGCTACCTGCTTCTGCCTCAGTTTCGTCGGCACCAGTTCTAACGGCTACAAGAACTGATGTGGATAAAGGACAAAACTACATCGTCATCGAGGCTTTTCCATTTTCAAGACATGGCTTTGTGATGTCACCTGGAAATCTCGCTATAAAGCATGCACAGTTATAGACCTTCTTCATTGGGCGCGGCGAAATGGCCGAGTGCGGGCCGCTCATCATGCGTTTTGCTTTCACTCTTCAGGCGTTGCTGCTGTGAATCGGTGATGCGCTGCTACCTGCTTCTGCCTCAGTTTCGTCGGCACCAGTTCTAACGGCTACAAGAACTGATGTGGATAAAGGCCAAAACTACATCGGCATCGAGGCTTTCCCATTTTCAAGACATGGCTTTGTGATGTCACCTGGAAATCTCGCTATAAAGCATGCACAGTTATAGACCTTCATTGGGCGCGGCGAAATGGCCGAGTGCGGGCCGCTCATCATGCGTTTTGCTTTCACTCTTCAGGCGTTGCTGCTGTGAATCGGTGATGCGCTGCTACCTGCTTCTGCCTCAGTTTCGTCGGCACCAGTTCTAACGGCTACAAGAACTGATGTGGATATAGGACAAAACTACGTCGTCATCGAGGCTTTCCCATTTTCAAGACATGGCTTTGTGATGTCACCTGGAAATCTCGCTATAAAGCATGCACAGTTATAGACCTTCTTCATTGGGCGCGGCGAAATGGCCGAGTGCGGGCCGCTTATCATGCGTTTTGCTTTCACTCTTCAGGCGTTGCTGCTGTGAATCGGTGATGCGCTGCTACCTGCTTCTGCCTCAGTTTCGTCGGCACCAGTTCTAACGGCTACAAGAACTGATGTGGATAAAGGACAAAACTACATCGGCATCGAGGCTTTCCCATTTTCAAGACATGGCTTTGTGATGTCACCTGGAAATCTCGCTATAAAGCATGCACAGTTATAGACCTTCTTCATTGGGCGCGGCGAAATGGCCGAGTGCGGGCCGCTCATCATGCGTTTTGCTTTCACTCTTCAGGCGTTGCTGCTGTGAATCGGTGATGCGCTGCTACCTGCTTCTGCCTCAGTTTCGTCGGCACCAGTTCTAACGGCTACAAGAACTGATGTGGATAAAGGACAAAACTACATCGTCGTCGAGGCTTTCCCATTTTCAAGACATGGCTTTGTGATGTCACCTGGAAATCTCGCTATAAAGCATGCACAGTTATAGGCCTTCTTCATTGGGCGCGGCGAAATGGCCGAGTGCGGGCCGCTCATCATGCGTTTTGCTTTCACTATTCAGGCGTTGCTGCTGTGAATCGGTGATGCGCTGCTACCTGCTTCTGCCTCAGTTTCGTCGGCACCAGTTCTAACGGCTACAAGAACTGATGTGGATAAATGACAAAACTACATTGGCATCGAGGCTTTCCCATTTTCAAGACATGGCTTTGTGATGTCACCTGGAAATCTCGCTATAAAGCATGCACAGTTATAGACCTTCTTCATTGGGCGCGGCGAAATGGCCGAGTGCGGGCCGCTCATCATGCGTTTTGCTTTCACTCTTCAGGCATTGCTGCTGTGAATCGGTGATGCGCTGCTACCTGCTTCTGCCTCAGTTTCGTCGGCGCCAGTTCTAACGGCTACAAGAACTGATGTGGATAAAGGACAAAACTACATCGGCATCGAGGCTTTCCCATTTTCAAGACATGGCTTTGTGATGTCACCTGGAAATCTTGCTATAAAGCATGCACAGTTATAGACCTTCTTCATTGGGCGCGGCGAAATGGCCGAGTGCGGGCCGCTCATCATGCGTTTTGCTTTCACTCTTCAGGCGTTGCTGCTGCGAATCGGTGATGCGCTGCTACCTGCTTCTGCCTCAGTTTCGTCGGCACCAGTTCTAACGGCTACAAGAACTGATGTGGATAAAGGACAAAACTACATCGGCATCGAGGCTTTCCCACTTTCAAGACATGGCTTTGTGATGTCACCTGGAAATCTCGCTATAAAGCATGCACAGTTATAGACCTTCTTCATTGGGTGCGGCGAAATGGCCGAGTGCGGGCCCCTCATCATGCGTTTTGCTTTCACTCTTCAGGCGTTGCTGCTGTGAATCGGTGATGCGCTGCTACCTGCTTCTGCCTCAGTTTCGTCGGCACCAGTTCTAACGGCTACAAGAACTGATGTGGATAAAGGACAAAACTACATCGGCATCGAGGCTTTCCCATTTTCAAGACATGGCTTTGTGATGTCACCTGGAAATCTCGCTATAAAGCATGCTCAGTTATAGACCTTCTTCATTGGGCGCGGCGAAATGGCCGAGTGCAGGCCGCTCATCATGCGTTTTGCTTTCACTCTTCAGGCGTTGGTGCTGCGAATCGGTGATGCGCTGCTACCTGCTTCTGCCTCAGTTTCGTCGGCACCAGTTCTAACGGCTACAAGAACTGATGTGGATAAAGGACAAAACTACATCGGCATCGAGGCTTTCCCATTTTCAAGACATGGCTTTGTGATGTCACCTGGAAATCTCGCTATAAAGCATGCACAGTTATAGACCTTCTTCATTGGGCGCGGAGAAATGGCCGAGTGCGGGCCGCTCATCATGCGTTTTGCTTTCACTCTTCAGGCGTTGCTGCTGTGAATCGGTGATGCGTTGCTACCTGCTTCTGCCTCAGTTTCGTCGGCACCAGTTCTAACGGCTACAAGAACTGATGTGGATAAAGGACAAAACTACATCGGCATCGAGGCTTTCCCATTTTCAAGACATGGCTTTGTGACGTCACCTGGAAATCTCGCTATAAAGCATGCACAGTTATAGACCTTCTTCATTGGGCGCGGCGAAATGGCCGAGTGCGGGCCGCTCATCATGCGTTTTGCTTTCGCTCTTCAGGCGTTGCTGCTGTGAATCGGTGATGCGCTGCTACCTGCTTCTGCCTCAGTTTCGTCGGCACCAGTTTTAACGGCTACAAGAACTGATGTGGATAAAGGACAAAACTACATCGGCATCGAGGCTTTCCCATTTTCAAGACATGGCTTTGTGATGTCACCTGGAAATCTCGCTATAAAGCATGCACAGTTATAGACCTTCTTCATTGGGCGCGGCGAAATGGCCGAGTGCGGGCCGCTCATCATGCGTTTTGCTTTCACTCTTCAGGCGTTGCTGCTGTGAATCGGTGATGCGCTGCTACCTGCTTCTGCCTCAGTTTCGTCGGCACCAGTTCTAACGGCTACAAGAACTGATGTGGATAAAGGACAAAACTACATCGTCGTCGAGGCTTTCCCATTTTCAAGACATGGCTTTGTGATGTCACCTGGAAATCTCGCTATAAAGCATGCACCTTCATTGGGCGCGGCGAAATGGCCGAGTGCGGGCCGCTCATCATGCGTTTTGCTTTCATTCTTCAGGCGTTGCTGCTGTGAATCGGTGATGCGCTGCTACCTGCTTCTGCCTCAGTTTCGTCGGCACCAGTTCTAACGGCTACAAGAACTGATGTGGATAAAGGACAAAACTACATCGTCATCGAGGCTTTCCCATTTTCAAGACATGGCTTTGTGATGTCACCTGGAAATCTCGCTATAAAGCATGCACAGTTATAGACCTTCATTGGGCGCGGCGAAATGGCCGAGTGCGGGCCGCTCATCATGCGTTTTGCTTTCACTCTTCAGGCGTTGCTGCTGTGAATCGGTGATGCGCTGCTACCTGCTTCTGCCTCAGTTTCGTCGGCACCAGTTCTAACGGCTACAAGAACTGATGTGGATAAAGGACAAAACTACATCGTCATCGAGGCTTTCCCATTTTCAAGACATGGCTTTGTGTTGTCACCTGGAAATCTCGCTATAAAGCATGCACAGTTATAGACCTTCATTGGGCGCGGCGAAATGGCCGAGTGCGGGCCGCTCATCATGCGTTTCGCTTTCACTCTTCAGGCGTTGCTGCTGTGAATCGGTGATGCGCTGCTACCTGCTTCTGCCTCAGTTTCGTCGGCACCAGTTCTAACGGCTACAAGAACTGATGAGGATAAAGGACAAAACTACATCGTCATCGAGGCTTTCCCATTTTCAAGACATGGCTTTGCGATGTCACCTGGAAATCTCGCTATAAAGCATGCACAGTTATAGACCTTCTTCATTGGGCGCGGCGAAATGGCCGAGTGCGGGCCGCTCATCATGCGTTTTGCTTTCACTCTTCAGGCATTGCTGCTGTGAATCGGTGATGCGCTGCTACCTGCTTCTGCCTCAGTTTCGTCGGCACCAGTTCTAACGGCTACAAGAACAGATGTGGATAAAGGACAAAACTACATCGTCATCGAGGCTTTCCCATTTTCAAGACATGGCTTTGTGTTGTCACCTGGAAATCTCGCTATAAAGCATGCACAGTTATAGACCTTCATTGGGCGCGGCGAAATGGCCGAGTGCGGGCCGCTCATCATGCGTTTTGCTTTCACTCTTCAGGCGTTGCTGCTGTGAATCGGTGATGCGCTGCTACCTGCTTCTGCCTCAGTTTCGTCGGCACCAGTTCTAACGGCTACAAGAACTGATGTGGATAAAGGACAAAACTACATCGCCATCGTGGCTTTCCCATTTTCAAGACATGGCTTTGTGATGTCACCTGGAAATTCGCTATAAAGCATGCACAGTTATAGACCTTCTTCATTGGACGCGGCGAAATGGCCGAGCGCGGGCCGCTCATCATGCGTTTTGCTTTCACTCTTCAGGCGTTGCTGCTGTGAATCGGTGATGCGCTGCTACCTGCTTCTGCCTCAGTTTCGTCGGCACCAGTTCTAACGGCTACAAGAACTGATGTGGATAAAGGACAAAACTACATCGGCATCGAGGCTTTCCCATTTTCAAGACATGGCTTTGTGATGTCATCTGGAAATCTCGCTATAAAGCATGCACAGTTATAGACCTTCGTCATTGGGCGCGGCGAAATGGCCGAGCGCGGGCCGCTCATCATGCGTTTTGCTTTCACTCTTCAGGCGTTGCTGCTGTGAATCGGTGATGCGCTGCTAACTGCTTCTGCCTCAGTTTCGTCGGCACCAGTTCTAACGGCTACAAGAACTGATGTGGATAAAGAACAAAACTACATCGTCATCGAGGCTTTCCCATTTTCAAGACATGGCTTTGTGATGTCACCTGGAAATCTCGCTATAAAGCATGCACAGTTATAGACTTTCTTCATTGCGCGCGGCGAAATGGCCGAGTGCGGGCCGCTCATCGTGCGTTTTGGTTTCACTCTTCAGGCGTCGCTGCTGTGAATCGGTGATGCGCTGCTACCTGCTTCTGCCTCAGTTTCGTCGGCACCAGCTCTAACGGCTACAAGAACTGATGTGGATAAAGGACAAAACTACATCGGCATCGAGGCTTTCCCATTTTCAAGACATGGCTTTGCGATGTCACCTGGAAATCTCGCTATAAAGCATGCACAATTATAGACCTTCTTCATTGGGCGCGGCGAAATGGCCGATTGCGGGCCGCTCATCATTCGTTTCGCTTTCACTCTTCAGGCGTTGCTGCTGTGAATCGGTGATGCGCTGCTACCTGCTTCTGCCTCAGTTTCGTCGGCACCAGTTCTAACGGCTACAAGAACTGATGAGGATATAGGACAAAACTACATCGTCATCGAGGCTTTCCCATTTTCAAGACATGGCTTTGCGATGTCACCTGGAAATCTCGCTATAAAGCATGCACAGTTATAGACCTTCATTGGGCGCGGCGAAATGGCCGAGTGCGGGCCGCTCATCATGCGTTTTGCTTTCACTCTTCAGGCGTTGCTGCTGTGAATCGGTGATGCGCTGCTACCTGCTTCTGCCTCAGTTTCGTCGGCACCAGTTCTAACGGCTACAAGAACTGATGTGGATAAAGGACAAAACTACATCGCCATCGTGGCTTTCCCATTTTCAAGACATGGCTTTGTGATGTCACCTGGAAATTCGCTATAAAGCATGCACAGTTATAGACCTTCTTCATTGGACGCGGCGAAATGGCCGAGCGCGGGCCGCTCATCATGCGTTTTGCTTTCACTCTTCAGGCGTTGCTGCTGTGAATCGGTGATGCGCTGCTACCTGCTTCTGCCTCAGTTTCGTCGGCACCAGTTCTAACGGCTACAAGAACTGATGTGGATAAAGGACAAAACTACATCGGCATCGAGGCTTTCCCATTTTCAAGACATGGCTTTGTGATGTCACCTGGAAATCTCGCTATAAAGCATGCACAGTTATAGACCTTCTTCATTGGGCGCGGCGAAATGGCCGAGCGCGGGCCGCTCATCATGCGTTTTGCTTTCACTCTTCAGGCGTTGCTGCTGTGAATCGGTGATGCGCTGCTACCTGCTTCTGCCTCAGTTTCGTCGGCACCAGTTCTAACGGCTACAAGAACTGATGTGGATAAAGGACAAAACTACATCGGCATCGAGGCTTTCCCATTTTCAAGACATGGCTTTGTGATGTCACCTGGAAATCTCGCTATAAAGCATGCACAGTTATAGACCTTCTTCATTGGGCGCGGCGAAATGGCCGAGTGCGGGCCGCTCATCATGCGTTTTGCTTTCACTCTTCAGGCGTTGCTGCTGCGAATCGGTGATGCGCTGCTACCTGCTTCTGCCTCAGTTTCGTCGGCACCAGTTCTAACGGCTACAAGAACTGATGTGGATAAAGGACAAAACTACATCGGCATCAAGGCTTTCCCATTTTCAAGACATGGCTTTGTGATGTCACCTGGAAATCTCGCTATAAAGCATGCACAGTTATAGACCTTCTTCACTGGGCGCGGCGAAATGGCCGAGTGCGGGCCGCTCATCATGCGTTTTGCTTTCGCTCTTCAGGCGTTGCTGCTGTGAATCGGTGATGCGCTGCTACCTGCTTCTGCCTCAGTTTCGTCGGCACCAGTTCTAACGGCTACAAGAACTGATGTGGATAAAGGACAAAACTACATCGTCATCGAGGCTTTCCCATTTTCAACACATGGCTTTGTGATGTCACCTGGAAATCTCGCTATAAAGCATGCACAGTTATAGACCTTCTTCATTGGGCGCGGCGAAATGGCCGAGTGCGGGCCGCTCATCATGCGTTTTGCTTTCACTCTTCAGGCGTTGCTGCTGTGAATCGGTGATGCGCTGCTACCTGCTTCTGCCTCAGTTTCGTCGGCACCAGTTCTAACGGCTACAAGAACTGATGTGGATAAAGGACAAAACTACATCGGCATCGAGGCTTTCCCATTTTCAAGACATGGCTTTGTGATGTCACCTGGAAATCTCGCTATAAAGCATGCACAGTTATAGACCTTCATTGGGCGCGGCGAAATGGCCGAGTGCGGGCCGCTCATCATGCGTTTTGCTTTCACTCTTCAGGCGTTGCTGCTGTGAATCGGTGATGCGCTGCTACCTGCTTCTGCCGCAGTTTCGTCGGCACCAGTTCTAACGGCTACAAGAACTGATGTGGATATAGGACAAAACTACGTCGTCATCGAGGCTTTCCCATTTTCAAGACATGGCTTTGTGATGTCACCTGGAAATCTCGCTATAAAGCATGCACAGTTATAGACCTTCTTCATTGGGCGCGGCGAAATGGCCGAGTGCGGGCCGCTCATCATGCGTTTTGCTTTCACTCTTCAGGCGTTGCTGCTGTGAATCGGTGATGCGCTGCTACCTGCTTCTGCCTCAGTTTCGTCGGCACCAGTTCTAACGGCTACAAGAACTGATGTGGATAAAGAACAAAACTACATCGTCGTCGAGGCTTTCCCATTTTCAAGACATGGCTTTGTGATGTCACCTGGAAATCTCGCTATAAAGCATGCACAGTTATAGGCCTTCTTCATTGGGCGCGGCGAAATGGCCGAGTGCGGGCCGCTCATCATGCGTTTTGCTTTCACTATTCAGGCGTTGCTGCTGTGAATCGGTGATGCGCTGCTACCTGCTTCTGCCTCAGTTTCGTCGGCACCAGTTCTAACGGCTACAAGAACTGATGTGGATAAAGGACAAAACTACATCGGCATCGAGGCTTTCCCATTTTCAAGACATGGCTTTGTGATGTCACCTGGAAATCTCGCTATAAAGCATGCACAGTTATAGACCTTCTTCATTGGGCGCGGCGAAATGGCCGAGTGCGGGCCGCTCATCATGCGTTTTGCTTTCACTCTTCAGGCGTTGCTGCTGTGAATCGGTGATGCGCTGCTACCTGCTTCTGCCTCAGTTTCGTCGGCACCAGTTCTAACGGCTACAAGAACTGATGTGGATAAAGGACAAAACTACATCGTCGTCGAGGCTTTCCCATTTTCAAGACATGGCTTTGTGATGTCACCTGGAAATCTCGCTATAAAGCATGCACAGTTATAGGCCTTCTTCATTGGGCGCGGCGAAATGGCCGAGTGCGGGCCGCTCATCATGCGTTTTGCTTTCACTATTCAGGCGTTGCTGCTGTGAATCGGTGATGCGCTGCTACCTGCTTCTGCCTCAGTTTCGTCGGCACCAGTTCTAACGGCTACAAGAACTGATGTGGATAAAGGACAAAACTACATTGGCATCGAGGCTTTCCCATTTTCAAGACATGGCTTTGTGATGTCACCTGGAAATCTCGCTATAAAGCATGCACAGTTATAGACCTTCTTCATTGGGCGCGGCGAAATGGCCGAGTGCGGGCCGCTCATCATGCGTTTTGCTTTCACTCTTCAGGCGTTGCTGCTGCGAATCGGTGATGCGCTGCTACCTGCTTCTACCTCAGTTTCGTCGGCACCAGTTCTAACGGCTACAAGAACTGGTGTGGATAAAGGACAAAACTACATCGGCATCGAGGCTTTCCCATTTTCAAGACATGGCTTTGTGATGTCACCTGGAAATCTCGCTATAAAGCATGCACAGTTATAGACCTTCTTCATTGGGCGCGGCGAAATGGCCGAGTGCGGGCCGCTCATCATGCGTTTTGCTTTCACTCTTCAGGCGTTGCTGCTGTGAATCGGTGATGCGCTGCTACCTGCTTCTGCCTCAGTATCGTCGGCACCAGTTCTAACGGCTACAAGAACTGATGTGGATAAAGGACAAAACTACATCGGCATCGAGGCTTTCCCATTTTCAAGACATGGCTTTGTGATGTCACCTGGAAATCTCGCTATAAAGCATGCACAGTTATAGACCTTCTTCATTGGGCGCGGCGAAATGGCCGAGTGCGGGCCGCTCATCATGCGTTTTGCTTTCGCTCTTCAGGCGTTGCTGCTGTGAATCGGTGATGCGCTGCTACCTGCTTCTGCCTCAGTTTCGTCGGCACCAGTTCTAACGGCTACAAGAACTGATGTGGATAAAGGACAAAACTACATCGGCATCGAGGCTTTCCCATTTTCAAGACATGGCTTTGTGATGTCACCTGGAAATCTCGCTATAAAGCATGCACAGTTATAGACCTTCTTCATTGGGCGCGGCGAAATGGCCGAGTGCGGGCCGCTCATCATGCGTTTTGCTTTCACTCTTCAGGCGTTGCTGCTGTGAATCGGTGATGCGCTGCTACCTGCTTCTGCCTCAGTTTCGTCGGCACCAGTTCTAACGGCTACAAGAACTGATGAGGATAAAGGACAAAACTACATCGTCATCGAGGCTTTCCCATTTTCAAAACATGGCTTTGTGGTGTCACCTGGAAATCTCGCTATAAAGCATGCACAGTTATAGACCTTCTTCATTGGGCGCGGCGAAATGGCCGAGTGCGGGCCGCTCATCATGCGTTTTGCTTGCACTCTTCAGGCGTTGCTGCTGTGAATCGGTGATGCACTGCTACCTGCTTCTGCCTCAGTTTCGTCGGCACCAGTTCTAACGGCTACAAGAATTGATGAGGATAAAGGACAAAACTACACGTCATCGAGGCTTACCCATTTTCAAGACATGGGTTTGTGATGTCACCTGGAAATCTCGCTATAAAGCATGCACAGTTATAGACCTTCTTCATTGGGCGCGGCGAAATGGCCGAGTGCGGGCCGCTCATCATGCGTTTTGCTTTCACTCTTCAGGCGTTGCTGCTGTGAATCGGTGATGCGCTGCTACCTGCTTCTGCCTCAGTTTCGTCGGCACCAGTTCTAACGGCTACAAGAACTGATGTGGATAAAGGACAAAACTACATCGTCATCGAGGCTTTTCCATTTTCAAGACATGGCTTTGTGATGTCACCTGGAAATCTCGCTATAAAGCATGCACAGTTATAGACCTTCTTCATTGGGCGCGGCGAAATGGCCGAGTGCGGGCCGCTCATCATGCGTTTTGCTTTCACTCTTCAGGCGTTGCTGCTGTGAATCGGTGATGCGCTGCTACCTGCTTCTGCCTCAGTTTCGTCGGCACCAGTTCTAACGGCTACAAGAACTGATGTGGATAAAGGCCAAAACTACATCGGCATCGAGGCTTTCCCATTTTCAAGACATGGCTTTGTGATGTCACCTGGAAATCTCGCTATAAAGCATGCACAGTTATAGACCTTCATTGGGCGCGGCGAAATGGCCGAGTGCGGGCCGCTCATCATGCGTTTTGCTTTCACTCTTCAGGCGTTGCTGCTGTGAATCGGTGATGCGCTGCTACCTGCTTCTGCCTCAGTTTCGTCGGCACCAGTTCTAACGGCTACAAGAACTGATGTGGATATAGGACAAAACTACGTCGTCATCGAGGCTTTCCCATTTTCAAGACATGGCTTTGTGATGTCACCTGGAAATCTCGCTATAAAGCATGCACAGTTATAGACCTTCTTCATTGGGCGCGGCGAAATGGCCGAGTGCGGGCCGCTCATCATGCGTTTTGCTTTCACTCTTCAGGCGTTGCTGCTGTGAATCGGTGATGCGCTGCTACCTGCTTCTGCCTCAGTTTCGTCGGCACCAGTTCTAACGGCTACAAGAACTGATGTGGATAAAGGACAAAACTACATCGGCATCGAGGCTTTCCCATTTTCAAGACATGGCTTTGTGATGTCACCTGGAAATCTCGCTATAAAGCATGCACAGTTATAGACCTTCTTCATTGGGCGCGGCGAAATGGCCGAGTGCGGGCCGCTCATCATGCGTTTTGCTTTCACTCTTCAGGCGTTGCTGCTGTGAATCGGTGATGCGCTGCTACCTGCTTCTGCCTCAGTTTCGTCGGCACCAGTTCTAACGGCTACAAGAACTGATGTGGATAAAGGACAAAACTACATCGTCGTCGAGGCTTTCCCATTTTCAAGACATGGCTTTGTGATGTCACCTGGAAATCTCGCTATAAAGCATGCACAGTTATAGGCCTTCTTCATTGGGCGCGGCGAAATGGCCGAGTGCGGGCCGCTCATCATGCGTTTTGCTTTCACTATTCAGGCGTTGCTGCTGTGAATCGGTGATGCGCTGCTACCTGCTTCTGCCTCAGTTTCGTCGGCACCAGTTCTAACGGCTACAAGAACTGATGTGGATAAAGGACAAAACTACATTGGCATCGAGGCTTTCCCATTTTCAAGACATGGCTTTGTGATGTCACCTGGAAATCTCGCTATAAAGCATGCACAGTTATAGACCTTCTTCATTGGGCGCGGCGAAATGGCCGAGTGCGGGCCGCTCATCATGCGTTTTGCTTTCACTCTTCAGGCATTGCTGCTGTGAATCGGTGATGCGCTGCTACCTGCTTCTGCCTCAGTTTCGTCGGCGCCAGTTCTAACGGCTACAAGAACTGATGTGGATAAAGGACAAAACTACATCGGCATCGAGGCTTTCCCATTTTCAAGACATGGCTTTGTGATGTCACCTGGAAATCTTGCTATAAAGCATGCACAGTTATAGACCTTCTTCATTGGGCGCGGCGAAATGGCCGAGTGCGGGCCGCTCATCATGCGTTTTGCTTTCACTCTTCAGGCGTTGCTGCTGCGAATCGGTGATGCGCTGCTACCTGCTTCTGCCTCAGTTTCGTCGGCACCAGTTCTAACGGCTACAAGAACTGATGTGGATAAAGGACAAAACTACATCGGCATCGAGGCTTTCCCACTTTCAAGACATGGCTTTGTGATGTCACCTGGAAATCTCGCTATAAAGCATGCACAGTTATAGACCTTCTTCATTGGGTGCGGCGAAATGGCCGAGTGCGGGCCCCTCATCATGCGTTTTGCTTTCACTCTTCAGGCGTTGCTGCTGTGAATCGGTGATGCGCTGCTACCTGCTTCTGCCTCAGTTTCGTCGGCACCAGTTCTAACGGCTACAAGAACTGATGTGGATAAAGGACAAAACTACATCGGCATCGAGGCTTTCCCATTTTCAAGACATGGCTTTGTGATGTCACCTGGAAATCTCGCTATAAAGCATGCTCAGTTATAGACCTTCTTCATTGGGCGCGGCGAAATGGCCGAGTGCAGGCCGCTCATCATGCGTTTTGCTTTCACTCTTCAGGCGTTGGTGCTGCGAATCGGTGATGCGCTGCTACCTGCTTCTGCCTCAGTTTCGTCGGCACCAGTTCTAACGGCTACAAGAACTGATGTGGATAAAGGACAAAACTACATCGGCATCGAGGCTTTCCCATTTTCAAGACATGGCTTTGTGATGTCACCTGGAAATCTCGCTATAAAGCATGCACAGTTATAGACCTTCTTCATTGGGCGCGGAGAAATGGCCGAGTGCGGGCCGCTCATCATGCGTTTTGCTTTCACTCTTCAGGCGTTGCTGCTGTGAATCGGTGATGCGTTGCTACCTGCTTCTGCCTCAGTTTCGTCGGCACCAGTTCTAACGGCTACAAGAACTGATGTGGATAAAGGACAAAACTACATCGGCATCGAGGCTTTCCCATTTTCAAGACATGGCTTTGTGACGTCACCTGGAAATCTCGCTATAAAGCATGCACAGTTATAGACCTTCTTCATTGGGCGCGGCGAAATGGCCGAGTGCGGGCCGCTCATCATGCGTTTTGCTTTCGCTCTTCAGGCGTTGCTGCTGTGAATCGGTGATGCGCTGCTACCTGCTTCTGCCTCAGTTTCGTCGGCACCAGTTTTAACGGCTACAAGAACTGATGTGGATAAAGGACAAAACTACATCGGCATCGAGGCTTTCCCATTTTCAAGACATGGCTTTGTGATGTCACCTGGAAATCTCGCTATAAAGCATGCACAGTTATAGACCTTCTTCATTGGGCGCGGCGAAATGGCCGAGTGCGGGCCGCTCATCATGCGTTTTGCTTTCACTCTTCAGGCGTTGCTGCTGTGAATCGGTGATGCGCTGCTACCTGCTTCTGCCTCAGTTTCGTCGGCACCAGTTCTAACGGCTACAAGAACTGATGTGGATAAAGGACAAAACTACATCGTCGTCGAGGCTTTCCCATTTTCAAGACATGGCTTTGTGATGTCACCTGGAAATCTCGCTATAAAGCATGCACCTTCATTGGGCGCGGCGAAATGGCCGAGTGCGGGCCGCTCATCATGCGTTTTGCTTTCATTCTTCAGGCGTTGCTGCTGTGAATCGGTGATGCGCTGCTACCTGCTTCTGCCTCAGTTTCGTCGGCACCAGTTCTAACGGCTACAAGAACTGATGTGGATAAAGGACAAAACTACATCGTCATCGAGGCTTTCCCATTTTCAAGACATGGCTTTGTGATGTCACCTGGAAATCTCGCTATAAAGCATGCACAGTTATAGACCTTCATTGGGCGCGGCGAAATGGCCGAGTGCGGGCCGCTCATCATGCGTTTTGCTTTCACTCTTCAGGCGTTGCTGCTGTGAATCGGTGATGCGCTGCTACCTGCTTCTGCCTCAGTTTCGTCGGCACCAGTTCTAACGGCTACAAGAACTGATGTGGATAAAGGACAAAACTACATCGGCATCGAGGCTTTCCCATTTTCAAGACATGGCTTTGCGATGTCACCTGGAAATCTCGCTATAAAGCATGCACAGTTATAGACCTTCTTCATTGGGCGCGGCGAAATGGCCGAGTGCGGGCCGCTCATCATGCGTTTCGCTTTCACTCTTCAGGCGTTGCTGCTGTGAATCGGTGATGCGCTGCTACCTGCTTCTGCCTCAGTTTCGTCGGCACCAGTTCTAACGGCTACAAGAACTGATGAGGATAAAGGACAAAACTACATCGTCATCGAGGCTTTCCCATTTTCAAGACATGGCTTTGCGATGTCACCTGGAAATCTCGCTATAAAGCATGCACAGTTATAGACCTTCTTCATTGGGCGCGGCGAAATGGCCGAGTGCGGGCCGCTCATCATGCGTTTTGCTTTCACTCTTCAGGCATTGCTGCTGTGAATCGGTGATGCGCTGCTACCTGCTTCTGCCTCAGTTTCGTCGGCACCAGTTCTAACGGCTACAAGAACAGATGTGGATAAAGGACAAAACTACATCGTCATCGAGGCTTTCCCATTTTCAAGACATGGCTTTGTGTTGTCACCTGGAAATCTCGCTATAAAGCATGCACAGTTATAGACCTTCATTGGGCGCGGCGAAATGGCCGAGTGCGGGCCGCTCATCATGCGTTTTGCTTTCACTCTTCAGGCGTTGCTGCTGTGAATCGGTGATGCGCTGCTACCTGCTTCTGCCTCAGTTTCGTCGGCACCAGTTCTAACGGCTACAAGAACTGATGTGGATAAAGGACAAAACTACATCGCCATCGTGGCTTTCCCATTTTCAAGACATGGCTTTGTGATGTCACCTGGAAATTCGCTATAAAGCATGCACAGTTATAGACCTTCTTCATTGGACGCGGCGAAATGGCCGAGCGCGGGCCGCTCATCATGCGTTTTGCTTTCACTCTTCAGGCGTTGCTGCTGTGAATCGGTGATGCGCTGCTACCTGCTTCTGCCTCAGTTTCGTCGGCACCAGTTCTAACGGCTACAAGAACTGATGTGGATAAAGGACAAAACTACATCGGCATCGAGGCTTTCCCATTTTCAAGACATGGCTTTGTGATGTCACCTGGAAATCTCGCTATAAAGCATGCACAGTTATAGACCTTCGTCATTGGGCGCGGCGAAATGGCCGAGCGCGGGCCGCTCATCATGCGTTTTGCTTTCACTCTTCAGGCGTTGCTGCTGTGAATCGGTGATGCGCTGCTAACTGCTTCTGCCTCAGTTTCGTCGGCACCAGTTCTAACGGCTACAAGAACTGATGTGGATAAAGAACAAAACTACATCGTCATCGAGGCTTTCCCATTTTCAAGACATGGCTTTGTGATGTCACCTGGAAATCTCGCTATAAAGCATGCACAGTTATAGACTTTCTTCATTGCGCGCGGCGAAATGGCCGAGTGCGGGCCGCTCATCGTGCGTTTTGGTTTCACTCTTCAGGCGTCGCTGCTGTGAATCGGTGATGCGCTGCTACCTGCTTCTGCCTCAGTTTCGTCGGCACCAGCTCTAACGGCTACAAGAACTGATGTGGATAAAGGACAAAACTACATCGGCATCGAGGCTTTCCCATTTTCAAGACATGGCTTTGCGATGTCACCTGGAAATCTCGCTATAAAGCATGCACAATTATAGACCTTCTTCATTGGGCGCGGCGAAATGGCCGATTGCGGGCCGCTCATCATTCGTTTCGCTTTCACTCTTCAGGCGTTGCTGCTGTGAATCGGTGATGCGCTGCTACCTGCTTCTGCCTCAGTTTCGTCGGCACCAGTTCTAACGGCTACAAGAACTGATGAGGATATAGGACAAAACTACATCGTCATCGAGGCTTTCCCATTTTCAAGACATGGCTTTGCGATGTCACCTGGAAATCTCGCTATAAAGCATGCACAGTTATAGACCTTCATTGGGCGCGGCGAAATGGCCGAGTGCGGGCCGCTCATCATGCGTTTTGCTTTCACTCTTCAGGCGTTGCTGCTGTGAATCGGTGATGCGCTGCTACCTGCTTCTGCCTCAGTTTCGTCGGCACCAGTTCTAACGGCTACAAGAACTGATGTGGATAAAGGACAAAACTACATCGCCATCGTGGCTTTCCCATTTTCAAGACATGGCTTTGTGATGTCACCTGGAAATTCGCTATAAAGCATGCACAGTTATAGACCTTCTTCATTGGACGCGGCGAAATGGCCGAGCGCGGGCCGCTCATCATGCGTTTTGCTTTCACTCTTCAGGCGTTGCTGCTGTGAATCGGTGATGCGCTGCTACCTGCTTCTGCCTCAGTTTCGTCGGCACCAGTTCTAACGGCTACAAGAACTGATGTGGATAAAGGACAAAACTACATCGGCATCGAGGCTTTCCATTTTCAAGACATGGCTTTGTGATGTCACCTGGAAATCTCGCTATAAAGCATGCACAGTTATAGACCTTCTTCATTGGGCGCGGCGAAATGGCCGAGCGCGGGCCGCTCATCATGCGTTTTGCTTTCACTCTTCAGGCGTTGCTGCTGTGAATCGGTGATGCGCTGCTACCTGCTTCTGCCTCAGTTTCGTCGGCACCAGTTCTAACGGCTACAAGAACTGATGTGGATAAAGGACAAAACTACATCGGCATCGAGGCTTTCCCATTTTCAAGACATGGCTTTGTGATGTCACCTGGAAATCTCGCTATAAAGCATGCACAGTTATAGACCTTCTTCATTGGGCGCGGCGAAATGGCCGAGTGCGGGCCGCTCATCATGCGTTTTGCTTTCACTCTTCAGGCGTTGCTGCTGCGAATCGGTGATGCGCTGCTACCTGCTTCTGCCTCAGTTTCGTCGGCACCAGTTCTAACGGCTACAAGAACTGATGTGGATAAAGGACAAAACTACATCGGCATCAAGGCTTTCCCATTTTCAAGACATGGCTTTGTGATGTCACCTGGAAATCTCGCTATAAAGCATGCACAGTTATAGACCTTCTTCACTGGGCGCGGCGAAATGGCCGAGTGCGGGCCGCTCATCATGCGTTTTGCTTTCGCTCTTCAGGCGTTGCTGCTGTGAATCGGTGATGCGCTGCTACCTGCTTCTGCCTCAGTTTCGTCGGCACCAGTTCTAACGGCTACAAGAACTGATGTGGATAAAGGACAAAACTACATCGGCATCGAGGCTTTCCCATTTTCAACACATGGCTTTGTGATGTCACCTGGAAATCTCGCTATAAAGCATGCACAGTTATAGACCTTCTTCATTGGGTGCGGCGAAATGGCCGAGTGCGGGCCCCTCATCATGCGTTTTGCTTTCACTCTTCAGGCGTTGCTGCTGTGAATCGGTGATGCGCTGCTACCTGCTTCTGCCTCAGTTTCGTCGGCACCAGTTCTAACGGCTACAAGAACTGATGTGGATAAAGGACAAAACTACATCGGCATCGAGGCTTTCCCATTTTCAAGACATGGCTTTGTGATGTCACCTGGAAATCTCGCTATAAAGCATGCTCAGTTATAGACCTTCTTCATTGGGCGCGGCGAAATGGCCGAGTGCAGGCCGCTCATCATGCGTTTTGCTTTCACTCTTCAGGCGTTGCTGCTGTGAATCGGTGATGCGCTGCTACCTGCTTCTGCCTCAGTTTCATCGGCACCAGTTCTAACGGCTACAAGAACTGATGTGGATAAAGGACAAAACTACATCGGCATCGAGGCTTTCCCATTTTCAAGACATGGCTTTGTGACGTCACCTCGAAATCTCGCTATAAAGCATGCACAGTTATAGACCTTCTTCATTGGGCGCGGCGAAATGGCCGAGTGCGGGCCGCTCATCATGCGTTTTGCTTTCGCTCTTCAGGCGTTGCTGCTGTGAATCGGTGATGCGCTGCTACCTGCTTCTGCCTCAGTTTCGTCGGCACCAGTTTTAACGGCTACAAGAACTGATGTGGATAAAGGACAAAACTACATCGGCATCGAGGCTTTCCCATTTTCAAGACATGGCTTTGTGATGTCACCTGGAAATCTCGCTATAAAGCATGCACAGTTATAGACCTTCTTCATTGGGCGCAGCGAAATGGCCGAGTGCGGGCCGCTCATCATGCGTTTTGCTTTCACTCTTCAGGCGTTGCTGCTGTGAATCGGTGATGCGCTGCTACCTGCTTCTGCCTCAGTTTCGTCGGCACCAGTTCTAACGGCTACAAGAACTGATGTGGATAAAGGACAAAACTACATCGTCGTCGAGGCTTTCCCATTTTCAAGACATGGCTTTGTGATGTCACCTGGAAATCTCGCTATAAAGCATGCACAGTTATAGGCCTTCTTCATTGGGCGCGGCGAAATGGCCGAGTGCGGGCCGCTCATCATGCGTTTTGCTTTCACTCTTCAGGCGTTGCTGCTGTGAATCGGTGATGCGCTGCTACCTGCTTCTGCCTCAGTTTCGTCGGCACCAGTTCTAACGGCTACAAGAACTGATGTGGATAAAGGACAAAACTACATCGGCATCGAGGCTTTCCCATTTTCAAGACATGGCTTTGTGATGTCACCTGGAAATCTCGCTATAAAGCATGCACAGTTATAGACCTTCTTCATTGGGCGCGGAGAAATGGCCGAGTGCGGGCCGCTCATCATGCGTTTTGCTTTCACTCTTCAGGCGTTGCTGCTGTGAATCGGTGATGCGCTGCTACCTGCTTCTGCCTCAGTTTCGTCGGCACCAGTTCTAACGGCTACAAGAACTGATGTGGATAAAGGACAAAACTACATCGGCATCGAGGCTTTCCCATTTTCAAGACATGGCTTTGTGACGTCACCTCGAAATCTCGCTATAAAGCATGCACAGTTATAGACCTTCTTCATTGGGCGCGGCGAAATGGCCGAGTGCGGGCCGCTCATCATGCGTTTTGCTTTCGCTCTTCAGGCGTTGCTGCTGTGAATCGGTGATGCGCTGCTACCTGCTTCTGCCTCAGTTTCGTCGGCACCAGTTTTAACGGCTACAAGAACTGATGTGGATAAAGGACAAAACTACATCGGCATCGAGGCTTTCCCATTTTCAAGACATGGCTTTGTGATGTCACCTGGAAATCTCGTTATAAAGCATGCACAGTTATAGACCTTCTTCATTGGGCGCGGCGAAATGGCCGAGTGCGGGCCGCTCATCATGCGTTTTGCTTTCACTCTTCAGGCGTTGCTGCTGTGAATCGGTGATGCGCTGCTACCTGCTTCTGCCTCAGTTTCGTCGGCACCAGTTCTAACGGCTACAAGAACTGATGTGGATAAAGGACAAAACTACATCGTCGTCGAGGCTTTCCCATTTTCAAGACATGGCTTTGTGATGTCACCTGGAAATCTCGCTATAAAGCATGCACAGTTATAGGCCTTCTTCATTGGGCGCGGCGAAATGGCCGAGTGCGGGCCGCTCATCATGCGTTTTGCTTTCACTCTTCAGGCGTTGCTGCTGTGAATCGGTGATGCGCTGCTACCTGCTTCTGCCTCAGTTTCGTCGGCACCAGTTCTAACGGCTACAAGAACTGATATGGATAAAGGACAAAACTACATCGGCATCGAGGCTTTCCCATTTTCAAGACATGGCTTTGTGATGTCACCTGGAAATCTCGCTATAAAGCATGCACAGTTATAGACCTTCTTCATTGGGCGCGGCGAAATGGCCGAGTGCGGGCCGCTCATCATGCGTTTTGCTTTCACTCTTCAGGCGTTGCTGCTGTGAATCGGTGATGCGCTGCTACCTGCTTCTGCCTCAGTTTCGTCAGCACCAGTTCTAACGGCTACAAGAACTGATGTGGATAAAGGACAAAACTACATCGTCATCGAGGCTTTCCCATTTTCAAGACATGGCTTTGTGATGTCACCTGGAAATCTCGCTATAAAGCATGCACAGTTATAGACCTTCTTCATTGGGCGCGGCGAAATGGCCGAGTGCGGGCCGCTCATCATGCGTTTTGCTTTCACTCTTCAGGCGTTGCTGCTGTGAATCGGTGATGCGCTGCTACCTGCTTCTGCCTCAGTTTCGTCGGCACCAGTTCTAACGGCTACAAGAACTGATGTGGATAAAGGACAAACCTACATCGGCATCGAGGCTTTCCCATTTTCAAGACATGGCTTTGTGATGTCACCTGGAAATCTCGCTATAAAGCATGCACAGTTATAGACCTTCATTGGGCGCGGCGAAATGGCCGAGTGCGGGCCGCTGATCATGCGTTTTGCTTTCACTCTTCTGGCGTTGCTGCTGTGAATCGGTGATGCGCTGCTACCTGCTTCTGCCTTAGTTCCGTCGGCACCAGTTCTAACGGCTACAAGAACTGATGTGGATAAAGGACAGAACTACATCGGCATCGAGGCTTTCCCATTTTCAAGACATGGCTTTGTGATGTCACCTGGAAATCTCGCTATAAAGCATGCACCTTCATTGGGCGCGGCGAAATGGCCGAGTGCGGGCCGCTCATCATGCGTTTTGCTTTCATTCTTCAGGCGTTGCTGCTGTGAATCGGTGATGCGCTGCTACCTGCTTCTGCCTCAGTTTCGTCGGCACCAGTTCTAACGGCTAGAAGAACTGATGTGGATAAAGGACAAAACTACATCGTCATCGAGGCTTTCCCATTTTCAAGACATGGCTTTGTGATGTCACCTGGAAATCTCGCTATAAAGCATGCACAGTTATAGACCTTCTTCATTGGGCGCGGCGAAATGGCCGAGTGCGGGCCGCTCATCATGCGTTTTGCTTTCACTCTTCAGGCGTTGCTGCTGTGAATCGGTGATGCGCTGCTACCTGCTTCTGCCTCAGTTTCGTCGGCACCAGTTCTAACGGCTACAAGAACTGATGTGGATAAAGGACAAAACTACATCGTTATCGAGGCTTTCCCATTTTCAAGACATGGCTTTGTGATGTCACCTGGAAATCTCGCTATAAAGCATGCACAGTTATAGACCTTCATTGGGCGCGGCAAAATGGCCGAGTGCGGGCCGCTCATCATGCGTTTTGCTTTCACTCTTCAGGCGTTGCTGCTGTGAATCGGTGATGCGCTGCTACCTGCTTCTGCCTCAGTTTCGTCAGCACCAGTTCTAACGGCTACAAGAACTGATGTGGATAAAGGACAAAACTACATCGGCATCGAGGCTTTCCCATTTTCAAGACATGGCTTTGCGATGTCACCTGGATGGAAATCTCGCTATAAAGCATGCACAGTCATAGACCTTCTTCATTGGGCGCGGCGAAATGGCCGAGTGCGGGCCGCTCATCATGCGTTTCGCTTTCACTCTTCAGGCGTTGCTGCTGTGAATCGGTGATGCGCTGCTACCTGCTTCTGCCTCAGTTTCGTCGGCACCAGTTCTAACGGCTACAAGAACTGATGAGGATAAAGGACAAAACTACATCGTCATCGAGGCTTTCCCATTTTCAAGACATGGCTTTGCGATGTCACCTGGAAATCTCGCTATAAAGCATGCACAGTTATAGACCTTCTTCATTGGGCGCGGCGAAATGGCCGAGTGCGGGCCGCTCATCATGCGTTTTGCTTTCACTCTTCAGGCATTGCTGCTGTGAATCGGTGATGCGCTGCTACCTGCTTCTGCCTCAGTTTCGTCGGCACCAGTTCTAACGGCTACAAGAACAGATGTGGATCAAGGACAAAACTACATCGTCATCGAGGCTTTCCCATTTTCAAGACATGGCTTTGTGTTGTCACCTGGAAATCTCGCTATAAAGCATGCACAGTTATAGACCTTCATTGGGCGCGGCGAAATGGCCGAGTGCGGGCCGCTCATCATGCGTTTTGCTTTCACTCTTCAGGCGTTGCTGCTGTGAATCGGTGATGCGCTGCTACCTGCTTCTGCCTCAGTTTCGTCGGCACCAGTTCTAACGGCTGCAAGAACTGATGTGGATAAAGGACAAAACTACATCGGCATCGAGGCTTTCCCATTTTCAAGACATGGCTTTGTGATGTCACCTGGAAATCTCGGTATAAAGCATGCACAGTTATAGACCTTCGTCATTGGGCGCGGCGAAATGGCCGAGCGCGGGCCGCTCATCATGCGTTTTGCTTTCACTCTTCAGGCGTTGCTGCTGTGAATCGGTGATGCGCTGCTAACTGCTTCTGCCTCAGTTTGTCGGCACCAGTTCTAACGGCTACAAGAACTGATGTGGATAAAGGACAAAACTACATCGTCATCGAGGCTTTCCCATTTTCAAGACATGGCTTTGTGATGTCACCTGGAAATCTCGCTATAAAGCATGCACAGTTATAGACTTTCTTCATTGCGCGCGGCGAAATGGCCGAGTGCGGGCCGCTCATCATGCGTTTTGGTTTCACTCTTCAGGCGTCGCTGCTGTGAATCGGTGATGCGCTGCTACCTGCTTCTGCCTCAGTTTCGTCGGCACCAGTTCTAACGGCTACAAGAACTGATGTGGATAAAGGACAAAACTACATCGGCATCGAGGCTTTCCCATTTTCAAGACATGGCTTTGCGATGTCACCTGGAAATCTCGCTATAAAGCATGCACAATTATAGACCTTCTTCATTGGGCGCGGCGAAATGGCCGATTGCGGGCCGCTCATCATGCGTTTCGCTTTCACTCTTCAGGCGTTGCTGCTGTGAATCGGTGATGCGCTGCTACCTGCTTCTGCCTCAGTTTCGTCGGCACCAGTTCTAACGGCTACAAGAACTGATGAGGATAAAGGACAAAACTACATCGTCATCGAGGCTTTCCCATTTTCAAGACATGGCTTTGCGATGTCACCTGGAAATCTCGCTATAAAGCATGCACAGTTATAGACCTTCATTGGGCGCGGCGAAATGGCCGAGTGCGGGCCGCTCATCATGCGTTTTGCTTTCACTCTTCAGGCGTTGCTGCTGTGAATCGGTGATGCGCTGCTACCTGCTTCTGCCTCAGTTTCGTCGGCACCAGTTCTAACGGTTACAAGAACTGATGTGGATAAAGGACAAAACTACATCGCCATCGTGGCTTTCCCATTTTCAAGACATGGCTTTGTGATGTCACCTGGAAATTCGCTATAAAGCATGGACAGTTATAGACCTTCTTCATTGGACGCGGCGAAATGGCCGAGCGCGGGCCGCTCATCATGCGTTTTGCTTTCACTCTTCAGGCGTTGCTGCTGTGAATCGGTGATGCGCTGCTACCTGCTTCTGCCTCAGTTTCGTCGGCACCAGTTCTAACGGCTACAAGAACTGATGTGGATAAAGGACAAAACTACATCGGCATCGAGGCTTTCCCATTTTCAAAACATGGCTTTGTGATGTCACCTGGAAATCTCGCTATAAAGCATGCACAGTTATAGACCTTCTTCATTGGGCGCGGCGAAATGGCCGAGCGCGGGCCGCTCATCATGCGTTTTGCTTTCACTCTTCAGGCGTTGCTGCTGTGAATCGGTGATGCGCTGCTACCTGCTTCTGCCTCAGTTTCGTCGGCACCAGTTCTAACGGCTACAAGAACTGATGTGGATAAAGGACAAAACTACATCGTCATCGAGGCTTACCCATTTTCAAGACATGGCTTTGTGATGTCACCTGGAAATCTCGCTATAAAGCATGCACAGTTATAGACTTTCTTCATTGGGCGCGGCGAAATGGCCGAGTGCGGGCCGCTCATCATGCGTTTTGCTTTCACTCTTCAGGCGTTGCTGCTTTGAATCGGTCATGCGCTGCTACCTGCTTCTGTTTCAGTTTCGTCGTCACCAGTTCTAACGGCTACAAGAACTGATGTGGATAAAGGACAAAACTACATCGGCATCGAGGCTTTCCCATTTTCAAGACATGGCTTTGTGATGTCACCTGGAAATCTCGCTATAAAGCATGCACAGTTATAGACCTTCATTGGGCGCGGCGAAATGGCCGAGTGCGGGCCGCTCATCATGCGTTTTGCTTTCACTCTTCAGGCGTTGCTGCTGTGAATCGGTTATGCACTGCTACCTGCTTCTGCCTCAGTTTCGTCGGCACCAGTTCTAACAGCTACAAGAACTGATGTGGATAAAGGACAAAACTACATCGTCATCGAGGCTTTCCCATTTTCAAGACATGGCTTTGTGATGTCACCTGGAAATCTCGCTATAAAGCATGCACAGTTATAGACCTTCTTCATTGGGCGCGGCGAAATGGCCGAGTGCGGGCCGCTCATCATGCGTTTTGCTTTCACTCTTCAGGCGTTGCTGCTGTGAATCGGTGATGCGCTGCTACCTGCTTCTGCCTCAGTTTCGTCAGCACCAGTTCTAACGACTACAAGAACTGATGTGGATAAAGGACAAAACTACATCGCCATCGAGGCTTTCCCATTTTCAAGACATGGCTTTGTGATGTCACCTGGAAATCTCGCTATAAAGCATGCACAGTTATAGACCTTCTTCATTGGGCGCGGCGAAATGGCCGAGTGCGGGCCGCTCATCATGCGTTTTGCTTTCACTCTTCAGGCGTTGCTGCTGTGAATCGGTTATGCACTGCTACCTGCTTCTGCCTCAGTTTCGTCGGCACCAGTTCTAACAGCTACAAGAACTGATGTGGATAAAGGACAAAACTACATCGTCATCGAGGCTTTCCCATTTTCAAGACATGGCTTTGTGATGTCACCTGGAAATCTCGCTATAAAGCATGCACAGTTATAGACCTTCTTCATTGGGCGCGGCGAAATGGCCGAGTGCGGGCCGCTCATCATGCGTTTTGCTTTCACTCTTCAGGCGTTGCTGCTGTGAATCGGTGATGCGCTGCTACCTGCTTCTGCCTCAGTTTCGTCGGCACCAGTTCTAACGACTACAAGAACTGATGTGGATAAAGGACAAAACTACATCGCCATCGAGGCTTTCCCATTTTCAAGACATGGCTTTGTGATGTCACCTGGAAATCTCGCTATAAAGCATGCACAGTTATAGACCTTCTTCATTGGGCGCGGCGAAATGGCCGAGTGCGGGCCGCTCATCATGCGTTTTGCTTTCACTCTTCAGGCGTTGCTGCTGTGAATCGATGATGCGCTGCTACATGCTTCTACCTCAGTTTCGTCGGCACCAGTTCTAACGGCTACAAGAACTGATGTGGATAAAGGACAAAACTACATCGCCATCGTGGCTTTCCCATTTTCAAGACATGGCTTTGTGATGTCACCTGGAAATTCGCTATAAAGCATGCACAGTTATAGACCTTCTTCATTGGACGCGGCGAAATGGCCGAGCGCGGGCCGCTCATCATGCGTTTTGCTTTCACTCTTCAGGCGTTGCTGCTGTGAATCGGTGATGCGCTGCTACCTGCTTCTGCCTCAGTTTCGTCAGCACCAGTTCTAACGGCTACAAGAACTGATGTGGATAAAGGACAAAACTACATCGTCATCGAGGCTTTCCCATTTTCAAGACATGGCTTTGTGATGTCACCTGGAAGTCTCGCTATAAAGCATGCACAGTTATAGACCTTCATTGGGCGCGGCGAAATGGCCGAGTGCGGGCCGCTCATCATGCGTTTTGCTTTCACTCTTCAGGCGTTGCTGCTGTGAATCGGTGATGCGCTGCTACCTGCTTCTGCCTCAGTTTCGTCGGCACCAGTTCTAACGGCTACAAGAACTGATGTGGATAAAGGACAAAACTACATCGTCATCGAGGCTTTCCCATTTTCAAGAGATGGCTTTGTGTTGTCACCTGGAAATCTCGCTATAAAGCATGCACAGTTATAGACCTTCATTGGGCGCGGCGAAATGGCCGAGTGCGGGCCGCTCATCATGCGTTTTGCTTTCACTCTTCAGGCGTTGCTGCTGTGAATCGGTGATGCACTGCTACCTGCTTCTGCCTCAGTTTCGTCGGCACCAGTTCTAACGGCTACAAGAACTGATGTGGATAAAGGACAAAACTACATCGCCATCGTGGCTTTCCCATTTTCAAGACATGGCTTTGTGATGTCACCTGGAAATTCGCTATAAAGCATGCACAGTTATAGACCTTCTTCATTGGACGCGGCGAAATGGCCGAGCGCGGGCCGCTCATCATGCGTTTTGCTTTCACTCTTCAGGCGTTGCTGCTGTGAATCGGTGATGCGCTGCTACCTGCTTCTGCCTCAGTTTCGTCGGCACCAGTTCTAACGGCTACAAGAACTGATGTGGATAAAGGACAAAACTACATCGTCATCGAGGCTTTCCCATTTTCAAGACATGGCTTTGTGATGTCACCTGGAAATCTCGCTATAAAGCATGCACAGTTGTAGACTTTCTTCATTGGGCGTGGCGAAATGGCCGAGTACGGGCCGCTCATCATGCGTTTTGCTTTCACTCTTCAGGCGTTGCTGCTGTGAATCGGTGATGCGCTGCTACCTGCTTCTGCCTCAGTTTCGTCGGCACCAGTTCTAACGGCTACAAGAACTGATGTGGATAAAGGAAAAAACTACATCGTCATCGAGGCTTTCCCATTTTCAAGACATGGCTTTGTGATGTCAGCTGGAAATCTCGCTACAAAGCATGCACAGTTATAGACCTTCTTCATTGGGCGCGGCGAAATGGCCGAGTGCGGGCCGCTCATCATGCGTTTTGCTTTCACTCTTCATGCGTTGCTGCTGTGAATCGGTGATGCGCTGCTACCTGCTTCTGCCTCAGTTTCGTCGGCACCAGTTCTAACGGCTACAAGAACTGATGTGGATAAAGGACAAAACTACATCGGCATCGAGGCTTTCCCATTTTCAAGACATGGCTTTGTGATGTCACCTGGAAATCTCGCTATAAAGCATGCACAGTTATAGACCTTCTTCATTGGGCGCGGCGAAATGGCCGAGCGCGGGCCGCTCATCATGCGTTTTGCTTTCACTCTTCAGGCGTTGCTGCTGTGAATCGGTGATGCGCTGCTACCTGCTTCTGCCTCAGTTTCGTCGGCACCAGTTCTAACGGCTACAAGAACTGATGTGGATAAAGGACAAAACTACATCGGCATCGAGGCTTTCCCATTTTCAAGACATGGCTTTGTGATGTCACCTGGAAATCTCGCTATAAAGCATGCACAGTTATAGACCTTCTTCATTGGGCGCGGAGAAATGGCCGAGTGCGGGCCGCTCATCATGCGTTTTGCTTTCACTCTTCAGGCGTTGCTGCTGTGAATCGGTGATGCGCTGCTACCTGCTTCTGCCTCAGTTTCGTCGGCACCAGTTCTAACGGCTACAAGAACTGATGTGGATAAAGGACAAAACTACATCGGCATCGAGGCTTTCCCATTTTCAAGACATGGCTTTGTGACGTCACCTCGAAATCTCGCTATAAAGCATGCACAGTTATAGACCTTCTTCATTGGGCGCGGCGAAATGGCCGAGTGCGGGCCGCTCATCATGCGTTTTGCTTTCGCTCTTCAGGCGTTGCTGCTGTGAATCGGTGATGCGCTGCTACCTGCTTCTGCCTCAGTTTCGTCGGCACCAGTTTTAACGGCTACAAGAACTGATGTGGATAAAGGACAAAACTACATCGGCATCGAGGCTTTCCCATTTTCAAGACATGGCTTTGTGATGTCACCTGGAAATCTCGCTATAAAGCATGCACAGTTATAGACCTTCTTCATTGGGCGCGGCGAAATGGCCGAGTGCGGGCCGCTCATCATGCGTTTTGCTTTCACTCTTCAGGCGTTGCTGCTGTGAATCGGTGATGCGCTGCTACCTGCTTCTGCCTCAGTTTCGTCGGCACCAGTTCTAACGGCTACAAGAACTGATGTGGATAAAGGACAAAACTACATCGTCGTCGAGGCTTTCCCATTTTCAAGACATGGCTTTGTGATGTCACCTGGAAATCTCGCTATAAAGCATGCACAGTTATAGGCCTTCTTCATTGGGCGCGGCGAAATGGCCGAGTGCGGGCCGCTCATCATGCGTTTTGCTTTCACTCTTCAGGCGTTGCTGCTGTGAATCGGTGATGCGCTGCTACCTGCTTCTGCCTCAGTTTCGTCGGCACCAGTTCTAACGGCTACAAGAACTGATATGGATAAAGGACAAAACTACATCGGCATCGAGGCTTTCCCATTTTCAAGACTTGGCTTTGTGATGTCACCTGGAAATCTCGCTATAAAGCATGCACAGTTATAGACCTTCTTCATTGGGCGCGGCGAAATGGCCGAGTGCGGGCCGCTCATCATGCGTTTTGCTTTCACTCTTCAGGCGTTGCTGCTGTGAATCGGTGATGCGCTGCTACCTGCTTCTGCCTCAGTTTCGTCAGCACCAGTTCTAACGGCTACAAGAACTGATGTGGATAAAGGACAAAACTACATCGTCATCGAGGCTTTCCCATTTTCAAGACATGGCTTTGTGATGTCACCTGGAAATCTCGCTATAAAGCATGCACAGTTATAGACCTTCTTCATTGGGCGCGGCGAAATGGCCGAGTGCGGGCCGCTCATCATGCGTTTTGCTTTCACTCTTCAGGCGTTGCTGCTGTGAATCGGTGATGCGCTGCTACCTGCTTCTGCCTCAGTTTCGTCGGCACCAGTTCTAACGGCTACAAGAACTGATGTGGATAAAGGACAAACCTACATCGGCATCGAGGCTTTCCCATTTTCAAGACATGGCTTTGTGATGTCACCTGGAAATCTCGCTATAAAGCATGCACAGTTATAGACCTTCATTGGGCGCGGCGAAATGGCCGAGTGCGGGCCGCTGATCATGCGTTTTGCTTTCACTCTTCTGGCGTTGCTGCTGTGAATCGGTGATGCGCTGCTACCTGCTTCTGCCTTAGTTCCGTCGGCACCAGTTCTAACGGCTACAAGAACTGATGTGGATAAAGGACAGAACTACATCGGCATCGAGGCTTTCCCATTTTCAAGACATGGCTTTGTGATGTCACCTGGAAATCTCGCTATAAAGCATGCACCTTCATTGGGCGCGGCGAAATGGCCGAGTGCGGGCCGCTCATCATGCGTTTTGCTTTCATTCTTCAGGCGTTGCTGCTGTGAATCGGTGATGCGCTGCTACCTGCTTCTGCCTCAGTTTCGTCGGCACCAGTTCTAACGGCTAGAAGAACTGATGTGGATAAAGGACAAAACTACATCGTCATCGAGGCTTTCCCATTTTCAAGACATGGCTTTGTGATGTCACCTGGAAATCTCGCTATAAAGCATGCACAGTTATAGACCTTCTTCATTGGGCGCGGCGAAATGGCCGAGTGCGGGCCGCTCATCATGCGTTTTGCTTTCACTCTTCAGGCGTTGCTGCTGTGAATCGGTGATGCGCTGCTACCTGCTTCTGCCTCAGTTTCGTCGGCACCAGTTCTAACGGCTACAAGAACTGATGTGGATAAAGGACAAAACTACATCGTTATCGAGGCTTTCCCATTTTCAAGACATGGCTTTGTGATGTCACCTGGAAATCTCGCTATAAAGCATGCACAGTTATAGACCTTCATTGGGCGCGGCAAAATGGCCGAGTGCGGGCCGCTCATCATGCGTTTTGCTTTCACTCTTCAGGCGTTGCTGCTGTGAATCGGTGATGCGCTGCTACCTGCTTCTGCCTCAGTTTCGTCGGCACCAGTTCTAACGGCTACAAGAACTGATGTGGATAAAGGACAAAACTACATCGGCATCGAGGCTTTCCCATTTTCAAGACATGGCTTTGCGATGTCACCTGGATGGAAATCTCGCTATAAAGCATGCACAGTCATAGACCTTCTTCATTGGGCGCGGCGAAATGGCCGAGTGCGGGCCGCTCATCATGCGTTTCGCTTTCACTCTTCAGGCGTTGCTGCTGTGAATCGGTGATGCGCTGCTACCTGCTTCTGCCTCAGTTTCGTCGGCACCAGTTCTAACGGCTACAAGAACTGATGAGGATAAAGGACAAAACTACATCGTCATCGAGGCTTTCCCATTTTCAAGACATGGCTTTGCGATGTCACCTGGAAATCTCGCTATAAAGCATGCACAGTTATAGACCTTCTTCATTGGGCGCGGCGAAATGGCCGAGTGCGGGCCGCTCATCATGCGTTTTGCTTTCACTCTTCAGGCATTGCTGCTGTGAATCGGTGATGCGCTGCTACCTGCTTCTGCCTCAGTTTCGTCGGCACCAGTTCTAACGGCTACAAGAACAGATGTGGATCAAGGACAAAACTACATCGTCATCGAGGCTTTCCCATTTTCAAGACATGGCTTTGTGTTGTCACCTGGAAATCTCGCTATAAAGCATGCACAGTTATAGACCTTCATTGGGCGCGGCGAAATGGCCGAGTGCGGGCCGCTCATCATGCGTTTTGCTTTCACTCTTCAGGCGTTGCTGCTGTGAATCGGTGATGCGCTGCTACCTGCTTCTGCCTCAGTTTCGTCGGCACCAGTTCTAACGGCTGCAAGAACTGATGTGGATAAAGGACAAAACTACATCGGCATCGAGGCTTTCCCATTTTCAAGACATGGCTTTGTGATGTCACCTGGAAATCTCGCTATAAAGCATGCACAGTTATAGACCTTCGTCATTGGGCGCGGCGAAATGGCCGAGCGCGGGCCGCTCATCATGCGTTTTGCTTTCACTCTTCAGGCGTTGCTGCTGTGAATCGGTGATGCGCTGCTAACTGCTTCTGCCTCAGTTTCGTCGGCACCAGTTCTAACGGCTACAAGAACTGATGTGGATAAAGGACAAAACTACATCGTCATCGAGGCTTTCCCATTTTCAAGACATGGCTTTGTGATGTCACCTGGAAATCTCGCTATAAAGCATGCACAGTTATAGACTTTCTTCATTGCGCGCGGCGAAATGGCCGAGTGCGGGCCGCTCATCATGCGTTTTGGTTTCACTCTTCAGGCGTCGCTGCTGTGAATCGGTGATGCGCTGCTACCTGCTTCTGCCTCAGTTTCGTCGGCACCAGTTCTAACGGCTACAAGAACTGATGTGGATAAAGGACAAAACTACATCGGCATCGAGGCTTTCCCATTTTCAAGACATGGCTTTGCGATGTCACCTGGAAATCTCGCTATAAAGCATGCACAATTATAGACCTTCTTCATTGGGCGCGGCGAAATGGCCGATTGCGGGCCGCTCATCATGCGTTTCGCTTTCACTCTTCAGGCGTTGCTGCTGTGAATCGGTGATGCGCTGCTACCTGCTTCTGCCTCAGTTTCGTCGGCACCAGTTCTAACGGCTACAAGAACTGATGAGGATAAAGGACAAAACTACATCGTCATCGAGGCTTTCCCATTTTCAAGACATGGCTTTGCGATGTCACCTGGAAATCTCGCTATAAAGCATGCACAGTTATAGACCTTCATTGGGCGCGGCGAAATGGCCGAGTGCGGGCCGCTCATCATGCGTTTTGCTTTCACTCTTCAGGCGTTGCTGCTGTGAATCGGTGATGCGCTGCTACCTGCTTCTGCCTCAGTTTCGTCGGCACCAGTTCTAACGGTTACAAGAACTGATGTGGATAAAGGACAAAACTACATCGCCATCGTGGCTTTCCCATTTTCAAGACATGGCTTTGTGATGTCACCTGGAAATTCGCTATAAAGCATGGACAGTTATAGACCTTCTTCATTGGACGCGGCGAAATGGCCGAGCGCGGGCCGCTCATCATGCGTTTTGCTTTCACTCTTCAGGCGTTGCTGCTGTGAATCGGTGATGCGCTGCTACCTGCTTCTGCCTCAGTTTCGTCGGCACCAGTTCTAACGGCTACAAGAACTGATGTGGATAAAGGACAAAACTACATCGGCATCGAGGCTTTCCCATTTTCAAAACATGGCTTTGTGATGTCACCTGGAAATCTCGCTATAAAGCATGCACAGTTATAGACCTTCTTCATTGGGCGCGGCGAAATGGCCGAGCGCGGGCCGCTCATCATGCGTTTTGCTTTCACTCTTCAGGCGTTGCTGCTGTGAATCGGTGATGCGCTGCTACCTGCTTCTGCCTCAGTTTCGTCGGCACCAGTTCTAACGGCTACAAGAACTGATGTGGATAAAGGACAAAACTACATCGTCATCGAGGCTTACCCATTTTCAAGACATGGCTTTGTGATGTCACCTGGAAATCTCGCTATAAAGCATGCACAGTTATAGACTTTCTTCATTGCGCGCGGCGAAATGGCCGAGTGCGGGCCACTCATCATGCGTTTTGCTTTCACTCTTCAGGCGTTGCTGCTGTGAATCGGTGATGCGCTGCTACCTGCTTCTGGCTCAGTTTCGTCGGCACCAGTTCTAACGGCTACAAGAACTGATGTGGATAAAGGACAAAACTACATCGGCATCGAGGCGTTCCCATATTCAAGACATGGCTTTGTAATGTCACCTGGAAATCTCGCTATAAAGCATGCACAGTTATAGACCTTCTTCATTGGGCGCGGCGAAATGGCCGAGTGCGGGCCGCTCATCATGCGTTTTGCTTTCACTCTTCAGGCGTTGCTGCTGTGAATCGGTGATGCGCTGCTACCTGCTTCTGCCTCAGTTTCGTCGGCACCAGTTCTAACGGCTACAAGAACTGATGTGGATGAAGGACAAAACTACATCGGCATCGAGGCATTCCCATTTTCAAGACATGGCTTTGTGATGTCACCTGGAAATCTCGCTATAAAGCATGCACAGTTATAGACTTTCTTCATTGGGCGCGGCGAAATGGCCGAGTGCGGGCCGCTCATCATGCGTTTTGCTTTCACTCTTCAGGCGTTGCTGCTTTGAATCGGTGATGCGCTGCTACCTGCTTCTGTTTCAGTTTCGTCATCACCAGTTCTAACGGCTACAAGAACTGATGTGGATAAAGGACAAAACTACATCGGCATCGAGGCTTTCCCATTTTCAAGACATGGCTTTGTGATGTCACCTGGAAATCTCGCTATAAAGCATGCACAGTTATAGACCTTCATTGGGCGCGGCGAAATGGCCGAGTGCGGGCCGCTCATCATGCGTTTTGCTTTCACTCTTCAGGCGTTGCTGCTGTGAATCGGTTATGCACTGCTACCTGCTTCTGCCTCAGTTTCGTCGGCACCAGTTCTAACAGCTACAAGAACTGATGTGGATAAAGGACAAAACTACATCGTCATCGAGGCTTTCCCATTTTCAAGACATGGCTTTGTGATGTCACCTGGAAATCTCGCTATAAAGCATGCACAGTTATAGACCTTCTTCATTGGGCGCGGCGAAATGGCCGAGTGCGGGCCGCTCATCATGCGTTTTGCTTTCACTCTTCAGGCGTTGCTGCTGTGAATCGGTGATGCGCTGCTACCTGCTTCTGCCTCAGTTTCGTCGGCACCAGTTCTAACGACTACAAGAACTGATGTGGATAAAGGACAAAACTACATCGCCATCGAGGCTTTCCCATTTTCAAGACATGGCTTTGTGATGTCACCTGGAAATCTCGCTATAAAGCATGCACAGTTATAGACCTTCTTCATTGGGCGCGGCGAAATGGCCGAGTGCGGGCCGCTCATCATGCGTTTTGCTTTCACTCTTCAGGCGTTGCTGCTGTGAATCGATGATGCGCTGCTACATGCTTCTACCTCAGTTTCGTCGGCACCAGTTCTAACGGCTACAAGAACTGATGTGGATAAAGGACAAAACTACATCGCCATCGTGGCTTTCCCATTTTCAAGACATGGCTTTGTGATGTCACCTGGAAATTCGCTATAAAGCATGCACAGTTATAGACCTTCTTCATTGGACGCGGCGAAATGGCCGAGCGCGGGCCGCTCATCATGCGTTTTGCTTTCACTCTTCAGGCGTTGCTGCTGTGAATCGGTGATGCGCTGCTACCTGCTTCTGCCTCAGTTTCGTCGGCACCAGTTCTAACGGCTACAAGAACTGATGTGGATAAAGGACAAAACTACATCGTCATCGAGGCTTTCCCATTTTCAAGACATGGCTTTGTGATGTCACCTGGAAGTCTCGCTATAAAGCATGCACAGTTATAGACCTTCATTGGGCGCGGCGAAATGGCCGAGTGCGGGCCGCTCATCATGCGTTTTGCTTTCACTCTTCAGGCGTTGCTGCTGTGAATCGGTGATGCGCTGCTACCTGCTTCTGCCTCAGTTTCGTCGGCACCAGTTCTAACGGCTACAAGAACTGATGTGGATAAAGGACAAAACTACATCGTCATCGAGGCTTTCCCATTTTCAAGAGATGGCTTTGTGTTGTCACCTGGAAATCTCGCTATAAAGCATGCACAGTTATAGACCTTCATTGGGCGCGGCGAAATGGCCGAGTGCGGGCCGCTCATCATGCGTTTTGCTTTCACTCTTCAGGCGTTGCTGCTGTGAATCGGTGATGCACTGCTACCTGCTTCTGCCTCAGTTTCGTCGGCACCAGTTCTAACGGCTACAAGAACTGATGTGGATAAAGGACAAAACTACATCGCCATCGTGGCTTTCCCATTTTCAAGACATGGCTTTGTGATGTCACCTGGAAATTCGCTATAAAGCATGCACAGTTATAGACCTTCTTCATTGGACGCGGCGAAATGGCCGAGCGCGGGCCGCTCATCATGCGTTTTGCTTTCACTCTTCAGGCGTTGCTGCTGTGAATCGGTGATGCGCTGCTACCTGCTTCTGCCTCAGTTTCGTCGGCACCAGTTCTAACGGCTACAAGAACTGATGTGGATAAAGGACAAAACTACATCGTCATCGAGGCTTTCCCATTTTCAAGACATGGCTTTGTGATGTCACCTGGAAATCTCGCTATAAAGCATGCACAGTTGTAGACTTTCTTCATTGGGCGTGGCGAAATGGCCGAGTACGGGCCGCTCATCATGCGTTTTGCTTTCACTCTTCAGGCGTTGCTGCTGTGAATCGGTGATGCGCTGCTACCTGCTTCTGCCTCAGTTTCGTCGGCACCAGTTCTAACGGCTACAAGAACTGATGTGGATAAAGGAAAAAACTACATCGTCATCGAGGCTTTCCCATTTTCAAGACATGGCTTTGTGATGTCAGCTGGAAATCTCGCTACAAAGCATGCACAGTTATAGACCTTCTTCATTGGGCGCGGCGAAATGGCCGAGTGCGGGCCGCTCATCATGCGTTTTGCTTTCACTCTTCATGCGTTGCTGCTGTGAATCGGTGATGCGCTGCTACCTGCTTCTGCCTCAGTTTCGTCGGCACCAGTTCTAACGGCTACAAGAACTGATGTGGATAAAGGACAAAACTACATCGGCATCGAGGCTTTCCCATTTTCAAGACATGGCTTTGTGATGTCACCTGGAAATCTCGCTATAAAGCATGCACAGTTATAGACCTTCTTCATTGGGCGCGGCGAAATGGCCGAGCGCGGGCCGCTCATCATGCGTTTTGCTTTCACTCTTCAGGCGTTGCTGCTGTGAATCGGTGATGCGCTGCTACCTGCTTCTGCCTCAGTTTCGTCGGCACCAGTTCTAACGGCTACAAGAACTGATGTGGATAAAGGACAAAACTACATCGGCATCGAGGCTTTCCCATTTTCAAGACATGGCTTTGTGATGTCACCTGGAAATCTCGCTATAAAGCATGCACAGTTATAGACCTTCTTCATTGGGCGCGGCGAAATGGCCGAGTGCGGGCCGCTCATCATGCGTTTTGCTTTCAGTCTTCAGGCGTTGCTGCTGTGAATCGGTGATGCGCTGCTACCTGCTTCTGCCTCAGTTTCGTCGGCACCAGTTCTAACGGCTACAAGAACTGATGTGGATAAAGGACAAAACTACATCGGCATCGAGGCATTCCCATTTTCAAGACATGGCTTTGTGATGTCACCTGGAAATCTCGCTATAAAGCATGCACTGTTATAGACCTTCTTCATTGGGCGCGGCGAAATGGCCGAGTGCGGGCCGCTCATCATGCGTTTTGCTTTCACTCTTCAGGCGTTGCTGCTTTGAATCGGTGATAAGCTGCTACCTGCTTCTGTTTCAGTTTCGTCGGCACCAGTTCTAACGGCTACAAGAACTGATGTGGATAAAGGACAAAACTACATCGGCATCGAGGCTTTCCCATTTTCAAGACATGGCTTCGTGATGTCACCTGGAAATCTCGCTATAAAGCATGCACAGTTATAGACCTTCATTGGGCGCGGCGAAATGGCCGAGTGCGGGCCGCTCATCATGCGTTTTGCTTTCACTCTTCAGGCGTTGCTGCTGTGAATCGGTTATGCACTGCTACCTGCTTCTGCCTCAGTTTCGTCGGCACCAGTTCTAACAGCTACAAGAACTGATGTGGATAAAGGACAAAACTACATCGTCATCGAGGCTTTCCCATTTTCAAGACATGGCTTTGTGATGTCACCTGGAAATCTCGCTATAAAGCATGCACAGTTATAGACCTTCTTCATTGGGCGCGGCGAAATGGCCGAGCGCGGGCCGCTCATTATGCGTTTTGCTTTCACTCTTCAGGCGTTGCTGCTGTGAATCGGTGATGCGCTGCTACCTGCTTCTGCCTCAGTTTCGTCGGCACCAGTTCTAACGGCTACAAGTACTGATGTGGATAAAGGACAAAACTACATCGTCATCGAGGCTTTCCCATTTTCAAGACATGGCTTTGTGATGTCACCTGGAAATCTCGCTATAAAGCATGCACAGTTATAGACTTTCTTCATTGCGCGCGGCGAAATGGCCGAGTGCGGGCCGCTCATCATGCGTTTTGCTTTCACTCTTCAGGCGTTGCTGCTTTGAATCGGTGATGCGCTGCTACCTGCTTCTGTTTCAGTTTCGTCGGCACCAGTTCTAACGGCTACAAGAACTGATGTGGATAAAGGACAAAACTACATCGGCATCGAGGCTTTCCCATTTTCAAGACATGGCTTTGTGATGTCACCTGGAAATCTCGCTATAAAGCATGCACAGTTATAGACCTTCATTGGGCGCGGCGAAATGGCCGAGTGCGGGCCGCTCATCATGCGTTTTGCTTTCACTCTTCAGGCGTTGCTGCTGTGAATCGGTTATGCACTGCTACCTGCTTCTGCCTCAGTTTCGTCGGCACCAGTTCTAACAGCTATAAGAACTGATGTGGATAAAGGACAAAATTACATCGTCATCGAGGCTTTCCCAATTTCAAGACATGGCTTTGTGATGTCACCTGGAAATCTCGCTATAAAGCATGCACAGTTATAGACCTTCTTCATTGGGCGTGGCGAAATGGCCGAGGGCGGGCCGCTCATCATGCGTTTTGCTTTCACTCTTCAGGCGTTGCTGCTGTGAATCGGTGATGCGCTGCTACCTGCTTCTGCCTCAGTTTCGTCGGCACCAGTTCTAACGGCTACAAGAACTGATGTGGATAAAGGACAAAACTACATCGGCATCGAGGCTTTCCCATTTTCAAGACATGGCTTTGTGATGTCACCTGGAAATCTCGCTATAAAGCATGCACAGTTATAGACCTTCTTCATTGGGCGCGGCGAAATGGCCGAGTGCGGGCCGCTCATCATGCGTTTTGCTTTCACTCTTCAGGCGTTGCTGCTGTGAATCGGTGATGCGCTGCTACCTGCTTCTGCCTCAGTTTCGTCGGCACCAGTTCTAACGGCTACAAGAACTGATGTGGATAAAGGACAAAACTACATCGGCATCGAGGCATTCCCATTTTCAAGACATGGCTTTGTGATGTCACCTGGAAATCTCGCTATAAAGCATGCACTGTTATAGACCTTCTTCATTGGGCGCGGCGAAATGGCCGAGTGCGGGCCGCTCATCATGCGTTTTGCTTTAACTCTTCAGGCGTTGCTGCTTTGAATCGGTGATAAGCTGCTACCTGCTTCTGTTTCAGTTTCGTTGGCACCAGTTCTAACGGCTACAAGAACTGATGTGGATAAAGGACAAAACTACATCGGCATCGAGGCTTTCCCATTTTCAAGACATGGCTTCGTGATGTCACCTGGAAATCTCGCTATAAAGCATGCACAGTTATAGACCTTCATTGGGCGCGGCGAAATGGCCGAGTGCGGGCCGCTCATCATGCGTTTTGCTTTCACTCTTCAGGCGTTGCTGCTGTGAATCGGTTATGCACTGCTACCTGCTTCTGCCTCAGTTTCGTCGGCACCAGTTCTAACAGCTACAAGAACTGATGTGGATAAAGGACAAAACTACATCGTCATCGAGGCTTTCCCATTTTCAAGACATGGCTTTGTGATGTCACCTGGAAATCTCGCTATAAAGCATGCACAGTTATAGACCTTCTTCATTGGGCGCGGCGAAATGGCCGAGCGCGGGCCGCTCATTATGCGTTTTGCTTTCACTCTTCAGGCGTTGCTGCTGTGAATCGGTGATGCGCTGCTACCTGCTTCTGCCTCAGTTTCGTCGGCACCAGTTCTAACGGCTACAAGAACTGATGTGGATAAAGGACAAAACTACATCGTCATCGAGGCTTTCCCATTTTCAAGACATGGCTTTGTGATGTCACCTGGAAATCTCGCTATAAAGCATGCACAGTTATAGACTTTCTTCATTGCGCGCGGCGAAATGGCCGAGTGCGGGCCGCTCATCATGCGTTTTGCTTTCACTCTTCAGGCGTTGCTGCTTTGAATCGGTGATGCGCTGCTACCTGCTTCTGTTTCAGTTTCGTCGGCACCAGTTCTAACGGCTACAAGAACTGATGTGGATAAAGGACAAAACTACATCGGCATCGAGGCTTTCCCATTTTCAAGACATGGCTTTGTGATGTCACCTGGAAATCTCGCTATAAAGCATGCACAGTTATAGACCTTCTTCATTGGGCGCGGCGAAATGGCCGAGTGCGGGCCGCTCATCATGCGTTTTGCTTTCACTCTTCAGGCGTTGCTGCTGTGAATCGGTGATGCGCTGCTACCTGCTTCTGCCTCAGTTTCGTCGGCACCAGTTCTAACGGCTACAAGAACTGATGTGGATAAAGGACAAAACTACATCGGCATCGAGGCTTTCCCATTTTCAAGACATGGCTTTGTGATGTCACCTGGAAATCTCGCTATAAAGCATGCACAGTTATAGACCTTCTTCATTGGGCGCGGCGAAATGGCCGAGTGCGGGCCGCTCATCATGCGTTTTGCTTTCACTCTTCAGGCGTTGCTGCTGTGAATCGATGATGCGCTGCTACCTGCTTCTGCCTCAGTTTCGTCGGCACCAGTTCTAACGGCTACAAGAACTGATGTGGATAAAGGACAAAACTACATTGGCATCGAGGCTTTCCCATTTTCAAGACATGGCTTTGTGACGTCACCTGGAAATCTCGCTATAAAGCATGCACAGTTATAGACCTTCTTCATTGGGCGCGGCGAAATGGCCGAGTGCGGGCCGCTCATCATGCGTTTTGCTTTCACTCTTCAGGCGTTGCTGCTGTGAATTGGTGATGCGCTGCTACCTGCTTCTGCCTCAGTTTCGTCGGCACCAGTTCTAACGGCTACAAGAAATGATGTGGATAAAGGACAAAACTACATCGTCATCGAGGCTTTCCCATTTTCAAGACATGGCTTTGTGATGTCACCTGGAAATCTCGCTATAAAGCATGCACAGTTATAGACCTTCTTCATTGGGTGCGGCGAAATGGCCGAGTGCGGGCCGCTCATCATGAGTTTTGCTTTCACTCTTCAGGCGTTGCTGCTGTGAATCGGTGATGCGCTGCTACCTGCTTCTGCCTCAGTTTCGTCGGCACCAGTTCTAACGGCTACAAGAACTGATGTGGATAAAGGACAAAACTACATCGGCAACGAGGCTTTCCCATTTTCAAGACATGGCTTTGTGATGTCACCTGGAAATCTCGCTATAAAGCATGCACAGTTATAGACCTTCATTGGGCGCGGCGAAATGGCCGAGTGCGGGCCGCTCATCATGCGTTTTGCTTTCACTCTTCAGGCATTGCTGCTGTGAATCGGTGATGCGCTGCTACCTGCTTCTGCCTCAGTTTCGTCGGCACCAGTTCTAACGGCTACAAGAACTAATGTCGATAAAGGACAAAACTACATCGGCATCGAGGCTTTCCCATTTTCAAGACATGGCTTTGTGATGTCACCTGGAAATCTCGCTATAAAGCATGCACAGGTATAGACTTTCTTCATTGCGCGCGGCGAAATGGCCGAGTGCGGGCCGCTCATCATGCGTTTTGCTTTCACTCTTCAGGCGTTGCTGCTTTGAATCGGTGATGCGCTGCTACCTGCTTCTGTTTCAGTTTCGTCGGCACCAGTTCTAACGGCTACAAGAACTGATGTGGATAAAGGACAAAACTACATCGGCATCGAGGCTTTCCCATTTTCAAGACATGGCTTTGTGATGTCACCTGGAAATCTCGCTATAAAGCATGCACAGTTATAGACCTTCATTGGGCGCGGCGAAATGGCCGAGTGCGGGCCGCTCATCATGCGTTTTGGTTTCACTCTTCAGGCGTTGCTGCTGTGAATCGGTTATGCACTGCTACCTGCTTCTGCCTCAGTTTCGTCGGCACCAGTTCTAACGGCTACAAGAACTGATGTGGATAAAGGACAAAACTACATCGGCATCGAGGCTTTCCCATTTTCAAGACATGGCTTTGTGATGTCACCTGGAAATCTCGCTATAAAGCATGCACAGTTATAGACCTTCATTGGGCGCGGCGAAATGGCCGAGTGCGGGCCGCTCATCATGCGTTTTGCTTTCACTCTTCAGGCGTTGCTGCTGTGAATCGGTTATGCACTGCTACCTGCTTCTGCCTCAGTTTCGTCGGCACCAGTTCTAACAGCTATAAGAACTGATGTGGATAAAGGACAAAATTACATCGTCATCGAGGCTTTCCCAATTTCAAGACATGGCTTTGTGATGTCACCTGGAAATCTCGCTATAAAGCATGCACAGTTATAGACCTTCTTCATTGGGCGTGGCGAAATGGCCGAGGGCGGGCCGCTCATCATGCGTTTTGCTTTCACTCTTCAGGTGTTGCTGCTGTGAATCGGTGATGCGCTGCTACCTGCTTCTGCCTCAGTTTCGTCGGCACCAGTTCTAACGGCTACAAGAACTGATGTGGATAAAGGACAAAACTACATCGGCATCGAGGCTTTCCCATTTTCAAGACATGGCTTTGTGATGTCAGCTGGAAATCTCGCTACAAAGCATGCACAGTTATAGACCTTCTTCATTGGGCGCGGCGAAATGGCCGAGTGCGGGCCGCTCATCATGCGTTTTGCTTTCACTCTTCATGCGTTGCTGCTGTGAATCGGTGATGCGCTGCTACCTGCTTCTGCCTCAGTTTCGTCGGCACCAGTTCTAACGGCTACAAGAACTGATGTGGATAAAGGACAAAACTACATCGGCATCGAGGCTTTCCCATTTTCAAGACATGGCTTTGTGATGTCACCTGGAAATCTCGCTATAAAGCATGCACAGTTATAGACCTTCTTCATTGGGCGCGGCGAAATGGCCGAGCGCGGGCCGCTCATCATGCGTTTTGCTTTCACTCTTCAGGCGTTGCTGCTGTGAATCGGTGATGCGCTGTTACCTGCTTCTGCCTCAGTTTCGTCGGCACCAGTTCTAACGGCTACAAGAACTGATGTGGATAAAGGACAAAACTACATCGGCATCGAGGCTTTCCCATTTTCAAGACATGGCTTTGTGATGTCACCTGGAAATCTCGCTATAAAGCATGCACAGTTATAGACCTTCTTCATTGGGCGCGGCGAAATGGCCGAGTGCGGGCCGCTCATCATGCGTTTTGCTTTCACTCTTCAGGCGTTGCTGCTGTGAATCGGTGATGCGCTGCTACCTGCTTCTGCCTCAGTTTCGTCGGCACCAGTTCTAACGGCTACAAGAACTGATGTGGATAAAGGACAAAACTACATCGGCATCGAGGCATTCCCATTTTCAAGACATGGCTTTGTGATGTCACCTGGAAATCTCGCTATAAAGCATGCACTGTTATAGACCTTCTTCATTGGGCGCGGCGAAATGGCCGAGTGCGGGCCGCTCATCATGCGTTTTGCTTTAACTCTTCAGGCGTTGCTGCTTTGAATCGGTGATAAGCTGCTACCTGCTTCTGTTTCAGTTTCGTTGGCACCAGTTCTAACGGCTACAAGAACTGATGTGGATAAAGGACAAAACTACATCGGCATCGAGGCTTTCCCATTTTCAAGACATGGCTTCGTGATGTCACCTGGAAATCTCGCTATAAAGCATGCACAGTTATAGACCTTCATTGGGCGCGGCGAAATGGCCGAGTGCGGGCCGCTCATCATGCGTTTTGCTTTCACTCTTCAGGCGTTGCTGCTGTGAATCGGTTATGCACTGCTACCTGCTTCTGCCTCAGTTTCGTCGGCACCAGTTCTAACAGCTACAAGAACTGATGTGGATAAAGGACAAAACTACATCGTCATCGAGGCTTTCCCATTTTCAAGACATGGCTTTGTGATGTCACCTGGAAATCTCGCTATAAAGCATGCACAGTTATAGACCTTCTTCATTGGGCGCGGCGAAATGGCCGAGCGCGGGCCGCTCATTATGCGTTTTGCTTTCACTCTTCAGGCGTTGCTGCTGTGAATCGGTGATGCGCTGCTACCTGCTTCTGCCTCAGTTTCGTCGGCACCAGTTCTAACGGCTACAAGAACTGATGTGGATAAAGGACAAAACTACATCGTCATCGAGGCTTTCCCATTTTCAAGACATGGCTTTGTGATGTCACCTGGAAATCTCGCTATAAAGCATGCACAGTTATAGACTTTCTTCATTGCGCGCGGCGAAATGGCCGAGTGCGGGCCGCTCATCATGCGTTTTGCTTTCACTCTTCAGGCGTTGCTGCTTTGAATCGGTGATGCGCTGCTACCTGCTTCTGTTTCAGTTTCGTCGGCACCAGTTCTAACGGCTACAAGAACTGATGTGGATAAAGGACAAAACTACATCGGCATCGAGGCTTTCCCATTTTCAAGACATGGCTTTGTGATGTCACCTGGAAATCTCGCTATAAAGCATGCACAGTTATAGACCTTCTTCATTGGGCGCGGCGAAATGGCCGAGTGCGGGCCGCTCATCATGCGTTTTGCTTTCACTCTTCAGGCGTTGCTGCTGTGAATCGGTGATGCGCTGCTACCTGCTTCTGCCTCAGTTTCGTCGGCACCAGTTCTAACGGCTACAAGAACTGATGTGGATAAAGGACAAAACTACATCGGCATCGAGGCTTTCCCATTTTCAAGACATGGCTTTGTGATGTCACCTGGAAATCTCGCTATAAAGCATGCACAGTTATAGACCTTCTTCATTGGGCGCGGCGAAATGGCCGAGTGCGGGCCGCTCATCATGCGTTTTGCTTTCACTCTTCAGGCGTTGCTGCTGTGAATCGATGATGCGCTGCTACCTGCTTCTGCCTCAGTTTCGTCGGCACCAGTTCTAACGGCTACAAGAACTGATGTGGATAAAGGACAAAACTACATTGGCATCGAGGCTTTCCCATTTTCAAGACATGGCTTTGTGACGTCACCTGGAAATCTCGCTATAAAGCATGCACAGTTATAGACCTTCTTCATTGGGCGCGGCGAAATGGCCGAGTGCGGGCCGCTCATCATGCGTTTTGCTTTCACTCTTCAGGCGTTGCTGCTGTGAATTGGTGATGCGCTGCTACCTGCTTCTGCCTCAGTTTCGTCGGCACCAGTTCTAACGGCTACAAGAAATGATGTGGATAAAGGACAAAACTACATCGTCATCGAGGCTTTCCCATTTTCAAGACATGGCTTTGTGATGTCACCTGGAAATCTCGCTATAAAGCATGCACAGTTATAGACCTTCTTCATTGGGTGCGGCGAAATGGCCGAGTGCGGGCCGCTCATCATGAGTTTTGCTTTCACTCTTCAGGCGTTGCTGCTGTGAATCGGTGATGCGCTGCTACCTGCTTCTGCCTCAGTTTCGTCGGCACCAGTTCTAACGGCTACAAGAACTGATGTGGATAAAGGACAAAACTACATCGGCAACGAGGCTTTCCCATTTTCAAGACATGGCTTTGTGATGTCACCTGGAAATCTCGCTATAAAGCATGCACAGTTATAGACCTTCATTGGGCGCGGCGAAATGGCCGAGTGCGGGCCGCTCATCATGCGTTTTGCTTTCACTCTTCAGGCATTGCTGCTGTGAATCGGTGATGCGCTGCTACCTGCTTCTGCCTCAGTTTCGTCGGCACCAGTTCTAACGGCTACAAGAACTAATGTCGATAAAGGACAAAACTACATCGGCATCGAGGCTTTCCCATTTTCAAGACATGGCTTTGTGATGTCACCTGGAAATCTCGCTATAAAGCATGCACAGGTATAGACTTTCTTCATTGCGCGCGGCGAAATGGCCGAGTGCGGGCCGCTCATCATGCGTTTTGCTTTCACTCTTCAGGCGTTGCTGCTTTGAATCGGTGATGCGCTGCTACCTGCTTCTGTTTCAGTTTCGTCGGCACCAGTTCTAACGGCTACAAGAACTGATGTGGATAAAGGACAAAACTACATCGGCATCGAGGCTTTCCCATTTTCAAGACATGGCTTTGTGATGTCACCTGGAAATCTCGCTATAAAGCATGCACAGTTATAGACCTTCATTGGGCGCGGCGAAATGGCCGAGTGCGGGCCGCTCATCATGCGTTTTGGTTTCACTCTTCAGGCGTTGCTGCTGTGAATCGGTTATGCACTGCTACCTGCTTCTGCCTCAGTTTCGTCGGCACCAGTTCTAACAGCTACAAGAACTGATGTGGATAAAGGACAAAACTACATCGTCATCGAGGCTTTCCCATTTTCAAGACATGGCTTTGTGATGTCACGTGGAAATCTCGCTATAAAGCATGCACAGTTATAGACCTTCTTCATTGGGCGTGGCGAAATGGCCGAGTGCGGGCCGCTCATCATGCGTATTGCTTTCACTCTTCAGGCGTTGCTGCTCTGAATCGGTGATGCGCTGCTACCTGCTTCTGCCTCAGTTTCGTCGGCACCAGTTCTAACGGCTACAAGAACTGACGTGGATAAAGGACAAAACTACATCGCCATCGAGGCTTTCCCATTTTCAAGACATTGGTTTGTGATGTCACCTGGAAATCTCGCTATAAAGCATGCACAGTTATAGACCTTCTTCATTGGGCGCGGCGAAATGGCCGAGTGCGGGCCGCTCATCATGCGTTTTGCTTTCACTCTTCAGGCGTTGCTGCTGTGAATCGGTGATGCGCTGCTACCTGCTTCTGCCTCAGTTTCGTCGGCACCAGTTCTAACGGCTACAAGAACTGATGTGGATAAAGGACAAAACTACATCGGCATCGAGGCTTTCCCATTTTCAAGACATGGCTTTGTGATGTCACCTGGAAATCTCGCTATAAAGCATGCACAGTTATAGACCTTCATTGGGCGCGGCGAAATGGCCGAGTGCGGGCCGCTCATCATGCGTTTTGCTTTCACTCTTCAGGCGTTGCTGCTGTGAATCGGTTATGCACTGCTACCTGCTTCTGCCGCAGTTTCGTCGGCACCAGTTCTAACAGCTACAAGAACTGATGTGGATAAAGGACAAAACTACATCGTCATCGAGGCTTTCCCATTTTCAAGACATGGCTTTGTGATGTCACCTGGAAATCTCGCTATAAAGCATGCACAGTTATAGACCTTCTTCATTGGGCGCGGCGAAATGGCCGAGCGCGGGCCGCTCATCATGCGTTTTGCTTTCACTCTTCAGGCGTTGCTGCTGTGAATCGGTGATGCGCTGCTACCTGCTTCTGCCTCAGTTTCGTCGGCACCAGTTCTAACGGCTACAAGAACTGATGTGGATAAAGGACAAAACTACATCGTCATCGAGGCTTTCCCATTTTCAAGACATGGCTTTGTGATGTCACCTGGAAATCTCGCTATAAAGCATGCACAGTTATAGACTTTCTTCATTGCGCGCGGCGAAATGGCCGAGTGCGGGCCGCTCATCATGCGTTTTGCTTTCACTCTTCAGGCGTTGCTGCTTTGAATCGGTGATGCGCTGCTACCTGCTTCTGTTTCAGTTTCGTCGGCACCAGTTCTAACGGCTACAAGAACTGATGTGGATAAAGGACAAAACTACATCGGCATCGAGGCTTTCCCATTTTCAAGACATGGCTTTGTGATGTCACCTGGAAATCTCGCTATAAAGCATGCACAGTTATAGACCTTCATTGGGCGCGGCGAAATGGCCGAGTGCGGGCCGCTCATCATGCGTTTTGGTTTCACTCTTCAGGCGTTGCTGCTGTGAATCGGTTAGGCACTGCTACCTGCTTCTGCCTCAGTTTCGTCGGCACCAGTTCTAACAGCTACAAGAACTGATGTGGATAAAGGACAAAACTACATCGTCATCGAGGCTTTCCCATTTTCAAGACATGGCTTTGTGATGTCACCTGGAAATCTCGCTATAAAGCATGCACAGTTATAGACCTTCTTCATTGGGCGTGGCGAAATGGCCGAGTGCGGGCCGCTCATCATGCGTTTTGCTTTCACTCTTCAGGCGTTGCTGCTGTGAATCGGTGATGCGCTGCTACCTGCTTCTGCCTCAGTTTCGTCGGCACCAGTTCTAACGGCTACAAGAACTGATGTGGATAAAGGACAAAACTACATCGGCATCGAGGCTTTCCCATTTTCAAGACATGGCTTTGTGATGTCACCTGGAAATCTCGCTATAAAGCATGCACAGTTATAGACCTTCTTCATTGGGCGCGGCGAAATGGCCGAGTGCGGGCCGCTCATCATGCGTTTTGCTTTCACTCTTCAGGCGTTGCTGCTGTGAATCGGTGATGCGCTGCTACCTGCTTCTGCCTCAGTTTCGTCGGCACCAGTTCTAACGGCTAAAAGAACTGATGTGGATAAAAGACAAAACTACATCGGCATCGAGGCTTTCCCATTTTCAAGACATGGCTTTGTGATGTCACCTGGAAATCTCGCTATAAAGCATGCACAGTTATAGACCTTCTTCATAGGGCGCGGCGAAATGGCCGAGTGCGGGCCGCTCATCATGCGTTTTGCTTTCACTCTTCAGGCGTTGCTGCTGTGAATCGGTGATGCGCTGCTACCTGCTTCTGCCTCAGTTTCGTCGGCACCAGTTCTAACGGCTACAAGAACTGATGTGGATAAAGGACAAAACTACATCGGCATCGAGGCTTTCCCATTTTCAAGACATGGCTTTGTGATGTCACCTGGAAATCTCGCTATAAAGCATGCACAGTTATAGACCTTCTTCATTGGGCGTGGCGAAATGGCCGAGTGCGGGCCGCTCATCATGCGTTTTGCTTTCATTCTTCAGGCGTTGCTGCTGTGAATCGGTGATGCGCTGCTACCTGCTTCTGCCTCAGTTTCGTCGGCACCAGTTCTAACGGCTACAAGAACTGATGTGGATAAAGGACAAAACTACATCGGCATCGAGGGTTTCCCATTTTCAAGACATGGCTTTGTGACGTCACCTGGAAATCTCGCTATAAAGCATGCACAGTTATAGACCTTCTTCATTGGGCGCGGCGAAATGGCCGAGTGCGGGCCGCTCATCATGCGTTTTGCTTTCACTCTTCAGGCGTTGCTGCTGTGAATCGGTGATGCGCTGCTACCTGCTTCTGCCTCAGTTTCGTCGGCACCAGTTCTAACGGCTACAAGAACTGATGTGGATAAAGGACAAAACTACATCGTCATCGAGGCTTTCCCATTTTCAAGACATGGCTTTTTGATGTCACCTGGAAATCTCGCTATAAAGCATGCACAGTTATAGACCTTCTTCATTGGGCGCGGCGAAATGGCCGAGTGCGGGCCGCTCATCATGTGTTTTGCTTTCACTCTTCAGGCGTTGCTGCTGTGAATCGGTGATGCGCTGCTACCTGCTTCTGCCTCAGTTTCGTCGGCACCAGTTCTAACGGCTACAACAACTGATGTGGATAAAGGACAAAACTACATCGCCATCGAGGCTTTCCCATTTTCAAGACATGGCTTTGTGATGTCACCTGGAAATCTCGCTATAAAGCATGCACAGTTATAGACTTTCTTCATTGCGCGCGGCGAAATGGCCGAGTGCGGGCCGCTCATCATGCGTTTTGCTTTCACTCTTCAGGCGTTGCTGCTTTGAATCGGTGATGCGCTGCTACCTGCTTCTGTTTCAGTTTCGTCGGCACCAGTTCTAACGGCTACAAGAACTGATGTGGATAAAGGACAAAACTACATCGGCATCGAGGCTTTCCCATTTTCAAGACATGGCTTTGTGATGTCACATGGAAATCTCGCTATAAAGCATGCACAGTTATAGACCTTCATTGGGCGCGGCGAAATGGCCGAGTGCGGGCCGCTCATCATGCGTTTTGGTTTCACTCTTCAGGCGTTGCTGCTGTGAATCGGTTATGCACTGCTACCTGCTTCTGCCTCAGTTTCGTCGGCACCAGTTCTAACAGCTACAAGAACTGATGTGGATAAAGGACAAAACTACATCGTCATCGAGGCTTTCCCATTTTCAAGACATGGCTTTGTGATGTCACCTGGAAATCTCGCTATAAAGCATGCACAGTTATAGACCTTCTTCATTGGGCGTGGCGAAATGGCCGAGTGCGGGCCGCTCATCATGCGTTTTGCTTTCACTCTTCAGGCGTTGCTGCTGTGAATCGGTGATGCGCTGCTACCTGCTTCTGCCTCAGTTTCGTCGGCACCAGTTCTAACGGCTACAAGAACTGATGTGGATAAAGGACAAAACTACATCGCCATCGAGGCTTTCCCATTTTCAAGACATTATTTTGTGATGTCACCTGGAAATCTCGCTATAAAGCATGCACAGTTATAGACATTCTTCATTGGGCGCGGCGAAATGGCCGAGTGCGGGCCGCTCATCATGCGTTTTGCTTTCACTCTTCAGGCGTTGCTGCTGTGAATCGATGATGCGCTGCTACCTGGTTCTGCCTCAGTTTAGTCGGCACCAGTTCTAACGGCTACAAGAACTGATGTGGATAAAGGACAAAACTACATCGGCATCGAGGCTTTCCCATTTTCAAGACATGGCTTTGTGATGTCACCTGGAAATCTCGCTATAAAGCATGCACAGTTATAGACCTTCTTCATTGGGCGCGGCGAAATGGCCGAGTGCGGGCCGCTCATCATGCGTTTTGCTTTCACTCTTCAGGCGTTGCTGCTGTGAATCGGTGATGCGCTGCTACCTGCTTCTGCCTCAGTTTCGTCGGCACCAGTTCTAACGGCTACAAGAACTGATGTGGATAAAAGACAAAACTACATCGGCATCGAGGCTTTCCCATTTTCAAGACATGGCTTTGTGATGTCACCTGGAAATCTCGCTATAAAGCATGCACAGTTATAGACCTTCTTCATAGGGCGCGGCGAAATGGCCGAGTGCGGGCCGCTCATCATGCGTTTTGCTTTCACTCTTCAGGCGTTGCTGCTGTGAATCGGTGATGCGCTGCTACCTGCTTCTGCCTCAGTTTCGTCGGCACCAGTTCTAACGGCTACAAGAACTGATGTGGATAAAGGACAAAACTACATCGGCATCGAGGCTTTCCCATTTTCAAGACATGGCTTTGTGATGTCACCTGGAAATCTCGCTATAAAGCATGCACAGTTATAGACCTTCATTGGGCGCGGCGAAATGGCCGAGTGCGGGCCGCTCATCATGCGTTTTGCTTTCACTCTTCAGGCGTTGCTGCTGTGAATCGGTGATGCACTGCTACCTGCTTCTGCCACAGTTTCGTCGGCACCAGTTCTAACAGCTACAAGAACTGATGTGGATAAAGGACAAAACTACATCGTCATCGAGGCTTTCCCATTTTCAAGACATGGCTTTGTGATGTCACCTGGAAATCTCGCTATAAAGCATGCACAGTTATAGACCTTCTTCATTGGGCGTGGCGAAATGGCCGAGTGCGGGCCGCTCATCATGCGTTTTGCTTTCACTCTTCAGGCGTTGCTGCTGTGAATCGGTGATGCGCTGCTACCTGCTTCTGCCTCAGTTTCGTCGGCACCAGTTCTAACGGCTACAAGAACTGATGTGGATAAAGGACAAAACTACATCGGCATCGAGGCTTTCCCATTTTCAAGACATGGCTTTGTGACGTCACCTGGAAATCTCGCTATAAAGCATGCACAGTTATAGACCTTCTTCATTGGGCGCGGCGAAATGGCCGAGTGCGGGCCGCTCATCATGCGTTTTGCTTTCACTCTTCAGGCGTTGCTGCTGTGAATCGGTGATGCGCTGCTACCTGCTTCTGCCTCAGTTTCGTCGGCACCAGTTCTAACGGCTACAAGAACTGATGTGGATAAAGGACAAAACTACATCGGCATCGAGGCTTTCCCATTTTCAAGACATGGCTTTGTGATGTCACCTGGAAATCTCGCTATAAAGCATGCACAGTTATAGACCTTCTTCATTGGGCGCGGCGAAATGGCCGAGTGCGGGCCGCTCATCATGCGTTTTGCTTTCACTCTTCAGGCGTTGCTGCTGTGAATCGGTGATGCGCTGCTACCTGCTTCTGCCTCAGTTTCGTCGGCACCAGTTCTAACGGCTACAACAACTGATGTGGATAAAGGACAAAACTACATCGCCATCGAGGCTTTCCCATTTTCAAGACATTGGTTTGTGATGTCACCTGGAAATCTCGCTATAAAGCATGCACAGTTATAGACCTTCTTCATTGGGCGCGGCGAAATGGCCGAGTGCGGGCCGCTCATCATGCGTTTTGCTTTCACTCTTCAGGCGTTGCTGCTGTGAATCGATGATGCGCTGCTACCTGATTCTGCCTCAGTTTAGTCGGCACCAGTTCTAACGGCTACAAGAACTGATGTGGATAAAGGACAAAACTACATCGGCATCGAGGCTTTCCCATTTTCAAGACATGGCTTTGTGATGTCACCTGGAAATCTCGCTATAAAGCATGCACAGTTATAGACCTTCTTCATTGGGCGCGGCGAAATGGCAGAGTGCGGGCCGCTCATCATGCGTTTTGCTTTCACTCTTCAGGCGTTGCTGCTGTGAATCGGTGATGCGCTGCTACCTGCTTCTGCCTCAGTTTCGTCGGCACCAGTTCTAACGGCTACAAGAACTGATGTGGATAAAAGACAAAACTACATCGGCATCGAGGCTTTCCCATTTTCAAGACATGGCTTTGTGATGTCACCTGGAAATCTCGCTATAAAGCATGCACAGTTATAGACCTTCTTCATAGGGCGCGGCGAAATGGCCGAGTGCGGGCCGCTCATCACGCGTTTTGCTTTCACTCTTCAGGCGTTGCTGCTGTGAATCGGTGATGCGCTGCTACCTGCTTCTGCCTCAGTTTCGTCGGCACCAGTTCTAACGGCTACAAGAACTGATGTGGATAAAGGACAAAACTACATCGGCATCGAGGCTTTCCCATTTTCAAGACATGGCTTTGTGATGTCACCTGGAAATCTCGCTATAAAGCATGCACAGTTATAGACCTTCATTGGGCGCGGCGAAATGGCCGAGTGCGGGCCGCTCATCATGCGTTTTGCTTTCACTCTTCAGGCGTTGCTGCTGTGAATCGGTGATGCACTGCTACCTGCTTCTGCCTCAGTTTCGTCGGCACCAGTTCTAACAGCTACAAGAACTGATGTGGATAAAGGACAAAACTACATCGTCATCGAGGCTTTCCCATTTTCAAGACATGGCTTTGTGATGTCACCTGGAAATCTCGCTATAAAGCATGCACAGTTATAGACCTTCATTGGGCGCGGCGAAATGGCCGAGTGCGGGCCGCTCATCATGCGTTTTGCTTTCACTCTTCAGGCGTTGCTGCTGTGAATCGGTGATGCGCTGCTACCTGCTTCTGCCTCAGTTTCGTCGGCACCAGTTCTAACGGCTACAACAACTGATGTGGATAAAGGACAAAACTACATCGCCATCGAGGCTTTCCCATTTTCAAGACATGGCTTTGTGATGTCACCTGGAAATCTCGCTATAAAGCATGCACAGTTATAGACCTTCTTCATTGGGCGCGGCGAAATGGCCGAGTGCGGGCCGCTCATCATGCGTTTTGCTTTCACTCTTCAGGCGTTGCTGCTGTGAATCGGTGATGCGCTGCTACCTGCTTCTGCCTCAGTTTCGTCGGCACCAGTTCTAACGGCTACAACAACTGATGTGGATAAAGGACAAAACTACATCGCCATCGAGGCTTTCCCATTTTCAAGACATTGGTTTGTGATGTCACCTGGAAATCTCGCTATAAAGCATGCACAGTTATAGACCTTCTTCATTGGGCGCGGCGAAATGGCCGAGTGCGGGCCGCTCATCATGCGTTTTGCTTTCACTCTTCAGGCGTTGCTGCTGTGAATCGATGATGCGCTGCTACCTGCTTCTGCCTCAGTTTAGTCGGCACCAGTTCTAACGGCTACAAGAACTGATGTGGATAAAGGACAAAACTACATCGGCATCGAGGCTTTCCCATTTTCAAGACATGGCTTTGTGATGTCACCTGGAAATCTCGCTATAAAGCATGCACAGTTATAGACCTTCTTCATTGGGCGCGGCGAAATGGCAGAGTGCGGGCCGCTCATCATGCGTTTTGCTTTCACTCTTCAGGCGTTGCTGCTGTGAATCGGTGATGCGCTGCTACCTGCTTCTGCCTCAGTTTCGTCGGCACCAGTTCTAACGGCTACAAGAACTGATGTGGATAAAAGACAAAACTACATCGGCATCGAGGCTTTCCCATTTTCAAGACATGGCTTTGTGATGTCACCTGGAAATCTCGCTATAAAGCATGCACAGTTATAGACCTTCTTCATAGGGCGCGGCGAAATGGCCGAGTGCGGGCCGCTCATCACGCGTTTTGCTTTCACTCTTCAGGCGTTGCTGCTGTGAATCGGTGATGCGCTGCTACCTGCTTCTGCCTCAGTTTCGTCGGCACCAGTTCTAACGGCTACAAGAACTGATGTGGATAAAGGACAAAACTACATCGGCATCGAGGCTTTCCCATTTTCAAGACATGGCTTTGTGATGTCACCTGGAAATCTCGCTATAAAGCATGCACAGTTATAGACCTTCATTGGGCGCGGCGAAATGGCCGAGTGCGGGCCGCTCATCATGCGTTTTGCTTTCACTCTTCAGGCGTTGCTGCTGTGAATCGGTGATGCACTGCTACCTGCTTCTGCCTCAGTTTCGTCGGCACCAGTTCTAACAGCTACAAGAACTGATGTGGATAAAGGACAAAACTACATCGTCATCGAGGCTTTCCCATTTTCAAGACATGGCTTTGTGATGTCACCTGGAAATCTCGCTATAAAGCATGCACAGTTATAGACCTTCTTCATTGGGCGTGGCGAAATGGCCGAGTGCGGGCCGCTCATCATGCGTTTTGCTTTCACTCTTCAGGCGTTGCTGCTGTGAATCGGTGATGCGCTGCTACCTGCTTCTGCCTCAGTTTCGTCGGCACCAGTTCTAACGGCTACAAGAACTGATGTGGATAAAGGACAAAACTACATCGGCATCGAGGCTTTCCCATTTTCAAGACATGGCTTTGTGACGTCACCTGGAAATCTCGCTATAAAGCATGCACAGTTATAGACCTTCTTCATTGGGCGCGGCGAAATGGCCGAGTGCGGGCCGCTCATCATGCGTTTTGCTTTCACTCTTCAGGCGTTGCTGCTGTGAATCGGTGATGCGCTGCTACCTGCTTCTGCCTCAGTTTCGTCGGCACCAGTTCTAACGGCTACAAGAACTGATGTGGATAAAGGACAAAACTACATCGTCATCGAGGCTTTCCCATTTTCAAGACATGGCTTTGTGATGTCACCTGGAAATCTCGCTATAAAGCATGCACAGTTATAGACCTTCTTCATTGGGCGCGGCGAAATGGCCGAGTGCGGGCCGCTCATCATGCGTTTTGCTTTCACTCTTCAGGCGTTGCTGCTGTGAATCGGTGATGCGCTGCTACCTGCTTCTGCCTCAGTTTCGTCGGCACCAGTTCTAACGGCTACAAGAACTGATGTGGATAAAGGACAAAACTACATCGGCATCGAGGCTTTCCCATTTTCAAGACATGGCTTTGTGAAGTCACCTGGAAATCTTGCTATAAAGCATGCACAGTTATAGACCTTCTTCATTGGGCGCGGCGAAATGGCCGAGTGCGGGCCGCTCATCATGCGTTTTGCTTTCACTCTTCAGGCGTTGCTGCTGTGAATCGGTTATGCACTGCTACCTGCTTCTGCCTTAGTTTCGTCGGCACCAGTTCTAACAGCTACAAGAACTGATGTGGATAAAGGACAAAACTACATCGTCATCGAGGCTTTCCCATTTTCAAGACATGGCTTTGTGATGTCACCTGGAAATGTCGCTATAAAGCATGCACAGTTATAGAACTTCTTCATTGGGCGTGGCGAAATGGCCGAGTGCGGGCCGCTCATCATGCGTTTTGTTTTCACTCTTCAGGCGTTGCTGCTGTGAATCGATGATGCGCTGCTACCTGCTTCTGCCTCAGTTTAGTCGGCACCAGTTCTAACGGCTACAAGAACTGATGTGGATAAAGGACAAAACTACATCGGCATCGAGGCTTTCCCATTTTCAAGACATGGCTTTGTGATGTCACCTGGAAATCTCGCTATAAAGCATGCACAGTTATAGACCTTCTTCATCGGGCGCGGCGAAATGGCCGAGTGCGGGCCGCTCATCATGCGTTTTGCTTTCACTCTTCAGGCGTTGCTGCTGTGAATCGGTGATGCGCTGCTACCTGCTTCTGCCTCAGTTTCGTCGGCACCAGTTCTAACGGCTACAAGAACTGATGTGGATAAAAGACAAAACTAGATCGGCATCGAGGCTTTCCCATTTTCAAGACATGGTTTTGTGATGTCACCTGGAAATCTCGCTATAAAGCATGCACAGTTATAGACCTTCTTCATAGGGCGCGGCGAAATGGCCGAGTGCGGGCCGCTCATCATGCGTTTTGCTTTCACTCTTCAGGCGTTGCTGCTGTGAATCGGTGATGCGCTGCTACCTGCTTCTGCCTCAGTTTCGTCGGCACCAGTTCTAACGGCTACAAGAACTGATGTGGATAAAGGACAAAACTACATCGGCATCGAGGCTTTCCCATTTTCAAGACATGGCTTTGTGATGTCACCTGGAAATCTCGCTATAAAGCATGCACAGTTATAGACCTTCATTGGGCGCGGCGAAATGGCCGAGTGCGGGCCGCTCATCATGCGTTTTGCTTTCACTCTTCAGGCGTTGCTGCTGTGAATCGGTGATGCACTGCTACCTGCTTCTGCCTCAGTTTCGTCGGCACCAGTTCTAACAGCTACAAGAACTGATGTGGATAAAGGACAAAACTACATCGTCATCGAGGCTTTCCCATTTTCAAGACATGGCTTTGTGATGTCACCTGGAAATCTCGCTATAAAGCATGCACAGTTATAGACCTTCTTCATTGGGCGTGGCGAAATGGCCGAGTGCGGGCCGCTCATCATGCGTTTTGCTTTCACTCTTCAGGCGTTGCTGCTGTGAATCGGTGATGCGCTGCTACCTGCTTCTGCCTCAGTTTCGTCGGCACCAGTTCTAACGGCTACAAGAACTGATGTGGATAAAGGACAAAACTACATCGGCATCGAGGCTTTCCCATTTTCAAGACATGGCTTTGTGACGTCACCTGGAAATCTCGCTATAAAGCATGCACAGTTATAGACCTTCTTCATTGGGCGCGGCGAAATGGCCGAGTGCGGGCCGCTCATCATGCGTTTTGCTTTCACTCTTCAGGCGTTGCTGCTGTGAATCGGTGATGCGCTGCTACCTGCTTCTGCCTCAGTTTCGTCGGCACCAGTTCTAACGGCTACAAGAACTGATGTGGATAAAGGACAAAACTACATCGTCATCGAGGCTTTCCCATTTTCAAGACATGGCTTTTTGATGTCACCTGGAAATCTCGCTATAAAGCATGCACAGTTATAGACCTTCTTCATTGGGCGCGGCGAAATGGCCGAGTGCGGGCCGCTCATCATGCGTTTTGCTTTCACTCTTCAGGCGTTGCTGCTGTGAATCGGTGATGCGCTGCTACCTGCTTCTGCCTCAGTTTCGTCGGCACCAGTTCTAACGGCTACAAGAACTGATGTGGATAAAGGACAAAACTACATCGGCATCGAGGCTTTCCCATTTTCAAGACATGGCTTTGTGATGTCACCTGGAAATCTTGCTATAAAGCATGCACAGTTATAGACCTTCTTCATTGGGCGCGGCGAAATGGCCGAGTGCGGGCCGCTCATCATGCGTTTTGCTTTCACTCTTCAGGCGTTGCTGCTGTGAATCGGTTATGCACTGCTACCTGCTTCTGCCTCAGTTTCGTCGGCACCAGTTCTAACAGCTACAAGAACTGATGTGGATAAAGGACAAAACTACATCGTCATCGAGGTTTTCCCATTTTCAAGACATGGCTTTGTGATGTCACCTGGAAATCTCGCTATAAAGCATGCACAGTTATAGAACTTCTTCATTGGGCATGGCGAAATGGCCGAGTGCGGGCCGCTCATCATGCGTTTTGCTTTCACTCTTCAGGCGTTGCTGCTGTGAATCGATGATGCGCTGCTACCTGCTTCTGCCTCAGTTTAGTCGGCACCAGTTCTAACGGCTACAAGAACTGATGTGGATAAAGGACAAAACTACATCGGCATCGAGGCTTTCCCATTTTCAAGACATGGCTTTGTGATGTCACCTGGAAATCTCGCTATAAAGCATGCACAGTTATAGACCTTCTTCATTGGGCGCGGCGAAATGGCCGAGTGCGGGCCGCTCATCATGCGTTTTGCTTTCACTCTTCAGGCGTTGCTGCTGTGAATCGGTGATGCGCTGCTACCTGCTTCTGCCTCAGTTTCGTCGGCACCAGTTCTAACGGCTACAAGAACTGATGTGGATGAAAGACAAAACTACATCGGCATCGAGGCTTTCCCATTTTCAAGACATGGCTTTGTGATGTCACCTGGAAATCTCGCTATAAAGCATGCACAGTTATAGACCTTCTTCATAGGGCGCGGCGAAATGGCCGAGTGCGGGCCGCTCATCATGCGTTTTGCTTTCACTCTTCAGGCGTTGCTGCTGTGAATCGGTGATGCGCTGCTACCTGCTTCTGCCTCAGTTTCGTCGGCACCAGTTCTAACGGCTACAAGAACTGATGTGGATAAAGGACAAAACTACATCAGCATCGAGGCTTTCCCATTTTCAAGACATGGCTTTGTGATGTCACCTGGAAATCTCGCTATAAAGCATGCACAGTTATAGACCTTCATTGGGCGCGGCGAAATGGCCGAGTGCGGGCCGCTCATCATGCGTTTTGCTTTCACTCTTCAGGCGTTGCTGCTGTGAATCGGTGATGCACTGCTACCTGCTTCTGCCTCAGTTTCGTCGGCACCAGTTCTAACAGCTACAAGAACTGATGTGGATAAAGGACAAAACTACATCGTCATCGAGGCTTTCCCATTTTCAAGACATGGCTTTGTGATGTCACCTGGAAATCTCGCTATAAAGCATGCACAGTTATAGACCTTCTTCATTGGGCGTGGCGAAATGGCCGAGTGCGGGCCGCTCATCATGCGTTTTGCTTTGACTCTTCAGGCGTTGCTGCTGTGAATCGGTGATGCGCTGCTACCTGCTTCTGCCTCAGTTTCGTCGGCACCAGTTCTAACGGCTACAAGAAGTGATGTAAATAAAGGACAAAACTACATCGGCATCGAGGCTTTCCCATTTTCAAGACATGGCTTTGTGATGTCACCTGGAAATCTCGCTATAAAGCATGCACAGTTATAGACCTTCTTCATTGGGCGCGGCGAAATGGCCGAGTGCGGGCCGCTCATCATGCGTTTTGCTTTCACTCTTCAGGCGTTGCTGCTGTGAATCGATGATGCGCTGCTACCTGCTTCTGCCTCAGTTTCGTCGGCACCAGTTCTAACGGCTACAAGAACTGATGTGGATAAAGGACAAAACTACATCGGCATCGAGGCTTTCCCATTTTCAAGACATGGCTTTGTGACGTCACCTGGAAATCTCGCTATAAAGCATGCACAGTTATAGACCTTCTTCATTTGGCGCGGCGAAATGGCCGAGTGCGGGCCGCTCATCATGCGTTTTGCTTTCACTCTTCAGGCGTTGCTGCTGTGAATCGGTGATGCGCTGCTACCTGCTTCTGCCTCAGTTTCGTCGGCACCAGTTCTAACGGCTACAAGAACTGATGTGGATAAAGGACAAAACTACATCGCCATCGAGGCTTTCCCATTTTCAAGACATTGGTTTGTGATGTCACCTGGAAATCTCGCTATAAAGCATGCACAGTTATAGACCTTCTTCATTGGGCGCGGCGAAATGGCCGAGTGCGGGCCGCTCATCATGCGTTTTGCTTTCACTCTTCAGGCGTTGCTGCTGTGAATCGATGATGCGCTGCTACCTGCTTCTGCCTCAGTTTAGTCGGCACCAGTTCTAACGGCTACAAGAACTGATGTGGATAAAGGACAAAACTACATCGGCATCGAGGCTTTCCCATTTTCAAGACATGGCTTTGTGATGTCACCTGGAAATCTCGCTATAAAGCATGCACAGTTATAGACCTTCTTCATTGGGCGCGGCGAAATGGCCGAGTGCGGGCCGCTCATCATGCGTTTTGCTTTCACTCTTCAGGCGTTGCTGCTGTGAATCGGTGATGCGCTGCTACCTGCTTCTGCCTCAGTTTCGTCGGCACCAGTTCTAACGGCTACAAGAACTGATGTGGATAAAAGACCAAACTACATCGGCATCGAGGCTTTCCCATTTTCAAGACATGGCTTTGAGATGTCACCTGGAAATCTCGCTATAAAGCATGCACAGTTATAGACCTTCTTCATAGGGCGCGGCGAAATGGCCGAGTGCGGGCCGCTCATCATGCGTTTTGCTTTCACTCTTCAGGCGTTGCTGCTGTGAATCGGTGATGCGCTGCTACCTGCTTCTGCCTCAGTTTCGTCGGCACCAGTTCTAACGGCTACAAGAACTGATGTGGATAAAGGACAAAACTACATCGGCATCGAGGCTTTCCCATTTTCAAGACATGGCTTTGTGATGTCACCTGGAAATCTCGCTATAAAGCATGCACAGTTATAGACCTTCTTCATTGGGCGCGGCGAAATGGCCGAGTGCGGGCCGCTCATCATGCGTTTTGCTTTCACTCTTCAGGCGTTGCTGCTGTGAATCGGTGATGCGCTGCTACCTGCTTCTGCCTCAGTTTCGTCGGCACCAGTTCTAACGGCTACAAGAACTGATGTGGATAAAAGACAAAACTACATCGGCATCGAGGCTTTCCCATTTTCAAGACATGGCTTTGTGATGTCACCTGGAAATCTCGCTATAAAGCATGCACAGTTATAGACCTTCTTCATAGGGCGCGGCGAAATGGCCGAGTGCGGGCCGCTCATCATGCGTTTTGCTTTCACTCTTCAGGCGTTGCTGCTGTGAATCGGTGATGCGCTGCTACCTGCTTCTGCCTCAGTTTCGTCGGCACCAGTTCTAACGGCTACAAGAACTGATGTGGATAAAGGACAAAACTACATCGGCATCGAGGCTTTTCCATTTTCAAGACATGGCTTTGTGATGTCACCTGGAAATCTCGCTATAAAGCATGCACAGTTATAGACCTTCATTGGGCGCGGCGAAATGGCCGAGTGCGGGCCGCTCATCATGCGTTTTGCTTTCACTCTTCAGGCGTTGCTGCTGTGAATCGGTGATGCACTGCTACCTGCTTCTGCCTCAGTTTCGTCGGCACCAGTTCTAACAGCTACAAGAACTGATGTGGATAAAGGACAAAACTACATCGTCATCGAGGCTTTCCCATTTTCAAGACATGGTTTTGTGATGTCACCTGGAAATCTCGCTATAAAGCATGCACAGTTATAGACCTTCTTCATTGGGCGTGGCGAAATGGCCGAGTGCGGGCCGCTCATCATGCGTTTTGCTTTCACTCTTCAGGCGTTGCTGCTGTGAATCGGTGATGCGCTGCTACCTGCTTCTGCCTCAGTTTCGTCGCCACCAGTTCTAACGGCTACAAGAACTGATGTGGATAAAGGACAAAACTACATCGGCATCGAGGCTTTCCCATTTTCAAGACATGGCTTTGTGATGTCACCTGGAAATCTCGCTATAAAGCATGCACAGTTATAGACCTTCTTCATTGGGCGCGGCGAAATGGCCGAGCGCGGGCCGCTCATCATGCGTTTTGCTTTCACTCTTCAGGCGTTGCTGCTGTGAATCGATGATGCGCTGCTACCTGCTTCTGCCTCAGTTTCGTCGGCACCAGTTCTAACGGCTACAAGAACTGATGTGGATAAAGGACAAAACTACATCGGCATCGAGGTTTTCCCATTTTCAAGACATGGCTTTGTGACGTCACCTGGAAATCTCGCTATAAAGCATGCACAGTTATAGACCTTCTTCATTGGGCGCGGCGAAATGGCCGAGTGCGGGCCGCTCATCATGCGTTTTGCTTTCACTCTTCAGGCGTTGCTGCTGTGAATCGGTTATGCACTGCTACCTGCTTCTGCCTCAGTTTCGTCGGCACCAGTTCTAACAGCTACAAGAACTGATGTGGATAAAGGACAAAACTACATCGTCATCGAGGCTTTCCCATTTTCAAGACATGGCTTTGTGATGTCACCTGGAAATCTCGCTATAAAGCATGCACAGTTATAGACCTTCTTCATTGGGCGCGGCGAAATGGCCGAGTGCTGGCCGCTCATCATGCGTTTTGCTTTCACTCTTCAGGCGTTGCTGCTGTGAATCGATGATGTGCTGCTACCTGCTTCTGCCTCAGTTTAGTCGGCACCAGTTCTAACGGCTACAAGAACTGATGTGGATAAAGGACAAAACTACATCGGCATCGAGGCTTTCCCATTTTCAAGACATGGCTTTGTGATGTCACCTGGAAATCTCGCTATAAAGCATGCACAGTTCTAGACCTTCTTCATTGGGCGCGGCGAAATGGCCGAGTGCGGGCCGCTCATCATGCGTTTTGCTTTCACTCTTCAGGCGTTGCTGCTGTGAATCGGTGATGCGCTGCTACCTGCTCCTGCCTCAGTTTCGTCGGCACCAGTTCTAACGGCTACAAGAACTGATGTGGATAAAGGACAAAACTACATCGGCATCAATGCTTTCCCATTTTCAAGACATGGCTTTGTGATGTCACCTGGAAATCTCGCTATAAAGCATGCACAGTTATAGACCTTCTTCATTGGGCGCGGCGAAATGGCCGAGTGCGGGCCGCTCATCATGCGTTTTGCTTTCACTCTTCAGGCGTTGCTGCTGTGAATCGCTGATGCGCTGCTACCTGCTCCTGCCTCAGTTTCGTCGGCACCAGTTCTAACGGCTACAAGAACTGATGTGGATAAAAGACAAAACTACATCGGCATCGAGGCTTTCCCATTTTCAAGACATGGCTTTGTGATGTCACCTGGAAATCTTGCTATAAAGCATGCACAGTTATAGACCTTCTTCATAGGGCGCGGCGAAATGGCCGAGTGCGGGCCGCTCATCATGCGTTTTGCTTTCACTCTTCAGGCGTTGCTGCTGTGAATCGGTGATGCGCTGCTACCTGCTTCTGCCTCAGTTTCGTCGGCACCAGTTCTAACGGCTACAAGAACTGATGTGGATAAAGGACAAAACTACATCGGCATCGAGGCTTTCCCATTTTCAAGACATGGCTTTGTGATGTCACCTGGAAATCTCGCTATAAAGCATGCACAGTTATAGACCTTCATTGGGCGCGGCGAAATGGCCGAGTGCGGGCCGCTCATCATGCGTTTTGCTTTCACTCTTCAGGCGTTGCTGCTGTGAATCGGTGATGCACTGCTACCTGCTTCTGCCTCAGTTTCGTCGGCACCAGTTCTAACAGCTACAAGAACTGATGTGGATAAAGGACAAAACTACATCGTCATCGAGGCTTACCCATTTTCAAGACATGGCTTTGTGATGTCACCTGGAAATCTCGCTATAAAGCATGCACAGTTATAGACCTTCTTCATTGGGCGTGGCGAAATGGCCGAGTGCGGGCCGCTCATCATGCGTTTTGCTTTCACTCTTCAGGCGTTGCTGCTGTGAATCGGTGATGCGCTGCTACCTGCTTCTGCCTCAGTTTCGTCGGCACCAGTTCTAACGGCTACAAGAACTGATGTGGATAAAGGACAAAACTACATCGGCATCGAGGCTTTCCCATTTTCAAGACATGGCTTTGTGATGTCACCTGGAAATCTCGCTATAAAGCATGCACAGTTATAGACCTTCTTCATTGGGCGCGGCGAAATGGCCGAGTGCGGGTCGCTCATCATGCGTTTTGCTTTCACTCTTCAGGCGTTGCTGCTGTGAATCGATGATGCGCTGCTACCTGCTTCTGCCTCAGTTTCGTCGGCACCAGTTCTAACGGCTACAAGAACTGATGTGGATAAAGGACAAAACTACATCGGCATCGAGGCTTTCCCATTTTCAAGACATGGCTTTGTGACGTCACCTGGAAATCTCGCTATAAAGCATGCACAGTTATAGACCTTCTTCATTGGGCGCGGCGAAATGGCCGAGTGCGGGCCGCTCATCATGCGTTTTGCTTTCACTCTTCAGGCATTGCTGCTGTGAATCGGTGATGCGCTGCTACCTGCTCCTGCCTCAGTTTCGTCGGCACCAGTTCTAACGGCTACAAGAACTGATGTGGATAAAAGACAAAACTACATCGGCATCGAGGCTTTCCCATTTTCAAGACATGGCTTTGTGATGTCACCTGGAAATCTCGCTATAAAGCATGCACAGTTATAGACCTTCTTCATAGGGCGCGGCGAAATGGCCGAGTGCGGGCCGCTCATCATGCGTTTTGCTTTCACTCTTCAGGCGTTGCTGCTGTGAATCGGTGATGCGCTGCTACCTGCTTCTGCCTCAGTTTCGTCGGCACCAGTTCTAACGGCTACAAGAACTGATGTGGATAAAGGACAAAACTACATCGGCATCGAGGCTTTCCCATTTTCAAGACATGGCTTTGTGATGTCACCTGGAAATCTCGCTATAAAGCATGCACAGTTATAGACCTTCTTCATTGGGCGCGGCGAAATGGCCGAGTGCGGGCCGCTCATCATGCGTTTTGCTTTCACTCTTCAGGCGTTGCTGCTGTGAATCGGTGATGCACTGCTACCTGCTTCTGCCTCAGTTTCGTCGGCACCAGTTCTAACAGCTACAAGAACTGATGTGGATAAAGGACAAAACTACATCGTCATCGAGGCTTACCCATTTTCAAGACATGGCTTTGTGATGTCACCTGGAAATCTCGCTATAAAGCATGCACAGTTATAGACCTTCTTCATTGGGCGCGGCGAAATGGCCGAGTGCGGGCCGCTCATCATGCGTTTTGCTTTCACTCTTCAGGCGTTGCTGCTGTGAATCGGTGATGCGCTGCTACCTGCTTCTGCCTCAGTTTCGTCGGCACCAGTTCTAACGGCTACAAGAACTGATGTGGATAAAGGACAAAACTACATCGGCATCGAGGCTTTCCCATTTTCAAGACATGGCTTTGTGATGTCACCTGGAAATCTCGCTATAAAGCATGCACAGTTATAGACCTTCTTCATTGGGCGCGGCGAAATGGCCGAGTGCGGGTCGCTCATCATGCGTTTTGCTTTCACTCTTCAGGCGTTGCTGCTGTGAATCGATGATGCGCTGCTACCTGCTTCTGCCTCAGTTTCGTCGGCACCAGTTCTAACGGCTACAAGAACTGATGTGGATAAAGGACAAAACTACATCGGCATCGAGGCTTTCCCATTTTCAAGACATGGCTTTGTGACGTCACCTGGAAATCTCGCTATAAAGCATGCACAGTTATAGACCTTCTTCATTGGGCGCGGCGAAATGGCCGAGTGCGGGCCGCTCATCATGCGTTTTGCTTTCACTCTTCAGGCGTTGCTGCTGTGAATCGGTGATGCGCTGCTACCTGCTTCTGCCTCAGTTTCGTCGGCACCAGTTCTAACGGCTACAAGAACTGATGTGGATAAAGGACAAAACTACATCGGCATCAATGCTTTCCCATTTTCAAGACATGGCTTTTTGATGTCACTTGGAAATCTCGCTATAAAGCATGCACAGTTATAGACCTTCTTCATTGGGCGCGGCGAAATGGCCGAGTGCGGGCCGCTCATCATGCGGTTTGCTTTCACTCTTCAGGCGTTGCTGCTGTGAATCGGTTATGCACTGCTACCTGCTTCTGCCTCAGTTTCGTCGGCACCAGTTCTAACAGCTACAAGAACTGATGTGGATAAAGGACAAAACTACATCGTCATCGAGGCTTTCCCATTTTCAAGACATGGCTTTGTGATGTCACCTGGAAATCTCGCTATAAAGCATGCACAGTTATAGACCTTCTTCATTGGGCGCGGCGAAATGGCCGAGTGCGGGCCGCTCATCATGCGTTTTGCTTTCACTCTTCAGGCGTTGCTGCTGTGAATCGGTTATGCACTGCTACCTGCTTCTGCCTCAGTTTCGTCGGCACCAGTTCTAACAGCTACAAGAACTGATGTGGATAAAGGACAAAACTACATCGTCATCGAGGCTTTCCCATTTTCAAGACATGGCTTTGTGATGTCACCTGGAAATCTCGCTATAAAGCATGCACAGTTATAGACCTTCTTCATTGGGCGTGGCGAAATGGCCGAGTGCGGGCCGCTCATCATGCGTTTTGCTTTCACTCTTCAGGCGTTGCTGCTGTGAATCGGTGATGCGCTGCTACCTGCTTCTGCCTCAGTTTCGTCGGCACCAGTTCTAACGGCTACAAGAACTGATGTGGATAAAGGACAAAACTACATCGCCATCGAGGCTTTCCCATTTTCAAGACATTGGTTTGTGATGTCACCTGGAAATCTCGCTATAAAGCATGCACAGTTATAGACCTTCTTCATTGGGCGCGGCGAAATGGCCGAGTGCGGGCCGCTCATCATGCGTTTTGCTTTCACTCTTCAGGCGTTGCTGCTGTGAATCGATGATGCGCTGCTACCTGCTTCTGCCTCAGTTTAGTCGGCACCAGTTCTAACGGCTACAAGAACTGATGTGGATAAAGGACAAAACTACATCGGCATCGAGGCTTTCCCATTTTCAAGACATGGCTTTGTGATGTCACCTGGAAATCTCGCTATAAAGCATGCACAGTTATAGACCTTCTTCATTGGGCGCGGCGAAATGGACGAGTGCGGGCCGCTCATCATGCGTTTTGCTTTCACTCTTCAGGCGTTGCTGCTGTGAATCGGTGATACGCTGCTACCTGCTTCTGCCTCAGTTTCGTCGGCACCAGTTCTAACGGCTACAAGAACTGATGTGGATAAAAGACAAAACTACATCGGCATCGAGGCTTTCCCATTTTCAAGACATGGCTTTGTGATGTCACCTGGAAATCAAGCTATAAAGCATGCACAGTTATAGACCTTCTTCATAGGGCGCGGCGAAATGGCCGAGTGCGGGCCGCTCATCATGCGTTTTGCTTTCACTCTTCAGGCGTTGCTGCTGTGAATCGGTGATGCGCTGCTACCTGCTTCTGCCTCAGTTTCGTCGGCACCAGTTCTAACGGCTACAAGAACTGATGTGGATAAAGGACAAAACTACATCGGCATCGAGGCTTTCCCATTTTCAAGACATGGCTTTGTGATGTCACCTGGAAATCTCGCTATAAAGCATGCACAGTTATAGACCTTCATTGGGCGCGGCGAAATGGCCGAGTGCGGGCCGCTCATCATGCGTTTTGCTTTCACTCTTCAGGCGTTGCTGCTGTGAATCGGTTATGCACTGCTACCTGCTTCTGCCTCAGTTTCGTCGGCACCAGTTCTAACAGCTACAAGAACTGATGTGGATAAAGGACAAAACTACATCGTCATCGAGGCTTTCCCATTTTCAAGACATGGCTTTGTGATGTCACCTGGAAATCTCGCTATAAAGCATGCACAGTTATAGACCTTCTTCATTGGGCGTGGCGAAATGGCCGAGTGCGGGCCGCTCATCATGCGTTTTGCTTTCACTCTTCAGGCGTTGCTGCTGTGAATCGGTGATGCGCTGCTACCTGCTTCTGCCTCAGTTTCGTCGGCACCAGTTCTAACGGCTACAAGAACTGATGTGGATAAAGGACAAAACTACATCGCCATCGAGGCTTTCCCATTTTCAAGACATTGGTTTGTGATGTCACCTGGAAATCTCGCTATAAAGCATGCACAGTTATAGACCTTCTTCATTGGGCGCGGCGAAATGGCCGAGTGCGGGCCGCTCATCATGCGTTTTGCTTTCACTCTTCAGGCGTTGCTGCTGTGAATCGGTGATGCGCTGCTACCTGCTTCTGCCTCAGTTTCGTCGGCACCAGTTCTAACAGCTACAAGAACTGATGTGGATAAAGGACAAAACTACATCGTCATCGAGGCTTTCCCATTTTCAAGACATGGCTTTGTGATGTCACCTGGAAATCTCGCTATAAAGCATGCACAGTTATAGACCTTCTTCATTGGGCGCGGCGAAATGGCCGAGTGCGGGCCGCTCATCATGCGTTTTGCTTTCACTCTTCAGGCGTTGCTGCTGTGAATCGGTTATGCACTGCTACCTGCTTCTGCCTCAGTTTCGTCGGCACCAGTTCTAACAGCTACAAGAACTGATGTGGATAAAGGACAAAACTACATCGTCATCGAGGCTTTCCCATTTTCAAGACATGGCTTTGTGATGTCACCTGGAAATCTCGCTATAAAGCATGCACAGTTATAGACCTTCTTCATTGGGCGTGGCGAAATGGCCGAGTGCGGGCCGCTCATCATGCGTTTTGCTTTCACTCTTCAGGCGTTGCTGCTGTGAATCGGTGATGCGCTGCTACCTGCTTCTGCCTCAGTTTCGTCGGCACCAGTTCTAACGGCTACAAGAACTGATGTGGATAAAGGACAAAACTACATCGCCATCGAGGCTTTCCCATTTTCAAGACATTGGTTTGTGATGTCACCTGGAAATCTCGCTATAAAGCATGCACAGTTATAGACCTTCTTCATTGGGCGCGGCGAAATGGCCGAGTGCGGGCCGCTCATCATGCGTTTTGCTTTCACTCTTCAGGCGTTGCTGCTGTGAATCGATGATGCGCTGCTACCTGCTTCTGCCTCAGTTTAGTCGGCACCAGTTCTAACGGCTACAAGAACTGATGTGGATAAAGGACAAAACTACATCGGCATCGAGGCTTTCCCATTTTCAAGACATGGCTTTGTGATGTCACCTGGAAATCTCGCTATAAAGCATGCACAGTTATAGACCTTCTTCATTGGGCGTGGCGAAATGGCCGAGTGCGGGCCGCTCATCATGCGTTTTGCTTTCACTCTTCAGGCGTTGCTGCTGTGAATCGGTGATGCGCTGCTACCTGCTTCTGCCTCAGTTTCGTCGGCACCAGTTCTAACGGCTACAAGAACTGATGTGGATAAAGGACAAAACTACATCGCCATCGAGGCTTTCCCATTTTCAAGACATTGGTTTGTGATGTCACCTGGAAATCTCGCTATAAAGCATGCACAGTTATAGACCTTCTTCATTGGGCGCGGCGAAATGGCCGAGTGCGGGCCGCTCATCATGCGTTTTGCTTTCACTCTTCAGGCGTTGCTGCTGTGAATCGATGATGCGCTGCTACCTGCTTCTGCCTCAGTTTAGTCGGCACCAGTTCTAACGGCTACAAGAACTGATGTGGATAAAGGACAAAACTACATCGGCATCGAGGCTTTCCCATTTTCAAGACATGGCTTTGTGATGTCACCTGGAAATCTCGCTATAAAGCATGCACAGTTATAGACCTTCTTCATTGGGCGCGGCGAAATGGCCGAGTGCGGGCCGCTCATCATGCGTTTTGCTTTCACTCTTCAGGCGTTGCTGCTGTGAATCGGTGATACGCTGCTACCTGCTTCTGCCTCAGTTTCGTCGGCACCAGTTCTAACGGCTACAAGAACTGATGTGGATAAAAGACAAAACTACATCGGCATCGAGGCTTTCCCATTTTCAAGACATGGCTTTGTGATGTCACCTGGAAATCAAGCTATAAAGCATGCACAGTTATAGACCTTCTTCATAGGGCGCGGCGAAATGGCCGAGTGCGGGCCGCTCATCATGCGTTTTGCTTTCACTCTTCAGGCGTTGCTGCTGTGAATCGGTGATGCGCTGCTACCTGCTTCTGCCTCAGTTTCGTCGGCACCAGTTCTAACGGCTACAAGAACTGATGTGGATAAAGGACAAAACTACATCGGCATCGAGGCTTTCCCATTTTCAAGACATGGCTTTGTGATGTCACCTGGAAATCTCGCTATAAAGCATGCACAGTTATAGACCTTCATTGGGCGCGGCGAAATGGCCGAGTGCGGGCCGCTCATCATGCGTTTTGCTTTCACTCTTCAGGCGTTGCTGCTGTGAATCGGTTATGCACTGCTACCTGCTTCTGCCTCAGTTTCGTCGGCACCAGTTCTAACAGCTACAAGAACTGATGTGGATAAAGGACAAAACTACATCGTCATCGAGGCTTTCCCATTTTCAAGACATGGCTTTGTGATGTCACCTGGAAATCTCGCTATAAAGCATGCACAGTTATAGACCTTCTTCATTGGGCGTGGCGAAATGGCCGAGTGCGGGCCGCTCATCATGCGTTTTGCTTTCACTCTTCAGGCGTTGCTGCTGTGAATCGGTGATGCGCTGCTACCTGCTTCTGCCTCAGTTTCGTCGGCACCAGTTCTAACGGCTACAAGAACTGATGTGGATAAAGGACAAAACTACATCGCCATCGAGGCTTTCCCATTTTCAAGACATTGGTTTGTGATGTCACCTGGAAATCTCGCTATAAAGCATGCACAGTTATAGACCTTCTTCATTGGGCGCGGCGAAATGGCCGAGTGCGGGCCGCTCATCATGCGTTTTGCTTTCACTCTTCAGGCGTTGCTGCTGTGAATCGATGATGCGCTGCTACCTGCTTCTGCCTCAGTTTAGTCGGCACCAGTTCTAATGGCTACAAGAACTGATGTGGATAAAGGACAAAACTACATCGGCATCGAGGCTTTCCCATTTTCAAGACATGGCTTTGTGATGTCACCTGGAAATCTCGCTATAAAGCATGCACAGTTATAGACCTTCTTCATTGGGCGCGGCGAAATGGCCGAGTGCGGGCCGCTCATCATGCGTTTTGCTTTCACTCTTCAGGCGTTGCTGCTGTGAATCGGTGATACGCTGCTACCTGCTTCTGCCTCAGTTTCGTCGGCACCAGTTCTAACGGCTACAAGAACTGATGTGGATAAAAGACAAAACTACATCGGCATCGAGGCTTTCCCATTTTCAAGACATCGCTTTGTGATGTCACCTGGAAATCAAGCTATAAAGCATGCACAGTTATAGACCTTCTTCATAGGGCGCGGCGAAATGGCCGAGTGCGGGCCGCTCATCATGCGTTTTGCTTTCACTCTTCAGGCGTTGCTGCTGTGAATCGGTGATGCGCTGCTACCTGCTTCTGCCTCAGTTTCGTCGGCACCAGTTCTAACGGCTACAAGAACTGATGTGGATAAAGGACAAAACTACATCGGCATCGAGGCTTTCCCATTTTCAAGACATGGCTTTGTGATGTCACCTGGAAATCTCGCTATAAAGCATGCACAGTTATAGACCTTCATTGGGCGCGGCGAAATGGCCGAGTGCGGGCCGCTCATCATGCGTTTTGCTTTCACTCTTCAGGCGTTCCTGCTGTGAATCGGTGATGCACTGCTACCTGCTTCTGCCTCAGTTTCGTCGGCACCAGTTCTAACAGCTACAAGAACTGATGTGGATAAAGGACAAAACTACATCGTCATCGAGGCTTTCCCATTTTCAAGACATGGCTTTGTGATGTCACCTGGAAATCTCGCTATAAAGCATGCACAGTTATAGACCTTCTTCATTGGGCGTGGCGAAATGGCCGAGTGCGGGCCGCTCATCATGCGTTTTGCTTTCACTCTTCAGGCGTTGCTGCTGTGAATCGGTGATGCGCTGCTACCTGCTTCTGCCTCAGTTTCGTCGGCACCAGTTCTAACGGCTACAAGAACTGATGTGGATAAAGGACAAAACTACATCGGCATCGAGGCTTTCCCATTTTCAAGACATGGCTTTGTGATGTCACCTGAAAATCTCGCTATAAAGCATGCACAGTTATAGACCTTCTTCATTGATCGCGGCGAAATGGCCGAGTGCGGGCCGCTCATCATGCGTTTTGCTTTCACTCTTCAGGCGTTGCTGCTGTGAATCGATGATGCGCTGCTACCTGCTTCTGCCTCAGTTTCGTCGGCACCAGTTCTAACGGCTACAAGAACTGATGTGGATAAAGGACAAAACTACATCGGCATCGAGGCTTTCCCATTTTCAAGACATGGCTTTGTGACGTCACCTGGAAATCTCGCTATAAAGCATGCACAGTTATAGACCTTCTTCATTGGGCGCGGCGAAATGGCCGAGTGCGGGCCGCTCATCATGCGTTTTGCTTTCACTCTTCAGGCGTTGCTGCTGTGAATCGGTGATGCGCTGCTACCTGCTTCTGCCTCAGTTTCGTCGGCACCAGTTCTAACGGCTACAAGAACTGATGTGGATAAAGGACAAAACTACATCGTCATCGAGGCTTTCCCATTTTCAAGACATGGCTTTGTGATGTCACCTGGAAATCTCGCTATAAAGCATGCACAGTTATAGACCTTCTTCATTGGGCGCGGCGAAATGGCCGAGTGCGGGCCGCTCATCATGCGTTTTGCTTTCACTCTTCAGGCGTTGCTGCTTTGAATCGATGCGCTGCTACCTGCTTCTGCCTCAGTTTCGTCGGCACCAGTTCTAACGGCTACAAGAACTGATGTGGATAAAGGACAAAACTACATCGGCATCGAGGCTTTCCCATTTTCAAGACATGGCTTTGTGATGTCACCTGGAAATCTCGCTATAAAGCATGCACAGTTATAGACCTTCTTCATTGGGCGCGGCGAAATGGCGGAGTGCGGGCCGCTCATCATGCGTTTTGCTTTCACTCTTCAGGCGTTGCTGCTGTGAATCGGTGATGCGCTGCTACCTGCTTCTGCCTCAGTTTCGTCGGCACCAGTTCTAACGGCTACAAGAACTGATGTGGATAAAGGACAAAACTACATCGGCATCGATGCTTTCCCATTTTCAAGACATGGCTTTGTGATGTCACCTGGAAATCTCGCTATAAAGCATGCACAGTTATAGACCTTCATTGGGCGCGGCGAAATGGCCGAGTGCGGGCCGCTCATCATGCGTTTTGCTTTCACTCTTCAGGCGTTGCTGCTGTGAATCGGTGATGCACTGCTACCTGCTTCTGCCTAAGTTTCGTCGGCACCAGTTCTAACAGCTACAAGAACTGATGTGGATAAAGGACAAAACTACATCTTCATCGAGGCTTTCCCATTTTCAAGACATGGCTTTGTGATGTCACCTGGAAATCTCGCTATAAAGCATGCACAGTTATAGACCTTCTGCATTGGGCGTGGCGAAACGGCCGAGTGCGGGCCGCTCATCATGCGTTTTGCTTTCACTCTTCAGGCGTTGCTGCTGTGAATCGGTGATGCGCTGCTACCTGCTTCTGCCTCAGTTTCGTCAGCACCAGTTCTAACGGCTACAAGAACTGATGTGGATAAAGGACAAAACTACATCGGCATCGAGGCTTTCCCATTTTCAAGACATGGCTTTGTGATGTCACCTGGAAATCTCGCTATAAAGCATGCACAGTTATAGACCTTCTTCATTGGGCGCGGCGAAATGGCCGAGTGCGGGCCGCTCATCATGCGTTTTGCTTTCACTCTTCAGGCGTTGCTGCTGTGAATCGATGATGCGCTGCTACCTGCTTCTGCCTCAGTTTCGTCGGCACCAGTTCTAACGGCTACAAGAACTGATGTGGATAAAGGACAAAACTACATCGGCATCGAGGCTTTCCCATTTTCAAGACATGGCTTTGTGATGTCACCTGGAAATCTCGCTATAAAGCATGCACAGTTATAGACCTTCTTCATTGGGCGCGGCGAAATGGCCGAGTGCGGGCCGCTCATCATGCGTTTTGCTTTCACTCTTCAGGCGTTGCTGCTGTGAATCGATGATGCGCTGCTACCTGCTTCTGCCTCAGTTTCGTCGGCACCAGTTCTAACGGCTACAAGAACTGATGTGGATAAAGGACAAAACTACATCGTCATCGAGGCTTTCCCATTTTCAAGACATGGCTTTTTGATGTCACTTGGAAATCTCGCTATAAAGCATGCACAGTTATAGACCTTCTTCATTGGGCGCGGCGAAATGGCCGAGTGCGGGCCGCTCATCATGCGTTTTGCTTTCACTCTTCAGGCGTTGCTGCTGTGAATCGGTTATGCACTGCTACCTGCTTCTGCCTCAGTTTCGTCGGCACCAGTTCTAACAGCTACAAGAACTGATGTGGATAAAGGACAAAACTACATCGTCATCGAGGCTTTCCCATTTTCAAGACATGGCTTTGTGATGTCACCTGGAAATCTCGCTATAAAGCATGCACAGTTATAGACCTTCTTCATTGGGCGTGGCGAAATGGCCGAGTGCGGGCCGCTCATCATGCGTTTTGCTTTCACTCTTCAGGCGTTGCTGCTGTGAATCGGTGATGCGCTGCTACCTGCTTCTGCCTCAGTTTCGTCGGCACCAGTTCTAACGGCTACAAGAACTGATGTGGATAAAGGACAAAACTACATCGCCATCGAGGCTTTCCCATTTTCAAGACATTGGTTTGTGATGTCACCTGGAAATCTCGCTATAAAGCATGCACAGTTATAGACCTTCTTCATTGGGCGCGGCGAAATGGCCGAGTGCGGGCCGCTCATCATGCGTTTTGCTTTCACTCTTCAGGCGTTGCTGCTGTGAATCGATGATGCGCTGCTACCTGCTTCTGCCTCAGTTTAGTCTGCACCAGTTCTAACGGCTACAAGAACTGATGTGGATAAAGGACAAAACTACATCGGCATCGAGGCTTTCCCATTTTCAAGACATGGCTTTGTGATGTCACCTGGAAATCTCGCTATAAAGCATGCACAGTTATAGACCTTCTTCATTGGGCGCGGCGAAATGGCCGAGTGCGGGCCGCTCATCATGCGTTTTGCTTTCACTCTTCAGGCGTTGCTGCTGTGAATCGGTGATACGCTGCTACCTGCTTCTGCCTCAGTTTCGTCGGCACCAGTTCTAACGGCTACAAGAACTGATGTGGATAAAAGACAAAACTACATCGGCATCGAGGCTTTCCCATTTTCAAGACATGGCTTTGTGATGTCACCTGGAAATCAAGCTATAAAGCATGCACAGTTATAGACCTTCTTCATAGGGCGCGGCGAAATGGCCGAGTGCGGGCCGCTCATCATGCGTTTTGCTTTCACTCTTCAGGCGTTGCTGCTGTGAATCGGTGATGCGCTGCTACCTGCTTCTGCCTCAGTTTCGTCGGCACCAGTTGTAACGGCTACAAGAACTGATGTGGATAAAGGACAAAACTACATCGGCATCGAGGCTTTCCCATTTTCAAGACATGGCTTTGTGATGTCACCTGGAAATCTCGCTATAAAGCATGCACAGTTATAGACCTTCATTGGGCGCGGCGAAATGGCCGAGTGCGGGCCGCTCATCATGCGTTTTGCTTTCACTCTTCAGGCGTTCCTGCTGTGAATCGGTGATGCACTGCTACCTGCTTCTGCCTCAGTTTCGTCGGCACCAGTTCTAACAGCTACAAGAACTGATGTGGATAAAGGACAAAACTACATCGTCATCGAGGCTTTCCCATTTTCAAGACATGGCTTTGTGATGTCACCTGGAAATCTCGCTATAAAGCATGCACAGTTATAGACCTTCTTCATTGGGCGCGGCGAAATGGCCGAGTGCGGGCCGCTCATCATGCGTTTTGCTTTCACTCTTCAGGCGTTGCTGCTGTGAATCGATGATGCGCTGCTACCTGCTTCTGCCTCAGTTTCGTCGGCACCAGTTCTAACGGCTACAAGAACTGATGTGGATAAAGGACAAAACTACATCGGCATCGAGGCTTTCCCATTTTCAAGACATGGCTTTGTGACGTCACCTGGAAATCTCGCTATAAAGCATGCACAGTTATAGACCTTCTTCATTGGGCGCGGCGAAATGGCCGAGTGCGGGCCGCTCATCATGCGTTTTGCTTTCACTCTTCAGGCGTTGCTGCTTTGAATCGATGATGCGCTGCTACCTGCTTCTGCCTCAGTTTCGTCGGCACCAGTTCTAACGGCTACAAGAACTGATGTGGATAAAGGACAAAACTACATCGGCATCGAGGCTTTCTCATTTTCAAGACATGGCTTTGTGATGTCACCTGGAAATCTCGCTATAAAGCATGCACAGTTATAGACCTTCTTCATTGGGCGCGGCGAAATGGCGGAGTGCGGGCCGCTCATCATGCGTTTTGCTTTCAGTCTTCAGGCGTTGCTGCTGTGAATCGGTGATGCGCTGCTACCTGCTTCTGCCTCAGTTTCGTCGGCACCAGTTCTAACGGCTACAAGAACTGATGTGGATAAAGGACAAAACTACATCGGCATCGATGCTTTCCCATTTTCAAGACATGGCTTTGTGATGTCACCTGGAAATCTCGCTATAAAGCATGCACAGTTATAGACCTTCATTGGGCGCGGCGAAATGGCCGAGTGCGGGCCGCTCATCATGCGTTTTGCTTTCACACTTCAGGCGTTGCTGCTGTGAATCGGTGATGCACTGCTACCTGCTTCTGCCTAAGTTTCGTCGGCACCAGTTCTAACAGCTACAAGAACTGATGTGGATAAAGGACAAAACTACATCGTCATCGAGGCTTTCCCATTTTCAAGACATGGCTTTGTGATGTCACCTGGAAATCTCGCTATAAAGCATGCACAGTTATAGACCTTCTGCATTGGGCGTGGCGAAACGGCCGAGTGCGGGCCGCTCATCATGCGTTTTGCTTTCACTCTTCAGGCGTTGCTGCTGTGAATCGGTGATGCGCTGCTACCTGCTTCTGCCTCAGTTTCGTCAGCACCAGTTCTAACGGCTACAAGAACTGATGTGGATAAAGGACAAAACTACATCGGCATCGAGGCTTTCCCATTTTCAAGACATGGCTTTGTGATGTCACCTGGAAATCTCGCTATAAAGCATGCACAGTTATAGACCTTCTTCATTGGGCGCGGCGAAATGGCCGAGTGCGGGCCGCTCATCATGCGTTTTGCTTTCACTCTTCAGGCGTTGCTGCTGTGAATCGATGATGCGCTGCTACCTGCTTCTGCCTCAGTTTCGTCGGCACCAGTTCTAACGGCTACAAGAACTGATGTGGATAAAGGACAAAAGTACATCGGCATCGAGGCTTTCCCATTTTCAAGACATGGCTTTGTGATGTCACCTGGAAATCTCGCTATAAAGCATGCACAGTTATAGACCTTCTTCATTGGGCGCGGCGAAATGGCCGAGTGCGGGCCGCTCATCATGCGTTTTGCTTTCACTCTTCAGGCGTTGCTGCTGTGAATCGGTGATGCGCTGCTACCTGCTTCTGCCTCAGTTTCGTCGGCACCAGTTCTAGCGGCTACAAGAACTGATGTGGATAAAGGACAAAACTACATCGTCATCGAGGCTTTCCCATTTTCAAGACATGGCTTTGTGATGTCACCTGGAAATCTCGCTATAAAGCATGCACAGTTATAGACCTTCTTCATTCGGCGCGGCGAAATGGCCGAGTGCGGGCCGCTCATCATGCGTTTTGCTTTCACTCTTCAGGCGTTGCTGCTGTGAATCGGTGATGCGCTGCTACCTGCTTCTGCCTCAGTTTCGTCGGCACCAGTTCTAACGGCTACAAGAACTGATGTGGATAAAGGACAAAACTACATCGGCATCGAGACTTTCCCATTTTCAAGACATGGCTTTGTGATGTCACCTGGAAATCTCGCTATAAAGCATGCACAGTTATAGACCTTCTTCATTGGGCGCGGCGAAATGGCCGAGTGCGGGCCGCTCATCATGCGTTTTGCTTTCACTCTTCAGGCGTTGCTGCTGTGAATCGGTGATGCGCTGCTACCTGCTTCTGCCTCAGTTTCGTCGGCACCAGTTCTAACGGCTACAAGAACTGATGTGGATAAAGGACAAAACTACATCGTCATCGAGGCTTTCCCATTTTCAAGACATGGCTTTTGTGATGTCACCTGGAAATCTCGCTATAAAGCATGCACAGTTATAGACCTTCTTCATTGGGCGCGGCGAAATGGCCGAGTGCGGGCCGCTCATCATGCGTTTTGCTTTCACTCTTCAGGCGTTGCTGCTGTGAATCGGTGATGCGCTGCTACCTGCTTCTGCCTCAGTTTCGTCGGCACCAGTTCTAACGGCTACAAGAAGTGATGTGGATAAAGGACAAAACTACATCGTCATCGAGGCTTTCCCATTTTCAAGACATGGCTTTGTGATGTCACCTGGAAATCTCGATATAAAGCATGCACAGTTATAGACCTTCTTGATTGGGCGCGGCGAAATGGCCGAGTGCGGGCCGCTCATCATGCGTTTTGCTTTCACTCTTCAGGCGTTGCTGCTGTGAATCGGTGATGCGCTGCTACCTGCTTCTGCCTCAGTTTCGTCGGCACCAGTTCTAACGGCTACAAGAACTGATGTGGATAAAGGACAAAACTACATCGGCATCGAGGCTTTCCCATTTTCAAGACATGGCTTTGTGATGTCACCTGGAAATCTCGCTATAAAGCATGCACAGGTATAGACCTTCATTGGGCGCGGCGAAATGGCCGAGTGCAGGCCGCTCATCATGCGTTTTGCTTTCACTCTTCAGGCGTTGCTGCTGTGAATCGGTGATGCACTGCTACCTGCTTCTGCCTCAGTTTCGTCGGCACCAGTTCTAACAGCTACAAGAACTGATGTGGATAAAGGACAAAACTACATCGTCATCGAGGCTTTCCCATTTTCAAGACATGGCTTTGTGATGTCACCTGGAAATCTCGCTATAAAGCATGCACAGTTATAGACCTTCTTCATTGGGCGTGGCGAAATGGCCGGGTGCGGGCCGCTCATCATGCGTTTTGCTTTCACTCTTCAGGCGTTGCTGCTGTGAATCGGTGATGCGCTGCTACCTGCTTCTGCCTCAGTTTCGTCGGCACCAGTTCTAATGGCTACAAGAACTGATGTGGATAAAGGACAAAACTACATCGCCATCGAGGCTTTCCCATTTCCAAGACATGGGTTTGTGATGTCACCTGGAAATCTCGCTATAAAGCATGCACAGTTATAGACCTTCTTCATTGGGCGCGGCGAAATGGCCGAGTGCGGGCCGCTCATCATGCGTTTTGCTTTCACTCTTCAGGCGTTGCTGCTGTGAATCGATGATGCGCTGCTACCTGCTTCTGCCTCAGTTTAGTCGGCACCAGTTCTAACGGCTACAAGAACTGATGTGGATAAAGGACAAAACTACATCGGCATCGAGGCTTTCCCATTTTCAAGACATGGCTTTGTGATGTCACCTGGAAATCTCGCTATAAAGCATGCACAGTTATAGACCTTCTTCATTGGGCGCGGCGAAATGGCCGAGTGCGGGCCGCTCATCATGCGTTTTGCTTTCACTCTTCAGGCGTTGCTGCTGTGAATCGGTGATACGCTGCTACCTGCTTCTGCCTCAGTTTCGTCGGCACCAGTTCTAACGGCTACAAGAACTGATGTGGATAAAAGACAAAACTACATCGGCATCGAGGCTTTCCCATTTTCAAGACATGGCTTTGTGATGTCACCTGGAAATCAAGCTATAAAGCATGCACAGTTATAGACCTTCTTCATAGGGCGCGGCGAAATGGCCGAGTGCGGGCCGCTCATCATGCGTTTTGCTTTCACTCTTCAGGCGTTGCTGCTGTGAATCGGTGATGCGCTGCTACCTGCTTCTGCCTCAGTTTCGTCGGCACCAGTTCTAACGGCTACAAGAACTGATGTGGATAAAGGACAAAACTACATCGTCATCGAGGCTTTCCCATTTTCAAGACATGGCTTTTGTGATGTCACCTGGAAATCTCGCTATAAAGCATGCACAGTTATAGACCTTCTTCATTGGGCGCGGCGAAATGGCCGAGTGCGGGCCGCTCATCATGCGTTTTGCTTTCACTCTTCAGGCGTTGCTGCTGTGAATCGGTGATGCGCTGCTACCTGCTTCTGCCTCAGTTTCGTCGGCACCAGTTCTAACGGCTACAAGAAGTGATGTGGATAAAGGACAAAACTACATCGTCATCGAGGCTTTCCCATTTTCAAGACATGGCTTTGTGATGTCACCTGGAAATCTCGATATAAAGCATGCACAGTTATAGACCTTCTTCATTGGGCGCGGCGAAATGGCCGAGTGCGGGCCGCTCATCATGCGTTTTGCTTTCACTCTTCAGGCGTTGCTGCTGTGAATCGATGATGCGCTGCTACCTGCTTCTGCCTCAGTTTCGTCGGCACCAGTTCTAACGGCTACAAGAACTGATGTGGATAAAGGACAAAACTACATCGGCATCGAGGCTTTCCCATTTTCAAGACATGGCTTTGTGACGTCACCTGGAAATCTCGCTATAAAGCATGCACAGTTATAGACCTTCTTCATTGGGCGCGGCGAAATGGCCGAGTGCGGGCCGCTCATCATGCGTTTTGCTTTCACTCTTCAGGCGTTGCTGCTGTGAATCGGTGATGCGCTGCTACCTGCTTCTGCCTCAGTTTCGTCGGCACCAGTTCTAACGGCTACAAGAACTGATGTGGATAAAGGACAAAACTACATCGTCATCGAGGCTTTCCCATTTTCAAGACATGGCTTTGTGATGTCACCTGGAAATCTCGCTATAAAGCATGGACAGTTATAGACCTTCTTCATTGGGCGCGGCGAAATGGCCGAGTGCGGGCCGCTCATCATGCGTTTTGCTTTCACTCTTCAGGCGTTGCTGCTTTGAATCGATGATGCGCTGCTACCTGCTTCTGCCTCAGTTTCGTCGGCACCAGTTCTAACGGCTACAAGAACTGATGTGGATAAAGGACAAAACTACATCGGCATCGAGGCTTTCTCATTTTCAAGACATGGCTTTGTGATGTCACCTGGAAATCTCGCTATAAAGCATGCACAGTTATAGACCTTCTTCATTGGGCGCGGCGAAATGGCGGAGTGCGGGCCGCTCATCATGCGTTTTGCTTTCACTCTTCAGGCGTTGCTGCTGTGAATCGGTGATGCGCTGCTACCTGCTTCTGCCTCAGTTTCGTCGGCACCAGTTCTAACGGCTACAAGAACTGATGTGGATAAAGGACAAAACTACATCGGCATCGATGCTTTCCCATTTTCAAGACATGGCTTTGTGATGTCACCTGGAAATCTCGCTATAAAGCATGCACAGTTATAGACCTTCATTGGGCGCTGCGAAATGGCCGAGTGCGGGCCGCTCATCATGCGTTTTGCTTTCACACTTCAGGCGTTGCTGCTGTGAATCGGTGATGCACTGCTACCTGCTTCTGCCTAAGTTTCGTCGGCACCAGTTCTAACAGCTACAAGAACTGATGTGGATAAAGGACAAAACTACATCGTCATCGAGGCTTTCCCATTTTCAAGACATGGCTTTGTGATGTCACCTGGAAATCTCGCTATAAAGCATGCACAGTTATAGACCTTCTGCATTGGGCGTGGCGAAACGGCCGAGTGCGGGCCGCTCATCATGCGTTATGCTTTCACTCTTCAGGCGTTGCTGCTGTGAATCGGTGATGCGCTGCTACCTGCTTCTGCCTCAGTTTCGTCAGCACCAGTTCTAACGGCTACAAGAACTGATGTGGATAAAGGACAAAACTACATCGGCATCGAGGCTTTCCCATTTTCAAGACATGGCTTTGTGATGTCACCTGGAAATCTCGCTATAAAGCATGCACAGTTATAGACCTTCTTCATTGGGCGCGGCGAAATGGCCGAGTGCGGGCCGCTCATCATGCGTTTTGCTTTCACTCTTCAGGCGTTGCTGCTGTGAATCGATGATGCGCTGCTACCTGCTTCTGCCTCAGTTTCGTCGGCACCAGTTCTAACGGCTACAAGAACTGATGTGGATAAAGGACAAAACTACATCGGCATCGAGGCTTTCCAATTTTCAAGACATGGCTTTGTGATGTCACCTGGAAATCTCGCTATAAAGCATGCACAGTTATAGACCTTCTTCATTGGGCGCGGCGAAATGGCCGAGTGCGGGCCGCTCATCATGCGTTTTGCTTTCACTCTTCAGGCGTTGCTGCTGTGAATCGGTGATGCGCTGCTACCTGCTTCTGCCTCAGTTTCGTCGGCACCAGTTCTAACGGCTACAAGAACTGATGTGGATAAAGGACAAAACTACATCGTCATCGAGGCTTTCCCATTTTCAAGACATGGCTTTGTGATGTCACCTGTAAATCTCGCTATAAAGCATGCACAGTTATAGACCTTCTTCATTCGGCGCGGCGAAATGGCCGAGTGCGGGCCGCTCATCATGCGTTTTGCTTTCACTCTTCAGGCGTTGCTGCTGTGAATCGGTGATGCGCTGCTACCTGCTTCTGCCTCAGTTTCGTCGGCACCAGTTCTAACGGCTACAAGAACTGATGTGGATAAAGGACAAAACTACATCGGCATCGAGACTTTCCCATTTTCAAGACATGGCTTTGTGATGTCACCTGGAAATCTCGCTATAAAGCATGCACAGTTATAGACCTTCTTCATTGGGCGCGGCGAAATGGCCGAGTGCGGGCCGCTCATCATGCGTTTTGCTTTCACTCTTCAGGCGTTGCTGCTGTGAATCGGTGATGCGCTGCTACCTGCTTCTGCCTCAGTTTCGTCGGCACCAGTTCTAACGGCTACAAGAACTGATGTGGATAAAGGACAAAACTACATCGTCATCGAGGCTTTCCCATTTTCAAGACATGGCTTTTGTGATGTCACCTGGAAATCTCGCTATAAAGCATGCACAGTTATAGACCTTCTTCATTGGGCGCGGCGAAATGGCCGAGTGCGGGCCGCTCATCATGCGTTTTGCTTTCACTCTTCAGGCGTTGCTGCTGTGAATCGGTGATGCGCTGCTACCTGCTTCTGCCTCAGTTTCGTCGGCACCAGTTCTAACGGCTACAAGAAGTGATGTGGATAAAGGACAAAACTACATCGTCATCGAGGCTTTCCCATTTTCAAGACATGGCTTTGTGATGTCACCTGGAAATCTCGATATAAAGCATGCACAGTTATAGACCTTCTTGATTGGGCGCGGCCAAATGGCCGAGTGCGGGCCGCTCATCATGCGTTTTGCTTTCACTCTTCAGGCGTTGCTGCTGTGAATCGGTGATGCGCTGCTACCTGCTTCTGCCTCAGTTTCGTCGGCACCAGTTCTAACGGCTACAAGAACTGATGTGGATAAAGGACAAAACTACATCGGCATCGAGGCTTTCCCATTTTCAAGACATGGCTTTGTGATGTCACCTGGAAATCTCGCTATAAAGCATGCACAGGTATAGACCTTCATTGGGCGCGGCGAAATGGCCGAGTGCAGGCCGCTCATCATGCGTTTTGCTTTCACTCTTCAGGCGTTGCTGCTGTGAATCGGTGATGCACTGCTACCTGCTTCTGCCTCAGTTTCGTCGGCACCAGTTCTAACAGCTACAAGAACTGATGTGGATAAAGGACAAAACTACATCGTCATCGAGGCTTTCCCATTTTCAAGACATGGCTTTGTGATGTCACCTGGAAATCTCGCTATAAAGCATGCACAGTTATAGACCTTCTTCATTGGGCGTGGCGAAATGGCCGGGTGCGGGCCGCTCATCATGCGTTTTGCTTTCACTCTTCAGGCGTTGCTGCTGTGAATCGGTGATGCGCTGCTACCTGCTTCTGCCTCAGTTTCGTCGGCACCAGTTCTAATGGCTACAAGAACTGATGTGGATAAAGGACAAAACTACATCGCCATCGAGGCTTTCCCATTTCCAAGACATGGGTTTGTGATGTCACCTGGAAATCTCGCTATAAAGCATGCACAGTTATAGACCTTCTTCATTGGGCGCGGCGAAATGGCCGAGTGCGGGCCGGTCATCATGCGTTTTGCTTTCACTCTTCAGGCGTTGCTGCTGTGAATCGATGATGCGCTGCTACCTGCTTCTGCCTCAGTTTCGTCGGCACCAGTTCTAACGGCTACAAGAACTGATGTGGATAAAGGACAAAACTACATCGGCATCGAGGCTTTCCCATCTTCAAGACATGCCTTTGTGATGTCACCTGGAAATCTCGCTATAAAGCATGCACAGTTATAGACCTTCTTCATTGGGCGTGGCGAAATGGCCGAGTGCGGGCCGCTCATCATGCGTTTTGCTTTCACTCTTCAGGCGTTGCTGCTGTGAATCGGTGATGCACTGCTACCTGCTTCTGCCTCAGTTTCGTAGGCACCAGTTCTAACAGCTACAAGAACTGATGTGGATAAAGGACAAAACTACATCGTCATCGAGGCTTTCCCATTTTCAAGACATGGCTTTGTGATGTCACCTGGAAATCTCGCTATAAAGCATGCACAGTTATAGACCTTCTTCATTGGGCGTGGCGAAATAGCCGGGTGCGGGCCGCTCATCATGCGTTTTGCTTTCACTCTTCAGGCGTTGCTGCTGTGAATCGGTGATGCGCTGCTACCTGCTTCTGCCTCAGTTTCGTCGGCACCAGTTCTAACGGCTACAAGAACTGATGTGGATAAAGGACAAAACTACATCGCCATCGAGGCTTTTCCATTTCCAAGACATGGGTTTGTGATGTCACCTGGAAATCTCGCTATAAAGCATGCACAGTTATAGACCTTCTTCATTGGGCGCGGCGAAATGGCCGAGTGCGGGCCGCTCATCATGCGTTTTGCTTTCACTCTTCAGGCGTTGCTGCTGTGAATCGATGATGCGCTGCTACCTGCTTCTGCCTCAGTTTCGTCGGCACCAGTTCTAACGGCTACAAGAACTGATGTGGATAAAGAACAAAACTACATCGGCATCGAGGCTTTCCCATTTTCAAGACATGCCTTTGTGATGTCACCTGGAAATCTCGCTATAAAGCATGCACAGTTATAGACTTTCATTGGGCGCGGCGAAATGGCCGAGTGCGGGCCGCTCATCATGCGTTTTGCTTTCACTCTTCAGGCGTTGCTGCTGTGAATCGGTGATGCGCTGCTACCTGCTTCTGCCTCAGTTTCGTCGGCACCAGTTCTAACGGCTACAAGAACTGATGTGGATAAAGGACAAAACTACATCGGCATCGAGGCTTTCCCATTTTCAAGACATGGCTTTGTGATGTCACCTGGAAATCTCGGTATAAAGCATGCACAGTTATAGACCTTCTTCATTGGGCGCGGCTAAATGGCTGAGTGCGGGCCGCTCATCATGCGTTTTGCTTTCACTCTTCAGGCGTTGCTGCTGTGAATCGGTGATGCGCTGCTACCTGCTTCTGCCTCAGTTTCGTCGGCACCAGTTCTAACGGCTACAAGAACTGATGTGGATAAAGGACAAAACTACATCGGCATCGAGGCTTTCCCATTTTCAAAACATGGCTTTGTGATGTCACCTGGAAATCTCGCTATAAAGCATGCACAGTTATAGACCTTCATTGGGCGCGGCGAAATGGCCGAGTGCGGGCCCCCGCTCATCATGCGTTTTGCTTTCACTCTTCAGGCGTTGCTGCTGTGAATCGGTGATGCACTGCTACCTGCTTCTGCCTCAGTTTCGTCGGCACCAGTTCTAACAGCTACAAGAACTGATGTGGATGAAGCACAAAACTACATCGTCATCGAGGCTTTCCCATCTTCAAGACATGGCTTTGTGATGTCACCTGGAAATCTCGCTATAAAGCATGCACAGTTATAGACCTTCTTCATTGGGCGTGGCGAAATGGCCGAGTGCGGGCCGCTCATCATGCGTTTTGCTTTCACTCTTCAGGCGTTGCTGCTGTGAATCGGTGATGCGCTGCTACCTGCTTCTGCCTCAGTTTCGTCGGCACCAGTTCTAACGGCTACAAGAACTGATGTGGATAAAGGACAAAACTACATCGCCATCGAGGCTTTCCCATTTTCAAGACATGGCTTTGTGATGGCACCTGGAAATCTCGCTATAAAGCATGCACAGTTATAGACCTTCTTCATTGGGCGCGGCGAAATGGCCGAGTGCGGGCCGCTCATCATGCGATTTGCTTTCACTCTTCAGGCGTTGCTGCTGTGAATCGATGATGCGCTGCTACCTGCTTCTGCCTCAGTTTCGTCGGCACCAGTTCTAACGGCCACAAGAACTGATGTGGATAAAGGACAAAACTACATCGGCATCGAGGCTTTCCCATTTTCAAGACATGGCTTTGTGATGTCACCTGGAAATCTCGCTATAAAGCATGCACAGTTATAGACCTTCTTCATTGGGCGCGGGGAAATGGCCGAGTGCGGGCCGCTCATCATGCGTTTTGCTTTCACTCTTCAGGCGTTGCTGCTGTGAATCGGTGATGCGCTGCTTCCTGCTTCTGCCTCAGTTTCGTCGGCACCAGTTCTAACGGCTACAAGAATTGATGTGGATAAAGGACAAAACTACATCGTCATCGAGGCTTTCCCATTTTCAAGGCATGGCTTTGTGATGTCACCTGGAAATCTCGCTATAAAGCATGCACAGTTACAGACCTTCTTCATTGGGCGCGGCGAAATGGCCGAGCGCGGGCGGCTCATCATGCGTTTTGCTTTCACTCTTCAGGCGTTGCTGCTGTGAATCGGTGATGCGCTGCTACCTGCTTCTGCCTCAGTTTCGTCGGCACCAGTTCTAACGGCTACAAGAACTGATGTGGATAAAGGACAAAACTACATCGGCATCGAGGCTTTCCCATTTTCAAGACATGGCTTTGTGATGTCACCTGGAAATCTCGCTATAAAGCATGCACAGTTATAGACCTTCTTCATTGGGCACGGCGAAATGGCCGAGTGCGGGCCGCTCATCATGCGTTTTGCTTTCACTCTTCAGGCGTTGCTGCTGTGAATCGGTGATGCGCTGCTACCTGCTTCTGCCTCAGTTTCGTCGGCACCAGTTCTAACGGCTACAAGAACTGATGTGGATAAAGGACAAAACTACATCGTCAGCGAGGCTTTCCCATTTTCAAGACATGGCTTTGTGATGTCACCTGGAAATCTCGCTATAAAGCATGCACAGTTATAGACTTTCTTCATTGGGCGCGGCGAAATGGCCGAGTGCGGGCCGCTCATCATGCGTTTTGCTTTCACTCTTCAGGCGTTGCTGCTGTGAATCGGTGATGCGCTGCTACCTGCTTCTGTTTCAGTTTCGTCGGCACCAGTTCTAACGGCTACAAGAACTGATGTGGATAAAGGACAAAACTACATCGGCATCGAGGCTTTCCCATTTTCAAGACATGGCTTTGTGATGTCACCTGGAAATCTCGCTATAAGGCATGCACAGTTATAGACCTTCATTGGGCGCGGCGAAATGGCCGAGTGCGGGCCGCTCATCATGCGTTTTGCTTTCACTCTTCAGGCGTTGCTGCTGTGAATCGGTGATGCACTGCTACCTGGTTCTGCCTCAGTTTCGTCGGCACCAGTTCTAACAGCTACAAGAACTGATGTGGATGAAGCACAAAACTACATCGTCATCGAGGCTTTCCCATCTTCAAGACATGGCTTTGTGATGTCACCTGGAAATCTCGCTATAAAGCATGCACAGTTATAGACCTTCTTCATTGGGCGTGGCGAAATGGCCGAGTGCGGGCCGCTCATCATGCGTTTTGCTTTCACTCTTCAGGCGTTGCTGCTGTGAATCGGTGATGCGCTGCTACCTGCTTCTGCCTCAGTTTCGTCGGCACCAGTTCTAACGGCTACAAGAACTGATGTGGATAAAGGACAAAACTACATCGCCATCGAGGCTTTCCCATTTTCAAGACATGGCTTTGTGATGTCACCTGGAAATCTCGCTATAAAGCATGCACAGTTATAGACCTTCTTCATTGGGCGCGGCGAAATGGCCGAGTGCGGGCCGCTCATCATGCGATTTGCTTTCACTCTTCAGGCGTGTCTGCTGTGAATCGATGATGCGCTGCTACCTGCTTCTGCCTCAGTTTCGTCGGCACCAGTTCTAACGGCTACAAGAACTGATGTGGATAAAGGACAAAACTACATCGGCATCGAGGCTTTCCCATTTTCAAGACATGGCTTTGTGATGTCACCTGGAAATCTCGCTATAAAGCATGCACAGTTATAGACCTTCATTGGGCGCGGCGAAATGGCCGAGTGCGGGCCGCTCATCATGCGTTTTGCTTTCAATCTTCAGGCGTTGCTGCTGTGAATCGGTGATGCGCTGCTTCCTGCTTCTGCCTCAGTTTCGTCGGCACCAGTTCTAACAGCTACAAGAACTGATGTGGATGAAGCACAAAACTACATCGTCATCGAGGCTTTCCCATCTTCAAGACATGGCTTTGTGATGTCACCTGGAAATCTCGCTATAAAGCATGCACAGTTATAGACCTTCTTCATTGGGCGCGGCGAAATGGCCGAGTGCGGGCCGCTCATCATGCGTTTTGCTTTCACTCTTCAGGCGTTGCTGCTGTGAATCGGTGATGCACTGCTACCTGCTTCTGCCTCAGTTTCGTCGGCACCAGTTCTAACGGCTACAAGAACTGATGTGGATAAAGGACAAAACTACATCGCCATCGAGGCTTTCCCATTTTCAAGACATGGCTTTGTGATGTCACCTGGAAATCTCGCTATAAAGCATGCACAGTTATAGACCTTCTTCATTGGGCGCGGCGAAATGGCCGAGTGCGGGCCGCTCATCATGCGTTTTGCTTTCACTCTTCAGGCGTTGCTGCTGTGAATCGGTGATGCACTGCTACCTGCTTCTGCCTCAGTTTCGTCGGCACCAGTTCTAACGGCTACAAGAACTGATGTGGATAAAGGACAAAACTACATCGCCATCGAGGCTTTCCCATTTTCAAGACATGGCTTTGTGATGTCACCTGGAAATCTCGCTATAAAGCATGCACAGTTATAGACCTTCTTCATTGGGCGCGGCGAAATGGCCGAGTGCGGGCCGCTCATCATGCGTTTTGCTTTCACTCTTCAGGCGTTGCTGCTGTGAATCGGTGATGCACTGCTACCTGCTTCTGCCTCAGTTTCGTCGGCACCAGTTCTAACAGCTACAAGAGCTGATGTGGATGAAGCACAAAACTACATCGTCATCGAGGCTTTCCCATCTTCAAGACATGGCTTTGTGATGTCACCTGGAAATCTCGCTATAAAGCATGCACAGTTATAGACCTTCTTCATTGGGCGTGGCGAAATGGCCGAGTGCGGGCCGCTCATCATGCGTTTTGCTTTCACTCTTCAGGCGTTGCTGCTGTGAATCGGTGATGCGCTCCTACCTGCTTCTGCCTCAGTTTCGTCGGCACCAGTTCTAACGGCTACAAGAACTGATGTGGATAAAGGACAAAACTACATCGGCATCGAGGCTTTCCCATTTTCAAGACATGGCTTTGTGATGTCACCTGGAAATCTCGCTATCAAGCATGCACAGTTATAGACCTTCTTAATTGGGCGCGGCGAAATGGCCGAGTGCGGGCCGCTCATCATGCGTTTTGCTTTCACTCTTCAGGCGTTGCTGCTGTGAATCGATGATGCGCTGCTACCTGCTTCTGCCTCAGTTTCGTCGGCACCAGTTCTAACGGCTACAAGAACTGATGTGGATAAAGGACAAAAATACATCGGCATCGAGGCTTTCCCATTTTCAAGACATGGCTTTGTGATGTCACCTGGAAATCTCGCTATAAAGCATGCACAGTTATAGACCTTCTTCATTGGGCGCGGCGAAATGGCCGAGTTCGGGCCGCTCATCATGCGTTTTGCTTTCACTCTTCAGGCGTTGCTGCTGTGAATCGGTGATGCGCTGCTACCTGCTTCTGCCTCAGTTTCGTCGGCACCAGTTCTAACGGCTACAAGAACTGATGTGGATAAAGGACAAAACTACATCGTCATCGAGGCTTTCCCATTTTCAAGACATGGCTTTGTGATGTCACCTGGAAATCTCGCTATAAAGCATGCACAGTTATAGATCTTCTTCATTGGGCGCGGCGAAATGGCCGAGTGCGGGCCGCTCATCATGCGTTTTGCTTTCACTCTTCAGGCGTTGCTGCTGTGAATCGGTGATGCGCTGCTACCTGCTTTTGCCTCAGTTTCGTCGGCACCAGTTCTAACGGCTACAAGAACTGATGTGGATAAAGGACAAAACTACATCGTCATCGAGGCTTTCCCATTTTGAAGACACAGCTTTGTGATGTCACCTGGAAATCTCGCTATAAAGCATGCACAGTTATAGACCTTCTTCATTGGGCGCGGCGAAATGGCCGAGTGCGGGCCGCTCATCATGCGTTTTGCTTTCACTCTTCAGGCGTTGCTGCTGTGAATCGGTGATGCGCTGCTACCTGCTTCTGCCTCAGTTTCGTCGGCACCAGTTCTAACGGCTACAAGAACTGATGTGGATAAAGGACAAAACTACATCGGCATCGAGGCTTTCCCATTTTCAAAACATGGCTTTGTGATGTCACCTGGAAATCTCGCTATAAAGCATGCACAGTTATAGACCTTCATTGGGCGCGGCGAAATGGCCGAGTGCGGGCCGCTCATCATGCGTTTTGCTTTCACTCTTCAGGCGTTGCTGCTGTGAATCGGTGATGCACTGCTACCTGCTTCTGCCTCAGTTTCGTCGGCACCAGTTCTAACAGCTACAAGAACTGATGTGGATGAAGCACAAAACTACATCGTCATCGAGGCTTTCCCATCTTCAAGACATGGCTTTGTGATGTCACCTGGAAATCTCGCTATAAAGCATGCACAGTTATAGACCTTCTTCATTGGGCGTGGCGAAATGGCCGAGTGCGGGCCGCTCATCATGCGTTTTGCTTTCACTCTTCTGGCGTTGCTGCTGTGAATCGGTGATGCGCTGCTACCTGCTTCTGCCTCAGTTTCGTCGGCACCAGTTCTAACGGCTACAAGAACTGATGTGGATAAAGGACAAAACTACATCGCCATCGAGGCTTTCCCATTTTCAAGACATGGCTTTGTGATGTCACCTGGAAATCTCGCTATAAAGCATGCACAGTTATAGACCTTCTTCATTGGGCGCGGCGAAATGGCCGAGTGCGGGCCGCTCATCATGCGATTTGCTTTCACTCTTCAGGCGTTGCTGCTGTGAATCGATGATGCGCTGCTACCTGCTTCTGCCTCAGTTTCGTCGGCACCAGTTCTAACGGCTACAAGAACTGATGTGGATAAAGGACAAAACTACATCGGCATCGAGGCTTTCCCATTTTCAAGACATGGCTTTGTGATGTCACCTGGAAATCTCGCTATAAAGCATGCACAGTTATAGACCTTCTTCATTGGGCGCGGCGAAATGGCCGAGTGCGGGCCGCTCATCATGCGTTTTGCTTTCACTCTTCAGGCGTTGCTGCTGTGAATCGGTGATGCGCTGCTTCCTGCTTCTGCCTCAGTTTCGTCGGCACCAGTTCTAACGGCTACAAGAATTGATGTGGATAAAGGACAAAACTACATCGTCATCGAGGCTTTCCCATTTTCAAGGCATGGCTTTGTGATGTCACCTGGAAATCTCGCTATAAAGCATGCACAGTTACAGACCTTCTTCATTGGGCGCGGCGAAATGGCCGAGTGCGGGCCGCTCATCATGCGTTTTGCTTTCACTCTTCAGGCGTTGCTGCTGTGAATCGGTGATGCGCTGCTACCTGCTTCTGCCTCAGTTTCGTCGGCACCAGTTCTAACGGCTACAAGAACTGATGTGGATAAAGGACAAAAGTACATCGGCATCGAGGCTTTCCCATTTTCAAGACATGGCTTTGTGATGTCACCTGGAAATCTCGCTATAAAGCATGCACAGTTATAGACCTTCTTCATTGGGCGCGGCGAAATGGCCGTGCGCGGGCCGCTCATCATGCGTTTTGCTTTCACTCTTCAGGCGTTGCTGCTGTGAATCGGTGATGCGCTGCTACCTGCTTCTGCCTCAGTTTCGTCGGCACCAGTTCTAACGGCTACAAGAACTGATGTGGATAAAGGAGAAAACTACATCGGCATCGAGGCTTTCCCATTTTCAAGACATGGCTTTGTGATGTCACCTGGAAATCTCGCTATAAAGCATGCACAGTTATAGACCTTCTTCATTGGGCGCGGCGAAATGGCCGAGTGCGGGCCGCTCATCATGCGTTTTGCTTTCACTCTTAAGGCGTTGCTGCTGTGAATCGGTGATGCGCTGCTACCTGCTTCTGCCTCAGTTTCGTCGGCACCAGTTCTAACGGCTACAAGAACTGATGTGGATAAAGGACAAAACTACATCGTCATCGAGGCTTTCCCATTTTCAAGACATGGCTTTGTGATGTCACCTGGAAATCTCGCTATAAAGCATGCACAGTTATAGACCTTCTTCATTGGGCGCGGCGAAATGGCCGAGTGCGGGCCGCTCATCATGCGTTTTGCTTTCACTCTTCAGGCGTTGCTGCTGTGAATCGGTGATGCGCTGCTACCTGCTTCTGCCTCAGTTTCGTCGGCACCAGTTCTAACGGCTACAAGAACTGATGTGGATAAAGGACAAAACTACATCGTCATCGAGGCTTTCCCATTTTCAAGACATGGCTTTGTGATGTCACCTGGAAATCTCGCTATAAAGCATGCACAGTTATAGACTTTCTTCATTGGGCGCGGCGAAATGGCCGAGTGCGGGCCGCTCATCATGCGTTTTGCTTTCACTCTTCAGGCGTTGCTGCTGTGAATCGGTGATGCGCTGCTACCTGCTTCTGTTTCAGTTTCGTCGGCACCAGTTCTAACGGCTACAAGAACTGATGTGGATAAAGGACAAAACTACATCGTCATCGAGGCTTTCCCATCTTCAAGACATGGCTTTGTGATGTCACCTGGAAATCTCGCTATAAAGCATGCACAGTTATAGACCTTCTTCATTGGGCGCGGCGAAATGGCCGAGTGCGGGCCGCTCATCATGCGTTTTGCTTTCACTCTTCAGGCGTTGCTGCTGTGAATCGGTGATGCACTGCTACCTGCTTCTGCCTCAGTTTCGTCGGCACCAGTTCTAACGGCTACAAGAACTGATGTGGATAAAGGACAAAACTACATCGCCATCGAGGCTTTCCCATTTTCAAGACATGGCTTTGTGATGTCACCTGGAAATCTCGCTATAAAGCATGCACAGTTATAGACCTTCTTCATTGGGCGCGGCGAAATGGCCGAGTGCGGGCCGCTCATCATGCGTTTTGCTTTCACTCTTCAGGCGTTGCTGCTGTGAATCGGTGATGCACTGCTACCTGCTTCTGCCTCAGTTTCGTCGGCACCAGTTCTAACGGCTACAAGAACTGATGTGGATAAAGGACAAAACTACATCGCCATCGAGGCTTTCCCATTTTCAAGACATGGCTTTGTGATGTCACCTGGAAATCTCGCTATAAAGCATGCACAGTTATAGACCTTCTTCATTGGGCGCGGCGAAATGGCCGAGTGCGGGCCGCTCATCATGCGTTTTGCTTTCACTCTTCAGGCGTTGCTGCTGTGAATCGGTGATGCACTGCTACCTGCTTCTGCCTCAGTTTCGTCGGCACCAGTTCTAACAGCTACAAGAGCTGATGTGGATGAAGCACAAAACTACATCGTCATCGAGGCTTTCCCATCTTCAAGACATGGCTTTGTGATGTCACCTGGAAATCTCGCTATAAAGCATGCACAGTTATAGACCTTCTTCATTGGGCGTGGCGAAATGGCCGAGTGCGGGCCGCTCATCATGCGTTTTGCTTTCACTCTTCAGGCGTTGCTGCTGTGAATCGGTGATGCGCTGCTACCTGCTTCTGCCTCAGTTTCGTCGGCACCAGTTCTAACGGCTACAAGAACTGATGTGGATAAAGGCAAAAACTACATCGTCATCGAGGCTTTCCCATTTTCAAGACATGGCTTTGTGATGTCACCTGGAAATCTCGCTATAAAGCATGCACAGTTATAGATCTTCTTCATTGGGCGCGGCGAAATGGCCGAGTGCGGGCCGCTCATCACGCGTTTTGCTTTCACTCTTCAGGCGTTGCTGCTGTGAATCGGTGATGCGCTGCTACCTGCTTTTGCCTCAGTTTCGTCGGCACCAGTTCTAACGGCTACAAGAACTGATGTGGATAAAGGACAAAACTACATCGTCATCGAGGCTTTCCCATTTTGAAGACACAGCTTTGTGATGTCACCTGGAAATCTCGCTATAAAGCATGCACAGTTATAGACCTTCTTCATTGGGCGCGGCGAAATGGCCGAGTGCGGGCCGCTCATCATGCGTTTTGCTTTCACTCTTCAGGCGTTGCTGCTGTGAATCGGTGATGCGCTGCTACCTGCTTCTGCCTCAGTTTCGTCGGCACCAGTTCTAACGGCTACAAGAACTGATGTGGATAAAGGACAAAACTACATCGGCATCGAGGCTTTCCCATTTTCAAAACATGGCTTTGTGATGTCACCTGGAAATCTCGCTATAAAGCATGCACAGTTATAGACCTTCATTGGGCGCGGCGAAATGGCCGAGTGCGGGCCGCTCATCATGCGTTTTGCTTTCACTCTTCAGGCGTTGCTGCTGTGAATCGGTGATGCACTGCTACCTGCTTCTGCCTCAGTTTCGTCGGCACCAGTTCTAACAGCTACAAGAACTGATGTGGATGAAGCACAAAACTACATCGTCATCGAGGCTTTCCCATCTTCAAGACATGGCTTTGTGATGTCACCTGGAAATCTCGCTATAAAGCATGCACAGTTATAGACCTTCTTCATTGGGCGTGGCGAAATGGCCGAGTGCGGGCCGCTCATCATGCGTTTTGCTTTCACTCTTCAGGCGTTGCTGCTGTGAATCGGTGATGCGCTGCTACCTGCTTCTGCCTCAGTTTCGTCGGCACCAGTTCTAACGGCTACAAGAACTGATGTGGATAAAGGACAAAACTACATCGCCATCGAGGCTTTCCCATTTTCAAGACATGGCTTTGTGATGTCACCTGGAAATCTCGCTATAAAGCATGCACAGTTATAGACCTTCTTCATTGGGCGCGGCGAAATGGCCGAGTGCGGGCCGCTCATCATGCGATTTGCTTTCACTCTTCAGGCGTTGCTGCTGTGAATCGATGATGCGCTGCTACCTGCTTCTGCCTCAGTTTCGTCGGCACCAGTTCTAACGGCTACAAGAACTGATGTGGATAAAGGACAAAACTACATCGGCATCGAGGCTTTCCCATTTTCAAGACATGGCTTTGTGATGTCACCTGGAAATCTCGCTATGAAGCATGCACAGTTATAGACCTTCTTCATTGGGCGCGGCGAAATGGCCGAGTGCGGGCCGCTCATCATGCGTTTTGCTTTCACTCTTCAGGCGTTGCTGCTGTGAATCGGTGATGCGCTGCTTCCTGCTTCTGCCTCAGTTTCGTCGGCACCAGTTCTAACGGCTACAAGAATTGATGTGGATAAAGGACAAAACTACATCGTCATCGAGGCTTTCCCATTTTCAAGGCATGGCTTTGTGATGTCACCTGGAAATCTCGCTATAAAGCATGCACAGTTACAGACCTTCTTCATTGGGCGCGGCGAAATGGCCGAGTGCGGGCCGCTCATCATGCGTTTTGCTTTCACTCTTCAGGCGTTGCTGCTGTGAATCGGTGATGCGCTGCTACCTGCTTCTGCCTCAGTTTCGTCGGCACCAGTTCTAACGGCTACAAGAACTGATGTGGATAAAGGACAAAAGTACATCGGCATCGAGGCTTTCCCATTTTCAAGACATGGCTTTGTGATGTCACCTGGAAATCTCGCTATAAAGCATGCACAGTTATAGACCTTCTTCATTATGCGCGGCGAAATGGCCGAGCGCGGGCCGCTCATCATGCGTTTTGCTTTCACTCTTCAGGCGTTGCTGCTGTGAATCGGTGATGCGCTGCTACCTGCTTCTGCCTCAGTTTCGTCGGCACCAGTTCTAACGGCTACAAGAACTGATGTGGATAAAGGACAAAACTACATCGGCATCGAGGCTTTCCCATTTTCAAGACATGGCTTTGTGATGTCACCTGGAAATCTCGCTATAAAGCATGCACAGTTATAGACCTTCTTCATTGGGCGCGGCGAAATGGCCGAGTGCGGGCCGCTCATCATGCGTTTTGCTTTCACTCTTAAGGCGTTGCTGCTGTGAATCGGTGATGCGCTGCTACCTGCTTCTGCCTCAGTTTCGTCGGCACCAGTTCTAACGGCTACAAGAACTGATGTGGATAAAGGACAAAACTACATCGTCATCGAGGCTTTCCCATTTTCAAGACATGGCTTTGTGATGTCACCTGGAAATCTCGCTATAAAGCATGCACAGTTATAGACCTTCTTCATTGGGCGCGGCGAAATGGCCGAGTGCGGGCCGCTCATCATGCGTTTTGCTTTCACTCTTCAGGCGTTGCTGCTGTGAATCGGTGATGCGCTGCTACCTGCTTCTGCCTCAGTTTCGTCGGCACCAGTTCTAACGGCTACAAGAACTGATGAGGATAAAGGACAAAACTACATCGTCATCGAGGCTTTCCCATTTTCAAGACATGGCTTTGCGATGTCACCTGGAAATCTCACTATAAAGCATGCACAGTTATAGACCTTCTTCATTGGGCGCGGCGAAATGGCCGAGTGCGGGCCGCTCATCATGCGTTTTGCTTTCACTCTTCAGGCGTTGCTGCTGTGAATCGGTGATGCGCTGCTACCTGCTTCTGTTTCAGTTTCGTCGGCACCAGTTCTAACGGCTACAAGAACTGATGTGGATAAAGGACAGAACTACATCGGCATCGAGGCTTTCCCATTTTCAAGACATGGCTTTGTGATGTCACCTGGAAATCTCGCTATAAGGCATGCACAGTTATAGACCTTCATTGGGCGCGGCGAAATGGCCGAGTGCGGGCCGCTCATCATGCGTTTTGCTTTCACTCTTCAGGCGTTGCTGCTGTGAATCGGTGATGCACTGCTACCTGGTTCTGCCTCAGTTTCGTCGGCACCAGTTCTAACAGCTACAAGAACTGATGTGGATGAAGCACAAAACTACATCGTCATCGAGGCTTTCCCATCTTCAAGACATGGCTTTGTGATGTCACCTGGAAATCTCGCTATAAAGCATGCACAGTTATAGACCTTCTTCATTGGGCGTGGCGAAATGGCCGAGTGCGGGCCGCTCATCATGCGTTTTGCTTTCACTCTTCAGGCGTTGCTGCTGTGAATCGGTGATGCGCTGCTACCTGCTTCTGCCTCAGTTTCGTTGGCACCAGTTCTAACGGCTACAAGAACTGATGTGGATAAAGGACAAAACTACATCGCCATCGAGGCTTTCCCATTTTCAAGACATGGCTTTGTGATGTCACCTGGAAATCTCGCTATAAAGCATGCACAGTTATAGACCTTCTTCATTGGGCGCGGCGAAATGGCCGAGTGCGGGCCGCTCATCATGCGATTTGCTTTCACTCTTCAGGCGTGTCTGCTGTGAATCGATGATGCGCTGCTACCTGCTTCTGCCTCAGTTTCGTCGGCACCAGTTCTAACGGCTACAAGAACTGATGTGGATAAAGGACAAAACTACATCGGCATCGAGGCTTTCCCATTTTCAAGACATGGCTTTGTGATGTCACCTGGAAATCTCGCTATAAAGGATGCACAGTTATAGACCTCCTTCATTGGGCGCGGCGAAATGGCCGAGTGCGGGCCGCTCATCATGCGTTTTGCTTTCACTCTTCAGGCGTTGCTGCTGTGAATCGGTGATGCGCTGCTTCCTGCTTCTGCCTCAGTTTCGTCGGCACCAGTTCTAACAGCTACAAGAACTGATGTGGATGAAGCACAAAACTACATCGTCATCGAGGCTTTCCCATCTTCAAGACATGGCTTTGTGATGTCACCTGGAAATCTCGCTATAAAGCATGCACAGTTATAGACCTTCTTCATTGGGCGCGGCGAAATGGCCGAGTGCGGGCCGCTCATCATGCGTTTTGCTTTCACTCTTCAGGCGTTGCTGCTGTGAATCGGTGATGCACTGCTACCTGCTTCTGCCTCAGTTTCGTCGGCACCAGTTCTAACGGCTACAAGAACTGATGTGGATAAAGGACAAAACTACATCGCCATCGAGGCTTTCCCATTTTCAAGACATGGCTTTGTGATGTCACCTGGAAATCTCGCTATAAAGCATGCACAGTTATAGACCTTCTTCATTGGGCGCGGCGAAATGGCCGAGTGCGGGCCGCTCATCATGCGTTTTGCTTTCACTCTTCAGGCGTTGCTGCTGTGAATCGGTGATGCACTGCTACCTGCTTCTGCCTCAGTTTCGTCGGCACCAGTTCTAACGGCTACAAGAACTGATGTGGATAAAGGACAAAACTACATCGCCATCGAGGCTTTCCCATTTTCAAGACATGGCTTTGTGATGTCACCTGGAAATCTCGCTATAAAGCATGCACAGTTATAGACCTTCTTCATTGGGCGCGGCGAAATGGCCGAGTGCGGGCCGCTCATCATGCGTTTTGCTTTCACTCTTCAGGCGTTGCTGCTGTGAATCGGTGATGCACTGCTACCTGCTTCTGCCTCAGTTTCGTCGGCACCAGTTCTAACAGCTACAAGAACTGATGTGGATGAAGCACAAAACTACATCGTCATCGAGGCTTTCCCATCTTAAAGACATGGCTTTGTGATGTCACCTGGAAATCTCGCTATAAAGCATGCACAGTTATAGACCTTCTTCATTGGGCGTGGCGGAATGGCCGAGTGCGGGCCGCTCATCATGCGTTTTGCTTTCACTCTTCAGGCGTTGCTGCTGTGAATCGGTGATGCGCTGCTACCTGCTTCTGCCTCAGTTTCGTCGGCACCAGTTCTAACGGCTACAAGAACTGATGTGGATAAAGGACAAAACTACATCGGCATCGAGGCTTTCCCATTTTCAAGACATGGCTTTGTGATGTCACCTGGAAATCTCGCTATCAAGCATGCACAGTTATAGACCTTCTTCATTGGGCGCGGCGAAATGGCCGAGTGCGGGCCGCTCATCATGCGTTTTGCTTTCACTCTTCAGGCGTTGCTGCTGTGAATCGATGATGCGCTGCAACCTGCTTCTGCCTCAGTTTCGTCGGCACCAGTTCTAACGGCTACAAGAACTGATGTGGATAAAGGACAAAACTACATCGGCATCGAGGCTTTCCCATTTTCAAGACATGGCTTTGTGATGTCACCTGGAAATCTCGCTATAAAGCATGCACAGTTATAGACCTTCTTCATTGGGCGCGGCGAAATGGCCGAGTTCGGGCCGCTCATCATGCGTTTTGCTTTCACTCTTCAGGCGTTGCTGCTGTGAATCGGTGATGCGCTGCTACCTGCTTCTGCCTCAGTTTCGTCGGCACCAGTTCTAACGGCTACAAGAACTGATGTGGATAAAGGACAAAACTTCATCGGCATCGAGGCTTTCCCATTTTCAAGACATGGCTTTGTGATGTCACCTGGAAATCTCGCTATAAAGCATGCACAGTTATAGACCTTCTTGATTGGGCGCGGCGAAATGGCCGAGTGCGGGCCGCTCATCATGCGTTTTGCTTTCACTCTTCAGGCGTTGCTGCTGTGAATCGGTGATGCGCTGCTACCTGCTTCTGCCTCAGTTTCGTCGGCACCAGTTCTAACGGCTACAAGAACTGATGTGGATAAAGGACAAAGCTACATCGCCATCGAGGCTTTCCCATTTCCAAGACATGGCTTTGTGATGTCACCTGGAAATCTCGCTATAAAGCATGCACAGTTATAGACCTTCTTCATTGGGCGCGGCGATATGGCCGAGTGCGGGCCGCTCATCATGCGTTTTGCTTTCACTCTTCAGGCGTTGCTGCTGTGAATCGATGATGCGCTGCTACCTGCTTCTGCCTCAGTTTCGTCGGCACCAGTTCTAACGGCTACAAGAACTGATGTGGATAAAGGACAAAACTACATCGGCATCGAGGCTTTCCCATTTTCAAGACATGGCTTTGTGATGTCTCCTGGAAATCTCGCTATAAAGCATGCACAATTATAGACCTTCTTCATTGGGCGCGGCGAAATGACCGAGTGCGGGCCGCTCATCATGCGTTTTGCTTTCACTCTTCAGGCGTTGCTGCTGTGAATCGGTGATGCGCTGCTACCTGCTTCTGCCTCAGTTTCGTCGGCACCAGTTCTAACGGCTACAAGAACTGATGTGGATAAAGGACAAAACTACATCGGCATCGAGGCTTTCCCATTTTCAAGACATGGCTTTGTGATGTCACCTGGAAATCTCGCTATAAAGCATGCACAGTTATAGACCTTCTTCATTGGGCGCGGCGAAATGGCCGAGTGCGGGCCGCTCATCATGCGTTTTGCTTTCACGCTTCAGGCGTTGCTGCTGTGAATCGGTGATGCGCTGCTACCTGCTTCTGCCTCAGTTTCGTCGGCACCAGTTCTAACGGCTACAAGAACTGATGTGGATAAAGGACAAAACTACATCGGCATCGAGGCTTTCCCATTTTCAAGACATGGCTTTGTGATGTCACCTGGAAATCTCGCTATATAGCATGCACAGTTATAGACCTTCATTGGGCGCGGCGAAATGGCCGAGTGCGGGCCGCTCATCATGCGTTTTGCTTTCACTCTTCAGGCGTTGCTGTTGTGAATCGGTGATGCACTGCTACCTGCTTCTGCCTCAGTTTCGTCGGCACCAGTTCTAACAGCTACAAGAACTGATGTGGATAAAGGACAAAACTACATCGTCATCGAGGCTTTCCCATTTTCAAGACATGGCTTTGTGATGTCACCTGGAAATCACGCTATAAAGCATGCACAGTTATAGACCTTCTTCATTGGGCGTGGCGAAATGGCCGAGTGCGGGCCGCACATCATGCGTTTTGCTTTCACTCTTCAGGCGTTGCTGCTGTGAATCGGTGATGCGCTGCTACCTGCTTCTGCCTCAGTTTCGTCGGCACCAGTTCTAACGGCTACAAGAACTGATGTGGATAAAGGACAAAACTACATCGCCATCGAGGCTTTCCCATTTTCAAGACATGGCTTTGTGATGTCACCTGGAAATCTCGCTATAAAGCATGCACAGTTATAGACCTTCTTCATTGGGCGCGGCGAAATGGCCGAGTGCGGGCCGCTCATCATGCGTTTTGCTTTCACTCTTCAGGCGTTGCTGCTGTGAATCGGTGATGCACTGCTACCTGCTTCTGCCTCAGTTTCGTCGGCACCAGTTCTAACAGCTACAAGAACTGATGTGGATAAAGGACAAAACTACATCGCCATCGAGGCTTTCCCATTTTCAAGACATGGCTTTGTGATGTCACCTTGAAATCTCGCTATAAAGCATGCACAGTTATAGACCTTCTTCATTGGGCGGGGCGAAATGGCCGAGTGCGGGCCGCTCATCATGCGTTTTGCTTTCACTCTTCAGGCGTTGCTGCTGTGAATCGATGATGCGCTGATACCTGCTTCTGCCTCAGTTTCGTCGGCACCAGTTCTAACGGCTACAAGAACTGATGTGGATAAAGGACAAAACTACATCGGCATCGAGGCTTTCCCATTTTCAAGACATGGCTTTGTGATGTCACCTGGAAATCTCGCTATAAAGCATACACAGTTATAGACCTTCTTCATTGGGCGCGGCGAAATGGACGAGTGCGGGCCGCTCATCATGCGTTTTGCTTTCACTCTTCAGGCGTTGCTGCTGTGAATCGGTGATGCGCTGCTTCCTGCTTCTGCCTCAGTTTCGTCGGCACCAGTTCTAACGGCTACAAGAATTGATGTGGATAAAGGACAAAACTACATCGTCATCGAGGCTTTCCCATTTTCAAGGCATGGCTTTGTGATGTCACCTGGAAATCTCGCTATAAAGCATGCACAGTTATAGACCTTCTTCATTGGGCGCAGCGAAATGGCCGAGTGCGGGCCGCTCATCATGCGTTTTGCTTTCACTCTTCAGGCGTTGCTGCTGTGAATCGGTGATGCGCTGCTACCTGCTTCTGCCTCAGTTTCGTCGGCACCAGTTCTAACGGCTACAAGAACTGATGTGGATAAAGGACAAAACTACATCGGCATCGAGGCTTTCCCATTTTCAAGACATGGCTTTGTGATGTCACCTGGAAATCTCGCTATAAAGCATGCACAGTTATAGACCTTCTTCATTGGGCGCGGCGAAATGGCCGAGTGCGGGCCGCTCATCATGCGTTTTGCTTTCACTCTTCAGGCGTTGCTGCTGTGAATCGGTGATGCGCTGCTACCTGCTTCTGCCTCAGTTTCGTCGGCACCAGTTCTAACGGCTACAAGAACTGATGTGGATAAAGGACAACACTACATCGTCATCGAGGCTTTCCCATTTTCAAGACATGGCTTTGTGATGTCACCTGGAAATCTCGCTATAAAGCATGCACAGTTATAGATCTTCATTGGGCGCGGCGAAATGGCCGAGTGCGGGCCGCTCATCATGCGTTTTGCTTTCACTCTTCAGGCGTTGCTGCTGTGAATCGGTGATGCGCTGCTACCTGCTTCTGCCTCAGTTTCGTCGGCACCAGTTCTAACGGCTACAAGAACTGATGTGGATAAAGGACAAAACTACATCGGCATCGAGGCTTTCCCATTTTCAAGACATGGCTTTGTGATGTCACCTGGAAATCTCGCTATAAAGCATGCACAGTTATAGACCTTCTTGATTGGGCGCGGCGAAATGGCCGAGTGCGGGCCGCTCATCATGCGTTTTGCTTTCACTCTTCAGGCGTTGCTGCTGTGAATCGGTGATGCGCTGCTACCTGCTTCTGCCTCAGTTTCGTCGGCACCAGTTCTAACGGCTACAAGAACTGATGTGGATAAAGGACAAAACTACATCGCCATCGAGGCTTTCCCATTTCCATTTCCAAGACATGGCTTTGTGATGTCACCTGGAAATCTCGCTATAAAGCATGTACAGTTATAGATCTTCTTCATTGGGCGCGGCGAAATGGCCGAGTGCGGGCCGCTCATCATGCGTTTTGCTTTCACTCTTCAGGCGTTGCTGCTGTGAATCGATGATGCGCTGCTACCTGCTTCTGCCTCAGTTTCGTCGGCACCAGTTCTAACGGCTACAAGAACTGATGTGGATAAAGGACAAAACTACATCGGCATCGAGGCTTTCCCATTTTCAAGACATGGCTTTGTGATGTCTCCTGGAAATCTCGCTATAAAGCATGCACAGTTATAGACCTTCTTCATTGGGCGCGGCGAAATGACCGAGTGCGGGCCGCTCATCATGCGTTTTGCTTTCACTCTTCAGGCGTTGCTGCTGTGAATCGGTGATGCGCTGCTACCTGCTTCTGCCTCAGTTTCGTCGGCACCAGTTCTAATGGCTACAAGAACTGATGTGGATAAAGGACAAAACTACATCGCCATCGAGGCTTTCCCATTTTCAAGACATGGCTTTGTGATGTCACCTGGAAATCTCGCTATAAAGCATGCACAGTTATAGACCTTCTTCATTGGGCGCGGCGAAATGGCCGAGTGCGGGCCGCTCATCATGCGTTTTGCTTTCACTCTTCAGGCGTTGCTGCTGTGAATCGGTGATGCACTGCTACCTGCTTCTGCCTCAGTTTTGTCGGCACCAGTTCTAACAGCTACAAGAACTGATGTGGATAAAGGACAAAACTACATCGCCATCGAGGCTTTCCCATTTTCAAGACATGGCTTTGTGATGTCACCTTGAAATCTCGCTATAAAGCATGCACAGTTATAGACCTTCTTCATTGGGCGCGGCGAAATGGCCGAGTGCGGGCCGCTCATCATGCGTTTTGCTTTCACTCTTCAGGCGTTGCTGCTGTGAATCGATGATGCGCTGCTACCTGCTTCTGCCTCAGTTTCGTCGGCACCAGTTCTAACGGCTACAAGAACTGATGTGGATAAAGGACAAAACTACATCGGCATCGAGGCTTTCCCATTTTCAAGACATGGCTTTGTGATGTCACCTGGAAATCTCGCTATAAAGCATACACAGTTATAGACCTTCTTCATTGGGCGCGGCGAAATGGACGAGTGCGGGCCGCTCATCATGCGTTTTGCTTTCACTCTTCAGGCGTTGCTGCTGTGAATCGGTGATGCGCTGCTTCCTGCTTCTGCCTCAGTTTCGTCGGCACCAGTTCTAACGGCTACAAGAATTGATGTGGATAAAGGACAAAACTACATCGTCATCGAGGCTTTCCCATTTTCAAGGCATGGCTTTGTGATGTCACCTGGAAATCTCGCTATAAAGCATGCACAGTTATAGACCTTCTTCATTGGGCGCAGCGAAATGGCCGAGTGCGGGCCGCTCATCATGCGTTTTGCTTTCACTCTTCAGGCGTTGCTGCTGTGAATCGGTGATGCGCTGCTACCTGCTTCTGCCTCAGTTTCGTCGGCACCAGTTCTAACGGCTACAAGAACTGATGTGGATAAAGGACAAAACTACATCGGCATCGAGGCTTTCCCATTTTCAAGACATGGCTTTGTGATGTCACCTGGAAATCTCGCTATAAAGCATGCACAGTTATAGACCTTCTTCATTGGGCGCGGCGAAATGGCCGAGTGCGGGCCGCTCATCATGCGTTTTGCTTTCACTCTTCAGGCGTTGCTGCTGTGAATCGGTGATGCGCTGCTACCTGCTTCTGCCTCAGTTTCGTCGGCACCAGTTCTAACGGCTACAAGAACTGATGTGGATAAAGGACAACACTACATCGTCATCGAGGCTTTCCCATTTTCAAGACATGGCTTTGTGATGTCACCTGGAAATCTCGCTATAAAGCATGCACAGTTATAGATCTTCTTCATTGGGCGCGGCGAAATGGCCGAGTGCGGGCCGCTCATCATGCGTTTTGCTTTCACTCTTCAGGCGTTGCTGCTGTGAATCGGTGATGCGCTGCTACCTGCTTCTGCCTCAGTTTCGTCGGCACCAGTTCTAACGGCTACAAGAACTGATGTGGATAAAGGACAAAACTACATCGGCATCGAGGCTTTCCCATTTTCAAGACATGGCTTTGTGATGTCACCTGGAAATCTCGCTATAAAGCATGCACAGTTATAGACCTTCTTGATTGGGCGCGGCGAAATGGCCGAGTGCGGGCCGCTCATCATGCGTTTTGCTTTCACTCTTCAGGCGTTGCTGCTGTGAATCGGTGATGCGCTGCTACCTGCTTCTGCCTCAGTTTCGTCGGCACCAGTTCTAACGGCTACAAGAACTGATGTGGATAAAGGACAAAACTACATCGCCATCGAGGCTTTCCCATTTCCATTTCCAAGACATGGCTTTGTGATGTCACCTGGAAATCTCGCTATAAAGCATGTACAGTTATAGATCTTCTTCATTGGGCGCGGCGAAATGGCCGAGTGCGGGCCGCTCATCATGCGTTTTGCTTTCACTCTTCAGGCGTTGCTGCTGTGAATCGATGATGCGCTGCTACCTGCTTCTGCCTCAGTTTCGTCGGCACCAGTTCTAACGGCTACAAGAACTGATGTGGATAAAGGACAAAACTACATCGGCATCGAGGCTTTCCCATTTTCAAGACATGGCTTTGTGATGTCTCCTGGAAATCTCGCTATAAAGCATGCACAGTTATAGACCTTCTTCATTGGGCGCGGCGAAATGACCGAGTGCGGGCCGCTCATCATGCGTTTTGCTTTCACTCTTCAGGCGTTGCTGCTGTGAATCGGTGATGCGCTGCTACCTGCTTCTGCCTCAGTTTCGTCGGCACCAGTTCTAATGGCTACAAGAACTGATGTGGATAAAGGACAAAACTACATCGCCATCGAGGCTTTCCCATTTTCAAGACATGGCTTTGTGATGTCACCTGGAAATCTCGCTATAAAGCATGCACAGTTATAGACCTTCTTCATTGGGCGCGGCGAAATGGCCGAGTGCGGGCCGCTCATCATGCGTTTTGCTTTCACTCTTCAGGCGTTGCTGCTGTGAATCGGTGATGCACTGCTACCTGCTTCTGCCTCAGTTTTGTCGGCACCAGTTCTAACAGCTACAAGAACTGATGTGGATAAAGGACAAAACTACATCGCCATCGAGGCTTTCCCATTTTCAAGACATGGCTTTGTGATGTCACCTTGAAATCTCGCTATAAAGCATGCACAGTTATAGACCTTCTTCATTGGGCGCGGCGAAATGGCCGAGTGCGGGCCGCTCATCATGCGTTTTGCTTTCACTCTTCAGGCGTTGCTGCTGTGAATCGATGATGCGCTGCTACCTGCTTCTGCCTCAGTTTCGTCGGCACCAGTTCTAACGGCTACAAGAACTGATGTGGATAAAGGACAAAACTACATCGGCATCGAGGCTTTCCCATTTTCAAGACATGGCTTTGTGATGTCACCTGGAAATCTCGCTATAAAGCACGCACAGTTATAGACCTTCTTCATTGGGCGCGGCGAAATGGACGAGTGCGGGCCGCTCATCATGCGTTTTGCTTTCACTCTTCAGGCGTTGCTGCTGTGAATCGGTGATGCGCTGCTTCCTGCTTCTGCCTCAGTTTCGTCGGCACCAGTTCTAACGGCTACAAGAATTGATGTGGATAAAGGACAAAACTACATCGTCATCGAGGCTTTCCCATTTTCAAGGCATGGCTTTGTGATGTCACCTGGAAATCTCGCTATAAAGCATGCACAGTTATAGACCTTCTTCATTGGGCGCAGCGAAATGGCCGAGTGCGGGCCGCTCATCATGCGTTTTGCTTTCACTCTTCAGGCGTTGCTGCTGTGAATCGGTGATGCGCTGCTACCTGCTTCTGCCTCAGTTTCGTCGGCACCAGTTCTAACGGCTACAAGAACTGATGTGGATAAAGGACAAAACTACATCGGCATCGAGGCTTTCCCATTTTCAAGACATGGCTTTGTGATGTCACCTGGAAATCTCGCTATAAAGCATGCACAGTTATAGACCTTCTTCATTGGGCGCGGCGAAATGGCCGAGTGCGGGCCGCTCATCATGCGTTTTGCTTTCACTCTTCAGGCGTTGCTGCTGTGAATCGGTGATGCGCTGCTACCTGCTTCTGCCTCAGTTTCGTCGGCACCAGTTCTAACGGCTACAAGAACTGATGTGGATAAAGGACAACACTACATCGTCATCGAGGCTTTCCCATTTTCAAGACATGGCTTTGTGATGTCACCTGGAAATCTCGCTATAAAGCATGCACAGTTATAGATCTTCTTCATTGGGCGCGGCGAAATGGCCGAGTGCGGGCCGCTCATCATGCGTTTTGCTTTCACTCTTCAGGCGTTGCTGCTGTGAATCGGTGATGCGCTGCTACCTGCTTCTGCCTCAGTTTCGTCGGCACCAGTTCTAAAGGCTACAAGAACTGATGTGGATAAAGGACAAAACTACATCGGCATCGAGGCTTTCCCATTTTCAAGACATGGCTTTGTGATGTCACCTGGAAATCTCGCTATAAAGCATGCACAGTTATAGACCTTCTTGATTGGGCGCGGCGAAATGGCCGAGTGCGGGCCGCTCATCATGCGTTTTGCTTTCACTCTTCAGGCGTTGCTGCTGTGAATCGGTGATGCGCTGCTACCTGCTTCTGCCTCAGTTTCGTCGGCACCAGTTCTAACGGCTACAAGAACTGATGTGGATAAAGGACAAAACTACATCGCCATCGAGGCTTTCCCATTTCCAAGACATGGCTTTGTGATGTCACCTGGAAATCTCGCTATAAAGCATGCACAGTTATAGATCTTCTTCATTGGGCGCGGCGAAATGGCCGAGTGCGGGCCGCTCATCATGCGTTTTGCTTTCACTCTTCAGGCGTTGCTGCTGTGAATCGATGATGCGCTGCTACCTGCTTCTGCCTCAGTTTCGTCGGCACCAGTTCTAACGGCTACAAGAACTGATGTGGATAAAGGACAAAACTACATCGGCATCGAGGCTTTCCCATTTTCAAGACATGGCTTTGTGATGTCTCCTGGAAATCTCGCTATAAAGCATGCACAGTTATAGACCTTCTTCATTGGGCGCGGCGAAATGACCGAGTGCGGGCCGCTCATCATGCGTTTTGCTTTCACTCTTCAGGCGTTGCTGCTGTGAATCGGTGATGCGCTGCTACCTGCTTCTGCCTCAGTTTCGTCGGCACCAGTTCTAACGGCTACAAGAACTGATGTGGATAAAGGACAAAACTGCATCGGCATCGAGGCTTTCCCATTTTCAAGACATGGCTTTGTGATGTCACCTGGAAATCTCGCTATAAAGCATGCACAGTTATAGACCTTCTTCATTGGGCGCGGCGAAATGGCCGAGTGCGGGCCGCTCATCATGCGTTTTGCTTTCACTCTTCAGGCGTTGCTGCTGTGAATCGGTGATGCGCTGCTACCTGCTTCTGCCTCAGTTTCGTCGGCACCAGTTCTAACGGCTACAAGAACTGATGTGGATAAAGGACAAAACTACATCGGCATCGAGGCTTTCCCATTTTCAAGACATGGCTTTGTGATGTCACCTGGAAATCTCGCTATATAGCATGCACAGTTATAGACCTTCATTGGGCGCGGCGAAATGGCCGAGTGCGGGCCGCTCATCATGCGTTTTGCTTTCACTCTTCAGGCGTTGCTGCTGTGAATCGGTGATGCACTGCTACCTGCTTCTGCCTCAGTTTCGTCGGCACCAGTTCTAACAGCTACAAGAACTGATGTGGATAAAGGACAAAACTACATCGTCATCGAGGCTTTCCCATTTTCAAGACATGGCTTTGTGATGTCACCTGGAAATCTCGCTAAAAAGCATGCACAGTTACAGACCTTCTTCATTGGGCGCGGCGAAATGGCCGAGTGCGGGCCGCTCATCATGCGTTTTGCTTTCACTCTTCAGGCGTTGCTGCTGTGAATCGGTGATGCGCTGCTACCTGCTTCTGCCTCAGTTTCGTCGGCACCAGTTCTAACGGCTACAAGAACTGATGTGGATAAAGGACAAAACTACACCGGCATCGAGGCTTTCCCATTTTCAAGACGTGGCTTTGTGATGTCACCTGGAAATCTCGTTATAAAGCATGCACAGTTATAGACCTTCTTCATTGGGCGCGGCGAAATGGCCGAGTGCGGGCCGCTCATCATGCGTTTTGCTTTCACTCTTCAGGCTTTGCTGCTGTGAATCGGTGATGCGCTGCTACCTGCTTCTGCCTCAGTTTCGTCGGCACCAGTTCTAACGGCTACAAGAACTGATGTGGATAAAGGACAAAACTACATCGGCATCGAGGCTTTCCCATTTTCAAGACATGGCTTTGTGATGTCACCTTGAAATCTCGCTATAAAGCATGCACAGTTATAGACCTTCATTGGGCGCGGCGAAATGGCCGAGTGCGGGCCGCTCATCATGCGTTGTGCTTTCACTCTTCAGGCGTTGCTGCTGTGAATCGGTGATGCGCTGCTACCTGCTTCTGCCTCAGTTTCGTCGGCACCAGTTCTAACGGCTACAAGAACTGATGTGGATAAAGGACAAAACTACATTGTCATCGAGGCTTTCCCATTTTCAAGACATGGCTTTGTGATGTCACCTGGAAATCTCGCTATAAAGCATGCACAGTTATAGACCTTCTTCATTGGGCGCGGCGAAATGGCCGAGTGCGGGCCGCTCATCATGCGTTTTGCTTTCACTCTTCAGGCGTTGCTGCTGTGAATCGGTGATGCGCTGCTACCTGCTTCTGCCTCAGTTTCGTCGGCACCAGTTCTAACGGCTACAAGAACTGATGTGGATAAAGGACAAAACTACATCGGCATCGAGGCTTTCCCATTTTCAAGACATGGCTTTGTGATGTCACCTGGAAATCTCACTATAAAGCATGCACAGTTATAGACCTTCTTCATTGGGCGCGGCGAAATGGCCGAGTGCGGGCCGCTCATCATGCGTTTCGCTTTCACTCTTCAGGCGTTGCTGCTGTGAATCGGTGATGCGCTGCTACCTGCTTCTGCCTCAGTTTCGTCGGCACCAGTTCTAACGGCTACAAGAACTGATGAGGATAAAGAACAAAACTACATCGTCATCGAGGCTTTCCCATTTTCAAGACATGGCTTTGTGATGTCACCTGGAAATCTCGCTATAAAGCATGCACAGTTATAGACCTTCTTCATTGGGCGCGGCGAAATGGCCGAGTGCGGGCCGCTCATCGTGCGTTTTGCTTTCACTCTTCAGGCGTTGCTGCTGTGAATCGGTGATGCGCTGCTACCTGCTTCTGCCTCAGTTTCGTCGGCACCAGTTCTAACGGCTACAAGAACTGATGTGGGTAAAGGACAAAACTACATCGGCATCGAGGCTTTCCCATTTTCAAGACATGGCTTTGTGATGTCACCTTGAAATCTCGCTATAAAGCATGCACAGTTATAGACCTTCATTGGGCGCGGCGAAATGGCCGAGTGCGGGCCGCTCATCATGCGTTGTGCTTTCACTCTTCAGGCGTTGCTGCTGTGAATCGGTGATGCGCTGCTACCTGCTTCTGCCTCAGTTTCGTCGGCACCAGTTCTAACGGCTACAAGAACTGATGTGGATAAAGGACAAAACTACATCGGCATCGAGGCTTTCCCATTTTCAAGACATGGCTTTGTGATGTCACCTGGAAATCTCGCTATAAAGCATGCACAGTTATAGACCTTCTTCATTGGGCGCGGCGAAATGGCCGAGTGCGGGCCGCTCATCATGCGTTTTGCTTTCACTCTTCAGGCGTTGCTGCTGTGAATCGGTGATGCGCTGCTACCTGCTTCTGCCTCAGTTTCGTCGGCACCAGTTCTAACGGCTACAAGAACTGATGTGGATAAAGGACAAAACTACATCGGCATCGAGTTTTTCCCATTTTAAAGACATGGCTTTGTGATGTCACCTGGAAATCTCGCTATAAAGCATGCACAGTTATAGACCTTCTTCATTTGGCGCGGCGAAATGGCCGAGTGCGGGCCGCTCATCATGCGTTTTGCTTTCACTCTTCAGGCGTTGCTGCTGTGAATCGGTGATGCGCTGCTACCTGCTTCTGCCTCAGTTTCGTCGGCACCAGTTCTAACGGCTACAAGAACTGATGTGGATAAAGGACAAAACTACATCGGCATCGAGGCTTTCCCATTTTCAAGACATGGCTTTGTGATGTCACCTGGAAATCTCGCTATAAAGCATGCACAGTTATAGACCTTCTTCATTTGGCGCGGCGAAATGGCCGAGTGCGGGCCACTCATCATGCGTTTTGCTTTCACTCTTCAGGTGTTGCTGCTGTGAATCGGTGATGCGCTGCTACCTGCTTCTGCCTCAGTTTTGTCGGCACCAGTTCTAACGGCTACAAGAACTGATGTGGATAAAGGACAAAACTACATCGGCATCGAGGCTTTCCCATTTTCAAGACATGGCTTTGTGATGTCACCTGGAAATCTCGCTATAAAGCATGCACAGTTATAGACCTTCTTCATTGGGCGCGGCGAAATGGCCGAGTGCGGGCCGCTCATCATGCGTTTTGCTTTCACTCTTCAGGCGTTGCTGCTGTGAATCGGTGATGCGCTGCTACCTGCTTCTGCCTCTGTTTCGTCGGCACCAGCTCTAACGGCTACAAGAACTGATGTGAATAAAGGACAAAACTACATCGGCATCGAGGCTTTCCCATTTTCAAGACATGGCTTTGTGACGTCACCTGGAAATCCCGCTATAAAGCATGCACAGTTCCACACCTTCTTCATTGGGCGCGGCGAAATGGCCGAGAGCGGGCCGCTCATCATGCGTTTTTCTTTCACCCTTCAGGCATTGCTGCTGTCAATCGGCGTTGCGCTGCTACCTTCTTCTGCCTCAGTTTCGTCGGCACCAGTTTTAACGGCTACAAGAACTGATGTGGATACAGGTCAATGCTACATCGTCATCGAGGCTTTCCCATATTGCTAACTTCAGGTACCTGCAAGCTTATGGAGCATGTTATATCTAAATATCTTATGTCATTTCTGGAAAAAAATAATATCCTCTCTCCCTTTCAACATGGTTTTAGAAGAGGCTTATCTACGGTTACTCAGCTCGTCACTACAGTGCATAAATTCGCTTCATCGATTGACAATGCTGGACAGGTTGACGACATTTTTTTAGATTTCAGCAAGGCGTTTGATCGCGTCATGCACAATAAGCTCATCTTTAAACTTCAACATCTTGGTCTTCCAACAGCACTTGTCAGGTGGATTAAAACCTATCTTTCCAACAGAAAACAGTTCGTCGATGTTAAAAAATCTCATTCAGGTATTTTACCCGTTACCTCTGGTGTGCCTCAGGGCAGCGTACTTGGGCCTCTTTTATTCCTTATTTATATCAATGATTTGGTTAACTCCGTAAATACGTCCGAAGTCAGTATTAGACTATTCGCAGATGACTGCATTCTGTTTAAGAAAATTAGCAGCACTACCGACCAAAAATGCTTGCAGTCAAATCTTAATAATGTCCTAGGTGGTGCACCCTTTGGTCCATGAAAATAAATAGCGACAAATCGGTTCTTCTTCAGGTTAAAACAAGAAAGCGCCATACAGTTTTAATTACGCAATAAACAATCTTCCACTGCTACAGGTGAGCGAATACAAATATCTTGGAGTCACCATTACAAATCGCCTTTCATGGTCCAGCCACATTAATAGCATTTGCTCGTCTGCTTCAAGGAACCTCGGCCTTCTAAGACACAAATTAAAACACGCTCCCTCTGAACTTAAACAACTTGCCTTCAACACACTAATTCGTCCGAAACTTGAGTATGCTTCCGTCGTATGGGATCCGCACTTAAAAAAGGATATAAGGAAACTTGAAATGATCCAAAGAAAAGCAGTCTGTTTCATTTTTAACGCTTACCATAGCTCTATCTCGCCATCCGTTCTGATGTCTACGAAGAACATATCCACTCTAGAAAGAAGGAGAGCACTTGCAAGGCTTAAATTTCTGTACTCATTTTACTCTAGTCAATTTAATATTAATGCTGCTCCCTATATATCCCCCGTTCTACACGGCAGACACGCAATAGACACAACCATAACCTACCCCGTACTTTGCACGCACAAATACGTTCAAAAACTCATTTTTTCCCCGAACAATCACAACATGGAACTCACTGCCAGCAAATGTCTTTTCGGCTCAGGATGCCGCTGCATTTGAAAAGAGTGTCTTATTGTATGTGTAAACTTAACAATATCATTGCCCTCTGTTTGGTTTTCTTCCTTTATTGTTGCCGGAACGCTGGATTTGCGTAGTGTTTGATTTTATTTTTGCTTTTTGAATGCTGCCCCCCTGCTTGGTCTCTATGACTGCAGTATGTGTAAATAAATAAATAAATTTTCAAGACATGGATTTGTGACGTCACCTGGAAATCCCGCTATAAAACATGCACAGTTCCAGACCTTCTTCATTGGGCGCGGCGAAATGGCCGAGTGCGGGCCGCTCATCATGCGTTTTTCGTTCACCCTTCAGGCATTGCTGCTGTGAATCGGTGATGCGCTGCTACCTGCTTCTGCCTCAGTTTCGTCGGCACCAGTTCTAACGGCTACAAGAACTGATGTGGATAAAGGACAAAACTACACCGGCATCGAGGCTTTCCCATTTTCAAGACGTGGCTTTGTGATGTCACCTGGAAATCTCGTTATAAAGCATGCACAGTTATAGACCTTCTTCATTGGGCGCGGCGAAATGGCCGAGTGCGGGCCGCTCATCATGCGTTTTGCTTTCACTCTTCAGGCTTTGCTGCTGTGAATCGGTGATGCGCTGCTACCTGCTTCTGCCTCAGTTTCGTCGGCACCAGTTCTAACGGCTACAAGAACTGATGTGGATAAAGGACAAAACTACATCGGCATCGAGGCTTTCCCATTTTCAAGTTATGGCTTTGTGATGTCACCTTGAAATCTCGCTATAAAGCATGCACAGTTATAGACCTTCATTGGGCGCGGCGAAATGGCCGAGTGCGGGCCGCTCATCATGCGTTGTGCTTTCACTCTTCAGGCGTTGCTGCTGTGAATCGGTGATGCGCTGCTACCTGCTTCTGCCTCAGTTTCGTCGGCACCAGTTCTAACGGCTACAAGAACTGATGTGGATAAAGGACAAAACTACATCGGCATCGAGGCTTTCCCATTTTCAAGACATGGCTTTGTGATGTCACCTGGAAATCTCGCTATAAAGCATGCACAGTTATAGACCTTCTTCATTGGGCGCGGCGAAATGGCCGAGTGCGGGCCGCTCATCATGCGTTTTGCTTTCACTCTTCAGGCGTTGCTGCTGTGAATCGGTGATGCGCTGCTACCTGCTTCTGCCTCAGTTTCGTCGGCACCAGTTCTAACGGCTACAAGAACTGATGTGGATAAAGGACAAAACTACATCGGCATCGAGTTTTTCCCATTTTAAAGACATGGCTTTGTGATGTCACCTGGAAATCTCGCTATAAAGCATGCACAGTTATAGACCTTCTTCATTTGGCGCGGCGAAATGGCCGAGTGCGGGCCGCTCATCATGCGTTTTGCTTTCACTCTTCAGGCGTTGCTGCTGTGAATCGGTGATGCGCTGCTACCTGCTTCTGCCTCAGTTTCGTCGGCACCAGTTCTAACCGCTACAAGAACTGATGTGGATAAAGGACAAAACTACATCGGCATCGAGGCTTTCCCATTTTCAAGACATGGCTTTGTGATGTCACCTGGAAATCTCGCTATAAAGCATGCACAGTTATAGACCTTCTTCATTTGGCGCGGCGAAATGGCCGAGTGCGGGCCACTCATCATGCGTTTTGCTTTCACTCTTCAGGTGTTGCTGCTGTGAATCGGTGATGCGCTGCTACCTGCTTCTGCCTCAGTTTTGTCGGCACCAGTTCTAACGGCTACAAGAACTGATGTGGATAAAGGACAAAACTACATCGGCATCGAGGCTTTCCCATTTTCAAGACATGGCTTTGTGATGTCACCTGGAAATCTCGCTATAAAGCATGCACAGTTATAGACCTTCTTCATTGGGCGCGGCGAAATGGCCGAGTGCGGGCCGCTCATCATGCGTTTTGCTTTCACTCTTCAGGCGTTGCTGCTGTGAATCGGTGATGCGCTGCTACCTGCTTCTGCCTCTGTTTCGTCGGCACCAGTTCTAACGGCTACAAGAACTGATGTGAATAAAGGACAAAACTACATCGGCATCGAGGCTTTCCCATTTTCAAGACATGGCTTTGTGACGTCACCTGGAAATCCCGCTATAAAGCATGCACAGTTCCAGACCTTCTTCATTGGGCGCGGCGAAATGGCCGAGAGCGGGCCGCTCATCATGCGTTTTTCTTTCACCCTTCAGGCATTGCTGCTGTCAACCGGCGTTGGGCTGCTACCTGCTTCTGCCTCAGTTTCGTCGGCACCAGTTTTAACGGCTACAAGAACTGATGTGGATAAAGGACAAAACTACATCATCATCGAGGCTGTCCCATTTTCAAGACAAGGGTTTGTGACGTCACCTGGAAATACCGCTATCAAGCATGCACAGTTCCAGACCTTCTTCAATGACCGCGGCGAAAGGGCCGAGTGCGGGCCGCTCATCATGCGTTTTTCTTTCACCCTTCAGGCGTTGCTGCTGTCAATCGGCGTTGCGCTGCTACCTTCTTCTGCCTCAGTTTCGTCGGCACCAGTTTTAACGGCTACAAGAACTGATGTGGATACAGGTCAATGCTACATTGTCATCGAGGCTTTCCCATATCGCTAACTTCAGGTACCTGCAAGCTTATGGAGCATGTTATATCTAAATATCTTATGTCATTTCTGGAAAAAAATAATATCCTCTCTCCCTTTCAACATGGTTTTAGAAGAGGCTTATCTACGGTTACTCAGCTCGTCACTACAGTGCATAAATTCGCTTCATCGATTGACAATGCTGGACAGGTTGACGTCATTTTTTTAGATTTCAGCAAGGCGTTTGATCGCGTCATGCACAATAAGCTCATCTTTAAACTTCAACATCTTGGTCTTCCAACAGCACTTGTCAGGTGGATTAAAACCTATCTTTCCAACAGAAAACAGTTCGTCGATGTTAAAAAATCTCATTCAGGTATTTTACCCGTTACCTCTGGTGTGCCTCAGGGCAGCGTACTTGGGCCTCTTTTATTCCTTATTTATATCAATGATTTGGTTAACTCCGTAAATACGTCCGAAGTCAGTATTAGACTATTCGCAGATGACTGCATTCTGTTTAAGAAAATTAGCAGCACTACCGACCAAAAATGCTTGCAGTCAAATCTTAATAATGTCCTAGAGTGGTGCACCCTTTGGTCCATGAAAATAAATAGCGACAAATCGGTTCTTCTTCAGGTTAAAACAAGAAAGCGCCATACAGTTTTAATTACGCAATAAACAATCTTCCACTGCTACAGGTGAGCGAATACAAATATCTTGGAGTCACCATTACAAATCGCCTTTCATGGTCCAGCCACATTAATAGCATTTGCTCGTCTGCTTCAAGGAACCTCGGCCTTCTAAGACACAAATTAAAACACGCTCCCTCTGAACTTAAACAACTTGCCTTCAACACACTAATTCGTCCGAAACTTGAGTATGCTTCCGTCGTATGGGATCCGCACTTAAAAAAGGATATAAGGAAACTTGAAATGATCCAAAGAAAAGCAGTCTGTTTCATTTTTAACGCTTACCATAGCTCTATCTCGCCATCCGTTCTGATGTCTACGAAGAGCATATCCACTCTAGAAAGAAGGAGAGCACTTGCAAGGCTTAAATTTCTGTACTCATTTTACTCTAGTCAATTTAATATTAATGCTGCTCCCTATATATCCCCCCGTTCTACACGGCAGACACGCAATAGACACAACCATAACCTTACCCCGTACTTTGCACGCACAAATACGTTCAAAAACTCATTTTTTCCCCGAACAATCACAACATGGAACTCACTGCCAGCAAATGTCTTTTCGGCTCAGGATGCCGCTGCATTTGAAAAGAGTGTCTTATTGTATGTGTAAACTTAACAATATCATTGCCCTCTGTTTGGTTTTCTTCCTTTATTGTTGCCGGAACGCTGGATTTGCGTAGTGTTTGATTTTATTTTTGCTTTTTGAATGCTGCCCCCCTGCTTGGTCTCTATGACTGCAGTATGTGTAAATAAATAAATAAATTTTCAAGACATGGATTTGTGACGTCACCTGGAAATCCCGCTATAAAACATGCACAGTTCCAGACCTTCTTCATTGGGCGCGGCGAAATGGCCGAGTGCGGGCCGCTCATCATGCGTTTTTCGTTCACCCTTCAGGCATTGCTGCTGTCAATCGGCGTTGCGCCGCTACCTGCTTCTGCCTCAGTTTCGTCGGCACCAGTTTTAACGGCTACAAGAACTGATGTGGATAAAGGACAAAACTACATCATCATCGAGGCTGTCCCATTTTCAAGACAAGGGTTTGTGACGTCACCTGGAAATCCCGCTATCGAGCATGCACAGTTCCAGACCTTCTTCATTGGCCGCGGCGAAAGGGCCGAGTGCGGGCCGCTCATCATGCGTTTTTCTTTCACCCTTCAGGCATTGCTGCTGTCAATCGGCGTTGCGCTGCTACCTTCTCTGCCTCAGTTACGTCGGCACCAGTTTTAACGGCTACAAGAACTGATGTGGATAAAGGACAAAACTACATCGTCATCGAGGCTTTCCCATTTTCACGACATGGCTTTGTGATGTCACCTGGAAATCTCGCTAAAAAGCATGCACAGTTACAGACCTTCTTCATTGGGCGCGGCGAAATGGCCGAGTGCGGGCCGCTCATCATGCGTTTTGCTTTCACTCTTCAGGCGTTGCTGCTGTGAATCGGTGATGCGCTGCTACCTGCTTCTGCCTCAGTTTCGTCGGCACCAGTTCTAACGGCTACAAGAACTGATGTGGATAAAGGACAAAACTACATCGTCATCGAGGCTTTCCCATTTTCAAGACATGGCTTTGTGATGTCACCTGGAAATCTCGCTAAAAAGCATGCACAGTTACAGACCTTCTTCATTGGGCGCGGCGAAATGGCCGAGTGCGGGCCGCTCATCATGCGTTTTGCTTTCACTCTTCAGGCGTTGCTGCTGTGAATCGGTGATGCGCTGCTACCTGCTTCTGCCTCAGTTTCGTCGGCACCAGTTCTAACGGCTACAAGAACTGATGTGGATAAAGGACAAAACTACACCGGCATCGAGGCTTTCCCATTTTCAAGACGTGGCTTTGTGATGTCACCTGGAAATCTCGTTATAAAGCGTGCACAGTTATAGACCTTCTTCATTGGGCGCGGCGAAATGGCCGAGTGCGGGCCGCTCATCATGCGTTTTGCTTTCACTCTTCAGGCTTTGCTGCTGTGAATCGGTGATGCGCTGCTACCTGCTTCTGCCTCAGTTTCGTCGGCACCAGTTCTAACGGCTACAAGAACTGATGTGGATAAAGGACAAAACTACATCGGCATCGAGGCTTTCCCATTTTCAAGACATGGCTTTGTGATGTCACCTGGAAATCTCGCTATAAAGCATGCACAGTTATAGACCTTCTTCATTGGGCGCGGCGAAATGGCCGAGTGCGGGCCGCTCATCATGCGTTTCGCTTTCACTCTTCAGGCGTTGCTGCTGTGAATCGGTGATGCGCTGCTACCTGCTTCTGCCTCAGTTTCGTCGGCACCAGTTCTAACGGCTACAAGAACTGATGTGGATAAAGGACAAAACTACATCGTCATCGAGGCTTTACCATTTTCAAGACATGGCTTTGTGATGTCACCTGGAAATCTCGCTATAAAGCATGCACAGTTATAGACCTTCATTGGGCGCGGCGAAATGGCCGAGTGCGGGCCGCTCATGATGCGTTTTGCTTTCACTCTTCAGGCGTTGCTGCTGTGAATCGGTGATGCGCTGCTACCTGCTTCTGCCTCAGTTTCGTCGGCACCAGTTCTAACGGCTACAAGAACTGATGTGGATAAAGGACAAAACTACATCGGCATCGAGGCTTTCCCATTTTCAAGACATGGCTTTGTGATGTCACCTTGAAATCTCGCTATAAAGCATGCACAGTTATAGACCTTCATTGGGCGCGGCGAAATGGCCGAGTGCGGGCCGCTCATCATGCGTTGTGCTTTCACTCTTCAGGCGTTGCTGCTGTGAATCGGTGATGCGCTGCTACCTGCTTCTGCCTCAGTTTCGTCGGCACCAGTTCTAACGGCTACAAGAACTGATGTGGATAAAGGACAAAACTACATCGTCATCGAGGCTTTCCCATTTTCAAGACATGGCTTTGTGATGTCACCTGGAAATCTCGCTATAAAGCATGCACAGTTATAGACCTTCTTCATTGGGCGCGGCGAAATGGCCGAGTGCGGGCCGCTCATCATGCGTTTTGCTTTCACTCTTCAGGCGTTGCTGCTGTGAATCGGTGATGCGCTGCTACCTGCTTCTGCCTCAGTTTCGTCGGCACCAGTTCTAACGGCTACAAGAACTGATGTGGATAAAGGACAAAACTACATCGGCATCGAGGCTTTCCCATTTTCAAGACATGGCTTTGTGATGTCACCTGGAAATCTCGCTATAAAGCATGCACAGTTATAGACCTTCTTCATTGGGCGCGGCGAAATGGCCGAGTGCGGGCCGCTCATCATGCGTTTCGCTTTCACTCTTCAGGCGTTGCTGCTGTGAATCGGTGATGCGCTGCTACCTGCTTCTGCCTCAGTTTCGTCGGCACCAGTTATAACGGCTACAAGAACTGATGAGGATAAAGAACAAAACTACATCGTCATCGAGGCTTTCCCATTTTCAAGACATGGCTTTGTGATGTCACCTGGAAATCTCGCTATAAAGCATGCACAGTTATAGACCTTCTTCATTGGGCGCGGCGAAATGGCCGAGTGCGGGCCGCTCATCGTGCGTTTTGCTTTCACTCTTCAGGCGTTGCTGCTGTGAATCGGTGATGCGCTACTACCTGCTTCTGCCTCAGTTTCGTCGGCACCAGTTCTAACGGCTACAAGAACTGATGTGGATAAAGGACAAAACTACATCGGCATCGAGGCTTTCCCATTTTCAAGACATTGCTTTGTGATGTCACCTGGAAATCTCGCTATAAAGCATGCACAGTTATAGACCTTCATTGGGCGCGGCGAAATGGCCGAGTGCGGGCCGCTCATCATGCGTTTCGCTTTCACTCTTCAGGCGTTGCTGCTGTGAATCGGTGATGCGCTGCTACCTGCTTCTGCCTCAGTTTCGTCGGCACCAGTTCTAACGGCTACAAGAACTGATGTGGATAAAGGACAAAACTACATCGTCATCGAGGCTTTCCCATTTTCAAGACATTGCTTTGTGATGTCACCTGGAAATCTCGCTATAAAGCATGCACAGTTATAGACCTTCATTGGGCGCGGCGAAATGGCCGAGTGCGGGCCGCTCATCATGCGTTTTGCTTTCACTCTTCAGGCGTTGCTGCTGTGAATCGGTGATGCGCTGCTACCTGCTTCTGCCTCAGTTTCGTCGGCACCAGTTCTAACGGCTACAAGAACTGATGTGGATAAAGGACAAAACTACATCGGCATCGAGGCTTTCCCATTTTCAAGACATGGCTTTGTGATGTCACCTGGAAATCTCGCTATAAAGCATGCACAGTTATAGACCTTCTTCATTGGGCGCGGCGAAATGGCCGAGTGCGGGCCGCTCATCATGCGTTTCGCTTTCACTCTTCAGGCGTTGCTGCTGTGAATCGGTGATGCGCTGCTACCTGCTTCTGCCTCAGTTTCGTCGGCACCAGTTCTAACGGCTACAAGAACTGATGAGGATAAAGGACAAAACTACATCGCCATCGAGGCTTTCCCATTTTCAAGACATGGCTTTGTGATGTCACCTGGAAATCTCGCTATAAAGCATGCACAGTTATAGACCTTCTTCATTGGGCGCGGCGAAATGGCCGAGTGCGGGCCGCTCATCATGCGTTTTTCTTTCACCCTTCAGGCATTGCTGCTGTCAATCGGCGTTGGGCTGCTACCTGCTTCTGCCTCAGTTTCGTCGGCACCAGTTTTAACGGCTACAAGAACTGATGTGGATAAAGGACAAAACTACATCGCCATCGAGGCTTTCCCATTTTCAAGACATGGCTTTGTGATGTCACCTGGAAATCTCGCTATAAAGCATGCACAGTTATAGACCTTCTTTATTGGGCGCGGCGAAATGGCCGAGTGCGGGCCGCTCATCATGCGTTTTGCTTTCACTCTTCAGGCGTTGCTGCTGTGAATCGGTGATGCACTGCTACCTGCTTCTGCCTCAGTTTTGTCGGCACCAGTTCTAACAGCTACAAGAACTGATGTGGATAAAGGACAAAACTACATCGCCATCGAGGCTTTCCCATTTTCAAGACATGGCTTTGTGATGTCACCTTGAAATCTCGCTATAAAGCATGCACAGTTATAGACCTTCTTCATTGGGCGCGGCGAAATGGCCGAGTGCGGGCCGCTCATCATGCGTTTTGCTTTCACTCTTCAGGCGTTGCTGCTGTGAATCGATGATGCGCTGCTACCTGCTTCTGCCTCAGTTTCGTCGGCACCAGTTCTAACGGCTACAAGAACTGATGTGGATAAAGGACAAAACTACATCGGCATCGAGGCTTTCCCATTTTCAAGACATGGCTTTGTGATGTCACCTGGAAATCTCGCTATAAAGCACGCACAGTTATAGACCTTCTTCATTGGGCGCGGCGAAATGGACGAGTGCGGGCCGCTCATCATGCGTTTTGCTTTCACTCTTCAGGCGTTGCTGCTGTGAATCGGTGATGCGCTGCTTCCTGCTTCTGCCTCAGTTTCGTCGGCACCAGTTCTAACGGCTACAAGAATTGATGTGGATAAAGGACAAAACTACATCGTCATCGAGGCTTTCCCATTTTCAAGGCATGGCTTTGTGATGTCACCTGGAAATCTCGCTATAAAGCATGCACAGTTATAGACCTTCTTCATTGGGCGCAGCGAAATGGCCGAGTGCGGGCCGCTCATCATGCGTTTTGCTTTCACTCTTCAGGCGTTGCTGCTGTGAATCGGTGATGCGCTGCTACCTGCTTCTGCCTCAGTTTCGTCGGCACCAGTTCTAACGGCTACAAGAACTGATGTGGATAAAGGACAAAACTACATCGGCATCGAGGCTTTCCCATTTTCAAGACATGGCTTTGTGATGTCACCTGGAAATCTCGCTATAAAGCATGCACAGTTATAGACCTTCTTCATTGGGCGCGGCGAAATGGCCGAGTGCGGGCCGCTCATCATGCGTTTTGCTTTCACTCTTCAGGCGTTGCTGCTGTGAATCGGTGATGCGCTGCTACCTGCTTCTGCCTCAGTTTCGTCGGCACCAGTTCTAACGGCTACAAGAACTGATGTGGATAAAGGACAACACTACATCGTCATCGAGGCTTTCCCATTTTCAAGACATGGCTTTGTGATGTCACCTGGAAATCTCGCTATAAAGCATGCACAGTTATAGATCTTCTTCATTGGGCGCGGCGAAATGGCCGAGTGCGGGCCGCTCATCATGCGTTTTGCTTTCACTCTTCAGGCGTTGCTGCTGTGAATCGGTGATGCGCTGCTACCTGCTTCTGCCTCAGTTTCGTCGGCACCAGTTCTAACGGCTACAAGAACTGATGTGGATAAAGGACAAAACTACATCGGCATCGAGGCTTTCCCATTTTCAAGACATGGCTTTGTGATGTCACCTGGAAATCTCGCTATAAAGCATGCACAGTTATAGACCTTCTTGATTGGGCGCGGCGAAATGGCCGAGTGCGGGCCGCTCATCATGCGTTTTGCTTTCACTCTTCAGGCGTTGCTGCTGTGAATCGGTGATGCGCTGCTACCTGCTTCTGCCTCAGTTTCGTCGGCACCAGTTCTAACGGCTACAAGAACTGATGTGGATAAAGGACAAAACTACATCGCCATCGAGGCTTTCCCATTTCCAAGACATGGCTTTGTGATGTCACCTGGAAATCTCGCTATAAAGCATGCACAGTTATAGATCTTCTTCATTGGGCGCGGCGAAATGGCCGAGTGCGGGCCGCTCATCATGCGTTTTGCTTTCACTCTTCAGGCGTTGCTGCTGTGAATCGATGATGCGCTGCTACCTGCTTCTGCCTCAGTTTCGTCGGCACCAGTTCTAACGGCTACAAGAACTGATGTGGATAAAGGACAAAACTACATCGGCATCGAGGCTTTCCCATTTTCAAGACATGGCTTTGTGATGTCTCCTGGAAATCTCGCTATAAAGCATGCACAGTTATAGACCTTCTTCATTGGGCGCGGCGAAATGACCGAGTGCGGGCCGCTCATCATGCGTTTTGCTTTCACTCTTCAGGCGTTGCTGCTGTGAATCGGTGATGCGCTGCTACCTGCTTCTGCCTCAGTTTCGTCGGCACCAGTTCTAACGGCTACAAGAACTGATGTGGATAAAGGACAAAACTGCATCGGCATCGAGGCTTTCCCATTTTCAAGACATGGCTTTGTGATGTCACCTGGAAATCTCGCTATAAAGCATGCACAGTTATAGACCTTCTTCATTGGGCGCGGCGAAATGGCCGAGTGCGGGCCGCTCATCATGCGTTTTGCTTTCACTCTTCAGGCGTTGCTGCTGTGAATCGGTGATGCGCTGCTACCTGCTTCTGCCTCAGTTTCGTCGGCACCAGTTCTAACGGCTACAAGAACTGATGTGGATAAAGGACAAAACTACATCGGCATCGAGGCTTTCCCATTTTCAAGACATGGCTTTGTGATGTCACCTGGAAATCTCGCTATATAGCATGCACAGTTATAGACCTTCATTGGGCGCGGCGAAATGGCCGAGTGCGGGCCGCTCATCATGCGTTTTGCTTTCACTCTTCAGGCGTTGCTGCTGTGAATCGGTGATGCACTGCTACCTGCTTCTGCCTCAGTTTCGTCGGCACCAGTTCTAACAGCTACAAGAACTGATGTGGATAAAGGACAAAACTACATCGTCATCGAGGCTTTCCCATTTTCAAGACATGGCTTTGTGATGTCACCTGGAAATCTCGCTAAAAAGCATGCACAGTTACAGACCTTCTTCATTGGGCGCGGCGAAATGGCCGAGTGCGGGCCGCTCATCATGCGTTTTGCTTTCACTCTTCAGGCGTTGCTGCTGTGAATCGGTGATGCGCTGCTACCTGCTTCTGCCTCAGTTTCGTCGGCACCAGTTCTAACGGCTACAAGAACTGATGTGGATAAAGGACAAAACTACACCGGCATCGAGGCTTTCCCATTTTCAAGACGTGGCTTTGTGATGTCACCTGGAAATCTCGTTATAAAGCATGCACAGTTATAGACCTTCTTCATTGGGCGCGGCGAAATGGCCGAGTGCGGGCCGCTCATCATGCGTTTTGCTTTCACTCTTCAGGCTTTGCTGCTGTGAATCGGTGATGCGCTGCTACCTGCTTCTGCCTCAGTTTCGTCGGCACCAGTTCTAACGGCTACAAGAACTGATGTGGATAAAGGACAAAACTACATCGGCATCGAGGCTTTCCCATTTTCAAGACATGGCTTTGTGATGTCACCTGGAAATCTCGCTATAAAGCATGCACAGTTATAGACCTTCTTCATTGGGCGCGGCGAAATGGCCGAGTGCGGGCCGCTCATCGTGCGTTTTGCTTTCACTCTTCAGGCGTTGCTGCTGTGAATCGGTGATGCGCTGCTACCTGCTTCTGCCTCAGTTTCGTCGGCACCAGTTCTAACGGCTACAAGAACTGATGTGGATAAAGGACAAAACTACATCGGCATCGAGGCTTTCCCATTTTCAAGACATGGCTTTGTGATGTCACCTTGAAATCTCGCTATAAAGCATGCACAGTTATAGACCTTCATTGGGCGCGGCGAAATGGCCGAGTGCGGGCCGCTCATCATGCGTTGTGCTTTCACTCTTCAGGCGTTGCTGCTGTGAATCGGTGATGCGCTGCTACCTGCTTCTGCCTCAGTTTCGTCGGCACCAGTTCTAACGGCTACAAGAACTGATGTGGATAAAGGACAAAACTACATCGGCATCGAGGCTTTCCCATTTTCAAGACATGGCTTTGTGATGTCACCTGGAAATCTCGCTATAAAGCATGCACAGTTATAGACCTTCTTCATTGGGCGCGGCGAAATGGCCGAGTGCGGGCCGCTCATCATGCGTTTTGCTTTCACTCTTCAGGCGTTGCTGCTGTGAATCGGTGATGCGCTGCTACCTGCTTCTGCCTCAGTTTCGTCGGCACCAGTTCTAACGGCTACAAGAACTGATGTGGATAAAGGACAAAACTACATCGGCATCGAGTTTTTCCCATTTTAAAGACATGGCTTTGTGATGTCACCTGGAAATCTCGCTATAAAGCATGCACAGTTATAGACCTTCTTCATTTGGCGCGGCGAAATGGCCGAGTGCGGGCCGCTCATCATGCGTTTTGCTTTCACTCTTCAGGCGTTGCTGCTGTGAATCGGTGATGCGCTGCTACCTGCTTCTGCCTCAGTTTCGTCGGCACCAGTTCTAACGGCTACAAGAACTGATGTGGATAAAGGACAAAACTACATCGGCATCGAGGCTTTCCCATTTTCAAGACATGGCTTTGTGATGTCACCTGGAAATCTCGCTATAAAGCATGCACAGTTATAGACCTTCTTCATTTGGCGCGGCGAAATGGCCGAGTGCGGGCCACTCATCATGCGTTTTGCTTTCACTCTTCAGGTGTTGCTGCTGTGAATCGGTGATGCGCTGCTACCTGCTTCTGCCTCAGTTTTGTCGGCACCAGTTCTAACGGCTACAAGAACTGATGTGGATAAAGGACAAAACTACATCGGCATCGAGGCTTTCCCATTTTCAAGACATGGCTTTGTGATGTCACCTGGAAATCTCGCTATAAAGCATGCACAGTTATAGACCTTCTTCATTGGGCGCGGCGAAATGGCCGAGTGCGGGCCGCTCATCATGCGTTTTGCTTTCACTCTTCAGGCGTTGCTGCTGTGAATCGGTGATGCGCTGCTACCTGCTTCTGCCTCTGTTTCGTCGGCACCAGCTCTAACGGCTACAAGAACTGATGTGAATAATGGACAAAACTACATCGGCATCGAGGCTTTCCCATTTTCAAGACATGGCTTTGTGACGTCACCTGGAAATCCCGCTATAAAGCATGCACAGTTCCACACCTTCTTCATTGGGCGCGGCGAAATGGCCGAGAGCGGGCCGCTCATCATGCGTTTTTCTTTCACCCTTCAGGCATTGCTGCTGTCAATCGGCGTTGCGCTGCTACCTTCTTCTGCCTCAGTTTCGTCGGCACCAGTTTTAACGGCTACAAGAACTGATGTGGATACAGGTCAATGCTACATCGTCATCGAGGCTTTCCCATATTGCTAACTTCAGGTACCTGCAAGCTTATGGAGCATGTTATATCTAAATATCTTATGTCATTTCTGGAAAAAAATAATATCCTCTCTCCCTTTCAACATGGTTTTAGAAGAGGCTTATCTACGGTTACTCAGCTCGTCACTACAGTGCATAAATTCGCTTCATCGATTGACAATGCTGGACAGGTTGACGACATTTTTTTAGATTTCAGCAAGGCGTTTGATCGCGTCATGCACAATAAGCTCATCTTTAAACTTCAACATCTTGGTCTTCCAACAGCACTTGTCAGGTGGATTAAAACCTATCTTTCCAACAGAAAACAGTTCGTCGATGTTAAAAAATCTCATTCAGGTATTTTACCCGTTACCTCTGGTGTGCCTCAGGGCAGCGTACTTGGGCCTCTTTTATTCCTTATTTATATCAATGATTTGGTTAACTCCGTAAATACGTCCGAAGTCAGTATTAGACTATTCGCAGATGACTGCATTCTGTTTAAGAAAATTAGCAGCACTACCGACCAAAAATGCTTGCAGTCAAATCTTAATAATGTCCTAGGTGGTGCACCCTTTGGTCCATGAAAATAAATAGCGACAAATCGGTTCTTCTTCAGGTTAAAACAAGAAAGCGCCATACAGTTTTAATTACGCAATAAACAATCTTCCACTGCTACAGGTGAGCGAATACAAATATCTTGGAGTCACCATTACAAATCGCCTTTCATGGTCCAGCCACATTAATAGCATTTGCTCGTCTGCTTCAAGGAACCTCGGCCTTCTAAGACACAAATTAAAACACGCTCCCTCTGAACTTAAACAACTTGCCTTCAACACACTAATTCGTCCGAAACTTGAGTATGCTTCCGTCGTATGGGATCCGCACTTAAAAAAGGATATAAGGAAACTTGAAATGATCCAAAGAAAAGCAGTCTGTTTCATTTTTAACGCTTACCATAGCTCTATCTCGCCATCCGTTCTGATGTCTACGAAGAACATATCCACTCTAGAAAGAAGGAGAGCACTTGCAAGGCTTAAATTTCTGTACTCATTTTACTCTAGTCAATTTAATATTAATGCTGCTCCCTATATATCCCCCGTTCTACACGGCAGACACGCAATAGACACAACCATAACCTACCCCGTACTTTGCACGCACAAATACGTTCAAAAACTCATTTTTTCCCCGAACAATCACAACATGGAACTCACTGCCAGCAAATGTCTTTTCGGCTCAGGATGCCGCTGCATTTGAAAAGAGTGTCTTATTGTATGTGTAAACTTAACAATATCATTGCCCTCTGTTTGGTTTTCTTCCTTTATTGTTGCCGGAACGCTGGATTTGCGTAGTGTTTGATTTTATTTTTGCTTTTTGAATGCTGCCCCCCTGCTTGGTCTCTATGACTGCAGTATGTGTAAATAAATAAATAAATTTTCAAGACATGGATTTGTGACGTCACCTGGAAATCCCGCTATAAAACATGCACAGTTCCAGACCTTCTTCATTGGGCGCGGCGAAATGGCCGAGTGCGGGCCGCTCATCATGCGTTTTTCGTTCACCCTTCAGGCATTGCTGCTGTGAATCGGTGATGCGCTGCTACCTGCTTCTGCCTCAGTTTCGTCGGCACCAGTTCTAACGGCTACAAGAACTGATGTGGATAAAGGACAAAACTACACCGGCATCGAGGCTTTCCCATTTTCAAGACGTGGCTTTGTGATGTCACCTGGAAATCTCGTTATAAAGCATGCACAGTTATAGACCTTCTTCATTGGGCGCGGCGAAATGGCCGAGTGCGGGCCGCTCATCATGCGTTTTGCTTTCACTCTTCAGGCTTTGCTGCTGTGAATCGGTGATGCGCTGCTACCTGCTTCTGCCTCAGTTTCGTCGGCACCAGTTCTAACGGCTACAAGAACTGATGTGGATAAAGGACAAAACTACATCGGCATCGAGGCTTTCCCATTTTCAAGACATGGCTTTGTGATGTCACCTTGAAATCTCGCTATAAAGCATGCACAGTTATAGACCTTCATTGGGCGCGGCGAAATGGCCGAGTGCGGGCCGCTCATCATGCGTTGTGCTTTCACTCTTCAGGCGTTGCTGCTGTGAATCGGTGATGCGCTGCTACCTGCTTCTGCCTCAGTTTCGTCGGCACCAGTTCTAACGGCTACAAGAACTGATGTGGATAAAGGACAAAACTACATCGGCATCGAGGCTTTCCCATTTTCAAGACATGGCTTTGTGATGTCACCTGGAAATCTCGCTATAAAGCATGCACAGTTATAGACCTTCTTCATTGGGCGCGGCGAAATGGCCGAGTGCGGGCCGCTCATCATGCGTTTTGCTTTCACTCTTCAGGCGTTGCTGCTGTGAATCGGTGATGCGCTGCTACCTGCTTCTGCCTCAGTTTCGTCGGCACCAGTTCTAACAGCTACAAGAACTGATGTGGATAAAGGACAAAACTACATCGGCATCGAGTTTTTCCCATTTTAAAGACATGGCTTTGTGATGTCACCTGGAAATCTCGCTATAAAGCATGCACAGTTATAGACCTTCTTCATTTGGCGCGGCGAAATGGCCGAGTGCGGGCCGCTCATCATGCGTTTTGCTTTCACTCTTCAGGCGTTGCTGCTGTGAATCGGTGATGCGCTGCTACCTGCTTCTGCCTCAGTTTCGTCGGCACCAGTTCTAACCGCTACAAGAACTGATGTGGATAAAGGACAAAACTACATCGGCATCGAGGCTTTCCCATTTTCAAGACATGGCTTTGTGATGTCACCTGGAAATCTCGCTATAAAGCATGCACAGTTATAGACCTTCTTCATTTGGCGCGGCGAAATGGCCGAGTGCGGGCCACTCATCATGCGTTTTGCTTTCACTCTTCAGGTGTTGCTGCTGTGAATCGGTGATGCGCTGCTACCTGCTTCTGCCTCAGTTTTGTCGGCACCAGTTCTAACGGCTACAAGAACTGATGTGGATAAAGGACAAAACTACATCGGCATCGAGGCTTTCCCATTTTCAAGACATGGCTTTGTGATGTCACCTGGAAATCTCGCTATAAAGCATGCACAGTTATAGACCTTCTTCATTGGGCGCGGCGAAATGGCCGAGTGCGGGCCGCTCATCATGCGTTTTGCTTTCACTCTTCAGGCGTTGCTGCTGTGAATCGGTGATGCGCTGCTACCTGCTTCTGCCTCTGTTTCGTCGGCACCAGTTCTAACGGCTACAAGAACTGATGTGAATAAAGGACAAAACTACATCGGCATCGAGGCTTTCCCATTTTCAAGACATGGCTTTGTGACGTCACCTGGAAATCCCGCTATAAAGCATGCACAGTTCCAGACCTTCTTCATTGGGCGCGGCGAAATGGCCGAGAGCGGGCCGCTCATCATGCGTTTTTCTTTCACCCTTCAGGCATTGCTGCTGTCAACCGGCGTTGGGCTGCTACCTGCTTCTGCCTCAGTTTCGTCGGCACCAGTTTTAACGGCTACAAGAACTGATGTGGATAAAGGACAAAACTACATCATCATCGAGGCTGTCCCATTTTCAAGACAAGGGTTTGTGACGTCACCTGGAAATACCGCTATCAAGCATGCACAGTTCCAGACCTTCTTCAATGACCGCGGCGAAAGGGCCGAGTGCGGGCCGCTCATCATGCGTTTTTCTTTCACCCTTCAGGCGTTGCTGCTGTCAATCGGCGTTGCGCTGCTACCTTCTTCTGCCTCAGTTTCGTCGGCACCAGTTTTAACGGCTACAAGAACTGATGTGGATACAGGTCAATGCTACATTGTCATCGAGGCTTTCCCATATCGCTAACTTCAGGTACCTGCAAGCTTATGGAGCATGTTATATCTAAATATCTTATGTCATTTCTGGAAAAAAATAATATCCTCTCTCCCTTTCAACATGGTTTTAGAAGAGGCTTATCTACGGTTACTCAGCTCGTCACTACAGTGCATAAATTCGCTTCATCGATTGACAATGCTGGACAGGTTGACGTCATTTTTTTAGATTTCAGCAAGGCGTTTGATCGCGTCATGCACAATAAGCTCATCTTTAAACTTCAACATCTTGGTCTTCCAACAGCACTTGTCAGGTGGATTAAAACCTATCTTTCCAACAGAAAACAGTTCGTCGATGTTAAAAAATCTCATTCAGGTATTTTACCCGTTACCTCTGGTGTGCCTCAGGGCAGCGTACTTGGGCCTCTTTTATTCCTTATTTATATCAATGATTTGGTTAACTCCGTAAATACGTCCGAAGTCAGTATTAGACTATTCGCAGATGACTGCATTCTGTTTAAGAAAATTAGCAGCACTACCGACCAAAAATGCTTGCAGTCAAATCTTAATAATGTCCTAGAGTGGTGCACCCTTTGGTCCATGAAAATAAATAGCGACAAATCGGTTCTTCTTCAGGTTAAAACAAGAAAGCGCCATACAGTTTTAATTACGCAATAAACAATCTTCCACTGCTACAGGTGAGCGAATACAAATATCTTGGAGTCACCATTACAAATCGCCTTTCATGGTCCAGCCACATTAATAGCATTTGCTCGTCTGCTTCAAGGAACCTCGGCCTTCTAAGACACAAATTAAAACACGCTCCCTCTGAACTTAAACAACTTGCCTTCAACACACTAATTCGTCCGAAACTTGAGTATGCTTCCGTCGTATGGGATCCGCACTTAAAAAAGGATATAAGGAAACTTGAAATGATCCAAAGAAAAGCAGTCTGTTTCATTTTTAACGCTTACCATAGCTCTATCTCGCCATCCGTTCTGATGTCTACGAAGAGCATATCCACTCTAGAAAGAAGGAGAGCACTTGCAAGGCTTAAATTTCTGTACTCATTTTACTCTAGTCAATTTAATATTAATGCTGCTCCCTATATATCCCCCCGTTCTACACGGCAGACACGCAATAGACACAACCATAACCTTACCCCGTACTTTGCACGCACAAATACGTTCAAAAACTCATTTTTTCCCCGAACAATCACAACATGGAACTCACTGCCAGCAAATGTCTTTTCGGCTCAGGATGCCGCTGCATTTGAAAAGAGTGTCTTATTGTATGTGTAAACTTAACAATATCATTGCCCTCTGTTTGGTTTTCTTCCTTTATTGTTGCCGGAACGCTGGATTTGCGTAGTGTTTGATTTTATTTTTGCTTTTTGAATGCTGCCCCCCTGCTTGGTCTCTATGACTGCAGTATGTGTAAATAAATAAATAAATTTTCAAGACATGGATTTGTGACGTCACCTGGAAATCCCGCTATAAAACATGCACAGTTCCAGACCTTCTTCATTGGGCGCGGCGAAATGGCCGAGTGCGGGCCGCTCATCATGCGTTTTTCGTTCACCCTTCAGGCATTGCTGCTGTCAATCGGCGTTGCGCCGCTACCTGCTTCTGCCTCAGTTTCGTCGGCACCAGTTTTAACGGCTACAAGAACTGATGTGGATAAAGGACAAAACTACATCATCATCGAGGCTGTCCCATTTTCAAGACAAGGGTTTGTGACGTCACCTGGAAATCCCGCTATCGAGCATGCACAGTTCCAGACCTTCTTCATTGGCCGCGGCGAAAGGGCCGAGTGCGGGCCGCTCATCATGCGTTTTTCTTTCACCCTTCAGGCATTGCTGCTGTCAATCGGCGTTGCGCTGCTACCTTCTCTGCCTCAGTTACGTCGGCACCAGTTTTAACGGCTACAAGAACTGATGTGGATAAAGGACAAAACTACATCGTCATCGAGGCTTTCCCATTTTCACGACATGGCTTTGTGATGTCACCTGGAAATCTCGCTAAAAAGCATGCACAGTTACAGACCTTCTTCATTGGGCGCGGCGAAATGGCCGAGTGCGGGCCGCTCATCATGCGTTTTGCTTTCACTCTTCAGGCGTTGCTGCTGTGAATCGGTGATGCGCTGCTACCTGCTTCTGCCTCAGTTTCGTCGGCACCAGTTCTAACGGCTACAAGAACTGATGTGGATAAAGGACAAAACTACATCGTCATCGAGGCTTTCCCATTTTCAAGACATGGCTTTGTGATGTCACCTGGAAATCTCGCTAAAAAGCATGCACAGTTACAGACCTTCTTCATTGGGCGCGGCGAAATGGCCGAGTGCGGGCCGCTCATCATGCGTTTTGCTTTCACTCTTCAGGCGTTGCTGCTGTGAATCGGTGATGCGCTGCTACCTGCTTCTGCCTCAGTTTCGTCGGCACCAGTTCTAACGGCTACAAGAACTGATGTGGATAAAGGACAAAACTACACCGGCATCGAGGCTTTCCCATTTTCAAGACGTGGCTTTGTGATGTCACCTGGAAATCTCGTTATAAAGCGTGCACAGTTATAGACCTTCTTCATTGGGCGCGGCGAAATGGCCGAGTGCGGGCCGCTCATCATGCGTTTTGCTTTCACTCTTCAGGCTTTGCTGCTGTGAATCGGTGATGCGCTGCTACCTGCTTCTGCCTCAGTTTCGTCGGCACCAGTTCTAACGGCTACAAGAACTGATGTGGATAAAGGACAAAACTACATCGGCATCGAGGCTTTCCCATTTTCAAGACATGGCTTTGTGATGTCACCTGGAAATCTCGCTATAAAGCATGCACAGTTATAGACCTTCTTCATTGGGCGCGGCGAAATGGCCGAGTGCGGGCCGCTCATCATGCGTTTCGCTTTCACTCTTCAGGCGTTGCTGCTGTGAATCGGTGATGCGCTGCTACCTGCTTCTGCCTCAGTTTCGTCGGCACCAGTTCTAACGGCTACAAGAACTGATGTGGATAAAGGACAAAACTACATCGTCATCGAGGCTTTACCATTTTCAAGACATGGCTTTGTGATGTCACCTGGAAATCTCGCTATAAAGCATGCACAGTTATAGACCTTCATTGGGCGCGGCGAAATGGCCGAGTGCGGGCCGCTCATCATGCGTTTTGCTTTCACTCTTCAGGCGTTGCTGCTGTGAATCGGTGATGCGCTGCTACCTGCTTCTGCCTCAGTTTCGTCGGCACCAGTTCTAACGGCTACAAGAACTGATGTGGATAAAGGACAAAACTACATCGGCATCGAGGCTTTCCCATTTTCAAGACATGGCTTTGTGATGTCACCTTGAAATCTCGCTATAAAGCATGCACAGTTATAGACCTTCATTGGGCGCGGCGAAATGGCCGAGTGCGGGCCGCTCATCATGCGTTGTGCTTTCACTCTTCAGGCGTTGCTGCTGTGAATCGGTGATGCGCTGCTACCTGCTTCTGCCTCAGTTTCGTCGGCACCAGTTCTAACGGCTACAAGAACTGATGTGGATAAAGGACAAAACTACATCGTCATCGAGGCTTTCCCATTTTCAAGACATGGCTTTGTGATGTCACCTGGAAATCTCGCTATAAAGCATGCACAGTTATAGACCTTCTTCATTGGGCGCGGCGAAATGGCCGAGTGCGGGCCGCTCATCATGCGTTTTGCTTTCACTCTTCAGGCGTTGCTGCTGTGAATCGGTGATGCGCTGCTACCTGCTTCTGCCTCAGTTTCGTCGGCACCAGTTCTAACGGCTACAAGAACTGATGTGGATAAAGGACAAAACTACATCGGCATCGAGGCTTTCCCATTTTCAAGACATGGCTTTGTGATGTCACCTGGAAATCTCGCTATAAAGCATGCACAGTTATAGACCTTCTTCATTGGGCGCGGCGAAATGGCCGAGTGCGGGCCGCTCATCATGCGTTTCGCTTTCACTCTTCAGGCGTTGCTGCTGTGAATCGGTGATGCGCTGCTACCTGCTTCTGCCTCAGTTTCGTCGGCACCAGTTATAACGGCTACAAGAACTGATGAGGATAAAGAACAAAACTACATCGTCATCGAGGCTTTCCCATTTTCAAGACATGGCTTTGTGATGTCACCTGGAAATCTCGCTATAAAGCATGCACAGTTATAGACCTTCTTCATTGGGCGCGGCGAAATGGCCGAGTGCGGGCCGCTCATCGTGCGTTTTGCTTTCACTCTTCAGGCGTTGCTGCTGTGAATCGGTGATGCGCTACTACCTGCTTCTGCCTCAGTTTCGTCGGCACCAGTTCTAACGGCTACAAGAACTGATGTGGATAAAGGACAAAACTACATCGGCATCGAGGCTTTCCCATTTTCAAGACATTGCTTTGTGATGTCACCTGGAAATCTCGCTATAAAGCATGCACAGTTATAGACCTTCATTGGGCGCGGCGAAATGGCCGAGTGCGGGGCCGCTCATCATGCGTTTCGCTTTCACTCTTCAGGCGTTGCTGCTGTGAATCGGTGATGCGCTGCTACCTGCTTCTGCCTCAGTTTCGTCGGCACCAGTTCTAACGGCTACAAGAACTGATGTGGATAAAGGACAAAACTACATCGTCATCGAGGCTTTCCCATTTTCAAGACATTGCTTTGTGATGTCACCTGGAAATCTCGCTATAAAGCATGCACAGTTATAGACCTTCATTGGGCGCGGCGAAATGGCCGAGTGCGGGCCGCTCATCATGCGTTTTGCTTTCACTCTTCAGGCGTTGCTGCTGTGAATCGGTGATGCGCTGCTACCTGCTTCTGCCTCAGTTTCGTCGGCACCAGTTCTAACGGCTACAAGAACTGATGTGGATAAAGGACAAAACTACATCGGCATCGAGGCTTTCCCATTTTCAAGACATGGCTTTGTGATGTCACCTGGAAATCTCGCTATAAAGCATGCACAGTTATAGACCTTCTTCATTGGGCGCGGCGAAATGGCCGAGTGCGGGCCGCTCATCATGCGTTTCGCTTTCACTCTTCAGGCGTTGCTGCTGTGAATCGGTGATGCGCTGCTACCTGCTTCTGCCTCAGTTTCGTCGGCACCAGTTCTAACGGCTACAAGAACTGATGAGGATAAAGGACAAAACTACATCGCCATCGAGGCTTTCCCATTTTCAAGACATGGCTTTGTGATGTCACCTGGAAATCTCGCTATAAAGCATGCACAGTTATAGACCTTCTTCATTGGGCGCGGCGAAATGGCCGAGTGCGGGCCGCTCATCATGCGTTTTTCTTTCACCCTTCAGGCATTGCTGCTGTCAATCGGCGTTGGGCTGCTACCTGCTTCTGCCTCAGTTTCGTCGGCACCAGTTTTAACGGCTACAAGAACTGATGTGGATAAAGGACAAAACTACATCGCCATCGAGGCTTTCCCATTTTCAAGACATGGCTTTGTGATGTCACCTGGAAATCTCGCTATAAAGCATGCACAGTTATAGACCTTCTTCATTGGGCGCGGCGAAATGGCCGAGTGCGGGCCGCTCATCATGCGTTTTGCTTTCACTCTTCAGGCGTTGCTGCTGTGAATCGGTGATGCGCTGCTACCTGCTTCTGCCTCAGTTTCGTCGGCACCAGTTCTAACGGCTACAAGAACTGATGTGGATAAAGGACAAAACTACATCGTCATCGAGGCTTTCCCATTTTCAAGACATTGCTTTGTGATGTCACCTGGAAATCTCGCTATAAAGCATGCACAGTTATAGACCTTCATTGGGCGCGGCGAAATGGCCGAGTGCGGGCCGCTCATCATGCGTTTTGCTTTCACTCTTCAGGCGTTGCTGCTGTGAATCGGTGATGCGCTGCTACCTGCTTCTGCCTCAGTTTCGTCGGCACCAGTTCTAACGGCTACAAGAACTGATGTGGATAAAGGACAAAACTACATCGGCATCGAGGCTTTCCCATTTTCAAGACATGGCTTTGTGATGTCACCTGGAAATCTCGCTATAAAGCATGCACAGTTATAGACCTTCTTCATTGGGCGCGGCGAAATGGCCGAGTGCGGGCCGCTCATCATGCGTTTCGCTTTCACTCTTCAGGCGTTGCTGCTGTGAATCGGTGATGCGCTGCTACCTGCTTCTGCCTCAGTTTCGTCGGCACCAGTTCTAACGGCTACAAGAACTGATGAGGATAAAGGACAAAACTACATCGCCATCGAGGCTTTCCCATTTTCAAGACATGGCTTTGTGATGTCACCTGGAAATCTCGCTATAAAGCATGCACAGTTATAGACCTTCTTCATTGGGCGCGGCGAAATGGCCGAGTGCGGGCCGCTCATCATGCGTTTTTCTTTCACCCTTCAGGCATTGCTGCTGTCAATCGGCGTTGGGCTGCTACCTGCTTCTGCCTCAGTTTCGTCGGCACCAGTTTTAACGGCTACAAGAACTGATGTGGATAAAGGACAAAACTACATCGCCATCGAGGCTTTCCCATTTTCAAGACATGGCTTTGTGATGTCACCTGGAAATCTCGCTATAAAGCATGCACAGTTATAGACCTTCTTCATTGGGCGCGGCGAAATGGCCGAGTGCGGGCCGCTCATCATGCGTTTTGCTTTCACTCTTCAGGCGTTGCTGCTGTGAATCGGTGATGCGCTGCTACCTGCTTCTGCCTCAGTTTCGTCGGCACCAGTTCTAACGGCTACAAGAACTGATGTGGATAAAGGACAAAACTACATCGCCATCGAGGCTTTCCCATTTTCAAGACATGGCTTTGTGATGTCACCTGGAAATCTCGCTATAAAGCATGCACAGTTATAGACCTTCTTCATTGGGCGCGGCGAAATGGCCGAGTGCGGGCCGCTCATCATGCGTTTTGCTTTCACTCTTCAGGCGTTGCTGCTGTGAATCGATGATGCGCTGCTACCTGCTTCTGCCTCAGTTTCGTCGGCACCAGTTCTAACGGCTACAAGAACTGATGTGGATAAAGGACAAAACTACATCGGCATCGAGGCTTTCCCATTTTCAAGACATGGCTTTGTGATGTCACCTGGAAATCTCGCTATAAAGCATGCACAGTTATAGACCTTCTTCATTGGGCGCGGCGAAATGGACGAGTGCGGGCCGCTCATCATGCGTTTTGCTTTCACTCTTCAGGCGTTGCTGCTGTGAATCGGTGATGCGCTGCTTCCTGCTTCTGCCTCAGTTTCGTCGGCACCAGTTCTAACGGCTACAAGAATTGATGTGGATAAAGGACAAAACTACATCGTCATCGAGGCTTTCCCATTTTCAAGGCATGGCTTTGTGATGTCACCTGGAAATCTCGCTATAAAGCATGCACAGTTATAGACCTTCTTCATTGGGCGCAGCGAAATGGCCGAGTGCGGGCCGCTCATCATGCGTTTTGCTTTCACTCTTCAGGCGTTGCTGCTGTGAATCGGTGATGCGCTGCTACCTGCTTCTGCCTCAGTTTCGTCGGCACCAGTTCTAACGGCTACAAGAACTGATGTGGATAAAGGACAAAACTACATCGGCATCGAGGCTTTCCCATTTTCAAGACATGGCTTTGTGATGTCACCTGGAAATCTCGCTATAAAGCATGCACAGTTATAGACCTTCTTCATTGGGCGCGGCGAAATGGCCAAGCGCGGGCCGCTCATCATGCGTTTTGCTTTCACTCTTCAGCGTTGCTGCTGTGAATCGGTGATGCGCTGCTACCTGCTTCTGCCTCAGTTTCGTCGGCACCAGTTCTAACGGCTACAAGAACTGATGTGGATAAAGGACAAAACTACATCGGCATCGAGGCTTTCCCATTTTCAAGACATGGCTTTGTGATGTCACCTGGAAATCTCGCTATAAAGCATGCACAGTTATAGACCTTGATTGGGCGCGGCGAAATGGCCGAGTGCGGGCCGCTCATCATGCGTTTTGCTTTCACTCTTGAGGCGTTGCTGCTGCGAATCGGTGATGCGCTGCTACCTGCTTCTGCCTCAGTTTCGTCGGCACCAGTTCTAACGGCTACAAGAACTGATGTGGATAAAGGACAAAACTACATCGGCATCGAGGCTTTCCCATTTTCAAGACATGGCTTTGTGATATCTCCTGGAAATCTCGCTATAAAGCATGCACAGTTATAGACCTTCTTCATTGGGCGCGGCGAAATGGCCGAGTGCGGGCCGCTCATCATGCGTTTTGCTTTCACTCTTCAGGCGTTGCTGCTGTGAATCGGTGATGCGCTGCTACCTGCTTCTGCCTCAGTTTCGTCGGCACCAGTTCTAACGGCTACAAGAACTGATGTGGATAAAGGACAAAACTACATCGGCATCGAGGCTTTCCCATTTTCAAGACATGGCTTTGTGATGTCACCTGGAAATCTCGCTATAAAGCATGCACAGTTATAGACCTTCTTCATTGGGCGCGGCGAAATGGCCGAGTGCGGGCCGCTCATCATGCGTTTTGCTTTCACTCTTCAGGCGTTGCTGCTGTGAATCGGTGATGCGCTGCTACCTGCTTCTGCCTCAGTTTCGTCGGCACCAGTTCTAACGGCTACAAGAACTGATGTGGATAAAGGACAAAACTACATCGTCATCGAGGCTTTCCCATTTTCATGACATGGCTTTGTGATGTCACCTGGAAATCTCGCTATAAAGCATGCACAGTTATAGACCTTCTTCATTGGGCGCGGCGAAATGGCCGAGTGCGGGCCGCTCATCATGCGTTTTGCTTTCACTCTTCAGGCGTTGCTGCTGTGAATCGATGATGCGCTGCTACCTGCTTCTGCCTCAGTTTCGTCGGCACCAGTTCTAACGGCTACAAGAACTGATGTGGATAAAGGACAAAACTACATCGGCATCGAGGCTTTCCCATTTTCAAGACATGGCTTTGTGATGTCACCTGGAAATCTCGCTATAAAGCATGCACAGTTATAGACCTTCTTCATTGGGCGCGGCGAAATGGACGAGTGCGGGCCGCTCATCATGCGTTTTGCTTTCACTCTTCAGGCGTTGCTGCTGTGAATCGGTGATGCGCTGCTACCTGCTTCTGCCTCAGTTTCGTCGGCACCAGTTCTAACGGCTACAAGAACTGATGTGGATAAAGGACAAAACTACATCGGCATCGAGGCTTTCCCATTTTCAAGACATGGCTTTGTGATGTCACCTGGAAATCTCGCTATAAAGCATGCACAGTTATAGACCTTCTTCATTGGGCGCGGCGAAATGGCCAAGCGCGGGCCGCTCATCATGCGTTTTGCTTTCACTCTTCAGGCGTTGCTGCTGTGAATCGGTGATGCGCTGCTACCTGCTTCTGCCTCAGTTTCGTCGGCACCAGTTCTAACGGCTACAAGAACTGATGTGGATAAAGGACAAAACTACATCGGCATCGAGGCTTTCCCATTTTCAAGACATGGCTTTGTGATGTCACCTGGAAATCTCGCTATAAAGCATGCACAGTTATAGACCTTCATTGGGCGCGGCGAAATGGCCGAGTGCGGGCCGCTCATCATGCGTTTTGCTTTCACTCTTGAGGCGTTGCTGCTGCGAATCGGTGATGCGCTGCTACCTGCTTCTGCCTCAGTTTCGTCGGCACCAGTTCTAACGGCTACAAGAACTGATGTGGATAAAGGACAAAACTACATCGGCATCGAGGCTTTCCCATTTTCAAGACATGGCTTTGTGATGTCTCCTGGAAATCTCGCTATAAAGCATGCACAGTTATAGACCTTCTTCATTGGGCGCGGCGAAATGGCCGAGTGCGGGCCGCTCATCATGCGTTTTGCTTTCACTCTTCAGGCATTGCTGCTGTGAATCGGTGATGCGCTGCTACCTGCTTCTGCCTCAGTTTCGTCGGCACCAGTTCTAACGGCTACAAGAACTGATGTGGATAAAGGACAAAACTACATCGGCATCGAGGCTTTCCCATTTTCAAGACATGGCTTTGTGATGTCACCTGGAAATCTCGCTATAAAGCATGCACAGTTATAGACCTTCTTCATTGGGCGCGGCGAAATGGCCGAGTGCGGGCCGCTCATCATGCGTTTTGCTTTCACTCTTCAGGCGTTGCTGCTGTGAATCGGTGATGCGCTGCTACCTGCTTCTGCCTCAGTTTCGTCGGCACCAGTTCTAACGGCTACAAGAACTGATGTGGATAAAGGACAAAACTACATCGGCATCGAGGCTTTCCCATTTTCAAGACATGGCTTTGTGATGTCACCTGGAAATCTCGCTATAAAGCATGCACAGTTATAGACCTTCATTGGGCGCGGCGAAATGGCTGAGTGCGGGCCGCTCATCATGCGTTTTGCTTTCACTCTTCAGGCGTTGCTGCTGTGAATCGGTGATGCACTGCTACCTGCTTCTGCCTCAGTTTCGTCGGCGCCAGTTCTGACAGCTACAAGAACTGATGTGGATAAAGGACAAAACTACATCGTCATCGAGGCTTTCCCATTTTCAAGACATGGCTTTGTGATGTCACCTGGAAATCTCGCTATAAAGCATGCACACTTATAGACCTTCTTCATTGCGCGTGGCGAAATGGCCGAGTGCGGGCCGCTCATCATGCGTTTTGCTTTCACTCTTCAGGCGTTGCTGCTGTGAATCGGTGATGCGCTGCTACCTGCTTCTGCCTCAGTTTCGTCGGCACCAGTTCTAACGGCTACAAGAACTGATGTGGATAAAGGACAAAACTACATCGCCATCGAGGCTTTCCCATTTTCAAGACATGGCTTTGTGATGTCACCTGGAAATCTCGCTATAAAGCATGCACAGTTATAGACCTTCTTCATTGGGCGCGGCGAAATGGCCGTGTGCGGGCCGCTCATCATGCGTTTTGCTTTCACTCTTCAGGCGTTGCTGCTGTGAATCGGTGATGCGCTGCTACCTGCTTCTTCCTCAGTTTCGTCGGCACCAGTTCTAACGGCTACAAGAACTGATGTGGATAAAGGACAAAACTACATCGGCATCGAGGCTTTCCCATTTTCAAGACATGGCTTTGTGATGTCACCTGGAAATCTCGCTATAAAGCATGCACAGTTATAGACCTTCATTGGGCGCGGCGAAATGGCCGAGTGCGGGTCGCTCATCATGCGTTTTGCTTTCACTCTTCAGGCGTTGCTGCTGTGAATCGGTGATGCTCTGCTTCCTGCTTCTGCCTCAGTTTCGTCGGCACCAGTTCTAACGGCTACAAGAACTGATGTGGATAAAGGACAAAACTACATCGTCATCGAGGCTTTCCCATTTTCAAGACATGGCTTTGTGATGTCACCTGGAAATCTCGCTATAAAGCATGCACAGTTATAGACTTTCTTCATTGGGCGCGGCGAAATGGCCGAGTGCGGGCCGCTCATCATGCGTTTTGCTTTCACTCTTCAGGCGTTGCTGCTGTGAATCGGTGATGCGCTGCTACCTGGTTCTGTTTCAGTTTCGTCGGCACCAGTTCTAACGGCTACAAGAACTGATGTGGATAAAGGACAAAACTACATCGGCATCGAGGCTTTCCCATTTTCAAGACATGGCTTTGTGATGTCACCTGGAAATCTCGCTATAAGGCATGCACAGTTATAGACCTTCTTCATTGGGCGCGGCGAAATGGCCGAGTGCGGGCCGCTCATCATGCGTTTTGCTTTCACTCTTCAGGCGTTGCTGCTGTGAATCGGTGATGCACTGCTACCTGGTTCTGCCTCAGTTTCGTCGGCACCAGTTCTAACAGCTACAAGAACTGATGTGGATGAAGCACAAAACTACATCGTCATCGAGGCTTTCCCATCTTTAAGACATGGCTTTGTGATGTCACCTGGAAATCTCGCTATAAAGCATGCACAGTTATAGACCTTCTTCATTGGGCGTGGCGAAATGGCCGAGTGCGGGCCGCTCATCATGCGTTTTGCTTTCACTCTTCAGGCGTTGCTGCTGTGAATCGGTGATGCGCTGCTACCTGCTTCTGCCTCAGTTTCGTCGGCACCAGTTCTAACGGCTACAAGAACTGATGTGGATAAAGGACAAAACTACATCGCCATCGAGGCTTTCCCATTTTCAAGACATGGCTTTGTGATGTCACCTGGAAATCTCGCTATAAAGCATGCACAGTTATAGACCTTCTTCATTGGGCGCGGCGAAATGGCCGAGTGCGGGCCGCTCATCATGCGATTTGCTTTCACTCTTCAGGCGTGTCTGCTGTGAATCGATGATGCGCTGCTACCTGCTTCTGCCTCAGTTTCGTCGGCACCAGTTCTAACGGCTACAAGAACTGATGTGGATAAAGGACAAAACTACATCGGCATCGAGGCTTTCCCATTTTCAAGACATGGCTTTGTGATGTCACCTGGAAATCTCGCTATAAAGCATGCACAGTTATAGACCTTCTTCATTGGGCGCGGCGAAATGGCCGAGTGTGGGCCGCTCATCATGCGTTTTGCTTTCACTCTTCAGGCGTTGCTGCTGTGAATCGGTGATGCGCTGCTTCCTGCTTCTGCCTCAGTTTCGTCGGCACCAGTTCTAACAGCTACAAGAACTGATGTGGATGAAGCACAAAACTACATCGTCATCGAGGCTTTCCCATCTTCAAGACATGGCTTTGTGATGTCACCTGGAAATCTCGCTATAAAGCATGCACAGTTATAGACCTTCTTCATTGGGCGCGGCGAAATGGCCGAGTGCGGGCCGCTCATCATGCGTTTTGCTTTCACTCTTCAGGCGTTGCTGCTGTGAATCGGTGATGCACTGCTACCTGCTTCTGCCTCAGTTTCGTCGGCACCAGTTCTAACGGCTACAAGAACTGATGTGGATAAAGGACAAAACTACATCGCCATCGAGGCTTTCCCATTTTCAAGACATGGCTTTGTGATGTCACCTGGAAATCTCGCTATAAAGCATGCACAGTTATAGACCTTCTTCATTGGGCGCGGCGAAATGGCCGAGTGCGGGCCGCTCATCATGCGTTTTGCTTTCACTCTTCAGGCGTTGCTGCTGTGAATCGGTGATGCACTGCTACCTGCTTCTGCCTCAGTTTTGTCGGCACCAGTTCTAACGGCTACAAGAACTGATGTGGATAAAGGACAAAACTACATCGCCATCGAGGCTTTCCCATTTTCAAGACATGGCTTTGTGATGTCACCTGGAAATCTCGCTATAAAGCATGCACAGTTATAGACCTTCTTCATTGGGCGCGGCGAAATGGCCGAGTGCGGGCCGCTCATCATGCGTTTTGCTTTCACTCTTCAGGCGTTGCTGCTGTGAATCGGTGATGCACTGCTACCTGCTTCTGCCTCAGTTTCGTCGGCACCAGTTCTAACAGCTACAAGAACTGATGTGGATGAAGCACAAAACTACATCGTCATCGAGGCTTTCCCATCTTCAAGACATGGCTTTGTGATGTCACCTGGAAATCTCGCTATAAAGCATGCACAGTTATAGACCTTCTTCATTGGGCGTGACGAAATGGCCGAGTGCGGGCCGCTCATCATGCGTTTTGCTTTCACTCTTCAGGCGTTGCTGCTGTGAATCGGTGATGCGCTGCTACCTGCTTCTGCCTCAGTTTCGTCGGCACCAGTTCTAACGGCTACAAGAACTGATGTGGATAAAGGACAAAACTACATCGGCATCGAGGCTTTCCCATTTTCAAGACATGGCTTTGTGATGTCACCTGGAAATCTCGCTATAAAGCATGCACAGTTATAGACCTTCTTCATTGGGCGCGGCGAAATGGCCGAGTGCGGGCCGCTCATCATGCGTTTTGCTTTCACTCTTCAGGCGTTGCTGCTGTGAATCGATGATGCGCTGCTACCTGCTTCTGCCTCAGTTTCGTCGGCACCAGTTCTAACGGCTACAAGAACTGATGTGGATAAAGGACAAAACTACATCGGCATCGAGGCTTTCCCATTTTCAAGACATGGCTTTGTGATGTCACCTGGAAATCTCGCTATAAAGCATGCACAGTTATAGACCTTCTTCATTGGGCGCGGCGAAATGGACGAGTGCGGGCCGCTCATCATGCGTTTTGCTTTCACTCTTCAGGCGTTGCTGCTGTGAATCGGTGATGCGCTGCTTCCTGCTTCTGCCTCAGTTTCGTCGGCACCAGTTCTAACGGCTACAAGAATTGATGTGGATAAAGGACAAAACTACATCGTCATCGAGGCTTTCCCATTTTCAAGGCATGGCTTTGTGATGTCACCTGGAAATCTCGCTATAAAGCATGCACAGTTATAGACCTTCTTCATTGGGCGCGGCGAAATGGCCGAGTGCGGGCCGCTCATCATGCGTTTTGCTTTCACTCTTCAGGCGTTGCTGCTGTGAATCGGTGATGCGCTGCTACCTGCTTCTGCCTCAGTTTCGTCGGCACCAGTTCTAACGGCTACAAGAACTGATGTGGATAAAGGACAAAACTACATCGGCATCGAGGCTTTCCCATTTTCAAGACATGGCTTTGTGATGTCACCTGGAAATCTCGCTATAAAGCATGCACAGTTATAGACCTTCTTCATTGGGCGCGGCGAAATGGCCAAGCGCGGGCCGCTCATCATGCGTTTTGCTTTCACTCTTCAGGCGTTGCTGCTGTGAATCGGTGATGCGCTGCTACCTGCTTCTGCCTCAGTTTCGTCGGCACCAGTTCTAACGGCTACAAGAACTGATGTGGATAAAGGACAAAACTACATCGGCATCGAGGCTTTCCCATTTTCAAGACATGGCTTTGTGATGTCACCTGGAAATCTCGCTATAAAGCATGCACAGTTATAGACCTTCATTGGGCGCGGCGAAATGGCCGAGTGCGGGCCGCTCATCATGCGTTTTGCTTTCACTCTTGAGGCGTTGCTGCTGCGAATCGGTGATGCGCTGCTACCTGCTTCTGCCTCAGTTTCGTCGGCACCAGTTCTAACGGCTACAAGAACTGATGTGGATAAAGGACAAAACTACATCGGCATCGAGGCTTTCCCATTTTCAAGACATGGCTTTGTGATGTCTCCTGGAAATCTCGCTATAAAGCATGCACAGTTATAGACCTTCTTCATTGGGCGCGGCGAAATGGCCGAGTGCGGGCCGCTCATCATGCGTTTTGCTTTCACTCTTCAGGCATTGCTGCTGTGAATCGGTGATGCGCTGCTACCTGCTTCTGCCTCAGTTTCGTCGGCACCAGTTCTAACGGCTACAAGAACTGATGTGGATAAAGGACAAAACTACATCGGCATCGAGGCTTTCCCATTTTCAAGACATGGCTTTGTGATGTCACCTGGAAATCTCGCTATAAAGCATGCACAGTTATAGACCTTCTTCATTGGGCGCGGCGAAATGGCCGAGTGCGGGCCGCTCATCATGCGTTTTGCTTTCACTCTTCAGGCGTTGCTGCTGTGAATCGGTGATGCACTGCTACCTGCTTCTGCCTCAGTTTCGTCGGCACCAGTTCTAACGGCTACAAGAACTGATGTGGATAAAGGACAAAACTACATCGGCATCGAGGCTTTCCCATTTTCAAGACATGGCTTTGTGATGTCACCTGGAAATCTCGCTATAAAGCATGCACAGTTATAGACCTTCATTGGGCGCGGCGAAATGGCCGAGTGCGGGCCGCTCATCATGCGTTTTGCTTTCACTCTTCAGGCGTTGCTGCTGTGAATCGGTGATGCACTGCTACCTGCTTCTGCCTCAGTTTCGTCGGCGCCAGTTCTGACAGCTACAAGAACTGATGTGGATAAAGGACAAAACTACATCGGCATCGAGGCTTTCCCATTTTCAAGACATGGCTTTGTGATGTCACCTGGAAATCTCGCTATAAAGCATGCACAGTTATAGACCTTCATTGGGCGCGGCGAAATGGCCGAGTGCGGGCCGCTCATCATGCGTTTTGCTTTCACTCTTCAGGCGTTGCTGCTGTGAATCGGTGATGCTCTGCTTCCTGCTTCTGCCTCAGTTTCGTCGGCACCAGTTCTAACGGCTACAAGAACTGATGTGGATAAAGGACAAAACTACATCGTCATCGAGGCTTTCCCATTTTCAAGACATGGCTTTGTGATGTCACCTGGAAATCTCGCTATAAAGCATGCACAGTTATAGACTTTCTTCATTGGGCGCGGCGAAATGGCCGAGTGCGGGCCGCTCATCATGCGTTTTGCTTTCACTCTTCAGGCGTTGCTGCTGTGAATCGGTGATGCGCTGCTACCTGCTTCTGTTTCAGTTTCGTCGGCACCAGTTCTAACGGCTACAAGAACTGATGTGGATAAAGGACAAAACTACATCGGCATCGAGGCTTTCCCATTTTCAAGACATGGCTTTGTGATGTCACCTGGAAATCTCGCTATAAGGCATGCACAGTTATAGACCTTCTTCATTGGGCGCGGCGAAATGGCCGAGTGCGGGCCGCTCATCATGCGTTTTGCTTTCACTCTTCAGGCGTTGCTGCTGTGAATCGGTGATGCACTGCTACCTGGTTCTGCCTCAGTTTCGTCGGCACCAGTTCTAACAGCTACAAGAACTGATGTGGATGAAGCACAAAACTACATCGTCATCGAGGCTTTCCCATCTTTAAGACATGGCTTTGTGATGTCACCTGGAAAACTCGCTATAAAGCATGCACAGTTATAGACCTTCTTCATTGGGCGTGGCGAAATGGCCGAGTGCGGGCCGCTCATCATGCGTTTTGCTTTCACTCTTCAGGCGTTGCTGCTGTGAATCGGTGATGCGCTGCTACCTGCTTCTGCCTCAGTTTCGTCGGCACCAGTTCTAACGGCTACAAGAACTGATGTGGATAAAGGACAAAACTACATCGCCATCGAGGCTTTCCCATTTTCAAGACATGGCTTTGTGATGTCACCTGGAAATCTCGCTATAAAGCATGCACAGTTATAGACCTTCTTCATTGGGCGCGGCGAAATGGCCGAGTGCGGGCCGCTCATCATGCGATTTGCTTTCACTCTTCAGGCGTGTCTGCTGTGAATCGATGATGCGCTGCTACCTGCTTCTGCCTCAGTTTCGTCGGCACCAGTTCTAACGGCTACAAGAACTGATGTGGATAAAGGACAAAACTACATCGGCATCGAGGCTTTCCCATTTTCAAGACATGGCTTTGTGATGTCACCTGGAAATCTCGCTATAAAGCATGCACAGTTATAGACCTTCTTCATTGGGCGCGGCGAAATGGCCGAGTGCGGGCCGCTCATCATGCGTTTTGCTTTCACTCTTCAGGCGTTGCTGCTGTGAATCGGTGATGCGCTGCTTCCTGCTTCTGCCTCAGTTTCGTCGGCACCAGTTCTAACAGCTACAAGAACTGATGTGGATGAAGCACAAAACTACATCGTCATCGAGGCTTTCCCATCTTCAAGACATGGCTTTGTGATGTCACCTGGAAATCTCGCTATAAAGCATGCACAGTTATAGACCTTCTTCATTGGGCGCGGCGAAATGGCCGAGTGCGGGCCGCTCATCATGCGTTTTGCTTTCACTCTTCAGGCGTTGCTGCTGTGAATCGGTGATGCACTGCTACCTGCTTCTGCCTCAGTTTCGTCGGCACCAGTTCTAACGGCTACAAGAACTGATGTGGATAAAGGACAAAACTACATCGCCATCGAGGCTTTCCCATTTTCAAGACATGGCTTTGTGATGTCACCTGGAAATCTCGCTATAAAGCATGCACAGTTATAGACCTTCTTCATTGGGCGCGGCGAAATGGCCGAGTGCGGGCCGCTCATCATGCGTTTTGCTTTCACTCTTCAGGCGTTGCTGCTGTGAATCGGTGATGCACTGCTACCTGCTTCTGCCTCAGTTTCGTCGGCACCAGTTCTAACGGCTACAAGAACCGATGTGGATAAAGGACAAAACTACATCGCCATCGAGGCTTTCCCATTTTCAAGACATGGCTTTGTGATGTCACCTGGAAATCTCGCTATAAAGCATGCACAGTTATAGACCTTCTTCATTGGGCGCGGCGAAATGGCCGTGTGCGGGCCGCTCATCATGCGTTTTGCTTTCACTCTTCAGGCGTTGCTGCTGTGAATCGGTGATGCGCTGCTACCTGCTTCTTCCTCAGTTTCGTCGGCACCAGTTCTAACGGCTACAAGAACTGATGTGGATAAAGGACAAAACTACATCGGCATCGAGGCTTTCCCATTTTCAAGACATGGCTTTGTGATGTCACCTGGAAATCTCGCTATAAAGCATGCACAGTTATAGACCTTCATTGGGCGCGGCGAAATGGCCGAGTGCGGGCCGCTCATCATGCGTTTTGCTTTCACTCTTCAGGCGTTGCTGCTGTGAATCGGTGATGCTCTGCTTCCTGCTTCTGCCTCAGTTTCGTCGGCACCAGTTCTAACGGCTACAAGAACTGATGTGGATAAAGGACAAAACTACATCGTCATCGAGGCTTTCCCATTTTCAAGACATGGCTTTGTGATGTCACCTGGAAATCTCGCTATAAAGCATGCACAGTTATAGACTTTCTTCATTGGGCGCGGCGAAATGGCCGAGTGCGGGCCGCTCATCATGCGTTTTGCTTTCACTCTTCAGGCGTTGCTGCTGTGAATCGGTGATGCGCTGCTACCTGCTTCTGTTTCAGTTTCGTCGGCACCAGTTCTAACGGCTACAAGAACTGATGTGGATAAAGGACAAAACTACATCGGCATCGAGGCTTTCCCATTTTCAAGACATGGCTTTGTGATGTCACCTGGAAATCTCGCTATAAGGCATGCACAGTTATAGACCTTCTTCATTGGGCGCGGCGAAATGGCCGAGTGCGGGCCGCTCATCATGCGTTTTGCTTTCACTCTTCAGGCGTTGCTGCTGTGAATCGGTGATGCGCTGCTACCTGGTTCTGCCTCAGTTTCGTCGGCACCAGTTCTAACGGCTACAAGAACTGATGTGGATGAAGCACAAAACTACATCGTCATCGAGGCTTTCCCATCTTTAAGACATGGCTTTGTGATGTCACCTGGAAATCTCGCTATAAAGCATGCACAGTTATAGACCTTCTTCATTGGGCGTGGCGAAATGGCCGAGTGCGGGCCGCTCATCATGCGTTTTGCTTTCACTCTTCAGGCGTTGCTGCTGTGAATCGGTGATGCGCTGCTACCTGCTTCTGCCTCAGTTTCGTCGGCACCAGTTCTAACGGCTACAAGAACTGATGTGGATAAAGGACAAAACTACATCGCCATCGAGGCTTTCCCATTTTCAAGACATGGCTTTGTGATGTCACCTGGAAATCTCGCTATAAAGCATGCACAGTTATAGACCTTCTTCATTGGGCGCGGCGAAATGGCCGAGTGCGGGCCGCTCATCATGCGATTTGCTTTCACTCTTCAGGCGTGTCTGCTGTGAATCGATGATGCGCTGCTACCTGCTTCTGCCTCAGTTTCGTCGGCACCAGTTCTAACGGCTACAAGAACTGATGTGGATAAAGGACAAAACTACATCGGCATCGAGGCTTTCCCATTTTCAAGACATGGCTTTGTGATGTCACCTGGAAATCTCGCTATAAAGCATGCACAGTTATAGACCTTCTTCATTGGGCGCGGCGAAATGGCCGAGTGCGGGCCGCTCATCATGCGTTTTGCTTTCACTCTTCAGGCGTTGCTGCTGTGAATCGGTGATGCGCTGCTTCCTGCTTCTGCCTCAGTTTCGTCGGCACCAGTTCTAACGGCTACAAGAACTGATGTGGATGAAGCACAAAACTACATCGTCATCGAGGCTTTCCCATCTTCAAGACATGGCTTTGTGATGTCACCTGGAAATCTCGCTATAAAGCATGCACAGTTATAGACCTTCTTCATTGGGCGCGGCGAAATGGCCGAGTGCGGGCCGCTCATCATGCGTTTTGCTTTCACTCTTCAGGCGTTGCTGCTGTGAATCGGTGATGCGCTGCTACCTGCTTCTGCCTCAGTTTCGTCAGCACCAGTTCTAACGGCTACAAGAACTGATGTGGATAAAGGACAAAACTACATCGCCATCGAGGCTTTCCCATTTTCAAGACATGGCTTTGTGATGTCACCTGGAAATCTCGCTATAAAGCATGCACAGTTATAGACCTTCTTCATTGGGCGCGGCGAAATGGCCGAGTGCGGGCCGCTCATCATGCGTTTTGCTTTCACTCTTCAGGCGTTGCTGCTGTGAATCGGTGATGCGCTGCTACCTGCTTCTGCCTCAGTTTCGTCGGCACCAGTTCTAACGGCTACAAGAACTGATGTGGATAAAGGACAAAACTACATCGCCATCGAGGCTTTCCCATTTTCAAGACATGGCTTTGTGATGTCACCTGGAAATCTCGCTATAAAGCATGCACAGTTATAGACCTTCTTCATTGGGCGCGGCGAAATGGCCGAGTGCGGGCCGCTCATCATGCGTTTTGCTTTCACTCTTCAGGCGTTGCTGCTGTGAATCGGTGATGCACTGCTACCTGCTTCTGCCTCAGTTTCGTCGGCACCAGTTCTGACAGCTACAAGAACTGATGTGGATGAAGCACAAAACTACATCGTCATCGAGGCTTTCCCATCTTCAAGACATGGCTTTGTGATGTCACCTGGAAATCTCGCTATAAAGCATGCACAGTTATAGACCTTCTTCATTGGGCGTGACGAAATGGCCGAGTGCGGGCCGCTCATCATGCGTTTTGCTTTCACTCTTCAGGCGTTGCTGCTGTGAATCGGTGATGCGCTGCTACCTGCTTCTGCCTCAGTTTCGTCGGCACCAGTTCTAACGGCTACAAGAACTGATGTGGATAAAGGACAAAACTACATCGGCATCGAGGCTTTCCCATTTTCAAGACATGGCTTTGTGATGTCACCTGGAAATCTCGCTATCAAGCATGCACAGTTATAGACCTTCTTCATTGGGCGCGGCGAAATGGCCGAGTGCGGGCCGCTCATCATGCGTTTTGCTTTCACTCTTCAGGCGTTGCTGCTGTGAATCGATGATGCGCTGCTACCTGCTTCTGCCTCAGTTTCGTCGGCACCAGTTCTAACGGCTACAAGAACTGATGTGGATAAAGGACAAAACTACATCGGCATCGAGGCTTTCCCATTTTCAAGACATGGCTTTGTGATGTCACCTGGAAATCTCGCTATAAAGCATGCACAGTTATAGACCTTCTTCATTGGGCGCGGCGAAATGGCCGAGTTCGGGCCGCTCATCATGCGTTTTGCTTTCACTCTTCAGGCGTTGCTGCTGTGAATCGGTGATGCGCTGCTACCTGCTTCTGCCTCAGTTTCGTCGGCACCAGTTCTAACGGCTACAAGAACTGATGTGGATAAAGGACAAAACTACATCGGCATCGAGGCTTTCCCATTTTCAAGACATGGCTTTGTGATGTCACCTGGAAATCTCGCTATAAAGCATGCACAGTTATAGACCTTCTTGATTGGGCGCGGCGAAATGGCCGAGTGCGGGCCGCTCATCATGCGTTTTGCTTTCACTCTTCAGGCGTTGCTGCTGTGAATCGGTGATGCGCTGCTACCTGCTTCTGCCTCAGTTTCGTCGGCACCAGTTCTAACGGCTACAAGAACTGATGTGGATAAAGGACAAAACTACATCGCCATCGAGGCTTTCCCATTTCCAAGACATGGCTTTGTGATGTCACCTGGAAATCTCGCTATAAAGCATGCACAGTTATAGACCTTCTTCATTGGGCGCGGCGATATGGCCGAGTGCGGGCCGCTCATCATGCGTTTTGCTTTCACTCTTCAGGCGTTGCTGCTGTGAATCGATGATGCGCTGCTACCTGCTTCTGCCTCAGTTTCGTCGGCACCAGTTCTAACGGCTACAAGAACTGATGTGGATAAAGGACAAAACTACATCGGCATCGAGGCTTTCCCATTTTCAAGGCATGGCTTTGTGATGTCTCCTGGAAATCTCGCTATAAAGCATGCACAGTTATAGACCTTCTTCATTGGGCGCGGCGAAATGACCGAGTGCGGGCCGCTCATCATGCGTTTTGCTTTCACTCTTCAGGCGTTGCTGCTGTGAATCGGTGATGCGCTGCTACCTGCTTCTGCCTCAGTTTCGTCGGCACCAGTTCTAACGGCTACAAGAACTGATGTGGATAAAGGACAAAACTACATCGGCATCGAGGCTTTCCCATTTTCAAGACATGGCTTTGTGATATCACCTGGAAATCTCGCTATAAAGCATGCACAGTTATAGACCTTCTTCATTGGGCGCGGCGAAATGGCCGAGTGCGGGCCGCTCATCATGCGTTTTGCTTTCACTCTTCAGGCGTTGCTGCTGTGAATCGGTGATGCGCTGCTACCTGCTTCTGCCTCAGTTTCGTCGGCACCAGTTCTAACGGCTACAAGAACTGATGTGGATAAAGGACAAAACTACATCGGCATCGAGGCTTTCCCATTTTCAAGACATGGCTTTGTGATGTCACCTGGAAATCTCGCTATATAGCATGCACAGTTATAGACCTTCATTGGGCGCGGCGAAATGGCCGAGTGCGGGCCGCTCATCATGCGTTTTGCTTTCACTCTTCAGGCGTTGCTGTTGTGAATCGGTGATGCACTGCTACCTGCTTCTGCCTCAGTTTCGTCGGCACCAGTTCTAACAGCTACAAGAACTGATGTGGATAAAGGACAAAACTACATCGTCATCGAGGCTTTCCCATTTTCAAGACATGGCTTTGTGATGTCACCTGGAAATCACGCTATAAAGCATGCACAGTTATAGACCTTCTTCATTGGGCGTGGCGAAATGGCCGAGTGCGGGCCGCTCATCATGCGTTTTGCTTTCACTCTTCAGGCGTTGCTGCTGTGAATCGGTGATGCGCTGCTACCTGCTTCTGCCTCAGTTTCGTCGGCACCAGTTCTAACGGCTACAAGAACTGATGTGGATAAAGGACAAAACTACATCGCCATCGAGGCTTTCCCATTTTCAAGACATGGCTTTGTGATGTCACCTGGAAATCTCGCTATAAAGCATGCACAGTTATAGACCTTCTTCATTGGGCGCGGCGAAATGGCCGAGTGCGGGCCGCTCATCATGCGTTTTGCTTTCACTCTTCAGGCGTTGCTGCTGTGAATCGGTGATGCACTGCTACCTGCTTCTGCCTCAGTTTCGTCGGCACCAGTTCTAACAGCTACAAGAACTGATGTGGATAAAGGACAAAACTACATCGCCATCGAGGCTTTCCCATTTTCAAGACATGGCTTTGTGATGTCACCTTGAAATCTCGCTATAAAGCATGCACAGTTATAGACCTTCTTCATTGGGCGCGGCGAAATGGCCGAGTGCGGGCCGCTCATCATGCGTTTTGCTTTCACTCTTCAGGCGTTGCTGCTGTGAATCGATGATGCGCTGCTACCTGCTTCTGCCTCAGTTTCGTCGGCACCAGTTCTAACGGCTACAAGAACTGATGTGGATAAAGGACAAAACTACATCGGCATCGAGGCTTTCCCATTTTCAAGACATGGCTTTGTGATGTCACCTGGAAATCTCGCTATAAAGCATGCACAGTTATAGACCTTCTTCATTGGGCGCGGCGAAATGGACGAGTGCGGGCCGCTCATCATGCGTTTTGCTTTCACTCTTCAGGCGTTGCTGCTGTGAATCGGTGATGCGCTGCTTCCTGCTTCTGCCTCAGTTTCGTCGGCACCAGTTCTAACGGCTACAAGAATTGATGTGGATAAAGGACAAAACTACATCGTCATCGAGGCTTTCCCATTTTCAAGGCATGGCTTTGTGATGTCACCTGGAAATCTCGCTATAAAGCATGCACAGTTATAGACCTTCTTCATTGGGCGCAGCGAAATGGCCGAGTGCGGGCCGCTCATCATGCGTTTTGCTTTCACTCTTCAGGCGTTGCTGCTGTGAATCGGTGATGCGCTGCTACCTGCTTCTGCCTCAGTTTCGTCGGCACCAGTTCTAACGGCTACAAGAACTGATGTGGATAAAGGACAAAACTACATCGGCATCGAGGCTTTCCCATTTTCAAGACATGGCTTTGTGATGTCACCTGGAAATCTCGCTATAAAGCATGCACAGTTATAGACCTTCTTGATTGGGCGCGGCGAAATGGCCGAGTGCGGGCCGCTCATCATGCGTTTTGCTTTCACTCTTCAGGCGTTGCTGCTGTGAATCGGTGATGCGCTGCTACCTGCTTCTGCCTCAGTTTCGTCGGCACCAGTTCTAACGGCTACAAGAACTGATGTGGATAAAGGACAAAACTACATCGCCATCGAGGCTTTCCCATTTCCAAGACATGGCTTTGTGATGTCACCTGGAAATCTCGCTATAAAGCATGCACAGTTATAGATCTTCTTCATTGGGCGCGGCGAAATGGCCGAGTGCGGGCCGCTCATCATGCGTTTTGCTTTCACTCTTCAGGCGTTGCTGCTGTGAATCGATGATGCGCTGCTACCTGCTTCTGCCTCAGTTTCGTCGGCACCAGTTCTAACGGCTACAAGAACTGATGTGGATAAAGGACAAAACTACATCGGCATCGAGGCTTTCCCATTTTCAAGACATGGCTTTGTGATGTCTCCTGGAAATCTCGCTATAAAGCATGCACAGTTATAGACCTTCTTCATTGGGCGCGGCGAAATGACCGAGTGCGGGCCGCTCATCATGCGTTTTGCTTTCACTCTTCAGGCGTTGCTGCTGTGAATCGGTGATGCGCTGCTACCTGCTTCTGCCTCAGTTTCGTCGGCACCAGTTCTAACGGCTACAAGAACTGATGTGGATAAAGGACAAAACTGCATCGGCATCGAGGCTTTCCCATTTTCAAGACATGGCTTTGTGATGTCACCTGGAAATCTCGCTATAAAGCATGCACAGTTATAGACCTTCTTCATTGGGCGCGGCGAAATGGCCGAGTGCGGGCCGCTCATCATGCGTTTTGCTTTCACTCTTCAGGCGTTGCTGCTGTGAATCGGTGATGCGCTGCTACCTGCTTCTGCCTCAGTTTCGTCGGCACCAGTTCTAACGGCTACAAGAACTGATGTGGATAAAGGACAAAACTACATCGGCATCGAGGCTTTCCCATTTTCAAGACATGGCTTTGTGATGTCACCTGGAAATCTCGCTATATAGCATGCACAGTTATAGACCTTCATTGGGCGCGGCGAAATGGCCGAGTGCGGGCCGCTCATCATGCGTTTTGCTTTCACTCTTCAGGCGTTGCTGCTGTGAATCGGTGATGCACTGCTACCTGCTTCTGCCTCAGTTTCGTCGGCACCAGTTCTAACAGCTACAAGAACTGATGTGGATAAAGGACAAAACTACATCGTCATCGAGGCTTTCCCATTTTCAAGACATGGCTTTGTGATGTCACCTGGAAATCACGCTATAAAGCATGCACAGTTATAGACCTTCTTCATTGGGCGTGGCGAAATGGCCGAGTGCGGGCCGCTCATCATGCGTTTTGCTTTCACTCTTCAGGCGTTGCTGCTGTGAATCGGTGATGCGCTGCTACCTGCTTCTGCCTCAGTTTCTTCGGCACCAGTTCTAACGGCTACAAGAACTGATGTGGATAAAGGACAAAACTACATCGCCATCGAGGCTTTCCCATTTTCAAGACATGGCTTTGTGATGTCACCTGGAAATCTCGCTATAAAGCATGCACAGTTATAGACCTTCTTCATTGGGCGCGGCGAAATGGCCGAGTGCGGGCCGCTCATCATGCGTTTTGCTTTCACTCTTCAGGCGTTGCTGCTGTGAATCGGTGATGCGCTGCTACCTGCTTCTGCCTCAGTTTCGTCGGCACCAGTTCTAACGGCTACAAGAACTGATGTGGATAAAGGACAAAACTACATCGGCATCGAGGCTTTCCCATTTTCAAGACATGGCTTTGTGATGTCACCTGGAAATCTCGCTATAAAGCATGCACAGTGATAGACCTTCATTGGGCGCGGCGAAATGGCCGAGTGCGGGCCGCTCATCATGCGTTTTGCTTTCACTCTTCAGGCGTTGCTGCTGTGAATCGGTGATGCACTGCTACCTGCTTCTGCCTCAGTTTCGTCGGCACCAGTTCTAACAGCTACAAGAACTGATGTGGATAAAGGACAAAACTACATCGCCATCGAGGCTTTCCCATTTTCAAGACATGGCTTTGTGATGTCACCTGGAAATCTCGCTATAAAGCATGCACAGTTATAGACCTTCTTCATTGGGCGCGGCGAAATGGCCGAGTGCGGGCCGCTCATCATGCGTTTTGCTTTCACTCTTCAGGCGTTGCTGCTGTGAATCGATGATGCGCTGCTACCTGCTTCTGCCTCAGTTTCGTCGGCACCAGTTCTAACGGCTACAAGAACTGATGTGGATAAAGGACAAAACTACATCGGCATCGAGGCTTTCCCATTTTCAAGACATGGCTTTGTGATGTCACCTGGAAATCTCGCTATAAAGCATGCACAGTTATAGACCTTCTTCATTGGGCGCGGCGAAATGGACGAGTGCGGGCCGCTCATCATGCGTTTTGCTTTCACTCTTCAGGCGTTGCTGCTGTGAATCGGTGATGCGCTGCTTCCTGCTTCTGCCTCAGTTTCGTCGGCACCAGTTCTAACGGCTACAAGAATTGATGTGGATAAAGGACAAAACTACATCGTCATCGAGGCTTTCCCATTTTCAAGGCATGGCTTTGTGATGTCACCTGGAAATCTCGCTATAAAGCATGCACAGTTATAGACCTTCTTCATTGGGCGCAGCGAAATGGCCGAGTGCGGGCCGCTCATCATGCGTTTTGCTTTCACTCTTCAGGCGTTGCTGCTGTGAATCGGTGATGCGCTGCTACCTGCTTCTGCCTCAGTTTCGTCGGCACCAGTTCTAACGGCTACAAGAACTGATGTGGATAAAGGACAAAACTACATCGGCATCGAGGCTTTCCCATTTTCAAGACATGGCTTTGTGATGTCACCTGGAAATCTCGCTATAAAGCATGCACAGTTATAGACCTTCTTCATTGGGCGCGGCGAAATGGCCAAGCGCGGGCCGCTCATCATGCGTTTTGCTTTCACTCTTCAGGCGTTGCTGCTGTGAATCGGTGATGCGCTGCTGCCTGCTTCTGCCTCAGTTTCGTCGGCACCAGTTCTAACGGCTACAAGAACTGATGTGGATAAAGGACAAAACTACATCGGCATCGAGGCTTTCCCATTTTCAAGACATGGCTTTGTGATGTCACCTGGAAATCTCGCTATAAAGCATGCACAGTTATAGACCTTGATTGGGCGCGGCGAAATGGCCGAGTGCGGGCCGCTCATCATGCGTTTTGCTTTCACTCTTGAGGCGTTGCTGCTGCGAATCGGTGATGCGCTGCTACCTGCTTCTGCCTCAGTTTCGTCGGCACCAGTTCTAACGACTACAAGAACTGATGTGGATAAAGGACAAAACTACATCGGCATCGAGGCTTTCCCATTTTCAAGACATGGCTTTGTGATGTCTCCTGGAAATCTCGCTATAAAGCATGCACAGTTATAGACCTTCTTCATTGGGCGCGGCGAAATGGCCGAGTGCGGGCCGCTCATCATGCGTTTTGCTTTCACTCTTCAGGCGTTGCTGCTGTGAATCGGTGATGCGCTGCTACCTGCTTCTGCCTCAGTTTCGTCGGCACCAGTTCTAACGGCTACAAGAACTGATGTGGATAAAGGACAAAACTACATCGGCATCGAGGCTTTCCCATTTTCAAGACATGGCTTTGTGATGTCACCTGGAAATCTCGCTATAAAGCATGCACAGTTATAGACCTTCTTCATTGGGCGCGGCGAAATGGCCGAGTGCGGGCCGCTCATCATGCGTTTTGCTTTCACTCTTCAGGCGTTGCTGCTGTGAATCGGTGATGCGCTGCTACCTGCTTCTGCCTCAGTTTCGTCGGCACCAGTTCTAACGGCTACAAGAACTGATGTGGATAAAGGACAAAACTACATCGTCATCGAGGCTTTCCCATTTTCAAGACATGGCTTTGTGATGTCACCTGGAAATCTCGCTATAAAGCATGCACAGTTATAGACCTTCTTCATTGGGCGCGGCGAAATGGCCGAGTGCGGGCCGCTCATCATGCGTTTTGCTTTCACTCTTCAGGCGTTGCTGCTGTGAATCGATGATGCGCTGCTACCTGCTTCTGCCTCAGTTTCGTCGGCACCAGTTCTAACGGCTACAAGAACTGATGTGGATAAAGGACAAAACTACATCGGCATCGAGGCTTTCCCATTTTCAAGACATGGCTTTGTGATGTCACCTGGAAATCTCGCTATAAAGCATGCACAGTTATAGACCTTCTTCATTGGGCGCGGCGAAATGGACGAGTGCGGGCCGCTCATCATGCGTTTTGCTTTCACTCTTCAGGCGTTGCTGCTGTGAATCGGTGATGCGCTGCTTCCTGCTTCTGCCTCAGTTTCGTCGGCACCAGTTCTAACGGCTACAAGAATTGATGTGGATAAAGGACAAAACTACATCGTCATCGAGGCTTTCCCATTTTCAAGGCATGGCTTTGTGATGTCACCTGGAAATCTCGCTATAAAGCATGCACAGTTATAGACCTTCTTCATTGGGCGCGGCGAAATGGCCGAGTGCGGGCCGCTCATCATGCGTTTTGCTTTCACTCTTCAGGCGTTGCTGCTGTGAATCGGTGATGCGCTGCTACCTGCTTCTGCCTCAGTTTCGTCGGCACCAGTTCTAACGGCTACAAGAACTGATGTGGATAAAGGACAAAACTACATCGGCATCGAGGCTTTCCCATTTTCAAGACATGGCTTTGTGATGTCACCTGGAAATCTCGCTATAAAGCATGCACAGTTATAGACCTTCTTCATTGGGCGCGGCGAAATGGCCAAGCGCGGGCCGCTCATCATGTGTTTTGCTTTCACTCTTCAGGCGTTGCTGCTGTGAATCGGTGATGCGCTGCTACCTGCTTCTGCCTCAGTTTCGTCGGCACCAGTTCTAACGGCTACAAGAACTGATGTGGATAAAGGACAAAACTACATCGGCATCGAGGCTTTCCCATTTTCAAGACATGGCTTTGTGATGTCACCTGGAAATCTCGCTATAAAGCATGCACAGTTATAGACCTTCATTGGGCGCGGCGAAATGGCCGAGTGCGGGCCGCTCATCATGCGTTTTGCTTTCACTCTTGAGGCGTTGCTGCTGCGAATCGGTGATGCGCTGCTACCTGCTTCTGCCTCAGTTTCGTCGGCACCAGTTCTAACGGCTACAAGAACTGATGTGGATAAAGGACAAAACTACATCGGCATCGAGGCTTTCCCATTTTCAAGACATGGCTTTGTGATGTCTCCTGGAAATCTCGCTATAAAGCATGCACAGTTATAGACCTTCTTCATTGGGCGCGGCGAAATGGCCGAGTGCGGGCCGCTCATCATGCGTTTTGCTTTCACTCTTCAGGCATTGCTGCTGTGAATCGGTGATGCGCTGCTACCTGCTTCTGCCTCAGTTTCGTCGGCACCAGTTCTAACGGCTACAAGAACTGATGTGGATAAAGGACAAAACTACATCGGCATCGAGGCTTTCCCATTTTCAAGACATGGCTTTGTGATGTCACCTGGAAATCTCGCTATAAAGCATGCACAGTTATAGACCTTCTTCATTGGGCGCGGCGAAATGGCCGAGTGCGGGCCGCTCATCATGCGTTTTGCTTTCACTCTTCAGGCGTTGCTGCTGTGAATCGGTGATGCGCTGCTACCTGCTTCTGCCTCAGTTTCGTCGGCGCCAGTTCTAACGGCTACAAGAACTGATGTGGATAAAGGACAAAACTACATCGGCATCGAGGCTTTCCCATTTTCAAGACATGGCTTTGTGATGTCACCTGGAAATCTCGCTATAAAGCATGCACAGTTATAGACCTTCATTGGGCGCGGCGAAATGGCCGAGTGCGGGCCGCTCATCATGCGTTTTGCTTTCACTCTTCAGGCGTTGCTGCTGTGAATCGGTGATGCACTGCTACCTGCTTCTGCCTCAGTTTCGTCGGCACCAGTTCTGACAGCTACAAGAACTGATGTGGATAAAGGACAAAACTACATCGTCATCGAGGCTTTCCCATTTTCAAGACATGGCTTTGTGATGTCACCTGGAAATCTCGCTATAAAGAATGCACACTTATAGACCTTCTTCATTGCGCGTGGCGAAATGGCCGAGTGCGGGCCGCTCATCATGCGTTTTGCTTTCACTCTTCAGGCGTTGCTGCTGTGAATCGGTGATGCGCTGCTACCTGCTTCTGCCTCAGTTTCGTCGGCACCAGTTCTAACGGCTACAAGAACTGATGTGGATAAAGGACAAAACTACATCGCCATCGAGGCTTTCCCATTTTCAAGACATGGCTTTGTGATGTCACCTGGAAATCTCGCTATAAAGCATGCACAGTTATAGACCTTCTTCATTGGGCGCGGCGAAATGGCCGTGTGCGGGCCGCTCATCATGCGTTTTGCTTTCACTCTTCAGGCGTTGCTGCTGTGAATCGGTGATGCGCTGCTACCTGCTTCTGCCTCAGTTTCGTCGGCACCAGTTCTAACGGCTACAAGAACTGATGTGGATAAAGGACAAAACTACATCGGCATCGAGGCTTTCCCATTTTCAAGACATGGCTTTGTGATGTCACCTGGAAATCTCGCTATAAAGCATGCACAGTTATAGACCTTCATTGGGCGCGGCGAAATGACCGAGTGCGGGCCGCTCATCATGCGTTTTGCTTTCACTCTTCAGGCGTTGCTGCTGTGAATCGGTGATGCACTGCTACCTGCTTCTGCCTCAGTTTCGTCGGCACCAGTTCTAACAGCTAGAAGAACTGATGCGGATAAAGGACAAAACTACATCGTCATCGAGGCTTTCCCATTTTCAAGACATGGCTTTGTGATGTCACCTGGAAATCTCGCTATAAAGCATGCACAGTTATAGACCTTCTTCATTGGGCGTGGCGAAATGGCCGAGTGCGGGCCGCTCATCATGCGTTTTGCTTTCACTCTTCAGGCGTTGCTGCTGTGAATCGGTGATGCTCTGCTTCCTGCTTCTGCCTCAGTTTCGTCGGCACCAGTTCTAACGGCTACAAGAATTGATGTGGATAAAGGACAAAACTACATCGTCATCGAGGCTTTCCCATTTTCAAGGCATGGCTTTGTGATGTCACCTGGAAATTTTGCTATAAAGCATGCACAGTTATAGACCTTCTTCATTGGGCGCGGCGAAATGGCCGAGTGCGGGCCGCTCATCATGCGTTTTGCTTTCACTCTTCAGGCGTTGCTGCTGTGAATCGGTGATGCGCTGCTACCTGCTTCTGCCTCAGTTTCGTCGGCACCAGTTCTAACGGCTACAAGAACTGATGTGGATAAAGGACAAAACTACATCGGCATCGAGGCTTTCCCATTTTCAAGACATGGCTTTGTGATGTCACCTGGAAATCTCGCTATAAAGCATGCACAGTTATAGACCTTCTTCATTGGGCGCGGCGCAATGGCCAAGCGCGGGCCGCTCATCATGCGTTTTGCTTTCACTCTTCAGGCGTTGCTGCTGTGAATCGGTGATGTGCTGCTACCTGCTTCTGCCTCAGTTTCGTCGGCACCAGTTCTAACGGCTACAAGAACTGATGTGGATAAAGGACAAAACTACATCGGCATCGAGGCTTTCCCATTTTCAAGACATGGCTTTGTGATGTCACCTGGAAATCTCGCTATAAAGCATGCACAGTTATAGACCTTCATTGGGCGCGGCGAAATGGCCGAGTGCGGGGCGCTCATCATGCGTTTTGCTTTCACTCTTCAGGCGTTGCTGCTGTGAATCGGTGATGCGCTGCTACCTGCTTCTGCCTCAGTTTCGTCGGCACCAGTTCTAACGGCTACAAGAACTGATGAGGATAAAGGACAAAACTACATCGGCATCGAGGCTTTCCCATTTTCAAGACATGGCTTTGTGATGTCACCTGGAAATCTCGCTATAAAGCATGCACAGTTATAGACCTTCATTGGGCGCGGCGAAATGGCCGAGTGCGGGCCGCTCATCCTGCGTTTCGCTTTCACTCTTCAGGCGTTGCTGCTGTGAATCGATGATGCGCTGCTACCTGCTTCTGCCTCAGTTTCGTCGGCACCAGTTCTAACGGCTACAAGAACTGATGTGGATAAAGGACAAAACTACATCGGCATCGAGGCTTTCCCATTTTCAAGACATGGCTTTGTGATGTCACCTGGAAATCTCGCTATAAAGCATGCACAGTTATAGACCTTCTTCATTGGGTTCGGCGAAATGGCCGAGTGCGGGCCGCTCATCATGCGTTTTGCTTTCACTCTTCAGGCGTTGCTGCTGTGAATCGGTGATGCGCTGCTTCCTGCTTCTGCCTCAGTTTCGTCGGCACCAGTTCTAACGGCTACAAGAATTGATGTGTATAAAGGACAAAACTACATCGTCATCGAGGCTTTCCCATTTTCAAGGCATGGCTTTGTGATGTCACCTGGAAATCTCGCTATAAAGCATGCACAGTTATAGACCTTCTTCATTGGGCGCGGCGAAATGGCCAAGCGCGGGCCGCTCATCATGCGTTTGCTTTCACTCTTCAGGCGTTGCTGCTGTGAATCGGTGATGCGCTGCTACCTGCTTCTGCCTCAGTTTCGTCGGCACCAGTTCTAACGGCTACAAGAACTGATGTGGATAAAGGACAAAACTACATCGGCATCGAGGTTTTCCCATTTTCAAGACATGGCTTTGTGATGTCACCTGGAAATCTCGCTATAAAGCATGCACAGTTATAGACCTTCATTGGGCGCGGCGAAATGGCCGAGTGCGGGCCGCTCATCATGCGTTTTGCTTTCACTCTTGAGGCGTTGCTGCTGCGAATCGGTGATGCGCTGCTACCTGCTTCTGCCTCAGTTTCGTCGGCACCAGTTCTAACGGCTACAAGAACTGATGTGGATAAAGGACAAAACTACATCGGCATCGAGGCTTTCCCATTTTCAAGACATGGCTTTGTGATGTCTCCTGGAAATCTCGCTATAAAGCATGCACAGTTATAGACCTTCTTCATTGGGCGCGGCGAAATGGCCGAGTGCGGGCCGCTCATCATGCGTTTTGCTTTCACTCTTCAGGCATTGCTGCTGTGAATCGGTGATGCGCTGCTACCTGCTTCTGCCTCAGTTTCGTCGGCACCAGTTCTAACGGCTACAAGAACTGATGTGGATAAAGGACAAAACTACATCGGCATCGAGGCTTTCCCATTTTCAAGACATGGCTTTGTGATGTCACCTGGAAATCTCGCTATAAAGCATGCACAGTTATAGACCTTCTTCATTGGGCGCGGCGAAATGGCCGAGTGCGGGCCGCTCATCATGCGTTTTGCTTTCACTCTTCAGGCGTTGCTGCTGTGAATCGGTGATGCGCTGCTACCTGCTTCTGCCTCAGTTTCGTCGGCACCAGTTCTAACGGCTACAAGAACTGATGTGGATAAAGGACAAAACTACATCGTCATCGAGGCTTTCCCATTTTCAAGACATGGCTTTGTGATGTCACCTGGAAATCTCGCTATAAAGCATGCACAGTTATAGACCTTCATTGGGCGCGGCGAAATGGCCGAGTGCGGGCCGCTCATCATGCGTTTTGCTTTCACTCTTCAGGCGTTGCTGCTGTGAATCGGTGATGCACTGCTACCTGCTTCTGCCTCAGTTTCGTCGGCACCAGTTCTGACAGCTACAAGAACTGATGTGGATAAAGGACAAAACTACATCGTCATCGAGGCTTTCCCATTTTCAAGACATGGCTTTGTGATGTCACCTGGAAATCTCGCTATAAAGCATGCACACTTATAGACCTTCTTCATTGCGCGTGGCGAAATGGCCGAGTGCGGGCCGCTCATCATGCGTTTTGCTTTCACTCTTCAGGCGTTGCTGCTGTGAATCGGTGATGCGCTGCTACCTGCTTCTGCCTCAGTTTCGTCGGCACCAGTTCTAACGGCTACAAGAACTGATGTGGATAAAGGACAAAACTACATCGCCATCGAGGCTTTCCCATTTTCAAGACATGGCTTTGTGATGTCACCTGGAAATCTCGCTATAAAGCATGCACAGTTATAGACCTTCTTCATTGGGCGCGGCGAAATGGCCGTGTGCGGGCCGCTCATCATGCGTTTTGCTTTCACTCTTCAGGCGTTGCTGCTGTGAATCGGTGATGCGCTGCTACCTGCTTCTGCCTCAGTTTCGTCGGCACCAGTTCTAACGGCTACAAGAACTGATGTGGATAAAGGACAAAACTACATCGGCATCGAGGCTTTCCCATTTTCAAGACATGGCTTTGTGATGTCACCTGGAAATCTCGCTATAAAGCATGCACAGTTATAGACCTTCATTGGGCGCGGCGAAATGGCCGAGTGCGGGCCGCTCATCATGCGTTTTGCTTTCACTCTTCAGGCGTTGCTGCTGTGAATCGGTGATGCACTGCTACCTGCTTCTGCCTCAGTTTCGTCGGCACCAGTTCTAACAGCTAGAAGAACTGATGTGGATAAAGGACAAAACTACATCGTCATCGAGGCTTTCCCATTTTCAAGACATGGCTTTGTGATGTCACCTGGAAATCTCGCTATAAAGCATGTACAGTTATAGACCTTCTTCATTGGGCGTGGCGAAATGGCCGAGTGCGGGCCGCTCATCATGCGTTTTGCTTTCACTCTTCAGGCGTTCCTGCTGTGAATCGGTGATGCTCTGCTTCCTGCTTCTGCCTCAGTTTCGTCGGCACCAGTTCTAACGGCTACAAGAATTGATGTGGATAAAGGACAAAACTACATCGTCATCGAGGCTTTCCCATTTTCAAGGCATGGCTTTGTGATGTCACCTGGAAATTTTGCTATAAAGCATGCACAGTTATAGACCTTCTTCATTGGGCGCGGCGAAATGGCCGAGTGCGGGCCGCTCATCATGCGTTTTGCTTTCACTCTTCAGGCGTTGCTGCTGTGAATCGGTGATGCGCTGCTACCTGCTTCTGCCTCAGTTTCGTCGGCACCAGTTCTAACGGCTACAAGAACTGATGTGGATAAAGGACAAAACTACATCGGCATCGAGGCTTTCCCATTTTCAAGACATGGCTTTGTGATGTCACCTGGAAATCTCGCTATAAAGCATGCACAGTTATAGACCTTCTTCATTGGGCGCGGCGCAATGGCCAAGCGCGGGCCGCTCATCATGCGTTTTGCTTTCACTCTTCAGGCGTTGCTGCTGTGAATCGGTGATGCGCTGCTACCTGCTTCTGCCTCAGTTTCGTCGGCACCAGTTCTAACGGCTACAAGAACTGATGTGGATAAAGGACAAAACTACATCGGCATCGAGGCTTTCCCATTTTCAAGACATGGCTTTGTGATGTCACCTGGAAATCTCGCTATAAAGCATGCACAGTTATAGACCTTCATTGGGCGCGGCGAAATGGCCGAGTGCGGGGCGCTCATCATGCGTTTTGCTTTCACTCTTCAGGCGTTGCTGCTGTGAATCGGTGATGCGCTGCTACCTGCTTCTGCCTCAGTTTCGTCGGCACCAGTTCTAACGGCTACAAGAACTGATGAGGATAAAGGACAAAACTACATCGGCATCGAGGCTTTCCCATTTTCAAGACATGGCTTTGTGATGTCACCTGGAAATCTCGCTATAAAGCATGCACAGTTATAGACCTTCATTGGGCGCGGCGAAATGGCCGAGTGCGGGCCGCTCATCCTGCGTTTTGCTTTCACTCTTCAGGCGTTGCTGCTGTGAATCGATGATGCGCTGCTACCTGCTTCTGCCTCAGTTTCGTCGGCACCAGTTCTAACGGCTACAAGAACTGATGTGGATAAAGGACAAAACTACATCGGCATCGAGGCTTTCCCATTTTCAAGACATGGCTTTGTGATGTCACCTGGAAATCTCGCTATAAAGCATGCACAGTTATAGACCTTCTTCATTGGGTTCGGCGAAATGGCCGAGTGCGGGCCGCTCATCATGCGTTTTGCTTTCACTCTTCAGGCGTTGCTGCTGTGAATCGGTGATGCGCTGCTTCCTGCTTCTGCCTCAGTTTCGTCGGCACCAGTTCTAACGGCTACAAGAATTGATGTGTATAAAGGACAAAACTACATCGTCATCGAGGCTTTCCCATTTTCAAGGCATGGCTTTGTGATGTCACCTGGAAATCTCGCTATAAAGCATGCACAGTTATAGACCTTCTTCATTGGGCGCGGCGAAATGGCCGAGTGCGGGCCGCTCATCATGCGTTTTGCTTTCACTCTTCAGGCGTTGCTGCTGTGAATCGGTGATGCGGTGCTACCTGCTTCTGCCTCAGTTTCGTCGGCACCAGTTCTAACGGCTACAAGAACTGATGTGGATAAAGGACAAAACTACATCGGCATCGAGGCTTTCCCATTTTCAAGACATGGCTTTGTGATGTCACCTGGAAATCTCGCTATAAAGCATGCACAGTTATAGACCTTCTTCATTGGGCGCGGCGAAATGGCCAAGCGCGGGCCGCTCATCATGCGTTTTGCTTTCACTCTTCAGGCGTTGCTGCTGAGAATCGGTGATGCGCTGCTACCTGCTTCTGCCTCAGTTTCGTCGGCACCAGTTCTAACGGCTACAAGAACTGATGTGGATAAAGGACAAAACTACATCGGCATCGAGGCTTTCTCATTTTCAAGACATGGCTTTGTGATGTCACCTGTAAATCTCGCTATAAAGCATGCACAGTTATAGACCTTCATTGGGAGCGGCGAAATGGCCGAGTGCGGGCCGCTTATCATGCGTTTTGCTTTCACTCTTCAGGCGTTGCTGCTGTTAATCGGTGATGCGCTGCTACCTGCTTCTGCCTCAGTTTCGTCGGCACCAGTTCTAACGGCTACAAGAACTGATGTGGATAAAGGACAAAACTACATCGGCATCGAGGCTTTTCCATTTTCAAGACATGGCTTTGTGATGTCACCTGGAAATCTCGCTATAAAGCATGCACAGTTATAGACCTTCATTGGGCGCGGCGAAATGGCCGAGTGCGGGCCGCTCATCATGCGTTTTGCTTTCACTCTTCAGGCGTTGCTGCTGTAAATCGGTGATGCGCTGCTACCTGCTTCTGCCTCAGTTTCGTCGGCACCAGTTCTAACGGCTACAAGAACTGATGTGGATAAAGGACAAAACTACATCGGCATTAAGGCTTTCCCATTTTAAAGACATGGCTTTGTGATGTCACCTGGAAATCTCGCTATAAAGCATGCACAGTTATAGACCTTCTTCATTGGGCGCGGCGAAATGGCCGAGTGCGGGCCGCTCATCATGCGTTTTGCTTTCACTCTTCAGGCGTTGCTGCTGTGAATCGGTGATGCGCTGCTACCTGCTTCTGCCTCAGTTTCGTCGGCACCAGTTCTAACGGCTACAAGAACTGATGTGGATAAAGGACAAAACTACATCGCCATCGAGGCTTTCCCATTTTCAAGACATGGCTTTGTGATGTCACCTGGAAATCTCGCTATAAAGCATGCACAGTTATAGACCTTCTTCATTGGGCGCGGCGAAATGGCCGAGTGCGGGCCGCTCATCATGCGTTTTGCTTTCACTCTTCAGGCGTTGCTGCTGTGAATCGGTGATGCGCTGCTACCTGCTTCTGCTTCAGTGTCGTCGGCACCAGTTCTAACGGCTACAAGAACTGATGTGGATAAAGGACAATACTACATCGGCATCAAGGCTTTCCCATTTTCAAGACATGGCTTTGTGATATCACCTGGAAATCTCGCTATAAAGCATGCACAGTTATAGACCTTCTCTATTGGGCGCGGCGAAATGGCCGAGTGCGGGCCGCTCATCATGCGTTTTGCTTTCACTCTTCAGCCGTTGCTGCTGTGAATCGGTGATGCGCTGCTACCTGCTTCTGCCTCAGTTTCGTCGGCACCAGTTCTAACGGCTACAAGAACTGATGAGGATAAAGGACAAAACTACATCGGCATCGAGGCTTTCCCATTTTCAAGACATGGCTTTGTGATGTCACCTGGAAATCTCGCTATAAAGCATGCACAGTTATAGACCTTCATTGGGCGCGGCGAAATGGCCGAGTGCGGGCCGCTCATCCTGCGTTTTGCTTTCACTCTTCAGGCGTTGCTGCTGTGAATCGATGATGCGCTGCTACCTGCTTCTGCCTCAGTTTCGTCGGCACCAGTTCCAACGGCTACAAGAACTGATGTGGATAAAGGACAAAACTACATCGGCATCGAGGCTTTCCCATTTTCAAGACATGGCTTTGTGATGTCACCTGGAAATCTCGCTATAAAGCATGCACAGTTATAGACCTTCTTCATTGGGCGCGGCGAAATGGCCGAGTGCGGGCCGCTCATCATGCGTTTTGCTTTCACTCTTCAGGCGTTGCTGCTGTGAATCGGTGATGCGCTGCTTCCTGCTTCTGCCTCAGTTTCGTCGGCACCAGTTCTAACGGCTACAAGAATTGATGTGGATAAAGGACAAAACTACATCGTCATCGAGGCTTTCCCATTTTCAAGGCATGGCTTTGTGATGTCACCTGGAAATCTCGCTATAAAGCATGCACAGTTATAGACCTTCTTCATTGGGCGCGGCGAAATGGCCGAGTGCGGGCCGCTCATCATGCGTTTTGCTTTCACTCTTCAGGCGTTGCTGCTGTGAATCGGTGATGCGCTGCTACCTGCTTCTGCCTCAGTTTCGTCGGCACCAGTTCTAACGGCTACAAGAACTGATGTGGATAAAGGACAAAACTACATCGGCATCGAGGCTTTCCCATTTTCAAGACATGGCTTTGTGATGTCACCTAGAAATCTCGCTATAAAGCATGCACAGTTATAGACCTTCTTCATTGGGCGCGGCGAAATGGCCAAGCGCGGGCCGCTCATCATGCGTTTTGCTTTCACTCTTCAGGCGTTGCTGCTGAGAATCGGTGATGCGCTGCTACCTGCTTCTGCCTCAGTTTCGTCGGCACCAGTTCTAACGGCTACAAGAACTGATGTGGATAAAGGACAAAACTACATCGGCATCGAGGCTTTCTCATTTTCAAGACATGGCTTTGTGATGTCACCTGGAAATCTCGCTATAAAGCATGCACAGTTATAGACCTTCATTGGGCGCGGCGAAATGGCCGAGTGCGGGCCGCTCATCATGCGTTTTGCTTTCACTCTTCAGGCGTTGCTGCTGTGAATCGGTGATGCGCTGCTACCTGCTTCTGCCTCAGTTTCGTCGGCACCAGTTCTAACGGCTACAAGAACTGATGTGGATAAAGGACAAAACTACATCGGCATCGAGGCTTTTCCATTTTCAAGACATGGCTTTGTGATGTCACCTCGAAATCTCGCTATAAAGCATGCACAGTTATAGACCTTCATTGGTCGCGGCGAAATGGCCGAGTGCGGGCCGCTTATCATGCGTTTTGCTTTCACTCTTCAGGCGTTGCTGCTGTGAATCGGTGATGCGCTGCTACCTGCTTCTGCCTCAGTTTCGTCGGCACCAGTTCTAACGGCTACAAGAACTGATGTGGATAAAGGACAAAACTACATCGGCATTAAGGCTTTCCCATTTTAAAGACATGGCTTTGTGATGTCACCTGGAAATCTCGCTATAAAGCATGCACAGTTATAGACCTTCTTCATTGGGCGCGGCGAAATGGCCGAGTGCGGGCCGCTCATCATGCGTTTTGCTTTCACTCTTCAGGCGTTGCTGCTGTGAATCGGTGATGCGCTGCTACCTGCTTCTGCCTCAGTTTCGTCGGCACCAGTTCTAACGGCTACAAGAACTGATGTGGATAAAGGACAAAACTACATCTCCATCGAGGCTTTCCCGTTTTCAAGAGATGGCTTTGTGATGTCACCTGGACATCTCGCTATAAAGCATGCACAGTTATAGACTGATGTGGATAAAGGACAAAACTACATCGGCATCGAGGCTTTCCCATTTTCAAGACATGGCTTTGTGATGTCACCTGGAAATCTCGCTATAAAGCATGCACAGTTATAGACCTTCTTCATTGGGCGCGGCGAAATGGCCAAGCGCGGGCCGCTCATCATGCGTTTTGCTTTCACTCTTCAGGCGTTGCTGCTGAGAATCGGTGATGCGCTGCTACCTGCTTCTGCCTCAGTTTCGTCGGCACCAGTTCTAACGGCTACAAGAACTGATGTGGATAAAGGACAAAACTACATCGGCATCGAGGCTTTCTCATTTTCAAGACATGGCTTTGTGATGTCACCTGGAAATCTCGCTATAAAGCATGCACAGTTATAGACCTTCATTGGGCGCGGCGAAATGGCCGAGTGCGGGCCGCTCATCATGCGTTTTGCTTTCACTCTTCAGGCGTTGCTGCTGTGAATCGGTGATGCGCTGCTACCTGCTTCTGCCTCAGTTTCGTCGGCACCAGTTCTAACGGCTACAAGAACTGATGTGGATAAAGGACAAAACTACATCGGCATCGAGGCTTTTCCATTTTCAAGACATGGCTTTGTGATGTCACCTTGAAATCTCGCTATAAAGCATGCACAGTTATAGACCTTCATTGGGCGCGGCGAAATGGCCGAGTGCGGGCCGCTCATCATGCGTTTTGCTTTCACTCTTCAGGCGTTGCTGCTGTGAATCGGTGATGCGCTGCTACCTGCTTCTGCCTCAGTTTCGTCGGCACCAGTTCTAACGGCTACAAGAACTGATGTGGATAAAGGACAAAACTACATCGGCATTAAGGCTTTCCCATTTTAAAGACATGGCTTTGTGATGTCACCTGGAAATCTCGCTATAAAGCATGCACAGTTATAGACCTTCTTCATTGGGCGCGGCGAAATGGCCGAGTGCGGGCCGCTCATCATGCGTTTTGCTTTCACTCTTCAGGCGTTGCTGCTGTGAATCGGTGATGCGCTGCTACCTGCTTCTGCCTCAGTTTCGTCGGCACCAGTTCTAACGGCTACAAGAACTGATGTGGATAAAGGACAAAACTACATCGGCATCGCGCTTTCCCGTTTTCAAGAGATGGCTTTGTGATGTCACCTGGACATCTCGCTATAAAGCATGCACAGTTATAGACTGATGTGGATAAAGGACAAAACTACATCGGCATTAAGGCTTTCCCATTTTAAAGACATGGCTTAGTGATGTCACCTGGAAATCTCGCTATAAAGCATGCACAGTTATAGACCTTCTTCATTGGGCGCGGCGAAATGGCCGAGTGCGGGCCGCTCATCATGCGTTTTGCTTTCACTCTTCAGGCGTTGCTGCTGTGAATCGGTGATGCGCTGCTACCTGCTTCTGCCTCAGTTTCGTCGGCACCAGTTCTAACGGCTACAAGAACTGATGTGGATAAAGGACAAAACTACATCGCCATCGAGGCTTTCCCATTTTCAAGACATGGCTTTGTGATGTCACCTGGAAATCTCGCTATAAAGCATGCACAGTTACAGACCTTCTTCATTGGGCGCGGCGAAATGGCCGAGTGCGGGCCGCTCATCATGCGTTTTGCTTTCACTCTTCAGGCGTTGCTGCTGTGAATCGGTGATGCGCTGCTACCTGCTTCTGCTTCAGTGTCGTCGGCACCAGTTCTATTGGCTACAAGAACTGATGTGGATAAAGGACAAAACTACATCGGCATCAAGGCTTTCCCATTTTCAAGACATGGCTTTGTGATGTCACCTGGAAATCTCGCTATAAAGCATGCACAGTTATAGACCTTCTTTATTGGGCGCGGCGAAATGGCCGAGTGCGGGCCGCTCATCATGCGTTTTGCTTTCACTCTTCAGGCGTTGCTGCTGTGAATCGGTGATGCGCTGCTACCTGCTTCTGCCTCAGTTTCGTCGGCACCAGTTCTAACGGCTACAAGAACTGATGTGGATAAAGGACAAAACTACATCGGCATCGAGGCTTTCCCATTTTCAAGACATGGCTTTGTGATGTCACCTGGAAATCTCGCTATAAAGCATGCACAGTTATAGACCTTCTTCATTGGGGGCGGCAAAATGGCCGAGTGCGGGCTGCTCATCATGCGTTTTGCTTCACTCTTCAGGCGTTGCTGCTGTGAATCGGTGATGCGCTGCTACCTGCTTCTGCCTCAGTTTCGTCGGCACCAGTTCTAACGTCTACAAGAACTGATGTGGATAAAGGGCAAAACTACATCGGCATCGAGGCTTTCCCATTTTCAAGACATGGCTTTGTGATGTCACCTGGAAATCTCGCTATAAAGTATGCAGTTATAGACCTTCTTCATTGGGCGCGGTGAAATGGCCGAGTGCGGGCCGCTCATCATGCGTTTTGCTTTCACTCTTCAGGCGTTGCTGCTGTGAATCGGTGATGCGCTGCTACCTGCTTCTGCCCCAGTTTCGTCGGCACCAGTTCTAACGGCTACAAGAACTGATGTGGATAAAGGGCAAAACTACATCGGCATCGAGGCTTTCCCATTTTCAAGACATGGCTTTGTGACGTCACCTGGAAATCCCGCTATAAAGCATGCACAGTTCCAGATCTTCTTCATTGGCCGTGGCGAAAGGGCCGAGTGCGGGCCGCTCATCATGCGTTTTTCTTTCACCCCTCAGGCATTGCTGCTTTCAATCGGCGTTGCGCTGCTACCTGCTTCTGCCTCAGTTTCGTCGGCACCAGTTTTAACGGCTACAAGAACTGATGTGGATAAAGGACAAAACTACATCATCATCGAGGCTGTCCCATTTTCAAGACAAGGGTTTGTGACGTCACCTGGAAATCCCGCTATCAAGCATGCACAGTTCCAGACCTTCTTCATTGGCCGCGGCGAAAGGGCCGAGTGCGGGCCGCTCATCATGCGTTTTTCTTTCACCCTTCAGGCGTTGCTGCTGTCAATCGGCGTTGCGCTGCTAACTGCTTCTGCCTCAGTTTCGTCGGCACCAATTTTAACGGCTACAAGAACTGATGTGGATAAAGGACAAAACTACATCATCTTCGAGGCATTCCCATTTTCAAGACAAGGATTTGTGACGTCACCTGGAAATCCCGCTATAAAGCATGCACAGTTCCAGACCTTCTTCATTGGCCGCGGCGAAAGGACAGAGTGCGGGTCGCTCATCATGCGTTTTTCTTTCACCCTTCAGGCATTGCTGCTGTCACTCGGCGTTGCGCTGCTACCTGCTTCTGCCTCAGTTTTGTCGGCACCAGTTTTAACGGCTACAAGAACTGATGTGGATAAAGGACAAAACTACATCATCATCGAGGCTGTCCCATTTTCAAGACAAGGGTTTGTGACGTTACATGGAAATCCCGCTATCAAGCATGCACAGTTCCAGACCTTCTTCATTGGCCGTGGCTAAAGGACAGAGTGCGGGCCGCTCATCATGCGTTTTGCTTTCACTCTTCAGGCGTTGCTGCTGTGAATCGGTGATGCGCTGCTACCTGCTTCTGCCTCAGTTTCGTCGGCACCAGTCCTAACGGCTACAAGAACTGATGTGGATAAAGGAAAAAACTACATCGGCATCGAGGCTTTCCCATTTTCAAGACATGGCTTTGTGATGTCACCTGGAAATCTCGCTATAAAGCATGCACAGTTATAGACCTTCTTCATTGGGCGCGGCGAAATGGCCGATAGCGGGCCGCTCATCATGCGTTTTGCTTTCACTCTTCAGGCGTTGCTGCTGTGAATCGGTGATGCGCTGCTACCTGCTTCTGCCTCAGTTTCGTCGGCACCAGTTCTAACGGCTACAAGAACTGATGTGGATAAAGGACAAAACTACATCGGCATCGAGGCTTTCCCATTTTCAAGACATGGCTTTGTGATGTCACCTGGAAATCTCGCTATAAAGCATGCACAGTTATAGACCTTCTTCATTGGGCGCGGCGAAATGGCCGAGTGCGGGCCGCTCATCATGCGTTTTGCTTTCACTCTTCAGGCGTTGCTGCTGTGAATCGGTGATGCGCTGCTACCTGCTTCTGCCTCAGTTTCGTCGGCACCAGTTCTAACGGCTACAAGAACTGATGTGGATAAAGGACAAAACTACATCGGCATCGAGTTTTTCCCATTTTAAAGACATGGCTTTGTGATGTCACCTGGAAATCTCGCTATAAAGCATGCACAGTTATAGACCTTCTTCATTTGGCGCGGCGAAATGGCCGAGAGCGGGCCGCTCATCATGCGTTTTTCTTTCACCCTTCAGGCATTGCTGCTGTCAATCGGCGTTGGGCTGCTACCTGCTTCTGCCTCAGTTTCGTCGGCACCAGTTTTAACGGCTACAAGAACTGATGTGGATAAAGGACAAAACTACATCATCATCGAGGCTGTCCCATTTTCAAGACAAGGGTTTGTGACGTCACCTGGAAATACCGCTATCAAGCATGCACAGTTCCAGAGCTTCTTCAATGACCGCGGCGAAAGGGCCGAGTGCGGGCCGCTCATCATGCGTTTTTCTTTCACCCTTCAGGCGTTGCTGCTGTCAATCGGCGTTGCGCTGCTACCTTCTTCTGCCTCAGTTTCGTCGGCACCAGTTTTAACGGCTACAAGAACTGATGTGGATACAGGTCAATGCTACATCGTCATCGAGGCTTTCCCATATCGCTAACTTCAGGTACCTGCAAGCTTATGGAGCATGTTATATCTAAATATCTTATGTCATTTCTGGAAAAAAATAATATCCTCTCTCCCTTTCAACATGGTTTTAGAAGAGGCTTATCTACGGTTACTCAGCTCGTCACTACAGTGCATGAATTCGCTTCATCGATTGACAATGCTGGACAGGTTGACGTCATTTTTATAGATTTCAGCAAGGCGTTTGATCGCGTCATGCACAATAAGCTCATCTTTAAACTTCAACATCTTGGTCTTCCAACAGCACTTGTCAGGTGGATTAAAACCTATCTTTCCAACAGAAAACAGTTCGTCGATGTTAAAAAATCTCATTCAGGTATTTTACCCGTTACCTCTGGTGTGCCTCAGGGCAGCGTACTTGGGCCTCTTTTATTCCTTATTTATATCAATGATTTGGTTAACTCCGTAAATACGTCCGAAGTCAGTATTAGACTATTCGCAGATGACTGCATTCTGTTTAAGAAAATTAGCAGCACTACCGACCAAAAATGCTTGCAGTCAAATCTTAATAATGTCCTAGAGTGGTGCACCCTTTGGTCCATGAAAATAAATAGCGACAAATCGGTTCTTCTTCAGGTTAAAACAAGAAAGCGCCATACAGTTTTAATTACGCAATAAACAATCTTCCACGGCTACAGGTGAGCGAATACAAATATCTTGGAGTCACCATTACAAATCGCCTTTCATGGTCCAGCCACATTAATAACATTTGCTCGTCTGCTTCAAGGAACCTCGGCCTTCTAAGACACAAATTAAAACACGCTCCCTCTGAACTTAAACAACTTGCCTTCAACACACTAATTCGTCCGAAACTTGAGTATGCTTCCGTCGTATGGGATCCGCACTTAAAAAAGGATATAAGGAAACTTGAAATGATCCAAAGAAAAGCAGTCTGTTTCATTTTTAACGCTTACCATAGCTCTATCTCGCCATCCGTTCTGATGTCTACGAAGAACATATCCACTCTAGAAAGAAGGAGAGCACTTGCAAGGCTTAAATTTCTGTACTCATTTTACTCTAGTCAATTTAATATTAATGCTGCTCCCTATATATCCCCCCGTTCTACACGGTAGACACGCAATAGACACAACCATAACCTTACCCCGTACTTTGCACGCACAAATACGTTCAAAAACTCATTTTTTCCCCGAACAATCACAACATGGAACTCACTGCCAGCAAATGTCTTTTCGGCTCAGGATGCCGCTGCATTTGAAAAGAGTGTCTTATTGTATGTGTAAACTTAACAATATCATTGCCCTCTGTTTGGTTTTCTTCCTTTATTGTTGCCGGAACGCTGGATTTGCGTAGTGTTTGATTTTATTTTTGCTTTTTGAATGCTGCCCCCCTGCTTGGTCTCTATGACTGCAGTATGTGTAAATAAATAAATAAATTTTCAAGACATGGATTTGTGACGTCACCTGGAAATCCCGCTATAAAACATGCACAGTTCCAGACCTTCTTCATTGGGCGCGGCGAAATGGCCGAGTGCGGGCCGCTCATCATGCGTTTTTCGTTCACCCTTCAGGCATTGCTGCTGTCAATCGGCGTTGCGCCGCTACCTGCTTCTGCCTCAGTTTCGTCGGCACCAGTTTTAACGGCTACAAGAACTGATGTGGATACAGGTCAACGCTACATCGTCATCGAGGCTTTCCCATTTTCAAGACATGGATTTGTGACGTCACCTGGAAATCCCGCTATAAAGCATGCACAGTTCCAGACCTTCTTCATTGGCCGCGGCGAAAGGACAGAGTGCGGGTCGCTCATCATGCGTTTTTCTTTCACCCTTCAGGCATTGCTGCTGTCACTCGGCGTTGCGCTGCTACCTGCTTCTGCCTCAGTTTTGTCGGCACCAGTTTTAACGGCTACAAGAACTGATGTGGATAAAGGACAAAACTACATCATCATCGAGGCTGTCCCATTTTCAAGACAAGGGTTTGTGACGTTACCTGGAAATCCCGCTATCAAGCATGCACAGTTCCAGACCTTCTTCATTGGCCGTGGCTAAAGGACAGAGTGCGGGCCGCTCATCATGCGTTTTGCTTTCACTCTTCAGGCGTTGCTGCTGTGAATCGGTGATGCGCTGCTACCTGCTTCTGCCTCAGTTTCGTCGGCACCAGTCCTAACGGCTACAAGAACTGATGTGGATAAAGGAAAAAACTACATCGGCATCGAGGCTTTCCCATTTTCAAGACATGGCTTTGTGATGTCACCTGGAAATCTCGCTATAAAGCATGCACAGTTATAGACCTTCTTCATTGGGCGCGGCGAAATGGCCGATAGCGGGCCGCTCATCATGCGTTTTGCTTTCACTCTTCAGGCGTTGCTGCTGTGAATCGGTGATGCGCTGCTACCTGCTTCTGCCTCAGTTTCGTCGGCACCAGTTCTAACGGCTACAAGAACTGATGTGGATAAAGGACAAAACTACATCGGCATCGAGTTTTTCCCATTTTAAAGACATGGCTTTGTGATGTCACCTGGAAATCTCGCTATAAAGCATGCACAGTTATAGACCTTCTTCATTTGGCGCGGCGAAATGGCCGAGTGCGGGCCGCTCATCATGCGTTTTGCTTTCACTCTTCAGGCGTTGCTGCTGTGAATCGGTGATGCGCTGCTACCTGCTTCTGCTTCAGTGTCGTCGGCACCAGTTCTATTGGCTACAAGAACTGATGTGGATAAAGGACAAAACTACATCGGCATCGAGGCTTTCCCATTTTCAAGACATGGCTTTGTGATGTCACCTGGAAATCTCGCTATAAAGCATGCACAGTTATAGACCTTCTTTATTGGGCGCGGCGAAATGGCCGAGTGCGGGCCGCTCATCATGCGTTTTGCTTTCACTCTTCAGGCGTTGCTGCTGTGAATCGGTGATGCGCTGCTACCTGCTTCTGCCTCACTTTTGTCGGCACCAGTTCTAACGGCTACAAGAACTGATGTGGATAAAGGACAAAACTACATCGGCATCGAGGCTTTCCCAATTTCAAGACATGGCTTTGTGATGTCACCTGGAAATCTCGCTATAAAGCATGCACAGTTATAGACCTTCTTCATTTGGCGCGGCGAAATGGCCGAGTGCGGGCCGCTCATCATGCGTTTTGCTTTCACTCTTCAGGCGTTGCTGCTGTGAATCGGTGATGCGCTGCTACCTGCTTCTGCCTCAGTTTCGTCGGCACCAGTTCTAACGGCTACAAGAACTGATGTGGATAAAGGACAAAACTACATCGGCATCGAGGCTTTCCCATTTTCAAGACATGGCTTTGTGATGTCACCTGGAAATCTCGCTATAAAGCATGCACAGTTATAGACCTTCTTCATTTGGCGCGGCGAAATGGCCGAGAGCGGGCCGCTCATCATGCGTTTTTCTTTCACCCTTCAGGCATTGCTGCTGTCAATCGGCGTTGGGCTGCTACCTGCTTCTGCCTCAGTTTCGTCGGCACCAGTTTTAACGGCTACAAGAACTGATGTGGATAAAGGACAAAACTACATCATCATCGAGGCTGTCCCATTTTCAAGACAAGGGTTTGTGACGTCACCTGGAAATACCGCTATCAAGCATGCACAGTTCCAGACCTTCTTCAATGACCGCGGCGAAAGGGCCGAGTGCGGGCCGCTCATCATGCGTTTTTCTTTCACCCTTCAGGCGTTGCTGCTGTCAATCGGCGTTGCGCTGCTACCTTCTTCTGCCTCAGTTTCGTCGGCACCAGTTTTAACGGCTACAAGAACTGATGTGGATACAGGTCAATGCTACATCGTCATCGAGGCTTTCCCATATCGCTAACTTCAGGTACCTGCAAGCTTATGGAGCATGTTATATCTAAATATCTTATGTCATTTCTGGAAAAAAATAATATCCTCTCTCCCTTTCAACATGGTTTTAGAAGAGGCTTATCTACGGTTACTCAGCTCGTCACTACAGTGCATGAATTCGCTTCATCGATTGACAATGCTGGACAGGTTGACGTCATTTTTATAGATTTCAGCAAGGCGTTTGATCGCGTCATGCACAATAAGCTCATCTTTAAACTTCAACATCTTGGTCTTCCAACAGCACTTGTCAGGTGGATTAAAACCTATCTTTCCAACAGAAAACAGTTCGTCGATGTTAAAAAATCTCATTCAGGTATTTTACCCGTTACCTCTGGTGTGCCTCAGGGCAGCGTACTTGGGCCTCTTTTATTCCTTATTTATATCAATGATTTGGTTAACTCCGTAAATACGTCCGAAGTCAGTATTAGACTATTCGCAGATGACTGCATTCTGTTTAAGAAAATTAGCAGCACTACCGACCAAAAATGCTTGCAGTCAAATCTTAATAATGTCCTAGAGTGGTGCACCCTTTGGTCCATGAAAATAAATAGCGACAAATCGGTTCTTCTTCAGGTTAAAACAAGAAAGCGCCATACAGTTTTAATTACGCAATAAACAATCTTCCACTGCTACAGGTGAGCGAATACAAATATCTTGGAGTCACCATTACAAATCGCCTTTCATGGTCCAGCCACATTAATAGCATTTGCTCGTCTGCTTCAAGGAACCTCGGCCTTCTAAGACACAAATTAAAACACGCTCCCTCTGAACTTAAACAACTTGCCTTCAACACACTAATTCGTCCGAAACTTGAGTATGCTTCCGTCGTATGGGATCCGCACTTAAAAAAGGATATAAGGAAACTTGAAATGATCCAAAGAAAAGCAGTCTGTTTCATTTTTAACGCTTACCATAGCTCTATCTCGCCATCCGTTCTGATGTCTACGAAGAACATATCCACTCTAGAAAGAAGGAGAGCACTTGCAAGGCTTAAATTTCTGTACTCATTTTACTCTAGTCAATTTAATATTAATGCTGCTCCCTATATATCCCCCCGTTCTACACGGTAGACACGCAATAGACACAACCATAACCGTACCCCGTACTTTGCACGCACAAATACGTTCAAAAACTCATTTTTTCCCCGAACAATCACAACATGGAACTCACTGCCAGCAAATGTCTTTTCGGCTCAGGATGCCGCTGCATTTGAAAAGAGTGTCTTATTGTATGTGTAAACTTAACAATATCATTGCCCTCTGTTTGGTTTTCTTCCTTTATTGTTGCCGGAACGCTGGATTTGCGTAGTGTTTGATTTTATTTTTGCTTTTTGAATGCTGCCCCCCTGCTTGGTCTCTATGACTGCAGTATGTGTAAATAAATAAATAAATTTTCAAGACATGGATTTGTGACGTCACCTGGAAATCCCGCTATAAAACATGCACAGTTCCAGACCTTCTTCATTGGGCGCGGCGAAATGGCCGAGTGCGGGCCGCTCATCATGCGTTTTTCGTTCACCCTTCAGGCATTGCTGCTGTCAATCGGCGTTGCGCCGCTACCTGCTTCTGCCTCAGTTTCGTCGGCACCAGTTTTAACGGCTACAAGAACTGATGTGGATACAGGTCAACGCTACATCGTCATCGAGGCTTTCCCATTTTCAAGACATGGATTTGTGACGTCACCTGGAAATCCCGCTATAAAGCATGCACAGTTCCAGACCTTCTTCATTGGCCGCGGCGAAAGGACAGAGTGCGGGTCGCTCATCATGCGTTTTTCTTTCACCCTTCAGGCATTGCTGCTGTCACTCGGCGTTGCGCTGCTACCTGCTTCTGCCTCAGTTTTGTCGGCACCAGTTTTAACGGCTACAAGAACTGATGTGGATAAAGGACAAAACTACATCATCATCGAGGCTGTCCCATTTTCAAGACAAGGGTTTGTGACGTTACCTGGAAATCCCGCTATCAAGCATGCACAGTTCCAGACCTTCTTCATTGGCCGTGGCTAAAGGACAGAGTGCGGGCCGCTCATCATGCGTTTTGCTTTCACTCTTCAGGCGTTGCTGCTGTGAATCGGTGATGCGCTGCTACCTGCTTCTGCCTCAGTTTCGTCGGCACCAGTCCTAACGGCTACAAGAACTGATGTGGATAAAGGAAAAAACTACATCGGCATCGAGGCTTTCCCATTTTCAAGACATGGCTTTGTGATTGCACCTGGAAATCTCGCTATAAAGCATGCACAGTTATAGACCTTCTTCATTGGGCGCGGCGAAATGGCCGATAGCGGGCCGCTCATCATGCGTTTTGCTTTCACTCTTCAGGCGTTGCTGCTGTGAATCGGTGATGCGCTGCTACCTGCTTCTGCCTCAGTTTCGTCGGCACCAGTTCTAACGGCTACAAGAACTGATGTGGATAAAGGACAAAACTACATCGGCATCGAGGCTTTCCCATTTTCAAGACATGGCTTTGTGATGTCACCTGGAAATCTCGCTATAAAGCATGCACAGTTATAGACCTTCTTCATTGGGCGCGGCGAAATGGCCGAGTGCGGGCCGCTCATCATGCGTTTTGCTTTCACTCTTCAGGCGTTGCTGCTGTGAATCGGTGATGCGCTGCTACCTGCTTCTGCTTCAGTGTCGTCGGCACCAGTTCTATTGGCTACAAGAACTGATGTGGATAAAGGACAAAACTACATCGGCATCGAGGCTTTCCCATTTTCAAGACATGGCTTTGTGATGTCACCTGGAAATCTCGCTATAAAGCATGCACAGTTATAGACCTTCTTTATTGGGCGCGGCGAAATGGCCGAGTGCGGGCCGCTCATCATGCGTTTTGCTTTCACTCTTCAGGCGTTGCTGCTGTGAATCGGTGATGCGCTGCTACCTGCTTCTGCCTCAGTTTCGTCGGCACCAGTTCTAACGGCTACAAGAACTGATGTGGATAAAGGACAAAACTACATCGGCATCGAGGCTTTCCCATTTTCAAGACATGGCTTTGTGATGTCACCTGGAAATCTCGCTATAAAGCATGCACAGTTATAGACCTTCTTCATTGGGGGCGGCAAAATGGCCGAGTGCGGGCTGCTCATCATGCGTTTTGCTTCACTCTTCAGGCGTTGCTGCTGTGAATCGGTGATGCGCTGCTACCTGCTTCTGCCTCAGTTTCGTCGGCACCAGTTCTAACGTCTACAAGAACTGATGTGGATAAAGGGCAAAACTACATCGGCATCGAGGCTTTCCCATTTTCAAGACATGGCTTTGTGATGTCACCTGGAAATCTCGCTATAAAGTATGCAGTTATAGACCTTCTTCATTGGGCGCGGTGAAATGGCCGAGTGCGGGCCGCTCATCATGCGTTTTGCTTTCACTCTTCAGGCGTTGCTGCTGTGAATCGGTGATGCGCTGCTACCTGCTTCTGCCCCAGTTTCGTCGGCACCAGTTCTAACGGCTACAAGAACTGATGTGGATAAAGGGCAAAACTACATCGGCATCGAGGCTTTCCCATTTTCAAGACATGGCTTTGTGACGTCACCTGGAAATCCCGCTATAAAGCATGCACAGTTCCAGATCTTCTTCATTGGCCGTGGCGAAAGGGCCGAGTGCGGGCCGCTCATCATGCGTTTTTCTTTCACCCCTCAGGCATTGCTGCTTTCAATCGGCGTTGCGCTGCTACCTGCTTCTGCCTCAGTTTCGTCGGCACCAGTTTTAACGGCTACAAGAACTGATGTGGATAAAGGACAAAACTACATCATCATCGAGGCTGTCCCATTTTCAAGACAAGGGTTTGTGACGTCACCTGGAAATCCCGCTATCAAGCATGCACAGTTCCAGACCTTCTTCATTGGCCGCGGCGAAAGGGCCGAGTGCGGGCCGCTCATCATGCGTTTTTCTTTCACCCTTCAGGCGTTGCTGCTGTCAATCGGCGTTGCGCTGCTAACTGCTTCTGCCTCAGTTTCGTCGGCACCAATTTTAACGGCTACAAGAACTGATGTGGATAAAGGACAAAACTACATCATCTTCGAGGCATTCCCATTTTCAAGACAAGGATTTGTGACGTCACCTGGAAATCCCGCTATAAAGCATGCACAGTTCCAGACCTTCTTCATTGGCCGCGGCGAAAGGACAGAGTGCGGGTCGCTCATCATGCGTTTTTCTTTCACCCTTCAGGCATTGCTGCTGTCACTCGGCGTTGCGCTGCTACCTGCTTCTGCCTCAGTTTTGTCGGCACCAGTTTTAACGGCTACAAGAACTGATGTGGATAAAGGACAAAACTACATCATCATCGAGGCTGTCCCATTTTCAAGAGAAGGGTTTGTGACGTTACATGGAAATCCCGCTATCAAGCATGCACAGTTCCAGACCTTCTTCATTGGCCGTGGCTAAAGGACAGAGTGCGGGCCGCTCATCATGCGTTTTGCTTTCACTCTTCAGGCGTTGCTGCTGTGAATCGGTGATGCGCTGCTACCTGCTTCTGCCTCAGTTTCGTCGGCACCAGTCCTAACGGCTACAAGAACTGATGTGGATAAAGGAAAAAACTACATCGGCATCGAGGCTTTCCCATTTTCAAGACATGGCTTTGTGATGTCACCTGGAAATCTCGCTATAAAGCATGCACAGTTATAGACCTTCTTCATTGGGCGCGGCGAAATGGCCGATAGCGGGCCGCTCATCATGCGTTTTGCTTTCACTCTTCAGGCGTTGCTGCTGTGAATCGGTGATGCGCTGCTACCTGCTTCTGCCTCAGTTTCGTCGGCACCAGTTCTAACGGCTACAAGAACTGATGTGGATAAAGGACAAAACTACATCGGCATCGAGGCTTTCCCATTTTCAAGACATGGCTTTGTGATGTCACCTGGAAATCTCGCTATAAAGCATGCACAGTTATAGACCTTCTTCATTGGGCGCGGCGAAATGGCCGAGTGCGGGCCGCTCATCATGCGTTTTGCTTTCACTCTTCAGGCGTTGCTGCTGTGAATCGGTGATGCGCTGCTACCTGCTTCTGCCTCAGTTTCGTCGGCACCAGTTCTAACGGCTACAAGAACTGATGTGGATAAAGGACAAAACTACATCGGCATCGAGTTTTTCCCATTTTAAAGACATGGCTTTGTGATGTCACCTGGAAATCTCGCTATAAAGCATGCACAGTTATAGACCTTCTTCATTTGGCGCGGCGAAATGGCCGAGAGCGGGCCGCTCATCATGCGTTTTTCTTTCACCCTTCAGGCATTGCTGCTGTCAATCGGCGTTGGGCTGCTACCTGCTTCTGCCTCAGTTTCGTCGGCACCAGTTTTAACGGCTACAAGAACTGATGTGGATAAAGGACAAAACTACATCATCATCGAGGCTGTCCCATTTTCAAGACAAGGGTTTGTGACGTCACCTGGAAATACCGCTATCAAGCATGCACAGTTCCAGAGCTTCTTCAATGACCGCGGCGAAAGGGCCGAGTGCGGGCCGCTCATCATGCGTTTTTCTTTCACCCTTCAGGCGTTGCTGCTGTCAATCGGCGTTGCGCTGCTACCTTCTTCTGCCTCAGTTTCGTCGGCACCAGTTTTAACGGCTACAAGAACTGATGTGGATACAGGTCAATGCTACATCGTCATCGAGGCTTTCCCATATCGCTAACTTCAGGTACCTGCAAGCTTATGGAGCATGTTATATCTAAATATCTTATGTCATTTCTGGAAAAAAATAATATCCTCTCTCCCTTTCAACATGGTTTTAGAAGAGGCTTATCTACGGTTACTCAGCTCGTCACTACAGTGCATGAATTCGCTTCATCGATTGACAATGCTGGACAGGTTGACGTCATTTTTATAGATTTCAGCAAGGCGTTTGATCGCGTCATGCACAATAAGCTCATCTTTAAACTTCAACATCTTGGTCTTCCAACAGCACTTGTCAGGTGGATTAAAACCTATCTTTCCAACAGAAAACAGTTCGTCGATGTTAAAAAATCTCATTCAGGTATTTTACCCGTTACCTCTGGTGTGCCTCAGGGCAGCGTACTTGGGCCTCTTTTATTCCTTATTTATATCAATGATTTGGTTAACTCCGTAAATACGTCCGAAGTCAGTATTAGACTATTCGCAGATGACTGCATTCTGTTTAAGAAAATTAGCAGCACTACCGACCAAAAATGCTTGCAGTCAAATCTTAATAATGTCCTAGAGTGGTGCACCCTTTGGTCCATGAAAATAAATAGCGACAAATCGGTTCTTCTTCAGGTTAAAACAAGAAAGCGCCATACAGTTTTAATTACGCAATAAACAATCTTCCACGGCTACAGGTGAGCGAATACAAATATCTTGGAGTCACCATTACAAATCGCCTTTCATGGTCCAGCCACATTAATAGCATTTGCTCGTCTGCTTCAAGGAACCTCGGCCTTCTAAGACACAAATTAAAACACGCTCCCTCTGAACTTAAACAACTTGCCTTCAACACACTAATTCGTCCGAAACTTGAGTATGCTTCCGTCGTATGGGATCCGCACTTAAAAAAGGATATAAGGAAACTTGAAATGATCCAAAGAAAAGCAGTCTGTTTCATTTTTAACGCTTACCATAGCTCTATCTCGCCATCCGTTCTGATGTCTACGAAGAACATATCCACTCTAGAAAGAAGGAGAGCACTTGCAAGGCTTAAATTTCTGTACTCATTTTACTCTAGTCAATTTAATATTAATGCTGCTCCCTATATATCCCCCCGTTCTACACGGTAGACACGCAATAGACACAACCATAACCTTACCCCGTACTTTGCACGCACAAATACGTTCAAAAACTCATTTTTTCCCCGAACAATCACAACATGGAACTCACTGCCAGCAAATGTCTTTTCGGCTCAGGATGCCGCTGCATTTGAAAAGAGTGTCTTATTGTATGTGTAAACTTAACAATATCATTGCCCTCTGTTTGGTTTTCTTCCTTTATTGTTGCCGGAACGCTGGATTTGCGTAGTGTTTGATTTTATTTTTGCTTTTTGAATGCTGCCCCCCTGCTTGGTCTCTATGACTGCAGTATGTGTAAATAAATAAATAAATTTTCAAGACATGGATTTGTGACGTCACCTGGAAATCCCGCTATAAAACATGCACAGTTCCAGACCTTCTTCATTGGGCGCGGCGAAATGGCCGAGTGCGGGCCGCTCATCATGCGTTTTTCGTTCACCCTTCAGGCATTGCTGCTGTCAATCGGCGTTGCGCCGCTACCTGCTTCTGCCTCAGTTTCGTCGGCACCAGTTTTAACGGCTACAAGAACTGATGTGGATACAAGTCAACGCTACATCGTCATCGAGGCTTTCCCATTTTCAAGACATGGATTTGTGACGTCACCTGGAAATCCCGCTATAAAGCATGCACAGTTCCAGACCTTCTTCATTGGCCGCGGCGAAAGGACAGAGTGCGGGTCGCTCATCATGCGTTTTTCTTTCACCCTTCAGGCATTGCTGCTGTCACTCGGCGTTGCGCTGCTACCTGCTTCTGCCTCAGTTTTGTCGGCACCAGTTTTAACGGCTACAAGAACTGATGTGGATAAAGGACAAAACTACATCATCATCGAGGCTGTCCCATTTTCAAGACAAGGGTTTGTGACGTTACCTGGAAATCCCGCTATCAAGCATGCACAGTTCCAGACCTTCTTCATTGGCCGTGGCTAAAGGACAGAGTGCGGGCCGCTCATCATGCGTTTTGCTTTCACTCTTCAGGCGTTGCTGCTGTGAATCGGTGATGCGCTGCTACCTGCTTCTGCCTCAGTTTCGTCGGCACCAGTCCTAACGGCTACAAGAACTGATGTGGATAAAGGAAAAAACTACATCGGCATCGAGGCTTTCCCATTTTCAAGACATGGCTTTGTGATGTCACCTGGAAATCTCGCTATAAAGCATGCACAGTTATAGACCTTCTTCATTGGGCGCGGCGAAATGGCCGATAGCGGGCCGCTCATCATGCGTTTTGCTTTCACTCTTCAGGCGTTGCTGCTGTGAATCGGTGATGCGCTGCTACCTGCTTCTGCCTCAGTTTCGTCGGCACCAGTTCTAACGGCTACAAGAACTGATGTGGATAAAGGACAAAACTACATCGGCATCGAGGCTTTCCCATTTTCAAGACATGGCTTTGTGATGTCACCTGGAAATCCCGCTATAAAGCATGCACAGTTCCAGACCTTCTTCATTGGCCGCGGCGAAAGGACAGAGTGCGGGTCGCTCATCATGCGTTTTTCTTTCACCCTTCAGGCATTGCTGCTGTCACTCGGCGTTGCGCTGCTACCTGCTTCTGCCTCAGTTTTGTCGGCACCAGTTTTAACGGCTACAAGAACTGATGTGGATAAAGGACAAAACTACATCATCATCGAGGCTGTCCCATTTTCAAGACAAGGGTTTGTGACGTTACCTGGAAATCCCGCTATCAAGCATGCACAGTTCCAGACCTTCTTCATTGGCCGTGGCTAAAGGACAGAGTGCGGGCCGCTCATCATGCGTTTTGCTTTCACTCTTCAGGCGTTGCTGCTGTGAATCGGTGATGCGCTGCTACCTGCTTCTGCCTCAGTTTCGTCGGCACCAGTCCTAACGGCTACAAGAACTGATGTGGATAAAGGAAAAAACTACATCGGCATCGAGGCTTTCCCATTTTCAAGACATGGCTTTGTGATGTCACCTGGAAATCTCGCTATAAAGCATGCACAGTTATAGACCTTCTTCATTGGGCGCGGCGAAATGGCCGATAGCGGGCCGCTCATCATGCGTTTTGCTTTCACTCTTCAGGCGTTGCTGCTGTGAATCGGTGATGCGCTGCTACCTGCTTCTGCCTCAGTTTCGTCGGCACCAGTTCTAACGGCTACAAGAACTGATGTGGATAAAGGACAAAACTACATCGGCATCGAGGCTTTCCCATTTTCAAGACATGGCTTTGTGATGTCACCTGGAAATCTCGCTATAAAGCATGCACAGTTATAGACCTTCTTCATTGGGCGCGGCGAAATGGCCGAGTGCGGGCCGCTCATCATGCGTTTTGCTTTCACTCTTCAGGCGTTGCTGCTGTGAATCGGTGATGCGCTGCTACCTGCTTCTGCCTCAGTTTCGTCGGCACCAGTTCTAACGGCTACAAGAACTGATGTGGATAAAGGACAAAACTACATCGGCATCGAGTTTTTCCCATTTTAAAGACATGGCTTTGTGATGTCACCTGGAAATCTCGCTATAAAGCATGCACAGTTATAGACCTTCTTCATTTGGCGCGGCGAAATGGCCGAGTGCGGGCCGCTCATCATGCGTTTTGCTTTCACTCTTCAGGCGTTGCTGCTGTGAATCGGTGATGCGCTGCTACCTGCTTCTGCTTCAGTGTCGTCGGCACCAGTTCTATTGGCTACAAGAACTGATGTGGATAAAGGACAAAACTACATCGGCATCGAGGCTTTCCCATTTTCAAGACATGGCTTTGTGATGTCACCTGGAAATCTCGCTATAAAGCATGCACAGTTATAGACCTTCTTTATTGGGCGCGGCGAAATGGCCGAGTGCGGGCCGCTCATCATGCGTTTTGCTTTCACTCTTCAGGCGTTGCTGCTGTGAATCGGTGATGCGCTGCTACCTGCTTCTGCCTCACTTTTGTCGGCACCAGTTCTAACGGCTACAAGAACTGATGTGGATAAAGGACAAAACTACATCGGCATCGAGGCTTTCCCAATTTCAAGACATGGCTTTGTGATGTCACCTGGAAATCTCGCTATAAAGCATGCACAGTTATAGACCTTCTTCATTTGGCGCGGCGAAATGGCCGAGTGCGGGCCGCTCATCATGCGTTTTGCTTTCACTCTTCAGGCGTTGCTGCTGTGAATCGGTGATGCGCTGCTACCTGCTTCTGCCTCAGTTTCGTCGGCACCAGTTCTAACGGCTACAAGAACTGATGTGGATAAAGGACAAAACTACATCGGCATCGAGGCTTTCCCATTTTCAAGACATGGCTTTGTGATGTCACCTGGAAATCTCGCTATAAAGCATGCACAGTTATAGACCTTCTTCATTTGGCGCGGCGAAATGGCCGAGAGCGGGCCGCTCATCATGCGTTTTTCTTTCACCCTTCAGGCATTGCTGCTGTCAATCGGCGTTGGGCTGCTACCTGCTTCTGCCTCAGTTTCGTCGGCACCAGTTTTAACGGCTACAAGAACTGATGTGGATAAAGGACAAAACTACATCATCATCGAGGCTGTCCCATTTTCAAGACAAGGGTTTGTGACGTCACCTGGAAATACCGCTATCAAGCATGCACAGTTCCAGACCTTCTTCAATGACCGCGGCGAAAGGGCCGAGTGCGGGCCGCTCATCATGCGTTTTTCTTTCACCCTTCAGGCGTTGCTGCTGTCAATCGGCGTTGCGCTGCTACCTTCTTCTGCCTCAGTTTCGTCGGCACCAGTTTTAACGGCTACAAGAACTGATGTGGATACAGGTCAATGCTACATCGTCATCGAGGCTTTCCCATATCGCTAACTTCAGGTACCTGCAAGCTTATGGAGCATGTTATATCTAAATATCTTATGTCATTTCTGGAAAAAAATAATATCCTCTCTCCCTTTCAACATGGTTTTAGAAGAGGCTTATCTACGGTTACTCAGCTCGTCACTACAGTGCATGAATTCGCTTCATCGATTGACAATGCTGGACAGGTTGACGTCATTTTTATAGATTTCAGCAAGGCGTTTGATCGCGTCATGCACAATAAGCTCATCTTTAAACTTCAACATCTTGGTCTTCCAACAGCACTTGTCAGGTGGATTAAAACCTATCTTTCCAACAGAAAACAGTTCGTCGATGTTAAAAAATCTCATTCAGGTATTTTACCCGTTACCTCTGGTGTGCCTCAGGGCAGCGTACTTGGGCCTCTTTTATTCCTTATTTATATCAATGATTTGGTTAACTCCGTAAATACGTCCGAAGTCAGTATTAGACTATTCGCAGATGACTGCATTCTGTTTAAGAAAATTAGCAGCACTACCGACCAAAAATGCTTGCAGTCAAATCTTAATAATGTCCTAGAGTGGTGCACCCTTTGGTCCATGAAAATAAATAGCGACAAATCGGTTCTTCTTCAGGTTAAAACAAGAAAGCGCCATACAGTTTTAATTACGCAATAAACAATCTTCCACTGCTACAGGTGAGCGAATACAAATATCTTGGAGTCACCATTACAAATCGCCTTTCATGGTCCAGCCACATTAATAGCATTTGCTCGTCTGCTTCAAGGAACCTCGGCCTTCTAAGACACAAATTAAAACACGCTCCCTCTGAACTTAAACAACTTGCCTTCAACACACTAATTCGTCCGAAACTTGAGTATGCTTCCGTCGTATGGGATCCGCACTTAAAAAAGGATATAAGGAAACTTGAAATGATCCAAAGAAAAGCAGTCTGTTTCATTTTTAACGCTTACCATAGCTCTATCTCGCCATCCGTTCTGATGTCTACGAAGAACATATCCACTCTAGAAAGAAGGAGAGCACTTGCAAGGCTTAAATTTCTGTACTCATTTTACTCTAGTCAATTTAATATTAATGCTGCTCCCTATATATCCCCCCGTTCTACACGGTAGACACGCAATAGACACAACCATAACCTTACCCCGTACTTTGCACGCACAAATACGTTCAAAAACTCATTTTTTCCCCGAACAATCACAACATGGAACTCACTGCCAGCAAATGTCTTTTCGGCTCAGGATGCCGCTGCATTTGAAAAGAGTGTCTTATTGTATGTGTAAACTTAACAATATCATTGCCCTCTGTTTGGTTTTCTTCCTTTATTGTTGCCGGAACGCTGGATTTGCGTAGTGTTTGATTTTATTTTTGCTTTTTGAATGCTGCCCCCCTGCTTGGTCTCTATGACTGCAGTATGTGTAAATAAATAAATAAATTTTCAAGACATGGATTTGTGACGTCACCTGGAAATCCCGCTATAAAACATGCACAGTTCCAGACCTTCTTCATTGGGCGCGGCGAAATGGCCGAGTGCGGGCCGCTCATCATGCGTTTTTCGTTCACCCTTCAGGCATTGCTGCTGTCAATCGGCGTTGCGCCGCTACCTGCTTCTGCCTCAGTTTCGTCGGCACCAGTTTTAACGGCTACAAGAACTGATGTGGATACAGGTCAACGCTACATCGTCATCGAGGCTTTCCCATTTTCAAGACATGGATTTGTGACGTCACCTGGAAATCCCGCTATAAAGCATGCACAGTTATAGACCTTCTTCATTGGGCGCGGCGAAATGGCCGATAGCGGGCCGCTCATCATGCGTTTTGCTTTCACTCTTCAGGCGTTGCTGCTGTGAATCGGTGATGCGCTGCTACCTGCTTCTGCCTCAGTTTCGTCGGCACCAGTTCTAACGGCTACAAGAACTGATGTGGATAAAGGACAAAACTACATCGGCATCGAGGCTTTCCCATTTTCAAGACATGGCTTTGTGATGTCACCTGGAAATCTCGCTATAAAGCATGCACAGTTATAGACCTTCTTCATTGGGCGCGGCGAAATGGCCGAGTGCGGGCCGCTCATCATGCGTTTTGCTTTCACTCTTCAGGCGTTGCTGCTGTGAATCGGTGATGCGCTGCTACCTGCTTCTGCCTCAGTTTCGTCGGCACCAGTTCTAACGGCTACAAGAACTGATGTGGATAAAGGACAAAACTACATCGGCATCGAGTTTTTCCCATTTTAAAGACATGGCTTTGTGATGTCACCTGGAAATCTCGCTATAAAGCATGCACAGTTATAGACCTTCTTCATTTGGCGCGGCGAAATGGCCGAGTGCGGGCCGCTCATCATGCGTTTTGCTTTCACTCTTCAGGCGTTGCTGCTGTGAATCGGTGATGCGCTGCTACCTGCTTCTGCCTCAGTTTCGTCGGCACCAGTTCTAACGGCTACAAGAACTGATGTGGATAAAGGACAAAACTACATCGGCATCGAGGCTTTCCCATTTTCAAGACATGGCTTTGTGATGTCACCTGGAAATCTCGCTATAAAGCATGCACAGTTATAGACCTTCTTCATTTGGCGCGGCGAAATGGCCGAGTGCGGGCCGCTCATCATGCGTTTTGCTTTCACTCTTCAGGTGTTGCTGCTGTGAATCGGTGATGCGCTGCTACCTGCTTCTGCCTCAGTTTTGTCGGCACCAGTTCTAACGGCTACAAGAACTGATGTGGATAAAGGCCAAAACTACATCGGCATCGAGGCTTTCCCATTTTCAAGACATGGCTTTGTGATGTCACCTGGAAATCTCGCTATAAAGCATGCACAGTTATAGACCTTCTTCATTGGGCGCGGCGAAATGGCCGAGTGCGGGCCGCTCATCATGCGTTTTGCTTTCACTCTTCAGGCGTTGCTGCTGTGAATCGGTGATGCGCTGCTACCTGCTTCTGCCTCTGTTTCGTCGGCACCAGTTCTAACGGCTACAAGAACTGATGTGAATAAAGGACAAAACTACATCGGCATCGAGGCTTTCCCATTTTCAAGACATGGCTTTGTGACGTCACCTGGAAATCCCGCTATAAAGCATGCACAGTTCCAGACCTTCTTCATTGGGCGCGGCGAAATGGCCGAGAGCGGGCCGCTCATCATGCGTTTTTCTTTCACCCTTCAGGCATTGCTGCTGTCAATCGGCGTTGGGCTGCTACCTGCTTCTGCCTCAGTTTCGTCGGCACCAGTTTTAACGGCTACAAGAACTGATGTGGATAAAGGACAAAACTACATCATCATCGAGGCTGTCCCATTTTCAAGACAAGGGTTTGTGACGTCACCTGGAAATACCGCTATCAAGCATGCACAGTTCCAGACCTTCTTCAATGACCGCGGCGAAAGGGCCGAGTGCGGGCCGCTCATCATGCGTTTTTCTTTCACCCTTCAGGCGTTCTGCTGTCAATCGGCGTTGCGCTGCTACCTTCTTCTGCCTCAGTTTCGTCGGCACCAGTTTTAACGGCTACAAGAACTGATGTGGATACAGGTCAATGCTACATCGTCATCGAGGCTTTCCCATATCGCTAACTTCAGGTACCTGCAAGCTTATGGAGCATGTTATATCTAAATATCTTATGTCATTTCTGGAAAAAAATAATATCCTCTCTCCCTTTCAACATGGTTTTAGAAGAGGCTTATCTACGGTTACTCAGCTCGTCACTACAGTGCATAAATTCGCTTCATCGATTGACAATGCTGGACAGGTTGACGTCATTTTTTTTAGATTTCAGCAAGGCGTTTGATCGCGTCATGCACAATAAGCTCATCTTTAAACTTCAACATCTTGGTCTTCCAACAGCACTTGTCAGGTGGATTAAAACCTATCTTTCTAACAGAAAACAGTTCGTCGATGTTAAAAAATCTCATTCAGGTATTTTACCCGTTACCTCTGGTGTGCCTCAGGGCAGCGTACTTGGGCCTCTTTTATTCCTTATTTATATCAATGGTTTGGTTAACTCCGTAAATACGTCCGAAGTCAGTATTAGACTATTCGCAGATGACTGCATTCTGTTTAAGAAAATTAGCAGCACTACCGACCAAAAATGCTTGCAGTCAAATCTTAATAATGTCCTAGAGTGGTGCACCCTTTGGTCCATGAAAATAAATAGCGACAAATCGGTTCTTCTTCAGGTTAAAACAAGAAAGCGCCATACAGTTTTAATTACGCAATAAACAATCTTCCACTGCTACAGGTGAGCGAATACAAATATCTTGGAGTCACCATTACAAATCGCCTTTCATGGTCCAGCCACATTAATAGCATTCGCTCGTCTGCTTCAAGGAACCTCGGCCTTCTAAGACACAAATTAAAACACGCTCCCTCTGAACTTAAACAACTTGCCTTCAACACACTAATTCGTCCGAAACTTGAGTATGCTTCCGTCGTATGGGATCCTCACTTAAAAAAGGATATAAGGAAACTTGAAATGATCCAAAGAAAAGCAGTCTGTTTCATTTTTAACGCTTACCATAGCTCTATCTCGCCATCCGTTCTGATGTCTACGAAGAACATATCCACTCTAGAAAGAAGGAGAGCACTTGCAAGGCTTAAATTTCTGTACTCATTTTACTCTAGTCAATTTAATATTAATGCTGCTCCCTATATATCCCCCCGTTCTACACGGCAGACACGCAATAGCCACAACCATAACCTTACCCCGTACTTTGCACGCACAAATACGTTCAAAAACTCATTTTTTCCCCGAACAATCACAACATGGAACTCACTGCCAGCAAATGTCTTTTCGGCTCAGGATGCCGCTGCTTTTGAAAAGAGTGTCTTATTGTATGTGTAAACTTAACAATATCATTGCCCTCTGTTTGGTTTTCTTCCTTTATTGTTGCCGGAACGCTGGATTTGCGTAGTGTTTGATTTTATTTTTGCTTTTTGAATGCTGCCCCCCTGCTTGGTCTCTATGACTGCAGTATGTGTAAATAAATAAATAAATTTTCAAGACATGGATTTGTGACGTCACCTGGAAATCCCGCTATAAAACATGCACAGTTCCAGACCTTCTTCATTGGGCGCGGCGAAATGGCCGAGTGCGGGCCGCTCATCATGCGTTTTTCGTTCACCCTTCAGGCATTGCTGCTGTCAATCGGCGTTGTGCCGCTACCTGCTTCTGCCTCAGTTTCATCGGCACCAGTTTTAACGGCTACAAGAACTGATGTGGATAAAGGACAAAACTACATCATCATCGAGGCTGTCCCATTTTCAAGACAAGGGTTTGTGACGTCACCTGGAAATCCCGCTATCGAGCATGCACAGTTCCAGACCTTCTTCATTGGCCGCGGCGAAAGGGCCGAGTGCGGGCCGCTCATCATGCGTTTTTCTTTCACCCTTCAGGCATTGCTGCTGTCAATCGGCGTTGCGCTGCTACCTTCTTCTGCCTCAGTTAGGTCGGCACCAGTTTTAACGGCTACAAGAACTGATGTGGATAAAGGACAAAACTACATCGTCATCGAGGCTTTCCCATTTTCACGACATGGCTTTGTGATGTCACCTGGAAATCTCGCTATAAGGCATGCACAGTTATAGACCTTCTTCATTGGGCGCGGCGAAATGGCCGAGTGCGGGCCGCTCATCATGCGTTTTGCTTTCACTCTTCAGGCGTTGCTGCTGTGAATCGGTGATGCGCTGCTACCTGCTTCTGCCTCAGTTTCGTCGGCACCAGTTCAAACGGCTACAAGAACTGATGTGGATAAAGGACAAAACTACATCGTCATCGAGGCTTTCCCATTTTCAAGACATGGCTTTGTGATGTCACCTGGAAATCTCGCTAAAAAGCATGCACAGTTACAGACCTTCTTCATTGGGCGCGGCGAAATGGCCGAGTGCGGGCCGCTCATCATGCGTTTTGCTTTCACTCTTCAGGCGTTGCTGCTGTGAATCGGTGATGCGCTGCTACCTGCTTCTGCCTCAGTTTCGTCGGCACCAGTTCTAACGGCTACAAGAACTGATGTGGATAAAGGACAAAACTACACCGGCATCGAGGCTTTCCCATTTTCAAGACGTGGCTTTGTGATGTCACCTGGAAATCTCGTTATAAAGCATGCACAGTTATAGACCTTCTTCATTGGGCGCGGCGAAATGGCCGAGTGCGGGCCGCTCATCATGCGTTTTGCTTTCACTCTTCAGGCTTTGCTGCTGTGAATCGGTGATGCGCTGCTACCTGCTTCTGCCTCAGTTTCGTCGGCACCAGTTCTAACGGCTACAAGAACTGATGTGGATAAAGGACAAAACTACATCGGCATCGAGGCTTTCCCATTTTCAAGACATGGCTTTGTGATGTCACCTTGAAATCTCACTATAAAGCATGCACAGTTATAGACCTTCATTGGGCGCGGCGAAATGGCCGAGTGCGGGCCGCTCATCATGCGTTGTGCTTTCACTCTTCAGGCGTTGCTGCTGTGAATCGGTGATGCGCTGCTACCTGCTTCTGCCTCAGTTTCGTCGGCACCAGTTCTAACGGCTACAAGAACTGATGTGGATAAAGGACAAAACTACATTGTCATCGAGGCTTTCCCATTTTCAAGACATGGCTTTGTGATGTCACCTGGAAATCTCGCTATAAAGCATGCACAGTTATAGACCTTCTTCATTGGGCGCGGCGAAATGGCCGAGTGCGGGCCGCTCATCATGCGTTTTGCTTTCACTCTTCAGGCGTTGCTGCTGTGAATCGGTGATGCGCTGCTACCTGCTTCTGCCTCAGTTTCGTCGGCACCAGTTCTAACGGCTACAAGAACTGATGTGGATAAAGGACAAAACTACATCGGCATCGAGGCTTTCCCATTTTCAAGACATGGCTTTGTGATGTCACCTGGAAATCTCACTATAAAGCATGCACAGTTATAGACCTTCTTCATTGGGCGCGGCGAAATGGCCGAGTGCGGGCCGCTCATCATGCGTTTCGCTTTCACTCTTCAGGCGTTGCTGCTGTGAATCGGTGATGCGCTGCTACCTGCTTCTGCCTCAGTTTCGTCGGCACCAGTTCTAACGGCTACAAGAACTGATGAGGATAAAGAACAAAACTACATCGTCATCGAGGCTTTCCCATTTTCAAGACATGGCTTTGTGATGTCACCTGGAAATCTCGCTATAAAGCATGCACAGTTATAGACCTTCTTCATTGGGCGCGGCGAAATGGCCGAGTGCGGGCCGCTCATCGTGCGTTTTGCTTTCACTCTTCAGGCGTTGCTGCTGTGAATCGGTGATGCGCTGCTACCTGCTTCTGCCTCAGTTTCGTCGGCACCAGTTCTAACGGCTACAAGAACTGATGTGGATAAAGGACAAAACTACATCGGCATCGAGGCTTTCCCATTTTCAAGACATGGCTTTGTGATGTCACCTTGAAATCTCGCTATAAAGCATGCACAGTTATAGACCTTCATTGGGCGCGGCGAAATGGCCGAGTGCGGGCCGCTCATCATGCGTTGTGCTTTCACTCTTCAGGCGTTGCTGCTGTGAATCGGTGATGCGCTGCTACCTGCTTCTGCCTCAGTTTCGTCGGCACCAGTTCTAACGGCTACAAGAACTGATGTGGATAAAGGACAAAACTACATCGGCATCGAGGCTTTCCCATTTTCAAGACATGGCTTTGTGATGTCACCTGGAAATCTCGCTATAAAGCATGCACAGTTATAGACCTTCTTCATTGGGCGCGGCGAAATGGCCGAGTGCGGGCCGCTCATCATGCGTTTTGCTTTCACTCTTCAGGCGTTGCTGCTGTGAATCGGTGATGCGCTGCTACCTGCTTCTGCCTCAGTTTCGTCGGCACCAGTTCTAACGGCTACAAGAACTGATGTGGATAAAGGACAAAACTACATCGGCATCGAGTTTTTCCCATTTTAAAGACATGGCTTTGTGATGTCACCTGGAAATCTCGCTATAAAGCATGCACAGTTATAGACCTTCTTCATTTGGCGCGGCGAAATGGCCGAGTGCGGGCCGCTCATCATGCGTTTTGCTTTCACTCTTCAGGCGTTGCTGCTGTGAATCGGTGATGCGCTGCTACCTGCTTCTGCCTCAGTTTCGTCGGCACCAGTTCTAACGGCTACAAGAACTGATGTGGATAAAGGACAAAACTACATCGGCATCGAGGCTTTCCCATTTTCAAGACATGGCTTTGTGATGTCACCTGGAAATCTCGCTATAAAGCATGCACAGTTATAGACCTTCTTCATTTGGCGCGGCGAAATGGCCGAGTGCGGGCCACTCATCATGCGTTTTGCTTTCACTCTTCAGGTGTTGCTGCTGTGAATCGGTGATGCGCTGCTACCTGCTTCTGCCTCAGTTTTGTCGGCACCAGTTCTAACGGCTACAAGAACTGATGTGGATAAAGGACAAAACTACATCGGCATCGAGGCTTTCCCATTTTCAAGACATGGCTTTGTGATGTCACCTGGAAATCTCGCTATAAAGCATGCACAGTTATAGACCTTCTTCATTGGGCGCGGCGAAATGGCCGAGTGCGGGCCGCTCATCATGCGTTTTGCTTTCACTCTTCAGGCGTTGCTGCTGTGAATCGGTGATGCGCTGCTACCTGCTTCTGCCTCTGTTTCGTCGGCACCAGCTCTAACGGCTACAAGAACTGATGTGAATAAAGGACAAAACTACATCGGCATCGAGGCTTTCCCATTTTCAAGACATGGCTTTGTGACGTCACCTGGAAATCCCGCTATAAAGCATGCACAGTTCCACACCTTCTTCATTGGGCGCGGCGAAATGGCCGAGAGCGGGCCGCTCATCATGCGTTTTTCTTTCACCCTTCAGGCATTGCTGCTGTCAATCGGCGTTGCGCTGCTACCTTCTTCTGCCTCAGTTTCGTCGGCACCAGTTTTAACGGCTACAAGAACTGATGTGGATACAGGTCAATGCTACATCGTCATCGAGGCTTTCCCATATTGCTAACTTCAGGTACCTGCAAGCTTATGGAGCATGTTATATCTAAATATCTTATGTCATTTCTGAAAAAAAATAATATCCTCTCTCCCTTTCAACATGGTTTTAGAAGAGGCTTATCTACGGTTACTCAGCTCGTCACTACAGTGCATAAATTCGCTTCATCGATTGACAATGCTGGACAGGTTGACGACATTTTTTTAGATTTCAGCAAGGCGTTTGATCGCGTCATGCACAATAAGCTCATCTTTAAACTTCAACATCTTGGTCTTCCAACAGCACTTGTCAGGTGGATTAAAACCTATCTTTCCAACAGAAAACAGTTCGTCGATGTTAAAAAATCTCATTCAGGTATTTTACCCGTTACCTCTGGTGTGCCTCAGGGCAGCGTACTTGGGCCTCTTTTATTCCTTATTTATATCAATGATTTGGTTAACTCCGTAAATACGTCCGAAGTCAGTATTAGACTATTCGCAGATGACTGCATTCTGTTTAAGAAAATTAGCAGCACTACCGACCAAAAATGCTTGCAGTCAAATCTTAATAATGTCCTAGGTGGTGCACCCTTTGGTCCATGAAAATAAATAGCGACAAATCGGTTCTTCTTCAGGTTAAAACAAGAAAGCGCCATACAGTTTTAATTACGCAATAAACAATCTTCCACTGCTACAGGTGAGCGAATACAAATATCTTGGAGTCACCATTACAAATCGCCTTTCATGGTCCAGCCACATTAATAGCATTTGCTCGTCTGCTTCAAGGAACCTCGGCCTTCTAAGACACAAATTAAAACACGCTCCCTCTGAACTTAAACAACTTGCCTTCAACACACTAATTCGTCCGAAACTTGAGTATGCTTCCGTCGTATGGGATCCGCACTTAAAAAAGGATATAAGGAAACTTGAAATGATCCAAAGAAAAGCAGTCTGTTTCATTTTTAACGCTTACCATAGCTCTATCTCGCCATCCGTTCTGATGTCTACGAAGAACATATCCACTCTAGAAAGAAGGAGAGCACTTGCAAGGCTTAAATTTCTGTACTCATTTTACTCTAGTCAATTTAATATTAATGCTGCTCCCTATATATCCCCCGTTCTACACGGCAGACACGCAATAGACACAACCATAACCTACCCCGTACTTTGCACGCACAAATACGTTCAAAAACTCATTTTTTCCCCGAACAATCACAACATGGAACTCACTGCCAGCAAATGTCTTTTCGGCTCAGGATGCCGCTGCATTTGAAAAGAGTGTCTTATTGTATGTGTAAACTTAACAATATCATTGCCCTCTGTTTGGTTTTCTTCCTTTATTGTTGCCGGAACGCTGGATTTGCGTAGTGTTTGATTTTATTTTTGCTTTTTGAATGCTGCCCCCCTGCTTGGTCTCTATGACTGCAGTATGTGTAAATAAATAAATAAATTTTCAAGACATGGATTTGTGACGTCACCTGGAAATCCCGCTATAAAACATGCACAGTTCCAGACCTTCTTCATTGGGCGCGGCGAAATGGCCGAGTGCGGGCCGCTCATCATGCGTTTTTCGTTCACCCTTCAGGCATTGCTGCTGTGAATCGGTGATGCGCTGCTACCTGCTTCTGCCTCAGTTTCGTCGGCACCAGTTCTAACGGCTACAAGAACTGATGTGGATAAAGGACAAAACTACACCGGCATCGAGGCTTTCCCATTTTCAAGACGTGGCTTTGTGATGTCACCTGGAAATCTCGTTATAAAGCATGCACAGTTATAGACCTTCTTCATTGGGCGCGGCGAAATGGCCGAGTGCGGGCCGCTCATCATGCGTTTTGCTTTCACTCTTCAGGCTTTGCTGCTGTGAATCGGTGATGCGCTGCTACCTGCTTCTGCCTCAGTTTCGTCGGCACCAGTTCTAACGGCTACAAGAACTGATGTGGATAAAGGACAAAACTACATCGGCATCGAGGCTTTCCCATTTTCAAGACATGGCTTTGTGATGTCACCTTGAAATCTCGCTATAAAGCATGCACAGTTATAGACCTTCATTGGGCGCGGCGAAATGGCCGAGTGCGGGCCGCTCATCATGCGTTGTGCTTTCACTCTTCAGGCGTTGCTGCTGTGAATCGGTGATGCGCTGCTACCTGCTTCTGCCTCAGTTTCGTCGGCACCAGTTCTAACGGCTACAAGAACTGATGTGGATAAAGGACAAAACTACATCGGCATCGAGGCTTTCCCATTTTCAAGACATGGCTTTGTGATGTCACCTGGAAATCTCGCTATAAAGCATGCACAGTTATAGACCTTCTTCATTGGGCGCGGCGAAATGGCCGAGTGCGGGCCGCTCATCATGCGTTTTGCTTTCACTCTTCAGGCGTTGCTGCTGTGAATCGGTGATGCGCTGCTACCTGCTTCTGCCTCAGTTTCGTCGGCACCAGTTCTAACCGCTACAAGAACTGATGTGGATAAAGGACAAAACTACATCGGCATCGAGGCTTTCCCATTTTCAAGACATGGCTTTGTGATGTCACCTGGAAATCTCGCTATAAAGCATGCACAGTTATAGACCTTCTTCATTTGGCGCGGCGAAATGGCCGAGTGCGGGCCACTCATCATGCGTTTTGCTTTCACTCTTCAGGTGTTGCTGCTGTGAATCGGTGATGCGCTGCTACCTGCTTCTGCCTCAGTTTTGTCGGCACCAGTTCTAACGGCTACAAGAACTGATGTGGATAAAGGACAAAACTACATCGGCATCGAGGCTTTCCCATTTTCAAGACATGGCTTTGTGATGTCACCTGGAAATCTCGCTATAAAGCATGCACAGTTATAGACCTTCTTCATTGGGCGCGGCGAAATGGCCGAGTGCGGGCCGCTCATCATGCGTTTTGCTTTCACTCTTCAGGCGTTGCTGCTGTGAATCGGTGATGCGCTGCTACCTGCTTCTGCCTCTGTTTCGTCGGCACCAGTTCTAACGGCTACAAGAACTGATGTGAATAAAGGACAAAACTACATCGGCATCGAGGCTTTCCCATTTTCAAGACATGGCTTTGTGACGTCACCTGGAAATCCCGCTATAAAGCATGCACAGTTCCAGACCTTCTTCATTGGGCGCGGCGAAATGGCCGAGAGCGGGCCGCTCATCATGCGTTTTTCTTTCACCCTTCAGGCATTGCTGCTGTCAACCGGCGTTGGGCTGCTACCTGCTTCTGCCTCAGTTTCGTCGGCACCAGTTTTAACGGCTACAAGAACTGATGTGGATAAAGGACAAAACTACATCATCATCGAGGCTGTCCCATTTTCAAGACAAGGGTTTGTGACGTCACCTGGAAATACCGCTATCAAGCATGCACAGTTCCAGACCTTCTTCAATGACCGCGGCGAAAGGGCCGAGTGCGGGCCGCTCATCATGCGTTTTTCTTTCACCCTTCAGGCGTTGCTGCTGTCAATCGGCGTTGCGCTGCTACCTTCTTCTGCCTCAGTTTCGTCGGCACCAGTTTTAACGGCTACAAGAACTGATGTGGATACAGGTCAATGCTACATTGTCATCGAGGCTTTCCCATATCGCTAACTTCAGGTACCTGCAAGCTTATGGAGCATGTTATATCTAAATATCTTATGTCATTTCTGGAAAAAAATAATATCCTCTCTCCCTTTCAACATGGTTTTAGAAGAGGCTTATCTACGGTTACTCAGCTCGTCACTACAGTGCATAAATTCGCTTCATCGATTGACAATGCTGGACAGGTTGACGTCATTTTTTTAGATTTCAGCAAGGCGTTTGATCGCGTCATGCACAATAAGCTCATCTTTAAACTTCAACATCTTGGTCTTCCAACAGCACTTGTCAGGTGGATTAAAACCTATCTTTCCAACAGAAAACAGTTCGTCGATGTTAAAAAATCTCATTCAGGTATTTTACCCGTTACCTCTGGTGTGCCTCAGGGCAGCGTACTTGGGCCTCTTTTATTCCTTATTTATATCAATGATTTGGTTAACTCCGTAAATACGTCCGAAGTCAGTATTAGACTATTCGCAGATGACTGCATTCTGTTTAAGAAAATTAGCAGCACTACCGACCAAAAATGCTTGCAGTCAAATCTTAATAATGTCCTAGAGTGGTGCACCCTTTGGTCCATGAAAATAAATAGCGACAAATCGGTTCTTCTTCAGGTTAAAACAAGAAAGCGCCATACAGTTTTAATTACGCAATAAACAATCTTCCACTGCTACAGGTGAGCGAATACAAATATCTTGGAGTCACCATTACAAATCGCCTTTCATGGTCCAGCCACATTAATAGCATTTGCTCGTCTGCTTCAAGGAACCTCGGCCTTCTAAGACACAAATTAAAACACGCTCCCTCTGAACTTAAACAACTTGCCTTCAACACACTAATTCGTCCGAAACTTGAGTATGCTTCCGTCGTATGGGATCCGCACTTAAAAAAGGATATAAGGAAACTTGAAATGATCCAAAGAAAAGCAGTCTGTTTCATTTTTAACGCTTACCATAGCTCTATCTCGCCATCCGTTCTGATGTCTACGAAGAGCATATCCACTCTAGAAAGAAGGAGAGCACTTGCAAGGCTTAAATTTCTGTACTCATTTTACTCTAGTCAATTTAATATTAATGCTGCTCCCTATATATCCCCCCGTTCTACACGGCAGACACGCAATAGACACAACCATAACCTTACCCCGTACTTTGCACGCACAAATACGTTCAAAAACTCATTTTTTCCCCGAACAATCACAACATGGAACTCACTGCCAGCAAATGTCTTTTCGGCTCAGGATGCCGCTGCATTTGAAAAGAGTGTCTTATTGTATGTGTAAACTTAACAATATCATTGCCCTCTGTTTGGTTTTCTTCCTTTATTGTTGCCGGAACGCTGGATTTGCGTAGTGTTTGATTTTATTTTTGCTTTTTGAATGCTGCCCCCCTGCTTGGTCTCTATGACTGCAGTATGTGTAAATAAATAAATAAATTTTCAAGACATGGATTTGTGACGTCACCTGGAAATCCCGCTATAAAACATGCACAGTTCCAGACCTTCTTCATTGGGCGCGGCGAAATGGCCGAGTGCGGGCCGCTCATCATGCGTTTTTCGTTCACCCTTCAGGCATTGCTGCTGTCAATCGGCGTTGCGCCGCTACCTGCTTCTGCCTCAGTTTCGTCGGCACCAGTTTTAACGGCTACAAGAACTGATGTGGATAAAGGACAAAACTACATCATCATCGAGGCTGTCCCATTTTCAAGACAAGGGTTTGTGACGTCACCTGGAAATCCCGCTATCGAGCATGCACAGTTCCAGACCTTCTTCATTGGCCGCGGCGAAAGGGCCGAGTGCGGGCCGCTCATCATGCGTTTTTCTTTCACCCTTCAGGCATTGCTGCTGTCAATCGGCGTTGCGCTGCTACCTTCTCTGCCTCAGTTACGTCGGCACCAGTTTTAACGGCTACAAGAACTGATGTGGATAAAGGACAAAACTACATCGTCATCGAGGCTTTCCCATTTTCACGACATGGCTTTGTGATGTCACCTGGAAATCTCGCTAAAAAGCATGCACAGTTACAGACCTTCTTCATTGGGCGCGGCGAAATGGCCGAGTGCGGGCCGCTCATCATGCGTTTTGCTTTCACTCTTCAGGCGTTGCTGCTGTGAATCGGTGATGCGCTGCTACCTGCTTCTGCCTCAGTTTCGTCGGCACCAGTTCTAACGGCTACAAGAACTGATGTGGATAAAGGACAAAACTACATCGTCATCGAGGCTTTCCCATTTTCAAGACATGGCTTTGTGATGTCACCTGGAAATCTCGCTAAAAAGCATGCACAGCTACAGACCTTCTTCATTGGGCGCGGCGAAATGGCCGAGTGCGGGCCGCTCATCATGCGTTTTGCTTTCACTCTTCAGGCGTTGCTGCTGTGAATCGGTGATGCGCTGCTACCTGCTTCTGCCTCAGTTTCGTCGGCACCAGTTCTAACGGCTACAAGAACTGATGTGGATAAAGGACAAAACTACACCGGCATCGAGGCTTTCCCATTTTCAAGACGTGGCTTTGTGATGTCACCTGGAAATCTCGTTATAAAGCGTGCACAGTTATAGACCTTCTTCATTGGGCGCGGCGAAATGGCCGAGTGCGGGCCGCTCATCATGCGTTTTGCTTTCACTCTTCAGGCTTTGCTGCTGTGAATCGGTGATGCGCTGCTACCTGCTTCTGCCTCAGTTTCGTCGGCACCAGTTCTAACGGCTACAAGAACTGATGTGGATAAAGGACAAAACTACATCGGCATCGAGGCTTTCCCATTTTCAAGACATGGCTTTGTGATGTCACCTGGAAATCTCGCTATAAAGCATGCACAGTTATAGACCTTCTTCATTGGGCGCGGCGAAATGGCCGAGTGCGGGCCGCTCATCATGCGTTTCGCTTTCACTCTTCAGGCGTTGCTGCTGTGAATCGGTGATGCGCTGCTACCTGCTTCTGCCTCAGTTTCGTCGGCACCAGTTCTAACGGCTACAAGAACTGATGTGGATAAAGGACAAAACTACATCGTCATCGAGGCTTTACCATTTTCAAGACATGGCTTTGTGATGTCACCTGGAAATCTCGCTATAAAGCATGCACAGTTATAGACCTTCATTGGGCGCGGCGAAATGGCCGAGTGCGGGCCGCTCATCATGCGTTTTGCTTTCACTCTTCAGGCGTTGCTGCTGTGAATCGGTGATGCGCTGCTACCTGCTTCTGCCTCAGTTTCGTCGGCACCAGTTCTAACGGCTACAAGAACTGATGTGGATAAAGGACAAAACTACATCGGCATCGAGGCTTTCCCATTTTCAAGACATGGCTTTGTGATGTCACCTTGAAATCTCGCTATAAAGCATGCACAGTTATAGACCTTCATTGGGCGCGGCGAAATGGCCGAGTGCGGGCCGCTCATCATGCGTTGTGCTTTCACTCTTCAGGCGTTGCTGCTGTGAATCGGTGATGCGCTGCTACCTGCTTCTGCCTCAGTTTCGTCGGCACCAGTTCTAACGGCTACAAGAACTGATGTGGATAAAGGACAAAACTACATCGTCATCGAGGCTTTCCCATTTTCAAGACATGGCTTTGTGATGTCACCTGGAAATCTCGCTATAAAGCATGCACAGTTATAGACCTTCTTCATTGGGCGCGGCGAAATGGCCGAGTGCGGGCCGCTCATCATGCGTTTTGCTTTCACTCTTCAGGCGTTGCTGCTGTGAATCGGTGATGCGCTGCTACCTGCTTCTGCCTCAGTTTCGTCGGCACCAGTTCTAACGGCTACAAGAACTGATGTGGATAAAGGACAAAACTACATCGGCATCGAGGCTTTCCCATTTTCAAGACATGGCTTTGTGATGTCACCTGGAAATCTCGCTATAAAGCATGCACAGTTATAGACCTTCTTCATTGGGCGCGGCGAAATGGCCGAGTGCGGGCCGCTCATCATGCGTTTCGCTTTCACTCTTCAGGCGTTGCTGCTGTGAATCGGTGATGCGCTGCTACCTGCTTCTGCCTCAGTTTCGTCGGCACCAGTTATAACGGCTACAAGAACTGATGAGGATAAAGAACAAAACTACATCGTCATCGAGGCTTTCCCATTTTCAAGACATGGCTTTGTGATGTCACCTGGAAATCTCGCTATAAAGCATGCACAGTTATAGACCTTCTTCATTGGGCGCGGCGAAATGGCCGAGTGCGGGCCGCTCATCGTGCGTTTTGCTTTCACTCTTCAGGCGTTGCTGCTGTGAATCGGTGATGCGCTACTACCTGCTTCTGCCTCAGTTTCGTCGGCACCAGTTCTAACGGCTACAAGAACTGATGTGGATAAAGGACAAAACTACATCGGCATCGAGGCTTTCCCATTTTCAAGACATTGCTTTGTGATGTCACCTGGAAATCTCGCTATAAAGCATGCACAGTTATAGACCTTCATTGGGCGCGGCGAAATGGCCGAGTGCGGGCCGCTCATCATGCGTTTCGCTTTCACTCTTCAGGCGTTGCTGCTGTGAATCGGTGATGCGCTGCTACCTGCTTCTGCCTCAGTTTCGTCGGCACCAGTTCTAACGGCTACAAGAACTGATGTGGATAAAGGACAAAACTACATCGTCATCGAGGCTTTCCCATTTTCAAGACATTGCTTTGTGATGTCACCTGAAATCTCGCTATAAAGCATGCACAGTTATAGACCTTCATTGGGCGCGGCGAAATGGCCGAGTGCGGGCCGCTCATCATGCGTTTTGCTTTCACTCTTCAGGCGTTGCTGCTGTGAATCGGTGATGCGCTGCTACCTGCTTCTGCCTCAGTTTCGTCGGCACCAGTTCTAACGGCTACAAGAACTGATGTGGATAAAGGACAAAACTACATCGGCATCGAGGCTTTCCCATTTTCAAGACATGGCTTTGTGATGTCACCTGGAAATCTCGCTATAAAGCATGCACAGTTATAGACCTTCTTCATTGGGCGCGGCGAAATGGCCGAGTGCGGGCCGCTCATCATGCGTTTCGCTTTCACTCTTCAGGCGTTGCTGCTGTGAATCGGTGATGCGCTGCTACCTGCTTCTGCCTCAGTTTCGTCGGCACCAGTTCTAACGGCTACAAGAACTGATGAGGATAAAGGACAAAACTACATCGCCATCGAGGCTTTCCCATTTTCAAGACATGGCTTTGTGATGTCACCTGGAAATCTCGCTATAAAGCATGCACAGTTATAGACCTTCTTCATTGGGCGCGGCGAAATGGCCGAGTGCGGGCCGCTCATCATGCGTTTTTCTTTCACCCTTCAGGCATTGCTGCTGTCAATCGGCGTTGGGCTGCTACCTGCTTCTGCCTCAGTTTCGTCGGCACCAGTTTTAACGGCTACAAGAACTGATGTGGATAAAGGACAAAACTACATCATCATCGAGGCTGTCCCATTTTCAAGACAAGGGTTTGTGACGTCACCTGGAAATACCGCTATCAAGCATGCACAGTTCCAGACCTTCTTCAATGACCGCGGCGAAAGGGCCGAGTGCGGGCCGCTCATCATGCGTTTTTCTTTCACCCTTCAGGCGTTGCTGCTGTCAATCGGCGTTGCGCTGCTACCTTCTTCTGCCTCAGTTTCGTCGGCACCAGTTTTAACGGCTACAAGAACTGATGTGGATACAGGTCAATGCTACATCGTCATCGAGGCTTTCCCATATCGCTAACTTCAGGTACCTGCAAGCTTATGGAGCATGTTATATCTAAATATCTTATGTCATTTCTGGAAAAAAATAATATCCTCTCTCCCTTTCAACATGGTTTTAGAAGAGGCTTATCTACGGTTACTCAGCTCGTCACTACAGTGCATGAATTCGCTTCATCGATTGACAATGCTGGACAGGTTGACGTCATTTTTTTAGATTTCAGCAAGGCGTTTGATCGCGTCATGCACAATAAGCTCATCTTTAAACTTCAACATCTTGGTCTTCCAACAGCACTTGTCAGGTGGATTAAAACCTATCTTTCCAACAGAAAACAGTTCGTCGATGTTAAAAAATCTCATTCAGGTATTTTACCCGTTACCTCTGGTGTGCCTCAGGGCAGCGTACTTGGGCCTCTTTTATTCCTTATTTATATCAATGATTTGGTTAACTCCGTAAATACGTCCGAAGTCAGTATTAGACTATTCGCAGATGACTGCATTCTGTTTAAGAAAATTAGCAGCACTACCGACCAAAAATGCTTGCAGTCAAATCTTAATAATGTCCTAGAGTGGTGCACCCTTTGGTCCATGAAAATAAATAGCGACAAATCGGTTCTTCTTCAGGTTAAAACAAGAAAGCGCCATACAGTTTTAATTACGCAATAAACAATCTTCCACTGCTACAGGTGAGCGAATACAAATATCTTGGATTCACCATTACAAATCGCCTTTCATGGTCCAGCCACATTAATAGCATTTGCTCGTCTGCTTCAAGGAACCTCGGCCTTCTAAGACACAAATTAAAACACGCTCCCTCTGAACTTAAACAACTTGCCTTCAACACACTAATTCGTCCGAAACTTGAGTTTGCTTCCGTCGTATGGGATCCGCACTTAAAAAAGGATATAAGGAAACATGAAATGATCCAAAGAAAAGCAGTCTGTTTCATTTTTAACGCTTACCATAGCTCTATCTCGCCATCCGTTCTGATGTCTACGAAGAACATATCCACTCTAGAAAGAAGGAGAGCACTTGCAAGGCTTAAATTTCTGTACTCATTTTACTCTAGTCAATTTAATATTAATGCTGCTCCCTATATATCCCCCCGTTCTACACGGCAGACACGGAATAGACACAACCATAACCTTACCCCGTACTTTGCACGCACAAATACGTTCAAAAACTCATTTTTTCCCCGAACAATCACAACATGGAACTCACTGCCAGCAAATGTCTTTTCGGCTCAGGATGCCGCTGCATTTGAAAAGAGTGTCTTATTGTATGTGTAAACTTAACAATATCATTGCCCTCTGTTTGGTTTTCTTCCTTTATTGTTGCCGGAACGCTGGATTTGCGTAGTGTTTGATTTTATTTTTGCTTTTTGAATGCTGCCCCCCTGCTTGGTCTCTATGACTGCAGTATGTGTAAATAAATAAATAAATTTTCAAGACATGGATTTGTGACGTCACCTGGAAATCCCGCTATAAAACATGCACAGTTCCAGACCTTCTTCATTGGGCGCGGCGAAATGGCCGAGTGCGGGCCGCTCATCATGCGTTTTGCTTTCACTCTTCAGACGTTGCTGCTGTGAATCGGTGATGCGCTGCTACCTGCTTCTGCCTCAGTTTCGTCGGCACCAGTTCTAACGGCTACAAGAACTGATGTGGATAAAGGACAAAACTACATCGGCATCGAGGCTTTCCCATTTTCAAGACATGGCTTTGTGATGTCACCTGGAAATCTCGCTATAAAGCATGCACAGTTATAGACCTTCATTGGGCGCGGCGAAATGGCCGAGTGCGGGCCGCTCATCATGCGTTTTGCTTTCACTCTTCTGGCGTTGCTGCTGTGAATCGGTGATGCGCTGCTACCTGCTTCTGCCTCAGTTTCGTCGGCACCAGTTCTAACGGCTACAAGAACTGATGTGGATAAAGGACAAAACTACATCGGCATTAAGGCTTTCCCATTTTAAAGACATGGCTTTGTGATGTCACCTGGAAATCTCGCTATAAAGCATGCACAGTTATAGACCTTCTTCATTGGGCGCGGCGAAATGGCCGAGTGCGGGCCGCTCATCATGCGTTTTGCTTTCACTCTTCAGGCGTTGCTGCTGTGAATCGGTGATGCGCTGCTACCTGCTTCTGCCTCAGTTTCGTCGGCACCAGTTCTAACGGCTACAAGAACTGATGTGGATAAAGGACAAAACTACATCGCCATCGAGGCTTTCCCATTTTCAAGACATGGCTTTGTGATGTCACCTGGAAATCTCGCTATAAAGCATGCACAGTTATAGACCTTCTTCATTGGGCGCGGCGAAATGGCCGAGTGCGGGCCGCTCATCATGCGTTTTGCTTTCACTCTTCAGGCGTTGCTGCTGTGAATCGGTGATGCGCTGCTACCTGCTTCTGCCTCAGTTTCGTCGGCACCAGTCCTAACGGCTACAAGAACTGATGTGGATAAAGGACAAAACTACATCGGCATCGAGGCTTTCCCATTTTCAAGACATGGCTTTGTGATGTCACCTGGAAATCTCGCTAAAAAGCATGCACAGTTACAGACCTTCTTCATTGGGCGCGGCGAAATGGCCGAGTGCGGGCCGCTCATCATGCGTTTTGCTTTCACTCTTCAGGCGTTGCTGCTGTGAATCGGTGATGCGCTGCTACCTGCTTCTGCCTCAGTTTCGTCGGCACCAGTTCTAACGGCTACAAGAACTGATGTGGATAAAGGACAAAACTACACCGGCATCGAGGCTTTCCCATTTTCAAGACGTGGCTTTGTGATGTCACCTGGAAATCTCGTTATAAAGCATGCACAGTTATAGACCTTCTTCATTGGGCGCGGCGAAATGGCCGAGTGCGGGCCGCTCATCATGCGTTTTGCTTTCACTCTTCAGGCTTTGCTGCTGTGAATCGGTGATGCGCTGCTACCTGCTTCTGCCTCAGTTTCGTCGGCACCAGTTCTAACGGCTACAAGAACTGATGTGGATAAAGGACAAAACTACATCGGCATCGAGGCTTTCCCATTTTCAAGACATGGCTTTGTGATGTCACCTGGAAATCTCGCTATAAAGCATGCACAGTTATAGACCTTCTTCATTGGGCGCGGCGAAATGGCCGAGTGCGGGCCGCTCATCATGCGTTTCGCTTTCACTCTTCAGGCGTTGCTGCTGTGAATCGGTGATGCGCTGCTACCTGCTTCTGCCTCAGTTTCGTCGGCACCAGTTCTAACGGCTACAAGAACTGATGTGGATAAAGGACAAAACTACATCGTCATCGAGGCTTTACCATTTTCAAGACATGGCTTTGTGATGTCACCTGGAAATCTCGCTATAAAGCATGCACAGTTATAGACCTTCATTGGGCGCGGCGAAATGGCCGAGTGCGGGCCGCTCATCATGCGTTTTGCTTTCACTCTTCAGGCGTTGCTGCTGTGAATCGGTGATGCGCTGCTACCTGCTTCTGCCTCAGTTTCGTCGGCACCAGTTCTAACGGCTACAAGAACTGATGTGGATAAAGGACAAAACTACATCGGCATCGAGGCTTTCCCATTTTCAAGACATGGCTTTGTGATGTCACCTTGAAATCTCGCTATAAAGCATGCACAGTTATAGACCTTCATTGGGCGCGGCGAAATGGCCGAGTGCGGGCCGCTCATCATGCGTTGTGCTTTCACTCTTCAGGCGTTGCTGCTGTGAATCGGTGATGCGCTGCTACCTGCTTCTGCCTCAGTTTCGTCGGCACCAGTTCTAACGGCTACAAGAACTGATGTGGATAAAGGACAAAACTACATCGTCATCGAGGCTTTCCCATTTTCAAGACATGGCTTTGTGATGTCACCTGGAAATCTCGCTATAAAGCATGCACAGTTATAGACCTTCTTCATTGGGCGCGGCGAAATGGCCGAGTGCGGGCCGCTCATCATGCGTTTTGCTTTCACTCTTCAGGCGTTGCTGCTGTGAATCGGTGATGCGCTGCTACCTGCTTCTGCCTCAGTTTCGTCGGCACCAGTTCTAACGGCTACAAGAACTGATGTGGATAAAGGACAAAACTACATCGGCATCGAGGCTTTCCCATTTTCAAGACATGGCTTTGTGATGTCACCTGGAAATCTCGCTATAAAGCATGCACAGTTATAGACCTTCTTCATTGGGCGCGGCGAAATGGCCGAGTGCGGGCCGCTCATCATGCGTTTCGCTTTCACTCTTCAGGCGTTGCTGCTGTGAATCGGTGATGCGCTGCTACCTGCTTCTGCCTCAGTTTCGTCGGCACCAGTTATAACGGCTACAAGAACTGATGAGGATAAAGAACAAAACTACATCGTCATCGAGGCTTTCCCATTTTCAAGACATGGCTTTGTGATGTCACCTGGAAATCTCGCTATAAAGCATGCACAGTTATAGACCTTCTTCATTGGGCGCGGCGAAATGGCCGAGTGCGGGCCGCTCATCGTGCGTTTTGCTTTCACTCTTCAGGCGTTGCTGCTGTGAATCGGTGATGCGCTACTACCTGCTTCTGCCTCAGTTTCGTCGGCACCAGTTCTAACGGCTACAAGAACTGATGTGGATAAAGGACAAAACTACATCGGCATCGAGGCTTTCCCATTTTCAAGACATTGCTTTGTGATGTCACCTGGAAATCTCGCTATAAAGCATGCACAGTTATAGACCTTCATTGGGCGCGGCGAAATGGCCGAGTGCGGGCCGCTCATCATGCGTTTTGCTTTCACTCTTCAGGCGTTGCTGCTGTGAATCGGTGATGCGCTGCTACCTGCTTCTGCCTCAGTTTCGTCGGCACCAGTTCTAACGGCTACAAGAACTGATGTGGATAAAGGACAAAACTACATCGGCATCGAGGCTTTCCCATTTTCAAGACATGGCTTTGTGATGTCACCTGGAAATCTTGCTATAAAGCATGCACAGTTATAGACCTTCTTCATTGGGCGCGGCGAAATGGCCGAGTGCGGGCCGCTCATCATGCGTTTCGCTTTCACTCTTCAGGCGTTGCTGCTGTGAATCGGTGATGCGCTGCTACCTGCTTCTGCCTCAGTTTCGTCGGCACCAGTTCTAACGGCTACAAGAACTGATGTGGATAAAGGACAAAACTACATCGTCATCGAGGCTTTCCCATTTTCAAGACATTGCTTTGTGATGTCACCTGGAAATCTCGCTATAAAGCATGCACAGTTATAGACCTTCATTGGGCGCGGCGAAATGGCCGAGTGCGGGCCGCTCATCATGCGTTTTGCTTTCACTCTTCAGGCGTTGCTGCTGTGAATCGGTGATGCGCTGCTACCTGCTTCTGCCTCAGTTTCGTCGGCACCAGTTCTAACGGCTACAAGAACTGATGTGGATAAAGGACAAAACTACATCGGCATCGAGGCTTTCCCATTTTCAAGACATGGCTTTGTGATGTCACCTGGAAATCTCGCTATAAAGCATGCACAGTTATAGACCTTCTTCATTGGGCGCGGCGAAATGGCCGAGTGCGGGCCGCTCATCATGCGTTTCGCTTTCACTCTTCAGGCGTTGCTGCTGTGAATCGGTGATGCGCTGCTACCTGCTTCTGCCTCAGTTTCGTCGGCACCAGTTCTAACGGCTACAAGAACTGATGAGGATAAAGGACAAAACTACATCGCCATCGAGGCTTTCCCATTTTCAAGACATGGCTTTGTGATGTCACCTGGAAATCTCGCTATAAAGCATGCACAGTTATAGACCTTCTTCATTGGGCGCGGCGAAATGGCCGAGTGCGTGCCGCTCATCATGCGTTTTTCTTTCACCCTTCAGGCATTGCTGCTGTCAATCGGCGTTGGGCTGCTACCTGCTTCTGCCTCAGTTTCGTCGGCACCAGTTTTAACGGCTACAAGAACTGATGTGGATAAAGGACAAAACTACATCATCATCGAGGCTGTCCCATTTTCAAGACAAGGGTTTGTGACGTCACCTGGAAATACCGCTATCAAGCATGCACAGTTCCAGACCTTCTTCAATGACCGCGGCGAAAGGGCCGAGTGCGGGCCGCTCATCATGCGTTTTTCTTTCACCCTTCAGGCGTTGCTGCTGTCAATCGGCGTTGCGCTGCTACCTTCTTCTGCCTCAGTTTCGTCGGCACCAGTTTTAACGGCTACAAGAACTGATGTGGATACAGGTCAATGCTACATCGTCATCGAGGCTTTCCCATATCGCTAACTTCAGGTACCTGCAAGCTTATGGAGCATGTTATATCTAAATATCTTATGTCATTTCTGGAAAAAAATAATATCCTCTCTCCCTTTCAACATGGTTTTAGAAGAGGCTTATCTACGGTTACTCAGCTCGTCACTACAGTGCATGAATTCGCTTCATCGATTGACAATGCTGGACAGGTTGACGTCATTTTTTTAGATTTCAGCAAGGCGTTTGATCGCGTCATGCACAATAAGCTCATCTTTAAACTTCAACATCTTGGTCTTCCAACAGCACTTGTCAGGTGGATTAAAACCTATCTTTCCAACAGAAAACAGTTCGTCGATGTTAAAAAATCTCATTCAGGTATTTTACCCGTTACCTCTGGTGTGCCTCAGGGCAGCGTACTTGGGCCTCTTTTATTCCTTATTTATATCAATGATTTGGTTAACTCCGTAAATACGTCCGAAGTCAGTATTAGACTATTCGCAGATGACTGCATTCTGTTTAAGAAAATTAGCAGCACTACCGACCAAAAATGCTTGCAGTCAAATCTTAATAATGTCCTAGAGTGGTGCACCCTTTGGTCCATGAAAATAAATAGCGACAAATCGGTTCTTCTTCAGGTTAAAACAAGAAAGCGCCATACAGTTTTAATTACGCAATAAACAATCTTCCACTGCTACAGGTGAGCGAATACAAATATCTTGGATTCACCATTACAAATCGCCTTTCATGGTCCAGCCACATTAATAGCATTTGCTCGTCTGCTTCAAGGAACCTCGGCCTTCTAAGACACAAATTAAAACACGCTCCCTCTGAACTTAAACAACTTGCCTTCAACACACTAATTCGTCCGAAACTTGAGTTTGCTTCCGTCGTATGGGATCCGCACTTAAAAAAGGATATAAGGAAACATGAAATGATCCAAAGAAAAGCAGTCTGTTTCATTTTTAACGCTTACCATAGCTCTATCTCGCCATCCGTTCTGATGTCTACGAAGAACATATCCACTCTAGAAAGAAGGAGAGCACTTGCAAGGCTTAAATTTCTGTACTCATTTTACTCTAGTCAATTTAATATTAATGCTGCTCCCTATATATCCCCCCGTTCTACACGGCAGACACGGAATAGACACAACCATAACCTTACCCCGTACTTTGCACGCACAAATACGTTCAAAAACTCATTTTTTCCCCGAACAATCACAACATGGAACTCACTGCCAGCAAATGTCTTTTCGGCTCAGGATGCCGCTGCATTTGAAAAGAGTGTCTTATTGTATGTGTAAACTTAACAATATCATTGCCCTCTGTTTGGTTTTCTTCCTTTATTGTTGCCGGAACGCTGGATTTGCGTAGTGTTTGATTTTATTTTTGCTTTTTGAATGCTGCCCCCCTGCTTGGTCTCTATGACTGCAGTATGTGTAAATAAATAAATAAATTTTCAAGACATGGATTTGTGACGTCACCTGGAAATCCCGCTATAAAACATGCACAGTTCCAGACCTTCTTCATTGGGCGCGGCGAAATGGCCGAGTGCGGGCCGCTCATCATGCGTTTTGCTTTCACTCTTCAGACGTTGCTGCTGTGAATCGGTGATGCGCTGCTACCTGCTTCTGCCTCAGTTTCGTCGGCACCAGTTCTAACGGCTACAAGAACTGATGTGGATAAAGGACAAAACTACATCGGCATCGAGGCTTTCCCATTTTCAAGACATGGCTTTGTGATGTCACCTGGAAATCTCGCTATAAAGCATGCACAGTTATAGACCTTCATTGGGCGCGGCGAAATGGCCGAGTGCGGGCCGCTCATCATGCGTTTTGCTTTCACTCTTCTGGCGTTGCTGCTGTGAATCGGTGATGCGCTGCTACCTGCTTCTGCCTCAGTTTCGTCGGCACCAGTTCTAACGGCTACAAGAACTGATGTGGATAAAGGACAAAACTACATCGGCATTAAGGCTTTCCCATTTTAAAGACATGGCTTTGTGATGTCACCTGGAAATCTCGCTATAAAGCATGCACAGTTATAGACCTTCTTCATTGGGCGCGGCGAAATGGCCGAGTGCGGGCCGCTCATCATGCGTTTTGCTTTCACTCTTCAGGCGTTGCTGCTGTGAATCGGTGATGCGCTGCTACCTGCTTCTGCCTCAGTTTCGTCGGCACCAGTTCTAACGGCTACAAGAACTGATGTGGATAAAGGACAAAACTACATCGCCATCGAGGCTTTCCCATTTTCAAGACATGGCTTTGTGATGTCACCTGGAAATCTCGCTATAAAGCATGCACAGTTATAGACCTTCTTCATTGGGCGCGGCGAAATGGCCGAGTGCGGGCCGCTCATCATGCGTTTTGCTTTCACTCTTCAGGCGTTGCTGCTGTGAATCGGTGATGCGCTGCTACCTGCTTCTGCCTCAGTTTCGTCGGCACCAGTCCTAACGGCTACAAGAACTGATGTGGATAAAGGACAAAACTACATCGGCATCGAGGCTTTCCCATTTTCAAGACATGGCTTTGTGATGTCACCTGGAAATCTCGCTATAAAGCATGCACAGTTATAGACCTTCTTCATTGGGCGCGGCGAAATGGCCGAGTGCGGGCCGCTCATCATGCGTTTTGCTTTCACTCTTCAGGCGTTGTTGCTGTGAATCGGTGATGCGCTGCTACCTGCTTCTGCTTCAGTGTCGTCGGCACCAGTTCTAACGGCTACAAGAACTGATGTGGATAAAGGACAATACTACATCGGCATCAAGGCTTTCCCATTTTCAAGACATGGCTTTGTGATATCACCTGGAAATCTCGCTATAAAGCATGCACAGTTATAGACCTTCTTTATTGGGCGCGGCGAAATGGCCGAGTGCGGGCCGCTCATCATGCGTTTTGCTTTCACTCTTCAGGCGTTGCTGCTGTGAATCGGTGATGCGCTGCTACCTGCTTCTGCCTCAGTTTCGTCGGCACCAGTTCTAACGGCTACAAGAACTGATGAGGATAAAGGACAAAACTACATCGGCATCGAGGCTTTCCCATTTTCAAGACATGGCTTTGTGATGTCACCTGGAAATCTCGCTATAAAGCATGCACAGTTATAGACCTTCATTGGGCGCGGCGAAATGGCCGAGTGCGGGCCGCTCATCCTGCGTTTTGCTTTCACTCTTCAGGCGTTGCTGCTGTGAATCGATGATGCGCTGCTACCTGCTTCTGCCTCAGTTTCGTCGGCACCAGTTCTAACGGCTACAAGAACTGATGTGGATAAAGGACAAAACTACATCGGCATCGAGGCTTTCCGATTTTCAAGACATGGCTTTGTGATGTCACCTGGAAATCTCGCTATAAAGCATGCACAGTTATAGACCTTCTTCATTGGGCGCGGCGAAATGGCCGAGTGCGGGCCGCTCATCATGCGTTTTGCTTTCACTCTTCAGGCGTTGCTGCTGTGAATCGGTGATGCGCTGCTTCCTGCTTCTGCCTCAGTTTCGTCGGCACCAGTTCTAACGGCTACAAGAATTGATGTGGATAAATGACAAAACTACATCGTCATCGAGGCTTTCCCATTTTCAAGGCATGGCTTTGTGATGTCACCTGGAAATCTCGCTATAAAGCATGCACAGTTATAGACCTTCTTCATTGGGCGCGGCGAAATGGCCGAGTGCGGGCCGCTCATCATGCGTTTTGCTTTCACTCTTCAGGCGTTGCTGCTGTGAATCGGTGATGCGCTGCTACCTGCTTCTGCCTCAGTTTCGTCGGCACCAGTTCTAACGGCTACAAGAACTGATGTGGATAAAGGACAAAACTACATCGGCATCGAGGCTTTCCCATTTTCAAGACATGGCTTTGTGATGTCACCTGGAAATCTCGCTATAAAGCATGCACAGTTATAGACCTTCTTCATTGGGCGCGGCGAAATGGCCAAGCGCGGGCCGCTCATCATGCGTTTTGCTTTCACTCTTCAGGCGTTGCTGCTGAGAATCGGTGATGCGCTGCTACCTGCTTCTGCCTCAGTTTCGTCGGCACCAGTTCTAACGGCTACAAGAACTGATGTGGATAAAGGACAAAACTACATCGGCATCGAGGCTTTCTCATTTTCAAGACATGGCTTTGTGATGTCACCTGGAAATCTCGCTATAAAGCATGCACAGTTATAGACCTTCATTGGGCGCGGCGAAATGGCCGAGTGCGGGCCGCTCATCATGCGTTTTGCTTTCACTCTTCAGGCGTTGCTGCTGTGAATCGGTGATGCGCTGCTACCTGCTTCTGCCTCAGTTTCGTCGGCACCAGTTCTAACGGCTACAAGAACTGATGTGGATAAAGGACAAAACTACATCGGCATCGAGGCTTTTTCATTTTCAAGACATGGCTTTGTGATGTCACCTGGAAATCTCGCTATAAAGCATGCACAGTTATAGACCTTCATTGGGCGCGGCGAAATGGCCGAGTGCGGGCCGCTCATCATGCGTTTTGCTTTCACTCTTCAGGCGTTGCTGCTGTGAATCGGTGATGCGCTGCTACCTGCTTCTGCCTCAGTTTCGTCGGCACCAGTTCTAACGGCTACAAGAACTGATGTGGATAAAGGACAAAACTACATCGGCATTAAGGCTTTCCCATTTTAAAGACATGGCTTTGTGATGTCACCTGGAAATCTCGCTATAAAGCATGCACAGTTATAGACCTTCTTCATTGGGCGCGGCGAAATGGCCGAGTGCGGGCCGCTCATCATGCGTTTTGCTTTCACTCTTCAGGCGTTGCTGCTGTGAATCGGTGATGCGCTGCTACCTGCTTCTGCCTCAGTTTCGTCGGCACCAGTCCTAACGGCTACAAGAACTGATGTGGATAAAGGACAAAACTACATCGGCATCGAGGCTTTCCCATTTTCAAGACATGGCTTTGTGATGTCACCTGGAAATCTCGCTATAAAGCATGCACAGTTATAGACCTTCTTCATTGGGCGCGGCGAAATGGCCGAGTGCGGGCCGCTCATCATGCGTTTTGCTTTCACTCTTCAGGCGTTGTTGCTGTGAATCGGTGATGCGCTGCTACCTGCTTCTGCTTCAGTGTCGTCGGCACCAGTTCTAACGGCTACAAGAACTGATGTGGATAAAGGAAAATACTACATCGGCATCAAGGCTTTCCTATTTTCAAGACATGGCTTTGTGATATCACCTGGAAATCTCGCTATAAAGCATGCACAGTTATAGACCTTCTTTATTGGGCGCGGCGAAATGGCCGAGTGCGGGCCGCTCATCATGCGTTTTGCTTTCACTCTTCAGGCGTTGCTGCTGTGAATCGGTGATGCGCTGCTACCTGCTTCTGCCTCAGTTTCGTCGGCACCAGTTCTAACGGCTACAAGAACTGATGAGGATAAAGGACAAAACTACATCGGCATCGAGGCTTTCCCATTTTCAAGACATGGCTTTGTGATGTCACCTGGAAATCTCGCTATAAAGCATGCACAGTTATAGACCTTCATTGGGCGCGGCGAAATGGCCGAGTGCGGGCCGCTCATCCTGCGTTTTGCTTTCACTCTTCAGGCGTTGCTGCTGTGAATCGATGATGCGCTGCTACCTGCTTCTGCCTCAGTTTCGTCGGCACCAGTTCTAACGGCTACAAGAACTGATGTGGATAAAGGACAAAACTACATCGGCATCGAGGCTTTCCGATTTTCAAGACATGGCTTTGTGATGTCACCTGGAAATCTCGCTATAAAGCATGCACAGTTATAGACCTTCTTCACTGGGCGCGGCGAAATGGCCGAGTGCGGGCCGCTCATCATGCGTTTTGCTTTCACTCTTCAGGCGTTGCTGCTGTGAATCGGTGATGCGCTGCTTCCTGCTTCTGCCTCAGTTTCGTCGGCACCAGTTCTAACGGCTACAAGAATTGATGTGGATAAATGACAAAACTACATCGTCATCGAGGCTTTCCCATTTTCAAGGCATGGCTTTGTGATGTCACCTGGAAATCTCGCTATAAAGCATGCACAGTTATAGACCTTCTTCATTGGGCGCGGCGAAATGGCCGAGTGCGGGCCGCTCATCATGCGTTTTGCTTTCACTCTTCAGGCGTTGCTGCTGTGAATCGGTGATGCGCTGCTACCTGCTTCTGCCTCAGTTTCGTCGGCACCAGTTCTAACGGCTACAAGAACTGATGTGGATAAAGGACAAAACTACATCGGCATCGAGGCTTTCCCATTTTCAAGACATGGCTTTGTGATGTCACCTGGAAATCTCGCTATAAAGCATGCACAGTTATAGACCTTCTTCATTGGGCGCGGCGAAATGGCCAAGCGCGGGCCGCTCATCATGCGTTTTGCTTTCACTCTTCAGGCGTTGCTGCTGAGAATCGGTGATGCGCTGCTACCTGCTTCTGCCTCAGTTTCGTCGGCACCAGTTCTAACGGCTACAAGAACTGATGTGGATAAAGGACAAAACTACATCGGCATCGAGGCTTTCTCATTTTCAAGACATGGCTTTGTGATGTCACCTGGAAATCTCGCTATAAAGCATGCACAGTTATAGACCTTCATTGGGCGCGGCGAAATGGCCGAGTGCGGGCCGCTCATCATGCGTTTTGCTTTCACTCTTCAGGCGTTGCTGCTGTGAATCGGTGATGCGCTGCTACCTGCTTCTGCCTCAGTTTCGTCGGCACCAGTTCTAACGGCTACAAGAACTGATGTGGATAAAGGACAAAACTACATCGGCATCGAGGCTTTTCCATTTTCAAGACATGGCTTTGTGATGTCACCTGGAAATCTCGCTATAAAGCATGCACAGTTATAGACCTTCATTGGGCGCGGCGAAATGGCCGAGTGCGGGCCGCTCATCATGCGTTTTGCTTTCACTCTTCAGGCGTTGCTGCTGTGAATCGGTGATGCGCTGCTACCTGCTTCTGCCTCAGTTTCGTCGGCACCAGTTCTAACGGCTACAAGAACTGACGTGGATAAAGGACAAAACTACATCGGCATCGAGGCTTTCCCATTTTCAAGAGATGGCTTTGTGATGTCACCTGGACATCTCGCTATAAAGCATGCACAGTTATAGACTGATGTGGATAAAGGACAAAACTACATCGGCGTTAAGGCTTTCCCATTTTAAAGACATGGCTTTGTGATGTCACCTGGAAATCTCGCTATAAAGCATGCACAGTTATAGACCTTCTTCATTGGGCGCGGCGAAATGGCCGAGTGCGGGCCGCTCATCATGCGTTTTGCTTTCACTCTTCAGGCGTTGCTGCTGTGAATCGGTGACGCGCTGCTACCTGCTTCTGCCTCAGTTTCGTCGGCACCAGTTCTAACGGCTACAAGAACTGATGTGGATAAAGGACAAAACTACATCGCCATCGAGGCTTTCCCATTTTCAAGACATGGCTTTGTGATGTCACCTGGAAATCTCGCTATAAAGCATGCACAGTTATAGACCTTCTTCATTGGGCGCGGCGAAATGGCCGAGTGCGGGCCGCTCATCATGCGTTTTGCTTTCACTCTTCAGGCGTTGCTGCTGTGAATCGGTGATGCGCTGCTACCTGCTTCTGCCTCAGTTTCGTCGGCACCAGTCCTAACGGCTACAAGAACTGATGTGGATAAAGGACAAAACTACATCGGCATCGAGGCTTTCCCATTTTCAAGACATGGCTTTGTGATGTCACCTGGAAATCTCGCTATAAAGCATGCACAGTTAAAGACCTTCTTCATTGGGCGCGGCGAAATGGCCGAGTGCGGGCCGCTCATCATGCGTTTTGCTTTCACTCTTCAGGCGTTGCTGCTGTGAATCGGTGATGCGCTGCTACCTGCTTCTGCTTCAGTGTCGTCGGCACCAGTTCTAACGGCTACAAGAACTGATGTGGATAAAGGACAAAACTACATCGGCATCAATAGCGTGGTTTTTTGGGCTTGTTGGTACATGATTCCAATACACTATAGCGCAGCAAAAGACGAGGACACAAGAGCGAGAGACGAACACCACGAGCGCTATGGTGTTCGTCTCTCGCTCTTGTGTCCTCGTCTTTTGCTGCGCTATAGTGTATTGGAATCGGCATCAAGGCTTTCCCATTTTCAAGACATGGCTTTGTGATGTCACCTGGAAATCTCGCTATAAAGCATGCACAGTTATAGACCTTCTTTATTGGGCGCGGCGAAATGGCCGAGTGCGGGCCGCTCATCATGCGTTTTGCTTTCACTCTTCAGGCGTTGCTGCTGTGAATCGGTGATGCGCTGCTACCTGCTTCTGCCTCAGTTTCGTCGGCACCAGTTCTAACGGCTACAAGAACTGATGTGGATAAAGGACAAAACTACATCGGCATCGAGGCTTTCCCAATTTCAAGACATGGCTTTGTGATGTCACCTGGAAACCTCGCTATAAAGCATGCACAGTTATAGACCTTCTTCACTGGGCGCGGCGAAATGTCCGAGTGCGGGCCGCTCATCATGCGTTTTGCTTTCACTCTTCAGGCGTTGCTGCTGTGAATCGGTGATGCGCTGCTACCTGCTTCTGCCTCAGTTTCGTCGGCACCAGTTCTAACGGCTACAAGAACTGATGTGGATAAAGGACAAAACTACATCGGCATCGAGGCTTTCCCATTTTCAAGACATGGCTTTGTGATGTCACCTGGAAATCTCGCTATAAAGCATGCACAGATATAGACCTTCTTCATTGGGGGCGGCGAAATGGCCGAGTGCGGGCTGCTCATCATGCGTTTTGCTTCACTCTTCAGGCGTTGCTGCTGTGAATCGGTGATGCGCTGCTACCTGCTTCTGCCTCAGTTTCGTCGGCACCAGTTCTAACGTCTACAAGAACTGATGTGGATAAAGGACAAAACTACATCGGCATCGAGGCTTTCCCATTTTCAAGACATGGCTTTGTGATGTCACCTGGAAATCTCGCTATAAAGTATGCAGTTATAGACCTTCTTCATTGGGCGCGGTGAAATGGCCGAGTGCGGGCCGCTCATCATGCGTTTTGCTTTCACTCTTCAGGCGTTGCTGCTGTGAATCGGTGATGCGCTGCTACCTGCTTCTGCCCCAGTTTCGTCGGCACCAGTTCTAACGGCTACAAGAACTGATGTGGATAAAGGGCAAAACTACATCGGCATCGAGGCTTTCCCATTTTCAAGACATGGCTTTGTGACGTCACCTGGAAATCCCGCTATAAAGTATGCACAGTTCCAGACCTTCTTCATTGGCCGCGGCGAAAGGGCCGAGTGCGGGCCGCTCATCATGCGTTTTTCTTTCACCCCTCAGGCATTGCTGCTGTCAATCGGCGTTGCGCTGCTACCTGCTTCTGCCTCAGTTTCGTCGGCACCAGTTTTAACGGCTACAAGAACTGATGTGGATAAAGGACAAAACTACATCATCATCGAGGCTGTCCCATTTTCAAGACAAGGGTTTGTGACGTCACCTGGAAATCTCGCTATAAAGCATGCACAGTTAAAGACCTTCTTCATTGGGCGCGGCGAAATGGCCGAGTGCGGGCCGCTCATCATGCGTTTTGCTTTCACTCTTCCGGCGTTGCTGCTGTGAATCGGTGATGCGCTGCTACCTGCTTCTGCTTCAGTGTCGTCGGCACCAGTTCTAACGGCTACAAGAACTGATGTGGATAAAGGACAAAACTACATCGGCATCAAGGCTTTCCCATTTTCAAGACATGGCTTTGTGATGTCACCTGGAAATCTCGCTATAAAGCATGCACAGTTATAGACCTTCTTTATTGGGCGCGGCGAAATGGCCGAGTGCGGGCCGCTCATCATGCGTTTTGCTTTCACTCTTCAGGCGTTGCTGCTGTGAATCGGTGATGCGCTGCTACCTGCTTCTGCCTCAGTTTCGTCGGCACCAGTTCTAACGGCTACAAGAACTGATGTGGATAAAGGACAAAACTACATCGGCATCGAGGCTTTCCCAATTTCAAGACATGGCTTTGTGATGTCACCTGGAAACCTCGCTATAAAGCATGCACAGTTATAGACCTTCTTCACTGGGCGCGGCGAAATGGCCGAGTGCGGGCCGCTCATCATGCGTTTTGCTTTCACTCTTCAGGCGTTGCTGCTGTGAATCGGTGATGCGCTGCTACCTGCTTCTGCCTCAGTTTCGTCGGCACCAGTTCTAACGGCTACAAGAACTGATGTGGATAAAGGACAAAACTACATCGGCATCGAGGCTTTCCCATTTTCAAGACATGGCTTTGTGATGTCACCTGGAAATCTCGCTATAAAGCATGCACAGTTATAGACCTTCTTCATTGGGGGCGGCGAAATGGCCGAGTGCGGGCTGCTCATCATGCGTTTTGCTTCACTCTTCAGGCGTTGCTGCTGTGAATCGGTGATGCGCTGCTACCTGCTTCTGCCTCAGTTTCGTCGGCACCAGTTCTAACGTCTACAAGAACTGATGTGGATAAAGGACAAAACTACATCGGCATCGAGGCTTTCCCATTTTCAAGACATGGCTTTGTGATGTCACCTGGAAATCTCGCTATAAAGTATGCAGTTATAGACCTTCTTCATTGGGCGCGGTGAAATGGCCGAGTGCGGGCCGCTCATCATGCGTTTTGCTTTCACTCTTCAGGCGTTGCTGCTGTGAATCGGTGATGCGCTGCTACCTGCTTCTGCCCCAGTTTCGTCGGCACCAGTTCTAACGGCTACAAGAACTGATGTGGATAAAGGGCAAAACTACATCGGCATCGAGGCTTTCCCATTTTCAAGACATGGCTTTGTGACGTCACCTGGAAATCCCGCTATAAAGCATGCACAGTTCCAGACCTTCTTCATTGGCCGCGGCGAAAGGGCCGAGTGCGGGCCGCTCATCATGCGTTTTTCTTTCACCCCTCAGGCATTGCTGCTGTCAATCGGCGTTGCGCTGCTACCTGCTTCTGCCTCAGTTTCGTCGGCACCAGTTTTAACGGCTACAAGAACTGATGTGGATAAAGGACAAAACTACATCATCATCGAGGCTGTCCCATTTTCAAGACAAGGGTTTGTGACGTAACCTGGAAATCCCGCTATCAAGCATGCACAGTTCCAGGCCTTCTTCATTGGCCGCGGCGAAAGGGCCGAGTGCGGGCCGCTCATCATGAGTTTTTCTTTCACCCTTCAGGCGTTGCTGCTGTCAATCGGCGTTGCGCTGCTAACTGCTTCTGCCTCAGTTTCGTCGGCACCAATTTTAACGGCTACAAGAACTGATGTGGATAAAGGACAAAACTACATCATCTTCGAGGCATTCCCATTTTCAAGACAAGGATTTGTGACGTCACCTGAAAATCCCGCTATAAAGCATGCACAGTTCCAGACCTTCTTCATTAGCCGCGGCGAAAGGACCGAGTGCGGGTCGCTCATCGTGCGTTTTTCTTTCACCTTTCAGGCGTTGCTACTGTCAATCGGCGTTGCGCTGCTACCTTCTTCTGCCTCAGTTTCGTCGGCACCAGTTTTAACGGCTACAAGAACTGATGTGGATACAGGTCAATGCTACATCGTCATCGAGGCTTTCCCATTTTCAAGACATGGATTTGTGACGTCACCTGGAAATCCCGCTATAAAGCATGCACAGTTCCAGACCTTCTTCATTGGCCGCGGCGAAAGGACAGAGTGCGGGTCGCTCATCATGCGTTTTTCTTTCACCCTTCGGGCATTGCTGCTGTCACTCGGCGTTGCGCTGCTACCTGCTTCTGCCTCAGTTTTGTCGGCACCAGTTTTAACGGCTACAAGAACTGATGTGGATAAAGGACAAAACTACATCATCATCGAGGCTGTCCCATTTTCAAGACAAGGGTTTGTGACGTTACCTGGAAATCCCGCTATCAAGCATGCACAGTTCCAGACCTTCTTCATTGGCCGTGGCTAAAGGACAGAGTGCGGGCCGCTCATCATGCGTTTTGCTTTCACTCTTCAGGCGTTGCTGCTGTGAATCGGTGATGCGCTGCTACCTGCTTCTGCCTCAGTTTCGTCGGCACCAGTCCTAACGGCTACAAGAACTGATGTGGATAAAGGAAAAAACTACATCGGCATCGAGGCTTTCCCATTTTCAAGACATGGCTTTATGATGTCACCTGGAAATCTCGCTATAAAGCATGCACAGTTATAGACCTTCTTCATTGGGCGCGGCGAAATGGCCGATAGCGGGCCGCTCATCATGCGTTTTGCTTTCACTCTTCAGGCGTTGCTGCTGTGAATCGGTGATGCGCTGCTACCTGCTTCTGCCTCAGTTTCGTCGGCACCAGTTCTAACGGCTACAAGAACTGATGTGGATAAAGGACAAAACTACATCGGCATCGAGGCTTTCCCATTTTCAAGACATGGCTTTGTGATGTCACCTGGAAATCTCGCTATAAAGCATGCACAGTTATAGACCTTCTTCATTGGGCGAGGCGAAATGGCCGAGTGCGGGCCGCTCATCATGCGTTTTGCTTTCACTCTTCAGGCGTTGCTGCTGTGAATCGGTGATGCGCTGCTACCTGCTTCTGCCTCAGTTTCGTCGGCACCAGTTCTAACGGCTACAAGAACTGATGTGGATAAAGGACAAAACTACATCGGCATCGAGTTTTTCCCATTTTAAAGACATGGCTTTGTGATGTCACCTGGAAATCTCGCTATAAAGCATGCACAGTTATAGACCTTCTTCATTTGGCGCGGCGAAATGGCCGAGTGCGGGCCGCTCATCATGCGTTTTGCTTTCACTCTTCAGGCGTTGCTGCTGTGAATCGGTGATGCGCTGCTACCTGCTTCTGCCTCAGTTTCGTCGGCACCAGTTCTAACGGCTACAAGAACTGATGTGGATAAAGGACAAAACTACATCGGCATCGAGGCTTTCCCATTTTCAAGACATGGCTTTGTGATGTCACCTGGAAATCTCGCTATAAAGCATGCACAGTTATAGACCTTCTTCATTGGGCGCGGCGAAATGGCCGAGTGCGGGCCGCTCATCATGCGTTTTGCTTTCACTCTTCAGGCGTTGCTGCTGTGAATCGGTGATGCGCTGCTACCTGCTTCTGCCTCTGTTTCGTCGGCACCAGTTCTAACGGCTACAAGAACTGATGTGAATAAAGGACAAAACTACATCGGCATCGAGGCTTTCCCATTTTCAAGACATGGCTTTGTGACGTCACCTGGAAATCCCGCTATAAAGCATGCACAGTTCCAGACCTTCTTCATTGGGCGCGGCGAAATGGCCGAGAGCGGGCCGCTAATCATGCGTTTTTCTTTCACCCTTCAGGCATTGCTGCTGTCAATCGGCGTTGGGCTGCTACCTGCTTCTGCCTCAGTTTCGTCGGCACCAGTTTTAACGGCTACAAGAACTGATGTGGATAAAGGACAAAACTACATCATCATCGAGGCTGTCCCATTTTCAAGACAAGGGTTTGTGACGTCACCTGGAAATACCGCTATCAAGCATGCACAGTTCCAGACCTTCTTCAATGACCGCGGCGAAAGGGCCGAGTGCGGGCCGCTCATCATGCGTTTTTCTTTCACCCTTCAGGCGTTGCTGCTGTCAATCGGCGTTGGGCTGCTACCTGCTTCTGCCTCGGTTTCGTCGGCACCAGTTTTAACGGCTACAAGGACTGATGTGGATAAAGGACAAAACTACATCATCATCGAGGCTGTCCCATTTTAAAGACAAGGGTTTGTGACGTCACCTGGAAATACCGCTATCAAGCATGCACAGTTCCAGACCTTCTTCAATGACCGCGGCGAAAGGGCCGAGTGCGGGCCGCTCATCATGCGTTTTTCTTTCACCCTTCAGGCGTTGCTGCTGTCAATCGGCGTTGCGCTGCTACCTTCTTCTGCCTCAGTTTCGTCGGTACCAGTTTTAACGGCTACAAGAACTGATGTGGATACAGGTCAATGCTACATCGTCATCGAGGCTTTCCCATATCGCTAACTTCAGGTACCTGCAAGCTTATGGAGCATGTTATATCTAAATATCTTATGTCATTTCTGGAAAAAAATAATATCCTCTCTCCCTTTCAACATGGTTTTAGAAGAGGCTTATCTACGGTTACTCAGCTCGTCACTACAGTGCATGAATTCGCTTCATCGATTGACAATGCTGGACAGGTTGACGTCATTTTTTTAGATTTCAGCAAGGCGTTTGATCGCGTCATGCACAATAAGCTCATCTTTAAACTTCAACATCTTGGTCTTCCAACAGCACTTGTCAGGTGGATTAAAACCTATCTTTCCAACAGAAAACAGTTCGTCGATGTTAAAAAATCTCATTCAGGTATTTTACCCGTTACCTCTGGTGTGCCTCAGGGCAGCGTACTTGGGCCTCTTTTATTCCTTATTTATATCAATGATTTGGTTAACTCCGTAAATACGTCCGAAGTCAGTATTAGACTATTCGCAGATGACTGCATTCTGTTTAAGAAAATTAGCAGCACTACCGACCAAAAATGCTTGCAGTCAAATCTTAATAATGTCCTAGAGTGGTGCACCCTTTGGTCCATGAAAATAAATAGCGACAAATCGGTTCTTCTTCAGGTTAAAACAAGAAAATGCCATACAGTTTTAATTACGCAATAAACAATCTTCCACTGCTACAGGTGAGCGAATACAAATATCTTGGAGTCACCATTACAAATCGCCTTTCATGGTCCAGCCACATTAATAGCATTTGCTCGTCTGCTTCAAGGAACCTCGGCCTTCTAAGACACAAATTAAAACACGCTCCCTCTGAACTTAAACAACTTGCCTTCAACACACTAATTCGTCCGAAACTTGAGTATGCTTCCATCGTATGGGATCCGCACTTAAAAAAGGATATAAGGAAACTTGAAATGATCCAAAGAAAAGCAGTCTGTTTCATTTTTAACGCTTACCATAGCTCTATCTCGCCATCCGTTCTGATGTCTACGAAGAACATATCCACTCTAGAAAGAAGGAGAGCACTTGCAAGGCTTAAATTTCTGTACTCATTTTACTCTAGTCAATTTAATATTAATGCTGCTCCCTATATATCCCCCCGTTCTACACGGCAGACACGCAATAGACACAACCATAACCTTACCCCGTACTTTGCACGCACAAATACGTTCAAAAACTCATTTTTTCCCCGAACAATCACAACATGGAACTCACTGCCAGCAAATGTCTTTTCGGCTCAGGATGCCGCTGCATTTGAAAAGAGTGTCTTATTGTATGTGTAAACTTAACAATATCATTGCCCTCTGTTTGGTTTTCTTCCTTTATTGTTGCCGGAACGCTGGATTTGCGTAGTGTTTGATTTTATTTTTGCTTTTTGAATGCTGCCCCCCTGCTTGGTCTCTATGACTGCAGTATGTGTAAATAAATAAATAAATTTTCAAGACATGGATTTGTGACGTCACCTGGAAATCCCGCTATAAAACATGCACAGTTCCAGACCTTCTTCATTGGGCGCGGCGAAATGGCCGAGTGCGGGCCGCTCATCATGCGTTTTTCGTTCACCCTTCAGGCATTGCTGCTGTCAATCGGCGTTGCGCCGCTACCTGCTTCTGCCTCAGTTTCGTCGGCACCAGTTTTAACGGCTACAAGAACTGATGTGGATAAAGGACAAAACTACATCATCATCGAGGCTGTCCCATTTTCAAGACAAGGGTTTGTGACGTCACCTGGAAATCCCGCTATCGAGCATGCACAGTTCCAGACCTTCTTCATTGGCCGCGGCGAAAGGGCCGAGTGCGGGCCGCTCATCATGCGTTTTTCTTTCACCCTTCAGGCATTGCTGCTGTCAATCGGCGTTGCGCTGCTACCTTCTTCTGCCTCAGTTACGTCGGCACCAGTTTTAACGGCTACAAGAACTGATGTGGATAAAGGACAAAACTACATCGTCATCGAGGCTTTCCCATTTTCACGACATGGCTTTGTGATGTCACCTGGAAATCTCGCTATAAGGCATGCACAGTTATAGACCTTCTTCATTGGGCGCGGCGAAATGGCCGAGTGCGGGCCGCTCATCATGCGTTTTGCTTTCACTCTTCAGGCGTTGCTGCTGTGAATCGGTGATGCGCTGCTACCTGCTTCTGCCTCAGTTTCGTCGGCACCAGTTCTAACGGCTACAAGAACTGATGTGGATAAAGGACAAAACTACATCGTCATCGAGGCTTTCCCATTTTCAAGACATGGCTTTGTGATGTCACCTGGAAATCTCGCTATAAAGCATGCACAGTTATAGACCTTCTTCATTGGGCGCGGCGAAATGGCCGAGTGCGGGCCGCTCATCATGCGTTTCGCTTTCACTCTTCAGGCGTTGCTGCTGTGAATCGGTGATGCGCTGCTACCTGCTTCTGCCTCAGTTTCGTCGGCACCAGTTCTAACGGCTACAAGAACTGATGAGGATAAAGGACAAAACTACATCGTCATCGAGGCTTTCCCATTTTCAAGACATGGCTTTGTGATGTCACCTGGAAATCTCGCTATAAAGCATGCACAGTTATAGACCTTCTTCATTGGGCGCGGCGAAATGGCCGAGTGCGGGCCGCTCATCGTGCGTTTTGCTTTCACTCTTCAGGCGTTGCTGCTGTGAATCGGTGATGCGCTGCTACCTGCTTCTGCCTCGGTTTTGTCGGCACCAGTTCTAACGGCTACAAGAACTGATGTGGATAAAGGACAAAAATACATCGTCATCGAGGCTTTCCCATTTTCAAGACATGGCTTTGTGATGTCACCTGGAAATCTCGCTATAAAGCATGCACAGTTATAGACCTTCATTGGGCGCGGCGAAATGGCCGAGTGCGGGCCGCTCATCGTGCGTTTTGCTTTCACTCTTCAGGCGTTGCTGCTGTGAATCGGTGATGCGCTGCTACCTGCTTCTGCCTCAGTTTCGTCGGCACCAGTTTTAACGGCTACAAGAACTGATGTGGATAAAGGACAAAACTACATCATCATCGAGGCTGTCCCATTTTCAAGACAAGGGTTTGTGACGTCACCTGGAAATACCGCTATCAAGCATGCACAGTTCCAGACCTTCTTCAATGACCGCGGCGAAAGGGCCGAGTGCGGGCCGCTCATCATGCGTTTTTCTTTCACCCTTCAGGCGTTGCTGCTGTCAATCGGCGTTGCGCTGCTACCTTCTTCTGCCTCAGTTTCGTCGGCACCAGTTTTAACGGCTACAAGAACTGATGTGGATACAGGTCAATGCTACATCGTCATCGAGGCTTTCCCATATCGCTAACTTCAGGTACCTGCAAGCTTATGGAGCATGTTATATCTAAATATCTTATGTCATTTCTGGAAAAAAATAATATCCTCTCTCCCTTTCAACATGGTTTTAGAAGAGGCTTATCTACAGTTACTCAGCTCGTCACTACAGTGCATGAATTCGCTTCATCGATTGACAATGCTGGACAGGTTGACGTCATTTTTTTAGATTTCAGCAAGGCGTTTGATCGCGTCATGCACAATAAGCTCATCTTTAAACTTCAACATCTTGGTCTTCCAACAGCACTTGTCAGGTGGATTAAAACCTATCTTTCCAACAGAAAACAGTTCGTCGATGTTAAAAAATCTCATTCAGGTATTTTACCCGTTACCTCTAGTGTGCCTCAGGGCAGCGTACTTGGGCCTCTTTTATTCCTTATTTATATCAATGATTTGGTTAACTCCGTAAATACGTCCGAAGTCAGTATTAGACTATTCGCAGATGACTGCATTCTGTTTAAGAAAATTAGCAGCACTACCGACCAAAAATGCTTGCAGTCAAATCTTAATAATGTCCTAGAGTGGTGCACCCTTTGGTCCATGAAAATAAATAGCGACAAATCGGTTCTTCTTCAGGTTAAAACAAGAAAGCGCCATACAGTTTTAATTACGCAATAAACAATCTTCCACTGCTACAGGTGAGCGAATACAAATATCTTGGAGTCACCATTACAAATCGCCTTTCATGGTCCAGCCACATTAATAGCATTTGCTCGTCTGCTTCAAGGAACCTCGGCCTTCTAAGACACAAATTAAAACACGCTCCCTCTGAACTTAAACAACTTGCCTTCAACACACTAATTCGTCCGAAACTTGAGTATGCTTCCGTCGTATGGGATCCGCACTTAAAAAAGGATATAAGGAAACTTGAAATGATCCAAAGAAAAGCAGTCTGTTTCATTTTTAACGCTTACCATAGCTCTATCTCGCCATCCGTTCTGATGTCTACGAAGAACATATCCACTCTAGAAAGAAGGAGAGCACTTGCAAGGCTTAAATTTCTGTACTCATTTTACTCTAGTCAATTTAATATTAATGCTGCTCCCTATATATCCCCCCGTTCTACACGGCAGACACGCAATAGACACAACCATAACCTTACCCCGTACTTTGCACGCACAAATACGTTCAAAAACTCATTTTTTCCCCGAACAATCACAACATGGAACTCACTGCCAGCAAATGTCTTTTCGGCTCAGGATGCCGCTGCTTTTGAAAAGAGTGTCTTATTGTATGTGTAAACTTAACAATATCATTGCCCTCTGTTTGGTTTTCTTCCTTTATTGTTGCCGGAACGCTGGATTTGCGTAGTGTTTGATTTTATTTTTGCTTTTTGAATGCTGCCCCCCTGCTTGGTCTCTATGACTGCAGTATGTGTAAATAAATAAATAAATTTTCAAGACATGGATTTGTGACGTCACCTGGAAATCCCGCTATAAAACATGCACAGTTCCAAACCTTCTTCATTGGGCGCGGCGAAATGGCCGAGTGCGGGCCGCTCATCATGCGTTTTTCGTTCACCCTTCAGGCATTGCTGCTGTCAATCGGCGTTGCGCCGCTACCTGCTTCTGCCTCAGTTTCGTCGGCACCAGTTTTAACGGCTACAAGAACTGATGTGGATAAAGGATGCCACTGCATTTGAAAAGAGTGTCTTATTGTATGTGTAAACTTAACAATATCATTGCCCTCTGTTTGGTTTTCTTCCTTTATTGTTGCCGGAACGCTGGATTTGCGTAGTGTTTGATTTTATTTTTGCTTTTTGAATGCTGCCCCCCTGCTTGGTCTCTACGACTGCAGTATGTGTAAATAAATAAATAAATTTTCAAGACATGGATTTGTGACGTCAGCTGGAAATCCCGCTATAAAACATGCACAGTTCCAGACCTTCTTCATTGGGCGCGGCGAAATGGCCGAGTGCGGGCCGCTCATCATGCGTTTTTCGTTCACCCTTCAGGCATTGCTGCTGCCAATCGGCGTTGCGCCGCTACCTGCTTCTGCCTCAGTTTCGTCGGCACCAGTTTTAACGGCTACAAGAACTGATGTGGATAAAGGACAAAACTACATCATCATCGAGGCTGTCCCATTTTCAAGACAAGGGTTTGTGACGTCACCTGGAAATCCCGCTATCGAGCATGCACAGTTCCAGACCTTCTTCATTGGCCGCGGCGAAAGGGCCGAGTGCGGGCCGCTCATCATGCGTTTTTCTTTCACCCTTCAGGCATTGCTGCTGTCAATCGGCGTTGCGCTGCTACCTTCTTCTGCCTCAGTTACGTCGGCACCAGTTTTAACGGCTACAAGAACTGATGTGGATAAAGGACAAAACTACATCGTCATCGAGGCTTTCCCATTTTCACGACATGGCTTTGTGATGTCACCTGGAAATCTCGCTATAAGGCATGCACAGTTATAGACCTTCTTCATTGGGCGCGGCGAAATGGCCGAGTGCGGGCCGCTCATCATGCGTTTTGCTTTCACTCTTCAGGCGTTGCTGCTGTGAATCGGTGATGCGCAGCTACCTGCTTCTGCCTCAGTTTCGTCGGCACCAGTTCTAACGGCTACAATAACTGATGTGGATAAAGGACAAAACTACATCGTCATCGAGGCTTTCCCATTTTCAAGACATGGCTTTGTGATGTCACCTGGAAATCTCGCTATAAAGCATGCACAGTTATAGACCTTCTTCATTGGGCGCGGCGAAATGGCCGAGTGCGGGCCGCTCATCATGCGTTTCGCTTTCACTCTTCAGGCGTTGCTGCTGTGAATCGGTGATGCGCTGCTACCTGCTTCTGCCTCAGTTTCGTCGGCACCAGTTCTAACGGCTACAAGAACTGATGAGGATAAAGGACAAAACTACATCGTCATCGAGGCTTTCCCATTTTCAAGACATGGCTTTGTGATGTCACCTGGAAATCTCGCTATAAAGCATGCACAGTTATAGACCTTCTTCATTGGGCGCGGCGAAATGGCCGAGTGCGGGCCGCTCATCGTGCGTTTTGCTTTCACTCTTCAGGCGTTGCTGCTGTGAATCGGTGATGCGCTGCTACCTGCTTCTGCCTCGGTTTTGTCGGCACCAGTTCTAACGGCTACAAGAACTGATGTGGATAAAGGACAAAAATACATCGTCATCGAGGCTTTCCCATTTTCAAGACATGGCTTTGTGATGTCACCTGGAAATCTCGCTATAAAGCATGCACAGTTATAGACCTTCATTGGGCGCGGCGAAATGGCCGAGTGCGGGCCGCTCATCGTGCGTTTTGCTTTCACTCTTCAGGCGTTGCTGCTGTTAATCGGTGATGCGCTGCTACCTGCTTCTGCCTCGGTTTTGTCGGCACCAGTTCTAACGGCTACAAGAACGGATGTGGATAAAGGACAAAACTACATCGGCATCGAGGCTTTCCCATTTTCAAGACATGGCTTTGTGATGTCACCTGGAAATCTCGCTATAAAGTATGCACAGTTATAGACCTTCTTCACTGGGCGCTGCGAAATGGCCGAGTACGGGCCGCTCATCATGCGTTTTGCTTTCACTCTACAGGCGTTGCTGCTGTGAATCGGTGATGCGCTGCTACCTGCTTCTGCCTCAGTTTCGTCGGCACCAGTTCTAACGGCTACAAGAACTGATGTGGATAAAGGACAAAACTACATCGTCATCGAGGCTTTCCTATTTTCAAGACATGGCTTTGTGATGTCACCTGGAAATCTCGCTATAAAGCATGCACAGTTATAGACCTTCTTCATTGGGCGCGGCGAAATGGCCGAGTGCGGGCCGCTCATCATGCGTTTTGCTTTCACTCTTCAGGCGTTGCTGCTGTGAATCGGTGATGCGCTGCTACCTGCTTCTGCCTCAGTTTCGTCGGCACCAGTTCTAACGGCTACAAGAACTGATGTGGATAAAGGACAAAACTACATCGGCATCGAGTTTTTCCCATTTTAAAGACATGGCTTTGTGATGTCACCTGGAAATCTCGCTATAAAGCATGCACAGTTATAGACCTTCTTCATTTGGCGCGGCGAAATGGCCGAGTGCGGGCCGCTCATCGTGCGTTTTGCTTTCACTCTTCAGGCGTTGCTGCTGTGAATCGGTGATGCGCTGCTACCTGCTTCTGCCTTAGTTTCGTCGGCACCAGTTTTAACGGCTACAAGAACTGATGTGGATAAAGGACAAAACTACATCATCATCGAGGCTGTCCCATTTTCAAGACAAGGGTTTGTGACGTCACCTGGAAATACCGCTATCAAGCATGCACAGTTCCAGACCTTCTTCAATGACCGCGGCGAAAGGGCCGAGTGCGGGCCGCTCATCATGCGTTTTTCTTTCACCCTTCAGGCGTTGCTGCTGTCAATCGGCGTTGCGCTGCTACCTTCTTCTGCCTCAGTTTCGTCGGCACCAGTTTTAACGGCTACAAGAACTGATGTGGATACAGGTCAATGCTACATCGTCATCGAGGCTTTCCCATATCGCTAACTTCAGGTACCTGCAAGCTTATGGAGCATGTTATATCTAAATATCTTATGTCATTTCTGGAAAAAAATAATATCCTCTCTCCCTTTCAACATGGTTTTAGAAGAGGCTTATCTACGGTTACTCAGCTCGTCACTACAGTGCATGAATTCGCTTCATCGATTGACAATGCTGGACAGGTTGACGTCATTTTTTTAGATTTCAGCAAGGCGTTTGATCGCGTCATGCACAATAAGCTCATCTTTAAACTTCAACATCTTGGTCTTCCAACAGCACTTGTCAGGTGGATTAAAACCTATCTTTCCAACAGAAAACAGTTCGTCGATGTTAAAAAATCTCATTCAGGTATTTTACCCGTTACCTCTGGTGTGCCTCAGGGCAGCGTACTTGGGCCTCTTTTATTCCTTATTTATATCAATGATTTGGTTAACTCCGTAAATACGTCCGAAGTCAGTATTAGACTATTCGCAGATGACTGCATTCTGTTTAAGAAAATTAGCAGCACTACCGACCAAAAATGCTTGCAGTCAAATCTTAATAATGTCCTAGAGTGGTGCACCCTTTGGTCCATGAAAATAAATAGCGACAAATCGGTTCTTCTTCAGGTTAAAACAAGAAAGCGCCATACAGTTTTAATTACGCAATAAACAATCTTCCACTGCTACAGGTGAGCGAATACAAATATCTTGGAGTCACCATTACAAATCGCCTTTCATGGTCCAGCCACATTAATAGCATTTGCTCGTCTGCTTCAAGGAACCTCGGCCTTCTAAGACACAAATTAAAACACGCTCCCTCTGAACTTAAACAACTTGCCTTCAACACACTAATTCGTCCGAAACTTGAGTATGCTTCCGTCGTATGGGATCCGCACTTAAAAAAGGATATAAGGAAACTTGAAATGATCCAAAGAAAAGCAGTCTGTTTCATTTTTAACGCTTACCATAGCTCTATCTCGCCATCCGTTCTGATGTCTACGAAGAACATATCCACTCTAGAAAGAAGGAGAGCACTTGCAAGGCTTAAATTTCTGTACTCATTTTACTCTAGTCAATTTAATATTAATGCTGCTCCCTATATATCCCCCCGTTCTACACGGCAGACACGCAATAGACACAACCATAACCTTACCCCGTACTTTGCACGCACAAATACGTTCAAAAACTCATTTTTTCCCCGAACAATCACAACATGGAACTCACTGCCAGCAAATGTCTTTTCGGCTCAGGATGCCGCTGCATTTGAAAAGAGTGTCTTATTGTATGTGTAAACTTAACAATATCATTGCCCTCTGTTTGGTTTTCTTCCTTTATTGTTGCCGGAACGCTGGATTTGCGTAGTGTTTGATTTTATTTTTGCTTTTTGAATGCTGCCCCCCTGCTTGGTCTCTATGACTGCAGTATGTGTAAATAAATAAATAAATTTTCAAGACATGGATTTGTGACGTCACCTGGAAATCCCGCTATAAAACATGCACAGTTCCAGACCTTCTTCATTGGGTGCGGCGAAATGGCCGAGTGCGGGCCGCTCATCATGCGTTTTTCGTTCACCCTTCAGGCATTGCTGCTGTCAATCGGCGTTGCGCCGCTACCTGCTTCTGCCTCAGTTTCGTCGGCACCAGTTTTAACGGCTACAAGAACTGATGTGGATAAAGGACAAAACTACATCATCATCGAGGCTGTCCCATTTTCAAGACAAGGGTTTGTGACGTCACCTGGAAATCCCGCTATCGAGCATGCACAGTTCCAGACCTTCTTCATTGGCCGCGGCGAAAGGGCCGAGTGCGGGCCGCTCATCATGCGTTTTTCTTTCACCCTTCAGGCATTGCTGCTGTCAATCGGCGTTGCGCTGCTACCTTCTTCTGCCTCAGTTACGTCGGCACCAGTTTTAACGGCTACAAGAACTGATGTGGATAAAGGACAAAACTACATCGTCATCGAGGCTTTCCCATTTTCACGACATGGCTTTGTGATGTCACCTGGAAATCTCGCTATAAGGCATGCACAGTTATAGACCTTCTTCATTGGGCGCGGCGAAATGGCCGAGTGCGGGCCGCTCATCATGCGTTTTGCTTTCACTCTTCAGGCGTTGCTGCTGTGAATCGGTGATGCGCAGCTACCTGCTTCTGCCTCAGTTTCGTCGGCACCAGTTCTAACGGCTACAAGAACTGATGTGGATAAAGGACAAAACTACATCGTCATCGAGGCTTTCCCATTTTCAAGACATGGCTTTGTGATGTCACCTGGAAATCTCGCTATAAAGCATGCACAGTTATAGACCTTCATTGGGCGCGGCGAAATGGCCGAGTGCGGGCCGCTCATCATGCGTTTCGCTTTCACTCTTCAGGCGTTGCTGCTGTGAATCGGTGATGCGCTGCTACCTGCTTCTGCCTCAGTTTCGTCGGCACCAGTTCTAACGGCTACAAGAACTGATGAGGATAAAGGACAAAACTACATCGTCATCGAGGCTTTCCCATTTTCAAGACATGGCTTTGTGATGTCACCTGGAAATCTCTCTATAAAGCATGCACAGTTATAGACCTTCTTCATTGGGCGCGGCGAAATGGCCGAGCGCGGGCCGCTCATCGTGCGTTTTGCTTTCACTCTTCAGGCGTTGCTGCTGTGAATCGGTGATGCGCTGCTACCTGCTTCTGCCTCGGTTTCGTCGGCACCAGTTTTAACGGCTACAAGAACTGATGTGGATAAATGACAAAACTACATCGTCATCGAGGCTGTCCCATTTTCAAGACAAGGGTTTGTGACGTCACCTGGAAATACCGCTATCAAGCATGCACAGTTCCAGACCTTCTTCAATGACCGCGGCGAAAGGGCCGAGTGCGGGCCGCTCATCGTGCGTTTTTCTTTCACCCTTCAGGCGTTGCTGCTGTCAATCGGCGTTGCGCTGCTACCTTCTTCTGCCTCAGTTTCGTCGGCACCAGTTTTAACGGCTACAAGAACTGATGTGGATACAGGTCAATGCTACATCGTCATCGAGGCTTTCCCATATCGCTAACTTCAGGTACCTGCAAGCTTATGGAGCACGTTATATCTAAATATCTTATGTCATTTCTGGAAAAAAATAATATCCTCTCTCCCTTTCAACATGGTTTTAGAAGAGGCTTATCTACGGTTACTCAGCTCGTCACTACAGTGCATGAATTCGCTTCATCGATTGACAATGCTGGACAGGTTGACGTCATTTTTTTAGATTTCAGCAAGGCGTTTGATCGCGTCATGCACAATAAGCTCATCTTTAAACTTCAACATCTTGGTCTTCCAACAGCACTTGTCAGGTGGATTAAAACCTATCTTTCCAACAGAAAACAGTTCGTCGATGTTAAAAAATCTCATTCAGGTATTTTACCCGTTACCTCTGGTGTGCCTCAGGGCAGCGTACTTGGGCCTCTTTTATTCCTTATTTATATCAATGATTTGGTTAACTCCGTAAATACGTCCGAAGTCAGTATTAGACTATTCGCAGATGACTGCATTCTGTTTAAGAAAATTAGCAGCACTACCGACCAAAAATGCTTGCAGTCAAATCTTAATAATGTCCTAGAGTGGTGCACCCTTTGGTCCATGCAAATAAATAGCGACAAATCGGTTCTTCTTCAGGTTAAAACAAGAAAGCGCCATACAGTTTTAATTACGCAATAAACAATCTTCCACTGCTACAGGTGAGCGAATACAAATATCTTGGAGTCACCATTACAAATCGCCTTTCATGGTCCAGCCACATTAATAGCATTTGCTCGTCTGCTTCAAGGAACCTCGGCCTTCTAAGACACAAATTAAAACACGCTCCCTCTGAACTTAAACAACTTGCCTTCAACACATTAATTCGTCCGAAACTTGAGTATGCTTCCGTCGTATGGGATCCTCACTTAAAAAAGGATATAAGGAAACTTGAAATGATCCAAAGAAAAGCAGTCTGTTTCATTTTTAACGCTTACCATAGCTCTATCTCGCCATCCGTTCTGATGTCTACGAAGAACATATCCACTCTAGAAAGAAGGAGAGCACTTGCAAGGCTTAAATTTCTGTACTCATTTTACTCTAGTCAATTTAATATTAATGCTGCTCCCTATATATCCCCCCGTTCTACACGGCAGACACGCAATAGACACAACCATAACCTTACCCCGTACTTTGCACGCACAAATACGTTCAAAAACTCCTTTTTTCCCCGAACAATCACAACATGGAACTCACTGCCAGCAAATGTCTTTTCGGCTCAGGATGCCGCCGCTTTTGAAAAGAGTGTCTTATTGTATGTGTAAACTTAACAATATTATTGCCCTCTGTTTGGTTTTCTTCCTTTATTGTTGCCGGAACGCTGGATTTGCGTAGTGTTTGATTTTATTTTTGCTTTTTGAATGCTGCCCCCCTGCTTGGTCTCTATGACTGCAGTATGTGTAAATAAATAAATAAATTTTCAAGACATGGATTTGTGACGTCACCTGGAAATCCCGCTATAAAACATGCACAGTTCCAAACCTTCTTCATTGGGCGCGGCGAAATGGCCGAGTGCGGGCCGCTCATCATGCGTTTTTCGTTCACCCTTCAGGCATTGCTGCTGTCAATCGGCGTTGCGCCGCTACCTGCTTCTGCCTCAGTTTCGTCGGCACCAGTTTTAACGGCTACAAGAACTGATGTGGATAAAGGACAAAACTACATCGTCATCGAGGCCTTCCCATTTCCACGACATGGCTTTGTGATGTCACCTGGAAATCTCGCTATAAGGCATGCACAGTTATAGACCTTCTTCATTGGGCGCGGCGAAATGGCCGAGTGCGGGCCGCTCATCATGCGTTTTGCTTTCACTCTTCAGGCGTTGCTGCTGTGAATCGGTGATGCGCTGCTACCTGCTTCTGCCTCAGTTTCGTCGGCACCAGTTCTAACGGCTACAAGAACTGATGTGGATAAAGGACAAAACTACATCGTCATCGAGGCTCTCCCATTTTCAAGACATGGCTTTGTGATGTCACCTGGAAATCTCGCTAAAAAGCATGCACAGTTACAGACCTTCTTCATTGGGCGCGGCGAAATGGCCGAGTGCGGGCCGCTCATCATGCGTTTTGCTTTCACTCTTCAGGCGTTGCTGCTGTGAATCGGTGATGCGCTGCTACCTGCTTCTGCCTCAGTTTCGTCGGCACCAGTTCTAACGGCTACAAGAACTGATGTGGATAAAGGACAAAACTACACCGGCATCGAGGCTTTCCCATTTTCAAAACGTGGCTTTGTGATGTCACCTGGAAATCTCGTTATAAAGCATGCACAGTTATAGACCTTCTTCATTGGGCGCGGCGAAATGGCCGAGTGCGGGCCGCTCATCATGCGTTTTGCTTTCACTCTTCAGGCTTTGCTGCTGTGAATCGGTGATGCGCTGCTACCTGCTTCTGCCTCAGTTTCGTCGGCACCAGTTCTAACGGCTACAAGAACTGATGTGGATAAAGGACAAAACTACATCGGCATCGAGGCTTTCCCATTTTCAAGACATGGCTTTGTGATGTCACCTTGAAATCTCGCTATAAAGCATGCACAGTTATAGACCTTCATTGGGCGCGGCGAAATGGCCGAGTGCGGGCCGCTCATCATGCGTTGTGCTTTCACTCTTCAGGCGTTGCTGCTGTGAATCGGTGATGCGCTGCTACCTGCTTCTGCCTCAGTTTCGTCGGCACCAGTTCTAACGGCTAGAAGAACTGATGTGGATAGAGGACAAAACTACATCGTCATCGAGGCTTTCCCATTTTCAAGACATGGCTTTGTGATGTCACCTGGAAATCTCGCTATAAAGCATGCACAGTTATAGACCTTCTTCATTGGGCGCGGCGAAATGGCCGAGTGCGGGCCGCTCATCATGCGTTTTGCTTTCACTCTTCAGGCGTTGCTGCTGTGAATCGGTGATGCGCTGCTACCTGCTTCTGCCTCAGTTTCGTCGGCACCAGTTCTAACGGCTACAAGAACTGATGTGGATAAAGGACAAAACTACATCGTCATCGAGGCTTTCCCATTTTCAAGACATTGCTTTGTGATGTCACCAGGAAATCTCGCTATAAAGCATGCACAGTTATAGACCTTCTTCATTGGGCGCGGCGAAATGGCCGAGTGCGGGCCGCTCATCATGCGTTTTGCTTTCACTCTTCAGGCGTTGCTGCTGTGAATCGGTGATGCGCTGCTACCTGCTTCTGCCTCAGTTTCGTCGGCACCAGTTCTAACGGCTACAAGAACTGATGTGGATAAAGGACAAAACTACATCGGCATCGAGGCTTTCCCATTTTCAAGACATGGCTTTGTGATGTCACCTGGAAATCTCGCTATAAAGCATGCACAGTTATAGACCTTCTTCACTGGGCGCTGCGAAATGGCCGAGTACGGGCCGCTCATCATGCGTTTTGCTTTCACTCTACAGGCGTTGCTGCTGTGAATCGGTGATGCGCTGCTACCTGCTTCTGCCTCAGTTTCGTCGGCACCAGTTCTAACGGCTACAAGAACTGATGTGGATAAAGGACAAAACTACATCGTCATCGAGGCTTTCCTATTTTCAAGACATGGCTTTGTGATGTCACCTGGAAATCTCGCTATAAAGCATGCACAGTTATAGACCTTCTTCATTGGGCGCGGCGAAATGGCCGAGTGCGGGCCGCTCATCATGCGTTTTGCTTTCACTCTTCAGGCGTTGCTGCTGTGAATCGGTGATGCGCTGCTACCTGCTTCTGCCTCAGTTTCGTCGGCACCAGTTCTAACGGCTACAAGAACTGATGTGGATAAAGGACAAAACTACATCGGCATCGAGGCTTTCCCATTTTCAAGACATGGCTTTGTGATGTCACCTGGAAATCTCGCTATAAAGCATGCACAGTTATAGACCTTCATTGGGCGCGGCGAAATGGCCGAGTGCGGGCCGCTCATCATGCGTTTTGCTTTCACTCTTCAGGCGTTGCTGCTGTGAATCGGTGATGCGCTGCTACCTGCTTCTGCCTCAGATTCGTCGGCACCAGTTCTAACGGCTACAAGAACTGATGTGGATAAAGGACAAAACTACATCGTCATCGAGGCTTTCCCATTTTCAAGACATTGCTTTGTGATGTCACCTGGAAATCTCGCTATAAAGCATGCACAGTTATAGACCTTCATTGGGCGCGGCGAAATGGCCGAGTGCGGGCCGCTCATCATGCGTTTTGCTTTCACTCTTCAGGCGTTGCTGCTGTGAATCGGTGATGCGCTGCTACCTGCTTCTGCCTCAGTTTCGTCGGCACCAGTTCTAACGGCTACAAGAACGGATGTGGATAAAGGACAAAACTACATCGGCATCGAGGCTTTCCCATTTTCAAGACATGGCTTTGTGATGTCACCTGGAAATCTCGCTATAAAGCATGCACAGTTATAGACCTTCTTCACTGGGCGCTGCGAAATGGCCGAGTACGGGCCGCTCATCATGCGTTTTGCTTTCACTCTACAGGCGTTGCTGCTGTGAATCGGTGATGCGCTGCTACCTGCTTCTGCCTCAGTTTCGTCGGCACCAGTTCTAACGGCTACAAGAACTGATGTGGATAAAGGACAAAACTACATCGTCATCGAGGCTTTCCTATTTTCAAGACATGGCTTTGTGATGTCACCTGGAAATCTCGCTATAAAGCATGCACAGTTATAGACCTTCTTCATTGGGCGCGGCGAAATGGCCGAGTGCGGGCCGCTCATCATGCGTTTTGCTTTCACTCTTCAGGCGTTGCTGCTGTGAATCGGTGATGCGCTCCTACCTGCTTCTGCCTGAGATTCGTCGGAACCAGTTCTAACGGCAACATTGATATCTTGGGTATCAGCGAGCTCAAGTGGACCGAAATGGGAGAATTTAACTCCGGCGACTATTATGTCTTTTATTATGGGCACGAATCCAAGAGAAGGAATGGGGTCGCTCTCATAGTAAACAGAAGAATGGGCAAAGCAGTGCTAGGGTACAACCCCAAAAACGACCGAATGATTTCACTTCGGATCCAAGGTCACCCTTTCAACATAACAGTTATCCAAGTCTATGCACCGACCACTACTGCTGAAGAAGCTGACGTTGAGAGATTTTATGCGGACCTACAATGCCTTTTAGACCGCACCCCATCATCAGACGTCGTTTTTCTCATAGGAGACTGGAATGCTAAGGTCGGGATTGAAGAAATATCCGGAATTATAGGCAAGTTCGGTCTTGGCGAGCCAAAGGAAGCTTCGCAGAGGCTAGTAGAGTTTTGTCAAGAAAACAACCTTACCATAGCGAATACTCATTTTCAACAGCACAAGAGGCACCTGTACACATTGACTTCACCGGACGGTCCGTACAGGAATCAGATCGATTATATTCTTTGCCGGCAGAGATGGAGAAGCGCTATACAAGCAGTAAAAACAAGGCCTGAGGCCGATTGTGGCACCGATCATCAGCTTCTTGTTGCCAAAATTAAGCTTCGATTAAGGAAAACGCAGAAAACTAGAAGGCCTTTCAGTTATGATCTGGATCAAATTCTACTAGAATATGCTGTGGAAGTGAGCAATCGATTTCAAGAATTAGATCTAGAAGACAGAAAGCCCGAAGAGATGTGGACTGATGTTCGTGATATAATACAAGAAGTTGCTACTAGGGTAGTTCCAAAGCAAAAGAAATGCAAGAAAGCAAACTGGTTATCTGAAGAGGCTTTGCAAATAGCTGAGGAAAGGAGGATGGAAAGTTATGAGGGAGAGAGAAAGATACAAGGTTCTCAATGCGGATTTTCAGAAAATAGCAAGGAGAGATAAGAATACCTTCCTGAACATACAGTGCCAAGCAGTTGAGGACAACAGCCAATTAAGGAACACAAAAGCTCTGTATAAGACAATCAAAGATATCAAAGGATGCTTCAGTGCTAAGATGGGCGTGATAAAGAACAAACGAGGCAAGGACCTCACTGAAGCCTCAGAGATAAAGAAGAGGTGGCAGGAATACACAGAAGAACTGTACAAGAAGGACCCGAATGTGCAAACCACACATAAGACGGTTGTGATTAATGATCTCGAGCCGGGCATCCTGAAGAGTGAAGTTGAATGGCCCTCAGCCAGCCTTGCTAAGAACAAAGCTAGCGGAAGTGATGGCATTCCAGCTGAGTTGCTTCAAAACCTCAACCATGACACTGTTAACATTCTGCATACATTATGTCAGAAGATTTGTACAACCCTGCAGTGGCCACAGGATTGGAGGAGGTCAGTTTACATCACCATTCCAAAGAAAGGCAGTGCCAAAGATTGTTCCAACTACCGCACGATCGCGCTTATTTCGCATGCTAGCAAGGTGATGTTGAAAATCCTCCAAGGTAGGCTGCTGCAGTATGTGGATCGGGAGCTTCCAGACGTGCAAGCTGGGTTTCGCAAGGGCAGAGGAACTAGAGACCAAGTTGCCAATCTTCTCTGGATCATGGAAAAGGCAAGAGAGTTCCAGAAACCCATCTACTTCTGCTTTATTGATTATACGAAAGCGTTTGACTGTGCAGATCACAGCAGACTGTGGCAAGCTCTTCAAGAGATGGGAGTTCCAATGCACTCCATGTCTCCTCAGGAACCTGTATGAAGGACAAGAGGCCACAGTCAGAACTGGTCATGGTCTTACTGATTGGTTTCCGATTGAGAAAGGAGTGAGACAAGGCTGCATACTGTCGCCCTGCCTATTTAACCTATATGCAGAGTGCATCATGAGGAAGGCCGGTCTCGACGAGTCTTCAGCTGGAGTGAAGATAGCTGGAAAACGTATCAACAACCTTAGATATGCGGATGATACCACTTTAATGGCAGAAAGTGAAGTGGAACTCAAAAGACTTCTGATGCGCGTACAAGAAGAGAGTGAGGAGTTTGGGCTTAAACTGAACATTAAAAAGACAAAGATCATGGCGTCTTGCCCTATCAAGTGCTGGAGCATCAATGGACAAGTAGTGGAAGCTGTGACAGATTTTCTGTTCTTGGGCTCCAAGATTACCTCGGAAGGAGACTGCAGCCATGAAATTAGGAGACACCTGCTTCTGGGAAAGAGAACAATGGTTAGCCTTGACCGCCTAGTAAAGAGCAGAGACATTAGTCTGCCAACCAAGATCCGTATAACTGGTGCTACGGTCTTTCCAGTTGTGATGTATGAATGCGAGAGTTGGACTGTGAAAAAGACTGACCGCCGAAGAATTGACACGTTTGAATTGTGGTGCTGGCGAAGACTCTTGAGAGTTCCTTGGATTGCCAGAAGATCAAATCAGTCGATATTGTCGACCATAAACCCTGACTGCTCATTGGAGGGTCAAATTCTAAAGTTAAAGCTCAGCTACTTTGGTCAACTGATGAGAAGAGAGGAGTCGCGGGAGAAAGATTTGATGTTGGGAAAGGTTGAGGGTCGCCGGAGAAGGGGTAGGTAGCGAATGCGATGGTTAGATGGCATCCTCGAGGCACTGCAGATGAAGTTATGTGATGTTAGGAAGATATTGAGAGACCGGAAAGCGTGGCGTGACATGCTCCACAGGGTCACGAAGAGTCGGACACGACTGAATTGAACGACTGAACCTAAAGAAGATGAAGCAGATGCTGAATTTGAACAGGTCATCGAATGCTGCGACAGTGTCACTGCCTGTATCTGTCGTCTAAAACTGAGGAGAGATGAAGCCGAACAAGCACACAGGACTAAGGAGATGCGGATTGAAGCTTCAATTGGTACCAGTCCCGCGGCTCAGAAAATTAAACTTCCGGAGCTCGAACTGGCAAAATTCGACGGCAAGTGAAACACCTGACCGCCATTCTGGGAACAGTTCGAGGTGGCAGTTCACAACAACGCAGATCTTTCCAACATAGATCCCCTTAATTACCTAAAGACGCTGCTGACAGGGGAGGCCAAGACAGCTATCGTCTGACTGCAAGCATCAGGTGATTTCTACAACAACGCTGTCTACATTTTGCAGCAGCGCTTTGGTGATAAGGAAGCGTTGATTCAGGATCACATGCAAGGCCTGATTGATGTTAAACCTGTGTTATCTGCTAAGAACGTGGCAGCCTCGCAGCGGCTGTATAATGATGTACAAGTTCACATGCGGGGACTCAAGGCGCTTGGCATCGACGAAGGTGGCTACCAGGCGATGTTGTATCCTGTCCTTCGTGCTCTGCCGAAGGAGTTGATCCTAAGCTTTAACCGCTCATATTCCGAAGCCCAAAAGCCGACGGCGTCAACGATGAGCGATGATTCTGGGTCAACGAGCTCGCCATTAGACCCCGTACAGGTGACGCCTCTGCAATCTCTGCTAAGGTTCTTCCGCTTCGAGCTACAGAGCCGCGAGAGGACGATAGAGGATAGGCCCGACGACCCGCATCGTACATGGGCATAAGGCACGAAATCAACAAGGGAACTTTCAACTCTTCTTCCGCCTCAGCCCTGCATGGTGCGGCATCCTGCATGGAATACGTATTCTGCAAATCGGATGGTCATGATAGCCAAGAGTGCCAATCGAAGATGTCAGTCAAAGAAAGAAACGCAATCTTAACATCGAAAGGCAGATGCTTTCGTTACACGAAGCATGGACATCGTTCGAGGCAATGCAGAGTCCGCATCAGCTGCAAAACGTGCAAGCGCAGGCATGCGACAGTGTGATGCGGCCCTGCAATCAACGAAGCTAAGAACGCACGGTCGGTCAACGAAGGGTGCAACCAGTAAACCTGCACGCTTCAGGATCAGAAGACCCCACTCACTGCACCGTCTTAATGCCTACCGTGACAGCCCTGAACAAGGGGAGTAAAGCAAGAAAAAATTCCCGAGTTCTGTTTGATAGCGGGAGTAAGAGAACATTCATAACAGAATACTGCTCTAAGAAACTTGGTTGCAAATTGCTCGAAACAGAGATACTCTCGATTGGTGTTTTCGGAGGACAGCAAAAGCAGCGCACATTCCGGCGCGCTTAGGTGTGTCTATTGGCGAAGGATAATCCGAAAACTCAATTCAAATTTGAAGCCTTGGAAACGCCTACAATATGCGAACAGGCCCTTCCTTGTCCAGACAAATGAATTATGGAGACTCTCCACGAGCTTTCTTTGCCACCGGGTGACGAATGCTGTTATCCCAATACAGCAGGGATCGACGTACTGGTGGGTTGAGATCACATTTGGGAGTTTCTAACTGGCAAGGTTACGAAACTGGGCGGCAGGCTAATAGCACTCAAAACAGTGTTTGGCTGGGCAGTGCAGGAGCAAACATCATTCCTTGCAAAGATGTCATTTGCGCCCACGCAGTCATGCTAAGAACTACGGTTGCAGACCAACAAGTTGAGCCTGTTGTTTCTGGGAGTTGGAAAGCATTGGAGTCTCCGACACACAAGTATCTCTGGGAAGGCTTTACCAAGACCGTAAAAGTTGTTGATACGGTATGAGGTGAAGCTTCCTTGGAAGGAGCAAGTCGGTCTTCAAAATAATCGAGCAGTAGCAGAAAAATGATTCCGCCTGCTTGGGAAAAGACTGAGCAGGGCGCCTGCTCTAATGAGTCAGTACGATGCCGAAGTGCGACGCTTGGTGACCGAAGGCATAGCGGAGATCGTGCCCGATGAGGCTTGTAACGACGGTCAACATATTTACTAGATGCCCCACCAGCCTGTACTTCGTGAGAGCAGCAGCACGCCTCTTGAAGACATAGATTCATTGAGGTTTTTTGTGGTATGAAAGCAGCCCCATGTTGGACAAACCGCTCCCCAGAACCGTAGTGTTAAGAATGGCACGCGTGCCATTTGGAGTTACTTCTAGTCCCTTCCTGCTGGCGGCGACGCTGCGCCATCACTTTGACAGTGTCAAAGACCAATACCGCGATACTGCTCAGCTTCTCAAGGGAAGCATTTACGTCGACGACTTGCTGTGTGGCGCTGCCAACGATGAAGAAGCCGCAGAAATCTACGAGCAGGCCAGCGGCATTTTTGAAGCAGCCTCAAAGCGTTTGGGGATCGAACAGCGAGAAGATGAACTCAATTTTCTCGGAAAGTTGCCCGAACGAAAGGTCAGCCAGCGGACTTGTTAAAGGGGCTTGGTCTCACCTGGCAGGCAAACGAAGACGTTCTCACTTTTTCCCTGGGCCCGATCATTGAATTCTCCAAGGAAAGGATAAACACCAAGCGCTTTGTACTGCAAACAACGATTGTATGGCCCTCTTGGATTTTTATCCCCATACACTATGAGGGCGAAGGCACTATTTCAAGTGATTTGGAAAGAGAACCTTTCGTGGGACCAACCGCTGCCAGGTCACATATTGGAGAAGTGGATCAAGTGGTGCGAGGACCTTTCGTCACTTAACGATCTCAAGTTTCCCCGTACCTACGATGCAAACAACGCAGGAGACCCGGTGCGCAGGACGCTGCATATATTTTCAGACGCAAGCAATAAGGCTTACGGCGCCGTAGCCTACCTTTGCACCAAAAGCAGCACTGGGCAGTGCACATCCACCTTGGTAATGTCGAAATGTCGTGTGGCTCCAGTAAAACCCGTCACACTTGCAAGGCTGGAGCTAATGGCTGCATTGCTGGCGTCATGACTTTGCCAATTTTTGAAAGGCAGTCTCGAAGTCGATATCGACAGCTTATATCTGTGGACGGACACCATGATCACTCTGAGCTGGATCCGTGGAGATGCGGCAAGGTGGAATTTATCAGAAACCGCGTCACTGAGATTCAGCAGAACACGGAAGGCACGACATGGAAGCACTGCCCAGGAAAAACGAACCCTGCTGACCAGGGGATTGACAAGCGCGCAACTGAAATCCAGCGAGGTCTGGTGGAGCGGGCCACCGTGGATTACAAGCGCAGCCGAGAAATGGCAAGCCGAACCAAAACCTGCCGACTTCGCGACTGAAGAGCTTGAGCAGAAAAGGGAGGTCGGTGTATTAAGCTCCACCTGTGATTCAGTTCCGCGTCGACAGTAAACAGAGTAACAGGCTGGATTTTCCGATTTCTGCGAAATTTGCGGACTGCTGACAAAACATCAGGCCCTTTAACTGCGGAAGAAATTGAACATGCAAAAATATTTTGGCTGAAAAGGGCTCAGAGGTCTGCATTCTCTGAGGAACTCGCGAGCGCACAAAGAAAGGCAACCGCCTTCCGACCGACTCACCCTTGAAAGATTTCACGCTCTGGACAGATCAAAACGGGCTACTAAGAATTCAAGGACGGATCTGCTCAGCGAACACAACGCTCGATGAACGGCACCCGGTTGTGCTTCCCAGCAGCATCGATGCTAGTCTCTGTTGGTGCACCTATCGACAGCTGCTCCACGCAGGCGCCAGGGACACACTCGTGCAGCTTCGAGAGAAGTTCTGGATTGTGCGCGGCCGTCAGCTGGTGAAACGTGTGGTGAGGTCATGTGTGGTGTGTAGGCGGCATAGTGCTTCCCATTTCGATGCACCGACCGGGCTCCTTCCACCTGATCGAACGTGCCAAGCAGACTCGTTCCCTGAATTTCGCCGGACCCCTCATGGTGAGGGAGAACAGTCGGACGCTGAAGTCATATATTGTGCTGTTTACATGTGCTGTGACACGAGCCGTGCATCTTGAACTTGTTGTGGACATGAGTACTGAGCGTCTAATCCAGGCGTTCCGACGATTTGTGTCGCGAAGGGGCTTGTGCCGAATCATTTACTCCGACAATGCTCTTTCGCTTAAGAGAGTATAGACACCAATTTTTGAAGCGTCGGAAGGAATACGATTGCTTTCCTGGTTATACAGAGATGCCCCTCAAGCAATCCCAACCTTGCACGTTGCCGCGAAGATATTTTAATTTGATTTTAAAAACAAGCCAGGAAAATACTCCGTTTTTCAAAACCCATCGGCAGCGACATCTCTGTGACGAAAACGTGTACATAGGTAAACAAAATGACGTCATCAAACAACTGTGACGTGGAGTCGGCAAAGCAAATAGCAGTGAAGGCATAAGGCTGGACTCGAACAGCGGCGGCGCCGCCGCAGGTACCGGCTGCTCACTGAGAAAGTAATACGCTTCTTCTCGCTTTACTCGATGGCTTCTTTGTTGGTTCATGTTACAATTACCTCGCCGGTGTACGTATGGAGACTGCCTGCTATACTCGGGCCCCAACAGCATGCCTGCACAAGCGCAGGGCTTTCGGCAATGATGCCTCTCGACGACGCGCCGGGAACAAACTGCGCCGCTCCCCGCCTACCCTAGACGTCGCTAAACCTAGCTGGTTTCACATCGAAGCGCCAGCGAACGGCCCATCGGAACGGGCTAACGCAGTTGTAAAACAGGTATTGGGTTCTGATATGTTCAGCGCCTGTTGCTGAAGAGAACGACTACAAGCATGTTGAATGCGCTTGACGGGCAGGAAAGAAAACGACAACGAAGCTCGCTTCGACGCTCGTACGTATGCTAACATGTCTCACGACTGATCGCAGACCGTTCCATTGACCGTTGACGACGTATCGCCCTGTTCAAGGTCTTCTGCAACAAGTGGTGGAGGTGCTGGGTGGAGGTGCTGGGTATCGATCCCCGTACCTCTCGCATAACGGTACATCCCACGCCAGTAGTACCGCTGTCGCAGGCAAGTGAAGATTTCAATAAGCCGGCGTGGGCACACTGGGGATCGTCGTGGTAATGGAAGCAAATCACGGAGCGTAGATGGGCCGGAATTACAAGCAGCCACTTTCTACCATCCGGAAGCTAATTCCTGCGGTAGAGGAGCTCGTCTCTGATGGCGAAATGGTGAGATTGGCGACGGAGACCGCGGCAAGGAGGTCGTGAAGCGCGGCCAGATAAAAAATCCAGGAGTGAAGCGATCCATGCGCCTTTGCGTTGCTCGGAAGTCATATCGGTGGGCATGTCGGTGGGATGTAGACGGATATAGCAGCAGTGGCTTCAGACGGCAAGGGAGAACATGAGAGAGCATCAGCACCGGCATGTTTACGGCCAGAGCGATAGGTGACGTTACTGTCGTATTCCTGGAGCCTCAGAGCCCAACGGGCCAGTCGACCAGAAGACTGCCAGCAGAGGGAGTGATGATCGGTGACGACATCAAAAGGACGGCCATACAAGTAGGGGTGAAATTTGTTATTGCCCAAAGAATAGCGAGACACTCTTTCTTGGTGACGGAATAGTTTGCTTCAGATTTTGTTATGGTCCGACTGGCGTGAGCGACAACGTACTGATCAAAGCCAGACTTCCGCTGAGCAAGTACTGCGCCGAGGCCGACGCCGCTGGCATCAGTGTGGATTTCCGTGTGAGAAGGGTCGAAATGACGCAGGATTGGCGGAGTCGTCAGAAGGTGGCGGAGTGTTGCGAAGGCATCATCACAATGTGGAGACCAGGCTGAAAGATCGTGGCTGGACAGAAGCTTGGTGAGAGGGTTGATGATTGTGGCGAAATTGCGAACGAAGCGGCGGAAGTACGAACACAGGCCGACGAAGCTGCGGAGTTCTTTCACATTAGTTGGCTTGGGAAATTCTGCCACAGCACGAAGTTTTACCGGATCGGGAAGAACGCCATACTTGGAGCCGACATGCCCGAGAATGGTTAGCTGTAGTGCTCCGAAACGACACTTCTTTAAATTTAATTGGAGGCCAGCGTCGGTCAGGCATCGCAGAACTGTCTCAAGGCGCTGGAGGTGAGATGGAAAATCTGGGGAAAAGATGACAACGTCGCCAAGGTAACAAAGGCAAGTGCGCCATTTGAGCCCTCTGAGTAGGTTGTCCATCATGCGTTCGAATGTGGCAGGGGCATTGCACAGTCGGAATGGCACGACAATAAACTCATAGAGCCCACCGGGTGTGATGAAAGCGGTTTTTGGGCGATCGGCCTCTGCCATCGGCACCTGCCAGTAGCCGGAACGCAGGTCTATTGAAGAAAAGGCAGTCAAGGACGTCGTCGATACGAGGGAGAGGATAAACGTCCTTGCGCGTGATCTTGTTCAGTCGGCGGTAATCTATACAGAATCGGATGGAACCGTCTTTTTTCTTGACCAGGACGACCGCAGACGCCCAAGGGCTGTGCGACGGTTGGATCACGTTGCGCTGGAGCATGTCGGTCACCTGTTCGTCAATAATGCGGCGCTCGGCGGCTGAAACCCGGTACGGACGCTGGCGCAAAGGGGAATGGGTGCCGGTATCAATACGGTGAGTAACAGTAGTTGTGCGCCCCAACGAATGTTGTTGGGAGTCGAACGAAGCCGCGAAACATTGTAGGATGGCGACAAGCTTGTCTCGTTGTAAGGGCGTCAGGCCATTGTCGATGGACCGGTGGAAAACTTCGAGGGATGATGGAGTGCCGACAAGAATAGGTGTTATGGCGCTGATGTGAAGGCCGGCGACGGTATCGCCGAAGGGATAGGTGGGCGTGGAATCGAGCAAAGCAACACTACCCAGTGACTGGCCACGAAGTAAAGTGGTAGGGCAGGGGCTCGGGTTACAAACAAAAATAGCACTTGAGTTGCGAAAAATTGTCAGCACAGCATGGGGAAGCAACACGGATTTTTGGTCAGCGCATCGTAACGAAGGTGTGTAGATAACAGTGGCATCAGAAAGAGCAGCACAATAAAGAGGCACAAGCACTGAGGAGAAAGGCGGAACGTCAGTGTCCTCTGCGACGTGCACGGTAGCAGCAGCAGCAGCGGGTGTGTAGAAAAAAGTATCGCTCAAGTTGAGCACGGGCGCAGTCTATTATGGCGTTATGATTGGAGAGGAAGTCCCAACCAAGGATAACGTCGTGTGATGAGCGGGCGAGGACGAGGAATTCTATTGTGTATTGAACGTCTTCGATGACAAGGCGGGCGGTGCAGGCGGCTAATGGTCGAATGTCCTGAGTGCTGGCTGTGCGAAGAGAAATTGCAGGAAGCGGCGTCATCACCTTTTTGAGTTTGCGACAGAGGGCGTAATTAAGAACAGAAACGGCTGCGCCAGTGTCTACAAGTGCTTCGACAGAAACTCCCTCGATGAATATGGTAATAATGTTGGCTGGTACGTGAACAGGTCTTGAGTTGGTCCCTGATGGCGCAATTCTTGCCTCCGGAACTGCGGCCGTTAGTTTTCCGTGTTAACGGCTGATTGGCGGTGGAGCATCGGAGAACGGGAACGACGGCCAGGAGAAGGCGAGCAGTGGGAGCGGTGATCGTAACTTGAAGAGGACTGCGGAGGAGGCTTAGGGAACACAGGCGATGGGGACGGAGGAAGATTGTACATCGGCTCACGTGTATAGTCATAGGGACGAGGGCCACGATTGCGGCACAAACGAGCCACATGGCCGGCGACTCCACAGGCGTAGCAAAAAGGTCGGTTGTCTTGTGTGCGCCAGGGGTTGGAAGGGTGTGGCTGTGGTTGACGGCGGAGAACCGGACGATAAGGGGGGATTGTTTGCTGACGTCCCTGAGGCTCGTATAGGAGGGGAGGCCGGCTGTACACAGGGGCGACAGGGGGTGGTGGCCGCACCGAAACATCAGCGTACGTGAGAGGAGCCGCCACCAACGGCTGCTGAGGAAGTGAAGGCAGTACCTCAGCGGCCTGCTCTTGTATGACACGCTGAAGAATGGGAGTGAGCGGCGGCGCAGGCGCAGGTGCTGGCGGGCAAGTGAAGGTGGACAAGGAAAGCTGGCGTGCGACTTCCTCACGAACGAACTGTTGAATGTGCTAAATTAGCGACTGCTGGTCCTGGGCACCGTCCCCGGAGAGAGCCAAGCTGGAAAGAGTGGCCTGCTGAAGGTCAGCACGTCGTGTGGAAAGCCGCCTCTTGCGCAGCTCATCGAAGCTTTGGCAGAAGCTGATACGTCGGACACAGTTTGGGGGTTTTTGGCGACGAGCATCTGGAAGGCGTCATCGTCAATGCCTTGCATAATGTGTCCGATCTTCTCGGCGTCGCTCATGGTAGGGTTTACGCACTTGCGGAGGTCTACGACATCTTCTATGAAACTGGTGAAATTTTCGCCGGTTTGTTGTGCCCGACTTTGCAAGCGTTGCTCGGCGCGAAGCTTACGTATAGCGGGACGGCCAAAAACGTCGGTCAGGCTGGTCTTGAGAGCCGTCCAGGTAGAAATGTCACTCTCATGGTTGCGAAACCATAGATTGGCAACGTCGCTCAAATAGAAAATCACGTTTGTGAGCTCCACGGTGTCGTCCCACTTGTTGTACGCACTTACGCGTTCATACGACGCCAACCAGTCTTCTACATCCGTGTCATCGGTGCCGCTGAAAATGCCTGGGTCGCGCTGACGCGCTGCACCGGGACAGATGACAGGCGATGGGGTTGGCGGTTGGCTTGCGGTCTCAGGCATCGCGGAAGTGGTAGGCAAAGCTCGGCTGCGAAGCTCCAGGTTGAGGGGATTGCTGGCACCTCCACCACTTGTTGTAGAAGACCTTGAACAGGGCGATACGTCGTCAACAATCAATGGAACGTTCTGCGATCAGTCGTGAGACGTGTCAGCACAAGTACGAGCGTCGAAGCGAGCTTCGTTGTCGTTTTCTTTCCTGCCCGTCACGCGCGTTGAACATGCTTGTCGTCGTTCTCTTCAGCAACAGGCGCTGAACATATCAGAGCCCAATACCTGTTTTACACTGTAATAGAAGTCGGACTTTAGCGCCACTTTTGGTCGAAATTACTCCGTAGCCCTCCACTACGGCTCCCGTTTCTCTCTTTCCCCTTTCACTCCCACCCTTATCCCTTCCTTTACGGCGCGGTTCAGGTGTCCACATAGCAAGTGTGACAGATACTGCGCCTTTCCCTTCCTGTGAACCAATTATAATTATAAAGCGCCACTTTACTGGCAAGTCCATCTCGTAAAATATTTTCTTGCTTTGCACGACGCCTTCAGCAGCGGAGCTAGCAGACGTCAGGTGCGTCGCACCGGGCAGCAGCTGTAGGAAAAAAAGTTCGCTTGTATCTCTGTAATTACTTCTACCAGGACCTCAGTATTGGCCGAACAATCCTCGCAATTTAATCATGATTGATAGTTCTTTGTACAAATAGTTATGCAAGCGAATGAATAGCGATCCGCGATAGCTAGATTACCGATAGCGTTGCTATAAGGCCGCTATGACTTGGGAGCCGATCGCGGCGTCAACACCTTTATTATGGCCTCCGAGATCACCCCCGCGCGGAGGTGATCTCGGAGGCCATGCTTTTACAAACTCAGATTGCCTTGACTGCGCCAGATGGCGCCACATGATTGGACGGCGAAACGCAGACCAATCAGCGCGCACGCCTGCTCACGCACGGGAGATATTGGGATAGCTTACGGGTTTCGGTGGCTGATCGCGTCACTGGTAAAACATTTATTTAGAATGCCAGCGCTGGCTAACCGGGCTGATAAAGCAGCATCTTGAAGCTAATCAGTTTCTTTGTTCACCATTCCTACCAGTTGACATTTCCTGCGCGTCAACCCACCAAGCTTTCGTTGCTGCTCCTGCTTCATCGCCTGAGTCGCAGGCGAGCGGGTCGAAATCGTGAAATCGCGAGCGGGTCGCGCTATCAGCCGAAACAACGTCGCAGTACTAATTATGCTACGCTGAAGCGCTGCTCGACTCGATTTTCTTGCTCGTGCGACCACAAGCAGACAGAAAACGCGACCCGAATGCGTCATCAGATTTTGTGTTTACGCGACCACCAACCTTGCCAGTAAGGGGGCGCTCGTGTGGCGTTCTCGTAACTTTGACGTCATCGCGTGCCAGGAGAGATCGAAGTCGAAACTGGCCCTGATAAATGCACTGATAAAAAATTAATTGAGCCATGCTGGGATTTTTTGGGTCGCAGTCCTCCTGTTTTGGACCACTGTGGATCGATTAAAGCGATAATGCCACAACTGAAAGTGTACGTGTCTATACTCCTTTAAACGAGCCTCGAAAGATATGGGCATTTTGTGGAAGCTCCTGCGACACCCTGATACACAGGACCATTTTGCCAATTCAGGCATAGAATGAAAATTTATCGCTGAGCGCGCGCCGTGGTGGGGCGGGTTTTACGAGATGCTAGTCTGTAGCGTGAAAACCGCGCTAAGAAAAACGATCGGACCTCACTGCCTGGACGCTATTGAGCTGTCAACCGTTTTGGCTGAAGTAGAGGCAGTGATAAAGTCCAGACCCCTCACGTACACTTGCGAGGACCCTAAGGACGGCGCCCCACTGACACCGGCTAGCTTCTTAACCGGAAGACGCTTAGCTGCTCTGCCTTCGCCCGAAACACGAGCCATTGAGACGTCCGCGGCTTCGCTGCGTGCGCTGCGGAAGAAAAGAGGCCAGATGTTGAACTTGTTTTGGCAGGCATGGCAGAGAGAATACTTCCCAGGTGAAAATTTTCTGCTGGTTTGTTGCTGGAAGCTGCTGGTTCGTGCTGGAACCAGCAGGTAGCCTGCTGGATATTTGCTGGTTGTACTGGTTCCAGCAGGGTGCTTGCTGGTTTTCCACTGGTCCCAGCAGGCGACCTGCTGGTTTTCCACTGGTCCCAGCAGGCGTGTGTTTGGTAAGTAAAAAAGTGCATCTCATTTCTTCTTTTTTTTTTGTAGTCCTCGCGTTGTGTAACGTCTAGTGGATTTGCAAGAGTTTATTATAGGCACGGAGGAAAAGAACAGTGAAGCAAGCGGGAACAGTGACTCAAGCGCGCACCACTGCCAGCGCAGTTCGGCAGTGATGAGAGCCGCTTACTAGTCGAGTGACTATCAAAGTGAGCTGGTAATTTTGTCGCCCCTAGTTTAAAATAGGCCATATAATTTTGCCGAAGTATCATTGGTGCTATTTTCGGCAAGTAAAATATCTTTGTCGCCTGATTGTTTTTCGCTTTGTACGAACAATGGTGAACAGCCAAGGATTGAAAGAACGTCTAATCGCAAGTTAACACACATTCGATACGGTTCGTTGCAAATAGACTAACTAGACTGTCTTTCCATGCCAATCCATTTGCAGGGTATGGGTGTATGACTTGAGTGGCATACCAAACAAAGTTAAAAGAATATGCCGCTAAACAGTCATGTCTGGCTAGCAATGGATAAACCTCTAACCTCTCTGATTTAATTTAAAGCAGCGAACAGTCTGCGAGTCCAATGTAAACGTTGGGGATAATTTTTTTTTAGGTTTGTTGTTGATATTGACAAGAATGAGTCTTATGATGATTTAGAGAGAAATAATATTAAATAAAAAGCGGCATTGTTTTTCCTTCCACTTTTCATTTAATATTCTTTCTCCCTAAATCATCTTAACACTCATTCTTGTCAACATCGACAACAAACCTAAATAGAAAAATTATCCCCAACATTTACCTTGGACTTCTAGACTGTTCGCTCCTTTAAATTGTGTCATAACGAGCCCCTCATTTCATCTAACCTTTCTAGTAATGCCACACCAGTTATTACGTGGCATCTGCCTAAAGCAATGCAGACACTTTCCTAGGAGTGGCATTCTCATGGTTGAATGAATGAAACACCATGGATGCGTGTGGGCATTGGTGCAGTCTGCACAGGCACATGCAAAAGCTAGCCACCCACACATTAGTAGAAGCGCTGTTCATTGAAAATTTTCTCTAAACGTGGTTTGCATCACACTTGACCAGTTCTCATGTGGATTTGCGCCAAATATGTGGTTCTTGGGTAGATGCTTTCAATTTCCATTATTCGACTTTTATGTGCAGTAGCATGGTTTTGGTAGCATATTTTTCTGGTCTTTTTTTCATGCAGCTACCTTCATGGCACCATCTGAGTTGGAGCTGGAGCACACCTGCTGCAGTACCACAGCCTCGAAGGGAAAATCTGTCCATGCAGATTGCAGAATTTATATGGGCATGGAAAACAAAATTAAACTATGAGTCATGACCTCTGCTGTTGCCTTTATTTTCTTTGTGCAGTCCAAGGCAGTCGCTGCACCAAGTTCTCGTAGGCTGACAAGCCCCCAGAGAACCAATCCACCAAATTCTAACTATATGCAGCCCTCGGTTGAAACCTAGCAGCCAATGGTTCCAATAGCCACTGGTCCCAGCGGCTACTGGTCCCAGAAGCTACTGGTCCCAGGAGCTACTGGTCCCAGCAGCTGCTGGAACCAGCAGGATCCCAGCAGGAAACCAGCAGAAAATTTTCACCTCGGTTGGGCAGCTGCGCTCTGCGTACACCTCTAAGCGGACCAATTCCGCGAATCCTCGAGTAGGAGATGTTGTTTTGGTCCGAGAGAACCGGCCGCGACTCCTTTGGAAGAGCAGGATCATCGCTGCCATAAATCCTGGGCCCGACGGAAAAGTTCGCTCTTGTGAAGTCAGGATGTCGCAGGGAAAAACGATACAACGATTCAGCTACTGTACCCATTAGAGCTGTTCGAAAACGTAGAATGAGCAAGCTCATTGGGCGGGGCAGTGTTGAAATTTGCGTTTTTCTCCTTTTTTTGCAGCCTCGAATTGTGTACTCTCCCTTTGTGTAAAAGGGTTCGCCTGACACTAAACAGGCGCCTTTCAGTAATTTATGGCCGGCGACATGTCCTCCCGGGCCACCCTCTGTGGGATGCCATGGGAGAGGGGCCAACGCCGGGACAAGGAGGGAAAAGGAATGCGGAAAGAAGGAACAGGGAGCCCCATCGATGAGCATGCCTCTTTCTGAGCTCTTGCTCCCTCTTAAGAAGTTGTATTTGGTTCACCGCGCCCAAGCCATCCGGTATGTTGCAATCTACTGAGCCACCCCTCATACCATTCGAGCAAGTGGGCATAGACCTTTTAGGCCCATTTCCTTTATCCTCGAACGGACACAAGTGGATTGTAGTCATCACAGACTACTTAACACGCTACGCTGAAACGAAGGCCCTTGCTCGAGGTGCTGCAGGCGAAGTTGCTCACTTCTTTATGAACGACATTGTGCTTAGACACGGTGCACCGCAGACCATAATTACTGACCAAGGCAAGGCGTTTACAGCTCGGCTACTGCGGGACACCTTATATCTCAGCCGTACCGATCATCGCACAACAGCGTACCACCCTCAAACAAATGGTCTAACGGAACGGCTCAACAAAACGTTGGTGGACATGATCTCAATGTACATCGACGTCGAACATAAAATGTGGGACGAGATCGTGCCGTATGTCACCTTCGCCTACAATACGGCGCCGCAGGAAACCACGAAGTTTGCACCGTTCCGTCTCGTATATGGCAGGGAGGCCCGCACGATGTTGGATGCGATGCTCCCGTGCGGGGATGAAGCGGTCGAACCGGATGCCGCCCATTTCGCGGAACAGGCCGAGCAAGCCCATCAGCTGGCCCACTTGCACATCAAGGAGCAGCATGTCACTGACGCTCGACACTATAACCTTTGGCACAGGGAAGTCCACTTCGAAACAGGGGACCAAGTGTCGGTGTGGACCCTCGTGCGCCACAAAAGCTCGTGCGAGAAACTCCTCCACCGGCATTTCCTGCGCCGCCTAAACAGCGTTGACTATGAAGTTGTTCTAGATGGGAATGTGACCGTCAGTGTTCGTCGTCAGCGACCTAAAATTATGCATGTGGTGCGCTTAAAACCGTACTTTTCGCGTGACTGAGCGCTGTGTCAGCGTCGCGTTCGTAATCTTCAGGCTTCCTGCAAGGAAGACCTTCACTATTGTACAGTTCATCTCAAAACTAACTTTTTTTCTTCTCTCACCTTGTCATCGGGACGATGTTATCCTTTCGCGTGGGGGGGCGGGGGGGTGTATTACGTTACGTGCCTAGCGCCGCGCGGCCGCTGTGCTTGGTGCCGACGACGACAAAGCGGTTGTTGGCTCGAGAGGGGCGCTGGTGCTGGACTCTGTTATCGGAACTAGAAGCCGACCTTATTTTCGGGTCCTCGTCTACGTGTACCTTCACGTCTCCCTGTGGCTTGAGTAGTGACAATATTGATAAAATGGAACCTAGCCTAATAAAGGCAAAATATGTGATTTAAAATCCCCTCCCTCTATTCTTTCATATGTGTAGTTCTTCATTTTTATTAGCTTTTTATTTGTTTTATTACTTTCACTTTCGCCTTTGTTATTCGTTGGCTTCCATTCCATCACCGAAACATTATTGTTTGCTTTCACATCTGACCATCCTAGTGATCTTATTTCTAGAGTCACCCTCCTCCTAGAACCTTCCTCCCTAGAAACCCTCCTCCTAGAAAACAGCCTCTGGTCTTTCATGATATCTTATATTGCCTAGTTTTAATATTTTCCCGAGACTGCGCTGTCTTGTATTTATCTGATCCTTCACCACAAGTGATAACTGCACATATCTTCCTTTTGTTCGGGGGGGGGGGGGCAGTTTTTTTGCATTTGCTGTCTCTAAATTCATTTCCCATGAATATAAAGACTGAAGCTTGTTCCTTTAAGGGTATGTCTAAAGCCAATATATTGTTCCTGCCCTTAGTAGTTTACATTCCTGGAGAAAGGCATGAATATAACATAGAGGCTATTCCTTACAAAATACGGGATACCACTTCTGAAATATGGAGCATTTCATGCTAAAAGCGCAGTAATAGCAAGGCGCATCCAAGCCACGCACATGTGCATTATTGAAGTGATGTCACAGATGCAGAGTTATGTAAAGCATGGCAATAAAATACAACGTTTACATAAGTTCGTTGCTAGTTTCACAACACACATCAGCATATGCCTATGCAAAAGACTTCTCAAGACTGCCGTTTCACTTCAAAACTACATTATCTTGCTCAAGAAGTAAAAAGAAATCCCCTTCAATACCCCTATAATTTTTTGAACAAGCCACAAAGCCTGAGATTTTATGTAGTGCTGTTTCATGTAATGCTTGCAGCACATGCAGCCAAAATAAAATTTCTCCTAAACTGCAATTAGCCAGAACTGTCCTGCGCACCACCTATCACTTTAGACATCTAACTAATGAAATTTTAAATGCGGAATAATAGTATGCAAGAATGTTTATTAAAACAGTATCTCCAACAAATTTCTCTAAGATGATGTTCTTTATCTTTACAGATTGCATATTGTTACTTTCCGCCACCAACAAGTGTGACAGCTGACGCGGCCACCGCATAGCAACAGGCAGAACAGCGAGCGTTTCGAGCATTTCGGCGCCGTCCAGTTGGCCGCCCAACGCTTCCTCCCGCGAACGTGTCTCGGCGTGTTCTTGCCACGTGCCAAATGTGTGTGCGTGCGTGTGTGTGCAAACTATGGCCAAGCCAGGCGCTCGAGGGAGAGTGCGTCTCTATCGCCCGTCTGCAGGAGGTGGAGGAGATGCGGTACGCGCCACCTGCGATTGAGTCATCTCGTCTTGTCTGAGCTTGCAGGGCTCTCCCTTTCTCTCTGGACTGGTAAGCCTATAAAAAGCAGCGGCAGACTCCGCTGCGACAGAGACAACTTTGGAGGCGCCGTACAGACGACGCTAGACACCAGCTGTATGAGAGTGTCTGTATTCTCTCCGGGTCCGCTTCTCTGCCCGTTCCTTCATGATGTTGTAGTAAAGGTTGTCTCGTTGCTTCGTTTGCTGGGACCGTTGACGAAGTCCGCCAAGCCACGGAGCCGCCAGGCCAATGCTACCGAGGGACTCCGAGCCAAACGTAATAACTGGTGGCAGCGGTGCGATATCCAGGCGCAAACCCAAACATAATAACTGGTAGGCAGCGGTGGGACGACCAAGCCGTTACCGTGGACGGTGGGACGAGTCAGACGAGTCAGTCCAACAACTGGTGAACAGCGGAAAGACGAGGACGCCCAAACCGTGACCGTGGTCGGTGAAATGAGCCAGGCCTGACCAAGCTGCAACATCTGGTGGGAAGAGCGGAGATGTCCCAGGCGTGACCCGTGAATCAAAGCAGCTAAGCGGAAAGGCGGGAGCAGTGCAACGAGCCCTGTGTGATGACTGGTTGCCTGCAGCGGAACGACTGCGTTGGATTCTTGGCTGCGAGGTTTGGTGAGTGCGGGACTTTCTAAGGACGGTCAACAGAGGGAATTCGGCTCTAAGTTTGAGAGGCCGAATTTCACGCCCTTTAAAGCCAAGAAAAATAAACGCGGTGCGGATGCGAGTGAAAGCAGTTCGGTCGACGATAAAGCGACGGTGGTAGCCGAACGGAAAAAGAGGTTCGAGGCAAGGCAATCGCGCGTCTGTTATACGTGCCAGAAGCCTGGTCATTTTTCGGCGCAGTGTCCAGAGACAAAACTAAAGATTTTGGTTTTGTCATTATGCAGAAGTGACGAGAATATGAAGCTTCTCGAGCCGTACACTCGAGACATCCTCGTGAACGGGAAACAGTGTCGAGTGCTTCGTGATTCTGCGGCTACCATGGATGTGGTTCACCCCTTTTATGTAGAACCAGAGATGTTCACGGGTAAGTGCGCGTGGATCAAACAAGCCGTGGAAGCTCGCAGCGTGCGTTTGCCAATAGCCAAAGTGCTTATTGAGGGACCTTTCGGGTGTTAAGTTTGAGTATCGCGAGTGCCGGGGTAGCGTACCGCTGCGGCGCGCGGCCCCTCGGTAGCGTTGGCCTGGCGGCTCCGTGGACGGCGGACGGCATCAAAGGTGCCAGCAAAGACGAGGCGTCTTTTAACGAAACAACCTTTACTGCAACATCATGAAGAAACGGGCAGTGAAGCTGACCCGGAGAGATTACAGACACTCTCACACAGCTGGTGTCTAGCGTCGTGCCAACGGCGCGTCAAAGTAGTCTCTCTCTCAGCGGAGTCGGCCGCTGCTTTTTATAGTTTTTCCAGTTCACAGGGAAAGGGTAAACCCTCACAGGAAAGCGGAGCCAAACATGTTGGTTCACGACGAATGACTCAATCGCAGGTGTTCCGACCTCATCTCCTCCACCTCCTGCAGACAGGAGAGGGCGACGCACTTTCCCTCGATCTCCAGGCTTGGCCAGCTTTTGCACACACACGCACGCACACACATTTGGCGCGTGGCAGGAACACGCCGAGACTTGTCGGCGGGAGGAAGCGTTGCGCGGCCGATGAACGGCGTCGAAATGGCCGATCCGCTCGCGGTTCTGCCTGTTGCTATGCGGTGGCCGCGTCAGCTGTCCCACTTCTCGGTGGAGAAACGTAACAGACTGCCCCGCCGGGGAAGGGAGATCCCGAAGGGCAGGGGACTGCATCCGCTGTCCGGAGGGATCGGGATGTTGCTGCTAACCAGGGTCGTCCGACTCTGTTTCTCTTGAGCTAGTCAGCCTGAAGAAGTCCTTGGCAAGTCCGGGTTTCCAAGGCACTCTGCAACTTGTCTTCAGGAGAGATTTCTGCAAACCTACAGCATCACAACCACGCTAAAAACTCAACCGCTCAGCCAGCAAGCACGGCACAAACTTCACTAAGTTATGCCAGACTCTTTCCCTCTTATGCCCCCATCAATCTTAAAGGGCAGCTTAGCAGCACTTGGAACGCGTCCACAAATTTGAAAATCGCATTTTCAAAACAGCACTTGAAACAAAGATAATACAATACAAATGTTCAAAATCCTATGCCAGGAAGAAAAACACCGACTAGTGAATAAAGGCTTCTTCTCACGTTATGGGCTTCGACTTAAGCCATCGGCGTTACCGTTGAGATCACCTTTTTCACTAAAGCTTCGGTTGTCCGTTTCACGGAGCAACATTACCTTCCTGTCTCTGTGCAGAGAAACGCATGAGCATGAGTCACTCACTTTTCCAAACAACATATCCCTCTCCTTACGTGTTGCGCACCAGTCACGCATTTTCTGGGCACGGGCGCATTTGTGCCTTTGGGATAGTCGCTTTCTTTTTCGCGATAGCTTACACTTTCTCCATTCTTTCTCACGCCTGCCTTTCCGTTTTTTTCTACGGCAGCACTGAAACACATGCTTTCTGCTTTCTTTTCGCAATCTTTGGAGTTTGCTCCCCTTACGATAGCAGCATTCTTTCTCGCGCCTGCCCTTTCGCGTTTTTCGTCGGCAGCGCTGGAATACTAGCCTTCTGCTTTCTTTTTGCAATCGTTGGAGTTTGCTCTCCTTACGATGGCAGCATTCTTTCTCGTGCCTGCCCTTCCGCGTTTTTCGGTGGCAGAACTTGAATACTCTAGTCCCACTTTCTTTCGGCGCGAGCTCTGGCAAGCTAGCGGTAACCGGAGCTAGTAGGACACCGGTGTCGTCTGAGTGGTCAAAGTGCGGTGCCGCGTCTGCATCGTGGCCAGCAGCGCATGACTCACTTTCAGTCAAGTCCGAACAACAATCGCTCATGCCAGCCCTCAAGCTAGGCATTTCATCTGGCGGCTCGCCACTCACGTTACACGGGTCCTCCGATGAGCCGCATTGCTCAGCGCTAACCGGCGCAGCATCAAGCTCCTTCGACAGCTGGGGCGCTTCGGATAGCGTGAGGGTCATGTGTGCTACGTCCGCGTTCGCACTGGGGTTGCTTTCGCGAATACAACCTAGCGTGGTATCAGGGCACGAACGATTCTGACTCTGCTCTGGTCGCTCGCTGTCGCCTTCGCAAGTCTCGCTCTCTACAGCGGACGCGCACTCCTCGTCGGTCTGCCCTGGCTGATCACAACTCGTGGGCTGCGCAGTTTCCCTGATCGGCACTTCGTTTTCCTGCGTGCCCTGCTCTACGACACAGCTGATTTCGGAAACCGCAATTTTCTCACTTCCAAGCTGACTTCCTTCTCCGCCACGCTCTGCACAAGCTTCTGCATTGAGAGGCGGTTCAGTTATTACCAGTTCCCCACTCTCGTGTGATGGAACTGTATCTCCTACAGCTACTTGGGTCGGCATGCAGTTCACCTCGCTTAACGGCGCCACTTCGGACTTCTCGCCGTTGGAGCTGGCGCTAACCTTCTCAGCTGGTGGCTCGACCAAGGTAACACGATACCCTTCTGCTAGAGGCTCGGTCGGCTCGCTACTGCGGTCACGTTGCTCGGCCGCTTCCCGAAGCTGTTTCTCACACTCCGGTGCAAGCTCGATTTGCTCCGGAACTTCCGCACTGTTTAGCCAATCGCTTACAGCGTCTTTCAACTGATACGCCAAATCAAAGTACGACTTGTAACACTTTTTCTCGCTCTCATATCTTTTCCGAAGATCATGAGGCGTTATCTGATATCGTATCAGCAATGACTCTTTTAGTTCATCATAATTTTTCAAGCGGTCGCCAACCAATCGCTTGATTTCTTCCGACGCTTCAGCGGAGAGAAGAGCTACCAACATCTGCGCCCAACTATCTCGCTCGAAACGTTTACTTCTGCAGACACTTTCGAAGTCTGCCAAATACTTTGCCATATCCTCGGCGATGAGGAACGGTGGCGGACCGTCTCGCGGTATTGAACTGTTACAATGAATGGCATTAAAAGCTTTAATCTTTTCCACGCTCATTCCATGTGCTGAAATCTCCAGCTGTATCAGTTTGCTTACGCGGGCGTCCTCTTTCTCATGACGTTCACGTTCCTCTTTCTCATGACGTTCGTCAATGATCTCAAGGCATTCCAAAAGCTCGTCATCTTCAGCTTCCAACTCAAGAATAGCCTTTAACACTTCTGGTTTTCTGAGTTTGTATGACAAATTCAGACCCAACTCCTCCGCAAGCTCCAGCAATTTCGGTTTGCGCAACGACTTCAAATCCAAATTCATGGCTGTTCCGAGTGCTGCCTTCTCTACTGCCCACTATTGCCTTGCTGCAATTAACCCAGCAACAACGACAACACAATTACCAGCTCTGTTCTCTACTTAACAAAAGCCTGGCAAAACTCAGTAGAAGAAAGTCCCGCACTCACCAAACCTCGCAGCCAAGAATCCAACGCAGTCGTTCCGCTGCAGGCAACCAGTCATCACACAGGGCTCGTTGCACTGCTCCCGCCTTTCCGCTGAGCTGCTTTGATTTACGGGTCACGCCTGTGACATCTCCGCTCTTCCCACCGGATGTTGCTCCTCGGTCAGGCCTGGCTCGTTTCACCGACCACGGTCACTGCTTGGTCGTCCTCGTCTCTCCGCTGTTCACCAGTTGTTGGACGACGGTATCGCCTGACTCGTCCCTCCAACCACGGTTACGGCTTGGTCGTCGTCATCCCACCGCTGTTCACCAATTGTTAAATTTGGGTATCGCGAGTGCCGGGGTAGCGTACCGCTGCGGCGCGCGGCCCCTCGGTAGCGCTGGCCTGGCGGCTCCGTGGGCGGCGGACGGCATCAAAGGTGCCAGCAAAGACGAGGCGTCTTTTAACGAAACAACCTTTACTGCAACATCATGAAGAAACGGGCAGTGAAGCTGACCCGGAGAGATTACAGACACTCTCACACAGCTGGTGTCTAGCGTCGTGCCAACGGCGCGTCAAAGTAGTCTCTCTCTCAGCGGAGTCGGCCGCTGCTTTTTATAGTTTTTCCAGTTCACAGGGAAAGGGTAAACCCTCACAGGAAAGGGGAGCCAAACATGTTGGTTCACGACGAATGACTCAATCGCAGGTGTTCCGACCTCATCTCCTCCACCTCCTGCAGACAGGAGAGGGCGACGCACTTTCCCTCGATCTCCAGGCTTGGCCAGCTTTTGCACACACACGCACGCACACACATTTGGCGCGTGGCAGGAACACGCCGAGACTTGTCGGCGGGAGGAAGCGTTGCGCGGCCGATGAACGGCGTCGAAATGGCCGATCCGCTCGCGGTTCTGCCTGTTGCTATGCCGTGGCCGCGTCAGCTGTCCCACTTCTCGGTGGAGAAACGTAACACGGGGCACTTGAGACAGAAGCGGCGGTGTCATCTGTGCTTCCTCCTAAGTACCCGTACCTATTTTCAAACAAGTCCGATCACCTCTTGCTCGAATAGGGGCTTGTGTTTGGAGAGGGTAGCGTACTAGCCTTAACCAGATCTAGAGCTTGGGAGATCGCTGCAAAGGCAGTAGTACCGGAGAGGTGGTCAAGTGATGAGAAAGGGTCGGAGGCACAGCACGCTGAGATTAAGACCACGTACTACGCTGTAGACACAAGTGAGCCTGAAAGGTCAAAGGTACCAGAGAGTAAACTACCAGAGAGGTACCAGAGAATATGAGAATATGAACTCTCTGGTACCAGAGAGGTACCAGAGAGTTGCATCTTGCCTGTACTCACTTATGGGGCTGAAACGTGGAGGCTAACCAAGAGAGTTCTACTTAAGCTGAGGACAACCCAGAGAGCTATGGAACGAAAAATGGTAGGCGTAACATTAAAAGATGGAAAGCGTGCCGAGTGGGTCAGAGAAATAACTCAATTTACCGACATTCTAGTAGAAATTAAGAAGAAGAAATGGACATGGGCAGGACATGTAGTGCGAAGAGAGGATAACCGATGGTCGCTGAGGGTACCAAACTGGATTCCAAGGGAAGGAAAGCGTAGCAGGGGGCGGCAGAAAGTTAGGTGGGCGGATGAGATTAAGAAGTTCGCAGGGGTCAAGTGGATGCAGCTAGCACAGAACCGGGTTAAGTGGAGAAATATGGGAGAGGCCTTCGCCCTGCAGTGGGTATAATCAAGCTGATGATGATGATGATGATGATGATGATGATGATGGGGAAACGGCCGAGTAACGTGACCGCAGTAGCGAGCCGACCGAGCCTGTAACAGAAGAGTGTCGTGTTACCTCGGTCGAGCCATTAGCTGAGAAGGTTAGCGCCGGCTCTAACGGCGAGAAGTCCGAAGTGACGCCGTTAAGCGAAGTGAACTGCACGCCGACTCACCTAGCTGTATGTGGTACGGTTCCATCCAATGAGTGTGGGGAACTATACAGTAAGAGAACCGCCTCTCGACTCAGAAGCAAAAGCTTGTATAGAGCGTAGCGTAGATAGAAACCAGCTAGGAAATGGCAAAATTGCGGTTCCCGAATTCAGCTGTGTCGTAGAGCAGGACACGCAGAAAAACGAAGTGCCGATCAGGGAAACTGCGCAGCCCGCGAGTTGTGATCAGCCAGGGCAGACCGACGAGGCGTGCGCGTCCGCTGTAGAGAGCGAGGCTTGCGAACGCGACAGCGAACGACTAGAGCAGAGTCAGAATCGTTCGTGCCCCGATACCACGCTAGGTCGTATTCACGAAAGCAACAACCACAGTGCGAACGCGGACGCGGCCCACGTGGCCCTCACGCAATCTGAAGCGCCCCAGCTGTCGAAGGAGCTTGATCGTGCGCCGGTTAGTGCTGAGCGATGCGGCTCATCGGAGGACCCGGGTAACGTGAATGGCGAGCTGCCAGAGGAAATGCCTAGCTTGGGGGCTGGCGTGAGCAGTTGTTGTTCGGACTTGACTGAAAGTGAGTCATGCACTGCTGGCCGTGATGCAGACGCGGCGCCGCACTTTGACCACTTTAACGACACCGGTGCCCTATACTAGCTCCGGTTGCCGCTAGCTTGTCAGAGATGGGGTCAAAAGAAAGTAGAAAAGGAGCACTCAGGTGCTGCCACGGGAAAAAGCGGAAAGGCAGGCGTGAGAAAGATAGCTGCCATCGTAAGGAGAGCAAACTCAAACGATTGCGAAAGGAAAACCCGCGAGTATCCCAGCGGCACAAATGCGCCCGCGTCGAGAAAATGCGCGACTGGTGCGCAAAGCGTAAGGAGAGGGATATGTTATTTAGAAAAGCGAGCGACTGGTGCGCGTTTGTTTCTCTGCATAGAAACAGGAAGGTAAGGTTGTTCCGGGAAACGGACAGCCGGAGCTTCAGTGAAAAAGGTGATCTCAACGGTAACACCGATGGCTTAAGTTTGAGCCCTAATGGGAGAAGAATCCTATTTTCACTTCTTGGTGTTTCTCTTCTTGGCATAGGATTTTGAACACTTATATTCATTACATTTGTTTGAAAGGGATGTTAATTTTTTGAAAATGCGATTTTCAAATTTGTGGACACGTTCCAAGTGCTGCTAAGCTACCCTTTGTTATAGATGGCGACATTAGAGGGAAACAGTCTGGCATAACTTAGTGAAGATTGTGCCGTGCTTGCTGGCTGAGCGGTTGAGTCTTTATCGTGGTTGTGACGTTGTGGGTTGTCAGAAAACTCTCCCGAAGACAGGTTGCAGAGTGCCTTGGGAACCAGGGCTTGCCAAGAAAGTCTTCTGGCTGTTTGGGCTCAAGGGAAGCAGAGTCGGAAGACCCCGGCTAGCAGCAACATCCCGATCCCTCCAGACAGCGGATGCAGTACCCTGCACTTCGGGATCTCCCTTCCCCTGCGGGGCCGTCTGTTACGTTTCGCCACCAACAAGTGTGACAGCTGACGCGGCCACCGCATAGCAACAGGCAGAACAGCTAGCGTTTTGGCCATTTAGGCGCCGTGCAGTCGGCCGCCCAACGCTTCCTTCCGCGAACGTATCTCGGCGTGTTCTTGCCGCTCGCCAAATGTGTGTGCGTGCGTGGGTATGCAAATGATGGCCAAACCCGGCGCTCGAGGGAGAGTGCGTCTCCCTCGCCCGTCTGCAGGAGGTGGAGAAGATGCGGTACGCGCCACCTGCGATTGAGTCATCTCGTCTTGTCTGAACTTGCAGGGACTTCTCTCTGGACTGGCAAGCCTATAAAAAGCAGCGGCAGACTCCGCTGCGACAGAGACAACTTTGGAGGCGCCGTACAGACGACGCTAGACACCTGCTGTGTGAGAGTGTCTGTATTCTCTCCGGGTCAGCTTCTCTGCCCGTTCCTTCATGATGTTGTAGTAAAGGCTGTTTCGTTAGAAGAAGCCTGGGACCGTTGATGCCGTCCGCCGAGCCAGGGAGCCGCCAGTCCAACGCTACCGAGGGGCCGCGAGCCAAACGTAATAACTGGTGGCAGCGGTGCGATACTCAGGCGCAAACACAAACGTAATAATATCATAAACAATGAAGAGACACCCGTGCAGTCTCTGCTGGTGGGTTGTGCAGCACTTTGGGTACTTGGTACAGCGTAATGACTAGACCTGATTACGTATATTTAACCAATTCATTTTTTTGTTTATAAGAGGCAATATGAAAAGTGCAAAAATTAGGGCTCTAAAACCCTCCTAATCATCTATGTGGTCTAACATAATTAGCATCTAAATATTATTCTCAAAGTTAGTTTTCCCTAAACTAAAAAATGGTCTCACTGACATTTGTTATTTTGATGATGCAGAAGACCAAGCTTAGCGTCATCTCCTACAAGCCACAATGTTGGGCTTAAGATGTCATGCTGCAACGTTCCTACCGTTGGCTATAGCACCGAAGCTATTCTAGGTCTAGCCTTAGCTAAGGCATTTGATAATGTAGCAAATGCCGCTATAGTTACCAACCTCCACGCAATAAACCCTGGTCGGAGGACCTTCAACTAGGTAAGAGATTTTCTCACAGGTCGAACAGCCAAACTAAATTTTGGAATCCTCAAATCTGACACTATATCACTTGGCAGCCGCGGCACCCCGCTCGCCCGTCTGCCCGCGCCTCCACCATCTGGTGCCAGCACGGTACACGGTCTGACGCCATGTATGTTGATGCGGCACCTCTCGCACCCCGCCTATGCCCTGGCCACCCCATCTCCGTCGCCACTATCCCTGCACTCCCACTGCCGCAGAGGAAGCAGCCATCGCCCTCGCCATTGCCAATACACCGGCCCTTTTCATATTTAGCGACTCTAAGACCACAGTCCGCAACTTTGCAAAGGGTAGAATCTGTTCCTCTGCGCTCAACAGTCTTAAGCACTCCTTCCCCTCTTCCCGTCCTATCCAACTCTTCTGGGTTCCGGCTCACGCAGGGAACCCTGGAAATGAGGCGACAAATTCCATCGCTCGCGAGCGGACCAACACGCGTGACTCCCTCCTCACCTTCTATGACATTGCCCTCCACTGCAGGAACTCCCGCTTATCCCTCCCTCCCCCTCACAAGTCCCTATTTAAAATCGAACAGAATACATGGCGCCATTTACAGGCTCACACTTTCCTCTCCCCTGCACACCTTGCCCTTATTCACCCCCGTTCCTTCTCGCCCAAATGCACGCTTTGCAGCTCTCCCCGAGCAGAATATGCTCACATTCTATACTCTTGTCCGGAGCACTTTCCCCCCGTCTCCTGGCAAATAAACAGCCCGCAGCTGTGGGAGGGTGCTTTGGCCAGCTCGAAGCCACATATTCAACAGCTGCTTACGACCTGGGCAGCGGAAGTCGCCGCCAGGCGTGACCTGGAGGCCACGGCCAACAGCCGGAAGGCCACCCACGGAACGGCGGCAACATAATTTTACTTATTTTTTGGCCTTTACTAAATAAACGTTTTACAACCACCACCACCACCCCACATGGATCCGTACTGTCCCCCTTCCTCTTTAACTTGTCCCTCTTATAAGCCCCGGACGAACTCAACCGTACACCTAATCTGTCCCAGACGTTATACCACGACGACATAACGCTGTGGTTTACATCAGGAAATGACGTGGAAACTCAATTATTGACATTCTGTAATGATCTTAATACATTTCTGGACACTGGCTTTACTACCGAGTGTATATTTCTAGATTTTTAAAATCATTTGACAGAATTGACCACTCCTATTAAAACTCGGCAGACTAAGAATTTATCCTTTGGCTTTAAACTGGATTCTAGAGTTTCTTTCTAACCACAAGCAGTATGTTACCACTAATGACAGTGACTCTACCTCTAGGATCTGTTTTAGCACCGGTACTTTTCTTAATTTACATCAATGACCAAGTTTCAAGTTCCATCTGTTTATTTGCTGACGATTGTGTCATATACCACAAGATCGAAAGCAGTAACGATACAATAACACTCAGCATGATCTGAATAACATTGTAAACTGGTGCGCTAATGGAACTAAACACTTCAAAATGTAAAACAATCAGAATCTCTCGAAATCAGTCAACTTGCTCCACTTACGTACTTAATAATACTCCACTTGACCAGGTTATTTCATACAAATATATTTTTAAAGATACACAGTGCAATAAAAATAGGACAAGCGAGTAGACGGAAACAGCACTGCCCTTAAAAAAATGATGCACCAACTAGCTCCACTCAGTTCTATTGCACTTGATAGAAATATCTTGGCGTGCAATCTCATGCACATGGAATCAACGCATTGAATACATATTGCATCGAAAGCTAACCACGTCTCAACGTAACTTTTCCCTAGCTCCAGCACCTCTACATCACAAATGTCAGGCCTACCCTCGAATATGCATGCTGAATATGGGACCCAGGATATGCCACTCTAATAAAGATCCTTGAAAGCGTACAAAATTGTTCTGTCCGTTTTATTCTAAACAATTATAATCGCACTGCTAGCGTTGCTAATATGAAGAATGCACTTAACCGTAGAAAACTATCACTTCTTCTATCAAAACCATCAAAATCTACTATCATAACCAGATACTTAAGTCACGGTTCATTACACCAGCGTCTTATATCTTCCCACGTGTGGATTTTCGTTTCAAAGTTCATGTACGCACCTTCGCAGCGCACAGTCATCTACTCATATTCATTCCTGCCTGTCACGAGTGGAACAACCTGCCTGCGTCTTTAGTTGCTGTCACCGACACCGATCATTTTCGTAAAGAACTAACAAATATTTTAGAAAGTTAGTTGATTCCTATATGAAAATTGTTTTTTTTTGTTAGTTTTTGTTCTTCACATCCTTTTCTTTCGCGTACTGTAAGTTATTTGTTTTTGTTTACCTATTTTGTTCAGTTGCCATTGTACTCATTTGCCTCTATTTTGCAGATGCAAATATATTCTTCACCTTGTTTGTATTTCATATATATAATGATGTGCAGAAGCTCCTCCCCTCTAGAACGCTTCTTGTAAGCCCTGAGAGTACAAATAAAAAAAAATCGAAGGAACCCTACAAATAGCAGTGGGCATCGTTACCGAATGCGTGGAGAGGGTGGGTCTATCCTGCTCCCCAACAAAATCAGAACTGCTCATGCGTGGTAAACCAGGCACAGGGGGCCATACCCAAATCCGGGTGCACGTTAAGCGACAACTTATACCGGAGGTGTCCGTCATACGGGTTCTTGGAATTTACACCCAGAACAACGGCCGAAACACGGAGTCCCTCAATCGCCTCAAGGCTAGTGTCTCTCAGACAGTGCGTCTCATACGTCGAATCGCTAACCGGTATTCGGGTATGAAGGAAACTGATCTCGTCCGCCTGGTCCAGGCGTTTGTCATTAGTAGAATTACCTACACACTACCCTACCTCAAACTTAACGTAGCAGAAACACAACGTGTTGATTATCTGATCAGCCGGGCGTTCAAGTGCGCACTTGGTCTCCCCATAAACACTTCCATGGAGCGCTTCAGTGCCCTCGGAGTCCACAACACTCTTAGCGAGCTGGTAGAGGCCCACCTCACCTCTCAACACGAACGGCTAGCTCACACACAGACCGGACGCTTGATCATTGACGCTTTCTCAATCAGTTACCCCGCAACAAGGCCGGACAAAGTGTCACTTCCAATGAGCCTGTGAACGGACTTGAAAATTCTACCTCTCCCGAAGCACTCTGATTTTCATTCACAGAGGCGAGTAGAAAGAGCCCTACACAAGCAATACCAGTTCAAACAAGATGTCGATGCAGCCGAACATGCGGACCGTAATGCATTCACGACTGTACATTATCAGGGTGAACAACTCACAGCCGGTTCAGTCATTACCAACGACTCGGAAGATGCTGCGATCGCCCTCGCGATAAGCTCATCCCTTCATATAATTAGCGACCGCAATAAGAAATTACAGCAAAGCAGGATACCTCCCACTCAAATTGCTGCTTGTCTCTGAAACAACTCACCGTTCAATACAGCTAATCGGGACACCAGCACATTTCTCCCTTCCTGGTGTTACGCTTCGCCACCGACAAGTGGGACAGCTGACGCGGCCACCGCATAGCAACAGGCAGAACCGCGAGCGGATCGGCCGGCGCCTTTCATCGGCCGCCCAACGCTTCCTCCCGCGGGCAAGTCTCGACGTGATCCTGCCACGCGCCAAATGTGCGTGCGTGCGTGTGTGTGCAAACGCTGGCCAAGCCTGGCGCTCGAGCGAGCGTGCGTTGCCCTCGCCCGTCTGCAGGAGGTGGAGGAGATGTGGTCGCGCCACCTGCGATTGAGTCATCGTCTTGTCTGAACTTGAAGATCTCTCTCCCTTTCCCTGGCAAGCCTATAAAAAGCAGCAGCCGGCTCCGCTGAGACAGAGACTACTTTGACGCGCCGTTGATACGACGCTAGACACCAGCTGTGTGAGAGTGTCTGTATTCTCTCCGGGTCAGCTTCTCTGCCCGTTCCTTCATGAAGACGCTCGCTCTTTGCTGGGACCGTTGATGCCGTCCGCCGAGCTAGGGAGCCGCCAGGCCAACGCTACCGAGGGGCCGCGCGCCGCATGTAACAACTGGCGTCAGCGGTGGGCTGAGCACGCGAGCCGCACGTAATAACTGCTGCCAGCGGTACGATACCCGGCGCGAGCTCCAAACCGTAATACTGGTAATAATGCTGCCCACAATTTCGCCCGAGGACTCGTCAGCCAGGCTACAGGACAACCCCTCATGAGGTCGGTGAGGGACCGTTTCCTATCAAGAAATTACACTACACTTACGTCAAACAAGTACCCTAGCATGCGGGACATCTCTTACTAAGGCACAGGAGGTCACCTGATTCCAAATCCAGTCACCATGCATACCTTGCATTACACGCCCCTTACTGTAACTTATGCCACCAGAGGGCCAACTTACACCACATACTATGCCCACAGACCTCCCTCCGCGTGGGAGGCCGCTATGCTCAGCTCGGACCCGGCTGCGGGCCATCGAGCGTGCAACCCATGGGCGTAGGTGACTTTTTTTATTTTATCTATCTTTTACACAGCCACTCACCAGCCACCGATGAGGACCTGTGATGTTTGTGTGGTTTTCAATAAAAAAATATTTGCTGAGTTCCTGCAGAATATACTGCAGGATTACTTGACTATGTCAAGAAACTGGCCGGCGGCAGCTTTGTACCGGTGATTTTGTCTGTGTACATGCCTCTTTTTCATGTACTCAGACTTTTATTGCGAAAGCAATGCTACTTTCACTTTCAAGCCTTTGCGGTGCGACGGCGGCGCACACGAAATGACCTTTCGCAATACCTCTGTGTGACGTCACTCCTCAAAGCTGGGCGACCAACTCGCGCCGTCCGTGAGAGACGGCGGTGCGCATGAACGGCGGCCTAACTCCCGCTCTCTCCGCCAAGAGCGCCACAGGTGTTATGACGTCACGCCTCAAAGCTGGCAATGCCTTGATTCCCCTGGCGCCAAGGAAAACATAAACAGTAGAGAAGCCTGGGAACTGCTACTACGGAGCGAGTCCCCCGCCAACCAGCAGCAAGCTATCCGCCTGGCGGCTGAAGCCGCGAAGAAACACTGTCGCTTCGCCTGTCTTTAGTCGCGGAGGCCCCGGCCTCCGTCCCATAGGCCTGCGTGCTGGGGGCGGGGAGTAGGGGCTCCTACATCGGTAGAAGTTCATAACAACAACAACTGGGCGACCAACTCGCGCCGACAGTGAGAGACGGCGGTGCGCATGAACGGCGGCCTAACTCCCGCTCTCTCCGCCAAGAGCGCCACAGGTGTTATGACGTCACGCCTCAAAGCTGGCAATGCCTTGATTCCCCTGGCGCCAAGGAAAACATAAACAGTAGAGAAGCCTGGGAACTGCTACTACGGAGCGAGTCCCCCGCCAACCAGCAGCAAGCTATCCGCCTGGCGGCTGAAGCCGCGAAGAAACACTGTCGCTTCGCCTGTCTTTAGTCGCGGAGGCCCCGGCCTCCGTCCCATAGGCCTGCGTGCTGGGGGCGGGGAGTAGGGGCTCCTACATCGGTAGAAGTTCATAACAACAACAACTGGGCGACCAACTCGCGCCGACAGTGAGAGACGGCGGTGCGCATGAACGGCGGCCTAACTCCCGCCGCTCTGTCCGCCAGGAGTGCCACAGTTGCATAAAGCTGTATACAGTTGTATAAAGCGGCGACTGACTCGCGCCGTCCGTGAGAGTCGGGGGTGCGCATAACTACGATGCCGCCTACTGCTAAGGATGCTTTCGCAACCTACCGGGCTTAACCAAGCTAAACCTCTGCCAATTTTTTTGTTCCGGAAATAAATCGTGTATTGCTAGAGCTCAAGAGCTCCTGGCCATCTAGCGCGGCCGAAGCTCCTGCCTGTCCGACTTCCTCTAATAATAAATGTTTATCCTCCTCCTCCACCTCCTCCTTGCATTTCGTGGCAATAGAAGTTGTTTCCACCAGCTTTCATAATTGGTTCACAGGAATGGAAAGGTGCTGTATCTGTCACACTTGTCTGTGTGGACACCTGAATCGCGCCGTAAGGGAAGGATTGAAGGTGGGAGTGAAAGTGGAGCCGGTTACGAGCTCTGAAGCGCGCCTTTCATAATTGGTGCACAGTAATGGAAAGGCCTTGCATCTGACACACTTGTTTCTGTGGACACCTGAATCGCGCCGTAAGGGAAGGATGGAAGGTGGGACTGAAAGTGGAGCTGGTGACGAGGGACAACACCGATGGCGACGCGAAACCGAAGAACGGGCGGCAAAAAGCCGCGCTCTTTGCTGAAAATGTAAACCACGTTTAAGACTCTTAACATTACGAAGTGCCTACAAAGCCGCCAGCAGTATGTTGAAAGAGACAGGCGTAGATCTAGCTTACAACCTGTGATATCTGGTGTACCTTGTTATTTCTTAGTATTATTAATGATCTGCACACGTGCCACCTACATGGAGGAAGGATTTTACGCACCGAGTTGCTTGCCATATGGGGAGCCATAAACACCATTGCGACAGCTGCAACCAGAAAAGAATAATTTCAATGTGTATCGAATTTTAACCGACTCATATGCAGCGATTGCAGAGCTGACGGCAACAACTACAGACGACGCAGTGGCCAAGGACATCAGAAAGAGGCTGAAGTGAATGCGGGAAGTTGGAAACGAAATTCGAATTATATGGACACCGGGACATACTGGCACGGACTTGGGAAACGCAGCCGCGGGTGGGCTTGCAGACAGGTACAATGCCCCACAGCCCATGCCTAATCCGACAGACTTAAATCCTTACCAAACAATGCTCACTAAAGGCAGATCGATGATACACTATGTATGCACCAAAATAACACACGACAGCAAGCTTAGGTTATGTGAAGCAACACCAACGCCGGTGTTTGAAAACATGAAAGGGCTCACTCGACCACAAGATATATTTCTCAACAAAGCAATAACATTACAGGAACTGTTCACTTAACAACCAACTGAATTGTTCTGAAAAGTTCCCCTTTTTAATGAAACCAAAATTCTGTATAAACACAAGAGAAATCAATGAAGCGTTTCACATTCATAAAAATCATGACTCGTGTGCAAGCACCCCTTCTGTATCTGTTCATGACTGTGAACTAATATATCTTGATTCAAAAGACTGAGTTATCTGTTTGACGGTTTGAGTCGCGCATGCGTTGTTGGTTGTGAAAAGAGTATATTTTGCGTGTTTCTTTCTAATAAACTGCAGTTGATAGTCAACGCAGGTGTTGTCTTCTTCCTTGTCCTTCGTCTCCGCTCTGTTATTCCTTGAAGTAATAACAAACGCAGCTTATACACCACATGTGCTTGAGAAGTGGTTTCTAGGAGACCGGGCGAATTGGCAATGATTCATTTTAAACCAGCCAAAAGACGAGACAGAGAAAAGAAGAGAGAAGACAGCCTTGTCTTGTTCGCTTCTTTTCTCTGTCTCGTCTTTTGGCTGGTTTAAAACGAAATACTTAAAACACCTTATATGGCAATGTCCATTGTTTTCACGAGGAAGAAACAAAATTCCGCATATTCCACACGACGACATGCCCACCCTAGCAGATCAGATTCTATCAAGCACCGGAATACAACATAGCTACGTACGGCAGTGAGGGCGGCCTGCTTCGAGTAGTGTGAGAGACTTACAGAGCGAAGATCATGGCAAACAAGGAGCAACCGCTTGAAGAATCGTGAAGACGAAGCTACACTCACACACCTCATAACTCCCTAATTACCCAAACAACGGCCGAGAGCCATTACTTCCATCAAATAAAGGCTTCGATAATTCATTCATTATCTCCCAAATCGGTTTTCTGTTCCTATAAGATTATTCGCCGATGACTGCGTTGTCTATAATACCGCAGAATCTTCGAGAGATCAAATCAAATTACAATCCAGCCTTGCGAGCACAATGAAATGGTGTCAAGTGCTGGCAAATGGTAATCAATCCTATAAAATCAGTATGCATGTCTATTACAAGAAAGAAGAAGATCCTGCAATTTCCACATGCGGCAGCGAACTCCGAACGGCAGAGGAGCACAAATATCTAGCATTAATATTCAGAACACGAATAGACATACAGAGGAAACAAAGCAATTAGGGCGCTTTGGAGTTTAAGGCGTAATACCCTGAAATTAAAAACTTGGCCTATACAACACTAGTTGGACCTATCATTGAGTAGGCGAAAATAGTCTGGGAAAAGGATTCAAAGATCAGCTGCTCGATTCATCTACAACTCCGCTTCAGAATTATGTCAGCTTCCTAGATTAGGTGACAGGCTGAAACTTCTCTTTCTTATTCTTCACAACGAAATAAAGGATGAAATATTCTCAAGTTAATACCAACTAAACGTCTAGACACAACACGTATATTCTTCCTCCAGCAACTCGTAATTGTACATCCAAGTATAGTTTCTTCCCCAGAACGATAAAAGACTGGAACATGCTTCCCGATTTCGTAGTTCAGTCTACTTCTTTTATAGCTTTTCTGAATAAATTAGACAGCGTTATTTATTGTAAGACTGCAGTGTGTTAAATATTTGCGTTTTTTATGTTATTTTTGGTCAGGAGTATTATTTGTAATAGATACTCTAAGAAATATTTACCTTTTTGTAACGCAGTGTATGTTATTGGTTAGTTGGCTCACGGGAAGGGAAAGTCGCAGTACCTGTCACACTTGCTCTGTGAACACCTGAACCGCGCCGTAAGGGAAGGGATGAGGGTGGGAATGAAATTGGAAGGAGAGAAAGGGGAGCCGTAGTGGAGGGCTACGGAGTAATTTCGACCACCTGGGGATCTTTAACGTGTGCTGACATCGCACAGCACACGGACGCCACTTCGTTTCGCCTCCATCGAAACGCAGCCGCCGGGGTCGGGTTCGAACCCGGGAACTCCGGCACAGTAGTCGTGTATGTTATGCATTGCACAAATTTCCCTGTCCTTGTAAATAGTTGTTACTTATACATGTATTGCGCGTTTGACCAATTTAGATGTGTTGCCATTGCTTGTTCTCATTTTCTTTGTGTTTCCACGCCTGTAATGGCCCTGCCACAGGGCTGGCAGTATCAATAAAGAAAGAAAGAAAGAAAAAAATTCAAATATTTCCCGAGCACACTTGAGTAACTTCTCCAGTCTAAGTTTCGGAATATTTTTGGCGGCAAAAAGGACCAAACCATTCAACTAGTCCTTTCTGACAATGTTGCAATCTCGCCTGACCCGTGATTCGCTGTTTCAAACGCAATATTTACTTTCGTTTCTCATTCCATGTTTGTTAACCCCTTTTTACCACAGTGAATCTTGTAGGTATATGGAAGCTGCTTCGAAACATATATCTTCATCAGGCGAAAATTGAACCAATTCGAAATTGTTGAAAATCTGTGAACCTCCATTATTCTTTAAACGATGTTTTCTCAATCTAGATTCCTCAATACTTCCAAGCGGTTGGAGGGTTGGGAAGGTTATTGGGATTCTAAAGTCAAATAATATCGCGAATTATCGCCCCATTTCTCTCATGTAAAATATTACAGCATATCATACAATCTTACCTAATTGAGCTCCTTGTGAACTCGTTTTTTTTTTTCGGCTGCACAACATGGTTTCAGGAAAACGTGTTCTTACGAAACGCAGCTAATATGCTGCACTAATCAATTATTTATGCTGGCCAGAGCATAGATGTGGACTGTGTATACTTGGACTTCTAGAAAGCATTCGGCACTCTCACATCATCTCCTTATTCTGAAACTTAGCAAGATTTCTTCCATCCTATCGAACACATTTCGCCCCAAACAACTTTTCATCCGCCTTTACCATCGGATGTATACCACAAGGATGGGTATTGGTGCCTCTATTCTTTCTGACCTTCTTCAATTAGGCTTTTTTATAATAACAAACCATGATGACTCTCCAAAGTTTTAAGCTGATCTTATGCGCATTCACAAGTACCCTGAAAAATGGTTTACGCGACTGAACACTAATAGACGCAAAACAATGCCGGTCGTACTAGCGTCGGTATTTCTTGATGACATTCCCCTTGAATCTTAACTTGTTTATATTTCGAGTAGTGTATCTTGGCAGCGAATAATGTGTGACTGATCAAGTAAATGTATAATGAGTGATGTAGCTTAAAACGAACTAGTCAGTCAGCGTTGACGTGAAAGGTTGGCCTAGTTGGTAGGTATTCATCGTAAGTCACCGTTAATGGAATGATTTTTTGTGAAAATACGTGACCGCACGCCACATTGATTTCTGGACAGGTACATGCTTATACATGTGCTCATGCTTATGATCATTTCTGATCTTAAAGCCAACCATCTTGCGTCAACTGTACGAACATTACATGCTAAAATACAGGAAACCGCTTGCAAGTCGCGAATAGTTCAAAGCAACGTAATACGATCGTATCGTGCAATTCTGCGGTATTCGGACTCGGCTCCGAACGCTGTGCCGCGGACAAAAAGTTAGGGTGCGACACTCACCGCAAGGTCAGGCCGCCGCTGATGGGCCGCACATGAGGCTCTGCCGGCGGGGTTGAAGCTGGGAGGAAGAGGTGGGCTCCGTGCCAGCGCCGCGGCCGGCGCCCTCCAGCGGCGGCTAAAACCCCTCAATTATAGTGTTCTAGAATTGAGAAGTGTGCCGTCTGCCGCCGGCGAGCTGGTCGTTTCAGCGATAACAGGAGAGAGGGCGCTGTGTGCAGGAGGAGCGCTGACATCGAGGCACCCTAGAGGAGCGCAGTGAGCGCGGAGCAGACAGCTGGGTGAACCGTCACCGCTAGTTCAATCGAACTCCGAAGGCGCGTAGCAGTAAATTGTGTCGCTTTAGTTCCCACAGGCTTGTCTAAATGTATTAAAACGGTTATGTTCATGAACAAAACAACTAGTTCCCTACAAAATAAGCGGCCGTCGTCAGGGAACGGCAATACAAATACAGGCAATGTAAGATACAGATTGCCGACGAACTGACAAGCAACGGCAAGATATATTTCCTGAACGTATTGGGTGCTTTATTTCTCGAACACTAGCGGGAGGTTCAATGACGAATGTCTAACGTATTTCTATGATCATGTAAATTTTTAATATTGGATGCACCGGTTTATGCGGGCTAGACTGAAGTCTTCCATCGACGCTCGCACGTACTGGAAACGCAGTGAATGGTGTTTTAGGCTAGGCTAGCGTACTTTTTGCGCCACATGTAGATAGAGGTATGCGAAGATTGCTCGAAGACAGAAATTATGCCAGCGTTTACTGATAACTTTATTTAAATGTGGGTGAATACATATGAACTGGCAGTCCTACTCAAAACGAAATGAAGGAATGAGTGCACATAGCAATGAACGAAACCACATAATGGACGACGTGAAAAAAAAATCGCGACTTAGTGCAAGAATATGGTACAAACGTATAAAACTGTACAGAACTATATGACAATATTAATGAACTGTACTAGACCGTGAATAAATTAGGCTTCTAAATTTGAAAACACACAAGAGAAAGGCAGAATGATTAAAGTCCTCAAACACGATTACTTGCACCTCCTCAGCTTTAGGTGCTTTACCTGCTCTGCTTTAGAGGTCTGCTCTTGGTTTAGCGACTTCGCATAAAAACGCAATCGCATGAGGACGTAGAACTTCACTATGTTAAGTGTCATTTCTTCGTCATGAGTAGGGCAACCAAACTTGGAAACCTCTGCGCTTTGCAAAAACAGAGCAAATTCACGCATGCTATTTGCGTTAATCTTTCTTGAACTAAAAAAACAACCGTGAAAGACTCTTCCAGCGTGTGCAAGCTCCGAGGACGGATAAAGAAGACCTCCGTGGTCGAAGTTTGAGATAAATTGATTTTCTTTTTTTTGTGCCGCGCACGATTTGCTTGAAATGAGATAAGCGGAGCAAGTACTGCATTTGACTTCTTCATGAACTTTCTAGCGACATATCCTGCAATATAGGCTATGAGACCGCTAGAACTGTGCCTATGTGACGTAACTGTGGTCATCTGAAGGAAGGGAATTCAAAGTAGCTTCGACGTCCTCGAGCCTTCTCTCGTCAACCAAACGGTCAAGCTCAACAATAGGATTTGAAAGAAGCTGCCCAGACGGCCATAGACGTCCGACGGTCGACCGACGGACGTCCGTTTTCGGACCTTCGGACATCCGACGGAAGTCCGGTTATGTTCGATATACGTACAGCGGACGTCCGTCGGACTATCGTTCGTGGATCCGGATCGCGTCCCACGGACGTCCGACGGGCAGCCGGAGGCGGACATTCGGACGTTTCCCGGAACATGCTTGCAGGGCCCGCTATTGGTGTAAAAACTTGCCAATAACATTCGTGTAAAGCTCAGCAAGCATGTGCCATGGAAATTTCAGTCACATACTAGTGCTCAATGCCTTTGTCGTGAGAGTAAAGCAGACAACAGAATATGCAACAGGTTCAAGTTTCCTGTTGTCTGCTTTACTTTCACACACAAAGCACTGAACAGTAGTGTGCAATTAAAACTTCCATCAAAGAGGCACATATGCTAGCTGAGCTTTACACAAATGCACCATTCCTGAAAACATGCTAAGTGCATAGGCATACCAGCATGCGAGGTTGTAAAAAAAGCATTTTTTTGGCTTTATTGCAAAAACTGCATGCATAAATAGTCTACACTAAAAAAATATCGATGTTAAGGAATGGCATGGTAAAATGCAGGCCAACGGGAGTATTAAGAATCTACTTGAAAAATTTTTTTTTAATTATCCTTGGCCGTGACAGCTCTTCCCTTGGGGAGGTGGTGGAGGAAAAGGTATTTATTGAAACCTAATATTTCGGAATTAGCGAGGAGATGATCGAGTTCTCTGTGGGCGGCCTCCGCAGGCCGGGATTCCAGGAGCAGTTACTATCCTGTGCATTTGCTCGATCAGCTGTTGCTGGTCTTTCAGGCCTAAGATGGAAAGAGCAGGCTGGGCTCCTCCTGCAATAGAAGGGAAAATTAAATTCAAGTTATCTGTGCTGAACTTTGATTACACATCTCCAAGGGCAACTGCCAGTTTCTCTCAATTGCTTTTTCTAGATGGCACTGTACGCATGCATCTCCATTCAGAACTGTCACATACTATATAGAAAGGTCATATAACTGCAGCAAAACCCATGCAGAATAACAAAATATACAAACGTAGTTTGACCAGAACCTGGCATTCAGTATTTTAATGTTTTTATGTCGTCTCTTTGAACATGCCACTCTGACCAAACACGGCATGTTATGCTTGCTGCTATGCACCCTCAGCAATGCCCAAGACATGGAGTGCACATGCAGAGAAACTAAGCATAAAGGATGCTGTATATGAACATAAAGCACAGCCAGAGCATTGCAGTATTACACAGGTACGCATTGGCGGCAGAAACCTGCACTTTGAGCGGTTTAACAGGCAGATTTCTAAAGTAATTGTTCCTGCTCTGAAAAGAAGTGATCAATAATAACATCATTTAAAATTGTTACCTTTTTGTTCTGTAAACTACACATTTCGCTGGTTTCCAAGTACCCTCTACCGAAGACATTGCCTGGGCGTGTCGGGGGTATATCGACATCAACATCTAGGCTACAAGCGTCTAGAAAGCGTCTCCTTAGAGCAGCTGCGACGAAGTAACTTATCTGATCACATGCAAGCTGCTGCAGCAGAATAAAGATGGACATTTGACATGTGGCTAAAGCCCAATGTGGAAGCATAGCCCGCCGCTGTGATTGCGCAGTGTTCATGCTTCTACAAGAGTTAAAAGTAAAGTTATTTGTTTACCCACAGCGCTATATGTGACATTACAATAGCAAGGCTTATAGTCACACAAAACATAAAAAGCTGACAACCACAAGCTCCTGATGTATTACCGGCAGCATGCAGCATGGATGTTAGTTACTGAAATATGGTTGCATAATTCTGGCAACCAGCTGTGCATGTATGTCATAGATTTCTCAACTACGCACAACAAATTACAAAAAAAAAAATAATGGTATTTATAAATGCAGCCAGCTGTTCGCAAGAAACATTGTAGCTTTTTTATGGGGAAGGTAGAGGGCGCCAAAGAAACTGCCCCTGTAAAGGCGCCTAATTTGCCCCTATGTAATATCTGGGACAAGTGTGTGGACTACACAAACTGCAGTCAAAGCACATAACTTTCACATCGACCAGGAAACTCGGACCATACTTGTCGATGTGAAAGTTGAACGTTAGTTCTTTCATGTGTGCAAGAGAAATAAGGTCACAATTCGCTTACATCTGCGATTCTAGTCCAAAATCTAGACATACTGTCCAGAGACTTTCGCCCCCGCAGTATAAGCCACCACTTGGGTAAGAGATTAGTAAAAGAAGTGTATAAAAGACATTAGTGCTGTTGGACAGCCATAGCTATAAAAATGGTATTGACATTGAAGTACTGCCTTAAGGTGGGGCCTAGGGCATTACAAAAGCAAGAGTTAGTGTCCGCTGGTCCTCATTTGAACGAACAAAAAGAGGGGGGGGGGGGAGAAATCTACCTCAACTACATGTTTTGAGTGACACCAAGCCGCAGTTAGGATTAAAGATATCACACAGTTTTGTGGAAGATTTGGGAGCGCTTTGCTGCTTTTTTACAGGATTGGACAAAAGAGCTCACCATCTTCAGAAAGGCACGTTATATAGAAATGAAAATAGTGAATTTACTGCATCTGGCCACAACAACTTGCACACGGAGAGGAAGATGAACTGAAAATTTTATACATGAATGTACGTATTTACAACAGGTGAAACAATGACCATGATCTATGCCGAAGAGGAAAGAGATCAAAATCTAGCTCAGAACGAGTTCTCCTGGCCGCGGGGCCGTTTCATTAACTTCGGGACTCCGCCCACATTTCTCATCCCCAATGACAACGAACTCACACATGACTGGCTAACAAACATTTTGGCATGTCTTTCCACTTTCATAAATTCTTCACCCTCTCCCTAATACAAGCAATGCAAAAGGGACAACAAATTCGTTTCACAACAAACAGAATTTAGAGAATGGACCTCGAAATGATTGGCTCACTAGGTCACATGCCAAAATCTGTCCCCTAGGAAAAAAAAAAACAAAATAGAACCCATCAAAACGGTGTCCCACGTGCGCAACCATTGCCCAAAGCTTGCATCCTTGGCGGCTCCTTTTACAGGGCAATTACTGCAATTATTGGCGTCCGAGTCAGCACCATTGCGGACCACATCAGAAGAGCCAACCCACATCCTCCCGCTCCGCATCACACCGTCACTGTTACACACTTGCCCTTTTTCAACGCCGCCATCTCCCACCATTGTTGACATCCAGGGTTGGAATCCTCAACCAGACCCCACTCAGCGCGCCTGCACTGAATAATTGTCACTTTTATGGGCTCCCCAACAAGGAAGAGGGCCTTACACCCTTCAACCTGACAGTATTTTTTCTTTGAACGATAAGCAGTTCTTCCAAAAGAGGTGCTCGTTTCAAAGCTGTGCTGCCTCCGGGTGATGAGTCCAGTCAGCGTACTAAGGACCCCTTAGTACGCTTAGTACTAAGGACCCCTTAGTTGTATACTGTTCGTAAAGCTCCTTAAATAAAAATGAGCCCCCTACATGACACAGCAACGAGAACAAACTGCCTGTCCCCGCGTCTTCGAGTGCGACAGCAAAGTCCTCGGAAGAGGGGACTTCTTTCCCTCTCTGCCTACGTTTCCGTTAAGCACTGTAGCTGCTGTAGCTGCCTCTCTGTGCACGTCTCTCCGCCTCCTGTCCGAGGGCAAGTGGGAGACGGCCGCAGCTGGGCATTGAACAGGTGACCCAAAAAGAGCAGACTAATAATGGTGCCTAGCATACCCACCGATCCCTTACAGAAATCATTAAAGAAATGAAAGCAACACATCAGATAACGCTACAATGTTTCTAAGTGCAAAGTCGACAACTCCAAGTCATATAAATATATGTACATCTCCGCACATTAACTAGACAGAAACAGTGCAGAGTAAACTAATAATTCAGTGTCTAGCAACACTATTAAAAGGGGATAAAGGCCACGGGGGGCTGCGATTATTAGTACCGTTTTGCCTTTAAACTACAATAACATACTTGTTGCAAGCTTAAAATCAAAGATTCACACCTGTCCCACCCACAGCAATGGAACACACATCTGACTCAAGTCTGCAGAGAAAGAGGAAGCTAGACTATTACAGACGCACCCTTGGTTATTTTTCTGGCATTTCTGAGGGTGAAGAATCTGACTTGTCAGTAGCATGTATATGAATAAGAATCCTATGACAGTAAATGCATCAGATTTTCTGGAGTGGCTTTTCTTTGCTGACCACATATGAGGTGAGCTATAATTTATCCAACTTGGCCTAGGTTTATTCTATGAATAACAAAGCTAAAGCAGGTACACAGTCGTCCACTCAGGCTGAACATGCGAGTGCGTGGCATGCACTTTTTGAAATGCCACTGCATCCATCGCAGCTGCACGCCGTAGCGAAGAGGCAGACATTGTGAAGTACCAGCCTCTAGTCCCTCTACCACCACTGGGGTCCCAAACTAGGGACCCCTTGTTTTTGTCAGGACAGGCCCCCTCAGGGTCAGCTAGTGAGTAACCTCCTGTATTTGTATCTGATGGAAATGTTTTCCACCACCACCCACAATATGCAGCTGCGCATCATAGCAGATGTGAAGCAACAGCTCCTGGTCCTTCTACACATAAGCCACTTTGCCTTGATGCATGCCTGCGCACCATAGTAAAGAGGCAGACGACATGACGCAGCAGCTCATGGTACCTTTACACATGAGCCCCCCCATTGTACTTCGATATGCACCATAGCAAATATACAGACTACGCCACACAGCAGCTCCTGGTCCCTCTATGCATAAGCCATTTTGCCTCAATACGCACCTGCGTACCTGAGCGAAGAGGCAGACGTGAAGCTGCAGCTCCTGGGCCCTCCATGCACAAGCCACTTAGCATCAATGCACGGCTGTGCACTGTAGTAAAGAGGCGAAGGACGTTAAGCAGCAGCTCCTGGTCCCTCTACACATCAGCCATTTTGCCTCGATGCGCATCTGCACACCGTAACAAACAGCCAGATGTGACAAAGAAGCTCCTGGTTTCTCTACACATAAACCACTTTGCCTCAATGCACGTCTGCACACCGAAACAAAGAGGCAGATGACGTGAAGCTGGAGCGGCTGGTCCCTCTACGCACAAGCCACTTAGCCTTGATGCATGGCTGTGACGGATGCATTGCTATTTTGCAAACTGCATGCCACACATTCTCATTCAAGCTAAGAGTGGACGACTGTGTAAACGTAAAATACTGGTTATTTACTTCAATGGACAATGACAAAAAGTAACATGGTGGACAATGTAAAAAGAATTTGCTGCATAAAGTTTGTTGAAACCAGTTCTACATCCTACATGTAAACAAGCTAAAACCTTAATGTCGAAGGGATGTCCTGTGTGTTTAAAATCACGCTCAAACAACTTCAACACTGACAATCATGATTCAATATTAATAATATAGATAATGATACAATACTCACTTTTAGCCATACCAAAGAAATGAGAATGCAAAGGGATGTTGCTGTTTTTCCCCCGTGGATGACAGTTTTCCATGTTCAAAGTGCTGCTTCCTGTTGGCCTACGAAATCGGCTACAGCAAATGGCATCTGAAAAATTTTTGGAAGCCTCATGCTAGTCTTTAACGAGAAAAGCATTGCCATACAGAAGCAGAACACAAATACTTTTACAACACACTAAAAGCACCAACTGCGGTGCTGTTTTTAGGATGACTAGGTAGAGGTTTTGCTGTAGCAAGCCAAATGTTAGCCTTCAATAAGGAAAGCATTCCCATACAGAAACAGAACACAAAAACTTTTACAACACATTAAAAGCATCAATTGCACAAATGCTTGTAAGATGACCAGGTACAGGTTTCTGCTATAGCCCACATCATGTGACCAGCAGTTATCAGAAGCCTTGTATGTGAGCATGATGCCCTAGATTCAATTTATGGCTATCACTGTATTAACAAGCATGGGTTTAAAGCTACTTTAATATGATAATCTAAGAACATGGTAAGAGCTTTCAGTGCGAGACATAAGCTCAGTATCATGCACTATAAGGTGCTGCATGGCTCTAGTGTAGCTTTGGCATTATCTCGCTGTCAATAATGCAATTAAGTTCTGAGGAGCCTTTGAATATCTGTAAGGATAAAGCAACAACAATTTTGTTTTCATCTCACTTTTGCTCAACTCGTGTTTCTTTTTTTTTTTTTTTTGAGCCTGCGGCTTGCATGGCCTCCCAGTATGCCTGTTTTGCATAAAAGAAGGCGTTGCAGGCACCAGAGCTCACAGCCCAACTGTATCGCGGCGGCGGTATGTCAAATTCGTGCCAGAACAGCGCAGAACAGCGGGTCAAGAAAAAGACAAGTGCTGACTTTTTTTTTTCTCTCATCTCCTTGTCCGCTTGTTCTGCGCGGTTCGGTCCCACATGCATAACCAACATGCGCAAGGGGCTGTCCTGGTTTGTCAAAGCTTAAGGAGAGTACTAAACCTTTAGTTATTTAGTAGCTACAGCCGTTCCTTCTAGAAACTGTAGTTGCCGTAAATCTCGAGAAAGATCAGCGGCTGTCCATTTAAAAAAAAAAAAAAAAAAGCTCGCGACGTTTTCACAAGTGTAGGCATGTCGCACGATAGGCTCGAGTGCAAAAGTTTTCTCGTATAGTTTTTACAACGCAGCACGTTGCGCATGGTTAACAAATTAACTCCTTTAAGCTCGGGCAGGCACTCCTTTATCAGAGACAGAGAAGTTGCGCGGCTTACTGGCGCAGCGTCCAGTAATGCCGAGAAAGATGGCGCTCAGACTTGAGGCTGCACTTTAGTTAGTCGGCGCGGAGTCCATAGAGAGTATATGTTTCTCTATGCGGAGTCAGTCGCGCTTAAAACACTCGACCGTTCGGCTGCTGTACAGAGCTGTTTCCTTACCCAAAAGCTCAGCACCATCGGTGCATCGAAAAGTTCCACTAAAGAAACAAAAGTTCGGTGAAATACTTACTTTGGAATCGGCGGGTGAACAAAGTGTGCCAGCCGCACCAAGCCACAGCAAAAACAATGCTAGCAGTGCATTACAGCCGTAGGTATTTGTAACTGCGCAGTAAATGCAGAACACGGAAACGCGAAGCCATCATCCATGACTAAACTTCAACTTATCAGATGGATTGGATTGGCTCATATCAGATTTTTTTGAGGATAGGTTCGGTTTCGTTCTTTTTGAGCTTGCTGCTTGCTGCGTCTATTCAGCCACTGATTAAAATTTCACCGAAGCATCATGATAGAAAAATGTTTAATGGTCATTTAACTTTTAATCAAAAATTTTGATGGCAGAATTCAACGATGAAACATGCGGAAAATAAAAAAAACTGTTTAATGGAAACGCTTTCTATCGCATCGATTCGCCCTGACATCATATAATGCAGACTTGACGGCATTACTGATTTATACGCAATTCAGACGAGCACGACGACTACAAACTATATCATAGCTGTGTAAAACCAAATCCAGTGGCGGACGTACGGCGGCTGTCCGCTGGGTGAACGGATTCGACCATCCGCTTTCGTACGTACGCCGGAATACCGGCGGACGTCCGAAATCGGCCGCCGAGTTGCGGCCGAGTTCGGTTGTCCGTCGGACGTCAGTGGCCGTCTGGGTGGGTAGGTTTCTCGCTTGTACGGCTAATTCCAAGTAAGGCATTTACAATTTCAGCATTACAATTTCCTGTCTTTGGGGGCTTCGCTAAGTTGTAAAATGCCAGGGCATTAACTGTCACTAAAAATTGAGCCGGCGTGGAATGATCGTTGCAGCCATTAAATTGCCTCACGATGCTGAAGAGGTTTTCTTGTTTGTCTTGGCTTAGTCTCGATGTGATAATATATGTAAAACCGCATTTTGCAGATAAGTAGTCAACGATGTCGACTGTTGACTGCAAAGTTACCCGAAGGCCTTCCGCGGTGCTGTTGCTCAGGAAACCATGCTTTGAGTGTATTTCGAGAAGGGAAGGGTTCGAATAGGGAAGGCAGCAGAAAGAGCGCGCAATGAGCAAGAAGAAAGAACGAAAGGAAGGAAAAGAGCATTCAGTAAAAGAAGGGGGGGGGGGGGGGGGCGAAAGTCATACGAGACGGACGGAACTGTGACTGTGCTCTCTGCAAACACGTGTTTCCCTGCTTGACCAATCATCGCTCTTCGCCCAACAACGCGCCATAGTACAACAGCCAGAGAAGCAACGCGATGCAACAAAATTCACGCAGGAAACGAGCCGCAGAAGCAGACGCCCCAAGCGTTTCCTCTGCGGCGCGCGCGCTTGTGATGCGCTCCTACGGCTGACAGCGCCACCTACGCTTTTCATCGCTCCGGCGACCACGTCGCTCCCATTGCCGCGCGCCGAAGACGGCACACTTCCCAATTCTAGAACACTCTACCTCAATAAACTAAACCCATAGCCATGCTAAAACCACGGCCGCTCAATGGAGGCGCACTTCGTGCGGCCCGTCGCGTCGCGCCTCAATGGGTGGGGAAGCGCGTATTGGGAGAAGTTACAGTTTCCGCCGTCATTCTCCGCGGGGGCGCCACCATTCCAGGACAAGAAGAAGGTATCGATTATGAGATAATAGAGTTCCTAGAGGAAATATACCGGGATAACAAAGTCGAAATTACGTGGGAAGGGATAAGAAGTACGGAGGATGTCAAAGTATGCAAAGGATTAAGACAAGGCTGTCCTCTATCACCGGTGCTTATTTATTTATTTATTTATGAATACTGCAATCCCATGCGGGATTTTAGCAGGGTGGGATACATCCTTATAGACAATAATATAGGCAACAACAACAAGAATACAAAGTTCAATAAGAGGCGGAAACAACAAACAAAGTAAGTCATGGCAAAACAGATGGTTGTAATGATTACACAAAACCGGACAGATTAAGGCGTGAACAAAATAAGTTTACAGATGGCTGTGAAACAGTGTCATTGTCTAATTTATTCCATTCGGTGATAGTCCTGGGAAAGAAAGAATATTTGAAGCAGTTATTGCGAGTGGAATAAGGAGCTATTGTTAGGGCGTGTCTTTGTCTTGTGGCATATCCTGTAGAGAAAGAAATTATATGTGACACGTCAACTTTGTAATCACCCTTTATCAACTGAAATAGAAATTTTAGGCGCAGTGCTCTGTTCCTTTCGGTAAGAGAAGGAAGTTTGGCCTTTGCTAAAAGTGTTGTCATTGAGGTGCGCCCAAAGCTATTGTAAATAAAACGGACTGCCCTCTTCTGCAAATTTTCAATCATATTGGTGTGTTTTTGTGTATAGGGATACCAGATAATAGAGGCGTATTCTATGCTTGGAAGGACAATGGTTTTATAAGCCATTAACCGGACAGCGGGTGTGGATAGTTTTAATGCTCGTCTTAGAAAAAAAGAGTTTTAGATTAGCATTACTTTCTACGTATTTAATATGATTTGTCCAGCTAAGATCTTTTGAAATCCAAAGACCGAGGTATTTAAACTGCTCAACTTCAGATAGAAAAATATTCCGGGCTGAATACCTGAAATGAAGAGGGTTCTTTTTATGGGTTATTTTCATAAATACTGTTTTCTCAAAATTAACCTCCATTTGCCATTCTTCACACCATGAAACAGCTCTTTGAAATGATTCATTTAGCTTTAACTGATCATTAGCGCTGTTAATTTCAGAATAAATGACGCAATCGTCGGCGTACAGGTTAATCTTAACATCAATGTTATTTGTAATATCATTGAGAAAAATCAAGAATAAAAGAGGTCCAATAACAGAGCCTTGCGGCACGCCGGAGTCAACTGAAACCTTAGAAGAACTCTGATTCTTAAAAGAAACATATTGTTGTCTGTTCGAAAGATAGCAAGAGATCCAATTAATGAGCTGTGGGTTTGCTAATATTTTATCTAACTTAAATAGTAACTTTTTATGTGAAACTTTGTCAAAAGCTTTTGCAAAGTCCATAAAGATTGCATCGATTTGTTTACCTGAATTTATTGTAGCTGCGAAATCATGTACGGTAATAGCTAACTGTGTGGACGTGGAAAAACCTCTTCTGAAACCATGTTGAGCGCTTGATAGAATGTTGTACTTGTCAAGAAATTCAGAAATATGTTTGTGTATTATATGCTCAAGAAGCTTACATGATGTTGAAGTTAATGAAATGGGGCGGTAATTTGTAATTTGATTTTTCTTACCACTCTTATGGAGAGGCTTTATTTTTGCTGTTCTCCAGTCTCTTGGAACTTGACTGTCACACAAAGACTTAGAGAACAAAGCACATAAATACTTTGAAGTCCAGGGAGCATAACGTTTCAGAAATTCATTGGGAATGCCATCTGGCCCGGGTGATTTTTTAACCTCTAGATTTAAAAGTAGATTGAGTATGCCTTGTTCAGTGATGTTAATGTCATGTATTGGTGGATATGAATTATAGAAGTTTGATAGAATGCCATTGTCTTTAGTGAAAACAGACTTGAAATGGGAATTAAAAGCACTTGCAATTTGACAACCATCTTCACATTCAACACCATTAATTTCAAACACTTCATTCGTTCTACATGTAGGTGTAATCAGCCTCCAGAATCTCTCGGGGGACGATGAAATGAAATTGGGAAGTTTTACACCATAGTATTGATGTTTGTCAAAAGCTACTTGTGCCTTTAGCTGAAAAGAAATTTCAGAAATTTTCTTCAGTAGTGCAGGTAGATCCTTAGCAGTACCTTTCTTATGCTTTAAACGCTTAAGTTGCCTTTTCAGTTGCAAAGTCCCACGAGAAATCCAAGGGTTCCGACTTTTCTTTTTCAAAATTTGAGGAACAAAACGATCAATGCAATGGTTTATGAGGCACTTAAATCTTTCCCACAAAACATGAATATCATCGGTGCTGTTCAAAAAGGACTCAAACTCAAAAGATAGCATATCTATTATTGACACATCATCTGCACGCGAGAAATTGGGCACGGATATTTTCATAGGCTGCTTACGTAGAGAGACATCGGAAAGCGTTAATAACACAGCCTGGTGATCTGAAATACCAGGGAGAACTTCACAGGTGCTGTTTGTTCCAATTGCTCCACTTATGAAGAATATATCGAGTATTGATCTCGAGTTAGTTGTTATTCTCGTAAAATTTTCAACGACTTGAAGTAGATCAAACTCAAACGCTATGTCTATCATCATTTCGCCACATTTATCTCCCCGAACATTTTGTGAGAAGGAAAGCCAGTCTACGTATGGCAGGTTAAAATCTCCGGCCAAAATAATCCGATCACCAGGCTTCACATGTTCAATCATATAGTTTCTAAGACCATCTAGTACTTCAGGGGAAGAGTTAGGTGGCCTATAAATAGCACCTATAATATACCTAATGTTGTCATGATAGGCTTTGCAGAATATTCCCTCGACGTTTTGTATGTCGGGCATTCTTGCCATCGTTAGACAGGCTTTGAAAAGGACACCCACCCCACCCCCTTTGCTACCACGATCTTTTCTATGGATATAGTAACCGCGAGGCACAAATTCGCTATCGTAAACGCTTTTGCTTAACCATGTCTCCGTTAATATAGCAATGTCCGGGTCACAGGCTTCCAAGAGTCCTTCTAATTCTGTGCATTTATTAACAACGCTCCTACAGTTCACGTTCAGGATTTTCAGTAAGCGAGTGTCACGCATATTCCGTCAAACTGCCATTTTTCTTTACTTTGACTCGCATGCCCTTTACATCATCCCAGTAATAAAGCACACCATTTACACTGAGCTTGTCGTAAACTAGCTTTACTTTTGCTTTATCGCCCCTTTCTTTCTCTGAGCTCTTCCACAGGTTTTTGCGCTTTTCACGAATTCTAAGCGAGAAATCTTCTGAAATAGACTCATTAGAGCCCTTCAGCTTGTGTGCAGCCGCTAATACCGACATCTTTTCACGATGATCGAGGAATTTCAAAATTACAGGTCGGTCTTGATTTGCATCGTTTTTTCGCCCAAGTCGGTGACATCTTTCAATGCTTGATGCTTTTATCTCTAGCTTAGTTTCGAAAAGCACACCCACTGTGTTCAGGAGTTCTTGAGGTGTTTCGGTGCAAGGTTCTTTTATTCCATAAATAATTAGATTATTCCTGCGACTAAAATTTTCCAAGTTATCTATTTTACTTGTTAGGGAAGCTAGTGCAGATTCAATTCCGTTCATATTTTCTTCCATATCTTTTACTTGAGCAGTTACCATACTAAATGCGTTAACCTGTCGCTCCACACCATCGACACGTTCCGTTAAAGAAGAGATTTTATACACTATGTCTTTCTGGGTGGTTTGTATATCCTGGATAGCTAACTGCATTGCGTTTTGACCAGCGAGCAACTGTTCTAGCATTTCTTTTTCACTAGGGCCAGGATTAGATTCTATGTCCCCACAAGCTAACAGGTCAAAAGGAATCGAACGAACACATGTAACAAGGTATTTCACACATGGTGGGCAAGGCAGCAGCAGCAAAAATCTGTTGTCATTACGATAACATTTGACCGGTAAGTACCTACTGACCTGGATCATGAAGCAAAAAGGGTTGCTAAGCATGTTGCCTGCACGGCTGCTGCCAGGCCCACTGGTTCGATGCGGCATCCACGGTTGTTTTATACCCATCGGTGAGCTGTCGTAAGGTGACGTCACTTTAGATTGGTCCCAGGGGGGCGCTACGGTGGTTAAACTTGGCTGTCCATTGATGACGCAGCAGTTGACGGGAGGGGACGGTGATACCATAGGCAAGCGTAGCTTCTCGGTGCAGATAGCGGCAGGATAGCAGGTGCACGTGGAAGACGCCTCCCAGCTGATAAAAGCCACGACCTGGATCATGAAGCAAAAAGGGTTGCTAAGCATGTTGCCTGCACGGCTGCTGCCAGGCCCACTGGTTCGATGCGGCATCCACGGTTGTTTTATACCCATCGGTGAGCTGTCGTAAGGTGACGTCACTTTAGATTGGTCCCAGGGGGGCGCTACGGTGGTTAAACTTGGCTGTCCATTGATGACGCAGCAGTTGACGGGAGGGGACGGTGATACCATAGGCAAGCGTAGCTTCTCGGTGCAGATAGCGGCAGGATAGCAGGTGCACGTGGAAGACGCCTCCCAGCTGATAAAAGCCACGACCTGGATCATGAAGCAAAAAGGGTTGCTAAGCATGTTGCCTGCACGGCTGCTGCCAGGCCCACTCTGCTTTATATGATAAACCTGTGTTCATGCTTTATATGATAAACCTGGAACGGAGGATACAAGACAGTAACCTAGGTTATAACCTGTCATGTAGATTAGGTGGAAAGGCGGTAGAGCAGCGCCTCCCCGGTTTGATGTATGCAGACGATATTGTGCTGCTAGCTGAGAGTCTGGAAGAATTGCAAACTCTAGTTAAGTATTGCTGAGACGAAGGGGACGCTCTAGGCTTCAGTTTCAGCGCAGTTAAGTCGGGTCTGATGATTTTAAACGGCTCAACTGATCATGGTCTTAAAATACAAGGCCATGAAATACCTAGAGTAGCAGAATATAAATATTTGGGGGTATGGGTAAACGAAGGATTGGCATACATTGGAAAGCATGGGCAATCACTTAAGGCCGAAGGGCGAAGGAATGCCGGGATAATGAAGCATAAGGCATTGTGGGGATACAATAGGTATGAGGCACTGAGGGGTATTTGGAAAGGAATTACGGTGCCCGGACTTACTTTCGGAAATGCGGTTTTGTGCCTAAAATCAGAGCTACAGTCGACATTAGAAACAAATCAGAGATCCGTTGGACGATTAGCACTAGGTGCCCACGGCAAAACTACAAATGAGGCGGTAAAGGGAGATATGGGTTGGGCATCTTTCGAAGTACGGGAAGCTCAGAGTAAAATATTATATGAGGAACGCCTGAGGAAATTGGACAGTAACAGATGGGCAGCTAAGGTATTTAAATACCTGTACCTAAAAAGCGTTGACTCACAATGGAGGAAAAGAACTAGGAAACTAACTAGTAAGTATGCTAGTAACAAGGACGGAGAAATAAAGAGCATTAAGCATCAGGTGAAAAACACAGAAGGTAAAAATTGGATAAATTTGATGAAAAAAAAAACAGAGTGTGGAATTATACCGAAAGTGGAAAATGCAGATCAGGAAGGAATATTTCTTTGATAACTCAAGAGGCAGTGCCCTACTTTTTGAAGCTAGATCAGGGTGCCTTAGAACACGCAGCTACAAAAAGAAGTTTAACAATGGAGATGACGCATGTGCTGTATGTGGAAACTCCAGTGAAACAATTGACCATATTATACTCGAATGCAATGGTATCCATCCGGAAGTTGATGCAGGCGCAATCACTGTTCCTGGAGATCTGGGGTTTAGAGATAACAGTGGCCGGGTGAATAAACCGGCGGTGGAAACTAGCAAAAAGCGGCTGGAAGATTGGTGGCTTAAAAGGAGAGAAGTGACATAATGTTAGCAACGTAGGAGCAAAATTTAATAAATAGAATGATGGTTTAGTTAACCATTCTAAATCAATAATTAAGATATATGGAGAAAAATGAGCATGATAGCTACTGCTACCACCCCGTTTCAAAGGGGACGCTCCTATATTCCATCCATCCATCCATCCAAGGCGCCGCCGGCACGGACGAGCAGGCGACGCGGAAGGAGCGCGCTAGCTGGGTTGGCGTGTGTTATCGCTTTGACTACTCAGCATAACCGCGTGGTTCTGATAGTTCTGCATGCGTGTCATCGGCGCCTGTGTCAGCAGCGTCCTGAGCGTATGCAGCACCATGCCAGGCAACTGCTGTGTGCCGCTGTGCACCACGAAAGCAAGAAAAGATCGGTTACCATGAGTTCCCGTGCGATTCATAACGCCGAGCAGCCAGGCTGAAAAACATATCTCGGGAGAGCTAGGATGGAAAAGGAAGCCGGTGGGAGCCGAGTGACAAGTCACTGGTATACTCACTGCACTTCACAGATGACGATTACAGGAAGAACATAAAACTGAAGATCCTGCTTCCTTCAGCTGTCCCCTCTGTGTTCCCGAACTGCCTAAATTACAAGTTAAGTTACTCACGCGGGCTCATGTTGAGCCAAACAACCTTGAAAAAATTAATGTGCGCAGGTTAATAGCTTTATTTTCCCCACTTGATATAGCTACACTTCATTTCCTCCTGGACAACCCCCCGTGTCATCCTGAAGCATGTGCGTTTCAAGATAGCTGCACCACGATCACTTTTATGACGATGATATCAAAATGGTATGCCTTGCCCAACATCTCATAAGTGAAGCCATGGAGACACCAAGAGGAGCCGCTCTATTTGTCAGATGACGAGCGACTTTCTTGGTTATAGTTGTACTTTGCCATATATCGAAGACATTCAGGTCCAAGGAGGCACGTCGAAGCAAAGGCTAACCAAACAAACGTACGAAGCAACAATATGACAACCAGATCCACAGTGGCGCAAATTAAATACCTTCTTGATCACATCAGGTATCTTACAACAATGTCTTCTGTGTGCATTGCATTTAACCGAATCTTATTTTCAGCTTCCGATACGCCCTAAAGCAGGCAGATTGCAATATCTAATACGTTATTACAGTGGTTGAAACGCAACTAAATGGGTGCGCAGTCAGCGAAGCACACGACTGCCTCGTTGTAAACGGAAGACCACGAATGAGTTGGAAAAGCCTAGTGATGATGACTTGCCGCTATCACCTTATCAATAGCAAACTTGCACATAGCATCACATACTGTGTGAAACGCCGCTCATAATCCTAAAATGAGCAAGCGCCGACCACGCGGACGCCGAAACGAAAGCACAGCCGCTGCGCGCAGCTCTCCGCCCGGTCTCGTCCCGGAGCGGTGGCGATAAGAACTAGGCGCAATACGGCTTTTCTGGGCGACGCGACGGGCCGCACCCAAGTGCGCCTCCATTGAACGGCCGTGCTAAAACACGGCCGGTCGCGAGGGAGAGCGCGTGCTCTTTCTTACGGCCTAACAATGAGAACGTTTCTCCTTGAGTTACGCTCTCCGCATCTGCTTCAGCGGCGGCCTGGTTTCGCTCTGTCGCTCGCGAGTTTCGTGGTGAGTGCAGCCCCGAAATTAAGAACGTAGATGATGCAGCGGCATGTCGTCAACGTAATACACACGTGAACGGATATAAAAAACACTGTCGTTCTGCAAACGTTCGACAAGCATGACATACACTGTGGCATGGTAGCTACTTTTGTCCATTTAACCCAATTTTTCCCAAGCCTGTACAAGAATAGGAACAAAACAAAAAAAAAAACTGAATGAGCAGTGATCACATCGAAGTTCTTCAAGGCTAGCATGACAGCAACTCGTCTGCAACAGCAAAACCGTCTTTCAGCGCTAGATGTGAAACCATTCATATAGCACCGAAGATGAAAATAATATCATAAAAATGTAATGTAAATTGCAAAATGCTTGCATGATATAAAGTATTAGTATAACAGTCAAAGTAAACGTTGTAGGGTTGAGTTTTAAATGTTATTACAATTCATATATTAGCCAATGTGTGGACTGTTATAAACATTATTTTAATTTTGCAAATAAGCGTTTTAATGAAATTTTTACATAATATTAAGCTTTTATGAACACAATAAAAAAGGCTTGATATTCATGACACCACCTTTGGCTGAAAGTGGTAAAAAGAGGCCAATAAATGATGAAGGTGATACTCGATGCTGTGACTTACAGTGAGTAAACTTCTAAAGCGTTAAAAAAGGACAGTCTCACTGAAGACTCATTTTAAGCCCTATACAGCGACCCATTGAGGCTCTCTTCGGGAAAGTAAGGTTAATGTGGGAAGGGAATGACATATGCTAGATGCGAGGGCCGTAACAGCTAGCGGCACTTGACTACATTGTCAAGACAGACGTTTCATCTGAGAGCCAAATCAAGGCGCCTTGCGTCGATGCCAAAAAAAATAATAATTTCAGCTGCGCCGCAATCAGTAACCGAGGAACTGAAGGAAGTGATGGCACCTCCTACCATCCCATTTCCCACTGTCACATATTCCGGTTTACCTTACGTCGATGGATATATTAAGTTAATCAACTTCAGGTGTGACGCTTGTGCTATTCTTCTTCAAACTAGCTAATGAAGCAGCCCCGTATAGTACACTCTTCTATACGAGGACAATATTCTAGTGAACTGCATTATCCGAGACCAGATCTTGTTGCCGTATTGGACAAGCTCTCTTTTTTTGAAAAAGCTGCCGTGCACCTGTTACACACAGATGTTCTCTAAGTACTTAAGATCCTGATTCAGTCAGCATTTGAGAATTCAACACTGAATTACCCGAAAGGAATTGACAATAGCTATGTTATTAAGTCCATTTCTTTGATATTTGAAAAATTTCTCAGAATTCTTCTTCTCAATTAAATATACCAGGAAAGTGACAGATGAACGAGAGGCCAAATCCTTATGTGCAGAAGCCGTGCAGGAAGAATTTGAGACTGAATTTTCTAGGGGCAGGTCACATTACGACGAATATTTAGTGCAATATGTAACTTTGAAGGACAATTGTTTTATTGTTTGCCGCTCTTTTGAATCCTGCCTAAATGTTTATGCCCATTTCCTTGATTAAAAGCAGTCGCGAGACTACATATGCATCTTCGGTCTTTCAACCGACTGATAGGTTTTGAACGAAGCTAGAACAGCCCACTCCACCAGACAAGTGAAATTTCGACTATATGAGTAGATTTTTGTTCTTTAGTCTGAATCTGAGACGCGCCATGAATTTCCGCCGGTGCCTCTTTTAATCTAAACGAAGACGGTAGCGGTTGGTAGAATCTCCACAAAACAGTTCACCATGCACTCACGTCAGGTCTCGCTGCACCTGCTTACAACATTCAAAGCCGACATGGCAGTAATTGAATTACAAGAATGAAATTACTGTAATTTAATTACATTTTCTGGTAATTTGTAATGTAATGAATTACTTTTTGGTAGTAATTTCGCAGCAAAAGTAATTAATTCCTTTCGAAATTACTTCCACTAAAGTGCGCCGCTACTTCTTCAATAGACAACAAAGAAAAGTGCCTCGAAAGCAGGAACGACGTGCTGCAAGCCGAAGCTAGCGTAAGGGATCGGCAAAAGGAATTCAGCCCAACAGTACGTCTGAGACCTCGTGTGTCACTTAGTGCGGCTATCCCATGGCAACCATTCTCCAAGCAGCAGGATACAAGGCGTCAAGGGAAGCGCGGCGCAGTGGCACTCCCTGTTACGTCGGCTAGGGCACAGCGGTGCCTGGTTACACTCGTCACCACGGGGCGAGGGAGGATTGGGGTTGGGGGAGATAGGCGGAAGGGTCCAACGTGTGAGCCACCTTGGCTTGAGCATTTCTGAGCAGCGAGCACAAGGTGCCGACGTCGATTCTTGGGACTGCGGAAGCAATAAATAACCTAGCCTCTTCGGGCCCTTCAAATGGCGGAGACAGCTCCGGGCCAGCAAGACGCTAAGACGCTGGGTTCGCCGGTTGTTTCACGATCGTTCGACCATGCCTCTGCTTTTGTTGTTGTTGTCTTTTTGTTGTTGTTGTTTCTTTTTTTTTTGCTGTTGTCTTGTTTTTACAATGTCAAGTGCTGAAGGAACGAAGGAAGGAATAGCTCTCTGGGACGGAATTTGGCGGGAAGACGAAAGAGTGTGCTTCGCGCCTGGAGAACAATTTTTTCTTTTGTTTACTAGCTTTAATGTAATTTAATTACTTTTCTGCGATTTTCAGTAAAGTAATTATTAACATTTCCAATTATATTACTTACTCTTCAGGTTACAATACGAGACAAAGGCATGCACTAACAATAACCCCTGTGAACGCGCGAAATAACTGTTTTAAATATTCTTTCTTTCCAAGGACAATTACGGAATGGAATAAACTTAATAGCGAGACTGTAACTCAAAGTTCTTTACTAATGTTTGAAAAGTGCCTGCAAATTTCATGAATTTGAGTGCGTTTTTATGCTTGTATTTCTTTTCTTTTTCCCACCCTGCTATGATCTGTACCAGATCGCAGTACCTATAAATAAATAAAAATAAATAAATAAAAATAATTAGTAATGTTACTTAATTCCTTTTCACAAGTTTTTTTGCCATGTATGATTAAAAGGCACATTGCATAGCCTGGTAAATTTATTTTTGTACAAAACTTAGGGGCAAAAAATGTTGAAGTGCACCAGAAGCTTCATTCGACCGTGCATGGTCCCACTGATGAAGGCGCGCGCGCGCGTGAGCGGATTGTTGACTGTATTTTATTCCTCGTACACGATAAATGTTCGATGCCGATTACGGCCTTTGTATAGGGACCGGGCGCCCGTTGTATGGCGCCACCGTCACCTCGGTGGAACAGCGCCGCCCGCGGCGGAGTGCCGAAACAGCGGAATGGCGAGGCAGCTGAGCGGCGCAGTCGTTTCCGTTCTGCGAGGTGTTTTTGAGCCTGTCCCAAACTGTCGTTTTGCGGTGTGGCTTTGAGAGCTTTGAGCTGCTTTGAGCAATCGCAAGGAGTATTTTTTGACGGGGAAATCTTGAAAAAGAAAAGGGCCGTTATCGGCAGGGCGTGCATGTTTTTTTTTTTTTTTTTGAAACCGCCCGGCGCATGGTATTTCTGTTATATACTCGAAAATGCCGCGCGCGTGATTTCACCATGTGCTAGGAACACCTTCGTTAGACACTTGTTAAGGCGACTTCCAAGACGGGAATTGCGCCGGCACTGCGCGTCGTCTTATATAAGGTCTAGTCGGAATCTGCCTGAAGATCAAATACCACCGAGTCCTGTAGCCGTGTAGTAGTGGTAGTTTTAATGGTCAGCGTTCATGTAAAATGAAAAAGCTGCTGCACCTGTCTTTATTGGTAATAGCTAGGCTCAAACGATTCAGAGCAGATTAATAGCAAATGACATTCCAGTTTCAACCTTGCAACAAGAGCAGTAAAAGGAGAAAAATAAACAAGCAAGACAAAAGTAGGATCCTATTTATGGTTGGAATAGCAAACACACATATACTTCCAGGACTTCCTGCACAATTACGCTACAATAGCTCACTGAACCCGGCCTTGAGAACATCAAACTTAATCATAATATAAGCCAAATGAGTAATACCACCTCAGCATCATTTTTACATATACGACAATGCTCTTGTTGAACACGTCACAGCTGCTACATATAATTGACTTAGAAAATATTATACTATGCATGCCTTTCTCCCGACATGCTGCGGAGGTTGTGAAAAGAAAAAAAAATTAAATTTCCTGCTAGCGTTCTCTCAGCGCAGGAAGTTCAATGCGATTGACCGCACCTGCCTTGAACATCTGAAGGCAATAGTCCAATACTGTCAAACTGTTAAATACAATCGAAAAAAAGCAGTGTGATGTGTTGTAAGATAAGCCACTGACAACTAAGAGGGCGTTCTACTGTTAAATGAATCCCTCTGATGGCTCGTTCGCTAAGGTGGTCTACTTTCTCAGCGTACCACGAACTTGCGGGGCAGATACCTAGCTGACCTTGATACCTGATTAGTGTGAGGGGACACGACCATGTATGTAGTTTTCTATTTTCACGTAAAAGAATCCGGATAACTGAAAGCCATTCCTTTTACAACTTTGTCACTGCAGCTTGCCGGACTGCTGCTAAATCTGTTTACATTGGCTATACCTAGAAGCAATTTCTGAGAGAGGTAAAACGGTCTTGTCATACTACGCCACAATCAGGAAATCTCGCGTTCACTAAAATGCCGATGAGAAACACGTGTATTTAGGCGGGCCAGGAAATGGACACTGCTGAGAAAATACGTAAAGCCGTGTCAGGTGCAACGTGAATGCGAAAAAAAAACCTGCTACACGGCCTTCGAAATTAACAAAAAAAAAAATGCTATGCTCGTTTCCACAAATTAAATTCTATTTTTTTTTCTTGTTCGACTTTTATATGAAGCCGATAGCAGATTTTTTGACCATGCGGTATTGATTGAGCTGTCAAATGAGTGGTTTTATTAGGCGAAATGGACATGCCACAAACAAATGTTAACAAATTCTGCGAGTATCAACGCAGAGCTCTCAGCGCATTTTCATTGCTTGACAAACGAAAAGAGGAAAAATGACAAGATCATGGCAATAGGAATTGTTCATGTCTCCTATCTGCTCTTTCTGTTAAGAGAAAAAAGTAAATTATCTTTGACTATGTCAGCGAAAGTATCCGCACAAACATTGTCTCTGCCCATCACTGAAGATAGTAACGCAGCCCGAGCGACGATGGTGGAGCTGCCTTTTCTTTTCCCGTGCTGGGGTTTTCTTGTACTCAAGCGGGGAAATGCTAGCGTTGTAACTTACGCTGTTGGGTTACTTCGATTTCCAATTGTCAATAAAGTGACTACAGATGAAGGAGTGCGGCTTCGGCTCCGAGACTTTCGTGCCGTCACTCCTGGGGAACAGAAGGCACAGAGCATCCGGTAGCAAGCGGAATTTTAAAAATTCGGCGCTTTCCATGACCACATAGTAACCAAATACCTAGATACGTGCCTTTGCCTTTCAAAGAACCAGGCTTAGGTCACCCGCCACTTATGCTTCTGTGGAAATCCGTAGAAGTGAATCGACTTAAAAACGTCCGACGAGTTTGCGTAGCTGCCAGTGGAGCCAACAACGCACCACGTTTCGCCAGCCTTGTTCGACCAGACTGCATTTCACTGGACATATTCACGCAATTAACTAGCCCAACTTTCTGTTCTCTTGAAGATATATTCAGGCACAACGTCATCTAAACCTTAGGATTTCCAATTTCCACACAAACCAGCGACAAACAGTACCCTCCAATGCGCCAGCCCCGGCCGGCGCATTCCGGCGATTGAGCGATGAGCCGAGAGGCGGCGCCACCCGTTCAGCTGTCCGGTCAAGGGGCGAAATGTCAGGACCTGCCGGTTGCAACTGACGCTGGCGGAGCTAACAGCGAGCGCGCGTTTCCCTTTCGCGTGAACGGCTATAGCAGAGTAGCAGCAGTGGGGCAGTGGCGACCCCACTGAGGCGCGGCGGGCGGTGGAAACAGACCCTTTGGAGCAGGGCCGGTCTCGAGGGACAGCGCGCGCTCTTTCTTAAGGCCTTCTCAATCGCCGCGGGAACAATGGGAACATTTCTCCTTGAGTTACGCTTTCCGCCGCCGCAAGGGGCGCGATCTGCTCACTGTTCGTTCCGCGTCTGCTTCAGCGGCGGCGGGTGGCTTTTGCCCGGTTTCGCGCTGTCGCTCGCGGGTTTCGTGGTGAATGCAGCCCCGAAATGAAAGGACACAGAAGGCAAATGCTGCAGCGGCATGTCGTCATTGACTACACATGTGAACGGAGTCTTTAATATATTTACACTGTCGCTGAGCAAACGTTCGACAAGCATATGACATACATTGTGGCATGGTAGCTACTTTTGTCCGTTTTAGTCCGAATTCTTCCCAAGCCTGTACAAGAAGAGGAATTAAAAAAAACTGAATGAGCAATGATCACATCGAAGCTTCTTCAAGGCTAAAATGACAACTCGTCTCGAACAGCAAAACCGTCTTTCAGCGCTAGATGCGAAACCATCCATGTAGCACCGAAGATAAAGATAGTTTCATAAAAATGTAATGTAAATTGCAAAATGTTTGCATAATATAAAGTAGAGTATAACAGTCAAAGTAAACGTTGTAGGGTTGAGTTTTAAATGTTACTGAAATTCATATATTAGCCAATATGTTGTGTTATAAACATTATTTTAATTTTGCAAATAAACGTTGTTTTACTGAAAGTTTTACATGACATTAGGCTTATTATGAAAACAATCAGAAATGGTTTGACATTCATGACACCACTTGTGGTGGAAGTGGTAAAAAGAGGCCAATAAATGATGAAAGTGATTGCAGTGACTTACAAATGAGTTCACCTGCTATATTGAAAGTAAGCAAGAAACTTCTAAAGCGTTAAAGAAGGACGATCTCACTGAAGACACATTTCAAGCCCTATATAGCGACCCATTGAGACTCTTTTTGGGAAAGTAAGACTAACTTGCGGAAGGGAACGACATGCTCAATTCGAGGGCCGTAACAGCCACCTGCACTTGACTACATTGACAAGACGGGCGTTTCATCTGAGAGCAAAATCAAGACACCTTGCGTCGATGCAAAAAAAAATCATTTCTGCTGCGCCGCAATCATGTAACGGAGAAACTGAAGGAAGTGGTCGCATATATCCCCGTTGGAAAAAACTACAGAAAATTTTCTGATATTACGACAGAATTTCTGTGCGGTTTTTGACGGGAAACCTGTTGTGACAACAGAACACTCTGTAGTAACATAAGAAATTTCTGTAGTTACGACAGAAATGTACTACAGAACTACAGACAACAGAAATATACTACAGGAAAACTACAGAACTACAGAAAAGTACTACACAACTACAGAAAAATCTGATGGTTACGACAGAACTACAGGACATTTTGTCGTATTTTTGACGAATTTCTGTAGTTTTTTTTGACTGCCATCCCTTTTCCCACTGTCACATATTCCGGTTTAGCTTACGTCGATGGATATATTGTTAAAAGCCCACTGTCCACCATCCGGTCAAAAATATTTTCTTCCCCGGTGACTGTGAGACTTCGCCCCTAGAATGCAAGGCTGCAAAATGTTTTTGAAAAGAGTAACTAATAACGCAGTTACAGCCACCGCAATCACCCGATTCTGTCATGCCTCTCTCCTTCCGTTCCCTCGCAAAGGTTTTTCACTCTCCTGCCCGAGGTTGTCTAGCCTCCGCAATACAAATTCCCCTTCCTCCTCCGAGTTTGGCGGGAGGTGGGGCGTGGCTCTCCGCGAGCGCGAAAAAAAAACGATCGAGGGAGCGTGCGCCGCTGGATTCAGTCTGGCCGTGGCGAGGGAAAAGCGCGCTGCGAGCGGTAGACACCCATCCTTCTCCCGTCAGTCAGCGAGACGGACCAATGGACATCGTTCGCGGTACGTACGTCATTGCTGTGGCCCGTCGGGCCAGCGCAGGAAACGGGGAAGCTGGCTTCCCGGAGGAGAGCATGAGAGAGCTTTGAATTGTATTTTCGATGCTTTGCGGCGCGCGTGTCCCTGTAGCATTTTGCACAGACTATCTCCGGTACCTGATCAAAACACTGGGCTCCTTTGCTTAAAAGGGCCTTCCCGGGACAGTGGCCCTTTAACTTAATCGAAGTTCTTTAACTTAATCAACTTCGGGTGTGACGCTTGCGCAATTCTTATTGAAACTAGCGAAAGAAGCAACCCCATGTACAAGTGCCTACAAAATAAAGCGGAGCGCGAGTTTGGGGAAAAAGCGGTCTCCTTCGTCCGGGCTGCTGATAAGGCGAACACCAAATGTGTTAAGTTGAACATCCGAGACCGTGTAGAGTTAAACCATATGCTGTGTGGTTGTGCATCGAGCGATGCAGTAAAAATCACAGGTTCTTCTTCTTCTTCTTTAAATCTTCAGCACCTCTCCAAGCTAGGTGCTCCTCGATTCGGCGGGCGACGTGCAGTTCACACGCAAACACACTGAGACGAAGGCCAACGAACTTGTAGTAACAAAACGAACTTTAACTTTATATAACAAGAACACGAAGCACAGGGTACAGAAAACTTAGTTAAACGAGACAGAGAGGCGACACACTTTACAAAAGAGACTGAGCTAAAAACTAACAGCAAAACGAGCGCATCCCTCTTTTTAACGACTTCTGAGTCGGGGCCTGCCTGCTACGCTGTCTTCTCCGAGCGAGAATCGAATCAAACAGAACCGTCGATGGCTGCGCGGCGCGCTCTTAAATAGCCAGCGCCGAACCTTCTAGGCGCGGAGGAGGAACGGAAAACAGCTTAGCGCTGCCAAAGCTATGCCTTCCCCCCCTGGCCTTCTGGAGAGGCCTCAAACTTTCTCGAACATGGTTAACACGCGCAGCCCTCCCGCGCGAAGCGAGGAGGAGGGCCGGGGCCGTGCGGGGGAATGCACGCTTTGATTGATTGAAAAACGTTTAATCTCGGTAAGAGTAAGGGAGAGGGAAAATACAGGAAGGTGGTGTCCTCAGTGCAGGACCCCAGCGGCTATGGCTGCCGCCCTCGCCTGGGAGACCAGTTGACGTTGATCCTCCAAGGTTGAGCTGAGCAGGGTCGCCTCCCACTGTTCCTCTGTTTTAGTGATGTACAGTTGTAGGGGTTTGTTTCCGGTACAGCCCCAAGTAGTGTGATATGTCGTCGGAGTGTCCCCGCACCAAGGACAAGACTCCTCGTATTCGCCTGGAAAGATGAAGCTGTAGCGGAGTAAGTTTGGGAAGTTATTAGTTTGTAGTTTTCTCCAGTCTCTGGCCTCCTGTGCCGATAGTTTGCGGTGTGGAGGTGGGAGGGTTCGCCTTTGTGTTCTTAATGAGTGTAGTCGTTCGCCATGAAGTGAGGAAAGGGGGATGAGATCAGGGATATTAGCCGCTCGGTTTGTGTATCCTCGAGCTGAGCTGTCCGCTGCCTCGTTTCCCTCTAATCCATCGTGAGCTGGCGTCCAGGTAATCTGGTGCTTCCGATCGGAGTTAGATTTTTCATTCAGGTGAAGAATTTTTGATACCTATTTATGTACTCGTCCTGCAAGGAATAACCTGCAGGCTGCCTGTGAATCGGTGACTATTTTCAGGTTTCTGCCGGAACTTTCACCATGCTGAATGGCCAGCGCAATGGCTGCCGTTTCTGCTACAGTAGAGTTGGGTGTAGGGATTCTAGCACTTGTGATTTCCCGGAATTCATTATCCAGGACGACTGCTACTGAGTATGGAGAGTGGGTATAGTTAGATGCGTCAACGTAGATAGTATTTCGTGCTTTGAGGCGTGTGCGTCGTATGTGGTCAGTGCGGGCTTTTCGTCGTCCTTCGTTTGTTTCTTTTTGCATGTTCTTTGGTAGTGGTGTCACGTGGATCCTTTCGCGAAGGGTTGGTAGTAAGTCTTCGGTATCTTGGAGTTTGGCTCTGTCAGCCGGCGTGCCTATTCTATCTAGAATGTTCCTGCCCGCTGCTGTAGTGTAAAGGCGTTCTTTTTGGCCTAGGAGCACCGCTTCCTGGATTTCCTCGAAGGTGTTGTGGAGGCCAAGTGCCTCAAGTAGGTTGTTGGCCGTGAAAGAGGGTAGACCGATGGCCTGTTTGTATGCCATCCTTAAGATAGCATTCGCCTTGTCTTTCTCTTTCTTGATCATTTAGGTGTATGGAAGTCCGTAGGCCAACCGACTTGTAATGAGGGCCTGTACCAGTTTTATGGTATCTTCCTCTCTCATACCTTTGCGATTGTTAGTGACTCGCTTTATCATTCTAGCGATCTGTTGGGCAGTTGATTTTAGTTTTTGGAGGGCGAATGTAACTCTCCTGTCGCTTTGTAGTCAAAGTCCAAGAATTCGTATTTTTTCGACCTCCTTGATGCAAGTGCCGTTTATGGTAATGTTGAGAGGTCCTGGAGATTGATAGGCGTACCCGCAAATGCGTATGAACTCTGACTTCTCCGGGGCGCAGCTCAGCCCGCATTTGGCTGCCTGGGCTTCAATGCAGGTAGCAGCTTTTTGTAGGGCGTTTTCTTTGTCTGCCAGGGATCCCTTGGTGGCCCATACTGTGAGATCGTCCGCATAAATGGTGTATCCGATGCTGGGGACTGTATCTAGGGCTCGTGCCATCGCTATCATAGCGATGTTGAAGATGAGGGGAGATATTATTGAGCCCTGGGGCGTGCCTTTGTTTGGCATGTCGAGTGTCCCCGTGCGCGTCTCTCCCAATCCAACTGTCGCCGTGCGATTGCTGAATGTATCTGTAGATTCGTTCTCCACATCCTATGTTACTGAGTTCCTTCAGGATGGCATCGTGCGAAATATTCTCAAAGGCTCTCTTAAGGTCGAGAGCCATGATGCATCTTTCACTGTGGCGTGGAATTTCTCGAAGGACCTCTTCTTTTATGAGAAGAAATGCATCTTGGGTAGACAGTCCCTTTCGGAAGCCAATCATCGTAGGAGGGAAGAGTTTGTTATCCTCAATGAAGTTTTGGAGACGGGTGTGTATGACCTGTTCATAGAGCTTGCCTAGACATGAAATCAGTGAGATTGGTCCGAGCGCTTCAAGGCTAGGCTTTTTGCCTGGCTTTGGGATGGTTATAATTTCAGAATGCTTCCATTCCGGGGGTATCTCGCCCTTTTCCCAGAGGGAGTCATTTATATAAGTAGGCCTTAATTTAAGTTTTACTAAGATTGCGAATCATGCCATTTGTGATTTTGTCAGCTCCAGCTGCTTGACTCCGCGCATGGCGACGAGGGCGAGGAGGCGCAGCGCGGTGACCGAGATGACGCAATCGGTCGCGTCGCTTTCTCGTAGCTTGGAGAACGTTCCATCGCCGTTTTCTGCGGCGCGCGCGCCGAAACATTAAAGAAAGGGCCACCGCGGCCTTACAGATGCCTACGCCAAGAACAAGGAACATTGGGACAAAGTTTTAAAAATTGCTTCACTACATGATCAGCTTCGGGCTGTCCAGGAGGCGCGCGCGGCGGCGGAAACCTTCGGGCTCTGTAGTGTCCTTCAGGACTCCTACTGCGGGAAATACAGTTTTATCAATCAATCAATCAATCAATCAAGCAGCATCCGGGTGTTCCACACGCATCCAAGCTATACACATGTGCATCCGCTTGCAGCGCGCGACACGTAATGAAATTTTGGTCGTATGTCTGCTCCTTTTTATTTTGGGGCACTAGTACACTCTTCTATGAGGACAATATTCTAGTGGACTGCATTATCCGAAACCAGAACTTGTTGCCCTATTGGACAAGCTTATTTTTTTTTTTTTGAAAAAGCTGCCGTGCACCTACTACACACAAATGTTGTCGAAGTACTTAAGATCCTGGTTCAATCAGCACTTGAGAATTCAACACTGAGTTGCTCGAAAGGAATTGACAACAGCCATGTTATTAGGCGCGCCTTTTTGATATTTGAAAATGTTTTCAGATTTCTTCTCAATTAATTATACCAAGAAAGTGATAGAGAAGAACAAGAGGCTAATTCCTTATGTGCACAAGCCGTGCAGGCAGATTTTGAGACTGAATTTTCTAGACGCAGGTCGCATTTTGATGAATTTGACGCAGTGCATTTTGACGCAGTGCAATTTGTAACTTTGAAGGACAATTTTTTTATTGTTTGCCGCTCGTTTCAATTCTGCTTAACATGTTTATGCCCATTTCCTTCATTAAAAGTAGTCGCCAAACTACATATACATCTTCTGTCTTTCAGCATTTCTTTTGAACGAAGCTAGAACAGCCCGCTCCACAAGTGAATTTTTTACTATATGAGTAAATTTTTCTCCTTTACTCTCAATCTGAGATGAATTTTCTCCGGTGCCTCTTTCGATCTAAACGAAAACGGTTGACAGAATCTCCACCCAACAGCTCACCACGCACTCACGTCAGGTCGCGCTACACCTGCTTAAAACATTCAAAGGCAGATTGCATAGCCTGGCAAAGTTATTTTTGTACAAAACTTAGGGGCAAAAAATGTTGAAGTGTACCCGAAGCTTCATTCGACCGTGTACGGCCGCTCTGACGAAGGCGAGCGCGCGCGTGAGCGGATTGTTGACTGTGTTTTATTCCTCGTACACGATAAATGTTCAATGCTGATTACTACCTTTGTATAAACCATAAAGAGCGAAATGTCTGGACCTGCCTGTTGCAACTGACGCGGGCGGAGCTAAGAGCGCACGCGCGTTTCCCTTGCGCGTGAACGGCTGTAGCGGAGGAGCAGCAGTGGGGCGGTGGCGACCCCACCGAGGCGCGGCAGGCGGTGGAAACAGACCCCATTAGGGAGGCCGTAAAGGGCCAACCACATAGAGCGAACTTTCTCTGAGAACGTCACACGGCGCGGCGGAACGCCGAAGCACCGTCGCCGTGCCGAACCACATGCAGCGAAAAACTGGCGGCGTCGGCAGTGTCGGCGCCCGAGTGGGAAAACTCACGACCTGAGTCCGATTCAACAACTCACTTTTCACACTAAATTACATTTCAAGAGCAGCATATAAATAGGCTAGTGTCTCAAATTGCGCCCGACAGCGCTTGTATACTGCCTCAGAGAGTACGTCCGACGCCTTAGCAGCAGCGTACTGCAGGCGCGTCTCTCTGAAGAAGGGTTTGAGCGGAACGTCGAAAAAGCTCCCGCTTCAGCTGTATCATCAGTGTAGGCGAAATCGCAACACCCACAGCACCTTATGGCGGGACCTTACCAAAGCAGTGCCGCCCGCTGGCGCGGCGGCCGACAGTGCTTTGTCGTGCGCTGCTCCCTAGTCGTCGCTAGGCCTATTTTGTTTCGCATCGATGGTACAGTACTACATGAAACGGCGCTATGAAATTCCTTCGTGCTATAGTAAATGGAGGGGTGCAGCGGTGGCGTAGCACTCCTTGAAAAGCCTATAGAGCATTATAGATCTGCCACCGTCGTTTAGCAACGCGCATACGGTCTTGGTTCCCAAGACTGATGAGCCAGCCATGCTTTTAAAAGTTACAACCTATAGACCGATCACGTTAACAAATGTTGATTATAAAATTCTGATGAAGGTGTTAGCTAAGAGATTGCCATACGTTATAAAAGTTATTGTTGGACCTCGTCAAACATGTGGAATAAAGACCAGAAGCATATTTAATAATATTCATGTAGCGCGTAGTGTGTTCGAGTGCTGCGATGCTCTAAACAGGAGAGTGGCCATGGTTCAAGTTGATTTTGAAAAAGCATTTGATCGTGTGTCTCATGAAATATTGTACTGTTTGTTGGAACATATTGGTGTTGGTGCCGTTGTATTGAAAGGAGTTAAAATGGCTTATACATGTTGTTCTACGCGCCTTATCATTAACAATTGATGTAAGAGCATCTTTCCGGCAGGGATGTCGACTGTCTCCTCTCCTCTTTGCTATATATTTGGAGCCATTGTGTAGAATGGTAACTGCTAACGAATACATCCGTGGTTTTAAGTATGTGAATTGAAAATATTGGCATACGCTGATGATGTGGCGCTTTTTTGTGAAGACCGCGAAAGCGTTTCGGAAGCTTTGAAAGTAACACAAAGGTATTGCAGGCAGACTCGTAGTGCTGTTAATTTAAAGAAAAGTCTCGGAGTCTGGCACGGGGATGGGGAAGAGGAACCGGAAATGTTCTGTGGAGTAAGATGGGCTACAAAGCCCGGAGTTTATTTGGGAGTCCCATTGGACAAATACGGGGAAAATACGAATTACTGGAATTAAAAAGCGGGAGAAATACGGGAAAGGTCGAAAGGATGGATCGGACGTAACCTCTCTATTTTCGCCCGTGCGACTGTATGCAATACCTTTTTGGTGGCAAGAATAATGTATTTACTTCAAGTATTGTATTGTGCTCGAATCAATATACAAAGGTTTCATAGTGCATTTGCGGTCTTCATTTGGCCGTCCAACTGGGAACGAATTAGCAGAGATAGTCTCTTTCGGCGAGTTAAAGACGGAGGGTTGTCTCTAATTCATCTATATGTGCAGCAGATGGTTTTAAGGTTTTGTTTCCGACGTGACCAAAAAGATGCATTCCTGAGAACCTTTATGCAAATCATGCTATCCAGTGCAATTTCAGAGTTTATAGTCTCTTCATGCTCTGCTCGGGAATACACTGTGTCACGCTTCCTGCGAGAAGTGGTGTGGTCGTTCAGGTTTTTGCGCATGCGGTACTCTGTAGAGTATTTAGCGACGGTAAGCGGCTGTACAAGGATCTTATTTCACAACTGTTCCCAGCTCTATTGTATAGAAACTTATACTGTGAAGGCCCAGGGGAAGCCTTGCTCAAGCGAGTTAAAAACATGACTGTTGCACCGGGCGTAAAAACATTCTTTTTTAAATTGCATACAGGAACCCTCCCAGTCAAAACATGGATGGAAGAAAAGGGCCTTTTTGTACCTTGGGGCTCAAACTGTCTACTATGCGGAAACCAGAAACAGTTGAGCACGTGTTCCTGGATTGTTGGGATGCGGCGTTTTACTGGAATGTGTTACAAAGGACACTTAAAAAAGACCTGCCATTGACACCACGTGGAATTCGGTACTTGACAGCTGTTAATGATGATTTTCAGCATGACCTCATCATGCTATTGGGCCTTCACAGTATTTGGAGGAGTAGGTTGGCTTATAGACACTGTGATGTCGATGCCCGATCTGTATGTGATTATTTTGTTGAACAAGTGTATAAACTAAAAGAAATTCTGAAGCAGCAAGACACTGCGGAGGAGGTCTTGAGTCTGATGGGCGAACTTGTGGTAATGAAAGTCCATAAGACACGGTTGTCAGCCAAAGAGCATGGCAACCACCATCTTTCACTGATGTATTTGTACCAATTCATGCAATAAAAAAAAAGCAGCGGTGGCGTAGCGGTAGAACATCCGCCTCGCATGCAAGAGGACAGGGGTTCAAATCCCGGTGCCGCGCAATTATCCACCGGATTTAAAAAAAAATCCGCGTGTCGATGGAACTGCATAAGCAGGTTTGGGGCGCGACCTGATACCGGTGAACACCGGCAACGCACTCCCTCACCAGAACAGGAGTTGGCCACCCTGGTGCAGTAATTGGCCGCAACCTCCTATGATAAGCTCCATAAAACCCCGGCCCTCAGTCACCAGCGGCTGCGGAACAACAGCACAGTAAAAAACTTTACACCCTTATGGGTGCTAATAGGGTGCTCCTCCAAAATACACCCACTGGAGCACCCCTCTAGCACCCTAAGTTTCATATATACACCCTTCATTTCGGTTCAAAATGGTGCTTTTGCTCTAAGCACCCTTGGTTTTATGTAGGCTGTAGCAAATGTGCTGAAAGGGTGCTAAAAGCCTGCTCAGATATGAGTGCAGATTGCATTTCAGTACTTACATATACCTTATACAAAACTAAACGAGGCCAGAACCGCGGTTAAAGAACCGCCAGTGAAGTGTAGTTTTCTCAAAGCGCAGCTCTAAAGGGTAATTTGTCTAAGTTACATGCTGGAATACTATCTTCACAGCATAAGCTTTCCAAGATCGCTCGCCATAATGAGCATTCCGAACGCGCCATATTACCGCATTAATGACATGGAACAAGCTATGCGAATAATCATCCACTTTGTTAACTCTTTCTAGCGCGATATTCTTAATGTATATATTCATGTAAGTTGCAGTTATTCTTCCATTAATATACGAATGGATATAATCTTTTTGACTGTGACCTTTGCATTTAGAGAGATGCTAGTATTTGACGATTAAATTTACATTTTATTTCAATTCAGCTAACCAATCAGGCGCAAAGGAATGTCTTTCAACAATCACTATTTTGTTCATATGTAGTAAACCAATGCATAAAACATGGAAATAAGAGAGAAGATGCCTGAGGAGACACCCCGGCTAAAATATCTGACAGTCACATCTACGGTCACGAAAAAAAGAAAACCACGCATGTGCAAGGAAAACAGGCTATATTTAATTAGTACCGCTTTTATACCGCTCTTCATGGAATCACGCTGTAGGATGTACAAACTATTTAAAAAAATTGGTTATCTGCGAGAAAAAAAACATACGCCATCAAAGTTATTATCCAGCCTCATCTCCACCATTTTCGCAAATTGAAGCCGGAGAACCTGCTCGTCCACTGCAATTAAGTTCTCTAAATCCAAACAAAAAACTGCAGATACAACATTTTCGGTGCAGGGCTAGCGCTTAGTACTAGGCACGGTGCAAGATATATAGGTGGGGACACAGCGTACCGCGCCGGTTCCAGATAAAGTCCCCTAGTTAGTCTAAGCCGTACGAGATGGCAGTTCACTCAGCGGCCTGTGACGTAGTGGGAGGCAATGCATTTCTATGGTGAATACACACTTTTTGAGAGCCATTTTCTCGTAAACTGTGGCCGATGATGAGAGAAAAATATATTTGCCGTGTTGTTTTTGTCTAGGTCCATTAGTCAGCGCAGTTTTATCAATCTGCGGCTTCGTGAATGCTTAAATAAAAGCACAGAAGGCGAATAATGTTTCGCGCGGAATTTGAAACTGCTGCACGCATAAGCGGCGGCACTTTGACAACAAAGCATTAACCTTCGGCCGTTTCATTTGTTCTTTGACTTTGCATCTTTTGTTCGCCCATCAGTGTGCCCGCTCATCCTTAGTTTGCTCCTTACTTTATTCCGTCCCTAAATTAGAGGTCCTCTAACTGGATTATGCCAGCTCCCACTGAATCCCCCCTCCCCCCCTCTCACTTCCTCTATACCATTACTTCTCCTAGCTTCTTTTTTCCTTTCCCTCATTCTTTTATCCTCAGTGTATTCGGTACAGTACAGAGTGGAAGAGAATTTCACAACAATAGAAAAAGAACACCGAGTATAATTTATTCAATACAAAACAATAGAGGTAAAATTACGGTTAACAGCTTTCTTGAATCTACGTTAGAGATTGGCGAACAGTAATGTAATGTGGTGCACCAAAGCCGCATATAAATCAGTTGATGAACATAAATAGATAGACAGATCGTGCAGCCATTCGTGCAGTCGGGATTCGTGCAAAATTGAAGACAGTTGAGCTTGCTTGAGGCAAAAAAGCCGTAAATCACGGCAGCATTTGTTCCGGTTTACGTACAAATAACTCGTCCGTACTTTTCCTCGCTTCCTTATTCCATTCTTCCAAACAGCTGGCAAGTTAGTGATTTAGTTATTTATGCGATAGAGAAGCGGTACGGGGCGCTGTTGCATTTCCTTCATTAAGCGGTTAAGAATACCCTGTGAATTTTTATATTTTTCTCCCATTCGCCAAACCGAACGCAGGATTCGCTTTCTCTGCTCTATTTACGCTATCCAAAGTGAGAAAACTGCTTCCCCGGTGCCTTGAATTGAATAACGATGACTTAATGGTTGAGTAATGCAGTACTCACTCCCCCATATTTAAAGATAAAGTGCAACTTCAACCTTTTCTTCACTTCGTTTTTAGGAATAAATTACGTCAATAGTGTTGACAAGCCAATAAATTATTCTGAACTTCGCTTCTGCAGTGATGCAGTGGGCACGGCTTAAGAATAAAGTGCTACGGTGATGCTTCTGGCGACGACGGGGAAACAGTTCGGGCCACGCAAACGGCTCACACAGGAGAAACGCGCCGCGCGATATCAGCAGGTTGCTATCGCAACGGCATCGTTGATGTATGTGTTTTTTTCTTCCAGCGAAGATTCACCGCTACATCGACGCTGACGCTGCGATCAGCGGCCCGGTTCGGAGGAGCGTGGCTGGTACTTTATCTGGAAACTTGCGTCCAGTGTCTCGCCCGTGCTGTGTCCCCACCTATATATTCTTACACCATGGTATTAGGCCAACGCTGATCTCGTGCTCAGTGTACAAGAACCGACCTGAATCAAGAGTGAAAACTGAGTCTGATTAGCTGTAACATCTTTCAGATTACTTGCAGCCTTAACAGCATATCGTATCGAAGCAGCATCTGCTAAAGATAAGGAGAGAGCCGAGGCGGTCTAATTGGTGCGTAATAACAAAAAAGTCAGAACAGCGCTGTATAAGGTTTTTGAAAATACGAACTAAACTTATTAACAAAGTAACACCTCAATGCGCACAACAAAAGAAAGCTCGAAAGACACAAGCTGGGGTGTCAAAGGTTCAAGCCGATCATCGAGGGATAAAAAAAAGCGGCCACCTGCAGCGCTTTCCACAATGATACCTGTATACCCAACAGCCAGCTGCAACATGATAGAAAAGGGCCGGAATAGCTTTGCTAAAGCCGACAACGTGGGCTAGCTGATAGCCGATACGGTCCGAGCTGCCAAAGCGCATACGTGCGCCAGCAAAACACGCGTGCCGCTCGTGTTTCTGCGTTTCTCTACTGCCTTTTACTTATGTATATTTCGCGGTTTCTGCAAGGCTTCAGGTGTACAGCAGAGAACGGCGACGTGAAACCGAACCGGTGCGGTAATCCAAGAGACGACGGTGACGCTATGCCGCCGTGCACAAAGGCCCCAAGTTATTCTATCCGAGTGATAAGCGTTCAAAGCACCACGAAATGCACTGTGGGCTCTCAGACACTGGCCCTTTTTTATTTGTCGCTCCTTTCCTCGCACTCATGTTGGCTCGCTCTGCCTTCTCTGCTTCGTTGGAGAGGAGGGCGCCGCATGACGCCGACTCCTTTCCCGCTTTCCCTTACACATGTCCACAGCGCTGCGATGTTTATCTGAAGCGCTGATCACGCGATCCTTCCCGTCATCCCTCCGTTTTTGAAGTGGTGGGTCGTTGCTGACGCTTGCGCTAACGAGTGTCTGTCGCCGGCCGTTGCCAGATGGAAATGTTGCTTGTGCGTTGCTTTGCTTGGTTTCTACGTTCTATGTCAATGCGAAGAGGATGGTTATCTCTCAAAGCTGCTAGCATGCTTGACACAAGAACAGCATCTTGCACTGTGGAGGTCTCGTCAACCCGTCGTCACCGTCGTCGGTGAAATTTCAGGTAAGCATACCTATATTACGTCCTCTTTTTGTCACATACCAATCTTGAAATGGGGTAGGCTTATGTTTGTGGAAGTTTTATCTGTGCTTTGTGAATGTGTCATTCAGTTAGGCTCTGACACTCGCAAGGGAGATAGTTGGTCATGGCGCTTTTTGGCCGGTAGTGCTGTGGGTACGAACGACACTTGAGCGCTGTCAAAATATTTTCTAGACCTGCCGAAAAATTTCTTTATTCGACATGGCTTTCAAGAACGCATTACGCGACAGTAAAAGCTTATAAAGGTAACACGTAGCACAACTACGGATAGCAATTGAGCTTTTCTTTTTTTCTAGCAGCAGTGCTCGCCCTCGCGAAGCTGTCGCAGAAAGGAAATTAGAAGGGAATCCATAGCGTGAGTGTTTTAAGCGGAGAGTTATGCGTGGGAAACGGGTGGCATTATAGTTACTTCAGGGCTCCGAATAGCCGACGTGTCTGCTGCGCAGCACGGGCAGCGTGCCGCGCAGCAGACACGTTGATCTCTACGACGAGGGCGCCCTCTCGTTTCGTGATTGCTTTTCTGCGGTGACTACATGCAGAAAAAACAAAATTGCCGCTTTTGTTTCTGGTTTAGGTTCCGACTAGCAATAGGCGGCCACTGACTAATTCTATGGCTCTAGACCTCTTTGCCTTGAACTCCTAACAGCTCACAGAGGTTAATTCTGTAAGCCGCTTTGCTTACCTCTGCAAGTTTGTCTTAAGCATTCGGCACTACCCGCAGTAACATGTTCCCCCGCTGAGTTCCCTCCTTGACGACAAAGCGCTAGCGAACACGACACAGCCTTTTCCAGTCGCTATCCCAAAGTTGCATCATATGTCCGCGAATCATTCCCGGAGATTGGACCTTTTTTGTGGAGTCTGTCAGCTGGCTGAACATCATTGTGACTTTTGCACAACCCTTACAAAAATGTCTATGATCACTTTATGCGACGTCTTTAGACAATATGATCACAGAAGCTATCGACCATCAAAAGAAAGTCTTTAGAACACATATGATCTATGTATGACCTCCCTTCCGACAATTGGCCACCGCGATTGAATAGAATGTATTTACATAGAACATATTTATACCTCCTATGATTGGACTATTGACAATGTATATGGACACCGTAACGACTGTGTTCCGATAATTGGCCACCGTTATTTTAAAGAATCGTGTTCATACAAAGTATTAATATCTGTTGTTAGGTTAACCATATTTCAAGTGTCAAATAATAATGTGTATTTTACTCACTGTTCATATGTGTTGTATATTTCGTGAAAAGTGAGACTGGTGAAAGAAGCAGATGCAAATTGATACCTTTTGTTGGCTGTCCTCTCTTAAAGACCCGTCCGGCCGCCTCGCACGATGGGCTCTCCGCCTACAGGAATTTGACATCCGCGTTATATATCGCTCTGGCCGTAAACACATGGACGCCGACGCACTATCTCGTTCTCCCGTCTCCAACGAACCTGCTTGCTCTACGGCGGCTGATCCCGTCCTCTCCTCTCTAACCATCGCTGACATGCCTGCGGAGCAGCGAAAAGACCCGTGGCTCGCATCTCTTATCGAGATCGTGTCCATTTCTCCTAACGCTGCTGCGCCTTCTCGGGCTTTGCGCCGTCAAGCACCACACTTTGCCCTACGAGACGGTCTTCTCTACCGCCGCAATTATATGACTGATGGTCGACGGTGGCTTCTCGTCAAGGGGGTTTTTACTGTACTTTAACAGGGATAATAGCCCTGTCGAAGTTTCACGGCGAACCACACAAGAACACAGCAGGTCTCAGTCTCCACAAGCGAGCACGAGCAGCGCAGCGGCACTTCGTCGTCCTTATCCTCGTCTTCGTGATATTCTCGCCTACTTAATCCTCGTCTTCGCATATCCTCGTGTAGTTCACTACACTTTATTTATTGCACAAACCCTTGACACAGAAGCACTTGGTTTCCTATGGCAACAATGACATTGTGTGTTTGATGTAGCAGCCATATCAAAATTTATCATGGTGTCACCTAGAAAAGAAATATACATGCTCAAAACTTTTCTGCCAATTTCACATGCTTTGTGCTAGCATCACACACATCTCTCTTCACTCAGATGCCTCTTTTTCCTTAAAATATGCCAACTGCATGGTTTCCGACCACGTTCTGTACAAACTAGTACCTGCAAAACATCCTTAGGAGATAGAGGCTATTGCTGTCTTTAGTTGTATTTTAACAGAGCACGTTGCTGGGCTAGTCGGTCATACATACCTAAAAAAGGGGAATTGTGCTAAAAAAAGACACGGACGAGCGGATTGCGCCCGTCCATGTCCTCTTCTCGTCCGTGTCTTTTTTTAGCGCAATTCCCCTTTTTTAAGTTTAGTTGTATTCCCTTTGACCCTCTATATCATTCAACATTGGTTAATCACAATAGGGGCCCAAGAAACAAAGGACTGCAATTTACACGCGAGTATGCTTAGTCATCAGAGTGTTAATCAATAGTAAACTCTCTTCTCTACCATTTGCTACATCAAGCAAATAAACATGTTGAGCAGCAACTTATCAGTATGTATACATACATTTAGTGCATGCTACCAGCAAGTGATGCCAGTATGCCTGTTTGCTCCCATTTTTCCTACTATGAGTGATACCTATGTTTGCCATAGCAGATAACACACACACCTAAGTAATTACTGAAAGAGACCAACTACACCAAGGTTCTAGGTGAATACAAGAGCAATAATAAGGAATGATGAAGTATATTATAGTTACCCTAGAATATGCAGTCACACATACTTTTGCTACATATGCCGGTAACAAGTCTCAATAGTGTAATCCTATAGAGCAAGAAAATAAGAAAGTGCCACTCATGCCCATCTTTTCCTTTCAAGAGCTTGTCACCAAGGTAAAATCTTTATCACACATAAAAGCAAAATTTAGAATACCTTTCTTTTATAAGAAGTCCACATGGATGCTGAAGAAACTACGCTGCTACGCCCCACTGCTACCTGTCCCGGAAGTCAGGTTGCCTTGTTGTTACTTGTCGGCACAGACCACGGCAACAGGGAGTCTCCAGATATGGCTGAATGAAGCATCAAGAGGACTGCATATGCATACGAGAACACTAGTCAGAATAGGAGGAAGAAAGTTCTTTTGAATTATAAAAAAAGGAAAAGTCAAGTGCACAAGTAACAGAAACAAACAAGGAATACTTCATATGGTTGCTTAGTAACAGCATAAAAAGAGAAGCAGAATTAGAAATACAATGCTCCACAGAGGCAAACTACAGTAAAATGCTTGTGCACAAAATTCTACATTCAGTGATATATGCAAGGGGCTACATTTATCTATTGTGCATGCCTATGGTACTATAGGAATATATTACTTTCTGGGAAGTCAGTCTCCACACCACCAGGTATCAAACTATTTCAGAAGTTTCTGAAAGATTTCTATGCAATGACAGGAAGATCTTTCACTATCAAACACAGTAGCAAACAACACTAAAATCTCTTGAGCACATGTATGTTTCTCTGAAAAATGGGCGGACAAAGGAAATGTAGTTGCTGCTCCTTTTATATTTTTTACTTGCAACTAATACTGCATCATTTCCAGCTATAGCAGGCGTGAACACAATGCAAACAAACAATAGAGGTGAGCAAGCTTATCTAAACATTTAGAATGACTTTTTGTAATAAAATGAACAGAAATCATTTAACTAGCCATGTACAGGAGAGAATGCGTGTATTTAAGCAGAGCTGCACAGATTTAAGAGCCTTAAAAGCTCTAGCAAAACAACCTTCTTGTCACTGTTGCCTTTTCACAAACACTACAGGCTGGCCGAGAGCTAGTTTACGTACAATACCCCTAATTATCAAACATTCAACTGATCACTTTTTAAAATACATTGATAAGCTCAGGAACGCATGGCTGAGCTTTCAAAACATCATCTGTTGGACAGAACCCTCATTATACTCTTGGATAGGTCTGATAATAAAGATCAGCATGGCGAACAGCCATTCGGCGCTTCCATGCACTATGCAAGCTTAATAGCATTATTGTATCTCACAGAACACTGTTGTAATTTTCAACACCTGAGAACCAAATTCCATGGGGGTTTAAAGGGACATCTTTGAGCAAAGTTCACTGTAGGATATTGCCCCCAAAAAGCCTAATCACAACAATCTATAAACACATTTTCGACAGCCTCTGGCTTTCTGCACAAAATACAGTTCACACCCCATGGCAGAAAGATCTTTCTCTGCCATGTTTATCCAGGCAGAGTTATCCAGGCAAAGAAAGGAGTCTTCAATGTAAGTTGCCAAGCGTTTTCATTCCTTTCTTATAAACGGTTTATAAGAAAGGAATGAAAACGTTTGGCAACTTACATTGAAGATTTCTGGCAGAAAGAACGATTTTCCATGCTAGACGTCGCCAAACGCCGTCTCCCCGAAAAGTTTTTTGCACATCTTCGGTACACAATCACGTGACACATGAGTCGTGGGCAAGTCGCGGGAGAATATTTTTGCAGGTTTTCGGTGAACAATCACGTGACACATAGGAGCCGTAGCCAAGCCGTAGCTACAGTGAACTAGAAGTAGCCTCGGCGTCCGCTCGCACGTGTCTCGTGGAGTTCGCCTTTTTTTTTTTTTCCAGTCGCGCTGCCGCGCTGCTCAGACGAAAGGCGTGAAGCGTGGAATGCCGAGCGAGCGCCGGTTCTGTGCGTTCGCAATCTTTTGCCTTCGTTCTTTTTCTTCTGGTGGTTTTGTGGGTTGGCTGGTATTCGAGGCGACGCAGAGACTGGGAGTGGCGAGCCCGCTTCTTCACAGCGCGCTGCATAGATCGTGTGTTTGCTTTCCTCATTGTAATGAAAACGAGTTCTGACCGTATACGGGGCCATACATATTGAGTACCTGCGCATAAGTTATTTGCACACACGCCCGCTCATACATGCAGCTTTGCAGTTGCGGAAAAGAAATAGCTCTCAAGACTGATAGAATTATCCATTTGTGCTAAATGAACACGAAAAATTGATTGCATGATTTGGTTACTTTTACACGGAGACAACTTCGTGAATATTTTGTGAAGCTTTCAAGCCATCCTTTTTGCTGTATTGATGACATCACTGCGGTATTATCATGAAATTGCCCTGTTATTCGGTAAACACATATCTATTTTCCTTTTTTTTTTTGCTTTTGATGCTGTTCATCTCTGTAATGCCTCCAATGTTTATGCCTGTGTTTATGCCTGTAATGTGTTCCATGTAAACTAGGTTCCTGTTGAACTGTCACCTGCTGATGAATGCGGGGGTCCTCGGCACTCTCAAGCAGTGCGCAACTGCTTTCTCATTGAGGAGCCCCCCCCCCCCCCCCCCCTTTTCGGATTAGAAAATAAGTTTGATTGATTGATTGATTGAAGGGTGCGTAAATGTTGACGTATGGATGGATGGATGGATGGATGGATGGATGGAATATAGGAGCATCCCCTTTGAAACGGCGTGGTAGCAGTAGCTATCATGCTCATTTTTCTCCATATATCTTAATTATTGATTTAGAATAGTTAACTAAACCATCATTCTATTTATTAAATTTTCCTCCTACATTACTAACATTATGTCACTTCTCTGCTTTTAAGCCACCAATCTTCCAGCCGTTTTTTGCTAGTTTCCACCGCCGGTTTATTGACCCGGCCACTGTTATCTCTAAACCCCAGATCTCCAGGAACAGTGATTGCGCCTGCATCAACTTCCGGATGGATACCATTGCATTCGAGTATAATATGGTCAATTGTTTCACTGGAGTTTCCACATACAGCACATGTGTCATCTCCATTGTTAAACTTCTTTTTGTAGCTGCGTGTTCTAAGGCACCCTGATCTAGCTTCAAAAAGTAGGGCACTGCCTCTTGAGTTATCAAAGAAATCTTCCTTCCTGATCTGCATTTTCCACTTTCGGTATAATTCCACACTCTGTTTCTTTTCCATGAAATTTATCCATTTTTTACCTTCTGTGTTTTTCACCTGTTGCTTAATGCTCTTTATTTAACCGTCCTTGTTACTAGCATACTTACTAGTTAGTTTCCTAGTTCTTTTCCTCCATTGTGAGTCAATGCTTTTCAGGTACAGGTATTTAAATACTTTAGCTGCCCATCTGTTACTGTCCAATTTCCTCAGGCGTTCCTCATATAATATTTTACTCTGAGCTTCCCGTACTTCGAAAGATGCCCCGCCCATATCTCCCTGTACCGTCTCATTTGTAGTTTTGCCGTGGGCACCTAGTGCTAATCGTCCAACGGATCTCTGATTTGTTTCTAATGTCGACTGTACCTCTGATTTTAGGCACGAAACCGCATTTCCGAAAGTAAGTCCGGGCACCATAATTCCTTTCCAAATATCCCTCAAAACCTCATACCTATTGTATCCCCACAATGTCTTATGCTTCATTATCCCGGCATTCCTTCGCCCTTTTAAGTGATTGCTCATGATTTCCAATGTATGCCAATCCTTAGTTTACCCATACCCCCAAATATTTATATTCTGCTACTCTAGGTATTTCATGGCCTTGTATTTTAAGACCCTGATCAGTTGAGCCGTTGAAAATGATCAGACCCGACTTAACTGCGCTGAACCTGAAGCCTAGAGCGTCCCCTTCGTCTCCGCAATACTTGACTAGAGTTTGCAATTCTTCCAGACTCTCAGCTAGCAGCACAATATCGTCTGCATACATCAAACCGGGGAGGCGCTGCTCTAACGCCTTTCCACCTAATCTATATGACAGGTTAAAACCTAGGTTACTGTCTTGCATCCTCCGTTCCAGGTTTATCATATAAAGCATGAACAGCACCGGTGATAGAGGACAGCCTTGTCTTAATCCTTTGCATACTTTGACATCCTCCGTACTTCTTATCCCTTCCCACTTAATTTCTACTTTGTTATCCCGGTATATTTCCTGCAGGAACTCTAATATCTCATAACCGATACCTTCTTCTTTTAATATGTTCCACAGGAGTTCCCTGCTTACGTTGTCGTACGCCCCGTTTATGTCCAGGAAGGCCAAATACAAAGGTCTATTTTCCACTCTAGATATTTCGATGCATTGGGTAAGCACGAACAGGCAATCATCTAAGCGCCTACCATTTCTAAAGCCGTTCTGAAGTTCTCCGAGTATCTTGTTACTTTCTACCCATGCTTGCACCTTTAATTTCACCGCCTGCATGGCTAACCTGTACATTACAGATGTTATGGTAATCGGCCTGTAGGATTTTATGTGCATCCTTTCTCCTTTCCCTTTATAAATCAAATTCATTTTACTCTGCTGCCAGCTATCCGGAATTTGCTTATTCGCTATGACTGTTTCCAAAACTTTTAACAACGTTTCCTTACTTTTTGGACCGAGTTCATTAATCAGCTTGATCGGAATTCCATCTATTCCTGTAGATGTGTTTTTAGGAATATTTTTTTCTGCCTTTTTCCAGTTTAGATTGGTCAGTTCTAAGCTGCTTTGTATTCTGCTACCTTGTGTTGCTTCCTGATTTGCGGAGATTACCCTATCGTCGTTCTTAAATGACTCGGCTATAACTGATGTAATGTAGCTCACTGCATTGTCTCGCTTTAAGCAATTTCCCTCGTTATCTTGAATCCGATCTTGCTTTCTTTGATTCTTCTTCCTTAGCCAGCTATCAGTCGAATCGTCAGCGCTACCTAGCTGCCGCTCAGGCTAAAGCAGTCCATACCTAACTTAAAACAAATAAAAGAAAGGAAGAAAGCGTGCAACCTTCTCTGTGATTTGCCGAAGGCAGCTTCAAGCCGCCACAGGTTTGACACCGCGCTGTCTACGTTGGCTAGTCTGCCCGCTTCTCCCTCATACCTTTCGCACTTGAGGGGCGGGGGGGGGGGGATGCGTGCGTGCGTGCTGCTGTGTGCTTTGCTCGCAGGACGGCTAGACGCTCCCCCTCCTCCAGCTCGAAGGCGCGCGCTCCGATGGCCAAGCTGCTCCTTGCATCCTCCCCGCGCATTGGATTTGAAAGACATCTTGCAACCACTCTCTCGAGAGGGTGGCTGCAACTAGAAGTAGCATAACGTTCCCAATGGATCACAACACACGGAAGGATGAATGTGTTCAGCTACAGCTGGTCGATATTCCGTGGTTCTGCATTGTGAAGTGCGTGTGGATTGTGCCGTAAGCGCGCCTAATTGATTTACAGAGCAAGGTCAGTGCCACGGACCACAGGTAGCGTGGTGATATAGTTCACGGGGCTGAATGAGCGCGATGCAAAGGCAGCGAGCGAATAGGCGTGTTTCTGCTGGCGCATTTTATGCCGTTATGTGTTTTAGTTCGCCGGCACCTCCCCCCTCCCCGCCCCCTTCTCCGCGCCTTCCCTCTCCCCGGTCTCTTTTCTTACCATTAGCGCGCCTCCCTTCTCTACCCTTGCCCTTAGCACGCGCCTCACCCAGAAACCACCTCTAGCAAAAACATAACAGACAAAAGCAGAACCTGTAGAGCACTCGCTCGGTTGACGCACATGCCCAAAGGCTGCTGTGTGGTCTCGGATAACCTCCGCGAGCGAAACATACCATGCGCGCAGTCAGGAACAGATGGGCTGAGATATGGTCGCTGCCTTGACGGGAGCTGCGGCGCAGAAGTGAATAAGACAATTGCTAACATACTGAGCGCGGCGATAGAAAATGTGGGCGGCGCGGGAGCCGATCTGTTTGCATAACTGGTGGGCAGGGGCGTAGCGTGAACAGCGGGGTGGCTCGGCGGCGTCTGGGCGCACACTTCTAATCCTCGATCGAGTCGATAAAAGAAAAGACAAGTTCATTTTTTTTTGTGATGAAAATTTTGTCCTTGCCAGGGAAAAGCACCCCAGTAATTTCGGCGAGTGAAAAGGCGTTCGGTATTTTACTGAAAATGTGCATATACGCAATAATTGTGTGCCATTAAATAAGGCTAAAGTCCCGCCCAGGGCCTCTTGGAGAGCATCGCGCGATGTAACCCGACAACAGCACACAGCGGACATTCGCCATCATAAAGTCGATAACAGGACTCAGTGCGTCCTCAACAAGAGCGGACGCTTGACGAAGAAATGCGCGATGAAGAAAGAGTGTAACCAGTTAAATCTTTCAAAATATAGCCTTATACGTTTTTATCTATAATTCGTGCAAATTGATCGTATCAATTGTCCTTTTCCATTTCTTTTTTTTTAACAGATGTTATTCACAATAAAAAAGTAATTCAAATATGATTTGCAATGAGCAGCATGCATTCGGTCAGTTAATTGGAACTTTCGATCTGAACATTTTTCCTGACATGCCAAATTGCTTCAATATATTTTAATAGCTGTGTGTGAGTGGCATAACCAGACATAATTTTCGAGGGCGTTATATACGGCATCGATTAAAAAATTGCAAAAAGGCCGAAAGAAGGAGTTCAAAAACTTTCGGAAGGTGTTCTGACCTCGAAACAAGCCCTGGCTACCCCCCTGCTGTATATTGACAGGAGTACATACAGAGAAGTATAGTCACTTAACAACTTGCTATGTACTAACTTTATATGAACTGATCCCTAACCACTAGGCCACGACAGTAATAGAAGTTCTATGACGCTTTTTTTTCAATCAAAGTTTTGTATTTGGTGGGCAAATGTTTCTGCACAACGAAATTTGCTTTAGTTTTGCAAGATACGCTGCAGTTTTCTAAAAAAAAAAAATCCTATATCACTGTTCACTACAGTGGAAAAACGCAATTTTTGCCATTTCAAAAAGTTGCACGTTTGGAGACCTGTGGCTAACGTACTAAAATTTTGTAATCTGTTGTTTTTGCCCACTAAATCTATGTAACTTTTACTTGTATTGGAGTTATTAAAAAAAAAGGTTTTGTTGCAGTTCGTTTAGTAAAAAATCTCTAACATTGCTGCAGAAGTAACGCGCGGCAAAAAGTGCATTTTCAGCCTTAAATACAGGCATGATGCATTATGTTTTTAGCATTGTCTTTTTTCCGTTCTTTATTCAGATATATGCCTAAATGTCAGGTAAAATTTGGAGTTCTAAACTGTTAAGTGTGTTCTCCACAACGCAGAAAATTCGCCCAAGATTCGAAAACAGCAAAAAAGACTCAACTTTAAAGAAAAACGTCATCAATATTTAAGAACATCCCTCACAATAATCCTCACTACCTCATAAATATTACAGCCTGAAAAAGTGTTGCATTATATTGTTTAAAATTATGAACTCACGTAACTTAACACTGAGCGCTGATTTTGAAAATTGTTAATTTTCAGCCCTACATTCTGGCACGACTGAACAACGTGCTGCACCTGAAACATCTCCCCTCTATTATCCCGGCCTGGTTGTCTATTTCTAGAAACATTGAAAGGTCTAGACGCGTTTGTTCTTTCTCCATATTATTTTGGAATCGGCCGAAATTCAGAATTATAAAAAACGAACAACTTTGACTCGAATTTGAAAAACTGCCACATTTTCAATTTGTATCGAAGTCCAGGAAAACAATCTTAAGTACTTTATAAACATGTACTAAACTGTACCGTAATATGTAAATTAAAATGTAAAAATAAACATAAAACTAAACGCATATGTTGTCATTCTATAGAAGTCCTTATGGTTTGCCCTTGTGGTGTTGGCGTGAAAAGTTCGAATTTAGTTACATTTTAACTTATGCAATATCCAAAGCCTTCTCAATGCCTCTAAAGTCGTTTTCTGCTTGTTGACAGTGCTTATGATTGCTTAAAGGGGAATGAATTCGCTATTTCTAGCAATTTCATGGGACAACGTCAGTGACGAACTTTTTCACTATCGTATTTTTCTTTTTTTGCGAAGAGCTGAGACAATCCATCCAGTTCTTAATTATATTATTTCATTTCTTCTTTATGAAAAAAATTGAAAATACTCAGTACTTGAAGACCTTCTTGTAATTTTATATTTATTTATAGCAGCAACACGAATGAGCCGAGATGATGAGCATTCTTGACGACTGAGCCACTGAGCCATCTAGCCCAGAAAAAAGACGAATCAACACGCAGTTAACACCCTGACCACCTAACCTGTAAAGATTAAGAAGTTCGCAGGGGTCAAGTGGATGCAGCTAGCACATAACCGGGTTAAGTGGAGAAATATGGGAGAGGCCTTCGCCCTGCAGTGGGTATAGTCAGGCTGATGATGATGATGATGAACCTGCAGTTTAGGTGAACGGCGGTTTTGCTCTGAGTTAGCTCGCCTTTTTCTAGGCTATACACCTCTGTCGACTAGAACGCTCGCCATCTCGACTCATTTGTGCTACTGCTATAATGACATATAAAATTCTACCTAAACTGTCATGAAGCAAATTGTTTTGATTAGGATTCAAATTATGTGCAGATTAGAAAAATGGTCTGCAAAAAGAGAGTATGTCAACGTTTGTCATTATGGAGAACGGAAATAGCATAATTATAAACTAGAGGGGGGGGGATAACACATGTCACCTCGCTATACATGTATATATAATGTGTGTGTGTGTGTGTGTGTGTGTGTGTGTGTGTGTGTGTGTGTGTGTGTGTGTGTGTGTGTGTGTGTGTGTGTGTGTGTGTGTGTGTGTGTGTGTGTGTGTGTGTGTGTGTGTGTGTGTGTGTGTGTGTGTGTGTGTGTGTGTGTGTGTGTGTGTGTGTGTGTGTGTGTGTGTGTGTGTGTGTGTGTGTGTGTGTGTGTGTGTGTGTGTGTGTGTGTGTGTGTGTGCGTGCGTGCGCGCACACACAGGATGGAGAAAACTTCTGCCGTCACTTACACACTCCACGAAGGCATGCGGCTACTTGCAGTCAGTTACGCATCACAGTCAGAGGCTCAGATTAATGATTCGGGACTTCGGACTTACTGGACTTGATTGGCTTTCCTTAAAAGACAAATTTTGCTTTCACTCAGAAAGTGGCATATTTGCATCTTTTTTCAGACTGGATGTCGCAGTCATGAGGATAACCGCGCTGAGCGTCGGAAATTTTCCATTTTCCGACGCTCCATTTTCATACAAGAGTGCTTAAGTCCTACCAATTAGACTCGCATGATATATGTGCTGTACGACGTGGAAATTTAAATAATGTATTTGTAGCAGAGGAATTTACCTTAACCTTTACAAGGTTAGGAGAAAATGGCACCAGTAACGTTTTTATATACTTCGCATCTCACAGCTGGCAGTTATTCACGCATAAAAAGCTGATTACTGTACTTTAGTCTGTAAGACCTTTCCTGAAGAATAGGAATGTATTACCATGTCATTCTGCGTTCAGTTTGCATAATATCAGGTAAGTCCTTTTACTAGTGGTTCTGATATTTTTGTTATCAGACGACCTAAATATTGTCAAGGGATAGTACTGATTCAATTAACACCTATACATTATAAATTTACCTTTTTTTTACTGCAGGATCAGCTTTACTGTAAGGAGCTAGCGCCCCATGGTGTCTACAACTCCCGGCACGAGGAAGAGAAGACCCAAGATGGGAGGTGCCACGCAACGAAGAGTGACACGTAGGAAAAAGATCGGCGAAACAGCGTTGCAGCAGGACAGGTGGTCAAGGAGCTGCGGCTGATCGTGTGCCGCCTGGCCTACGACACGGGATAACAGATCTGGGAGTGGTCACGGAGCTGCGGATCGCGTCCCACCTGTCCAATGACCCAGATGACCAGACCTGGGAGTGGCCAACTCCTGTTGTGCTCCTGGAGCACTTAGCCAGCACGGACGTTCAGCATCGTGCTGGGTGCTCTAACTCACGCACTTGGAAATCTAGAGTCTGCTGCATTACGGCAACCTTTGACCTCTCGCCTCGGTTGAGCGTCTCCGTCCGCCAAGCCACCTGCTGACCTGAACCAAGCGTTAGTGGACACTGGGCGTTCCGCACACTCCGAGCCCATGCAACTGGGAACGTTCACATGGACTTCCTTCTTCCAGCGTTCGGTGACTGTTATCAGTTCATATTCATATTTGTTTTGCCTGTTACGGTTATTTGCTAGGTTGTTCTTTAGTCTAGTCTAATGTGTTTGTGTAAGAAAATGTTCCTAGTTTGACCGGTCTGGTCGTGTGTCTGTTTAATCCCACAAAATCAACCATTTAGTTGCTGGATATTAAAGAATCTCCTCACATTTATGTAGTCTACTGTAGCGAGCGCATTGAAGAAACACTTTTTCTACCTCTTCGTTGAGCACCAGCGCCTATTGTCTACAGGCAATGCAGAAGGAGATTGCTTCCTAGCAGAAAATTGGCTCTTCAAAATGCGTTTTTAACCTTAAGCATTCAGCAACTCTTCCTAGAGCAACTCTTCTTGAAGATGAATTTTATACACCAGGAACGGTTGTGATGAAATTCATGAACAAGATTGTGAAAAAAAAATCATGATGTGGTTGCGATTTCAGTGTTCATAAGTGCAGATTTTTGTGGCACTTTTATATATTCTTCTTTATATTAAAGTACTGGGCACTACTTAGTTCTGAGGACTCTAATTTGAGTCAGTGCAAGCCAAGTACAATAGCTTTCTTGATGGCGTATGGGCAAGAAAAGGCAAGATACATTTGTGAAGTGTCAATAAATGAAATTTCTGACTGTTCTACAAATGCCGTTTTGTTACTATGTTTTACAAATGGACTCTGGCTTAGGAAGTTGCCACAGCCTTATTGTTTCCTAAACTTTCTTTTGGGTTGAAAGTGTGAAAGTACATTGTTTCTTGGTGGTTATTCAAAGAAATGTTTTTTCTATAGGCACATTCTTGAGCTTCAGCCAGCTAAGGCATAAAGAGTAAGCACATTGGTGCTAGAAGCTGGCCTGGTGCTTGGATGCAGATGATGTCTGACCAATGCTCTTGCTTGTAGAATGTAAACAGGTTTGCATTTTACATGCGTATGGGTCAAGTTACCCATACACCATTTATACTTTTATTTACTTAATTTCTTCGCAATAATGCACATAAGCACACATACTGTGCTCAAGCCTACGTTTTGCTTTATGAGGGACATACAAAGTCATTTGGAATGCTCAGGTTGGGATTGCTGCACGAGCACGTATACAATACAATAATAATAATACAATAATAAGTTTATTTCCAGGTTCAACTGGAGGGTTTCCCGGATAAAAGCTGCCTTCGCAGCTTGACAGTGTCCAGGAAACCCTTACAAGCAGCAGCAGACGAAATCTCCAAATCTGTCATATATACAGTAGTCACATTCAATAACAAAACATTAAATACACACGGAAATTCACAATAAGCTTTAAAGTAAATGGCACAAAGAGAAAAACAGTTGAAATGCGCAGTAATTTAAGGAAAAAACGTCAACTGGGCAAACATTCAGCAATCTACAAACAGAAGCATAAAATCACATTTGAACAAAATATTTGCGCAGCTCGGCTTTTGTGTATCCTATTGTATTTTGATAAGTGTTTAAAACATGGGGCAGGTTGTAAGAAAGCATTTGTAATTTATAATCAGTGCGAAAACGTGGTACATTCCATGCATTAGTACTTCTTGTGTGCATGTTAGCACGATGCGTCTCCAAAGATGCTAAGGAAGAATAATATTCGGCGACGGATGCCTTTGAAAAATACATGATTTGTAGTAACCTATAATTATACAATTGATCAACACGGATAATATTATGAGCTTGGAATGCATATTTGGAGGTAGTCGCATAATCAACTTAGCTATTATTCTAACAATTTTCTTTTGAAATACGAAAAGCTTATTTATGCTTGCCTTGGTCATTGTGGCCCACACTAAACTACAGTAGTTAAGGTGAGAAAAAAATAATGCGTAATAAACTTGTAGTTTACACTTCATAGGTAGAGTTGCACGACATCGCGAGAGGACCCCACAGGCAGAAGAGAGTTTTTTGCAGATATGTTCAACGTGAGCGTTCCAGTTTAAGTCAGATGAAAAGTATACACCAAGGGATTTATATTCCTCACCAATTTCTATTTGTTGGTTTTCAAACTTCAGTACACAGTTTGGTGTTGTCGGCTTATTTCTTTCGCGAAATATTACAGCCTTCGACTTTGTAGGATTTATCTTTAATTTATTCATCATTGACCACCTAGATACTCTATCCAGTAGGTCGTCACCTTTCGCTATTACATCACTGAGATTACGGCCTGAAAGAAGTAATGTGCTATCATCGGCGTAAATTACAAAATGAATCGGAGGATCTATAGTTACAATGTCATTTATATAGGTATTAAACAAAAGGGGTCCAAGTACGCTCCCTTGCGGGACACCACAGCTAATAGGTAAAGGGGATGAAAGTTCATTATCTACAGATACTGACTGGCTTCTGTTTTGGAGCTAATCTTCAAGCAGTCTGAGTGGTTTACCACGGATTCCGTACATTTGAAGTTTATAAGCAAGGATCGCATGAGTTAAGCAGTCAAATGCCTTACTAAAATCAAGGAAAAGGCCCACCGTATAGAAGTTGTCATTAATATTGTTCAAGATAATTTCTTTCATTGCTAATAAGGCTGTTTCTGTTGATTTGCCTGTTCTGAAACCAAACTGCGACTCAGATATTACCTTATGTTTATCAAAAAACTTCGTCATTCTTGAAGAGATAACCTTTTCCAGTCCCTTAGAAAACACGGGGAGCACCGAAATCGGCCTATAGTTTCCTGGTAAGTTTCGGTCGCCCCCTTTATAAATTACTGACACTTTTGCAGTTTTCATTCCGCTGGGAAAAACCCCGGATTCAAGTGCCAGATTATAGATATGAGAAATCAGGGGACAAATTATAGATATGACATATTTCAACGGTGTCATCTGCATGGCGTTTATATCTAAGGCTTTGCTATTACTAATTCTCATATACACATTGTAAACTTCACTTGCATCAGTTGGCTCGAAGAATATAGTTTCGCTAACCTGACTAGGATAACCGGCGATAAGGGTGCCTGTAGGATCTTGAGATGAAGTAACACTATTAAGCAAATGTTTGTTGAAGTGTTGTGCGAGTGCTCTCCCCCTTACTTCGTTTCCACTGACAAGCATCGTTTTCGTAGCATGGTTATTTACACGGCGACCAAGGACATCATTTAAAGCTTTCCAGGTAATATCAGGGCCCGCTTGCACAAAACAATCTTAAGACTGTCTTAGCTAAGTCCAGACTTAACTGGAGTCTAAAGAATAGGCGACTAGCATGGCCGCTTAAGATTGGAGTCAAGACTGGGCTTCAGTCCTGACTTGAATAAGTCGCCTGTATGATTACGACTCTAGTGCTGTCTTGGTTAAGACACAAGGACGCCAGGTGTCTAAGTAGAGAAATTAGGGAAATACAGGGATGCGCTGGCACTGTCCCTGCTGTAAGATGTACATATTCCGTTAATTTTGCGTTGTGTAAAATCCGTGCCATTGCTTTTTGCGGCTTAAGATTGTGTTACGAGGAAAAATGCCCCAAGTGGTTGCTGAGGCCGTTCTGGGAAGCCACTCTGGTGAACATGAACCCGAAGCGTACGACGTTCGGAACACGAGCCGTCTTTAATAAGCTTGGTCTTTCTAAAGACACCATTTAAGTCTGGACTTAGCTCGGACTTTATCGTGCAAGCCGGCTCAGGTCTACTTTAACTGACGTTAGAAAAGAGCCGCTGATAATAGATATTTTTAGCTTTCCGTAGCTCCGCGTTCAATCGGTTCCTTAACTTTTTGAAAGAAAGCAGCGCATCTTCTGTGCGTGTTCGAAGGAACATTTGATACCGGCAATTTTTGTCCTTTATCATTTTGAACAATTTTTTTGTAACCCATAGTTTTCTTATCTTTTTGGGAGGGGTGTGCACTTCCAGCGGAAAGTGCTTCGAATAACAACGAAGGAAATGGTGAAACAATAGGTAGTACGCATCATTGACGCTCGTTTTCTGCAACACACAAGAATATCGTGCTTAAAAGCTTCCAATGAGCTATCGTTGATGCGCTGCACACGTATGGACTGTTTCACAATGTTTCGCTTAACATGCTCATTCCGAAAAACGACAAATACCGGACAGTGATCACTTACATCACCGCAACTGTACCGCTAGAGAGTACACTGGTTTCAATATCCGTAATTAATAAATCAAGTGCAGTCGCACTAGTGCACGTGACACGTGTTGGTGTTTCTATTAAGTTTACAAAACCGCAGGACATAAGTTTCAACCCCGCCGGGGTGGCGCAGTGGTAACGGCGCTCGGCTACTGTTCCCAAGGGCGCGGGATCGAATCCCGGCCTCGTCGGCCGCTTTTCGATGGAGGCGAAAAGCAAGGCGCCCGTGTGCTGCGCAATGTCAGTGCACGTTAAAGAACCCCAGGTGGTCGAAATTACCGGAGTCCTCCACTACGGCGTCTCTCATAGCCTGAGTTGCTTTGGGACGTTAAACCCCACAAACCAACCAGGACATAAGTTTCATGTTAAAATCACGTACAGTAGCATTCTGGTAAAGCATATTGATATTAAAATCACCCCTGCACAAAAGCGAGCATTTGTTCAGTGACGCATATTCTAGAATCTGGTCAAAATAATCTGTAAAAGCCTTCATGTGGGGGCGATATACAACAGAGATCACTTGGTTTCTATTTTGCAGTGTTAAAACTTGATAATCTTCTCTAACCTCACTAAGATTAGGCAGAATGTGGCATCTTTTTTACGCGAGAGTATAGATAGCGCCTCGTTTATTTCGTCTGTTAAGGAAGAAGGTTTCGTAACCGGGTAATTCCAACATCTTGCAGCCAGATTGATACCATGTTTCAGTGAGCATCAAAACCGTAAATTCAAAAGTGAACTGTCTTAACAAGAACGTGATTTCTTCTTCCTTATTTCCTTCGGTCCTTTAGTTTCACCTGTTGTGGTAGTGCAAGTTCGTGATAGGCCATTTTTTTTTTAATTGTTACGGATTACCAAGCAGAAGGACGCCCCATTTCAATTGCTAGGTGAGCTATGAATATCGCCTTTTTCCAACTCAGCACGACGAGAAGATCTCGATAAGGTCTTTCTCGCTGGTTATCGGCATAACCGCCGAGCCATCAGATTGCCTCATGAAAATTTTTCCATTTTGCGACCAGACAGACTTCCACTGATGCTCATACTTTTTTTTTTTTTAACAGCGTATGCAAGCAGTTTCTTTTGTGCCGGCCGGAGGTGTTTGTTGAGAAGTTTCTATCCCAACATCAGCCTCATTTTTTTGGCTTGAGATCGGAACTTGACCACAATATTCGACTTGTCTGCCTTACGTGTCGGTACTTAGGCTTCAATATCCCGTTCTTCAATAGGCTCACTAATTGCAGTTCCTATTTTTGAGACTATGTCAAACACATACTCGCTGTCATTTTTGTTGACTCCTTGAATTTCTAGGTTGGCTTTTCTCGAGTATTGCTCAGAAAGAGTAAGTCGCTTCTCCAAGTCAACCATTTTACCTTCCAGACTCGTGTGCAATGACTGAAGGGTCTCATTTTCTTCAGCAAGGTTCTTGTTTTTAGCGATCTCTGCATTTAGCTTTTCCTCTCTGATAGAGTCATGTGCGAACTCGATGCTTTTAATTAAGCCTTGTTTTTCACTCTTCAGTTCTCTAATTTCATTACGCATTTCTCGCTCCATCCATTCACGAAATGTTTTGATTTGAGCTTTCATTTCTTCTCGTAGCTTTGCAACATCAGCTTTAAACTCATCTTTCACTTTTACCGCCTCTTTCCCAGTCATTTTTGAAAATATGCCTCTCTGCAGAACACTCGATAGGCCTCAGCAAACAGACGGAGAACAGCACAAGTTCACAAAGCACTTTCCCTTAAAACCACTTTCACTTGAAAGCAAATAAAATGAACTGAAATGAAAAACGCTTGGCAGCAGCGACGAGGGGCCAATAATAATGCTTAAGATCAATGTGTTGTTTTCACTAACCTGCGATGAATGCAGAAATAGATTAGGACGTTTCCAACGCACTCGTCGCTACTGCCAAGTGCCGCGAACGTCGATGAAGGTGTTCCTTTTGTAGTGGCTGAGGTCACGTGGAAGCAAATGTAGCAGGTCACAACGCAGCCGACAATGACGCCTCCTTGAACCGGGTGGTGACCAGCGTAACCCGCGTTTTCACGATGGTGGCTTCCAGATGAATCAGTGTTGGCGCCTAGTACGGTTGCGCGGGAGTGCCCTGCGATGAATGCAGAAGTAGATTAGGACGTTTCCAACGCACTCGTCTCTACGGCCAAGTCTCCGCGTGCTGCACCCTTCCTTGGGGAAGGGTGTAGCACGCGGTGCTGCAACACCCTTCTGCTGCAGCACCCTTCCTTCGGGGAAGGGTGCTGCAACCCTTAAGGGTGCAATTGGCTTGTCGCATGGGGATCAAATCTTTCTCCAGCGACTCATCTCTTCTCATCAGATGACCAAAGTGGCTGAGCTTTAACTTTAGAATTTGACCCTCCAATGAGCAGGCAGGGTTTATGGTTGACAATACCGACTGATTTGATCTTCTGGCAGTCCAAGGAACTCTCAAGAGTCTTCACCAGCACCACAATTCAAACGCGTCAATTCTTCGGCGGTCAGCCTTTTTCACAGTCCAACTCTCGCATCCATACATCACAACTGACTTGAATTAAAAACTGCCATATCTTCGATTTTTATCGAAGGCTCATAAAAGAATCGTAAGATAGGGCTTAGTGAGGTTAGGAGACCGAATGAGGCATATACTGTATTGAAGAATGGGCATGTACTATGTTATCGAGATTTACCAGAGAGGCGACAACTAGGAGTAGGTTTTCTTGTCAATAAGTATATAGCGGGTAATATAGATGAATTCTATAGTATTAATGAGGGGGTTCCAGGCATCGTTATTATGCTTAATATCCTTATTATGCTTAATAAGCGATATAAACTGAAGGTTGTACAAAGTTATGATGACCAGGCAGTTGAAAGCTTCTACGAAGATGTAGAATCGGCAATGCGAAAAGTAAAGACGCGCAGTATACTGTACTAATGGGCGACTTCAATGCTAAGGTAGGGAAAAGGCAGGCAGGGGACCAGGCAGTAGGTGACTATGGCATTGGTTCTAGGAATAGCAGGGGGGAGTTACTTGTTGAGTTTGCAGAGCTCAATAACTTAAAATCATGAATACCTTCTTCAGCAAACGGAAGAACCGGAAGTGGACATGGAAAGGTCCTAACGGGGAGACTAAAAATGAAATTGACTTCATAATGTGTTCAACCCCCGCCATTATGCAAGATGTAGAGGCAATCGGGAAAGTGCGATGCAGTGACCACAGGATAGTGAGGGCCCGAATTAGCCTAAATATGAAGAAGGAACGCAACAAATTAGTAAGAAAGAAACCCATCAATGAATTAGCGGTAATGGGGAGGGCAGAAGAGTTCAGGATCTCGTTACAGAATAGATATTCAGCTCTAAACGAGAATGGCGACATTACCCTAGAAGCAATGAACAATAATTTCAGAGATATCATTACTGAATGTGCGGTAGAAGTAGGTGGTAGGATAGTTAGAGAGGATACCGGTAAGCTGTCTAAGGACACGAAAGATTTGATTAAGAAACGCCAGCGTATGAAAGCTTCCAATTCAACAGACCAGATTGAATTGGCCGAGATATCAAAGCTAATCAATAAGCGCAAGGTGGCCGATATAAGGAAGTATAACTTGGAGAAAATTGAGCATGCTGTAAAGAACGGGGGAAGCCTTAAAGCGGTTAAGAAGAAATTGGGCATAGGCAAATGCCAGATGTATGCGATAAGGGACAAGGAGGGCAACGTCATCACGAATATGGACAAGATAGTAAAGTAGCCGAGGAGTTTTATACGGATCTCTACAGTAGCTAAAGTAGTCAGGACCGTAAGGAGAATGACGGTAGCGAAAAACAGTCAGGCGTTTCACCAGTTACGAAGGATGAGCTCAAGAAAAAATGAGAAACTATGAAAAGGGGAAATCAGCAGGAGAGGATCAGATAACTACAGATTTGCTGAAGGACGGGGGGGATATCGTGTTAGAAAAGCTGGCCACCCTGTATACGCAGTGCCTGGTGTCATCGACGGTACCGGAACCATGAAGGAATGCAAACATTATCCTCCTTCATAAGAAAGGGAACTCTGAGGACCTTAAAAATTACAGACCAAGCAGCTTACTGTCTGTTACGTATAAGGTATTTACTAAGGTAATCGCTAATAGAATCAGGACAACCTTAGACTGCAATCAAACAAAGGATCAAGCAGGTTTTCGGAAACGGTACTCTACTATCGATCATATCCATACCATCAATCAGGCAATAGAAAAATACTCGGAATATAACCAGCACTTGTACATAGTATTCATTGATTACGAAACAGCATTTGATTCAGTGCTGCAGAAGATGCTGCAGAAGACAATGATTTCGAATTATTCGTAGTCGAATCAGGCAAGTACATAATCTAATCTGGTATTAAAAAGATACACAGTTGTATGCTATAGATGTGCCGAATTTCAGCTTGAATAAGCGAGCGGTTTAACCGACAGAAGCATTTTACGGTCCGTGTTGACCGTTGGAGCAATCATACCAAATGAACTACTCCCAAAACAAACTTTGCGCTTTTAATTACTAGATAAATTGAAGAGCACTTAAATAACCCTGATTTGTGCATTAAAAGATGTTTGTTTACCACGACACGGCTAGATGCTCTGGATTGTGAATCGCACGCCGACGAGCGAAGTTACAATGAGAACACGGCCACTCGTGCTGAGCGGCTAGCGGGTATGGCGGGTGTATGCTTAGGCTGGCTTAGCGAGACTTTGGCCGAGTCGCCAGTAAACATATATATGTAGCATGTTGCCGCAGTATGCCAAAATAAGAACTTTGACATAAATTTAATGTATCACAATGAATAATATGCCGCATTTTTTATTAAAACAGTATTTTAACATCACTTTATTACTATTATTTGTACACTTTGAATCAAGACAAAACCGAAGCCATCTATGATATTGCCGCGAAACCTTCAAAACAGTTGTTTTTAAAAGCCGCCGGCATACGGCATTATCACTCTGATTCTGGATCGCGTAGCAGTTCCGTATTCTTTGTTTGTTAATGCTCGATGTCGCGAGTCACACCTTTATCAGATTTCGTTGTAGCGCAAGATGCACCGAGATCTATCCCGAAGATTCCGGCCACTCGTGTGTCTTTCTACAATGGTCCAGCCTGTGCTTGTAGCTGTTTGCGACGTTATCTAGATTGTTCTGAGCAGCCTTTAAATTGAGCGTTGACCAGTGTGACGAGCATTCTTTGTTCGACGATCGACCAGCACGTTTGTTGCTATCGCCGCCGCCGAGTTGCTTAGTTGTTTTGCGGGCGCAAGTCAGCCCAATAAAGAGTTAATTTCAGTACCATCAAGCCTATGTCTTCTTTTGGTGTCAACTGCCTTGTCACCACTACGTGACAATATGTAAACATACATGGCGGATGAAACGTCGATAGTGAACTAGAATGTATTCAATAAGCTGTAGTTATAGTGCGTTCGAAGCGCTGGTTCAATGCATGTGCGATTGAAGTACATGAACTGAGGACGCTTCTTCGCAGTTAGTGACATCATGAATGTAGTAATTAGGATCAGAGCACTGTGAGCGCGTCCAAGGAGCGGTGCCAAAAGGCCAACGCACTGCTGAACGCCGCAGAACTGCTCTGACAGCTTCCTAAACGGATAGCTTTTCGCAAGAAAACGCGACCATTGATAACTTGATATAAATTGGAATAACTGGCAGGGGCTATTGCTTTTTTACTGGTACATTCATGTTATAATGAGTGTGCACAGGTCGGAATTCTCTAGGTATCCCATCCCACTAATGAGTGCCCACTCATGAACTTATGCACACGGGTGCTGTTGAGGTCTGTATCGAGAGACTGTTTTCTGAAGAAATTGTTTGAATGCTGATCCGAGAAAGACGGTCCCTCGTTAATCTTACGGACATCCCAATTCGGATGTCCGTTTTCGGCAGTTCTTCGTTCTACCGGTTAATGTAACAATGTCCGGCGGATGTCCTGCTCCGGCTTCGGACGTACGGACGTTAATCGGATGTCCGACGGACATTATTGACTATTTGGGGTGTAGCTGGGCTGGGGTTTTTAGTATGTGTTTTCTTCAATAAACTTTGAAGGCTTCGCCTTCAGAAGACGGGTGCGTGAGCCATGGTCTCGTCCGACTAGCGGCAAATTCAGCTCTTTTAAAAACACTGGTTTATTCAGGACAAACTAAAAGCATTCGGTAAAAAGAAACAGCTTTGGGCGCTACTGCGCTGGACCCATGCTGCCGAAGCGCGCGACAATAGAACACCAAAAATAAAGCCTAAAGACGGTCAGGGCATTACCGCGGCGAGACAAAAAACACTGCGCCGCGAATAGGGCGAGCGATAAGGCTAAAGCGCTAACGGCGGCCCAAGAAAGATTGCTCCTCGCTTGGCAGCCATTCACGCAAATACGTCTAATCAATTCCTGCAGGCACTGGTTCCGTTTTCTCGCAGGTCTTCGTACCGTCGTCCGTGCACATTCCGCTGGCCCTTGACGCTCGCTGGCCACCCTTCACTTGTCCCCCCCCCCTCGCCCCCGGGCAAAGGCCATGAGTCTGGCTTTCGTCGCGCTCATCTACCTTCGTTTCCCCACAGATCAAATTTCGCCTCCACAATTGCCAGCTCGGTCATGTGCACTCGCGCTTCCCGAGCAAACACCAATACAAAGAGGTAAAAGCACGTGCGTTTTCAAGATATAAAGAGGCACACTCCCCCCTTACAAGACGAGACACCTCCAGAGACATGAAAGAAGGGGGGAGGGAGTACAAAAGCTGCTGCTGCTGCGGGAGTACCCGCTTGAAAGCGTCCGCCTGGTTGTGGAAATCCAGTCAGGCCAGGTGACTCGCATCTGGTAGACCAAGTGCCTCTACGTGCCCACTCGTAGTACTTTCTGAGGTCGGCGACGTTAACCGCTCTCGACCACGCTGCACATGACGAAGCATGTAACGAGCTGCGAAAGACTCTTTATTACCACGAAAGGGCCAGTCCACCGAGGAACGAGGTGTGGGCGGCGGAGTACTTTAACCCCAACCTCGAACTGCAAAGGACGCTTGGCTTTATTGTACTGGCCGCTGTGCTCGAGGCGGGCGAGGTCCAAATTCTTCCTGGCCACCTTTAGGGTTCTAGGTGTACGACTGATGAGATTCTAGGTGAACTTTAAATAGCTGGAAGCCTGTAATTCAGAGGCATGTGCAAGTACCGACTGAGGGGAACAGACACCGACGAAGAGCCCGTTGGCCGGTTTACTGTCGTCCTTGTGGCGAAGTCCATCTCCTGCACATGAGAACCCCAGTCTTTCTGACGCTCCTTGAAAGCCGAGATCATGTTTTTCAGGTTTCTGTTGACCCGTCCTGTGATGTTGGCCTGAGGATGGTAGGGCATAGTCTTTTGTGCTGCATGCCAAGAGCTTATCAGGTGTCAGCAAATATTCTGCACGTGAAATACGCCGCGTTGTCAGTGATCAGCTGCGTCCGGAATCCGAACCGGGTGAATGCGTCTAGGAGCTTATCCCAGATTACCTTCGAGTCCGGTTTACGCAGCGGGTATAATCCTACCCATTTAGAGAAATGTTCAGTGACCACTAGGAAGTAGCGGCTTCCTTTCACTGATATAGAATAAGAGCCGATTACGTCAAAGACAACAATTTCCCACGGGTAACGGCTCTCCACGGGTTGCAAGGAGCCCGGTGGTTTCCCTCTCCTCGGCTTCACTGCCTGGCATGTTAGGACATTCCCATGCGGGCCATGTTGCGACGGGACACAACTTTACATATATTTTCTGGCCATTGCTGTGGCCTGCAAGGCGCGTGCAGTGAAATGGCTTAAAAAGAGCTTGCGAAGGTTCGTCGGCACAGAACTGGCGCAAAGCTCCTCTTTCATGCGGATGACCGTAGTCAGGAGCAAAAACTCTTCTTGAAAACGCTCTATAAAATCCTTCTTTGTTGTGAACTGGCACTGTCTACGCCTCCAGGTTGCTGCGGAGGCTACTAAAGCTACAGGAGGCCCACGCGTGACCAGAGCATTGTCCGCAATTGCTATTGCCATCTGATAGTAATCGATTTCATGAAGAAAATCGCAAACTTTTCGTCTAGGTATTCTTCAAACCTCAGCACGGGCAAATTCAGCTGCAACTGATAATCGCGATACAAGGGAGTGGGCAATCATAAGCAATCACTTAAGGCCAAAGGGCGAAGGAATGCCGGGGTAATGAAGCATAAGGCATTGTGGGGATACAATAGGTATGAGGTATTGAGGGGTATTTGGAAAGGAATTATGGTGCCCGGACTTACTTTCCGAAATGCGGTTTTGTGCCTAAAATCAGAGGTACAGTCGACATTAGAAACAAATCAGAGATCCGTTGGACGATTAGCACTAGGTGTCCATGGCAAAACTACAAATGAGGCGGTACAGGGAGATATGGGCTGGGCATCTTTCGAAGTACGGGAAACTCAGAGTAAAATATTATATGAGGAACGCATGAGGAAATTGGACAGTAACAGATGGGCAGCTAAGGTATTTAAATACCTGGACTTAAAAAGCGTGGACTCACAATAGAGGAAAAGAACTAGGAAACTAACTAGTAAGTATGCTAGTCACAAGGATGGAGAAATAAAGAGCATTAAGCAACAGGTGAAAAACACAGAAGGTAAAAATTGGATAAATTCGATGAAAAAGAAGCAGAGTGTGGAATTATACCTTAAGTGGAAAATGCAGATCAGGAAGGAAGATTTCTTTGATAACTCAAGAGGCAGTGCCCTACTTTTCGAAGCTAGATCAGGGTGCCTTAGAACACGCAGCTACAAAAAGAACTTTAACAATGGAGATGACACATGTGCTGTATGTGGAAACTCCAGTGAAACAATTGACCATATTATACTGGAATGTAATGGTATCCATCCGGAAGTTGATGCAGGCGCAATCACTGTTCCTGAAGCTCTGGGGTTTGGAGATACTAGTGGCCGGGTGAATAAACCGGCGGTGGAAACTAGCAAAAAACGACTGGAAGATCGGTGGCTTAAAAGCAGAGAAGTGGCATAATGTTAGTAATATAGGAACAAAAATTTAATAAATAGAATGATGGTTTAGTTAACCATTCTAAATCAATAATTAAGATATATGGAGAAAAATGAGCATGATAGCTACTGCTACCACCCCGTTTCAAAGGTGACGCTCCTATATTCCATCCATCCATCCATCCATCCATCCATCCATCCATCCATCCATCCATCCATCCATCCATCCATCCATCCATCCATCCATCCGGTGCCAGCTGAGCAGACGACGCAGTTTTCTCTCTTCAGAATACGGCAATCTGTTGGTGTTGTGCGTGCGTGTTAAACCTGCTTCTGCGAGTCTTTTGCTTTCACGAAGGTGCAGTAGTTTATTTACGGTGTAGGTGTTTGCTCATGCGAGTCGTTCCGCACTTCTACCTGCTCGGCGACGATTGCATCGGTTTTTTTTTTCTCGTTTTGTGCGCGCGTTCTGTGCTCGCCTGTATCCCTTCTTTTTTTACTGTGTCGCCAGTGGTGAAGCGCGGTTCCCGATTGTTGTTTCCCCAGTGCCTCTCACTAGACTGCAGAGAAAAATACCAAAGAGAAAGCGGTGGTGCACAGAGAAGACTTGCTTTTTTGGCAAACGGGGCTACCGCTAGAACAAGGAGCGTACGTATTACTGCGCTACTGATGCTACGTAAGTACGCATTCTGTACAATGGGAACGAAGCATCGATAGAAATGACGGAAGGTAAACGGCAACTGCTTTTGTTGGCGAGAATCAGTTTAAGAGCATGCAGTTATATTCACAAGGATGCAAACCTGGGCGAGTCGGTAACGGTGCTCCATGGCAGTGTGTAGCACAAAGAGTGTACACAGGCGCTACAGACAGCACCTGTGTTGTGTACCTTTTCGGTGTCCCTCGATTGTCCTTTTGCGCTACACATATGTCATATAGATGCAGTTGTATATTAGGCGCATGTTTCACCGTAAGCGCGGCATTACCAACGAACTTCATCGCGATTAACCGGCCGCGTCTCGTGCATATTGTGTATCTGAGAAAAAAAAAAAACTTCGTCAGCTTCTTCATTCAAAAGATGGTAACTTCGGCAAAACCTTGTGTAATCGCAGGCCGCGATGTACCTTAATTAGCCGCTGTAAGTAAAGGTTCCTCGTTTGTGTTCTGCAGTTTTTTTTATTTATTTTTTTTTATTCAAATACCTCACGGGCTCCGATTGGAGTATTATGTGGAGGGGGTTACATAACTGGGGTGCGAAACAGAAGCATGTAGAAGACGGTTATTTTAACATCGTTATTTTCAAAACGTTAACATTATACCCTCCACACCTTGTGCCCAAGACGGCACCAAAAAGGAAGGAAAGAAACTTATGCGAGCAGCAACCAGCTCGTAAACGCCATAAGCGGGACGCAGGGACTGAACCCGGCGATTCGGGCTCGGAAATCAACGAGGGCTCCTGTTTTCTCGAAGCTGGCTTTCAAGACTGCAACGATTCCTCCGACTCCAGTGAAGCGGGCATTGTGGGTGAACTGAGTGGCAGCCAGGCTACACTGCAGACACCTAACCACCACAAGGCCGTCATCCGTTTGAGGACATTCGCATTCCGGTTACATGGATGCTGATACCTTCCGTGGATGACAGCCTAGCTTATGCTTAAGACCCAATAACTTTGAAAAGATGAAGGTTGACCTTGCATTCCAACTTTTTGGAGATGAGGTTATTAAAGGACGTTTTTTGCACCGGCGGCATGTGGAGACTATATACATTCGGGTGCAACCAACAGAAGACTTCGTCAAGCTAATCAATCGCCTGATACGAGTAATGACCTCCAGGATAACCAAGCGTGCACTTAAGCCGGGTAGCCCGGACTTGCGTTTCTTGGAAGACTTTTTAGGATATCTGGACAAGTGGGAAGAACATGCCAGCATTGCCTTCCACTCGCATTATCACCTTTGATTAAACATGCTGCCTTCGTTCTATTAAACCGAATCTGTGTTTCGTGACTTGTATTCTTTGAGTTTGAATTCCTCCAAACGCGAAAGCTCTCATGTGCGTTTACCGGGTTAGCGTGTGGCTCACGTACCGATTGAGCTTCCAAGTTCGAGCAATCTGCACAAAGCAATTCGATATTAACATTAGCATGTTAAAACGTTATATCAATCCTAAGCTCCTGAAAGAGCTGTAAAACAAAGTATTAAACGTGAGCCAAAGCAACGCGCAGCTCCCTTTCCAACTCTCAGCAGCGCGGCGCAATGTGCGCGAGAAACCGGCTCGCACCCTCTCGCACCACAGCGCCGCTATGCGGCCGCCGCCGGCAGGCATCAACTCTGGTGCCACCGCACCGCCCGCGCTCAGCACACTAGTCAGTATATTCTAAGCACTATAGTTGAGATGATCCGAGGCGCGCGACAATAAAACACCAAGGATACAACGAGATAAGCACATTACAGCGGCGAGATAATACGGCGCGAATAGGGCGAGCGATAGCGTCAAAGCTCTAACAGTGGCTAAAGAGACATTGCTCACGCAAATACGCCGAAGCCGTTCCTGCAGGCACTGCTTCAGTCTTCTCGCAGGTCTTCGTACCATGTAGAAACTCTGAAGTCAGCGGGTTTCAATTTGCCTGTTGGCTACCATGAACAAACTGAAAACATATCTTGCATTCGCATCGAAATAAATATTAGTCTTTTGTTCTTTGGGAGAGATTCTCTGCAGTACGTGCTACCTGGGTCTGCTCTGCTCATGCCTGGCCGTAGCCTAGCAACGGAGACGCGGAGCGCGGGAACAAATTGTCGTGCAGACGGCCCCTGAAGAAGTGCTGCTGCTGGGGCTGTCTTAATTTTTATTTTCTTTTGTTCGAGCTGTTTTGCATGCTCACGCGCAGAACGCGTCTTGGGTGATTGCAGCCATACCCGCGCCTGCGGGCGCTACTTTGAGGAGACGCAATGCGTGCCTTATTGGCCATATGCCAATCAATGATCAATTACTAATTAACAAATAATAAGTCGTTTTATTAATGTTTAATTATGAATAATCAATTAAGGACTGCCTAATCAATCTGTAATTATTACTAATTATTGTCTAAATAATTATTAAATACTAATTAGCGGCGGTTGCTTAATTGTTTAATAACTATTTCATATCGCGCACCCAGTGAAATCAACCACACAACAGTTAACGTAGAACTGCGAAGATACAAGGAGCGCGATACAAGCAGAATTCACCATGTTTTCGAATATGAGACCTTCTGTGCGCAGTAATGTGTTAGCAAGAAATAAAACTAGATATATACTCTGAATCCTTATACTCAATGGTCACCAGCCTGCCCTCATTCTATTCATCATCAGCATACCCGTTATACCACTATAAAGAAATAAAGCGCAAAACAGCCGAAGTGCCAGTACATTTGGTAAGGAAACTGGTAGGTCTGCCAGTGTTGATCAGCTAGGCTGCTGGTGCGGTGTTAATTTTTTTCTTTTATTCCAGTTTTTGGCGTGCTCACGCAGAACGCGTCTTGGGTGAATTGGAGCCGCACCCGCGGTATACATAAGCGCCTGCGGGCGCAGCCGCTCTCGTCTCCCTTCATTCTATAAAACACTACACCTCCACAGCCGGACGCAAGCGCTCAAGCGGCGCTGCCCCGCATGCATCGCCGCCAAGTCGCAAAGCTCTCCTGTACTTCACGTTGTGCCAGGAGGAAAGATGAGAACGAGAGCAAGAACAGCGCGCGTCTCCGTTGCTAGGCAACGACCAGACAGGCGCAGAGCAAACCCATGCGACACGTACTGCAGATAACCTCTCCCTTGTTCTTTTGAGTTTCTTTATTTTGATGCTGAAAACCAGGAACTGTTGATCCAGTTTCACTTACGATGCGGGCCACAACAACGAGTGAGCCGCCGTACCAGAGTAAACGTGTGAGAAAACGGCCACACCTAGACGCACAACCACGGACACAACTGCGCATCGGGGCCTAGCGGAGCTTTCCCGCTACGAAACTGGTGGTGGTGGTGAAAAACATTCAATTAGAAAATGAGAGTGCGCAGTCTCAAAAAGGACCCTTTGCATGAGTGGAGTCTTTAGTCCGGGACCCCGCTGGATAAAGTAGCCGCCCTTGCCATTTTCACCAGAGCCCGTTGGGACTAGCGATGAGCAGCTGATGGTGGAAGGGATGGTGGAAGGGATAGGGGAAAGAGTAGATTTCTTTGCACATGCCCACATCATATGGTAGACATCGGAAGTCTCTCCACAGTATGGGCGCCGCCCATCTATCTTGGAATCGAAATGTTTAGCTATAGCAGGATAAAACAAAGTGTAGGTATACAGGCGCCTCATGGTTCGTTCGTCCTCCCTACTCAACCCCTTTGCAGGAGCCGGGTAAAGCTGACGTTGTTCGCAATAGTCAATGAGAATTTCGCGAAACCGCAGAAGCGATAGCCTAGGCTCGAAGCCGGAGGAATCTGCGTGAGGAGCCCGGTAAGAAAGCGCTCGGGCAGCCGCATCAGCGGCCTCGTTACCTCGCAGACCCTGGTGGCCCGCAGTCCAAATGATGCGTTTGGAAGAGGGAACCGATTCCCTCAGAGTCTGTCTAAGACGGTGGTAGGCTAACGGTGACACATCGCCGGCCACGTGATGCTTACAGGCTCGTCGTGAGTCGGTCGTTATTGTTCTCGATTTCGGGTCAGTGGCGGCTAACGCAATGGCGACCTCCTCTGCCTGAGCAGAATTTCGAGCTCGATAGGAGAGCCCGTTCATGTAGAGGTACTGGTGAAGTACAGCTGCCATATAGAATCCGGAGGGCGATGGCCCTGCCACGTCCACGTAGTAGACCCCTGTGCCTGTCCTGTGTTGATGTTCGAGTGCCCGAGCCCGTGCTGCTCGTCTACCTTCATGTGTTTCTTTATCCATGTTTCGAGGGAGTGGCTGGACCCAGAGCTTGTGACGCCACAGCTCCGGGATCCGAAGCGTCTCCTCTGGTGTATGTGTAAGCGGTCTAGCCGGCGGAGCCCGGCTGCCGTCTGCGAGTCGCATGTATTGGTTCACGAGATGAGCCTCCCGTAGTTCCTGGTAGGTGTTATGCACCCCCAGTGCTAACAACCTCGCGTTAGCGGTGGCAACCGGGAGATCCAATGCTCGCTTTGTGACCTTCCTAATTATGGCATCAATGCGTTCTTCGTGTTGTTTCGTGGTGCGTAGGTACGGCACGGAGTATAGGATCCTGCTGGTTCCGAAGGCATGGGCGAGCCGAAGCGCGTCCCTGCCACGTAACTCACCACGCTTGTTTGAAACGCGGTGGATCATAAGTCCGATCTGTTCACCTACTCGCTTGAGTTTGACGAGGGTAGACTCCGGTCAGAGGTTATTGTGAATGAATAAGCCCAAGATTTGGAGCTCCTTCACCTCTCTGATGGGACCTCCCGTCAGCGAGGTGTGTAGACTCGTGTTATCTTTTGGGCGTGATAGGATATGTAAAAGTTCAGATTTCGCGGGAGTGCATTGGAGTCCACAGCCAGCGACGTAACCATCAAAAATTGCGGCTGCCTTCTGAAGGCGGTCCTCCATATCTCCAAGGCTCCTCTCGCCCGTCGAAATTTTTCGTCCGCGTATAACACGTGACGGATGCCTTCCACCCGGGCCAATTGATGTGGAAGCTGCATCATGCTATATTAAAAAGGAGTGGTGACAAGACCACCCCTTGCGGTGTGCCAGTGTTCCCATGGTGCAAGGTCCGTGCTCCTCGTCCTCAATCATGTGGAGGGCCTGACACTTCGAGAAAAAATCCCGAATGTAGGCGAAGGCATTGTGCCCACAGTTAGTTGAGCTCAAGTTAGACAGGATACTGCCATGTTTGACATCGTCAAACGCCCCCTTCAAGTCGAGGGTAAGGATGACCTTGTCATTTTGGCGCATTGCAGTGGGTCTGATTATGTCTCAGTGTAACTGGAAAAGGATATCCTGTGCCGACATGTGCGGGCGGAACCCGAACATGGTGTCGGCAAAGGGTCCCTTGGACTCCATATATGGATAGAGGCGATCCCTTATCATTGTCCCCATGAGCTTGCCCACACACGATGTGAGTAAAATGGGCCTCAGGTTGTCGGTATTCACTGCCTTCCCTGGTTTCGGAATGAGATTGACCAAAGAGGTCGGCCAGTCTGGGGGAGTGGACGTCCATCCCAGATCTGATTAATGTACTCCAATAGGTGTAGGTATGCCGAGTTCGGAAGATTCGTTAACAGTTTGACTGTGATGCGATCTTGACCCAGAGCAGTACCTCGCCTCATTTTAGCTAGCGCTGCCTCAAGTCATTCGTCTTGAAGGAGGCGTCGATTTGGAGGTTAGGCTGTCCAGCGTACTCGTACTCTGGTCCAACTGGGTCTTCCGTACAACAGAGGTACCTGTCGCACAAGGTGTCCTCTAGTTGAGTCGTTGTACCATCGTACCCATGCAAAGCCTGCCGGAGCTGTCTCTGCGTCTCCGCTCTCGTCTGAGCGGGGCCAATGAGATTGCAAAAGAGGCGCCAAGTCTCTCTCGAGCTCATTTGACGGGCTGCCGAGTTACAGCGTTCAATCCAATTTGATTCTGTAAGCTGGGCAGCATACGCCGCGGCCTGCTCAGTCAGCTCGGCAATGCGAGCCTTGAGTTTGCGATTTAGTTTGTTTCATGCACCTTTTCGTTAGACTCCGGCGTGCCTCCCACAAGTGCAGGAGGTGGTTGTCCACTGCGCGGATCTCTTCTGTAGTCTGAATGGCGGTGGCGTACTGTTGTATTTTGTCGAACTGTTTTGCCCACTCCGCATAGCCGCCGGTGAAAAGCACGGGCAGGATTTCTTTCATTCGGAAGCGGCGCCAGTTGGTCAATTTGACCTCCCTCCACTCTTTTCGATGTGCCTTCGCAAGAAGGGTAATCCTAAGAAGGTAGTGATCGCTAGTGAACCATGACCATGCTGTACTCGTGATCTGTTTCTAACTCGAGATTGACCGAAGCGGCGGTATATGCCTTATTCACCAGGATACACGTTGTGGTGCCCCGCCCCCTGAAACGAGCTGTACTCAGTGCATTTAATGTCTGCTGCGGGCTCCTGTAATACAAGAATCGCTGGTTCAGCACCGAGGGACTGCAGGTAGAGTTGGAGATGCGACCTCTTGTTCCAGCTCTTCAACCCCCTGCAGTTTCATTGCATGATCTCAAATGGTTCGCGTTGATTGTTTTTGGCTTTACGCTGGGGACGATTAGCCATACTTAACGTTATTCTTTTAATTTGGGTGGCGCACGTCCTATCCCGTGGTTGATGGTTCGCCAGGCACAGGCACCAACATCTCCGACGTCCAACATCACCTTCACCTTCCACCTACAAGTGCCGGGTCGCGAAAATCTCGAGCAGGAATGGCTAGACCGGATTTGGCTTTGAATAGCCAGCGTGACGGATTCGGTCACCTGGTTAACGATGATGGGCAGAATATGGCTTAGTTCGGTCTGAATGAGCTCCAGAATGGAGCCCTTGACTGCCTCCATGATGTTGGCTGGGAGCGACTCAGTCTTATGCTCTAGAGCGCTCTGGCGGCTCTCGAAGAACATGAGTCCCTTGGTCACGATTCCACAAGAGGAGTCAGAGGCGCTGGTTAGCCCGGATGATACCAAATGCGCATCCTCACTATTCTCCGGCTCAGATTGATCCATAGACGAGAGCCCCGCCGGACGGGACTTCGATCGCCTGTTTAGCTTAGTTTCCAGTTCCTGAATTTTGCGCGCCAAAATTTCAGTTTGGCGCCTCAGATCAGTGTTTTGTTGCTGAAGGGCGGTTTCGGTGGCGGTAGGGGAGTGAGAGCTGCCCTAGCCAAGGCTCTCACCTTGGGTTCAACGGGTGCCAAGGGTGGGAAATCCCCGGCTGAGGCACCGGTGGAGGCGGCGGCTGCTCATGGGCCCCAGACTTCACATGATTTGCACCACCGGAAGCCTTCTTCAACTTCCGGCGTTTCTTGTTCTTGGGGGCGGATCCCGGGGTGGCTTGCCCGGTTGCCCTTTGGCTTGACGGGAGATGGGGTTCCTGGCTTGCGGTACTTTCCGGAACATTCGGAAGATGCCGTAAGATGTGCTCGCCTGCAGAGCAGGCACTTTGGGGAGCATTCGTGTTGAGCTAGGCCCTCAGGCGTGACAGCCACCTGAGACCCACAGAAAGCACATCATCCGGACTGTGGGCGCGGGCAAATATCTGCCCGGTGTCCTACCGTGCCGCAGCGTTAACAAGCAGGAACAGTTTTCTTATAGAGGCGTGCAGGGACACTCTCTCGATGGTATTCAATTTGTCGCAATGTTGTATTCAGGGGCTTTGAGGTGGCCCCGGAATGCGAGCTGACGGGCTGCGCTCGTCAGCGTGACATCACCGAGTAAGTGTACGGCGGCTGGAAGGAAGATACGGGCTCACACCAACGCATTTTGGTCGCACACAGGCTACACGGTACATCCCACGTCACCGAGGTCCTTGAGTAGGCCGTCGACGGCGGCTCCGGCTTGTCCAGGGGCAAATGTAGCCTTCAAGTCCAACATTGCAGCTGGCTTGAGCACAACAATGATTTCTTCTCGCCCAATGCGCGGCGTCTGCAGCGGCCGCCATTTGGGCTGGGAGGCTCCGCCTGTCACGGAAGACCCAGCAGCCGCCTGTTGCCGGGCGGAGATGCCGTTGTCTTTAAGAGCTGATGAGTTCTTGTTGCGCCGAATTCTCACCATGTCGTCGAGGCATTCATCTTCAGATGGTGTAGAGTCCTCGGGATAGACGGTGTCCATGTTCACCACTTGCAGGGTCGACGGATCATACCCGCGGACCGAGTTGGAGGCCGTCATTTCCGGGGAATCCGCGGTAGCCACGGGAGCTGCGGCGCGTGATCGTCTGGGGTGGAGATGCGGCTGGGACCGCGGGGCTCACCATTCAGGCGCACGGCTTCCCGGGAGGCCCGATTTGGGTGCGGCGCGGGCCAAAGTTCGCGTGCTGGCTGAGCTCGGAGCGTGAGAAAATCAGATCCGACCTCTCCGGGGGCGTGCGCAGAAGCCACGAAACTGGAGACGCAATGATAAAGCGAAGAGGGCCGCTCTGAGAGCTCAAGTGACGACGCTGCTCGCGGACATTGACTCATCCCTTCGAAGTGAAGCCGACGTTTTGTTGCCGAGGTTACGTGCACTGCAGATGCAGCTTACAGAAGTGGATGCAGCTATAGAATGAGTTTTACCAGACAGCGACGCTGAAGAAGACTACATCCGCATAGTCAATATAAGCGACCAGATCGTCGCGTACATGGCGAAGCTGGACCAGGAACTGAAAGAGGGATCACTGGCCGAGAGATCGACAGGTCCTAAAATGGAAAATGGGAACAGCCATGTATCAGAGCGTAACCTGCCGAAATTGCAGCTTAGAAGATATGGTGGTGCCATGACAGACTGGCAGCGGTTCTGGCAACAGTTTCAGTACGCTGTACACGACAACGCTGCGCTCACGAACTCTGAGAAATTTCTCTACTTGCGCTCACCGATTACAGGAAAGGCATTGTCAGCTGTGGAAGGCATTCAGGCGGCGGGAGGAAGTTACAACGCTGCTATCTACCTCCTCAAGGAACGCTTCGGTCGGCCTGATGTCCTAATTTAAGAACATATGACACAGCTGCTCGACTTGCCACCGGTACGTAACAAAAACGAAGTGAGCTCTTTACGACGACTCTATGATCACCTGCAGCGTAATATGGCAGCTCTAACGACTCTTGGAGTGCAGAGCAGTAGTTATGGAGCCATGCTTTGCTCCGCACTGTTCAGAATGTTACCTGGTGCTTTCGTTGTGGAGTTTCACAAATGCCGATTTTCATACAAAATGAATGACAATCTGAAGATGGAGAGGTTGCTGGAATTCTTGAAGTTGGAAGTCGAAATTCGAGAGAAGGCACTTCAAGTCGCTCAGTGGCAGAGCAAGGAGGCAAGTCAAAAACCATAAAAGAGAATTAAAGGTTTAGAGTTGCTGAATGGCCGAACACTCCAAAGGGATCGGTAGCTTCATTGCTAACAAATCAGCAGAAGTAGTCCGAAGATTGCCGAAGTAGTCCGAAGATTTTGTGCATCGAAAGATCGTGTTACTCAGGAATGCAAGATCACTTTCTTTGCAAGAAAAAAAATATTATGCTGCAGAAAGCCGGCCGATGCTTCCAGCACACAATCAGAGAACACACACAGTGTCACAACAAAAGAAATAAATGTGGAAATTGTGGAAGGACGCACATCACTTCAATGTGCGACCCAAACTGCAAAAGGTCAAATACCAGATCAGGTAACACAGTGACTGAGTTGCACTCTGCAACGAACAATACGGCAAAGTTGACGTCCACTGCGCTGCAGCAGACAGCTCAGGTCTGGGCAGAGAATAGCCAACGAAGAGTTCTCCCTCGTACACTTTTATTGCGTTAGCATTACTGTCCCATGTTTCAGCCCGTCGCGTCGCCACGGAAAAGGCCACGTTTGACCTTGAGCCGAAGCCGAGCCGCAGCCGGCTTTAACCAAGCCGCATGAACATGCGTTAGTGGCCTACAGGGGTAACATGAATGTCAGAGTCCTGGCAAGGTGATTCTGGCATAACCGTCCCATGTGAAACGAGAGACCCAAGTAGTGCTAACGCAATTCAACCCGGTTTAACCAGAGCTACACCACAGCAAATTTTTAGAGCGCAGCTCTTTGGCGCCCGTTTCTGGGTTTCGCGTCGTCGGCGGCGTTGGCCGCGTCGGCCTCGTAATCATCTCCGGCCCCCTTTCATTCCTCCAGTTCCAGCCGGCGCTTCGGCAACCGGAGCCTCGCAGGAAGAGGGGGGGGGGCTACACTCAGCGGCGAACGATGGGGGCACGAGCGCGCGCAGCAACCGGAGAACACGAGGAATGAAAGGCGGGGGGGGGAGTCGGCGGAGGCAGCGCTAGCAGTGACTGACTGATGCCGCTGACGCCGCTAGCGAGTCAAGACAGCGTGACTGCGTAGAACACCGTCGCCGCCATGCAGAAAGAGGAGGAAGGGGTCCCCCCCTCTTCCTGCGTGGCGGCGAGGGTGCTCTCCGGTTGCCGAAACGCCGGTTCGCTATTAGCGGATCCCTGTGCGTGCATCCCGTTCTCACTCGCTTCACTCGCTAGCGGCGTCAGCGGGGTTAGTCAGTCGCTACTATCTGTTCGTCGCGCAAAGTTCCTATGGCCCCACGCGCTGCCTCCCGCAACCTCCCGATAACTTAATTGATCTCTTCAAGTCAAGTCCAGTCATTTTTTATTTACATCAAAACGATGTGGGTAAGCCCGGACAAAAAAGTGAAAAATATTTCACTTGAAGTCAGTCCGAGCCCCCCTGTACAAGGCAGGACAAAGCAAAGACAGGTCAAAATGCTGGATAACAACGTCGATGTTAGTTTGGTAGGAACAGCATAAGGTGAGTGTCACAGAATAAGCGGCATCCATTCATTTGCCCATGATGCATTTATACACGCACAGAATTGTTCTGTAAACCCCATATGTTCACGGGACGTGTATATGCGACCATCGGTCGGGCGCGCAAGGACGCGTATGTGCACGTTGCCTCGGAACAGTATAGCTTTCCCTGGGTTAGCTCCAACTCTCTCCATGCTCGAGCAGAAAAGTACGTGCTGCCTGTGTCGTACGTTCCTCACTCAAAGTCACCCCTACTACGTTCAAAGTATAGGGCTTCCTTTGTATATCCGTATATTCGTTATGGTACCCCCAGAAGAACCGAAGTCGGGGAGACTGTCGTTTCTGTTGTGCCTTATGTTTTTCAAACCTAAGGTGGCGGCCATGCAGTGCTAAAGTGTGGTGTGTCTACGTGCGCCTTCCTCTGTGAGTGAACTACTTTGTGCGCTCTAAGTGTGTGTTTTATTACGAACTCCGACCCTGCGCACAACGCATCAAAAAGGAGCCGCCGAGGCTCCAAAGTCAGTCGGCCCAGTTCGCTCCCGAGGAAAGAAACCCGAACTGCCGCGTGCTCCCGGGGGGTGCCCGAGCGCAGCCGCCGGCACCGCATCCTCAGACCGCAAGCTGCACCGGTAGGAGCGTCGCCTTCGAGTGCCGCCCGTCTGCGTCGTCCCAGTGATGGACTGCAGCCGCGTCCCAACAACCGGATGCGGCGCGAGGGGGAAACCGAAGATGGAGAGAAGAAGAGGCCGTACTGGCTGTACTAGCTACGGCCGGCACCCCCATTTCCAGCTAGCAAGGGTAAGGGCCTCGGCACCCGTGCACAAGCCCGTGCATCTTTCTCTATGGCCCGTGTTATGGTGTGCCTAGGCAGCGTGCGATGCGCGTTGTTGCGTGGATGTGAGTGCGTGTTCTTGAGCTATACTTGTGCCGCGAGTCTTCTCCAAAGATTGCATGAGGCTAGTCGTTTTGTCTTGCCACGGATGAACAAACTGCCATTTGTGCATTGATTCAATCGCTGGCGCACGGTCGCTCCACGAAGCTCTTTGTGGCTCAAACGCAGGTTTGTTACATACGGCTTATGCAAATCGGCCCCGAAATGGTATTTTTGCCAGTTATGAGGGAACGCAAGCCTTGTATTTCGGCAAGATCGCCATGTGCTGACTGCTAGAGTTCGTTCTAGTAACGTTGCTGCTAGCCGTTGGATGTGCATGCGTGCTGTCATGCCGCGAGACTTCCCCAAAGACCGCAAAGGCTAGCGCTCTAGTGGCTAGTCCTGCCACGAATCAATTAAATGTGGTTTATTTGTGCATGTATTCAATCGCTGGCGCACGGCCGCGCCAAGAAACCTGCCGTGGCTCTAAGACGCAGGTTTGTGTTACATATCGTTAACATGTGAAGTGGTTCCGAATGCTATTTTTGCCAGGTATGAGGGAACGCACGCCTTGTATTTCGGTGAGATCCTTACTTAAACCGTCCGGTGAAGAAAACGCCTGCATAAAAAAAATGCGAACCGTCCGCAGCTGTGCTTCAACCCTAAAAACTGATACATTACTTTTCTGAGTGCCTCTACTGCGTGCAGACACCTTCCGCCGTGCGTGTAGTGAAAATGGTTTGTGTATTTTGCCAGGCGAAATGCAAAGCAAAATGTTTCTTTACTCGTCCGCTTTCATGAGTGACATGCAAGCCCTTCTGTTGAAGTGACCGGTGGCTTTGAACAGCTCTTGCAGCTGTTCCAATACTAATACAGTGTGAAAATTTGCTGTTTAGGTATTGCAGCAATGTGGCACTTTTGAAAGCTATCTTGTTTGCTTCTAAGTTTTGCAGGGTATCAGATAACAGTGAAAAGGTACTCACAATGTCGCAAATGGCAATATAGCATCAACAAAACCTGAAAATGTCACGCAATTATCTCTAGGCCCTTCGTCAACAATATTCCTTCTAGAGATTTACTTTCAGATTAAAACAAGCATTCATTGAATATCCACGCCCAGGTGGAGACTACCATCACCAGCTGTTGCCTCTGAATACAATTTCTTTCCTTCAACATCAGTGTTAAAGGTCAGGGCAATAACGAGTTTCGTTTCTTTTTCGTGTCATTAAAGAAAGTTTTGTTCCTTTTTCGGTGTGGTATGTTTAACTTCTAAAAGTAATATATACTGCCTATAAGAGACGTCATAGCGGACAGCTCTGCATTAATGCCATTGATTTGGGGTTCTTTGTGTGCACTGACATTGCAAGTGTCTTGCGTTTCACCTTCATTTATTTGCAACGACCACTATGGCTGGAACTGAACCCAGGTCCTCGGCCTACCGTGTCTTAATATGAGTGCTATTTTCGTTTGCAAATGCAATTCTTAGAAATGTAGTTTGTTGGTTGCAGACAGCAGCAGAAGCAAAGCCCAGCACAAACATAGACTAGAAATCACTTACTTTATCTGTGTCATTGGGATGTGGGCATCAACAAAATCAGCCTTGCATGCTACACACATTTGCAAAAATGTTTTTTTTTTCTTGCAAGCAAAGTAAGTGGTAAAAGTTTGAAAATAATTTATTGGTACAATATATTAATCCATTTATTTCTGCCACCAGCCCGAAGTGCAATGTCTGGTGAAGGTATGTGTCTAATACTGATCAGTTAAGCGAGGCAAAATCCATGAAACAAAGTCGATTACTGTTTTCACATAGAGGAGAAGTAATTCATTTGTAGCCAGTGTGCACGAAGCAAGAAAGGTATTAACTTTGGCATGTTTTAACCTTGACAGTGTATTCCATTGCAGCATACTTGCGCTCTTGCTGCCCATGTGGCCATGAGGGAGCTGCACTAGTTGCTACTGTTACCATATGGACAAACTGTCCCGAATAACTAGAATGCTGGCAGGGGTTGCCCACAATCACTATAATATTTGGCTTCTGCTGTGCCTTGGATGTATAGTCCTTCCACCTAGCAATAGCAGCACACTTTCACCGCTAGTGCAGTCGTCGGCATACGTTTACAATGCTGGAAAGGTGTGCTGCGAAGCAAACAAAGTGAAATTATGTCTGGGATTTCAGCTAAAAAACGATTAAAGTAATAATTTCCCACTGAATACCCTGTGAAACAACAACAATAATAAAAATTTCCATATGCTTTACTTGATTTAAGTCACTTTTGGATTTCGTCATATGCATGTCGTCCCGAGCCATCCATTTTCCTACCCTTGTCTGTGCTCAAAAAGAATGAAGTTGTTACATAACTGCTGCATGGAAACTACAACAAAGAAGGAACAAATAGATGAGAACAAAGCTGCATGCATTTTTGTGATAATGAACCAACTAGTTCAGCTATCTCACTTGATTAAAGGAACATTGAAAAGGTGTTTGCTGTGGCTAGAAAAGGTGCACTACCGATTAGTATTTCATCGCTCATTTTCGCAACACAAATGTTTAAGCTGGTTTCACTAACAGAGATTGAGGTAAAAAATCATGCCCCTTCTTTCCATTCAACTCAACACACGCCGATGAGAAAAGTGAAGAAAATCTCACAACCACTCCCCGCTGTGGCCCATTTCGCCTGCATCATTTGGTCCCAGATGCCACACTGTAAACCACTTTGCACCCTTAAGGGTATATTAGTCATTTAACACCCTTACAACACTCATGTTTTATCGTGAAATGGGTGTTCTTAATTGTTCGCACCTATGTTACCCCCACTGGGGATTTTTGGGGTGTTGAAAAGGTTCATTTAGTAAAACGCACCCTGCTAATCTCCAAGGGTGTAAGGGTATTTTTGATTTTTTTTTCATTTTTCATTAATAACGGAAACTTCAGGATAAAGGGAGGGATCAGCGTGGATTTCGTTGGCAGAATGACGAAGTCTGTTCAAGTAATTGTGAAAGCAGTACAAATGCTGTCACGGTGCTGATATCATGTGCTCTTTACTACACGTTCAGGCGCTCATTCTGTTTTGCAAATGATTGCAAGAATGAAAAAAAAAATACAGTATGCGGGGTTCAGTGCCCATAATTAGGCTATATATATCAGTAACAGCTAGGGAGCGTCGTGCGTAGTAGAGCAATCCGAGATTAACTTGTAATGCACTACACATTGGCATTGTAAACATTACATGTTTTTAGTATCCATTCCGGCAGCCTTACGAAATCTGAGAACTGCACTATGCCGGCCAGAGTCCATGCATCGGATATAACTTCAAGCCAACATTTTCATCCACCCCGTTACCATCGTATTGCGGACTCAGAGTGACGGCGCCAAACGGAGCGTGCAATGCCGTTGCGGAATTAAAATTTTTCCAGCATTTCTTTTGCATCCTGACGATCTAGGAGAAAGTTGCATATTACTGCAGGTGCATTGTTAACTACATGCGCAGCTCGTAAACATTACTGCATGTTACTATTTTATTTGGCCATATAATTAACGCCTAGACCACCAACACTCTACCTCACCTTAAGGCTTTCCTGCCTCGCATGACCCCACTACGAGTAGCCAGATGCGTACATCACTGCACCGGCACTTACACGTATTCAGCCACGACTTGCTGAAAAGACCTCGGACGAGAGCGTTACGAAGGCGAGTGCCCGTCGGAAAATCGGTCTTCTTCCGGAATTTGGCGGCAGCGGCGGCAGAGCAAGGACGCCCACCTAATTCACACCTACTTCGTTTTTAAGGCAGGAACCAAGCCTTTTCAACAATACCTGCATCAGGCTCAAGTGGACTGGATTGGCGGCTGACGTCACATTACCAACGCGCTGGTCGTGCTTTGCTCTTGGTGGCTGTTATCGCAAACGAGGCATTTTGGCGGCCGCGGCGGCAGAGCAAGGACGCCCACCTAATTCGCACCTACTTCGTTTTCCAGCTCGGCCCACTAACCCTGTTGCTGGCTTACCTGTGTTCCATACGACCAAGCGAGGCGTGTTCCACTCATCATTGTTGCTGTATTTCGCCTTCCCAGGCAGGAACCAAGCCTTTTCAACAATACCTGCATCAGGCTCACGTGGACTGGATTGGCGGCTGACGTCACATTACCAACGCACTGGTCATGCTTTGCTCTTGGTGGCTGTTATCGCAAACGAGGCATTTTGGCGGCAGCGGCGGCAGAGCAAGGACGCCCACCTAATTCGCACCTACTTCGTTTTCCAGGTCGACCCACTAACCCTGTTGCTGGCTTACCTGTGTTCCATACGACCAAGCGAGGCGTGTTCCACTCATCATTGTTGCGGTATTTCGCCTTCCCAGGCAGGAACCAAGCCTTTTCAACAATACCTGCATCAGGCTCACGTGGACTGGATTGGCGGCTGACGTCACATTACCAACGCACTGGTCGTGCTTTGCTCTTGGTGGCTGTTATCGCAAACGAGGCATTTTGGCGGCAGCGGCGGCAGAGCAAGGACGCCCACCTAATTCGCACCTACTTCGTTTTCCAGGTCGGCCCACTAACCCTGTTGCTGGCTTACCTGTGTTCCATACGACCAAGCGAGGCGTGTTCCACTCATCATTGTTGCGGTATTTCGCCTTCCCAGGCAGGAACCAAGCCTTTTCAACAATACCTGCATCAGGCTTACGTGGACTGGACTGGCGGCTGACGTCACATTACCAACGCACTGGTCATGCTTTGCTCTTGGTGGCTGTTATCGTAAACGAGGCATTTTGGCGGCAGCGGCGGCAGAGCAAGGACGCCCACCTAATTCACACCTACTTCGTTTTCCAGGTCAGCCCACTAACCCTGTTGCTGGCTTACCTGTGTTCCATACGACCAAGCGAGGCGTGCTCCACTCATCATTGTTGCGGTATTTCGCCTTCCCAGGAAGGAACCAAGCCTTTTCAACAATACCTGCATCAGGCTCACGTGGACTGTATTGGCGGCTGACGTCACATTACCAACGCACAGGTCGTGCTTTGCTCTTGGTGGCTGTTATCGCAAACGAAGCATTTTGGCGGCAGCGGCGGCACAGCAAGGACGCCTACCTAATTTGCACCTACTTCGTTTCCCAGGTCGGCCCACTAATCCTGTTGCTGGCTTACCTGTGTTCCATACGACCAAGCGAGGCGTGTTCCACTCATCATTGTTGCGGCATTTCGCCTTCCCAGGCAGGAACCAAGCCTTTTCAACAATACCTGCATCAGGCTCACGTGGACTGGATTGGCGGCTGTCGTCACATTACCAACGCACTGGTCGTGCTTTGCTCTTGGTAGCTGTTATCGCAAACGACGCATTTTGGCGGCAGCGGCGGCAGAGCAAGGACGCCCACCTAATTCGCACCTACTTCGTTTTCCAGGTCGGCCCACTAACCCTGTTGCTGGCTTACCTGTGTTCCATACGACCAAGCGAGGCGTGTTCCACTCATCATTGTTGTGGTATTTCGCCTTCCCAGGCAGGAACCAAGCCTTTTCAACAATACCTGCATCAGGCTCACGTGGACTGGATTGGCGGCTGTCGTCACATTACCAACTCACTGGTCGTGCTTTGCTCTTGGTGGCCGTTATCGCAAACGAGGCATTTTGACGGCAGCGGCGTCAGAGCAAGGACGCCCACCTAATTCGCACCTACTTCGTTTTCCAGGTCGGCCCACTAATCCTGTTGCTGGCTTACCTGTGTTCCATGCGACCAAGCGAGGAGTGTTCCACTCATCATTGTTGCGGTATTTCGCCTTCCCAGGCAGGAACCAAGCCTTTTCAACAATACCTGCATCAGGCTCACGTGGACTGTATTGGCGGCTGACGTCACATTACCAACGCACTGGTCGTGCTTTGCTCTTGGTGGCTGTTATCGCAAACGACGCATTTTGGCGGCAGCGGCGGCAGAGCAAGGACGCCCACCTAATTCGCACCTACTTCGTTTTCCAGGTCGGCCCACTAACCCTGTTGCTGGCTTACCTGTGTTCCATACGACCAAGCGAGGCGTGTTCCACTCATCATTGTTGCGGTATTTTGCCTTCCCAGGCAGGAACCAAGCCTTTTCAACAATACCTGCATCAGGCTCACGTGGACTGGATTGGCGGCTGTCGTCACATTACCAACGCACTGGTCGTGCTTTGCTCTTGGTAGCTGTTATCGCAAACGACGCATTTTGGCGGCAGCGGCGTCAGAGCAAGGACGCCCACCTAATTGGCACCTACTTCGTTTTCCAGGTCGGCCCACTAACCCTGTTGCTGGCTTACCTGTGTTCCATACGACCAAGCGAGGCGTCTTTCACTCATCTTTGTTGCGGTATTTCGCCTTCCCAGGCAGGAACCAAGCCTTTTCAACAATACCTGCATCAGGCTCACGTGGACTGGATTGGCGGCGGTCGTCACATTACCAACGCACTTGTCGTGCTTTGCTCTTGGTGGCCGTTATCGCAAACGAGGCATTTTGGCGGATGCGGCGTCAGAGCAAGGACGCCCACCTAATTCGCACCTACTTCGTTTTCCAGGTCGGCCCACTAACCCTGTTGCTGGCTTACCTGTGTTCCATACGACCAAGCGAGGCGTCTTTCACTCATCTTTGTTGCGGTATTTCGCCTTCCCAGGCAGGAACCAAGCCTTTTCAACAATACCTGCATCAGGCTCACGTGGACTGGATTGGCGGCTGTCGTCACATTATCAACGCACTGGTCGTGCTTTGCTCTTGGTGGCTGTTATCGCAAACGAGGCATTTTGGCGGCAGCGGCGTCAGAGCAAGGACGCCCACCTAATTCGCACCTACATCGTTTTCCAGGTCGGCCCACTAACCCTGTTGCTTGCTTACCTGTGTTCCATACGACCAAGCGAGGCGTCTTTCACTCATCTTTGTTGCGGTATTTCGCCTTCCCAGGCAGGAACCAAGCCTTTTCAACAATACCTGCATCAGGCTCACGTGGACTGGATTGGCGGCTGTCGTCACATTACCAACTCACTGGTCGTGCTTTGCTCTTGGTGGCCGTTATCGCAAACGAGGCATTTTGGCGGCAGCGGCGTCAGAGCAAGGACGCCAACCTAATTCGCACCTACTTCGTTTTCCAGGTCGGCCCACTAACCCTGTTGCTGGCTTACCTGTGTTCCATACGACCCAGCGAGGCGTGTTCCACTCATCATTGTTGCGGTATTTCGCCTTCCCAGGCAGGAACCAAGCCTTTTCAACAATACCTGCATCAGGCTCACGTGGACTGGATTGGCGGCTGTCGTCACATTACCAACGCACTGGTCGTGCTTTGCTCTTAGTGGCCGTTATCGCAAACGAGGCATTTTGGCGGCAGCGGCGTCAGAGCAAGGACGCCCACCTAATTCGCACCTACTTCGTTTTCCAGGTCGGCCCACTAACCCTGTTGCTGGCTTACCTGTGTTCCATACGACCAAGCGAGGCGTCTTTCACTCATCTTTGTTGCGGTATTTCGCCTTCCCAGGCAGGAACCAAGCCTTTTCAACAATACCTGCATCAGGCTCACGTGGACTGGATTGGCGGCTGTCGTCACATTACCAACGCACTGGTCGTGCTTTGCTCTTGGTGGCTGTTATCGCAAACGAGGCATTTTGGCGGCAGCGGCGTCAGAGCAAGGACGCCCACCTAATTCGCACCTACTTCGTTTTCCAGGTCGGCCCACTAACCCTGTTGCTGGCTTACCTGTGTTCCATACGACCAAGCGAGGCGTCTTTCACTCATCTTTGTTGCGGTATTTCGCCTTCCCAGGCAGGAGCCAAGCCTTTTCAACAATACCTGCATCAGGCTCACGTGGACTGGATTGGCGGCTGTCGTCACATTACCAACGCACTGGTCGTCCTTTGCTCTTGGTGGCCGTTATCGCAAACGAGGCATTTTGGCGGCAGCGGCGTCAGAGCAAGGACGCCCACCTAATTCGCACCTACTTCGTTTTCCAGGTCGGCCCACTAACCCTGTTGCTGGCTTGCCTGTGTTCCATACGACCAAGCGAGGCGTCTTTCACTCATCTTTATTGCGGTATTTCGCCTTCCCAGGCAGGAATCAAGCCTTTTCAACAATACCTGCATCAGGCTCACGTGGACTGGATTGGCGGCTGTCGTCACATTATCAACGCACTGGTCGTGCTTTGCTCTTGGTGGCCGTTATCGCAAACGAGGCATTTTGGCGGCAGCGGCGTCAGAGCAAAGACGCCCACCTAATTCGCACCTACTTCGTTTTCCAGGTCGGCCCACTAACCCTCTTGCTGGCTTACCTGTGTTCCATACGACCAAGCGAGGCGTCTTTCACTCATCTTTGTTGCGGTATTTCGCCTTCCCAGGCAGGAACCAAGCCTTTTCAACAATACCTGCATCAGGCTCACGTGGACTGGATTGGCGGCTGTCGTCACATTACCAACGCACTGGTCGTGCTTTGCTCTCGGTGGCCGTTATAGCAAACGAGGCATTTTGGCGGCGGCGGCGTCAGAGCAAGGACGCCCACCTAATTCGCACCTACTTCGTTTTCCAGGCCGGCCCACTAACCCTGTTGCTGGCTTACCTGTGTTCCTTACGACCAAGCGAGGCGTCTTTCACTCATCTTTGTTGCGGTATTTCGCCTTCCCAGGCAGGAACCAAGCCTTTTCAACAATACCTGCATCAGGCTCACGTGGACTGGATTGGCGGCTGTCGTCACATTACCAACGCACTGGTCGTGCTTTGCTCTCGGTGGCCGTTATAGCAAACGAGGCATTTTGGCGGCGGCGGCGTCAGAGCAAGGACGCCCACCTAATTCGCACCTACTTCGTTTTCCAGGCCGGCCCACTAACCCTGTTGCTGGCTTACCTGTGTTCCTTACGACCAAGCGAGGCGTCTTTCACTCATCTTTGTTGCGGTATTTCGCCTTCCCAGGCAGGAACCAAGCCTTTTCAACAATACCTGCATCAGGCTCACGTGGACTGGATTGGCGACTGTCGTCACATTATCAACGCACTGGTCGTGCTTTGCTCTTGCTGGCTGTTATCGCAAACGAGGCATTTTGGCGGCAGCGGCGTCAGAGCAAGGACGCCCACCTAATTCGCACCTACTTCGTTTTCCAGGTTGGCCCACTAACCCTGTTGCTGGCTTACCTGTGTTCCATACGACCAAGCGAGGCGTCTTTCACTCATCTTTGTTGCGGTATTTCGCCTTCCCAGGCAGGAACCAAGCCTTTTCAACAATACCTGCATCAGGCTCACGTGGACTGGATTGGCGGCTGTCGTCACATTACCAACGCACTGGTCGTGCTTTGCTCTTGGTGGCTGTTATCGCAAACGAGGCATGTTGGCGGCAGCGGCGGCAGAGCAAGGACGCCCACCTAATTCGCACCTACTTCGTTTTCCAGGTCGGCCCACTAACCCTGTTGCTGGCTTACCTGTGTTTCATACGACCAAGCGAGGCGTCTTTCACTCATCTTTGTTGCGGTATTTCGCCTTCCCAGGCAGGAACCAAGCCTTTTCAACAATACCTGCATCAGGCTCACGTGGACTGGATTGGCGGCTGACGTCACATTACCAACGCACTGGTCGTGCTTTGCTCTTGGTGGCTGTTATCGCAAACGAGGCATTTTGGCGGCAGCGGCGGCAGAGCAAGGACGCCCACCTAATTCGCACCTACTTCGTTTTCCAGGTCGGCCCACTAACCCTGTTGCTGGCTTACCTGTGTTCCATACGACCAAGCGAGGCGTCTTTCACTCATCTCTGTTGCGGTATTTCGCCTTCCCAGGCAGGAACCAAGCCTTTTCAACAATACCTGCATCAGGCTCACGTGTGTATCGGGCATGCGCTGTCTGCCTTATCGTGTCAGCGCAGTCTTATCAGTGCTACCGCAAACTGTACGCTTAGCACTGCTACTACCCCGCCTCCCTCCATTGCCTATAAAAGGCCGTGCTAATAAACCCTTCTTGTTCTTGTTCCTGCAACCATGTAGTTGCCTCTATCCTTAGTGCGACACACATCGCGATACATGGTGTCAGAAGTGGGATCCTGCGACAGCTATGGAACTTCTAAAGGCCCCGCCACCTTTGCAACTGACCGGCAACCTCTCTGAGAATTGGAAACGCTTCAAGCAGAAATTCGACCTGTTCCTGCAGGCGACCGCAACGAAGGAACAACCTCGCAGCGATTCTGCAAAAGCCGCACTCCTGCTGAGCATAGCCGGCGATGAAGCGCTCGACGTGTTCAACACGTTCAAGTTCGAGGCAGCCGAAAGCAAGGATGATTACGCAACGCTGGTTGGAAAATTTGAGACCTACTGTGCCGAGGTGAGCAACGAAGTTCAGGAACGTTATGTGTTTCGCTCCAGGAAGCAGGCAGATGGAGAACCTTTTGAGAAGTTTGTCCGGGACCTCAAAAAGCAAGCCGCACAATGTAATTTCGGAGATCAGCGTGATTCGCTAATCAGGGATCAGATCGTGTTTTTCACGAATAACTCAAAGCTGCGCGGGAAAATGCTTCGAGAGAAGTCTTTAACGTTGCTGAAAGCTGAAGAATTCTGCAAGGTAGCAGAGTCTCTCGCACAACGAAACGAGGTCTGGAAAGCCACGGACGATCTGGTCGATGCTGTGTCAAGGCACGCGCCACAATCGCGAAGCAAAAGTGATGATGACTGCAGGAAGCAGTACCGTTGCAAAAAGTGCAACCGACGGCACAGACCCAGACAGTGCCCAGCCTACGGGAAAAAGTGCCATGAATGTCGTAAACTTCACCACTTCGCGGTTTGCTGTGAAGGAATGTCTAAAGTTGAACAAGTTAGTAAAGACAGCAGCGGTGACGACTTTGACATTCTAGAAGTAGGAACTGAAAGAGGAAGCAGCAAAGACTGGGTAGTGGAAGCACAAGTTGCCGGAAGAAATATTTGCTTCAAAGTAGACACCGGGTCCCAGGCCAGTCTGTTACCATTCTCTATGTACCGCAAGACTAGGGAGTCGCAGCAGTTAACGCCCACAAGTGCGGTGCTGAGAGCTTACACGGGGGGTGTCATAACTCACTTCGGAACAACGACACAGGAAGTAACTATCGGTAACGCTTCCGCCACCGTGAAGTTCTTTGTTGTAAAGAACGGCCGTCAAGCCATTCTGGGACTGGATGCAAGCGAAGCTCTGGGACTTGTCCATCGCACGGTGGCTACTGTAAATGCTTCGGAGTACCCAGCGCTCAAGGATTTCAAAAATGTCTTTCAGGGGCTAGGCTGCCTGAAGCAACCGTACAGCATGGTCATGCAACCATCTGCGATTCCAGTTGTTCAACCAGCCCGACGGGTTCCCCTGTCCCTGCGACAACCACTTCGGGAGGAGCTGCGTAGAATGGAGCGTGCAGGCGTCATCGTCAAACAGGATGGCCCGACAGACTGGGTAAGCCCATTGGTTTTGGTTAAGAAAAAGGACGGCAAACTTAGGGTTTGCATGGACCCAAGGAAAATAAACGAGCACGTAAAACGGCAGCACTACCAGCTCCCAAAGAGTGAGGACATGGAAGGGGAATTGGCCGGCGCAGCCTATTTCAGCTGTTTGGACGCAAATTCGGGTTTTCACCAGATACCACTTGACGAAAAGACGTCCAAAATATGCACGTTTTCTACACCCTTTGGAAGATACCGTTATCTCCGGCTGCCTTTCGGTATCTCATCTGCTCCCGAAGTTTTTCAAAAGCGGATGAGGTGTACACGTTTACATCGATGATATTTTGGTGTGGGGCGAAACCAAACAAGAGCATGACCAGAGACTAGTTGCAGTAATGAAAGCAGCTGAAAAATCCGGCCTAACGTTCAACGCAGAAAAATGCAAGTTTTGCGTCACCGAAGTGCAGTTCCTAGGCGATATCATCACACGCAATGGCATCTCGCCAAACCCAAAGCTTGTGCAAAGTTTGCTGCAAACGCCAGTGCCCAAGAACAAATCCGATGTTCAGCGCATGCTCGGTGTGTTGAATTATTTTGGCAAATACGTTCCGCGCCTGTCTGAGCGAACCGCGCTGCTGCGAGCACTTATCAAGTCGCACTCAGAGTTCGAGTGGACTGAAAACCACATGAGGGAGTGGAAAAGTGTCGTACAGATTTTAAGCACGACTCCCGTGTTAGCCATCTTTGATCCCCGAAACGAATCTAAGATAACTTGCGACGCATCCAAAGATGGCGTTGGCTCAGCCCTTTTGCAGTGCCATAACGGCCAATGGCGGCCAGTGGCTTATGCATCTCGTGTGCTCACGCAAGCTGAGCAGCGTTATGCTCAGATTGAAAAAGAGGCGCTTAGCATTTCTTTTGGCTGCGACAAGTTTTACCAGTTCATTTACGGACAGAAGATTTTCATTGAGACAGATCATAAACCTCTACTATCTATAGCTGCAAAAGGAATTTGTGACATGCCCCCCCGCCTCCAAAGGTTTTTTCTTAAACTTCTGAAATACGACTTTGTATTGCAGTATGTCGCAGTAAAGCACCTCATTTTGGCAGACATGCTGTCACGATCATCTCCGGCTGCTCAAGACGACACCACTGGCGCCACTGACGACGTGGAGGTACATGCAGTTGCCGCCTTGGGCTACATGGTGACGGATGCAACACGTGAGCAGCTGGCAAATGAAACTGCCCGCGATGACTACCTCCAGGCAGTCATTTCTTGCCTAGCAACTGGCAAGAATGTCGACGGGGAACTTAAACCATTTTCGTCAGAGCTTTCCGTCGTAAATGGTATATTGCTAAAAGGCAAGAAAGTTGTGATACCAAAATGCATGCGGCGAGGCATTTAGCAGGAATTCATGCCGGGCATTTGGGACTACAGAAATGCAAAGAGCCCGTCGTCTTGTTTTTTGGCCCGGTCTCAGCAGTGACATCAATGTATTGATCAAGGGTTGCCCGACTTGTCGCGAATTTGCTTACAAGCAAGCACAGGAACCACTACTCATGCGCCCAGTCCCTCGATGTGCGTGGTATCGCGTTGGTGTTGATATTTTTTCTTTTGGGGGAAGCTCGTACATCCTGGCGTTTGACGCGTTTTCTAACTTTCCAGAAGTCGAGAAACTTGTGGACACTACTGCAAGGAAGGCAATCGCTGCACTCAGTGCCATGTTCGCGAGGTATGGCGTACCGCTTGAAGTGTGCACCGATAACGGGCCACAATTTGCCAGTCACGAGTTCGCAGCCTTTGCAAGAACATACGATTTCGCTCACGTCACATCCAGCCCCCGCTACCCGCAATCCAACGGACTTGCAGAGAAAGGAGTTCAGGTGGTAAAGCGGATCATGAAGAAATGTGAACATTCACAGGAAGACTTCTGGCTAGGTCTACTGTCCTACCGCTGTACCCCAGTGGAGGACGGCCGATCACCTGGAGAACTTCTTCAGGGCAGGTGCTTGAGAGCTAATCTTCCAGATTTTGGCGCTGTGCAGACAACTGTGGTCAAGAAGCACCATCAGAAGAGTGGCGGAAAGCCTCTGCCACCTTTAGCTGAAGGTTCTGTCGTGAGGATCCGGGACAAGACATGGTCAAAGAAAGGTACTGTCGTTGGCACTGCGGCTCCCAGGTCCTACAAAGTGCAAACAGAGGATCATCGTGTGTTTAGGCGCAACAGGCGGCATCTTCTGCAAACCCGTGAGAAGTGTGCAGCAGACACTAGTGACGACGACAACGGTTCGTCCGAGCGTGAACCAGATAACCCCGGACAATCTGCTCGAAATATCTCGCCTGGTGCCACAATACGAACATCTGCTGACTCTCCTCGGCAACAGTCCGCCACCGACAGCCCGGTGCTCGGAGGCCCTGGAAAACATGTTCCACTAGCTTTGCCTGGACCGACACCAGTTCCAAGGAGGTCGGCACGTACAGTGAAGCCACCGCAACGTCTTCAGTACGACGCTGCTTTTAATCAAATAGCTTGAACATTTGTTGTTTTCATTACCCCTCGGAGGACGTATCGGGCATGCGCTGTCTGCCTTATCGTGTCAGCGCAGTCTTATCAGTGCTACCGCAAACTGTACGCTTAGCACTGCTACTACCCCGCCTCCCTCCATTGCCTATAAAAGGCCGTGCTAATAAACCCTTCTTGTTCTTCTTGTTCCTGCAACCATGTAGTTGCCTCTATCCTTAGTGCGACACACATCGCGATACAACGTGGACTGGATTGGCGGCTGACGTCACATTACCAACGCACTGGTCGTGCTTTGCTCTTGGTGGCTGTTATCGCAAACGAGGCATATTGGCGGCAGCGGCGTTAGAGCAAGGACGCCCACCTAATTCGCACCTACTTCGTTTTCCAGGTCGGCCCACTAACCCTGTTGCTGGCTTACCTGTGTTCCATACGACCAAGCGAGGCGTCTTTCACTCATCTTTGTTGCGGTATTTCTCCTTCCCAGGCAGGAACCAAGCCTTTTCAACAATACCTGCATCAGGCTCACGTGGACTGGATTGGCGGCTGTCGTCACATTACCAACGCACTGGTCGTGCTTTGCTCTTGGTGGCTGTTATCGCAAACGAGGCATATTGGCGGCAGCGGCGTTAGAGCAAGGACGCCCACCTAATTCGCACCTACTTCGTTTTCCAGGTCGGCCCACTAACCCTGTTGCTGGCTTACCTGTGTTCCATACGACCGGCGTCTTTCACTCATCTTTGTTGCGGTATTTCTCCTTCCCAGGCAGGAACCAAGCCTTTTCAACAATACCTGCATCAGGCTCACGTGGACTGGATTGGCGGCTGTCGTCACATTATCAACGCACTGGTCGTGCTTTGCTCTTGGTGGCTGTTATCGCAAACGAGGCATTTTGGCGACAGCGGCGTCAGAGCAAGGACGCCCACCTAATTCGCACCTACTTCGTTTTCCAGGTCGGCCCACTAACCCTGTTGCTGGCTTACCTGTGTTCTATACGACCAAGCGAGGCGGTTTCCACTCATCATTGTTGCGGTATTTCGTCTTCCCAGGCAGGAACCAAGCCTTTTCAACAATACCTGCATCAGGCTCACGTGGACTGGATTGGCAGCTGTCGTCACATTACCAACGCACTGGTCGTGCTTTGCTCTTGGTGGCTGTTATCGCAAACGACCCATTTTGGCGACAGCGGCGGCAGAGCAAGGACGCCCACCTAATTCGCACCTACTTCGTTTTCCAGGTCGGCCCACTAACCCTGTTGCTGGCTTACCTGTGTTCCATACGACCAAGCGAGGCGTGTTCCACTCATCATTGTTGCGGTATTTCGCCTTCCCAGGCAGGAACCAAGCCTTTTCAACAATACCTGCATCAGGCTCACGTGGACTGGATTGGCGGCTGTCGTCACATTACCAACGCACTGGTCGTGCTTTGCTCTTGGTGGCTGTTATCGCAAACGAGGCATTTTGGCGGCAGCGGCGGCAGAGCAAGGACGCCCACCTAATTCGCACCTACTTCATTTTCCAGGTCGGCCCACTAACCCTGTTGCTGGCTTACCTGTGTTCCATACGACCAAGCGAGGCGTCTTTCACTCATCTTTGTTGCGGTATTTCTCCTTCCCAAGCAGGAACCAAGCCTTTTCAACAATACCTGCATCAGGCTCACGTGGACTGGATTGGCGGCTGTCGTCACATTATCAACGCACTGGTCGTGCTTTGCTCTTGGTGGCTGTTATCGCAAACGAGGCATTTTGGCGGCAGCGGCGTCAGAGCAAGGACGCCCACCTAATTCGCACCTACTTCGTTTTCCAGGTCGGCCCACTAACCCTGTTGCTGGCTTACCTGTGTTCCATACGACCAAGCGAGGCGGTTTCCACTCATCATTGTTGCGGTATTTCGTCTTCCCAGGCAGGAACCAAGCCTTTTCAACAATACCTGCATCAGGATCACGTGGACTGGATTGGCGGCATCGTCACATTACCAACGCACTGGTCGTGCTTTGCTCTTGGTGGCTGTTATCGCAAACGAGGCATTTTGGCGGCAGCGGCGTCAGAGCAAGGACGCCCACCTAATTCGCACCTACTTCGTTTTCCAGGTCGGCCCACTAACTCAGTTGCTGGCTTACCTGTGTTCCATACGACCAAGCGAGGCGTGCTCCACTCATCATTGTTGCGGTATTTCGCCTTCCCAGGAAGGAACCAAGCCTTTTCAACAATACCTGCATCAGGCTCACGTGGACTGTATTGGCGGCTGACGTCACATTACCAACGCACAGGTCGTGCTTTGCTCTTGGTGGCTGTTATCGCAAACGAAGCATTTTGGCGGCAGCGGCGGCACAGCAAGGACGCCTACCTAATTTGCACCTACTTCGTTTCCCAGGTCGGCCCACTAACCCTGTTGCTGGCTTACCTGTGTTCCATACGACCAAGCGAGGCGTGTTCCACTCATCATTGTTGCGGCATTTCGCCTTCCCAGGCAGGAACCAAGCCTTTTCAACAATACCTGCATCAGGCTCACGTGGACTGGATTGGCGGCTGTCGTCACATTACCAACGCACTGGTCGTGCTTTGCTCTTGGTAGCTGTTATCGCAAACGACGCATTTTGGCGGCAGCGGCGGCAGAGCAAGGACGCCCACCTAATTCGCACCTACTTCGTTTTCCAGGTCGGCCCACTAACCCTGTTGCTGGCTTACCTGTGTTCCATACGACCAAGCGAGGCGTGTTCCACTCATCATTGTTGTGGTATTTCGCCTTCCCAGGCAGGAACCAAGCCTTTTCAACAATACCTGCATCAGGCTCACGTGGACTGGATTGGCGGCTGTCGTCACATTACCAACTCACTGGTCGTGCTTTGCTCTTGGTGGCCGTTATCGCAAACGAGGCATTTTGACGGCAGCGGCGTCAGAGCAAGGACGCCCACCTAATTCGCACCTACTTCGTTTTCCAGGTCGGCCCACTAATCCTGTTGCTGGCTTACCTGTGTTCCATGCGACCAAGCGAGGAGTGTTCCACTCATCATTGTTGCGGTATTTCGCCTTCCCAGGCAGGAACCAAGCCTTTTCAACAATACCTGCATCAGGCTCACGTGGACTGTATTGGCGGCTGACGTCACATTACCAACGCACTGGTCGTGCTTTGCTCTTGGTGGCTGTTATCGCAAACGACGCATTTTGGCGGCAGCGGCGGCGGAGCAAGGACGCCCACCTAATTCGCACCTACTTCGTTTTCCAGGTCGGCCCACTAACCCTGTTGCTGGCTTACCTGTGTTCCATACGACCAAGCGAGGCGTGTTCCACTCATCATTGTTGCGGTATTTCGCCTTCCCAGGCAGGAACCAAGCCTTTTCAACAATACCTGCATCAGGCTCACGTGGACTGGATTGGCGGCTGTCGTCACATTACCAACGCACTGGTCGTGCTTTGCTCTTGGTAGCTGTTATCGCAAACGACGCATTTTGGCGGCAGCGGCGTCAGAGCAAGGACGCCCACCTAATTGGCACCTACTTCGTTTTCCAGGTCGGCCCACTAACCCTGTTGCTGGCTTACCTGTGTTCCATACGACCAAGCGAGGCGTCTTTCACTCATCTTTGTTGCGGTATTTCGCCTTCCCAGGCAGGAACCAAGCCTTTTCAACAATACCTGCATCAGGCTCACGTGGACTGGATTGGCGGCGGTCGTCACATTACCAACGCACTTGTCGTGCTTTGCTCTTGGTGGCCGTTATCGCAAACGAGGCATTTTGGCGGCAGCGGCGTCAGAGCAAGGACGCCCACCTAATTCGCACCTACTTCGTTTTCCAGGTCGGCCCACTAACCCTGTTGCTGGCTTACCTGTGTTCCATACGACCAAGCGAGGCGTCTTTCACTCATCTTTGTTGCGGTATTTCGCCTTCCCAGGCAGGAACCAAGCCTTTTCAACAATACCTGCATCAGGCTCACGTGGACTGGATTGGCGGCTGTCGTCACATTATCAACGCACTGGTCGTGCTTTGCTCTTGGTGGCTGTTATCGCAAACGAGGCATTTTGGCGGCAGCGGCGTCAGAGCAAGGACGCCCACCTAATTCGCACCTACATCGTTTTCCAGGTCGGCCCACTAACCCTGTTGCTTGCTTACCTGTGTTCCATACGACCAAGCGAGGCGTCTTTCACTCATCTTTGTTGCGGTATTTCGCCTTCCCAGGCAGGAACCAAGCCTTTTCAACAATACCTGCATCAGGCTCACGTGGACTGGATTGGCGGCTGTCGTCACATTACCAACTCACTGGTCGTGCTTTGATCTTGGTGGCCGTTATCGCAAACGAGGCATTTTGGCGGCAGCGGCGTCAGAGCAAGGACGCCAACCTAATTCGCACCTACTTCGTTTTCCAGGTCGGCCCACTAACCCTGTTGCTGGCTTACCTGTGTTCCATACGACCCAGCGAGGCGTGTTCCACTCATCATTGTTGCGGTATTTCGCCTTCCCAGGCAGGAACCAAGCCTTTTCAACAATACCTGCATCAGGCTCACGTGGACTGGATTGGCGGCTGTCGTCACATTACCAACGCACTGGTCGTGCTTTGCTCTTAGTGGCCGTTATCGCAAACGAGGCATTTTGGCGGCAGCGGCGTCAGAGCAAGGACGCCCACCTAATTCGCACCTACTTCGTTTTCCAGGTCGGCCCACTAACCCCGTTGCTGGCTTACCTGTGTTCCATACGACCAAGCGAGGCGTCTTTCACTCATCTTTGTTGCGGTATTTCGCCTTCCCAGGCAGGAACCAAGCCTTTTCAACAATACCTGCATCAGGCTCACGTGGACTGGATTGGCGGCTGTCGTCACATTACCAACGCACTGGTCGTGCTTTGCTCTTGGTGGCTGTTATCGCAAACGAGGCATTTTGGCGGCAGCGGCGTCAGAGCAAGGACGCCCACCTAATTCGCACCTACTTCGTTTTCCAGGTCGGCCCACTAACCCTGTTGCTGGCTTACCTGTGTTCCATACGACCAAGCGAGGCGTCTTTCACTCATCTTTGTTGCGGTATTTCGCCTTCCCAGGCAGGAGCCAAGCCTTTTCAACAATACCTGCATCAGGCTCACGTGGACTGGATTGGCGGCTGTCGTCACATTACCAACGCACTGGTCGTGCTTTGCTCTTAGTGGCCGTTATCGCAAACGAGGCATTTTGGCGGCAGCGGCGGCAGAGCAAGGACGCCCACCTAATTCGCACCTACTTCGTTTTCCAGGTCGGCCCACTAACCCTGTTGCTGGCTTACCTGTGTTCCATACGACCAAGCGAGGCGTGTTCCACTCATCATTGTTGTGGTATTTCGCCTTCCCAGGCAGGAACCAAGCCTTTTCAACAATACCTGCATCAGGCTCACGTGGACTGGATTGGCGGCTGTCGTCACATTACCAACTCACTGGTCGTGCTTTGCTCTTGGTGGCCGTTATCGCAAACGAGGCATTTTGACGGCAGCGGCGTCAGAGCAAGGACGCCCACCTAATTCGCACCTACTTCGTTTTCCAGGTCGGCCCACTAATCCTGTTGCTGGCTTACCTGTGTTCCATGCGACCAAGCGAGGAGTGTTCCACTCATCATTGTTGCGGTATTTCGCCTTCCCAGGCAGGAACCAAGCCTTTTCAACAATACCTGCATCAGGCTCACGTGGACTGTATTGGCGGCTGACGTCACATTACCAACGCACTGGTCGTGCTTTGCTCTTGGTGGCTGTTATCGCAAACGACGCATTTTGGCGGCAGCGGCGGCAGAGCAAGGACGCCCACCTAATTCGCACCTACTTCGTTTTCCAGGTCGGCCCACTAACCCTGTTGCTGGCTTACCTGTGTTCCATACGACCCAGCGAGGCGTGTTCCACTCATCATTGTTGCGGTATTTCGCCTTCCCAGGCAGGAACCAAGCCTTTTCAACAATACCTGCATCAGGCTCACGTGGACTGGATTGGCGGCTGTCGTCACATTACCAACGCACTGGTCGTGCTTTGCTCTTAGTGGCCGTTATCGCAAACGAGGCATTTTGGCGGCAGCGGCGTCAGAGCAAGGACGCCCACCTAATTCGCACCTACTTCGTTTTCCAGGTCGGCCCACTAACCCTGTTGCTGGCTTACCTGTGTTCCATACGACCAAGCGAGGCGTCTTTCACTCATCTTTGTTGCGGTATTTCGCCTTCCCAGGCAGGAACCAAGCCTTTTCAACAATACCTGCATCAGGCTCACGTGGACTGGATTGGCGGCTGTCGTCACATTACCAACGCACTGGTCGTCCTTTGCTCTTGGTGGCCGTTATCGCAAACGAGGCATTTTGGCGGCAGCGGCGTCAGAGCAAGGACGCCCACCTAATTCGCACCTACTTCGTTTTCCAGGTCGGCCCACTAACCCTGTTGCTGGCTTACCTGTGTTCCATACGACCCAGCGAGGCGTGTTCCACTCATCATTGTTGCGGTATTTCGCCTTCCCAGGCAGGAACCAAGCCTTTTCAACAATACCTGCATCAGGCTCACGTGGACTGGATTGGCGGCTGTCGTCACATTACCAACTCACTGGTCGTGCTTTGCTCTTGGTGGCCGTTATCGCAAACGAGGCATTTTGGCGGCAGCGGCGTCAGAGCAAGGACGCCAACCTAATTCGCACCTACTTCGTTTTCCAGGTCGGCCCACTAACCCTGTTGCTGGCTTACCTGTGTTCCATACGACCCAGCGAGGCGTGTTCCACTCATCATTGTTGCGGTATTTCGCCTTCCCAGGCAGGAACCAAGCCTTTTCAACAATACCTGCATCAGGCTCACGTGGACTGGATTGGCGGCTGTCGTCACATTACCAACGCACTGGTCGTGCTTTGCTCTTAGTGGCCGTTATCGCAAACGAGGCATTTTGGCGGCAGCGGCGTCAGAGCAAGGACGCCCACCTAATTCGCACCTACTTCGTTTTCCAGGTCGGCCCACTAACCCTGTTGCTGGCTTACCTGTGTTCCATACGACCAAGCGAGGCGTCTTTCACTCATCTTTGTTGCGGTATTTCGCCTTCCCAGGCAGGAACCAAGCCTTTTCAACAATACCTGCATCAGGCTCACGTGGACTGGATTGGCGGCTGTCGTCACATTACCAACGCACTGGTCGTCCTTTGCTCTTGGTGGCCGTTATCGCAAACGAGGCATTTTGGCGGCAGCGGCGTCAGAGCAAGGACGCCCACCTAATTCGCACCTACTTCGTTTTCCAGGTCGGCCCACTAACCCTGTTGCTGGCTTGCCTGTGTTCCATACGACCAAGCGAGGCGTCTTTCACTCATCTTTATTGCGGTATTTCGCCTTCCCAGGCAGGAATCAAGCCTTTTCAACAATACCTGCATCAGGCTCACGTGGACTGGATTGGCGGCTGTCGTCACATTATCAACGCACTGGTCGTGCTTTGCTCTTGGTGGCCGTTATCGCAAACGAGGCATTTTGGCGGCAGCGGCGTCAGAGCAAAGACGCCCACCTAATTCGCACCTACTTCGTTTTCCAGGTCGGCCCACTAACCCTCTTGCTGGCTTACCTGTGTTCCATACGACCAAGCGAGGCGTCTTTCACTCATCTTTGTTGCGGTATTTCGCCTTCCCAGGCAGGAACCAAGCCTTTTCAACAATACCTGCATCAGGCTCACGTGGACTGGATTGGCGGCTGTCGTCACATTACCAACGCACTGGTCGTGCTTTGCTCTCGGTGGCCGTTATAGCAAACGAGGCATTTTGGCGGCGGCGGCGTCAGAGCAAGGACGCCCACCTAATTCGCACCTACTTCGTTTTCCAGGCCGGCCCACTAACCCTGTTGCTGGCTTACCTGTGTTCCTTACGACCAAGCGAGGCGTCTTTCACTCATCTTTGTTGCGGTATTTCGCCTTCCCAGGCAGGAACCAAGCCTTTTCAACAATACCTGCATCAGGCTCACGTGGACTGGATTGGCGGCTGTCGTCACATTACCAACGCACTGGTCGTGCTTTGCTCTCGGTGGCCGTTATAGCAAACGAGGCATTTTGGCGGCGGCGGCGTCAGAGCAAGGACGCCCACCTAATTCGCACCTACTTCGTTTTCCAGGCCGGCCCACTAACCCTGTTGCTGGCTTACCTGTGTTCCTTACGACCAAGCGAGGCGTCTTTCACTCATCTTTGTTGCGGTATTTCGCCTTCCCAGGCAGGAACCAAGCCTTTTCAACAATACCTGCATCAGGCTCACGTGGACTGGATTGGCGACTGTCGTCACATTATCAATGCACTGGTCGTGCTTTGCTCTTGCTGGCTGTTATCGCAAACGAGGCATTTTGGCGGCAGCGGCGTCAGAGCAAGGACGCCCACCTAATTCGCACCTACTTCGTTTTCCAGGTTGGCCCACTAACCCTGTTGCTGGCTTACCTGTGTTCCATACGACCAAGCGAGGCGTCTTTCACTCATCTTTGTTGCGGTATTTCGCCTTCCCAGGCAGGAACCAAGCCTTTTCAACAATACCTGCATCAGGCTCACGTGGACTGGATTGGCGGCTGTCGTCACATTACCAACGCATTGGCCGTGTTTTGCTCTTGGTGGCTGTTATCGCAAACGAGGCATTTTGGCGGCAGCGGCGGCAGAGCAAGGACGCCCACCTAATTCGCACCTACTTCGTTTTCCAGGTCGGCCCACTAACCCTGTTGCTGGCTTACCTGTGTTTCATACGACCAAGCGAGGCGTCTTTCACTCATCTTTGTTGCGGTATTTCGCCTTCCCAGGCAGGAACCAAGCCTTTTCAACAATACCTGCATCAGGCTCACGTGGACTGGATTGGCGGCTGACGTCACATTACCAACGCACTGGTCGTGCTTTGCTCTTGGTGGCTGTTATCGCAAACGAGGCATTTTGGCGGTAGCGGCGGCAGAGCAAGGACGCCCACCTAATTCGCACCTACTTCGTTTTCCAGGTCGGCCCACTAACCCTGTTGCTGGCTTACCTGTGTTCCATACGACCAAGCGAGGCGTCTTTCACTCATCTCTGTTGCGGTATTTCGCCTTCCCAGGCAGGAACCAAGCCTTTTCAACAATACCTGCATCAGGCTCACGTGTGTATCGGGCATGCGCTGTCTGCCTTATCGTGTCAGCGCAGTCTTATCAGTGCTACCGCAAACTGTACGCTTAGCACTGCTACTACCCCGCCTCCCTCCATTGCCTATAAAAGGCCGTGCTAATAAACCCTTCTTGTTCTTGTTCCTGCAACCATGTAGTTGCCTCTATCCTTAGTGCGACACACATCGCGATACATGGTGTCAGAAGTGGGATCCTGCGACAGCTATGGAACTTCTAAAGGCCCCGCCACCTTTGCAACTGACCGGCAACCTCTCTGAGAATTGGAAACGCTTCAAGCAGAAATTCGACCTGTTCCTGCAGGCGACCGCAACGAAGGAACAACCTCGCAGCGATTCTGCAAAAGCCGCACTCCTGCTGAGCATAGCCGGCGATGAAGCGCTCGACGTGTTCAACACGTTCAAGTTCGAGGCAGCCGAAAGCAAGGATGATTACGCAACGCTGGTTGGAAAATTTGAGACCTACTGTGCCGAGGTGAGCAACGAAGTTCAGGAACGTTATGTGTTTCGCTCCAGGAAGCAGGCAGATGGAGAACCTTTTGAGAAGTTTGTCCGGGACCTCAAAAAGCAAGCCGCACAATGTAATTTCGGAGATCAGCGTGATTCGCTAATCAGGGATCAGATCGTGTTTTTCACGAATAACTCAAAGCTGCGCGGGAAAATGCTTCGAGAGAAGTCTTTAACGTTGCTGAAAGCTGAAGAATTCTGCAAGGTAGCAGAGTCTCTCGCACGACGAAACGAGGTCTGGAAAGCCACGGACGATCTGGTCGATGCTGTGTCAAGGCACGCGCCACAATCGCGAAGCAAAAGTGATGATGACTGCAGGAAGCAGTACCGTTGCAAAAAGTGCAACCGACGGCACAGACCCAGACAGTGCCCAGCCTACGGGAAAAAGTGCCATGAATGTCGTAAACTTCACCACTTCGCGGTTTGCTGTGAAGGAATGTCTAAAGTTGAACAAGTTAGTAAAGACAGCAGCGGTGACGACTTTGACATTCTAGAAGTAGGAACTGAAAGAGGAAGCAGCAAAGACTGGGTAGTGGAAGCACAAGTTGCCGGAAGAAATATTTGCTTCAAAGTAGACACCGGGTCCCAGGCCAGTCTGTTACCATTCTCTATGTACCGCAAGACTAGGGAGTCGCAGCAGTTAACGCCCACAAGTGCGGTGCTGAGAGCTTACACGGGGGGTGTCATAACTCACTTCGGAACAACGACACAGGAAGTAACTATCGGTAACGCTTCCGCCACCGTGAAGTTCTTTGTTGTAAAGAACGGCCGTCAAGCCATTCTGGGACTGGATGCAAGCGAAGCTCTGGGACTTGTCCATCGCACGGTGGCTACTGTAAATGCTTCGGAGTACCCAGCGCTCAAGGATTTCAAAAATGTCTTTCAGGGGCTAGGCTGCCTGAAGCAACCGTACAGCATGGTCATGCAACCATCTGCGATTCCAGTTGTTCAACCAGCCCGACGGGTTCCCCTGTCCCTGCGACAACCACTTCGGGAGGAGCTGCGTAGAATGGAGCGTGCAGGCGTCATCGTCAAACAGGATGGCCCGACAGACTGGGTAAGCCCATTGGTTTTGGTTAAGAAAAAGGACGGCAAACTTAGGGTTTGCATGGACCCAAGGAAAATAAACGAGCACGTAAAACGGCAGCACTACCAGCTCCCAAAGAGTGAGGACATGGAAGGGGAATTGGCCGGCGCAGCCTATTTCAGCTGTTTGGACGCAAATTCGGGTTTTCACCAGATACCACTTGACGAAAAGACGTCCAAAATATGCACGTTTTCTACACCCTTTGGAAGATACCGTTATCTCCGGCTGCCTTTCGGTATCTCATCTGCTCCCGAAGTTTTTCAAAAGCGGATGAGGTGTACACGTTTACATCGATGATATTTTGGTGTGGGGCGAAACCAAACAAGAGCATGACCAGAGACTAGTTGCAGTAATGAAAGCAGCTGAAAAATCCGGCCTAACGTTCAACGCAGAAAAATGCAAGTTTTGCGTCACCGAAGTGCAGTTCCTAGGCGATATCATCACACGCAATGGCATCTCGCCAAACCCAAAGCTTGTGCAAAGTTTGCTGCAAACGCCAGTGCCCAAGAACAAATCCGATGTTCAGCGCATGCTCGGTGTGTTGAATTATTTTGGCAAATACGTTCCGCGCCTGTCTGAGCGAACCGCGCTGCTGCGAGCACTTATCAAGTCGCACTCAGAGTTCGAGTGGACTGAAAACCACATGAGGGAGTGGAAAAGTGTCGTACAGATTTTAAGCACGACTCCCGTGTTAGCCATCTTTGATCCCCGAAACGAATCTAAGATAACTTGCGACGCATCCAAAGATGGCGTTGGCTCAGCCCTTTTGCAGTGCCATAACGGCCAATGGCGGCCAGTGGCTTATGCATCTCGTGTGCTCACGCAAGCTGAGCAGCGTTATGCTCAGATTGAAAAAGAGGCGCTTAGCATTTCTTTTGGCTGCGACAAGTTTTACCAGTTCATTTACGGACAGAAGATTTTCATTGAGACAGATCATAAACCTCTACTATCTATAGCTGCAAAAGGAATTTGTGACATGCCCCCCCGCCTCCAAAGGTTTTTTCTTAAACTTCTGAAATACGACTTTGTATTGCAGTATGTCGCAGGAAAGCACCTCATTTTGGCAGACATGCTGTCACGATCATCTCCGGCTGCTCAAGACGACACCACTGGCGCCACTGACGACGTGGAGGTACATGCAGTTGCCGCCTTGGGCTACATGGTGACGGATGCAACACGTGAGCAGCTGGCAAATGAAACTGCCCGCGATGACTACCTCCAGGCAGTCATTTCTTGCCTAGCAACTGGCAAGAATGTCGACGGGGAACTTAAACCATTTTCGTCAGAGCTTTCCGTCGTAAATGGTATATTGCTAAAAGGCAAGAAAGTTGTGATACCAAAATGCATGCGGCGAGGCATTTAGCAGGAATTCATGCCGGGCATTTGGGACTACAGAAATGCAAAGAGCCCGTCGTCTTGTTTTTTGGCCCGGTCTCAGCAGTGACATCAATGTATTGATCAAGGGTTGCCCGACTTGTCGCGAATTTGCTTACAAGCAAGCGCAGGAACCACTACTCATGCGCCCAGTCCCTCGATGTGCGTGGTATCGCGTTGGTGTTGATATTTTTTCTTTTGGGGGAAGCTCGTACATCCTGGCGTTTGACGCGTTTTCTAACTTTCCAGAAGTCGAGAAACTTGTGGACACTACTGCAAGGAAGGCAATCGCTGCACTCAGTGCCATGTTCGCGAGGTATGGCGTACCGCTTGAAGTGTGCACCGATAACGGGCCACAATTTGCCAGTCACGAGTTCGCAGCCTTTGCAAGAACATACGATTTCGCTCACGTCACATCCAGCCCCCGCTACCCGCAATCCAACGGACTTGCAGAGAAAGGAGTTCAGGTGGTAAAGCGGATCATGAAGAAATGTGAACATTCACAGGAAGACTTCTGGCTAGGTCTACTGTCCTACCGCTGTACCCCAGTGGAGGACGGCCGATCACCTGGAGAACTTCTTCAGGGCAGGTGCTTGAGAGCTAATCTTCCAGATTTTGGCGCTGTGCAGACAACTGTGGTCAAGAAGCACCATCAGAAGAGTGGCGGAAAGCCTCTGCCACCTTTAGCTGAAGGTTCTGTCGTGAGGATCCGGGACAAGACATGGTCAAAGAAAGGTACTGTCGTTGGCACTGCGGCTCCCAGGTCCTACAAAGTGCAAACAGAGGATCATCGTGTGTTTAGGCGCAACAGGCGGCATCTTCTGCAAACCCGTGAGAAGTGTGCAGCAGACACTAGTGACGACGACAACGGTTCGTCCGAGCGTGAACCAGATAACCCCGGACAATCTGCTCGAAATATCTCGCCTGGTGCCACAATACGAACATCTGCTGACTCTCCTCGGCAACAGTCCGCCACCGACAGCCCGGTGCTCGGAGGCCCTGGAAACCATGTTCCACTAGCTTTGCCTGGACCGACACCAGTTCCAAGGAGCTCGGCACGTACAGTGAAGCCACCGCAACGTCTTCAGTACGACGCTGCTTTTAATCAAATAGCTTGAACATTTGTTGTTTTCATTACCCCTCGGAGGACGTATCGGGCATGCGCTGTCTGCCTTATCGTGTCAGCGCAGTCTTATCAGTGCTACCGCAAACTGTACGCTTAGCACTGCTACTACCCCGCCTCCCTCCATTGCCTATAAAAGGCCGTGCTAATAAACCCTTCTTGTTCTTCTTGTTCCTGCAACCATGTAGTTGCCTCTATCCTTAGTGCGACACACATCGCGATACAACGTGGACTGGATTGGCGGCTGACGTCACATTACCAACGCACTGGTCGTGCTTTGCTCTTGGTGGCTGTTATCGCAAACGAGGCATATTGGCGGCAGCGGCGTTAGAGCAAGGACGCCCACCTAATTCGCACCTACTTCGTTTTCCAGGTCGGCCCACTAACCCTGTTGCTGGCTTACCTGTGTTCCATACGACCAAGCGAGGCGTCTTTCACTCATCTTTGTTGCGGTATTTCTCCTTCCCAGGCAGGAACCAAGCCTTTTCAACAATACCTGCATCAGGCTCACGTGGACTGGATTGGCGGCTGTCGTCACATTACCAACGCACTGGTCGTGCTTTGCTCTTGGTGGCTGTTATCGCAAACGAGGCATATTGGCGGCAGCGGCGTTAGAGCAAGGACGCCCACCTAATTCGCACCTACTTCGTTTTCCAGGTCGGCCCACTAACCCTGTTGCTGGCTTACCTGTGTTCCATACGACCGGCGTCTTTCACTCATCTTTGTTGCGGTATTTCTCCTTCCCAGGCAGGAACCAAGCCTTTTCAACAATACCTGCATCAGGCTCACGTGGACTGGATTGGCGGCTGTCGTCACATTATCAACGCACTGGTCGTGCTTTGCTCTTGGTGGCTGTTATCGCAAACGAGGCATTTTGGCGACAGCGGCGTCAGAGCAAGGACGCCCACCTAATTCGCACCTACTTCGTTTTCCAGGTCGGCCCACTAACCCTGTTGCTGGCTTACCTGTGTTCCATACGACCAAGCGAGGCGGTTTCCACTCATCATTGTTGCGGTATTTCGTCTTCCCAGGCAGGAACCAAGCCTTTTCAACAATACCTGCATCAGGCTCACGTGGACTGGATTGGCAGCTGTCATCACATTACCAACGCACTGGTCGTGCTTTGCTCTTGGTGGCTGTTATCGCAAACGACCCATTTTGGCAGCAGCGGCGGCAGAGCAAGGACGCCCACCTAATTCGCACCTACTTCGTTTTCCAGGTCGGCCCACTAACCCTGTTGCTGGCTTACCTGTGTTCCATACGACCAAGCGAGGCGTGTTCCACTCATCATTGTTGCGGTATTTCGTCTTCCCAGGCAGGAACCAAGCCTTTTCAACAATACCTGCATCAGGCTCACGTGGACTGGATTGGCGGCTGTCGTCACATTACCAACGCACTGGTCGTGCTTTGCTCTTGGTGGCTGTTATCGTAAACGAGGCATTTTGGCGGCAGCGGCGGCAAAGCAAGGACGCCCACCTAATTCGCACCTACTTCGTTTTCCAGGTCGGCCCACTAACCCTGTTGCTGGCTTACCTGTGTTCCATACGACCAAGCGAGGCGTCTTTCACTCATCTTTGTTGCGGTATTTCTCCTTCCCAAGCAGGAACCAAGCCTTTTCAACAATACCTGCATCAGGCTCACGTGGACTGAATTGGCAGCTGTCGTCACATTATCAACGCACTGGTCGTGCTTTGCTCTTGGTGGCTGTTATCGCAAACGAGGCATTTTGGCGGCAGCGGCGTCAGAGCAAGGACGCCCACCTAATTCGCACCTACTTCGTTTTCCAGGTCGGCCCACTAACCCTGTTGCTGGCTTACCTGTGTTCCATACGACCAAGCGAGGCGGTTTCCACTCATCATTGTTGCGGTATTTTGTCTTCCCAGGCAGGAACCAAGCCTTTTCAAAAATACCTGCATCAGGCTCACGTGGACTGGATTTTCGGCTGTCGTCACATTACCAACGCACTGGTCGTGCTTTGCTCTTGGTGGCTGTTATCGCAAACGACCCATTTTGGCGGCAGCGGCGTCAGAGCAAGGACGCCCACCTAATTCGCACCTACTTCGTTTTCCAGGTCGGCCCACTAACTCAGTTGCTGGCTTACCTGTGTTCCATACGACCAAGCGAGGCGTGCTCCACTCATCATTGTTGCGGTATTTCGCCTTCCCAGGAAGGAACCAAGCCTTTTCAACAATACCTGCATCAGGCTCACGTGGACTGTATTGGCGGCTGACGTCACATTACCAACGCACAGGTCGTGCTTTGCTCTTGGTGGCTGTTATCGCAAACGAAGCATTTTGGCGGCAGCGGCGGCACAGCAAGGACGCCTACCTAATTTGCACCTACTTCGTTTCCCAGGTCGGCCCACTAACCCTGTTGCTGGCTTACCTGTGTTCCATACGACCAAGCGAGGCGTGTTCCACTCATCATTGTTGCGGCATTTCGCCTTCCCAGGCAGGAACCAAGCCTTTTCAACAATACCTGCATCAGGCTCACGTGGACTGGATTGGCGGCTGTCGTCACATTACCAACGCACTGGTCGTGCTTTGCTCTTGGTAGCTGTTATCGCAAACGACGCATTTTGGCGGCAGCGGCGGCAGAGCAAGGACGCCCACCTAATTCGCACCTACTTCGTTTTCCAGGTCGGCCCACTAACCCTGTTGCTGGCTTACCTGTGTTCCATACGACCAAGCGAGGCGTGTTCCACTCATCATTGTTGTGGTATTTCGCCTTCCCAGGCAGGAACCAAGCCTTTTCAACAATACCTGCATCAGGCTCACGTGGACTGGATTGGCGGCTGTCGTCACATTACCAACTCACTGGTCGTGCTTTGCTCTTGGTGGCCGTTATCGCAAACGAGGCATTTTGACGGCAGCGGCGTCAGAGCAAGGACGCCCACCTAATTCGCACCTACTTCGTTTTCCAGGTCGGCCCACTAATCCTGTTGCTGGCTTACCTGTGTTCCATGCGACCAAGCGAGGAGTGTTCCACTCATCATTGTTGCGGTATTTCGCCTTCCCAGGCAGGAACCAAGCCTTTTCAACAATACCTGCATCAGGCTCACGTGGACTGTATTGGCGGCTGACGTCACATTACCAACGCACTGGTCGTGCTTTGCTCTTGGTGGCTGTTATCGCAAACGACGCATTTTGGCGGCAGCGGCGGCGGAGCAAGGACGCCCACCTAATTCGCACCTACTTCGTTTTCCAGGTCGGCCCACTAACCCTGTTGCTGGCTTACCTGTGTTCCATACGACCAAGCGAGGCGTGTTCCACTCATCATTGTTGCGGTATTTCGCCTTCCCAGGCAGGAACCAAGCCTTTTCAACAATACCTGCATCAGGCTCACGTGGACTGGATTGGCGGCTGTCGTCACATTACCAACGCACTGGTCGTGCTTTGCTCTTGGTAGCTGTTATCGCAAACGACGCATTTTGGCGGCAGCGGCGTCAGAGCAAGGACGCCCACCTAATTGGCACCTACTTCGTTTTCCAGGTCGGCCCACTAACCCTGTTGCTGGCTTACCTGTGTTCCATACGACCAAGCGAGGCGTCTTTCACTCATCTTTGTTGCGGTATTTCGCCTTCCCAGGCAGGAACCAAGCCTTTTCAACAATACCTGCATCAGGCTCACGTGGACTGGATTGGCGGCGGTCGTCACATTACCAACGCACTTGTCGTGCTTTGCTCTTGGTGGCCGTTATCGCAAACGAGGCATTTTGGCGGCAGCGGCGTCAGAGCAAGGACGCCCACCTAATTCGCACCTACTTCGTTTTCCAGGTCGGCCCACTAACCCTGTTGCTGGCTTACCTGTGTTCCATACGACCAAGCGAGGCGTCTTTCACTCATCTTTGTTGCGGTATTTCGCCTTCCCAGGCAGGAACCAAGCCTTTTCAACAATACCTGCATCAGGCTCACGTGGACTGGATTGGCGGCTGTCGTCACATTATCAACGCACTGGTCGTGCTTTGCTCTTGGTGGCTGTTATCGCAAACGAGGCATTTTGGCGGCAGCGGCGTCAGAGCAAGGACGCCCACCTAATTCGCACCTACATCGTTTTCCAGGTCGGCCCACTAACCCTGTTGCTTGCTTACCTGTGTTCCATACGACCAAGCGAGGCGTCTTTCACTCATCTTTGTTGCGGTATTTCGCCTTCCCAGGCAGGAACCAAGCCTTTTCAACAATACCTGCATCAGGCTCACGTGGACTGGATTGGCGGCTGTCGTCACATTACCAACTCACTGGTCGTGCTTTGATCTTGGTGGCCGTTATCGCAAACGAGGCATTTTGGCGGCAGCGGCGTCAGAGCAAGGACGCCAACCTAATTCGCACCTACTTCGTTTTCCAGGTCGGCCCACTAACCCTGTTGCTGGCTTACCTGTGTTCCATACGACCCAGCGAGGCGTGTTCCACTCATCATTGTTGCGGTATTTCGCCTTCCCAGGCAGGAACCAAGCCTTTTCAACAATACCTGCATCAGGCTCACGTGGACTGGATTGGCGGCTGTCGTCACATTACCAACGCACTGGTCGTGCTTTGCTCTTAGTGGCCGTTATCGCAAACGAGGCATTTTGGCGGCAGCGGCGTCAGAGCAAGGACGCCCACCTAATTCGCACCTACTTCGTTTTCCAGGTCGGCCCACTAACCCCGTTGCTGGCTTACCTGTGTTCCATACGACCAAGCGAGGCGTCTTTCACTCATCTTTGTTGCGGTATTTCGCCTTCCCAGGCAGGAACCAAGCCTTTTCAACAATACCTGCATCAGGCTCACGTGGACTGGATTGGCGGCTGTCGTCACATTACCAACGCACTGGTCGTGCTTTGCTCTTGGTGGCTGTTATCGCAAACGAGGCATTTTGGCGGCAGCGGCGTCAGAGCAAGGACGCCCACCTAATTCGCACCTACTTCGTTTTCCAGGTCGGCCCACTAACCCTGTTGCTGGCTTACCTGTGTTCCATACGACCAAGCGAGGCGTCTTTCACTCATCTTTGTTGCGGTATTTCGCCTTCCCAGGCAGGAGCCAAGCCTTTTCAACAATACCTGCATCAGGCTCACGTGGACTGGATTGGCGGCTGTCGTCACATTACCAACGCACTGGTCGTGCTTTGCTCTTAGTGGCCGTTATCGCAAACGAGGCATTTTGGCGGCAGCGGCGGCAGAGCAAGGACGCCCACCTAATTCGCACCTACTTCGTTTTCCAGGTCGGCCCACTAACCCTGTTGCTGGCTTACCTGTGTTCCATACGACCAAGCGAGGCGTGTTCCACTCATCATTGTTGTGGTATTTCGCCTTCCCAGGCAGGAACCAAGCCTTTTCAACAATACCTGCATCAGGCTCACGTGGACTGGATTGGCGGCTGTCGTCACATTACCAACTCACTGGTCGTGCTTTGCTCTTGGTGGCCGTTATCGCAAACGAGGCATTTTGACGGCAGCGGCGTCAGAGCAAGGACGCCCACCTAATTCGCACCTACTTCGTTTTCCAGGTCGGCCCACTAATCCTGTTGCTGGCTTACCTGTGTTCCATGCGACCAAGCGAGGAGTGTTCCACTCATCATTGTTGCGGTATTTCGCCTTCCCAGGCAGGAACCAAGCCTTTTCAACAATACCTGCATCAGGCTCACGTGGACTGTATTGGCGGCTGACGTCACATTACCAACGCACTGGTCGTGCTTTGCTCTTGGTGGCTGTTATCGCAAACGACGCATTTTGGCGGCAGCGGCGGCAGAGCAAGGACGCCCACCTAATTCGCACCTACTTCGTTTTCCAGGTCGGCCCACTAACCCTGTTGCTGGCTTACCTGTGTTCCATACGACCAAGCGAGGCGTGTTCCACTCATCATTGTTGCGGTATTTCGCCTTCCCAGGCAGGAACCAAGCCTTTTCAACAATACCTGCATCAGGCTCACGTGGACTGGATTGGCGGCTGTCGTCACATTACCAACGCACTGGTCGTGCTTTGCTCTTGGTAGCTGTTATCGCAAACGACGCATTTTGGCGGCAGCGGCGTCAGAGCAAGGACGCCCACCTAATTGGCACCTACTTCGTTTTCCAGGTCGGCCCACTAACCCTGTTGCTGGCTTACCTGTGTTCCATACGACCAAGCGAGGCGTCTTTCACTCATCTTTGTTGCGGTATTTCGCCTTCCCAGGCAGGAACCAAGCCTTTTCAACAATACCTGCATCAGGCTCACGTGGACTGGATTGGCGGCGGTCGTCACATTACCAACGCACTTGTCGTGCTTTGCTCTTGGTGGCCGTTATCGCAAACGAGGCATTTTGGCGGCAGCGGCGTCAGAGCAAGGACGCCCACCTAATTCGCACCTACTTCGTTTTCCAGGTCGGCCCACTAACCCTGTTGCTGGCTTACCTGTGTTCCATACGACCAAGCGAGGCGTCTTTCACTCATCTTTGTTGCGGTATTTCGCCTTCCCAGACAGGAACCAAGCCTTTTCAACAATACCTGCATCAGGCTCACGTGGACTGGATTGGCGGCTGTCGTCACATTATCAACGCACTGGTCGTGCTTTGCTCTTGGTGGCTGTTATCGCAAACGAGGCATTTTGGCGGCAGCGGCGTCAGAGCAAGGACGCCCACCTAATTCGCACCTACATCGTTTTCCAGGTCGGCCCACTAACCCTGTTGCTTGCTTACCTGTGTTCCATACGACCAAGCGAGGCGTCTTTCACTCATCTTTGTTGCGGTATTTCGCCTTCCCAGGCAGGAACCAAGCCTTTTCAACAATACCTGCATCAGGCTCACGTGGACTGGATTGGCGGCTGTCGTCACATTACCAACTCACTGGTCGTGCTTTGCTCTTGGTGGCCGTTATCGCAAACGAGGCATTTTGGCGGCAGCGGCGTCAGAGCAAGGACGCCAACCTAATTCGCACCTACTTCGTTTTCCAGGTCGGCCCACTAACCCTGTTGCTGGCTTACCTGTGTTCCATACGACCCAGCGAGGCGTGTTCCACTCATCATTGTTGCGGTATTTCGCCTTCCCAGGCAGGAACCAAGCCTTTTCAACAATACCTGCATCAGGCTCACGTGGACTGGATTGGCGGCTGTCGTCACATTACCAACGCACTGGTCGTGCTTTGCTCTTAGTGGCCGTTATCGCAAACGAGGCATTTTGGCGGCAGCGGCGTCAGAGCAAGGACGCCCACCTAATTCGCACCTACTTCGTTTTCCAGGTCGGCCCACTAACCCTGTTGCTGGCTTACCTGTGTTCCATACGACCAAGCGAGGCGTCTTTCACTCATCTTTGTTGCGGTATTTCGCCTTCCCAGGCAGGAACCAAGCCTTTTCAACAATACCTGCATCAGGCTCACGTGGACTGGATTGGCGGCTGTCGTCACATTACCAACGCACTGGTCGTGCTTTGCTCTTGGTGGCTGTTATCGCAAACGAGGCATTTTGGCGGCAGCGGTGTCAGAGCAAGGACGCCCACCTAATTCGCACCTACTTCGTTTTCCAGGTCGGCCCACTAACCCTGTTGCTGGCTTACCTGTGTTCCATACGACCAAGCGAGGCGTCTTTCACTCATCTTTGTTGCGGTATTTCGCCTTCCCAGGCAGGAGCCAAGCCTTTTCAACAATACCTGCATCAGGCTCACGTGGACTGGATTGGCGGCTGTCGTCACATTACCAACGCACTGGTCGTCCTTTGCTCTTGGTGGCCGTTATCGCAAACGAGGCATTTTGGCGGCAGCGGCGTCAGAGCAAGGACGCCCACCTAATTCGCACCTACTTCGTTTTCCAGGTCGGCCCACTAACCCTGTTGCTGGCTTGCCTGTGTTCCATACGACCAAGCGAGGCGTCTTTCACTCATCTTTATTGCGGTATTTCGCCTTCCCAGGCAGGAATCAAGCCTTTTCAACAATACCTGCATCAGGCTCACGTGGACTGGATTGGCGGCTGTCGTCACATTATCAACGCACTGGTCGTGCTTTGCTCTTGGTGGCCGTTATCGCAAACGAGGCATTTTGGCGGCAGCGGCGTCAGAGCAAAGACGCCCACCTAATTCGCACCTACTTCGTTTTCCAGGTCGGCCCACTAACCCTCTTGCTGGCTTACCTGTGTTCCATACGACCAAGCGAGGCGTCTTTCACTCATCTTTGTTGCGGTATTTCGCCTTCCCAGGCAGGAACCAAGCCTTTTCAACAATACCTGCATCAGGCTCACGTGGACTGGATTGGCGGCTGTCGTCACATTACCAACGCACTGGTCGTGCTTTGCTCTCGGTGGCCGTTATAGCAAACGAGGCATTTTGGCGGCGGCGGCGTCAGAGCAAGGACGCCCACCTAATTCGCACCTACTTCGTTTTCCAGGCCGGCCCACTAACCCTGTTGCTGGCTTACCTGTGTTCCTTACGACCAAGCGAGGCGTCTTTCACTCATCTTTGTTGCGGTATTTCGCCTTCCCAGGCAGGAACCAAGCCTTTTCAACAATACCTGCATCAGGCTCACGTGGACTGGATTGGCGGCTGTCGTCACATTACCAACGCACTGGTCGTGCTTTGCTCTCGGTGGCCGTTATAGCAAACGAGGCATTTTGGCGGCGGCGGCGTCAGAGCAAGGACGCCCACCTAATTCGCACCTACTTCGTTTTCCAGGCCGGCCCACTAACCCTGTTGCTGGCTTACCTGTGTTCCTTACGACCAAGCGAGGCGTCTTTCACTCATCTTTGTTGCGGTATTTCGCCTTCCCAGGCAGGAACCAAGCCTTTTCAACAATACCTGCATCAGGCTCACGTGGACTGGATTGGCGACTGTCGTCACATTATCAATGCACTGGTCGTGCTTTGCTCTTGCTGGCTGTTATCGCAAACGAGGCATTTTGGCGGCAGCGGCGTCAGAGCAAGGACGCCCACCTAATTCGCACCTACTTCGTTTTCCAGGTTGGCCCACTAACCCTGTTGCTGGCTTACCTGTGTTCCATACGACCAAGCGAGGCGTCTTTCACTCATCTTTGTTGCGGTATTTCGCCTTCCCAGGCAGGAACCAAGCCTTTTCAACAATACCTGCATCAGGCTCACGTGGACTGGATTGGCGGCTGTCGTCACATTACCAACGCATTGGCCGTGTTTTGCTCTTGGTGGCTGTTATCGCAAACGAGGCATTTTGGCGGCAGCGGCGGCAGAGCAAGGACGCCCACCTAATTCGCACCTACTTCGTTTTCCAGGTCGGCCCACTAACCCTGTTGCTGGCTTACCTGTGTTTCATACGACCAAGCGAGGCGTCTTTCACTCATCTTTGTTGCGGTATTTCGCCTTCCCAGGCAGGAACCAAGCCTTTTCAACAATACCTGCATCAGGCTCACGTGGACTGGATTGGCGGCTGACGTCACATTACCAACGCACTGGTCGTGCTTTGCTCTTGGTGGCTGTTATCGCAAACGAGGCATTTTGGCGGCAGCGGCGGCAGAGCAAGGACGCCCACCTAATTCGCACCTACTTCGTTTTCCAGGTCGGCCCACTAACCCTGTTGCTGGCTTACCTGTGTTCCATACGACCAAGCGAGGCGTCTTTCACTCATCTCTGTTGCGGTATTTCGCCTTCCCAGGCAGGAACCAAGCCTTTTCAACAATACCTGCATCAGGCTCACGTGTGTATCGGGCATGCGCTGTCTGCCTTATCGTGTCAGCGCAGTCTTATCAGTGCTACCGCAAACTGTACGCTTAGCACTGCTACTACCCCGCCTCCCTCCATTGCCTATAAAAGGCCGTGCTAATAAACCCTTCTTGTTCTTGTTCCTGCAACCATGTAGTTGCCTCTATCCTTAGTGCGACACACATCGCGATACATGGTGTCAGAAGTGGGATCCTGCGACAGCTATGGAACTTCTAAAGGCCCCGCCACCTTTGCAACTGACCGGCAACCTCTCTGAGAATTGGAAACGCTTCAAGCAGAAATTCGACCTGTTCCTGCAGGCGACCGCAACGAAGGAACAACCTCGCAGCGATTCTGCAAAAGCCGCACTCCTGCTGAGCATAGCCGGCGATGAAGCGCTCGACGTGTTCAACACGTTCAAGTTCGAGGCAGCCGAAAGCAAGGATGATTACGCAACGCTGGTTGGAAAATTTGAGACCTACTGTGCCGAGGTGAGCAACGAAGTTCAGGAACGTTATGTGTTTCGCTCCAGGAAGCAGGCAGATGGAGAACCTTTTGAGAAGTTTGTCCGGGACCTCAAAAAGCAAGCCGCACAATGTAATTTCGGAGATCAGCGTGATTCGCTAATCAGGGATCAGATCGTGTTTTTCACGAATAACTCAAAGCTGCGCGGGAAAATGCTTCGAGAGAAGTCTTTAACGTTGCTGAAAGCTGAAGAATTCTGCAAGGTAGCAGAGTCTCTCGCACAACGAAACGAGGTCTGGAAAGCCACGGACGATCTGGTCGATGCTGTGTCAAGGCACGCGCCACAATCGCGAAGCAAAAGTGATGATGACTGCAGGAAGCAGTACCGTTGCAAAAAGTGCAACCGACGGCACAGACCCAGACAGTGCCCAGCCTACGGGAAAAAGTGCCATGAATGTCGTAAACTTCACCACTTCGCGGTTTGCTGTGAAGGAATGTCTAAAGTTGAACAAGTTAGTAAAGACAGCAGCGGTGACGACTTTGACATTCTAGAAGTAGGAACTGAAAGAGGAAGCAGCAAAGACTGGGTAGTGGAAGCACAAGTTGCCGGAAGAAATATTTGCTTCAAAGTAGACACCGGGTCCCAGGCCAGTCTGTTACCATTCTCTATGTACCGCAAGACTAGGGAGTCGCAGCAGTTAACGCCCACAAGTGCGGTGCTGAGAGCTTACACGGGGGGTGTCATAACTCACTTCGGAACAACGACACAGGAAGTAACTATCGGTAACGCTTCCGCCACCGTGAAGTTCTTTGTTGTAAAGAACGGCCGTCAAGCCATTCTGGGACTGGATGCAAGCGAAGCTCTGGGACTTGTCCATCGCACGGTGGCTACTGTAAATGCTTCGGAGTACCCAGCGCTCAAGGATTTCAAAAATGTCTTTCAGGGGCTAGGCTGCCTGAAGCAACCGTACAGCATGGTCATGCAACCATCTGCGATTCCAGTTGTTCAACCAGCCCGACGGGTTCCCCTGTCCCTGCGACAACCACTTCGGGAGGAGCTGCGTAGAATGGAGCGTGCAGGCGTCATCGTCAAACAGGATGGCCCGACAGACTGGGTAAGCCCATTGGTTTTGGTTAAGAAAAAGGACGGCAAACTTAGGGTTTGCATGGACCCAAGGAAAATAAACGAGCACGTAAAACGGCAGCACTACCAGCTCCCAAAGAGTGAGGACATGGAAGGGGAATTGGCCGGCGCAGCCTATTTCAGCTGTTTGGACGCAAATTCGGGTTTTCACCAGATACCACTTGACGAAAAGACGTCCAAAATATGCACGTTTTCTACACCCTTTGGAAGATACCGTTATCTCCGGCTGCCTTTCGGTATCTCATCTGCTCCCGAAGTTTTTCAAAAGCGGATGAGGTGTACACGTTTACATCGATGATATTTTGGTGTGGGGCGAAACCAAACAAGAGCATGACCAGAGACTAGTTGCAGTAATGAAAGCAGCTGAAAAATCCGGCCTAACGTTCAACGCAGAAAAATGCAAGTTTTGCGTCACCGAAGTGCAGTTCCTAGGCGATATCATCACACGCAATGGCATCTCGCCAAACCCAAAGCTTGTGCAAAGTTTGCTGCAAACGCCAGTGCCCAAGAACAAATCCGATGTTCAGCGCATGCTCGGTGTGTTGAATTATTTTGGCAAATACGTTCCGCGCCTGTCTGAGCGAACCGCGCTGCTGCGAGCACTTATCAAGTCGCACTCAGAGTTCGAGTGGACTGAAAACCACATGAGGGAGTGGAAAAGTGTCGTACAGATTTTAAGCACGACTCCCGTGTTAGCCATCTTTGATCCCCGAAACGAATCTAAGATAACTTGCGACGCATCCAAAGATGGCGTTGGCTCAGCCCTTTTGCAGTGCCATAACGGCCAATGGCGGCCAGTGGCTTATGCATCTCGTGTGCTCACGCAAGCTGAGCAGCGTTATGCTCAGATTGAAAAAGAGGCGCTTAGCATTTCTTTTGGCTGCGACAAGTTTTACCAGTTCATTTACGGACAGAAGATTTTCATTGAGACAGATCATAAACCTCTACTATCTATAGCTGCAAAAGGAATTTGTGACATGCCCCCCCGCCTCCAAAGGTTTTTTCTTAAACTTCTGAAATACGACTTTGTATTGCAGTATGTCGCAGGAAAGCACCTCATTTTGGCAGACATGCTGTCACGATCATCTCCGGCTGCTCAAGACGACACCACTGGCGCCACTGACGACGTGGAGGTACATGCAGTTGCCGCCTTGGGCTACATGGTGACGGATGCAACACGTGAGCAGCTGGCAAATGAAACTGCCCGCGATGACTACCTCCAGGCAGTCATTTCTTGCCTAGCAACTGGCAAGAATGTCGACGGGGAACTTAAACCATTTTCGTCAGAGCTTTCCGTCGTAAATGGTATATTGCTAAAAGGCAAGAAAGTTGTGATACCAAAATGCATGCGGCGAGGCATTTAGCAGGAATTCATGCCGGGCATTTGGGACTACAGAAATGCAAAGAGCCCGTCGTCTTGTTTTTTGGCCCGGTCTCAGCAGTGACATCAATGTATTGATCAAGGGTTGCCCGACTTGTCGCGAATTTGCTTACAAGCAAGCGCAGGAACCACTACTCATGCGCCCAGTCCCTCGATGTGCGTGGTATCGCGTTGGTGTTGATATTTTTTCTTTTGGGGGAAGCTCGTACATCCTGGCGTTTGACGCGTTTTCTAACTTTCCAGAAGTCGAGAAACTTGTGGACACTACTGCAAGGAAGGCAATCGCTGCACTCAGTGCCATGTTCGCGAGGTATGGCGTACCGCTTGAAGTGTGCACCGATAACGGGCCACAATTTGCCAGTCACGAGTTCGCAGCCTTTGCAAGAACATACGATTTCGCTCACGTCACATCCAGCCCCCGCTACCCGCAATCCAACGGACTTGCAGAGAAAGGAGTTCAGGTGGTAAAGCGGATCATGAAGAAATGTGAACATTCACAGGAAGACTTCTGGCTAGGTCTACTGTCCTACCGCTGTACCCCAGTGGAGGACGGCCGATCACCTGGAGAACTTCTTCAGGGCAGGTGCTTGAGAGCTAATCTTCCAGATTTTGGCGCTGTGCAGACAACTGTGGTCAAGAAGCACCATCAGAAGAGTGGCGGAAAGCCTCTGCCACCTTTAGCTGAAGGTTCTGTCGTGAGGATCCGGGACAAGACATGGTCAAAGAAAGGTACTGTCGTTGGCACTGCGGCTCCCAGGTCCTACAAAGTGCAAACAGAGGATCATCGTGTGTTTAGGCGCAACAGGCGGCATCTTCTGCAAACCCGTGAGAAGTGTGCAGCAGACACTAGTGACGACGACAACGGTTCGTCCGAGCGTGAACCAGATAACCCCGGACAATCTGCTCGAAATATCTCGCCTGGTGCCACAATACGAACATCTGCTGACTCTCCTCGGCAACAGTCCGCCACCGACAGCCCGGTGCTCGGAGGCCCTGGAAACCATGTTCCACTAGCTTTGCCTGGACCGACACCAGTTCCAAGGAGGTCGGCACGTACAGTGAAGCCACCGCAACGTCTTCAGTACGACGCTGCTTTTAATCAAATAGCTTGAACATTTGTTGTTTTCATTACCCCTCGGAGGACGTATCGGGCATGCGCTGTCTGCCTTATCGTGTCAGCGCAGTCTTATCAGTGCTACCGCAAACTGTACGCTTAGCACTGCTACTACCCCGCCTCCCTCCATTGCCTATAAAAGGCCGTGCTAATAAACCCTTCTTGTTCTTCTTGTTCCTGCAACCATGTAGTTGCCTCTATCCTTAGTGCGACACACATCGCGATACAACGTGGACTGGATTGGCGGCTGACGTCACATTACCAACGCACTGGTCGTGCTTTGCTCTTGGTGGCTGTTATCGCAAACGAGGCATATTGGCGGCAGCGGCGTTAGAGCAAGGACGCCCACCTAATTCGCACCTACTTCGTTTTCCAGGTCGGCCCACTAACCCTGTTGCTGGCTTACCTGTGTTCCATACGACCCAGCGAGGCGTGTTCCACTCATCATTGTTGCGGTATTTCGCCTTCCCAGGCAGGAACCAAGCCTTTTCAACAATACCTGCATCAGGCTCACGTGGACTGGATTGGCGGCTGTCGTCACATTACCAACGCACTGGTCGTGCTTTGCTCTTAGTGGCCGTTATCGCAAACGAGGCATTTTGGCGGCAGCGGCGTCAGAGCAAGGACGCCCACCTAATTCGCACCTACTTCGTTTTCCAGGTCGGCCCACTAACCCTGTTGCTGGCTTACCTGTGTTCCATACGACCAAGCGAGGCGTCTTTCACTCATCTTTGTTGCGGTATTTCGCCTTCCCAGGCAGGAACCAAGCCTTTTCAACAATACCTGCATCAGGCTCACGTGGACTGGATTGGCGGCTGTCGTCACATTACCAACGCACTGGTCGTGCTTTGCTCTTGGTGGCTGTTATCGCAAACGAGGCATTTTGGCGGCAGCGGTGTCAGAGCAAGGACGCCCACCTAATTCGCACCTACTTCGTTTTCCAGGTCGGCCCACTAACCCTGTTGCTGGCTTACCTGTGTTCCATACGACCAAGCGAGGCGTCTTTCACTCATCTTTGTTGCGGTATTTCGCCTTCCCAGGCAGGAGCCAAGCCTTTTCAACAATACCTGCATCAGGCTCACGTGGACTGGATTGGCGGCTGTCGTCACATTACCAACGCACTGGTCGTCCTTTGCTCTTGGTGGCCGTTATCGCAAACGAGGCATTTTGGCGGCAGCGGCGTCAGAGCAAGGACGCCCACCTAATTCGCACCTACTTCGTTTTCCAGGTCGGCCCACTAACCCTGTTGCTGGCTTGCCTGTGTTCCATACGACCAAGCGAGGCGTCTTTCACTCATCTTTATTGCGGTATTTCGCCTTCCCAGGCAGGAATCAAGCCTTTTCAACAATACCTGCATCAGGCTCACGTGGACTGGATTGGCGGCTGTCGTCACATTATCAACGCACTGGTCGTGCTTTGCTCTTGGTGGCCGTTATCGCAAACGAGGCATTTTGGCGGCAGCGGCGTCAGAGCAAAGACGCCCACCTAATTCGCACCTACTTCGTTTTCCAGGTCGGCCCACTAACCCTCTTGCTGGCTTACCTGTGTTCCATACGACCAAGCGAGGCGTCTTTCACTCATCTTTGTTGCGGTATTTCGCCTTCCCAGGCAGGAACCAAGCCTTTTCAACAATACCTGCATCAGGCTCACGTGGACTGGATTGGCGGCTGTCGTCACATTACCAACGCACTGGTCGTGCTTTGCTCTCGGTGGCCGTTATAGCAAACGAGGCATTTTGGCGGCGGCGGCGTCAGAGCAAGGACGCCCACCTAATTCGCACCTACTTCGTTTTCCAGGCCGGCCCACTAACCCTGTTGCTGGCTTACCTGTGTTCCTTACGACCAAGCGAGGCGTCTTTCACTCATCTTTGTTGCGGTATTTCGCCTTCCCAGGCAGGAACCAAGCCTTTTCAACAATACCTGCATCAGGCTCACGTGGACTGGATTGGCGGCTGTCGTCACATTACCAACGCACTGGTCGTGCTTTGCTCTCGGTGGCCGTTATAGCAAACGAGGCATTTTGGCGGCGGCGGCGTCAGAGCAAGGACGCCCACCTAATTCGCACCTACTTCGTTTTCCAGGCCGGCCCACTAACCCTGTTGCTGGCTTACCTGTGTTCCTTACGACCAAGCGAGGCGTCTTTCACTCATCTTTGTTGCGGTATTTCGCCTTCCCAGGCAGGAACCAAGCCTTTTCAACAATACCTGCATCAGGCTCACGTGGACTGGATTGGCGACTGTCGTCACATTATCAATGCACTGGTCGTGCTTTGCTCTTGCTGGCTGTTATCGCAAACGAGGCATTTTGGCGGCAGCGGCGTCAGAGCAAGGACGCCCACCTAATTCGCACCTACTTCGTTTTCCAGGTTGGCCCACTAACCCTGTTGCTGGCTTACCTGTGTTCCATACGACCAAGCGAGGCGTCTTTCACTCATCTTTGTTGCGGTATTTCGCCTTCCCAGGCAGGAACCAAGCCTTTTCAACAATACCTGCATCAGGCTCACGTGGACTGGATTGGCGGCTGTCGTCACATTACCAACGCATTGGCCGTGTTTTGCTCTTGGTGGCTGTTATCGCAAACGAGGCATTTTGGCGGCAGCGGCGGCAGAGCAAGGACGCCCACCTAATTCGCACCTACTTCGTTTTCCAGGTCGGCCCACTAACCCTGTTGCTGGCTTACCTGTGTTTCATACGACCAAGCGAGGCGTCTTTCACTCATCTTTGTTGCGGTATTTCGCCTTCCCAGGCAGGAACCAAGCCTTTTCAACAATACCTGCATCAGGCTCACGTGGACTGGATTGGCGGCTGACGTCACATTACCAACGCACTGGTCGTGCTTTGCTCTTGGTGGCTGTTATCGCAAACGAGGCATTTTGGCGGCAGCGGCGGCAGAGCAAGGACGCCCACCTAATTCGCACCTACTTCGTTTTCCAGGTCGGCCCACTAACCCTGTTGCTGGCTTACCTGTGTTCCATACGACCAAGCGAGGCGTCTTTCACTCATCTCTGTTGCGGTATTTCGCCTTCCCAGGCAGGAACCAAGCCTTTTCAACAATACCTGCATCAGGCTCACGTGTGTATCGGGCATGCGCTGTCTGCCTTATCGTGTCAGCGCAGTCTTATCAGTGCTACCGCAAACTGTACGCTTAGCACTGCTACTACCCCGCCTCCCTCCATTGCCTATAAAAGGCCGTGCTAATAAACCCTTCTTGTTCTTGTTCCTGCAACCATGTAGTTGCCTCTATCCTTAGTGCGACACACATCGCGATACATGGTGTCAGAAGTGGGATCCTGCGACAGCTATGGAACTTCTAAAGGCCCCGCCACCTTTGCAACTGACCGGCAACCTCTCTGAGAATTGGAAACGCTTCAAGCAGAAATTCGACCTGTTCCTGCAGGCGACCGCAACGAAGGAACAACCTCGCAGCGATTCTGCAAAAGCCGCACTCCTGCTGAGCATAGCCGGCGATGAAGCGCTCGACGTGTTCAACACGTTCAAGTTCGAGGCAGCCGAAAGCAAGGATGATTACGCAACGCTGGTTGGAAAATTTGAGACCTACTGTGCCGAGGTGAGCAACGAAGTTCAGGAACGTTATGTGTTTCGCTCCAGGAAGCAGGCAGATGGAGAACCTTTTGAGAAGTTTGTCCGGGACCTCAAAAAGCAAGCCGCACAATGTAATTTCGGAGATCAGCGTGATTCGCTAATCAGGGATCAGATCGTGTTTTTCACGAATAACTCAAAGCTGCGCGGGAAAATGCTTCGAGAGAAGTCTTTAACGTTGCTGAAAGCTGAAGAATTCTGCAAGGTAGCAGAGTCTCTCGCACAACGAAACGAGGTCTGGAAAGCCACGGACGATCTGGTCGATGCTGTGTCAAGGCACGCGCCACAATCGCGAAGCAAAAGTGATGATGACTGCAGGAAGCAGTACCGTTGCAAAAAGTGCAACCGACGGCACAGACCCAGACAGTGCCCAGCCTACGGGAAAAAGTGCCATGAATGTCGTAAACTTCACCACTTCGCGGTTTGCTGTGAAGGAATGTCTAAAGTTGAACAAGTTAGTAAAGACAGCAGCGGTGACGACTTTGACATTCTAGAAGTAGGAACTGAAAGAGGAAGCAGCAAAGACTGGGTAGTGGAAGCACAAGTTGCCGGAAGAAATATTTGCTTCAAAGTAGACACCGGGTCCCAGGCCAGTCTGTTACCATTCTCTATGTACCGCAAGACTAGGGAGTCGCAGCAGTTAACGCCCACAAGTGCGGTGCTGAGAGCTTACACGGGGGGTGTCATAACTCACTTCGGAACAACGACACAGGAAGTAACTATCGGTAACGCTTCCGCCACCGTGAAGTTCTTTGTTGTAAAGAACGGCCGTCAAGCCATTCTGGGACTGGATGCAAGCGAAGCTCTGGGACTTGTCCATCGCACGGTGGCTACTGTAAATGCTTCGGAGTACCCAGCGCTCAAGGATTTCAAAAATGTCTTTCAGGGGCTAGGCTGCCTGAAGCAACCGTACAGCATGGTCATGCAACCATCTGCGATTCCAGTTGTTCAACCAGCCCGACGGGTTCCCCTGTCCCTGCGACAACCACTTCGGGAGGAGCTGCGTAGAATGGAGCGTGCAGGCGTCATCGTCAAACAGGATGGCCCGACAGACTGGGTAAGCCCATTGGTTTTGGTTAAGAAAAAGGACGGCAAACTTAGGGTTTGCATGGACCCAAGGAAAATAAACGAGCACGTAAAACGGCAGCACTACCAGCTCCCAAAGAGTGAGGACATGGAAGGGGAATTGGCCGGCGCAGCCTATTTCAGCTGTTTGGACGCAAATTCGGGTTTTCACCAGATACCACTTGACGAAAAGACGTCCAAAATATGCACGTTTTCTACACCCTTTGGAAGATACCGTTATCTCCGGCTGCCTTTCGGTATCTCATCTGCTCCCGAAGTTTTTCAAAAGCGGATGAGGTGTACACGTTTACATCGATGATATTTTGGTGTGGGGCGAAACCAAACAAGAGCATGACCAGAGACTAGTTGCAGTAATGAAAGCAGCTGAAAAATCCGGCCTAACGTTCAACGCAGAAAAATGCAAGTTTTGCGTCACCGAAGTGCAGTTCCTAGGCGATATCATCACACGCAATGGCATCTCGCCAAACCCAAAGCTTGTGCAAAGTTTGCTGCAAACGCCAGTGCCCAAGAACAAATCCGATGTTCAGCGCATGCTCGGTGTGTTGAATTATTTTGGCAAATACGTTCCGCGCCTGTCTGAGCGAACCGCGCTGCTGCGAGCACTTATCAAGTCGCACTCAGAGTTCGAGTGGACTGAAAACCACATGAGGGAGTGGAAAAGTGTCGTACAGATTTTAAGCACGACTCCCGTGTTAGCCATCTTTGATCCCCGAAACGAATCTAAGATAACTTGCGACGCATCCAAAGATGGCGTTGGCTCAGCCCTTTTGCAGTGCCATAACGGCCAATGGCGGCCAGTGGCTTATGCATCTCGTGTGCTCACGCAAGCTGAGCAGCGTTATGCTCAGATTGAAAAAGAGGCGCTTAGCATTTCTTTTGGCTGCGACAAGTTTTACCAGTTCATTTACGGACAGAAGATTTTCATTGAGACAGATCATAAACCTCTACTATCTATAGCTGCAAAAGGAATTTGTGACATGCCCCCCCGCCTCCAAAGGTTTTTTCTTAAACTTCTGAAATACGACTTTGTATTGCAGTATGTCGCAGGAAAGCACCTCATTTTGGCAGACATGCTGTCACGATCATCTCCGGCTGCTCAAGACGACACCACTGGCGCCACTGACGACGTGGAGGTACATGCAGTTGCCGCCTTGGGCTACATGGTGACGGATGCAACACGTGAGCAGCTGGCAAATGAAACTGCCCGCGATGACTACCTCCAGGCAGTCATTTCTTGCCTAGCAACTGGCAAGAATGTCGACGGGGAACTTAAACCATTTTCGTCAGAGCTTTCCGTCGTAAATGGTATATTGCTAAAAGGCAAGAAAGTTGTGATACCAAAATGCATGCGGCGAGGCATTTAGCAGGAATTCATGCCGGGCATTTGGGACTACAGAAATGCAAAGAGCCCGTCGTCTTGTTTTTTGGCCCGGTCTCAGCAGTGACATCAATGTATTGATCAAGGGTTGCCCGACTTGTCGCGAATTTGCTTACAAGCAAGCGCAGGAACCACTACTCATGCGCCCAGTCCCTCGATGTGCGTGGTATCGCGTTGGTGTTGATATTTTTTCTTTTGGGGGAAGCTCGTACATCCTGGCGTTTGACGCGTTTTCTAACTTTCCAGAAGTCGAGAAACTTGTGGACACTACTGCAAGGAAGGCAATCGCTGCACTCAGTGCCATGTTCGCGAGGTATGGCGTACCGCTTGAAGTGTGCACCGATAACGGGCCACAATTTGCCAGTCACGAGTTCGCAGCCTTTGCAAGAACATACGATTTCGCTCACGTCACATCCAGCCCCCGCTACCCGCAATCCAACGGACTTGCAGAGAAAGGAGTTCAGGTGGTAAAGCGGATCATGAAGAAATGTGAACATTCACAGGAAGACTTCTGGCTAGGTCTACTGTCCTACCGCTGTACCCCAGTGGAGGACGGCCGATCACCTGGAGAACTTCTTCAGGGCAGGTGCTTGAGAGCTAATCTTCCAGATTTTGGCGCTGTGCAGACAACTGTGGTCAAGAAGCACCATCAGAAGAGTGGCGGAAAGCCTCTGCCACCTTTAGCTGAAGGTTCTGTCGTGAGGATCCGGGACAAGACATGGTCAAAGAAAGGTACTGTCGTTGGCACTGCGGCTCCCAGGTCCTACAAAGTGCAAACAGAGGATCATCGTGTGTTTAGGCGCAACAGGCGGCATCTTCTGCAAACCCGTGAGAAGTGTGCAGCAGACACTAGTGACGACGACAACGGTTCGTCCGAGCGTGAACCAGATAACCCCGGACAATCTGCTCGAAATATCTCGCCTGGTGCCACAATACGAACATCTGCTGACTCTCCTCGGCAACAGTCCGCCACCGACAGCCCGGTGCTCGGAGGCCCTGGAAACCATGTTCCACTAGCTTTGCCTGGACCGACACCAGTTCCAAGGAGGTCGGCACGTACAGTGAAGCCACCGCAACGTCTTCAGTACGACGCTGCTTTTAATCAAATAGCTTGAACATTTGTTGTTTTCATTACCCCTCGGAGGACGTATCGGGCATGCGCTGTCTGCCTTATCGTGTCAGCGCAGTCTTATCAGTGCTACCGCAAACTGTACGCTTAGCACTGCTACTACCCCGCCTCCCTCCATTGCCTATAAAAGGCCGTGCTAATAAACCCTTCTTGTTCTTCTTGTTCCTGCAACCATGTAGTTGCCTCTATCCTTAGTGCGACACACATCGCGATACAACGTGGACTGGATTGGCGGCTGACGTCACATTACCAACGCACTGGTCGTGCTTTGCTCTTGGTGGCTGTTATCGCAAACGAGGCATATTGGCGGCAGCGGCGTTAGAGCAAGGACGCCCACCTAATTCGCACCTACTTCGTTTTCCAGGTCGGCCCACTAACCCTGTTGCTGGCTTACCTGTGTTCCATACGACCAAGCGAGGCGTCTTTCACTCATATTTGTTGCGGTATTTCTCCTTCCCAGGCAGGAACCAAGCCTTTTCAACAATACCTGCATCAGGCTCACGTGGACTGGATTGGCGGCTGTCGTCACATTACCAACGCACTGGTCGTGCTTTGCTCTTGGTGGCTGTTATCGCAAACGAGGCATATTGGCGGCAGCGGCGTTAGAGCAAGGACGCCCACCTAATTCGCACCTACTTCGTTTTCCAGGTCGGCCCACTAACCCTGTTGCTGGCTTACCTGTGTTCCATACGACCGGCGTCTTTCACTCATCTTTGTTGCGGTATTTCTCCTTCCCAGGCAGGAACCAAGCCTTTTCAACAATACCTGCATCAGGCTCACGTGGACTGGATTGGCGGCTGTCGTCACATTATCAACGCACTGGTCGTGCTTTGCTCTTGGTGGCTGTTATCGCAAACGAGGCATTTTGGCGACAGCGGCGTCAGAGCAAGGACGCCCACCTAATTCGCACCTACTTCGTTTTCCAGGTCGGCCCACTAACCCTGTTGCTGGCTTACCTGTGTTCCATACGACCAAGCGAGGCGGTTTCCACTCATCATTGTTGCGGTATTTCGTCTTCCCAGGCAGGAACCAAGCCTTTTCAACAATACCTGCATCAGGCTCACGTGGACTGGATTGGCAGCTGTCATCACATTACCAACGCACTGGTCGTGCTTTGCTCTTGGTGGCTGTTATCGCAAACGACCCATTTTGGCAGCAGCGGCGGCAGAGCAAGGACGCCCACCTAATTCGCACCTACTTCGTTTTCCAGGTCGGCCCACTAACCCTGTTGCTGGCTTACCTGTGTTCCATACGACCAAGCGAGGCGTGTTCCACTCATCATTGTTGCGGTATTTCGTCTTCCCAGGCAGGAACCAAGCCTTTTCAACAATACCTGCATCAGGCTCACGTGGACTGAATTGGCGGCTGTCGTCACATTATCAACGCACTGGTCGTGCTTTGCTCTTGGTGGCTGTTATCGCAAACGAGGCATTTTGGCGGCAGCGGCGTCAGAGCAAGGACGCCCACCTAATTCGCACCTACTTCGTTTTCCAGGTCGGCCCACTAACCCTGTTGCTGGCTTACCTGTGTTCCATACGACCAAGCGAGGCGGTTTCCACTCATCATTGTTGCGGTATTTCGTCTTCCCAGGCAGGAACCAAGCCTTTTCAAAAATACCTGCATCAGGCTCACGTGGACTGGATTTTCGGCTGTCGTCACATTACCAACGCACTGGTCGTGCTTTGCTCTTGGTGGCTGTTATCGCAAACGACCCATTTTGGCGGCAGCGGCGTCAGAGCAAGGACGCCCACCTAATTCGCACCTACTTCGTTTTCCAGGTCGGCCCACTAACCCTGTTGCTGGCTTACCTGTGTTCCATACGACCAAGCGAGGCGTGTTCCACTCATCATTGTTGCGGTATTTCGCCTTCCCAGGCAGGAACCAAGCCTTTTCAACAATACCTGCATCAGGCTCACGTGGACTGGATTGGCGGCTGTCGTCACATTACCAACGCATTGGCCGTGTTTTGCTCTTGGTGGCTGTTATCGCAAACGAGGCATTTTGGCGGCAGCGGCGGCAGAGCAAGGACGCCCACCTAATTCGCACCTACTTCGTTTTCCAGGTCGGCCCACTAACCCTGTTGCTGGCTTACCTGTGATCCATACGACCAAGCGAGGCGTCTTTCACTCATCTTTGTTGCGGTATTTAGCCTTCCCAGGCAGGAACCAAGCCTTTTCAACAATACCTGCATCAGGCTCACGTGGACTGGATTGGCGGCATCGTCACATTACCAACGCACTGGTCGTGCTTTGCTCTTGGTGGCTGTTATCGCAAACGAGTCATTTTGGTGGCAGCGGCGGCAGAGCAAGGACGCCCACCTAATTCGCACCTACTTCGTTTTCCAGGTCGGCCCACTAACCCTGTTGCTGGCTTACCTGTGTTTCATACGACCAAGCGAGGCGTCTTTCACTCATCTTTGTTGCGGTATTTCGCCTTCCCATGCAGGAACCAAGCCTTTTCAACAATACCTGCATCAGGCTCACGCGGACTGGATTGGCGGCTGTCGTCACATTACCAACGCACTGGTCGTGCTTTGCTCTTAGTGGCCGTTATCGCAAACAAGGCATTTTGGCGGCAGCGGCGTCAGAGCAAGGACGCCCACCTAATTCGCACCTACTTCGTTTTCCAGGTCGGCCCACTAACCCTGTTGCCGGCTTACCAGTGTTCCATACGACCAAGCGAGGCGTCTTTCACTCATCTTTGTTGCGGTATTTCGCCTTCCCAGGCAGGAACCAAGCCTTTTCAACTATACCTGCATCAGGCTCACGTGGACAGGATTGGCGGCCGTCGTCACATTATCAACGCACTGGTCGTGCTTTGCTCTTGGTGGCCGTTATCGCAAACGAGGCATTTTGGCGGCAGCGGCGTCAGAGCAAGGACGCCCACCTAATTCGCACCTACTTCGTTTTCCAGGTCGGCCCACTAACACTGTTGCTGGCTTACCTGTGTTCCATACGACCAAGCAAGGCGTCTTTCACTCATCTTTGTTGCGGTATTTCGCCTTCCCAGGCAGGAACCAAGCCTTTTCAACAATACCTGCATCAGGCTCACGTGGACTGGATTGGCGGCTGTCGTCACATTATCAACGCACTGATCGTGCTTTGCTCTTGGTGGCTGTTATCGCAAACGAGGCATTTTGGCGGCAGCGGCGTCAGAGCAAGGACGCCCACCTAATTCGCACCTACTTCGTTTTCCAGGTCGGCCCACTAACCCTGTTGCTGGCTTACCTGTGTTCCATACGACCAAGCGAGGCGTCTTTCACTCATCTTTGTTGCGGTATTTCGCCTTCCCAGGCAGGAACCAAGCCTTTTCAACAATACCTGCGTCAGGTTCACGTGGACTGGATTGGCGGCTGTCGTCACATTATCAACGCACTGCTCGTGCTTTGCTCTTGGTGGCTGTTATCGCAAACGAGGCATTTTGGCGGCAGCGGTGTCAGAGCAAGGACGCCCACCTAATTCGCACCTACTTCGTTTTCCAGGTCGGCCCACTAACACTGTTGCTGGCTTACCTGTGTTCCATACGACCAAGCGAGGCGTCTTTCACTCATCTTTGTTGCGGTATTTCGCCTTCCCAGGCAGGAACCAAGCCTTTTCAACAATACCTGCATCAGGCTCACGTGGACTGGATTGGCGGCTGTCGTCACATTACCAACGCACTGGTCGTGTTTTGCTCTTGGTGGCTGTTATCGCAAACGAGGCATTTTGGCGGCAGCGGCGTCAGAGCAAGGACGCCCACCTAATTCGCACCTACTTCGTTTTCCAGGTCGGCCCACTAAGCCTGTTGCTGGCTTACCTGTGTTTCATACGACCAAGCGAGGCGGTTTCCACTCATCATTGTTGCGGTATTTTGTCTTCCCAGGCAGGAACCAAGCCTTTTCAACAATACCTGCATCAGGCTCACGTGGACTGGATTGGCGGCTGTCGTCACATTACCAACGCACTGGTCGTGTTTTGCTCTTGGTGGCTGTTATCGCAAACGACGCATTTTGGCGGCAGCGGCGTCAGAGCAAGGACGCCCACCTAATTCGCACCTACTTCATTTTCCAGGTCGGCCCACTAACCCTGTTGCTGGCTTACCTGTGTTCCATACGACCAAGCGAGGCGTGTTCCACTCATCATTGTTGCGGTATTTTGCCTTCCCAGGCAGGAACCAAGCCTTTTCAACAATACCTGCATCAGGCTCGCGTGGACTGGATTGGCGGCTGTCGTCACATTACCAATGCACTGGTCGTGCTTTGCTCTTGGTGGCTGTTATCGCAAACGAGGCATTTTGGCGGCAGCGGGGTCATAGCAAGGACGCCCACCTAATTCGCACCTACTTCGTTTTCCAGGTCGGCCCACTAACCCTTTTGCTCGCTTACCTGTGTTCCATACGACCAAGCAAGGCGTCTTTCACTCATCTTTGTTGCGGTATTTCGCCTTCCCAGGCAGTAACCAAGCCTTTTCAACAATACCTGCATCAGGCTCACGTGGACTGGATTGGTGGCTTTCGTCACATTACCAACGCACTGGTCCTGCTTTGCTCTTGGTGGCTGTTATCGCAAACGACGCATTTTGGCGGCAGCGGCGGCAGAGCAAGGACGTCCACCTAATTCGCACCTACTTCGTTTTCCAGGTCGGCCCACTAACCCTGTTGCTGGCTTACCTGTTTCATACGACCAAGCGAGGCGTCTTTCACTCATCTTTGTTGCGGTATTTCACCTTCCCAGGCAGGAACCAAGGCTTTTCAACAATACCTCCATCAGGCTAACGTGGAGTGGATTGGCGGCTGACGTCACATTACCAACGCACAGGTCGTGCTTTGTTCTTGGTGGCAGTTATCGCAAACGAGGCATTTTGGCGGCAGCGGCGTCAGAGCAAGGACGCCCACCTAATTCGCACCTACTTCGTTTTCCAGGTCGGCCCACTAATCCTGTTGCTGGCTTACCTGTGTTCCATACGACCAAGCGAGTGTCTTTCACTCATCTTTGTTGCGGTATTTCGCCTTTCCAGGCAGGAACCAGAAAGGTAGGCTTGAAAATCAATATTCAGAAGACTAAGGTAATGTTCAACAGCCTCGGGAAGGAACAGGAGTTTACATTAGGTAGCAAAATACTGGAAGTAGTAGGCGAATATATCTACTTAGGACAGGTAGTAACCGCAGATCCGGATCATGAAAAGGAAATAACAAGAAGAATAAGATTGGGATGGAGCGCATTTGGCAAGCACTCGCAGATTATGACTAGCAGCTTACCGGTATCGCTCAAGAGGAAAGTATACAACAGTTGCATCTTGCCTGTACTCACCTATGGGGCTGAAACGTGGAGGCTAACCAAGAGAGTTCTACTTAAGTTGAGGACAACCCAGAGGGCTATGGAACGAAAAATGGTAGGGGTAACATTAAGAGATAGAAAGCGTGCAGAGTGGGTCAGAGAAATAACTCAAGTTAACGACATTCTAGTGGAAATTAAGAAGAAGAAATGGGCATGGGCAGGACATGTAGTGCGAAGAGAGGATAACCGATGGTCGCTGAGGGTAACAAACTGGATTCCAAGGGAAGGAAAGCGTAGCAGGGGGCGGCAGAAAGTTAGGTGGTCGGATGAGATTAAGAAGTTCGCAGGGGTCAAGTGGATGCAGCTAGCACAGAACCGGGTTAAGTGGAGAGATATGGGAGAGGCCTTCGCCCTGCAGCGGGTATAATCAGGCTGATGATGATGATGATGATGAGGCAGGAACCAAGCCTTTTCAACAATACCTGCATCAGGCTCACGTGGACTGGATTGGCGGCTGTCGTCACATTACCAAGGCACTGGTCGTGCTTTGCTCTTGGTGGCCTTTATCGCAAACGACGCATTTTGGCGGCAGCGGCGTCAGAGCAAGGACGCCCGCCTAATTCGCACCTACTTCGTTTTCCAGGTCGGCCCACTTACCCTGTTGCTGGCTTACCTGTGTTCCATACGACCAAGCGAGGCGTGTTCCACTCATCATTGTTGTGGTATTTCGCCTTCCCAGGCAGGAACCAAGCCTTTTCAACAATACCTGCATCAGGCTCACGTGGACTGGATTGGCGGCTGTCGTCACATTACCAACGCACTGGTCGTGCTTTGCTCTTTGTGGCCGTTATCGCAAACGAGGCATTTTGGCGGCAGCGGCGGCAGAGCAAGGACGCCCACCTAATTCGCACCTACTTCGTTTTCCAGGTCGGCCCACTAACCCTGTTGCTGGCTTACCTGTGTTTCATACGACCAAGCGAGGCGTCTTTCACTCATCTTTGTTGCAGTATTTCGCCTTCCCAGGCAGGAACCAAGCCTTTTCAACAATACCTGCATCAGGCTCACGTGGACTGGATTGGCGGCTGACGTCACATTACCAACGCACTGGTCGTGCTTTGCTCTTGGTGGCCGTTATCGCAAACGAGGCATTTTGGCGGCAGCGGCGTCAGAGCAAGGACGCCCACCTAATTCGCACCTACTTCGTTTTCCAGGTCGGCCCACTTACCCTGTTGCTGGCTTACCTGTGTTCCATACGACCAAACGAGGCGTGTTCCACTCATCATTGTTGCGGTATTTCGCCGTCCCAGGCAGGAACCAAGCCTTTTCAACAATACCTGCGTCATGCTCACGTGGACTGGATTGGCGGCTGTCGTCACATTATCAACGCACTGGTCGTGCTTTGCTCTTGGTGGCCGTTATCGCAAACGAGGCATTTTGGCGGCAGCGGCGTCAGAGCAAGGACGCCCAATAATTCGCACCTACTTCGTTTTCCAGGTCGGCCCACTAACCCTGTTGCTGGCTTACCTGTGTTCCATACGACCAAGCGAGGCGTCTTTCACTCATCTTTGTTGCGGTATTTCGCCTTCCCAGGCAGGAACCAAGCCTTTTCAACAATACCTGCATCAGGCTCACGTGGACTGGATTGGTGGCTGTCTCCACATTACCAACGCACTGGTCGTGCTTTGCTCTTGGTGGCTGTTATCGCAAACGAGGCATTTTGGCGGCAGCGGCGGCAGAGCAAGGACGCCCACCTAATTCGCACCTACTTCGTTTTCAAGGTCGGCCCACTAACCCTGTTGCTGGCTTGCCTGTGTTTCATGCAACCAAGCGAGGCGTCTTTGACTCATCTTTGTTACGGTATTTCGCCTTCCCAGGCAGGAACCAAGCCTTTTCAACAATACCTCCATCAGGCTCACGTGGACTGGATTGGCGGCTGACGTCACATTACCAACGGACTGGTCGTGCTTTGCTCTTGGTGGCTGTTATCGCTAACGAGGCATTTTGGCGGCAGCGGCGGCAGAGCAAGGACGCCCACCTAATTCGCACCTACTTCGTCTTCCAGGTCGGCCCACTAACCCTGTTGCTGGCTTACCTGTGTTCCATACGACCAAGCGAGGCGTGTTCCACTCATCATTGTTGCGGTATTTCGCCTTCCCAGGCAGGAACCAAGCCTTTTCAACAATACCTGCATCAGGCTCACGTGGACTCGATTGGTGGCTGTCGTCACATTACCAACGCACTGGTCGTGCTTTGCTCTTGATGGCTGTTATCGCAAACGAGGCATTTTGGCGGCAGCGGCGGCAGAGCAAGGACGCCCACCTAATTCGCACCTACTTCATTTTCCAGGTCGGCCCAATAATCCTGTTGCTGGCTTACCTGTGTTTCATACGACGAAGCGAGGCGTCTTTCACTCATCTTTGTTGCGGTATTTCGCCTTCCCAGGTAGGAACCAAGCCTTTTCAACAATACCTGCATCAGGCTCACGTGGACTGGATTGGCGGCTGTCGTCACATTACCAACGCACTGGTCGTGCTTTGCTCTTGGTGGCCTTTATCGCAAACGACGCATTTTGGCGGCAGCGGCGTCAGAGCAAGGACGCCCGCCTAATTCGCACCTACTTCGTTTTCCAGGTCGGCCCACTTACCCTGTTGCTGGCTTACCTGTGTTCCATACGACCAAGCGAGGCGTGTTCCACTCATCATTGTTGTGGTATTTCGCCTTCCCAGGCAGGAACCAAGCCTTTTCAACAATACCTGCATCAGGCTCACGTGGACTGGATTGGCGGCTGTCGTCACATTACCAACGCACTGGTCGTGCTTTGCTCTTGGTGGCCGTTATCGCAAACGAGGCATTTTGGCGGCAGCGGCGGAAGAGCAAGGACGCCCACCTAATTCGCACCTACTTCGTTTTCCAGGTCGGCCCACTAACCCTGTTGCTGGCTTACCTGTGTTCCATACGACCAAGCGAGGCATCTTTCACTCATCTTTGTTGCGGTATTTCGCCTTCTCAGGCAGGAACCAAGCCTTTTGAACAATACCTGCATCAGGCTCACGTGGACTGGATTGGCGGCTGTCGTCACATTATCAACGCACTGGTCGTGCTTTGCTCTTGGTAGCCGTTATCGCAAACGAGGCATTTTGGCGGCAGCGGCGTCAGAGCAAGGACGCCCACCTAATTCGCACCTACTTCGTTTTCCAGGTCGGCCCACTAACCCTGTTGCTGGCTGACCTGTGTTCCATACGACCAAGCGAGCCGTCTTTCACTCATCTTTGTTGCAGTATTTCGCCTTCCCAGGCAGGAACCAAGCCTTTTCAACAATACCTGCATCAGGCTCACGTGGACTGGATTGGCGGCTGTCGTCACATTACCAACGCACTGGTCGTGCTTTGCTCTTGGTGGCTGTTATCGCAAACGAGGCATTTTGGCGGCAGCGGCGGCAGAGCAAGGACGCCCACCTAATTCGCACCTACTTCGTTTTCCAGGTCGGCCCACTAACCCTGTTGCTGGCTTACCTGTGTTCCATACGACCAAGCGAGGCGTCTTTCACTCATCTTTGTTGCGGTATTTCGCCTTCCCAGGCAGGAACCAAGCCTTTTCAACAATACCTGCATCAGGCTCACGTGGACTGGATTGGCGGCTGTCGTCACATTACCAACGCACTGGTCGTGCTTTGCTCTTGGTGGCTGTTATCGCAAACGAGGCATTTTGGCGGCAGCGGCGGCAGAGCAAGGACGCCCACCTAATTCGCACCTACTTCGTTTTCCAGGTCGGCCCACTAACCCTGTTGCTGGCTTACCTGTGTTTCATACGACCAAGCGAGGCGTCTTTCACTCATCTTTGTTGCGGTATTTCGCCTTCCCAGGTAGGAACCAAGCCTTTTCAACAATACCTGCATCAGGCTCACGTGGACTGGATTGGCGGCTGACGTCACATTACCAACGCACAGGTCGTGCTTTGCTCTTGGTGGCTGTTATCGCAAACGAGGCATTTTGGCGGCAGTGGCGGCAGAGCAAGGACGCCCACCTAATTCGCACCTACTTCGTTTTCCAGGTCGGCCCACTAACGCTGTTGCTGGCTTACCTGTGTTCCATACGACCAAGCGAGGCGTCTTTCACTCATCTTTGTTACGGTATTTCGCCTTCCCAGGAAGGAACCAAGCCTTTTCAAAAATACCTGCATCAGGCTCACGTGGACTGGATTGGTGGCTGTCGTCACATTACCAACGCACTGGTCGTGCTTTGCTCTTGGTGGCTGTTATCGCAAACGATGCATTTTGGCGGCAGCGGCGGCAGAGCAAGGACGCCCACCTAATTCGCACCTACTTCGTTTTCCAGGTCGGCCCACTGACCCTGTTGCTGGCTTACCTGTGTTTCATACGACCAAGCGCGGCGTCTTTCACTCATCTTTGTTGCGGTATTTCGCCTTCCCAGGCAGGAACCAAGCCTTTTCAACAATACCTGCATCAGGCTCACGTGGACTGGATTGGCGGCTGTCGTCACATTACCAACGCACTGCTCGTGCTTTGCTCTTGGTGGCTGTTATCGCAAACGAGGCATTTTGGCAGCAGCGGCGGCAGAGCAAGGACGCCCACCTAATTCGCACCTACTTCGTTTTCCAGGTCGGCCCACTAACCCTGTTGCTGGCTTACCTGTGTTCCATACGACCAAGCGAGGCGTGTTCCACTCATCATTGTTGCGGTATTTCGCCTTCCCAGGCAGGAACCAAGCCTTTTCAACAATACCTGCATCAGGCTCACGTGGACTGGATTGGCGGCTGTCGTCACATTACCAACGCACTGGTCGTGCTTTGCTCTTGGTGGCTGTTATCGCAAACGAGGCATTTTGGCGGCAGCGGCGGCAGAGCAAGGACGCCCACCTAATTCGCACCTACTTTGTTTTCCAGGTCGGCCCACTAACCCTGTTGCTGGCTTACCTGTGTTCCATACGACCAAGCGAGGCGTCTTTCACTCATCTTTGTTGCGGTATTTCGCCTTCCCAGGCAGGAACCAAGCCTTTTCAACAATACCTGCATCAGGCTCACGTGGACTGGATTGGCGGCTGTCGTCACATTACCAACGCACTGGTCGTGCTTTGCTCTTGGTGGCTGTTATCGCAAACGAGGCATTTTGGCGGCAGCGGCGGCAGAGCAAGGACGCCCACCTAATTCGCACCTACTTCGTTTTCCAGGTCGGCCCACTAACCCTGTTGCTGGCTTACCTGTGTTTCATACGACCAAGCGAGGCGTCTTTCACTCATCTTTGTTGCGGTATTTCGCCTTCCCAGGTAGGAACCAAGCCTTTTCAACAATACCTGCATCAGGCTCACGTGGACTGGATTGGCGGCTGACGTCACATTACCAACGCACAGGTCGTGCTTTGCTCTTGGTGGCTGTTATCGCAAACGAGGCATTTTGGCGGCAGTGGCGGCAGAGCAAGGACGCCCACCTAATTCGCACCTACTTCGTTTTCCAGGTCGGCCCACTAACGCTGTTGCTGGCTTACCTGTGTTCCATACGACCAAGCGAGGTGTCTTTCACTCATCTTTGTTACGGTATTTCGCCTTCCCAGGAAGGAACCAAGCCTTTTCAAAAATACCTGCATCAGGCTCACGTGGACTGGATTGGTGGCTGTCGTCACATTACCAACGCACTGGTCGTGCTTTGCTCTTGGTGGCTGTTATCGCAAACGATGCATTTTGGCGGCAGCGGCGGCAGAGCAAGGACGCCCACCTAATTCGCACCTACTTCGATTTCCAGGTCGGCCCACTGACCCTGTTGCTGGCTTACCTGTGTTTCATACGACCAAGCGCGGCGTCTTTCACTCATCTTTGTTGCGGTATTTCGCCTTCCCAGGCAGGAACCAAGCCTTTTCAACACTACCTCCATAAGGCTCACGTGGACTGGATTGGCGGCTGACGTCACATTACCAACGCACAGGTCGTGCTTTCTTCTTGGTGGCTGTTATCGCAAACGAGGCATTTTGGCGGCAGCGGCGTCAGAGCAAGGACGCCCACCTAATTCGCACCTACTTCGTTTTCCAGGTCGGCCCACTAACCCTGTTGCTGGCTGACCTGTGTTCCATACGACCAAGCGAGGCGTCTTTCACTCATCTTTGTTGCGGTATTTCGCCTTCCCAGGCAGGAACCAAGCCTTTTCAACAATACCTGCATCAGGTTCACGTGGACTGGATTGGTGGCTGTCGTCACATTACCAACGCACTGGTCGTGCTTTGCTCTTGGTGGCTGTTATCGCAAACGAGGCATTTTGGCGGCAGCGGCGGCAGAGCAAGGACGCCCACCTAATTCGCACCTACTTCGTCTTCCAGGTCGGCCCACTAACCCTGTTGCTGGCTTACCTGTGTTCCATACGACCAAGCGAGGCGTGTTCCACTCATCATTGTTGCGGTATTTCGCCTTCCCAGGCAGGAACCAAGCCTTTTCAACAATACCTGCATCAGGCTCACGTGGACTGGATTGGCGGCTGACGTCACATTACCAACGCACAGGTCGTGCTTTGCTCTTGGTGGCTGTTATCGCAAACGAGGCATTTTGGCGGCAGTGGCGGCAGAGCAAGGACGCCCACCTAATTCGCACCTACTTCGTTTTCCAGGTCGGCCCACTAACGCTGTTGCTGGCTTACCTGTGTTCCATACGACCAAGCGAGCCGTCTTTCACTCATCTTTGTTGCAGTATTTCGCCTTCCCAGGCAGGAACCAAGCCTTTTCAACAATACCTGCATCAGGCTCACGTGGACTGGATTGGCGGCTGTCGTCACATTACCAACGCACAGGTCGTGCTTTGCTCTTGGTGGCTGTTATCGCAAACGAGGCATTTTGGCAGCAGCGGCGGCAGAGCAAGGACGCCCACCTAATTCGCACCTACTTCGTTTTCCAGGTCGGCCCACTAACCCTGTTGCTGGCTTACCTGTGTTCCATACGACCAAGCGAGGCGTGTTCCACTCATCATTGTTGCGGTATTTCGCCTTCCCAGGCAGGAACCAAGCCTTTTCAACAATACCTGCATCAGGCTCACGTGGACTGGATTGGCGGCTGTCGTCACATTACCAACGCACTGGTCGTGCTTTGCTCTTGGTGGCTGTTATCGCAAGCGAGGCATTTTGGCGGCAGCGGCGGCAGAGCAAGGACGCCCACCTAATTCGCACCTACTTTGTTTTCCAGGTCGGCCCACTAACCCTGTTGCTGGCTTACCTGTGTTCCATACGACCAAGCGAGGCGTCTTTCACTCATCTTTGTTGCGGTATTTCGCCTTCCCAGGCAGGAACCAAGCCTTTTCAACAATACCTGCATCAGGCTCACGTGGACTGGATTGGCGGCTGTCGTCACATTACCAACGCACTGGTCGTGCTTTGCTCTTGGTGGCTGTTATCGCAAACGAGGCATTTTGGCGGCAGCGGCGGCAGAGCAAGGACGCCCACCTAATTCGCACCTACTTCGTTTTCCAGGTCGGCCCACTAACCCTGTTGCTGGCTTACCTGTGTTTCATACGACCAAGCGAGGCGTCTTTCACTCATCTTTGTTGCGGTATTTCGCCTTCCCAGGCAGGAACCAAGCCTTTTCAACAATACCTGCATCAGGCTCACGTGGACTGGATTGGCGGCTGACGTCACATTACCAACGCACAGGTCGTGCTTTGCTCTTGGTGGCTGTTATCGCAAACGAGGCATTTTGGCGGCAGTGGCGGCAGAGCAAGGACGCCCACCTAATTCGCACCTACTTCGTTTTCCAGGTCGGCCCACTAACGCTGTTGCTGGCTTACCTGTGTTCCATACGACCAAGCGAGGTGTCTTTCACTCATCTTTGTTACGGTATTTCGCCTTCCCAGGAAGGAACCAAGCCTTTTCAAAAATACCTGCATCAGGCTCACGTGGACTGGATTGGTGGCTGTCGTCACATTACCAACGCACTGGTCGTGCTTTGCTCTTGGTGGCTGTTATCGCAAACGATGCATTTTGGCGGCAGCGGCGGCAGAGCAAGGACGCCCACCTAATTCGCACCTACTTCGATTTCCAGGTCGGCCCACTGACCCTGTTGCTGGCTTACCTGTGTTTCATACGACCAAGCGCGGCGTCTTTCACTCATCTTTGTTGCGGTATTTCGCCTTCCCAGGCAGGAACCAAGCCTTTTCAACACTACCTCCATCAGGCTCACGTGGACTGGATTGGCGGCTGACGTCACATTACCAACGCACAGGTCGTGCTTTCTTCTTGGTGGCTGTTATCGCAAACGAGGCATTTTGGCGGCAGCGGCGTCAGAGCAAGGACGCCCACCTAATTCGCACCTACTTCGTTTTCCAGGTCGGCCCACTAACCCTGTTGCTGGCTGACCTGTGTTCCATACGACCAAGCGAGGCGTCTTTCACTCATCTTTGTTGTTGTATTTCGCCTTCCCAGGCAGGAACCAAGCCTTTTCAACAATACCTGCATCAGGTTCATGTGGACTGGATTGGTGGCTGTCGTCACATTACCAACGCACTGGTCGTGCTTTGCTCTTGGTGGCTGTTATCGCAAACGAGGCATTTTGGCGGCAGCGGCGGCAGAGCAAGGACGCCCACCTAATTCGCACCTACTTCGTCTTCCAGGTCGGCCCACTAACCCTGTTGCTGGCTTACCTGTGTTCCATACGACCAAGCGAGGTGTGTTCCACTCATCATTGTTGCGGTATTTCGCCTTCCCAGGCAGGAACCAAGCCTTTTCAACAATACCTGCATCAGGCTCACGTGGACTGGATTGGTGGCTGTCGTCACATTACCAACGCACTGGTCGTGCTTTGCTCTTGGTGGCTGTTATCGCAAACGAGGCATTTTGGCGGCAGCGGCGGCAGAGCAAGGACGCCCACCTAATTCGCACCTACTTCATTTTCCAGGTCGGCCCACTAACCCTGTTGCTGGCTTACCTGTGTTTCATACGACCAAGCGAGGCGTCTTTCACTCATCTTTGTTGCGGTATTTCGCCTTCCCAGGTAGGAACCAAGCCTTTTCAACAATACCTGCATCAGGCTCACGTGGACTGGATTGGCGGCTGTCGTCACATTACCAACGCACTGGTCGTGCTTTGCTCTTGGTGGCCTTTATCGCAAACGACGCATTTTGGCGGCAGCGGCGTCAGAGCAAGGACGCCCGCCTAATTCGCACCTACTTCGTTTTCCAGGTCGGCCCACTTACCCTGTTGCTGGCTTACCTGTGTTCCATACGACCAAGCGAGGCGTGTTCCACTCATCATTGTTGTGGTATTTCGCCTTCCCAGGCAGGAACCAAGCCTTTTCAACAATACCTGCATCAGGCTCACGTGGACTGGATTGGCGGCTGTCGTCACATTACCAACGCACTGGTCGTGCTTTGCTCTTGGTGGCCGTTATCGCAAACGAGGCATTTTGGCGGCAGCGGCGGCAGAGCAAGGACGCCCACCTAATTCGCACCTACTTCGTTTTCCAGGTCGGCCCACTAACCCTGTTGCTGGCTTACCTGTGTTCCATACGACCAAGCGAGGCATCTTTCACTCATCTTTGTTGCGGTATTTCGCCTTCTCAGGCAGGAACCAAGCCTTTTCAACAATACCTGCATCAGGCTCACGTGGACTGGATTGGCGGCTGTCGTCACATTATCAACGCACTGGTCGTGCTTTGCTCTTGGTAGCCGTTATCGCAAACGAGGCATTTTGGCGGCAGCGGCGTCAGAGCAAGGACGCCCATCTAATTCGCACCTACTTCGTTTTCCAGGTCGGCCCACTAACCCTGTTGCTGGCTGACCTGTGTTCCATACGACCAAGCGAGCCGTCTTTCACTCATCTTTGTTGCAGTATTTCGCCTTCCCAGGCAGGAACCAAGCCTTTTCAACAATACCTGCATCAGGCTCACATGGACTGGATTGGCGGCTGTCGTCACATTACCAACGCACTGGTCGTGCTTTGCTCTTGGTGGCTGTTATCGCAAACGAGGCATTTTGGCGGCAGCGGCGGCAGAGCAAGGACGCCCACCTAATTCGCACCTACTTCGTTTTCCAGGTCGGCCCACTAACCCTGTTGCTGGCTTACCTGTGTTCCATACGACCAAGCGAGGCGTGTTCCACTCATCATTGTTGCGGTATTTCGCCTTCCCAGGCAGGAACCAAGCCTTTTCAACAATACCTGCATCAGGCTCACGTGGACTGGATTGGCGGCTGTCGTCACATTACCAAAGCACTGGTCGTGCTTTGCTCTTGGTGGCTGTTATCGCAAACGAGGCATTTTGGCGGCAGCGGCGGCAGAGCAAGGACGCCCACCTAATTCGCACCTACTTTGTTTTCCAGGTCGGCCCACTAACCCTGTTGCTGGCTTACCTGTGTTCCATACGACCAAGCGAGGCGTCTTTCACTCATCTTTGTTGTGGTATTTCGCCTTCCCAGGCAGGAACCAAGCCTTTTCAACAATACCTCCATCAGGCTCACGTGGACTGGATTGGCGGCTGACGTCACATTACCAACGCACAGGTCGTGCTTTGTTCTTGGTGGCTGTTATCGCAAACGAGGCATTTTGGCGGCAGCGGCGTCAGAGCAAGGACGCCCACCTAATTCGCACCTACTTCGTTTTCCAGGTCGGCCCACTAACCCTGTTGCTGGCTGACCTGTGTTCCATACGACCAAGCGAGCCGTCTTTCACTCATCTTTGTTGCAGTATTTCGCCTTCCCAGGCAGGAACCAAGCCTTTTCAACAATACCTGCATCAGGCTCACGTGGACTGGATTGGCGGCTGTCGTCACATTACCAACGCACTGGTCGTGCTTTGCTCTTGGTGGCTGTTATCGCAAACGAGGCATTTTGGCGGCAGCGGCGGCAGAGCAAGGACGCCCACCTAATTCGCACCTACTTCGTTTTCCAGGTCGGCCCACTAACCCTGTTGCTGGCTTACCTGTGTTCCATACGACCAAGCGAGGCGTGTTCCACTCATCATTGTTGCGGTATTTCGCCTTCCCAGGCAGGAACCAAGCCTTTTCAACAATACCTGCATCAGGCTCACGTGGACTGGATTGGCGGCTGTCGTCACATTACCAACGCACTGGTCGTGCTTTGCTCTTGGTGGCTGTTATCGCAAACGAGGCATTTTGGCGGCAGCGGCGGCAGAGCAAGGACGCCCACCTAATTCGCACCTACTTTGTTTTCCAGGTCGGCCCACTAACCCTGTTGCTGGCTTACCTGTGTTCCATACGACCAAGCGAGGCGTCTTTCACTCATATTTGTTGCGGTATTTCGCCTTCCCAGGCAGGAACCAAGCCTTTTCAACAATACCTGCATCAGGCTCATGTGGACTGGATTGGCGGCTGTCGTCACATCACCAACGCACTGGTCGTGCTTTGCTCTTGGTGGCTGTTATCGCAAACGAGGCATTTTGGCGGCAGCGGCGGCAGAGCAAGGACGCCCAACTAATTCGCACCTACTTCGTTTTCCAGGTCGGCCCACTAACCCTGTTGCTGGCTTACCTGTGTTTCATACGACCAAGCGAGGCGTCTTTCACTCATCTTTGTTGCGGTATTTCGCCTTCCCAGGCAGGAACCACGCCTTTTCAACAATACCTGCATCAGGCTCACGTGGACTGGATTGGCGGCTGACGTCACATTACCAACGCACAGGTCGTGCTTTGCTCTTGGTGGCTGTTATCGCAAACGAGGCATTTTGGCGGCAGCGGCGGCAGAGCAAGGACGCCCACCTAATTCGCACCTACTTCGTTTTCCAGGTCGGCCCACTAACCCTGTTGCTGGCTTACCTGTGTTCCATACGACCAAGCGAGGCGTCTTTCACTCATCTTTGTTACGGTATTTCGCCTTCCCAGGCAGGAACCAAGCCTTTTCAAAAATACCTGCATCAGGCTCACGTGGACTGGATTGGTGGCTGTCGTCACATTACCAACGCACTGGTCGTGCTTTGCTCTTGGTGGCTGTTATCGCAAACGATGCATTTTGGCGGCAGCGGCGGCAGAGCAAGGACGCCCACCTAATTCGCACCTACTTCGTTTTCCAGGTCGGCCCACTAACCCTGTTGCTGGCTGACCTGTGTTCCATACGACCAAGCGAGGCGTCTTTCACTCATCTTTGTTGCGGTATTTCGCCTTCCCAGGCAGGAACCAAGCCTTTTCAACAATACCTGCATCAGGTTCACGTGGACTGGATTGGTGGCTGTCGTCACATTACCAACGCACTGGTCGGGCTTTGCTCTTGGTGGCTGTTATCGCAAACGAGGCATTTTGGCGGCAGCGGCGGCAGAGCAAGGACGCCCACCTAATTCGCACCTACTTCGTCTTCCAGGTCGGCCCACTAACCCTGTTGCTGGCTTACCTGTGTTCCATACGACCAAGCGAGGCGTGTTCCACTCATCATTGTTGCGGTATTTCGCCTTCCCAGGCAGGAACCAAGCCTTTTCAACAATACCTGCATCAGGCTCACGTGGACTGGATTGGCGGCTGTCGTCACATTACCAACGCACTGGTCGTGCTATGCTCTTGGTGGCTGTTATCGCAAACGAGGCATTTTGGCGGCAGCGGCGGCAGAGCAAGGACACCCACCTAATTCGCACCTACTTCATTTTCCAGGTCGGCCCACTAACCCTGTTGCTGGCTTACCTGTGTTTCATACGACCAAGCGAGGCGTCTTTCACTCATCTTTGTTGCGGTATTTCGCCTTCCCGGGTAGGAACCAAGCCTTTTCAACAATACCTGCATCAGGCTCACGTGGACTGGATTGGCGGCTGACGTCACATTACCAACGCACAGGTCGTGCTTTGCTCTTGGTGGCTGTTATCGCAAACGAGGCATTTTGGCGGCAGCGGCGTCAGAGCAAGGACGCCCACCTAATTCGCACCTACTTCGTCTTCCAGGTGGGCCCTCTAACCCTGTTGCTGGCTTACTTGTGTTTCATACGACCAAGCGAGGCGTCTTTCACTCATCTTTGTTGCGGTATTTCGCCTTCCCAGGTAGGAACCAAGCCTTTTCAACAATACCTGCATCAGGCTCACGTGGACTGGATTGGCGGCTGTCGTCACATTATCAACGCACTGGTCGTGCTTTGCTCTTGGTGGCTGTTATCGCAAACGAGGCATTTTGGCGGCAGCGGCATCAGAGCAAGGACGCCCACCTAATTCGCACCTACTTCGTTTTCCAGGTCGGCCCACTAACCCTGTTGCTGGGTTACCTGTGTTCCATACGACCAAGCGAGGCGTCTTTCACTCATTTTTGTTGCGGTATTTCGCCTTCCCAGGCAGGAACCAAGGCTTTTCAACAATACCTGCATCAGGCTCACGTGGACTGGATTGGCGGCTGTCGTCACATTACCAACGCACTGGTCGTGCTTTGCTATTGGTGGCTGTTATCGCAAACGATGTATTTTGGCGGCAGCGGCGGCAGAGCAAGGACGCCCACCTAATTCGCACCTACTTCGTTTTCCAGGTCGGCCCACTAACCCTGTTGCTGCCTTACCTGTGTTTCATACGACCAAGTCAGGCGTTTTTCACTCATCTTTGTTGCGGTATTTCGCCTTCCCAGGCAGGAACCAAGCCTTTTCAACAATAGCTGCATCAGGCTCACGTGGACTGGATTGTCGGCTGTCGTCACATTACCAACGCACTGGTCGTGCTTTGCTCTTGGTGGCTGTTATCGCAAACGAGGCATTTTGGCGGCAGCGGCGGCAGAGCAAGGACGCCCACCTAATTCGCACCTACTTCGTTTTCCAGGTCGGCCCACTAACCCTGTTGCTGGCTTACCTGTGTTCCATACGACCAAGCGAGGCGTCTTTCACTCATCTTTGTTGCGGTATTTCCCCTTCCCAGGCAGGAACCAAGCCTTTTCAACAATACCTGCATCAGGCTCACGTGGACTGGATTGGTGGCTGTCGTCACATTACCAACGCACTGGTCGTGCTTTGCTCTTGGTGGCTGTTATCGCAAACGAGGCATTTTGGCGGCAGCGGCGGTAGAGCAAGGACGCCCACCTAATTCGCACCTACTTCGTTTTCCCGGTCGGCCCACTAACCCTGTTGCTGGCTTACCTGTGTTTCATACGACCAAGTGAGGCGTCTTTCACTCATCTTTGTTGCGGTATTTCGCCTTCCCAGGCAGGAACCAAGCCTTTTCAACAATGCCTGCATCAGGCTCACGTGGACTGGATTGGCGGCTGTCGTCACATTACCAACGCACTGGTCGTGCTTTGCTCTTGGTGGCTGCTATCGCAAACGAGGCATTTTGGCGGCAGCGGCGGCAGAGCAAGGACGTCCACCTAATTCGCACCTACTTCGTTTTCCAGGTCGGCCCACTAACCCTGTTGCTGGCTTACCTGTGTTTCATACGACCAAGCGAGGTGTCTTTCAATCATCTTTGTGGCGGTATTTCGCTTTCCCAGGCAGGAACCAAGCCTTTTCAACAATACCTGCATCAGGCTCACATGGACTGGATTGGCGGCTGACGTCACATTACCAACGCACTGGTCGTGCTTTGCTCTTGGTGGCTGTTATCGCAAACGAGGCATTTTGGCGGCAGCGGCGTCAGAGCAAGGACGCCCACCTAATTCGCACCTACTTCGTTTTTCAGGTCGGCCCACTAACCCTGTTGCTGGCTTACCCGTGTTCCATACGACCAAGCGAGGCGTCTTTCACTCATCTTTGTTGCGGTATTTCGCCTTCCCAGGCAGGAACCAAGCCTTTTCAACAATACCTGCATCAGGCTCACGTGGACTGGATTGGCGGCTGTCGTCACATTACCAACGCACTGGTCGTGCTTTGCTCTTGGTGGCTGTTATCGCAAACGAGGCATTTTGGCGGCAGCGGCGGCAGAGCAAGGACGCCCACCTAATTCGCACCTACTTCATTTTCCAGGTCGGCCCACTAACCCTGTTGCTGGCTTACCTGTGTTCCATACGACCAAGCGAGGCATGTTCCACTCATCATTGTTGCGGTATTTCGCCTTCCCAGGCAGGAACCAAGCCTTTTCAACAATACCTGCATCAGGCTCACGTGGACTGGATTGGCGGCTGTCGTCACATTATCAACGCACTGGTCGTGCTTTGCTCTTGGTGGCTGTTATCGCAAACGAGGCATTTTGGCGGCAGCGGCGTCAGAGCAAGGACGCCCACCTAATTCGCACCTACTTCGTTTTCCAGGTCGGCCCACTAACCCTGTTGCTGGCTTACCTGTTCCATACGACCAAGCGAGGCGTCTTTCACTCATCTTTGTTGCGGTATTTCGCCTTCCCAGGCAGGAACCAAGCCTTTTCAACAATACCTGCATCAGGCTCACGTGGACTGGATTGGCGGCTGTCGTCACATTACCAACGCACTGGTCGTGCTTTGCTCTTGGTGGCCGTTATCGCAAACGAGGCATTTTGGCGGCAGCGGCGTCAGAGCAAGGCCGCCCACCTAATTCGCACCTACTTCGTTTTCCAGGTCGGCCCACTAACCCTGTTGCTGGCTTACCTGTGTTCCATACGACCAAGCGAGGCGTCTTTTACTCATCTTTGTTGCGGTATTTCTCCTCCCCAGGCAGGAACCAAGCCTTTTCAACAATACCTGCATCAGGCTCACGTGGACTGGATTGGCGGCTGTCGTCACATTATCAACGCACTGGTCGTGCTTTGCTCTTGGTGGCTGTTATCGCAAACGAGGCATTTTGGCGGCAGCGGCGTCAGAGCAAGGACGCCCACCTAATTCGCACCTACTTCGTTTTCCAGGTCGGCCCACTAACCCTGTTGCTGGCTTACCTGTGTTTCATACGACCAAGCGACGCGGTTTCCACTCATCATTGTTGCGGTATTTCGTCTTCCCAGGCAGGAACCAAGCCTTTTCAACAATACCTGCATCAGGCTCACGTGGACTGGATTGGCGGCTGTCGTCACATTACCAACGCACTGGTCGTGCTTTGCTCTAGGTGGCTGTTATCGCAAACGACGCATTTTGGCGGCAGCGGCGGCAGAGCAAGAACGCCCACCTAATTCGCACCTACTTCATTTTCCAGGTCGGCCCACTAACCCTGTTGCTGGCTTACCTGTGTTCCATACGACCAAGCGAGGCGTGTTCCACTCATCATTGTTGCGGTATTTCGCCTTCCCAGGCAGGAACCAAGCCTTTTCAACAATAGCTGCATCAGGCTCACGTGGACTGGATTGGCGGCTGTCGTCACACTACCAACGCACTGGTCGTGCTTTGCTCTTGGTGGCTGTTATCGCAAACGAGGCATTTTGGCGGCAGCGGCGGCAGAGCAAGGACGCCCACCTAATTCGCACCTACTTCGTTTTCCAGGTCGGCCCACTAACCCTGTTGCTGGCTTACCTGTGTTTCATACGACCTAGTGAGGCGTCTTTCACTCATCTTTGTTGCGGTATTTCGCCTTCCCAGGCAGGAACCAAGCCTTTTCAACAATGCCTGCATCAGGCTCACGTGGACTGGATTGGCGGCTGTCGTCACATTACCAACTCACTGGTCGTGCTTTGCTCTTGGTGGCTTTTATCGCAAACGAGGCATTTTGGCGGCAGCGGCGGCAGAGCAAGGACGCCCACCTAATTCGCACCTACTTCGTTTTCCAGGTCGGCCCACTAACCCTGTTGCTGGCTTACCTGTGTTCCATACGACCAAGCGAGGCGTCTTTCACTCATCTTTGTTGCGGTATTTCGCCTTCCCAGGCAGGAACCAAGCCTTTTCAACAATACCTGCATCAGGCTCACGTGGACTGGATTGGCGGCTGTCGTCACATTACCAACGCACTGGTCGTGCTTTGCTCTTGGTGGCTGCTATCGCAAACGAGGCATTTTGGCGGCAGCGGCGGCAGAGCAAGGACGTCCACCTAATTCGCACCTACTTCGTTTTCCAGGTCGGCCCACTAACCCTGTTGCTGGCTTACCTGTGTTTCATACGACCAAGCGAGGCGTCTTTCAATCATCTTTGTGGCGGTATTTCGCCTTCCCAGGCAGGAACCAAGCCTTTTCAACAATACCTGCATCAGGCTCACGTGGACTGGATTGGCAGCTGACGTCACATTACCAACGCACTGGTCGTGCTTTGCTCTTGGTGGCTGTTATCGCAAACGAGGCATTTTGGCGGCAGCGGCGTCAGAGCAAGGACGCCCACCTAATTCGCACCTACTTCGTTTTTCAGGTCGGCCCACTAACCCTGTTGCTGGCTTACCTGTGTTCCATACGACCAAGCGAGGCGTCTTTCACTCATCTTTGTTGCGGTATTTCGCCTTCCCAGGCAGGAACCAAGCCTTTTCAACAATACCTGCATCAGGCTCACGTGGACTGGATTGGCGGCTGTCGTCACATTACCAACGCACTGGTCGTGCTCTGCTCTTGGTGGCTGTTATCGCAAACGAGGCATTTTGGCGGCACCGGCGGCAGAGCAAGGACGCCCACCTAATTCGCACCTACTTCGTTTTCCAGGTTGGCCCACTAACCCTGTTGCTGGCTTACCTGTGTTTCATACGACCAAGCGAGGCGTCTTTCACTCATCTTTGTTGCGGTATTTCGCCTTCCCAGGTAGGAACCAAGCCTTTTCAACAATACCTGCATCAGGCTCACGTGGACTGGATTGGCGGCTGACGTCACATTACCAACGCACAGGTCGTGCTTTGCTCTTGGTGGCTGTTATCGCAAACGAGGCATTTTGGCGGCAGCGGCGGCAGAGCAAGGACGCCCACCTAATTCGCACCTACTTCGTTTTCCAGGTCGGCCCACTAACCCTGTTGCTGGCTTACCTGTGTTCCATACGACCAAGCGAGGCGTCTTTCACTCATCTTTGTTACGGTATTTCGCCTTCCCAGGCAGGAACCAAGCCTTTTCAAAAATACCTGCATCAGGCTCACGTGGACTGGATTGGTGGCTGTCGTCACATTACCAACGCACTGGTCGTGCTTTGCTCTTGGTGGCTGTTATCGCAAACGATGCATTTTGGCGGCAGCGGCGGCAGAGCAAGGACGCCCACCTAATTCGCACCTACTTCGTTTTCCAGGTCGGCCCACTACCTGTTGCTGGCTGACCTGTGTTCCATACGACCAAGCGAGGCGTCTTTCACTCATCTTTGTTGCGGTATTTCGCCTTCCCAGGCAGGAACCAAGCCTTTTCAACAATACCTGCATCAGGTTCACGTGGACTGGATTGGTGGCTGTCGTCACATTACCAACGCACTGGTCGGGCTTTGCTCTTGGTGGCTGTTATCGCAAACGAGGCATTTTGGCGGCAGCGGCGGCAGAGCAAGGACGCCCACCTAATTCGCACCTACTTCGTCTTCCAGGTCAGCCCACTAACCCTGTTGCTGGCTTACCTGTGTTCCATACGACCAAGCGAGGCGTGTTCCACTCATCATTGTTGCGGTATTTCGCCTTCCCAGGCAGGAACCAAGCCTTTTCAACAATACCTGCATCAGGCTCACGTGGACTGGATTGGCGGCTGTCATCACATTACCAACGCACTGGTCGTGCTTTGCTCTTGGTGGCTGTTATCGCAAACGAGGCATTTTGGCGGCAGCGGCGGCAGAGCAAGGACGCCCACCTAATTCGCACCTACTTCATTTTCCAGGTCGGCCCACTAACCCTGTTGCTGGCTTACCTGTGTTTCATACGACCAAGCGAGGCGTCTTTCACTCATCTTTGTTGCGGTATTTCGCCTTCCCGGGTAGGAACCAAGCCTTTTCAACAATACCTGCATCAGGCTCACGTGGACTGGATTGGCGGCTGACGTCACATTACCAACGCACTGGTCGTGCTTTGCTCTTGGTGGCTGTTATCGCAAACGAGGCATTTTGGCGGCAGCGGCGTCAGAGCAAGGACGCCCACCTAATTCGCACCTACTTCGTCTTCCAGGTCGGCCCACTAACCCTGTTGCTGGCTTACTTGTGTTTCATACGACCAAGCGAGGCGTCTTTCACTCATCTTTGTTGCGGTATTTCGCCTTCCCAGGTAGGAACCAAGCCTTTTCAACAATACCTGCATCAGGCTCACGTGGACTGGATTGGCGGCTGTCGTCACATTATCAACGCACTGGTCGTGCTTTGCTCTTGGTGGCTGTTATCGCAAACGAGGCATTTTGGCGGCAGTGGCGTCAGAGCAAGGACGCCCACCTAATTCGCACCTACTTCATTTTCCAGGCCGGCCCACTAACCCTGTTGCTGGCTTACCTGTGTTTCATACGACCAAGCGAGGCGTCTTTCACTCATCTTTGTTGCGGTATTTCGCCTTCCCGGGTAGGAACCAAGCCTTTTCAACAATACCTGCATCAGGCTCACGTGGACTGGATTGGCGGCTGACGTCACATTACCAACGCACTGGTCGTGCTTTGCTCTTGGTGGCTGTTATCGCAAACGAGGCATTTTGGCGGCAGCGGCGTCAGAGCAAGGACGCCCACCTAATTCGCACCTACTTCGTCTTCCAGGTCGGCCCACTAACCCCGTTGCTGGCTTACTTGTGTTTCATACGACCAAGCGAGGCGTCTTTCACTCATCTTTGTTGCGGTATTTCGCCTTCCCAGGTAGGAACCAAGCCTTTTCAACAATACCTGCATCAGGCTCACGTGGACTGGATTGGCGGCTGTCGTCACATTACCAACGCACTGGTCGTGCTTTGCTCTTGGTGGCTGTTATCGCAAACGAGGCATTTTGGCGGCAGCGGCGGCAGAGCAAGGACGCCCACCTAATTTGCACCTACTTCGTTTTCCAGGTCGGCCCACTAACCCTGTTGCTGGCTTACCTGTGTTCCATACGACCAAGCGAGGCGTCTTTCACTCATCTTTGTTGCGGTATTTCGCCTTCCCAGGCAGGAACCAAGCCTTTTCAACAATACCTGCATCAGGCTCACGTGGACTGGATTGGTGGCTGTCGTCACATTACCAACGCACTGGTCGTGCTTTGCTCTTGGTGGCTGTTATCGCAAACGAGGCATTTTGGCGGCAGCGGCGGTAGAGCAAGGACGCCCACCTAATTCGCACCTACTTCGTTTTCCAGGTCGGCCCACTAACCCTGTTGCTGGCTTACCTGTGTTTCATACGACCAAGTGAGGCGTCTTTCACTCATCTTTGTTGCGGTATTTCGCCTTCCCAGGCAGGAACCAAGCCTTTTCAACAATGCCTGCATCAGGCTCACATGGACTGGATTGGCGGCTGTCGTCACATTACCAACTCACTGGTCGTGCTTTGCTCTTGGTGGCTTTTATCGCAAACGAGGCATTTTGGCGGCAGCGGCGGCAGAGCAAGGACGCCCACCTAATTCGCACCTACTTCGTTTTCCAGGTCGGCCCACTAACCCTGTTGCTGGCTTACCTGTGTTCCATACGACCAAGCGAGGCGTCTTTCACTCATCTTTGTTGCGGTATTTCGCCGTCCCAGGCAGGAACCAAGCCTTTTCAACAATACCTGCATCAGGCTCACGTGGACTGGATTCGCGGCTGTCGTCACATTACCAACGCACTGGTCGTGCTTTGCTCTTGGTGGCTGCTATCGCAAACGAGGCATTTTGGCGGCAGCGGCGGCAGAGCAAGGACGTCCACCTAATTCGCACCTACTTCGTTTTCCAGGTCGGCCCACTAACCCTGTTGCTGGCTTACCTGTGTTTCATACGACCAAGCGAGGCGTCTTTCAATCATCTTTGTGGCGGTATTTCGCCTTCCCAGGCAGGAACCAAGCCTTTTCAACAATACCTGCATCAGGCTCACGTGGACTGGATTGGCGGCTGTCGTCACATTACCAACGCACTGGTCGTGCTTTGCTCTTGGTGGCTGTTATCGCAAACGAGGCATTTTGGCGGCAGCGGCGGCAGAGCAAGGACGCCCACCTAATTCGCACCTACTTCGTTTTCCAGGTCGGCCCACTAACCCTGTTGCTGGCTTACCTGTGTTCCATACGACCAAGCGAGGCATGTTCCACTCATCATTGTTGCGGTATTTCGCCTTCCCAAGCAGGAACCAAGCCTTTTCAACAATACCTGCATCAGGCTCACGTGGACTGGATTGGCGGCTGTCGTCACATTATCAACGCACTGGTCGTGCTTTGCTCTTGGTGGCTGTTATCGCAAACGAGGCATTTTGGCGGCAGCGGCGTCAGAGCAAGGACGCCCACCTAATTCGCACCTACTTCGTTTTCCAGGTCGGCCCACTAACCCTGTTGCTGGCTTACCTGTGTTCCATACAACCAAGCGAGGCGTCTTTCACTCATCTTTGTTGCGGTATTTCGCCTTCCCAGGCAGGAACCAAGCCTTTTCAACAATACCTGCATCAGGCTCACGTGGACTGGATTGGCGGCTGTCGTCACATTACCAACGCACTGGTCGTGCTTTGCTCTAGGTGGCTGTTATCGCAAACGACGCATTTTGGCGGCAGCGGCGGCAGAGCAAGAACGCCAACCTAATTCGCACCTACTTCATTTTCCAGGTCGGCCCACTAACCCTGTTGCTGGCTTACCTTTGTTCCATACGACCAAGCGAGGCGTGTTCCACTCATCATTGTTGCGGTATTTCGCCTTCCCAGGCAGGAACCAAGCCTTTTCAACAATAGCTGCATCAGGCTCACGTGGACTGGATTGGCGGCTGTCGTCACACTACCAACGCACTGGTCGTGCTTTGCTCTTGGTGGCTGTTATCGCAAACGAGGCATTTTGGCGGCAGCGGCGGCAGAGCAAGGACGCCCACCTAATTCGCACCTACTTCGTTTTCCAGGTCGGCCCACTAACCCTGTTGCTGGCTTACCTGTGTTTCATACGACCAAGTGAGGCGTCTTTCACTCATCTTTGTTGCGGTATTTCGCCTTCCCAGGCAGGAACCAAGCCTTTTCAACAATGCCTGCATCAGGCTCACGTGGACTGGATTGGCGGCTGTCGTCACATTACCAACTCACTGGTCGTGCTTTGCTCTTGGTGGCTTTTATCGCAAACGAGGCATTTTGGCGGCAGCGGCGGCAGAGCAAGGACGCCCACTTAATTCGCACCTACTTCGTTTTCCAGGTCGGCCCACTAACCCTGTTGCTGGCTTACCTGTGTTCCATACGACCAAGCGAGGCGTCTTTCACTCATCTTTGTTGCGGTATTTCGCCTTCCCAGGCAGGAACCAAGCCTTTTCAACAATACCTGCATCAGGCTCACGTCGACTGCATTGGCGGCTGTCGTCACATTACCAACGCACTGGTCGTGCTTTGCTCTTGGTGGCTGCTATCGCAAACGAGGCATTTTGGCGGCAGCGGCGGCAGAGCAAGGACGTCCACCTAATTCGCACCTACTTCGTTTTCCAGGTCGGCCCACTAACCCTGTTGCTGGCTTACCTGTGTTTCATACGACCAAGTGAGGCGTCTTTCACTCATCTTTGTTGCGGTATTTCGCCTTCCCAGGCAGGAACCAAGCCTTTTCAACAATGCCTGCATCAGGCTCACGTGGACTGGATTGGCGGCTGTCGTCACATTACCAACTCACTGGTCGTGCTTTGCTCTTGGTGGCTTTTATCGCAAACGAGGCATTTTGGCGGCAGCGGCGGCAGAGCAAGGACGCCCACCTAATTCGCACCTACTTCGTTTTCCAGGTCGGCCCACTAACCCTGTTGCTGGCTTACCTGTGTTCCATACGACCAAGCGAGGCGTCTTTCACTCATCTTTGTTGCGGTATTTCGCCTTCCCAGGCAGGAACCAAGCCTTTTCAACAATACCTGCATCAGGCTGACGTGGACTGGATTGGCGGCTGTCGTCACATTACCAACGCACTGGTCGTGCTTTGCTCTTGGTGGCTGCTATCGCAAACGAGGCATTTTGGCGGCAGCGGCGGCAGAGCAAGGACGTCCACCTAATTCGCACCTACTTCGTTTTCCAGGTCGGCCCACTAACCCTGTTGCTGGCTTACCTGTGTTTCATACGACCAAGCGAGGCGTCTTTCAATCATCATTGTTGCGGTATTTCGCCTTCCCAGGCAGGAACCAAGCCTTTTCAACAATACCTGCATCAGGCTCACGTGGACTGGATTGGCGGCTGTCGTCACATTATCAACGCACTGGTCGTGCTTTGCTCTTGGTGGCTGTTATCGCAAACGAGGCATTTTGGCGGCAGCAGCGTCAGAGCAAGGACGCCCACCTAATTCGCACCTACTTCGTTTTCCAGGTCGGCCCACTAACCCTGTTGCTGGCTTACCTGTGTTCCATACGACCAAGCGAGGCGTCTTTCACTCATCTTTGTTGCGGTATTTCGCCTTCCCAGGCAGGAACCAAGCCTTTTCAACAATACCTGCATCAGGCTCACGTGGACTGGATTGGCGGCTGACGTCACATTACCAACGCACTGGTCGTGCTTTGCTCTTGGTGGCTGTTATCGCAAACGAGGCATTTTGGCGGCAGCGGCGTCAGAGCAAGGACGCCCACCTAATTCGCACCTACTTCGTTTTTCAGGTCGGCCCACTAACCCTGTTGCTGGCTTACCTGTGTTCCATACGACCAAGCGAGGCGTCTTTCACTCATCTTTGTTGCGGTATTTCGCCTTCCCAGGCAGGAACCAAGCCTTTTCAACAATACCTGCATCAGGCTCACGTGGACTGGATTGGCGGCTGTCGTCACATTACCAATGCACTGGTCGTGCTTTGCTCTTGGTGGCTGTTATCGCAAACGAGGCATTTTGGCGGCAGCGGCGGCAGAGCAAGGACGCCCACCTAATTCGCACCTACTTCGTTTTCCAGGTCGGCCCACTAACCCTGTTGCTGGCTTACCTGTGTTTCATACGACCAAGCAAGGCGTCTTTCACTCATCTTTGTTGCGGTATTTCGCCTTCCCAGGTAGGAACCAAGCCTTTTCAACAATACCTGCATCAGGCTCACGTGGACTGGATTGGCGGCTGACGTCACATTACCAACGCACAGGTCGTGCTTTGCTCTTGGTGGCTGTTATCGCAAACGAGGCATTTTGGCGGCAGCGGCGGCAGAGCAAGGACGCCCACCTAATTCGCACCTACTTCGTTTTCCAGGTCGGCCCACTAACCCTGTTGCTGGCTTACCTGTGTTCCATACGACCAAGCGAGGCGTCTTTCACTCATCTTTCTTACGGTATTTCGCCTTCCCAGGCAGGAACCAAGCCTTTTCAAAAATACCTGCATCAGGCTCACGTGGACTGGATTGGTGGCTGTCGTCACATTACCAACGCACTGGTCGTGCTTTGCTCTTGGTGGCTGTTATCGCAAACGATGCATTTTGGCGGCAGCGGCGGCAGAGCAAGGACGCCCACCTAATTCGCACCTACTTCGTTTTCCAGGTCGGCCCACTAACCCTGTTGCTGGCTGACCTGTGTTCCATACGACCAAGCGAGGCGTCTTTCACTCATCTTTGTTGCGGTATTTCGCCTTCCCAGGCAGGAACCAAGCCTTTTCAACAATACCTGCATCAGGTTCACGTGGACTGGATTGGTGGCTGTCGTCACATTACCAACGCACTGGTCGGGCTTTGCTCTTGGTGGCTGTTATCGCAAACGAGGCATTTTGGCGGCAGCGGCGGCAGAGCAAGGACGCCCACCTAATTCGCACCTACTTCGTCTTCCAGGTCGGCCCACTAACCCTGTTGCTGGCTTACCTGTGTTCCATACGACCAAGCGAGGCGTGTTCCACTCATCATTGTTGCGGTATTTCGCCTTCCCAGGCAGGAACCAAGCCTTTTCAACAATACCTGCATCAGGCTCACGTGGACTGGATTGGCGGCTGTCGTCACATTACCAACGCACTGGTCGTGCTTTGCTCTTGGTGGCTGTTATCGCAAACGAGGCATTTTGGCGGCAGCGGCGGCAGAGCAAGGACGCCCACCTAATTTGCACCTACTTCATTTTCCAGGTCGGCCCACTAACCCTGTTGCTGGCTTACCTGTGTTTCATACGACCAAGCGAGGCGTCTTTCACTCATCTTTGTTGCGGTATTTCGCCTTCCCGGGTAGGAACCAAGCCTTTTCAACAATACCTGCATCAGGCTCACGTGGACTGGATTGGCGGCTGTCGTCACATTACCAACGCACTGGTCGTGCTTTGCTCTTGGTGGCTGCTATCGCAAACGAGGCATTTTGGCGGCAGCGGCGGCAGAGCAAGGACGTCCACCTAATTCGCACCTACTTCGTTTTCCAGGTCGGCCCACTAACCCTGTTGCTGGCTTACCTGTGTTTCATACGACCAAGCGAGGCGTCTTTCAATCATCTTTGTGGCGGTATTTCGCCTTCCCAGGCAGGAACCAAGCCTTTTCAACAATACCTGCATCAGGTTCACGTGGACTGGATTGGTGGCTGTCGTCACATTACCAACGCACTGGTCGGGCTTTGCTCTTGGTGGCTGTTATCGCAAACGAGGCATTTTGGCGGCAGCGGCGGCAGAGCAAGGACGCCCACCTAATTCGCACCTACTTCGTCTTCCAGGTCGGCCCACTAACCCTGTTGCTGACTTACCTGTGTTCCATACGACCAAGCGAGGCGTCTTTCACTCATCTTTGTTGCGGTATTTCGCCTTCCCAGGCAGGAACCAAGCCTTTTCAACAATACCTGCATCAGGCTCACGTGGACTGGATTGGCGGCTGTCGTCACATTACCAACGCACTGGTCGTGCTTTGCTCTTGGTGGCTGTTATCGCAAACGAGGCATTTTGGCGGCAGCGGCGGCAGAGCAAGGACGCCCACCTAATTCGCACCTACTTCGTTTTCCAGGTCGGCCCACTAACCCTGTTGCTGGCTTACCTGTGTTTCATACGACCAAGCGAGGCATGTTCCACTCATCATTGTTGCGGTATTTCGCCTTCCCAGGCAGAAACCAAGCCTTTTCAACAATACCTGCATCAGGCTCACGTGGACTGGATTGGCGGCTGTCGTCACATTACCAACGCACTGGTCGTGCTTTGCTCTTGGTGGCTGCTATCGCAAACGAGGCATTTTGGCGGCAGCGGCGGCAGAGCAAGGACGTCCACCTAATTCGCACCTACTTCGTTTTCCAGGTCGGCCCACTAACCCTGTTGCTGGCTTACCTGTGTTTCATACGACCAAGTGAGGCGTCTTTCACTCATCTTTGTTGCGGTATTTCGCCTTCCCAGGCAGGAACCAAGCCTTTTCAACAATGCCTGCATCAGGCTCACGTGGACTGGATTGGCGGCTGTCGTCACATTACCAACTCACTGGTCGTGCTTTGCTCTTGGTGGCTTTTATCGCAAACGAGGCATTTTGGCGGCAGCGGCGGCAGAGCAAGGACGCCCACCTAATTCGCACCTACTTCGTTTTCCAGGTCGGCCCACTAACCCTGTTGCTGGCTTACCTGTGTTCCATACGACCAAGCGAGGCGTCTTTCACTCATCTTTGTTGCGGTATTTCGCCTTCCCAGGCAGGAACCAAGCCTTTTCAACAATACCTGCATCAGGCTGACGTGGACTGGATTGGCGGCTGTCGTCACATTACCAACGCACTGGTCGTGCTTTGCTCTTGGTGGCTGCTATCGCAAACGAGGCATTTTGGCGGCAGCGGCGGCAGAGCAAGGACGTCCACCTAATTCGCACCTACTTCGTTTTCCAGGTCGGCCCACTAACCCTGTTGCTGGCTTACCTGTGTTTCATACGACCAAGCGAGGCGTCTTTCAATCATCATTGTTGCGGTATTTCGCCTTCCCAGGCAGGAACCAAGCCTTTTCAACAATACCTGCATCAGGCTCACGTGGACTGGATTGGCGGCTGTCGTCACATTATCAACGCACTGGTCGTGCTTTGCTCTTGGTGGCTGTTATCGCAAACGAGGCATTTTGGCGGCAGCAGCGTCAGAGCAAGGACGCCCACCTAATTCGCACCTACTTCGTTTTCCAGGTCGGCCCACTAACCCTGTTGCTGGCTTACCTGTGTTCCATACGACCAAGCGAGGCGTCTTTCACTCATCTTTGTTGCGGTATTTCGCCTTCCCAGGCAGGAACCAAGCCTTTTCAACAATACCTGCATCAGGCTCACGTGGACTGGATTGGCGGCTGACGTCACATTACCAACGCACTGGTCGTGCTTTGCTCTTGGTGGCTGTTATCGCAAACGAGGCATTTTGGCGGCAGCGGCGTCAGAGCAAGGACGCCCACCTAATTCGCACCTACTTCGTTTTTCAGGTCGGCCCACTAACCCTGTTGCTGGCTTACCTGTGTTCCATACGACCAAGCGAGGCGTCTTTCACTCATCTTTGTTGCGGTATTTCGCCTTCCCAGGCAGGAACCAAGCCTTTTCAACAATACCTGCATCAGGCTCACGTGGACTGGATTGGCGGCTGTCGTCACATTACCAATGCACTGGTCGTGCTTTGCTCTTGGTGGCTGTTATCGCAAACGAGGCATTTTGGCGGCAGCGGCGGCAGAGCAAGGACGCCCACCTAATTCGCACCTACTTCGTTTTCCAGGTCGGCCCACTAACCCTGTTGCTGGCTTACCTGTGTTTCATACGACCAAGCAAGGCGTCTTTCACTCATCTTTGTTGCGGTATTTCGCCTTCCCAGGTAGGAACCAAGCCTTTTCAACAATACCTGCATCAGGCTCACGTGGACTGGATTGGCGGCTGACGTCACATTACCAACGCACAGGTCGTGCTTTGCTCTTGGTGGCTGTTATCGCAAACGAGGCATTTTGGCGGCAGCGGCGGCAGAGCAAGGACGCCCACCTAATTCGCACCTACTTCGTTTTCCAGGTCGGCCCACTAACCCTGTTGCTGGCTTACCTGTGTTCCATACGACCAAGCGAGGCGTCTTTCACTCATCTTTCTTACGGTATTTCGCCTTCCCAGGCAGGAACCAAGCCTTTTCAAAAATACCTGCATCAGGCTCACGTGGACTGGATTGGTGGCTGTCGTCACATTACCAACGCACTGGTCGTGCTTTGCTCTTGGTGGCTGTTATCGCAAACGATGCATTTTGGCGGCAGCGGCGGCAGAGCAAGGACGCCCACCTAATTCGCACCTACTTCGTTTTCCAGGTCGGCCCACTAACCCTGTTGCTGGCTGACCTGTGTTCCATACGACCAAGCGAGGCGTCTTTCACTCATCTTTGTTGCGGTATTTCGCCTTCCCAGGCAGGAACCAAGCCTTTTCAACAATACCTGCATCAGGTTCACGTGGACTGGATTGGTGGCTGTCGTCACATTACCAACGCACTGGTCGGGCTTTGCTCTTGGTGGCTGTTATCGCAAACGAGGCATTTTGGCGGCAGCGGCGGCAGAGCAAGGACGCCCACCTAATTCGCACCTACTTCGTCTTCCAGGTCGGCCCACTAACCCTGTTGCTGGCTTACCTGTGTTCCATACGACCAAGCGAGGCGTGTTCCACTCATCATTGTTGCGGTATTTCGCCTTCCCAGGCAGGAACCAAGCCTTTTCAACAATACCTGCATCAGGCTCACGTGGACTGGATTGGCGGCTGTCGTCACATTACCAACGCACTGGTCGTGCTTTGCTCTTGGTGGCTGTTATCGCAAACGAGGCATTTTGGCGGCAGCGGCGGCAGAGCAAGGACGCCCACCTAATTTGCACCTACTTCATTTTCCAGGTCGGCCCACTAACCCTGTTGCTGGCTTACCTGTGTTTCATACGACCAAGCGAGGCGTCTTTCACTCATCTTTGTTGCGGTATTTCGCCTTCCCGGGTAGGAACCAAGCCTTTTCAACAATACCTGCATCAGGCTCACGTGGACTGGATTGGCGGCTGTCGTCACATTACCAACGCACTGGTCGTGCTTTGCTCTTGGTGGCTGCTATCGCAAACGAGGCATTTTGGCGGCAGCGGCGGCAGAGCAAGGACGTCCACCTAATTCGCACCTACTTCGTTTTCCAGGTCGGCCCACTAACCCTGTTGCTGGCTTACCTGTGTTTCATACGACCAAGCGAGGCGTCTTTCAATCATCTTTGTGGCGGTATTTCGCCTTCCCAGGCAGGAACCAAGCCTTTTCAACAATACCTGCATCAGGTTCACGTGGACTGGATTGGTGGCTGTCGTCACATTACCAACGCACTGGTCGGGCTTTGCTCTTGGTGGCTGTTATCGCAAACGAGGCATTTTGGCGGCAGCGGCGGCAGAGCAAGGACGCCCACCTAATTCGCACCTACTTCGTCTTCCAGGTCGGCCCACTAACCCTGTTGCTGACTTACCTGTGTTCCATACGACCAAGCGAGGCGTCTTTCACTCATCTTTGTTGCGGTATTTCGCCTTCCCAGGCAGGAACCAAGCCTTTTCAACAATACCTGCATCAGGCTCACGTGGACTGGATTGGCGGCTGTCGTCACATTACCAACGCACTGGTCGTGCTTTGCTCTTGGTGGCTGTTATCGCAAACGAGGCATTTTGGCGGCAGCGGCGGCAGAGCAAGGACGCCCACCTAATTCGCACCTACTTCGTTTTCCAGGTCGGCCCACTAACCCTGTTGCTGGCTTACCTGTGTTTCATACGACCAAGCGAGGCATGTTCCACTCATCATTGTTGCGGTATTTCGCCTTCCCAGGCAGAAACCAAGCCTTTTCAACAATACCTGCATCAGGCTCACGTGGACTGGATTGGCGGCTGTCGTCACATTATCAACGCACTGGTCGTGCTTTGCTCTTGGCGGCTGTTATCGCAAACGAGGCATTTTGGCGGCAGCGGCGGCAGAGCAAGGACGCCCACCTAATTCGCACCTACTTCGTTTTCCAGGTCGGCCCACTAACCCTGTTGCTGGCTTACCTGTGTTCCATACAACCAAGCGAGGCGTCTTTCACTCATCTTTGTTGCGGTATTTCGCCTTCCCAGGCAGGAACAAAGCCTTTTCAACAATACCTGCATCAGGCTCACGTGGACTGGATTGGCGGCTGTCGTCACATTACCAACGCACTGGTCGTGCTTTGCTCTAGGTGGCTGTTATCGCAAACGACGCATTTTGGCGGCAGCGGCGGCAGAGCAAGAACGCCCACCTAATTCGCACCTACTTCATTTTCCAGGTCGGCCCACTAACCCTGTTGCCGGCTTACCTTTGTTCCATACGACCAAGCGAGGCGTGTTCCACTCATCATTGTTGCGGTATTTCGCCTTCCCAGGCAGGAACCAAGCCTTTTCAACAATAGCTGCATCAGGCTCACGTGGACTGGATTGGCGGCTGTCGTCACACTACCAACGCACTGGTCGTGCTTTGCTCTTGGTGGCTGTTATCGCAAACGAGGCATTTTGGCGGCAGCGGCGGCAGAGCAAGGACGCCCACCTAATTCGCACCTACTTCGTTTTCCAGGTCGGCCCACTAACCCTGTTGCTGGCTTACCTGTGTTTCATACGACCAAGTGAGGCGTCTTTCACTCATCTTTGTTGCGGTATTTCGCCTTCCCAGGCAGGAACCAAGCCTTTTCAACAATGCCTGCATCAGGCTCACGTGGACTGGATTGGCGGCTGTCGTCACATTACCAACTCACTGGTCGTGCTTTGCTCTTGGTGGCTTTTATCGCAAACGAGGCATTTTGGCGGCAGCGGCGGCAGAGCAAGGACGCCCACCTAATTCGCACCTACTTCGTTTTCCAGGTCGGCCCACTAACCCTGTTGCTGGCTTACCTGTGTTCCATACGACCAAGCGAGGCGTCTTTCACTCATCTTTGTTGCGGTATTTCGCCTTCCCAGGCAGGAACCAAGCCTTTTCAACAATACCTGCATCAGGCTCACGTGGACTGGATTGGCGGCTGTCGTCACATTATCAACGCACTGGTCGTGCTTTGCTCTTGGCGGCTGTTATCGCAAACGAGGCATTTTGGCGGCAGCGGCGTCAGAGCAAGGACGCCCACCTAATTCGCACCTACTTCGTTTTCCAGGTCGGCCCACTAACCCTGTTGCTGGCTTACCTGTGTTCCATACAACCAAGCGAGGCGTCTTTCACTCATCTTTGTTGCGGTATTTCGCCTTCCCAGGCAGGAACCAAGCCTTTTCAACAATACCTGCATCAGGCTCACGTGGACTGGATTGGCGGCTGTCGTCACATTACCAACGCACTGGTCGTGCTTTGCTCTAGGTGGCTGTTATCGCAAACGACGCATTTTGGCGGCAGCGGCGGCAGAGCAAGAACGCCCACCTAATTCGCACCTACTTCATTTTCCAGGTCAGCCCACTAACCCTGTTGCTGGCTTACCTTTGTTCCATACGACCAAGCGAGGCGTGTTCCACTCATCATTGTTGCGGTATTTCGCCTTCCCAGGCAGGAACCAAGCCTTTTCAACAATAGCTGCATCAGGCTCACGTGGACTGGATTGGCGGCTGTCGTCACACTACCAACGCACTGGTCGTGCTTTGCTCTTGGTGGCTGTTATCGCAAACGAGGCATTTTGGCGGCAGCGGCGGCAGAGCAAGGACGCCCACCTAATTCGCACCTACTTCGTTTTCCAGGTCGGCCCACTAACCCTGTTGCTGGCTTACCTGTGTTTCATACGACCAAGTGAGGCGTCTTTCACTCATCTTTGTTGCGGTATTTCGCCTTCCCAGGCAGGAACCAAGCCTTTTCAACAATGCCTGCATCAGGCTCACGTGGACTGGATTGGCGGCTGTCGTCACATTACCAACTCACTGGTCGTGCTTTGCTCTTGGTGGCTTTTATCGCAAACGAGGCATTTTGGCGGCAGCGGCGGCAGAGCAAGGACGCCCACCTAATTCGCACCTACTTCGTTTTCCAGGTCGGCCCACTAACCCTGTTGCTGGCTTACCTGTGTTCCATACGACCAAGCGAGGCGTCTTTCACTCATCTTTGTTGCGGTATTTCGCCTTCCCAGGCAGGAACCAAGCCTTTTCAACAATACCTGCATCAGGCTCACGTGGACTGGATTGGCGGCTGTCGTCACATTATCAACGCACTGGTCGTGCTTTGCTCTTGGCGGCTGTTATCGCAAACGAGGCATTTTGGCGGCAGCGGCGTCAGAGCAAGGACGCCCACCTAATTCGCACCTACTTCGTTTTCCAGGTCGGCCCACTAACCCTGTTGCTGGCTTACCTGTGTTCCATACAACCAAGCGAGGCGTCTTTCACTCATCTTTGTTGCGGTATTTCGCCTTCCCAGGCAGGAACCAAGCCTTTTCAACAATACCTGCATCAGGCTCACGTGGACTGGATTGGCGGCTGTCGTCACATTACCAACGCACTGGTCGTGCTTTGCTCTAGGTGGCTGTTATCGCAAACGACGCATTTTGGCGGCAGCGGCGGCAGAGCAAGAACGCCCACCTAATTCGCACCTACTTCATTTTCCAGGTCGGCCCACTAACCCTGTTGCTGGCTTACCTTTGTTCCATACGACCAAGCGAGGCGTGTTCCACTCATCATTGTTGCGGTATTTCGCCTTCCCAGGCAGGAACCAAGCCTTTTCAACAATAGCTGCATCAGGCTCACGTGGACTGGATTGGCGGCTGTCGTCACACTACCAACGCACTGGTCGTGCTTTGCTCTTGGTGGCTGTTATCGCAAACGAGGCATTTTGGCGGCAGCGGCGGCAGAGCAAGGACGCCCACCTAATTCGCACCTACTTCGTTTTCCAGGTCGGCCCACTAACCCTGTTGCTGGCTTACCTGTGTTTCATACGACCAAGCGAGGCATGTTCCACTCATCATTGTTGCGGTATTTCGCCTTCCCAGGCAGAAACCAAGCCTTTTCAACAATACCTGCATCAGGCTCACGTGGACTGGATTGGCGGCTGTCGTCACATTATCAACGCACTGGTCGTGCTTTGCTCTTGGCGGCTGTTATCGCAAACGAGGCATTTTGGCGGCAGCGGCGTCAGAGCAAGGACGCCCACCTAATTCGCACCTACTTCGTTTTCCAGGTCGGCCCACTAACCCTGTTGCTGGCTTACCTGTGTTCCATACAACCAAGCGAGGCGTCTTTCACTCATCTTTGTTGCGGTATTTCGCCTTCCCAGGCAGGAACCAAGCCTTTTCAACAATACCTGCATCAGGCTCACGTGGACTGGATTGGCGGCTGTCGTCACATTACCAACGCACTGGTCGTGCTTTGCTCTAGGTGGCTGTTATCGCAAACGACGCATTTTGGCGGCAGCGGCGGCAGAGCAAGAACGCCCACCTAATTCGCACCTACTTCATTTTCCAGGTCGGCCCACTAACCCTGTTGCTGGCTTACCTTTGTTCCATACGACCAAGCGAGGCGTGTTCCACTCATCATTGTTGCGGTATTTCGCCTTCCCAGGCAGGAACCAAGCCTTTTCAACAATAGCTGCATCAGGCTCACGTGGACTGGATTGGCGGCTGTCGTCACACTACCAACGCACTGGTCGTGCTTTGCTCTTGGTGGCTGTTATCGCAAACGAGGCATTTTGGCGGCAGCGGCGGCAGAGCAAGGACGCCCACCTAATTCGCACCTACTTCGTTTTCCAGGTCGGCCCACTAACCCTGTTGCTGGCTTACCTGTGTTTCATACGACCAAGTGAGGCGTCTTTCACTCATCTTTGTTGCGGTATTTCGCCTTCCCGGGCAGGAACCAAGCCTTTTCAACAATGCCTGCATCAGGCTCACGTGGACTGGATTGGCGGCTGTCGTCACATTACCAACTCACTGGTCGTGCTTTGCTCTTGGTGGCTTTTATCGCAAACGAGGCATTTTGGCGGCAGCGGCGGCAGAGCAAGGACGCCCACCTAATTCGCACCTACTTCGTTTTCCAGGTCGGCCCACTAACCCTGTTGCTGGCTTACCTGTGTTCCATACGACCAAGCGAGGCGTCTTTCACTCATCTTTGTTGCGGTATTTCGCCTTCCCAGGCAGGAACCAAGCCTTTTCAACAATACCTGCATCAGGCTCACGTCGACTGCATTGGCGGCTGTCGTCACATTACCAACGCACTGGTCGTGCTTTGCTCTTGTTGGCTGCTATCGCAAACGAGGCATTTTGGCGGCAGCGGCGGCAGAGCAAGGACGTCCACCTAATTCGCACCTACTTCGTTTTCCAGGTCGGCCCACTAACCCTGTTGCTGGCTTACCTGTGTTTCATACGACCAAGTGAGGCGTCTTTCACTCATCTTTGTTGCGGTATTTCGCCTTCCCAGGCAGGAACCAAGCCTTTTCAACAATGCCTGCATCAGGCTCACGTGGACTGGATTGGCGGCTGTCGTCACATTACCAACTCACTGGTCGTGCTTTGCTCTTGGTGGCTTTTATCGCAAACGAGGCATTTTGGCGGCAGCGGCGGCAGAGCAAGGACGCCCACCTAATTCGCACCTACTTCGTTTTCCAGGTCGGCCCACTAACCCTGTTGCTGGCTTACCTGTGTTCCATACGACCAAGCGAGGCGTCTTTCACTCATCTTTGTTGCAGTATTTCGCCTTCCCAGGCAGGAACCAAGCCTTTTCAACAATACCTGCATCAGGCTGACGTGGACTGGATTGGCGGCTGTCGTCACATTACCAACGCACTGGTCGTGCTTTGCTCTTGGTGGCTGCTATCGCAAACGAGGCATTTTGGCGGCAGCGGCGGCAGAGCAAGGACGTCCACCTAATTCGCACCTACTTCGTTTTCCAGGTCGGCCCACTAACCCTGTTGCTGGCTTACCTGTGTTTCATACGACCAAGCGAGGCGTCTTTCAATCATCATTGTTGCGGTATTTCGCCTTCCCAGGCAGGAACCAAGCCTTTTCAACAATACCTGCATCAGGCTCACGTGGACTGGATTGGCGGCTGTCGTCACATTATCAACGCACTGGTCGTGCTTTGCTCTTGGTGGCTGTTATCGCAAACGAGGCATTTTGGCGGCAGCGGCGTCAGAGCAAGGACGCCCACCTAATTCGCACCTACTTCGTTTTCCAGGTCGGCCCACTAACCCTGTTGCTGGCTTACCTGTGTTCCATACGACCAAGCGAGGCGTCTTTCACTCATCTTTGTTGCGGTATTTCGCCTTCCCAGGCAGGAACCAAGCCTTTTCAACAATACCTGCATCAGGCTCACGTGGACTGGATTGGCGGCTGACGTCACATTACCAACGCACTGGTCGTGCTTTGCTCTTGGTGGCTGTTATCGCAAACGAGGCATTTTGGCGGCAGCGGCGTCAGAGCAAGGACGCCCACCTAATTCGCACCTACTTCGTTTTTCAGGTCGGCCCACTAACCCTGTTGCTGGCTTACCTGTGTTCCATACGACCAAGCGAGGCGTCTTTCACTCATCTTTGTTGCGGTATTTCACCTTCCCAGGCAGGAACCAAGCCTTTTCAACAATACCTGCATCAGGCTCACGTGGACTGGATTGGCGGCTGTCGTCACATTACCAACGCACTGGTCGTGCTTTGCTCTTGGTGGCTGTTATCGCAAACGAGGCATTTTGGCAGCAGCGGCGGCAGAGCAAGGACGCCCACCTAATTCGCACCTACTTCGTTTTCCAGGTCGGCCCACTAACCCTGTTGCTGGCTTACCTGTGTTTCATACGACCAAGCGAGGCGTCTTTCACTCATCTTTGTTGCGGTATTTCACCTTCCCAGGTAGGAACCAAGCCTTTTCAACAATACCTGCATCAGGCTCACGTGGACTGGATTGGCGGCTGACGTCACATTACCAACGCACAGGTCGTGCTTTGCTCTTGGTGGCTGTTATCGCAAACGAGGCATTTTGGCGGCAGCGGCGGCAGAGCAAGGACGCCCACCTAATTCGCACCTACTTCGTTTTCCAGGTCGGCCCACTAACCCTGTTGCTGGCTTACCTGTGTTCCATACGACCAAGCGAGGCGTCTTTCACTCATCTTTCTTACGGTATTTCGCCTTCCCAGGCAGGAACCAAGCCTTTTCAAAAATACCTGCATCAGGCTCACGTGGACTGGATTGGTGGCTGTCGTCACATTACCAACGCACTGGTCGTGCTTTGCTCTTGGTGGCTGTTATCGCAAACGATGCATTTTGGCGGCAGCGGCGGCAGAGCAAGGACGCCCACCTAATTCGCACCTACTTCGTTTTCCAGGTCGGCCCACTAACCCTGTTGCTGGTTGACCTGTGTTCCATACGACCAAGCGAGGCGTCTTTACTCATCTTTGTTGCGGTATTTCGCCTTCCCAGGCAGGAACCAAGCCTTTTCAACAATACCTGCATCAGGTTCACGTGGACTGGATTGGTGGCTGTCGTCACATTACCAACGCACTGGTCGGGCTTTGCTCTTGGTGGCTGTTATCGCAAACGAGGCATTTTGGCGGCAGCGGCGGCAGAGCAAGGACGCCCACCTAATTCGCACCTACTTCGTCTTCCAGGTCGGCCCACTAACCCTGTTGCTGGCTTACCTGTGTTCCATACGACCAAGCGAGGCGTGTTCCACTCATCATTGTTGCGGTATTTCGCCTTCCCAGGCAGGAACCAAGCCTTTTCAACAATACCTGCATCAGGCTCACGTGGACTGGATTGGCGGCTGTCGTCACATTACCAACGCACTGGTCGTGCTTTGCTCTTGGTGGCTGTTATCGCAAACGAGGCATTTTGGCGGCAGCGGCGGCAGAGCAAGGACGCCCACCTAATTCGCACCTACTTCATTTTCCAGGTCGGCCCACTAACCCTGTTGCTGGCTTACCTGTGTTTCATACGACCAAGCGAGGCGTCTTTCACTCATCTTTGTTGCGGTATTTCGCCTTCCCGGGTAGGAACCAAGCCTTTTTAGCAATACCTGCATCAGGCTCACGTGGACTGGATTGGCGGCTGACGTCACATTACCAACGCACAGGTCGTGCTTTGCTCTTGGTGGCTGTTATCGCAAACGAGGCATTTTGGCGGCAGCGGCGTCAGAGCAAGGACGCCCACCTAATTCGCACCTACTTCGTCTTCCAGGTCGGCCCACTAACCCTGTTGCTGGCTTACTTGTGTTTCATACGACCAAGCGAGGCGTCTTTCACTCATCTTTGTTGCGGTATTTTGCCTTCCCAGGTAGGAACCAAGCCTTTTCAACAATACCTGCATCAGGCTCACGTGGACTGGATTGGCGGCTGTCGTCACATTATCAACGCACTGGTCGTGCTTTGCTCTTGGTGGCTGTTATCGCAAACGAGGCATTTTGGCGGCAGTGGCGTCAGAGCAAGGACGCCCACCTAATTCGCACCTACTTCGTTTTCCAGGTCGGCCCACTAACCCTGTTGCTGGGTTACCTGTGTTCCATACGACCAAGCGAGGCGTCTTTCACTCATTTTTGTTGCGGTATTTCGCCTTCCCAGGCAGGAACCAAGGCTTTTCAACAATACCTGCATCAGGCTCACGTGGACTGGATTGGCGGCTGTCGTCACATTACCAACGCACTGGTCGTGCTTTGCTCTTGGTGGCTGTTATCGCAAACGATGTATTTTGGCGGCAGCGGCGGCAGAGCAAGGACGCCCACCTAATTCGCACCTACTTCGTTTTCCAGGTCGGCCCACTAACCCTGTTGCTGGCTTACCTGTGTTTCATACGACCAAGTCAGGCGTTTTTCACTCATCTTTGTTGCGGTATTTCGCCTTCCCAGGCAGGAACCAAGCCTTTTCAACAATAGCTGCATCAGGCTCACGTGGACTGGATTGGCGGCTGTCGTCACATTACCAACGCACTGGTCGTGCTTTGCTCTTGGTGGCTGTTATTGCAAACGAGGCATTTTGGCGGCAGCGGCGGCAGAGCAAGGACGCCCACCTAATTCGCACCTACTTCGTTTTCCAGGTCGGCCCACTAACCCTGTTGCTGGCTTACCTGTGTTCCATACGACCAAGCGAGGCGTCTTTCACTCATCTTTGTTGCGGTATTTCGCCTTCCCAGGCAGGAACCAAGCCTTTTCAACAATACCTGCATCAGGCTCACGTGGACTGGATTGGTGGCTGTCGTCACATTACCAACGCACTGGTCGTGCTTTGCTCTTGGTGGCTGTTATCGCAAACGAGGCATTTTGGCGGCAGCGGCGGTAGAGCAAGGACGCCCACCTAATTCGCACCTACTTCGTTTTCCAGGTCGGCCCACTAACCCTGTTGCTGGCTTACCTGTGTTTCATACGACCAAGTGAGGCGTCTTTCACTCATCTTTGTTGCGGTATTTCGCCTTCCCAGGCAGGAACCAAGCCTTTTCAACAATGCCTGCATCAGGCTCACGTGGACTGGATTGGCGGCTGTCGTCACATTACCAACTCACTGGTCGTGCTTTGCTCTTGGTGGCTTTTATCGCAAACGAGGCATTTTGGCGGCAGCGGCGGCAGAGCAAGGACGCCCACCTAATTCGCACCTACTTCGTTTTCCAGGTCGGCCCACTAACCCTGTTGCTGGCTTACCTGTGTTCCATACGACCAAGCGAGGCGTCTTTCACTCATCTTTGTTGCGGTATTTCGCCTTCCCAGGCAGGAACCAAGCCTTTTCAACAATACCTGCATCAGGCTCACGTGGACTGGATTGGCGGCTGTCGTCACATTACCAACGCACTGGTCGTGCTTTGCTCTTGGTGGCTGCTATCGCAAACGAGGCATTTTGGCGGCAGCGGCGGCAGAGCAAGGACGTCCACCTAATTCGCACCTACTTCGTTTTCCAGGTCGGCCCACTAACCCTGTTGCTGGCTTACCTGTGTTTTATACGACCAAGCGAGGCGTCTTTCAATCATCTTTGTGGCGGTATTTCGCCTTCCCAGGCAGGAACCAAGCCTTTTCAACAATACCTGCATCAGGCTCACGTGGACTGGATTGGCGGCTGACGTCACATTACCAACGCACTGGTCGTGCTTTGCTCTTGGTGGCTGTTATCGCAAACGAGGCATTTTGGCGGCAGCGGCGTCAGAGCAAGGACGCCCACCTAATTCGCACCTACTTCGTTTTTCAGGTCGGCCCACTAACCCTGTTGCTGACTTACCTGTGTTCCATACGACCAAGCGAGGCGTCTTTCACTCATCTTTGTTGCGGTATTTCGCCTTCCCAGGCAGGAACCAAGCCTTTTCAACAATACCTGCATCAGGCTCACGTGGACTGGATTGGCGGCTGTCGTCACATTACCAACGCACTGGTCGTGCTTTGCTCTTGGTGGCTGTTATCGCAAACGAGGCATTTTGGCGGCAGCGGCGGCAGAGCAAGGACGCCCACCTAATTCGCACCTACTTCGTTTTCCAGGTCGGCCCACTAACCCTGTTGCTGGCTTACCTGTGTTTCATACGACCAAGCGAGGCATGTTCCACTCATCATTGTTGCGGTATTTCGCCTTCCCAGGCAGAAACCAAGCCTTTTCAACAATACCTGCATCAGGCTCACGTGGACTGGATTGGCGGCTGTCGTCACATTATCAACGCACTGGTCGTGCTTTGTTCTTGGCGGCTGTTATCGCAAACGAGGCATTTTGGCGGCAGCGGCGTCAGAGCAAGGACGCCCACCTAATTCGCACCTACTTCGTTTTCCAGGTCGGCCCACTAACCCTGTTGCTGGCTTACCTGTGTTCCATACGACCAAGCGAGGCGTCTTTCACTCATCTTTGTTGCGGTATTTCGCCTTCCCAGGCAGGAACCAAGCCTTTTCAACAATACCTGCATCAGGCTCACGTGGACTGGATTGGCGGCTGTCGTCACATTACCAACGCACTGGTCGTGCTTTGCTCTTGGTGGCCGTTATCGCAAACGAGGCATTTTGGCGGCAGCGGCGTCAGAGCAAGGCCGCCCACCTAATTCGCACCTACTTCGTTTTCCAGGTCGGCCCACTAACCCTGTTGCTGGCTTACCTGTGTTCCATACGACCAAGCGAGGTGTCTTTTACTCATCTTTGTTCCGGTATTTCTCCTCCCCAGGCAGGAACCAAGCCTTTTCAACAATACCTGCATCAGGCTCACGTGGACTGGATTGGCGGCTGTCGTCACATTATCAACGCACTGGTCGTGCTTTGCTCTTGGTGGCTGTTATCGCAAACGAGGCATTTTGGCGGCAGCGGCGTCAGAGCAAGGACGCCCACCTAATTCGCACCTACTTCGTTTTCCAGGTCGGCCCACTAACCCTGTTGCTGGCTTACCTTTGTTCCATACGACCAAGCGAGGCGTGTTCCACTCATCATTGTTGCGGTATTTCGCCTTCCCAGGCAGGAACCAAGCCTTTTCAACAATAGCTGCATCAGGCTCACGTGGACTGGATTGGCGGCTGTCGTCACACTACCAACGCACTGGTCGTGCTTTGCTCTTGGTGGCTGTTATCGCAAACGAGGCATTTTGGCGGCAGCGGCGGCAGAGCAAGGACGCCCACCTAATTCGCACCTACTTCGTTTTCCAGGTCGGCCCACTAACCCTGTTGCTGGCTTACCTGTGTTTCATACGACCAAGTGAGGCGTCTTTCACTCATCTTTGTTGCGGTATTTCGCCTTCCCAGGCAGGAACCAAGCCTTTTCAACAATGCCTGCATCAGGCTCACGTGGACTGGATTGGCAGCTGTCGTCACACTACCAACTCACTGGTCATGCTTTGCTCTTGGTGGCTTTTATCGCAAACGAGGCATTTTGGCGGCAGCGGCGGCAGAGCAAGGACGCCCACCTAATTCGCACCTACTTCGTTTTCCAGGTCGGCCCACTAACCCTGTTGCTGGCTTACCTGTGTTCCATACGACCAAGCGAGGCGTCTTTCACTCATCTTTGTTGCGGTATTTCGCCTTCCCAGGCAGGAACCAAGCCTTTTCAACAATACCTGCATCAGGCTCACGTGGACTGGATTGGCGGCTGTCGTCACATTACCAACGCACTGGTCGTGCTTTGCTCTTGGTGGCTGCTATCGCAAACGAGGCATTTTGGCGGCAGCGGCGGCAGAGCAAGGACGTCCACCTAATTCGCACCTACTTCGTTTTCCAGGTCGGCCCACTAACCCTGTTGCTGGCTTACCTGTGTTTCATACGACCAAGTGAGGCGTCTTTCACTCATCTTTGTTGCGGTATTTCGCCTTCCCAGGCAGGAACCAAGCCTTTTCAACAATGCCTGCATCAGGCTCACGTGGACTGGATTGGCGGCTGTCGTCACATTACCAACTCACTGGTCGTGCTTTGCTCTTGGTGGCTTTTATCGCAAACGAGGCATTTTGGCGGCAGCGGCGGCAGAGCAAGGACGCCCACCTAATTCGCACCTACTTCGTTTTCCAGGTCGGCCCACTAACCCTGTTGCTGGCTTACCTGTGTTCCATACGACCAAGCGAGGCGTCTTTCACTCATCTTTGTTGCGGTATTTCGCCTTCCCAGGCAGGAACCAAGCCTTTTCAACAATACCTGCATCAGGCTCACGTGGACTGGATTGGCGGCTGTCGTCACATTACCAACGCACTGGTCGTGCTTTGCTCTTGGTGGCTGCTATCGCAAACGAGGCATTTTGGCGGCAGCGGCGGCAGAGCAAGGACGTCCACCTAATTCGCACCTACTTCGTTTTCCAGGTCGGCCCACTAACCCTGTTGCTGGCTTACCTGTGTTTCATACGACCAAGCGAGGCGTCTTTCAATCATCTTTGTGGCGGTATTTCGCCTTCCCAGGCAGGAACCAAGCCTTTTCAACAATACCTGCATCAGGCTCACGTGGACTGGATTGGCGGCTGACGTCACATTACCAACGCACTGGTCGTGCTTTGCTCTTGGCGGCTGTTATCGCAAACGAGGCATTTTGGCGGCAGCGGCGTCAGAGCAAGGACGCCCACCTAATTCGCACCTACTTCGTTTTCCAGGTCGGCCCACTAACCCTGTTGCTGGCTTACCTGTGTTCCATACAACCAAGCGAGGCGTCTTTCACTCATCTTTGTTGCGGTATTTCGCCTTCCCAGGCAGGAACCAAGCCTTTTCAACAATACCTGCATCAGGCTCACGTGGACTGGATTGGCGGCTGTCGTCACATTACCAACGCACTGGTCGTGCTTTGCTCTAGGTGGCTGTTATCGCAAACGACGCATTTTGGCGGCAGCGGCGGCAGAGCAAGAACGCCCACCTAATTCGCACCTACTTCATTTTCCAGGTCGGCCCACTAACCCTGTTGCTGGCTTACCTGTGTTTCATACGACCAAGTGAGGCGTCTTTCACTCATCTTTGTTGCGGTATTTCGCCTTCCCAGGCAGGAACCAAGCCTTTTCAACAATGCCTGCATCAGGCTCACGTGGACTGGATTGGCAGCTGTCGTCACACTACCAACTCACTGGTCATGCTTTGCTCTTGGTGGCTTTTATCGCAAACGAGGCATTTTGGCGGCAGCGGCGGCAGAGCAAGGACGCCCACCTAATTCGCACCTACTTCGTTTTCCAGGTCGGCCCACTAACCCTGTTGCTGGCTTACCTGTGTTCCATACGACCAAGCGAGGCGTCTTTCACTCATCTTTGTTGCGGTATTTCGCCTTCCCAGGCAGGAACCAAGCCTTTTCAACAATACCTGCATCAGGCTCACGTGGACTGGATTGGCGGCTGTCGTCACATTACCAACGCACTGGTCGTGCTTTGCTCTTGGTGGCTGCTATCGCAAACGAGGCATTTTGGCGGCAGCGGCGGCAGAGCAAGGACGTCCACCTAATTCGCACCTACTTCGTTTTCCAGGTCGGCCCACTAACCCTGTTGCTGGCTTACCTGTGTTTCATACGACCAAGTGAGGCGTCTTTCACTCATCTTTGTTGCGGTATTTCGCCTTCCCAGGCAGGAACCAAGCCTTTTCAACAATGCCTGCATCAGGCTCACGTGGACTGGATTGGCGGCTGTCGTCACATTACCAACTCACTGGTCGTGCTTTGCTCTTGGTGGCTTTTATCGCAAACGAGGCATTTTGGCGGCAGCGGCGGCAGAGCAAGGACGCCCACCTAATTCGCACCTACTTCGTTTTCCAGGTCGGCCCACTAACCCTGTTGCTGGCTTACCTGTGTTCCATACGACCAAGCGAGGCGTCTTTCACTCATCTTTGTTGCGGTATTTCGCCTTCCCAGGCAGGAACCAAGCCTTTTCAACAATACCTGCATCAGGCTCACGTGGACTGGATTGGCGGCTGTCGTCACATTACCAACGCACTGGTCGTGCTTTGCTCTTGGTGGCTGCTATCGCAAACGAGGCATTTTGGCGGCAGCGGCGGCAGAGCAAGGACGTCCACCTAATTCGCACCTACTTCGTTTTCCAGGTCGGCCCACTAACCCTGTTGCTGGCTTACCTGTGTTTCATACGACCAAGCGAGGCGTCTTTCAATCATCTTTGTGGCGGTATTTCGCCTTCCCAGGCAGGAACCAAGCCTTTTCAACAATACCTGCATCAGGCTCACGTGGACTGGATTGGCGGCTGACGTCACATTACCAACGCACTGGTCGTGCTTTGCTCTTGGCGGCTGTTATCGCAAACGAGGCATTTTGGCGGCAGCGGCGTCAGAGCAAGGACGCCCACCTAATTCGCACCTACTTCGTTTTCCAGGTCGGCCCACTAACCCTGTTGCTGGCTTACCTGTGTTCCATACAACCAAGCGAGGCGTCTTTCACTCATCTTTGTTGCGGTATTTCGCCTTCCCAGGCAGGAACCAAGCCTTTTCAACAATACCTGCATCAGGCTCACGTGGACTGGATTGGCGGCTGTCGTCACATTACCAACGCACTGGTCGTGCTTTGCTCTAGGTGGCTGTTATCGCAAACGACGCATTTTGGCGGCAGCGGCGGCAGAGCAAGAACGCCCACCTAATTCGCACCTACTTCATTTTCCAGGTCGGCCCACTAACCCTGTTGCTGGCTTACCTTTGTTCCATACGACCAAGCGAGGCGTGTTCCACTCATCATTGTTGCGGTATTTCGCCTTCCCAGGCAGGAACCAAGCCTTTTCAACAATAGCTGCATCAGGCTCACGTGGACTGGATTGGCGGCTGTCGTCACACTACCAACGCACTGGTCGTGCTTTGCTCTTGGTGGCTGTTATCGCAAACGAGGCATTTTGGCGGCAGCGGCGGCAGAGCAAGGACGCCCACCTAATTCGCACCTACTTCGTTTTCCAGGTCGGCCCACTAACCCTGTTGCTGGCTTACCTGTGTTTCATACGACCAAGTGAGGCGTCTTTCACTCATCTTTGTTGCGGTATTTCGCCTTCCCAGGCAGGAACCAAGCCTTTTCAACAATGCCTGCATCAGGCTCACGTGGACTGGATTGGCGGCTGTCGTCACATTACCAACTCACTGGTCGTGCTTTGCTCTTGGTGGCTTTTATCGCAAACGAGGCATTTTGGCGGCAGCGGCGGCAGAGCAAGGACGCCCACCTAATTCGCACCTACTTCGTTTTCCAGGTCGGCCCACTAACCCTGTTGCTGGCTTACCTGTGTTCCATACGACCAAGCGAGGCGTCTTTCACTCATCTTTGTTGCGGTATTTCGCCTTCCCAGGCAGGAACCAAGCCTTTTCAACAATACCTGCATCAGGCTCACGTGGACTGGATTGGCGGCTGTCGTCACATTATCAACGCACTGGTCGTGCTTTGCTCTTGGCGGCTGTTATCGCAAACGAGGCATTTTGGCGGCAGCGGCGTCAGAGCAAGGACGCCCACCTAATTCGCACCTACTTCGTTTTCCAGGTCGGCCCACTAACCCTGTTGCTGGCTTACCTGTGTTCCATACAACCAAGCGAGGCGTCTTTCACTCATCTTTGTTGCGGTATTTCGCCTTCCCAGGCAGGAACCAAGCCTTTTCAACAATACCTGCATCAGGCTCACGTGGACTGGATTGGCGGCTGTCGTCACATTACCAACGCACTGGTCGTGCTTTGCTCTAGGTGGCTGTTATCGCAAACGACGCATTTTGGCGGCAGCGGCGGCAGAGCAAGAACGCCCACCTAATTCGCACCTACTTCATTTTCCAGGTCGGCCCACTAACCCTGTTGCTGGCTTACCTTTGTTCCATACGACCAAGCGAGGCGTGTTCCACTCATCATTGTTGCGGTATTTCGCCTTCCCAGGCAGGAACCAAGCCTTTTCAACAATAGCTGCATCAGGCTCACGTGGACTGGATTGGCGGCTGTCGTCACACTACCAACGCACTGGTCGTGCTTTGCTCTTGGTGGCTGTTATCGCAAACGAGGCATTTTGGCGGCAGCGGCGGCAGAGCAAGGACGCCCACCTAATTCGCACCTACTTCGTTTTCCAGGTCGGCCCACTAACCCTGTTGCTGGCTTACCTGTGTTTCATACGACCAAGCGAGGCATGTTCCACTCATCATTGTTGCGGTATTTCGCCTTCCCAGGCAGAAACCAAGCCTTTTCAACAATACCTGCATCAGGCTCACGTGGACTGGATTGGCGGCTGTCGTCACATTATCAACGCACTGGTCGTGCTTTGCTCTTGGCGGCTGTTATCGCAAACGAGGCATTTTGGCGGCAGCGGCGTCAGAGCAAGGACGCCCACCTAATTCGCACCTACTTCGTTTTCCAGGTCGGCCCACTAACCCTGTTGCTGGCTTACCTGTGTTCCATACAACCAAGCGAGGCGTGTTTCACTCATCTTTGTTGCGGTATTTCGCCTTCCCAGGCAGGAACCAAGCCTTTTCAACAATACCTGCATCAGGCTCACGTGGACTGGATTGGCGGCTGTCGTCACATTACCAACGCACTGGTCGTGCTTTGCTCTAGGTGGCTGTTATCGCAAACGACGCATTTTGGCGGCAGCGGCGGCAGAGCAAGAACGCCCACCTAATTCGCACCTACTTCATTTTCCAGGTCGGCCCACTAACCCTGTTGCTGGCTTACCTTTGTTCCATACGACCAAGCGAGGCGTGTTCCACTCATCATTGTTGCGGTATTTCGCCTTCCCAGGCAGGAACCAAGCCTTTTCAACAATAGCTGCATCAGGCTCACGTGGACTGGATTGGCGGCTGTCGTCACACTACCAACGCACTGGTCGTGCTTTGCTCTTGGTGGCTGTTATCGCAAACGAGGCATTTTGGCGGCAGCGGCGGCAGAGCAAGGACGCCCACCTAATTCGCACCTACTTCGTTTTCCAGGTCGGCCCACTAACCCTGTTGCTGGCTTACCTGTGTTTCATACGACCAAGTGAGGCGTCTTTCACTCATCTTTGTTGCGGTATTTCGCCTTCCCGGGCAGGAACCAAGCCTTTTCAACAATGCCTGCATCAGGCTCACGTGGACTGGATTGGCGGCTGTCGTCACATTACCAACTCACTGGTCGTGCTTTGCTCTTGGTGGCTTTTATCGCAAACGAGGCATTTTGGCGGCAGCGGCGGCAGAGCAAGGACGCCCACCTAATTCGCACCTACTTCGTTTTGCAGGTCGGCCCACTAACCCTGTTGCTGGCTTACCTGTGTTCCATACGACCAAGCGAGGCGTCTTTCACTCATCTTTGTTGCGGTATTTCGCCTTCCCAGGCAGGAACCAAGCCTTTTCAACAATACCTGCATCAGGCTCACGTCGACTGCATTGGCGGCTGTCGTCACATTACCAACGCACTGGTCGTGCTTTGCTCTTGTTGGCTGCTATCGCAAACGAGGCATTTTGGCGGCAGCGGCGGCAGAGCAAGGACGTCCACCTAATTCGCACCTACTTCGTTTTCCAGGTCGGCCCACTAACCCTGTTGCTGGCTTACCTGTGTTTCATACGACCAAGTGAGGCGTCTTTCACTCATCTTTGTTGCGGTATTTCGCCTTCCCAGGCAGGAACCAAGCCTTTTCAACAATGCCTGCATCAGGCTCACGTGGACTGGATTGGCGGCTGTCGTCACATTACCAACTCACTGGTCGTGCTTTGCTCTTGGTGGCTTTTATCGCAAACGAGGCATTTTTGCGGCAGCGGCGGCAGAGCAAGGACGCCCACCTAATTCGCACCTACTTCGTTTTCCAGGTCGGCCCACTAACCCTGTTGCTGGCTTACCTGTGTTCCATACGACCAAGCGAGGCGTCTTTCACTCATCTTTGTTGCGGTATTTCGCCTTCCCAGGCAGGAACCAAGCCTTTTCAACAATACCTGCATCAGGCTGACGTGGACTGGATTGGCGGCTGTCGTCACATTACCAACGCACTGGTCGTGCTTTGCTCTTGGTGGCTGCTATCGCAAACGAGGCATTTTGGCGGCAGCGGCGGCAGAGCAAGGACGTCCACCTAATTCGCACCTACTTCGTTTTCCAGGTCGGCCCACTAACCCTGTTGCTGGCTTACCTGTGTTTCATACGACCAAGCGAGGCGTCTTTCAATCATCATTGTTGCGGTATTTCGCCTTCCCAGGCAGGAACCAAGCCTTTTCAACAATACCTGCATCAGGCTCACGTGGACTGGATTGGCGGCTGTCGTCACATTATCAACGCACTGGTCGTGCTTTGCTCTTGGTGGCTGTTATCGCAAACGAGGCATTTTGGCGGCAGCGGCGTCAGAGCAAGGACGCCCACCTAATTCGCACCTACTTCGTTTTCCAGGTCGGCCCACTAACCCTGTTGCTGGCTTACCTGTGTTCCATACGACCAAGCGAGGCGTCTTTCACTCATCTTTGTTGCGGTATTTCGCCTTCCCAGGCAGGAACCAAGCCTTTTCAACAATACCTGCATCAGGCTCACGTGGACTGGATTGGCGGCTGACGTCACATTACCAACGCACTGGTCGTGCTTTGCTCTTGGTGGCTGTTATCGCAAACGAGGCATTTTGGCGGCAGCGGCGTCAGAGCAAGGACGCCCACCTAATTCGCACCTACTTCGTTTTTCAGGTCGGCCCACTAACCCTGTTGCTGGCTTACCTGTGTTCCATACGACCAAGCGAGGCGTCTTTCACTCATCTTTGTTGCGGTATTTCACCTTCCCAGGCAGGAACCAAGCCTTTTCAACAATACCTGCATCAGGCTCACGTGGACTGGATTGGCGGCTGTCGTCACATTACCAACGCACTGGTCGTGCTTTGCTCTTGGTGGCTGTTATCGCAAACGAGGCATTTTGGCGGCAGCGGCGGCAGAGCAAGGACGCCCACCTAATTCGCACCTACTTCGTTTTCCAGGTCGGCCCACTAACCCTGTTGCTGGCTTACCTGTGTTTCATACGACCAAGCGAGGCGTCTTTCACTCATCTTTGTTGCGGTATTTCACCTTCCCAGGTAGGAACCAAGCCTTTTCAACAATACCTGCATCAGGCTCACGTGGACTGGATTGGCGGCTGACGTCACATTACCAACGCACAGGTCGTGCTTTGCTCTTGGTGGCTGTTATCGCAAACGAGGCATTTTGGCGGCAGCGGCGGCAGAGCAAGGACGCCCACCTAATTCGCACCTACTTCGTTTTCCAGGTCGGCCCACTAACCCTGTTGCTGGCTTACCTGTGTTCCATACGACCAAGCGAGGCGTCTTTCACTCATCTTTCTTACGGTATTTCGCCTTCCCAGGCAGGAACCAAGCCTTTTCAAAAATACCTGCATCAGGCTCACGTGGACTGGATTGGTGGCTGTCGTCACATTACCAACGCACTGGTCGTGCTTTGCTCTTGGTGGCTGTTATCGCAAACGATGCATTTTGGCGGCAGCGGCGGCAGAGCAAGGACGCCCACCTAATTCGCACCTACTTCGTTTTCCAGGTCGGCCCACTAACCCTGTTGCTGGTTGACCTGTGTTCCATACGACCAAGCGAGGCGTCTTTACTCATCTTTGTTGCGGTATTTCGCCTTCCCAGGCAGGAACCAAGCCTTTTCAACAATACCTGCATCAGGTTCACGTGGACTGGATTGGTGGCTGTCGTCACATTACCAACGCACTGGTCGGGCTTTGCTCTTGGTGGCTGTTATCGCAAACGAGGCATTTTGGCGGCAGCGGCGGCAGAGCAAGGACGCCCACCTAATTCGCACCTACTTCGTCTTCCAGGTCGGCCCACTAACCCTGTTGCTGGCTTACCTGTGTTCCATACGACCAAGCGAGGCGTGTTCCACTCATCATTGTTGCGGTATTTCGCCTTCCCAGGCAGGAACCAAGCCTTTTCAACAATACCTGCATCAGGCTCACGTGGACTGGATTGGCGGCTGTCGTCACATTACCAACGCACTGGTCGTGCTTTGCTCTTGGTGGCTGTTATCGCAAACGAGGCATTTTGGCGGCAGCGGCGGCAGAGCAAGGACGCCCACCTAATTCGCACCTACTTCATTTTCCAGGTCGGCCCACTAACCCTGTTGCTGGCTTACCTGTGTTTCATACGACCAAGCGAGGCGTCTTTCACTCATCTTTGTTGCGGTATTTCGCCTTCCCGGGTAGGAACCAAGCCTTTTTAGCAATACCTGCATCAGGCTCACGTGGACTGGATTGGCGGCTGACGTCACATTACCAACGCACAGGTTGTGCTTTGCTCTTGGTGGCTGTTATCGCAAACGAGGCATTTTGGCGGCAGCGGCGTCAGAGCAAGGACGCCCACCTAATTCGCACCTACTTCGTCTTCCAGGTCGGCCCACTAACCCTGTTGCTGGCTTACTTGTGTTTCATACGACCAAGCGAGGCGTCTTTCACTCATCTTTGTTGCGGTATTTTGCCTTCCCAGGTAGGAACCAAGCCTTTTCAACAATACCTGCATCAGGCTCACGTGGACTGGATTGGCGGCTGTCGTCACATTATCAACGCACTGGTCGTGCTTTGCTCTTGGTGGCTGTTATCGCAAACGAGGCATTTTGGCGGCAGTGGCGTCAGAGCAAGGACGCCCACCTAATTCGCACCTACTTCGTTTTCCAGGTCGGCCCACTAACCCTGTTGCTGGGTTACCTGTGTTCCATACGACCAAGCGAGGCGTCTTTCACTCATTTTTGTTGCGGTATTTCGCCTTCCCAGGCAGGAACCAAGGCTTTTCAACAATACCTGCATCAGGCTCACGTGGACTGGATTGGCGGCTGTCGTCACATTACCAACGCACTGGTCGTGCTTTGCTCTTGGTGGCTGTTATCGCAAACGATGTATTTTGGCGGCAGCGGCGGCAGAGCAAGGACGCCCACCTAATTCGCACCTACTTCGTTTTCCAGGTCGGCCCACTAACCCTGTTGCTGGCTTACCTGTGTTTCATACGACCAAGTCAGGCGTTTTTCACTCATCTTTGTTGCGGTATTTCGCCTTCCCAGGCAGGAACCAAGCCTTTTCAACAATAGCTGCATCAGGCTCACGTGGACTGGATTGGCGGCTGTCGTCACATTACCAACGCACTGGTCGTGCTTTGCTCTTGGTGGCTGTTATTGCAAACGAGGCATTTTGGCGGCAGCGGCGGCAGAGCAAGGACGCCCACCTAATTCGCACCTACTTCGTTTTCCAGGTCGGCCCACTAACCCTGTTGCTGGCTTACCTGTGTTCCATACGACCAAGCGAGGCGTCTTTCACTCATCTTTGTTGCGGTATTTCGCCTTCCCAGGCAGGAACCAAGCCTTTTCAACAATACCTGCATCAGGCTCACGTGGACTGGATTGGTGGCTGTCGTCACATTACCAACGCACTGGTCGTGCTTTGCTCTTGGTGGCTGTTATCGCAAACGAGGCATTTTGGCGGCAGCGGCGGTAGAGCAAGGACGCCCACCTAATTCGCACCTACTTCGTTTTCCAGGTCGGCCCACTAACCCTGTTGCTGGCTTACCTGTGTTTCATACGACCAAGTGAGGCGTCTTTCACTCATCTTTGTTGCGGTATTTCGCCTTCCCAGGCAGGAACCAAGCCTTTTCAACAATGCCTGCATCAGGCTCACGTGGACTGGATTGGCGGCTGTCGTCACATTACCAACTCACTGGTCGTGCTTTGCTCTTGGTGGCTTTTATCGCAAACGAGGCATTTTGGCGGCAGCGGCGGCAGAGCAAGGACGCCCACCTAATTCGCACCTACTTCGTTTTCCAGGTCGGCCCACTAACCCTGTTGCTGGCTTACCTGTGTTCCATACGACCAAGCGAGGCGTCTTTCACTCATCTTTGTTGCGGTATTTCGCCTTCCCAGGCAGGAACCAAGCCTTTTCAACAATACCTGCATCAGGCTCACGTGGACTGGATTGGCGGCTGTCGTCACATTACCAACGCACTGGTCGTGCTTTGCTCTTGGTGGCTGCTATCGCAAACGAGGCATTTTGGCGGCAGCGGCGGCAGAGCAAGGACGTCCACCTAATTCGCACCTACTTCGTTTTCCAGGTCGGCCCACTAACCCTGTTGCTGGCTTACCTGTGTTTCATACGACCAAGCGAGGCGTCTTTCAATCATCTTTGTGGCGGTATTTCGCCTTCCCAGGCAGGAACCAAGCCTTTTCAACAATACCTGCATCAGGCTCACGTGGACTGGATTGGCGGCTGACGTCACATTACCAACGCACTGGTCGTGCTTTGCTCTTGGTGGCTGTTATCGCAAACGAGGCATTTTGGCGGCAGCGGCGTCAGAGCAAGGACGCCCACCTAATTCGCACCTACTTCGTTTTTCAGGTCGGCCCACTAACCCTGTTGCTGACTTACCTGTGTTCCATACGACCAAGCGAGGCGTCTTTCACTCATCTTTGTTGCGGTATTTCGCCTTCCCAGGCAGGAACCAAGCCTTTTCAACAATACCTGCATCAGGCTCACGTGGACTGGATTGGCGGCTGTCGTCACATTACCAACGCACTGGTCGTGCTTTGCTCTTGGTGGCTGTTATCGCAAACGAGGCATTTTGGCGGCAGCGGCGGCAGAGCAAGGACGCCCACCTAATTCGCACCTACTTCGTTTTCCAGGTCGGCCCACTAACCCTGTTGCTGGCTTACCTGTGTTTCATACGACCAAGCGAGGCATGTTCCACTCATCATTGTTGCGGTATTTCGCCTTCCCAGGCAGAAACCAAGCCTTTTCAACAATACCTGCATCAGGCTCACGTGGACTGGATTGGCGGCTGTCGTCACATTATCAACGCACTGGTCGTGCTTTGTTCTTGGCGGCTGTTATCGCAAACGAGGCATTTTGGCGGCAGCGGCGTCAGAGCAAGGACGCCCACCTAATTCGCACCTACTTCGTTTTCCAGGTCGGCCCACTAACCCTGTTGCTGGCTTACCTGTGTTCCATACGACCAAGCGAGGCGTCTTTCACTCATCTTTGTTGCGGTATTTCGCCTTCCCAGGCAGGAACCAAGCCTTTTCAACAATACCTGCATCAGGCTCACGTGGACTGGATTGGCGGCTGTCGTCACATTACCAACGCACTGGTCGTGCTTTGCTCTTGGTGGCCGTTATCGCAAACGAGGCATTTTGGCGGCAGCGGCGTCAGAGCAAGGCCGCCCACCTAATTCGCACCTACTTCGTTTTCCAGGTCGGCCCACTAACCCTGTTGCTGGCTTACCTGTGTTCCATACGACCAAGCGAGGCGTCTTTTACTCATCTTTGTTCCGGTATTTCTCCTCCCCAGGCAGGAACCAAGCCTTTTCAACAATACCTGCATCAGGCTCACGTGGACTGGATTGGCGGCTGTCGTCACATTATCAACGCACTGGTCGTGCTTTGCTCTTGGTGGCTGTTATCGCAAACGAGGCATTTTGGCGGCAGCGGCGTCAGAGCAAGGACGCCCACCTAATTCGCACCTACTTCGTTTTCCAGGTCGGCCCACTAACCCTGTTGCTGGCTTACCTTTGTTCCATACGACCAAGCGAGGCGTGTTCCACTCATCATTGTTGCGGTATTTCGCCTTCCCAGGCAGGAACCAAGCCTTTTCAACAATAGCTGCATCAGGCTCACGTGGACTGGATTGGCGGCTGTCGTCACACTACCAACGCACTGGTCGTGCTTTGCTCTTGGTGGCTGTTATCGCAAACGAGGCATTTTGGCGGCAGCGGCGGCAGAGCAAGGACGCCCACCTAATTCGCACCTACTTCGTTTTCCAGGTCGGCCCACTAACCCTGTTGCTGGCTTACCTGTTTCATACGACCAAGTGAGGCGTCTTTCACTCATCTTTGTTGCGGTATTTCGCCTTCCCAGGCAGGAACCAAGCCTTTTCAACAATGCCTGCATCAGGCTCACGTGGACTGGATTGGCAGCTGTCGTCACACTACCAACTCACTGGTCATGCTTTGCTCTTGGTGGCTTTTATCGCAAACGAGGCATTTTGGCGGCAGCGGCGGCAGAGCAAGGACGCCCACCTAATTCGCACCTACTTCGTTTTCCAGGTCGGCCCACTAACCCTGTTGCTGGCTTACCTGTGTTCCATACGACCAAGCGAGGCGTCTTTCACTCATCTTTGTTGCGGTATTTCGCCTTCCCAGGCAGGAACCAAGCCTTTTCAACAATACCTGCATCAGGCTCACGTGGACTGGATTGGCGGCTGTCGTCACATTACCAACGCACTGGTCGTGCTTTGCTCTTGGTGGCTGCTATCGCAAACGAGGCATTTTGGCGGCAGCGGCGGCAGAGCAAGGACGTCCACCTAATTCGCACCTACTTCGTTTTCCAGGTCGGCCCACTAACCCTGTTGCTGGCTTACCTGTGTTTCATACGACCAAGTGAGGCGTCTTTCACTCATCTTTGTTGCGGTATTTCGCCTTCCCAGGCAGGAACCAAGCCTTTTCAACAATGCCTGCATCAGGCTCACGTGGACTGGATTGGCGGCTGTCGTCACATTACCAACTCACTGGTCGTGCTTTGCTCTTGGTGGCTTTTATCGCAAACGAGGCATTTTGGCGGCAGCGGCGGCAGAGCAAGGACGCCCACCTAATTCGCACCTACTTCGTTTTCCAGGTCGGCCCACTAACCCTGTTGCTGGCTTACCTGTGTTCCATACGACCAAGCGAGGCGTCTTTCACTCATCTTTGTTGCGGTATTTCACCTTCCCAGGCAGGAACCAAGCCTTTTCAACAATACCTGCATCAGGCTCACGTGGACTGGATTGGCGGCTGTCGTCACATTACCAACGCACTGGTCGTGCTTTGCTCTTGGTGGCTGCTATCGCAAACGAGGCATTTTGGCGGCAGCGGCGGCAGAGCAAGGACGTCCACCTAATTCGCACCTACTTCGTTTTCCAGGTCGGCCCACTAACCCTGTTGCTGGCTTACCTGTGTTTCATACGACCAAGCGAGGCGTCTTTCAATCATCTTTGTGGCGGTATTTCGCCTTCCCAGGCAGGAACCAAGCCTTTTCAACAATACCTGCATCAGGCTCACGTGGACTGGATTGGCGGCTGACGTCACATTACCAACGCACTGGTCGTGCTTTGCTCTTGGTGGCTGTTATCGCAAACGAGGCATTTTGGCGGCAGCGGCGTCAGAGCAAGGACGCCCACCTAATTCGCACCTACTTCGTTTTTCAGGTCGGCCCACTAACCCTGTTGCTGACTTACCTGTGTTCCATACGACCAAGCGAGGCGTCTTTCACTCATCTTTGTTGCGGTATTTCGCCTTCCCAGGCAGGAACCAAGCCTTTTCAACAATACCTGCATCAGGCTCACGTGGACTGGATTGGCGGCTGTCGTCACATTACCAACGCACTGGTCGTGCTTTGCTCTTGGTGGCTGTTATCGCAAACGAGGCATTTTGGCGGCAGCGGCGGCAGAGCAAGGACGCCCACCTAATTCGCACCTACTTCGTTTTCCAGGTCGGCCCACTAACCCTGTTGCTGGCTTACCTGTGTTTCATACGACCAAGCGAGGCATGTTCCACTCATCATTGTTGCGGTATTTCGCCTTCCCAGGCAGAAACCAAGCCTTTTCAACAATACCTGCATCAGGCTCACGTGGACTGGATTGGTGGCTGTCGTCACATTATCAACGCACTGGTCGTGCTTTGCTCTTGGCGGCTGTTATCGCAAACGAGGCATTTTGGCGGCAGCGGCGTCAGAGCAAGGACGCCCACCTAATTCGCACCTACTTCGTTTTCCAGGTCGGCCCACTAACCCTGTTGCTGGCTTACCTGTGTTCCATACGACCAAGCGAGGCGTGTTTCACTCATCTTTGTTGCGGTATTTCGCCTTCCCAGGCAGGAACCAAGCCTTTTCAACAATACCTGCATCAGGCTCACGTGGACTGGATTGGCGGCTGTCGTCACATTACCAACGCACTGGTCGTGCTTTGCTCTTGGTGGCCGTTATCGCAAACGAGGCATTTTGGCGGCAGCGGCGTCAGAGCAAGGCCGCCCACCTAATTCGCACCTACTTCGTTTTCCAGGTCGGCCCACTAACCCTGTTGCTGGCTTACCTGTGTTCCATACGACCAAGCGAGGCGTCTTTTACTCATCTTTGTTGCGGTATTTCTCCTCCCCAGGCAGGAACCAAGCCTTTTCAACAATACCTGCATCAGGCTCACGTGGACTGGATTGGCGGCTGTCGTCACATTACCAACGCACTGGTCGTGCTTTGCTCTTGGTGGCTGTTATCGCAAACGAGGCATTTTGGCGGCAGCGGCGGCAGAGCAAGGACGCCCACCTAATTCGCACCTACTTCGTTTTCCAGGTCGGCCCACTAACCCTGTTGCTGGCTTACCTGTGTTTCATACGACCAAGCGAGGCATGTTCCACTCATCATTGTTGCGGTATTTCGCCTTCCCAGGCAGAAACCAAGCCTTTTCAACAATACCTGCATCAGGCTCACGTGGACTGGATTGGCGGCTGTCGTCACATTATCAACGCACTGGTCGTGCTTTGCTCTTGGCGGCTGTTATCGCAAACGAGGCATTTTGGCGGCAGCGGCGTCAGAGCAAGGACGCCCACCTAATTCGCACCTACTTCGTTTTCCAGGTCGGCCCACTAACCCTGTTGCTGGCTTACCTGTGTTCCATACGACCAAGCGAGGCGTGTTTCACTCATCTTTGTTGCGGTATTTCGCCTTCCCAGGCAGGAACCAAGCCTTTTCAACAATACCTGCATCAGGCTCACGTGGACTGGATTGGCGGCTGTCGTCACATTACCAACGCACTGGTCGTGCTTTGCTCTTGGTGGCCGTTATCGCAAACGAGGCATTTTGGCGGCAGCGGCGTCAGAGCAAGGCCGCCCACCTAATTCGCACCTACTTCGTTTTCCAGGTCGGCCCACTAACCCTGTTGCTGGCTTACCTGTGTTCCATACGACCAAGCGAGGCGTCTTTTACTCATCTTTGTTGCGGTATTTCTCCTCCCCAGGCAGGAACCAAGCCTTTTCAACAATACCTGCATCAGGCTCACGTGGACTGGATTGGCGGCTGTCGTCACATTATCAACGCACTGGTCGTGCTTTGCTCTTGGTGGCTGTTATCGCAAACGAGGCATTTTGGCGGCAGCGGCGTCAGAGCAAGGACGCCCACCTAATTCGCACCTACTTCGTTTTCCAGGTCGGCCCACTAACCCTGTTGCTGGCTTACCTTTGTTCCATACGACCAAGCGAGGCGTGTTCCACTCATCATTGTTGCGGTATTTCGCCTTCCCAGGCAGGAACCAAGCCTTTTCAACAATAGCTGCATCAGGCTCACGTGGACTGGATTGGCGGCTGTCGTCACACTACCAACGCACTGGTCGTGCTTTGCTCTTGGTGGCTGTTATCGCAAACGAGGCATTTTGGCGGCAGCGGCGGCAGAGCAAGGACGCCCACCTAATTCGCACCTACTTCGTTTTCCAGGTCGGCCCACTAACCCTGTTGCTGGCTTACCTGTGTTTCATACGACCAAGTGAGGCATCTTTCACTCATCTTTGTTGCGGTATTTCGCCTTCCCAGGCAGGAACCAAGCCTTTTCAACAATGCCTGCATCAGGCTCACGTGGACTGGATTGGCGGCTGTCGTCACACTACCAACTCACTGGTCGTGCTTTGCTCTTGGTGGCTTTTATCGCAAACGAGGCATTTTGGCGGCAGCGGCGGCAGAGCAAGGACGCCCACCTAATTCGCACCTACTTCGTTTTCCAGGTCGGCCCACTAACCCTGTTGCTGGCTTACCTGTGTTCCATACGACCAAGCGAGGCGTCTTTCACTCATCTTTGTTGCGGTATTTCGCCTTCCCAGGCAGGAACCAAGCCTTTTCAACAATACCTGCATCAGGCTCACGTGGACTGGATTGGCGGCTGTCGTCACATTACCAACGCACTGGTCGTGCTTTGCTCTTGGTGGCTGCTATCGCAAACGAGGCATTTTGGCGGCAGCGGCGGCAGAGCAAGGACGTCCACCTAATTCGCACCTACTTCGTTTTCCAGGTCGGCCCACTAACCCTGTTGCTGGCTTACCTGTGTTTCATACGACCAAGTGAGGCGTCTTTCACTCATCTTTGTTGCGGTATTTCGCCTTCCCAGGCAGGAACCAAGCCTTTTCAACAATGCCTGCATCAGGCTCACGTGGACTGGATTGGCGGCTGTCGTCACATTACCAACTCACTGGTCGTGCTTTGCTCTTGGTGGCTTTTATCGCAAACGAGGCATTTTGGCGGCAGCGGCGGCAGAGCAAGGACGCCCACCTAATTCGCACCTACTTCGTTTTCCAGGTCGGCCCACTAACCCTGTTGCTGGCTTACCTGTGTTCCATACGACCAAGCGAGGCGTCTTTCACTCATCTTTGTTGCGGTATTTCGCCTTCCCAGGCAGGAACCAAGCCTTTTCAACAATACCTGCATCAGGCTCACGTGGACTGGATTGGCGGCTGTCGTCACATTACCAACGCACTGTTCGTGCTTTGCTCTTGGTGGCTGCTATCGCAAACGAGGCATTTTGGCGGCAGCGGCGGCAGAACAAGGACGTCCACCTAATTCGCACCTACTTCGTTTTCCAGGTCGGCCCACTAACCCTGTTGCTGGCTTACCTGTGTTTCATACGACCAAGCGAGGCGTCTTTCAATCATCATTGTTGCGGTATTTCGCCTTCCCAGGCAGGAACCAAGCCTTTTCAACAATACCTGCATCAGGCTCACGTGGACTGGATTGGCGGCTGTCGTCACATTATCAACGCACTGGTCGTGCTTTGCTCTTGGTGGCTGTTATCGCAAACCAGGCATTTTGGCGGCAGCGGCGTCAGAGCAAGGACGCCCACCTAATTCGCACCTACTTCGTTTTCCAGGTCGGCCCACTAACCCTGTTGCTGGCTTACCTGTGTTCCATACGACCAAGCGAGGCGTCTTTCACTCATCTTTGTTGCGGTATTTCGCCTTCCCAGGCAGGACCAAGCCTTTTCAACAATACCTGCATCAGGCTCACGTGGACTGGATTGGCGGCTGTCGTCACATTACCAACGCACTGGTCGTGCTTTGCTCTTGGTGGCCGTTATCGCAAACGAGGCATTTTGGCGGCAGCGGCGTCAGAGCAAGGCCGCCCACCTAATTCGCACCTACTTCGTTTTCCAGGTCGGCCCACTAACCCTGTTGCTGGCTTACCTGTGTTCCATACGACCAAGCGAGGCGTCTTTTACTCATCTTTGTTGCGGTATTTCTCCTCCCCAGGCAGGAACCAAGCCTTTTCAACAATACCTGCATCAAGCTCACGTGGACTGGATTGGCGGCTGTCGTCACATTATCAACGCACTGGTCGTGCTTTGCTCTTGGTGGCTGTTATCGCAAACGAGGCATTTTGGCGGCAGCGGCGTCAGAGCAAGGACGCCCACCTAATTCGCACCTACTTCGTTTTCCAGGTCGGCCCACTAACCCTGTTGCTGGCTTACCTGTGTTTCATACGACCAAGCGAGGCGGTTTCCACTCATCATTGTTGCGGTATTTCGTCTTCCCAGGCAGGAACCAAGCCTTTTCAACAATACCTGCATCAGGCTCACGTGGACTGGATTGGCGGCTGTCATCACATTACCAACGCACTGGTCGTGCTTTGCTCTAGGTGGCTGTTATCGCAAACGACGCATTTTGGCGGCAGCGGCGGCAGAGCAAGAACGCCCACCTAATTCGCACCTACTTCATTTTCCAGGTCGGCCCACTAACCCTGTTGCTGGCTTACCTGTGTTCCATACGACCAAGCGAGGCGTGTTCCACTCATCATTGTTGCGGTATTTCGCCTTCCCAGGCAGGAACCAAGCCTTTTCAACAATAGCTGCATCAGGCTCACGTGGACTGGATTGGCGGCTGTCGTCACACTACCAACGCACTGGTCGTGCTTTGCTCTTGGTGGCTGTTATCGCAAACGAGGCATTTTGGCGGCAGCGGTGGCAGAGCAAGGACGCCCACCTAATTCGCACCTACTTCGTTTTCCAGGTCGGCCCACTAACCCTGTTGCTGGCTTACCTGTGTTCCATACGACCAAGCGAGGCGTCTTTCACTCATCTTTGTTGCGGTATTTCGCCTTCCCAGGTAGGAACCAAGCCTTTTCAACAATGCCTGCATCAGGCTCACGTGGACTGGATTGGCGGCTGTCGTCACATTACCAACTCACTGGTCGTGCTTTGCTCTTGGTGGCTTTTATCGCAAACGAGGCATTTTGGCGGCAGCGGCGGCAGAGCAAGGACGCCCACCTAATTCGCACCTACTTCGTTTTCCAGGTCGGCCCACTAACCCTGTTGCTGGCTTACCTGTGTTTCATACGACCAGGCGAGGAGTCTTTCAATCATCTTTGTTGCGGTATTTCGCCTTCCCAGGCAGGAACCAAGCCTTTTCAACAATACCTGCATCAGGCTCACGTGGACTGGATTGGCGGCTGACGTCACATTACCAACGCACTGGTCGTGCTTTGCTCTTGGTGGCTGTTATCGCAAACGAGGTATTTTGGCGGCAGCGGCGTCAGAGCAAGGACGCCCACCTAATTCGCACCTACTTCGTTTTTCAGGTCGGCCCACTAACCCTGTTGCTGGCTTACCTGTGTTCCATACGACCAAGCGAGGCGTCTTTCACTCATCTTTGTTGCGGTATTTCGCCTTCCCAGGCAGGATCCAAGCCTTTTCAACAATACCTGCATCAGGCTCACGTGGACTGGATTGGCGGCTGTCGTCACATTACCAACGCACTGGTCGTGCTTTGCTCTTGGTGGCTGTTATCGCAAACGAGGCATTTTGGCGGCAGCGGCGGCAGAGCAAGGACGCCCACCTAATTCGCACCTACTTCGTTTTCCAGGTCGGCCCACTAACCCTGTTGCTGGCTTACCTGTGTTCCATACGACCAAGCGAGGCATGTTCCACTCATCATTGTTGCGGTATTTCGCCTTCCCAGGCAGGAACCAAGCCTTTTCAACAATACCTGCATCAGGCTCACGTGGACTGGATTGGCGGCTGTCGTCACATTATCAACGCACTGGTCGTGCTTTGCTCTTGGTGGCTGTTATCGCAAACGAGGCATTTTGGCGGCAGCGGCGTCAGATCAAGGACGCCCACCTAATTCGCACCTACTTCGTTTTCCAGGTCGGCCCACTAACCCTGTTGCTGGCTTACCTGTGGTCCATACGACCAAGCGAGGCGTCTTTCACTCATCTTTGTTGCGGTATTTCGCCTTCCCAGGCAGGAACCAAGCCTTTTCAACAATACCTGCATCAGGCTCACGTGGACTGGATTGGCGGCTGTCGTCACATTACCAACGCACTCGTCGTGCTTTGCTCTTGGTGGCCGTTATCGCAAACGAGGCATTTTGGCGGCAGCGGCGTCAGAGCAAGGCCGCCCACCTAATTCGCACCTACTTCGTTTTCCAGGTCGGCCCACTAACCCTGTTGCTGGCTTACCTGTGTTCCATACGACCAAGCGAGGCGTCTTTTACTCATCTTTGTTGCGGTATTTCTCCTCCCCAGGCAGGAACCAAGCCTTTTCAACAATACCTGCATCAGGCTCACGTGGACTGGATTGGCGGCTGTCGTCACATTATCAACGCACTGGTCGTGCTTTGCTCTTGGTGGCTGTTATCGCAAACGAGGCATTTTGGCGGCAGCGGCGTCAGAGCAAGGACGCCCACCTAATTCGCACCTACTTCCTTTTCCAGGTCGGCCCACTAACCATGTTGCTGGCTTACCTGTGTTTCATACGACCAAGCGAGGCGGTTTCCACTCATCATTGTTGCGGTATTTCGTCTTCCCAGGCAGGAACCAAGCCTTTTCAACAATACCTGCATCAGGCTCACGTGGACTGGATTGGCGGCTGTCGTCACATTACCAACGCACTGGTCGTGCTTTCCTCTAGGTGGCTGTTATCGCAAACGACGCATTTTGGCGGCAGCGGCGTCAGAGCAAGGACGCCCACCTAATTCGCACCTGCATCGTTTTCCAGGTCGGCCCACTAACCCTGTTGCTGGCTTACCTGTGTTCCATACGACCAAGCGAGGCGTGTTCCACTCATCATTGTTGCGGTATTTCGCCTTCCCAGGCAGGAACTAAGCCCTTTCAACAATAGCTGCATCAGGCTCACGAGGACTGGATTGGCGGCTGTCGTCACATTATCAACGCACTGGTCGTGCTTTGCTCTTGGTGGCTGTTATCGCAAACGAGGCATTTTGGCGGCAGCGGCGTCAGAGCAAGGACGCCCACCTAATTCGCACCTACTTCGTTTTCCAGGTCGGCCCACTAACCCTGTTGCTGGCTTACCTGTGTTTCATACGACCAAGCGAGGCGGTTTCCACTCATCATTGTTGCGGTATTTCGTCTTCCCAGGCAGGAACCAAGCCTTTTCAACAATACCTGCATCAGGCTCACGTGGACTGGATTGGCGGCTGTCGTCACATTACCAACGCACTGGTCGTGCTTTGATCTTGGTGGCTGTAATCGCAAACGAGGCATTTTGGCGGCAGCGGCGGCAGAGCAAGGACGCCCACCTAATTCGCACCTACTTCGTTTTCCAGGTCGGTCCACTAACCCTGTTGCTGGCTTACCTGTGTTTCATACGACCAAGCGAGGCGTCTTTCACTCATCTTTGATGCAGTATTTCGCCTTCCCAGGCAGGAACCAAGCCTTTTCAACAATACCTCCATCAGGCTCACGTGGACTGGACATTACCAACGCACAGGTCGTGCTTTGTTCTTGGTGGCTGTTATCGCAAACGAGGCATTTTGGCGGCAGCGGCGTCAGAGCAAGGACGCCCACCTAATTCGCACCTACTTCGTTTTCCAGGTCTGCCCACTAACCCTGTTGCTGGCTTACCTGTGTTCCATACGACCAAGCGAGGCGTCTTTTACTCATCTTTGTTGCGGTATTTCTCCTCCCCAGGCAGGAACCAAGCCTTTTCAACAATACCTGCATCAGGCTCACGGGGACTGGATTGGCGGCTGTCGTCACATTATCAACGCACTGGTCGCGCTTTGCTCTTGGTGGCTGTTATCGCAAACGAGGCATTTTGGCGGCAGCGGCGTCAGAGCAAGGACGCCCACCTAATTCGCACCTACTTCGTTTTCCAGGTCGGCCCACTAACCCTGTTGCTGGCTTACCTGTGTTTCATACGACCAAGTGAGGCGTCTTTCACTCATCTTTGTTGCGGTATTTCGCCTTCCCAGGCAGGAACCAAGCCTTTTCAACAATGCCTGCATCAGGCTCACGTGGACTGGATTGGCGGCTGTCGTCACATTACCAACTCACTGGTCGTGCTTTGCTCTTGGTGGCTTTTATCGCAAACGAGGCATTTTGGCGGCAGCGGCGGCAGAGCAAGGACGCCCACCTAATTCGCACCTACTTCGTTTTCCAGGTCGGCCCACTAACCCTGTTGCTGGCTTACCTGTGTTCCATACGACCAAGCGAGGCGTCTTTCACTCATCTTTGTTGCGGTATTTCGCCTTCCCAGGCAGGAACCAAGCCTTTTCAACAATACCTGCATCAGGCTCACGTGGACTGGATTGGCGGCTGTCGTCACATTACCAACGCACTGGTCGTGCTTTGCTCTTGGTGGCTGCTATCGCAAACGAGGCATTTTGGCGGCAGCGGCGGCAGAGCAAGGACGTCCACCTAATTCGCACCTACTTCGTTTTCCAGGTCGGCCCACTAACCCTGTTGCTGGCTTACCTGTGTTTCATACGACCAAGCGAGGCGTCTTTCAATCATCTTTGTGGCGGTATTTCGCCTTCCCAGGCAGGAACCAAGCCTTTTCAACAATACCTGCATCAGGCTCACGTGGACTGGATTGGCGGCTGACGTCACATTACCAACGCACTGGTCGTGCTTTGCTCTTGGTGGCTGTTATCGCAAACGAGGCATTTTGGCGGCAGCGGCGTCAGAGCAAGGACGCCCACCTAATTCGCACCTACTTCGTTTTTCAGGTCGGCCCACTAACCCTGTTGCTGGCTTACCTGTGTTCCATACGACCAAGCGAGGCGTCTTTCACTCATCTTTGTTGCGGTATTTCGCCTTCCCAGGCAGGAACCAAGCCTTTTCAACAATACCTGCATCAGGCTCACGTGGACTGGATTGGCGGCTGTCGTCACATTACCAACGCACTGGTCGTGCTTTGCTCTTGGTGGCTGTTATCGCAAACGAGGCATTTTGGCGGCAGCGGCGGCAGAGCAAGGACGCCCACCTAATTCGCACCTACTTCGTTTTCCAGGTCGGCCCACTAACCCTGTTGCTGGCTTACCTGTGTTTCATACGACCAAGCGAGGCATGTTCCACTCATCATTGTTGCGGTATTTCGCCTTCCCAGGCAGAAACCAAGCCTTTTCAACAATACCTGCATCAGGCTCACGTGGACTGGATTGGCGGCTGTCATCACATTATCAACGCACTGGTCGTGCTTTGCTCTTGGCGGCTGTTATCGCAAACGAGGCATTTTGGCGGCAGCGGCGTCAGAGCAAGGACGCCCACCTAATTCGCACCTACTTCGTTTTCCAGGTCGGCCCACTAACCCTGTTGCTGGCTTACCTGTGTTCCATACGACCAAGCGAGGCGTCTTTCACTCATCTTTGTTGCGGTATTTCGCCTTCCCAGGCAGGAACCAAGCCTTTTCAACAATACCTGCATCAGGCTCACGTGGACTGGATTGGCGGCTGTCGTCACATTACCAACGCACTGGTCGTGCTTTGCTCTTGGTGGCCGTTATCGCAAACGAGGCATTTTGGCGGCAGCGGCGTCAGAGCAAGGCCGCCCACCTAATTCGCACCTACTTCGTTTTCCAGGTCGGCCCACTAACCCTGTTGCTGGCTTACCTGTGTTCCATACGACCAAGCGAGGCGTCTTTTACTCATCTTTGTTGCGGTATTTCTCCTCCCCAGGCAGGAACCAAGCCTTTTCAACAATACCTGCATCAGGCTCACGTGGACTGGATTGGCGGCTGTCGTCACATTATCAACGCACTGGTCGTGCTTTGCTCTTGGTGGCTGTTATCGCAAACGAGGCATTTTGGCGGCAGCGGCGTCAGAGCAAGGACGCCCACCTAATTCGCACCTACTTCGTTTTCCAGGTCGGCCCACTAACCCTGTTGCTGGCTTACCTTTGTTCCATACGACCAAGCGAGGCGTGTTCCACTCATCGTTGTTGCGGTATTTCGCCTTCCCAGGCAGGAACCAAGCCTTTTCAACAATAGCTGCATCAGGCTCACGTGGACTGGATTGGCGGCTGTCGTCACACTACCAACGCACTGGTCGTGCTTTGCTCTTGGTAGCTGTTATCGCAAACGAGGCATTTTGGCGGCAGCGGCGGCAGAGCAAGGACGCCCACCTAATTCGCACCTACTTCGTTTTCCAGGTCGGCCCACTAACCCTGTTGCTGGCTTACCTGTGTTCCATACGACCAAGCGAGGCGTCTTTCACTCATCTTTGTTGCGGTATTTCGCCTTCCCAGGCAGGAACCAAGCCTTTTCAACAATACCTGCATCAGGCTCACGTGGACTGGATTGGCGACTGTCGTCACATTACCAACGCACTGGTCGTGCTTTGCTCTTGGTGGCTGCTATCGCAAACGAGGCATTTTGGCGGCAGCGGCGGCAGAGCAAGGACGTCCACCTAATTCGCACCTACTTCGTTTTCCAGGTCGGCCCACTAACCCTGTTGCTGGCTTACCTGTGTTTCATACGACCAAGTGAGGCGTCTTTCACTCATCTTTGTTGCGGTATTTCGCCTTCCCAGGCAGGAACCAAGCCTTTTCAACAATGCCTGCATCAGGCTCACGTGGACTGGATTGGCGGCTGTCGTCACATTACCAACTCACTGGTCGTGCTTTGCTCTTGGTGGCTTTTATCGCAAACGAGGCATTTTGGCGGCAGCGGCGGCAGAGCAAGGACGCCCACCTAATTCGCACCTACTTCGTTTTCCAGGTCGGCCCACTAACCCTGTTGCTGGCTTACCTGTGTTCCATACGACCAAGCGAGGCGTCTTTCACTCATCTTTGTTGCGGTATTTCGCCTTCCCAGGCAGGAACCAAGCCTTTTCAACAATACCTGCATCAGGCTCACGTGGACTGGATTGGCGGCTGTCGTCACATTACCAACGCACTGGTCGTGCTTTGCTCTTGGTGGCTGCTATCGCAAACGAGGCATTTTGGCGGCAGCGGCGGCAGAGCAAGGACGTCCACCTAATTCGCACCTACTTCGTTTTCCAGGTCGGCCCACTAACCCTGTTGCTGGCTTACCTGTGTTTCATACGACCAAGCGAGGCGTCTTTCAATCATCATTGTTGCGGTATTTCGCCTTCCCAGGCAGGAACCAAGCCTTTTCAACAATACCTGCATCAGGCTCACGTGGACTGGATTGGCGGCTGTCGTCACATTACCAACGCACTGGTCGTGCTTTGCTCTTGGTGGCCGTTATCGCAAACGAGGCATTTTGGCGGCAGCGGCGTCAGAGCAAGGCCGCCCACCTAATTCGCACCTACTTCGTTTTCCAGGTCGGCCCACTAACCCTGTTGCTGGCTTACCTGTGTTCCATACGACCAAGCGAGGCGTCTTTTACTGATCTTTGTTGCGGTATTTCTCCTCCCCAGGCAGGAACCAAGCCTTTTCAATAATACCTGCATCAAGCTCACGTGGACTGGATTGGCGGCTGTCGTCACATTATCAACGCACTGGTCGTGCTTTGCTCTTGGTGGCTGTTATCGCAAACGAGGCATTTTGGCGGCAGCGGCGTCAGAGCAAGGACGCCCACCTAATTCGCACCTACTTCGTTTTCCAGGTCGGCCCACTAACCCTGTTGCTGGCTTACCTGTGTTTCACACGACCAAGCGAGGCGGTTTCCACTCATCATTGTTGCGGTATTTCGTCTTCCCAGGCAGGAACCAAGCCTTTTCAACAATACCTGCATCAGGCTCACGTGGACTGGATTGGCGGCTGTCGTCACATTACCAACGCACTGGTCGTGCTTTGCTCTAGGTGGCTGTTATCGCAAACGACGCATTTTGGCGGCAGCGGCGGCAGAGCAAGAACGCCCACCTAATTCGCACCTACTTCATTTTCTAGGTCGGCCCACTAACCCTGTTGCTGGCTTACCTGTGTTCCATACAACCAAGCGAGGCGTGTTCCACTCATCATTGTTGCGGTATTTCGCCTTCCCAGGCAGGAACCAAGCCTTTTCAACAATAGCTGCATCAGGCTCACGTGGCCTGGATTGGCGGCTGTCGTCACACTACCAACGCACTGGTCGTGCTTTGCTCTTGGTGGCTGTTATCGCAAACGAGGCATTTTGGCGGCAGCGGTGGCAGAGCAAGGACGCCCACCTAATTCGCACCTACTTCGTTTTCCAGGTCGGCCCACTAACCCTGTTGCTGGCTTACCTGTGTTCCATACGACCAAGCGAGGCGTCTTTCACTCATCTTTGTTGCGGTATTTCGCCTTCCCAGGCAGGAACCAAGCCTTTTCAACAATGCCTGCATCAGGCTCACGTGGACTGGATTGGCGGCTGTCATCACATTACCAACTCACTGGTCGTGCTTTGCTCTTGGTGGCTTTTATCGCAAACGAGGCATTTTGGCGGCAGCGGCGGCAGAGCAAGGACGCCCACCTAATTCGCACCTACTTCGTTTTCCAGGTCGGCCCACTAACCCTGTTGCTGGCTTACCTGTGTTCCATACGACCAAGCGAGGCGTCTTTCACTCATCTTTGTTGCGGTATTTCGCCTTCCCAGGCAGGAACCAAGCCTTTTCAACAATACCTGCATCAGGCTCACGTGGACTGGATTGGCGGCTGTCGTCACATTACCAACGCACTGGTCGTGCTTTGCTCTTGGTGGCTGCTATCGCAAACGAGGCATTTTGGCGGCAGCGGCGGCAGAGCAAGGACGTCCACCTAATTCGCACCTACTTCGTTTTCCAGGTCGGCCCACTAACCCTGTTGCTGGCTTACCTGTGTTTCATACGACCAAGCGAGGCGTCTTTCAATCATCATTGTTGCGGTATTTCGCCTTCCCAGGCAGGAACCAAGCCTTTTCAACAATACCTGCATCAGGCTCACGTGGACTGGATTGGCGGCTGTCGTCACATTACCAACGCACTGGTCGTGCTTTGCTCTTGGTGGCCGTTATCGCAAACGAGGCATTTTGGCGGCAGCGGCGTCAGAGCAAGGCCGCCCACCTAATTCGCACCTACTTCGTTTTCCAGGTCGGCCCACTAACCCTGTTGCTGGCTTACCTGTGTTCCATACGACCAAGCGAGGCGTCTTTTACTCATCTTTGTTGCGGTATTTCTCCTCCCCAGGCAGGAACCAAGCCTTTTCAATAATACCTGCATCAAGCTCACGTGGACTGGATTGGCGGCTGTCGTCACATTATCAACGCACTGGTCGTGCTTTGCTCTTGGTGGCTGTTATCGCAAACGAGGCATTTTGGCGGCAGCGGCGTCAGAGCAAGGACGCCCACCTAATTCGCACCTACTTCGTTTTCCAGGTCGGCCCACTAACCCTGTTGCTGGCTTACCTGTGTTTCATACGACCAAGCGAGGCGGTTTCCACTCATCATTGTTGCGGTATTTCGTCTTCCCAGGCAGGAACCAAGCCTTTTCAACAATACCTGCATCAGGCTCACGTGGACTGGATTGGCGGCTGTCGTCACATTACCAACGCACTGGTCGTGCTTTGCTCTAGGTGGCTGTTATCGCAAACGACGCATTTTGGCGGCAGCGGCGGCAGAGCAAGAACGCCCACCTAATTCGCACCTACTTCATTTTCCAGGTCGGCCCACTAACCCTGTTGCTGGCTTACCTGTGTTCCATACGACCAAGCGAGGCGTGTTCCACTCATCATTGTTGCGGTATTTCGCCTTCCCAGGCAGGAACCAAGCCTTTTCAACAATAGCTGCATCAGGCTCACGTGGACTGGATTGGCGGCTGTCGTCACACTACCAACGCACTGGTCGTGCTTTGCTCTTGGTGGCTGTTATCGCAAACGAGGCATTTTGGCGGCAGCGGTGGCAGAGCAAGGACGCCCACCTAATTCGCACCTACTTCGTTTTCCAGGTCGGCCCACTAACCCTGTTGCTGGCTTACCTGTGTTCCATACGACCAAGCGAGGCGTCTTTCACTCATCTTTGTTGCGGTATTTCGCCTTCCCAGGCAGGAACCAAGCCTTTTCAACAATGCCTGCATCAGGCTCACGTGGACTGGATTGGCGGCTGTCATCACATTACCAACTCACTGGTCGTGCTTTGCTCTTGGTGGCTTTTATCGCAAACGAGGCATTTTGGCGGCAGCGGCGGCAGAGCAAGGACGCCCACCTAATTCGCACCTACTTCGTTTTCCAGGTCGGCCCACTAACCCTGTTGCTGGCTTACCTGTGTTCCATACGACCAAGCGAGGCGTCTTTCACTCATCTTTGTTGCGGTATTTCGCCTTCCCAGGCAGGAACCAAGCCTTTTCAACAATACCTGCATCAGGCTCACGTGGACTGGATTGGCGGCTGTCGTCACATTACCAACGCACTGGTCGTGCTTTGCTCTTGGTGGCTGCTATCGCAAACGAGGCATTTTGGCGGCAGCGGCGGCAGAGCAAGGACGCCCACCTAATTCGCACCTACTTCGTTTTCCAGGTCGGCCCACTAACCCTGTTGCTGGCTTACCTGTGTTTCATACGACCAGGCGAGGAGTCTTTCAATCATCTTTGTTGCGGTATTTCGCCTTCCCAGGCAGGAACCAAGCCTTTTCAACAATACCTGCATCAGGCTCACGTGGACTGGATTGGCGGCTGACGTCACATTACCAACGCACTGGTCGTGCTTTGCTCTTGGTGGCTGTTATCGCAAACGAGGTATTTTGGCGGCAGCGGCGTCAGAGCAAGGACGCCCACCTAATTCGCACCTACTTCGTTTTCCAGGTCGGCCCACTAACCCTGTTGCTGGCTTACCTGTGTTTCATACGACCAAGCGAGGCGGTTTCCACTCATCATTGTTGCGGTATTTCGTCTTCCCAGGCAGGAACCAAGCCTTTTCAACAATACCTGCATCAGGCTCACGTGGACTGGATTGGCGGCTGTCGTCACATTACCAACGCACTGGTCGTGCTTTGATCTTGGTGGCTGTAATCGCAAACGAGGCATTTTGGCGGCAGCGGCGGCAGAGCAAGGACGCCCACCTAATTCGCACCTACTTCGTTTTCCAGGTCGGTCCACTAACCCTGTTGCTGGCTTACCTGTGTTTCATACGACCAAGCGAGGCGTCTTTCACTCATCTTTGATGCGGTATTTCGCCTTCCCAGGCAGGAACCAAGCCTTTTCAACAATACCTCCATCAGGCTCACGTGGACTGGACATTACCAACGCACAGGTCGTGCTTTGTTCTTGGTGGCTGTTATCGCAAACGAGGCATTTTGGCGGCAGCGGCGTCAGAGCAAGGACGCCCACCTAATTCGCACCTACTTCGTTTTCCAGGTCTGCCCACTAACCCTGTTGCTGGCTTACCTGTGTTCCATACGACCAAGCGAGGCGTCTTTTACTCATCTTTGTTGCGGTATTTCTCCTCCCCAGGCAGGAACCAAGCCTTTTCAACAATACCTGCATCAGGCTCACGGGGACTGGATTGGCGGCTGTCGTCACATTATCAACGCACTGGTCGCGCTTTGCTCTTGGTGGCTGTTATCGCAAACGAGGCATTTTGGCGGCAGCGGCGTCAGAGCAAGGACGCCCACCTAATTCGCACCTACTTCGTTTTCCAGGTCGGCCCACTAACTCTGTTGCTGGCTTACCTGTGTTTCATACGACCAAGTGAGGCGTCTTTCACTCATCTTTGTTGCGGTATTTCGCCTTCCCAGGCAGGAACCAAGCCTTTTCAACAATGCCTGCATCAGGCTCACGTGGACTGGATTGGCGGCTGTCGTCACATTACCAACTCACTGGTCGTGCTTTGCTCTTGGTGGCTTTTATCGCAAACGAGGCATTTTGGCGGCAGCGGCGGCAGAGCAAGGACGCCCACCTAATTCGCACCTACTTCGTTTTCCAGGTCGGCCCACTAACCCTGTTGCTGGCTTACCTGTGTTCCATACGACCAAGCGAGGCGTCTTTCACTCATCTTTGTTGCGGTATTTCGCCTTCCCAGGCAGGAACCAAGCCTTTTCAACAATACCTGCATCAGGCTCACGTGGACTGGATTGGCGGCTGTCGTCACATTACCAACGCACTGGTCGTGCTTTGCTCTTGGTGGCTGCTATCGCAAACGAGGCATTTTGGCGGCAGCGGCGGCAGAGCAAGGACGTCCACCTAATTCGCACCTACTTCGTTTTCCAGGTCGGCCCACTAACCCTGTTGCTGGCTTACCTGTGTTTCATACGACCAAGCGAGGCGTCTTTCAATCATCTTTGTGGCGGTATTTCGCCTTCCCAGGCAGGAACCAAGCCTTTTCAACAATACCTGCATCAGGCTCACGTGGACTGGATTGGCGGCTGACGTCACATTACCAACGCACTGGTCGTGCTTTGCTCTTGGTGGCTGTTATCGCAAACGAGGCATTTTGGCGGCAGCGGCGTCAGAGCAAGGACGCCCACCTAATTCGCACCTACTTCGTTTTTCAGGTCGGCCCACTAACCCTGTTGCTGGCTTACCTGTGTTCCATACGACCAAGCGAGGCGTCTTTCACTCATCTTTGTTGCGGTATTTCGCCTTCCCAGGCAGGAACCAAGCCTTTTCAACAATACCTGCATCAGGCTCACGTGGACTGGATTGGCGGCTGTCGTCACATTACCAACGCACTGGTCGTGCTTTGCTCTTGGTGGCTGTTATCGCAAACGAGGCATTTTGGCGGCAGCGGCGGCAGAGCAAGGACGCCCACCTAATTCGCACCTACTTCGTTTTCCAGGTCGGCCCACTAACCCTGTTGCTGGCTTACCTGTGTTTCATACGACCAAGCGAGGCATGTTCCACTCATCATTGTTGCGGTATTTCGCCTTCCCAGGCAGAAACCAAGCCTTTTCAACAATACCTGCATCAGGCTCACGTGGACTGGATTGGCGGCTGTCATCACATTATCAACGCACTGGTCGTGCTTTGCTCTTGGCGGCTGTTATCGCAAACGAGGCATTTTGGCGGCAGCGGCGTCAGAGCAAGGACGCCCACCTAATTCGCACCTACTTCGTTTTCCAGGTCGGCCCACTAACCCTGTTGCTGGCTTACCTGTGTTCCATACGACCAAGCGAGGCGTCTTTCACTCATCTTTGTTGCGGTATTTCGCCTTCCCAGGCAGGAACCAAGCCTTTTCAACAATACCTGCATCAGGCTCACGTGGACTGGATTGGCGGCTGTCGTCACATTACCAACGCACTGGTCGTGCTTTGCTCTTGGTGGCCGTTATCGCAAACGAGGCATTTTGGCGGCAGCGGCGTCAGAGCAAGGCCGCCCACCTAATTCGCACCTACTTCGTTTTCCAGGTCGGCCCACTAACCCTGTTGCTGGCTTACCTGTGTTCCATACGACCAAGCGAGGCGTCTTTTACTCATCTTTGTTGCGGTATTTCTCCTCCCCAGGCAGGAACCAAGCCTTTTCAACAATACCTGCATCAGGCTCACGTGGACTGGATTGGCGGCTGTCGTCACATTATCAACGCACTGGTCGTGCTTTGCTCTTGGTGGCTGTTATCGCAAACGAGGCATTTTGGCGGCAGCGGCGTCAGAGCAAGGACGCCCACCTAATTCGCACCTACTTCGTTTTCCAGGTCGGCCCACTAACCCTGTTGCTGGCTTACCTTTGTTCCATACGACCAAGCGAGGCGTGTTCCACTCATCGTTGTTGCGGTATTTCGCCTTCCCAGGCAGGAACCAAGCCTTTTCAACAATAGCTGCATCAGGCTCACGTGGACTGGATTGGCGGCTGTCGTCACACTACCAACGCACTGGTCGTGCTTTGCTCTTGGTAGCTGTTATCGCAAACGAGGCATTTTGGCGGCAGCGGCGGCAGAGCAAGGACGCCCACCTAATTCGCACCTACTTCGTTTTCCAGGTCGGCCCACTAACCCTGTTGCTGGCTTACCTGTGTTTCATACGACCAAGTGAGGCGTCTTTCACTCATCTTTGTTGCGGTATTTCGCCTTCCCAGGCAGGAACCAAGCCTTTTCAACAATGCCTGCATCAGGCTCACATGGACTGGATTGGCGGCTGTCGTCACACTACCAACTCACTGGTCGTGCTTTGCTCTTGGTGGCTTTTATCGCAAACGAGGCATTTTGGCGGCAGCGGCGGCAGAGCAAGGACGCCCACCTAATTCGCACCTACTTCGTTTTCCAGGTCGGCCCACTAACCCTGTTGCTGGCTTACCTGTGTTCCATACGACCAAGCGAGGCGTCTTTCACTCATCTTTGTTGCGGTATTTCGCCTTCCCAGGCAGGAACCAAGCCTTTTCAACAATACCTGCATCAGGCTCACGTGGACTGGATTGGCGACTGTCGTCACATTACCAACGCACTGGTCGTGCTTTGCTCTTGGTGGCTGCTATCGCAAACGAGGCATTTTGGCGGCAGCGGCGGCAGAGCAAGGACGTCCACCTAATTCGCACCTACTTCGTTTTCCAGGTCGGCCCACTAACCCTGTTGCTGGCTTACCTGTGTTTCATACGACCAAGTGAGGCGTCTTTCACTCATCTTTGTTGCGGTATTTCGCCTTCCCAGGCAGGAACCAAGCCTTTTCAACAATGCCTGCATCAGGCTCACGTGGACTGGATTGGCGGCTGTCGTCACATTACCAACTCACTGGTCGTGCTTTGCTCTTGGTGGCTTTTATCGCAAACGAGGCATTTTGGCGGCAGCGGCGGCAGAGCAAGGACGCCCACCTAATTCGCACCTACTTCGTTTTCCAGGTCGGCCCACTAACCCTGTTGCTGGCTTACCTGTGTTCCATACGACCAAGCGAGGCGTCTTTCACTCATCTTTGTTGCGGTATTTCGCCTTCCCAGGCAGGAACCAAGCCTTTTCAACAATACCTACATCAGGCTCACGTGGACTGGATTGGCGGCTGTCGTCACATTACCAACGCACTGGTCGTGCTTTGCTCTTGGTGGCTGCTATCGCAAACGAGGCATTTTGGCGGCAGCGGCGGCAGAGCAAGGACGTCCACCTAATTCGCACCTACTTCGTTTTCCAGGTCGGCCCACTAACCCTGTTGCTGGCTTACCTGTGTTTCATACGACCAAGCGAGGCGTCTTTCAATCATCATTGTTGCGGTATTTCGCCTTCCCAGGCAGGAACCAAGCCTTTTCAACAATACCTGCATCAGGCTCACGTGGACTGGATTGGCGGCTGTCGTCACATTACCAACGCACTGGTCGTGCTTTGCTCTTGGTGGCCGTTATCGCAAACGAGGCATTTTGGCGGCAGCGGCGTCAGAGCAAGGCCGCCCACCTAATTCGCACCTACTTCGTTTTCCAGGTCGGCCCACTAACCCTGTTGCTGGCTTACCTGTGTTCCATACGACCAAGCGAGGCGTCTTTTACTGATCTTTGTTGCGGTATTTCTCCTCCCCAGGCAGGAACCAAGCCTTTTCAATAATACCTGCATCAAGCTCACGTGGACTGGATTGGCGGCTGTCGTCACATTATCAACGCACTGGTCGTGCTTTGCTCTTGGTGGCTGTTATCGCAAACGAGGCATTTTGGCGGCAGCGGCGTCAGAGCAAGGACGCCCACCTAATTCGCACCTACTTCGTTTTCCAGGTCGGCCCACTAACCCTGTTGCTGGCTTACCTGTGTTTCATACGACCAAGCGAGGCGGTTTCCACTCATCATTGTTGCGGTATTTCGTCTTCCCAGGCAGGAACCAAGCCTTTTCAACAATACCTGCATCAGGCTCACGTGGACTGGATTGGCGGCTGTCGTCACATTACCAACGCACTGGTCGTGCTTTGCTCTAGGTGGCTGTTATCGCAAACGACGCATTTTGGCGGCAGCGGCGGCAGAGCAAGAACGCCCACCTAATTCGCACCTACTTCATTTTCCAGGTCGGCCCACTAACCCTGTTGCTGGCTTACCTGTGTTCCATACGACCAAGCGAGGCGTGTTCCACTCATCATTGTTGCGGTATTTCGCCTTCCCAGGCAGGAACCAAGCCTTTTCAACAATAGCTGCATCAGGCTCACGTGGCCTGGATTGGCGGCTGTCGTCACACTACCAACGCACTGGTCGTGCTTTGCTCTTGGTGGCTGTTATCGCAAACGAGGCATTTTGGCGGCAGCGGTGGCAGAGCAAGGACGCCCACCTAATTCGCACCTACTTCGTTTTCCAGGTCGGCCCACTAACCCTGTTGCTGGCTTACCTGTGTTCCATACGACCAAGCGAGGCGTCTTTCACTCATCTTTGTTGCGGTATTTCGCCTTCCCAGGCAGGAACCAAGCCTTTTCAACAATGCCTGCATCAGGCTCACGTGGACTGGATTGGCGGCTGTCATCACATTACCAACTCACTGGTCGTGCTTTGCTCTTGGTGGCTTTTATCGCAAACGAGGCATTTTGGCGGCAGCGGCGGCAGAGCAAGGACGCCCACCTAATTCGCACCTACTTCGTTTTCCAGGTCGGCCCACTAACCCTGTTGCTGGCTTACCTGTGTTCCATACGACCAAGCGAGGCGTCTTTCACTCATCTTTGTTGCGGTATTTCGCCTTCCCAGGCAGGAACCAAGCCTTTTCAACAATACCTGCATCAGGCTCACGTGGACTGGATTGGCGGCTGTCGTCACATTACCAACGCACTGGTCGTGCTTTGCTCTTGGTGGCTGCTATCGCAAACGAGGCATTTTGGCGGCAGCGGCGGCAGAGCAAGGACGTCCACCTAATTCGCACCTACTTCGTTTTCCAGGTCGGCCCACTAACCCTGTTGCTGGCTTACCTGTGTTTCATACGACCAAGCGAGGCGTCTTTCAATCATCATTGTTGCGGTATTTCGCCTTCCCAGGCAGGAACCAAGCCTTTTCAACAATACCTGCATCAGGCTCACGTGGACTGGATTGGCGGCTGTCGTCACATTACCAACGCACTGGTCGTGCTTTGCTCTTGGTGGCCGTTATCGCAAACGAGGCATTTTGGCGGCAGCGGCGTCAGAGCAAGGCCGCCCACCTAATTCGCACCTACTTCGTTTTCCAGGTCGGCCCACTAACCCTGTTGCTGGCTTACCTGTGTTCCATACGACCAAGCGAGGCGTCTTTTACTCATCTTTGTTGCGGTATTTCTCCTCCCCAGGCAGGAACCAAGCCTTTTCAATAATACCTGCATCAAGCTCACGTGGACTGGATTGGCGGCTGTCGTCACATTATCAACGCACTGGTCGTGCTTTGCTCTTGGTGGCTGTTATCGCAAACGAGGCATTTTGGCGGCAGCGGCGTCAGAGCAAGGACGCCCACCTAATTCGCACCTACTTCGTTTTCCAGGTCGGCCCACTAACCCTGTTGCTGGCTTACCTGTGTTTCATACGACCAAGCGAGGCGGTTTCCACTCATCATTGTTGCGGTATTTCGTCTTCCCAGGCAGGAACCAAGCCTTTTCAACAATACCTGCATCAGGCTCACGTGGACTGGATTGGCGGCTGTCGTCACATTACCAACGCACTGGTCGTGCTTTGCTCTAGGTGGCTGTTATCGCAAACGACGCATTTTGGCGGCAGCGGCGGCAGAGCAAGAACGCCCACCTAATTCGCACCTACTTCATTTTCCAGGTCGGCCCACTAACCCTGTTGCTGGCTTACCTGTGTTCCATACGACCAAGCGAGGCGTGTTCCACTCATCATTGTTGCGGTATTTCGCCTTCCCAGGCAGGAACCAAGCCTTTTCAACAATAGCTGCATCAGGCTCACGTGGACTGGATTGGCGGCTGTCGTCACACTACCAACGCACTGGTCGTGCTTTGCTCTTGGTGGCTGTTATCGCAAACGAGGCATTTTGGCGGCAGCGGTGGCAGAGCAAGGACGCCCACCTAATTCGCACCTACTTCGTTTTCCAGGTCGGCCCACTAACCCTGTTGCTGGCTTACCTGTGTTCCATACGACCAAGCGAGGCGTCTTTCACTCATCTTTGTTGCGGTATTTCGCCTTCCCAGGCAGGAACCAAGCCTTTTCAACAATACCTGCATCAAGCTCACGTGGACTGGATTGGCGGCTGTCGTCACATTATCAACGCACTGGTCGTGCTTTGCTCTTGGTGGCCGTTATCGCAAACGAGGCATTTTGGCGGCAGCGGCGTCAGAGCAAGGCCGCCCACCTAATTCGCACCTACTTCGTTTTCCAGGTCGGCCCACTAACCCTGTTGCTGGCTTACCTGTGTTCCATACGACCAAGCGAGGCGTCTTTTACTCATCTTTGTTGCGGTATTTCTCCTCCCCAGGCAGGAACCAAGCCTTTTCAACAATACCTGCATCAAGCTCACGTGGACTGGATTGGCGGCTGTCGTCACATTATCAACGCACTGGTCGTGCTTTGCTCTTGGTGGCTGCTATCGCAAACGAGGCATTTTGGCGGCAGCGGCGGCAGAGCAAGGACGCCCACCTAGTTCGCACCTACTTCGTTTTCCAGGTCGGCCCACTAACCCTGTTGCTGGCTTACCTGTGTTTCATACGACCAGGCGAGGAGTCTTTCAATCATCTTTGTTGCGGTATTTCGCCTTCCCAGGCAGGAACCAAGCCTTTTCAACAATACCTGCATCAGGCTCACGTGGACTGGATTGGCGGCTGACGTCACATTACCAACGCACTGGTCGTGCTTTGCTCTTGGTGGCTGTTATCGCAAACGAGGTATTTTGGCGGCAGCGGCGTCAGAGCAAGGATGCCCACCTAATTCGCACCTACTTCGTTTTTCAGGTCGGCCCACTAACCCTGTTGCTGGCTTACCTGTGTTCCATACGACCAAGCAAGGCGTCTTTCACTCATCTTTGTTGCGGTATTTCGCCTTCCCAGGCAGGAACCAAGCCTTTTCAACAATACCTGCATCAGGCTCACGTGGACTGGATTGGCGGCTGTCGTCACATTACCAACGCACTGGTCGTGCTTTGCTCTTGGTGGCTGTTATCGCAAACGAGGCATTTTGGCGGCAGCGGCGGCAGAGCAAGGACGCCCACCTAATTCGCACCTACTTCGTTTTCCAGGTCGGCCCACTAACCCTGTTGCTGGCTTACCTGTGTTCCATACGACCAAGCGAGGCATGTTCCACTCATCATTGTTGCGGTATTTCGCCTTCCCAGGCAGGAACCAAGCCTTTTCAACAATACCTGCATCAGGCTCACGTGGACTGGATTGGCGGCTGTCGTCACATTATCAACGCACTGGTCGTGCTTTGCTCTTGGTGGCTGTTATCGCAAACGAGGCATTTTGGCGGCAGCGGCGTCAGATCAAGGACGCCCACCTAATTCGCACCTACTTCGTTTTCCAGGTCGGCCCACTAACCCTGTTGCTGGCTTACCTGTGGTCCATACGACCAAGCGAGGCGTCTTTCACTCATCTTTGTTGCGGTATTTCGCCTTCCCAGGCAGGAACCAAGCCTTTTCAACAATACCTGCATCAGGCTCACGTGGACTGGATTGGCGGCTGTCGTCACATTACCAACGCACTCGTCGTGCTTTGCTCTTGGTGGCCGTTATCGCAAACGAGGCATTTTGGCGGCAGCGGCGTCAGAGCAAGGCCGCCCACCTAATTCGCACCTACTTCGTTTTCCAGGTCGGCCCACTAACCCTGTTGCTGGCTTACCTGTGTTCCATACGACCAAGCGAGGCGTGTTCCACTCATCATTGTTGCGGTATTTCGCCTTCCCAGGCAGGAACTAAGCCCTTTCAACAATAGCTGCATCAGGCTCACGAGGACTGGATTGGCGGCTGTCGTCACATTATCAACGCACTGGTCGTGCTTTGCTCTTGGTGGCTGTTATCGCAAACGAGGCATTTTGGCGGCAGCGGCGTCAGAGCAAGGACGCCCACCTAATTCGCACCTACTTCGTTTTCCAGGTCGGCCCACTAACCCTGTTGCTGGCTTACCTGTGTTTCATCCGACCAAGCGAGGCGGTTTCCACTCATCATTGTTGCGGTATTTCGTCTTCCCAGGCAGGAACCAAGCCTTTTCAACAATACCTGCATCAGGCTCACGTGGACTGGATTGGCGGCTGTCGTCACATTACCAACGCACTGGTCGTGCTTTGCTCTTGGTGGCCGTTATCGCAAACGAGGCATTTTGGCGGCAGCGGCGTCAGAGCAAGGCCGCCCACCTAATTCGCACCTACTTCGTTTTCCAGGTCGGCCCACTAACCCTGTTGCTGGCTTACCTGTGTTCCATACGACCAAGCGAGGCGTCTTTTAATCATCTTTGTTGCGGTATTTCTCCTCCCCAGGCAGGAACCAAGCCTTTTCAACAATACCTGCATCAAGCTCACGTGGACTGGATTGGCGGCTGTCGTCACATTATCAACGCACTGGTCGTGCTTTGCTCTTGGTGGCCGTTATCGCAAACGAGGCATTTTGGCGGCAGCGGCGTCAGAGCAAGGCCGCCCACCTAATTCGCACCTACTTCGTTTTCCAGGTCGGCCCACTAACCCTGTTGCTGGCTTACCTGTGTTCCATACGACCAAGCGAGGCGTCTTTTACTCATCTTTGTTGCGGTATTTCTCCTCCCCAGGCAGGAACCAAGCCTTTTCAACAATACCTGCATCAAGCTCACGTGGACTGGATTGGCGGCTGTCGTCACATTATCAACGCACTGGTCGTGCTTTGCTCTTGGTGGCTGCTATCGCAAACGAGGCATTTTGGCGGCAGCGGCGGCAGAGCAAGGACGCCCACCTAATTCGCACCTACTTCGTTTTCCAGGTCGGCCCACTAACCCTGTTGCTGGCTTACCTGTGTTTCATACGACCAGGCGAGGAGTCTTTCAATCATCTTTGTTGCGGTATTTCGCCTTCCCAGGCAGGAACCAAGCCTTTTCAACAATACCTGCATCAGGCTCACGTGGACTGGATTGGCGGCTGACGTCACATTACCAACGCACTGGTCGTGCTTTGCTCTTGGTGGCTGTTATCGCAAACGAGGTATTTTGGCGGCAGCGGCGTCAGAGCAAGGATGCCCACCTAATTCGCACCTACTTCGTTTTTCAGGTCGGCCCACTAACCCTGTTGCTGGCTTACCTGTGTTCCATACGACCAAGCAAGGCGTCTTTCACTCATCTTTGTTGCGGTATTTCGCCTTCCCAGGCAGGAACCAAGCCTTTTCAACAATACCTGCATCAGGCTCACGTGGACTGGATTGGCGGCTGTCGTCACATTACCAACGCACTGGTCGTGCTTTGCTCTTGGTGGCTGTTATCGCAAACGAGGCATTTTGGCGGCAGCGGCGGCAGAGCAAGGACGCCCACCTAATTCGCACCTACTTCGTTTTCCAGGTCGGCCCACTAACCCTGTTGCTGGCTTACCTGTGTTCCATACGACCAAGCGAGGCATGTTCCACTCATCATTGTTGCGGTATTTCGCCTTCCCAGGCAGGAACCAAGCCTTTTCAACAATACCTGCATCAGGCTCACGTGGACTGGATTGGCGGCTGTCGTCACATTATCAACGCACTGGTCGTGCTTTGCTCTTGGTGGCTGTTATCGCAAACGAGGCATTTTGGCGGCAGCGGCGTCAGATCAAGGACGCCCACCTAATTCGCACCTACTTCGTTTTCCAGGTCGGCCCACTAACCCTGTTGCTGGCTTACCTGTGGTCCATACGACCAAGCGAGGCGTCTTTCACTCATCTTTGTTGCGGTATTTCGCCTTCCCAGGCAGGAACCAAGCCTTTTCAACAATACCTGCATCAGGCTCACGTGGACTGGATTGGCGGCTGTCGTCACATTACCAACGCACTCGTCGTGCTTTGCTCTTGGTGGCCGTTATCGCAAACGAGGCATTTTGGCGGCAGCGGCGTCAGAGCAAGGCCGCCCACCTAATTCGCACCTACTTCGTTTTCCAGGTCGGCCCACTAACCCTGTTGCTGGCTTACCTGTGTTCCATACGACCAAGCGAGGCGTCTTTTACTCATCTTTGTTGCGGTATTTCTCCTCCCCAGGCAGGAACCAAGCCTTTTCAACAATACCTGCATCAGGCTCACGTGGACTGGATTGGCGGCTGTCGTCACATTATCAACGCACTGGTCGTGCTTTGCTCTTGGTGGCTGTTATCGCAAACGAGGCATTTTGGCGGCAGCGGCGTCAGAGCAAGGACGCCCACCTAATTCGCACCTACTTCGTTTTCCAGGTCGGCCCACTAACCATGTTGCTGGCTTACCTGTGTTTCATACGACCAAGCGAGGCGGTTTCCACTCATCATTGTTGCGGTATTTCGTCTTCCCAGGCAGGAACCAAGCCTTCTCAACAATACCTGCATCAGGCTCACGTGGACTGGATTGGCGGCTGTCGTCACATTACCAACGCACTGGTCGTGCTTTGCTCTAGGTGGCTGTTATCGCAAACGACGCATTTTGGCGGCAGCGGCGTCAGAGCAAGGACGCCCACCTAATTCGCACCTACTTCGTTTTCCAGGTCGGCCCACTAACCCTGTTGCTGGCTTACCTGTGTTCCATTCGACCAAGCGAGGCGTGTTCCACTCATCATTGTTGCGGTATTTCGCCTTCCCAGGCAGGAACTAAGCCCTTTCAACAATAGCTGCATCAGGCTCACGAGGACTGGATTGGCGGCTGTCGTCACATTATCAACGCACTGGTCGTGCTTTGCTCTTGGTGGCTGTTATCGCAAACGAGGCATTTTGGCGGCAGCGGCGTCAGAGCAAGGACGCCCACCTAATTCGCACCTACTTCGTTTTCCAGGTCGGCCCACTAACCCTGTTGCTGGCTTACCTGTGTTTCATCCGACCAAGCGAGGCGGTTTCCACTCATCATTGTTGCGGTATTTCGTCTTCCCAGGCAGGAACCAAGCCTTTTCAACAATACCTGCATCAGGCTCACGTGGACTGGATTGGCGGCTGTCGTCACATTACCAACGCACTGGTCGTGCTTTGCTCTTGGTGGCCGTTATCGCAAACGAGGCATTTTGGCGGCAGCGGCGTCAGAGCAAGGCCGCCCACCTAATTCGCACCTACTTCGTTTTCCAGGTCGGCCCACTAACCCTGTTGCTGGCTTACCTGTGTTCCATACGACCAAGCGAGGCGTCTTTTACTCATCTTTGTTGCGGTATTTCTCCTCCCCAGGCAGGAACCAAGCCTTTTCAACAATACCTGCATCAAGCTCACGTGGACTGGATTGGCGGCTGTCGTCACATTATCAACGCACTGGTCGTGCTTTGCTCTTGGTGGCTGTTATCGCAAACGAGGCATTTTGGCGGCAGCGGCGTCAGAGCAAGGACGCCCACCTAATTCGCACCTACTTCGTTTTCCAGGTCGGCCCACTAACCCTGTTGCTGGCTTACCTGTGTTTCATACGACCAAGCGAGGCGGTTTCCACTCATCATTGTTGCGGTATTTCGTCTTCCCAGGCAGGAACCAAGCCTTTTCAACAATACCTGCATCAGGCTCACGTGGACTGGATTGGCGGCTGTCATCACATTACCAACGCACTCGTCGTGCTTTGCTCTTGGTGGCCGTTATCGCAAACGAGGCATTTTGGCGGCAGCGGCGTCAGAGCAAGGCCGCCCACCTAATTCGCACCTACTTCGTTTTCCAGGTCGGCCCACTAACCCTGTTGCTGGCTTACCTGTGTTCCATACGACCAAGCGAGGCGTCTTTTACTCATCTTTGTTGCGGTATTTCTCCTCCCCAGGCAGGAACCAAGCCTTTTCAACAATACCTGCATCAGGCTCACGTGGACTGGATTGGCGGCTGTCGTCACATTATCAACGCACTGGTCGTGCTTTGCTCTTGGTGGCTGTTATCGCAAACGAGGCATTTTGGCGGCAGCGGCGTCAGAGCAAGGACGCCCACCTAATTCGCACCTACTTCGTTTTCCAGGTCGGCCCACTAACCATGTTGCTGGCTTACCTGTGTTTCATACGACCAAGCGAGGCGGTTTCCACTCATCATTGTTGCGGTATTTCGTCTTCCCAGGCAGGAACCAAGCCTTCTCAACAATACCTGCATCAGGCTCACGTGGACTGGATTGGCGGCTGTCGTCACATTACCAACGCACTGGTCGTGCTTTGCTCTAGGTGGCTGTTATCGCAAACGACGCATTTTGGCGGCAGCGGCGTCAGAGCAAGGACGCCCACCTAATTCGCACCTACTTCGTTTTCCAGGTCGGCCCACTAACCCTGTTGCTGGCTTACCTGTGTTCCATACGACCAAGCGAGGCGTGTTCCACTCATCATTGTTGCGGTATTTCGCCTTCCCAGGCAGGAACTAAGCCCTTTCAACAATAGCTGCATCAGGCTCACGAGGACTGGATTGGCGGCTGTCGTCACATTATCAACGCACTGGTCGTGCTTTGCTCTTGGTGGCTGTTATCGCAAACGAGGCATTTTGGCGGCAGCGGCGTCAGAGCAAGGACGCCCACCTAATTCGCACCTACTTCGTTTTCCAGGTCGGCCCACTAACCCTGTTGCTGGCTTACCTGTGTTTCATCCGACCAAGCGAGGCGGTTTCCACTCATCATTGTTGCGGTATTTCGTCTTCCCAGGCAGGAACCAAGCCTTTTCAACAATACCTGCATCAGGCTCACGTGGACTGGATTGGCGGCTGTCGTCACATTACCAACGCACTGGTCGTGCTTTGCTCTTGGTGGCCGTTATCGCAAACGAGGCATTTTGGCGGCAGCGGCGTCAGAGCAAGGCCGCCCACCTAATTCGCACCTACTTCGTTTTCCAGGTCGGCCCACTAACCCTGTTGCTGGCTTACCTGTGTTCCATACGACCAAGCGAGGCGTCTTTTACTCATCTTTGTTGCGGTATTTCTCCTCCCCAGGCAGGAACCAAGCCTTTTCAACAATACCTGCATCAAGCTCACGTGGACTGGATTGGCGGCTGTCGTCACATTATCAACGCACTGGTCGTGCTTTGCTCTTGGTGGCTGTTATCGCAAACGAGGCATTTTGGCGGCAGCGGCGTCAGAGCAAGGACGCCCACCTAATTCGCACCTACTTCGTTTTCCAGGTCGGCCCACTAACCCTGTTGCTGGCTTACCTGTGTTTCATACGACCAAGCGAGGCGGTTTCCACTCATCATTGTTGCGGTATTTCGTCTTCCCAGGCAGGAACCAAGCCTTTTCAACAATACCTGCATCAGGCTCACGTGGACTGGATTGGCGGCTGTCATCACATTACCAACGCACTGGTCGTGCTTTGCTCTAGGTGGCTGTTATCGCAAACGACGCATTTTGGCGGCAGCGGCGGCAGAGCAAGAACGCCCACCTAATTCGCACCTACTTCATTTTCCAGGTCGGCCCACTAACCCTGTTGCTGGCTTACCTGTGTTCCATACGACCAAGCGAGGCGTGTTCCACTCATCATTGTTGCGGTATTTCGCCTTCCCAGGCAGGAACCAAGCCTTTTCAACAATAGCTGCATCAGGCTCACGTGGACTGGATTGGCGGCTGTCGTCACACTACCAACGCACTGGTCGTGCTTTACTCTTGGTGGCTGTTATCGCAAACGACGCATTTTGGCGGCAGCGGCGTCAGAGCAAGGACGCCCACCTAATTCGCACCTACTTCGTTTTCCAGGTCGGCCCACTAACCCTGTTGCTGGCTTACCTGTGTTCCATACGACCAAGCGAGGCGTGTTCCACTCATCATTGTTGCGGTATTTCGCCTTCCCAGGCAGGAACTAAGCCCTTTCAACAATAGCTGCATCAGGCTCACGAGGACTGGATTGGCGGCTGTCGTCACATTATCAACGCACTGGTCGTGCTTTGCTCTTGGTGGCTGTTATCGCAAACGAGGCATTTTGGCGGCAGCGGCGTCAGAGCAAGGACGCCCACCTAATTCGCACCTACTTCGTTTTCCAGGTCGGCCCACTAACCCTGTTGCTGGCTTACCTGTGTTTCATCCGACCAAGCGAGGCGGTTTCCACTCATCATTGTTGCGGTATTTCGTCTTCCCAGGCAGGAACCAAGCCTTTTCAACAATACCTGCATCAGGCTCACGTGGACTGGATTGGCGGCTGTCGTCACATTACCAACGCACTGGTCGTGCTTTGCTCTTGGTGGCCGTTATCGCAAACGAGGCATTTTGGCGGCAGCGGCGTCAGAGCAAGGCCGCCCACCTAATTCGCACCTACTTCGTTTTCCAGGTCGGCCCACTAACCCTGTTGCTGGCTTACCTGTGTTCCATACGACCAAGCGAGGCGTCTTTTAATCATCTTTGTTGCGGTATTTCTCCTCCCCAGGCAGGAACCAAGCCTTTTCAACAATACCTGCATCAAGCTCACGTGGACTGGATTGGCGGCTGTCGTCACATTATCAACGCACTGGTCGTGCTTTGCTCTTGGTGGCCGTTATCGCAAACGAGGCATTTTGGCGGCAGCGGCGTCAGAGCAAGGCCGCCCACCTAATTCGCACCTACTTCGTTTTCCAGGTCGGCCCACTAACCCTGTTGCTGGCTTACCTGTGTTCCATACGACCAAGCGAGGCGTCTTTTACTCATCTTTGTTGCGGTATTTCTCCTCCCCAGGCAGGAACCAAGCCTTTTCAACAATACCTGCATCAAGCTCACGTGGACTGGATTGGCGGCTGTCGTCACATTATCAACGCACTGGTCGTGCTTTGCTCTTGGTGGCTGCTATCGCAAACGAGGCATTTTGGCGGCAGCGGCGGCAGAGCAAGGACGCCCACCTAATTCGCACCTACTTCGTTTTCCAGGTCGGCCCACTAACCCTGTTGCTGGCTTACCTGTGTTTCATACGACCAGGCGAGGAGTCTTTCAATCATCTTTGTTGCGGTATTTCGCCTTCCCAGGCAGGAACCAAGCCTTTTCAACAATACCTGCATCAGGCTCACGTGGACTGGATTGGCGGCTGACGTCACATTACCAACGCACTGGTCGTGCTTTGCTCTTGGTGGCTGTTATCGCAAACGAGGTATTTTGGCGGCAGCGGCGTCAGAGCAAGGATGCCCACCTAATTCGCACCTACTTCGTTTTTCAGGTCGGCCCACTAACCCTGTTGCTGGCTTACCTGTGTTCCATACGACCAAGCAAGGCGTCTTTCACTCATCTTTGTTGCGGTATTTCGCCTTCCCAGGCAGGAACCAAGCCTTTTCAACAATACCTGCATCAGGCTCACGTGGACTGGATTGGCGGCTGTCGTCACATTACCAACGCACTGGTCGTGCTTTGCTCTTGGTGGCTGTTATCGCAAACGAGGCATTTTGGCGGCAGCGGCGGCAGAGCAAGGACGCCCACCTAATTCGCACCTACTTCGTTTTCCAGGTCGGCCCACTAACCCTGTTGCTGGCTTACCTGTGTTCCATACGACCAAGCGAGGCATGTTCCACTCATCATTGTTGCGGTATTTCGCCTTCCCAGGCAGGAACCAAGCCTTTTCAACAATACCTGCATCAGGCTCACGTGGACTGGATTGGCGGCTGTCGTCACATTATCAACGCACTGGTCGTGCTTTGCTCTTGGTGGCTGTTATCGCAAACGAGGCATTTTGGCGGCAGCGGCGTCAGATCAAGGACGCCCACCTAATTCGCACCTACTTCGTTTTCCAGGTCGGCCCACTAACCCTGTTGCTGGCTTACCTGTGGTCCATACGACCAAGCGAGGCGTCTTTCACTCATCTTTGTTGCGGTATTTCGCCTTCCCAGGCAGGAACCAAGCCTTTTCAACAATACCTGCATCAGGCTCACGTGGACTGGATTGGCGGCTGTCGTCACATTACCAACGCACTCGTCGTGCTTTGCTCTTGGTGGCCGTTATCGCAAACGAGGCATTTTGGCGGCAGCGGCGTCAGAGCAAGGCCGCCCACCTAATTCGCACCTACTTCGTTTTCCAGGTCGGCCCACTAACCCTGTTGCTGGCTTACCTGTGTTCCATACGACCAAGCGAGGCGTCTTTTACTCATCTTTGTTGCGGTATTTCTCCTCCCCAGGCAGGAACCAAGCCTTTTCAACAATACCTGCATCAGGCTCACGTGGACTGGATTGGCGGCTGTCGTCACATTATCAACGCACTGGTCGTGCTTTGCTCTTGGTGGCTGTTATCGCAAACGAGGCATTTTGGCGGCAGCGGCGTCAGAGCAAGGACGCCCACCTAATTCGCACCTACTTCGTTTTCCAGGTCGGCCCACTAACCATGTTGCTGGCTTACCTGTGTTTCATACGACCAAGCGAGGCGGTTTCCACTCATCATTGTTGCGGTATTTCGTCTTCCCAGGCAGGAACCAAGCCTTCTCAACAATACCTGCATCAGGCTCACGTGGACTGGATTGGCGGCTGTCGTCACATTACCAACGCACTGGTCGTGCTTTGCTCTAGGTGGCTGTTATCGCAAACGACGCATTTTGGCGGCAGCGGCGTCAGAGCAAGGACGCCCACCTAATTCGCACCTACTTCGTTTTCCAGGTCGGCCCACTAACCCTGTTGCTGGCTTACCTGTGTTCCATACGACCAAGCGAGGCGTGTTCCACTCATCATTGTTGCGGTATTTCGCCTTCCCAGGCAGGAACTAAGCCCTTTCAACAATAGCTGCATCAGGCTCACGAGGACTGGATTGGCGGCTGTCGTCACATTATCAACGCACTGGTCGTGCTTTGCTCTTGGTGGCTGTTATCGCAAACGAGGCATTTTGGCGGCAGCGGCGTCAGAGCAAGGACGCCCACCTAATTCGCACCTACTTCGTTTTCCAGGTCGGCCCACTAACCCTGTTGCTGGCTTACCTGTGTTTCATCCGACCAAGCGAGGCGGTTTCCACTCATCATTGTTGCGGTATTTCGTCTTCCCAGGCAGGAACCAAGCCTTTTCAACAATACCTGCATCAGGCTCACGTGGACTGGATTGGCGGCTGTCGTCACATTACCAACGCACTGGTCGTGCTTTGCTCTTGGTGGCCGTTATCGCAAACGAGGCATTTTGGCGGCAGCGGCGTCAGAGCAAGGCCGCCCACCTAATTCGCACCTACTTCGTTTTCCAGGTCGGCCCACTAACCCTGTTGCTGGCTTACCTGTGTTCCATACGACCAAGCGAGGCGTCTTTTACTCATCTTTGTTGCGGTATTTCTCCTCCCCAGGCAGGAACCAAGCCTTTTCAACAATACCTGCATCAAGCTCACGTGGACTGGATTGGCGGCTGTCGTCACATTATCAACGCACTGGTCGTGCTTTGCTCTTGGTGGCTGTTATCGCAAACGAGGCATTTTGGCGGCAGCGGCGTCAGAGCAAGGACGCCCACCTAATTCGCACCTACTTCGTTTTCCAGGTCGGCCCACTAACCCTGTTGCTGGCTTACCTGTGTTTCATACGACCAAGCGAGGCGGTTTCCACTCATCATTGTTGCGGTATTTCGTCTTCCCAGGCAGGAACCAAGCCTTTTCAACAATACCTGCATCAGGCTCACGTGGACTGGATTGGCGGCTGTCATCACATTACCAACGCACTCGTCGTGCTTTGCTCTTGGTGGCCGTTATCGCAAACGAGGCATTTTGGCGGCAGCGGCGTCAGAGCAAGGCCGCCCACCTAATTCGCACCTACTTCGTTTTCCAGGTCGGCCCACTAACCCTGTTGCTGGCTTACCTGTGTTCCATACGACCAAGCGAGGCGTCTTTTACTCATCTTTGTTGCGGTATTTCTCCTCCCCAGGCAGGAACCAAGCCTTTTCAACAATACCTGCATCAGGCTCACGTGGACTGGATTGGCGGCTGTCGTCACATTATCAACGCACTGGTCGTGCTTTGCTCTTGGTGGCTGTTATCGCAAACGAGGCATTTTGGCGGCAGCGGCGTCAGAGCAAGGACGCCCACCTAATTCGCACCTACTTCGTTTTCCAGGTCGGCCCACTAACCATGTTGCTGGCTTACCTGTGTTTCATACGACCAAGCGAGGCGGTTTCCACTCATCATTGTTGCGGTATTTCGTCTTCCCAGGCAGGAACCAAGCCTTCTCAACAATACCTGCATCAGGCTCACGTGGACTGGATTGGCGGCTGTCGTCACATTACCAACGCACTGGTCGTGCTTTGCTCTAGGTGGCTGTTATCGCAAACGACGCATTTTGGCGGCAGCGGCGTCAGAGCAAGGACGCCCACCTAATTCGCACCTACTTCGTTTTCCAGGTCGGCCCACTAACCCTGTTGCTGGCTTACCTGTGTTCCATACGACCAAGCGAGGCGTGTTCCACTCATCATTGTTGCGGTATTTCGCCTTCCCAGGCAGGAACTAAGCCCTTTCAACAATAGCTGCATCAGGCTCACGAGGACTGGATTGGCGGCTGTCGTCACATTATCAACGCACTGGTCGTGCTTTGCTCTTGGTGGCTGTTATCGCAAACGAGGCATTTTGGCGGCAGCGGCGTCAGAGCAAGGACGCCCACCTAATTCGCACCTACTTCGTTTTCCAGGTCGGCCCACTAACCCTGTTGCTGGCTTACCTGTGTTTCATCCGACCAAGCGAGGCGGTTTCCACTCATCATTGTTGCGGTATTTCGTCTTCCCAGGCAGGAACCAAGCCTTTTCAACAATACCTGCATCAGGCTCACGTGGACTGGATTGGCGGCTGTCGTCACATTACCAACGCACTGGTCGTGCTTTGCTCTTGGTGGCCGTTATCGCAAACGAGGCATTTTGGCGGCAGCGGCGTCAGAGCAAGGCCGCCCACCTAATTCGCACCTACTTCGTTTTCCAGGTCGGCCCACTAACCCTGTTGCTGGCTTACCTGTGTTCCATACGACCAAGCGAGGCGTCTTTTACTCATCTTTGTTGCGGTATTTCTCCTCCCCAGGCAGGAACCAAGCCTTTTCAACAATACCTGCATCAAGCTCACGTGGACTGGATTGGCGGCTGTCGTCACATTATCAACGCACTGGTCGTGCTTTGCTCTTGGTGGCTGTTATCGCAAACGAGGCATTTTGGCGGCAGCGGCGTCAGAGCAAGGACGCCCACCTAATTCGCACCTACTTCGTTTTCCAGGTCGGCCCACTAACCCTGTTGCTGGCTTACCTGTGTTTCATACGACCAAGCGAGGCGGTTTCCACTCATCATTGTTGCGGTATTTCGTCTTCCCAGGCAGGAACCAAGCCTTTTCAACAATACCTGCATCAGGCTCACGTGGACTGGATTGGCGGCTGTCATCACATTACCAACGCACTGGTCGTGCTTTGCTCTAGGTGGCTGTTATCGCAAACGACGCATTTTGGCGGCAGCGGCGGCAGAGCAAGAACGCCCACCTAATTCGCACCTACTTCATTTTCCAGGTCGGCCCACTAACCCTGTTGCTGGCTTACCTGTGTTCCATACGACCAAGCGAGGCGTGTTCCACTCATCATTGTTGCGGTATTTCGCCTTCCCAGGCAGGAACCAAGCCTTTTCAACAATAGCTGCATCAGGCTCACGTGGACTGGATTGGCGGCTGTCGTCACACTACCAACGCACTGGTCGTGCTTTACTCTTGGTGGCTGTTATCGCAAACGAGGCATTTTGGCGGCAGCGGTGGCAGAGCAAGGACGCCCACCTAATTCGCACCTACTTCGTTTTCCAGGTCGGCCCACTAACCCTGTTGCTGGCTTACCTGTGTTCCATACGACCAAGCGAGGCGTCTTTCACTCATCTTTGTTGCGGTATTTCGCCTTCCCAGGTAGGAACCAAGCCTTTTCAACAATGCCTGCATCAGGCTCACGTGGACTGGATTGGCGGCTGTCGTCACATTACCAACTCACTGGTCGTGCTTTGCTCTTGGTGGCTTTTATCGCAAACGAGGCATTTTGGCGGCAGCGGCGGCAGAGCAAGGACGCCCACCTAATTCGCACCTACTTCGTTTTCCAGGTCGGCCCACTAACCCTGTTGCTGGCTTACCTGTGTTCCATACGACCAAGCGAGGCGTCTTTCACTCATCTTTGTTGCGGTATTTCGCCTTCCCAGGCAGGAACCAAGCCTTTTCAACAATACCTGCATCAGGCTCACGTGGACTGGATTGGCGGCTGTCGTCACATTACCAACGCACTGGTCGTGCTTTGCTCTTGGTGGCTGCTATCGCAAACGAGGCATTTTGGCGGCAGCGGCGGCAGAGCAAGGACGCCCACCTAATTCGCACCTACTTCGTTTTCCAGGTCGGCCCACTAACCCTGTTGCTGGCTTACCTGTGTTTCATACGACCAGGCGAGGAGTCTTTCAATCATCTTTGTTGCGGTATTTCGCCTTCCCAGGCAGGAACCAAGCCTTTTCAACAATACCTGCATCAGGCTCACGTGGACTGGATTGGCGGCTGACGTCACATTACCAACGCACTGGTCGTGCTTTGCTCTTGGTGGCTGTTATCGCAAACGAGGTATTTTGGCGGCAGCGGCGTCAGAGCAAGGACGCCCACCTAATTCGCACCTACTTCGTTTTTCAGGTCGGCCCACTAACCCTGTTGCTGGCTTACCTGTGTTCCATACGACCAAGCGAGGCGTCTTTCACTCATCTTTGTTGCGGTATTTCGCCTTCCCAGGCAGGATCCAAGCCTTTTCAACAATACCTGCATCAGGCTCACGTGGACTGGATTGGCGGCTGTCGTCACATTACCAACGCACTGGTCGTGCTTTGCTCTTGGTGGCTGTTATCGCAAACGAGGCATTTTGGCGGCAGCGGCGGCAGAGCAAGGACGCCCACCTAATTCGCACCTACTTCGTTTTCCAGGTCGGCCCACTAACCCTGTTGCTGGCTTACCTGTGTTCCATACGACCAAGCGAGGCATGTTCCACTCATCATTGTTGCGGTATTTCGCCTTCCCAGGCAGGAACCAAGCCTTTTCAACAATACCTGCATCAGGCTCACGTGGACTGGATTGGCGGCTGTCGTCACATTATCAACGCACTGGTCGTGCTTTGCTCTTGGTGGCTGTTATCGCAAACGAGGCATTTTGGCGGCAGCGGCGTCAGATCAAGGACGCCCACCTAATTCGCACCTACTTCGTTTTCCAGGTCGGCCCACTAACCCTGTTGCTGGCTTACCTGTGGTCCATACGACCAAGCGAGGCGTCTTTCACTCATCTTTGTTGCGGTATTTCGCCTTCCCAGGCAGGAACCAAGCCTTTTCAACAATTCCTGCATCAGGCTCACGTGGACTGGATTGGCGGCTGTCGTCACATTACCAACGCACTCGTCGTGCTTTGCTCTTTGTGGCCGTTATCGCAAACGAGGCATTTTGGCGGCAGCGGCGTCAGAGCAAGGCCGCCCACCTAATTCGCACCTACTTCGTTTTCCAGGTCGGCCCACTAACCCTGTTGCTGGCTTACCTGTGTTCCATACGACCAAGCGAGGCGTCTTTTACTCATCTTTGTTGCGGTATTTCTCCTCCCCAGGCAGGAACCAAGCCTTTTCAACAATACCTGCATCAGGCTCACGTGGACTGGATTGGCGGCTGTCGTCACATTATCAACGCACTGGTCGTGCTTTGCTCTTGGTGGCTGTTATCGCAAACGAGGCATTTTGGCGGCAGCGGCGTCAGAGCAAGGACGCCCACCTAATTCGCACCTACTTCCTTTTCCAGGTCGGCCCACTAACCATGTTGCTGGCTTACCTGTGTTTCATACGACCAAGCGAGGCGGTTTCCACTCATCATTGTTGCGGTATTTCGTCTTCCCAGGCAGGAACCAAGCCTTTTCAACAATACCTGCATCAGGCTCACGTGGACTGGATTGGCGGCTGTCGTCACATTACCAACGCACTGGTCGTGCTTTCCTCTAGGTGGCTGTTATCGCAAACGACGCATTTTGGCGGCAGCGGCGTCAGAGCAAGGACGCCCACCTAATTCGCACCTACATCGTTTTCCAGGTCGGCCCACTAACCCTGTTGCTGGCTTACCTGTGTTCCATACGACCAAGCGAGGCGTGTTCCACTCATCATTGTTGCGGTATTTCGCCTTCCCAGGCAGGAACTAAGCCCTTTCAACAATAGCTGCATCAGGCTCACGAGGACTGGATTGGCGGCTGTCGTCACATTATCAACGCACTGGTCGTGCTTTGCTCTTGGTGGCTGTTATCGCAAACGAGGCATTTTGGCGGCAGCGGCGTCAGAGCAAGGACGCCCACCTAATTCGCACCTACTTCGTTTTCCAGGTCGGCCCACTAACCCTGTTGCTGGCTTACCTGTGTTTCATACGACCAAGCGAGGCGGTTTCCACTCATCATTGTTGCGGTATTTCGTCTTCCCAGGCTGGAACCAAGCCTTTTCAACAATACCTGCATCAGGCTCACGTGGACTGGATTGGCGGCTGTCGTCACATTACCAACGCACTGGTCGTGCTTTGATCTTGGTGGCTGTAATCGCAAACGAGGCATTTTGGCGGCAGCGGCGGCAGAGCAAGGACGCCCACCTAATTCGCACCTACTTCGTTTTCCAGGTCGGTCCACTAACCCTGTTGCTGGCTTACCTGTGTTTCATACGACCAAGCGAGGCGTCTTTCACTCATCTTTGATGCGGTATTTCGCCTTCCCAGGCAGGAACCAAGCCTTTTCAACAATACCTCCATCAGGCTCACGTGGACTGGACATTACCAACGCACAGGTCGTGCTTTGTTCTTGGTGGCTGTTATCGCAAACGAGGCATTTTGGCGGCAGCGGCGTCAGAGCAAGGACGCCCACCTAATTCGCACCTACTTCGTTTTCCAGGTCTGCCCACTAACCCTGTTGCTGGCTTACCTGTGTTCCATACGACCAAGCGAGGCGTCTTTTACTCATCTTTGTTGCGGTATTTCTCCTCCCCAGGCAGGAACCAAGCCTTTTCAACAATACCTGCATCAGGCTCACGGGGACTGGATTGGCGGCTGTCGTCACATTATCAACGCAATGGTCACGCTTTGCTCTTGGTGGCTGTTATCGCAAACGAGGCATTTTGGCGGCAGCGGCGTCAGAGCAAGGACGCCCACCTAATTCGCACCTACTTCGTTTTCCAGGTCGGCCCACTAACCCTGTTGCTGGCTTACCTGTGTTTCATACGACCAAGTGAGGCGTCTTTCACTCATCTTTGTTGCGGTATTTCGCCTTCCCAGGCAGGAACCAAGCCTTTTCAACAATGCCTGCATCAGGCTCACGTGGACTGGATTGGCGGCTGTCGTCACATTACCAACTCACTGGTCGTGCTTTGCTCTTGGTGGCTTTTATCGCAAACGAGGCATTTTGGCGGCAGCGGCGGCAGAGCAAGGACGCCCACCTAATTCGCACCTACTTCGTTTTCCAGGTCGGCCCACTAACCCTGTTGCTGGCTTACCTGTGTTCCATACGACCAAGCGAGGCGTCTTTCACTCATCTTTGTTGCGGTATTTCGCCTTCCCAGGCAGGAACCAAGCCTTTTCAACAATACCTGCATCAGGCTCACGTGGACTGGATTGGCGGCTGTCGTCACATTACCAACGCACTGGTCGTGCTTTGCTCTTGGTGGCTGCTATCGCAAACGAGGCATTTTGGCGGCAGCGGCGGCAGAGCAAGGACGTCCACCTAATTCGCACCTACTTCGTTTTCCAGGTCGGCCCACTAACCCTGTTGCTGGCTTACCTGTGTTTCATACGACCAAGCGAGGCGTCTTTCAATCATCTTTGTGGCGGTATTTCGCCTTCCCAGGCAGGAACCAAGCCTTTTCAACAATACCTGCATCAGGCTCACGTGGACTGGATTGGCGGCTGACGTCACATTACCAACGCACTGGTCGTGCTTTGCTCTTGGTGGCTGTTATCGCAAACGAGGCATTTTGGCGGCAGCGGCGTCAGAGCAAGGACGCCCACCTAATTCGCACCTACTTCGTTTTTCAGGTCGGCCCACTAACCCTGTTGCTGGCTTACCTGTGTTCCATACGACCAAGCGAGGCGTCTTTCACTCATCTTTGTTGCGGTATTTCGCCTTCCCAGGCAGGAACCAAGCCTTTTCAACAATACCTGCATCAGGCTCACGTGGACTGGATTGGCGGCTGTCGTCACATTACCAACGCACTGGTCGTGCTTTGCTCTTGGTGGCTGTTATCGCAAACGAGGCATTTTGGCGGCAGCGGCGGCAGAGCAAGGACGCCCACCTAATTCGCACCTACTTCGTTTTCCAGGTCGGCCCACTAACCCTGTTGCTGGCTTACCTGTGTTTCATACGACCAAGCGAGGCATGTTCCACTCATCATTGTTGCGGTATTTCGCCTTCCCAGGCAGAAACCAAGCCTTTTCAACAATACCTGCATCAGGCTCACGTGGACTGGATTGGCGGCTGTCATCACGTTATCAACGCACTGGTCGTGCTTTGCTCTTGGCGGCTGTTATCGCAAACGAGGCATTTTGGCGGCAGCGGCGTCAGAGCAAGGACGCCCACCTAATTCGCACCTACTTCGTTTTCCAGGTCGGCCCACTAACCCTGTTGCTGGCTTACCTGTGTTCCATACGACCAAGCGAGGCGTCTTTCACTCATCTTTGTTGCGGTATTTCGCCTTCCCAGGCAGGAACCAAGCCTTTTCAACAATACCTGCATCAGGCTCACGTGGACTGGATTGGCAGCTGTCGTCACATTACCAACGCACTGGTCGTGCTTTGCTCTTGGTGGCCGTTATCGCAAACGAGGCATTTTGGCGGCAGCGGCGTCAGAGCAAGGCCGCCCACCTAATTCGCACCTACTTCGTTTTCCAGGTCGGCCCACTAACCCTGTTGCTGGCTTACCTGTGTTCCATACGACCAAGCGAGGCGTCTTTTACTCATCTTTGTTGCGGTATTTCTCCTCCCCAGGCAGGAACCAAGCCTTTTCAACAATACCTGCATCAGGCTCACGTGGACTGGATTGGCGGCTGTCGTCACATTATCAACGCACTGGTCGTGCTTTGCTCTTGGTGGCTGTTATCGCAAACGAGGCATTTTGGCGGCAGCGGCGTCAGAGCAAGGACGCCCACCTAATTCGCACCTACTTCGTTTTCCAGGTCGGCCCACTAACCCTGTTGCTGGCTTACCTTTGTTCCATACGACCAAGCGAGGCGTGTTCCACTCATCGTTGTTGCGGTATTTCGCCTTCCCAGGCAGGAACGAAGCCTTTTCAACAATAGCTGCATCAGGCTCACGTGGACTGGATTGGCGGCTGTCGTCACACTACCAACGCACTGGTCGTGCTTTGCTCTTGGTAGCTGTTATCGCAAACGAGGCATTTTGGCGGCAGCGGCGGCAGAGCAAGGACGCCCACCTAATTCGCACCTACTTCGTTTTCCAGGTCGGCCCACTAACCCTGTTGCTGGCTTACCTGTGTTTCATACGACCAAGTGAGGCGTCTTTCACTCATCTTTGTTGCGGTATTTCGCCTTCCCAGGCAGGAACCAAGCCTTTTCAACAATGCCTGCATCAGGCTCACGTGGACTGGATTGGCGGCTGTCGTCACACTACCAACTCACTGGTCGTGCTTTGCTCTTGGTGGCTTTTATCGCAAACGAGGCATTTTGGCGGCAGCGGCGGCAGAGCAAGGACGCCCACCTAATTCGCACCTACTTCGTTTTCCAGGTCGGCCCACTAACCCTGTTGCTGGCTTACCTGTGTTCCATACGACCAAGCGAGGCGTCTTTCACTCATCTTTGTTGCGGTATTTCGCCTTCCCAGGCAGGAACCAAGCCTTTTCAACAATACCTGCATCAGGCTCACGTGGACTGGATTGGCGACTGTCGTCACATTACCAACGCACTGGTCGTGCTTTGCTCTTGGTGGCTGCTATCGCAAACGAGGCATTTTGGCGGCAGCGGCGGCAGAGCAAGGACGTCCACCTAATTCGCACCTACTTCGTTTTCCAGGTCGGCCCACTAACCCTGTTGCTGGCTTACCTGTGTTTCATACGACCAAGTGAGGCGTCTTTCACTCATCTTTGTTGCGGTATTTCGCCTTCCCAGGCAGGAACCAAGCCTTTTCAACAATGCCTGCATCAGGCTCACGTGGACTGGATTGGCGGCTGTCGTCACATTACCAACTCACTGGTCGTGCTTTGCTCTTGGTGGCTTTTATCGCAAACGAGGCATTTTGGCGGCAGCGGCGGCAGAGCAAGGACGCCCACCTAATTCGCACCTACTTCGTTTTCCAGGTCGGCCCACTAACCCTGTTGCTGGCTTACCTGTGTTCCATACGACCAAGCGAGGCGTCTTTCACTCATCTTTGTTGCGGTATTTCGCCTTCCCAGGCAGGAACCAAGCCTTTTCAACAATACCTGCATCAGGCTCACGTGGACTGGATTGGCGGCTGTCGTCACATTACCAACGCACTGGTCGTGCTTTGCTCTTGGTGGCTGCTATCGCAAACGAGGCATTTTGGCGGCAGCGGTGGCAGAGCAAGGACGTCCACCTAATTCGCACCTACTTCGTTTTCCAGGTCGGCCCACTAACCCTGTTGCTGGCTTACCTGTCTTTCATACGACCAAGCGAGGCGTCTTTCAATCATCATTGTTGCGGTATTTCGCCTTCCCAGGCAGGAACCAAGCCTTTTCAACAATACCTGCATCAGGCTCACGTGGACTGGATTGGCGGCTGTCGTCACATTACCAACGCACTGGTCGTGCTTTGCTCTTGGTGGCCGTTATCGCAAACGAGGCATTTTGGCGGCAGCGGCGTCAGAGCAAGGCCGCCCACCTAATTCGCACCTACTTCGTTTTCCAGGTCGGCCCACTAACCCTGTTGCTGGCTTACCTGTGTTCCATACGACCAAGCGAGGCGTCTTTTACTCATCTTTGTTGCGGTATTTCTCCTCCCCAGGCAGGAACCAAGCCTTTTCAATAATACCTGCATCAAGCTCACGTGGACTGGATTGGCGGCTGTCGTCACATTATCAACGCACTGGTCGTGCTTTGCTCTTGGTGGCTGTTATCGCAAACGAGGCATTTTGGCGGCAGCGGCGTCAGAGCAAGGACGCCCACCTAATTCGCACCTACTTCGTTTTCCAGGTCGGCCCACTAACCCTGTTGCTGGCTTACCTCTGTTTCATACGACCAAGCGAGGCGGTTTCCACTCATCATTGTTGCGGTATTTCGTCTTCCCAGGCAGGAACCAAGCCTTTTCAACAATACCTGCATCAGGCTCACGTGGACTGGATTGGCGGCTGTCGTCACATTACCAACGCACTGGTCGTGCTTTGCTCTAGGTGGCTGTTATCGCAAACGACGCATTTTGGCGGCAGCGGCGGCAGAGCAAGAACGCCCACCTAATTCGCACCTACTTCATTTTCCAGGTCGGCCCACTAACCCTGTTGCTGGCTTACCTGTGTTCCATACGACCAAGCGAGGCGTGTTCCACTCATCATTGTTGCGGTATTTCGCCTTCCCAGGCAGGAACCAAGCCTTTTCAACAATAGCTGCATCAGGCTCACGTGGACTGGATTGGCGGCTGTCGTCACACTACCAACGCACTGGTCGTGCTTTGCTCTTGGTGGCTGTTATCGCAAACGAGGCATTTTGGCGGCAGCGGTGGCAGAGCAAGGACGCCCACCTAATTCGCACCTACTTCGTTTTCCAGGTCGGCCCACTAACCCTGTTGCTGGCTTACCTGTGTTCCATACGACCAAGCGAGGCGTCTTTCACTCATCTTTGTTGCGGTATTTCGCCTTCCCAGGCAGGAACCAAGCCTTTTCAACAATGCCTGCATCAGGCTCACGTGGACTGGATTGGCGGCTGTCATCACATTACCAACTCACTGGTCGTGCTTTGCTCTTGGTGGCTTTTATCGCAAACGAGGCATTTTGGCGGCAGCGGCGGCAGAGCAAGGACGCCCACCTAATTCGCACCTACTTCGTTTTCCAGGTCGGCCCACTAACCCTGTTGCTGGCTTACCTGTGTTCCATACGACCAAGCGAGGCGTCTTTCACTCATCTTTGTTGCGGTATTTCGCCTTCCCAGGCAGGAACCAAGCCTTTTCAACAATACCTGCATCAGGCTCACGTGGACTGGATTGGCGGCTGTCATCACATTACCAACGCACTGGTCGTGCTTTGCTCTTGGTGGCTGCTATCGCAAACGAGGCATTTTGGCGGCAGCGGCGGCAGAGCAAGGACGTCCACCTAATTCGCACCTACTTCGTTTTCCAGGTCGGCCCACTAACCCTGTTGCTGGCTTACCTGTGTTTCATACGACCAAGCGAGGCGTCTTTCAATCATCATTGTTGCGGTATTTCGCCTTCCCAGGCAGGAACCAAGCCTTTTCAACAATACCTGCATCAGGCTCACGTGGACTGGATTGGCGGCTGTCGTCACATTACCAACGCACTGGTCGTGCTTTGCTCTTGGTGGCCGTTATCGCAAACGAGGCATTTTGGCGGCAGCGGCGTCAGAGCAAGGCCGCCCACCTAATTCGCACCTACTTCGTTTTCCAGGTCGGCCCACTAACCCTGTTGCTGGCTTACCTGTGTTCCATACGACCAAGCGAGGCGTCTTTTACTCATCTTTGTTGCGGTATTTCTCCTCCCCAGGCAGGAACCAAGCCTTTTCAATAATACCTGCATCAAGCTCACGTGGACTGGATTGGCGGCTGTCGTCACATTATCAACGCACTGGTCGTGCTTTGCTCTTGGTGGCTGTTATCGCAAACGAGGCATTTTGGCGGCAGCGGCGTCAGAGCAAGGACGCCCACCTAATTCGCACCTACTTCGTTTTCCAGGTCGGCCCACTAACCCTGTTGCTGGCTTACCTGTGTTTCATACGACCAAGCGAGGCGGTTTCCACTCATCATTGTTGCGGTATTTCGTCTTCCCAGGCAGGAACCAAGCCTTTTCAACAATACCTGCATCAGGCTCACGTGGACTGGATTGGCGGCTGTCGTCACATTACCAACGCACTGGTCGTGCTTTGCTCTAGGTGGCTGTTATCGCAAACGACGCATTTTGGCGGCAGCGGCGGCAGAGCAAGAACGCCCACCTAATTCGCACCTACTTCGTTTTCCAGGTCGGCCCACTAACCCTGTTGCTGGCTTACCTGTGTTTCATACGACCAGGCGAGGAGTCTTTCAATCATCTTTGTTGCGGTATTTCGCCTTCCCAGGCAGGAACCAAGCCTTTTCAACAATACCTGCATCAGGCTCACGTGGACTGGATTGGCGGCTGACGTCACATTACCAACGCACTGGTCGTGCTTTGCTCTTGGTGGCTGTTATCGCAAACGAGGTATTTTGGCGGCAGCGGCGTCAGAGCAAGGATGCCCACCTAATTCGCACCTACTTCGTTTTTCAGGTCGGCCCACTAACCCTGTTGCTGGCTTACCTGTGTTCCATACGACCAAGCGAGGCGTCTTTCACTCATCTTTGTTGCGGTATTTCGCCTTCCCAGGCAGGAACCAAGCCTTTTCAACAATACCTGCATCAGGCTCACGTGGACTGGATTGGCGGCTGTCGTCACATTACCAACGCACTGGTCGTGCTTTGCTCTTGGTGGCTGTTATCGCAAACGAGGCATTTTGGCGGCAGCGGCGGCAGAGCAAGGACGCCCACCTAATTCGCACCTACTTCGTTTTCCAGGTCGGCCCACTAACCCTGTTGCTGGCTTACCTGTGTTCCATACGACCAAGCGAGGCATGTTCCACTCATCATTGTTGCGGTATTTCGCCTTCCCAGGCAGGAACCAAGCCTTTTCAACAATACCTGCATCAGGCTCACGTGGACTGGATTGGCGGCTGTCGTCACATTATCAACGCACTGGTCGTGCTTTGCTCTTGGTGGCTGTTATCGCAAACGAGGCATTTTGGCGGCAGCGGCGTCAGATCAAGGACGCCCACCTAATTCGCACCTACTTCGTTTTCCAGGTCGGCCCAATAACCCTGTTGCTGGCTTACCTGTGGTCCATACGACCAAGCGAGGCGTCTTTCACTCATCTTTGTTGCGGTATTTCGCCTTCCCAGGCAGGAACCAAGCCTTTTCAACAATACCTGCATCAGGCTCACGTGGACTGGATTGGCGGCTGTCGTCACATTACCAACGCACTCGTCGTGCTTTGCTCTTGGTGGCCGTTATCGCAAACGAGGCATTTTGGCGGCAGCGGCGTCAGAGCAAGGCCGCCCGCCTAATTCGCACCTACTTCGTTTTCCAGGTCGGCCCACTAACCCTGTTGCTGGCTTACCTGTGTTCCATACGACCAAGCGAGGCGTCTTTTACTCATCTTTGTTGCGGTATTTCTCCTCCCCAGGCAGGAACCAAGCCTTTTCAACAATACCTGCATCAGGCTCACGTGGACTGGATTGGCGGCTGTCGTCACATTATCAACGCACTGGTCGTGCTTTGCTCTTGGTGGCTGTTATCGCAAACGAGGCATTTTGGCGGCAGCGGCGTCAGAGCAAGGACGCCCACCTAATTCGCACCTACTTCGTTTTCCAGGTCGGCCCACTAACCATGTTGCTGGCTTACCTGTGTTTCATACGACCAAGCGAGGCGGTTTCCACTCATCATTGTTGCGGTATTTCGTCTTCCCAGGCAGGAACCAAGCCTTCTCAACAATACCTGCATCAGGCTCACGTGGACTGGATTGGCGGCTGTCGTCACATTACCAACGCACTGGTCGTGCTTTGCTCTAGGTGGCTGTTATCGCAAACGACGCATTTTGGCGGCAGCGGCGTCAGAGCAAGGACGCCCACCTAATTCGCACCTACTTCGTTTTCCAGGTCGGCCCACTAACCCTGTTGCTGGCTTACCTGTGTTCCATACGACCAAGCGAGGCGTGTTCCACTCATCATTGTTGCGGTATTTCGCCTTCCCAGGCAGGAACTAAGCCCTTTCAACAATAGCTGCATCAGGCTCACGAGGACTGGATTGGCGGCTGTCGTCACATTATCAACGCACTGGTCGTGCTTTGCTCTTGGTGGCTGTTATCGCAAACGAGGCATTTTGGCGGCAGCGGCGTCAGAGCAAGGACGCCCACCTAATTCGCACCTACTTCGTTTTCCAGGTCGGCCCACTAACCCTGTTGCTGGCTTACCTGTGTTTCATCCGACCAAGCGAGGCGGTTTCCACTCATCATTGTTGCGGTATTTCGTCTTCCCAGGCAGGAACCAAGCCTTTTCAACAATACCTGCATCAGGCTCACGTGGACTGGATTGGCGGCTGTCGTCACATTACCAACGCACTGGTCGTGCTTTGATCTTGGTGGCTGTAATCGCAAACGAGGCATTTTGGCGGCAGCGGCTTCAGAGCAAGGACGCCCACCTAATTCGCACCTACTTCGTTTTCCAGGTCGGTCCACTAACCCTGTTGCTGGCTTACCTGTGTTTCATACGACCAAGCGAGGCGTCTTTCACTCATCTTTGTTGCGGTATTTCGCCTTCCCAGGCAGGAACCAAGCCTTTTCAACAATACCTCCATCAGGCTCACGTGGACTGGACATTACCAACGCACAGGTCGTGCTTTGTTCTTGCTGGCTGTTATCGCAAACGAGGCATTTTGGCGGCAGCGGCGTCAGAGCAAGGACGCCCACCTAATTCGCACCTACTTCGTTTTCCAGGTCGGCCCACTAACCCTGTTGCTGGCTTACCTGTGTTTCATACGACCAAGCGAGGCGGTTTCCACTCATCATTGTTGCGGTATTTCGTCTTCCCAGGCAGGAACCAAGCCTTTTCAACAATACCTGCATCAGGCTCACGTGGACTGGATTGGCGGCTGTCGTCACATTACCAACGCACTGGTCGTGCTTTGATCTTGGTGGCTGTTATCGCAAACGACGCATTTTGGCGGCAGCGGCGGCAGAGCAAGGACGCCCACCTAATTCGCACCTACTTCATTTTCCAGGTCGGCCCACTAACCCTGTTGCTGGCTTACCTGTGTTCCATACGACCAAGCGAGGCGTGTTCCACTCATCATTGTTGCGGTATTTCGCCTTCCCAGGCAGGAACCAAGCCTTTTCAACAATAGCTGCATCAGGCTCACGTGGACTGGATTGGCGGCTGTCGTCACATTACCAACGCACTGGTCGTGCTTTGCTTTTGGTGGCTGTTATCGCAAACGAGGCATTTTGGCGGCAGCGGCGGCAGAGCAAGGACGCCCACCTAATTCGCACCTACTTCGTTTTCCAGGTCGGCCCACTAACCCTGTTGCTGGCTTACCTGTGTTCCATACGACCAAGCGAGGCGTCTTTCACTCATCTTTGTTGCGGTATTTCGCCTTCCCAGGCAGGAACCAAGCCTTTTCAACAATACCTCCATCAGGCTCACGTGGACTGGATTGGCGGCTGACGTCACATTACCAACGCAAAGGTCGTGCTTTGTTCTTGGTGGCTGTTATCGCAAACGAGGCATTTTGGCGGCAGCGGCGTCAGAGCAAGGACGCCCACCTAATTCGCACCTACTTCGTTTTCCAGGTCGGCCCACTAACCCTGTTGCTGGCTTACCTGTGTTTCATACGACCAAGCGAGGCGGTTTCCACTCATCATTGTTGCGGTATTTCGTCTTCCCAGGCAGGAACCAAGCCTTTTCAACAATACCTGCATCAGGCTCACGTGGACTGGATTGGCGGCTGTCGTCACAATACCAACGCACTGGTCGTGCTTTGCTCTAGGTGGCTGTTATCGCAAACGACGCATTTTGGCGGCAGCGGCGGCAGAGCAAGAACGCCCACCTAATTCGCACCTACTTCATTTTCCAGGTCGGCCCACTAACCCTGTTGCTGGCTTACCTGTGTTCCATACGACCAAGCGAGGCGTGTTCCACTCATCATTGTTGCGGTATTTCGCCTTCCCAGGCAGGAACCAAGCCTTTTCAACAATAGCTGCATCAGGCTCACGTGGACTGGATTGGCGGCTGTCGTCACACTACCAACGCACTGGTCGTGCTTTGCTCTTGGTGGCTGTTATCGCAAACGAGGCATTTTGGCGGCAGCGGTGGCAGAGCAAGGACGCCCACCTAATTCGCACCTACTTCGTTTTCCAGGTCGGCCCACTAACCCTGTTGCTGGCTTACCTGTGTTCCATACGACCAAGCGAGGCGTCTTTCACTCATCTTTGTTGCGGTATTTCGCCTTCCCAGGCAGGAACCAAGCCTTTTCAACAATGCCTGCATCAGGCTCACGTGGACTGGATTGGCGGCTGTCATCACATTACCAACTCACTGGTCGTGCTTTGCTCTTGGTGGCTTTTATCGCAAACGAGGCATTTTGGCGGCAGCGGCGGCAGAGCAAGGACGCCCACCTAATTCGCACCTACTTCGTTTTCCAGGTCGGCCCACTAACCCTGTTGCTGGCTTACCTGTGTTCCATACGACCAAGCGAGGCGTCTTTCACTCATCTTTGTTGCGGTATTTCGCCTTCCCAGGCAGGAACCAAGCCTTTTCAACAATACCTGCATCAGGCTCACGTGGACTGGATTGGCGGCTGTCGTCACATTACCAACGCACTGGTCGTGCTTTGCTCTTGGTGGCTGCTATCGCAAACGAGGCATTTTGGCGGCAGCGGCGGCAGAGCAAGGACGTCCACCTAATTCGCACCTACTTCGTTTTCCAGGTCGGCCCACTAACCCTGTTGCTGGCTTACCTGTGTTTCATACGACCAAGCGAGGCGTCTTTCAATCATCATTGTTGCGGTATTTCGCCTTCCCAGGCAGGAACCAAGCCTTTTCAACAATACCTGCATCAGGCTCACGTGGACTGGATTGGCGGCTGTCGTCACATTACCAACGCACTGGTCGTGCTTTGCTCTTGGTGGCCGTTATCGCAAACGAGGCATTTTGGCGGCAGCGGCGTCAGAGCAAGGCCGCCCACCTAATTCGCACCTACTTCGTTTTCCAGGTCGGCCCACTAACCCTGTTGCTGGCTTACCTGTGTTCCATACGACCAAGCGAGGCGTCTTTTACTCATCTTTGTTGCGGTATTTCTCCTCCCCAGGCAGGAACCAAGCCTTTTCAATAATACCTGCATCAAGCTCACGTGGACTGGATTGGCGGCTGTCGTCACATTATCAACGCACTGGTCGTGCTTTGCTCTTGGTGGCTGTTATCGCAAACGAGGCATTTTGGCGGCAGCGGCGTCAGAGCAAGGACGCCCACCTAATTCGCACCTACTTCGTTTTCCAGGTCGGCCCACTAACCCTGTTGCTGGCTTACCTGTGTTTCATACGACCAAGCGAGGCGGTTTCCACTCATCATTGTTGCGGTATTTCGTCTTCCCAGGCAGGAACCAAGCCTTTTCAACAATACCTGCATCAGGCTCACGTGGACTGGATTGGCGGCTGTCGTCACATTACCAATGCACTGGTCGTGCTTTGCTCTAGGTGGCTGTTATCGCAAACGAGGCATTTTGGCGGCAGCGGCGGCAGAGCAAGGACGCCCACCTAATTCGCACCTACTTCGTTTTCCAGGTCGGCCCACTAACCCTGTTGCTGGCTTACCTGTGTTCCATACGACCAAGCGAGGCGTCTTTTACTCATCTTTGTTGCGGTATTTCTCCTCCCCAGGCAGGAACCAAGCCTTTTCAATAATACCTGCATCAAGCTCACGTGGACTGGATTGGCGGCTGTCATCACATTACCAACTCACTGGTCGTGCTTTGCTCTTGGTGGCTGCTATCGCAAACGAGGCATTTTGGCGGCAGCGGCGGCAGAGCAAGGACGCCCACCTAATTCGCACCTACTTCGTTTTCCAGGTCGGCCCACTAACCCTGTTGCTGGCTTACCTGTGTTTCATACGACCAGGCGAGGAGTCTTTCAATCATCTTTGTTGCGGTATTTCGCCTTCCCAGGCAGGAACCAAGCCTTTTCAACAATACCTGCATCAGGCTCACGTGGACTGGATTGGCGGCTGACGTCACATTACCAACGCACTGGTCGTGCTTTGCTCTTGGTGGCTGTTATCGCAAACGAGGTATTTTGGCGGCAGCGGCGTCAGAGCAAGGATGCCCACCTAATTCGCACCTACTTCGTTTTTCAGGTCGGCCCACTAACCCTGTTGCTGGCTTACCTGTGTTCCATACGACCAAGCGAGGCGTCTTTCACTCATCTTTGTTGCGGTATTTCGCCTTCCCAGGCAGGAACCAAGCCTTTTCAACAATACCTGCATCAGGCTCACGTGGACTGGATTGGCGGCTGTCGTCACATTACCAACGCACTGGTCGTGCTTTGCTCTTGGTGGCTGTTATCGCAAACGAGGCATTTTGGCGGCAGCGGCGGCAGAGCAAGGACGCCCACCTAATTCGCACCTACTTCGTTTTCCAGGTCGGCCCACTAACCCTGTTGCTGGCTTACCTGTGTTCCATACGACCAAGCGAGGCATGTTCCACTCATCATTGTTGCGGTATTTCGCCTTCCCAGGCAGGAACCAAGCCTTTTCAACAATACCTGCATCAGGCTCACGTGGACTGGATTGGCGGCTGTCGTCACATTATCAACGCACTGGTCGTGCTTTGCTCTTGGTGGCTGTTATCGCAAACGAGGCATTTTGGCGGCAGCGGCGTCAGATCAAGGACGCCCACCTAATTCGCACCTACTTCGTTTTCCAGGTCGGCCCAATAACCCTGTTGCTGGCTTACCTGTGGTCCATACGACCAAGCGAGGCGTCTTTCACTCATCTTTGTTGCGGTATTTCGCCTTCCCAGGCAGGAACCAAGCCTTTTCAACAATACCTGCATCAGGCTCACGTGGACTGGATTGGCGGCTGTCGTCACATTACCAACGCACTCGTCGTGCTTTGCTCTTGGTGGCCGTTATCGCAAACGAGGCATTTTGGCGGCAGCGGCGTCAGAGCAAGGCCGCCCGCCTAATTCGCACCTACTTCGTTTTCCAGGTCGGCCCACTAACCCTGTTGCTGGCTTACCTGTGTTCCATACGACCAAGCGAGGCGTCTTTTACTCATCTTTGTTGCGGTATTTCTCCTCCCCAGGCAGGAACCAAGCCTTTTCAACAATACCTGCATCAGGCTCACGTGGACTGGATTGGCGGCTGTCGTCACATTATCAACGCACTGGTCGTGCTTTGCTCTTGGTGGCTGTTATCGCAAACGAGGCATTTTGGCGGCAGCGGCGTCAGAGCAAGGACGCCCACCTAATTCGCACCTACTTCGTTTTCCAGGTCGGCCCACTAACCATGTTGCTGGCTTACCTGTGTTTCATACGACCAAGCGAGGCGGTTTCCACTCATCATTGTTGCGGTATTTCGTCTTCCCAGGCAGGAACCAAGCCTTCTCAACAATACCTGCATCAGGCTCACGTGGACTGGATTGGCGGCTGTCGTCACATTACCAACGCACTGGTCGTGCTTTGCTCTAGGTGGCCGTTATCGCAAACGACGCATTTTGGCGGCAGCGGCGTCAGAGCAAGGCCGCCCACCTAATTCGCACCTACTTCGTTTTCCAGGTCGGCCCACTAACCCTGTTGCTGGCTTACCTGTGTTCCATACGACCAAGCGAGGCGTCTTTTACTCATCTTTGTTGCGGTATTTCTCCTCCCCAGGCAGGAACCAAGCCTTTTCAATAATACCTGCATCAAGCTCACGTGGACTGGATTGGCGGCTGTCGTCACATTATCAACGCACTGGTCGTGCTTTGCTCTTGGTGGCTGTTATCGCAAACGAGGCATTTTGGCGGCAGCGGCGTCAGAGCAAGGACGCCCACCTAATTCGCACCTACTTCGTTTTCCAGGTCGGCCCACTAACCCTGTTGCTGGCTTACCTGTGTTTCATACGACCAAGCGAGGCGGTTTCCACTCATCATTGTTGCGGTATTTCGTCTTCCCAGGCAGGAACCAAGCCTTTTCAACAATACCTGCATCAGGCTCACGTGGACTGGATTGGCGGCTGTCGTCACATTACCAACGCACTGGTCGTGCTTTGCTCTAGGTGGCTGTTATCGCAAACGACGCATTTTGGCGGCAGCGGCGGCAGAGCAAGAACGCCCACCTAATTCGCACCTACTTCATTTTCCAGGTCGGCCCACTAACCCTGTTGCTGGCTTACCTGTGTTCCATACGACCAAGCGAGGCGTGTTCCACTCATCATTGTTGCGGTATTTCGCCTTCCCAGGCAGGAACCAAGCCTTTTCAACAATAGCTGCATCAGGCTCACGTGGACTGGATTGGCGGCTGTCGTCACACTACCAACGCACTGGTCGTGCTTTGCTCTTGGTGGCTGTTATCGCAAACGAGGCATTTTGGCGGCAGCGGTGGCAGAGCAAGGACGCCCACCTAATTCGCACCTACTTCGTTTTCCAGGTCGGCCCACTAACCCTGTTGCTGGCTTACCTGTGTTCCATACGACCAAGCGAGGCGTCTTTCACTCATCTTTGTTGCGGTATTTCGCCTTCCCAGGCAGGAACCAAGCCTTTTCAACAATGCCTGCATCAGGCTCACGTGGACTGGATTGGCGGCTGTCATCACATTACCAACTCACTGGTCGTGCTTTGCTCTTGGTGGCTTTTATCGCAAACGAGGCATTTTGGCGGCAGCGGCGGCAGAGCAAGGACGCCCACCTAATTCGCACCTACTTCGTTTTCCAGGTCGGCCCACTAACCCTGTTGCTGGCTTACCTGTGTTCCATACGACCAAGCGAGGCGTCTTTCACTCATCTTTGTTGCGGTATTTCGCCTTCCCAGGCAGGAACCAAGCCTTTTCAACAATGCCTGCATCAGGCTCACGTGGACTGGATTGGCGGCTGTCATCACATTACCAACTCACTGGTCGTGCTTTGCTCTTGGTGGCTTTTATCGCAAACGAGGCATTTTGGCGGCAGCGGCGGCAGAGCAAGGACGCCCACCTAATTCGCACCTACTTCGTTTTCCAGGTCGGCCCACTAACCCTGTTGCTGGCTTACCTGTGTTCCATACGACCAAGCGAGGCGTCTTTCACTCATCTTTGTTGCGGTATTTCGCCTTCCCAGGCAGGAACCAAGCCTTTTCAACAATACCTGCATCAGGCTCACGTGGACTGGATTGGCGGCTGTCGTCACATTACCAACGCACTGGTCGTGCTTTGCTCTTGGTGGCTGCTATCGCAAACGAGGCATTTTGGCGGCAGCGGCGGCAGAGCAAGGACGCCCACCTAATTCGCACCTACTTCGTTTTCCAGGTCGGCCCACTAACCCTGTTGCTGGCTTACCTGTGTTTCATACGACCAGGCGAGGAGTCTTTCAATCATCTTTGTTGCGGTATTTCGCCTTCCCAGGCAGGAACCAAGCCTTTTCAACAATACCTGCATCAGGCTCACGTGGACTGGATTGGCGGCTGACGTCACATTACCAACGCACTGGTCGTGCTTTGCTCTTGGTGGCTGTTATCGCAAACGAGGTATTTTGGCGGCAGCGGCGTCAGAGCAAGGATGCCCACCTAATTCGCACCTACTTCGTTTTTCAGGTCGGCCCACTAACCCTGTTGCTGGCTTACCTGTGTTCCATACGACCAAGCGAGGCGTCTTTCACTCATCTTTGTTGCGGTATTTCGCCTTCCCAGGCAGGAACCAAGCCTTTTCAACAATACCTGCATCAGGCTCACGTGGACTGGATTGGCGGCTGTCGTCACATTACCAACGCACTTGTCGTGCTTTGCTCTTGGTGGCTGTTATCGCAAACGAGGCATTTTGGCGGCAGCGGCGGCAGAGCAAGGACGCCCACCTAATTCGCACCTACTTCGTTTTCCAGGTCGGCCCACTAACCCTGTTGCTGGCTTACCTGTGTTCCATACGACCAAGCGAGGCATGTTCCACTCATCATTGTTGCGGTATTTCGCCTTCCCAGGCAGGAACCAAGCCTTTTCAACAATACCTGCATCAGGCTCACGTGGACTGGATTGGCGGCTGTCGTCACATTATCAACGCACTGGTCGTGCTTTGCTCTTGGTGGCTGTTATCGCAAACGAGGCATTTTGGCGGCAGCGGCGTCAGATCAAGGACGCCCACCTAATTCGCACCTACTTCGTTTTCCAGGTCGGCCCACTAACCCTGTTGCTGGCTTACCTGTGGTCCATACGACCAAGCGAGGCGTCTTTCACTCATCTTTGTTGCGGTATTTCGCCTTCCCAGGCAGGAACCAAGCCTTTTCAACAATACCTGCATCAGGCTCACGTGGACTGGATTGGCGGCTGTCGTCACATTACCAACGCACTCGTCGTGCTTTGCTCTTGGTGGCCGTTATCGCAAACGAGGCATTTTGGCGGCAGCGGCGTCAGAGCAAGGCCGCCCACCTAATTCGCACCTACTTCGTTTTCCAGGTCGGCCCACTAACCCTGTTGCTGGCTTACCTGTGTTTCATCCGACCAAGCGAGGCGGTTTCCACTCATCATTGTTGCGGTATTTCGTCTTCCCAGGCAGGAACCAAGCCTTTTCAACAATACCTGCATCAGGCTCACGTGGACTGGATTGGCGGCTGTCGTCACATTACCAACGCACTGGTCGTGCTTTGATCTTGGTGGCTGTAATCGCAAACGAGGCATTTTGGCGGCAGCGGCTTCAGAGCAAGGACGCCCACCTAATTCGCACCTACTTCGTTTTCCAGGTCGGTCCACTAACCCTGTTGCTGGCTTACCTGTGTTTCATACGACCAAGCGAGGCGTCTTTCACTCATCTTTGTTGCGGTATTTCGCCTTCCCAGGCAGGAACCAAGCCTTTTCAACAATACCTCCATCAGGCTCACGTGGACTGGACATTACCAACGCACAGGTCGTGCTTTGTTCTTGGTGGCTGTTATCGCAAACGAGGCATTTTGGCGGCAGCGGCGTCAGAGCAAGGACGCCCACCTAATTCGCACCTACTTCGTTTTCCAGGTCTGCCCACTAACCCTGTTGCTGGCTTACCTATGTTCCATACGACCAAGCGAGGCGTCTTTTACTCATCTTTGTTGCGGTATTTCTCCTCCCCAGGCAGGAACCAAGCCTTTTCAACAATACCTGCATCAGGCTCACGGGGACTGGATTGGCGGCTGTCGTCACATTATCAACGCACTGGTCGCGCTTTGCTCTTGGTGGCTGTTATCGCAAACGAGGCATTTTGGCGGCAGCGGCGTCAGAGCAAGGACGCCCACCTAAATCGCACCTACTTCGTTTTCCAGGTCGGCCCACTAACCCTGTTGCTGGCTTACCTGTGTTTCATACGACCAAGCGAGGCGGTTTCCACTCATCATTGTTGCGGTATTTCGTCTTCCCAGGCAGGAACCAAGCCTTTTCAACAATACCTGCATCAGGCTCACGTGGACTGGATTGGCGGCTGTCGTCACATTACCAACGCACTGGTCGTGCTTTGATCTTGGTGGCTGTTATCGCAAACGACGCATTTTGGCGGCAGCGGCGGCAGAGCAAGGACGCCCACCTAATTCGCACCTACTTCATTTTCCAGGTCGGCCCACTAACCCTGTTGCTGGCTTACCTGTGTTCCATACGACCAAGCGAGGCGTGTTCCACTCATCATTGTTGCGGTATTTCGCCTTCCCAGGCAGGAACCAAGCCTTTTCAACAATAGCTGCATCAGGCTCACGTGGACTGGATTGGCGGCTGTCGTCACATTACCAACGCACTGGTCGTGCTTTGCTTTTGGTGGCTGTTATCGCAAACGAGGCATTTTGGCGGCAGCGGCGGCAGAGCAAGGACGCCCACCTAATTCGCACCTACTTCGTTTTCCAGGTCGGCCCACTAACCCTGTTGCTGGCTTACCTGTGTTCCATACGACCAAGCGAGGCGTCTTTCACTCATCTTTGTTGCGGTATTTCGCCTTCCCAGGCAGGAACCAAGCCTTTTCAACAATACCTCCATCAGGCTCACGTGGACTGGATTGGCGGCTGACGTCACATTACCAACGCAAAGGTCGTGCTTTGTTCTTGGTGGCTGTTATCGCAAACGAGGCATTTTGGCGGCAGCGGCGTCAGAGAAAGGACGCCCACCTAATTCGCACCTACTTCGTTTTCCAGGTCGGCCCACTAACCCTGTTGCTGGCTTACCTGTGTTCCATACGACCAAGCGAGGCGTCTTTTACTCATCTTTGTTGCGGTATTTCTCCTCCCCAGGCAGGAACCAAGCCTTTTCAACAATACCTGCATCAGGCTCACGTGGACTGGATTGGCGGCTGTCGTCACATTATCAACGCACTGGTCGTGCTTTGCTCTTGGTGGCTGTTATCGCAAACGAGGCATTTTGGCGGCAGCGGCGTCAGAGCAAGGACGCCCACCTAATTCGCACCTACTTCGTTTTCCAGGTCGGCCCACTAACCCTGTTGCTGGCTTACCTGTGTTTCATACGACCAAGCGAGGCGGATTCCACTCATCATTGTTGCGGTATTTCGTCTTCCCAGGCAGGAACCAAGCCTTTTCAACAATACCTGCATCAGGCTCATGTGGACTGGATTGGCGGCTGTCGTCACATTACCAACGCACTGGTCGTGCTTTGATCTTGGTGGCTGTTATCGCAAACGACGCATTTTGGCGGCAGCGGCGGCAGAGCAAGGACGCCCACCTAATTCGCACCTACTTCATTTTCCAGGTCGGCCCACTAACCCTGTTGCTGGCTTACCTGTGTTCCATAGGACCAAGCGAGGCGTCTTTCACTCATCTTTGTTGCGGTATTTCGCCTTCCCAGGCAGGAACCAAGCCTTTTCAACAATACCTGCATCAGGCTCACGTGGACTGGATTGGTGGCTGTCGTCACACTACCAACGCACTGGTCGTGCTTTGCTCTTGGTGGCTGTTATCGCAAACGAGGCATTTTGGCGGCAGCGGCGGCAGAGCAAGGACGCCCACCTAATTCGCACCTACTTCGTTTTCCAGGTCGGCCCACTAACCCTGTTGCTGGCTTACCTGTGTTTCATACGACCAAGCGAGGCGTCTTTTACCCATTTTTGTTGCGGTATTTCTTCTCCCCTGGCAGGAACCAAGCCTTTTCAAGAATACCTGCATCAGGCTCACGTGGACTGGATTGGCGGCTGTCGTCACATTATCAAAGCACTGGTCGTGCTTTGCTCTTGGTGGCTGTTATCGCAAACGAGGCATTTTGGCGGCAGCGGCGTCAGAGCAAGGACGCCCACCTAATTCGCACCTACTTCGTTTTCCAGGTCGGCCCACTAACCCTGTTGCTGGCTTACCTGTGTTTCATACGACCAAGCGAGGCGGTTTCCACTCATCATTGTTGCGGTATTTCGCCTTCCCAGGCAGGAACCAAGCCTTTTCAACAATACCTGCATCAGGCTCACGTGGACTGGATTGGTGGCTGTCGTCACATTACCAACGAACTGGTCGTGCTTTGCTCTTGGTGGCTGTTATCGCAAACGACGCATTTTGGCGGCAGCGGCGGCAGAGCAAGGACGCCCACCTAATTCGCACCTACTTCATTTTCCAGGTCTGCCCACTAACCCTGTTGCTGGCTTACCTGTGTTCCATACGACCAAGCGAGGCGTCTTTTACTCATCTTTGTTGCGGTATTTCTCCTCCCCAGGCAGGAACCAAGCCTTTTCAACAATACCTGCATCAGGCTCACGGGGACTGGATTGGCGGCTGTCGTCACATTATCAACGCACTGGTCGCGCTTTGCTCTTGGTGGCTGTTATCGCAAACGAGGCATTTTGGCGGCAGCGGCGTCAGAGCAAGGACGCCCACCTAATTCGCACCTACTTCGTTTTCCAGGTCGGCCCACTAACCCTGTTGCTGGCTTACCTGTGTTTCATACGACCAAGCGAGGCGGTTTCCACTCATCATTGTTGCGGTATTTCGTCTTCCCAGGCAGGAACCAAGCCTTTTCAACAATACCTGCATCAGGCTCACGTGGACTGGATTGGCGGCTGTCGTCACATTACCAACGCACTGGTCGTGCTTTGATCTTGGTGGCTGTTATCGCAAACGACGCATTTTGGCGGCAGCGGCGGCAGAGCAAGGACGCCCACCTAATTCGCACCTACTTCATTTTCCAGGTCGGCCCACTAACCCTGTTGCTGGCTTACCTGTGTTCCATACGACCAAGCGAGGCGTGTTCCACTCATCATTGTTGCGGTATTTCGCCTTCCCAGGCAGGAACCAAGCCTTTTCAACAATAGCTGCATCAGGCTCACGTGGACTGGATTGGCGGCTGTTGTCACATTACCAACGCACTGGTCGTGCTTTGCTTTTGGTGGCTGTTATCGCAAACGAGGCATTTTGGCGGCAGCGGCGGCAGAGCAAGGACGCCCACCTAATTCGCACCTACTTCGTTTTCCAGGTCGGCCCACTAACCCTGTTGCTGGCTTACCTGTGTTCCATACGACCAAGCGAGGCGTCTTTCACTCATCTTTGTTGCGGTATTTCGCCTTCCCAGGCAGGAACCAAGCCTTTTCAACAATACCTCCATCAGGCTCACGTGGACTGGATTGGCGGCTGACGTCACATTACCAACGCAAAGGTCGTGCTTTGTTCTTGGTGGCTGTTATCGCAAACGAGGCATTTTGGCGGCAGCGGCGTCAGAGAAAGGACGCCCACCTAATTCGCACCTACTTCGTTTTCCAGGTCGGCCCACTAACCCTGTTGCTGGCTTACCTGTGTTCCATACGACCAAGCGAGGCGTCTTTTACTCATCTTTGTTGCGGTATTTCTCCTCCCCAGGCAGGAACCAAGCCTTTTCAACAATACCTGCATCAGGCTCACGTGGACTGGATTGGCGGCTGTCGTCACATTATCAACGCACTGGTCGTGCTTTGCTCTTGGTGGCTGTTATCGCAAACGAGGCATTTTGGCGGCAGCGGCGTCAGAGCAAGGACGCCCACCTAATTCGCACCTACTTCGTTTTCCAGGTCGGCCCACTAACCCTGTTGCTGGCTTACCTGTGTTTCATACGACCAAGCGAGGCGGATTCCACTCATCATTGTTGCGGTATTTCGTCTTCCCAGGCAGGAACCAAGCCTTTTCAACAATACCTGCATCAGGCTCATGTGGACTGGATTGGCGGCTGTCGTCACATTACCAACGCACTGGTCGTGCTTTGATCTTGGTGGCTGTTATCGCAAACGACGCATTTTGGCGGCAGCGGCGGCAGAGCAAGGACGCCCACCTAATTCGCACCTACTTCATTTTCCAGGTCGGCCCACTAACCCTGTTGCTGGCTTACCTGTGTTCCATAGGACCAAGCGAGGCGTCTTTCACTCATCTTTGTTGCGGTATTTCGCCTTCCCAGGCAGGAACCAAGCCTTTTCAACAATACCTGCATCAGGCTCACGTGGACTGGATTGGTGGCTGTCGTCACATTACCAACGCACTGGTCGTGCTTTGCTCTTGGTGGCTGTTATCGCAAACGAGGCATTTTGGCGGCAGCGGCGGCAGAGCAAGGACGCCCACCTAATTCGCACCTACTTCGTTTTCCAGGTCGGCCCACTAACCCTGTTGCTGGCTTACCTGTGTTTCATACGACCAAGCGAGGCGTCTTTTACCCATTTTTGTTGCGGTATTTCTTCTCCCCTGGCAGGAACCAAGCCTTTTCAAGAATACCTGCATCAGGCTCACGTGGACTGGATTGGCGGCTGTCGTCACATTATCAAAGCACTGGTCGTGCTTTGCTCTTGGTGGCTGTTATCGCAAACGAGGCATTTTGGCGGCAGCGGCGTCAGAGCAAGGACGCCCACCTAATTCGCACCTACTTCGTTTTCCAGGTCGGCCCACTAACCCTGTTGCTGGCTTACCTGTGTTTCATACGACCAAGCGAGGCGGTTTCCACTCATCATTGTTGCGGTATTTCGCCTTCCCAGGCAGGAACCAAGCCTTTTCAACAATACCTGCATCAGGCTCACGTGGACTGGATTGGTGGCTGTCGTCACATTACCAACGAACTGGTCGTGCTTTGCTCTTGGTGGCTGTTATCGCAAACGAGGCATTTTGGCGGCAGCGGCGGCAGAGCAAGGACGCCCACCTAATTCGCACCTACTTCGTTTTCCAGGTCGGCCCACTAACCCTGTTGCTGGCTTACCTGTGTTTCATACGACCAAGCGAGGCGTCTTTCAGTCATCTTTGTTGCGGTATTTCGCCTTCCCAGGCAGGAACCAAGCCTTTTCAACAATACCTCCATCAGGCTCACGTGGACTGGATTGGCGGCTGACGTCACATTACCAACGCACAGGTCGTGCTTTGTTCTTGGTGGCTCTTATCGCAAACGAGGCATTTTGGCGGCAGCGGCGTCAGAGCAAGGACGCCCACCTAATTCGCACCTACTTCGTTTTCCAGGTCGGCCCACTAACCCTGTTGCTGGCTTACCTGTGTTCCATACGACCAAGCGAGGCGTCTTTTACTCATCTTTGTTGCGGTATTTCTCCTCCCCAGGCAGGAACCAAGCCTTTTCAACAATACCTGCATCAGGCTCACGTGGACTGGATTGGCGGCTGTCGTCACATTATCAGCGCACTGGTCGTGCTTTGCTCTTGGTGGCTGTTATCGCAAACGAGGCATTTTGGCGGCAGCGGCGTAAGAGCAAGGACGCCCACCTAATTCGCACCTACTTCGTTTTCCAGGTCGGCCCACTAACCCTGTTGCTGGCTTACCTGTGTTCCATACGACCAAGCGAGGCGTCTTTCACTCATCTTTGTTGCGGTATTTCGCCTTCCCAGGCAGGAACCAAGCCTTTTCAACAATGCCTGCATCAGGCTCACGTGGACTGGATTGGCGGCTGTCGTCACATTACCAACTCACTGGTCGTGCTTTGCTCTTGGTGGCTTTTATCGCAAACGAGGCATTTTGGCGGCAGCGGCGGCAGAGCAACGACGCCCACCTAATTCGCACCTACTTCGTTTTCCAGGTCGGCCCACTAACCCCGTTGCTGGCTTACCTGTGTTCCATACGACCAAGCGAGGCGTCTTTCACTCATCTTTGTTGCGGTATTTCGCCTTCCCAGGCAGGAACCAAGCCTTTTCAACAATACCTGCATCAGGCTCACGTGGACTGGATTGGCGGCTGTCGTCACATTACCAACGCTCTGGTCGTGCTTTGCTCTTGGTGGCTGCTATCGCAAACGAGGCATTTTGGCGGCAGCGGCGGCAGAGCAAGGACGCCCACCTAATTCGCACCTACTTCGTTTTCCAGGTCGGCCCACTAACCCTGTTGCTGGCTTACCTGTGTTTCATACGACCAGGCGAGGAGTCTTTCAATCATCTTTGTTGCGGTATTTCGCCTTCCCAGGCAGGAACCAAGCCTTTTCAACAATACCTGCATCAGGCTCACGTGGACTGGATTGGCGGCTGACGTCACATTACCAACGCACTGGTCGTGCTTTGCTCTTGGTGGCTGTTATCGCAAACGAGGTATTTTGGCGGCAGCGGCGTCAGAGCAAGGACGCCCACCTAATTCGCACCTACTTCGTTTTTCAGGTCGGCCCACTAACCCTGTTGCTGGCTTACCTGTGTTCCATACGACCAAGCGAGGCGTCTTTCACTCATCTTTGTTGCGGTATTTCGCCTTCCCAGGCAGGAACCAAGCCTTTTCAACAATACCTGCATCAGGCTCACGTGGACTGGATTGGCGGCTGTCGTCACATTACCAACGCACTCGTCGTGCTTTGCTCTTGGTGGCCGTTATCGCAAACGAGGCATTTTGGCGGCAGCGGCGGCAGAGCAAGGCCGCCCACCTAATTCGCACCTACTTCGTTTTCCAGGTCGGCCCACTAACCCTGTTGCTGGCTTACCTGTGTTCCATACGACCAAGCGAGGCGTCTTTTACTCATCTTTGTTGCGGTATTTCTCCTCCCCAGGCAGGAACCAAGCCTTTTCAACAATACCTGCATCAGGCTCACGTGGACTGGATTGGCGGCTGTCGTCACATTATCAACGCACTGGTCGTGCTTTGCTCTTGGTGGCTGTTATTGCAAACGAGGCATTTTGGCGGCAGCGGCGTCAGAGCAAGGACGCCCACCTAATTCGCACCTACTTCGTTTTCCAGGTCGGCCCACTAACCATGTTGCTGGCTTACCTGTGTTTCATACGACCAAGCGAGGCGGTTTCCACTCATCATTGTTGCGGTATTTCGTCTTCCCAGGCAGGAACCAAGCCTTTTCAACAATACCTGCATCAGGCTCACGTGGACTGGATTGGCGGCTGTCGTCACATTACCAACTCACTGGTCGTGCTTTGCTCTAGGTGGCTGTTATCGCAAACGACGCATTTTGGCGGCAGCGGCGTCAGAGCAAGGACGCCCACCTAATTCGCACCTACTTCGTTTTCCAGGTCAGCCCACTAACCCTGTTGCTGGCTTACCTGTGTTCCATACGACCAAGCCAGGCGTGTTCCACTCATCATTGTTGCGGTATTTCGCCTTCCCAGGCAGGAACTAAGCCCTTTCAACAATAGCTGCATCAGGCTCACGAGGACTGGATTGGCGGCTGTCGTCACATTATCAACGCACTGGTCGTGCTTTGCTCTTGGTGGCTGTTATCGCAAACGAGGCATTTTGGCGGCAGCGGCGTCAGAGCAAGGACGCCCACCTAATTCGCACCTACTTCGTTTTCCAGGTCGGCCCACTAACCCTGTTGCTGGCTTACCTGTGTTTCATACGACCAAGCGAGGCGGTTTCCACTCATCATTGTTGCGGTATTTCGTCTTCCCAGGCAGGAACCAAGCCTTTTCAACAATACCTGCATCAGGCTCACGTGGACTGGATTGGCGGCTGTCGTCACATTACCAACGCACTGGTCGTGCTTTGATCTTGGTGGCTGTAATCGCAAACGAGGCATTTTGGCGGCAGCGGCGGCAGAGCAAGGACGCCCACCTAATTCGCACCTACTTCGTTTTCCAGGTCGGTCCACTAACCCTGTTCTGGCTTACCTGTGTTTCATACGACCAAGCGAGGCGTCTTTCACTCATCTTTGTTGCGGTATTTCGCCTTCCCAGGCAGGAACCAAGCCTTTTCAACAATACCTCCATCAGGCTCACGTGGACTGGACATTACCAACGCACAGGTCGTGCTTTGTTCTTGGTGGCTGTTATCGCAAACGAGGCATTTTGGCGGCAGCGGCGTCAGAGCAAGGACGCCCACCTAATTCGCACCTACTTCGTTTTCCAGGTCTGCCCACTAACCCTGTTGCTGGCTTACCTGTGTTCCATACGACCAAGCGAGGCGTCTTTTACTCATCTTTGTTGCGGTATTTCTCCTCCCCAGGCAGGAACCAAGCCTTTTCAACAATACCTGCATCAGGCTCACGGGGACTGGATTGGCGGCTGTCGTCACATTATCAACGCACTGGTCGCGCTTTGCTCTTGGTGGCTGTTATCGCAAACGAGGCATTTTGGCGGCAGCGGCGTCAGAGCAAGGACGCCCACCTAATTCGCACCTACTTCGTTTTCCAGGTCGGCCCACTAACCCTGTTGCTGGCTTACCTGTGTTTCATACGACCAAGCGAGGCGGTTTCCACTCATCATTGTTGCGGTATTTCGTCTTCCCAGGCAGGAACCAAGCCTTTTCAACAATACCTGCATCAGGCTCACGTGGACTGGATTGGCGGCTGTCGTCACATTACCAACGCACTGGTCGTGCTTTGATCTTGGTGGCTGTTATCGCAAACGACGCATTTTGGCGGCAGCGGCGGCAGAGCAAGGACGCCCACCTAATTCGCACCTACTTCATTTTCCAGGTCGGCCCACTAACCCTGTTGCTGGCTTACCTGTGTTCCATACGACCAAGCGAGGCGTGTTCCACTCATCATTGTTGCGGTATTTCGCCTTCCCAGGCAGGAACCAAGCCTTTTCAACAATAGCTGCATCAGGCTCACGTGGACTGGATTGGCGGCTGTCGTCACATTACCAACGCACTGGTCGTGCTTTGCTTTTGGTGGCTGTTATCGCAAACGAGGCATTTTGGCGGCAGCGGCGGCAGAGCAAGGACGCCCACCTAATTCGCACCTACTTCGTTTTCCAGGTCGGCCCACTAACCCTGTTGCTGGCTTACCTGTGTTCCATACGACCAAGCGAGGCGTCTTTCACTCATCTTTGTTGCGGTATTTCGCCTTCCCAGGCAGGAACCAAGCCTTTTCAACAATACCTCCATCAGGCTCACGTGGACTGGATTGGCGGCTGACGTCACATTACCAACGCAAAGGTCGTGCTTTGTTCTTGGTGGCTGTTATCGCAAACGAGGCATTTTGGCGGCAGCGGCGTCAGAGAAAGGACGCCCACCTAATTCGCACCTACTTCGTTTTCCAGGTCGGCCCACTAACCCTGTTGCTGGCTTACCTGTGTTCCATACGACCAAGCGAGGCGTCTTTTACTCATCTTTGTTGCGGTATTTCTCCTCCCCAGGCAGGAACCAAGCCTTTTCAACAATACCTGCATCAGGCTCACGTGGACTGGATTGGCGGCTGTCGTCACATTATCAACGCACTGGTCGTGCTTTGCTCTTGGTGGCTGTTATCGCAAACGAGGCATTTTGGCGGCAGCGGCGTCAGAGCAAGGACGCCCACCTAATTCGCACCTACTTCGTTTTCCAGGTCGGCCCACTAACCATGTTGCTGGCTTACCTGTGTTTCATACGACCAAGCGAGGCGGTTTCCACTCATCATTGTTGCGGTATTTCGTCTTCCCAGGCAGGAACCAAGCCTTTTCAACAATACCTGCATCAGGCTCACGTGGACTGGATTGGCGGCTGTCGTCACATTACCAACGCACTGGTCGTGCTTTGCTCTAGGTGGCTGTTATCGCAAACGACGCATTTTGGCGGCAGCGGCGTCAGAGCAAGGACGCCCACCTAATTCGCACCTACTTCGTTTTCCAGGTCGGTCCACTAACCCTGTTGCTGGCTTACCTGTGTTTCATACGACCAAGCGAGGCGTCTTTCACTCATCTTTGTTGCGGTATTTCGCCTTCCCAGGCAGGAACCAAGCCTTTTCAACAATACCTCCATCAGGCTCACGTGGACTGGACATTACCAACGCACAGGTCGTGCTTTGTTCTTGGTGGCTGTTATCGCAAACGAGGCATTTTGGCGGCAGCGGCGTCAGAGCAAGGACGCCCACCTAATTCGCACCTACTTCGTTTTCCAGGTCTGCCCACTAACCCTGTTGCTGGCTTACCTGTGTTCCATACGACCAAGCGAGGCGTCTTTTACTCATCTTTGTTGCGGTATTTCTCCTCCCCAGGCAGGAACCAAGCCTTTTCAACAATACCTGCATCAGGCTCACGGGGACTGGATTGGCGGCTGTCGTCACATTATCAACGCACTGGTCGCGCTTTGCTCTTGGTGGCTGTTATCGCAAACGAGGCATTTTGGCGGCAGCGGCGTCAGAGCAAGGACGCCCACCTAATTCGCACCTACTTCGTTTTCCAGGTCGGCCCACTAACCCTGTTGCTGGCTTACCTGTGTTTCATACGACCAAGCGAGGCGGTTTCCACTCATCATTGTTGCGGTATTTCGTCTTCCCAGGCAGGAACCAAGCCTTTTCAACAATACCTGCATCAGGCTCACGTGGACTGGATTGGCGGCTGTCGTCACATTACCAACGCACTGGTCGTGCTTTGATCTTGGTGGCTGTTATCGCAAACGACGCATTTTGGCGGCAGCGGCGGCAGAGCAAGGACGCCCACCTAATTCGCACCTACTTCATTTTCCAGGTCGGCCCACTAACCCTGTTGCTGGCTTACCTGTGTTCCATACGACCAAGCGAGGCGTGTTCCACTCATCATTGTTGCGGTATTTCGCCTTCCCAGGCAGGAACCAAGCCTTTTCAACAATAGCTGCATCAGGCTCACGTGGACTGGATTGGCGGCTGTCGTCACATTACCAACGCACTGGTCGTGCTTTGCTTTTGGTGGCTGTTATCGCAAACGAGGCATTTTGACGGCAGCGGCGGCAGAGCAAGGACGCCCACCTAATTCGCACCTACTTCGTTTTCCAGGTCGGCCCACTAACCCTGTTGCTGGCTTACCTGTGTTCCATACGACCAAGCGAGGCGTCTTTCACTCATCTTTGTTGCGGTATTTCGCCTTCCCAGGCAGGAACCAAGCCTTTTCAACAATACCTCCATCAGGCTCACGTGGACTGGATTGGCGGCTGACGTCACATTACCAACGCAAAGGTCGTGCTTTGTTCTTGGTGGCTGTTATCGCAAACGAGGCATTTTGGCGGCAGCGGCGTCAGAGAAAGGACGCCCACCTAATTCGCACCTACTTCGTTTTCCAGGTCGGCCCACTAACCCTGTTGCTGGCTTACCTGTGTTCCATACGACCAAGCGAGGCGTCTTTTACTCATCTTTGTTGCGGTATTTCTCCTCCCCAGGCAGGAACCAAGCCTTTTCAACAATACCTGCATCAGGCTCACGTGGACTGGATTGGCGGCTGTCGTCACATTATCAACGCACTGGTCGTGCTTTGCTCTTGGTGGCTGTTATCGCAAACGAGGCATTTTGGCGGCAGCGGCATCAGAGCAAGGACGCCCACCTAATTCGCACCTACTTCGTTTTCCAGGTCGGCCCACTAACCCTGTTGCTGGCTTACCTGTGTTTCATACGACCAAGCGAGGCGGATTCCACTCATCATTGTTGCGGTATTTCGTCTTCCCAGGCAGGAACCAAGCCTTTTCAACAATACCTGCATCAGGCTCACGTGGACTGGATTGGCGGCTGTCGTCCCATTACCAACGCACTGGTCGTGCTTTGATCTTGGTGGCTGTTATCGCAAACGACGCATTTTGGCGGCAGCGGCGGCAGAGCAAGGACGCCCACCTAATTCGCACCTACTTCATTTTCCAGGTCGGCCCACTAACCCTGTTGCTGGCTTACCTGTGTTCCATAGGACCAAGCGAGGTGTCTTTCACTCATCTTTGTTGCGGTATTTCGCCTTCCCAGGCAGGAACCAAGCCTTTTCAACAATACCTGCATCAGGCTCACGTGGACTGGATTGGTGGCTGTCGTCACATTACCAACGCACTGGTCGTGCTTTGCTCTTGGTGGCTGTTATCGCAAACGAGGCATTTTGGCGGCAGCGGCGGCAGAGCAAGGACGCCCACCTAATTCGCACCTACTTCGTTTTCCAGGTCGGCCCACTAACCCTGTTGCTGGCTTACCTGTGTTTCATACGACCAAGCGAGGCGTCTTTCACTCATCTTTGTTGCGGTATTTCGCCTTCCCAGGCAGGAACCAAGCCTTTTCAACAATACCTCCATCAGGCTCACGTGGACTGGATTGGCGGCTGACGTCACATTACCAACGCACAGGTCGTGCTTTGTTCTTGGTGGCTGTTATCGCAAACGAGGCATTTTGGCGGCAGCGGCGTCAGAGAAAGGACGCCCACCTAATTCGCACCTACATCGTTTTCAGGTCGGCCCACTAACCCTGTTGCTGGCATACCTGTGTTCCATACGACCAAGCGAGGCGTCTTTTACCCATTTTTGTTGCGGTATTTCTTCTCCCCTGGCAGGAACCAAGCCTTTTCAAGAATACCTGCATCAGGCTCACGTGGACTGGATTGGCGGCTGTCGTCACATTATCAAAGCACTGGTCGTGCTTTGCTCTTGGTGGCTGTTATCGCAAACGAGGCATTTTGGCGGCAGCGGCGTCAGAGCAAGGACGCCCACCTAATTCGCACCTACTTCGTTTTCCAGGTCGGCCCACTAACCCTGTTGCTGGCTTACCTGTGTTTCATACGACCAAGCGAGGCGGTTTCCACTCATCATTGTTGCGGTATTTCGTCTTCCCAGGCAGGAACCAAGCCTTTTCAACAATACCTGCATCAGGCTCACGTGGACTGGATTGGCGGCTGTCGTCACATTACCAACGCACTGGTCGTGCTTTGATCTTGGTGGCTGTTATCGCAAACGAGGCATTTTGGCGGCAGCGGCGGCAGAGCAAGGACGCCCACCTAATTCGCACCTACTCCGTTTTCCAGGTCGGCCCACTAACCCTGTTGCTGGCTTACCTGTGTTCCATACGACCAAGCGAGGCGTCTTTCACTCATCTTTGTTGCGGTATTTCGCCTTCCCAGGCAGGAACCAAGCCTTTTCAACAATACCTGCATCAGGCTCACGTGGACTGGATTGGTGGCTGTCGTCACATTACCAACGAACTGGTCGTGCTTTGCTCTTGGTGGCTGTTATCGCAAACGAGGCATTTTGGCGGCAGCGGCGGCAGAGCAAGGACGCCCACCTAATTCGCACCTACTTCGTTTTCCAGGTCGGCCCACTAACCCTGTTGCTGGCTTACCTGTGTTTCATACGACCAAGCGAGGCGTCTTTCAGTCATCTTTGTTGCGGTATTTCGCCTTCCCAGGCAGGAACCAAGCCTTTTCAACAATACCTCCATCAGGCTCACGTGGACTGGATTGGCGGCTGACGTCACATTACCAACGCACAGGTCGTGCTTTGTTCTTGGTGGCTCTTATCGCAAACGAGGCATTTTGGCGGCAGCGGCGTCAGAGCAAGGACGCCCACCTAATTCGCACCTACTTCGTTTTCCAGGTCGGCCCACTAACCCTGTTGCTGGCTTACCTGTGTTCCATACGACCAAGCGAGGCGTCTTTTACTCATCTTTGTTGCGGTATTTCTCCTCCCCAGGCAGGAACCAAGCCTTTTCAACAATACCTGCATCAGGCTCACGTGGACTGGGTTGGCGGCTGTCGTCACATTATCAGCGCACTGGTCGTGCTTTGCTCTTGGTGGCTGTTATCGCAAACGAGGCATTTTGGCGGCAGCGGCGTAAGAGCAAGGACGCCCACCTAATTCGCACCTACTTCGTTTTCCAGGTCGGCCCACTAACCCTGTTGCTGGCTTACCTGTGTTTCATACGACCAAGCGAGGCGGTTTCCACTCATCATTGTTGCGGTATTTCGTCTTCCCAGGCAGGAACCAAGCCTTTTCAACAATACCTCCATCAGGCTCACGTGGACTGGATTGGCGGCTGTCGTCACATTACCAACGCACTGGTCGTGCTTTGATCTTGGTGGCTGTTATCGCAAACGACGCATTTTGGCGGCAGCGGCGGCAGAGCAAGGACGCCCACCTAATTCGCACCTACTTCATTTTCCAGGTCGGCTCACTAACCCTGTTGCTGGCTTACCTGTGTTCCATACGACCAAGCGAGGCGTGTTCCACTCATCATTGTTGCGGTATTTCGCCTTCCAGGCAGGAACCAAGCCTTTTCAACAATAGCTGCATCAGGCTCACGTGGACTGGATTGGCGGCTGTCGTCACATTACCAACGCACTGGTCGTGCTTTGCTTTTGGTGGCTGTTATCGCAAACGAGGCATTTTGGCGGCAGCGGCGGCAGAGCAAGCACACCCACCTAATTCGCACCTACTTCGTTTTCCAGGTCGGCCCACTAACCCTGTTGCTGGCTTACCTGTGTTCCATACGACCAAGCGAGGCGTCTTTCACTCATCTTTGTTGCGGTATTTCGCCTTCCCAGGCAGGAACCAAGCCTTTTCAACAATACCTGCATCAGGCTCACGTGGACTGGATTGGTGGCTGTCGTCACATTCCCAACGCACTGGTCGTGCTTTTCTCTTGGTGGCTGTTATCGCAAACGAGGCATTTTGGCGGCAGCGGCGGCAGAGCAAGGACGCCCACCTAATTCGCACCTACTTCGTTTTCCAGGTCGGCCCACTAACCCTGTTGCTGGCTTACCTGTGTTTCATACGACAAAGCGAGGCGTCTTTCACTCATCTTTGTTGCGGTATTTCGCCTTCCCAGGCAGGAACCAAGCCTTTTCAACAATACCTGCATCAGGCTCACGTGGACTGGATTGGCGGCTGTCGTCACATTACCAACGCACTGGTCGTGCTTTGATCTTGGTGGCTGTTATCGCAAACGAGGCATTTTGGCGGCAGCGGCGGCAGAGCAAGGACGCCCACCTAATTCGCACCTACTTCGTTTTCCAGGTCGGCCCACTAACCCTGTTGCTGGCTTACCTGTGTTCCATACGACCAAGCGAGGCGTCTTTCACTCATCTTTGTTGCGGTATTTCGCCTTCCCAGGCAGGAACCAAGCCTTTTCAACAATACCTCCATCAGGCTCACGTGGAATGGATTGGCGGCTGACGTCACATTACCAACGCACAGGTCGTGCTTTGTTCTTGGTGGCTGTTATCGCAAACGAGGCATTTTGGCGGCAGCGGCGTCAGAGCAAGGACGCCCACCTAATTCGCACCTACTTCGTTTTCCAGGTCGGCCCACTAACCCTGTTGCTGGCTTACCTGTGTTCCATACGACCAAGCGAGGCGTCTTTTACTCATCTTTGTTGCGGTATTTCTCCTCCCCAGGCAGGAACCAAGCCTTTTCAACAATACCTGCATCAGGCTCACGTGGACTGGATTGGCGGCTGTCGTCACATTACCAACGCACTGGTCGTGCTTTGATCTTGGTGGCTGTTATCGCAAACGACGCATTTTGGCGGCAGCGGCGGCAGAGCAAGGACGCCCACCTAATTCGCACCTACTTCATTTTCCAGGTCAGCCCACTAACCCTGTTGCTGGCTTACCTGTGTTCCATACGACCAAGCGAGGCGTGTTCCACTCATCATTGTTGCGGTATTTCGCCTTCCCAGGCAGGAACCAAGCCTTTTCAACAATAGCTGCATCAGGCTCACGTGGACTGGATTGGCGGCTGTCGTCACAATACCAACGCACTGGTCGTGCTTTGCTTTTGGTGGCTGTTATCGCAAACGAGGCATTTTGGCGGCAGCGGCGGCAGAGCAAGGACGCCCACCTAATTCGCACCTACTTCGTTTTCCAGGTCGGCCCACTAACCCTGATGCTGGCTTACCTGTGTTCCATACGACCAAGCGAGGCGTCCTTCACTGATCTTTGTTGCGGTATTTCGCCTTCCCAGGCAGGAACCAAGCCTTTTCAAAAATACCTGCATCAGGCTCACGTGGACTGGATTGGCGGCTGTCGTCACATTATCAACGCACTGGTCGTGCTTTGCTCTTGGTGGCTGTTATCGCAAACGAGGCATTTTGGCGGCAGCGGCGTCAGAGCAAGGACGCCCACCTAATTCGCACCTACTTCGTTTTCCAGGTCGGCCCACTAACCCTGTTGCTGGCTTACCTGTGTTTCATACGACCAAGCGAGGCGGTTTCCACTCATCATTGTTGCGGTATTTCGTCTTCCCAGGCAGGAACCAAGCCTTTTCAACAATACCTGCATCAGGCTCACGTGGACTGGATTGGCGGCTGTCATCACATTACCAACGCACTGGTCGTGCTTTGATCTTGGTGGCTGTTATCGCAAACGACGCATTTTGGCGGCAGCGGCGGCAGAGCAAGGACGCCCACCTAATTCGCACCTACTTCATTTTCCAGGTCGGCCCAGTAACCCTGTTGCTGGCTTACCTGTGCTCCATACGACCAAGCGAGGCCTGTTCCACTCATCATTGTTGCGGTATTTCGCCTTCCCAGGCAGGAACCAAGCCTTTTCAACAATACCTGCATCAGGCTCACGTGGACTGGATTGGCGGCTGTCGTCACATTACCAACGCACTGGTCGTGCTTTGCTCTCGGTGGCTGTTATCGCAAACGAGGCATTTTGGCGGCAGCGGCGGCAGAGCAAGGACGCCCACCTAATTCGCACCTACTTCGTTTTCCAGGTCGGCCCACTAACCCTGTTGCTGGCTTACCTGTGTTCCATACAACCAAGCGAGGCGTCTTTCACTCATCTTTGTTGCGGTATTTCGCCTTCCCAGGCAGGAACCAAGCCTTTTCAACAATACCTGCATCAGGCTCACGTGGACTGGATTGGCGGCGGTCGTCACATTACCAACGCACTGGTCGTGCTTTGCCCTTGGTGGCTGTTATCGCAAACGAGGCATTTTGGCGGCAGCGGCGGCAGAGCAAGGACGCCCACCTAATTCGCACCTACTTCGTTTTCCAGGTCGGCCCACTAACCCTGTTGCTGGCTTACCTGTGTTTCATACGACCAAGCGAGGCGTCTTTCACTCATTTTTTTTGCGGTATTTCGCCTTCCCAGGTAGGAACCAAGCCTTTTCAACAATACCTGCATCAGGCTCACGTGGACTGGATTGGCGGCTGACGTCACATTACCAACGCACAGGTCGTGCTTTGCTCTTGGTGGCTGTTATCGCAAACGAGGCATTTTGGTGGCAGCGGCGTCAGAGCAAGGACGCCCACCTAATTCGCACCTACTTCGTTTTCCAGGTCGGCCCACTAACCCTGTTGCTGGCTTACCTGTGTTCGATACGACCAAGCGAGGCGTCTTTCACTCATCTTTGTTGCGGTATTTCGCCTTCCCAGGCAGGAACCAAGCCTTTTCAACAATACCTGCATCAGGCTCACGTGGACTGGATTGGCGGCTGTCGTCACATTACCAACGCACTGGTCGTGCTTTGCTCTTGGTGGCTGTTATCGCAAACGAGGCATTTTGGCGGCAGCGGCGGCAGAGCAAGGACGCCCACCTAATTCGCACCTACTTCGTTTTCCAGGTCGGCCCACTAACCCTGTTGCTGGCTTACCTGTGTTCCATACGACCAAGCGAGGCGTCTTTCACTCATCTTTGTTGCGGTATTTCGCCTTCCCAGGCAGGAACCAAGCCTTTTCAACAATACCTGCATCAGGCTCACGTGGACTGGATTGGCGGCTGTCGTCACATTACCAACGCACTGGTCGTGCTTTGCTCTTGGTGGCTGTTATCGCAAACGAGGCATTTTGGCGGCAGCGGCGGCAGAGCAAGGACGCCCACCTAATTCGCACCTACTTCGTTTTCCAGGTCGGCCCTCTAACCCTGTTGTTGGCTTACCTGTGTTTCATACGACCAAGCGAGGCGTCTTTCAATCATCTTTGTTGCGGTATTTCGCCTTCCCAGGCAGGAACCAAGCCTTTTCAACAATACCTGCATCAGGCTCACGTGGACTGGATTAGCGGCTGACGTCACATTACCAACGCACTGGTCGTGCTTTGCTCTTGGTGGCTGTTATCGCAAACGAGGCATTTTGGCGGCAGCGGCGTCAGAGCAAGGACGCCCACCTAATTCGCACCTACTTCGTTTTCCGGGTCGGCCCACTAACCCTGTTGCTGGCTTACCTGTGTTCCATACGACCAAGCGAGGCGTCTTTCACTCATCTTTGTTGCGGTATTTCGCCTTCCCAGGCAGGAACCAAGCCTTTTCAACAATACTTGCATCAGGCTCACGTGGACTGGATTGGCGGCTGTCGTCACATTACCAACGCACTGGTCGTGCTTTGCTCTTGGTGGCTGTTATCGCAAACGAGGCATTTTGGCGGCAGCGGCGTCAGAGCAAGGACGCCCACCTAATTCGCACCTACTTCGTTTTCCAGGTCGGCGCACTAACCCTGTTGCTGGCTTACCTGTGTTCCATACGACCAAGCGAGGCATGTTCCACTCATGATTGTTGCGGTATTTCGCCTTCCCAGGCAGGAACCAAGCCTTTTCAACAATACCTGCATCAGGCTCACGTGGACTGGATTGGCGGCTGACGTCACATTACCAACGCACTGGTCGTGCTTTGCTCTTGGTGGCTGTTATCACAAACGAGGCATTTTGGCGGCAGCGGCGTCAGAGCAAGGACGCCCACCTAATTCGCACCTACTTCGTTTTCCAGGGCGGCCCACTAACCCTGTTGCTGGCTTACCTGTGTTCCATACGACCAAGCGAGGCGTCTTTCACTCATCTTTGTTGCGGTATTTCGCCTTCCCAGGCAGGAACCAAGCCTTTTCAACAATACATGCATCAGGCTCACGTGGACTGGATTGGCGGCTGACGTCACATTACCAACGCACTGGTCGTGCTTTGCTCTTGGTGGCTGTTATCGCCAATGAGGCGTTTTGGCGGCAGCGGAGTCAGAGCAAGGACGCCTACCCAATTCGCACCTACTTCGTTTTCCAGGTCGGCCCACTAACCCTGTTGCTGGCTTACCTGTGTTCCATACGACCAAGCGAGGCGTGTTCCACTCATCATTGTTGCGGTATTTCGCCTTCCCAGGCAGGAACCAAGCCTTTTCAACAATACCTGCATCAGGCTCACGTGGACTGGATTGGCGGCTAACGTCACATTACCAACGCACTGGTCGTGCTTTGCTCTTGGTGGCTGTTATCGTAAAGGAGGCATTTTGGCGGCAGCGGCGTCAGTGCAAGGACGCCCACCTAATTCGCACCTACTTCGTTTTCCAGGTTGCTGCTATACGGAGTTTCTTATTTGCTTAATTTAATCTCTGTACCGCCGCCGCTGCTGCCAAAGTGCTTTGTGTGCTTATTCGTGCACTGTGTCTCAACATGTCTGAGATATGCCCATTTTGTGAAGAAGCTCTACCGCCTGGTGACCGAGTCCTGCTGTGTGCTGAATTTAAGTGCAGCTATCATCTTGGTAATTGCTCAGGGTGATCGGAGGCAACCTTCAAATCTAAAGGTTAAGCCGGTCGCTAAGCGTGGCGATGCGTGCCTTGCCGCAGTCCGAAGGCAAATACCGGGCGGAAAGTGTCTGTTGATGTAGACCTCGCTGCAGGTCTTGCAGATATCGTTCAAAAGATAGACGCGCTTTCGGGTTTGCCGTCCCAAGGCGACGAGGTAAAGGCATCTATCGAAATGATGTCAGCTAAATACGATGCCGTCCTAGCAAAGCAGGAACAGCAGGACAAAGAGATAGGCAGCCTTAAACGACGTGTCCAGAAGCTGAAGCAGACAAGCTGTGACAAAAATACCATTGAGCAACTGAAAATGTCATTAAATGAGCTAGAGCTATACAGTAGGAAGCACAACATTGAGGTTCACGGTGTTCCCGTTTCCCCAAATGAAGACTTGCTAACCGAACTGAACAGCATCGCTTAAACAATCAAATTGCCGGATCTGCAACCGAGCGATATCGACAATGTCCACAGACTTCGTGCTAAGGTGGGAAAAATTCCCACAATTCTGGTGCGGTTCTCTAAACAAGCGCTTCGTGACAAATGGCTCGAAGGACGAAAAGCTTTGATAGCTGCGGAGGCATCTGCTTCCATATCCGAAAACCTGACTAGGTACAATAGAAACCTTTTGCAGCTAAGTCGAGACTGGGCAGCAGCAAATGGTTATCGTTTCACGTGGCATGCTGGCGGTCGTGTATTGGTCAGAAAAGCGGCAGGGGAGAACGCAGTTGTCATCCGTAGCCCAGATGATATCTTTAAACTGGAAAATGCATGATGCAATCGTCGTTTTGACATTTGTCTAGTTATTGTCTGTTTTTCTTTTCAATGTCTGTTTTTCTGTCAAGCCCAGTCTGTACATCGGACCTCGCTTCTTTCTGCGGAAATTCCCAGCAATCTTTAAATATTGTTCATTTTAATCTTCGCTCAGGAAGAGGGAAGCAAGATGACATTGAATTTTTTTTTTGCTGAAATGAAGTGGCCAATTGATGTTCTTATGTTTTCGGAAACTTGGTTTTGTAACGAAGACGATGCGTTCAGCATACCAGCGTTTAAGAGCTACTGCTTGAATCGCCAGGTTAAACGAGGTGGTGGCGTATTCACGTTGGTTAAAAATGACATAGAATGTGAACTTCTTGACGAATTTTGTGTAGTTAGCGCCCATTACGAGATACTTACGCTCAAAGTCCGCTCATACCTGTTTGCTGTGTGTTACCGCCCTCCTTCTGGCAATACGATTGTTTTCTTTTCTTTTTTAGATTCTGTTCTTGAATTTGCGAATCAGCACAAGTTGAATATTGTCCTTGGAGACGACCTGAATATAAATCTCTTGTCAGATAGTACTGCGACGCGGGAATTAGATACACTGTTAAATGTTCACTGCTGTATGAATACTATAAATGCCCCAACCAGAGTAACAGAAGAAACAAACATTATTAGATGTTTTCATTACAAATAACCAAAATCACTTAACATCCGCAGTAATCAGTCTGCCGATTAGCGATCACCTCCCTATGTTTCTGTGTGTCAACCACGTACCTAATCTCAAAAGGAGCTTGAAACAATACGCTTATAGGGACATCAATTCGTTTACGCTTTATAACTTTCGTGAGCAGATAGTCGGTGCAGACTGGAGCGACGTTTTCAACGAAACCAATCCTGAAGCAGCGTACGACAAATTTATCATATTATTCAAACACATATATTCTACTTGTTTTCCCCGCAAAATATGTAGTCGTCCACGGCAAGCTCGTAAGCCTTGGATCAGCAGTACGCTACTTAACCGAATAAAAGAACGTGACAAATTGTACAGCCAATTTCTAAAAACGAAATGTCCTGATGCGTTGAAAGCTTTCAAATCTTTCAGAAACATAGTGACAAAAGAGCTTCGAGCTGCAAAAAAAAAACTGTATTATGAGAATTTGTTTGTTTTTTCGAGGAATAACCCGGAGGTGACTTGGAAGAAATTGAACTCTATCATAGGGCGTATAACAGAACCAATTACCAAACTTATTCTTAATGATATAGAGGTTGAGCGACATGAACTCGCTAACGCTTTCAATGATTTTTTCACTTCTGTTGCCCGAACTTCGTCATCTTGCGAAGAGGTACCGCTCAACTATTCTCGCAATAACTCAACAATATTTTTTAATCCAGTTTCAGAGGGAGAGGTGGTGGCGGCTTTCAACAGTCTTAACAATAGCAAATCTGAGGATAGCGCGGGTGTTCAGATAATGCCAGTAAAATTTGTTATTCTTGATATATCAAACTGCCTGACACATATTTTCAACTTATGTTTATCAAAAGGCGTGTTCCCACGTAACATGCAGTCGGCAAGGGTCACAGTATTATACAAAAAAGGTGATAAAAACGACCTTTCCAACTATCGCCCAATATCTATCCTGCCTACCTTCTCAAAAGGATTTGAAAAGTTAATTCTTGCTCGTCTTGCGTCCTTTAATAATCATCATAATATTTTAAGCCCCGCTCAATTTGGGTTTCGGAAAAACAGATCTACTGAGCTTGCCTTTCTCGCTCAAAAAGAGTTTATATTAACTAATTTTGAAGAAAAGAAACTCGTCTTGGGCATATTTTTAGATTTCTCTAAAGCTTTCGACTGCATCAACAACAAAACTTTACTCAATAAACTAGACAGGTATGACATACGTGGCACAGCCTACTCTTTAATATCTTCCTACATAGCCAATAGGACACAATATGTTGAAATAAACGGTTTCTCCTCTACAGTCAAGCCAGTCATCTCGGGAGTTCCACAAGGCAGTCTTTTAGGCCCCCTTCTTTTTATTCTCTACATCAATGATCCTGTTTCCATAGATTTATCTGCAAAACACATTATTTACGCTGATGATACAAGTCTGTTTTTCTCTGGTCACTCAGGCATACAGCTATCCAGTCGGGCTAACATAACCTTGGAAAAATTGAACACTGGGCGTGTCAAAACAGTCTAAAACTCAATGTCAGTAAAACAAAAGCCGTTCTCTTCCATCCCAGAAATAAAGCATTCGAGCTGCCTTCTCTTGTACTCATCATCATCATCATCATCATCATCAGCCTGATTATACCCACTGCAGGGCGAAGGCCTCTCCCATATCTCTCCACTTAACCCGGTTCTGTGCTAGCTGCATCCACTTGACCCCTGCGAACTTCTTAATCTCATCCGCCCACCTAACTTTCTGCCGCCCCCTGCTACGCTTTCCTTCCCTTGGAATCCAGTTTGTTACCCTCAGCGACCATCGGTTATCCTCTCTTCGCACTACATGTCCTGCCCATGTCCATTTCTTCTTCTTAATTTCCACTAGAATGTCGTTAACTTGAGTTATTTCTCTGACCCACTCTGCACGCTTTCTATCTCTTAATGTTACCCCTACCATTTTTCGTTCCATAGCCCTCTGGGTTGTCCTCAACTTAAGTAGAACTCTCTTGGTTAGCCTCCACGTTTCAGCCCCATAGGTGAGTACAGGCAAGATGCAACTGTTGTATACTTTCCTCTTGAGCGATACCGGTAAGCTGCTAGTCATAATCTGCGAGTGCTTGCCAAACGCGCTCCATCCGAATCTTATTCTTCTTGTTATTTCCTTTTCATGATCCGGATCTGCGGTTACTACCTGTCCTAAGTAGATATATTCGCCTACTACTTCCAGTATTTCGCTACCTAATGTAAACTCCTGTTCCTTCCCGAGGCTGTTGAACATTACCTTAGTCTTCTGCATATTGATTTTCAAGCCTACCTTTCTACTTTTCCTGTCTAGGTCATCAATCATTATTTGCAGTTCATCCCCCGAGTTGCTTAGCAAGGCAATGTCATCAGCAAATCGCAGATTACTGAGGTATTCTCCATCTACCCTTATCCCTAACTGCTCCCATTCCAAGTCTCTGAATACTTCCTCTAAACATGCTGTGAATAGTACTGGGGAGATTGTGTCTCCTTGCCTAACACCTTTCTTTATGGGAATTTTGTTGCTTTCTTTATGCAGAACTATGGTTGCTGTACAGCCAGTATATATATCTTCCAGCACTTTCACGTACGGCTCGTCTACCCCCTGATTTCGCAATGCCTGCATCACCGCCGAGGTTTCAACTGAGTCAAATGCTTTTTCGTAATCAATGAATGCTATGTATAAGGGCTGGTTATATTCCGAGCATTTTTCTATCACCTGATTGATGGTATGCTCGTGCCACTTGTACTCAGTGGCACGAAAATAGAAATCGCTCACTCTGTGAAAACGTTAGGCGTGTACTTCTCAGAGCACATGACATGGGACGTTCACATAGAATATTTAGTCAACAAATTATCACGCACAATAGGTTCTCTACGCCGACATTTCCGTGTGCTTTATGCTTTATAATTCACTGTTTTCGTCTATTCTGAACTAATCCTTGCTAGTATGGGCAACAACAACAGCAGAAAACATTACAAAGTTACCACTCCTTCAAAAACGTGCAATAAGAAATATTACTAAAGCTTCTTACCTCGAACATACAGGACCAATATTTAAGCAGCTAAAAATAGTTAAAGTAACATCTTTGTATAATTACAGGCTTTTGAGATTATATAAACAAGGTATATCAGTAAAAAAGACAGCACACTAACACTCATAGCAGCTTCAAGACAACATAAAAACATACAACACCCGTAACCCGGAGCATTGGCACGTTACAGCGTGCCGGACGAACTATGGCAGGCAGATGCTTCGCTTCAGGTTTCCTACCATATAAAATCAATACTTTGCTAATAGTGGTCAAGATTTCTCTCTTCCTCCCATTAAATTAATCCGCGAAATGTTTCTATAAATACATATTTTTAAGTTAGGTGTTCTCTCTTGCGCGTTTCTGTTTTATTTTCATGTATTTTTCCTGATTTACCTAGTGCTTTTTTGTAGTCTAAATATTTCTCCATTGATTGTTTACTCACTGCTTGGGCGTGACTTTCTCTGCTGTGAAATGCCGTCATATGCAGGGGCAGCCGCCCCGTCAAGCTGCTCTTCGAAGCAGCTTTTTAGCGGCTGCTCCTTTCCCTTCCTTGTAGTGAAGGAAAAATAAAGTATTATTATTATTATTATAACTTCGCAGGAAGCCCTGCTTGGATAGAAGGCACCGTACAAAAAAAAACTAGGGCATCGATCTTGGCTGAACAAGTCCAAAACCGGAACGGTTCGTCGGCACCTTGATCACATAAAGCCATTGTGCTGAATCCTACCCGACGGAAGATCAGACGATCAGACCAGCGGACCAGCAGCAAGCGAACAAGAGTCCACACTGCCGGCTCCTTACATGATCGCGACACCACAAGCGGAAGCTTCGACTGAGGACGATCTGCCTACAGCGCCCCACTCCGAACATGGAGAAGCTGAGGCCCGACGAAATGACTGCGCAACACAACCCTGCGACGACCAACAAAACGAGTCCAAGCATGACCAAGCTCTGCCAAGGCCTCAACGTGAATGTTGTCCACCCAACCGATACGGTGACCCAGTCTAAGGAGGAAGGGGTGTTGTGTACGCGAACTGACGCACTGCCACACCGCCTCCTAGCAAACGGACGCACGGCTGCTCCAGTTGCAATGCCTCCTTGCACCTGCAAGCCGGCCGCTTCGGAGGGACCAGCGGGGGTCCCCCCTGCCTGCGCTGATGACGACGCGCGGACGTAATCTGAGTCGTCCGTTGCCTCGGAACTGGACCGTGCTGGGACCATGTGCGCGACCAGGGCACGAGAAGCAATGCCTTCTTTACAGGTGCTCGCGCTTCTCTCTCTCCTTCTCTTCCCCTCTCTCATAAAGCACAATAAAGAAGTCTCTACCCAGCAACCGAATCGAGATGTTCCTCGCTCACGGGGCTCCGACGCCCCAAACACAACATGGGGCATCACATATTCATTTTCAGATTGTAAAATGAACATTCAGTTCAGCTCAATTTTCATCTATCAGTAGTTTTTGCGCTCCATGTACCTATAAAACTGGAGGCCAACAGCCTTTCTTTAAAGCTCCTTGTTACCTCGTTATGGGCGCATATGAGAAAGCGCTTTGCTTTGTAATTAACTATTCCATGTTTTCACGCGGGCTTGCCTCTCATTCTAATGCATGCCGTGAGACCGACCATCGTGGCGACAGCAATCGTTGTGGCTGCTGCTGCTGCTGCTGTACGAAAAATACACGTTTCGTTTTGTGATAAAACCGAAACCGAAATCGAGGCTGCATTGCTGCATGTCTGCCGCCAGGTGGCCATCGGTATCGACGTGGTGACATAGAGAAAGAGATGTGGTGACGTTTTCCCACCATTTTGTTTTTCAGCGTGTGGCATGGCGCGGTGCGTTGTCCACGCCAACGGCATTTCCGGGCATATTTTGTGACGTAATGAAATGAAACGTAGTGTTTTTGTGTGCATATTTAACTGCAGATGTGAGTATAGTTTCGTGCACTGTTGTCAATGTGCCGCCTGACATACACTCGGAACAGAAGTGGCCCTCGAAGTTCCCTATGAAGCTTTGCGTTCTTTGTTGTCTTCATGACGATGCTCGACCTCCCTCTAGAGGTAAGCGATCTTATGTATTGGCACATGGTGGGTTCGAATTTCAGAACGCATGTTTTACAGAAAATATGCCTGTCATACTGCTGAATTCGACGCTCAGCAAATTGCAAGCGTTACAGACTTGTTCGGAGCTCTCCGCCGAGAGCGGTTGCAACACTAACGGGGGAGGGAGGGGGGTGCACTAAACAGTAAACATAGAGAAATCATTCGACTTATACGATTATAACTGGAAGCCATGCATCCATGTTAGAGATTACTAGCGCATACTCTTTAGGACCTCTGCGTTCCGCCAGATTTATAATTTGACAAGTTTGAAAGGCAAAGAGAATGCATTTGGTCGATTTCCATCTCGCCCAGAGGTTCCTTCGCGCATGTCAATTTTTGCTGTCATACGCGCTCATGGGCTGTATTTTAGCTCTATGTGATACACTGCGTAAGCACAATATTTGAGAAAAAATTTTCTCTATCTTCTCCACCGGCGTTGGCCGCTAGTTTGTGCATCTGATTGCTTTGCATTTATTTCATGCTGTCTTCAGCTAAGTGACTGCTTATGCCGCACGTTCTGTCGAAAAGTCGTCGGCATAGTAATACTAGTAGTAGTAGTAGTAGTAGTAGTTGGCACAGCACGACGAAAAGAGTACATAAAAATATTGATCATGGTAATTTGTGCTTCTGGTGATAGATGATTGATTGGCGTGTGATAGGTGATGAGGAGTTGATGCAGTCATTTGCTGCATCATTTGATGCATGAGTTCATGCATCATTGATGAATTAAAAAAGTAAATAAAAAAGGGTTTAAAGGCAAGAGAATGCTCAGACAGCACGCTTGATGTTGATAATTATGAAATATACTGTATAATTGACCAATTTGTTAATTGAAACAAAAAATGAAAATGCATTCAGTTTTCAGACTGCTTAGAACGGAAAGCCAATGTTTTGTGGTGCTAAGTATCGGTGTATAAAAGAAAAAATGGGAAGTGAAAAATATTGTCGTGTGTGAAAAACTGCTGCGTGATAACCTCTACAGAGCTTCTTTTATTTATTCTCACTTCTGCCACATTTTTGTTCTGGCCACATTGCTCAGTTGTATTTATGACGGCATTACATTATGTCTGCAGGACATACCACATGGGAGCTCACAGCACTGAATTTGTGGCAACCGGAAAATATTCAGGAGCGGCATGTGAACCAATGGTGCGTGTTCTGGCTGCAGTGCTTTTCTTTAAGTTGGATTATGTGTTCTCCATCCTACATAAATAATGCAATATGTATGTAAGCACTCCAGTAGAACATTTTGCTTAGTTAGTTGGTGCATGTTATTAAATAAAGAAGCGTCAACAATGAACAAATACAACTAAGTGTCACGGACAACTTGTATGAAAGAGCACTGAACAAGGGTAGAGGGAGATGCCTAAGTTCGCAGGTCAACGTTTTGACCAGTTGGCTTGTCTTCATCTGGGCGGAGAAATCATCACTGGCAGGGGTTTAAATACGCTGAAGAAAAGCTGAGGAGGAGGAGGGTGCATGAGATGAAAGTAGGTCAAAATCTGAAAGAAAAATAGAGAAAAAAATTTCTTCAGTATCGATTTTTCAGCCTGGAATTTTCCTGTGGCCTGAAAAAGAAACAAAAGTGGCAGCAGTAGGAAAAACTACAATGCAGGGTTGATGATTAGTCAGCATAGTCCAGAAACAAACATACACTCGCCAAAATGTTCTAAAAAAAAAAGGAAACATGACATTTCGGGGCCCATGCGGGTCCCTTGATCACATGGAGCGCGACATGGAACTAGGGCAGCTTAAATGCGATAAAATTGGGTAGTGTCCAATTGTAGATCTCTGGAAGATTTCCACGTGTCCTATTAAAAGCATAACACGAGGCATGCTCTTAACAGGACACGTAAATCTTCCAGAGATCTACAATCGGACACTACGCAATTTTAACCATATTTAAGCCGCTGTCGTGCCATGCAGCGCTTCATGTTATCAAGGGACCCGTACCAGCCCCGAAACGTGGTTTTTCCTTCTTTTTTTTTAGAAGATTGGGGCGAGTGTATGCTTGTTTCTGCAATGATTAGTCGGCACCTAAAGCAGCTTTAGTGCAGACACACTTTTCTTGAAAAGCAACATGCATTCCAAAAGGTCCTGATCACTGATATCTGCAGGGGAGCAATTCTTAAAAGCTTTCCCCAAAGGGGAGAAGGAAAAAGAAACAATACTAATAGGACAGTGAACCACACCTGCCACTGTGGTTCACTGTCCTGTTAATATTCTTTTTATTGTGTTCTTCTCCCCATCTGGAGAATTCTTTTGAGAATTTGTGTGTGTGTGTGTGTGTGCATTCGTGGCCGAGCGGTTCAGGCGATGGACTAGATATCAATGCAGGGTGTTTTGCTGGGCCAGTTGGTAGTTGGCAACATTATGGTATCGCAGTGCTGGCTGGCAGATGAGAACAAAATCAAAAGCATATTTAAACCCTTGCCAGTGATGCCCGCTCTGCCCAGACGAAGGCAAGTCCACTTGTTTAAAAGTTGGCGCAACCTGTGAACTCAGGCTTCACTCCGCTACTCTTTTCCAGTGCTCTTTCATACAGTGTAGCAATCTTCTTCCTCTCATTCTACATGGACAACTTGTGGTGGAACTTGTATTCGTTTGTCATTGGCGCTTCGTTATTTCATAGCAATATGTATAACTATGTACTAAATACCTTATTCATTCTTGGTAGTTGGATTTCAGCCGAGACTTGTTTCAGACCACTTTGAATATTATGTTGAGCATCAGTGTTCCTTAAAACCCTGCATTAAGTGAATGAAAGGCAAAATGTGTGGAGAGATTATCATTGATGTAAGTGTGAGCAGACAGAAATGGAGCTTCTCATGGCTTCTTTATTCATGTGTCATTAAATTGGAAATTGTTTAGCACTCTCATAATAAACTTTTACTAATGGATGGCTACGGCTGTTGCAAAAGCTGATTGGTATTGAAATCGTGCTAAAACAAAACGCTAACGCACTATATGCTTACTTTGAGGCCTGTATTTGAATCCAAATATATTGTGAGACATGCAAGGGCCTCAATATGACCAAATTAATTCAGGGTCAAGCGTTTACATAATTCATTCAAAAAGGCCAAATGTTGAGGCAAATATAAAGTCCTAATTTATCAGAGGTGAGAGTTGGAAGAAAATAATACAACCCTTACTGCAACTATAGATGAAGCCACAGCTGGACTCAATTGCTGTATGAAGCTGCTATCCTAGCGAGCTAATTTGTGTGGCGCCAAGAGCCTGCATACTAATATGGCCTGAATATCAGTATTCTATCATTAAAATAGATCAGAACAAACTGAAGGCAATAAGCTACATAAAGTCAAAGGAGACTGAAGAAGGATTGAGGGGCAGCCGCAGTCTGCCAGTGGATGTTTTGACAAGTGAACTTGTCAATGTCTCGGCAATGGTGTAGTTTTTGTTTTTGCTTCCCAAGGACTAAGGCGAGTAGGGAAGGAACAAAAAGATGCTGCCTTGGAGATGGCCTTACATTAACTGGGAACTTGTGATCCCATAACCTGAAGAAAATAAAAATTTTGCAGCAGCAGTTAAAGAGCAGTTCATTGTACAACATGAATAGGTGATCCCTTAACCTGAACAAAATAAAAAATGTTGCTGCAGCACTTAAAGAGCACTGCATTGTACACGATGAATAGGCACAAGAAGCAGGTTGGATGTTTGCATGTGTTTGTAGGAGAAAATTGATGATTTTATAGGTGAATTGCCATGCCAACGTAGCTGCGAATAGCAGTAGGTACTGGGAGAAACAGATCGCACAGAAGGCAAGGAAGAAAAGACGGATGTTCTAGGAAGGCATTGCTGACGAGTCTGGAGGGTGACATTTAGAAAGGAATAAATAAGGTAGAAAGGAGATACTTGAACAGAATGAATTATGTTAAGCCGCACATGCAAAGGATTAAATGCCAAAAGAAAAGAGACAAATGCAATACAAAGTGAGAAGCACCAACAAAATTTTCAAAAAGCAATGCAGCTCACACTGTAGAGGGGGAACAATTTTGAAAAAAAAAAGCAGTTTTTGAACAGAACAGATGAATACAAGATCGTTTGGAGCGCAGGTCATCCTTTAACGCATAAAAAAAATACATATTGACATATTAACATAGTTTACAGGGAAACTTAGTAGTTTCTTAGCAATATTCCCCTCTGGATACCTTCACCACAACTGCAAGGTATGAAAGGACCAATATATGTATTGTGTGGCTGGGTAATACACCTTTCCTCTCATGCACACACATACTGGGTTTCCTGAAGAATGTATTTCATTAGGTTGCCATTTTTCTTGTGATATTTGGTAATAGCAGCATCCACAGCAGTGTTAAGACTGCTATTCAGTGGAAAACATGAAGGCATGCTGAAAAAATTTGGATCGCTCAAAATGTGTGGCAGCCACATAGCAGCAGATGCAAAAGAGCAAGGTTTGCAATGTGAGTGCACGTTAACTATAAGTTGTTAGTATTTTGAGAGCCCTCCACTATGGTGTGTCTCATAGCCTGAGTCGCTTTGGGGTAATAAATGCCCTAAACCATAAAGAAAACATGTTTGACATCAGTGTGAAGTGGCTGAACTGAAAATCATTATACCATTCATAAACTCTGACTACAAAGCCACTTCTTGCCTGGAGCATCATTACGACTTGTTAGTGTATAAAATTAATGCAAATCAATTCGGGGAAATGGGAGTCTAGATCACGCCGTGCACTGATGCAGTGAGGTTTCATTGCCACTGCACTATCATGCTTTACTCATGAAGTGCTCCCTTGGCAAGGGTTTACTTAACAATTTGATATTACTCAGAGAAATATAGGAGCAGATGCCTACTGCGGTCCTAGTTTCTAATATATAGCTGTGATTTGGAGCACTTCCTGAGTAGATATTGTAATCATGCAAGTCTGCTGCTGCATGCAGTAACTGTTGCAAGTTAACATCTCTCCTTTGTTTTGCCTTTTTTTTATACTGGTCTCTTTGCAGTTCCTGCATGACTCAACCTTATTAAGAACGATGGGCTTATGGCAGTGCAACAGGGACATGAAAGTGGTTCTCCAGGCTGATGCATGGGTATTGCCCAAGACAAAAAATGTGAGTAGTTGCAATATCAAAGAAATTGCAAGATTGAGTCATGCACTTTACATTGTTTATAGAAGTGCAGCCATAGTGGACCGAGCAAGACTGGGCTCATAGGCAGCAAGTAGGAGTGAAAGGTGCTTTATGAGAATGATGAGTGTGAATAAAAGCTTATATTGCCCATAGTTGTCTTAGGCATTGGTTTTATGATAACTGAGCTGCTATTGGATATGTCTAACCTATTCGCGCATATCTTATTGAGGATGGGGAACGTCCAGAATTTGGCCCCCTGGACCCCCAAGTTTCACTTCAGTAGATACGACCAAAGTCGATTTTGATATTCAGCTTTAACCGAAGATGACAAACTTTGTGTATATATTGATACGTGGCGAGGTTAGTGCACGAAGGCCAGCTCAGGTTGACGCAGCACACAAAGCACAGAATCACAACAGCGTTAACCTTCTTCTAGCACTAAACGTTGCTACCTATTTCGCTACGTCGCTTATGCCTATTTCACAAAATCTATTACCACAATCCTGTCCTTAAGAGCCGGCTACTAACTATCCCCACATATGTTTCAGGTCGCATTGATCATCTTCACAAAGTAGGTGTTCCGTCATGTCGTACTAGACACGCCTCTTATTCTTTTGTTCCAAACACTTCTGTCAGTTGGAACCACCTTCCTAGGCACATTGCTGATATTACGGACCCAAATTCTTTTAAGACTGCCGTATGTAATCTATATTTATAGATGGTAGTCAATTGTTTTTGTTCGTTTTTGGTGACATTGTTGACTGTCGGAAATTTTTTTGTCTCACCTGCTTTTCCGCTTTTTTTTGCGCCACTTTTTTTGTTTGTTTGTTTTGATCACTTTTCGTCGTGTTATTGTTTCTCCTATGTTGTTTTATGCTGCACTGTACCCTGTACCAATGTATCTTTCCCACTCCCCTCTTTAACGCCTTCAGGCCCTGAGGGTATATGAATAAATAAATAAATACCACTTCGTCGTCGTCGTCTGTGTCACCGTTTCTAATCGTTGTCTTCCTTAGCGTACAGCAATGCAGGGCATATATGTCACATTACCCCCCCCCCCCCCACGAAAAGCACAGTCCCGGTGCGCGCTAGGACGAACTACTGCAGGGGTAGTACGGCTTCATTCTGGCGACATGAACAATCTCGGTGCGTGGCATAGAGGACTGTCGCGGCGGATGTACAGGGGCGACCTCATATGTCACAGGGGAGACTGGCCGTAAAACACGGTAGGGTCCTGCGTAGCGTGGCAAGAGCTTCTCACACAGCCCAACTTTACGAGCGGGAGTCCAGAGCAAGACGAGAGAGCCCGGAGAGTAGTGGACATCCCGGTGGCGAGAATCATGGCGCCGTTTTTGAGAATTTTGGGAGGAGGCCAGTCGTCTGCGAGCAATAACACGGGCTGCGTCAGCACGGGAGATGGCGTCAGGAACGTAGCAACTGGCGTTAGCGGTGGGAGGCAATACGCTGTCAAATGGAAGGGGGGGGGGGGGGGGGTCACGGCCGTATAGAAGATAAAACGGTGAGTAGCCCATTGTGTCGTGACGAGAAGAATTGTACGCGAACGTTACAAACGGCAAATTAATATCCCAGTCACGGTGATCATCCGAGACATACATAGACAGCATGTCCGTGAGCGTGCGGTTGAGGCGTTCGGTGAGGCCGTTCGTTTGTGGATGGTAAGCGGTGGTAAAATAGTGCTTAATGGAGCAGTACCAAAGAATTTCGTCGACTACTCGCGCAAGAAAGCAACGGCCACGATCAGTGAGCAGCTGGCGTGGAGCACCATGGAGCAGGATGACGTCGTGGAGAAGAAACGCAGCCACATCAGTTGTACAGCTGGTGGGTATCGCTCGGGTGACAGCGTAGCCCGTAGTATAATCCGTGGCCACTGCAATCCATTTATTCCCCGACGGAGGAAGTGGGAAAGGCCCGAGGAGGTCAAGGCCAACTCGGGAAAACGGGTCTACTGGGATGTCGATCAGCTGCAGGGATCCAGCAGGCATAGCCGAGGGCTTCTTCCGTCGCTGACATCGGTCACAAGAAGCAACGTAACGTCGAACAGAGCGATAGAGGCCTGGCCAAAAGAAGCGGCGGCGGACGCTATCGTACGTACGAGATACGCCAAGATGACCCCCTGTGAGTGCGTCGTCCAGCTGTTGCAGAACGGTGGTACGCAGGTGTTCGGGGACTACGAGCAGAAGCTCGGCGCCATCTGGTCGCATATTCCGTCGGTATAAGGTGCCGTTGTTGAGCATAAACAGAGAAAGGGTACCATCAAGGTGATCGGTGCTGAGGCGATTGATTATGCTGCAAAGCTTGGGATCTAGGCGCTGTTCATGGCGAATGTTTGAAAGGTCAGAGATGGCCAACACATATGTGTCATCGTCGCACTCGCTCGCAGGTGGGGGATCTACCGGGTTGCGGGACAGGCAATCAGCGTCAGCGTGCAGCCGGCCAGACTTGTGGACGACGGAAAAGGTGTATTCCTAAAGGCGGAGGGCCCAACGACCCAGGCGACTAGTAGGGTCCTTCAGCGTAGAAAGCCAGCATAAGGCATGGTGGTCGGTGATGACGGAGAACGGGCGGCCAAACAAGTAAGGACGAAACTTTGTAATAGCCCACACGAGGGCTAAGCACTCACGTTCTGTGATCGAGTAATTCCGTTCAGCCGCAGAAAGGAGGCGACTGGCATAAGCAATGACGCGAGTGCGACCCATCTACTGCTGGGCGAGTATGGCACCAATACCGTGACCACTGGCGTCGGTGCGTACCTGCGTTGGTGCCGAAGGATTGAAGTGTGCCAGGACGGGCGGGTTGGTGAGGGCTGCAATGAGCGCAGAAAAGGCTTCGGATTGTTCTTGGTCCCGGCAAAATGCAGCGTCGTTCTCCAAAAGATTGGTGAGTGGACGAGCCGTCTCCGCAAAGTTAGGTACAAACCGCCGAAAATATGAGCAAAGCCCAAGAAAGCTACGCACGGCACTGGTACAACGTTGTGTAGGAAATGCACTTACAGCACGTGTTTTGTTTGGATCGGGTTGAACGCCACGGGCGTCCACCACGTGACCGAGCATCGAGTTCACGTCGGCCGAAGCTACATTTCTTCGAGTTCAGCTGAAGGCCAGCTCTTCGGAAGACGCCAAGAATGGCATTAAGGCGATGAAGACGGCTCTCGAATGTTGAAGAAAATACAATGACATCATCGAGATAGCACAAGCACGTCGTCCATTTCAAGCCGCGCAGGAGAGAGTCCACCATGCGCTCGAATGTGCGGGCGCATTACACAAGCCGAAAAACATCACCTTGAACTGATACAGGCCATCGGGAGTGACGAAGGCGGTCTTCTCCCGGTCCCGTTCGTCGACTGCGATCTGCCAATAACCGGAACGAAGATCAATGGAAGAGAAATAGCTGGCACCGTGCAAGCAGTCGAGGGCATCATCTATCCTGGGGAGCGGGTAAACGTCTTTCTTTGAAGTTTTGTTGAAGTGTCGGTAATCAACGCAGAATCTCCAGGTATTGACCTTATTTTTGACAAGCACGGCAGGCGACGCCCAGGGACTGCTCGAAGGCTCTATAATGATTTTTGCTAACATCTTGTCCACTTCATCTTGTATGACGCGTCGTTCTGAAATGGCGCCTCGATAAGGTCTTCTGTTGATTGGGCGGGCGTCTCCGGTGTCGATACGATGTGCAACGAGGGACGTTTGTCCTAAGGGGCGGTCACCAAAATCAAAAATATCGCTGTACGAATTCAGAAGATTCGTAAGTGCTGTAGCACGGTCAGGGCGCAAATTAGGTGCAACCATTCCTGATATGCGAGCCTCCGGAGATGGGGACGGTGCAGGTCGTGTCGACACTTTAGCAGTAGGGTCAGGCAAAAGAGCGGCAACTGTGACGTCAGACAGTGGGGTTAGTTCGGCGAGAGTAATGCCCCCAGGAAGAACGTGCACAAAAAGGCCGAAGTTCTAGACTGGAATATAAGCGTTGTTATTTTCTACGTGCACGATGTTATGAGGGAGAGCGATTCTACGTTGCAGTGTCACGTCGGTTATGGGGCAAACAACGTAGTCGCCATCAGGAACGGACGGGAAAGGCGTCATGAGCACATACACTGCAGCTTCTGGTGGCAGACGAGTAAATGTAGAGGAGCGGAGACGGAGCGTTGAAGTATCAGAGGCCTGTTTGTCAGGACAGAGTGGCAGGTCCAGATGAAGCTGTCCAGAAGAACAGTCTATGAGCGCGGACTGTGCAGTTAATAAGTCGAGTCCTAATATAACGTCGTGAGGACTGTAAATAGGGTAGGGATATGGCGGTCGGCAATGGCAATTCTTGCAGTACACATATCAATCACAGTAGTTGTATTGCCATCAGCAACACGAACGGTAGATGAGGAAGCGTTTGTGAGGACTTTGTTGAGGCGTTGACGGAGCGAGGAACTGAGGACGGAAATGTGGGCGCCAGTGTCAATAAGGGCAGAAACTGAGACTCCGTCCACAAAAATGTCAATGAGGTTACGTCTGGGTGCGAGGGTCAGTTCCGAGTTGACAGTCCGGGTCGGTAATGCAGCGTCACTCCCGGGCGCTGCACTCGCTAGTTTCCCGAGTGGGCGCTGGCGTATGATGGGGAGGAGTTGCGACGAGGCAGCGGTGAACGAGATCGACGAGACCGTGGAGGTGGAGATCGGCTGGAGTGACGGATACTTGAGACGGCTTCGGTGTTAGGATCATCTGGGTGAGCAGGGAAGTGTCCAGGTCCATCATATGCGGGGCGGAGCTGTTAAGGTTGGGCAGGGAAGCGTCGAGGTCCGTAGTAGTACCGATGGTCAGCGTTATAATAGGAACGAGGTGTGGGGAAGGTGCGACTGCGGCAATAACGGGAAGTGTGGCCAACTCGACAGCAAATAAAACAAATTGGCCTGTCATCTCAGGTGCGCCACTCTGCAGGATTGCGATTAACGTAGCGACGTGGGGGAGCTTGGCTAGTGGTTGCAGCAGCCACTACAGGAACAGGATGCGATGGTGACGAGGGCGGCATGGCGTTGGAGGAAAGACCGACGTTGGCAAGTTCCTGTCGGACAACAGCCTGTATTATGGCCACAGTGTCAGGCACTGGAGATGGGAATGGTGCAGGAGCTAATGCCTCGAGTTCTCGCCTGACGATCCGAGTCATTGTTGCGGACTAAGAAGGCTGTTGCAGAGGAGCCATATCATTAAAGGATGATGTTACTGCCACGTTCGGAAGGCGCTCAAAGCGATGTACCAGGCGTCGTTGTTTAGCCTGCTCGAATCTTCGGCAAACTTGAAGCACCGACTCGACGGTAGAGCAATCCACGCAGAAGAGGATGTTGAACGCGTCATCTGCGATGCCCTTGAGGATGTGCCCTACCTTTTCACTTTCCAGCATGGGGCTGTTCGCCTTGCGACACAGCACGAGCACGTCTTGGATGTAGGCCAGGTAGGACTCCGTGGTGGATTGGGCGGGAGACGAAAGTTCGGTTTTGGCGGCGAGAGCCCGTCCAATAGGCTTCCCGAACAAGTCGTGAAGCTTTTGCTTGCAAATTTCCCAGGTCACCAGCTCATGCTCGTGATTTTGAAACCATGTGCAAGCGGTTCCCGCCAAATAGAATATCAGATTGGCCAGCATGATGGTCGCGTCCCAATGGTTGTTCCGGCTACATCGCTCGTATTCATCCAGCCAGTCGTCCACATCTGTCTTGTCTTCGCCATTGAATATCGGAGGGTGGCGGAGTTTTGTGAGGACAAGTGGTTGCGCCGATGTTGTTGCGGTGGTAGGAGCTGCTTCAGTGGTCATAGTGGCCGTTGTTGACGTTGTGATCCCAGGTAGGTGGCGGCCACTGCGCAAATACAGCTTTCGGCTGCTTAAATGGATTTATGTGTGCACACGGGGATCTTTGGTCACCTCCACCAAGATGATACGTGGCGAGGTTAGTGCACGAAAGCCAGTCCAGGTTGACGCAGCACACAAAGCACAGAATCACAACAGCGTTAACCTTCTTCTAGCACTAAACGTTGCTGCCACTTTGTCGTCGTCTGTGTCACCGTTTCTGATCGTTGTCTTCTTTAGCGTCCAGCAATGCAGGGCATATATGTCACAATATGTTGAGTGATACCTTCAGTGATATCACTACTTGGTGCACGGTAGAGGTAGGTGGCAGGATAGAGAAGATACCGGTAAGCTTTCTAATGAGACTAAATATTTGACTAAGAAATGCCAATGTATAAAAGCTTCCAAGTTCAGTTCAATCGTTCAGTCGTGTCCGACTCTTCGTGACCCTATGGACCATGTCACGCCACGCTTTCCGGTCTCTCACTATCTTCCTAACATCACATAACTTCATCTGCAGTGCCTCGAATATGCCATCTAGCCATCGCGTTCGCTGCCTACCCCTTCTCCGGCGACCCTCAACCTTTCCCAACATCAAATCTTTCTCCAGCGACTCCTCTCTTCTCATCAGATGACCAAAGTAGCTGAGCTTTAACTTTAGAATTTGACCCTCCAATGAGCAGTCAGGGTTCATGGTCGACATTATCGACTGATTTGATCTTCTGGCAGTCCAAGGAACTCTCAAGAGTCTTCGCCAGCACCACAATTCAAACGCGTCAATTCTTCGGCGGTCAGCCTTTTTCACAGTCCAACTCTCGCATCCATACATCACAACTGGAAAGACCATAGCACGAGTTATACGAATCTTGGTTGCCAGACTAATGTCTCTGCTCTTTACTAGGCGGTCAAGGCTAACCATTGCTCTCTTTCCCAGAAGCAGGCGTCTCCTAATTCCATGGCTGCAGTCTCCTTCCGAGGTAATCTTGGAGCCCAAGAAGAGAAAATCTGTCACAGCTTCCACTTTTTGTCCATTGATACTCCAGGACTTGATAGGGCAAGACGCCATGATCTTTGTCTTTTTAATGTTAAGTTGGCGCCCAAGCTTCCAAACCAATTGACAATAAAACTGGCAGAGCTATCAAAGGTAATCAACACGTACAAAGTGTCCGACGTAAGGAAGTATTACATGAAGAAAATTGAGCGTGTTCTAAAGAACGGGCAGCCTTAAAACGGTGAATATGTGTATCATCCGAAGTAGTCAGGACAGCAAGATTGGCTGTAGTAAAAATCAATCAGACGTTCCACCAGTGACGAAGAACGAGATTGAGAAAGCTTTAGAAACTATAAAAAGGGGGAAAGGAGCTGGGAAGGATCAGGTAACTCCAGATTTGTTGTAGACTGGAGAGATACCATGCTAGGAAAGCTAGCCACCCTTTAAGTGTAATGCCTGGTGTCATCAACATAACTGGAATCATGGAAGATTGTTAACACTATCTTAATTCATAAAAAGGGGACGTCAAGGACTTGAAAATTACAGACCAATCAGCTTACTATCTGTTAAATATAAGGTTTTACTAAGACAATTGCTTACAGAATTAGGTCAACCTTAGACATTTTTCAAGCAAAAGATCAAGCAGGTTTTCGGAATAGGTACTACACTCTACTAACGATCATATCTATACCATAGCAAAACATACATTTCAGTTAGTTGGTACATCTTCGAAAACTTTACCAGTGCTGCGATAGGAGAGAGAGAGCAGGAATGACAAGCGCTACTAACTCATTAAACGACAGAAAAGACAAACACCACGGAGCGCGAACTAACAACTGGTTTTAATGGATGAAACGAAAGTCATTTAATACACAAAACGTGGTCGTCATCAAACAAACATAAGCAACGAGGAAACATGAGGAAACAATCATCGCAGGTAACAAAGGCATACAGCTAGACACACTCATCGCGAGTGTGTTTCCTCGTTGCTTATGTTTGTTTGATGACGACCACGTTTTGTGTATTAAATGACTTTCGTTTCATCCATTAAAACCAGTTGTTAGTTCGCGCTCCGTGGTGTTTGTCTTTTCTGTCGTTTAATGTGTTAGCGCGGTGAAACCAATATGAATAACCAACTAGGCCCAATTCTCGCCATTTTAGTACTAACTGAAGATTATTTGAAAAATACACAGCTATTAATTATACTGACAAAAGACAACCAGACGAGCATGTGCTACCCCCTCCCCCCCCTCCCCCCGCAAAAAAAAAATATTAAGAATCCAGGTAAGAACTTTTAGTCGTGTATGTTTACTTAAGGGATGATTATGTACGTGTTGCTGTTCTTGTACACCTAATAGGCATCATGCAATTCCTATGTCAGTTGATCTTGATGTCTGAATAACTTTTGCTCTGTAAAAGAGGAGTGCATGCGTTTTTATTTGACACGGTAGGCACACTTTGTTTGTTCAGGTGAGTTTCAGTAATGTAAGGCTAAATTTGACGAAGGAGCACTATTTAAAGGCGTTTTGTGTTGGCGTAAGTACGTTTTCATGAATTTCCCTGTTTGGCCTATATAGTTCTTGCCAAATTTAAAAGGTATGTCATTGACCACTCCCTCTTCATACGGCACAAAATGCAACTCATGTTCCACTTGGCAGGCATTTTTCCTTTTGCTTCATTTTTGTTTTCATTCTCTGGCTCTCTTCAGTTAACAACCGCACAAATTCTTGCTAGCTTATTAGGAGCTGGAAACAGCAATATAATGCCAACTTGTTTACGCCTATGGGATAACTGATGGATGTATGATATCACTGCATACTTTTTCTTTCTGGTGGAAGGCCCCCTGTGGATCATGTTTACCAAACGACTATCTTTTTCAGGATTTTATTGCAAGCGTTTCAAGTGACTCGAAAAGCCGGCTAACCTGGGCCTCTGGACCTGCTGCTTGAAACTTCTGTCTGGCATGGATGCATGATTTATTAATCGCTGATCCTAAGCATGCCACTGCTATGCCGCACCTAACTATATTCAAATGTCCTGAATAATGAATAAGTAAAGGCTTTTCTGACCACTGTAGAAAGAAACAACAAACATGATCTTCGTTCCCTTCCATTCAAACATTCAGGATCTGGGACTAATGTCTTTCTGATATTTTGACGTTTTTCCAAATTTTGATGTTTACTTTCGAAATACGAAATGAAATCAGCTCCAATCTTGGCTGTTGGAAAAGAGGGAAGATTCAATTTATTGGTTCTTTCTACATATGTCGGAAAAGCCTTTACTTAGTTATCATTCAGAGCATTCGAAGATAGTTAAGTGCGGCATAGCAGTGCCATGCTTATCAGCGATTACTAAATCATGCATCCACGATATAGACAGAAGTTTCAAGCAGCAGGTCCAGAGGCTAAAGTCAGCCGGCTTCCCAAATGACGCGATAACACTTGCTTGCAATAAAATCCTGAAAGAGATTGTCCTTTAGTAAACATGATCCACAGGGGCCTTCAAGTAGAGATAAAAAGAGGTATGCAGTGATACCATATATCCCATAGGCTTATATCCCTGTCAGACGAGCAAGTCAAGTGTCATTTTCAACGAATGCACTAGCGTTTAGTGTCATTCGCATCATGCCACACGATGAACTTTAATGACACTTGCTCCTAAACGCACTCGGTGCGAAGTGAGTTTGGCGAACTCACTACACTTTCCCGGCGGACGAAGTGCGTAGCCTTGGTGGCAGCGTTTCAAAAAGGAAATAAACTTTTACCAAAACAAAAACACCGCATACCAATTTTTATTATGCCTTGTCACATGTAAAGTTATTTTCCGCCATTCATGAGATATATAATGCAAGTATTTAATATTCTCGTTCTCAGCTGCCCTGTTCATCGGAAGCAAGGCCAGCATAGCGAGTCGACACACGCGCGTTTTTTGATTGTGTCGTCAGTTGGTCGTCAGTGTGTACAGAAGCCACTAGTCCAGTGAGTGCAGTTAGTTTGCAGGATGGCCGAAGAAAGAAAAGAACGAGTATCGTGGTCTGAGACGGAAACATACGCACTTAATAGGCTGTGGGAAGACCACCTGGGCGGCCTCTGGCGCACGAAGCGCAATGCGAAGGTGTACGCCGCTATTACCGAGAAACTTCAAGAAGCCGGAATACAAAAGAGCAGCAAAGAAGTTTAAAAAAATTTGAGAACATGGGCAACAAGTACAGATGAGTTGTATTGTGATAGTCTGATAGACGGACGGGATTTCTATCGTTGCCGCGCGTAGTTTTTGATTAGTAGCATGCTTTTCACCATGCATGATGGCACCTCGTACGCTGCACAGTTAGCTTGTTCCCTCACGTAGGCTAGGCTGAGTTGCATCGTTGTCGCGTAGAGTTCTGCTTGAATTTTAGCAAGTTTGTAAATATGCTTGATAATTCACATAGTGCTGCACGTGCAAACAAGAGACGGTTGTCAGTTAGCGTATTTTCCCTACTCTGTCTTGCTCTTAACCAGCATCATATTCCTCAACGACTGTTTATGTTGCTGTTCTTTCTTCTCAGCGGATGGCGCAAGACAATTTCGCTTTCCTGCGCCACACTGGTAGCAGCCGCGGCGGGAACTACGCAATTTCTTTAGGTCACAATCCGGTTTATTCACCTCATGGAAGTAAGCATGACCATGCTTCTTTTTCATTTCATTGATTAAATTTGTGTTTGCAATACGCCAGGCTTGAAGTCCTTTGGCACTTGCTATAATAAAGTTACAACTATGTTTCCGGTGTTATAACCTGTGGTTGTGGCTGTGGAAAACAATGCTGTTAAATTCTTTAGGTGTCAAAGCAGTGATTTTATTATTGCTCATGTCTATGGAGTACAGACTAGGTCAGACTTTTTTAAAGCGGTCGAGCAGTGCTGTGACCATGGCATATACAAGTGCCTAATGGCCCGAAATTGCATATCTTGAGTGAGTTGCATATGCATGTGTGTGACTCATCCAAGGGGTACAAATATCAATTTCGGCATGTCTATATGCATTTGTAAATTGCTAGTCACAGAGAGCTACAGGAAACTCGGTGCTTGCGTTTGTCTTTTGCCACCATTTTCCCCCTCGTTCACTCATTTAGTTGCTACAAGCCCAGTTTCTCGGTTTAAAATTTTGCAGCTAACCAAGTACACGCCATGTACTTTATTTACAGTTCATGCTTGTATTACTGCAGATTTCTCAGCCGAGGAAAAACAACTGGCTCGGGATATATTACCTGGCGATATTAATGGGACATACACAGGTTTCTAGGATCCCTGCCAGCTAATGACACCAACCTGATGCAAGAATCTATTTGCGATGAGAATCAATCTGCTGAGCAGGTATGTAGTCGTGGCGACTGTGTTTGGCAAATGCACAAAATGACCAACAAAGTTGATTTATTAAGTATGCAGCCTGTCTCTATCATTTGAGGTGACTGGAAACAGCATACAATACTTAAAACATCCATTTATGTCACACTTGAGACTTTCTTGCATTTTTTCACACCAGGTAACCATGCATGTACATTGCCTGCCTATTGAAATTAAAGGAAGGCTCTTGGTGGTACTGAACGATTCCAAGTTTGTTTTTCCTAATTTAGTGCACATATCCCAGACGGCCACTGACGTCCGACGGACAACCGAACTCGGCCGCAACTCGGCGGCCGATTTCGGACGTCCGCTGGAATTCCGGCGTGCGTACGAAAGCGGATGGTCGAATCCGTTCGCCCAACGGACAGCCGTCATACGTCCGCCACTGGATTTGCTTTTACACAGCTATGATATAGTTTGTAGTCGTCGTGCTCGTCTGAACTGCGTATAAATCAGTATGCCGTCAAGTCTGCATTATATGATGCCAGAGCGAATCGATGCGATAAAAAGCGTTTCCATTAAACAGTTTTTTTTTTATTTTCCGCATGTTTCATCGTTGAATTCTTCCATCGAAATTTTTGATTAAAAGTTAAATGACCATTAAACATTTTTTTATCATGATGCTTCGGTGAAATTTTAATCAGTGGCTGAATAGACGCAGCAAGCTCAAAAAGAACGAAACCGAACCTATCCTCAAAAAAATCTGAAATGAGCCAATCCAATCCACCTGACAAGTTGAAGTTTAGTCATGGAAGATGGCTTCACGTTTCCGTGTTCTGCATTTTCTGCGCAGTTACAAACACCTACGGCTGTAATGCACTGCTAGCATTGTTTTTGCTGTGGCTTGGTGCGGCTGGCACACTTTGTTCACCCGCCGATTCCAAAGTAAGTATTTCACCGAACTTTTGTTTCTTTAGTGGAACTTTTCGATGCACCGATGGTGCTGAGCTTTTGGGTAAGGAAACAGCTCTGTACAGCAGCCGAACGGTCGAGTGTTTAGGCGAGACTGACAGGATGGCTCCGCGCCAACTAACAAAAGTGCAGCCTCAAGTCTTAGGGCCATCTTTCTCGGCATTACTGGACGCTGCGCCAGTAAGCCGCTCAATTTCTCTGTCTCTGATAAAGGAGTGCCTGCCCGAGCTTTAAAGGAGTTAATTTGTTAACCATGCGCAACGTGGTGAGTTGTAAAAACTATACGAGAAAGCTTTTGCACTGGAGCCTATCGTGCGACATGCCTACACTTGTGAAAACGACAGCCGCTGATCTTTCTCTCTTGAGCTTTACGGCAGCTACAGTTTCCAGAAGGAACGGCTGTTGCTACTAAATAACTAAAGCTTTAGTACTCTCCTTCAGCTTTGACAAACCAGGACAGCACCTTGCGCATGTTGGTTATACATGTGGGACCGAACCGCGCAGAACAACCGGACAAAGAGATGAGAGAAAAAAAAAAGTCAGCACTTGTCTTTTTCTTGACACGTTGTTCTGCGCTGTTCTGGCACGAATTTGACATACCGCCGCCGCGATACAGTTGGGCTGTGAGCTCTGGTGCCTGCAACGCCTTCTTTTATGCAAAACAGGCATACTAGGAGGCCATGTAAGCCGCAGGTTCTTAAAAAAAAAGAAAAAGAAAAAAAATACGAGCTGAGCAATAGTGAGATGAAAACAAAATTGTTGTTGCTTTGTCCTTACAGATATTCAAAGGCTCCTCAGAACTTCACTGCATTATTGACAGCGAGATAATGCCAAAGCTACACTAGAGCCATGCAGCACCTTATAGTGCATGATACTGAGCTTATGTCTCGCACTGAAAGCTCTTACCATGTTCTTAGATTATCATATTAAAGTAGCTTTAAACCCATGCTTGTTAATACAGTGGTAGCCATAAATTGAATCTAGGGCATCATGCTCACATACAAGGTTTCTGATGACCGCCGGTCAAATGATGTGGGCTATAGCAGAAACCTGTACCTGGTCATCTTACAAGCATTTGTGCCATTGATTCTTTAATGTGTTGTAAAAGTTTTTGTGTTCTGTTTCTGTATGGGAATGCTTTCCTTATTGAAGGCTAACATTTGGCTTGCTACAGCAAAACCTGTACCTAGTCATCCTAAAAACAGCACCGCAGTTGGTGCTTTCAGTGTGTTGTAAAAGTATTTGTGTTCTGCTTCTGTATGGCAATGCTTTTCTCGTTGAAGACTAGCATGAGGCTTCCAAAACTTTTTCAGATACCATTTGCTGTAGCCGATTTCGTAGGCCAACAGGAAGCAGCACTTTGAGCATGGAAAACTGTCATCCACGGGGAAAAAACAGCAACATCCTCATTTCTTTAGTATGGCTAAAAGTGAGTATTGTATCATTATCTATATTATTAATATTAAATCATGATTGTCAGTGCTGAAGTTGTTTGAGCGTGATGATTTTAAACACACAGGACATCCCTTCGACATTAAGGTTTTAGCTTGTTTACATGTAGGATGTAGAACTGGTTTCAACAAACTTTATGCAGCAAATTCTTTTTACATTGTTCACCATTTTACTTTTTGTCATTGTCCTTGTCCATTGAAGTAAATAACCAATATTTTACGTTTACACAGTCGTCCACTCTTAGCTTGAATGGGAATGTGTGGCATGCAGTTTGCAAAATAGCAATGCATCCGTCACAGCCAGGCATCAAGGCTAAGTGGCTTGTGCGTAGAGGGACCAGCCGCTCCAGCTTCGCGTCATCTGCCTCTTTGCTCCGGTGTGCAGATGTGCATTGAGGCAAAGTGGTTTATGTGTAGAGAAACCAGGAGCTTCTTTGTCACATCTGGCTGTTTGTTACGGTGTGCAGATGCGCATCGAGGCAAAATGGCTGATGTGTAGAGGGACCAGGAGCTGCTGCTTAACGTCCTTCGCCTTTTTACTACAATGCAGAGCCGTGCATTGATGCTAAGTGGCTTGTGCATGAAGGGCCCAGGAGCTGCAGCTTCACGTCTGCCTCTTCACTCAGGTGCGCAGTTGCGTATTGAGGCAAAATGGCTTATACATAGAGGGACCAGGAGCTGCTGTGTGGCGTAGTCTGTATATTTGCTATGGTGCGTATCGACGTACAATGGGGGGGCTCATGTGTAAAGGTACCATGAGCTGCTGCGTCATGTCGTCTGCCTCTTTACTATGGTGCGCAGGCATGCATCAAGACAAAGTGGCTTATGCGTAGAAGGACCAGGAGCTGTTGCTTCACATCTGCTATGATGCGCAGCTGCGTATTGTGGGTGGTGGTGGAAAACATTTCCATCAGATACAAATACAGGAGGTTACTCACTAGCTGACCCTGAGGGGGCCTGTCCTGACAAAAACAAGGGCTCTCTAGTTTGGGACCCCAGTGGTGGTAGAGGGACTAGAGGCTGGTACTTCACGCTGTCTGGCTCTTCGCTACGGTGTGCGGCTGCGATGGATGCAGTGGCATCTCAAAAAGTGCATGCCATGCACTCGCATGTTCAGCCTGAGCGGACGACTGTGTACCTGCTATAGCTTTGTTATTCATAGAATAAACCTAGGCCAAGTTGGATAAATTATAGCTCACCTCATATGTGGTCAGCAAAGAAAAGCCACTCCAGAAAATCTGATGCATTTACTGTCATATGATTCTTATTCATATACATGCTACTGACAAGTCCGATTCTTCACCCTTACAAATGCCAGAAAAACAACCAAGGGTGCGTCTGTAATAGTCTAGCTTGCTCTTTCTCTGCAGACTTGAGTCAGATGTGTGTTCCATTGCTGTGGGTGGGACAGGTGTGAATCTTTGATTTTAAGCTTGCAACAAGTATGTTATTGTAGTTTAAAGGCAAAACGGTACTAATAATCGTAGCCCCCCGTGGCCTTTATCTCCTTTTATAGTGTTGCTAGACACTGAATTATTAGTTTACTCTGCACTGTTTCTGTCTAGTTAATGTGCGGAGATGTACATATATTTATATGACTTGGAGTTGTCTACTTTGCACTTAGAAACATTGTAGCGTTATCTGATGTGTTGCTTTCATTTCTTTAATGATTTCTGTAAGGGATTGGTGGGTATGCTAGGCACCATTATTAGTCTGCTCTTTTTGGGTCACCTGTTCAGTGCCCAGCTGCGGCCGTCTCCCACTTGCCTTCGGACAGGAGGCGGAGAGATTCGCACAGAGAGGCAGCTACAGCAGCTACAGTGCTTAACGGAAACGTTGGCAGAGAGGGAAAGAAGTCCCCTCTTCCAAGGACTTTGCTGTCGCACTCGAAGACGCGGGGACAGGCAGTTTGTTCTCGTTGCTGTGTCATGTAGGGGGCTCATTTTTATTTAAGGAGCTTTACGAACAGTATACAACTAAGGGGTCCTTAGTACTAAGCGTACTAAGGAGCGTACTAAGGGGTCCTTAGTACGCTGACTGGACCCATCACCCGGAGGCAGCACAGCTTTGAAACGAGCATCTCTTTTGGAAGAACTGCTTATCGTTCAAAGAAAAAACACTGTCAGATTGAAGGGTGTAAGGCCCTCTTCCTTGTTGGGGAGCCCATAAAAGTGACAATTATTCAGTGCAGGCGCGTTGAGTGGGGTCTCGTTGAGGATTCCAAACCTGGATGTCAGCAATGGTGGGAGATGGCGGCGTTGAAAAAGGGCAAGTGTGTAACAGTGACGGTATGATGCGGAGCGGGAGGATGTGGGTTGGCTCTTTTGATGTGGTCCGCAATGGGGCTGACTCGGATGCCAATAATTGCAATAATTGCCCTGTAAAAGGAGCCGCCAAGGGTGCAAGCTTTGGGCAATGGTTGCGCACGTGGGACACCGTTTTGTGGGTTCTAATTTTTTTTTTCTTTTTTTATTTCCTAGGGAAGAGAGTTTGGCATGTGACCTAGTGAGCCAATCATTTCGAGGTCCATTCTCTAAATTCCGTTTGTTGTGAAACGAATTTGTTGTCTCTTTTGAATTGCTTGTATTAGGGAGAGGGTGAAGAACCTTATGAAAGTGGAAAGACATGCCAAAATGTTTGTTAGCCAGTCATGTGTGAGTTCGTTGTCATTGGGGATGAGAAATGTGGGCGGAGTCCCGAAGTTAATGAAACGGCCCCGCAGCCTGGAGAACTCGTTCTGAGCTAGATTTTGATCTCTTTTCTCTTCGGCATAGATCATGGTCATTGTTTCACCTGTTGTAAATACGTACATTCATGTATAAAGTTTTCAGTTCATCTTCCTCTCCGTGTGCAAGTTGTGGCCAGATGCAGTAAATTCACTATTTTCATTTCTAATAACATGCCTTTCTGAAGATGGTGAGCTCTTTTGTCCAATCCTGTAAGAAAGCAGCAAAGCGCTCCCAAATCTTCCACAAAACTGTGATATATTTAATGCTAACTGCAGCTTGGTGTCATTCAAAACATGTAGTTGAGGTAGATTTCTTCCCCCCCCCCTCCTTTTGTTCGTTCAAATGAGGACCAGTGGACACTATCTCTTGCTTTTGTAATGCCCTAGGCCCCGCCTTAAGGCAGTACTCAATTGTCAATACCATTTTTATAGCTATGGCTGTCCAACAGCACTAACATCTTTTATACACTTCTTTTACTAATCTCTTACCCAAGTGGTGGCTTATACTGCGGGGGCGAAACTCTCTGGACATTATGTCTAGAGATTTTGGACTAGAATCACGATGTAAACGAATTGTGACCTTATTTCTGTTGCGCACATGAAAGAACTAACGTTCAACTTTCACATCGACAAGTATGGTCAGAGTTTCCTGGTCGATGTGAAAGTTATGTGCTTTGATTGCAGTTTGTGTAGTCCACACACTTTTGTCCCCGATATTACATAGGGGCAAATTAGGCGCCTTTACAGGGGCAGTTTCTTTGGCGCCCACTACCTTCCCCATAAAAAAGCTACAGTGTTTCTTGTGAACAGCTGGCTGCATTTATAAAGACCATTGTTTTTTTGTAATTTGTTGTGCGTAGTTGAGAAATCCATGACATACATGCACAGCTGGTTGCCAGAATTATGCAACCATATTTCAGTAATACATCCGGTAATACATCGGGAGCTCGTGGTTGTCAGCTTTTTGTGTTTTGTGTAACTATAAGCCTTGCTATTGTAATGTCACATATAGCGCTGTGGGTAAACAAATAACTTTACTTTTAACTCTTGTAGAAGCATGAACACTGCGCAATCACTGCAGCGGGCTATGCTTCCACATTGGGCTTTAGCCACATGTCAAATGTCTATCTTTATTATGCTGCAGCAGCTTGCATGTTATCAGATAAGTTACTTTGTCGCAGCTACTCTAAGGAGACGCTTTCTAGACGCTTGTAGCCTAGATGTTGATGTCGATATACCCCTGACACGCCCAGGGAATGTCTTCGGTAGAGGGTACATGGAAACCAGCAAAATGTGCAGTTTACAGAAAAAAAGGTAACAATTTTAAATGATGTTATTATTGATCACTTCTTTTCAGAGCAGGAACAATGACTTTAGAAATCTGCCTGTTAAACCGCTTGAAATGCAGGTTTCTCCCGCCAATGCGTACCTGTGTAATACTGCGATGCTCTGGCTGTGCTTTATGTTCATATACAGCATCCTTTATGCTTAGTTTCTCTGCATGTGCACTCCATGTCTTGGGCATTGCTGAGGGCGCATAGCAGCACGCATAACATGGCATGTTTGGTCAGAGTGGCATGTTCAAAGAGGCGACATAAAAACATTAAAATACTGAATGCCAGGTTCTTGTCAAACTACGTTTGTATCTTTTGTTATTCTGCATGGGTTTTGCTGCAGTTATATGACCTTTCTATATAGTATGTGACAGTTCTGAATGGAGATGCATGCGTACAGTGCCATCTGGAAAAAGCAATTAAGAGAAACTGGCAGTTGCCCTTGGAGATGTGTAATCAAAGTTCAGCACAGATAACTTGAATTTCATTTTCCCTTCTATTGCAGGAGGATCCCAACCTGCTCTTTCCATCTTAGGCCTGAAAGACCAGCAACAGCTGATCGAGCAAATGCACAGGACAGTAACTGCTCCTGGAATCCCGGCCTGCGGAGGCCGCCCACAGAGAACTCGATCATCTCCTCGCTAATTCCGAAAAATTAGGTTTCAATAAATACCTTTTCCTCCACCACCTCCCCAAGGGAAGAGCTGTCATGGCCAAGGATAATTAAAAAAAATATTCAAGTAGATTCTTAATACTCCAGTTGGCCTGCATTTTACCATGCCATTCCTTAACATCGATATTTTTTTAGTGTAGACTATTTATGCATGCAGTTTTTGCAATAAAGCCAAAAAATGCTTTTTTTACCTCGCATGCTGGTATGCCTATGCACTTCGCATGTTTTCAGGAATGGTGCATTTGTGTAGAGCTCAGCTAGCATATGTGCCTCTTTGATGGAAGTTTTAATTGCACACTGCTGTTCAGTGCTTTGTGTGTGAAAGTAAAGCAGACAACAGGAAACTTGAACCTGTTGCATATTCTATTGTCTGCTTTACTCTCACGACAAAGGCATTGAGCACTAGTATGTGACTGAAATTTTCATGGCACATGCTTGCTGAGCTTTACACGAATGTTATTGGCAAGTTTTTACACCAATAGCGGGCCCTGCAAGCAAATTCCGGGAAACGTCCGAATGTCCGCCTCCGGCTGTCCGTCGGACGTCCGTGGGACGCGATCCGGATCCACGAACGATAGTCCGACGGACATCCGCTGTACGTATATCGAACATAACCAGACTTCCGTCGGATGTCCGAAGGTCCGAAAACGGACGTCCGTCGGTCGACCGTCGGACGTCTATGGCCGTCTGGGATGTATCCTTCCAGATCTTCAGTATGATTGATGAAAGGGAGCCTGACGAACAAGAAGTGCCGCTTGAACCAGAAATTGCTACTATAGTAACAGTGGCAGAAGATATGCCAGGGTCGGCTGCAAACGCAGGTACATTGCCAGAGCTGTCGCCAAACACAAGTATTTCACTGCCCGCAACAATCAACTACCCCGAGGCGACAAGCTTGCCAAACGCACCAAAGAGGCTGCGACCAACTACTACAAAGGGGCTGGCTGCCCACACAGCTGTCCTCCAGCAGCTGTTAGAGGAGCAGCGGCAGCTACGCTGCTCAACTGAACGTGCCCGACGTTTTGCTCTTGGCCCTCCAGGAAAACGCCGCCAGACGGGAAGACCGCCTGATCGACGTCTTGGAGAAAATAGCAAATCAATAATTGTAACAAGCCCTATGGAGTAGAGAAATTGTGAATTTCTACCACGATCCACAGCTTCACACCACTTCATTTACAAATAACAGAAAACACACATTGTAGAAGATGACATAAAAAAATGGCGGTTCCTTTACACAAAGCTATGCATGCTAAAAGGGTAATACACATGGGTCCCACTGACTAGTAGCATTTCAAGATGCAGGCTGCACTTCCAGAAGAAGTTTGCCAGTGCATTCCGCCCTTGTTCACCTCGCCCGTCACACACGCGAAAGATGAAGCGTACTGATCTCTTTTGAACTGATTCTAATTTTTTGATATCGGATTTCTTATAAGGGCTCCATATGATACAGGCATAATCAAAAATGGGGCGGATAAGTGTTTTATATGTGAGCAGTTTGGTATCCTTTGGGGCTTTACGCAGTGTACGATGGAGGTATCCGAGACGTTTAAAAGCTTTGTTACATATGATGTCAATGTGTTTAGACCATGAGATGTCATGAGAGAAATGAAGGCCGAGGTATTTATATTCGGCGACTCGTTCTAAATCCTGACCGTGAAAACTGTAGGTGAAATGTGAAGGAGATGGGCGTCTAGAAAAGGACATGGAAACAGTTTTAGAGAAATTAATATTCATTTGCAATTCATTTCACCATAACAAAAATTAGAAAATGAGTCGTTAAGTATTTCATGGTCAAGTGGTGTATTAATCTCGTGATATAAGAGGCAGTCATCAGCGTAAAGACGAATTTTTACAGATACACAACATGACAGGTCGTTAGTATATAATAAGAAAGGAAGCGGGCCTAAAACGAAACCTTGCGGAACGCCGGATGAAACACTAACAGGAGCGGAAATAGATGAATTAAAGTATACAGACTGAGAACGCTGATTTAAGAAACTGGATATCCAACCAACCAGGGAAGGGTTTTTTAGAACAGAGTTAAGTTTGTGTAGGAGTTTAGGGTGTGGGACAGTGTCGAAAGCTTTGGATAAATCAACAAAAATGCTGTCGACCTGTCTACCTCGATCTAATGACTAAGAAATGTCGTGCGCAAATTCAATTAGTTGGGTAGTGGTGCTCAGGCCTTGACGAAAACCATGCTGGTAAATGTTTAGGATGTTGTGGGTTTCAAGAAATGCAATGATATGTTTGAAAATAACATGTTCGAGTAACTTGCATGAATGGGCTGTTAAGGAGATAGGTCTGTAGTTCTGCAGTAGGTGAGTACTACCGGATTTGAACAATGGAATGACCTTGGCAAGCTTCCAGGAGTGGGGAACAGTGCTGGTGGATAATGATTTGCGGAAGATTGTGGTAAGATATCGGCTAGTCCAAAGTGAGTAGCGCACAAGGAAGGAGTTAGGTATGTCATCTGGGCCACAACTCTTTTTAGTATCTAATTGGACGATCATATTGAGAACACCTGTACCAGAGACGACGACATCTTCGATGGGAGGGTGAGTCACAGCTAAAAGAAGGAACGATAGTTATCCAGTGTGAATACAGAATGAAAATAGGAATTGAAAGCAGAAGCAATTGTCAGTGAATCTGAAACAGGAACGTCGTTAACTATAAAACGGTTGCAAGTACTGTTACTGGGTAGTATCGATTTCCAGAATTTGCCAGGGTTCGTTTTCATTACTTTTGGCAATGTAACGGAATAGTAAAAACCCTTGGCAGACTTTAACCTGACGCGGAGCTCCTCCTTGGCATCATTGAAATCTGCAATTTTGACAGGATTGCCATTTCTTTTCGACTTACGCAATCTTGCAAACCGACGCGACAAATGGAGTAGGTTTCTTGTTATCCATGGCAAATCTCCATTTTTCTTTTTTGTTTTCAGCGGAACAAAGTGATTAATATATGTGTTAACAATATGTTCAAAAACCCCACAACAGCATCAACATCACTGGTCAGAGACAATTCTTCAAACATTTCAAAGGATTCACTTAATGTGTCAATTATAGCAACATCATTGGCCTGGTTGAAGTCACGAAAACTGCTGTACTCGAACCGGGCTCTGTGAATAGTGCAGCTGATTGAGAATAATACAGCCTTATGGTCCGATATGCCGTCAGTAACACAGCACTGGTAACCATTCTCGAATAGATTAGAGCTGAGAAAAACTAGATCTAGGACTGCCGCTTGCCTGGTGTTCGCATGAGCAATTTGTTTAAGGCCAAGTGATAAGGAAAGGTGTAACAATTTTCTTGACAAAGAGACATCATGGCCGGTATTGCTAAGAGAATGCCAGTGAATACCTGGCACATTAAAATCTCCCATAAGTATTATATTTGTGGGATTCAAATCATGCAAAAGTTTACTTAGAAGAAATAATTGATTATCATCAGAGCCAGGAGGCCGATAAAACACTCCAATTAATATGAATGTTTTCCAAATAAACTTTAGACAAAAGCAATTCAATTTCACATGGAGATTCAAGGACAGAAAACTTCAAATGTGACTGTATATAGAGGGCGACACCACCGCCTCTACCATTCGGTCTGTCAGCTCTCAGCAACGTGAATCCACTTAACGCAACTTCAGAGTCGTATATGCTACCATGTAACCAAGTTTTAGTAACACCAATAGTGTGAGGGGAATGAGCAGTTACCAAGGAGTTAAGGTCGGTAAATTTATTAAGCAGTCTTCTAGCGTTTAAATTTAACACACGGATGTTATTGCTGTGATGAGGTAGTCAAGGCGAAGTGGCTACTGCATTGGTAGCATTACTTAGTGGCGCATTACGGGATACTTTTTCTCGTGAATTAGAAGAACTATTCCAGTTACACCGAACTTTATCAATAAATACATGATCAAACCGTATTCGGACCGTGCAGCCATTGCTTCTGAAACTTTCAGTCGCTTCCCAAAGCTTTTTCCGGATATTGCGGACACGTATTGAAAAATCCTCCGATATACGGTAATCGGATTCCTTAAGCTTGTGGCCATTTTTTAACACTGAAGCTTTCTCCCGAAAGTCCAGAAGCTTCATGATCACGGGACGGGGACGGTCATGTGAAGGCCTTCCAAGACGATGGCACCTCTCTATTTGAGGGCAGCTCATATTGAGTTCTTCCTCAAACCATTTTGCGATATCAGAGAAGAGACGTTCATTATTTTCATCAGAGGATTCGGACAGACCATGCAATATTAAGTTGTTCCTACGTGCACGGTTTGTCAACTCATCATTTTTATTTGACAGACTGTGAAGTTCGGAACTTAGACGCGCAACTTCACTGTTGAGACTGCCACTGTCGGCGGCGGGCTTTTGTAACGAGGAATCTAAAGCAGCCACGCGCGACTCAATTGTCTCAAAACGTGCATTAATAGATTCATGAAAAGATTTAATTTCAGCAATATCCTGAGCTAATTTTCGCTGTCCGTTCAAAAGCTCAGCAAACATATCGGAAACCGACGGTTGACCGGCGGCGGCTTCCGAATTTGACGGGCTCACATTACTTTGAGAGCGAGTAACCATCGCTGATGGCGGAGGACCAGGATTACTTTCAACATCCCCACTCCTCAGAAGTCTACTAATGCAAGCCGCAATTTGCGAGTACAGCGAAACATAAGCAAAGCACTTGCGAGAGTGGTGTGGGCAAGGAAATAACAGTAGAAATCGATCATCAGAGCGAATACAAGGGGCATTCTGAAGATAACATATCTGCGTAAGAAACAGGCAGCGAGTAAGCATGGTGCTCGCACTGCTGCCACCTCGCCCACTGATGAAGGAACGGTCCAGCACGCAATTTATAGGCAGGTCCTTGCACGTCCCGTGACTGGGCTTGATCCACCAACCATGGGATGCGCATGGTGTCTCACATGGGAGCCAGGCCACCATTCCAGCAGCTCGAAGGGCAGCACGTCATGCTCCATCCACGATTTCCAAGCAACCCACCGATTCCTCGCTACCTCAGTCGCCAAGGTGAGGATCCAGTCAGCCAGCAGCCATCCGGGCATCCATATCTGCAGCGCACTGGTGGTGTGCACGCTATGATGAGGCCCCCTCCTCCGTACCCTGACCATCTCCGAAAGCCACCGCCTTCGCCTGCCATCTCCCCGAGCCACGGTGGCGGCGCGCAGCCCGAGAGTGGTGGAAGTCCAGACCCATCGCACACACCGCCATCACTGTCGCGCCCCAGCTCACAACCTGCGCTTCAGTCCCCGGACCCACGATCTTCCCCCATGGAGCGCCACTTCTCACCGGGAACACCGTCAAGTTCTTCCAGCCTGCCACAGCGGTCACCGACAGTACCGGCTGCCATGCAAGATGATGGAAGAGGGGACGGTGAACGATCTGTCGAAAGCCTGTCTGATCTGCTGTCCCGTGTTTCGAAAACTCCATTAGAGTCTCCTAGTCCCCGTACGGATGAAGGGCGCCCCTCGATGGGTGAGCCATCCCCAGGAAGGGGCTGCACCTCGCAGGACAACAGCGGCCAAACGCCGCCTTTGTCCAAACAAGACAGCATATTGCAGTATCTTCGAGCCGGCTCCGTAGGCAGCCAGGCTAGCAATTCAAATTCATCACGCGGCAGCGTAGATAGCTTCGCTGGAATAAGTGGCTCTGCCCAGCCAATGTCCAGTGCTACGGACACAGTTCCACGGGCATCTGAAAGTCCACAGTACGTGACCACATCAGTCTATCAGGGTGCAGTGGCATCACCTGTTGGAAGCCCAGTGTCATCGGCTTTTGCAAGCCAGGGGCAGACCATAACACTGACGGACACATTTGCGTCCGACAGTAGCGACGGGAGCAGTCCGTCAATGCAGGTCCGTACTAAAATGGTGCGTGTAAGTCAAGGCATGATGGGCCTGCCAACTACATCAGCCAGCTTCACACGAACCACTGTGATGCAGCAGTTGCAGCAGCTCCAGCAGCAGCCTCGAATGCAGTACATGCAGCAATTGCGCCAGCCCCACCTACAGCAGCAGCAGCAGCACCCACGAAACACATAACGTCTAATAAACTTCTTTAAACAGCTCTGGAAGGCTACAAACATCTTGTTCTAGAACAAAACCTCTCGCAGACGTCGACGGAAAGAAGTTTCCTGGAAAACTTTGTTAGCACGTCTATACTAAGACGCCTTTTCAAAGACGTCTCAGATATGTTTTTTTCTGGAGACATCAATTAGATATTTTTCCAAAGACCTCTCAGCGATGTTTATTCAGAAACGTTTCACAAATACTATTGTAGAAAGGGTTTACTAACTTCTAAAAGTCCACAAAAAATACTCCATGTTTCCCCTGTTCAGAATGTTGAATCCCTATTCAAAGAATGTTCACGAATCACATTGAACATTTTCTACGCATGGTTTATTGCAGCCACGGAATTAAGCAATAATTACGGCACATAAATTGTTAAACAGCTTTGCATTACTCCAATGTCTCAACTTGATTATTTGATAATCAGGAACAGAAGGTAAGAGACCGCTTTAAAATAACCTCGAACTTTGAAACTGCGGTTCGTTCTAGCGGGAACCGAAGCCCCGTCATTTACGGTCCAGCTAACCTACCGCTCTTAAGGCTGCACTGGGTTGCACACCGGTCCTGAAAGACGAGGGGAGGCACACGAATGACAACACTTTTTTATGCTACGAATGCCTCTTCATTCCAGCTTGCCTGGCCAACACCAGAAAACCACTGTATTGCCACTCGTAAGGCCGCACTGGGGTAGCATACGGGTCCTAAAAGAAAACGGGAGGCACGCGAATGACATGCTTCTACTCCGACTTGCTTGGGAGCACGAGAAAACCACCGCACTGCCGGAAAATGCATAGAAAATAATGTTGTTTGTTGCTTGGGCAAGAGAACAGTCAGCAGGAGAGCCGATCGTACGCTCAAACATCGTTCCGCACGCTTAGGCCTGCTGCGTGGTGGCGCTTTGCTCGATGCCGATGCAATTTACAATTTGTCAACATTGCTTTATTAATTCAAGTTTTTTTTCTTGTTCCTTTGCAAAACATAAGGGTAAATTGAAAAAACAAACACAAAATAAAATTAAGCTCATAATTGTTTTTGTAATAGTTGGGTTTTTAGGCAGTTATTGCTTTATTAGCATTTTGGCGTTGCAGTCGCTAGCGACTGCTTGCTACCCGCGCGCACCGATAATTCAACTCATCCTTGCCCGTCTTTCGACATGTTCAACGGTTGCTCAGCGGGCTCTCGATGGTGTGTTTTCGGTGTGCTGTCTTTGTTTCCCGCGCTTGAACATTTACGCTGATTTTGCAGCTTTCCCGCGCTTATTTTACAACCACTGCTGAGCTGCGATATGGAGCTCATATTTCTCAACAGTAAGTAACTTTCCACTTCTCTTGTATGTTGAATGCAGCGCGCCGAAGTTGAACTGCAGATGCGTCTGAATAGCGCGCTAGAAACACGGGTAGATAGAAAGACAAACACACATTGCGTGTTTGTCTTTCTATCTGGCCATGTTTCTAGCGCTGTTTTAAAGTACTGTCCAACCAACTCGCCCAACAAGCAACTTAGCTGCATTGTATTGGCTTTGTTAACTTCACTGATGCGTGCTAAGTATGTGCGGTAGCAAAGGTAGAACTGAAGTAATATATCTTGAGGAGTTATTTTGTTGCTAATGGTCGTGTTGAATATGTGGAATTATATGAGTCTGTTTGAAAAAATTCCGGCACTTCACTGGCATCAGATGTAAAATATTCGTGTTTTCTTCCAATAAATAGTTGGTAGTTGTGCGCATATGGTGTCCTATTCGTTTTTGTTGTCATCTTTGCACCGTAGCGTTTTCAAATCAGTAACCTCAGCTCACTTCAAGGTTTTCTGTGTATGTACAGGGTGAATAAAACTTTCTTCTCTTAAAACACACTACAAAATACTGTTCTTTAAGTTCACTGTAGGTCAATGCCCTAAGCACAAGGCCACTGCCTCGACCTCGTTTTGTGGTGCGAACTATGAGGGATTTTTTTTTCATGCATGGCCTACTAGGTGAATTATTTCAATGGCGTTCATGGTAGGTCCGGGCATTTTGAATAGATGCTAGTGGTATCACCGTATTTTGGTGTTTACTTTCTCCGTGCATATTTTTCTTAAAAAGCCCACAAAACTCAGGCATGTAGCTCAAAAGCCACTGCCTTGGGCTCGTTTGATTATTTTGAGCTTTTTTTGTGTCTTTGCAGGTTGCTGGAATCTTGTCTGTCTTAAAGACCCCTGGAAAACGCAGAACCTGGAGCTTACGAGAAGCCATTGAATTTAGCTCATCAGCCAATGCCTTCAGTGTGCATTATGATTTTTTATATCTATGCAAGTTATAAAAAAATATTTTTATGCAGAACCTTCTGGGCGGATGGTTTCAGTGAGTTTACACCAGTGCATTTGCATGCATTCCCGTAACTTAACTGTCTTTTGCCAGTGCAGGTTGTTTGGAATTTACTTTTGCAGAACCTTCAAAAAAGGCTTCTAAAATCTATATTGTCAACAAGTTTATTTGCTGATTGCTTTTACTTTTGTAGATGGAGTGCAATAAAAATTCGGACTAAAGAAGCATGTTTTCTTCATACATTCAGCATGTGCATTCACTATTGAGTGTAGCGATTTGTAGTTTGTGCTCATTGTCCTCAATTCTGCATGTGAGATCACACAATAGTCTGCTTTGAGAGCATTTTTTCTAAATTTTTAATTACAGTTAAATGGGGCCAGGGTGAATTGTTGAAGGCTTGCATTTTCTACAGCACTATAAGAAACAGCTTGAGATGGCACATAATCGATGGGGTGTTAAAGGAGTAAAGTTGAAAATTTTATAAAAAAAATTAAAATTTCAATTCTCTTCAGCCCAACTGATTTTGCACCATCTCTAGCTGTGTCTTATTGTGTTGTACAAAGTGCAAGCCTTCATCAATTCGGCTTCTCCCTAGTTAACTGTGCCACTTCAATAAATTTAGAAAAAAATGCTCTCAAAGCAGAGCACTGTGACCTCACATGCAGAATTGAGGATAATGAGCACAAACTGCAAATCGTTACACATCTAAAACAAGAATAGAAACGTTCTAGCTAGCCAAGAGGGTTTAAAGATGTCTACTAGCACAGCTATAGCAGAGCTACAGCTAGAGGCAATGTCTAGAACAAATATAAAAATTTCTAGGCGAGAAGTTTTCAAGACTTCTACTGGCGTAGCGTTAGCAGAGCGAAATCGGAGCTATAGGAAGGCTTGTAGCTATTGGGTCTACAGAACGTCTCAAATGAGTCTTCTTTTAGAAGTGCCCATTTCTTGGCCTAGACATATTCTAGATGTCAATTAGCTCTTTTCGTGTTTCGTTGGCAGCAGCAGCAACAAAAACAACAGAAGCAACAGCAGCAGCAGCATAGTGGCCAGCTGATTATTCCAAGAACATCGGCGATGCGGCGAGTGCACATGAGTTGTGACGTCAGGAGCCATGAACAAAGCATAGTCAAAGTGGCAACAAACGAGGAAGGCAATCTGCGTAAGAAACAGGCAGCGAGTAAGCATTGTGCTCGCACTGCTGCCACCTCGCCCACTGATGAAGGAACGGTCTAGCACGCAAATTATAGGCAGGTCCTTGAACGTCCCGTGACTGGGCTTGATGAGGTATGGATGACGTAGAGTGATGGTCACTTTGCCTGGATTGCATACACGTGTGGTGACAGGCAGATCAAGACTATGATCTGCAAGAGAGATAGAACAGTTCGTATAGTGGCCAGCTGATTCATCCAAGAACATCGGCGATGGCGGCGAGTGCACATGAGTTGTGACGTCAGGAGCCATGAACGAAGCATAGCCGAAGTGGCAACAAACGAGGAAGGCAATCTGCGTAAGAAACAGGCAGCGAGTTAACATGGTTCTCGCACTGCTGCCGCCTCGCCCACTGACGAAGGAACGGTCCAGCACGCAATTTATAGGCAGTTCCTTGAACGTCCCGTGACTGGGCTTGATGAGGTATGGATGACGTAGAGTGACGGTCACTTTGCACGGATTGCATACACGTGTGGTGACAGGCAGATCAAGACTATGATCCGTGAGAGAGATAGGACAGTTCGTGTAGTGGCCAGCTGATTCATCCAAGAACATCGGCGATGGCGGCGAGTGCACGTGAGTTGTGACGTCAGGAGCCATGAACGAAGCATAGTCGAAGTGGCAACAAACGAGGAAGGCAATCTGCGTAAGAAACAGGCAGCGAGTAAGCATGGTGCTCGCACTGCTGCCACCTCGCCCACTGACGAAGGAACGGTCCAGCACGCAATTTATAGGCAGCTCCGTGAACGTCCCGTGACTGGGCTTGATGAGGTATGGATGACGTAGGGTGACGGTCACTTTGCACGGATTGCATACACGTGTGGTGACAGGCAGATCAAGACTATGATCTGTAAGAGAGATAGGACAGTTCGTATAGTGGCCAGCTGATTCATCCAAGAGCATCGGCGATGGCGGCGAGTGCACATGAGTTGTGACATCAGGAGCCATGAACGAAGCATAGTCGAAGTGGCAACAAACGAGGAAGGCAATCTGCGTAAGAAACAGGCAGCGAGTAAGCATGGTGCTCGCACTGCTGCCACCTCACCCACTCGTCCAAAGACATCAAGATGAATTAACATTGTATGAAGCCTATTGACAAGAACAGCAACACGTGCATAAGCATCTGTTCCGTAAATACACATGAATGAAATTTCGTATTCAGATATCTAACTAATGTCTGTTCTTTTTATTTTCTTTTTTTTACGGGTTAAGGAGTAAGCGCTTGCACTTTTGGTTGTTTTTCGTGAGTATATTGTGTATTTTTCACTTAAACTGCAGTTTTTAGTAGCGCTTCTCCTTCCTTCTCATCTTTGTCCCCTGTCACAGCACTGGTATTAGAATAGAATAGTTGATAGAAAAATGCTCGGTATACAACCGGACCTTACACATAGCATTCTTTGATAGAGAAAAAGCATTTGACCCAATAGAAACCCCTGCAATCGTGCAGGCATTGCTAACTGCAGAATCTGGGTGTAGACAAACCGTATGTGAAAGTACTGAAATATATCTGTAGTGGCTGTATAGCAACCATTATTCTGTGTGAAAGAGGCAGCAAAATTGCAATACAAAAGAGGTGTTAGGGAGAAGACACAACTTCGTTAGTACTATTCACAGCTTGCTTCGAGGAAGTATTCAGACTTGTAATGGGAGTATTTAGGGATAACAGTTAATGGGAAATACCGAAGTGATCTACAATTCGCTGATGACGTTGCCTTGTTAAGTAATTCAGGAGATGAACTAAAAAAGATGTTTGGTGGCCAGGCAGGGAAAGCAGAAAGACAAGTAGGCCTGAAAATCAATATGCAGAAGACTAAAGTAATGTTTAGCAGCCTCGAGAAGGAACAGCAGTTTCCAATGGGCAATGAGGCACTGGAAATGGTAGGCGAATATGTCTACTTAGGACAGGTAATAACTGCAGATCCGGATCATGAAAGGGAATTAGCTAGGAGAACAAGATTGTAATGGAGTGTATTTGGCAAGTACTAGCAGATTTGACTAGCAGCTTACCGGTGAGTCAGAAAAATAACTGACGTTAATGACATTCGAGTAGAAATCAAGAAGAAGAAATGAACATGTGCCGGGCATGTATTGTGGAAATAAGATAACTGATTGTTGCTTAGGGTAACAAACGATTTCAACGGCTGGAAAGCGTAGCAGGGGATGGCAGAAATTTAGGTGGGTGGATGAGGTGTACTTTGCGGGGGTCAAATGAATGCAGCTGGTACAGGAAAGGGCTAATTGGAAAAATATGGAGATATGCCTTTGCCCTTCAGTGGGTACAGGCTGGCTGATGGTGCTGTCTAATGTAATTTGAGGATGACCAATTTAGATAACCACATGGTGATTGCGAACCTCCACAATTCGGCCCCCTGGACCTCCAAAATTTGATTAAAATCAATGTCTGACCTAATTTGAGCATGCCGAATTCAGTGCATACCTCCAAAGAAATTCAGGTCCCATCTGAAATTTAAATTCTTGCATATTTGTAGAAAATTGTTGTCTAATCTTATTCGAGTGTGACAAATTCTGCGATGACTTTCAAATTTAGGTGGGTCATGTCGAAAACCTGGCCAACCTCTGGATTCCTGAAATTTGACCTCATCCAAATTTATTCCTGATATTTGACCTCATCCAAATTTATCCAGATTTTATGTCTAGCTTAATTTGAGTATAGCTGGCTCAGTTGTGATTGCCAGATTCAATGGGCTACCCCCGGATTTTGGTTTCTTGATTCCCATAATTTCAACGATAGAAAGGGCAACTAAGTATGGTTCTAGGCAACAAAACACAGGACTCATAATGAAACGAGGCACGGAACTTGAATGCTCCTGAATTTCTGCACATGATCAGGCTTAAATGCATCACTGTAATCTTTTATTCTAGCGCTGCGGCTGAAGGACCATTAGAGGAAAAAAAGTGGTGGAATGGCTCCTCTGATATCGTGACATGAATGTGTGGCCATCTACTAGGGAAATGCATACATTTTAGTCAGAGTTTGTAAGCTTCCAAATCATATCACGTTCAGAAAATTTTTGTTCCTGCTCTCAGTGTTTTCACTGATGCAGCTCTGGGTTTTGGTGGACAGTGAGCCGTAGGATGCTCAGAAGATATTATTGTCAGCTTTCGTAGTGCCTTGTTCTTTCTAAACCAAGACTGAACCAAAACCTTAAATTTGGCATATTTTTGTGTCTTTATGTTACAGACATCCAAGCTGCATGCATCTTTTGCTTGCTGTCCAAACATCTGGATCACCCGACAGCAAATTGGGGGCAACCTCTGTGCCTTTGGTGAGCTAAGCTAGCATAATGCTGTAGACAGTGTGCGCTAGCTGGAATATTGTTTTGGTATTTAGACCCTCATATACTGTTGAAAGAAATCGTAGCCTCATTTAATTTTTAATATTTGTAATTATTATGCGGAGCCTGAAAGATGCATTTTAGATTTGGACTCATGGCATTTTGTAATTTTGCAAATATTATTTGAGCACAGCATGCAAAAACATTTGAAGATAGTAATCACATTCCTCTGTGCATGAGAATGAAGCATCAGTTTTGGATGGTACATTCTTCTTCAGGATTAAGTTCCAATGATAATGTGCATAAGTAGAACTCTTTATTTATATATGTGACCAGGACCCATACTAGATCTGGCTATTGGTGCAACATATTGTCACCAGCACACGTAGCAAGCAGCACAACAACCGAGCTGGCCCTTTTTAATCAATCGAAAAACTCGAGAGACGAGGATGACGCTTAGCCACGTGCCAAGACATTCGGCAACTTGGTGGCGCCAGATGATGGTCAGGGGTGTGGAATTGCCCCCTTCCAAGGGGCATCGACCCGATGCCGCAAGCGTAGGGGAATAGTCGAAAAGCGGGGCAAGTTATACGAGAAAGTCTATGGCTCTAGTTTGGGCCCTGAAATGGTTTAACGATTGTAATATGGCTTCATTCTGGCAACGTGAACTATTTCAGATTTCGGCTGCCGAGAGGAGCGTACAGTGCCTTGTGGTAGCACCTCGTAGTTCACCGCGCTGAGGCGGCGGAGCACCTCGTAAGGTCCAAAGTATCGCCGCAGAAGCTTTTCAGAGCGCCCTCGCAACCGTATTGGGCTCCATACCCAGACTTGGTCGCCGGACGTGTAAGTCACCTCTCGGTGTCGCAGGTTGTAGCGCTGGACATCGTGTACTTGTTGGTGCCGAATTCGCTGTCGGGCAAGCTGGCGTGCAGCTTCTGCGTCACGAATAAATTCGTCAGCCCCCAAGACAGTGGAGGGACCAGAATCTGGAAGAAGCATGGCATCCGGCATAGTCAAGGGTTCGCGTCCATGAACCAAATGAAATGGAGTGAAGCGTGTTGTTTCCAGGAGTGTAGTGTTGTATGCGAACGTGATGTACGGCAGAATTCGGTCCCAGTTCCCATGATCGTCGTCTACATACATAGAAATCATATCGGCAATTGTCTTGTTAAGCCGCTCAGTCAGTCCATTAGTTTGAGGATGATAGGCTGTTGTCTTGCGGTGGGTGGTGCCACTGACTCGAAGTACCTCACTCGTGAGTGCCGACGTAAACGAGGTTCCTCTGTCAGTTAAGACGACTGTTGGCGCACCATGACGGAGTACAATGTTGTGAATGAAGAAATGCGCAACTTCATCTGCGGTACCACGGGGAATGGCCTTGGTCTCACAGTAGCGGCAAAGGTAGTCAGTGGCAACCGCTATATACCTGTTACCCATGGAGGACTTCGGAAATGGGCCCAGTAAGTCCATGCCGACCTGTTGAAATGGGAATTTCGGGGGATCGATAGGCTGTAAGAGCCCAGCTGGTTTAATGGGTGGTGTTTTCCGCCGCTGGCACTCACGGCAGGTACGGACGTAGCGGTGCACAACGGCAGCTAGCCTGGGCCAGTAGTACTTTCGGCGTATCCGTGCCAATGTGCGAGAAAACCCGAGATGGCCGGAAGAAAGGTCATCGTGGCACGCACGAAGAACTTCGTCATGTAGCGTTGTGGGTACTACAAGCAGATAAGCAGTTTCTGTTGGACCGTAGTACTTCTTGTAGAGCACACCATCACGCAGGCAAAATGACGACAGTCCGCGCCTGAAGAGCTGAGGAGATGACACGGTTCCTTCGAGGTATTCAATGAGGGGCGAAAGTTAGAGTCAGCCCGCTGCTTTCGGGATAAGGTGGACGTCGCAATAACACCGAGGAAAACGAAATTGTCGTCGGAGCCGTCCGCGTGGCAGGGAGTAGGGGCGCGGGACAGACAGTCAGCATCACTGTGTTTCTTGCCGGACCTGTGTACGATTGTAACGTCAAATTCTTGCAGCCGAAGGCTCCATCGAGCAAGCCGACCCGATGGATCTTTCAGGTTTGCCAGCCAACACAGAGAGTGATGGTCGCTCACGACACGAAACGGACGACCGTACAAATACGGACGAAATTTCATGACTGCCCACACAACAGCGAGGCACTCCTTTTCGGTAGTTGAATAATTAACTTCGGAACGGGACAAAGTGCGACTGGCGTAAGCAATGACACGTTCTGCACCGTCCTGCCACTGAACAAGGACCGCACCGAGGCCAACGTTACTGGCATCCGTGTGCAGTTCCGTGTCGGCCTCTTCGTCGAAGTGGCCAAGTATTGGCGTACATTGGAGACGGGACTTGAGTTCCGTGAAAGCGTTTTCCTGGTCGGGGCCCGAAAAGAGCGGCTCGGCGTCTTTTGTCAGGCGGGTCAGAGCCTCAGCGATTTTGGAGAAATTGTTAACAAAGCGACGATAGTACGCGCAGAGGCTGAGAAATCGACGCAAGCTTCGTTTATCCGCTGGTTTGGGGAATGAAGAGACAGCGGCCGTCTTCTCTGGGTCTGGGCTAACACCTCGAGCGCTGACAATGTGGCCGAGAAATTTCAGCTGGTTACAAGCAAAGTGGCATTTTTCGGGTTTTAGAGAGAGACCGGCAGATCGGATGGCCTCGAAGACAGCGCGCAAACGTTTCAGGTGCTCGTCGAACGTGTCCGAGAAAATCACAACGTCGTCGAGATATACGAGGCATGACTGCCACTTCAGACCAGAGAGTACAGTGTCCATCATTCGCTGAAATGTGGCAGGGGCCGAACACAGGCCAAACGGGAGCGCTTTAAATTCATACAAACCATCCGGCGTAATATAAGCGGTCTTCTCACGGTCTCGCTCGTCAACCTCTATTTCAAGAGGTCGCTCCCGACTGGAGGCCACCCTAGACTCGCCCCAGCCCGAAATAATTCCTTTCATTTCGTGGCAATAAAAGTTGTTACCACCACCAATATCCACTGCGGAGGTCAAGGAACGAAAGTAAGTGGCATGGCGAAGGCGATCGAGGGAATCGTCTATGCGTGGCAGGGGGTACACATCCTTTTTCGTGACGTTGTTGAGGCGTCTGTAATCCACGCAAAACCTAAAGGTTCCATCCTTCTTTGCGACGAGGACAACAGGCGAAGGCCAGGGGCTCGTCGACGGTTGGATAACGTCGTCCTGGAGCATTTCTGTTACTTGGCGGCGGATGGCATCACGTTCTTTTGAAGACACCCGGTAAGGACGCTGACATAGTGGACGTTGGTCATCGGCAACTATAATTCGGTGCTTCGTTAGTGGCGTCTGTCGGACCTTGGAGGTTGATGCAAAACAATCTCGGAACGAATTCACAAGATTCTTTTTGCAGCGTTTCTCACTGGGCAAGAGGTGCGGGTTCACATCAGTCTGAATGGCTGTAGGAGTCACATTGTCGGGTTCTGACGTGTTGGATAAAGCGTACTGGCCTGCACATTCTCCAAGTTCTTCAAAATAAGCGACCGTCGTGTTCGCCGTCAAATCTTGGTGTTCACATGTGAAGTTTGTCACTAGCACGTTGGCTTGGCCACGGACAAGTTCGACAAGGCCCCGAGCTACACAAACTTGTCGAGTTAGAAGCAGTGACATGTTAGCTTCAGCAATGCCACACGTGCCAGTGCTGTGATCACATTCGACTGTGACGAACTTGCTCGCACGCGGAGGGATCGTTATGTGGTCGTCACAGACGCGCAACATCGTTTTCCGGAAGTCCGTGTTGCTATCAACGGCTCGCTTAGTTGAAAACGATACCATGAGCTGCTCCCGAAGGTCTATGACAGCACCACACTCTTGAAGAAAATCCATGCCGCGAATCAGATCTTTGCAGCACTCTTGTAATACGGCAAATGTGCCAGTGAAAGTAAAACCGCAGATCTCTATGCGGCAAGTGCACATGCCAATCGGCGTCATTACATGACCACCGGCGGTACGCATCATTGGCCCAGACCAAGGCGTCAGAACCTTACGGAGTGCCGTGGCTAGCTGGCTGCTCATGACGGAGAAATCTGCGCCGGTATCCACAAGTGCGGTCACATCACAACTGTTGGCGGTTACAAAAGTTTCCCCGGAAACAATGCGTTGGCAGCACGTCGGTAATTTCGTCGGATCGGGTCGTCGCCGCTCGGGCCGTCGCGTCAAATCGTCGGGTGGAGGCTGTTTAATCTGAAACGTAGCGGCGGCCCCACCCCCGGAGGTCGCCGTGTTTAGTTTTCCCGGTGAGGGGACGTGCCTCTAAATTGCCCAGAGGAAGAGTACCGAGTGGGCAAAGCAAAACGCTTCGGAGATGTCGATCGCGACCGCCGTTGTGGTGACGTTGGCTACATTTCGTTAGCAGCCAGGTACTCCTCAATCTCCTGTGGTCTTTCGCCATAGCGGGGTCGAGGCGCGTTTGGTGGAAATCCTCTCAAGCCTATTCTCCGGTATGGGCAATTGCGGAGAATGTGACCAGGTTCGCCGCAGTGATAACAAAGCGGCCGTCTGTTGGGCGTGCGCCACAAGTGCGCCTTGCTGATAGCGGGACGCTGGTATTGCTGTGGCTCGACGGGGTGCAGCTCTTGTCGCTGCTCGACGGGGCGCATGGAGCGAGGCGGTGGTCCGACAACGGGACGGAATGGATTTGGCTCGGGAGCAGGTCGACGTAAGACATCACTATAAGTCATCATGCATGGCTCCGGTTGTGGTGCTGGTGGAGGTGGTGGCTGCACCGCTCGCCGAATTTCATCACGGATGACGTCCACAGTAGAATAATTATTTGCAGAGGGAGCATTCAAGTGGAGGTTTTGCAGCTCTTCGCGGACAATGCTCCTCACAAGCTCCCGCAACGCCTCGTCCCTGGCTGCTGGCACGGACGCGCAGCAGGGTGTGGCCGCTACGCTTGCCTGGCGGCCTATTGGGCACTCCGTTCCTGCAGGGAACGTTCCATGCTGGTAGCTTCTCTCGCGAAATCTGTGACAGTTCTTGGGGGATCCCGAATGAGGCCAGCGAACAACTGCTCCTTCACTCCGCGCATGAGGTGTCGTACCTTCGTTGCCTCAGGCATGGTAGGGTCAGCCCGATTAAAAAGCCGCGTCATGTCCTCGACAAATATGGCCACACTCTCATTTGACTGTTGAGACCTTGAACGGATTGCAATCTCTGCATTTTCTTTGCGCGCACTCGAGCTGAATGTTGTAAGTAACTCAGGGCGAAAGGCTGCCCAGTTGACAAAGGACGCCTCGTGGTTCTCAAACCACGTCTTGGCCGAGTCTTGCAGCGCGAAGTACACATTCATTAGCTTCCGCTCGTCGTCCCATTGGTTAAATGCAGCCACACGGTCAAAACTGGCCAACCTGTCTTCCACATCCTCTAACCGGTCACCATGAAATGATGGCGGTGATCGCGGTGCGAGAATGACGAACGGTGGGGCGTTGCTGAAAGGCTGACTTGTCTGGCTGCTCGTCGTGGATGTCATGGTTCGTAGCGGGGTGGACAGCGGTTCAAACTCAGGTTGTAGGCCTCGCAGGCGGCGGCTGGCTTTATGGACAGGAGTCGCGTCCACGCGTTGATGAGCAGCGTCACTGACGTCTTCGGGGGCAACGTACATGGGATCTTACCCAGCACCTCCACCAAATGTCACCAGCACACGTAGCAAGCAGCACTACAACCGAGCTGGCCCTTTTTAATTAATCGAAAAACTCGAGAGACGAGGATGACGCTTAGCCACGTGCCAAGACATTCGGCCACTTGGTGGCGCCAGAAGATGGTCAGGGGTGTGGCAATATTTTATTCAGTAGGATTTTTGCACTCAATAAAAAAATGCCTTCTACATATAGGTGCCTGAAGAGGGACAAAAACCAAGGTACTTGAAGGAGTGCCACAATGTTCCACACATGTGTGTCTGATCTGGCTGTTCGAAACACTGCACTGAATATAATAGCCAGGAAAAATTGATTAAAAGGGCTCATGGACTGGCATTAAAAAAAGAAAAACCTGTAACTTAGACAGTTTTTTTATAGAAATTTTGAAGACGGGCTGCTTTGTTGTGCCTTGCAGGTTCTGAAGTGTGAAATATTTTATCAAACTGCAGTAACAGCTTTTGCTGATACAAGTATGTAAGCCAGTAGATGGTAACAATGCTGTCATTTGTAGAAATAGCGAACATCTTAACTTCTGTTCTTCCTTGTTGTTTCTTATTCAGGACCATGCATCGGATTGACCAGCATCATCCTCGCAGAGGCACAAGAGATTTTTTTTTAATTTCGTACTCAGAGTTCCAGACATCGTAGAAGGCGCTATAGCATGAATGGCAGCACACTGGCTTTTTGTAAACTTGATCAGGTATTTTTAGGTGTTGAAGTACCAAAGACCTGATGCACATGATTCAGCGCTTCATAGCAGCACATCAAATTGTTTTTGCCTAAAGACCAGGCCATGGTAAAGCACATTGTTCTTGCAATTGAGAATCTACTCTTCTAGCCTTGAAGCCAAAGTCATATTTTTGATAGCATGTCTGTCATGTCCCCTGAATGGTTTCAATAAATGGTTTTCCAAGAGTACAGTTTCATGTGTGTTCATTCTCGTTGAATGTTTGACATGTTTTAAACGTTCTGAAACCAAAAGAAAGCAGCTGTGTTGTCTGCAGCACATACCGGATATTTTGGGAAGTGCAAGGCCTTGATCATTTCACTGAGCATTGCTTGGCCACGCAGTACGTAGTAAAGAAATTTCCAAAACGAAAAGGACGGTATAAAAGTGCAAAATTAAAAAAAGGGTGCGAATGTAAAAAAATGCTCTTTATACCCATTGTGAACGGGTGTAACTGGCATAAAACACCTTTCCCAGTTTCTGCTGCAAAAGGGAAAAAATATTAAACGTACCCTTTATAAGGGTACAAAATCAACCTAAAATTACCCTTTCTGAGGATGCAAGGGTAATAGTTATAGACACCGATATCCACCCTTGAGAGTGTATTTTGGTTTACAATGCACGTTTGTGTCAGTAGGGGCCAGCTAAGAGCGGGACGTCCAAATAGACTGCGGAAAGCAATTTTGAGAAATTTGTAAATTAAAGGGTGTATGCAGAGACATTTCAAATTTGACTTGAATGTCGGCAACGAAAATCCAAGAAATGTACTGCATTACAAGATGACAATAATTACCTTTACAGGTTCCTTTTAGCATATTTCCTCAAAAATAAAAAACAAAGCAGAAAATGAGAAAAAAACCTGAAAGACATCAGCCCTAATGCAATAGTTTTAATGGCTTTCCCTAGAGTTCCTCATTACTTTACAACTTACTTAATGCTCGCTGAATCACCAATTCCTGAATTTGTGACACTATCATCTCACACATACTCATTAGCTTATACTCGTCAGCTACCACATTATGTGAAACACCATCAGGCATAGCTAAAAAGACCTGCTTCAACCAAGAACGTGCCTGCATGGCATAGGAGTAATGTGCTTGACTCCTTATCTGTTTCATGCCTGTTTAGTATGAATGAATTACTCGAAGAGTTTTAAATGGGCATAACAGATTTGATTAGTATAGGCTACACAGGTGTGGTTACAAGGAATACAGATGTGGGCCTGCTGTGTTGCAGCTAGAGCGATGGCTATTTTCGCAGCCCAAATGTCAAAAAGGGAGAGCTGATAGTCAGCCATGTGCATTCTGTTGAGCAGATTCTAGAAGGTCAGCGACCACATCGTGTACGACGTGGGATTAGAGGCAAGTATATCATTTTTATTATACCCATTTCATTAAGGCCCAGATGCTCTCTAAAGAGGGCTTCAGATTTTTGCCGCTGGCTTTGCCCCATTGTTGCGCCTGGCTTGTGCAGGACTCATCTTCGTGGGAGTTTATGAAACAGCACACAGCAGCAACATGCTTGCAGCGCCCCGCCCTTGCAGGTACACTTGGGACGGGAAATCGCAAGCTGGCGCTTTTCAGGGCATGTCCATGCTAGCTGCAAAGAAACACGTCACATAACAGAGGCCGTTTGGTTCATTTCGAACCCACGACATAAGGAGCAGAACTAAAATAAGAGAACAAGGATATGCTGCCTTGCAACTTATGCTCAGACGCAGAGTATTTTTTCATTAGAAAGCCGACACTGAAGCTCCAAGGTAGGATATATAAAATGACCTGTAAGCAAGAATACAATTGAGTGAACATGTTCGTTTAGTTTCGTATTGTTTAACGTACACCTCAGCGCGACAAGGCTACGAGGGGCGCTGTATTGGAGACCTATAAAAATTTCACCCCCCCCCCCCCCTCTCTTCCGTGGTTATTTAACGGGCACTTATATTTCTAAAGACCTCCTTGCAGTTCGTCTCCAGCGAGTGGCGGTCGGGGTCCAACCCGCGTCGCCACGACCAGCAGTCCCTAGCTAACGCGTGAGCCACCGCGGCGGGGCGGGTGATTGAATAAAACAGTTATATACCAATATAAAACCTATAGGAACAATTAATAACCACACAGCGAAAATTTGTATTTCTAGATATTGTCCAGAAATGTCTCATTTACTTTGTGCAATTCCAGTTGTAGTCGATCAATTGCGGGACCAGTTATTAGGAGCTGAATGCGATTCAAGAAAATTATAACGCGAAAATATCTCGTTTGCAGCAGAAGGGTTGATGTTTCTTTGTATACATGTGAATGCACATTCTATTCAGGTGGAAGCTACGTATAAAATGTTCTGGGTATGCAATTGCGTTACAATCGGCATCAAAATTAACATATCGGCATGTACAGAAAAGCGCGCCTAAGATGCGAAGGAAGCCACGTATCTTATAATAAGTTCATATGCACAACTAGATTACATCTGCAATCTCTTTAGATATTAAAGCAAACAGCGCGTCGAATTGTTGCATGCGCTTTACAAGTCTAGGCCTTAATGAAATGGGTATAATAAAAATTAAATACTTGCCTCAAATTCCACGTCGTGCGCGATGTGGTCGCTGACCTGCGACACACACTTAGCCTACACGATAACAGATTATCCTCTATAATGTGCTCAACAGAATGCACATGGCTGACTAAAAGCTCTCCCTTTTTGACATTTGTGCTGCGAAAATAGCCACCGCTGTCGGCTATTTTCTTAAAACCACATCGAAGCGTGTACGTTGCTGCACACTCGCTTCAAACACCACTTCGTCCAAGCGCGAGTTTGAAAAGTAGAAGCAGGAGCGCGCGCGCGCGAGACAGCTTTCTTTCAGCACGGAAACCTAAACGCGCGAAAAGCGAGTGGACTGCGGTCAGGGCGCACGCGCGCGCCAGCAGCTTTCAACAACGCGAGCGACAAAGAACGCGAGCGCGCGCAAAGCGAGTTGCTTCCGCGTGCAGAAGCCGCAAAGACACGAAAGTCTACCGGCGAGCTATTCACTCTGCCCTGACCAATTACATGGCGTTGGCCGGAGAGGGCGTTGTTCACTGACACCCGCAGCGCCACCCTGCTATGCTTGGGTTCCCTATAAAGGAAGGCGCACGCCGTCGCCTCGCCCTCTTCGCTCGCCGACGACCTGCCGCTCGCTGCTTGCCTTCCGAGACGACGACACCGCTGACTTCACGCACCGCCATGGACGGACGCCTTTTGAAGTGAGATAAAGATTTTTTTATGCGAAAGCGTTTGACTGCGTAGATCACAGCAGATTGTGGCAAGCTCTCCAAGAGATGGGAGTTCCAATTCACCTCATCTGTCTCCTCAGGAACCTTTATGAAGGGCAAGAGGCCACAGTCAGAACTGGGCATGGTCTTACTGATTGGTTTCCGATTGAGAAAGGGGTGAGGCAAGGCTGCATACTGTCGCCCTGCCTATTTAACCTATATGCAGAGTGCATCATGAGGAAGGCCGGTCTGGACGAGTCTTCAGCTGGAGTGAAGATTGCTGGAAAACGTATCAACAACCTTAGATATGCGGATGATACCACTTTAATGGCAGAAAGTGAAGTGGAACTCAAGAGACTTCTGATGCGTGTACAAGAAGAGAGTGAGAAGTTTGGGCTTAAACTGAACATTAAAAAGACGAAGATCATGGCGTCTTGCCCTATCAAGTCCTGGAGCATCAATGGACAAGAAGTGGAAGCTGTGACAGATTTTCTGTTCTTGGGCGCCAAGATTACCTCGGAAGGAGACTGCAGCCATGAAATTAGGAGACGCCTGCTTCTGGGAAAGAGAGCAATGGTTAGCCTTGACCGCCTAGTAAAGAGCAGAGACATTAGTCTGCCAACCAAGATCCGTATAACCCGTGCTATGGTCTTTCCGGTTGTGATGTATGGATGCGAGAGTTGGACTGTGAAAAAGGCTGACCGCCGAAGAATTGACGCGTTTGAATTGTGGTGCTGGCGAAGACTCTTAAGAGTTCCTTGGACTGCCAGAAGATCAAATCAGTCGATATTGTCGACCATAAACCCTGACTGCTCATTGGAGGGTCAAATTCTAAAGTTAAAGCTCAGCTACTTTGGTCATCTGATGAGAAGAGAGGAGTCGCTGGAGAAAGATTTGATGTTGGGAAAGGTTGAGGGTCACCGGGGAAGGGGTAGGCAGCGAACGCGATGGTTAGATGGCATTCTCGAGGCATTGCAGATGAAGCTATGTAATGTTAAGAAGATAGTGAGAGACCGGAAAGCGTGGCGTGACATGGTCCATAGGGTCACGAAGAGTCGGACACGACTGAACGCCTGAACTGAACTGAAAGATTTCTTACGTGGCCCGCTATGTGTTTGTCTTGCGAACCCCTCGGGCAGAGGCATCGCCCACAACCTGGCACCCAACTGGGGCTGAATTAGCACCCATGTGGACGGTTTCTCTGGCGACGTGGGAGCGCACGGCAAGGCTCACAATGGGCCGATCCTTTATGTGATACTCGCGACGCCATTTTGAATTCAGGGTTAGCTTGTGTGCAGATTAGGCGGAATGTAGTATAGTGGTGTTTTTACAGTATTTTCATTTTGTTTTGGGTTATGTGTGTGGTTTAGTGTCGGCCGGTTTGTGTTTGAATTTTTACTTTTTGCATATGTTTGTTTTACCAGCGCCTCCTCTATACTTTCAGTGCCCGGCGAAAGAGCGCAGCACAATAGCCCGCCGCCGTCGGTGATAGTACAACGCATTGCCGCCAGGTGCCTCCACCTAAACAAACATATGCAAAAGCGTTGACTCACAATGGAGGAAAAGAACTAGGAAACTAACTAGTAAGTATGCTAGTAACAAGGACGGAGAAATAAACAGCATTAAGCAACAGGTGAAAGACACAGAAGGTAAAAATTGGACAAATTCGATGGAAAAGAAACAGAGTGTGGAATTATACCGAAAGTGGAAAATGCAGATCAGGAAGGAAGATTTCTTTCATAACTCAAGAGGCAGTGCCCTACGTTTTGAAGCTAGATCAGGGTGCCTTAGAACACGCAGCTACAAAAAGAAGTTTAACAATGGAGATGACGCATGTGCTGTATGTGGAAACTCCGGTTAAAAATTTGACCATATTATACTCGAATGCAATGGTATCCATCCGGAAGTTGATGCAGGCGCAATCACTGTTCCTGAAGCTCTGCGGTTTAGAGATAACAGTGGCCGGGTGAATAAACCGGCGGTGGAAACTAGCAAAAAACGGCTGGAAGATTGGTGGCTTAAAAGCAGAGAAGTGATATAATGTTAGTAATGTAGGAGCAAAATTTAATAAATAGAATGATGGTTTAGTGAACCATTCTAAATCAATAATTAAGATATATGTAGAAAAATGAGCATGATAGCTACTGCTACCACCCCGTTTCAAAGGGGACGCTCCTATATTCCATCCATCCATCCCACAAAGAGGGAAGTGCTAAAAGAGAGTAAAAATAGGCTGTTGAAGAATTCCGCAGAGCGCAGTATGGTAATAGTAGCCGCAAGGCTAAACGATGTCCTAAATGGTGACGCTGCAGGAGTGGTGGAAAGTTTAGCTAAGGGAGTTGACGAGATCAGGGAGATAGCACAGCAGACGCAGATAGTTGTATGCACAGTACCACAGGTGCTAGGATTGAACGGAAAGATGGAAAAGGACGTGGCGACAGTTAACCAGGACATAAGAAAGTTAAGCCTGGAGAAGCGTTTCGAAGTGGTTGAGGTAAACAGGGAGGTACATAAAGCAGGTTTTATTAGGGCTTTAGCGTTTTTAGGAGATCCGCGAGGACTCCGTGCACAGAGGCAGTCAAAAGTGAAGCAGAAGAAAGTGTAATAATGGAGGCTGAGCCGCCAAAAATGGCAAAGGGTAGGTCGAGAAAGAAAAGTACAAAAAAGAAATTTAACACTAGGATCGGCTACATAAACATACAAGGAGGTAGGAAATGAGCGAAATGGCTAGAGATAGAACAGCAGTTGAAGGGTGACAAAATAGGTGTGTACGCTCTTTGCGAGACTCATCTCAGGGATCTAGAAGATCCGCCGTTTATAGATGGCTACTTCTGGGAAGGGTGCGACAGAACGAGAACGGAAAAAAAGGGTGGAGGGGTAGGTATGTTGATACATCAGGGAACAAATTGGCAAAAAATTAAATCATCTTGTAAAGAGCATATCTGGGTTTCAGGAACAATTGCCGGCATAAGGACTTGGCTAGGGGTAGTTTATTTAGGAACAGGACATCAAAGCAGGCAAGAGAACAGGGATCTTATTGAATGTCTCAGTGACGATATAAGCCTGTTTGGAAACGGGGCCAATATTATTCTGCTGGTGGACATGAACGGCCACATCGACGATCTGGATGGATACACGGATTGTAACGGCAAGCTAATGCTAGATTTCTGTGAGTGACACGATCTAGTTATAGCAAATAGAGAAACAAAATTTGAAGGCCAAATCACGTGGGAATTCCGCAACAGGCAGACGACCATTGACTATTGTCTAATGTCGCAGGAAATTTATAGCAAGGTCACAAAAATGGAAAAAGGCGAAGAAGGGGAATGTAGTCTGGGAAGTGATCATAAACGTATTAGTCTGCAGATGGGGCCCTTGATGAAAAGAGAAATGGAACTTAGACAAAACGTAAACGCAAAATTAAACGACGATCAAATAGCGCAGATGGCAGCAGACATAGAGGAAGCAATAGAGAAAAGCCCCATGGAAGACTCGGATTATGAACAGGTAGAACTACTCATAAGGAGGAAATTTCAGGAGGTTAAAGTTGCAAACCGCTGGAATGGAAAGAGCAAGCCACGGAGCTGGTGGAATAAGAAAATCAGGGAAGCTATTGAACAACGACGGGCTGCTTCAAGGGAACACCGAATGGCAAAGAAAGCACAGGTATCTCAGGAGGAAATCGACCAAAAATGGGAATCATATCGACAAAAGAAACTTCAGGTGCAGGCCCTCGTCGAAAATAAAATAAGACCGTCCACCGATCGCTGGATGGCTGATATACACGATGCCTCTAGAGGCGGAGCAAGAGCATTCTGGAACCGTATAAGCTGGCTAGGGAAGAAGAATCAAAGAAAGCAGGATAGGATTCAAGATGACGAGGGAAATTGTTTAAAGGGAGATAACGCAGTGAACTACATTACATCAGTTATAGCCGAGTCATTTAAGAGCGACGATAGGGTAATCTCCGCCAATCAGGACGCAACACAAGGTAGCAGAATACAAAGCAGCTTAGAACTGACCAATCTAATCTGGAAAAAAGGCAGAAAAAAATATTCCTAAAAACACATCTACAGGAATAGATGGAATTCCGATCAAGCTGATTAATGAACTCTGTCCAAAAGGTAAGGAAACGTTGTTAAAAGCTCTGGAAACAGTCATAACGAATAAGCAAATTCCGGACAGCCGGCGGCAGAGTACATTGAATTTGATTTATAAAGGGAAAGGAGACAGGATGCACATAAAATCCTACAGGCCGATTACTATAACATCTGTTATGTACAGGTTAGCCATGCAGGCGGTGAAATTAAAGGTGCAAGCATGGGTTGAAAGTAACAAGATACTCAGAGAACTTCAGAACGGCTTTAGAAATGGTAGGCGCTTAGATGATAGCGTGTTCGTGCTATCATCTTATTATATCGAATTATATATATTATTATATATATCCCATATTATATCCCATATTATACTCGAATGTAGTGGTATCCATCCGGAAGTTGGTGCAGGCTCAATCACTGTTCCTGAAGCTCTGGGGTTTAGAGATAACAGTGGCCGGGTGAATAAATCGGCGGTGGAAACTAGCAAAAAACGACTGGAAGATTGGTGGCTCAAAAGCAGAGAAGTGACATAATGTTAGTAATGTAGGAACAAAATTTTATAAATAGAATGATGGTATAATAACCATTCTAAATCAATAATTAAGGTATAGGGAGAAAAATGAGCATGATAGCTACTGCTACCACCCCGTTTCAAAGGGGACGCTCCTATATTCCATCCATCCCCTACGCTGGTTTACCAGGACAGCGGAGGGGCGGAGGTGGTGCGCGTGGTGGAAAGTGGCAACGCAGCAGATAAAAACACAGCAAGACGTGTTCTCCCGCTTTGTTTTCCGCAGGCCTGGTTATGTGACGATTTCAACATATCTTGCCCCACGAGGAGCACTGAGCAAAGATATCAAAGAAAAACAACCAAAAGACATCCGAAGCAGATAAAAATATTACAGAATGTGAATGGATGTGAAATTCACATGTCTTTTTCTGGCGCCAGTTGAATTCATTGAGAATTTAGCTTTACTGCATTTCTAGCACCTTAGGATAGCGCAACGCGCACAGCAGCAGAACAAACTAAGAATACTCAATACAATAAGCTATGTTGGTTTGTAAGAATGCACACACCATGCTTTAAATCACCTCTACAGACTCTATTCAGTGAAGTGTCAAGTTCGCATAATCCGAACACCATGCAAGGACTTTCTAGAATGAAGTCAATATGAAAAAGTTCACCATGTAACATATGGTGTGTTAAGAAAGAGCTTTTCCGACTTCGTCAGTGGCATACCTGAAAAACAATGAAAAGTGCGACACTTATTGAAATCTGCAGAATAAATCCAATCAGAAGTGCTTCAAGTTTAATGAAATATATACAAGGGATGTTTATTTTCAAATTGCTTTCGCTTTTTAACTTTATGTGTACAATTGTGCAAAGAGCACCTGAACACTGCTTATCGCAGTTTTAGATTCTTTCTTGAAAGTGGCTTTTGAGGAAATTACTTGTAAGCATCGTGCTTGTCTGTGATGCTAAATGCAAGGAGAGGCCTCACAAAACGCACTGCAATAAGTTCCATCAGGTGCATCATTCTCTTTACATTGCAGCAACTTCGACGCACACAGAGCGTGTGCCACCAAGCTAGTCATGAGTCTCGGAAGAGGGCTTGCTCAGAGAACGCACGCAGGACAAAAAGCAGCTGGTCAGAGGGATATAAAAGTCCCCCACGGTCCTGGCTCCAATGGCTGATTTGTTGGTGGTTCGGATGCGATTGCCACACAGTTCTCGCAGTTTATCTGCTCACTGATGACGCGGACAATATAGCCACCAACATATACGGTCGCAGATATCTGCAGCGAAGGCATGTATACAGGCAAAACAGTAGTGTTGAGTCTTTGAAGAACATTCAGAGCAGCTCTTCCCAGTTGCGAATGAGGTTTAACAGATGTTTCTGGCTTCTCAAGTGATACAGTTATTGACATGACTGCCGGCTCACTGTGTGCCACATTCGAAAGTGGATTGGATGCAGCTATTCCAATTTTCAGCACTTTCTGAAGCCCTGAAAGGGCAGCACGAACATCTAGTGCATCATTGCACCCAGCGGACCTTCTCAGTGTTCCAAATAGAGACTCTATCGGGTCACTGTTGAACTTCCGTGTCAATACAAATGCAAATTTTTCAGCCCTCAACAGGTGTTATATGCAAGCCACAGTGCTGTACGTAGTGGGCAAGAATGCCTCGTATGTCTCCTTTGTCAGAAACTCATGAGGATGGGTGCACCTTGCTTTCAGTTCATGCAGATACATTGGCATTGTGACCTCTAGCCACTCAAGCCGGGCATCTTCCCAGACGGCCACTGACGTCCGACGGACAACCGAACTCGGCCGCAACTCGGCGGCCGATTTCGGACGTCCGCCGGAATTCCGGCGTACGTACGAAGGCGGATGGTCGAATCCGTTCGCCCAGCGGACAGCCGCCGTACGTCCGCCACTGGATTTGCTTTTACACAGCTATGATATAGTTTGTAGTCGTCGTGCTCGTCTGAACAGCGTATAAATCAGTAATACCGTCAAGTCTGCATTATATGATGTCAGAGCGAATCGATGCGATAGAAAGCGTTTCCATTAAACAGTTTTTTTTTATTTTCCGCGTGTTTCATCGTTGAATTCTTCCATCAAAAATTTTTGATTAAAAGTGAAATGACCATTAAACATTTTTCTATCATGATGCTTCGGTGAAATTTTAATCAGTGGCTGAATAGACGCAGCAAGCTCAAAAAGAACGAAACCGAACCTATCCTCAAAAAAATCTTAAATGAGCCAATCCAATCCACCTGACAAGTTGAAGTTTAGTCATGGAAGATGGCTTCACGTTTCCGTGTTCTGCATTTTCTGCGCAGTTACAAATACCTACGGCTGTAATGCACTGCTAGCATTGTTTTTGCTGTGGCTTTGTGCGGCTGGCACACTTTGTTCACCCGCCGATTCCAAAGTAAGTATTTCACCGAACTTTTGTTTCTTTAGTGGAACTTTTCGATGCACCGATAGTGGTGAGCTTTTAGGTAAGGAAACAGCTCTGTACAGCAGCCGAACGGTCGAGTGTTTTAGGCGAGACTGACAGGATGGCTCCGCGCCGACTAACTAAAGTGCAGCCTCAAGTCTGAGGGCCATCTTTCTCGGCATTACTGGATGCTGCGCCAGTAAGCCGCGCAACTTCTCTGTCTCTGATAAAGGAGTGCCTGCCCGAGCTTTAAAGGAGTTATAAACGTGCTGAGTTGTAAAAACTATACGAGAAAACTTTTGCACTCCTCGAGCCTATCGTGCGACATGCCTACACTTGTGAAAACGTCGCGAGTTTTTTTTTTTTTTTTTTTTTTTTTTTTTTTTTTTTTTTTTTTTTAATGGACAGTCGCTGATTTTTCTCTCTCGAGCTCTACGGCAACTACAGTTTCCAGAAGGAACGGCTGTAGCTACTAAATAACTAAAGGTTTAGTACTCTCCTTCAGCTTTGACGAACCAGGACAGCACCTTGCGCATGTTGGTTATGCATGTGGGACCGAACCGCGCAGAACAACCGGACAAGGAGATGAGAGAAAAAAAAAAGTCAGCACTTGTCTTTTTCTTGACCCGTTGTTCTGCGCTGTTCTGGCACGAATTTGACATACCGCCGCCGCGATACAGTTGGGCTGTGAGCTCTGGTACCTGCAACGCCTTCTTTTATGCAAAACAGGCATAGCTGGGAGGCCATGCAAGCCGCGGGCTCAAAAAAAAAAAAAAAAAAAGAAACGAGTTGAGCAAAAGTGAGATGAAAACAAAATTGTTGTTGCTTTGTCCTTACAGATATTCAAAGGCTCCTCAGAACTTCACTGCATTATTGACAGCGAGATAATGCCAAAGCTACACTAGAGCCATGCAGCACCTTATAGTGCATGATACTGAGCTTATGTCTCGCACTGAAAGCTCTTACCATGTTCTTAGATTATCATATTAAAGTAGCTTTAAACCCATACTTGTTAATACAGTGATAGCCATAAATTGAATCTAGGGCATCATGCTCACATACAAGGCTTCTGATAGCCGCTGGTCACATGATATGGGCTATAGCAGAAACCTGTACCTGGTAATCTTACAAGCATTTGTGCAATTGATGCTTTTAATGTGTTGTAAAAGTTTTTGTGTTCTGTTTCTGTATGGGAATGCTTTCCTTATTGAAGGCTAACATTTGGCTTGCTACAGCAAAACCTCTACCTAGTCATCCTAAAAACAGCATTGCAGTTGGTGCTTTTAGTGTGTTGTAAAAGTATTTGTGTTCTGCTTCTGTATGGCAATGCTTTTCTCGTTGAAGACTAGCATGAGGCTTCCGAAAATTTTTCAGATGCCATTTGCTGTAGCCGATTTCGTAGGCCAACAGGAAGCAGCATTTTGAACATGGAAAACTGTCATCCACGGGGAAAAAACAGCAACATTCCTTTGCATTCTCATTTCTTTGGTATGGCTAAAAGTGAGTATTGTATCATTATCTATATTATTAATATTGAATCATGATTGTCAGTGTTGAAGTTGTTTGAGCGTGATGATTTTAAACACACAGGACATCCCTTCGACATTAAGGTTTTAGCTTGTTTACATGTAGGATGTAGAACTGGTTTGAACAAACTTTATGCAGCAAATTCTTTTTGCATTGTCCACCATGTTACTTTTTGTCATTGTCCATTGAAGTAAATAACCAGTATTTTAAGTTTACACAGTCGTCCACTCTTAGCTTGAATGGGAATGTGTGGCATGCAGTTTGCAAAATAGCAATGCATCCGTCACAGCCATGCATCAAGGCTAAGTGGCTTGTGCGTAGAGGGACCAGCCGCTCCAGCTTCACGTCATCTGCCTCTTTGCTCCGGTGTGCAGACGTGCATTGAGGCAAAGTGGTTTATGTGTAGAGAAACCAGGAGCTTCTTTGTCACATCTGGCTGTTTGTTACGGTGTGCAGATGCGCATCAAGGCAAAATGGCTGATGTGTAGAGGGACCAGGAGCTGCTGCTTAACGTCCTTCGCCTCTTTACTACAGTGCACAGCCGTGCATTGATGCTGAGTGGCTTGTGCATGGAGGGCCCAGGAGCTGCAGCTTCACGTCTGCCTCTTCGCTCAGGTACGCTGGTACGTATTGAGGCAATTATGCATAGAGGGACCAGGAGCTGCTGTGTGGCGTAGTCTGTATATTTGCTATGGTGCGTATCGAAGTACAATGGGGGGGCTCATGTGTAAAGGTACCATGAGCTGCTGCGTCATGTCGTCTGCCTCTTTACTATGGTGCGCAAGCATGCATCAAGGCAAAGTGGCTTATGCATAGAAGGACCAGGAGCTGTTGCTTCACATCTGCTATGATGCGCAGCTGCGTATTGTGGGTGGCGGTGGAAAACATTGCCATCAGATACAAATACAGGAGGTTATTCACTAGCTGACCCTGAGGGGGCCTGACCTGACAAAAACAAGGGGTCCCTAGTTTGGGACCCCAGTGGTGGTAGAGGGACTAGAACTGGTACTTCACGCTGTCTGCCTCTTCGCTACGATGTGCAGCTGCGATGGATGCAGTGGCATCTCAAAAAGTGCATGCCACGCACTCGCATGTTCAGCCAGAGTGGACGACTGTGTACCTGCTATAGCTTTGTTATTCATAGAATAAACCTAGGCCAAGTTGGATAGCTCACCTCATATGTGGTCAGCAAAGAAAAGCCACTCCAGAAAATCTGATGCATTTACTGTCATAGGATTCTTATTCATATACATGCTACTGACAAGTCAGATTCTTCACCCTCAGAAATGCCAGAAAAATAACCAAGGGTGCGTCTGTAATAGTCTAGCTTGCTCTTCTCTGCAGACTTGAGTCAGATGTGTGTTCCATTGCTGTGGGTGGGACAGGTGTGAATCTTTGATTTTAAGCTTGCAACAAGTATGTTATTGTAGTTTAAAGGCAAAACGGTACTAATAATCGTAGCCCCCCGTGGCCTTTATCCCCTTTTAATAGTGTTGCTAGACACTGAATTATTAGTTTACTCTGCACTGTTTCTGTCTAGTTAATGTGCGGAGATGTACAGCCTCGTCCACTTCTAGCTATAACATGCTCACCGCCTTCAAAACGCTGTTGCGTTTGAACCGGCCACACAATAAAGCTAAGTGGCAGGCCATGTGAAGCAGCACATCCGGGTCCCTGTGTGTGTGCACTGATTTGCATCGATATGTGGCTGTTTCGTACGTAATGTTGATTTGAAAGCAGTGTCTGTGTTATAGCTAGAAGTGGACGACCCTGTACATATATTTATATGACTTGGAGTTGTCGACTTTGCACTTAGAAACATTGTAGCGTTATCTGATGTGTTGCTTTCATTTCTTTAATGATTTCTGTAAGGGATCGGTGGGTATGCTAGGCACCATTATCAGTCTGCTCTTTTTGGGTCACCTGTTCAATGCCCAGCTGCGGCCGTCTCCCACTTGCCCTCGGACAGGAGGCAGAGAGACACGCACAGAGAGGCAGCTACAGCAGCTACAGTGCTTAACGGAAACGTAGGCAGAGAGGGAAAGAAGTCCCCTCTTCCGAGGACTTTGCTGTCGCACTCGAAGACGCGGGGACAAGCAGTTTGTTCTCGTTGCTGTGTCATGTAGGGGGCTCATTTTTATTTCAGGAGCTTTACGAACAGTATACAACTAAGGGGTCCTTAGTACTAAGCGTACTAAGGGGTCCTTAGTACTCTGACTGGACCCATCACCCAGAGGTAGCCCAGCTTTGAAACGAGCACCTCTTTTGGAAGAACTGCTTATCGTTCAAAGAAAAAACTGTCAGGTTGAAGGGTGTAAGGCCCTCTTCCTTGTTGAGGAGCCCATAAAAGTGACAATTATTCAGTGCAGGCGCGCTGAGTGGGGTCTCGTTGAGGATTCCAACCCTGGATGACAACAATGGTTGGAGATGGCGGCGTTGAAAAAGGGCAAGTGTGTAACAGTGACTGTATGATGCGGAGCGGGAGGATGTGGGTTGGCTCTTCTGATGTGGTCCGCAATGGTGCTGACTCGGACGCCAATAATTGCAATAATTGCCCTGTAAAAGGAGCCGCCAAGGATGCAAGCGTTGGGCAATGGTTGCGCACGTGGGACACCGTTTTGGTGGTTTCTATTTATTTTTTCTCTTTTTTTTTTCCTAGGGGAGAGAGTTTGGCATGTGACCTAGTGAGCCAATCATTTCGAGGTCCATTCTCTAAATTCCGTTTGTTGTGAAACGAATTTGTTGTCCCTTTTGCATTGCTTGTATTAGGGAGAGGATGAAGAACTTATGAAAGTGGAAAGACATGCCAAAATGTTTGTTAGCCAGTCATGTGTGAGTTCGTTGTTATTGGGGGTGAGAAATGTGGGCGGTGTCCCGAAGTTAATGAAACGGCCCCGCGGCCTGGAGAACTCGTTCTGAGCTAGATTTTGATCTTTCCTCTTCGGCATAGATCATGGTCATTGTTTCACCTGTTGTAAATACGTACATTCATGTATAAAATTTTCAGTTCATCTTCCTCTCCGTGTGCAAGTTGTGGCCAGATGCAGTAAATTCACTATTTTCATTTCGATATAACGTGCCTTTCTGAAGATGGTGAGCTCTTTTGTCCAATCCTGTAAGAAAGCAGCAAAGCGCTCCCAAATCTTCCACAAAACTGTGATATCTTTAATACTAACTGCGGCTTGGTGTCACTCAAAACATGTAGTTGAGGTAGATTTCTTCCCCCCCCCCCCTCTTTTTGTTCGTTCAAATGAGGACCAGCGGACATTAACTCTTGCTTTTGTAATGCCCTAGGCCCCGCCTTAAGGCAGTACTCCAATGTCAATACCATTTTTATGGCTATGGCTGTCCAACAGCACTAATGTCTTTTATACACTTCTTTTACTAATCTCTTACCCAAATGGTGGCTTATACTGCGGGGGCGAAAGTCTCTGGACAGTATGTCTGGAGATTTTGGACTAGAATCGCGATGTAAACAAATTGTGACCTTATTTCTCTTGCACACATGAAAGAACTAACGTTCAACTTTCACATCGACAAGTATGGTCCGAGTTTCCTGGTCGATGTAAAAGTTATGTGCTTTGATTGCAGTTTGTGTAGTCCACACACTTGTCCCCGATATTACATAGGGGCAAATTAGGTGCCTTTACAGGGGCAGTTTCTTTGGCGCCCACTACCTTCCCCATAAAAAAGCTACAGTGTTGCTTGTGAACAGCTGGCTGCATTTATAAATACTATTATTTTTTTTGTAATTTGTTGTGCGTAGTTGAGAAATCCATGACATACATGCACAGCTGGTTGCCAGAATTATGCAGCCATATTTCAGTAACTAACATCCATGCTGCATGCTGCCGGTAATACATCAGGAGCTTGTGGTTGTCAGCTTTTTGTGTTTTGTGTAACTATAAGCCTTGCTATTGTAATGTCACATATAGCGCTGTGGGTAAACAAATTACTTTTAACTCTTGTAGAAGCATGAACACTGCGCAATCACTGCGGCGGGCTATGCTTCCACATTGGGCTTTAGCCACATGTCAAATGTCTATCTTTATTCTGCTGCAGCAGCTTGCATGTTATCAGATAAGTTACTTCGTCACAGCTGCTCTAAGGAGACGCTTTCTAGACGCTTGTAGCCTAGATGTTGATGTCGATATACCCCCGACACGCCCAGGGAATGTCTTCGGTAGAGGGTACATGGAAACCAGCGAAATGTGCAGTTTACAGAACAAAAAGGTAACAATTTTAAATGATGTTATTATTGATCACTTCTTTTCAGAGCAGGAACAATGACTTTAGAAATCTGCCTGTTAAACCGCTCAAAATGCAGGTTTCTGCCGCCAATGCGTACCTGTGTAATACTGCAATGCTCTGGCTGTGCTTTATGTTCATATACAGCATCCTTTATGCTTAGTTTCTCTGCATGTGCACTCCATGTCTTGGGCATTGCTGAGGGCGCATAGCAGCAAGCATAACATGCCATGTTTGGTCAGAGTGGCATGTTCAAAGAGACGACATAAAAACATTAAAATACTGAATGCCAGGTTCTGTTCAAACTACGTTTGTATCTTTTGTTATTCTGCATGGGTTTTGCTGCAGTTATATGACCTTTCTATATAGTATGTGACAGTTCTGAATGGAGATGCATGCGTACTGTGCCATCTGGAAAAAGCAATTGAGAGAAACTGGCAGTTGCCCTTGGAGATGTGTAATCAAAGTTCAGCACAGATAACTTGAATTTCATTTTCCCTTCTATTGCAGGAGGAGCCCAGCCTGCTCTTTCCATCTTAGGCCTGAAAGACCAGCAACAGCTGATCGAGCAAATGCACAGGATAGTAACTGCTCCTGGAATCCCGGCCTGTGGAGGCCGCCCACAGAGAACTTGATCATCTCCTCGTTAATTCCGAAATATTAGGTTTCAATAAATACCTTTTCCTTCACTACCTCCCCAAGGGAAGAGCTGTCACGGCCAAGGATAATTAAAAAAAAATTATTCAAGTAGATTCTTAATACTCCAGTTGGCCTGCATTTTACCATGCCATTCCTTAACATCAATATTTTTTTAGTGTAGACTATTTATGCATGCAGTTTTTGCAATAAAGCCAAAAAAAATGCTTTTTTTACAACCTCGCATGCTGGTATGCCTATGCACTTAGCATGTTTTCAGGAATGGTGCATTTGTGTAAAGCTCAGCTAGCATATGTGCCTCTTTGATGGAAGTTATAATTGCACACTACTGTTCAGTGCTTTGTGCGTGAAAGTAAAGCAGACAACAGGAAACTTGAACCTGTTGCATATTCTGTTGTCTGATTTACTCTCACGACAAAGGCATTGAGCACTAGTGACTGAAATTTCCATGGCACATGCTTGCTGAGCTTTACACAAATGTTATTGGCAAGTTTTTACACCAATAGCGGGCCCTGCAAGCATGTTCCGGGAAACGTCCGAATGTCCGCCTCCGGCTGCCCGTCGGACGTCCGTGGGACGCGATCCGGATCCACGAACGATAGTCCGACGGACGTCCGCTGTACGTATATCGAACATAACCGGACTTCCGTCGGATGTCCGAAGGTCCGAAAACGGACGTCCGTCGATCGACCGTCGGACGTCTATGGCCGTCTGGGTTCTGTGCTGTCGTACTGCTTAACATCTGGGAACCTCTGGCGCAGATGTTGAACTGTATTACTGGTGTCGTGGAGAACAAACCAGCGATAGAAGTTCTTCATAAAAGGGATGGTCGGGCCTGCACTTTCGAATGAAATATGACGAGTGTGACCAGCTTGTTCCTGACGATGTTGCAAAACAGCCGTTACCGCAGGAGATATGAGTTGAATAGCCCTCACCACGTTCATTTTTTCTATGTTATTAGGAAAAACATGTTTCCGACTGAGGTAACGCACCGGCTTCACAGTCAAGTTCTTTTGGAGCTTATACACATCTTTCAGATATGACGCTGAAATTTCTCCTTTGGGTCCAATGTTGTGTGCCAAAAATTGAGACCGCACTTTTTTTAGCACATGGCAGAGGTCAAAGCTCATGAACAGTGGCCTATCCGGGTCACATGGATGGTCAGTTCTGTAGGTAACGATGCCGTTCCCTAGGAGTCTCATGGCTTGTACATTTACCTTGTGGTTGTCAGTGGAAAGTCTGATAATATGAAAACCGCAAGGCTCAAATTTCTTCATTATGAAGACTGTAAGCGCATGAAGCTGGGTACCGATTAAACCCTTTGTAAAGACGTAACCAACAGGAATCCTGTACGAGGATTAAAGTCCACTGATCACAAAACACAAAAGGGAGTTCGCTAACACAAGGACACTTCTAGCATTCGGCGAGCTCATGTCTGCCTGCCCCACAAAACAGTCTTGTTGCTTATTGTACTGCAGCTTCTCTTTAATACGCATCTCGTCAATGATGAGAGAACACATTCTTGACTGAGGCACCTTGAGATTTTCAAGCTCTGCTTTGAGGCGAGCTTCAACCAGTTCAGTGAAGCCTGTTTCACTGTTCTGTATTCCAATGTATGCGGACAGTGTCTTTCTGCCAGGAAGTTTGAAAATTCCATGGCCCCGCATGTGTTCATACGCTCTTGTAGAAATGTGTCTCAGCACAACACATTGACGGGTCATTTCTTCAGACCATGTTGGTCGTTTCTTCCTAAAATTTCTCACCTGATCAAGCAAAATTAAAGCAGAAGACTCAATTTCCGTTGCTTTCTGCCGTATGTAAGAAATATCTGTAGCGAGCGAGTCCTCCTTAAGCTCCTTTAGCAGCTGCTTGTACTTATCAACTGTCTGTGTCAGTCGCAAAATTTAGCTTCTTAGGTCTTTCTCTTTTCTTTTCCACTTCGCTCTTTCTGTTGTCAGTAGACTTGTTGGTGCTCTGCAGTCGACCTGAATGCCTCGATTGCTCATATTACTTTTCACATAAGAGTGGTCCGCGGGTTCACTGACAGGTGTTGTGTCCATTAGAGCACCTTCCTCAGTAGGTGGTTCTGCCGAAGTTACGGACGGTAGCAAGGCAGAAGTTGATGCGGTGGCGGCCGAAGCGTTCGTCGACAGCGAACACATAAACTGGGCTCGTTTCTCTATGCTTGCTGTGCTCTTGTCTCGTGCTGCCTTCGATTGCAAATGATGAGGGAAGTCATCAAAAACGGAAGGTACACTACCTTTCTTCAGTCGACGTCTTGTACCTTCAATCAAATCTTCCTTCTGGAAGTGCCGGCTGCAAACCTTTGTGTAGCACGACCTGTCGTTCGGTTTCCAACCATCGCGTCGAACTGCAGCAATCCACTTCTCCCTCAATGCCAAGTCTGTGGAAATTCATGAAACGATAGTCCCGGAGTCTTCTTTTTTCATCCGACTTGCACAAAGGCACGCAACAGTACGTCAGACGAAGCGAGACGTGTCGCAAACACATGTTTCAACGCAGCAAAGCACGTCGCCAAATCCCAAATGGCCAATCCCGCGAGCCATCGGGTGATAAACAAACCCTGTTTACGTGGCGCCTCCTCGCGGCTGCCAAGCGCGCTACGTGAACGGAGACGCGACGGCGCTGAGAGCGTGAATTGCCGGGCACTGAAAAATAGAGGAGGCGTTGGTTTTACGAAGTGTTGTTGCCGCGATTAGCCTTTGTGACTAGCCTCCTGATGCGGGCTAGGTGGTAGTCGTGCGCGTGCAGTTCTGCGGCTCCCGCCGGCCTTAGTGGTTGAGTGCAATGCCTCCAAAAAAAGACGTGCCAGATAGGGCCGCCGCCTCGGACGCCAGTGCGTCCGGAAGTGAGGTAAGGGACGCGGTAGAGTCTGCACACGTTACCGATGCGGCCGCCCTGGTAAGGGAGATAAACGAAATGTGTCTGTGTTTACCCGTCAGCTCGGTTCGGTGGCTAGCGCCAGCCAAGCCGCAGCGGCGGCGACAGTTTCGCGTCCGCGGATAAATGTAGAGGTCCCCTCCTTTTCCGGCTACACGTACGTGGAGTGACTCCACGTGTTCTTACAAGAACTCGAGGATTATCAGACGCCACTGGGTTCCACAGACGACGTGTTGCTAGCGCAGGTAATTTCCGTAGCACTTGTTGAGAGCGCGGCGCGATGGAGACGCTGCCAGCCGGCCTTCCAGTCGATGGCAGACTTCACAGATCGGCTTCCGCGCTGAGTTCTTGCCGCCCGATTACGAGCGCCGGGTGCTTGAGGAGCTAGCGTTGCGCACACAGCAACCACAAGAGAGCCTCCTTGAGTATGTACACTCTAAGAACAGGAGTACTAGAACTTCATTTGGAGGAGTTTTCGCTTGTCCCATATACGACTCCTTTTTCCACAGTAAAAGAACTCTCTCTAGTCATAGAGTAATCGGACTCCACTGATGAAATACTGTGCTACTCCTGCAATAGAGTAAAGGCACTCCTACCAAAGGATTAAAACTAAACACTGTAGTAGCGTTCTACAACTCTTCCAGGAGGAGTTGAAGGACTTCTCTGATAAGAGTTCCTGTACTCCTTGAAGGAGAGTTGGCCCCCACTTTATTTTACTCCTTTTGGTGAAATTTCATGGCCTGTTTTACGCCCCTCCCACTTTTTTTTATTTCAATTCTGGAAAACCAGTTCCAGCCATATGTTTTGCAGGAATCACCTTGACCATACCTTCCATTGCAAAATGGTGCACAGTATTCCACTACACTCTGTTCAATGATGAATGAACAAATTTTGCTTCACTCTAAATACTTGAGTATGATTTGTGACCAATTTTTTTCCACACTTGTTGCACCATACATGATGTGAAATCGGTGCTTCAATAAATAGGAATGCAAAAGCACACTGATGACAGCTTTTATTTTCTGACAATTGCTGTGCATGCCAGCAATGCATTTGGGATGTGAGGCCCATCAGTGTTTTCGACACCACAGTCTACTTATCATTAGATGCCTGCTACAAGCCAAGTGATCCTGTGAGCCAAGTATTAATCAAGTGATCCTGTCTACCATACCGCAGCTTGCCGAGCCGAGTGTAGCCGCTCAAGATATCCTTGCATTTTCCAGGTGCCTGCATATAAATAAAAAGAATGCAAGGAAGGTTAAAGCAAACTATTATAAGCAACTAAACATAATTCTAATCTCATGCTTTTCATTTTACCCTGCAGTTAATGCAACAAAAAGAACTTGGTGTGAAGACCTGGGGTCGCCACCTAGGTATGTCCTAGCAGTGGCACATCATGAGCAAGTGTAGACTTTTCATTCCAAATCATTAAACAGAGCTAGAAACCCACATACCTCATTTATTCGGACTGCCAATTTGCTATACCTCAAGTGGGAATACCAGTATGCTAGTAGTCCCTCAGAGGCTAAACACAAGCCTGGCCTGCACTGGATCGTTTGTTGCCCGAGAAATGGCTTTGGATGTAGAACACATGCAGCTGCACTGGTGAACCTCCACTCTCTCTGACAGTTGACAGCCGTGTGGTGCGGAGGCGTGTTCCATCGCTCCTCCGATTGCACGTGGCTACCGGAAACGGACAGACTGGCGACAGCGGGAGCTTAGATGAGTTTTTTCTTTTATTAACTTTATTTCGTTTTCAGCTAGTTAGGTTAAGTGCAGCCTAAAGAATAGATTTTAGCTCTTTGTCCTAGCGGCCTGGTTTTTCGTGCCGGCAGCAAGGTTTTCTTGGCGTTCATTCTTTAACTATCTTGTTTAAATAAATACTTTTTTTCTAGGCTATTGGCATTCGCAGAATTGGTTTTTAACGCGCGTGTGCTAGTCGTTTCTTGTGTCTTCTTTTGGCAATTTGTATATTCTGAGAATTCGTAATAGATATAATTCAGTCGATGAGCGCTTAAGATGTGCAATCAAAAGAAGGTAAAGTGTACTCAGCGTGAGGCGCAGGTTAATCACAAACAAACGCGTTTTAACTCTGTAGGTGAAGCGGAAGGCAGCGACTTTTTGTGTCGGTGTTGCGTACTGAATGCGCGTCTAGATAGATTTGATCAAGAAATGGGCAGTTTAGTGTCTCGTGTGGAGAATTTAGAAAATGAAGTACGTTTGCTAAGGGCGGAAAATCAGAAACTGCTTGGACAGCTTCCTGAAAAAAAAAGGGCCGACTTTATCCTTGGAACCAACGAGGACGAACATTCAGATGCGGGACACGTGGCTGGGGCCAGCGCTGGCATGGAAGGCGTAAGCAAAGTAGGTCAGGCGGATCCGAACCGTCAGAGTTATATAGAAGCAGCTAAGAAGCCGGAAAAAAACGAAGAATTAAGGAAGAATGAAAATCCCAGAGATAAGGACACAGATAACCGAAAGCAGGAGCCAACAGTTGGGAGAGAGAGAGAGAGAGAGAGAGAAGGCCCAGTGGCTTATCGCCGGAGATTCTAACATGAACAGGTGCAAGCGAGATATCTTGGAACCTGTAAAGGGCGATAAGAGAGTGTTGGTTGGAGCCTTCCCAGGGAGAACAATGAGGAAAGTGCTGAAAGAGGCTGTTGAAGAATTCCGCAGAGCGCAGTATGGTAATAGTAGCCGCGGGGCTAAACGATGTCCGAAATGGCGACGCTGCAGGAGTGTTGGAAAGTTTAGCTAAGGGAGTTGACGAGATCAGGGAAATAGCACAGCAAACGCAGATAGTTGTATGCACAGTACCAGAGGTGCTAGGATTGAACGGAAAACTGGAAAAGGACGTGGTGACAGTTAATCAGGAGATAAGAAAGTTAAGCTTGGAGAAGCGTTTCGAAGTGGTTGAGGTAAACAGGGAGGTACATAAAGCAGGTTTTATTAGGATTTTTCAGCGAGATGGCATTCATTTTAACAGAAGGGTGGGAGCAGAGATCGGCTGGCGCCTGGCAGGCAGGGCTGCAGCGTTTTTAGGCGATCCGCGAGGACTCCGTGCACAGAGGTAGTCAGAAGTGAAGCAGAAGAAAGTGTAATAATGGAGGCTGATCCCCCCAAAATGGAAAAAAGTAGGTCGAGAAAGAAAAGTACAAAAAAGAAATTTAGTATTAGGATCAGCTACATAAACATGCAAGGAGGTAGAGAAAGAGCGAAATGGTTAGAGCTAGAACAGCAGTTGAAGGATGACAAATTAGGTGTGTACGCTCTCTGCGAGACTCATCTCAGGGATCTAGAAGATCCGCCGTTTATAGAAGGCTACGTCTGGGAAGGGTGCAACAGAACGAGAACGGAAAGAAAGGATGGAGGGGTAGGTATGTTAATACACCAGGGAACAAATTGGCAAAGAATTAAATCACCTTGTAAAGAACATATCTGGGTTTCAGGAACAATTGCCGGCATAAGGACATGGCTAGGGGTAGTTTATTTAGGAACAGGACATCAACGCAGGCAAGAAAAGAAGGATCTTGTTGAATGTCTCAGTAACGATATAAGCCAGTTTGCCGACGGGGCGAATAGTATTCTGCTGGGGGACATGAACGGCCGCATCGACGATCTGGATGGATAAACGGATTATAACGGGAAGCTAATGCTAGATTTTTGTGAGCGACACGATCTGGTTATAGTAAATAGAGAAACAAAATGTGAAGGCCAAATCACGTGGGAATTGCGCAACAGGCAGACGACCATTGACTATTGTCTAATGTCGCAGGAAATTTATAGCAAGGTCACAAAAATGGAAATAGACGAAGAAGAGGAGTGTAACGTCTGGGAAGTGATCATAAACGTATTAGTCTGCAGTTGGTGCCCTTGATGAAAAGAGAAATGGAACTTAGACAAAACGTAAACGCAAATTTAAAAGACGATCAAATAGCGCAGATAGCAGCGGACATAGAGGAAGCAATAGAGAAAAGCCCCATGGAAGACTGGGATTATGAACAGGTCGAACTACTCATAAGGAGGAAAATTCAGGACGTTAAAGTAGCAAACCGCTGGAATGGAAAGAGGAAGCCACGGAGCTGGTGGAATAAGGAAATCAGGGAAGCTATTGAACAACGACGGGCTGCTTCAAGGGAACACCGAGTAGCAAAGAAAGCACACGTATCTCAGGAGGAAATCGACCAAAAATGGGAATCATATCGACAAAAAAAAACTTGAGGTACAGGCCTTCGTCCAAAGTAAAATAAAGCAGTCCACCGCTCGCTGGATGGCTGACATACACGATGCCTCTAGAGGCGGAGCAAGAAAATTCTGGAACCGTATAAGCTGGCTAGGGGAGAAGAATCAAAGAAAGCAGGGTTGGATTCAAGATAACGAGGGAAATTGTTTAAAGGGAGACAACGCAGTGAGCTACATTACATCAGTTATAGCCGAGTCGATTAAGAGCGACGATAGGGCAATCTCCGCAAATCAGGAAGCAACAAAAGGTAGCAGAATACAAAGCAGCTTAGAACTGACCAATCTAAACTGAAAAAAGGCAGAAAAAAATATTCCTAAAAACACATCTACAGGAACAGATGAAATTCCGATCAAGCTGATTAATGAACTCTGTCCAAAAGGTAAGGAAACGTTGTTAAAAGCTCTGGAAACAGTCATAACGAATAAGCAAATTCCGGACAGCCGGCGGCAGAGTACATTGAATTTGATTTATAAAGGGAAAGGAGACAGGATGCACATAAAATACTACAGGCCGATTACCATAACATCTGTTATGTACAGGTTAGCCATGCAGGTGGGTGAAATTAAAGGTGCAAGCATGGGTGGAAAGTAACGATATACTCGGGGAACTTCAGAACGGCTTTAGAAATGGTAGGCGCTTAGATGATAGCCTGTTCGTGCTTACCCAATGCATCGAAATATCTAGAGTGGAAAATAGACCTTTGTATTTGGCCTTCTTGGCCATAAACGGGGCGTACGACAACGTAAGCAGGGAACTCCTGTGGAACATATTAAAAGAAGAAGGTATCGGTTATGAGATAATAGAGTTCCTACAGGAAATATACCGGGATAACAAAGCAGAAATTACGTGGGAAGGGATAAGAAGTACGGAGGATGTCAAAGTATGCAAAGGATTAAGACAAGGCTGTCCTCTATCAACGGTGCTGTTCATGCTTTATATGATAAACCTTGAACGGAGGATACAAGACAGTAACCTAGGTTTTAACCTGTCGTATAGATTAGGTGGAAAGGCGGTAGAGCAGCACCTCCCCGGTTTGATGTATGCAGACGAAATTTTGCTGCTAGCTGAGAGTCTGGAAGAATTGCCAACTCTAGTTAAGTATTGCGGAGACGAAGGGGACGCTCTAGGCTTCAGTTTCAGCGCAGGTAAGTCGGGTCTCATGATTTTCAACGGCTCAAATGATCAGGGTCTTAAAATACAAGGCCTTGAAATACCTAGAGTAGCTGAATATAAATATCTGGGGGTATGGGTAAACGAAGGATTGGCATACACTGGAAAGCATGAGAATCACTTAAGGCCAAAGGGCGAAGGAATGCCGGGATAATGAAGCATAAGGCATTGTGGGGAATACAATAGGTATGAGGTTTTGAGGGGTATTTGGAAAGGATTTATGGTGCCCGGACTTACTTTCGGAAATGCGGTTTTGTGCCTAAAATCAGAGGTACAGTCGACATTAGAAATAAATCAGAGATCCGTTGGACGATTAGCACTAGGTGCCCACGGCAAAACTACATGTGAGGCGGTACAGGGAGATATGGGCTGGGCATCTTTCGAAGTACGGGAAGCTCAGAGTAAAATATTATATGAGGAACGCCTGAGGAAATTGGACAGTAACAGATGGGCAGCTTAAGTATTTAAGTACCTGTACTTAAAAAGCGTGGACTCACAATGGAGAAAAAGAACTAGGAAACTAACTAGTAAGTATGCCAGTCACAAGAACGGAGAAATAAATAGCATTAAGCAACAGGTGAAAAACACAGGTGAAAATTGGATAAATTCGATAGAATAGAAACAGAGTGTGGAATTATACCGTAAGTGGAAAATGCAGATCAGGAAGGAAGATCTCTTTGATAACTCAAGAGGCAGTGGCCTAGTTTTTGAAGCTAGATCAGGGTGCCTTAGAACACGCAGCTACAAAAAGAAATTTAACAATGGAGATGACGCATGTGCTATATGTGGAAACTCCAGTGAAACAATTCACCATATTATACTCGAATGTAATGGCATCCATGCGGAAGTTGATGCAGGCGCAATAACTGTTCCTGAAGCTCTGGGGTTTAGAGATACCAGTGACCGGGTGAATAAACCGGCGGTAGAAACTAGCAAAAAGCGACTGGAAGATTGGTGGCTTAAATGCAGAGAAGTGGCATAATGTTAGTAATGTAGAACAAAAAATTATTAAATAGAATGGTGGTTTAGTTAACCATTCTAAATCAATAATTAAGATATATGGAGAAAAATGAGCATGATAGCTACCGCTACCACCCCGTTTCAAAGGGGGCGCTCCTGTATTCCATACCATCCATCCATCAGAGAATTGGCTTTGGATGTAGAACACATGCAGCTGCGCTGGTGAACCTCCACTCTCTCTGGAGTTTACTGAGGCCATTTCTGTAGAGTGCCATCCATCTACGACTAAAAAGAGCACTGCGGAATCTGATTTAGAGTAATGCGAAAGCACAGGTTCTGCTGTGGGTTGCTTCTGGTTGCTTAATTCACTTCTTGTTTACCCATTTTAGTCTTTTGGTACTTTGAAATTGTGCAACAATCCCTTCCTATGCCCTTTTTTGGCTACACTTCGTCACATCCTCTAGGTGACATTATTCACTTCTTGTTTATTCATTTTAGTCTTGGTACTTTCAAATTGCACGCCAATCCCTTCCTATGCCCTTTTTCGGCTCTACTTCCGGTTACGTGATCTCTCATCTTTGACGTCACCCTAATTGACTGCCTTAATTAACTACTTTAGTCTTTGGTACTTTGAAATTGCGTGCTAATTACTTCATATGCCCTTTTTTGGTTCGACTTCAGGTTGTGTGATGTTACATCCTTGAAGTCCCCTTAATTGACTGGTTTAATTATTTTAGTATTTGATACATTCAAATGTGGCTTCAAGCCATTAGCTAATGAGAGCATTTTCGCCTTTACTGTTTCATTTTTTGCCTCTAAATAATTACCTTAATTGCCTAATAATGTTTTTCGCACATTCACATCACCCTCTACCGATTGACACCACTCATTAACCTCTACGACTTCTCAATTACTCGCAACTGCTACGTACACGATTTTGCGTGTTCTGCCTCTAAATAATAACTAATTACCTTATTGGTCTAATTATGATTTCGGACACTACATTACGTCACCCTCTATTGATTGGACCACTCATTAACCTCTACCACTTCTCAATTACTCACAACTGCTGCAGAGAATTTTTGCGTTTTTTGCCTGTAATTAACTCTCTAACTAGCTTATTGGCCTATTTTTTGGCAGCAACATTACGTCAGCTTCTATCGATTGACACCACTCATTAACCTCTAACGCTTCTTAATTACTCGCAACTGCTGCGGACACCATTTTGCGGGCGCCGTCTACGGACAGAAATCTGTGAACATAGCGAAGTAACGCTTTCGCGTTAATTACTTGAATGAATCCTTGATTTTAGTTATATTCAGAATCCAGGTGAAGAAGGCTTTGGTGTCAAATATCAGGAAGGCCATAAAGGCACGTTTGGTGTGATAACTGCTCCTGAACCAGGCTAGCTTCAGGGATATAGTGAATAAAATCATGAAGCAGATATTGCAGTTTCTTGTTTTTCGTGCCTTCCATGACCTATACTGATTTCTGACACAGCCATTGCTATGGCATTGAAATTGAAACAGCTGATGGGAGAGATTGTATTATTTAGCAGCTATAAACAAATACTACATGGTAATCGATGTATTTTGTTACTTTCTTTATGCAGAACTATGGTTGCTGTGCAGCCACTATATATATCTTCCAGAACAAAGAAAGTAACAAAATTCCCATAAAGAAAGGTGTTAGGCAAGGAGACACAATCTCCCCAGTACTATTTACAGCTTGCTTAGAGGAAGTATTTAGAGACTTGGAATGGGAGCAGTTAGGGATAAGGGTAGATGGAGAATACCTCAGTGATCTGCAATTTGCTGATGACATTGCCTTGCTAAGCAACTCGGGGGATGAACTGCAATTAATGATTGATGACCTAGACAGGAAAAGTAGAAAGGTAGGCTTGAAAATTAATATGCAGAAGACTAAGGTAATGTTCAACAGCTTCGGGAAGGAACAGCAGTTTACATTAGGTAGCGAAGTACTGGAAGTAGTAGGCGAATATGTCTACTTAGGACAGGTAGTAACCGCAGATCCGGACCATGAAAAGGAAATAACAAGAAGAATAAGATTGGGATGGAGCGCATTTGGCAAGCACTCACAGATTATGACTAGCAGCTTACCGGTATCGCTCAAGAGGAAAGTATACAACAGTTGCATCTTGCCTGTACTCACCTATGGGGCTGAAATGTGGAGGCTAACCAAGAGAGTTCTGCTTAAGTTGAGGACAACCCGGAGGGCTATGGAACGAAAAATGGTAGGGGTAATATTAAAAGATAGAAAACGTGCAGAGTGGGTCAGAGAAATAACTCAAGTTACCGACATTCTAGTGGAAATTAAGAAGAAGAAATGGGCATGGGCAGGACACGTAGGACGAAGAGAGGATAACCGATGGTCGCTTAGGGTAACAAATTGGATTCCAAGAGAAGGAAAGCGTTGCAGGGGGCGGCAGAAAGTTAGGTGGGCTGATGAGGTTAAGATGTTCGCAGGGGTCAAGTGGATGCAGCTAGCACAGAACCTGGTTAAGTGTAGAAATATGGGAAAGGCCTTCGCCCTGCAGTGGGTATAGTCAGGCTGATGATTATGATGATGATGAATCCATGTATAGTCATGCACACTGTTACAGAGACAACACACAAAAAAATGGGGGCGCTTTAAACCCTACCTTAAGTGTATGATGGAGCACATTGAGGCTCCCTTGTGGATTCTCATTCATGTACAGACACTTTACTACAGGCTAAATGAGTAACCTCACAATTTATTCCTCTATTATGTTGTGCATACTCATGAACACAGTCGCAAGCCACCACATTATGTTAAAGACTCCATAACAGTGATATAGAGACCTCTTTAACCAAGCCATCTGAACCTGCCTGAGTCACCTGGGGATGCCTGGTTGACTGGATCCAAAGAACTTTGGATCCAGACAGACATGCCACCCCTAGGTCACTCGGGCACATTTAGGTGGCTTGGTTAAAGCCAGAATTCCTATCTGCCATCTTAGCCGTGTCATGTAGACTCGTGACGTGCACAGCCATGTCACCAGCCAACCACCACCTGCTATAGATATTCTCATTTTTTTTAAACGCCTATATCAGACTATATCCAGAATAAAGCCATGAATGCTGGGGCATTTAATGGTGTCTATACAATTTTAAGTTAATACTATCACTCAGGCAAGACCATGACAACGTAAATTTTGAAGTGATGCTGCTGTGGTAATGAAATCCATCAAATGACAAATTACATAAGGGAAGCCAGCAGCCAACGAAACTAGAGAAAGCATAAAGCAACGTTCCCAATTTTTATTCATATTTGTCTTATTTTTACCTACTGGCAGCCAGACATGCCAGGATGATTTTATGCTGGCTGCACTCTTCCAACTAGCAGACAATGGAGAGGAGACATGGAAGTGAGAAATTTATGCACTATTTTTGAACTGACTAGAAGGACAGGGAAGTATCATGTGGCATTTCTTTTATCCGAGGGCATCATAGGTGCTCATAGCTGATCCATGGTGCACACCTATGGTATCTCTTTTTCAGCTGTCGATGCTCATATATAATATGCACGTGACACTGTTTCCCACCAGGCAACTGACAATTGCAGATTTCTATTTCATAATGAACTCACTGAACTCGGATTCCCAATATATCTTTCATCTGTCAAGTGGATAGCTTCGGTTTAATTGTTTTATGGTACCATTTAATGACCTTCTCGAGTGTGACAGCAGATCATAGCCCTCAGTACATGCTCAGGCATGCGCATTCGTGCAAGCATATCGTCAGTGTGTGAAGCACAATCTGAGTGTGTGGTGTTTCATTTTTCCATGCAGTGGAAATGAGGACATGCTCTGGTAATAGCTCATTTATATTTGAGATGTACCACATGAATGCACTATCATGTTTCATCTGAGTCATCAAAAAGCAGTGCTTTTCAAATGGGAGTCACGATTTTCGGAGTCCACAAAACATATGTTAAAAAATATTGAAAGGTCATGCAATAGCTTTGACCCGGCTAGACACAGCTTTAAATGGCTAGAAGGGCGCAGGGTTAAAGCTGACTTTAGTTTCTCAAAGCTCAACACAAAAGGAGTGCGGAAACAGGGAACATGAGACAGAAAGCATTAATGGGATTTGCCGATGCCAGCATCGGTAATACTCGAACTTTGGCTCAAAGGAGGACGCTATGTGGTAGAGCTGACGCGAAAGTGTGCTCTGTTGCACGCCGTCATCCATGCATAACGTCGATAATAATGTTTTTAATATGCAAGCGACTCTACCATTAATAAAAGTTAATCTGCACACCGCAGGTTTGAATTCTTTAAGCAATTGGGGCTGGTACAAAAGCACCCAATGATGTGTGCTGTGCCGTCACTGTGGAGAACAACCGCTAGCATGAGCAACATGAAGTCCTTGAATGTTGGTGTCCATGCATGATGGCTCACACGGGGAAGATGGGGAACGAATAAAGTGATAGATAGTGCATGCATTTGTCATTTCTCAAATATTTGAGTGTTTTCCAAAACACCTCCTTTTTCCACTTTGCTGAAAAATGAAATGAAGATGTGAAAAATTAGTGCACTCATGATACTGATGTACATGCCCGAAATAATGTGCCTTCCTGTCTAAGCATGGGGCGGTGCAATCCTCGCCAATGCTCGAGAAGGCCCTCAAACAGCAAGCAATGTAAAATAAACTGAGTATGAACTTGAGAGATGAAACGCATTTTGCGAAACAATCAGTTTAATGAGCATAGTATGACGCAAACATCTGCACCTTTAAATGGTGAGAAGAGATATGTTGCCCCACATACACAAAATAAGTAAGCAATGGCAATGGAAAGACACACATGATGTCCACCACGAGTGGCAGAAATAAGCACTATCCTCGAGATTGTACGATATGTCGTGTTCAATGAAGTACCGCACATGCTCACCACTTCCATATCACCTCTGTCGTCTGCGAGCTGCCCAAGTGCAGCCCGCACTAAATCGTCCTTGTGAGAGTCTGGCATCCAGCAGCATATCATCGAGAAAAAATGAACGCAGTCTGGTGTAACCAAAAGTAACCCCCCCCCCCTCCAATACACACAGAAAAATGCAAGAGCTGGCTCCACGCTCGGGCGCCCCTTAGGCTAATGAGATAACTTAAGTCCAGTGACAAGGTGGCACGTATGCGGAAACTAACAATAAAAAAGAATAGTAAGTGTGACAAATGTCTCTTGAATGTAATTTATGTTCATTATTTAACCTGTTTTTGCTGTGCTTTTGGTCATTTATTTTTAATGTGGCAGTACTAAAGGCCCCGTTTTCCCCAAAATCTTGCATTGTTGTTGCCAACATCGGGAGCAAATAGTCATGAGCAGGCTTCTAGGATTTGGTAATATGCAGGTGACGTTTTTGTGGGTCAGGCATTGATTTTTGGTGTTGGTTTGTGTGGCATCATGAGGCCGTATGAGATAGCCGAATTGCCAGGAGCTCCTTAGGATTGAAGGGTGAGATGGCAATCAAGCCCCTCAGAGTCGCACTTTTGTACAATGTTGCTAAAACAAGTACATGTATATATATATATCTATGTCAGGTTGTCTTTCAGATAATGTGGTAGCTCATCACTGTATCCTAATCAATGTTTGAGATAAATGGATCAGTGACGAAGCAACCAGCAGCATACCCTAAAAGGCGGATTTTAGGTATCCCTGCAGGTTTTAAAATTAAGTTCGATTAATTTTTTCGAGATTTATTTTAACACCTGCTTTCCTTCTGGTTTTGGTTTCCATTTGTAGCACCGCGTCGATTTAAGGAGCTCTGCAGATCCCATGGCAACCGATCTTGAACAGGTCGCGCGCGTGATGAGGCAATGCCTTCCGCGCTTCAAGCCGTATTTGCAAACCTCGAGGCCCAAGAAGCGAAGGCAGGCGGATTTACTCGCCGAATTGCGCTACCCCCCAGGCCAGCCTAGAGCCGCGATGCGCTTGGCCGGAGGCCATGACTCCGCGCGCGGACGTAATGACGGTAGAGCAGGAAAGGCCAGCGGAAGGCTCTGCTATTCCTCGCGCTCTTGACCACTATGTGTTCGAGCAGCGGCGTCAAGCTGGGCTCGTCAGCGACGTCCGCATAGGCGCAGAGCGAGGGGAAAGACGTCCCCAACCGCTTCGTGGAACGCGGCCTCCCGCGACCTCGCAGCACGTGAACGATCGGCTTTGCTGGAATTGCAACCAACCGGGCCACGTGGCACGCGAGTGTCAAGCAAGGCATATACAGGGAAACGCGGACCGCCGGCGGCGATAATTGGTAACACCAGCCTGTCGCCGTCGGCGGGATAATTTCGCGGTAGCCACGGCGGAAAATGGGAAATGCACTCCCACACCGGGCGACAGCACCGGCGGCGCAGATGCTTTTGTTTCCCTCGCCTGTAGAGCGCAAGGAATGTTGTCGCGCTCGAGCCCTTTTATGCTAGTGCAGTTAGCTGGTCAAAGCTACTCTGCACTCGTTGACACAGGCTCACGCTGTCACTGGTGGGTGATGATGATGATGGTCTGCCGTAGATGTAACATCCATGTCAGGCCAGCTGAAACCCCTTTGCGCTTAGCAGCCGGGACGGCAAAAGCGGAGGGAGCGGTGCGTCTGGTCGTGCACTCTGACGGCAGAAAGCGGAGGCATCGCTTCGTCTACCTGCCTGGCTTAGCCATACCAGTTATTCTGGGAAGAGATCTCTCGAGCGAAGGCATTGTGCTTGACATGGGTGAGAACGGCTATCCCTACAGCCCCTCCACCCCCCCCCCCCCCTTCATTCCCTTTGTTAGGACATCCAAACAGGAATGCGTCTCCCAGCGGGCGGGCGTCCACGCTTGTGTGGCAGACGGCTCCCACGCGACGCTGAATGTTAGCCTATTGGAAGCAATGAGCGCGTCCCGGTAATCAGCCCCGAAGGCTTGTGGAAACTTTACTCCAATTTTCGGATTGCTTCACAGAGAAACCGGGCAGACCCGACGTGCTTCAGCACGAGATTGAAACGGGTGATGCACGTCCTTTCAGGTATAACCCGCGACCGTCAGGCGTGCATAAGAGACAGCTTCTCGACAGCGCCCTTGACGAGATTGATACCGGCGCGGTGACACCCTCACAAAGTCGATGGGCGTCACCAGTGGTTCTAGCGCCAAAGAAAGATGATTCGGTCAGGCTGTGTGTTGCATATCCTTTCCAGTCCATCGAGGCTGTGATGCACGCGTTAGGGAACGCAACGTTCTTCACAGTCTTGGATGCAAGCAGAGGGTACCTGCAATTGAGGTGGCGGAAGGTGACATTCAGAAAACCGCATTCATCTGTCACCACGGGCTCTTCGAATTTACTCGACTCCCGTTTGGTTTGTCTAATGCACCGAGCACGTTCATGCGATTGAGGGACATCGTGCTGGGCGATGCAAGGTTGAACTAAGCGATGGCGTATCTCGACGACGTCGTGATATTCTCACAGTCGTTCGAAGAGCATCTCATTCACCTGAATTCCGTTCCTGAAAGAATTAGACGTGCGGGTATAACGATCAACCCAAAGAAAATGCAGGTGGCATCAAAGAGAGTGAACCTCTTGGGATTTGTGGTTGATGATGCCACTTTGAGACCGAACGATGACAAATTGCAGGCAGTTCTGAACTACCCCTGCCCGACGGACGTCAAAAGCTTGCAGAGGCTTTTGGGAATGGTTGCTTTCTACAGACAATTCATCCCTCGTTGTTCGGAGCTCGCTAGGCCATTACCGCTAGCTTGCGCCTCCCCGACCTGAACAAGCAGTCTGTCTGCTAGGGATGCCGGTGTAGGAATTGTTGCAGGAACACGAAGGTAAGCTACGCCCTGTCGCGTTCGCTAGCCGCACGCTCGCATCGGCGGAGCGGAATTACTCCGTGACCGAAAAGGAATGCCTGGCGATATAATGTTCGCATTGTCAAAGTTTACATGTACCGAGATGGAGCGGTTTTCACCGCGCAGACAGATCACCAGACACTTTCGTTGTTAAAGAGGCTGAAAACCCCCCAGGCAGACTGGCTAGATGGGCGCTGACGTTGCAAGGTTACGCGTACGCCATTGAGTACCGCCGGGGCAGCATGAATAAGGTGGCCGATGCTTTATCGCGCGCACCGTGGAAAGCTGGTGGAAGCGCAGAAGAGGTGCAGTCCAGCATTGCTGAAAGCGGCGTCGCCGCTATTGACGATGGATGGATGGATGGATGGATGGATGGATGGATGGATGGATGGATGGATGGATGGATGGATGGATGGATGGATGGATGGATGGATGGATGGATGGATGGATGGATGGATGGATGGATGGATGGATGGATGGATGGATGGATGGATGGATGGATGGATGGATGGATGGATGGATGGATGGATGGATGACTTCTTCTTCGTCCCGATCGGTGGACGAAGAAGAAGTCAAAGTTGATCAGATTTATGACATGACGACGATCTTGTGCGGAGCGGTGAAGAAATAAGAGAAAGAAGGTAACGGCTTGCCGCCATGATGATCAATGAACCCTGGCCCAGGAAGCTTTCGTTGAACCGGTCGCCAGGATTTGATGGCTGGGTCCTAGGCACGCATCAAACGGCACAGGCGGGGGCGATTTCTTCATCTGTAGTGTTGTATCGGGTCGGTGGGTTCATCTGGTCGGCGTCTCGGGTCGGTCGGATCCTTCGGTCAGGTCTTTCATGCGCTGTCTCTTGTGATGTGTCCTTGCACGTGTTCGTGGCGTTTCGAGTGGGTGGGATCCTAAAGGACTACTTGTGTTTCTCCGTGTCTTTCGGTCAGGGTGGAGGACTGGGCAGGGGTGGAGAACGGCGATGTGGCGTCGGGTCCGGCAGGCTGGGGAACAGCCAGGTAAAAGGTCCCAGGAACCCGCTGCCGACGACGCAAGATGACACAGGGCGCCGAAGCTCCGGGCCAGGATGACGAGTGATGATGATGTATCCCGCGCCTCCAACCAAATGTTACGGGGCGGCAAGCCGGTGAAGACAGGCGACAGAACATGATCGATGGCGATGGTAGATGACATTTTAATAAATGATGGCGGACCTGCCGCGAGCGCGCCTGCCCATGACATTGCCCGCTTCTTTTTCTTCGGCCGTAACAATATGTTCCACAGGAGTTCCCTGTTTACGTTGTCGTACGCCCCGTTTATGTCCAGGAAGGCCGAATACAAAGGTCTATTTTCAACTCTAGATATTTCGATGTATTGGGTAAGAACGAACAAGCTATCATCTAAGCGCTTACCATTTCTAGTGCCGTTCTGAAGTTCTCCGAGTATCTTGTTACTTTCTACCCATGCTTGCACCTTTAATTTCACCGCCTGATGGCTAAACTGTACATAACAGATGTTATGGTAATCGGCCTGTAGGATTTTATGTGCATCCTTTCTCCTTTCCCTTTATAAATCAAATTCATTTTACTCTGCCGCCAGCTGTCCGGAATTTGCTTATTCGTTATGACTGTTTCCAGAGCTTTTACCAACGTTTCCTTACTTTTTGGACCGAGTTCATTAATCAGCTTGATCGAAATTCCATCTATTCCTGTAGATGTGTTTTTAGGAATATTTTTTTCTGCCTTTTTCCAGTTTAGATTGGTCAGTTCTAAGCTGCTTTGTTTTCTGCTATCTTGTGTTGCTTCCTGATTTGCGGAGATTGCCCTATCGTCGCTCTTAAATGACTCGGCTGTAACTGATGTAATGTAGTTCACTGCGTTGTCTCCCTTTAAACAATTTCTCTCGTTATCTTGAAACCGATCATGTTTTCTTTTATTCTTCTTCCCTAGCCAGCTTATATGGTTCCAGAAATGTCTTGCTCCGCCTCTAGAGGCATCGTGTATGTCAGCCATGAGGGCTTGTACCTCAAGTTTCTTTTGTCGATATGATTGCCATATTTGGTCGATTTGCGCCTGAGATACCTGTGCTTTCTTTGACATTCGGTGTTCCCTTGAAGCAGCCCGTCGTTGTTCAATAGCTTCCCTGATTTCCTTATTCCAACAGCTCCGTGGCTTCCTCTTACCATTCCAGCGGTTTGCTACTTTAACCTCCTTAATTTTCCTCCTAAATGAGTAGTTCTACCTGTTCATAATCCCAGTCTTCCATGGGGCTTTTCTCTATTGCTTCCTCTATGTCTACTGCTATCTGCGCTATTTGATCGTCGTTTAATTTTGCGTTTACGTTTTGTCTAAGTTCCATTTCTCTTTTCATCAAGGGCCCCATCTGCAAACTAATACGTTTATGATCACTTCCCAGACTACACTCCTCTTCTTCGCCTATTTCCATTTTTGTGACCTTGCTATAAATTTCCTGCGGCATTAGACATTAGTCAATGGTCGTCTGAATGTTGTGGAATTCCCACGTGTTTTGGCCTTCACATTTTGTTTCTCTATTTACTATAACCAGATCGTGTCGCTCACAAAAATCTAGCATTAGCTTCCCGTTATAATCCGTGTATCCATCCAGATCGTCGATGCGGCCGTTCATGTCCCCCAGCAGAATAATATTCGCCCCGTCGGCAAACTGGCTTATATCGTTACTGGGACATTCAACAAGATCCTTGTTTTCTTGCCTGCGTTGATGTCCTGTTCCTAAATAAACTACCCCTAGCCATGTCCTTATGCCGGCAATTGTTCCTGAAACCCAGATATGTTCTTTACAAGGTGATTTAATTCTTTGCCAATTTGTTCCCTGGTGTATTAACATACCTACCCCTCCATCCTTTCTTTCCGTTCTCGTTCTGTTGCACCCCTCCCAGACGTAGCCTTCTATAAACGGCGGATCTGCTAGATCCCTGAGATGAGTCTCGCAAAGAGAGTACACACCTATTTTGTCATCCTTCAACTGCTGTTCTATCTCTAGCCATTCCGCTCTTTTTCTACCTCCTTGCATGTTTATGTAGCTGATCCTAATACTAAATTTCTTTTTTGTACTTTTCTTTCTCGACCTACTCTTTTCCATTTTGGGGGGATCAGCCTCCATTATTACACTTTCTTCTGCTTCACTTCTGACTACCTCTGTGCACGGAGTCCTCGCGGATCGCCTAAAAACGCTACAGCGCTGCCTGCCAGGCGCCAGCCGATCTCTGCTTCCACCCTTCTGTTAAAATGAATGCCATCTCGCTGAAAAGCCCTAATAAAACCTGCTTTATGTACCTCCCTGTTTACCTCAATCACTTCGAAACGCTTCTCCAGACTTATTTTTCTTATGTCCTTATTACTGCCACCACGTCCTTTTCTCAGCTTTCCGTTCAATCCTAGCACCTCCGGTACTGTGGAAACAACTATCTGCGCCTGCTGTGCTATCTCCCTGAAATCGTCAACTCCCTTAGCTAAACTTTCCGCCACTCCTGCAGCGTCACCATTTAGGACATCGTTTAGCCCCGCGGCTACTATTACCATACTGCGCTCTGCGAAATTTTTCAACAGCCTATTTTTACTCCCTTTCATCACGGCCCTCATTGCGCTCCCTGGGAAGGCTCCAACTAACACTCGCTTATCACCCTCTACACGTTCCAAGATATCTCGCTTGCACCTGCTCATGTTAGAATCTCCGGCGATAAGCTCCTGGGTCTTCTCTCTCCCTCTCCCAACTGTTTGCTCCTGAATTCGGTTATCTGTGTCCTTCTCTCTGGGATTTTTATTCTTCCTTACTTCTTCCTTTTTTTCCGGCTTCTTAGTAGCTGCTTCTAAATAACTCTGACCTTATGTAAAATTGCTGCCATCCATTGGCCACCGCGCGCGTTTCCAACATGTTCAAGGGTAGCTGCATAGAAGAGCGACAAGCGGCATGGAAGATTGCCAAGATACTTTGTAGGGCGAGTTGGTACATATCCATTATTAATTTAAACAGCGCGAACACGAAGAGAAAGGACAAGATAAAAGAAAGCCACAGTACGAGCGGTGACTCACAACTATGGCTAAGCCCTTTACTACAAAGCCTAGATAAAAACAAACATGACGAAAACGAAACAATCCTGTGAAACAACCCCTGGGTTCACCTGCTGCACAAAAAGTCACTCAAATAAGACACCTTTTTGATTGAAAGAGCAAGAGAAGTCTTGCAGACACACTTATTGGCCGTTGAAATAAAACATGATTCCACCATCTGTCTCGTCATCATTTCTTTGTGGCGATACAAATTCCTAACCTGGTCAAACTTAGGAGTGCACTTCTTCTCCTTCATTGTTTCACATGAAAGGCAATGTGAGACCAGAAATGTTTTGTCCTTGCCACTTTCCAAGTTGTTCCGGTGTTCCTGTAGTCTCTTGTGGAGCCTGTTATATAGGACAAACAGTACGATGTATTAACAAGATACTCGAAGCACTTCAGAACGACTTTAGAAATGGTAGGCGCTTAGATGATAGCCTGTTTGTGCTTACCCAATGCATCGAAATATCTAGAGTGGAAAATAGACCTTTGTATTTGGCCTTCCTAGACATAAACAGGGCGTACGACAACGTAAGCAGGGAACTCCTGTAGAACATATTGCCACCTGACGGTTCGAGGTAGCGCTAAAACGACAAAGAAGTTGGAGACTCTCGCGCGCTTCAGCTAGTTAACCCTTGTGGACTCTTGAGCTTGTGTCTTCGTGCTACCGTTTCTCGGGAACCTCTCTCTCGACTGTGTGTATCTGCCCCTGTTGCCGATACCCCTAAATCCCTGTCTTCGTGACAGTTTTGGTGGAGGTGCTGGGTAATTGTCCTCTCAATGTCGCACACCCCTCCGCGAACCAACGACACCGAGCTTTTGCCTGTGGACACGCCAGTTCATCGCGTCAGCCGGAGGAACCTGGGCCTTCCTCCCGAACACGGGCCCTTGGAGTCCACTTCAACAACGAGCCTCCGGCCAGCCACGCAAAGCACTACGACAGTCATGCAAGGTACTCCTGTTTACGTTCAAAACCCCCGAGTGCCGAAATCGTTCCATGGCACTGCGCATGAAGACATTGAGGATTGGCTAACTCAGTTCGAACGAGTCGCATCCTTTAATCAGTGGGACGACAGCTTAAAGCTACGGAACGCCATTTTCTGCCTGGAAGACCATGCTTTGACATGGTATGAGAACAGAGAAGGCACAATAACATCATGGCCTCAGTTCCGCCGTCTTATCGTAGAGGCGTATATCAGCCTTGATAAGCGCGAACGAGCAGAACGTGCTCTACAATCTCGAAAACAGATGCCAAACGAGTCCGTCATGATGTATGTTGAGGACATGAGGAAACTATTTCGACGTGCGGATCCCAACATGTCTGAAGAGAGAAAGCTGCGCCACCTCATGCATGGGGTTAAAGAACAGCTTTTTGCTGGTCTTGTACGTAGCCCACCAACTACAGTTACCTCATTTTTAACAGAGGCGGTCACCATGGAAAAGATCCTACACCAGCGCCGCTCGGCGGTCTACGACAGCCCAATCCTCGCTACGACTGCTGCCGAGCCTCTTACAGCTGCTGTAAGAAATACTGAACAGCTCCGAGATCTTATTCGTGCGATTGTACGCGAGGAACTGCAGAAGGTTTGTGGCACGTTCCAACCCAGGGGTGATTCTCTCGCACATATGATCCGTGAAGAGATTCAGCAAGTCACGCAGCCATCTCTGCATGTTGCTGAAGCTCAAAGTACCCCTGCTCCTGATTATTCTCGTCCGACTTACGCTGACATTCTCCGACGCCCAGTTCCCGTCCAAGCTCCGTTGTCTACGTTACCACCAACCCAGTGCATGCCCGTCCAGCAGCCAATGCAATACATTCCTGTACAGCAGCCTACGCGGTACGTGCGGCCACCGCGATCAAACTTTCGACGAACGGACGTCTGGCAGGCACCTCGGAGCCGCCGCCTTTGCTACCACTGTGGGGAACCTGGTCACATTTTCCGGTGGTGCCCTTATCGGGAACTCGGACAGGAGGGTTTTTACACCAGCGCACCGAGACGCACGTTCGGACAACTACCTCGTGACATTGGAGACAACCTCGCACAAGAGAGCCTCCGGATGGCGCGCCGACAATCCAGGTCTCCATCCCCACGTCGGCAAACCGCTTCAACAACTGGCAACTTCCCGCGAGCACCGCCTGGTCGCTCGCCAAGCCCCCACCGGGAAAACTGAGTAGAGCGACCTCCGGGGGCGGGGCCGCTAAATGTCAGCACAAAGAAGTCCCCCCAATGAGAACAGATATGGATTTTGGAGCAGAAACGACAGCATTTGGTTCACGAGACCGGCTATCGCTGGACATCCCTGTGTGCATCGATGGTCATAATGTCAGCGCTTTAGTGGATACCGGAGCAGACTTTTCGATTTTGAGTGGGAAACTGGCAGCGACCCTTAGGAAGGTTATGACACCATGGTGTAGCACACAAATACGCACGGCTGGGGGGCATGTAATTACTCCTATTGGACAGTGCACGGCTAGAATCCAGATTCGTACTTCAACGTTCGTTGTCAGCTGCGTCGTTCTCCGGGAATGTTCTCGTGATTTGATTCTCGGTGTTGATTTCCTGCGGGAATATGGCGCCATCATCGATCTCCGACAGCGAACGGTCTCGTTCTCAACGGAGAAAGCGGCTGCCAGCCCCACCGATGGCCAACGTACGTGCGCCCTACGGGTTTCAGCCGAGTGTGTTTCAGTGCCTCCCCGCTCCAGCGTGTTTGTGAGTGTTGTGTGCGACGGGCTTCGTGACGGGCCGATAATAGCTGAAAGCAACCGTTCTCTTTTATTTTCTCATGGCATCTGTGCAGCTCGAAGCTTAATTATTCTCAGCAATGGTCACTCTGAGCTTCTCGTCACGAACTTCACGAATGAATCTCGCCACCTCTATCGCTCTACTGCCATCGCTTTCGGCGAACTGTTACATGAAGTTTCTGAATGTTTTGCGTTTGACGTTATCGATACTCCCAGTGTTCTAGACCGCATCGATGTTAGCAGTGACCTTTCTTTCTGTCAACAACGCGCCCTGCGTGCCTTACTGCTGGAGTACGCCCCGTGCTTTGCCTCATCATCGAAAGTCCGGCAAACTTCTATCGCCAAGCATCGCATCATAACGTCTGACGATGCCCGACCTATTCGACAGCAGCCGTACCGTATTTCGGCCAAAGAACGTGAGGCAATTCGGACACAAGTCCAGGAAATGCTTAATGATGATGTTATTCAGCCGTCTAAAAGTCCGTGGTCGTCGCCCGTCGTGTTGGTTAAGAAAAAGGATGGCACGCTGCGTTTTTGCGTTGATTACAGGAAACTGAATGACATCACAAAAAAAGATGTATATCCGTTGCCCCGTATCGACGATTCACTCGATCGACTTCGCAACGCCAAGTTCTTTTCCTCCATTGATTTAAAAAGTGGTTATTGGCAGATAGAAGTGGATGAGCGCGATCGGGAAAAGACTGCCTTTGTGACACCCGATGGCTTATATGAATTTAAAGTATTGCCTTTCGGTCTGTGTTCAGCGCCAGCGACGTTCCAGAGAATGATGGACACCGTACTTGCTGGTCTTAAATGGCAAACCTGTTTGGTTTATTTGGACGACGTCATCGTGTTTTCAGAAACGTTTGACCAACATCTTAAGCGGCTGCGAACGGTATTGGACGCTCTTCGCTCGGCCGATTTGACACTCAAACCGGAAAAATGTCACTTTGGATATCAGCAGCTAAAATTTCTCGGTCATGTGGTTAGCGCTGACGGTGTCCGGCCTGACCCTGATAAAACAGCCGCTGTAGCCAATTTTCCCATCCCTACCACGAAGAAAGCAGTCCGACGTTTCTTGGGCCTGTGCGCGTACTATCGCCGTTTCATTGCCGATTTTGCCAAGATTGCAGAACCTTTGACGCGCCTGACACGTGATGACGTCCCGTATGTCTGGTCTTCCGAGCAGCAGGAGGCATTCACCGAGCTGCGCCAACGGCTGCACAACCCTCCCGTTCTTGCACACTTCGATGAGGACGCTGCCACCGAAATTCACACGGACGCCAGCAATGTCGGTCTGGGTGCTGTTCTGGTCCAGCACCAGCAAGGCGAGGAAAAAGTGATCGCTTATGCCAGCCGCACCCTTTCTCGGGCAGAATCAAACTATTCAACTTCTGAAAAGGAGTGTCTCGCCGTCGTTTGGGCCACAATGAAATTCCGACCTTACCTCTACGGCCGTAAATTTAAAGTTGTGACAGACCATCATGCTTTGTGTTGGCTAGCTAGTCTTCGAGATCCATCAGGACGTCTTGCACGGTGGAGCCTTCGTATGCAGGAGTTTGATTACTCTATCGTTTATAAATCCGGACGCAAACATGAAGATGCTGACACGCTGTCTCGATCACCCGTGGAGTTGGCCCATGACAGTACGGATGAAGACGCCCATTTTCTTGGCATTATCAGTTCCTCTGATTTAAAGGCCCGGCAACGGGCTGACCCAGACCTCAAAACTGTGATCGATCATCTGGAGGGTTTCGATTCTACAGTATCTCGACTGTTTGCTAAGAACTTGTCATCCTTCTGTACGCGCGACGGAATCCTCTACAAGAAAAGCGCCGGCAACAGTGACCGAGCCTATCTTCTAGTCATCCCTCAAGATCTCCGCGATGAAATCCTTCATGCTTGCCATGATGAACCCACCGCTGGACTCTTGGGCTTTGCACGCACTCTTACGAGAGTGCGCCAGGCCTACTACTGGCCCAAACTTACCGCCACCGTTCATCGATATGTTAGAGGTTGCCGCGAGTGCCAGCGACGCAAGACACCGCCATTGAAGCCAGCGGGTTTCCTGCAGCCTATTCCCCCACCGCTAGTACCATTCGACCAAATTGGTATGGACTTTCTTGGCCCTTTTCCTCTATCGTCAGCTGGCAATAAGTGGATTATCGTGGCTACAGATTATCTGACACGTTACGCGGAAACTATGGCGGTGCCACGTGCAACATCCTCCGAAGTGGCACAATTTTTCATGACGCAGATTGTCCTCCGCCATGGCGCCCCTTCATACGTCATTACTGATCGTGGCAAGGCATTTACAGCGCGTCTTCTTGAAGAAGTTTTCCAACTAAGCCAGACACATCACCGAAAGACTACTGCTTACCATCCTCAGTCTAATGGCCTTACTGAGCGACTAAACAAAACAATAGCGGACATGCTCGCCATGTATGTCGATGTCCGGCATAAAACATGGGACGAGATATTGCCTGATGTCACATTTGCATATAACACGGCCGTCCAAGAAACAACTCGATTCACTCCGTTTCGCCTAGTATACGGACGCGATGTACAGACCATGCTCGACGCTATGCTGCCATGTGCGGCTGACGACCAGCTGCTTACCGCTGACGCAGAAGAATTCACCACCTACGCTGAGGAAGCTCGCCAACTCGCCCGTAATCACATTACAAAACAGCAAGAAACAGATGCACGCCGATATAACGACCGCCATCGCTATGTCGTGTTCCAGCCTGGTGACAAAGTCTGGGTGTGGACACCTGTCCGGCGCCCAGGCCTGTCAGAAAAACTTCTCAATCGTTACTTCGGACCTTACAGAGTGTTGCGTCGCCTCTCAGAAGTTACGTACGAGGTTATTCCAGACGGAACTGTACCGAGTTCTAGTCGTCAGTGCTCGTCTGACCTGGTGCATGTGCTTCGCATGAAGCCGTATTTTACCCGCTGAAAGTCATATTTGCCATCCGGAGCAGTTTTTTTTTTCTCTGAACTTGCGGTTTTTTTTTCGAGGGGGGGGGGGAATAATGCCACCTGACGGTTCGAGGTAGCGCTAAAACGACAAAGAAGTTGGATTAGATCAAATAATCGACCGTCCAACTCGTTTAACAGATCATTCTGCTAATATTCTGGACCTTGTGCTGACATCACAACCTAATAGCTTCTCACCCATCACTTACATTAAAGGGCTCAGCGACCACATGGCCATTCATGCTACATTTTCTTGTGATTTACGAAACGCGAAAAAGATCAAGAAAACGCTTACCCTCTATAATAAAGGTAACTACGTTGGCTTTAACCGCGATCTTGCTGCTTTCCTTGATAACTTTTCGTCTGGTTTTTCACTACGCTCTCTTGAATCTAACTGGTTACTCTTTAAGTCCGAAATGCAACGCCTAATAAATTTACATATCCCGACCATAACCGTAACAGAACGTCCTGGATCCCCATGGTGTAACAAAACACTTAAAAGATTAAATAACAAAAAGAAGCGATTATTTCGTGCAGCTAAAACTACAGGCACGGCTACCGCCTGGGAGAAATATTACACTGCCGCGGCTAATTACGATACCGAGGTCATCAAAACTAAGAATAACTTCTACTCATCCACCTTGCCTAACATGCTGGATGAAAACCCGAAGCGTTTCTGGAAAACTATTTGCCCCTCCACCTCTAGCATAATTTCTCTGACTGATAATTCTGGTGTTTCCTCTTCTGAATCAGAGGTTCCTAATATTCTAAATGATGCATTTTGTTCTATATTCACAAACGAACCTCTTAATAACCTCCCTGATGCACCCAGTTTTCTTCACACACCTATGGATAACATTGCATTTGAACCGCGCGGCATCGCCATGGTCATCGATAAACTAAAAAATTCTTCATCCGCTGGTATTGACGGCATCAATGCCAAAATCCTCAAAAACACCAAAGACCTCTGCAGTATCATATTGTCTCTGATTTTTCAGCAGTCATATTCTTCGTGCTCATTACCACGGGACTGGCGCATTGGGAAGGTCATTCCAGTCCACAAGAAAGGTAACAGATCTTCACCACTTAACTATAGGCCAATCTCATTAACCTGTGTTTGTTGTAAAATTATGGAACATATCATATATTCTCATACTGCCAAGTTTTTATCATCTCGTAATTTTTTTCATTCTAACCAACACGGCTTTCGTAAAGACCATTCCTGTGACACGCAACTTGTTCTTTTTCTTCATGATATACACGCATGCCTAGATCGTAACATTCCCACGGATTCAATATTTCTGGATTTCGAAAAAGCATTTGATAAAGTCCCGCACGCGCGCCTAATTCTTAAACTGTCACGCCTAAACCTTCATCCCCTAGTTCTGGATTGGATTCGAGCCTTCCTTACTGATCGTTATCAATTCGTTCATGCTAACTCACACTCGTCATCCCTCTCCCCTGTCTTGTCTGGCGTCCCTCAGGGGACCGTTTTAGGCCCTCTTCTGTTCCTTATCTACATAAATGATTTACCCTCTAACATCAGATCTAATGTCCGACTCTTTGCGGATGATTGCGTCATCTACCGCCAAATACATAATTCCTCCGACGCCACCATTCTTCAAGAAGATCTCGCACACGTCGAAGAATGGTGTAGTACTTGGCTCATGTCCCTAAATAGCAGTAAAACGTCACTTATTTCTTTCCATCGCCGGCGCAACCACCTTGAAAATACTTATACAATTATCAACAATCCTATTTCATCCGTTGATTCATACAAGTATCTTGGTATCCATTTAAGTAAAGATTTAACCTGGTCGCATCATATTCACCACATCACCAATTCAGCCAATCAAGTTCTAGGGTATTTGCGCCGTAACCTATCACTAGCTCCCCCTCCCATTAAGCTTCTTGCTTATATAACTTTCATACGTCCTAAACTTGATTACGCATGTGCTGCATATGATCCCCACTATACTAACCTAATCACCACGCTCGAAGCAGTCCAAAACCGCGCCGCCAGATTCATTTGCTCAGACTACTCTCGCTATACTAGCGTTACAGCACTAAAATCTCAGCTTAATCTCCCAACACTGGCCTGTCGGCGTAAAATCGCCCGTCTTTCGCTGTATCATAAATTTTATCACACTTCCGATCATGAAACTGCCCCGATAACACGCGCTCATCGCTTTTCTCGTCATAGTCACCCTAACGCCGTCTACCCTGAACGGGCCCGCACCGAAACATATAAAATGTCATTTTTTCTTCGAACAGCCAATGACTGGAATGACCTTCCATCCGAAGTGGCGGCCATCATCAATCGTGTTCTATTCAAAACCGCCATTGAAGACCATCTGTGTTCGTATTTTTTGTTTGCCCACCCCTCATGTAATGTCCCCTGTGGACCCTTGAGGAAACAATAAATAAATAAATAAATAAAAAGACTCTCGCGCGCTTCGGCTAGTTAACCCTTGTGGACTCTTGAGCTTGTGTCTTCGTGCTACCGTTTCTCGGGAACCTCTCTCTCGACTGTGTGTATCTGCCCCTGTTGCCGATACCCCTAAATCCCTGTCTTCGTGACAATATTAAAAGAAGAAGGTATCGATTATGAGATAATAGAGTTCCTACAGGAAATATACCGGGATAACAAAGTAGAAATTACATGGGAAGGGATAAAAAGTACCGAAGATGTCAAAGTATGCAAAGGATTAAGGCAAGGCTGTCCTCTATCACCGCTGCTGTTCATGCTTTATATGATAAACCTGGAACGGAGGATACAAGAAAGTAACCCAGGTTTCGCCCGGTTATATAGATTAGGTGGCAAAGCGGTAGAGCAGCGCCTCCCCGGTTTGATGTACGCAGACGATATTGTGCTGCTAGTTGAGAGTCTAGAAGAATTGCAAACTCTAGTTAAGTATTGCGGATATAAAGGGGACGCACTAGGCTTCAGTTTTAACGCAGTTAAGTCGGGTCTGATGATTTTCAACAGCTCAACTTATCAGGGTCTAAAATACAAGGCCATGAAATACCCAGAGTAGCAGAATATTGCCGCGAAACCTTCAAAACAGTATTTGTTGTTTTTTAACAGCCGCCGGCATACAGGCTTATCACTCTGATTCTGGACCGCGTATCAGTTCCATAATCTTTATTTTTTAATGCGCGATGTCGCGAGTCACACCTTTATCAGTTTCGTTGTAGCGCAAGATGCACCGAAATCTATCTCGAAGATTCCGGCCACTCGTGTGTCTTTCCACAATGTTCCAGCCCGTGCTGGTAGCTGTTTGCGACGTTATCTAGATTGTTCTGTGCAGCCTTTAAATTGAGCGTTGACGAGTGTGACGAGCATTCTTTGTTCGACGACCGACGAGCACGTTTGTTGCTATCGCCGCCGCCGAGTTGCTTATTTATTTTGCGGGCGCAAGTCAGCCCAATAGAGTTTCTTCAGTGCAATCATCGACCCTTCATTTGTGTCGTTGACCTTGTCACCCCTACGTGACATCTGGTGGAGGTGCTGCCTTTATTCCTTCAAGCGAAGACCCAAGCCGTGTTCATGTCGCCCTGGAAGACCAGCCTACAGGTCACCGAGCCAGCCGCCGACTTCAAGCCCTACAACCCGAACATGGCCTGCTACCTGACCCCATTCGATCTCGGAAGGTATCGACGCTGACAATGGTCCAGCCTACTACAGCACCGGTTGTTTTCGTCCAACCCCGTGAGCCCCCTGCTTCCACGGACGACCGGATGAAGATGCTGGAGACTGGATGGACCTTTTCGACCGTGTGGCAGAATTCAACGGCTGGAACGACGCTCCGAAACTCAGGCAGGTCTACTTTGCTCTTCAAGGACATGCCCGAGTTTGGTTCGAAAATCATGAGGCAGCTATGAAGGATTGGGAGATTTTCAAGGAAGAGTTTTTGACTGCCTTTTCAAGCATCGTCCGAAAGGAAAGAGCCCAGGCCCTCCTTCAGTCAAGACTTCAACTTACTGACGAGCCTGTCCTGGCATACGTTGAGGAGATGAAGCGTCTCTTTCGCCGCGCCGACCCTAACATGACCGAAGGTGAGAGAGTCAAATTTTTAATGCGAGGCGTCAAATAATCGCTTTTTGCAAGTCTTGTCCGAAATCCGCCAAAAACCGTGGCGGAATTTGAAACGGAGGCGTCTACTATCGAGAAGACGTTGGCCAGCCGGATGCGCCACTACGAGCGACCACTTCAGCCGGACTGCTCAACCCACTACCCCAACGCATCTGCAAGCGGAGAAAACCTTCGGGACCTCATCCGGGAGATCGTGCGAGGGGAGCTCCGCCGAATGCTACCATCATCGCAACAACCCCAGGTGGCGACGCTCACGGACGTCGTCCGTGAAGAAGTTCAGCAGGCGCTGGGCGTTCCTAAAGCGACGACTCCGACGGCTCCAGAGCATGAATCAGCAGCGATGGACTATGCAGCTGCATTATATCGTCCTGCACCCCGACGCGACCTCCCAAGCCCTCGTCGCTACCATCCTGCTTCCGAAAGCCGCCCCTTGGTCTCCGCCCGCCAAGCCTACCCCCAGAAAGTGCGACGCCTGGAGGACAGCAAACAACCGACCGCTCTGCTTCCATTGCGGTGAGGCAGGACACATCCTCCGTCACTGCCCGTGCAGGCGGATCGGCCTCCGTGGTTTCGCTGTCGACGCTCCACGATCCCGTCCTGGCGAGCGACCACAGGAAATCAACGACTTCCTGCGCAGCGGAGAGCACTCGTCGCCAAGGCGTCTGTCACGCTCCCCATCACCGTACAATCACTCGGCCCTAGTGGTTAGAGCGCCCGTCTCGGCTGCGGGAGGTGGTTAGTTCGAAACCCACCGCCGGACACCCACAAGTAAAAATGGGTACAAGCGTCCCCCGGCCTGGCGCTCGGCTTTTCCATGGGTGTGCGTTTGGGAGAAGCGCCGTAAACCCCGCTGCGCGCCCCTCCTCCGCAGTGGGCCCAAACTCAGTTTCGAGCCTCGCAGCCTGCAAGCGTGGTTCTGTTTGTCTTGCAAAGGTACTTCCTTTGAGCCTCACCTGAAGTGCTCCCTTAGAGCCTCAGCTGCAGCAGTCCTAAAAAAAGTAAAAAAGGAGGAACTGCACCATCGCAGGGCCGCGGTTACGTGCAAGGACGGTCTCCTAGTCTCCGTAGGGGAAACTAAAGGAGGTGAGGTTGCTCAACGGCGAAAAGACGAAGATCCTCCGCCGCCGACGACCACTAACGACGACGCAACCATTTCATCGCCGCTCCACACGACGACATCGACGACAACACGACCAGAGTGCAAGCAGACACTGCCGCCCAGCGAAGTAACAAAGGTATGCCCAGGCCATGACCTGAAGAAACGACGGAGCCGAGATCGGACACTAAGGCCCACGTGCAATGCGAGGACGCAAACAAATGACCTTGAAGTTGATATGGACTGTCGCAGAGTCACTGCCCTGGTAGACACCGGAGCTGACTATTCAGTCATCAGTGGACCGTTAGCCTCCCATCTCAGGAAAGTTACAACCACTTGGGATGACCCGCTGATTCGCACCGCAGGTGGCAACCTGATTACTCCATCGGGACGATGTACTGCAAGAATAACCGTAAATGAGCGTACTTACCCCACCAGCTTTGTAGTCTTGCAGCCGTGTTCCCGCGACGTGATTTTAGGCATAGACTTCCTAAATGAAAATAGGGCTATCATCGACCTCCGATCCAAGCTCATCAAGCTCTCTGCCGACAAAGCCATACCTGCTACGACAACTTCGACGCAACACGTCGCTCTAAACGTCCTCGACGGAGAATTGACCGTGCCGCCCCGATCAAGCGTCGCCGTCAGCGTAGGTAGCACAGACATCGAAACCGCTGAAGGCATCGTCGAAGGAAATATCCAATTGCTCTTGGAACGAGGTATCCGCATCGCAAGAGGCATCGCGAAATTCCGGAGAGGACAAGCTCAGGTGCTGGTAACAAACTTCACTGAAGAATACCGGCATCTCAACAAGGGCATGACCATCGCTTTTCTCGACGAATTAGCGGAAATCACAGACGTATTCGCCCTCCACGACCGACCACTGGAAGACGCACCTGACCAATTCCGTCAGCCCACATTTGACACCAACCCAGTATTGACCCACAGCAGGAAAAACCAGATTCGCAGTCTTCTTCGAAACTACAGGGAGTGCTTCTCGTCATCATCGAAGGTAAGACAAACACCACTGGCCAAGCACCGCATTATAACGGACGAACACGACCGACCTCTGCGCCAAAGCCCTTATCGTGTATCGCCGCAAGAACGGCAGGCCATTCGCGATCAAGTTGAGGAAATGCTGCGTGATGACGTAATCCAGCCATCGAACAGCCCCTGGGCGGCACCAGTCGTTTTGGTCAAGAAGAAAGACAGCACACTTCGCTTCTGCGTTGATTACCGCCGCTTGAATACCATAACGAAGAAGGATGTCTACCCGCTTCCCCGCATCGACGACACTCTCGCCCGGCTCTGCAATGCAAGGTACTTCTCATCGATGGACCTGAAGAGCAGATATTGGCAAATTGAGGTCGACGAAAGAGATCGCGAGAAAACCGCATTCATCACACCGGACGGCCTTTATGAGTTCAAGGTGATGCCATTTGGCCTCTGATCCGCACCAGCCACGTTTCAACGAGTAATGGACACAGTCCTAGCAGGCTTGAAGTGGCAAATTTGGTTGGTATATTTGGACGACGTTGTTGTCTTCTCGTCAAACTTTGAAGACCACCTGAAACGACTACAGACAGTGCTGGAAGCCATCAAGTCATCGGGACTAACGCTAAAAGCAGAGAAGTGTCTCTTTGCCTACGAAAAACTCCGGTTCCTAGGTCACATCGTTAGCAAGAACGGTATTCGCCCAGACCCAGAGAAAACAGCTGCAATCGCACAATTCCCACCGCCTGCCGACAAGAAAGCTGTGCGCCGATTCCTTGGGCTGCGCGCTTAGTATCGACGATTTGTCAGAAACTTTTCGCGGATCGCCGAACCGTTGACGCAGCTTACAAAGGCTGACGTACCTTTTAAATGGGAAGCGCCGCAAGGAGAAGCCTTCGACGAACTTAAGCGCCGCCTGCAATGCCCTCCTGTACTTGGCCACTTTGATGAAAACGCCAAGACCGAAATTCACACCGGCGCGAGCAGTGTGGGCTTAGGAGCCGTTCTCGTCCAGAAGAGTGCAAGAGCAAGGAGCGCAGCGTGAAGAACAATTTCTTTCATGCTTGAGGAAAATATTAAAAAAATAAATATTCCTGGCATACAAGACCACTTCTGCCTTGTCTGTCAAGCAACATGATTACTCTTGAATTCACCACCGGGGTGCCGTTCAAGCTACTTTTCAAGTTTCCAGACTTCTCATTGTATTCCTTGACCACGGAAGTAACAGGAAAGCAGTGGCCAATAATAATGGACAGCATAAAAGATTATTCAATGCGAAATAATTATTCAGTTAAACTGAAAACATCAGAATACAAACATGTTGCCCTTTCTGACAAAGCTAATTTCCTTACAGAAGGCAGTGTAGCTTCGAACCGACTCGTGAAGGAACCACTGCCTCTCCTCTAGCAGCTGCGCAATATGAGAGCCCACCATTTTCCTAATTTATTCCTAATTTTCCTAATTTAGAGCTGAAAATTCTAAGTGTGTGCAAATATCAAGTACTTCATTTCGAAGTGGTTACTAGAATAAAAATTGGATGCAAATATATCATTCTGGGGTAGTTAAAATATCAAAGCAATTTACATTAAAAGCCAGACACTTTTACTCAAAATGCAGCAATAAAACGAGGGGAAATAATTGTGACGGCTACAACACTTCTGGTTCTGTTGTGCAATGCTGTTGGTCATGTAGCCTGCTGAGCACACCTTCAGAAGTACTGAGCAATAGCAGCTCGGACATCATGTCCATTCCCACGTGACAGAGTGGTGGTGTGCGATGGCTGCTGGAAGAGTGCATCAAAGGCAGGCACGTCTTGCTCCCACTGCGAATCCACAGTGTCTTTGAATGCTTCACATATGTTGTGAAGAACACACGCGGCCCTGATGGCTTGCTTCGCATTGGACACCTTGCATTCCACCCGCTTCATCACAAAACGAAAGCGAGCTTTAAGTCTTCCAAACGCATTCTCCACTATGCGTCTTGTTCTAGAGAGGTTGTAGTTGTAGGCGGCTTCGCAGGTGCCAGGTGATGATGTACTCGGAAATGGTTTCAGCAAAGTTGAAGTCAAGGGGAAAGCCTGATCGCAGAGTATAACCGGTGTCACGGCAACACCTTCGATTGTGGCCACAGGCGATTCAAAGTGTCCATCATCGATAAGTATACACAGCTTGGAGCGTCCATGCACGTTGGCATCCAGGCATTGGCCGGGGGCTCCAATATTGATGTACCGGAAACGGTAGTGATGGTCTACCAAGGCCAGCAGTATTATACTGTACCAACACAGAAGGAACGATAGAAACAATTGATTTTTCGCTCATATGCAACAACGGATAGTCCTATTTGTGACGTGCCCAACTGCCAAAAACAGCCATGCTGAAAAAACGGCCTTCTCAAAAAGCTATTTGGCTAGGCGCAACAGGTGCAGGCCACACAGGATGTGAGCTGTGGTCTTATGCATGCATGCTTATGTTTTTTTCTTCAGGGCAATGCTATGGGCACAGGATCCTGCACTCCACTGCATGTAGGTTATGTGCGCAGACTGGCACGCTGCTGCAACATCTTTAGTCTTGACCTCTTCATCGCAAATCACAATATTTCTACGTTGCTGGAGACAAAAAAAAAGAGGGGGGGGGGCATTAAGGCACCGTGGGGGCAAAAGTAGCACATGCTGGTGTTGGCAATAGTCTCTTCCTACTACCACTGTACAGCAGGACGTTGCTTGGAAGAAACTGCTAATTCGGCAAAATATCTCAACTCTTTAAGGCCGATGCGTACTTATACAGTGACTGTACACAGACAGTGGACGACAATAATTATGAAATTCTAGCATAGGAAATAGCAGAAACTACACCATATTACACTTCCCACAGGATCAAAAAGAAAAAAAACTGATTTTTTGCAGAAACGTCTGCATTTGACAGCTACTCTTTGTACAGCTTGTTCAGTAACGACTAGCTTTGAATTATATATCACGATACAACGAGAATAAAATGTCAATTCACTAAAATTTCGCGGCCACATAAGAAGCCTACAAGGTACCTTCAATTCTTCAACAGCCTATTTTTACTCTCTTTTAGCACTTCCCTCTTTGTGGGATGGATGGATGGAATATAGGAGCGTCCCCTTTGAAACGGGGTGGTAGCAGTAGCTATCATGCTCATTTTTCTACATATATCTTAATTATTGATTTAGAATGGTTCACTAAACCATCATTCTATTTATTAAATTTTGCTCCTACATTACTAACATTGTATCACTTCTCTGCTTTTAAGCCACCAATCTTCCAGCCGTTTTTTGCTAGTTTCCACCGCCGGTTTATTCACCCGGCCACTGTTATCTCTAAACCGCAGAGCTTCAGGAACAGTGATTGCGCCTGCATCAACTTCCGGATGGATACCATTGCATTCGAGTATAATATGGTCAAATTTTTAACTGGAGTTTCCACATACAGCACATGCGTCATCTCCATTGTTAAACTTCTTTTTGTAGCTGCGTGTTCTAAGGCACCCTGATCTAGCTTCAAAACGTAGGGCACTGCCTCTTGAGTTATGAAAGAAATCTTCCTTCCTGATCTGCATTTTCCACTTTCGGTATAATTGCACACTCTGTTTCTTTTCCATCGAATTTGTCCAATTTTTACCTTCTGTGTCTTTCACCTGTTGCTTAATGCTGTTTATTTCTCCGTCCTTGTTACTAGCATACTTACTAGTTAGTTTCCTAGTTCTTTTCCTCCATTGTGAGTCAACGCTTTTGCATATGTTTGTTTAGGTGGAGGCACCTGGCGGCAATGCGTTGTACTATCACCGACGGCGGCGGGCTATTGTGCTGCGCTCTTTCGCCGGGCACTGAAAGTATAGAGGAGGCGCTGGTAAAACAAACATATGCAAAAAGTAAAAATTCAAACACAAACCGGCCGACACTAAAAACACACACATAACCCAAAACAAAATGAAAATACTGTAAAAACACCACTATACTACATTCCGCCTAATCTGCACACAAGCTAACCCTGAATTCCAAATGGCGTCGCGAGTATCACATAAAGGATCGGCCCATTGTGAGCCTTGCCGTGCGCTCCCACGTCGCCAGAGAAACCGTCCACATGGGTGCTAATTCAGCCCCAGTTGGGTGCCAGGTTGTCGGCGATGCCTCTGCCCGAGGGGTTCGCAAGACAAACACATAGCGGGCCACGTAAGAAATTTTTCAGTTCAGTTCAGGCGTTCAGTCGTGTCCGACTCTTCGTGACCCTATGGACCATGTCACGCCACGCTTTCCGGTCTCTCACTATCTTCTTAACATCACATAGCTTCATCTGCAATGCCTCGAGAATGCCATCTAACCATCGCGTTCGCTGCCTACCCCTTCTCCGGCGACCCTCAGCCTTTCCCAACATCAAATCTTTCTCCAGCGACTCCTCTCTTCTCATCAGATGTTTAGAATTTGACCCTCCAATGAGCAGTCAGGGTTTATGGTCGACAATATCGACTGATTTGATCTTCTGGCAGTCCAAGGAACTCTTAAGAGTCTTCGCCAGCACCACAATTCAAACGCGTCAATTCTTCGGCGGTCAGCCTTTTTCACAGTCCAACTGTCGCATCCATACATCACAACTAGAAAGACCATAGCACGGGTTATACGGATCTTGGCTGGCAGACCAATGTCTCTGCTCTTTACTAGGCGGTCAAGGCTAACCATTGCTCTCTTTCCCAGAAGCAGGCGTCTCCTAATTTCATGGCTGCAGTCTCCTTCCGAGGTAATCTTGGCGCCCAAAACAGAAAATCTGTCACAGCTTCCACTTCTTGTCCATTGATGCTCCAGGACTTGATAGGGCAAGACGCCATGATCTTCGTCTTTTTAATGTTCAGTTTAAGCCCGAACTTCTCACTCTCTTCTTGTGCGCGCATCAGAAGTCTCTTGAGTTCCACTTCACTTTCTGCCATTAAAGTGGTATCATCCGCATATCTAAGGTTGTTGATACGTATATATATATATATATATATATATATATATATATATATATATATATATATATATATATATACATATATATATATATATATATATAAGCAGAACAATTAAGAGGAAATGAGGGTGCTTGTTATAATACATGAAGGAAAGAAGCCAACAGACGGCGAGGCCAAGGAAAGCGTAGGGGATGGTACTTTTTATGTCTTTTTTTTAATGTTGCCTTAGATAATCACAGAAATTAGTAATGTAATCTGTTTAGGGGAAAGATAATTAAACACAAAGTAGAAGAAAAAACAACGTGCCGATGGTGGGAACCGAGCCCATGACCTCCGAGTATCGCGTCCGGTGCTCTTCCAACTGAGCTACATCGGCCGCTGCCCCCCCCCCCCCTGCTACTTGCTTGGGTATTTATATTGTCTATATACGAACCTTGAGAGTGTTCACCAGCGCCACCCTCAGCCATAGCGGCGGACGTAGAACGTCCTTTGTTACCGCCAGCGTCACGTAGAGCGTGATCAAGAGCGAGGGCGAAAGCTGTGCTAGAACCCTCTTACGCTACCTATGGCTTCAAGACTGCCAGAACCGAGATCCCCGTAAGCTACAAGCAGATCAATTAAGGGGAAATGAGGGTGCTCGTTATAATACATGAAGGAAAGAAGCCAACAGTCGGCAAGCCAAGGAAAGCGTTGGGGATGGTACTTTTTATGTCTTTTTTTTAATGTTGCCTTAGATAATCACAGAAATTAGTCATGTAATCTGTTTAGGGGAAAGATAATCAAACACAAAGTAGAAGGAAAGCGTGGCGTGACATGGTCCATAGGGTCACGAAGAGTCGGACACGACTGAACGCCTGAACTGAATAGAAGAAAAAACAACGTGCCGATGGTGGGAGCCGAACGCATGACATCCGAATATCAGGTCCGGTGCTCTTCCAACTGAGCTACATCGGCCGCTGTCCCCCCTGCTACTTGCTTGGGTATTTATGTTGTCTGTATACGAACCTTGAGAGTGTTCACCAGCGCCACCCTCAGCCATAGCGGCGGACGTAGAACGTCCTTTGTTACCGCCAGCGTCACGTAGAACGTGATCAAGAGCAAGGGCGAAAGCTGTGCTAGAATCCTCTTACGCTACCTATGGCTTCAAGACTGCCAGAACCGAGACCCCCGTAAGCTACAAGCAGATCAATTAAGAGGAAATGAGGGTGCTCGTTATAATACATGAAAGAAAGAAGCCAACAGTCGGCGAGGCCAAGGAAAGCGTTAAGGATGGTACTTTTTATGTCTTCTTTTTTTAATGTTGCTTTAGATAATCACAGAAATTAGTAATGTAATCTGTTTAGGGGAAAGACAATTAAACACAAAGTAGAAGAAAAAACTACGTGCCGATTGTGGAAACCGAACCCATGACCTCCGAATATCGCGTCCGGTGCTCTTCCAACTGAGCTACATCGGCCGCTGTCCCCCCTGCTACTTGCTTGGGTATTTATGTTGTCTGTATACGAACCTTGAGAGTGTTCACCTGCGCCACCCTCAGGACGTAGAACGTACTTTGTTACCTCCAGCGTCACGTAGAACTTGATCAAGAGCGAGGGCGAAAGCTGTGCTAGAACCCTCTTACGCTACCTATGGCTTCAAGACTGCCAGAACCGAGACCCCCGTAAGCTGCAAGCAGATCAATTAAGGGGAAATGAGGGTGCTCGTTATAATACATGAAGGAAAGAAGCCAACAGTCGGCGAGGCCAAGGAAAGCGTTGGGGATGGTAATTTTTATGTCTTTTTTTTAAATGTTGCCTTAGATAATCACAGAAATTAGTAATGTAATCTGTTTAGGGGAAAGATAATAAACACAAAGTAGAAGAAAAAACATGTGCCGATGGTGGGAACCGAATCCATGACCTCCGAATATCGCGTCCGGTGCTCTTCAAACTGAGCTACACCCGCCGCTGTCCCCCCTGCTACTTGCTTGGGTATTTATGTTGTCTGTATATGAACCTTGAGAGTGTTCACCAGCGCCACCCTCAGCCATAGCGGCAGACGTAGAACGTCCTTTGTTACCGCCAGCGTCACGTAGAACGTGATCAAGGGCAAGGGCGAAAGCTGTGCTAGAACCCTCTTACGCTACCTATGGCTTCAAGACTGCCAGAACCGAGACCCCCGTAACTACAAGCAGATCAATTAGGGGACATGAGGGTGCTCGTTACAATACATGAAGGAAAGAAGCCAACAGGCGGCGAGGCCAAGGAAAGCGTTGGGGATGGTACTTTTTATGTCTTTTTTTTTTAAATGTTGCCTTAGATAACCACAGAAATTAGTAATGTAATCTGTTTAGGGGAAAGATAATTAAACACAAAGTAGAAGAAAAAACAACGTGCCGATGGTGGGATATCGCGTCCGGTGCTCTTCCAACTGAGCTTCATCGGCCGCTGTTCCCCATGCTACTTGCTTGGGTATTTATGTTGTCTGTATACGAACCTTGAGAGTGTTCACCAGCGCCACCCTCAGCTATAGCGGCGGACGTATACCGTCCTTTGTTACCGCCAGCGTCACGTAGAACGTGATCCAGAAGCGAGGGCGAAAGCTGTGCTAGAACCCTCTTACGCTACCTATGGCTTGAAGACTGCCAGAACCGAGACCTCCGTAAGCTACAAGCAGATCAATTAAGGGGAAATGAGGGTGCTCGTTATAATACATGAAGGAAAGAAGCCAACAGTCGGCGAGGCCAAGGAAAGCGTTGGGGATGGTACTTTTTATGTCTTTTTTTTAATGTTGCCTTAGATAATCACCGAAATTAGTAATGTAATCTGTTTAGGGGAAAGATAATTAAACAGAAAGTAGAAGAAAAAACTACGTGCCGATGGTGGGAACCGAACCCATGACCTCCCAATATCGCGTCCGGTGCTCTTCCAACTGAGCTACATCGGCCGATCTCCCCCCTGCTACTTGGTTGGGTATTTATGTTGTCTGTATACGAACCTTGAGAGTGTTCACCTGCGCCACCCTTAGCCATAGCGCCGGACGTAGAACGTCCTTTGTTACCGCCAGCGTCACGTAAAACGTGATCAAGATCGAGGGCGAAAGCTGTGCTAGAACCCTCTTACGCTACCTATGGCTTCAAGACTGCCAGAACCGAGATCCCCGTAAGCTACAAGCAGATCAATTAAGGGGAAATGAGGGTGCTCGTTATAATACATGAAGGAAAGAAGCCAACAGTCGGCAAGCCAAGGAAAGCGTTGGGGATGGTACTTTTTATGTCTTTTTTTTTTAATGTTGCCTTAGATAATCACAGAAATTAGTCATGTAATCTGTTTAGGGGAAAGATAATTAAACACAAAGTAGAAGGAAAGCGTGGCGTGACATGGTCCATAGGGTCACGAAGAGTCGGACACGACTGAACGCCTGAACTGAATAGAAGAAAAAACAACGTGCCGATGGTGGGAGCCGAACGCATGACATCCGAATATCAGGTCCGGTGCTCTTCCAACTGAGCTACATCGGCCGCTGTCCCCCCTGCTACTTGCTTGGGTATTTATGTTGTCTGTATACGAACCTTGAGAGTGTTCACCAGCGCCACCCTCAGCCATAGCGGCGGACGTAGAACGTCCTTTGTTACCGCCAGAGTCACGTAGAACGTGATCAAGAGCAAGGGCGAAAGCTGTGCTAGAACCCTCTTACGCTACCTATGGCTTCAAGACTGCCAGAACCGAGACCCCCGTAAGCTACACGCAGATCAATTAAGAGGAAATGAGGGTGCTCGTTATAATACATGAAAGAAAGAAGCCAACAGTCGGCGAGGCCAAGGAAAGCGTTAAGGATGGTACTTTTTATGTCTTCTTTTTTTAATGTTGCTTTAGATAATCACAGAAATTAGTAATGTAATCTGTTTAGGGGAAAGACAATTAAACACAAAGTAGAAGAAAAAACTACGTGCCGATGGTGGAAACCGAACCCATGACCTCCGAATATCGCGTCCGGTGCTCTTCCAACTGAGCTACATCGGCCGCTGTCCCCCCTGCTACTTGCTTGGGTATTTATGTTGTCTGTATACGAACCTTGAGAGTGTTCACCTGCGCCACCCTCAGGACGTAGAACGTACTTTGTTACCGCCAGCGTCACGTAGAACTTGATCAAGAGCGAGGGCGAAAGCTGTGCTAGAACCCTCTTACGCTACCTATGGCTTCAAGACTGCCAGAACCGAGACCCCCGTAAGCTACAAGCAGATCAATTAAGGGGAAATGAGGGTGCTCGTTATAATACATGAAGGAAAGAAGCCAACAGTCGGCGAGGCCAAGGAAAGCGTTGGGGATGGTAATTTTTATGTCTTTTTTTTAAATGTTGCCTTAGATAATCACAGAAATTAGTAATGTAATCTGTTTAGGGGAAAGATAATTAAACACAAAGTAGAAGAAAAAACATGTGCCGATGGTGGGAACCGAATCCATGACCTCCGAATATCGCGTCCGGTGCTCTTCAAACTGAGCTACACCCGCCGCTGTCCCCCCTGCTACTTGCTTGGGTATTTATGTTGTCTGTATATGAACCTTGAGAGTGTTCACCAGCGCCACCCTCAGCCATAGCGGCAGACGTAGAACGTCCTTTGTTACCGCCAGCGTCACGTAGAACGTGATCAAGGGCAAGGGCGAAAGCTGTGCTAGAACCCTCTTACGCTACCTATGGCTTCAAGACTACCAGAACCGAGACCCCCGTAAGCTACAAGCAGATCAATTAAGGGGAAATGAGGGTGCTCGTTATAATAATGAAGGAAAGAAGCCAACAGTCGGCAAGGCCAAGGAAAGCGTTGGGGATGGTACTTTTTATGTCTTTTTTTTAATGTTGCCTTAGATAATCACAGGAATTAGTAATGTAATCTGTTTAGGGGAAAGATAATTAAACACAAAGTAGAAGAAAAAACAACGTGCCGATGGTGGAAACGTAACCATGACCTCCGAATATCGCGTCCGGTGCTCTTCCAACTGAGCTACATCGGCCGCTGTCCCCCCTGCTACTTGCTTGGGTATTTATGTTGTCTGTATACGAACCTTGAGAGTGTTCACCAGCGCCACCCTCAGCCATGGCGGCGGACGTTCACGCTCTACGTGACGCTGGCGGTAACAAAGGACGTTCTAAGTCCGCCGCTATGGCTGAGGTTGGCGCTGGTGGCAGATAACCAGCTTGCTTTTTTGCATTTCTTTTGCTTTGGAACTACCTTAGTAGCAACTTCTTGTATTATATCACGAACATCAGTCCACATCTCTTCGGGCTCTTTGTCTTCTAGATTTAATTCTTGAAATCGATTCCTCACTTCCACAGCATATGCTAATGGAATCTGATCCAGATCATACCTGAAAGGCCTTCTAGTTTTCTGCGTTTTCCTCAATCGAAGCTTAATTTTGGCAACAAGAAGCTGATGATCGGTGCCACAATCGGCTCCAGGCCTTGTTTTTACTGCTTGTATAACGCTTCTCCATCTCTGCCGGCAAATAATATAATCGATCTGATTCCTGTACAGACCGTCCGGTGAAATCCGTGTGTACAGGCGCCCCTTGTGCTGTTGAAAATGAGTATTCGCTATGGTCAGGTTGTTTTCTTGACAGAACTCTACTAGCCTCTGCCCAGCTTCATTTGGCTCACCAAGACCGAACTTGCCTGTAATTCCGGATATTTCTTCACTCCCGACCTTAGCATTCCAGTCTCCTATGAGAAAAACGACGTCTAATGATGGGGTGCGGTCTAAAAGGCATTGTAGGCCCGCATAAAATCTCTCAACGTCAGCTTCTTCAGCAGCAGTGGTCGGTGCATAGACTTGGATAACTGTTATGTTGAAAGGGTGACCTTGGATCCGAAGTGAAATCATTCGGTCGTTTTTGGGGTTGTACCCTAGCACTGCTTTGCCCATTCTTCTGTTTACTATGAGAGCGACCCCATTCCTTCTCTTGGATTCGTGCCCACAATAAAAGACATAATGGTCGCCGGAGTTAAATTCTCCCATTCCGGTCCACTTGAGCTCGCTGATACCCAAGATACCAATGTTCAATCTGTCCATTTCTCGCTTGACGATATCCAGTTTACCTTGCGTCATAGATCTTACATTCCATGTTGCTATGTGATATATTTTTCCTTTTACTTTGTGTTTAATTATCTTTCCCCTAAACAGATTACATTACTAATTTCTGTGATTATCTAAGGCAACATTAAAAAAGACATAAAAAGTACCATCCCCAACGCTTTCCTTGGCCTCGCCGACTGTTGGCTTCTTTCCTTCATGTATTATAACAAGCACCCTCATTTCCCCTTAATTGATCTGCATGTAGTTTACGGGGGTCTCGGTTCTGGCAGTCTTGAAGTCATAGGTAGCGTAAGAGGGTTCTAGCACAGCTTTCGCCCTCGCTCTTGATCACGTTCTACGTGACGCTGGCGGTAACAAAGGACGTTCTACGTCCGCCGCTATGGCTGAGGGTGGCGCTGGTGAACACTCTCAAGGTTCATTGTCACGGTGTTGGCGACTGGGGCTATGTTAACAGAGCCGGTACAGGTAGAATTACGCGGTCCAAAGTTTAGGTAAGTCCTACGAGTGCGGAGCCGATTCACTTCGTCCTTTTTCCCCGAGCGCCACTTCAACATCTTTCGCTCCGAGCGCCCCCTGGCATTCCTCCCCCCTTAAGCGTGGCGCACACGGCACACAAGTGCACACAGGTGGACAAAAGCAAACGAAAAAAACAAAAGTTTGCAGATGCCGTCTGTCAGCGCGTAAAATACGGCTTCATACGTAGGACATGAACTGTCTCTGGACGAGGTAGCCGACGGCCTCTCTGCTCTGGGCTGTCTGGGAGGACCTCATAGTTAACGTCGCTGAGGCGCCGCGAAACTTTATATGGTCCGAAGTAACGGCAAATCAGTTTTTCTGATAGGCCACGGCGTCGAACAGGAGTCCATATCCACACCTGGTCCCCGGTGTGGTAGGAAGCTTGTTTGTGGCGGAGGTTGTACCGGCGTGAATCCTTGTCCTGTTGCTAGGCGATGTGGACGCGTGCTAGTTGGCGTGCTTGCTCAGCATCTTGGGAAAAGTGTTCGGCGTCGGTAGAAATCTCGGTATCTGTTTCGCAAGGGAGCATTCCGTCCAGCATCGTCCGAACCTCCCTGCCGTAAACTAGGCGAAACGGCGTGAACCGTGTCGTCTATTGGACTGCCGTATTGTACGCGAATGTCACATATGGTAGGATAGCATCCCAAGTCTTGTGCTGGGCGTCGATATACATCGCCAGCATGTCCGCAATGGTCTTATTAATCCTTTCCGTCAGCCCGTTGGTCTGCGGATGGTAAGCAGTAGCTTTTCGATGCGCCGTACCGCTGAGATGAAAAACTTCAGCCATCATTTGTGAAGTAAAGGCAGTCGCTCTGTCAGTAATAATACAGGTCGGAGCACCGTGCCGCAGCATGATCTGGTGCACAAAGAAATGGGCAACCTCCGATGCTGTACCACTAGGTAACGCTTTGGTCTCGACATATCGTGTCAAGTAGTCTGTGGCGATGATTATCCAGCGGTTGCCCCCGGAGGATCGAGGGAAAGGACCGAGAAGGTCCATGCCGACTTGATCAAACGGTGCGCGTGGTGGTATTATGTGCACGAGAAGGCCTGCAGGCTTTGATTGCGGAACCTTCCGTCGCTGACATTGCCGACAGCTCTTAACATAGCGCTTAACGACAGTGGCAAGGTTGGGCCAGTAGAATGTCTTTCGTTTTCTAGCAAGTGTGCGAGTATAGCCCAAGTGGCCAGAAGTTGGTTCATCGTGGCAAGCGGAAAGGATTTCCTCTCGCAGAGCTGCGGGTACCACGAGGAGGTAGGTTCTCGAATCGGATCTAGAGCTGTGCTTATAGAGTGCACCACTTCTCAGGCAGAAAGTTGAGAGGCTCCGAGAAAAGCACTTAGGTATTGTGGCTGGCTGACCTTCTAAATAATCGATCAGGGCTCGTAACTCTGGATCAGCACGCTGCTGATGAGACATATCTGAAGCATCAACAGCTCCGAGAAAACTGCCAGAGTCACCCGTGTGTGGTGAAGCGAGCTCGACGGGCGCAAGAGAGAGCGCGTCAGCATCTTCATGCTTATGTCCGGACTTATAGACTATAGTGAGGTCAAACTCCTGTAGGCGAAGGCTCCATCGCGCCAGGCGGCCGCATGGGTCACGCAGGTTGGCCAGCCAACACAAGGAATGGTGGTCAGTGACCACTTTAAATGGGCGACCATAAAGGTAGGGGCGGAATTTTGCAGCAGCCCAAATAATGGCGAGGCATTCCTTCTCAGTAGTTGAATAGTTCATCTCGGCGCGGGATAAAGCACGGCTGGCATAGGCGACGACTCGTTCCACACCCTCTTGACGTTGCACGAGAACCGCCCCAAGGCCAATGTTACTGGCGTCGGTGTGTATTTCTGTCTCCCCCTGCTCATCGAAATGGGCTAGAACAGGCGGCGATCGGAGACGGAGACGCAGCCCGGCAAAAACAGCTTCTTGTTCGTGAGTCCAAACAAAAGGGGTGTCTCCCCGGGTGAGCTGAGTGAGAGGTTCAGCGAGATCAGCGAAGTTATCGATAAAACGCCGGTAGTAACTGCACAAGCCGAGAAATCGGCGAACAGCTTTCTTGTCACGTGGAATCGGAAATTCCGCAACAGCAGTAATCTTGTCAGGGTCGGGCTTCACGCCGGCGGCGCTGACGACATGGCCGAGAAATTTAAGCTCTCGGTAGCCAAAGTGGCATTTCTGTGGCTTAAGTGTCAAGTTAACGGATCGAAGGGCTTCGAGTACTGACCGCAGGCGGTGAAGATGTTGTGCAAATGATTCTGCGAAGACCACCAAGTCATCTAGGTAGACTAGACAACACTGCCATTTAAGTCCGGCAAGGACAGTGTCCATCATCCGCTGAAATGTGGCCGGCGCGGAACACAGGCCGAAAGGTAGAACTTTAAATTCGTAAAGGCCGTCGGGTGTGACGAAGGCCGTCTTCTCACGATCTCGCTTATCGATCTCAATCTGCCAATAGCCACTTTTTAGATCGATGGACGAAAAATACTTTGCACGCCGAAGGCGGTCGAGAGAGTCGTCAATCCGCGGCAAGGGGTAGACATCCTTCTTAGTTACGGTGTTCAGTTTGCGGTAATCGACGCAAAAACGTAACGTGCCGTCTTTCTTTTTAACTAGAACGACCGGGGAGGACCACGGGCTATTGGAAGGCTGGATAACCTCATCTTCGAGCATTTCCTTAACTTGTGACCTAATAACTTCGCGCTCGGTCGAAGAGACGCGGTAGGGGTGCTGGCGGATTGGGCGCACATTATGGAACGTCACGATCTGGTGCTTGGCGATGGGAGTTTGATTCACTTTTGACGACGATGCAAAACACTCTTTGAATTCCAGTAACAATGAAAACAGCTGGTCACGCTGGCTGACCGATAGCTCTGAGCTGACATTGAGATTTTCGAGGGATGTGGGCGGTGGTACAGTTTCTGTGGACAAGCACTCGGAGACATCAGAGATGCGTTCGGCGAAAGCTACGGAAGTGTCACGAAAAAGGTGCCGATACTCGTGCGAAAAATTTGTAACAAGTACCTTGGACTGACCACGGTGAAGATGTATCAAACTGCGGGCCACGCAGACTCCTTGTGTCAACAGTAACGATACGTTAGTTTCGGCTATTGCGTCACCATCGTTAAAGGTCAACTCCGGTGGTTTTTCCATCATTCTGTGTTTTTGGTTGAATTACATTCCTCGGCACGTCCTGACTAGAACACAAAAAACCGTTTTTCGAAATTCCAATTAGAAGTATTTTTAAAAAGAAAAAACAGCAAATCGAAACCGAAACTGCTTTCACGACCAGAATGTTGTTGTTGTTGTTGAAAACTTTTATTGTCCAACAAAGAAGGACCACACCACCTGGGCCGCTCTGTCTCACCCCCCTGTAAGGGGGAGGGGACTTAGCGGCCCAGCCGCACGGGATGGTCGCATTAGATGCTGGCCGGTTTGGTTTCGCCGGCGGCCTCTGCTGCCAGTTGGACGGCGGTGAGTTGGAGCTCAGGGTCCGAGCTTCGCAATAAGGTTTCCCAGGCTTCCCTACTGCTAATGTTTTGCGCCCTGCCTTGGGAGTAAGCGCACTCCCAAATTATATGGTCGAGGGTTCCTCTCGCCCCACACTTTTTACATTTATCGTCCTCGCAGTCCGATCGGATATGTTTATTTAGTACTGGGTTTGGGTATATTCCAGTCTGCAGGCGTCTCCAGGCCATTGCCTGAACTCTATTTAACGCCGTGTTTGGTGGAGGGAAACGCCTCCGGCATTGCCTGTAGTGTTCTGTAATGTCTTGATACGAAATTTATCGCCCTTCTCTATTATGTTCTGCCTGAGCCGAGCCATCCTGTACAGCTCGGAGGTAGAGATCTCGAGCTGCACTGTGGGCCGCCTCGTTACCGCTGACAGATTCGTGCGCCGGGGTCCAGATGATGTTGATCGTCCTATCAATCACTCCTTGTGTTAAAATTTTGGTGGTGAGGGGGTTTACCCTCCCCCTACTGAAATTTTAGATTGCAGTTTTACTGTCGCTAATAATATATCTAGCTTTGGTGCCAACGCAAGCGATCGCTATCGCAGCTTCCTCCGCTATCTCGGTTTCTTTCCCTAGTATGGTAGCCACCGTGATGAGGGTGCCTCCCCCATCTACCGCCGCTATGGTCTTGTATCGACTGTGTCTGTTTCCTGCCGCATCTACGTAGGCAACTTCATTTGGGGGTTTGTTCCGATATATTGTTTCTATCGCTTCCGCCCTTTTCTGTCGCCTTTCCCTATTAAACTCAGGGTGCATGTTTTTGGGTAGGGGAGGGATTCTTAGGTGCGCCCTGATTTTCCTGTCAATGTCAACCCCTTTCTTTTGCCCCCTGTCTGTGGCTATTCCAAGGTTACTTAGCGTAGCTCTTCCCACTCGCGTCGTGCTGAGTCTTTCAAGTTGCGAGGTTTTAACCGCTTCCGTGATTTCTGAAATCGTATTGTGCAGTCCTAGGGCCAGTAGCTGCTCCGTCGATGTACATGTTGGGAGGCCTAGGGTTTTTTTAGCGCATTTTCTGATGAGCGCGTCTATCTTTCCCCTCTCATCTGCCTTTAGGTTCAGATATGGCGTGGCGTAGCCCACTCTGCTAATGATGAAGGCTTGTACCAATCTCAGGAGGTTTTTTTCCTTGAGGCCGCCTCCGTTACGTGAGACCCTCCGAGGTTTAATGTCTGGGTCGCGTGGTTTTCTAACTTTTTAATGGTGATCGTGTTCCTTTCGTGTGTTTGTAAGTGGAGTCCCAATATTCGTATTGTCTCTACTTTTGGTATCTACCTTCCTTCCACGTACACCTGTGGGCAGAAACGACGTCCCGGGTGACGAAATGGTGTCGTCACACTCAGTATTAGAGAAACACTCGTACGTGCGTTGGATGGTGAAAATAAAGTATGGAAATCATGAAGCATTGCATAAAATGTCTGAGGTATATAGTTCAATATAAGCCTCACAATTTCATAATCATGCGGGAAGTGGACAGTAACGCCGGTATACTGTTTGTGACGTCAGAAACTCAGTGTTGCCGGCAGAAATAGTCTCAACTTAAGCCATGAAAACAGCATATTTTAAAGTCGTGTTGCGCGCGAACGGATTATCGTACGGCGCCCAAATTTTGTAGAATGCGCCAGGACGGAGAGGAGAATCTACAGTAAAATTTTATCAGAATATTCGAATGTCAAAAAACCCCCGGAGTTGCCCTTTAAGGGCATTGCACTTGACATTAACGAAGGTGCTGGTTCGGGGTGGCAGAGTGACACTGTCCTCATAAACTCGAAGCACATTGAGTGGTTGCTTTGCACCGCTGAGGGCCACTGCTTTCTCAGTAGAAAACGAAACCTTAGAATTCCGGAGGTCAATAATTGCGCCATATTCACGAAGAAAATCTACGCCAGAATCAGGTCACGCGAACAGCTTTGCAGAACAAGGCAGCTTACCACAAATGTTGATTCTTGAATTTGAACTCTGGCCGTGCACATGCCCAGAGGAGTAATCAGATGACCACCCGCGGTGCGAACGTTTGTGCCAGCCCACGGAGTCAAAACCTTCTTGAGAACTGCGGCAAACTGGCTGCTCAAAATAGAATAATCAGCGCCAGTATCCAACAGAGCTCGAACATGGCGACCATCCAGTACTACGGGTATGTCCAATGAAATCTGCTCGCGAATGTCAGACTTCTGAGTCTGAGTGCTCTGCGTCGGTGTACGCGGTTTGCTTCACCTCCAATTCGTCGTCGTTGCAGGTGCGTTGTTGCAGCGTCCGTTCCACCGGCAATTCGTCGTCGTTGCGGGTGTGTGGTTGCGTCGTTTGTTCCACCGGCAATTCGTCGTCGTTGAGGGTGCGTCGTTTCGTCGTCGGTTCCACCGGCAATTCGTCGTGGTTGCAGGTGCGTCGTGGTGGCGTCATGATCGGTAACCGCGGACTTTTCCAATGTCGATGCGTAGTCTTTCCGTGTCCGCATCAATGGGGGGTCTCCCGCGCAGCGATGCCCAGCGAGCCTACCCCCGAAGGTCGCTGGTTTCAGTTTTCCCTTTGGGGACTGACCGAGCGGCCCTGCGCTGCCCATGCGGAACTCGTAGCAGATGGCGACGGGCGAGACCTGGGTGACGGTGATCTAGATGGTCGCAGACGAGACGGAACGATCCGGCGCTGATCATTGACGAAATCTTCAACGGCTCGAGGCCGTTCGCCGTAGCGAGGCCGCGGAGAATCAGCCGAAAACCCTTCGAGACCTAGTCGACGGTAGGGACAGCGCCGATAGACATGACCCGGTTCGCCGCAGTGAAAGCATAACGGCCGACGGTCGGGGGTACGCCACTCGTCTGCTTCCGTGTAGGCGGTCGAGAATCTGACGTACTGGATCACGGGGGCTGCTGTTTTCGGCCCAGCTACGTTCGGAGGAATCAGGGACGGCGACGAGGGCGGAGAGTATTGCAGCACCTGGGAGTATGTAGGGCGGTGACACTCTGGTGGTGTAAGAGGAAGAGTAGGGCGAGGTTCACTGATTGGAAATGGAGGCCGGAGCGCTTGCTGCCCCTCGTCGCGGACAACGCTGGCAATGGAGGAAGGAGCTGGTTGAGGTGTGCCATAAATCAGTCGGAGTTCGTCGCGCACAACGGAACGTATGAGCTCCCGTAGCTCCGATGTGTCCATGCTATGCGATGGGAACTCAGCAGAGACGGAGGCGGCGTGGATGGTGTGATCCCGTGCCGAAGCTCGCTGCTGAAGCACTTTCTCTATAGTGGATGTTTCCGCAAAGAATTCTGCAACAGTTTTCGGCGGACTGCGCACCAGGCCAGCGAAAAGCTGCTCTTTGACGCCACGCATGAGGTAGCGCAGCTTTTTGTCCTCGGACATCGTAGGATCCGCACGCTTAAACAGGCGCGTCATGTCTTCGATATACGCCGCGACGGTTTCGTTAGGCATTTGGATCCGAGTGTGTAGAGCGCATTCGGCCCGTTCGCGGCGATCTGAGCTTCCGTAAGCTGCTGCAAGATGACGTTTGAACTCACTCCAAGACGACAGCTGCTCTTCATGGTTCTCGAACCACGTCCGAGCGCCATCCTCGAGGCTGAAATATACATTTCGAAGCCGTGCGGCGTCATCCCAGAGGTTGAATGTAGCTACCCTTTCGTAGTGCTGCAACCAGTCGTCGACGTCTTCATAGGTGTCCCCGTGAAAGGTCTTTGGGACGCGGGGGTTTTGCAACGTCACGTACGTGGGGGTCGCGCCAGGCATTGCGACGACGTCGTGGCTACTGGTAGTGATGCTCGAGGGGGAAAACTCAGGTGGTAGATCTCGTTGCCTGCGGCTAGTGCGGTGAACTGGCGTTTCTTCGAATATATGACCAGCACTCCTGCTTAGCGTAGGGGTACGGGACATCAGACCTGACCTCCACCAGATTTGTCACGGTGTTGGCGACTGGGGCTATGTTAACAGAGCCGGTACAGGTAGAATTACGCGGTCCAAAGTTTAGGTAAGTCCTACGAGTGCGGAGCCGATTCACTTCGTCCTTTTCCCCGAGCGCCACTTCAACGTCTTTCGCTCCGAGCGCCCCCTGGCAATATATAGACAGCATAAATAGCCAAGCAAGTAGCAGGGGGGACAGCGGCCGATGTAGCTCAGTTGGAAGAGCACCGGATGCGATCTTCGGAGGTCATGGGTTCGGTTCCCACCATCGGCACGTTGTTTTTTCTTCTACTTTTTGTTTAATTATCTTTACCCTAAACAGATTACATTACTAATTTCTGTGATTACCTAAGGCAACATTAAAAAAAGACAAAAAGTAGCATCCCTACCGCTTTCCTTGGCCTCGCCGACTGTTGGCTTCTTTCCGTCATTTATTATAACGAGCACCCTCATTTCCCCTTAATTGATCTGCTTGTAGCTTACGGGGGTCTCGGTTCTGGCAATCTTGAAGCCATAGGTAGCGTAAGAGGGTTCTAGCACAACTTTCGCCCTCGCTCTTGATCACGTTCTACGTGACGCTGGAGGTAAAAAAGGACGTTCTACGTCCGCCGCTATGGCTGAGGGTGGCGCTGGTGAACACTCTCAAGGTTCGTATACAGACAACATAAATACCCAAGCAAGTAGCAGGGGGGACAGCGGCCGATGTAGCTCAGTTGGAAGAGCACCGGACGCGATATTCGGAGGTCATGGGTTCGGTTCCCACCATCGGCACGTTGTTTTTTTTCTTCTACTTTGTGTTTAATTATCTTTCCCCTAAACAGATTACATTACTAATTCCTGTGATTATCTAAGGCAACATTAAAAAAAAGACATAAAAAGTACCATCCCCAACGCTTTCCTTGGCCTCGCCGACTGTTGGCTTCTTTCCTTCATGTATTATAGCAAGCACCCTCATTTCCCCGTAATTGATCTGCTTGTAGCTTACGGGGGTCTCGGTTCTGGCAGTCTTGAAGCTGTTGTGTCGGTATCTGGGGTGCGGCACGTGCATTTACTGTTGTGTGATAAGATATAATGGTATCACCATCATGTCTATTCTGCGCATGTGTCAGGCTGCTGTGTGTGCGTATATATGCGTTTGTCATGTGGTGTACTGGGGGAGTTTATTTCGAGCTGCCAGTATGCAGCACTGTGAATAAAGCCCTTTGTTCAAGCCTACGCCTACTTATTGTGGATGCAACAAACTGGCGACGAGGATGGGATTACACGAACTGAGGATGGCATCCACAGTCGGCAAGCTACCGGAGTTTGATCCTGACAGCGGAAACGTGGACGTCTTCATCGAGCGCTTCGAGTTGTACTTCACGTGGAATGAAGTAGCCGAGGAAAAGAAACTGCATCTGTTCCTCAGCTCCATAGGAGAAAAAGCGTATGTCACGCTCCGAAGTCTGCTTCTTCCAAAGTCACCCAGCAAATCAACGAGGAAGTCGTATCGGCTCTGCAGAAGCACTACACTCCGAAGCGGTCCGTGGTGAGCGAGAGATATGATTTTAATCGAAGGAAGCAAGGACCTCAAGAAAGTATCGCGGATTTCATAGTGAAGCTCAAGCAAGCGGCAGCCTCATGCGACTTCGGCAGCTTCTTGGAACAAGCCCTGCGGGACCGCCTGATTGCTGGCCTATACTCGGAGGCGATACGTTGCCGGCTGTTGGCCATGCCCGACACCGAACTCACCTGGGACCGTGTTTGCAGCATCGCTACGGCCATGGAAATGGCAGCGAGAGACACAGTGGCAATGATGTCTGAAACCGGTGAGGGGCACTCTTCAAGCGGCAGTGATGTCCTCTGGCAGAGCAAGTCGTCGATGGCGAGACCGGTCTCCGAAGGGGTGGCGTTCAGCTGTCACGCCTCTGACAAGCAAAAAACGAAGTCTACGGCTCAAAGGACTAAATCGAATTGTCATCGATGCGGTGGGCAGCACGCACCTGTAAGTTGTCCTTTCTTGAATAGGGTGTGTTACAAATGTCAAAAGATAGGCCATGTTGCTAAAATGTGTAAAACTAGAGTTTTACATCAGCTAGAGCAGGAATCGTCGGACAGTGAACTTCTTACCCTTTGCCACACCAACAACTGTGCGGCCAGTCCTGCTATGGTAGTCAGTGTATGGTTAAATGGGGGAAAAATGAACCATGGAGTTAGACACAGGAGCAGCGGTTTCCGTGATGTCAGAGGCAGAGTGTGCGAAGCACTTTCCAAACACTAAGCTCAGGCCAGCAGACGTCAAACTGGTTACGTACAATGGCACTCCGGTTGATATCAAGGGTATAATGGATGTGGAAGTTAAGTACTACGAGCAGTGTTTTCGCTTGCCGCTAGTAATTGCTAAAGAGACGAAAGTTGCCAGAATGCCTACGTTGTTTGGCCGCAACTGGCTGAGTAAAATCAAAATCCGGTGGAATGAAGGGATGCATGTGCAGTCACTGACGAAAGAAATGCCCTTGATGACATTGACTGAGAAATATCGCGAAGTGTTCGAGCAGGGCTACGGAGCGATAAAACGGTTCAAGGCGAGCACTGTAGTTAAGGAGAACGCGTCCCCTGTATATTGTAAGGCGCGATCAGTGCCGTACGCGCTGCGAGAACGGGTCGAGCAGGAATTGGCCAATTTGGAAAAAGCTGGAGTCATATATAAGGTGCGCCACAGTGCTTGGGCGACACCACTGGTGATTGTTCCAAAGAAAAACGGCGAGGAGCTTCGGCTGTGTGGTGATTACCGAGTCACGGTAAATCCGGCAATTGAGGTTGACCAGTATCCGCTCCTTCTACCAGAGGACATTTTTGGAATGTTACAAGGCGGGTCCGTGTTTTCAGTTTTGGATTTGTCTAAGGCGTACTTGCAGCTGGAATTAGATGAGCCAGCGCAAGAACTGCTCACTGTCAATACACACCTCGGCCTGTACCGGTTCCGACGCTTGCCATACGGCGTAGCCTGCGCGCCAGGAGTGTTTCAAGCTGTGATGGACAAAGTTCTACACGGACTGACTGGCACAGCCTGCTACTTAGATGACATTGTCATCGCGGGCAAAGATCAAAAACAGTGCCATGACCGATTGGAGCAGGTACTCATACGCCTAAGAGAACATGGCATAAGGGTCAACACTGCGAAATGTAAGCTGTTCCAGAAACGAATACGATATCTGGGCCATGAAATTGACAGAGATGGATTACATCCCACAGCTGATAAAGTGGCAGCCATAAAGAATGCACCAAAACCTGGAAATGTGACCCAGCTAAAGGCCTTTCTGGGCTTAATTAATTTTTACTCAAAATTTTTGCCTAATCTGGCTACCGTTCTCGAACCCCTGCATAACTTGTTGCGCAAATACACTGCATGGCACTGGTCGCGTCAGTGTGATACTGCCTTTACGAATTCTAAAGAGATGCTTACTAATGAGCGTGTTCTGGAGTTGTACGATGTCAAAAAAGAAATACAGCTAACATGTGACGCGTCCGAATATGGTCTTGGTGTTGTACTGTCGCACATCGTGAATGGAAAAGATAAACCAATTGCATTTGCATCCCGGTCACTGTCACCTGCAGAACGCAATTATGGCCAAATCGAAAAAGAAGCATTGAGTATTGTTTTTGGTGTGAAAAGGTTTCATAACTACCTCTATGGTAGAACATTTAAGGTGTTGACAGACCATCAACCACTAACCGTACTTTTCGACCCGAAAAGAAACAGCAGTGCTGTGGCAACTGCTAGGGTGCACCGTTAGTTTGTGTTCCTCGCGAACTACAGCTATAAAATAGCGCACAAACCAGGTACGAAAATTGGCCATGCCGATGCCTTATCTAGACTTCCTTTGCCAGAAACGTCAGAGCAGACTGAAGACATTTTTTTTTATTTTTCTACACTTAACGAGCTTCCTTTGACGGCAAAAGACATTGAACGGGAAACAACGCGCGACAGGCTGCTAACGGTGGTTCGCGACATGATATGGCATGGTTGGCCAAAATCTGTTTCTGCGGACCTGCAGCCTTTCTGGGTTCGACGTTTCGAACTTTCCATTGAAGCGGGCTGCATTATTTGGACAAACAGAGTAATCGTCTCGGAGTGTTTGCGCAGTGTTGTACTAAACTTGCTGCACGAGCAGCACCTTGGAATCACGAAGATGAACATGGTCGCAAGGTCAATGGTGTGGTGGCCAGGTATCGACGAAGCGCTGGAACAAACGGTACGAACTTGCCGCATTTGTCAAACTGTTCAACCTGCAGCACAACCAGCACCCTTGGCTCCCTGGAAAGTGTGCAAACACCCTTGGGAAAGGGTTCATCTCGATTTCGCCGAGAAGGAAGGAAAAATGCTCCTTTTAGCAGTTGATGCATATAGCAAGTGGTTGCAAGTGAAGGTGTGTACAACGACGACGGCCGCTAGGACCGTTGAAGTTGTAAGATCCATGTTTGCTACCCATGGTCTACCTGTTGAAGTTGTAACTCATAACGGGCCGCAATTCCGTGGTGCTGAGTTTGAAAACTTCCTGAAAGCAAATGGAGTAAAGCACACATGCACCCCTCCGTACCACCCACAGTCGAATGGGTCGGCGGAGCGGGCTGTACAGACAACAAAGACTGCACTATTCAAGCAGTTGCTGGAGGACAGAGAAAAGGGAACTACAAGAACCTTGCAGCACAGAATAGACAGCTTCCCATTTTGTTATAGAGCAACGCCGCACACATTCACCGGAAAGACTCCGGCTGAATTGTTCTTAAGAAGAAAATTGCGAACCAGATTTTTCTTGTTGACACCAAAATTGATAAGTGCAATGACAGAGAAAAGCGAAAGGGTGAAACAGGCTGCAGATAAGCGTAGAGCGAAGCCCCGATCCTTTGCTACTGGGGACAGGGTACTAGTGCGTTCCGTGCGCGGTGATTCGGTGAACTGGCGTCCTGGAAAAATTACGCGTGTAAAGTCCTCCACTACGTACTTGGTTGTCATTGGAAACAAAGTGCGTTTTGTGCATGCTGATCATTCGCGACATTCTGTTCTTGATGATGAAAAACCAACTGCAAAAGAAATGTGCCTGCCACACGCATCAGAGATCGCCTCTCCTCCAATGCCTTCGTTGCAGCCAGCGCCTCAGGTTGGACCCAGCCCACAGGATCAGTTGCCATCTGATAATGAACCTATTCGGTTAAGACGGAGCAACCGGGAAAGGAGACCTCCGAAGCGTTGGGGCTATGACCGTTTTTGATCTAGTAGGGGAGGAAGTGTTGTGTCGGTATCTGGGGTGCGACACGTGCGTTTACTGCTGTGTGATAAGATATAATGGTATCACTATCATGTCTGTTCTGCGCATGTGTCAGGCTGCTGTGTGTGTATATATGCGTTTGTCATGTGCTGTACTGGGGGGAGTTTATTTCGAGCTGCCAGTATGCAGCACTGTGAATAAAGCCGTTTGTTCAAGCCTACGCCTACTTACTGTGGATGCAACAGAAGCCATAGGTAGCGTAAGAGGGTTCTAGCACAGCTTTCGCCCTCGCTCTTGATCACGTTCTACGTGACGCTGGCGGTAACAAAGGACGTTCTACGTCCGCCGCTATGGCTGAGGGTGGCGCTGGTGAACACTCTCAAGGTTCGTATACAGACAACATAAATACCCAAGCAAGTAGCAGGGGGGGACAGCGGCCGATGTAGCTCAGTTGGAAGAGCACCGGACGCGATATTCGGAGGTCATGGGTTCGGTTCCCACCATCGGCACGTTGTTTTTTCTTCTATTTTGTGTTTATTTATCTTTCCCCTAAACAGATTACATTACTAATTTCTGTGATTATCTAAGGCAACATTAAAAAAAGACATAAAAAGTACCATCCCCAACGCTTTCCTTGGCCTCGCCGACTGTTGGCTTCTTTCCTTCATGTATTATAACGAGCACCCTGATTTCCCCTTAACTGATCTGCTTATAGCTTACGGGGGTCTCGGTTCTGGCATTCTTGAAGCCATAGGTAGCATAAGAGGGTTCTAACACAGCTTTCGCCCTCGCTCTTGATCACGTTCTACGTGACGCTGGCGGTAACAAAGGACGTTCTACGTCCGTCGCTATGGCTGAGGGTGGCGCTGGTGAACACTCAAGGTTCGTACACTGACAACATAAATACCCAAGCAAGTAGCAGGGGGGATAGCGGCCGATGTAGCTCAGTTGGAAGAGCACCGGACGCGATATTCGGAGGTCATGGGTTCGGTTCCCACCATTGGCACGCTGTTTTTCTTCTACTTTGTGTTTAATTATCTTTCCCCTAAACAGATTACATTACTAATTTCTGTGATTATCTAAGGCAACATTAAAAAAAAAGACATAAAAAGTACCATCCCCAACGCTTTCCTTGGCCTCACCGACTGTTGGCTTCTTTCCTTCATGTATTATAACGAGCACCCTCATTTCCCCTTAATTGATCTGCTTGTAGCTTACGGATGTCTCGGTTCTGGCAGTCTTGAAGCCATAGGTAGCGTAAGAGGGTTCTAGCACAGCTTTCGCCCTCGCTCTTGATCACGTTCTACGTGACGCTGGCGGTAACAAAGGACGTTCTACGTCCGCCGCTATGGCTGAGGGTGGCGCTGGTGAACACTCTCAAGGTTCGTATACAGACAACATAAATACCCAAGCAAGTAGCAGGGGGGACAGCGACCGATGTAGCTCAGTTAGAAGAGCACCGGACGCGATATTCGGAGGTCATGGGTTCGGTTCCCACCATCGGCACGTTGTTTTTTCGTCTACTTTGTGTTTAATTATCTTTCCCCTAAACAGATTACATTAATAATTTCTGTTATTATCTAAGGCAACATTAAAAAAAGACATAAAAAGTACCATCCCCAATGATTTCCTTGGCGTCGCCGACTGTTGGCTTCTTTCCTTCATGTATTATAACGAGCACCCAAATTTCCCCTTAATTGATCTGCTTGTAGCTTACGGGGGTCTCGGCTCTGGCAGTCTTGAAGCCATAAGTAGCGTAAGAGGGTTCTAGCACAGCTTCCGCCCTCGCTCTTGATCACGTTCTACGTGACGCTGGCGGTAACAAAGGACGTTTTACGTCCGCCGCTATGGCTGAGGGTGGCGCTGGTGAACACTCTCAAGGTTCGTATACAGACAACATAAATACCCAAGCAAGTAGCAGGGGGGACAGCGGCCGATGTAGCTCAGTTGGAAGAGCACCGGACGCGATATTCGGAGGTTATGGGTTCGGTTCCCACCATCGGCACGTTGTTTTTTCTTCTACTTTGTGTTGAATTATCTTTCCCCTAAACAGATTACATTATTATTTCTGTGATTATCTAAGGCAACATTAAAAAAAAAGACATAAAATGTACCATCCCCAACGCTTTCCTTGGCCTCGTCGACTGTTGGTTTCTTTCCTTCATGTATTATAACGAGCACCCTCATTTCCTACACCTACAGATAAGTACCAGTAAACAATACGTACTACGCAGCTCGACTTCTCACGTCGCATACATATGTTGATATCAGCGCACGTACGAACAACTGTTAGTTGCGACAGCTTGATCATGGCGATTTTTAGCCTCGTTCTGCTAAAAAAGTCATCACCATACGCACGTAAGGGGGCTTTCTACTACGATCGGCTGAATTTTTCGCCGCGTCAAGCAGGCGTCTCGAGATCCGCAGGCCACGAAGCGCGCGACACTGTGCTCGATCTTGGATGGCACACGTTACAAGAATTGGGCCTGTTGCGTGATCGTTCGCCTATGTGCGGCGCTCACTTTCCGCCGTTTTGTCGGCGACAGGTCTGTGACGACTACGCGCGGTGAATCGGTTGAGCCGCGGCACCTTTTTTTTTTTTTATATGTATTCTCAAATACACGGTAATTTGCCAGGGACAAAGCCCGCTTCGTGCGCTCATTTAGTCAAGTGCCCGCATGCGTATCACACCTCCCCAATTACCAAAGGAGCAGTGAATGCAGTTATACATGCATATACATACACACATCGGATCCAGAATTAGCCTAATTACTATATTAATTAAACAATCAAGGGGTTGTTGAATTAACTCAAAAAGATATTGAAATCAACAGCTTACCCATGCTCAAAATACAACTTAGATGAGCTCATCTTTTGAAATCAAGTTCCTGATGGCCCTTCATACAGCTTGCCACAATCAAGTTTAGTTCTAGGATATATGTGATATATGCTGAAGTAAAAGTGAAGTAAACATTGCACATTAAGAAAAAGATATTAATAAAACAAATGAATGATTTTCCAAATATATCCACACATCACCTCGTCAAATACAGTATAAATAACCCATGTGAATAAGTGGAAGTGAATGCAGATTGGTCATACAAAACTAATGTACACAACCTTCCTTGCATATACGTAGAGTGTGCTTTCTTGGACACCAGACAATTAATTGCAAGAAACGATTTGCGGCTACTCTAAAGGCTGTCTCATAAAACAGATGTCAAGAGGAGCTTTATCAGCTGTACGAGCAAGCCAATGCACTCATTAGTTTTTCATGTTTGATGACACACTATTAAAGGAGATGGCTTTCTCGACAGCAGCTAGTATTTACTTAATTCCACAACTTCTTGAACGTTTTTCTGCATATGCAGTGCACAAGAGTATTGCAAGTGTGCATAAGCACTCACCAGAATGACGGGAAGATGTATACACAGTATCAAAGAAAACCAAACAAGGATTGAGCACGAGCCTGTTTACAAGCAAACATTTCAACGAGATGATCGGTCTTCACCTGGACGAAGAGAAGTCCTCTTGTTGAAATGTTTGCTTGCGAAGTGAGGCTTCCCCTCAAATCTTGTTTTTCTTTGATACTAGATGTCCAACGCTTCCATTTGTCAGTTTTCTAATACTCTATTTTCGTACTTGTAAATACTTAAAGGCACAAGCAGTAATTGCCGTGTACCTCCTGCACCTGATATCAGATTGCTTTTTCTCTTTACAGCAAAGCATTTTCAACATTTACACCCAGCCCCACAATCCGCTGCAATATCCCGCTAAGCGCTAAATAAGCCACACAGTCTCGACAACAAGTTACCTCTGAAAGGTGTCACAAACTGATTTCAGTAAACTTGTACACTTGTGTTAACAAAGCACTATTGCATCAATGTCTAAATAGTAGCGACATACTGTACACGACTGTCTGCGCTCGACATAGTTGTCTTGAAACGTATTGCTTTCTGCACCATTCTCACTTTTCCAGTTTCCATCTTTTGAAGCTATGTAGGCAACAGCAGCAAGCGTGGCATTGTTCGAGTTGTGTGAAACTATAAATGAGCATCAGGTAAAGAAAGAACATGAGATATGGCAGCTATTTACCATACAGCATAAGTACACATTATTAGTTGCTCTACCGTGCAGCTTATATGAAAGGCAAAACCACTTACTACATATAGACAACATGATCAGCACAGCCCTTGGTTGGAACATGGTGTTTCCACTGTCACTGAAGCCACACTTCATGCTTTCACTTGGGGTTGACACGTGAATATTATCTATCAATGTTTAATTTTTTGAGCAGTGTTTTCCTGCTACAACTCCGTCATTGCTGCGATCAGCTTGCAATGAGCAGGAACTGTGCTGTTTTCTCATGAGCCTACACACTCAAGACATCATATATGAAATATTTTTATTACAAACCAGGGAATGATAAACCAGTTTTCTCCATGACAGTTGCACTGTTCTTCTGTGTACTGATCTTTGAACAGCTATGACAAACACATAAAGTGGCCCTGTAATTACTTTTAGCAAGGATCACAGTGCCAAAGATGTTATCTTCAACAAACACCAGAATTCATATCAGTCGTGTAGTTCAACATGGAAGGCCAGGAGGCATACTTGAAGATGATGGTAGCAGAGCATATAGGTATTTCGAGCATAAAACATATTGAGAGTAAGACTGGAAGGACCAAAAATGAATTAACAAAAACAACTACTTTCTGCTACCTAACTGGTTAGAACCTAAGCACCTAAATGGTTACAACCTAACCATGTTGCATGACTAAGCATAGAGTCCAAGCTCAGAATGGAGTGAACTACCTTTTCTTCAATCACTTCGTTAACAAAGAAATAAGGGCAGTAATTTCCAGTGGCCGGGCCTACAAGTCAATTCATATTGCTAATCTGGCCCTACCTAAGGCCCCACCCACTATATGAACTACATCAAAAACAAATACAGCAGCACTCTCTACGGTAAGGTATAGAACCCTCTCCTATTGAGAGGCTGTCTTCCCCACTTGCCTCCTGCACCCTGTCACCCCATAGACACACGTGTTACTAGTCAAATTCAATTCCAATTTTATTTCCCAGAATGTTCTGGTCGGCTACCTGGGCTAAAAGCTGTGAGTAAACAGCTTGACGAGACCCACGCAGCCGTTATAAGGCAGGCCAGCACACAATAAAATAATATACATACATATCAAGAATCAAATACATTTTTTTATGTTTTAAATGCAGCTAACCAGATCACTAATGTAAGAATGCAATGAAAACATAGGTATATCACAACAGCATCTAAATATCAGTTCTGCAAGCAAAACAAACTAGCAGGATATATTTACAGAATCACCGGGAAAAAAAATGACCGCAGATAGTGCATACTTTAACAACACTTTAAGTGCGAAATTATAACAAAGGCCATGAATGAAAATAAGAGAGAACTTTACAACTGTGGAAGGTACCATCGGGTTACATAACTACAAGACACTGATGCAGTGCAGCTTTAGTGGACTGATTTATGTATTTTAATTTATTTAAAATTGAGGGGAGAGTATATTCTAATGTCTGCAGCCTATAGTCCGTGCAAAAAAATGGTACCAGCCACTTGTCTGTGTTATGTGGTTCACTAGATGTCTATTTTCTTTCAGCAGGGTGGCATCTTTATTCACAGTTCTGAAGCCGGAAGGAAAACAATATAACAACAGAACTCGAAATACATACATATTTTGAATCCTTTCTACATTATGTGTCTGGAGAGCTTGTCGAGTATGGGCTAAGAGATAAATTTCCTCCATGTTTGTTTTAGTAGTTGTGAGCCAAACTAAAGAACAATAATTCATACACGAGACGAATAATTCATTACATATCTAAAGTTTTATTTTAGAAGGAAGAAAAGTACGGCAACAAGAAATTGCACTTGTCATTGATGAGAGCTTATTAACTCCTGAACAAGCGAATCCCAGGCCCACTGATTTTTTCCTCTGATGTGCTTCCACGTGCCAGTTATGATTGTATTCTGCCAAGAACAACATAAAAAGGGCTGCAAAGCCTCTATGCCCAAGGCAATTGAGGGCTCGGAGCAGGAGAGGATGAGAGATTCTAGTTCCCATGCTTTGTACTATGCAAGAGTGATGTTTCAACTGCTTCCTCAGGCACTCTGTCGCCCCATCAGAGAAGGTAAGGAGAATGTGCATTTCCCATGGCACTCGGTTGTATTGTTACAAAGTGCTGTTACATATTCTTGAATGGCACCCATGTTAGTTCATGCAGCGGCATGGGTGGCTGAACGCCTTTCCAAAATTGGGGGGGGGGGGTGCCCATAGTAGAGGAAGTTGCCTAGGTGGGTAATAAAGGCATGCATCTGTATGTGAGTGCAGACCTGCAGAATCACTACTGCACAACAATAACATATTGTTACGGAGCACAGTATATCGAGACGACGACGACGTGCTGATGCGAACTAGTGAAGGAGACGACGCTCAAGCCTAGCTAACTTCGTTCTGTGGTGTGCGGTGTGCGTCTAAGAGTGGACTAGCGTTTACCACTGTGTTCTTTCCTTAACATTTGGTGGAGGATTGCTGGAAGTACGTAAGTCGCCAAACCTGGATCTCCGTAGTGGCCGCCAGATTGGTACAATCACTATGCAATCCGACGCGACACCTTCTTCAGCGGCACCATCAGCTCCCACCGTCGTCATGACGCAGCCTCGCGATCCAGGCACCTTTTGCGGCACCGACCACATCGACGTAGAAGGCTGGCTCGCCATGTACGAGCGGGTCAGCAAGCACAACCATTGGGACGCGACCCTCATGCTCGCCAACGTAATCTTCTATCTGGCAGGTACGGCGCGCGTCTGGTTCGAGACGCATGAAGACGATATCACATCATGGGAGATGTGCAAGGAGAATCTTCGAGACCTATTTGGCAAGCCGATCGGACGCAAGCTTGGCGCACAAAAAGACCTCGCATCCCGTGCCCAGTCTTCGACGGAATCGTACTTGTCTTATATCCAAGACATTCTAGCACTATGCCGAAAGGTGGACAGGGCCATGTCCGAAATAGACAAGGTGGGCCACATATTAAAGGGAATTGCAGACGATGTTTATAATCTGTTGCTTTGCAAAGATTGTTCAACGATCGACTCAGTAATCCAAGTTTGCCACCAGTTTGAACAAGCAAAACACCGCCGTATTACTCACCGCTTCGAACGCTTGCCAAACACAGCTGCTACGTCCTCGTGCGAAGATAGTCCAACCTTACAGCAGCCATCTCATCCCTCCAACTTGAGCAGGATTGTTCGTCGAGAGATAGAGGCTATGACACCCGTTGCGTTCGCTCCTCAATCAGCGGATGCTACTATAGCCTTAATCCAATCTGTCGTTCGCCAGGAGTTCGCAAATGTGGGCCTCAACGCGAACGTGGGCCACTCCGGCCAACCTTCCGCACAGCCCTCGCTCCAACCTAATGTTCCTGTCGTAGCTGCTGCGGCTCCTACCACGCCGTTTCAGACGCGGTATCGCTACCGCTACCGCAACCCGGACGAATGGCGAACCTCGGATGACCCACCAATCTGCTTCAACTGCTCACGTGTCGGCCACATTTCCCGCCATTGCCGCAGCCGTTGGGTTCCGCCACCTCGACCTCGCTACTATTCTGATCGCAGCGCCGAATATGTTCCACACCCAACCTATGTCCGTGATACGCGCACTCGTGACTTTAACTCGTCAGCCCCGCGCATGCCCAGCCGCTCGCCGTCTCCTCAGACCCGGAGATCCCGCTCGCCCCAATCTCGTCGTTCCACATCTCCCCACTTCTCCGGCTCTCATCCGGAAAACTAACCAATGCAGCTCCCGGAGGTGACGCTGCATTGACGACCCGGCCCGAAAATCCTCTGCTGACCCTCGCTCATCGCCGCAACCTTCTAGACATCTATGTGGATGGTGCCCCTGTTACTGCCCTCATTGACACTGGTGCCCAAATTTCAGTCCTCAGCTCATCCTTTCGCCGCCGTCTCAAAAAGGTTGTCACACCCGCCGCTTCATCCGCCGTTCGTGTTGCCGATGGAAGCGTCGCTGCCGTCGTGGGACTGTGCCCTGCGCGCGTGAGTATTTCCGGTCGCACTACCCCTGTCCTCTTCCCTGTTATCGACCGCTGCCCTCACGACGTGATCCTCGGCATCGACTTTTTAACGGCCCATTCTGCCCTGATCGATTGTTCAACTGGTCTTCTTCGCTTAGACCTGCCCTACTGCTCCGAAAACACCGACGTCAAGCCTCGCCTCCGAACCGCCGAATTTGTTCGCCTACCATCCGAAGCTGCTATTTATGTCCCGCTGGCCCCGATCCCCGCAGTTCCTGACGGCACATACGTCACTTGCCCAATTACCGATGTTGTTCTCCGTCACAACGTCATACTCCCCCATACCGTCGTGACTGTCACTGCTAACCGCACCTATCTTCCCGTACTGAACTTCAGCCGTTCCACTCAAGTTTTACCCCATGGTATCGCACTCGCTGATCTGTTTCCTTTGGCGGACTGCGAAGTTGCGGCTCTAACCCCTCAGTATCTGTCGGAGCAGCATATATTGGCTTCTTCTCATTCGAACCTCTTTTTCAGGCATGATAGCCGCGGATCTGCCAGATGACCAAGCCAAAGCTCTCTCCGACCTTTTGCTGTCGTACAGCGATATATTTGATTTCGGTGACCGACCATTGGGCCAAACATCCGCTGTGACCCATCGAATCAATACGGGTGACGCCAACCCCATCCACAGACGGCCTTATCGTGTTTCCCTTACTGAGCGGCATGTTATACAGAAAGAAGTGGACAAGATGCTGGCGCAAAATATTATTGAGCCTTCCTGCAGTCCCTGTGCGTCTCCTGTCGTATTGGTCAAAAAGAAAGACCAAAGTTGGAGATTTTGTGTCGACTATCGCCACCTTAATCAAATAACAAAGAAGGATGTGTACCCTCTTCCGCGAATTGATGACGCGCTTGACTGCTTGCATGGTGCCAGCTATTTTTCTTCTATCGACATGCGTTCAGGCTACTGGCAAATTGCTGTCGACGAACGGGATCGCGAGAAAACCGCATTTTTCACCCCCGACGGACTCTATCGATTCAAGGTGATGCCATTTGGACTCTGTAACACTCCTGCAACATTCGAGCGCATGATGGATTCACTCCTCCGGCTTTAAATGGACAGCATGTTTATGCTACCTAGATGACGTCGTCGTTTTCTCTTCCACGTTCGCAACCCACCTTGGTCGCCTTTATACGGTCCTGGACGTTTTCCGCCGCGCCGGTCTTCAATTGAACGCCAAAAAATGCAGCTTCGGCCGGCGCCAAATCAAAGTCTTGGATCATTTGGTTGACGAAAATGGTGTGCAGCCCGACCCTGACAAAGTTCGAGCCGTGCGCGACTTCCCTACCCCACGTAGCTCAAGTGACGTGCGAAGCTTCCTTGGCCTTTGTTCTTACTTCCGCCGCTTCATTCGAAACTTCGCAGGCATCGCTCGCCCATTTACCTCTCTTCTGCAAAAAAACGTACCTTTCACATGGGGTTCTGACCAAGCATATGCCTTCACGACACTTATTTCCGCCCTCGCCACCCCACCTGTTCTGGCGCACTTCGATCCTTCTGCACCTACCGAACTGCACACTGACGCTAGCGGACACGGTATTGGTGCTATCCTTGCCCAGTCCCAGCATGGTTCCTCCCGCGTTATTGCTTATGCTAGCCGCCTGCTTTCGTTCTCTGAGCGCCATTATTCAATCACAGAGCGGGAATGCCTTGCACTTGTTTGGGCGCTGACCAAATTCCGCCCTTATTTGTTTGGGCGGTCCTTCTGTGTAGTGACTGATCATCATGCTTTGTGTTGGCTGTCCTCACTTAAGGACCCCACTGGCCGCTTAGGTCGCTGGGCCATACGAATACAAGAGTATGAATTTACTGTGGTGTACAAGTCCGGCCACTTACACCAAGACGCTGACTGCTTGTCCCGCCATCCCGTAGATCCTCCTGATTTGTCCGACCATACTGCTGACGACTATGTTTTGTCCATCTCGGACTTTATCAATATCGGCTCCGAATAGCGTCGTGATCCTGCCCTGCAACCAATTATTGACCAGCTGCGCAACATCCCCGATTCTTCCGCCAGCATGTTAGTACTCCATAACAAGATATTATACAGACGCAATATGCGTCCAGATGGCGCGGACCTTTTACTGGTCGTTCCGGCTCATCTGCGCTCTAGTGTCCTCGCCCAACTTCACGACGTTCCTACAGCAGGACACTTGGGAGTCACACGCACTTATGACAGTGTGCGACGCAGATTTTTCTGGCCTGGTCTCTACCGTTCTGTCCGTCGCTACGTCGCCGCTTGTGAGCTGTGTCAGCGCCGTAAAATACCCTCGCTTCAACCTAGTGGGCCCTTGCAACCAATTGCAGTGCCGACAGAGCCGTTTTCTCGTGTGGGCCTCAATCTTCTTGGGCCTTTTCCGACATCGACTTTTGGAAACAAGTGGATTGCTGTGGCGACTGATTATACCACCCGATATGCTGTAACCAGGGCTATCCCTACCAGCTGCGCCTCCGACGTTGCCGACTTTCTTCTGCATGATGTCATCTTGATTCAAGGCGCTCCACGTCAACTGCTCACAGATCGTGGCCGCTGTTTCCTCTCTCAAGTGGTTCATGACCTTCTCCGCTTATGCGCTACTCGTCACCAGTTCACGACGGCCTACCATCCGCAAACGAATGGTCTTACTGAGCGCCTCAATCGCACTGTGACCAACATGCTGTCTATGTATGTGTCCGATCACCATCGTGACTAGGATGTCTCCTTACCTTTCGTCACGTTCGCCTATAACTCATCACGCCATGACACCGCCGGATACTCTCCCTTTTACCTACTCTTCGGCCGTGACCGTTTACTCCCATTCGACACCTTGCTGCATCTTGACGACTCTTCCTGCAGCTACGCTTCGGATGCCATCGCCCGCGCTGATGCTGCCCGCCACATAGCTCGAGAGCGTCTTGGAGCGTCTGAGCGCTCTCAAAAACGTCGTTACGACCTTCATCACCGAGACGTTCACTACCCTCCTGGTTCCCTCGTACTTCTTTGGCACCCGGCTCGCCGTGTCGGTATGTGTGAAAAACTTTTGCCTCGTTACGTGGGCCCCTACTCCGTCTTGCGGCAAGTCACCGATATGACCTATGAGATCGCCCCTTTACAGCCCAAGAATCCTTCCACAGCCCCTCATCCAGAACTCGTGCATGTCGCCCGTCTAAAACCATATCATTTGAGTTCTCCTGTGTAGGACGCACCGGGACGGTGCTTCTTCGGCGCGGGGAAAACTGTTAAGGCTGGTTCACACTGGCGACTCGCGGAGGTCGCGCGGCTCGATTCGTCACGAAGGGGGAGACCGGCGACAATCGTCGATCAACAGGGAGTGTTCACATCGGAATGCGAATCGCTTCACGACAAACCCCTCTCCGAACGAGATTTGAATGAAGGCCCGGCTTTCGCGCCTTTACGGCTTCTGCTACCGCGCTCGGGGTAGATCAATTCGGACTCATTTCGCGTATGAATATGTGAAATTACCAGCGAAGAACCGGATCTTATGGTCATTCTCATGTTTAGGATTGTTTTGACCGCCAACGCGCTATAGTTCGACGAAGACGGAAGCGGCGGTGGTGTGTGTGCTGTTGTTAGCGCTCTCGCGAAATAGCAGATCACGAAATCGCCTCATGCCCGAGCATCAAGCACATGGCCAGGGATACGAGTACAAACTTGAATTAGTACGCTTCACTCTCGCAGTGCTCCTTAACATGTGTGCCCAACAACTGCGGGCGCAGTAAGTCGATCGTGCACACGCGCGCATGCACTCTTGAATTTTCCCGCCTTGGAAGGAGGCAGAAGCGCTGCGGATTGGCTCAGTAGCTTTGCGTCGCAAGAAATTGGTCAGCGAGCGACTCCATGGCGACTCCCTCAAACGGGTCGCTGGCGACTCGTTCGGGTCGCCCCCTCCGTGACTAATCGCCCCCTCCGTGACGAATCGTGTCGCGCGACCTCCGCGAGTCGCCAGTGTGAACCAGCCCGTTCGGGTCGCCCCCTCCGTGACTAATCGCCCCCTCCGTGACGAATCGTGTCGCGCGACCTCCGCGAGTCGCCAGTGTGAACCAGCCTTTGCTGGTTCACACTGGCGACTCGCGGAGGTCGCGCGACACGATTCGTTACGGAGGGGGCGATTAGTCACGGAGGGGGCGACCCGAACGAGTCGCCAGCGACCCGTTTGAGGGAGTCGTCATGGAGTCGCTCGCTGACCGATTTCTTGCGACGCGACTTGAAGTCGCAAAGCTACTGAGCCAATCCGCAGCGCTTCTGCCTCCTTCCAAGGCGGGAAAATTCAAAAGTGCATGCGCGCGTGTGCACGATCGGCTTACTGCGCCCGCAGTTGTTGGGCACACATGTTAAGGAGCACTGCGAGAGTGAAGCGTACTAATTCACGTTTGTACTCGTATCCTTGGTCATGTGCTTGACGCTCGGGCATGAGGCGATTTCGTGATCTGCTATTTCGCGAGAACGCTAACAGCGCACACACCACCGCCGCTTCTGTCTTCGTCGAACTATAGCGCGTTGGCTGTCGAACCAGTCCTAAACATGGGTATAACCATAAGATCCTGATCTTTGCTGATAATTTCACATATTCATAACCGAAATGAGTCCGAATTGATCTACCCCGAGCGCGGTAGCAGAAGCCGTAAAGGCGCGAAAGTCGGCTCTTCGTTCAAATCTCGTTCGGAGGCAGGTTTGTCGTGAAGCGAGTCGCATTCCGGTGTGAACACTCCCTGTTGATCGACAATTGTCGCAGGTCGCCCCCTCCGTGACGAATCGAGCCGCGCGACCTCCGCGAGTCGCCAGTGTGAACCAGCCTTTACGGAGCACAGTATATCGAGGAGACGACGACGTGCTGATGTGAAGTAGTGAAGAAGACGGCGCTCAAGCCTAGCTAACTTTTGTGGTGTGCGGTGTGCGTCTATCTAAGAGTGAACTAGCGTTTACCATTGTGTTCCTTCTTTAACAATATTAACTGGAAATATATTATTGCACTCACCAAAGTATTGTTTTACAAATGAACACCAATCTCAATCAGCAGTAGCCATGTGATATGTTTGTGGGGTTTAACGTCCCAAAGCGACTAAGGCTGTGAGAGACGCCGTAGTAGAGGACTCCGGAAATTTCGACCACCTGGGGTTCTTTAACATGCACTGACATCGCACAGCACACGGACGCCACTCTGTTTCGCGTAGCCATATGCGACACTCGTGAAAATCCAAGCACAAAGAAATGTCGAGAGGAGGAACTACAGTGTAAGAACTTCAATCAAGCGAACCTTTGCTGGGCTTATCAAAGCCAACAACAGAATGTTTGAAGGATTGAGCTAATTATCTAAATGATACATGAAATGCAGAAGAGGTTGGCAATAAACTGATGGGCTTGTATAAAGACGCATGAAGCCTGCTCGTCTTCATAGATTATTTTTAAGTTAAGAAATCAAGCTTAAGACCATAAGCTACGATGTGTGGGATACTTGAGGTACCAGAAAATGTTTAATTGAAAAATTGTCACTGTATTTCCTACAGATTTAAACTTTATGTGGAGTGGGGCTTTAATTTATAAAGTTGTGAAGTATTTGCAATCATAGATAAGCACAATACTGAGCTCCAGGGAGACTAGTTTGGCAATCTAACAGTTTGTGAACTACCTTACTGAAGATCCAGTGCCCAAATAAATATTTTCACCTCCTCCCAGCGTCGACTAGGGATGCCCGACAGCATTTGTGAAGGAATAGTGATGAAGTTTGCGTGGTACTCTTTTACAAACAAGTCTTTAGGTGCCTAGAATGCAGCATCATCATAGCATAGATTCACAATATACAATAATCATCACTGGAAAAGACTAAGTCGACTATTTTAGATGGCGTTCAGGCGAGTAGTCGCCCATCTACCATTCAAATGCTCCATAATTGAATTTAATTTACCAGCTTCATGGCACAAAGCGCCCAGTGATAAGAAACTGGAGTGACGTGATGCCTATCTTGTGTATCACAACTCAGACAACTCAGTGCGTACTACAAAATTTTCTTTTGGCATTCAAGCAATCAAGGCTAGAGTACAGACAAGTTTACTTTAAGATTCGAGTAAGCAATGGATAAATGTCTGATGAGAATTTTGCATGAAATGTGTTTGCACAGACTGCAGATGCATAGTTTGTAAAAATTTACAAAGCATCAAATTTTATTTCTTAGTCATGCAATACAGCACCATGCTACCTCCAATCTCTAAACTTCTATAAAGTAAAGAACACCCTTTTCCTCAAATTATAAGGTGTTATAGTCTTTGGGGGTGTTATTTGGCATACACTAAGTGGCTGAGAGGCAAGCCTTGTTGCCTGGTAAAGATGGTATGTGCGATAATTGCAGTGATACAATCCTTTTGATATCTGGGTCACTCAAGAGAATGTTCCTGTCATTGACTCGACTTTTCTTGTCGCCCTCTGCGCCGCATGTTCCACACATAGGCATCCGCCGGTCCTCTTCAGCGCAATAGGTTGATGTGGACGGCAGGCCTGTTCAGCTGCATTGTTAAAAAACACAATTAGAACAATGAAAAATACTAGCAGTAAATGAAATGAGCACTATGGTTCATAGAAATTGTATAAACATAAAAAATGGCAAAGAAAACCTCTGCAAACTGAGTACAAATAAAGTAACTTCACAAAGGCGTCGGCAACTAAAATTGGAGAAATAATTGCTCAATTCCTTTGCCAAAGATATGTAGCATCGTAAGAAACATGTTTAAAACAACAGATTAAAAAAACAATCATATGCTATTTCACAGTCTAGTAAAAAGGTCTGCCTTATTACAAGAAAGACAAGTCGCTCTTCTTATACCATGCTCGAGTTATTAGCATCGAAAATGCGTAGAAGCCTATTCTTCCTCAAGCAGAACTTTTTTCTCTCCTGAAATATCTTCCTAGTAGTACTTGTAGCCTATAGAGAACCGGTTATATATCATGTAACCAGAAAAGTTCTAAACTCAGAAGCTGGTGTTATAAAAAAAATAACTCTTCCCACCCATCCTACACAAGCGGTGCCATGCTCCCTTAACCTTAAACCAGGCCAGTGGTAAAGTAATGGGTGAGATACCATGTAACACATGTTATGGTCCGAATAATTTAGGCACAACGCTTTAGGCACCCGAATGAGAAAGACACATCCAGGGCGTGTGCCTTGCAACTACTGGTAACTACTGTGTAGAGTGCACAGTAGGGGAGGCAAAGTTGCCATAATAATTTCACTTTCACTTCAGTTGTTGAATCACTTTACTGGTTTAAGCATCAAAGCAGCAAGACGTAATTGAGCGTGACGAACCATGCAGGCCAACAGAAAGCAGTTTTATGGTTTACTTTCCTGTCTGCCCTTTTAACAACTTTCTTCGCAACTTTTTTTTAAATTTTTTTTTTTAACCCTGTAACTGGGTTGGAAGTACATCATCAACAGGTAGACACAAGTCAGGCGGGCCGAGCAGCGTGCGAATACGACGCAATACTGAATTTATACTAACAAGCTTCTCGATCACAGAGTGCCTGAGGGAGCGAAAAATTCCGAGGGCCTCGCTAGAGAACGAGTTTATAATATCCGGTAGCCTAGATGTAAATACATACGCGAAAGAGGCGATAGCACACACGCTTTTCGAAGGCATCATTTATCACGCTCGCACCCTCAAGGAAAACAAATGGACACGTGCACGTCATACAGACAGTCGGCGTAGCGACATAGCACGCAAACGCAAGACACCTGCGTGCTCAAATTGACACCTAGCAATGCAAGCGACACCATCAATCACGAAATAATTGTTGCACAAGTTATGTGAAATGCGCTGTTAATTTAAACTAAATCTTAAGCTAATTCTCATCAAAAACAAAATTCGTCTAAAATCATGATGACCCTTCTCGTCACTAATAGCTTCATATATTATTCTTGGAAACGAAAACATACCACTGACTGGGAAAAAAAAAACCAGCGGCAACAAGCTCGACGACCGGAGGCTCGCAAGATGAGCATTGCGCCTGAATAATTGTGAAATCGTTAAGGTCCTTACCTGTAGTAATATGTAAACACAGTGCAGTGCCAACGTGCTTCCGTAGAAGCATCGGCGATGCAGTAACACGTCGCTTTTCTCCACGCCAGATTTCATGAACACGTTCGTCAGCTGATCACTATTTCCTGAGGATCTCCAGCGACGCCTGAACTTCGGTCTGATAGTCCCTGGGGCACTTGGGGCATGTCAGTATAAAGCGTGAACCGTCACAAACGCTACCACTCTTCACAAAACACCACAAATTTCGTCAAAACCCAGCTGAAAAAGTTCATTGGTTCCAGTTGGAATTCCAGCTGGTTTTAACTGGAGCCAAATGGAATTTGTGGGTTCCAATTGTCAACAGCTTGCCCAATTGGTTTTGCTAGCTGGCAAAATGTTCTCCTATTGGAATTCTTAATGGTAACAGAATATGGCAATGGACGTAGTTGGCATGCTTATCACTAGTTAAAAACTTAATTGGTTCCAATAAGAGGTCCAATGGGTTCCAGTAGGAAACTAGGCCGATTCCAATTGGGCATCCAACTGTTTTAATTTACCAGCCCCCTTCATTATTCCACTGGTTCCAAATGAAAATGAGGTGGTTTCTTATTGAAAACACGGAAATAAGTTTAATATGTCACACTTTTTTTCCTTTGGTCATCCAGCATGGATTTAAGCAGTTAATGAAAATTTAATTTATGTGCATGACCATGTTGCAGTGTACATAAAGTGAATGCTATTTTTGGCATAGTTTAATCTGTTTGACTTATAAAAGAATGGCATGGCCAAGAAAGTCAAAATTACTGATGTTATATATAGTTATAGACATCTGCTTCTTTAAATAATCCTTTGAATACATGAAATATTTTAAACAAATTTTAAGTTCTAGTTTAAAAGGAAAGAAAATATTTTCAAGATTTCCATAGAACACAATTCTTGCAACTACTGTGAACTGATTATTCTTAATTGAGTACAGAATTTAAACCCTGCTAATTATCGAGTGAACAACCTAACACACTTTATGGCAAAAGTACTGGTGAAAGATAAGCAAACTCAATGCTTTGGATGAAACCAGAACATGTGCACATATACAGGTGCATATCTACAGGCATATATACGATATACCCCACGGGCATATATATTATATTTGTACGACATTCTTTCAGCTGCTGTCTGCTAGCGTAGCAGACGACGCGAGTTCCGATGATCGCCTACATCAATCAAAGCAAAGTGCAGCGAAAACAATTATTTGCAAAAACTTAAAAATAATTTTAATAGCAGTAATTTTAAATATTTCACTTATCACTTGCTATATAATTTGACTAATGCATGTTTTCTTGTGTTTTCCGCACAGTGAGCGACATTGCTGTCGTAGCACGTAGCTACGGCTTTCGCCTTCAGAAGCCAAAAATAGCCGTTCCGAAGTCTAGACTAGACGACTAGCGAGGGACAACATGGCGGTGATGGCAAACATGACGACATGTTCGTGCAAACGCGTTTGCAAATGCTCTGTGCGGCTAGAATCCTGCGCCAATTATCTGTTACCATAATTTAAACGTAGCCATCATTATGAATGATTTTTCGGCATTTCATCTGACGCATTAAGTGGTATCACAACTTCTGGCAAGACTCAAAAATGTGAAGCGACTTCTACAAGGCCTACGACATGCTACTCTTCGGTAAGTAAAGTTTCTTCTCTTGTGGTAATCCCACCCTGTGTAAGTGTTCTAAGGTTGCATTGGAGTTCAGCTAAATTTTTAGAGCGTATTTAAGGCACTGACAAAGACCAACATTACTGAAGCGGGCCCGATGGCTACGATGACCGCTGCTGATCTCATTCGAGCGAACTGTCCAAGTGAGGTGATAACTTTTGTTTTCCGTGATTGATTTCCGTAGATTTATTGTATTAGCCTGTCGAACTACGTTTGGATTTACCTGCGGCCAGCAAAAAACCAACTTCATTATCCGATTGTTGCCGCCTCAGAACCGTCACTGCATATCCCGGTGACTTCACTGTGATGACGTGAAGCGCTGGTAGTTAGGTTTAAAATTAGAAAAATAGGCCAAAAATGTGTGAACAGGCAAATACCGGTGGCTGAATGATTCAGTCTATACCTATTGCGACTAGGTTTATCCATGATGCGATTGTGTGAGATGCTGCCCCCCCCCACCCCCACCCCCCCCCACCCCGCCGAAGTCGGGCGCAGTTTTTTTTTTTTTTTTGAACTTCCGTTAAGCTTGCCTTTACAAAGGGTGGTTATAGGCAACCTGCAGTGGCCAGGCGGCGCTAGTGGAGCGCAGCGTTCAGCGCCGCCAACGGCGGCGCCGAGTAATCTGAGTAGGCCGGCGCGGTCGGGTAGCGTTCGCGTTGTACGGCTGGAAGCATCTCGGCTCTCATTTTCTGCGGTTTTAAGGCAATCGAATGTCTTCAGAGCTACTTCCGAAAACTATAATACTGACGAAAGGACACCGCCTGTTCGAAAATGGTCATGTTTAAAACGTAAACTGTGTCGACGTCACCGCGAAGTGCGCGCCGCTCGCGACGGAACACCCGCGCGCACAGCTTTGAATTTCGCGTGTGTAGACTGAATTTTTTTAACGAACTTTATTCCCTCAGGGCATCGGTCGGATATGTGATGATGAATTAAGAAATAATTAAATGAATGAAAAATGTAGTAAACGTAGCTTTTCATTTACCTATTGCGTTCACACCTCATGCCCAAACATTGAAAGTGCAGAGAGAACCTGAGAAGAGATTGATCGCCGTTTCTTCTTTTTTTGCTCTTGCTGTTTGATTACAGCAGCATAATAATTTCCTCGCGGTTTTGCTTTACAGTTTAATACCATGACGAACACTTTTGTTCGTGGTGCACCTTTCGACAGTGCCGCGGAAGTTACAGGAGGCATGGTGCGGTACGTACCCGCTACGGATGTCGTGGCGATTGCAAGCACTGTGCGGTTGTAACGTGCGTCATCACCGAAAACTGTGCGTGCCGGGGGCGGGGATTAGGGGGCCTCCTACACCGTTGAAAAAATAAAGCTCTTAACAACTGGCATGCATTTGTACCTCCGTACCTCAATCTTGGGGAAAGCCGGCGGGTAATGCTGGCACTCAACGGCAAAGCTTTCGTAAAGGAGGTCGTTAAGAGTTAGAAGTTTTTACTGTTGCCACTAATGATGAAATAGTCTATCGTCTGGGACAAGAGACTCTTGAGTAGCTTGAGCAGTCGGTGAAAGAAATATTTGGCGCGGAACGATAGAACGAAGTTCCTTCCTCAGCATACACAGTATCACGGGGCTCTACACTCCGCCACTTCGACTTTTTCAGCACCTTAAGAAATAATTTACAGATAAATATGCTTATTGAAATTTCATTTCATTTCATTTATTGAAGCCTTAAAGGCCCGAGGGCATTACATAAGAAATCTGTAATTGGAAGTTTTGAAGATATTTTGCCTTTGTGGTTCCGAATAGACACCGCATTAGAAATCCGGTTCACAGATCCACGAACATTTTTCTTTTTTTCGCCTCCGTTGAAATGCGGCTGGAATACAATGCTGCGGCTGCGCGCCTTTGCTTTTCTGGACGTATGCCACTCGATTTTGCACAGCATATACCAGTACACGCCACATTTTACAGCGCGGAGCACGTACTGAGTAGTGTGCCCCAACCAGCGTGCGACTCCCCGAGTCAGAAGTTTATACTTATACCGTTTCCTCCGCTCACGGGCAATCGTCGTATTTTAGCTTCTTGGCGTCTGTACGCCAATGGCCCCATAACAAAACGAATTTCAACTACATTACTCTCTCGCAGCCAATATCTCCTTCTCTCATCATTCTCCCCAGGTTCTCCCAGCAAGCGGTACGCTTAGGTTTCCTTCGTGATTGTGGCAGTCTTTCTCGCCGCCCTTGCGCTTATTTTTATTCTTGTTCATATCCGTAGTAGTCGAAGCATCGCGCGAGACCACTGAAGTCACTAAATGAGTAAATCATACTCACTGGGATAACAAAACGCGAACGCAGAAGGAACACAGCGGCCGCAACTTATACGGCGTCTGCTTCTGCGCCGCCTCAGTATTAGCTCCCGTCGGTCGCCAGGTGGCGCCACATGTCTCAGCAAACTCCATTGCAGGTTGCCTATAGTTCGAGAGACTACTTAGCAGTGTAGTCGCTGGAGAAAAAAAAAATATCTGCTTGCTAATAGGAAGGTTACTTTCGCCAGCAGTTTAGCTGGAAGTAGATTGTGCAGTACTGATACCTGATCATTATAGCAAAACATTTTTTCATCACTTGGTTTGGCATGAGGCTGCATGGCAGAATCATTTTTGTGAATACTACTGTGTTAGCACACTGTAGCACATTTGAAAATAATCCAGAAATTCTTGCGCATTTTTTCCATGCATTGCAGTTAGGGCAACTTGGGTTGATGAGAGCTTTGCTGTTTTTGTTTTGTTGTCATATTAAACTGCGCTCACTCTAACATTGTGAAAGCTCTTCATCAGATATTTTTTTGCTAACTGGGTGATATGGCAGATTTGGGGACAAATCATGGTAACAGCCGTTCATGGTATAAGAACGTGCTTTTAATTCGCTTAGCGCTGCCAGCTTTGGTCTGATCTGTGTAAGCTATGTCTTAGACTCCATCATGGCTGCTGTGACAACACTCGTAAAACCCTTGAAGGAAGAGGTCATTATCAACTTGCTTGTGGTGACTGCATGCTCTCATGCTATCCTTCCAATAACCTGCATCATAATTTTGAAGGCATGTACTGTGCAGCAGTGGCATTTGGTTAGTTCATTCCATGCCCTTCAGTCTATGTGGGACTTTTCTCAGAACCAACAAATGTAATCATTGTGACTGTGCTGCAGTATCATCAAGATGTCTACTTTATTGCATGGTTACTGTCTGCACTACCTTTTCACTGCCAAAACTACCATGAGTAGGCTGGTTTTCAGGAATCATTCATTTGGGGGGGGGGGGTCTTGTTACTATAACTACTGCAGGTGGGTGTGTCTCAAGTAGCATCCCAGCTAAGACAAAAGTGTGTGTCACAAAGCAGCCAAGCCTCGCAACCTCACTGGTTACACCAGTAGTTACGAGGCATTGATCTAAGACCATGCACTCACACTGCTCCTAGGAATGGCTTTTTCGTTTTTGAATGGATGAAACATAGTGGGTGTATGTGGTCTTTGGTGCAATGTTCATATGCTCACTCAGCATGTACCTCACTCACTTTTCACTTGTTCCATTTGGAAGCACCATTCAAGGAAAATATTTAGAGACCACATGCTTGTACAACACTTCACTTGTCCCAGGGAGGATTCTCGCCACATGTGTTGTTTTTGCATTTGTATGTGGTTTTGCATTTTACTCGTTCCAGAGCAAAAACTTGCAGTCGATGACTTGTACTTTCTAAGTAAACTAAGCTTTGCTAAATTCACTTTTTTTTTTTCTCCTCTACACGGCTACAGGAGGCGGCTGCAGGACATGGGCATGCCACTGCAAATGGCCCGAGAGGCTGCCATGAAAGACGTGACGGGCCTCATCAACGAAAAGATTGCATATCTCAGAAGACAAGCGAAGAGGTAATTGAATAATTTTATACCATTTTGTGTGTGACATTCAAAAAGCATCTAAACTTGTCAGCTCTGTGATTACTTATACTTGCCTTTATTACTTTAGGGAACAAGCTGCCAGTGGAGCACTGCAGGGAGCAACCACACAAGCAGCTACGGCAGATGGCAATTGCTGAAGAATGCACAAAGGCACATTCAAGAAATTTTTTGAATTCGGATCTTTCACCATTCAGCTGCGCTGTTTTATGGGTAGCTAGTTTAAAAGGATCTTTTTTGTTTCAAGTAGAGAAGCACTTTGCATTGCAAGTACATTAAAGTAATAAATGTGAAAGTGTGTTATTGAATAGAGCTTTGTTGTCTTCATTTCAAGTAATTCATGCAGATCTTGTTCTGGCCCACTCCAAACACAGAAATTAGTTCTGCAAGCATCAACATACACCAAATGATGAGAGTATGGGTCTAATATTAGTTCCCTAGTAAATATTCATTGGAGTAGGAACTTCCCAGCTATAATGGGGCAGCATTGATTCCATTATGTTATAATAGGTACTAGTTGGAATCGCCCAGTTAAAACCTATTGGAGTTGTCCAGTTAACAACAGCTGGAATCGCCCAATTATAACCAGCTGGAATTGTCCAGTTGGAACCAGCTGGAATCTTCCAATTAGAACCAGCTGGAATCGCCCAATTGGAACCAGCTGGAATTTACCAATGGGTGTCCGAAAACCTAACTGGTACCAATTGGAAAAATTCCAGTAGGAAGCAATGAACTTTTTCGGCTGGGAAGCTAGGTACAGCAATAGATTTTAAAAGGACGAATTGCGCGCAGACCTCCATTCTGCCGCCATCTTGCCCAGTGTGGATGGATGGATGGAATATAGCAGCGTCCCCTTTGAAACGGGGTGGTAGCAGTAGCTATCATGCTCATTTTTCTCCCTATATCTTACTTATTGATTTAGAATGGTTAACTAAACCATCATTCCATTTATTAAATTTTTGTTCCTACATTACTAACATTATGTCACTTCTCTGCTTTTAAGCCACCAATCTTCCAGTCGTTTTTTGCTAGTTTCCACCGCCGGCATGGTAGAAGAACAAATGGTAGCGTAACTCCCATAGAAGCCTGCGTGTCGACTCTGAGCGAGGCTTTAGTTTCCCAGTGCCCCCTGCGAACTGTGAGGCACAACAAACACGTGACGTTGCTTGTGACGTCACAGTAACGTACTTTTGGCGGGGAATTTGATTGTCAGTTTACTTATGAACGAAAAACAAGGCCAACAACGACGGAGGCAGAACGACGCTCGGATAAGGCAGAAAAATGGACACCGTAACTGTTCAGCCAACTTTACTTAACATGGATTTCTACTGTCAAGTTTTACGTTAACTGAAATGTTACGGCATCTTTAACCACCTTATCATAGCATCGTTCTGCCTCCGTCGTCGTTAGCCTAGTCTTTCGTCGCGCGTCATGTAAACGCATCCTGGGGCTTATTTCTTCGGGCACGTTTGTGAACAAGGGCCTTCAAGTGAATTCGGCAAGCACATGGATAGAACCACATGGCTTGAGGCATTTCACTAAGGGCATAAATGAGTGAAGCTGTGCTGCATAGAAAGCCAGGCTTTATTAATTCACGATTACTTACATAGGCGCTTCACGACAATGAAATCTTTAAGCGTAGGTAAGCGACCACCGCTCATTCGTCACGGTCTTCATGAAATCCTCGTGATAACAAAATTTCCTGAGCGTAGGTCTCCAAACGAGACGCGGTGAGATTATAAAAGGGTGAAAGATCTTGCTAACAAACAAAGTACATATCAGTGTCAAAGAACAACAAGAACAAACGGACGGAATAACTAACGCTAGCGCTAGAACGCCAACCTGTAAGAGCTTAGGTAAGCAATTCAAATTGGGATTGCTAGTATTTATAAGTTAGTGCGTCTGAGAAGTGAAATATCTACGATATAGCTTCGCTGCAATAAATCTCGCCCTGTTCATGATTCCCATATTTTACTCGCGCTTCATTTGCCACTGAAAGGAGTCAATGTGAGGTTACAAATTTACAACTTAAGCATTTAACATGTTCATGAGAAAGATCCCATTGACAATAGGAACATCACTGTAACAACAGCTAAAGCACGTTACGCGATCATTAATGCGGTAATACGACGCAGTAAGCAAAACACGCAGCAAAGGGAGCGAACGGAAGGCTTTGAGCAATGCGACACGCGTCTTGGGGGCAATAAAATCTCACCCTCACCGCTCAATTAAAACTTGCAGCGATACGGCGCTCATGCAGACGTGTATACGTAAAATAAGCCACCACTTTTGCGACGTGCCTGGGAGGCCTAGCCGAGCCGCCGAGCTGTGACGCAGCATTGTCCCATCCTCCGGAAATGCGCACATGCAGCGGCAATCAGTTTCTCATCGAGCACAGACAGTCTTCGCCTTGCTGTAAAGCTCTACCACAACCAGCAGAATGAAATACTGACTGTTTGTTACAGATAACCACGCAACGATGAACGTTGAACCGGGGCCGACGACGCACCCATTCCGCGGATGAAAAAAGTTTTGGTCTGAGCCATATCTGAGCTTTGGGCAACTACGTAGCGGATAATAAGTGGCCGAGAGAGGCCGTTAGAAACAAGTTAAAATATTATTAAAAATGTGACACATTTTTTCTTACGCAAGAAACAAAAACTGCATTCATTCCTGAGCGCGAATATTATGTTTACTTTCTAGTTCTTTGGAGTTCTGGCAGATCTTATTTTCTGTGCGCTAGTAATTTGCCTCACAGTTCGCAGGAGCCCTCATCATCGAGTTGATGCCACTGGCAGTAGGCAGCTGCACGCGTTTTCTTCCTAGTTGCGCGACCAGTTGTACATTGACCTTGCCGCCGGTTTATTCACCCGGCCACTGTTATCTCTAAACCCCAGAGCTTCACGAACAGTGATTGCGCCTGCATCAACTTCCGGATGGATACCATTACATTCGAGTATAATATGGTCAATTGTTTCACTGGAGTTACCTCATACAGCACATGCGTCATCTCCATTGTTAAATTTCTTTATGTAGCTGCGTGTTCTAAGGCACCCTGATCTAGCTTCAAAAAGTAGGGCACAGCCTCTTGAGTTATCAAAGAAATCTTCCTTCCTGATATGCATTTTCCACTTCCGGTATAATTCCACACCCTGTTTCTTTTCCATCGACTTTATCCAATTTTTACCTTGTGTTTTCACCTGTTGCTTAATGCTCTTTATTTCTCCGTCCTTGTGACTAGCACACTTACTAGTTAGTTTCCTAGTTCTTTTCCTCCATTGTGAGTCAACGCTTTTTATGTACAGGTATTTAAATACTTTAGCTGCCCATCTGTTACTGTCCAATTTCCTCAGGCGTTCCTCATATAATATTTTACTCTGAGCTTCCCGTACTTCGAAAGATGCCCAGCCCATATCTCCCTGTACCGCCTCATTTGTAGCTTTGCCGTGGGCACCTAGTGCTAATCGTCCAACGGATCTCTGATTTATTTCTAATGTCGACTGTACCTCTGATTTTAGGCACAAAACCGCATTTCCGAAAGTAAGTCCGAGAAGCATAATTCCTTTGCAAATACTCCTCAAAACCTATTGTATCCCCACAATGCCTTATGCTTCATTATCCCGGCATTCCTTCGCCCTTTGGCCTCAAGTGATTGTTCGTGCTTTCCAATGTATGCGAATCCTTCGTTTACCCCCAAATATTTATATTCTGCTACTCTAGGTATTTCATGGCCTTGTATTTTAAGACCCTGATCAGGTGAGCCGTTGAAAATCATCAGACCCGACTTAACTGCGCTGAAACTGAAGCCTAGAGCGCCCCCTTCGTCTCCGCAATACTTAACTAGTGTTTGCAATTCTTCCAGACTCAGCTAGCAGCACAATATCGTCTGCATACATCAAACCGGGGAGGCGCTGCTCTACCGCCTTTCCACCTAATCTATATGACAGGTTAAAACCTAGGTTACTGTCTTGTATCCTCCATTCCAGGTTTATCATATAAAGCATGAACAGCATGGGTGATAGAGGACAGCTTTGTCTTAATCCTTTGCATACTTTGACATCCTCCGTACTTCTTATCCCTTCCCATGTAATTTCTACTTTGTTATCCCGGTATATTTTCTGTAGGAAATCTATTATCTCATAACCGATACCTTCTTCTTTTAATATGTTCCACAGGAGTTCCCTGCTTTCGTTGTCGTACGCCCCGTTTATGTCCAGGAAGGCCAAATACAAAGGTCTATTTTCCACTCTAGATATTTCGATGCATTGGGTAAGCACGAACAGGCTATCATCTAAGCGCCTACCATTTCTAAAGCCGTTCTGAAGTTCTCCGAGTATCTTGTTACTTTCTACCCATGCATGCTAATCTGTACATAACAGATGTTACGGTAATCGGCCTGTAGGATTTTATGTGCATCCTGTCTCCTTATAAATCAAATTCGTTTTACTCATCCGCCAGTTGTCCGCAATATGCTTATTCGTTATGACTGTTTCCAGAGCTTTTAACAACGTTTCCTTACTTTTTGGGCCGAGGTCATTAATCAGCGTGATCGGAATTCCATCTATTCCTGTAGATGTGTTTTTTTTTAGGAATATTTTTTTCTGCCTTTTTCCAGTTTAGATTGGTCAGTTTTAAGCTGCTTTGTATTCATGCTACCTTGTGTTGCTTCCTGATTTGCGGAGATTACCTTATCGTCGCTCTTAAATGACGCGGCTAAAGCTGATGTAATGTAGTTCACTGCGTTGTCTCCCTTTAAACAATTTCCCTCGTTATTTGAATCCGATTCTGCTTTCTTTGATTCTTCTTCCCTAGCCAGGTGGAGTCTGCGACCTCGCGATGTTGGGCGCGGGAAGCAGGCCTCTAAAGGGCTGGCTCCCTGCATTTGGGGCGCGCTGCGACGGTCCAAAGGATGGAGTACTGTGAAACTCATTACGGACGTTCGCAGGAGAGAGGTTATATCGGGTCGCATCGTTACCCCCACCTTCCTCAGTCTTCCACGGATTAGACGTGCTCTTTTTCAGAATAGGCACAAGCGGCTTCTGCTCCTGCAGCCGCCATGAAATTAGGAGACGCCTGCTTCTGGGAAAGAGAGCAATGGTTAGCCTTGACCGCCTAGTAAAGAGCAGAGACATTAGTCTGCCAACCAAGATCCGTATAACCCGTGCTATGGTCTTTCCAGTTGTGATGTATGGATGCGAGAGTTGGACTGTGAAAAAGGCTGACCGCCGAAGAATTGACGCGTTTGAATTGTGGTGCTGGCGAAGACTCTTAAGAGTTCCTTGGACTGCCAGAAGATCAAATCAGTCGATATTGTCGACCATAAACCCTGACTGCTCATTGGAGGGTCAAATTCTAAAGTTAAAGCTCAAGAGACTTCTGATGCGCGTACAAGAAGAGAGTGAGAAGTTTGGGCTTAAACTGAACATTAAAAAGACGAAGATCATGGCGTCTTGCCCTATCAAGTCCTGGAGCATCAATGGACAAGAAGTGGAAGCTGTGACAGATTTTCTGTTCTTGGGCGCCAAGATTACCTCGGAAGGAGACTGCAGCCATGAAATTAGGAGACGCCTGCTTCTGGGAAAGAGAGCAATGATTAGCCTTGACCGCCTAGTAAAGAGCAGAGACATTAGTCTGCCAACCAAGATCCGTATAACCCGTGCTATAGTCTTTCCAGTTGTGATGTATGGATGCGAGAGTTGGACTGTGAAAAAGGCTGACTGCCGAAGAATTGACGCGTTTGAATTGTGGTGCTGGCGAAGACTCTTAAGAGTTCCTTGGACTGCCAGAAGATCAAATCAGTCGATATTGTCGACCATAAACCCTGACTGCTCATTGGAGGGTCAAATTCTAAAGTTAAAGCTCAGCTACTTTGGTCATCTGATGAGAAGAGAGGAGTCGCTGGAGAAAGATTTGATGTTGGGAAAGGTTGAGGGTCGTCGGAGAAGGGGTAGGCAGCGAACGCGATGGTTAGATGGCATTCTCGAGGCATTGCAGATGAAGCTATGTGATGTTAAGAAGATGGTGAGAGACCGGAAAGCGTGGCGTGACATGGTCATAGGGTCACGAAGAGTCGGACACGACTGAACGCCTGAACTGAACTGAGCCAGTTTATATGGTTCCAGAATTTTCTTGCTCCGCCTCTAGAGGCATCGTGTATGTCAGCCATCCAGCGATCGGTGGACTGCCTTATTTTTCTTTGGACGAGGGCCTGCACCTGAAGTTTCTTTTGTCGATATGATTCCCATATTTGGTTGATTTCCTCCTGAGATACCTGCGCTTTCTTTGCCATTCGGTGTTCCCTTGAAGAAGCCCGTCGTTGTTCAATAGCTTCCCTGATTTCCTTATTCCACCAGCTCCGTGGCTTCCTCTTTCCATTCCAGCAGTTTGCTACTTTAACCTCCTGAATTTTCCTCCTTATAAGTAGTTCTACCTGGTCATAATCCCAGTCCTCCATGGGGCTTTTCTCTATTGCTTCCTCTATGTCTGCTGCTATCTGCGCTATTTGATCATCGTTTAATTTTGCGTTTACGTTTTGTCTAAGTTCCATTTCTCTTTTCATCAAGGGCCCCATCTGCAGACGAATACGTTTATGATCACTTCCCAGACCACACTCCCCTTCTTCGTCTATTTCCATTTTTGTGACCTTGCTATAAATTTCCTGCGACATTAGACAATAGTCAATGGTCGTCTGCCTGTTGCGGAATTCCCACGTGATTTGGCCTTCACATTTTGTTTCTCTCTTTACTATAACTAGATCGTGTCGCTCACAGAAACCTAGCATTAGCTTCTCGTTACAATCCGTGCATCCATCCAGATCGTCGATGTGGCCGTTCATGTCCCCCAGTAGAATAATATTGGCCCCGTTTCCAAACTGGCTTATATCGTCACTGAGACATTCGACAAGATCCTTGTTTTCTTGCCTGCATTGATGTCCTGTTCCTAAATAAACTACCCCTAGCCATGTCCTTATGCCGGCAATTGTTCCTGAAACCCAGATATGTTATTTACAAGATGATTTAATTATTTGCCAATTTGTTCCCTGGTGTATCAACATACCTACCCCTCCACCCTTTTTTTCCGTTCTCGTTCTGTTGCACCCTTCCCAGACGTAGCCTTCTATAAACGGCGGATCTTCTAGATCCCCGAGATGAGTCTCGCAAAGAGCGTACACACCTATTTTGTCATCCTTCAACTGCTGTTCTATCTCTAGCCATTTCGCTCTTTTTCTACCTCCTTGCATATTTATGTAGCTGATCCTAGAGTTAAATTTCTTTTTTGTACTTTTCTTTCTCGACCTACTCTTTGCCATTTTTGGGAGTTCAGCCTCCATTAATACACTTTATTCTGCAGCAACTGAGTGTGGCCAGACTTCGCAGCGCTCCCTGTCATTCATTAGAGTTGCGAATATACAAGACGTGCAACCAGTGTGGGAAAAAAGGCCACTGCGCCCGTGTCTGCATGTCTAAGCCGAAGGACAAGACCTCGAGTATCCGACGGCCAAAAGATCTCGGAGATCTATATCTAGGCGAAATAAAAGTGGGAGTGAACACGCCGTGGAGGGTTACTGCTACCGTGAACAACTTGCCTTTTACCTTCAAGGTCGACACCGGCGCGGATGTGACTGCAATCGCACACGACCAGTACGACCGAACCGTCATGGAACCCATCAGGTTAACGCAACAGCTGTTGATAGGCACAGGCCAGACAGCGATAGCCACTGTTGGCTATATCGATGCAACAGTCACCTGGTGCATCAATGAAGTCCAAGAAGCAGTCTTCATCATCAAAGGATTAAAAGAGCTGCTGCTCAGTCGACCAGCTATAGAATCACTTGGGATTCTTGAGCTAGACGAAACCCTCGCACAATCAACTAATGTCCCCAACTTCTTGGCATCATACCCAAAGCTAATGTCTGGGCTTGGAGTCATGAAGACTGAGTACCGCATCAAAGTCAAAAAGGATGCTGAGCCATACGCAGTCAGTTATCCTAGGCGCGTGCCTCTTCTACTGCTTCCACTTGTGAAGAAAGAACTAGAAAGGATGGAAGACTTGGGAGTCATCCAGAAGATCGAGCGAGCAACCGAGTGGTGTTTTCCAATGGTTGTCGCACGAAAAAAGAACAATGAGCTGCGCATCTGTGTGGACTATGGTCAACTCAACCAACAAATAATACGCGAACATGTGCTCTTGCCTACGGTGGACGAGTGTCTTGCAAAGTTAGCAGGTGCAACAGTTTTCAGCCACCTAGATGCACGAGCTAGGTACTGGCAGGTGCCACTGTCCAAGGACTCTCGCGAATATACAACCTTCATCACACCAGTTGGCAGACGGTGTGAGTTGTCTACAAGATGACATCATTGTCTCAGGGAAGACAACTGAGGAACACGACACCAACCTACTGCTGGTGCTGGGCAAGCTGGAAGATGCAGGTGTTACACTCAACATCGACAAGTGCTCCTTTCGACAAACAGAAGTAACATTCTTAGGACATGTCGTAAACCCAACAAGTCAGCGCCGACCCGAAAAAGGTCAGGGCCATGGTCCAACTCAACCCACCATGTGATGTGTCAGAAGTCGTCTTTGTTGGGCTCAGCAAACCACCTAGCGAAATTTCTTCCAAAGCTAGCAGACTTTACGAAGCCTCTCAGAGACTTCCTCCACCAAGACGCCGACTGGCACTGGGGCCCAGCTCAGCAGCAGAGTTTTGACAAAAGCAAGCTTTAAGCAGGACGCCGATTCTCACTCACTACGATGCTCAGTTGCCTTACACAGTGTCTGTGGATGCTTCCTCATACGGCCTTGGGGCTGTAATTCTACAGCAGTCGCAAGAAAAGCTCCTACCTGTGGCATATGCATCACGCTCCCTTATGGATACAGAACAAATATATGCCCAAATCGAAAAGGAGGCACTGGCAATCACATGGGCTTGCGAACATTTCCGCAAATACCTGCCGGGATCAACCTTTCGTGTGGAAACGGACCACAAGCCGTTAATACCGCTGCTGACGACTAAGTGATTCGACGAGCTGAGTCCTCGCCTTCAACGTTTCAGGATGCACCTTTTGGAGTACGACTGCAACATGTCCCACACTCCCGGCATAAAGCTGTACACAGCTGACCTTCTGTTGCGGAAGCCATCTGGGAAACCAGCAGACAAAGAAAGAACTCTCGAGAGTGCAGTGCGCGAGTTTGAAGAATTAGCACTTGAACAGCTTCCTGCTTCAAACCAAATGCTGGACAGAATCAGGGCAAGCATCCAGTCAGACGAAACACTTTCTAACTATGCATGAGCTGTCACCTGACCTGACAAGATACGTCGAGGTGGCTAGTGAGATTTTGTTCGTTGGTCTGCTATTCAAAGGCGACAGAGTAATCATCCCACCAGACGTCAGAGTAGAGGTTCTGGAAAAACTCCATGCAGGCCACTTGGGCACGAGGTGCCGAGCGAGGGCAAGAGAATGCATATGGTGGCCAGGCATAGGCAAGCACATTGAAGACTACGTGGAAAAGTGCCCAACTTGCAGAAAGCACAGAAAGCCAGAAACAGAACCCCTGCTTCTGACCCCATTGCCAGCACACCCTTGGGACACAGTCGGCATGGATCTCTTCACGCTGGAGGGGAAAGAGTATGTTTTAGTAGTAGACTACTACTCCCGATTTTTCGAGCTTAGAACAGCTGCCGAGGGCAGCTACAAAAAACATAGCCTGTCTTGGAGCCAATGTTTGCACGGTACGGTGTTCCACGGACAATACGCACAGACAACGGGCCGCAGTTCACTTCCACAGATTTCAAAGAACCAGTGCATCACTGGGGAGCCACACACACAACCTCAAGTCCTTACTACCTACAGAGCAATGGATGGCTGAGAGGGCTGTGCAGACAGCAAAGCAGCTTTTGAGGAAGTCTTCCAACATACACGAAGCGCTGCTTGCCTACAGGGCCGCACCCAGCGTGGAAGGGTTTTCACCAGAACTCTTAATGGGTCGTCGTCTGAACACCACAGTACCAGCCACTTCGAAGCTGCTAGCCCCGAAGTGGGACGACAGCGAATTCAGACAAAATAATGAAGCCTACAGAGCTCGTTCAAAACGATCATACGACACCCGGCGCAAGGTACGGAGCCGAGAGCGCTTACCACCCGCACAGCGGTGCGCATCCTAGCTGGAGCTGCATCACATGGCGTGGTAACACAGCCCACATCAGAACCAAGGTCCTACGTTGTCCAAACCAACAGAGGATAAGCAAGACGTACAGCAAGACACCTGCAACCATTGCAGGACACGAGCACCACAAGAAGTGGACGTGTTTGTAAGCAACCAGAACGCCTGAACCTGTGAGATCAAACCTTTCAAGAAAGGGGGGTGTTGTAGGTGCCACTGATGACAGCGCCCCAAGCTAACCAGGCGGACCGCCGGGAGACCCCGGCATGGGGACCGCGCCAAGGAGCGCGAAAACGGGCGCCATTACCTGATGTATAAACAGTTGTGCTTGTTATACCGGCTACATCTACCACAGTCTGGATCTGCAGTCACAGTCATAAGAAGACATATTCACCCACCGCTTCCAATATTTCGCTACCTATCTTAAACTGCTGTTTTTTCCCAGGCTGTTGAGCATTACTGTAGCCTTCTGCATATTAATCTTTAGGCCCACGTTTCTGCTTCTAATGTCTAGATCATTTATCATTATTTGCAGTTGGTCCCCTGAGTTACTTAGCAAGGCAATGTCATCAGCAAATCGCAGGTTAGATATTCTCCATCAACTCTGGTGCCTAACTGCTCCCATTCTATGCATTTGAATACTCTAAGCAAGCTATAAATAGCACTGATGAGATCGCGTCTCCTTGCCTAACACCTTCCTTAATTGTAATTTTATCACTTTCTTTGTGCAGAACTACGATTGTTGTGCAGCCACTATAGATATTTTCCAGTACTTTCACATATGGCTCCCTACACTCTGATCTCGCAATGTCCGCGGGACTGCCGAGGTTTTGACCGAATAAAAGGCATTATCGTAGTCAATGAATGCTGTTTATAGGGGCTGGTTATATTCAGAGCACTTTTCTATCACCTGGTTTAGTGTGGATATGATGAATGGCAGAGTACCCTTTCCAAAATCCTGCTTGGCCTTTTGGTTGATTAGTCTAAGAATGTCCTGATTCTATTAGCGATTACCTTGCTAAATATCTTGTACGCAATTGATAGTCAGCTAATTGGTCTGTAATATAAGTCCTTAGCGTCCTCTTTCTTGGCCCAATGCAAATTAAAGATGGCATCTTGAGTCTGCTCATAACACCAACATCAGCTCAGAATTATTTTGATAACTGGAAACAGAATTTTTGAAAGATAACATAATTGCATGCTAATTACAACGGCTCTGCAAGACAGGGCCTGAATAACAAGTCAAATTCCTAAACAATGTCCCACTAAGCTCCCAAAATAGCCTAAACATGCCTCACGGCGGTATTGTTCGGAACGTCCCAAGGAAATCGCTTCGTTTTATTTGGGATGTTTTGGGAATTTTTGTGGGACTTCGGACTTCCCTAGGACATTCCAATCTCCCATTATCGAAATCCCTGGGACGACTCTGTTGTCTGGGAGGTAGGCATACGAGACCTATAGCGGTAGCACGGCTTCTTGCGAAGTATGGATGTGCAATTAACAAACGGGCAGCGAGCTTTTCAGCGCGCGCACAGCGCCTCCGAAACCTCATCCCTGCAAGTGTGACAGTTACTGCCTTTCCCTTCCTGTGAACCAATTTAATTAATTAAGCACGGGCATAAAAACAAGGGGGGGGGGAGCAAAGAAAATACATTTTAACAATGAGTGCGCATGCGCTTTCTCCTGTATGCCAGGTGAACACCTGGCGTACAGGAGGAAACAAGGAAACACAGGGAAAAAAAGTTTGAAAGAAAAAGCTTTCAGAGAGAGGGCAAGGAGAAACAGGTGTGTGTGTGAACTTTTATTTCCACCAGAATGGAGGCCCCCTACTCGCCTCCGGCACGCAGGCCGGGACCTCTGCAATTAGAGGCAGGCAAAGCGGTCTTAGTTCCTTGCGGCCTATTCAGCCAGGCGGATACTTGCTTCTAAAAGTTTGGTCCTCGCTCTGCAGAAGGATTTTTCATGCTTCTCTGCTATTTTTGGCTTAGCCCCTGGGGCATTCTCAAATTACGTGGTTGAGGGTCCCTCTCTCCCCACATTGAGTAAATTTATCGTAAAGCAGAAATTTGGGTGAGTTGGCACATATTCATTCACAGCGTGCCAAGACAAAACGGAGACTGAAACACAAGCGCTTACTATCAACCGAGGTTTAATGAACACAAGCACTCCATCAAACACTACAAAAAAATTCTCTAAATAGCATGTGGGCTGAAAGATATGCAATTTCCTTTTCTGATAGTGACACGGCAGGTCTGCTGATGCAAGTCCTGCCGTGATTTTGAATGCGGAAGGCGAAACAAAATGAGCTTTTTTGTAGTCTGGGATACATTTGCACTTTTTGCATATGAAAGTAGATTGGGCCAGAATAAGCGAATGAAACATGAAAACAAAAGAGAAAAAGATGCCCTATCACACACAGCCGTCCACTGCAAAAATTGCAAATGCAAACACAAGAAAGAACACGACGGAAAGCAAAAGGCGATCCTCTGGCCCATCTACTTTCATATGCAAAAAGTGCAAATGCACCCGACTACAAAAAGGCGCATTTTGTTTTGCCACAGCAATAAGGTGACACGCGAGGTGATGAAGGCCTTCCACATTCATAATCATGGCACGACTTGCATCAGCAGCCCTTTCAGCCACCATACCGCTTTATCAAATTTGTAGTGACCAGTTTCATGAAGTATTTGTTTCGTTCTTCATTAAACCTGTTGATAGTCAGCGCTTGTTTGTGTTTCATTCTCCATTTAGTCCTGTCTTGCCGCTGTGAGTGAAATAATTATTTATCCTCCTATCTCATCTTTCTGGACGTGATAGGCCCAGACCGGGGCGGCATTTCAGAACCACGTGCAGTTCGGAACGCTCTGTGATTGGTTGAAAGTACTTCTGCTCACAGCCTCTTACAACCTGCCATGACCTGAAAGCGTTCAGTTCCAAGGCTTTGAGCGGAAGTGCTTCCAACCAATCACAGAGCGTTCTGAAACTGAACGCAGTTCTGCAATAGCGCCTTGGGTGGACGAAATTCCCTGCCTGTAGACGTCGCCTCTTTAACACGTGAATGTAGATAAGCTGCTTAGTAAGCAATGCGCTTGTGCAGTTTCACTAGAAATCATGTCTGATCATTGTGCCCATCAGTTCTTGTATGAATTGATTGCCATTAGTTTTTGAATTGCCAGTAAGGCTGACTCAGAGGAACAGAATATGTGCCCTCTTTAAGGCGTGGACTCCCTTCTTAAATCCTCTGAACCACCGTCACAAGGGAACATCAACCGGAGGCATTGTTTCTCTTTGGGGGTAGCCATGTAAGGCGACTTTTGGCAAGCACTTGCAGATTATGGATAGCAGCTTACCAGTATCAGAGGCAAGTATACAACAGTTGCAACTTACCTGCATTCATCTATAGCGCTGAAACTTGGAGGCTAACAAAGTGTTCTACATAAGGTGAGGGCTACAGAACGAAAAATGGTAGGGATAATGTTAAGAGATAGGAAGTATGCAGAGTGGGTAAGAGAAATAACTCGTTACATTCTAGTGGAAATCAAGAGGAAATGGGCATGGGCAGGGAATGTAGTGTGAAGAGGATAACTGATGGTCACTGGAGGTAACAAATTGGATTCCAAGGGAAGGAAAGCGTAGCAAGGGACGACAGGAGGTTAGGTGGCTGGATGAGATCAAGAAGTTTGCATGGGTGAAGTGGATGCAGCTAGCACAGGACCGGGGTAATTGGAGGAATATAGGAGAAGTCTTTGCACTGCAGTGGGCAATGAATGTGTACCCAATTGGAACTGCAGGTTGCACTTGAGTGGATATTTTTGAGCAGTTATCATAAAAACCGGACTATAGGTCGACCCCCTAACTGACCAAATCTAAAAATGAAAAAATTTTTTTTCAATGGCAAAAGTACCGAAAGACACCCTTACCTTGAAACAAATGAGACTCAACCGGTTGCACAGTGGTGACAGTATTTATTTTCACTTAAATGCTGCTCATATGTACACCCTGCCAATTTTTCAACAGTACCACGCGACCATTGACCCTCACGTTTGTCAGCACCTTATCATCATGGCACGGAGCAGCGAAACAAGCGAGAGTAAACGCAAGTGTACACATGCGCATACCTTGCTTGTTTCGCCACTCAGCACCGTTAATAAGGTGCTGACAAGCACGCGGGTCGATGGTCGCGCGATACTGTTGAAAAATTGATAAGGTGTACGGTACACAGAAAAGACACGAAGTGCACAAGCGTTGATCTACTCAGAGTCGTCCAAACTCGAGTTGGATGACGAGTGCTTGTCACTGCCCACGTCCCACAGAGCATCATCCTCTGTGCCGTCCAGAGCGTTGCTGATGCTGCATTTTCTAAATGCCTTTAGCACCATCTCTTCGCGCAGAGATTTGCACGCCGACGACACCCAACCACAGAAAGTCGCAAGCGGTGGACGTCGCAGGTGGCAGTGGTCGGGTTGTCGCCCAGCATCCATTCATTATAGAGCTCGCGCACTCTATATTTAAAAGGCTTGTTTAGCACGTCTAGTGGCTGCAGCAGACGTCAGCCCACCAGGTATGACCACAAGATCAGTCTTGCCATCGCACAGGGCCGTTTTAAGTCGGCTGTGAGGTGGCCTCGAAACGAGTCGAGAACGAGCATTTTCGCTCGCTCAAAGAGAGCACCAGGTTGCCGCTTCCAGAAGAGCCGGATTCACTCCAGCATTACCGCTTCGTTCATAAAGCCCTTTTCACTGGCCCGGACGATGCCATCGCGTGGGAACTCCTCCTTCGGCAATTTTGTTCTCTTAAAGATGATGAAAGGGGACAGCTTCTTCCCATCGGCTGTGCACGCGAGCATCAGTGAATCACGAGTGCTCGTTTCCCGTAGTTAGAAGCTTGATCTGCTTCGGCCCTTTCTCGGAAACAATTTGACTTGAGGGCATATCGAACCACACGGGTGTTTCGTGGGCGTTTCCGATCTGCCCCATGATGTACTCGCGTTGGTGCCGAAGCGCAATCACATAGCGCTGAAACTCGATGAGTGTGTTCAAACTCTTCGGGCAGTTTCTGGCACACAGAAGTATGGTGCCGTAGTGCAAAGCCCTTCCTCTTCATGAATCGCCGCACCCAGGATAGGGAGCCCTTGAACTGCGTCTTTGAGGGTCCTGAGGCACGCTCAATCTCTACCGCTTTCACGCGGATGCATTTGGCAGTCAAAGGCAGCGACCTTGCACGCAGCTCTCGGACGAAATCCACAATCTTGGCTTCTAGTTCTGGATACGGTGCAGTCCGCCTACGAAATGATGTTTCCTTCTGGTTGCTGCAAGTAGCAATACGCAGCTTCTGACTCCGCCAGTACCGAACGCTCTTTTCGGATACTCCAAATTCACGCTGTGCCGCCAGGTTACCGTGAAGCTCCGCATACTCAATTGCCTTTTTCTTGAAGGCGACGGTGAATTGTCGTCGGCTTCTGCTCATTTTGAAGCAAAAAAGTCAAAAGCTGGCTTTTAGCAGAATAGCTCGACTATGGTGGCTAGCTCCAGACAACGGAAACGCAAAATGGCGATGCCACGCTGCGCTGATTTGATGGAGGCTGTTCACTCAAGGCCTCTGTAGTTTTTTCGCCAATGACCAGTATATAAGACGAGGGTCAACTTTTCGCCACAATGTTTTGAAAAGAAATAAATTCGACCAATATTCCGGTTTTTACGGTACTCTTATAGAGAGCACTCCTAGTACATGACCCACAGCACCTAAATGTATATTAGTTTGTGTAAACACTATCGTTTATTGTCTAATCAATATTGTGTGTGGACATGCTGTGGGAAATACATAGAAGTCTACTCTCCGAACTGGATGCTGTATGGATATTATATCGATACTAACTTTTGTAGACATCGCATGGACTTCCAAACATCAAGTTGTGGGCTGGTTGGCAACGGAAATAACATCCATGAAAAATCTTCTATATCTACTGATTGCTTTAATTGCATAATCCTGTCAATATCCACATAATATCGACAACTCACATTTCACATTAGGACTATTTGTGGACATCCCCTGCATATTCATTGTTGACTGGGAACAAATGCCCTAGATACGGTGGATGCCTGCTACTGTGCTCTCCCCTCGTTTTCTTTCGCCTATCAAAAAAGCCAGAGCTGCACTTAAATTTGGCACTTTAATGAAAATTATACCGTTGTAATAATTTCCTGGCTTCCACATTGTAGGAGATGAAGCAATAAACTTGCACCCTAACGAGCGACATTTTCTCATGTTTGACGAGAGAAGAATGTTTTTCAAACTCCCCCCCCAAAATTCTGAGGTCTGTGGGAAACTGCTGTTTCAGCCCAGCGTTGCCCAGAAGAAAGAGAGGGCAAGACAAAGTGGGAGCGCGCAGATGCGCTCCATTTAATTGACCACACAACGAGGCGCCATCCTAGACGACGCACGCAATGAAAAAAGCGGGTGCTTGCTCCAAGGCCAGCCACCTCTCACAGTTCCTGCACGGTGTTGCAACTGGAAAGACACAAAGTCATGCGGGTCACTTTCAGTATGCAATGCATAAGAGGATAAAAAGTAGACAAACTCCAGCATGCTCATTTTGGTGAAGCCTGAAGCGCAAAAAAGATGGACTTGAGAGAGACACATGACAAAGCGCTACTTTGCAACTGAGTTTTATTTCGAGCATGGAAGCATATATACAGATGAATGTGCTCAAAAAAAGTTAAATTGACACTAATCGCACGCTCATGCCATGACCGTACAGGATCGTGATTTCCTTTTCTGACAGATTCACTGATGAAGTCCCAATGCCCACAGCTGCATTCTTGAGAATCAAATGTGCCTCGGTTATTTCCCGCATGCAACAATTCCTGCTCCTTGCCTCAACAGTGCTCTGCCCAAACAATGGCTTGCAGGTGCTACTACGACAGTCATAGCAGTGGTCAGACAAGTTCCTTGCAAGCCATTGTTTGGGCAGCGAATCAATCCAGTTGCCAACAGCTGTCTCATCCACGTCTTCGCCGTAAAGCTTCGTAAACAAGACCATGCCTTTCTTTAAAGCGATGCAGCCACCCTTTGGACGCTTGAAAATGTTCGACTCCAAGATAAAATGCAATGTCGTCGGCTTTCTCTTGTAGCACTTTGCCATCCACGTTGACGCCGACTGCAGTTACCTCACGAAACCATCTCAGCAGAACTTCAGATTCACATATGCAGCCTTCTTTTCTTGACGCTAACACCGAAGTGCTGAGCCTTCTTCAAAATGACATTCCACTGTCCAACAAAATATTCAGAGAGCACTGTTGAATCTAAACTGCAGAAATGCTAATGCATGACCATTGCTCCTGCACAGGGTGCATCACGTTTGTTCTCATTATCGACTAAATGCACCGTCATTACTATAGCTCCTGCACAGGGTGCATCACGTTTGTTCTCATTATCGACTAAATGCACCGTCATTACTATAGCTACTGTCATCATAGTCAATATATTGGGTAAAAAATTGCGCAAAAAAAACACAAAGGACAAAGAAGAACACATAAGACGTGTGACAAGCGCTAACTACCAACTCTTTATTCAAGCCGAAGACACAGCTTATATATGAAAAAATCGAGCATGCGCAGGAGGGGGCAGATAAAACAGTAGCAGTCAACACAAAAACCTGTCTAGAAAGGCACATTCCGCCGAGTACATGTGTACAGACGTATCGCTAACACAACGATCGGATAGCTTATCGATATGATACGCCTCTAATAGAAGTCTAGCCTTATAATTCCCACTTCTGCCCAGAATCGTCGTCTTCCCAAATCCTGCCCTACACTTACAAGAGGCAATGTGCCGCACAAGGTTGGCGTTTTCATCTTTAACTTCAACGTTTCGAGCATGCTCCCTCAACCGGTCATTGACACAGCGTTCTTTGTCCTTTGTGTTTTTTTTGCGCAATTTTTTACCCAATGGATCACCAACTAGCCCGGCAATACGCTCTTCTCATAGTCAATATAATTGCAGAATTGACTTTTGTACAATTTTTTTTCTTATTTTAGTCTGATGCTATAGCGGTGTATAATCCTTTGCTAAACACTTACATGAATAATGCAGTTCTCACATGTGTTGCACTTTGTAGTTCCTTTTTTACTTTTCACTGTGCTTTACTTCCATTGTTTCCAACATTTCCAAAACTATATATGTCCCCCCCTTATGTAATGCCTTCGGGCCCTTAAGGAATCAATAAATGAAATAAAAAGCATGACTGTCATCCTCACAGTAGACACGTAGAAGTATGACATGCTTTTCACGATCCCAGGCGTGGCACAGCTGGTTAAGGGGGAACACCCCTCTTTGGACAATTTTTTTTATTTGCGGATCGATTGCTATGGAACCTTGCTGTTTTATGAAGTTTTATGCGCTGATTCTAAATCTGCACTTATTATTTCAATATAACCAATAGTTTTCAAATTATTTGCAATTTTATGTTTCTCATTGGGAGTGGGATAATTTTCTAAACAATTGATGCCATGATAAAATTTGGCATACCAAAGTAAAGCTTAACATCTAAGGAATGCAGTAAAACAAGAATGAGCCTCCTAGGCCGATTAGGTCTAAAGCTAGGGGCTGCCAAACCCATTGCGACAAAAGTTCCCGCACCTGCTTTATACAAAGTATCTTTTTTAAAAATGTTACTGACCAATATGTGCAGTGAAATTAGTCTTACTACGGAGAGTAAGAGTTCCTGTCTTCAGGGAAAAAAAAATTACTACGCTAGCACAACTACAAGCAAAAATATATTCACTCCAAAACTGCTAGTGTGTCAAAATTGTAGTTTTGAGAAAACGAAGAAAAACGGTTTCAAGCACCTTTATGAAAGCAAAAGCTCCTCAAATCACTAGAATGCACCTGGAGAATAATCTGGGTGCATCCCAGACTGGTGCTTCTTTTTTGCCATCATCTGGAGGCCCAGTGATAATTCCCGTTTCTTCCTGGAAGCAGTGGTGCGACGCAAGTCTTTTTCTTTGGCTCTCTTTGAGCCAGAGTCGGTTATATTAACATTCATTTCTTGAAGAATGGCTGTTGCTGCATATTCAGTTCCAGTGTTGAAGCGTAGCACTGTTTCTGCAACGGCTGCCTCCACAGCAAAAAGGGAGAAATGCTGCTCTTTTGAAATCATACTCCAGATGACAGAGTGAAACGATTCATTGGAGTTTTGTGTTCTTCCTCGCTTGCACCTCTCCAGCAGCTTTCCATCTGCTAGGCGCTCGTACACAGGCAAAAGTGCCTTTGCCACATCTGCTGGCAAGTTATACTTGTGCCTTGGTTGTGGCTCACCTTTTGCTGTTGCCGCATTATGACGGCACCAAGAATCCTTGCCACTTGGGCACAGGCTGTGGTCAGAGCAGCTGTCAGTTGACGTGACATGGTGGTAAGTTGCCATTACCGCTCTCTGCATGGCGTCAACATCACCACAGTGAGACTTGAGTGCTCGACCATAATAGGCACTCAGCTTGTTGATGAGGTCTGCTGTGAGCCTCCCCTTCCCGCCAAGGCCCCGCACGCCTTCACCTTTGTGCTTCTGGACCAGGTTTCGAAGCGCTGCACCCATACGTTTTTGCACATGATTGATGCAGTCTTCTTTCTCTACATCCACGAAGCCGTACACCTTTGCATCCTTTATAGCATTAAATGTGCGGCTGTCACCGTCACACAGCATGGTTGTGTATTTTACTTTGTTGCGTTCTAAAGACCACTGGAACAAGATCAATCCAGCCTCAACTTCCATTTGGCCAGATTTACAATCAGTGTTCTTCTGGCACTGATGGGAGTCCCTCCACCCAGCATACTCATCAGAGTCAGGTTTGGGTCCAACTTCACAGCCCAAACAGAAGTTTGACAGCACGACGTAGTCCAGGATGTAGCCGGTAAATAGCTCCGCCACTGCACCTACTCCTATATGCGAAGAATGGCCCCGCGTCATCCAGGTGCCATCAAAGCAAACAGCAATGTTTCCTTTGTGTCCAAAACACAAGTTGTCATAGACTGCAACCGCTTTTTCTGCGCACCGCATCATAACAGTCTCAGCTGCATGTGTCGCACCGGGGTTCAAAGTTCTTTTTAAATGCCGCTGAAACGTCTTGTTGCGGAGACCTCGGCTAGACAGGCCCATCGCTGAGAAAATGTCGTTCATGGCTGTCTGGCCATTACCTGTTGCGAGCATCGCACGCCCGGCAAGGATATTAATTTCAAACGGGTTGCATTTCTTTTCACCTCGTACCCGTTGCGAACTCCACTCAGTCGCTATCTCGCCGCACCGCTCGCAGATCAGCATCAGTTTCACCGTGAGGCCGTATTCGCGATCTCCTTTCACCATCTCCACGCCTCCTTGACAAGCCTGGCAGCGCAAAGCTCCAAGGAGGGAGTTTACCGAACGCATGTCGACGGCGGTAAACGCTGCCTTACGTTCGTCTGTGACCGATGCTGTCGCGCCGCTCAGTTCCGTGAATGGCTCCATCTTACGCGTCGTTGCTGCCATTGACCCAAGCCGCTCGAGCGAAGCCTTTTCACGTACGCTTGGCTCCCTAACGTCGCTGTCGGTGACATTTTTTGAGTCAACTCTCACTTGGCCGGAGACTGCAGACGCGTTGGGTTGCCTGTCCGGCGATGCAACTTCCAGCGGGGCGTTGTCTGGTTCTCCGCGGCAGCCGGGCGGTTGCCCGTCCGTGCGTTGCCTGTCCGTGCGTTGGTCGGAGAGCCTGGCGTCCGCAAGCGCGTTGGCGTTGGGTGCACTGTCTAGCGAAGCATTTTCTGTTTCTCCGCCGCTATCGTGCAGCTGACGATACGCAGAAGTGATGGGTGCACTGTTCAGTGATGCGTCGTCCAGCGAAGCATTGTTTGCTTCTCCGCGGCTATCGGGCGGCTGTTCGTCCGCACTTGCTCCTCGTCGATCGCTGACTTCAGACGGAAAAGAAGACGATTCCCGTACTTTCCTCTTCGTTTTCCTTCGTCTCCGGCCGAAAACATACACCGAATGGTGCTTCCTCGGACCCCCGGGCATAGCTGCGTTCCGTGCCGTAACGTCAGCGAGGACTCGCTCAAAATGGCGACATGTGCAGCTCTCATGCCAGGTCAATGGGCCTAAGCTTATCAGATGATGCCATTCAGGTCACGTGCTTTTACCGACCAATAAGAATGCGCGTTGAAGAAAATTTTGCACTTGTTTTATTTCATTGCTGCTGGCACATGGTGGCTGGCTGAGAGAGGATGGAAAGCCGGACGCGCGAGCTTTCAAACAAGACCAAGATGGCATAGGTGCGGCTTTTTGTTTTTGCGCGGCACGCTGTCGAAACTAGCGCTGTCTGTCCTCAATTTAAAGGGCGCTTTTGGAAACTACACATGTTTAAATCGACATTACTGCGCAATTACGCATCAGATTTAAATGAAAATTTGCTCAAAGGTGAAGAATTATGTCAGGAATCCAAAAATGAAAAGATACAAAATCGGGTTTTTTGACCCGGTCCCAAAGAGCCGTGTCTCCCCTTAAAGTGCTCGGCTGGGGATCCGAGAGATGGAGGTTTGATTCCCAGTGGAGACGGGATTTTTATTTTTCTGATGACATCATTTGACTGACAGCTATAGTGTGACCAAACAAACGGCGACAGTATGAGCCATTAAAGGCTTTCGCCTCAATAGAGCACAGCGCGGACAGGGCTTGTCCCAGCACATTCGCCAAGCCGAGATGTTTTTTCCAAGGGTTTTCTTCAAACTGCTTAAAAATTTCGAGCTCCTCTTTAAAAGGAAGGGCCTTCTGCTCCTTAGACATTTTAAATTTTATCGATCCACGTCTTCAGCATGCATTTAGCTGGCATCCTTGTTTGGTCAGGTTTAGGCAGGAAAGCAGTTTTGCACAACACGGCACACTCCCAGGAGCAAGTATCTGATGACCTGATGGGAGGACAAGAGCCAATTGTGAGGTCTAGGATGCTAAAGGCATATGCTGTGATCTGACAACTCCACCCGAATTAGGGTAAACTTTTTTTTTGCAAATTTAAATAAACAGGCCAAGTTCCTCCTTCACAAACAATAGCTCGAAACAGAATGTCTTAGTGGATGTGCCACTGTATTTGCAAAAATGTTGTTCAAAGTGCTGATTTGCTCACGATTCGGTCTTTTAGAGTTTGTCTACTGAACCCACGGTCACGGATTTTATCCTGGATGAATTCTGATGGAGGTAAAATAGAAATGGAAATGCCTGTGCAATGTCAGCGCATACCAAAAAATATCGTGGAGGCCCGAGGAGCCTACGACTTCAAGAATTTGACGTGACTGTAGTCTATAAATCAGGTCGCAAACATTCCGACGCAGACTGCTTATCCCGCGCTTCCAATGACGCTCCTCCGATGACGACGATGCCTTTCTGGGACCAGTAAGCGGCAGCAGTTTTGCAAACAGCAGCGATCAGATCCTCAGCTGAAAGACCTAGCTGATTACTTGGAAGGCAAGACCGCTTCCCCTCCTGCTGTGTTCAGGCGTCAGTTGTCGTTCGCCTCATGGATGGCGTCCTCGTAAAGAACTTTGCTTCCAACAAGACCGCGCAGCTTCTTATCGTGCCTAAAAGCCTCAGGCAGGAAATTCTTCATATGTTATACGACGAGCCAACAGCAGGGCATCTCGGGTTTGCGCGCACATTGCATCGAATCCAGGAGAAGTACTAATGGCCACAACTGCCTGCCGATATTGCCCATTACGTCAAAACGTGCCGTGAGTGTCAGAGATGCAAAACGCCGCCGATCAGACCAGCTGGGCTACTGAACACGATACCGCCCCCAACCTTGCCCTTTCAACAAATTGGGATGGATCTCTTCAGTCATTTTCCATCTTCATCTGCGGGTAACAAGTGGATCATTGTGGCCACCCGCTACTCCGAAGCAAAAGCACTGCCCAGTGATACTGCGGCAGAAGTCGGTAAGTTTTTTGTAGAACAAATTCTCTTGCGACACAGAGCCCCAAAGTGCTCATCATGAACCGAGGAGCGGCATTTATGGCAGAGCTGACTCAAGCCATCCTAAAATAGTCATATAAGTCATCGACTACTACTGCGGACCATCCCCAGACAAATGGACTTATGAAGCATGTCAACAAAATGATTGCGGACATGATGCAATGTATGTCGACGCTGAACACAAGAAATGGGACGCCATTCTACCCTACGTCATCTGCGCTTATAATACCGCCATCCAGGAGACAACCAATTCAACCCCAATCAGCCTTGTGCATGGTAGGCAGCCTACGATGACGCTCGACGCAATGCTGCCGCACGTAACAGATGAGGAGAACCTAGACGTCGAACGTGCAAAGGAAGTCCGAAGACTAACCCGAATGTGCATTAAAGATCAGCAACGAACCGACGCCCGATGTTACAACTTACGACGAAGCAATGCTGAGTACAAGCTTGGAGATCAAGTCTGGGTTTGGACGCCGATTCGCCACCGTGGACTGAGCGAAAAGCTTTTACGCCGATACTTTGGCCCATACAAGGTGCTTCGCCGACTAGGACAGTTGAACTACGAGGTCGTTCCCGACGGCGCAACAGCATCTCAGCGGCGCCGAGTGGACCCAGAAATTGTGCATGTTGTACGCTTTAATCCGTATTGCGTGCGCTAAAGGCTATTCATGATTGCTCCGCAATGTTTATGTTAATTCATGTCTGTTTATTTTGAGACATCGAGGCAATATTTTGTAAGGGAGAGTAATGCCGCAAACTGTTCAAATCTTCATTTGTTCTTATTAGACAGCCACTGGCATGCGGCCTTATCATTGTGATTCTAGAGCGTTTATCGATCCTGTATGCAGTGTTTGTTCAGGCTCGTTGTCGCGATATGACGCTTCATCATTTTCTTTGTCGCGAAAGATGCGTTTGGACGTAGCTCGAAATTCCAGCCGCTCGAGTGTGTTTTTGCAATGTTCCAGGTCATGCTAGTACCGTTTGCAGCTTTATCGAGATCTTTCCTCATCGCCTTTAAATTAAGTGCTGTCAAGTGAAATGGCATTCTTAGTTCAACAACCGTCGAGCACGATTGGTGCTATCGCCGCCGACTGCTTAGTTTCTTTCGGGCGCAAGTCAGCCAAATAGAGAGTTTTTTCAGTGCACTCCCAGAGAATTCATTTGTTGTTATCGGCCTTGTGACCACCACGTGACAATATTCTCCCTCTGCCGCAAGCTTCCGCAATCCATATATTCATTGGTATCGCCAGCCCAGGCCACCTTGGCCTTCAGAAAAGAGACGAACGCTGTAATTTGCGCTGAAAAAATATGCACTCTACTTATAAAGACCAACTAGCCCGTCTTTCTACGCTAACAACCCTGGCTTTATTTTGAGACTGCCAAATGCACATGAGTAGTGGTAGCGTGGATGTATGCCATACCTGTGTCTCTTGTGTGCGCTTTGCTTTGTTTTGCGTGTCCATGGACATTGTATCCTGTAGCTTCAAGGTGACCGGGATTTCAAATAGTTTAGACAAAACTGACGATGATGACTTGTGGGGTGAATGTGCACCGGAGCACAGCACCAGCACAGAGTCTGAAGACTACGCGAGTGACAACTGAGCGGTAAACAAATGCCGCAAATTCACCGATTGGTATGTTTTATATAAAAAAAGTCATATATGGCTTGTATGGGTAGCACCCGAAAATTGGCCCTAGAATCTGGAAAAAAAAAAGATGTGGCACGCGTGACAGGACAAGGAACCAGCAGCGGCCACAACCGCTCTGGCGCTGGACACGCAAGCACAAAACATACCTTGCGGAGAGTGGCTGCAAAGTGCGGGGTAAAAATAAAATATTTTCACTGAGCTTTCCTCATTAACATTATCATGTGCAAGTTTTTCTGGAATTAAATAAAAGCGTGCCTAATGCATGGCGAGCTGCAGTCTTTAAAAACCTGCACAAATAGTCACTTCAGTGAGACATTGGTTCACTGCTGCCGTTGTTCCTTTCTCGACTGTCTGATTAAAGGTGCAAACCAAAGCCAGACTGATATTTTCCTTTCTGCTCATACTTGAAACATAAAAGGCAAATAGACTGGACTGGATTGTGCCAAAGATGCTTGCAACCATGCAGCACTCAGGCCAGGCCTTATAATTATGGTCTGGGACACGTTTCTAAGGTAAAACAACTTAATTGCCACTTTTGATTCCTGACATGACCATTTGATTCCTTTTAATCCAGCATTAGTGACTATGCCACTGACAAGACAAAAACAACGGTGCTCAAAGACACCATAGGAGGCTAACAGATAAAGGAATACAAATAAAAGACTTCAAGCACTAGTTGTCTTTAATGTGATAATTCTGGCAGTGGCTACTCAATTTAAACAAATGGGCTCTGCATGACAAGCTGAGAAGGATTGGAACCACAATGCTTCAAGTAGGCTTCACAAAAAGTGTGCAGTTCTCTGTAGCTGTCTGCTTTCCTTACTGGCTGTGGTGTGTGCCTTCTATCAAGTTTAATTGCAATTATTTACCATGCCCTTCATGCTCCTATAGTTTACTCAAATTTTATATGCATCAGGCCCAGCACATACCACTGGCATCATTTTGACAACATGCCAAAACGGCTGCAGTCCTTCTCCCACTCACTGAATCCAACTACTGTATATTGCCGATTATAAGTAGACTCCGATTATAAGTCGACCTCCCCACTCCCGACCCCCTTTGGGCAAAAAAAATGTTATACTCCGAATTTAGGTCGATGCTGCCGCACCCTGCAGTCCTAGCTCGCCCAAGAAGTATTTCTGAAGGCAGAGTCATAAAGAAACATTTATTCGTTCACGAGACATCTGTCGTCGCTTGTGAGGACACAGTCACGATCATCATCTTATGAGCAACTGCTGGCGCTGGTCGTCGGAAGCGGTGCCGAGATGCCGCACGTGGAGAACGCCGCAGAGACCATGTCTGTTGGGAGTCCATACAAGGCATCATTGACCCATAGAGCCACTTCGCCCAAAGAAGCTCGCTTCAGCCGCCCTATTGGTGTCTTTGGGTTTTCTTGCTGGAGCCACTTCGTAGAAAGCACCGATGCAGTCTTTGAATGGCTTGTTCAGCGCCACATCCAGTGGCTGAAAAATAGGTGTCAATCCGCCTGGAATGATGGCCAGGTCGCATCCCGCATCCGCTTTTTTCACATGGTCGGTTATGTGGTCGCAGAAAGAGTCCAGGATGAGCATGCTGCGGGGCTTCAGCAGTACCCCCGGACGCCTGCACCACACGAGAGGAAACCATTCGAGGGCCATTTCATCATTAAAAAATCCCTTCTCATTCACCCGCACGATAACTTTTGGCGGGAACTTTTCCTTTGTCTGGATCGTTTTCCTCTTGAACAGAAGGAATGGCGGTAACTTGTGCCCGTCTGCCGTACAGCATAACATGACCGTGAAATGGTTGTGCGTGTTGCCCGTTGTCAGCAGGCGGACCTGGCGCTCCCCTTTTGCGGACACGGTCCTATTGCTAGGCATGTCAAACCAGACTGGAGTCTGGTCACCGTTGCCTATTTAACCAAGCAGGAATGAATGTGCTGCCCGCAGGTCGCTGACGTAGAGCAAAAAGGCGCTCCGTTTTTCTTCGTAGGCTTCGGGCAACTGTTGGCATACGGTCGTTCGTCGCCTTAGGTTTAGGCCGTTCCTCTTCATGAAATTCGTCACCAATTTCTTAGACACTTTAAACTCGGTACGCGAGATGCACATCTTTTCAGCGACAGTGCGTGCCTTTGTTTCAATGTCAATGTAGCAAACACTCAGGCTCTTGCTTCTCTGGTCGTGAACCCAGCCTCCTCAACGGCAGGGTATTGTCCGGACTTCCGCCCACGAAAGGGACGGCGTGTAGCAGCACACGCAAAAAGCTTACTTCTTTGTTTTTTCCAGCCTCTCATGCACTTTTCTGAGACGTCGAACTTCCGCACTGCTTCGACGTTGTTTTCCGACTCGGCGTAGAGGATGACTTGCCGCTTGAAAGCAGCGCTGTACTATTGCCGAGGTTGCGGCGGCATCTTGCAAGGCGTCCGTCGAGTGACAAAAGCCAGATACACCGCTGTTAGCTGTCACGTCGGTTAGAGTCCAGGCGGTGCGACGAGAAGAAATGGCGAAATGCAGACGTTGCACAACACGCGAAAATGCTTCTCGGCTCATGTGACTGGTCGCGTGTGGTCGTTTTGGATTGGACTGAATTTGTAGCTGTCCCATTTGTATCAAACATTGCCAGCCCGCCCGGCTTTGGCCGTTTTTCTATGGAACGCCCACGGTTTGTCGATAACAAGTTGTTATCGCATTAAAACAAACCTTTGGTGCAAATCTCGATTAAAATTAGCTTCTTTTTTAAAGCAGATCCACTTTCACATTGTGTCTGGCAACTTTTATGGAATTACGAGCGCACGGGGTGTGATATTATTCACGACTCGGTCGAAGTTACTTTTGACCCCGCATATAAGCAGACTTTAAGACTCCGCATGTACGTCGACCCCAATTATAAGTCGACTCCCAAACTTTTGGAAGGACATTTAAAAAAAAAGGTCGACTTATATGCGGCAATATATGCACCACATTTTCTGCAAGCAATACAAGGCCCCACTTCAGCAAAATCTGATGGCAAAACACTGAACAAGTTGGCTTGAGGCATGCAATATTGTGCTTTGGATGGGGTGAGGGAAGGGTGCTTGGAGCAGCACTTCCATTGTTTGTTTGTCTGCGTACATCTCCAATGACTCTGGGGGAACATTCTTTGGCGTACAATTTGGTCTTATATCTTTTCTGGCATTATCGATGTCTTCAAAGTGGGCGTTTGATGCCTCTTACCAGTCAGCCTCTGCTCTGCTGGCTTCAGCCAATCTTATATCCCTGTCACACGGCCGACTCGGAACTACCTTGAACTTCCTTGGTCTAAAGGAGCGCAAGGGAGTCGCAGGGAATTTCGCCTCAAAGGAGTTGTCCCCGTGTCACACGGCTTGCAACGAGCTTCTCAGAGCAGCCAACAGGGGGCCATTAGGCGCTGTTTATTTTGCACAAAGATATAAAAATTAATGTCCAAAACAAACTGAAATATTTTTTATACTACTATTTTCCTCGCAAAATGCAATTAGCTTTAGTCATATCAATATAAAAGAACACACATTTGCTGAAAACAACGGCCATGCTCTAAACATAGCCATTTTTTCCGCTCTGCTGGACACCATGCGCGGCGTTGTGCAATACGTGGTGCAGTAGCGACAATTAAACGCAACTAACCGAGTTAGAATACAATTTTATGCAATAAAAACTAATATATTTAGGAGTAAAAATTACATTATTGAAGAAATATGTTATTTAATGACTCGGAAGCAAAGCACATTGGAAACGAGAGTACTCCCTTCGCCCATCAATGGAGATCGTCGATCTCCTTTGCTTCAAAACTCCATTTAACTTCCTTCCATAATGGACTGCCGTGTGACACGGCAAGTATCTCCCTCGAGGTAATGGCTACCTTGGTTGAAGGGAGTTGAAAGGAGTTCAGCCGTGTCCGTGTGACAGAGGTATTAGCTTGCTTTGTTACGTTCTTATGACGGCCTATTTTCTTTCCTGTTGTTCTCCACTTACATAGCAAACCCACCATCCACTTTTGCGATCATGAAAAATGATACCATGTTTGTCACGTAATCAACCCACTTGCATAGCAAACCCACCGTCCACTTTTACCACCAAGAATATGAAAAGAAAAGTCCCTCCGCTTCGACCGCCGCATCCACAGCTCATTTATTGGCAGCGCATCAAGATGCTACACAGCGATAACGTTACCGCGTGTTTACCTTTTAAGTATACTTTTGATGCTAGCTCCTGCAGTGGCAGAGAGTGAACCTGGCAGAGTGCCGCCACAAAATCATTGGAAAGCATGATAGCTGCAAATATCGTCTGAAGCAAACAATGCTATAAGCCGGTGTCACACTTACAGCTGACCACATGCTTTTGTTGATTCAGAGATGCAATAGAAGACTCTCGCAAGAAAAAAAAAAAAAAATCTGCTGCTTACTAAGACCACAGCCACCATAGCTTATGCTACACCGCATGTTTATCACAAGGATGGATGACTCTCGTAAAAGAACAAAAAACAAAATGTGCATCGCATGTCATCTGCCGTGCACAGAGGGTTCGCAAAACACACTGGAGAAGAGTTCGACGTTCTGTCTGCCACGGGATGAGCTGGCTTGTCGGCGCATGCATAGTGCATGCTGTTGTGAACAAAGACTGGGAAAGCGAGAGGAAGGGGAGAGAGAAAGCCCGGAAGAAGAATGGGCACACCTTTGTGCTTCACTCTATCATGTCGTTTCCCCTCTCCCGAACACCAATGCTGAATTGGCTGCGTCTGCTCCGTGCTGGCCACTGCCAAATCTGTTGCCTGTCATTCCTTCACGCGGCAAACGATCACCGCAGATGCGCACGCCTTTGGGGGAAGGGTGCAGTGCTGCTCAAGACTAGCCGTCGCCGCACTATGCTCTCTCATTCCTTCTGCGCGTGGCCTGAAAATGTCACGCGGCAAACGGCCGAGGGTGATGCGATCACCTTTGGGAAAGGCGCATCTCCTACCTTTTCTGGTGCGTGGTGCGGAGTTTCATATATTGAACGACCGGTGAAATTGAGTCCGATATATGACACAGCTTTCTTATACTTTTAATGAGACCTTCAAGTGGATATCCCGTTAGTTTGATATAAACAGAATTCGAATTATCCAGGCTCGACTGTACAAGCTTTTAAAAGTTTGATATTGGTTGATATTGAAAGCAAAGATGTGTGTTCCTGTTCTTTCCTTTGTTGTTTATTTGACAGCTATCATATACAGGTACCACGCTTACACGAATATAATGCACACTGTTTTGCTCACATCATCTGTTTCAAGAAGCTTGTATATGTTCAAGCCCTGAATTATGCTCAAAAATAACATTCTTACCAGGTATGAGTGACCATCTTGTATTAAATTTTCACATTACCATCTCCAAACAGAAAAGATAAAAGACGACTAAAAGACTGTGCAATTACCATCGCGCCGATTTCAACCAAATCAACCACGAGCTTAGCCTCTTTCTAACGAAGCTCCTAGAAGGCTTTGAGCTACGCCCCGTTGAAGTTAACTGGACATTGTTCAAGAACAAGATTGCTGAACTTACTAACCGTTTCATTCCTATTCAAAATATCCCATATAATCCAAAGGCGCCGTGGTATAACTCGCACATTAGGCGGCTATCTAACAGAAAGAAATGCTTATACTGGCTAGCTAAAACCTCACACAGCCAGTTTCGCTGGTCACAGGGGTGGAAGCAGGCTCGAGCATTTTGGAGCAGCTTTGGAGCAACAAAACGAGAGTTTTGGAGCATTTGAATTATGTTTTGGAGCATGTTTCTAAGGTCAAACACCTTTGATAATTGCCGTTTTCGCTTTCTGAAATACGAAATTTCCAACCCGATTCCTTTTCATGCAAAATCAATGCCTTTCCAACATCAAACTCATCTTTGACAAAGCATGTAAAGGTATATAACACAGGCCAACCTTAGCAAATACAGTCGAACCCGGATATATCAAAGTTTGGTTATATCGAACTCACGGAATATCCCCTTGAAAATCAAATGTAAAAGTATAGGAAAGCGGCGTCATATATCGAACTCAATTTCACAGGTCGTTCGATATATCGAACTCTTCACCACGCACTGGAAAGTGTGCCTTCCTCAAAGACGATCGCATCACCCTTGGCCGTTTGCCGCGTGACGTTTTCAAGCCACGCGCAGAAGGAATGAGAGAGGACAGTTCGGCGACGGCTGGTCTAGGGCAGCGTCGCGCTCATTCCCCAAAGGCGCGCGCATCTGCAGTTATCGTTTCCCGCGTGCCAACACGTGACGTTTGCAAGCCATGTGCGTGAATGAACCAGAGAGAACCGATGGGAATGAGAGGGGAAAACGCGATAGAGCGAAGCATTCTTTCGCCGAACTATCTCTCTCCTTCCTCTCTCCATCCTTCGTTCAAAGTAGCACGCGCTACGCATGCGCCAAGCCAGCTCAGCCCGTTTTCAGACAGAACGTTGGACGCTTTCTTCAGTGTGTGTTGGGAACCCTCTGCGCACGGCGACTGACGTGGCAATGGAATCTCTTTCTCTATGGCTATGGCACCTGCAGACGTTAAAAAGTGGCAAATCTCTCTCTCTCTCTTTTTTTTTTTTGTGAGAGTCATCCATTCTTATCGCTTTTCAATAATTTTGCGGAAGTGAACTACGCCCGCCCCAAGCGCGGCATGATAAATCGAACCAGGCTTGTGCAATCAAGCCATCACGGGCACTCTGCCAAGTTCGCTCCCCGCCACCGCAGGAGCTATCAAAAGATAAATGCGCCCCGCCGTTATCGCTGCCCAGCATCTGGGCACGCTGTCAAGAAATGAGCTGTGGATGCGACGACCTAAACAGAGCGACACGCACCATCCACAAGCAAGCAAAAACGCTCGCGATTTCTGCCGCGGCGACACACAAATCTTGTTTTGAGCTGCCGCGGTGGCTCGAGCGGCCAGAGGGACGCAGTTCCAACAAGTTGGAAATTTTTCGCTTTGTCGCTGCCGCTCGTCGCTGAGATCGCTCAATAACTTGCATGTGAGCGAGATGGCCTTAACTTTTTTTTTTTTCAAATTCTCGGGTGCAAAAGTGGAGGGTGGGTTCATTATGGGAGTGGGTAGAATACGCGACAAATACGGTATCGTTTTTTCGCATCGCAGGTGCCGTCAAAAGAGAATTTCTGTATATCGAATTATCGATATATCGAACTATTTCGCGATCCCCTTAGAGTTTGATATATCCGGGTTCGACTGTACTTGGAAAAGACTCGCAGCAAACCTAACACTCGCTGGTGCGCTTTATAACTGAACATCTAGTCTCACCTAATGCATTTACCTATTTTGACTTGATAGATTCAAATGTCGAGTCTACCATTTCGATTCGCTCTAGCAGGGATACTAATTTGGAGTTTAGATTAATGGACATGCGTAAGACATCCTATCTCCCTATCTCCTCCCTATCTTGTGCATATCTACTTTATTTTACTATTTAGAATACACCTCAAAGCCCCCAGTTATAAGGCATTACATGATTCCTTTTGATCCTATGCCTCGGCTGATAAATTCCTGAGCACATGGATATTTCATCTGCAAAAACGGAGCCTTCAGACCACAATAATGCACTTTGATAAGCTTGGTGCCAGTGCCGCTCCCATGCTTTTTGCCTACCGTGGGATTGCAGATAACTGCAGCACAACCTCGATTGTCCTGTCCATTTGTAAATATGGTGGGGGTCTACAGGGGTGAAAGCAGGCTCGGGCATTTTGGAGCAGCTTTGGGATAGAGAGAGATGGCTTTGAGGGGTAGCCTTTCTATCCTATATCTTTTTTACTTCACTGCCTTCTGCCAATTGTTCATCATTCTTTGCTTGAGCAATGCTGGGGCTCATTTTTAATATTTTGGCGATAAACCCCGTATGCCTTTCCAACAATATTGAGAAGCTTCTTAGTGATTCACAGCTTTGGCGCACCAACCTATAACGCTTCAAGTATGGTTTTGTCTGCCGTAGGCCTGGCAAGCTTGCCACTGACAAAGAGGCTCGATGGTGAAGTACTCACAGCAGAACCATTAGATAACTCATGCAGTTTTTGCAGTCGGGACAAGTTTTTTTCCTAACGGCTCACAGTAGTTCGTGCTACCTGCTTCGCTTGCTGATCTCATACACAGTGCAGTTTTTTTCACAATTATCTCCAATCGTCAGTGGTTCATACTAATATTACTTGCAAACAAATATTTATTACGTTCCATGCTTCCTTCCCTTGCAACAAAAATTTCATTTGTATTAAGCCCAGTGCAAGATGCGTTATATCTTTGCCACCGGTGCAATGACATTGTTCCAGTGTTCTGCTAAATTTGATGACAGAAAATCAAAATAGCCAGTTTGGAGCAGTTTTGAAGCAATATTGCATTTGGGAGCAGGATGGAGCAAGAAAAGAGGTTTGGAGCAGGATGCAGCAATTGGAGCAGCACTTCCACCCCTGTAGTCATCATATCGCGCCGCAAATGATGCTTATATTTCAGCCGTTAAAAATGCGAAAAAATGTTTCTCACAAAGACTTTACCGGATATGCTGCTAGCAAATCCTAGAAAATTTTGGAAAGTTGTTAATCCTGCAGACAGGTCTAAAATCACTCTAACAAGCTCCGACGATGAACCTATTCCTGACAGCGAATGCTCATCAATATTAAACAATGTTTTCTCCAGTTTCTTCAATAAATCCTTGTCAAACAACATACCTTTTCGTCGCGCTTATAATTATCTACCAATGTACCCTGTCACTATCAACCTCGATGGAATCGCCAAAATTATTGATGGCCTGAAACCTTTTTCAGCTGCCGGAACTGACTGCATAAATTCAAAGTTTTTAAAAAGCCCAAGACTATATTCCTCGATTATTCTGTCTAAAGTATTCCAGCAGTCTCTTGAATATAGTACAATGCCGGTAGACTGGAAGATAGCGAAAGTGATTCCAATATATAAATCTGGAAACAAACATTCACCTAATAACTATCACCCTATTTCAATTACCAGTATCCCCTGTAAGATTCTCGAACATAATTTTTCGCACATAGTAAACTTTTTAGAATCAAATTCGTTTTTTCATCATGCACAACATGGTTTTCGCAAGTCATATTCGTGCGAAACACAACTTGTCCTTTTTACCCACAGGTTGCATACAATTCTTGATCGTCATTCAACTGCACATTGCATCTTTTTAGATTTCGCTAAGGCGTTTGATAAGGTTTGCCACTGGCTTCTGCTACTAAAACTGCGCACAACAGGACTTGATACTAATGTGCCGAAATGGCTTGAATGTTTGCTAACAGAACGTCAGCAGTTCGTAGCAGCTAATGGCACTAACTCAAGCTTAAACTCCATCCTTTCTAGTGTTCTGCAAGGTACCGTGCTTGGGCCGTTACTCTTCAAAATATTGTTTAATGACCTGCCTGTTTCCGTTACCTCATCAATTCATCTATTTGCCAACGATTGTGTCCTTTTCCACGAAATAATAACTGATGATGACGTACGCGCAATGCATGGGAAATGACACTAAATGTTAACAAATGGAAATTCTTACGAGTATCAAGGTCGACTGGCAACTTACCTGCATATCATCTTAACAATGTTGCTCTTGAATCAGTAATGTCATACAAGTACCTAGGCATTCACATCACATCAAACCTTAGCTGGAAAACTCGTGTCGAATTTATTGTCAACAAAGCTAACTGCCTGTTAGGCTACTTAAAACGAAACTTTCACTCAGTGCTAACACTAAGCTTCTCTTCTACAAAACCATAGTTCGTTCGCAACTCAAATACGCATAGTCAGTTTGGGATCCATGCACTAATGATCTTATCAACCAGCTAGAAGTGACTCAGTACAACGCACCTCGCTTCATCTTCTCTACTATCACCGCACTGCCAGCGTATCCACGATGAAATCTAATCTCAACCTGTTAACCCTCGCAACTCGTCGAAAGCTCGCACGTACCGTATTTACTTGCATAATGCTCGCACTCGCATAATGCTTGCACCCCCCACATTGCCTATCGAAAATTGGAATTTTTTTTTTTCTCGCATAATCATCGCATCCCCAACATCACTGCCGCGAGAGTCGACATGTTGCACCGCGGCAGTCGACTACGCGTAGCGAGCGCCATCTTTCTAGTGCTACTGAAACTAGCTGGCCCCGTTAGGTGCGTGCGCTACCAGGAGGCGCTACCCGACCCAACCGACGATCATCATCACCAGCTCCGACCACTCCGAGCGCCTCGAGAAGGAAACGTCAAGGTGTTTCGTCAGTTTTGTTCCGCTGGTACCGCCGCACGTTCTCCCGAGTTCCGCGCATAGTTCTGCCATTTTGCGAAGACTTTCGTAGGCCTCGCTCAGTGCGTGCTACTTTTGTCACCGTGCTCTCGGTGCCGCTTCTCCATGGGGCGATACGCAAGCTACACCGCTGCCTTTAAGCTAAAAGCTGTCGAGTACGCTTTGGAGCACGGCAACCGCGCTGCCAGCAGACACTTCGGAGTCAACGAGATTTGTGTCCGCTACTGGAGACGGCAGCACGACAAGCTCAAGGCAAGATGAAGAGGGTGAAGCTGAGGAAGCCGACGAAGCAGCGACCAACGATAGCGATGGCAATGTCGACGTGGACTCCGCGGACTCTGAGTGATGGTGATGTTGCGGGCGGCCAGCCTTCCCAAATAAAGTGTTTCTGCAGCTAGTGTTTGTCGTCTCTGTGGTTTTATTACAAACGTAAGTCCTGCTTGCAATTGAAGTTTTGGTTAAATTTACAATAGCTGGCTTGAGAACCCCGGTTCACAGCCTATTTACATTTGCTTTCAGCACTCCAAAGCATTGTTCAAAAATTTTCCCCGCGTAATTATCGCACCCCCTAACTTCGCACTGATTTTCTGCGAAAAAAGTGCGAGGATTATGCGAGTAAATATGGTATATGCCTCTTTCATAAGATATTTTATTATGATGACCTACGCAATAAACTACTCATTCCGCCTTCTTATATATCATCTCGCATAGACCACATTCACAAAGTGGGTATAACTGCATGCAATAGTAGAAGTTTCCTTGACTCATTCATGCCCCGCACATCGAAAGACGGAATCGCCTTCCCATTCCTATTGCAACCATCACTAATTTTTAATTATTTCAGTCTGCCGTGTGCAATGCCGACCATGCAAATTTTCGTAAGTCCTGCATAACTTTTGCTTTAATTTTTCTGTGTTTACCTCAGACTACCGTGCATTTAAACAATTCCGCGAAAATACTGTTTACATATTGTTTAATGATACCTTCTAATACATGTTTTGAGTCCGAAATAATACTTGTGCCATATTACGCAATACTTAACTATGCTGACATCTTTTATTACTTATATATTGCTTGTATACTTTTGTATGTTGTGCATATTTTGTATTCTTGTACTCCACCCAATCCCCTCTGTAATGTCCTTACCCTGAGGGTAACAATAAATAAATAAATTTAAAACTGAGGCATAAACATATTGCAAGGCTCATAAACTGCTAGGGGAAGCTAGCTTTTCAACAAACTTCGAGCCATGTTCAGCCAAGAAAAAGTGGCATGAACAGGAGAAGAGAGAGGAGATGGAGGAAAAGGACTGGGCAGACACAAAGCATGTAGCAATGGTGGTGATGGCTGCAACTGCTCGGGTGAATGCATGCATCATTACCTCGCCGGAGAAGGCCACACTCAGGGATGTCGCATACAAAGTGTTGCCCTCCAAATAATACCTTTTTTTCAAGCCACCAGCCGTAGCTGGCCTGAAGAGGCACTTCGTAAGGTCTTCCCTTGTACTGTGGCTCCAACCTTGACTTTAGGCTGAGGCGTCTACACCTGTCCCGATTCGTCAATCTCAGATCAGTGCCTGATGCGTTCCCTTTAAGATGCCTTCACCAGATCCTGATTAGTCGGTAGAAAAAAATGTGCACAGAATGCAAGAATCGTGTCCCCTTAGCAGTACATATATTATGGTGAGGCTACCCAAAAGTAATGGAAAATATTATGCCTCTGCTTGTGCCACTCCCTGGGTAGTACAGTCCAACACCCGGATATACAGTCGAACCCGGATATATTGAACTCGAAGGGGATCGCGAAATAGTTCAATATATCGATAATTCGATATACAGAAATCGGCTTGGGACGGCACTTAGATGCGAAAAAACGATACCGCATTTGTCGCGTAGTAACTCACTCGCATAATGAACCCACCCTCCACTTTTGCACTCGAGAATTTGGAAAAAAAAAAGCATTAAGGCCAGCTCACTCACATGCAAGCGATTAAGCGATCTCAGCGACTAGGGGCAGCGATTAAGCGATCTCAGCGACTAGGGGCAGCGACAGAGCAAAAAATTTTCAACTTGTTGGAACTGCGTCCCCCTGCCGTTCGAGCCACCGCGGCAGCTCAAAACAAGGTTTCTGTATCGCCGCGGCAGAAATCGCCAGCGTTTTGGCTTGCATGTTGCACTCCGTTTCAGTGGTCTCATCCACAGCTCATTTCTTGGCAGCGTGCCAAGATGCTGCTAACGTCGTAGCGTGTTTATCCTTTGATAGCTCCTGCTGCGGCGGGGAGCGAACTTGGCAGACTGCCCATGATAGCTTGCTTGATTGCACAAGCCTGGTTCGATTTATGACGCCGCGCTTGGGGCAGGCGTAGTCCACTGCCACAAAATCATTGGAAAGTGTGGTACAGTAGCTGCAAATGCTGTTTGAAGCAAAAAATGCTAAAAGCCGGTGTCATGGTCGCAGCTAACCGCGTGCTTTCGTTGATTCATACATGCAAGGATAAAAGACTCCCACAAAAAAAAAAATAAGCTTCGTACTGCCATCTTACGCTACGCTACGCATACAGCACAACAATAAGAATAGACGACTCGCAAAAAAGAAAAAAAAAGATCTGCCCTTAACTTCCGCAGGCGCCATAGCAACGTCAGCCACCGCGCGCAGAGGGTTCGTAACACACGCTGGAGAAACATTCTGTCTGAAAACGGGCTGAGCTGGCTTGGCGCATGCGTAGCGCGTGCTACTGCGAACGAAGGCCGGGAAAGAGAAAGGAGAGAGATAGCTCTGCAAAAGAATGGGCACACCCTTGCACTTCGCTATGTCGCATTTTTCCCCTCTCCTTTCCACTGGTTCTCTCTGATTCATTCACGCACAAGGCTTGCAAACGTCACGTGCTGGCGCGCAGGAAACGATAACCACAGATGTGCGTGCCTTTGGGGAATAAGCGGGGGTGCTGCCTAGCCGAACTGTCCCCTCTCATTCCTTCCGCGCGTGGCTTGAAAACGTCACGCGGCAAACGGCCGAGGGTGATGCGATCGTCTTTGGGAAAGGCACACTTTCCAGTGCGTGGTGCGGAGTTCGATATATCGAACGACCAGTGAAATTGAGTTCAATATATGACGCGGCTTTCCTATACTTTTACATGGGATTTTCAAGGGGATATTCTGTGAGTTCGATATAACCAAAATTCGATATATCTTGGTTCGACTGTATAGAACTCAAAGGGGATCGCGAAATAGTTCAATATATCGAAAATTCGATATATACAGAACTTTGCTTGAGACGCCACTTACAATTGTAAAGAATGATACAGTATTTGTTGTATAATCAACCCACCCGCATAATGAACCCACCCCCCCACTTTTGCCCCCGAGAATTAGAAAAAAAAAAAAAAAGCACTAGTCGGTGCCGCGTTCCTCCATTTCGGCCGTCACATCCCCAGCTCATTTATTGGCAGCGCATCAAGACGCTGCGTAGAGATAATGTCACAGCATGTTTATGCTTTAAGTATACTTTTAATGCTAGCTCCTGCGGTGGCGGGGAGCGAACTTGGCAGAATGCCTATGATGACTTGATTGTACAAGCCTGGTTTGATTTATCATGCCACGCTTAGGGTGGGCGGAGTCCACTTCACAAAATCATTGGGAAGCGTGATAGCTGCAAATGCTGTTTGAAGCGAACAATGCTAAAAACCGGTGTCATGATCGCAGCTGACCGCCTGCCTTCGTTGATTCATAGATGTAAAAATGAACGACTCTCGCTAAAAAAAAAAAAAAAAAAAATGCTGCTTCTTTACATCCACAGCTGCCACAGCTTAAGCTAGGCCACACGGACACGACCACACAAGACGCACATCGCACATCAACCATCATGCTCAGAAGGTTTCCTATACTCGCTGGAGAAAGACGTTTTGTCTGCCAAGGGCTGAGCTGGCTTGTCGGCACATGCTGCGAACGAAGAGGAAGGAGAGGGAAAGCTCGGCAGGCACCACTTCTGTCTATTGCGTTGTTTCCCCTCTCCCAAACACCATTCGCGCCTGCTTCGTACTGGCCATTGCCAAACCGGTTCCCGCTCGTTCCTTCCAGCACATGGCTTGGAAAATGATCACCGCAGATGCACGCACAAGGAGAATTGCTCTCCAAGGACTTTCGTTTGCCTTATAAGGGTGCCTCCCAGCAGTGCCATGCACCCCAACTATATGTTCCAATGGCAATAAAATGTTTCTACCACCTTTAGGGAATGGGCACGGCACTGCTCAAGACCAGCCGTCGCCAAACTGTGCCCTCTCATTCCTTCTGCGCGTGGCTTGAAAACACCACGCGGCAAACGGCCAAGGGTGATGCAATCATCTTTGGGGAAGGTGCACCTTCCAGTGCGTGGTGTGGAGTTCGATATATCGAACGACCGGTGAAATTAGAGTTCGATATACGATGTAGCTTTTCTATACTTTTACATGGGATTTTCAAGGGGATATTCAGTGAGTTTGATATATCTGGGTTCAACTGTATTCACTGATGCAGCGGAAGAGCTTGCAAACAAGAAGCACTTGCAGGAGCCTTCCACCCAAATGGCAGCGAAATGGAGTGTGTTTAGTGCTTGTGTGTCCAAAGAAAGGGGGGGGAGGGGCGAGGGGGTCACCAAGGCTAAGAAAAGTCGAAATGCTGATAGATACTGAATGATCAATCACCTTTGCACAAGTTTTTGATCAAGCTTGTAGAAAACTAGCACAAGCGGCCACTGAAAATGACTCCTGAGTTTTCCTTATCAACTCGTATGCTGGAGCATCAGACAACAAAAGCAAAAGAAATAAAGATTACAGGCCGGCACCATGCTCTGGCCACAAACACATCACCGAGCAGTTACTTCCAGTTGGAACACACTCGCTGCTCTCCAACATGGATCTGAGCTGAAACAGCGGACACACAAAACATGACGAATGGAGTCACCCATTCAAAGATGCAGCAGCGATAACCAGATAATTAAGTATGACCTGATTTATCCAGACGTGTACACGGTGACCGCTCAAGTTTGTAAAAACAGCCCAAAGAGGACTCACACCGCTGCTTTGTGGGGATCGTACGCGCATCCTGCGAAGTAAGCAATTGTCAGTAACAGCTCACTGCAGCCAAAACTATATTCGGTCGCCATTTTCATTCGCTAAAATTTCTGAAGGCTGCTACAGACCGTGCGTCGATGGTCGGCTGTTGTCAATTTTGGTCGCCGAGACCATGGAATGGCACAGCAGTGAAGTGCTGATAATTTAGTACACGTTCGTATCAAAAAAGACTATACTCGTGTAACAGCAGCATATACCTGTCCAAGCTTTCGGCGACGACGCCTCTCGAGCCAGGCGATGCGGCTGCTCCTTGCCTGCCGTACCCTGCGACAGCTTCTCTTGGCAGTGCAGGGAAAGCTATGGGACTGAAGTGCATTATCTAGCTGAATATGGTCCCCTGCTTAGTAACATTAATAGTACATATACCAATTTACTTGGCCAATTGTTTCCCTCGATGGATACGCCAAACACGTTGAGAGGATCCTTAACACTATTTTGCGATCCGGAGAGATACGACATCGTCGATATATGGCAACCTATATGAAAATATGGGAAATGTGAAAGCAGCTGAAGCAACCACACTTTTTATCAGGCATTTTGGGAGATGTCACTGCATGAATAATACAGTAAAATCTCGGTGATACGAATTTCGGGATGATACGAATTCGCGAAATTCCCCGGCCGGAGTGCACTGTGTACAACGTGCAAAATTTCGGATGTTCCGAACACATTCCCGACACAAACGCTCAAACTGAGTGCGACTGCAACCTTGAGCACTATGCACTGCCCACACATCATTGACTCCGCGATCCCCAGACATGCTGTCGCATCATGAGCAGTTTGCGGTAACGCGTGGTCTGCACCTCGCTGTCGTGATTGTCTGTCAGGCTCGCATCGCGAAAAGCTTTCAGCGGCGCATGGCACACAAACTGCAGACATCGCAACTGCAGCAGCTGCATAGAAAGGGAACCAGAGAATACAGACGCAAGACAAAAACAAAGAACGCACACACCACAACACTAGACTTACAACTAATTTACTCCGATGAAGAATTGCTCATTTTAAAATAACTTCCTGCCTGCGCACACACCCTACAGACAATACCCTTCGCGCACCACATGGTGAAATGGCTACTATAATGATGGGTTTCCTCCCTTGGTTCTGCTGGCGGTGGGGGAATCCTTGGGGAAAAAACTGAAGTTATCTTCAAAGGCTGCCAGGCTAATAGAAGTGGAATCAAGAAAGTTGGAAGTCATTTCTTACTTCCACAAGACTTCACCAAACTATGGCATTTTCTGCTCCCTGCAAACTGTCCGGTTTGTGCACCCAAATCTCCGCAGACCTGCGCAGAACTGGTGTTTGCAAGACGAAACACCAGACTATGTTCACCACATGCGCAGTGGGCGTGGTGTATTCAATCCCGTTGTCATGCGGGAAAATCTACATAGGCCAAACCGGAGCATGCTTGAATGAGCGCCTGAGGCAACATCGCACAACTTTGGGCACTGACACAGGCAGCAATTGCATGTCCAGGACTGCAAATGTTCTAGTTTTGACACTGCCAGCATTATCGGTCGGCGAAAATCTAAACGTGAGCGTGAGCTATTGGAAGCTTTCCTGATCAGAAAGAATAAGCAGAAATGCGTCAGTGAGCCGTCCGTGATTATCATCGAAAAGGAGTGAAAGTTTTTATCATTATATTAGCCACATGTGGTGCGCGAAGTGTATTGTCTGTAGGGTGTGTGCGCAGGGAGGAAGCTATTTTAAAATGAGCAATTCTTCATCTTAGTAAATCAGTTGTAAGTCCAGCGTTGTGGTGTGTGCCTTCTTTGTTCTTGTCTTGCGTCTGTATTGGCTGGTTCCCTTTCTATGCAATATGAACCAACTAGGCCAGCAGTTTGCACTCCTGAACTGCAGCAGCTAGCGGCAGCGTACGCAGCGGGCAAGCATGGATCACGCATTGCTGGCTCCGCAATTGCAATCCACTTGCGGTGCCACGCGGCCTGCATGTCGCCATCCCCTATAGTACTTCACGCATCGTGAGAAGTATGCAGAGAAATGCGGGCAGCACACTGCAGCATCGCAGTCCTTTTCCATGCCGCAAAAAGTTTGCAGCAGCGTGCTATCGTGAGCAGTTCGTGGGCGCATACGGGCCGCACATCATAGACTTCGCGACTACTGGTCCCGCTGTATGCATCACGAGCACCCGCGGCGCCGCGCGGCTGGCACATTTGTGTATGCGCCGTGAGAAGTCTGCGGAGTAATGCGGCACGCACATCGCTGATGTCATGATCGCCTGTTGTGCTGTGTGCGCCGCGAGTGCCGAACTGCAACTGCATGACCGTAATAAACCTTCTCAGACAGATCTGCGCGACTGCCTTTCCCATGCTTGTGCAAACTTTTCTTTTCAGTGATACGAATGTTCGGATGATAAGAATTTTTCCGCGACCTTATGAGATTCATATCACTGAGGTTTTACTGTATGGCAAAGTAACGATGGAACAGTAAAAGTACTATTGGGAAACTTCAGAAGACATACAGCACAGCGTAGTGTCGGGAGTGAATGTGGTGAGGCATAATAGACGGTCTTACACATGCAGTATGTGTTGGGTGTCTTGCGCTGCTGGCTTCATCGTGCCATGTGAACGCGATGAGAACTGTCCAGGTGCATCATCCCCTTCTCTTTGCCGTAAACCGAAGAGAACCACTTTAAGCTCGCTGTTCTTTATTTAGCTCCTCGTCACTAACGACGGCTACAAAGTCTGCATGAGCGCTTCTCTTTGGCTGCAGAAACAAAACTGAAACTGCATTGGACTCGGTAGAGGCAGGCCGGCCGGCTGAGCTACGCGGCGGAGGGAGATATTAGGAGATGCTGCGCGCCCGCAGCTTTGCTCACGCTGCCACGAAAAGCTTTCGCAGAGTATAGGCCTAGTTGGTTTCAGCAGACAGCCCTTTAGAACGGATGAGCGACCTCTCTGTTGAAACAAACGTTTGTCTTTCATCATCGCATTACAGGGAAGCCCATCTCATAATAAAATAAGCTCAACAACAGGTGCGGCGCTCGGCGATCATCCTAAATCTGCCTGTTTGCTCTCCACAAGTATCACTGATGACTTTTGCCGGCCGGTTGCAGTATCTCAGTGGACCGGGTCACACTGGCGCTTGACAGTGATTCTACACCCTTCTTGTGATGTAAGCAATCGTAGATTTTGGTTCACTGCAGCCAGAACATACTGGACGGCCATTTTCATTTGCTAACACTTGTGACTTTTCTCACCACAATCACCACATTCGCACACATGAAAGCGACGCTCAAAACAATGCACGAAAGCGGTGCCTAATCAGTACAATACCTGCGAGCATTTATGTGCCCTCCTTCACAAGTTCACAATTTAATTTTTTTACAGCCCAGCGCAATAGCATAGGCGCTGCCATACCTGGTCACGTGACTCTTGTGCTATCACTCAGGTTTCAAAAACTGCGCCCGGCTGCAAGGTGCTGCGGACTTCATGTGAATGCCCATTGTATGTGCAGGTGCTACAAGATGTTTTATTTACTCACCTAGCTCACTTACTGTGTCATCTGAATCCTTGCATTGTGCCGACAAACCAGTCACAGAGTTTTTTTGTAGATCAATTCCCTCTCTAATGCTTTTTGTGGGCAACATAGTTTACCATCAAACTGAACTGATTATAAGCAGGCTATCACCGGATAGAGCATATTGGCGGGCTAGTTGGTGCATAATAGAAGTTAATGAAAAACAGCGCAAAAACGAAGGCGAGACCACATAGCACAGGCGCAACACAAGACGAGACCACACAACACAGCGCCTGTGTTGTGTGGTCTCGTCTTCGTTTTCGCACTGCTTTTCATTAACTTCTATCACCTGAGACCTTTCTTCTTCTCAATATTTTTTCCTAAACAATGAAAACGTGTTCACACCGCACTGGTTCAGGCGTATTATGAATGTTACCCATTCAGCATTAAGCACAATACTTACTACTGGATATGGGCGTGGATGTAATCCCCCGACAATTGACCGCATGCTAGTTCACCTCCCGTAAATGTCTGGCTTCAAAGGACTTTTACGCTGCTCAAAGGCCACATCAGGCGCACTCAGCAACGTTCGCCTGTGCTTGGGCGAAAGCAACGGTGGATTCCAACCGCAGAGTTGGAGCAATTCCAGAGCAAAGTTTTTTCCTCTTTTCGAAGCGACTGTATTCCAAACGCAGATCCGGAACCCAGATTGAGTCTTCCAAACGCAGATGGGGAGCCGAGTCAAGGTCACTCCAGCCGAAATCTGCAGAACCGGGTAGAAGTTTGCATGGCGTATTTCTTCAGCGGCTCTCTCCACTTCCGGTAGCTGCACCAGCTCCATCCTCTGTGCTTGTAGCAGACGATCGGTACTTGCCGCCTCTATGGATGCAAATTCTCGTCGTGATATTGCGCTCTCTCTCTTGGAGAGCAACTGCAGACCTATGCACGAAAACTCTATGCGCTGCTCTGCTCTACTGTGCACCACGATCCTGTTTTATACGAAAAAGTGCCAAAGAACTTTACCCTGTGTGCCCACGTTCAGCTGCGTGAACGAAATAAGCGCGTATAGACTGTTGACATTTCAAGAAGCAGCGGGAGGACACGCATATATGAAGTGCAGCTAGGCAAGGGATGACGGGCTGGCGGTTCGCGAGCGCCACCTACTTGCTCTGGCTAGAGCGCATGAGTGTTCCAAACGCAGAATCGGAACACATGCTCTACACCACTCTGGTTCTGCAATTTGAATTCACCATAAGACTGGAAGCTGCACCGGAGCTCAGCACCCGCAGTGGTAGTGAAGCCCGAACAAGTGGAGATAAAGAAGTCTTATCAGGCTGAAATTCGCCATTGATTCGTGCTCCAGTTTTATAAAAGCAGCAATTATTACATGTATTGCATCAGTGCTTGTCTGAAGTAAGTAGGTTCACAGACATCCACACGATGATCCTTCCCTGTACAATGAATTCATTGGACTGTGCAAAATTAATAGCTACACCAACACCACGATATCCTTTAATATCCCATGAAAATAATGTGGCAGTAGCACAAAGACCCAACATATAACTTGTGCGAAAACAAGGCCCTTCTCGTACTTCCACAGCTACCGCCGGCTGTGCTAAAATGAGCTGGCGCGTGAGGTTTATGAAAGACATTTCCCTACTACTCACAGGCACTCTGGTCTCCCAGAAACATCAACTCGTGATACACCAACATGAAAAATGGCGACCTAGGCCATAATATATGCACCATATGTAGAAATGGTCATCTAGTCTAATAAATCACAGGGTCATCAGATCTCCTTCCCCGCACATTGCTTCAACAAGACACACGAAAGTGGCGGTGTTTCAGTTGGCATTACAAGCTGCGCAGAAGCTGTCCGCACTGCCCACCGAAGCGTTCTGATGGCCGGAAATGACGTCTTTCCAAGTGGCGCCACTTGTTGGAGACAGCGGAAGTGCGGAAGAGTCTATAGCACAGGAATTTGGGCAATTTTGTATCAAAGCTCCTCCTGACAACGATGCAGCAATGACCAATAAGTGTTCTTGCCCAGAAAGCAAACTGGCGACAGCTGTTGGCAGGCGACATGTTTCCGAACAGTTTGTCTTTCCACCACTGCTTGAACCATGTGCACGAAGGCATTGACTTCCTTCACCTCAGGGGTTCACGCAGGGCATGAGCGGACAACTTTCGCTGCGAAGTGTTTCCATAACGTCCCGGCCACCGTGGCTGCAGTGAATGGCAGCCACGACCAGTGTGACGTCAGCGGTACCAGGAATAGTTCGAAAGCTCACACCTATGCGTCACCCACTCTGCCCGTGGATTTAAAAAAAAAAACGGTTATTAAAAATGAATAATAATTATTGACTTTGTTCCGAGGAATTATACTTTGGGAGATTACTCGAAAGCGCTTGTTCTAAACATTAAATATGTTTATCAGTGGCCTTACCCCCCCCCCCTTTTGTGGCCCTTTAAATTTCCCCCTACTCAGCTCTGAATTGAATGTCACATTTGAACGATCAACAATGGAATGGTTCTTATCAGTACTAATCTGAGCCTTTAAAGTGCTGGCAAATCATTAAATCTGCACATAAAAAGTTTTGTAATGCTTCATCTTGTTTGCAAGATTGACAGCCATAACAAATGTGCACTTTCACAGAAGTGCCAGAAAAAATTGAGTTTCTGGGACCCTCTGGAAATTTCCAAACTACATGCTCAACTTGCTCACTGCAGCATGAATTTCATTGCTGGTGTAATATTCAATCTGAAACCCAATGCGTTAAAGCAAAACTATGCACTGCGTAGTCTGCACTCTACACCAGTGTGATCTGGCTTCTATTTCCTACCCGCTTTAACATTCTATGACGTGAAAAGAGCGCTCACATTTGTGCAGCACACATCATGGGAACTGAAAAAGACAGGATCACATACACAGTGAACTTCCTGTTTTCCAATGGAATTTCTCTCCTACAAGGCTTACCATCATCATCATCATCATGTAGATGGTGAGCCATGTTTGGAAACAATCTTTTACCATATTCAGGACCACCCCCGAGGTGTGGCCAGCAGCAGAGCTCACCGGCGGGAGGCAAGAGAGTCCTCACTTGGCGATTGAGCCACCAGCCATGTCCCGGGCCCGGTACTGTGTCTTGCCATGAGTCCAGGGGAGGTACCGGTACTTGAGCATGTGCTGCATGGTGCCATGTTGGGGACAGTTGTGAGACAATCAACAATCAAAGCCTCTGGGCCCCAACTGTGCAAAAGCGGCCCTAGGGCAATACTGTGAAACCTCGTTATAACAAACAGTCAGAAATCCATAATTTGTAAAATAAAATTTCGTAGAAAATACATGCAAGAGCAGCAAAATTCAATCAAAGAAGGCACAGCAACTTAGAGGGTGCTTACCTGGGTCACGTCCATTGATTTACGCGCAAAGAACTGCGTTATCGCGGCCTGCTTTTTTGTGTCGATGCGTTTCGTATCACGCCCAATTCCGTAGTTTTCAAAAGCTCAACAAGAGCAAACCCACTGCCCTCAATATCACTGCAGTGGCGGCAAAGTAAATCCAATGCAGCAAGCGATTCTTGCAAAGTCTGAATGCTCTCATCGTCTGCAGGGTCAGCCCGAGCTTCGTCTGCGGGATGTCCAGAGACTTCTGCAGCGTTTTCAGCGTCCATCAGTGCAGCCGTGGTCGCTGCGGCGGCGTCGCCACCTACAAAGTCTTCTACAGTCATTGCTGCGGGTATGTCACCAAAAAGACGTGAAAAATCATTCCAGGCCTCATCGAGCTCGTGGAGTTCTGCTTTATCAGGATTGTCCCTCTGCTGGAATAAAACCTGCGTGCCGAAAGCAGTTGGCAAACGTGTCGTCTTTCACGCTGTCCTATGCCGGTTTAAGCATCTGGATTGCTCCCAGCAAGTCGACCTTCATACGAAGCTTTACGAGAAGAGCGTCAATCAGTCTTCTCTTGTAAACTGCCCTGAAGGCCTTGATTTTATCTCGAGCTTGGTCTTTAACTTCAGTGCTGCTCTTTTTTTCACGTTCACCGCCATCCCGAGCAGCACACTCGACACGACCACCTACGCAGCCTCCACAGAACGCTACGACAGTCACGCTGGCAGGGTTGCCACTGAGTTTTGGGCCAATGTAGCCAGATGGAGGGAAAAATGGCGGGGAAAAATACATTCACCCCTTAATTATCGTCCAATATCATTAACTTCCATTTCCTGTAAAATAATGGAGCATATAATTTTTTTTCAGCTAGTTTTCTTGAATCGTTTTCGTTTTTCACATCTACACAACATGGTTTCAGGAAGCAGTTTTCCTGTGAAACAATTATCAGCAACGAAATTCATTTGATTCTTGATGAAGGTTCAGAGTCGACGTCATTTTTTCAGATTTTTGCAGGGCTTTCGATAAAGTGTCCCATAGCCTGCTGCTGCATAAGCTTGCTCATCTTCACATCGACCCAAATGTTCTAGCATAGATTTGTTTTTTTTTTAACTAATCGCTCGCAGTTTGTCTACGTTAACGGTCTTCAATCCTCTTCTATGCTGCCTAACAAAATCAATCAAACTTTTTGCAGATGATTGCATAGTGTACCGTGAAATCAAAAACACTAATGATGTCAACTCGTTGCAAGCAGATCTTAATTGTATTACTGACTGGTGCATTAAATGGAAAATGGTTTTAAACACATCAAAACGCAAAGCCATGCGCTTTTCAAGTCAAGCCGTCTCGCCACCAGCCTCTTACAGCATCAACAGTGCTTCGTTAGCCCCGGTTACCTCGCATAAATACCTCTGTGTACATCTCACATCAAACTTATCCTCGAACCAGCATATCACCTACATAACTGGAAACGCTAACCGCATGCACAGTTATATAAAAAAGCTTTTCTAATGCACCCACTTCAGTCAAACTCCTTCTGTATAAAACACTGATTCATTCAAAGCTTGAATACGCCGTGTCGATACGGGACCCTCAAGCTAAGTCACTTATATCTGTTTTGGAAGCTGTTCAGAACCGTGCCGCTCGTTTTATCCTTCACGGCTATGGCCGTACTTCAAGTGTCACACAAATGAAAAGCACACTGTCACTACCTGCGCCGAAAAATTTTACGACTGTCTTTTCTTTAAGATGTACAATTTCAATCCTGTTTTGAAAAATGCTTTGCTCATTCCACCCACCTATGTTTGATCGCGCATTGACCATCCATGCAAAGTGAGCGTTCCACATTGTCACACTACCGCTCGCCAAAATTCTTTGCCTGCTTGAGTGCCTGCTTTTTTTGCCCATGACATGTGTGCCCTTTGGTTAGTATTGCCACATGAACTCTGTGTCGGTGATTTGTAGTTTGTTTTTGCTGTTTTTTTCTCTTTCCTCATTTTTTTCCCTCTTCGTCCAGGTTTCCATGAATTGTTGAAATTTGTAATAACTCTGTGCAGTGAACAATATATGTAGTGCTTAACCCATGATTGTATTCATTTTTTGTTATCTGTGCTTGCCACTCCCCTTAATAATGCCCGCAGGGCCATGAGGGCATTTGAAATAAATAAATAAATAAATAAATAAATAAAAAAGTGGCCATTTTTGACTGAAATTTTGCCCAAAATGTCGCCGCACTATAAATGCAAGGTTAGAGCAGCTGCTAACTATGGTCAATTGTATGCGGCGTGGTTAATACTCCGCTGTACAGTAAACAACACCAGTTTTTGATATTTGACTACACAAGCCAGATGTATCTCAATGAGCTTATGATTTGGTCTGATGATTAGCTTTGTATTTAGGTAGCCAGAAAAGGTTAAACAGTGAACTATTTTTTTTTTTTTTGCCACGGGAGAATTTTGTGTGGTGTTTGCTGCAGACTTGATTTGTATCACTCTATATTCGGGTATAACTTTAGAAGGCATTTGCCCCTCAAAGGCGGATGCACACAAGCCTCCGCCAATAGGCGCGCACTTAGGTGATGCTATGGGCCGGATGGCCGGTGACCCCGCCGACGGAGAACATGCCTAACATGACCGCCCTCACTTCGAACTGGGCCCAGTCGTGTCAGCTGTGAGAGTCTCCCTTCGTCAGAGTGAATTCGAATTGTTTGTGGGTGTCTGTGATGCGCGAAATATCATTGTGAGCTTACAATGCACAATTTGTGCCACGTACGTTTGTTTTGAGCCGTGAGCTGACGAAAAAAGATCACAGCGAACATCGGTGATGCTGCGCTTCGTCTAGAAACAGGATCCCGCGGTGACACACCGCTGCGAACAAACATTGTGTGTGTTTGTTCTATGCTTTGCTCCTAAGTGAAGTTACGACCAGGAGAGTTTGCCAAAGTCTGGTACCTACTGTGAGCGGCGGGTGTGTACTGTGCCCCTGCGTTTCTCGTCGAATGTGGCCAAGTGACGGAGCAATACCACTATCAGGATACATAAGAAAAGCGTGCACGGATGAAACCAACCTATGAGTTCCTCAACCGAAAAGATTTGCGAAAGCAACCTCCAACGCAAAGATTCCTTGCTGCCAGCTCAGCGCGCAAACGATCGATCGTTGGCAGCAGTAGGATAAGATAGCCGAGTGTCTAGCACCGTCGATTGATTGCTTTCCACCAATGCTAACAATCAGTGACTAACATGCGCTGCTTGAGCGAATGTCATTGGATTAATGGTCAGGCGTGTGGGAGCAGTGTTTGTTTCCTTAATGTCAGCCACAGTACTAATATAAAATTGGCTCATACACTGGTGCCCTTACAAGGGAGCTTGGCATGAATTCACATTGCTGTTTGCCTTAGAATTATTCGCTCATTGCACGTGCCAGCAGTAGAATGCCTGCTGTGACACAATCGTGCATAAGTTGTGCTGCCAGTGCTCGACTTGCTTTCCCACAACACAGCTTTGCGCTGCTTTCGATTGTCATGATATGTTGCTACCAAATATTTCTATGACAGGGAAGGCAATAGAGGTAATGTGTACATTAAAAAAAAAGTACGACAAAGTAGGCCCAGTTGCTTGTGAACTGACTCCTAATACCTCTAATCACGTCTGCGTGAAATGTGTGCGCTTTTTTGTATATATTCGTTATTTCCTCTTTTTTTTTTGCATTTTAGATCTTAGTTTTTGCATTTTTGCACATGTGTGTGATTATGCGAGTGCTTCCGTGCGTGCATGTGTTTATTCCTGTCCTTTTATTTTGACGCTTGTTCTTGTAAGCATGCTGCGTCTTCCTTTAAAATTTCATTAACTCGTCTCATTCAAATCCTGTGAATAGCAGGGCTGGCCTCTTCATTAAATCCTTTCTCTCTCGTCTACCTTGCCTGCCATCGTGCTGTCTTTCCTTCTACTGGCCTTGCTTCTTGTGCTGTTGTGTGCACTAAAGAAAGTTCTATCAACTGTGACAACAGAACATATACAAAATGTCATGGCTCGCCCAGTAACTACGTCTCTTAATGTGTTTATGCATCAGTGCATAGGGCCAGAAGTGCAAATGAAAGGGTGCCATATTGTGAAACAGCACCTTGCTATGTTGTTGCATTCAGTCTTAGTAAACAGATGGTTTCCCATGTGGTGGTACACAACACTGTGCAGTGGGGTATCATTTTCTGTCTTTCATCATTACAAAGGCAGTTTTCTAGTCAATTGAAACCAGCAAAGCAGTGCACACCATTTATTATTTCGCCAATATCACCGTCTCAATCTGGCAGTCTGTTTGCCTACGGCTTGTAATGAACAAAGTGACTCACTAAAACACATTACAGAGCATTTTCCCAGTACCTATGACGTTTTATATTTGTTCTCTTATTCTCATTACTTGTCCGAGTCAGATAAGCACAACAAACAATGCAACCACATGAATGTGCTTTGGCGTGCGAACTGTTGACTGCTGCTATTACACTGGCTATGACATGACTGTGGTTTCCAGTGCAAACTACCAACAGAGCTGTCTTGACTACTGTTATTTCACCATGGAGCCCGTCAAACACGATTGTGGCTCCCTGGATGAGCATTTTGAGCCTGCCAACAATAATCAAAGCTAGTGTTTCGATTCAGATATACTAGCATTTAAATGTTTTTCTGTGCCACTTCTTAAATCGAGCACAATGTGTGCTTATAAGAATTGAGCTTCTATATTAAGGAACACGCCAAAAATGAAACTGAGAGGTCACGAAATAAATGGTTGGCTGTTCCCACCAGCGAAAATTTGGTAGCCCTAACGAGAAGCCATTATGCTTGTCGAGTGGCTCGGTGCCAGAGAACTCTCAGTCGGAGTCGCTTTCTTCAGTGTCATCTTCACCCAACTGGATGATGATGAGTTGAACGTGCTCACTCCCAGACGTGTCAAGTCAGTCCATCACGTGCTTCCTCCAGTTATTTTCTCCGTCAAGATGGCGTCCTCTGCCATTTTTGACCTTGGCTAAATCGCAGGGAGTACAATGGCGTTGTCTACGATGTAGCTCAGAAAGCGTCACTTTATAGATCAGCTGCTTCATCCTGTGTGATGTTCTTGCTCCTGTATCGTATCCTTCTTCCAGGAAATTGTTCGCTAGCTATGGTCAAAAACAATGATGCTACCAGCTGGCAACTTCTGCAGAACGTCATTCCAGCCCTCAAAGTGATTGCCGTCCATTTCCTTGTGGTCTTTTGGCCTCGGAATACATCCAAGCAGCCGTCGACGAAACCATCCTCGCTGCCAATGTGCGTGACGATCAGGCGCCGACCTTTCCCAGAAGGTTGTTTTAGACCCTGGCCATTTGCTTGAGTGAACAGGCGTCCATGCTTCTGCACCACGGTGTCTGTCCACACGATCGATCGAGTGTGTCCCGCCCATGTCTCGTCCAGGTAGAAGATCTTTCGGCCTTCCGCCTGGCTCCACGTCACGGAGGTAGCCATTCGGCCAAGCGGCGATGTCATCCCGGTCGATAAGCAGGCGACGCGCAGTGCACTGGCTTAGTGATGAGAGTTCCATACGTGACCTCAGCGCACACAACGTGAAGCTGTCAAACTTCGTGCTGCTTCTTCTCTTCTCCGCATTGCGTGGGCGCGACGGTGTCGTCAGTTTGTCACCTGAAAAATGCAAAGCTTTAACTTCCTCCCTCACCCCGAACACAGTCCTTTCGCTGACACCGAGCAAGTTGGCGACAAACTTGCTCGTGTCCTCTACGCTGCATTCAGGCTCCCAGTTACATTCAAACGTGTAGCAGTTGAAGATCATGTTGCATGAATCGCTGTTCAGGATGTGGCCGCTCTTGTTCTTGCCGAGGCTCCTTGGTAGTGTGGTCATCGATGCGACACAAGGATCGCGTTACGATGTCACCTCGCTGGGATCCACAGCAGAAAAGATTGGCGTGCGTGAACATGCGCGAACTCATGACATTGCAGGTTCACAACCGAAAAAAAAAGTACCAAATAAAAAATCAGCCTAACACATAAAAAAATAGCCTTGTGAAAACACACATATGAATCTTACTGAGCCAGACTGCTTTACACTTCCGGTAACGTCAATCTTGCTCCATGCACAGCATTACAGACGGCACGGAGTTATTTTTCTCTCGCGATCTGGCACGTGCTGTAGAATTTCCATCATGATAGTTCTACCAAACACTCCTCAAGATATACAAATCTTATTTATACCAAGAAATACGTGTTTTAGAAGCAGTCAAAATTTTTTGAGCAGGACTATTTCTTTAGTTGCAAAGGCTGTGCTTCGGTCATCTGGGTGGGGCCTCTTCTTAAGTTGTACCCGACTATAGTAAGAACCGTAAACCCGAATTAAGGCCATTCATCAAAAGAACTGCACCTGCGATGGTGGCACCAGTTTAACGCTGCCACCGAGAGCGTTTTTGCCAATTGGTTTCTTGTGAATGTCACGTCCTGAATTTGTTTCCCTCTGCACCCTTATTCTTTTCATAGAAGGCAATATTATTTAATGTTTTTGTTGCAGATAACGTGCAAGCATGCAGTCTTATGACAGCAACAGGTGAAATATAATACAGAGAGAGTGTTTATGTTACGTTTCTTCGGCTGAATTGTACACCGTAGCTGAGGCTCCTAAGGCCCACGTCGGTGATCAGGATGTAGCATAATTCAAACAAGGTATTTGTAGAACATCATTATGTGAGTAAGATGAATGTGTCGTTAATCTTTCTGCTTTCTTTCTCCGGGGCCTTGGAATATTGGCAGGTCTCGTTACCCACCATTTGTACCTTCGTATACAAATGTAATGAAGGCTGACAGCGCATGCTTGCGAAATGCTATGATTGTGGCGGTTCAGCTTTGTAGGGCACCACACCAGCACAAATAAGTTTGTGCTGCGATCACTCATTCAACATTTATTTCAGATGGGCCAATTGACATGCTTCGTCTCTCTCTTTTTTTCTCGATCTTCATCGAAGCTTGCTTTTAGTCATTAAAGGGGCACTGTGACGTTTGCCAGACCATGCATTTCATGCCAGCCTCTAGGTTCTTTGCACCGTGCCGACATAAGTTCAAAAAGAATTACAAAAATCGGCACGCAGAAACAAGAGTTATCAGGTTTATAAAATTCTAAATGCAAGAAAAAAAAAAAAGAGCACATCTGATGTCTGCACGGTGCAAAGAACCTAGAGGTGCAGAAATGCATCTGTCAGCATTCGCTGCACAAAGGAATGCTCCACTGCGAGGCAGCCACTCGTGTCGTCCCAGTGGCAGCGCATGAGTAGGCAGAAACTGCACAAGTACCGCTGCGATTAAATGCATGGAGCATTCATGGTATACCCCACAATCGCATTCTACTGTCCTTGTTGCTCGTAAGTTGGGAAGATATTAAGCTTAGAACCCACATCGCAAGACTTTATTTGAAAATCGCCAAAAATTCGGTCGTCACGGGTCCTGAAATTCGCCAATTTGGCGAAAAGTGGCCATTAATGGCAACTCTATACGCCAGACGCCACTACTAACACTAAAACGCAAAAGACATAAAAGGTCAAAAGCAACATTTCGATTGATCCGCTGTCAGCGACGATTCCTTTGGCTGTCAACTCTCAATGCCGACGTGGCATCTGTGTCAGCGCCTGCGAGGTAGTCCTGAACGCTTGCTGCGCCGCACGACACACTTGTAGTGCAACGAAGCCTGCCTCCTGCTATTAAGTGAGGTAGTGCTTGGCGTCGCAAAGCTCGTTTTATCAGTTTTATGCTGAACCGCATTCGCAATGGAAGTTAAATATACATGTTTTTGACAAAAATATTTCGGAAGAGTTCGATATATTCAATAATTTGCTATATGCGTATTCATTATATCGAGGTTTGACTTTATGCCTTCAGTACTCAAGCACGCCACAATCAAACTGCCCGGATGCCATCAATTGCCCGACGATTAGCAATGCTGCAACCGGGTGTATTTTTTAACCGTACACCTTGTTGCAGTCTGTGTTGTACAGCAAGGTGGACATCATTTGTGCAACAGGATCAACAGACTTTACTTCACAAGGCAATATCATAGCCAGAAACTGAAAGCGACCAATTTTCTTCATCGGCAATATGGTTTGAAAAACTCAGCATCAAAGAAGCACATCTGAAAGGTTGTTGGCTCCTTGCAATGCATCAAATTAAGGTGCTGTAAAAGATGACAACAAAGTGATGTGCAGCAACGCCATTCTACAAACACGCACTGAAAAAAAGCCACTTTCAAATGTGCATTATGTGGGGACCGCGCCAGCCACATTCAAAGTTCCCGCGGCTACCGATGCGCCGTCGCTTAACAGTTCCCTCTCCCCGCTCGTTCCCAGGATAACCAGCCCCGCGCGAGGGTATAAAGGAAGGCGCACGCTGTCGCCTCGCCTTCTTCGCTCCTGGTCGAGCCGCTGGCTGCTCGCTCTCTTCACTGCCGAGACAACCCGCGGATCGCTGCCTGCCCATCCAGACGACGACCCCGATGACCTCCCGCTCCACCATAGACTTCTGGATGTGAGATTAAAGATGTTTATTACACGGCCCGCTGTGTATTTGTCTTGCACATCCCTTTCCACCATAGACTTCTGGATGTGAGATTAAAGATGTTTATTACACGGCCCGCTGTGTATTTGTCTTGCGCATCCCTCGGGCAGAGGAATCGCCCACAATTATTAGGCTTGAATTTTTCAAACTATGTTGCAATTAAGAAAATTCAAAACCTGGGTTCACCTTCATTGTCAATGGCCTTCAACTTCTCAGTGAATATTCTGCCTTAAGATAAAAAAAATGATTAGTTAATTTTAGTTGATATCACAATCACCATATTCCATTAGACACAATGTTGTAAAATACATCGGCACAGACCACATGAACACAGCTATCACAGGCTTTAAAATAAAATGATCACCCAGCATAGAGCTGCAGTCTTATTTTTTGGACGTCCAATTTTCCGGACATTCCTGGTTATTCGGACTCTGCCATGGCACCGTCACATACTCTATAGCATCAATGTATAACACTGACCAAAATTTTGGACGTTTGAAACTTGGTTGATTTTCCTGACTTTTTCTCTCAATCACAGCTATGAAAAATTGCCACATCCCTGCCCTTTTGCATCCCACATACCTGCTGTGCGGGGTTAATTAGGACTCCATGGTTCCTCAAAGGAGCTTCGTACCATGGAGGACAGGCCAGAAAGCTTGTTTCTATTACAGCGAGAGAGCCATTATAGCGAGAGAGCCAGCGGCGGCACGAGCCCACTTGCAGACGGCAAAGTGAGAGCATGAAAAAAAAAAAAATTCACGGCTGCTTATTGCCTCAACAAGTGCCCGCTCCCAACTGGCAACAGACGCTGGTTTTGCTTTATTTTGAGGGCGTCTCAACTAAACACGACCTCAGAGAGAGCTTTGCGCTCAAATTCATGTTCCAACTCCACACTTGCTGGAGCTCATGAGACAGCATCGCCTTTTTTTTTTAAACCAATGGATGTAGCAGACGATTCCTATTTCTTTTGCAGTGACAGCCGCATTGCCACAACAGCCATCTTTTGTTTTTCATTAGGAAAAAAAAAAATAATAAAGGCACTGATGTAGAGTCCTGTGGGAACGGCAAGTCTCCACGCTCTTTGTCTGAACATTGCACCGCTCCAACCATGACGCAGTTTTCCCGCAGAAACAGATTGACCAGTTTGTCAAGCCACTTGGTAAATAAACTAATAACTGGGGTCATGGGGAGAGCAGCTGTTTCAACTGCAGAAAAGGACTTGATCAGGGCCCAACCCATACCTTGATCTGTCGCTTCATGGTGAGGCAGAAGAGGGTGATGAAGTAGAGCAGCAGGATGGGCCAGAAGACAGGCACGTTGAACGCATCGAAGAATGTGCACCCGATGGCCACCAGGGTTGCCTTGGTGGCCGAATACCTGCACAATGCAGGCCTGTTGTTGTCTATGGGTAGCGCACAGAGAGTTCCTTACTCCATTTCCCAATTAGTCTGTATGAGCATCCCTCAAGTGTCCGCCGAGAGACTCAAGTATTCAGCTTTGTTGAACCAGACATGAAGGTAGAGATATCTTGACTGGAAATTCCCTTATTGGAGGAGATCTCTGCTTGGGCCGTGCTATTACATGCAAAGGACTAATATACACAGCGTGGCATGGCCAGGTGTAATTACAGAATTATAACACAACACTTTTAAAAGGACAGTCTGCTGACTTTTTCAACAATTTTTTTTTTCTTGCTTTATTGAAAACCTCCATCCCCAAATTAAGGAATAATACCCGGCTGTGGAGCTGAGCAACAAGCGAGAACAATTTAAAACCTAATTTTTTCATATGGCAGTCTCGTTTTTCTCAGTAGTAGTCTGCATCTGCATACACCGATGTCGTGGATACAACGAACAGTTAGTATTGTAACTCTATGCAGCTCTATGAACACATGCACAGATTTTGTTATAACCGAATACCAAAAAAGCTTGAAATAAAATGATATGAATAAATTAACTAAATAAACCTGGTCGGACCTACTGCAGATACCAACAACCACTTTTGCTTATAGCAGCACTGCTAAAAGTATGGCGGCGTCTTTGGTTGTGCAGTTTTCTGTTTTGTAAACTGTAAACCATTACCATGTTTTTGAAATAAGGATCCACAACGTATCTAAAAACTTTAAAAGCATTCAAAAAGCATTCAAAGGAGAAGTGTACTCCCATGTTTAACCAGGTTGGGATTTTGTATCGCCACAAAGAAAAGTTGACGAGAGAAATAGTTGAAGCATATTTTATTTCAAGGGACAATAACTGTGTAGGCAAGACTTCTCTTGCTCTTTCAAGCAAAGAGAATTCTTTTTTGAGTGACTTTTTGTGTAGCAGGTGAACCCAGGGGTTGTTTCACGTGATTGCTTCGTTTTCTTCATGTTTGTTTTTATCTGGACCTTGGAGTAAAGGCACAGGCTGAGTTGCGAGTCAGCGCTTGTTCTGTGGCTTCCTTGTATAATGTCCTGTGATGATGATGATGATGGATTTTAATGGCGCAAGGGCGACTCAGGCCAAAGAGCGCCAAACTCAAGGTTAACGGTGTACAGTCTACGTCACCCTTGTGTAGAGCACTCGATCGGTACACTTCCCTGCATAAAATCGATACCTCGTCGCAGTTTTTACTTTTTACAGGCAATACTTGTGCGGAAGTAGACCCACACAGACCTGTGAAGAAGATGAGCATGAGCACTTTGTCCGCAAATCGTGGGCTGATTTTTAATTCCAGTTTTTATTACAAGTTGAGCACAGCCCGATTGCTCTACACAAGCATGGCATCGACTGTAATCAAGTTTATGTAATGGGATAGTTGTGATGTTTCATGAAGGGATAAAAAACAGTGGTGTATAGGGCCTAAAGATGTATTCGCTCTGTAATATCGCTAAAAACAATGGTGTATAGGGCCTAAAATTCATTTGCGATGTATATGTAGATGCTTTAGAAGATCTCATCCGTCCTCTCAAGGAGGAGCGGGCTGAGAGCCACGTCGATAAGAAATTCCATGTAAAAAGCCTACTTGTGATAAAAATTTAAGCACCTGTTTAAAAGGAACCATTGGGTTGTCGCCAATAAAAATGGATGGGTGTGCAGATATTTGCTGAGTGTACAAGGAGGGAAAATGGCGTCTCCTTTCTTGTTCCAGTTGTGCACATATAATTAAAACATGAGTGACAGTAAGCCGATCACCACATCTAGAGCAGTGTGGTGCAGGAGAACTAGTTAAATATGTATGTGTTGTGTATGTGTGACCAATTCTCAGCCTGCACAGAGCTACTTCTTTAAATCTGTGTTGTTTTTCTGTGGTACCTGCCTATCCTTGGCTTTATTGTGTGTAGTTTATTTTCTGTTGCTGCGTCCCATTCCTCTTGCCATTGTTGTCGAATCATGTTTTTGATGTGTGGCTTGAGGTCCTGATATGATATGTTGTCAATGTCTGTAGTGTATCGAAGGGCAGCTGATGCAGCAAGACTACCAGCTGCCTCGTTACCTGATATACAGCGGTGGCCTGGCACCCAACACAGTGTAACTTTAAGTTCTAGTTTATGGGCAGACATAAGGGTGGTATAGAGAGAATTCAGGACTGGGTTCTTATTATGCCACTTCCAAAAGGATAGGGACGTTAAAACACTGAGGGAGTCTGTATAGACGATCGATGTCTGCATTTTATTTTATATAATATGTCTCACAGCTAGAAGGATTCCATGGCAATCAGCTGTAAATATACTTGTGTGTCTGTTCAGTGTTTTAGAAAGTGAAAATTGCGGTCCATGTGCTGCACAGGACACTTGAGCAGACTTTGAAGCATCGCTGTAATATTCATCATAAGTGTACTTCACCTGAAGTGACATGAAGTGCTGCTGTATGGCAATGGGGGTGCGTGCTTCCCCACTTCAAGAAATGAGAGGTCACAATTAACACCGTGCATTTCCCAAGGAGCAATTAGGTCTTTTATAGAAGTTGTATGAAGACTGGTAACCAGAACATCCAAATATTCAATATGCGTGGCAACTCTGATTGGATATGGTGGTGCTAGAGATGGTTTTTTTTAGAAAAGTGCTGTGCCAGTTTTGTCAAGCAGGAGCCGGCGACATGGATGGTCCAGTTGGCATAGTACCTTCATAGCATAAGTTAGAGAAGTAAATTGTCTCCTTCGTTGCAGTGACCATCGGTTGGCCTCGACATAGAGGCTAGCAATTGGGCTAGTTCGAAAAGCGCCCGTAGCGAGGCGAAGGCAGAGGTGGTGCACGGGATCGAGCAATTTTAGCGCAGAGGATGATGCAGACCCATAGACCATCGAGCAATAGTTAATGCGTGATAGAACTACACTATCCAGAAGGTTCAGAAGGCCCCATGACCGGTGAGAGAGAATTTTTAGCAAATTCATTGCTTTGAGACACTTCAGTCACAACTGTTTTATGTGGGCAATGAAGGAAAGTTTTTCGTCAACAACTACGCCAAGAAAAATTATGTTCCTTTTTAAAGGCAAGGCTCTGACCATTCAGTGTAATGTTGGGGTCAGGCCTGATGCCACGCTGCTCAGAGAAAAGTACACAAACACTCTTTTCAGAGTTAAATTTAAACCCATTGTCATCAGCCCACCTGGACAACTTGTTTACACCTAGCTGAATCTGTCGTTCACAGATGGTCAAGTTGCAAGATTTGAAGCTTATCTGGACGTCATCAACATACAGTAGACTCCCGTTAAGACGAACTCGCTTAAAATGAACCCTCGGTTAAGATGAACAGTGGAGGTCGTTTGTTTGGTTCCCCATAGAGTCAATGCAAAAAAAATCCGCTTAAGATGAACACTTTGCAATCGCTAATCGGTTAAGATGAATTTTCACAGCCGGCCGCACCCCACTCGCGCAGCTTACTCGACCGTCCGAGCAGCGCTTCAGCAGAAAGAAAAAAAAAAGCTTTTCAGTGCCATGACCATCCGTGCCGCCGACGCACGCAGACCCAAGCACGTCGGCGTCGGAAATGCGATTCTACGAAGGCGGAAGAGTGCCGCTGCTCGTCCTCTCCCACCCCGCTCACTCCTTTTGTCCCCGCAGTAGGAGTAGGTTCGCGTTTCGCGTCGCGCCGACTGTCTTGGTACGGCCTCGGGCAAGGACAAAACAGAGCGCAGAGAAGGAGAGAGAGAGAGAGAGAAAAGAAAAGAGCATGCGCGGCCCGGCCAGCAAAACTAGCGAAACGCGGGAAAAATATCGTGAGAAGAAAAAGCAGCCAATGACGTTTCCCAATGGTGATCACGTGATAGTGTCGTCATGCCAGTGCTACCGAGCTCCGCGCCTTTGCTGACCGCCAACGACGCCTACTACGCAGTGCACAGATCCATTGTTCGTGGCGGGTGTGCGCGTCGTGTCCCGCAATTTTCTACCAGGCTGTACGCTGTCACCTCGTGGTGTGCGCTGTTTGTTTTCGTGCGCGCCATGTTCGCCGTGTTGCTATTATGGCTAGTCGGCCAACAACTCGAAAAAAGCCGCTTGAGCTTCGTGAGAAGGCCGAAGGTTTGACCGAAGTTTGCGCCGGCCGGCTTTCAAAGACTGAAATAGCGCGCAAGTTCGGCATCGCGAAAAGTACCGTGAGCGGTATCGTGAAGGACGAAGTGCGGATTACCAGTGCTTTGGAAGATGGTGAGTTTGCACCGAAGCGGAAGAGGCAAGAGGCTCTCTTGCCTGGGTGAAGAGAGCGCGCAGTGCGAATTTGCCAGTGAATGGAGTGCTACTGAAAGCTAAGGCGGAAGAAATTGTCCTGCGACTGAATGTCGAGTTTGCGTGCAGCGATGGGTGGCTCGACCGTTTTCGGAAAAGGCATGGACTGGCCTTTCGTTGCGTTGTCGGCGAGGCCGCTGCAGTGGATGAAGCGGTCTGCAGCGATTGGAGGCAGAACAAGATGAATGAACTCATGAACGAATATGACCCTCAAGACATATACAACATGGACGAAACTGAGCTTTTCTACCAGCTACTCCCAAATAAAACGCTTGCATTTGCTGGTGATGACTGCGTGGCGGGCAAACGGAGAAAGCTTCGAGTAACGGTCCTCGCGGGCGCAAATATGACTGGGACTGACAAACTAAAGTTGCTGGTGATTGGCAAATCTAAAGCACCACGCTGCTTTAAAAACATAAAAACGCTGCCGGTCACGTACATGGCTAATTCAAAAGCGTGGATGACGCAGGCACTTTTCGAGCAGTGGCTTCAAGAGATGGATCGCCACTTCCAGAGACAGAAGAGAAAAGTTCTCATTGTTGTTGAAAACTGTCCCGGACACAGCCACGTCGCCGGACTTCATGCCATCCGACTGGAGTTTCTATCAGCGAATACAATGGCGAAGCTGCAGCCTAAGGACCAGGAAGTAATAAGTAGTTTGAAGAGGCACTATCGTCGCTCTCTGCTGCAAAGGATGCTGATTTGCATGGAGAGCAATAAGGAGTACACAGTTAACCTGTTACGTGCTGTCCACTTACTGACGAGCGCCTGGGAGCAGGTTACTCAAGCCACTATTGCCAACACCTTCCGCCATGCAGGATTTGTGGCGCTTAGCAATTGCTCAGTGCAGAATGACTGCGATACTACGAATGAGGACCACACTGCAAACTTGGAGGATAGAAGCATTGTTTCTGCGCTGAGCAGTAAGGGTGTGTTCATTGACATCAGTGCGTATGTCAGCATTGACGAAAGTGTGGAAACGTGTAGGGCTGACACACTGGACGCTCTGATTGAAGAAGTGCTTGAATGTTATGCCTGAATCTGCACTAGTTACCTGTGATGCAGCTGATGCCTGCCTAGACACTTTAGTGCAGTTTTTTTAACAGTGTGAGGGCACTGAAGGGTATCTTCAAAAGTTAAGCGAGATGTCTGCTTTTGTAGCAGGTCGTCGATTTTCACGGCAGACACACAAAAAAAAAATAACAGACTGGGTAACAGTCAACAATGCCTGATGCCTTACTACTGCAAAGTGTAGTAGACAATCATTAGTCCAATAAATGCTTGTATCGCAGTTTATTTGCCTGAAAGGCCCTTTTATTCATTTGTTCTCATATACGAGGTATTTGGACACACTCTGCATGCTCAAACATCATTTTTGGAAGCACTCCTGATTAGACGAACTTCTGATAAGACGAACAATTTTCATGGTCCCTTGGAGTTCGTCTTAAAGGGAGTCTACTGTATACAGAACAAGAAATAGTTTTTGGCAGCACGCTTTTTAAAGAGTTCATTTTGACTACGAAAAGTGTGCAACTGAGAACACCACCTTGAGGGACACCATTTTCCTGAATGTACTGCTTTGAATATGCATTGCCAACACGAACTTTGAATTTTCGTTCAAACAAGTTCAGACAAGTAAGTTCGTATTGTATTCAACATGTTCCCTGTGATGCCAAGAGAGAAAAGAGGTCGCGGATGATACCATAGCGCCAAGTGGTATCATATGCTTTTTCCAGATCGAAAAAGATAGATAAACAATGTTGTTTATGTACAAAAGCATCCCTTGCACAAGACGCAAAGGCAATGAGCTGATCAGCTGTTGACCGCAAAGCTCTAAAACCAGCTTGGTTTCGATGAAGAAGACCATTGTATTCAAGGAAATAGAGAAGGCGACGATTTACCATTTTCTCAAAAAGCTTGCATAGACAGTTGGTTAGTGTGATAGGCTGATAACTAGCAGCAAGTGTGGGTTCTTTTCCGGGTTTTAATATTGGGATGATGATCGCTTCCTTCTATGCTTTAGGAAAGCGTCCTGTGGCCCATACTTTATTATACAGGCAGAGTAGGGTTTCAAGAGTGTTCACATGCAGATGCCTGAGCATTCCGTATGTGATCCTGTCAGGACCTGGTGCTGTATTACCACATGCGTCTAGTGCAATCTTCAGCTCCCGCATGGTGAATGGGCTATTGTATCCTCCTGAGGATGGTCTTTTATCACGTATGTGCTTCCTCTCCTCTCTTGCCTTGTGCCGCAAAAAGGAATTTGTATAGTGTGCTGAGCTGAATATGTATTCAAAGTTTTGCCCTAGTGTGTCTGCTTGATGTTCAAGAGAGTCACCACTGGTGCTGACAAGGGGCGTTGGGATTGTGCTATATCCTTTGAGTGCTCTTATCCTGTTGTGAACTTTGTGTGCATCAGGATAAGAGTTCACAGAAGAAAGAAATGATGACCAGCTTTCTCGCTTGGAGATGCGTCGAACACGCCTGCCATTTGCCTTTGCACGCTTAAAGGCTATTAGGTTTTCGGCTGTGGGGTATAGGTGTAGTTTCGACCATGCCCTGTTTTGAGCTTCACGAGCAGTCTTACATTCTGCATTCCATCAGGATCTTCGTTTATTTTGTGGCTTACTTGAAGTCTGTGGAATGTATCTTTCTGCTGCCTCTATAATGTGCAGCGTGATCAAGCGTTGAGTTTCATCAACGCCTAAGTCAGTAACTGATGAACAAGCCAATGATGAGTGTTCCCTGAACATCTCCCAGTTGGCTGCATATTCTATAAACTTTCTAGGATTAGACGCATTTTCATTTTTATTACCTGCATACTTTACAGAGATCGGAAAATGGTCACTTCCATATAGATTGTTAATTACAACCCACTCTGTAGCTGCTAAGAGCATTGGGGAGCCAGTAGCTAAATCTATGGATGTGTATGTGTTATGTAATATGCTGTAGTATGTTGGCTCTTTTGTGTTAAGTAGGCATGATCTAGAGGACAATGAGAATTTTTCGATTAGCACACCTTGGGAGTCCATTCTTGTACATCCCCATAATGGATGGTGTGCATTAAAGTCTCCGACCAGCAGCCATGGTTCCGGAAGTTGATCAATTAGCTTTTCAAAACTTTCGCTACATAACCTATAATCTGGAGGAATGTACAGAGAACACACTGTTGTTATTTTACCAAAAATAAAGGCTCGTATTGCCACTGCCTCTAGGTCTGTATTAAGTGAGATGCTTCGGCATGGGATTGATTCTTGAGTTACAATGGCAACACTGCCAGAGGGGCGAGTGCTGCCTTGCCTATCCTTCCTGAATACAAGGTACTGCTTGAGGAAACTTGTGTCTGCTGGTTTTAAGTGGGTTTCTTGCAGACAAAATATGTTTGGTTGGTGCTCGACAAGGATTTCAGATGCAATCATCCAGATTATTTAGTAGTCCCCGACAGTTCCAATAAACGATACTCTCAGTAGCCATTGTTGTAAGTGCGGGATGTGGATGAGACAGTGGGTTTAAGACTCGCCGTCTTTATCAGGTGGCTTAACTGGCGTATGTTTTTTCAATTTGGAGCGGTCCGGCAGGCACCGCCTCTCAATGGCGGACTCCCTAGGCGCCACTGACGCTGCGGAGTCCACGCTAACCTCCATCGCCTCTGGTGAAGGCATGAAGGCAGGAGGTTTTTCCAGAGGAACCAAGTTTCTCTCAGATGTCTTTGGTGCCCGGACGTCCGGGAGAAAGTGACCTCCGGGATTGAAAAGATTGGGGCAGCTGGTGGCTGCTTAGTAAGGAGCCGTGGTGGGAGCACGTCAGCAGTATTGCACTGCGTGCCCACCGTTACTAGATGAGGCCTGGCCCCTCTACGGGCTGCGTCAGCATAGGAAGCAGAGAGAGAACTTTGTTTCTTCTGCGCCTCACCGTATGATATATTCTCGGTTACTTTCAGATTGATCACTTCCTTTTCGGCCTGAAAGGCCACACAGGATCGTGAGTATGCAGGGTGTGTGCCCTCACAGTTCACACATTTGAAGTCAGTTGCATTGCAATTATCAGTTGCATGGTCATGTGCGCTGCATTTTGCACAGGCGTCCTCGGCATGTCTGGCTGCCATGCCCGTACTGCTGACACTTGAAGCACCTGTGGGGGCTTGGTATGTACGGGCTAACTTTGCATCGGATGAATCCCACATTAATGAATTCAGGAAGTGTGCTCCGGTTGAAAGTGAGAACAATATGTTTCATTTTCATTTCTTCATTCTTTCGCCTGATTGTTATTCCGTACTGCTGTTACACCTTGGTTCTGTAGGCACTCAATGAGATCTGATTCTGTTTCATTTAAGAAGTCTCGCTCAGAAACCACTCCCTGACAGCTGTTAAGACTGCTGTGGGGCGATACCTGAACGTCAAGGTGAGCAAATGTCTTTGTTATGAGGAGTTTGTCAGACTGGCTTTTGTCTGATACCTCTATTAGCAAGTCACCAGATCCTAGTTTTTTCGCTTTATAGTTAGCCCCAATGATGGCCTTCAGCGAGCTGGCTATCAGAAAAACTGATAGCTCATTTACAGGTTTAGACTCTGATAATGAGCGCAGGACAAGAAACTTTGGCAAGTTCTCAGTTGGTGCCGTGATTTTTTGTGTCACTTTGGTGCGACTCCTTTTCGGAGGTCGATCAAGTTGTTTTGATGAATGTTTTTCCATGCATTATGGGTGGTCTAAGGGTTCCTAATATTCTGTCGCCTCTGTTTCACCCTTATATGCAGAGGAAGGTCCCGGAGTCCCTCACCTGGTAGACAGGTGGGAAGCCCGTTGGCCGAGGCTTGACCACGACCTCGACCGACGGTTTCATCCCTCAACCTTTCAACCTATCACCATGGTACAGATTACAGCTTCGGTAAGGGGGCTCAGGGTCAATGGTGGCGCTAAGCACGAACACCTCATTACACAAGGTGCTCCTGCGGAGTATATATATTGTCCTGTGTCTTCCTGTTCACGCTGTTTAAATTAACAATGGTCGCCATAAAAGAATTATGTTCAGTCAAGGCGGAACCCAACAAAGGGACGAGGCCAATGCCAGCCCTGACTATACCCAAATATGACAGACAACAGGGCGGTTCACCACACAACCCCAGCAGTCTAGAAGGAAAAACCAAGAAGAGGACAGCAGAGTTGCAGGAAAGGAGATAGGAAAGTGAAAGATGAAGTGGAAGATAAGAAAAGACAACTACCCCCAGGTGGGTCAGCCCAGAAATGCAGTCTATGGGAAATATGGGCCAAAGTGTGTGCTGCCTCCCCCAAGGGGCCTCGAAGTAGAGGTGCGCAAAGCGGCTCACTTTAGTGAGCGGCTCAGAACGACTCAGCCGGCTTATATCTGTTTTGCTCAGGAGCGAGCAGTGGTATATAGGAGAGAGAAAAACACGACTATCTCACTCTCGTGCACTGATCCGCGCCCGTGCGACCTCCCAAAACTGAAAATTGTGGAAAATTTTTCTCCATTCTGTCTTCCTTCATGGTGACTACAAAATCCCAGTAAACAGCAACATCCATTTTTTTTAGATGCGATTCGTTCTCTATTTACCGGTGGTGCACCCAAGAGAGGATTTTGTTAATTTCTTAACCTATCATTTCAAAGTTATCTGAATAATGTTGAGCATCATGCACTACACTGAGAATTAGCCCTACTTGGGGCCATCAATTTCTAAAAATAGCCCAAATCTCATGTGGACTGATTGTTATTAAATATAGATTGTGAATTATAAAGAAAGCAGATTAACTGATTCGAAGTCCCTCTTATATTCTGAAGACAATAAATTCAGGAGGGGCCTGAAATATTTGTAAATGCATAGTTTTTATTTTTTTCTGATGCAGTGTTCACTTTGTAGCACGAGTCCACTTTAGCCCTTTTTCTTTTTTCTAAATCCGCCTTTTGCGGGAGGATGTGGAGCCATCATGCAGGAAGCGGTGGGAAACACATTGGACGGGAGTGTAGAAGACGACATGAAAGCGCACCATGCGAAATGGCCACGCCAATGCAGGTAGAAAGCGAAAGCTCCCCCCCTTTTTGGCCTTGGGGCGAAAGTAGTGACAGTGGTTGCAGTATATCAAGTTCATGCAGTATGGGGGAATGTTTCAGCATTTTCACAATCCACTCATAACGCATGCATATACTGTCTTCGTATTGTAAGAGCGACTAGCGCGGGCCATGGTGCGGGCTATGTTCAAAGTGATAGAATCAGACTCTCTCAGCGTGCATATTCACGACCGACTGAAATTTATTGTAAAAAAAAAATCGAAAGGAGAGCGAGGAGGCAGAGAGAGAGAGGGGGATTACAAAGTGCAAAGCAGCCAGGAGTTTGTTGCTGCTGCAGAGCTCAGCTAGGTGGAATCGTCTCCTGCGAAAGTGAGCGGCGCATATGCGCGGGGCGTCTTGAGTTACCGAACACAATGCGGTCACCGCGACGCCAGCATGGTGCAATGGGCATCGCTTCCTCCTCGCGTCATCTACAAGCATGTAGCTATAGGATTTCATCTACGAAGCTTGGCAGAGAGACACTTATCCACACCCCCTGAACAGAGCATTGTCTTGGCTGGAATGCACACCTGCAGGAAACGCGCGGCATTTTTCTGGCAATGGATGATTCAATCTTTCAGAGCTGTAGCCGGTTTCTGCCCCCAGAGGACAGAACGGATATGATCTCAGTGGTGAAAAGGTTCTCCATGCTGTTACGTTCTTTGGCTGATAACGCCCTCTTTCACGCGGAACGTATCGTTCCGTCTTGTTCATGACGACGCGTATGAGAAGCCCCGATATCAGGGGCAATATAAGCGCCTCGTCCGAGCGCTGCGTCGCTCCAGGGGCAATATAAGCGCCTCGTCCGAGCGCTGCGTCGCTCTTTCCTGCCCGGCTGCCGAGATGGAATAAAGGTATTCCTGACAAGCTTCAGTGTGGCCGCTTGCTCGTCGTTCGTCGAAACACCCAGAAACGTAACAGCTGGTGGCAGCGGTGGGATCGATGTCTGGTTTCCGCGGCGGTTATCAGTGAGTGCCTGAAACATCTATTTTGTTCATCAAGCAGCTTAAAAGTTAAAATGGGGCTAATTGTCCCCGAAGGGGCACTGGGTAGAAAGCAGCCAGATTGTTTCCTCGGAAAATTTCGGTCGTAGCAAGATGGATTTCAGTGCAATTGTGAAGCCCGAATTAATGCTCTTAGCAGAAAAGTTGGGCGACAAAAGCCATGAGAAAGCCTGATATCATCTCGGCCATTGAAAAGTGCGGCGCGGGGGCCGACGAAATTTTAGAATGTTGGACCGAGGTGCAGAGGAGACGGAAAAAGGAAGAACTTGACCTAGAGAGGCTCAAGCAAAAGGTTAAGAAGGAGAATGAAGCGACGGCGGTCGATATCTCGACGAAAGTTGACATGCGAAGCCACTTGCAGCCCTTCCGCGCCGGGGGAGACATAGGTCTTTACTTGGTGAATTTCGAGCGGGTGTGCAAAAGGTTGGGCTTCGTGGAGTCGAGCTGGCCACAAAGGATTCTGAGCTTACTGCCAGCCGAAGTTGCCGACGCTTTGGCAAGGTTAGATCCTGAAGAGGCGGACTACTCGTCCGTAAAATCCTGCCTACTGAAAAAGTTTAGGCTGTCCCCTGAGGTTTTTCGAATTAAGTTTCGAGAGGCAAAGAAAAACCCAGAAGAAAGCTATGCTGAGTTTGCTTACAAGTTATTAGGCTTTCTAGAGAGCTGGCTCCGTGGAGTAGACTCTTATGAGGATCGTGAAAAGCTGCTAGCACAGATTGCGCTCGAGCAGTTTTTTTTGTTCTATTACTTCAACCCTGAAGGATTGGATTCAGGACAGGCCAGATGTAAAAACTGTACAAGTGGCGGCTGATTACGCAGACTTGTATTGCTCCAGACACGGAAAGAAAGTTGATAACGAAAAGCCTGGCTTAGTCCGAAGTAACGAGCAAGGAAAACGTCGTCTTTTGTCTAAAAGAGTTGAGGGTTCAACAGATGTTTCACCTTCAAATGAAGTGTTGGATTCAGACAAGCCAAAGCTAAAATCCAAGTTGTTTGAAGCAAAAAAGCCCATTGTTTGCTACAAGTGTCACCAACCAGGTCATGTGGCTTCAGGCTGTCGTGTGCCTAAAGTGTCCCCGGTCAACTTGTGCATGGATAAGGCAGACGACCTGCTTAAGCCATATTTGTACGACATAGAAGTAAATGGCCAGTCTTGCAAAGCACTGAGAGACACCGGAGCTACGCACGACCTAGTTCATTCCTCACTAGTGAGTCAAGACGATTTCACAGGCGATTGCGTGTGGGTTCGCCAGGCTCTGGAAGATCACACAATCAGCTTGCCAGTAGCCAGAGTAAAACTAGACGGGCCTTTTGGTGCAGTAGACACTGAGGCGGCAGTGCCCAACGGGGTATTGCCCAGCTGCCCGTATATTCTTTCGAACAGAACGGCAAGGCAGCTAAATGACGCGGGCATCTCGCTTGATATGAATCCCGTTCTCGTAGTCATTCGCTCCATGACGAAAGCGAACAGGTCCGAGCCACAAACGCTCGCGACAAAGCCAGAAACTGACAAGTCTGATAGCGAAACTGCAGAAGATGTGCCCGAAGAAGCGGACGTGACCACACTGGTTTCGCCGGAAAGCGCGAACTTCGGTAATCTGGTAAAGCTTGATAAAACCACGCTCATCAGTGAACAGTCCTCTGACCCAACGCTGGCAAGATGTCGAGATAGCCTGGGAAAAAATGTAGCACCAAATATCTCGTTCTATGTGAAGAATGGCCTCGTTTATCGCCACTTTAAGGATAAAGGCGGAAATGAAGTAGATCAGCTGGTAGTTCTGCACACGTACAGACGGGACCTCTTAGAACTTGCTCATAAGGAAGGATGGTCGGGGCACTTAGGAATCACGAAAACGAAGTGCAGGCTCTTGGCGGAGTACTATTGGCCTGGTTTCTTCTATCAGTCTTCTATCAATTTTCTCTCGGATCGGGTTCCCAGCTGAGATTCAGTGTGACCTTGGTAGTGTTTCCACGAGTGCTTTAACAAGCAGTTTTTTTCCAAGGTGTGGCATCAAAATTTTGCACAGTTCGGTAAACCACCCACAAAGTAATAGCGTGGAGAGAACGCATTCAGTCATGAAACGTATCCTCAGGGCCTTATGCTACGAGAAGAAAAAAGATTGGGACTTGGCTTTGCCAGCTATGCTTTTCGCTCTGCGGATCGTCGCGCACGAGTCCACGGGTTTTACGCCTGTGGAATCGGTCTACGGAAAAAACCTTCGTTCACCTTTGCGACTACTGCTTGAGGGCTGGGAAGGCCAAGAAGAAAACCCCTTGGTAACGGAGTATGTGCTCTCACTACTGAACCGCCTGCACAAAACTCGAGAGCTGGTTGAAGCAAATCTTGAAAAAGGCTCGAGCTCGGGGCAAGGTTTACTATGACAAAAACAGTCGCCTCCGAGTGTACAAGGAAGGAGACAAAGTGCTGCTCTTACGATCTGCAAGGGCAAATAAATTGCAAGTTCAATGGGAAGGACCAGCGACTATCCAGCAAAAGCTATCTGAGACACTATGTCGTAAGACTTCCTGGACGTCGTAAAGAGGTATGCATATATCACTGCAACCTAATGAAGCCCTAAGTGGAAAGAGTGCAAGTCGTCAGCATCGCACTAAACCAACCAGAGGAAGTTCAGCCTCATATTCCTTACTTGGAGAAAACCGACAGAATGTTGACTGTCGAAGAAATTTTGGAGGCTACTACTGATACGAAACTTGGTAGCGATCAGCTGGCGGATCTGACTGCCCTAATCGAAAAATACCAACATCTGTTTTCTACAATTCCCGGAAAGACCACCCTAGTCCAGCACGATATTGAAGTGACTAGTCAGTCGCCAAATCAGTGCAAATCATATCGCTTTTCCCCACGTCAAGAAAAACTTTTGAAAGATGCTGTAGATTAAATTCTTGAACTGCAGCTAATCGAGAAGGGAGAAAGTGATTATGTGTCTCCTATGATTTCAGTAGAGACTCCCGGCAAAGATCCGCGTCCATGTGTGGACTACCGGAAGTTAAATGCCGTTACGGTAACGAAGGTCTACCCAATCCCGAACATTGAAGCCTGCATCGAGAAAGCAAGCAGGGCAAAGTACATATCGGTCATCGATCTTGTCAGGGGATATTGGCAAGTACCACTTACTGAACGTGCAAGCAACCTGGCCGCATTCATGATTCCATTCGGTGCCTTCAAGCCACTTGTTCTAAGTTTTGGTCTAAAAAATGCTCCGTATGCATTTTCAAGGCTAATGAATCGGGTTCTAACCGGAACAGAGGATTTCTCATTGCCCTACTTGGACGATATAGCCATTTTTTCAGACACATGGGCGGACCACCTCCAACACTTGCAGCAGGTCTTCGCTCGCTTGCAAGACGCAGGCTTAACGGTCAAGGCTGCGAAATGTAAATTCGCTCGTAATGAAGTGGAATATCTGGGTCATATAGTCGGCCAAGGAGTAAGACGACCACAACAACTTAAAGTTCAGGCTATCAAGGAGTTTCCTTTGCCGCAAACGAAGAAGGGGTTGATGTCTTTCATCGGATTGGGGAATTACTACCACCAGTATATTCCCCGGTTCTCGGAAAAGGCGAGTCCACTAACAGATGCCCTCAAGAAAAAGGAACCCAATAATATTGTGTGGGACGATCGTAAGCGTAAAGCGTTTGAGTCCTTGAAGCTGTCGTTGGATAACTCAGCCTGTGCTGGCTACTCCAGACTACACGAGGCCTTTCTTGGTACAATGTGACGCTAGCGAAAGAGGGATGGGCGTGGTGCTAAGCCAAGAAAACCAAAAGGGGGAAGAACATCCTATTTTGTTTGCCAGCAGGAAGCTTACTTCGAGGGAGCAAGCTTACAGTACTATTGAGAAAGAATGTGCTTGCTTGGTGTGGGCTGTTGAGAAGCTTCGCTGTTACCTCTGGGGCACTGAATTTATTCTCATTACCGATCATCGGCCGTTGGCATGGCTCCAGCAACTGTCTCAAAAGAACGGCAGATTGCTCCGGTGGAGTTTAACTCTCCAGGAATATGCTTTTATCGTAAAGCATAAGAGAGGTAAACTTCACGCAAACGCAGATTTCTTAAGTCGGGCGCACGAATAAGTATGCCATCTTGTGTTCTTGTTTCTTTTGCTCATCTGCATCATTGTAAATAGTCTCATCATGCAATCACTCATGCTCACTACTCCTTTCAGTTTTCGATAGTCATTTTTTGAAGGTGAAAATCTGGTTGCCTTTAGAAAGACTTATGGGCAGTGTAATGTGGAAAAATAAACGACACTTTTAGTGAACAGGATGGAGGTTTTGGGCACCTCAAGGCTTCTGTGGGGGCTTGGTTGTTGTTGTTGTTTTCTTCCCCGTCTACTCAGCCTCTTTCAAGAATGCATGAGTCACCGGCAGCATCGACCGAAGGTTGCAAGGGACATGCACCGTCAGGTCAACGCTGTAATCCTGGGCAGTATAGTCTACACCTTTTCAACGGCACGGAGGTCATGGCACTGACGTTTGCTTCTTTTCATGGTTGTGCTACACCCACACGCCAGAGCGCTGTGGTGATGTGCAGTGGTGATGTGCAGTGGTGATGTGCTCGTCCTTTCATCTGTGGACTACGCCACACCGAATCTCCGAAGCGGGGCTTCACCTGTGCTGAACTGGTCGTCATCACTGTTTTATGGATCAGCGGTGTTATACAATGACCTCACTGTGGTTGACTTGCGAATGTCGGGTAGTTCACGGCTGTGTACAACAGTGGAGTGAAAACTTATTCAATGTGCCTGATGCCATCCTAAAAGGGGGAGGAGTTGTTACGTTCTTCGGCTGATAATGCCCTCTTTCAAGCGGAACGTATCGTTCCGTCTTGTTCATGATGACGCGTATGAGAAGCCCCGATATCGGGGGCAATATAAGCGCCTCGTCCGAGTGCTGCGTCGCTCTTTCCTGCCCGGCTGCCGAGATGGAATAAAGGTATTCCTGACAAGCTTCAGTGTGGCCGCTTGCTCGTCGTTCGTTGAAACACCCAGAAACGTAACAATGCACAGAGAATGGTCATTCTGTTGTGAAAGGATCCACAACCTTTCTGACTCCGCAGCGATTTCTGTGGAATCAACGACTGCATGGTGACACATGCGCATCTCCTACACATCGGATGCGCATGTCGGTCCGGAACCAATGCTGTTCTACGTCCAGAGCGCTCCACTCCTCAAGTGAACGAGCGGTTTCCATGCCGTTGCAGATGTTTGGACGAGGACGACAACTTTCAAACTCCCTAACGAAGTGCAGCTGATTGCATACACCAAAGGTACAAAATCCAAATGCTTTGGCGAGAACAAAGACGAGCTAGTAAGGTCAAAAAAAAAAAAATTAATGTGCGTCGTGCAAGAGTGTATGCTCCAAGAGGCAAAAACACAGACACTACAGGTAAGTACGCATCTAAAGGAAATATGCATGATGAAAAGTACCTACTGGCGTTCGCACCCAGCCTGTAACGTACCAGTGATAGCTGCAATGAGGATTTGTTCGGTGCATGTTTGCTTTATGTGCGACGGGGCCTGATTGCGATGTATTTTGTCGTTTGTTTATGTGCGAAAGGGCCAGATAGAGCAGATATCACAGGCGGCTGTGCGCACTAGACTGTAATATTTAGCATGCTTTATCATAACTGCTGCCTGATTAACAAGAAAAAAGATGCTGCGTTTGTTGTGATGCACCACCGTTCGTGAGCCTCATGACCAGCTCAACCACTCGGTTCGCGAACGGTGGTGCATCATAACAAATGCCGTATTTTTTTTTTCTTTTCTTGTTAGTCAGGCGGCAGTCGCAACAAAACATGCTAAATATTACAGTCTAGCGCATACAGCCGCCTCCCCCTACCCGGCCCCTTCGCACATAAAGAAAACAAACAACAAAATACATTGCGATCAGGCCCTGTCGCACATAAACCGAACACGCACCTAGCAAATCCTCATTGCGGCTATCAGTATTGGGTTACACGCTTGGAACTCAGGTACTTTTCATCATGCACACTTCCTTTGGATGTATGCATACCTGTAACAGTGTTTTTCGCACAGTTGAGAGTACGCAGTCGGTTGCTGAGGTCGCCCATTCACATCTTGACGTTTGGTAGCACTAATTCAAGCTTCACGTCGTTGTTGGTCGCGGCTCGCCGAAGAAAACCTGAAAAACCGCGTTTTGCACCCCAGCATTCTTCGAGGATGGCAACTGTACGCGGCACATGTGGTTGGCATGGCTTTGCCAAACCTGCGACGGCCACCGTGCTGCCAGCCTCCGTGCACTGGCGGTGACGAGAAACGCCGTCGAATACGTCTCAATCAGTCGCCGCTGGGACTTTGCGCATGCGCATAAAACTCGTGCAAAAGGCGGATTGCGCTTTTTGGCTGTTTTTTTTTTTTACTTTCCAAAAATTTATATTTAGCCGTGTCTCGTAGAGTAATGAGCGAAAACTCCATTGTGTCACGATTTATTTTTGCAACGCTTTGCAGTTGCTGACTTCGCCTGCTTCAAAAACTTCTCTGTGCAGGCTTGCTCAAAGCAGGTGCCACTCTGGTTTTCATCATCAGCAGACTTTCTAGAGTTTTCTCGGAAACAGATGAGCAAAACTCCGAGTTTTGTTGACAGAGCTGAATATTCTCTCACATTCAGCATTACTGTGGGGAATGGAGAGTATGCCCAGCATAACCATTGAGACTCTGCGGAATCTGGGCGATCCGTCGACATCTCGAGTGCTTCCCAATTGCGACCACTGCATGTCGCACCTTAGCTCATTCAGTATGTCTGCTGGAATCTGGTAAGCTTGTATGTTGGCAAACTCCACTTCGAGTGCATCATTCTTGTTTCCCCACTCTGCTGGGGCAGAATAGCAGGAAACGCCATAATGAAATGAAGTACAATGAAGCAGTTTCTAGAGCCTGCACTTGGGCAACTTCAGCCATCTTCAGGCTGATGTCTTCCAGCGGGAACTTGTGGCGAATATAATCACATGCTGCAGTGAAGTAGAGACGTACAGCCGAGAAGAACTGCTCTTTCTCATTTGAGGTCAGCGTCTCAACTACAGAGGAGGTTGTCATGCCAATGACGATGTCTTTATCATCTTTTTGATTCTCTACAGCTCCATAGGCAACTTCAGGCAATGAATGGCATCCCTTGAGAACACCTGGCCGCACAAATCAAGTCAAGAGATCCTCGAGAAGGCGGTTCAAGAGGCCCCTGAGCCCATGAATCTGAGGAGCCTGTGACTGAAGTAGGCAGTTTGTCTTCTCAAAAAGAGGTATAACATTTTGGAGAAAAAGACAGCATGCCCTGCTTAGCTCCGATGACAAAAAAGAAATAGGCGCTCTTCATGGGTCACGTGGCTAGCTTCTGCAGATGCCTCGCATTGAAGTTTCAGTTTCTTTGCTTGTGGTGCAGACATTTTGGAGAAAAAGACAGCATGCCCTGCTTAGCTCCGATGACAAAAAAGAAATAGGCGCTCTTCATGGGTCACGTGGCTAGCTTCTGCAGATGCCTCGCATTGAAGTTTCAGTTTCTTTGCTTGTGGTGCAGAATGAACTCCTTTTCTTTTTAGTGAAGGTCCATCACATTCGGTGCTTTTTTTTCCAACACCTGCAGCAGCCTTAGGAAGGTGTGCAGCAGTATTTGAGGCCGGCGCAGGGTTCTTGGCAATTTGTAGAGAAGTCTTGGAAGTCTGGTAAGACTCCAAAAACAAGCTCTGCTTATTGCACTGTTTTGTTTCATTCAAGAAAAAGCTAAGTAGTGGCACGGCCGCTCAATGGAGGCGCACTTGGGTGCGGCCTGTCGCGTCGCCCAGACGAGCCGTACTGCGCCTAGTTCTCATCGCCACCGCTCCGGGACGAGTCCGGGCGGAGAGCTGCGCGCAGCGGCTGTGCTTTCGTTTCGGCGTCCGCGTGGTCGGCGCTTGCTCAATTTAGGATTATGAGCGGCGTTTCACACATTATGTGATGCTACGTGCAAGTTCACAATTGATAAGGTGATAGCGGCAAGTTACATTTAAGGACGTAGCGTTTAACATTATTGTTCAGCCTGTTCCTCCGTTTTCACTGGAAATAATATTCAAGTCGGTACCACCACTAAAGCATACTAACAAAAACTGTTGCAAAAGAAACAACACAAGACAGCCAGTTCAACGACACGCCCGCAGGCTCAGGCAATTTTCTTCTCGTTTGATTATGAAGCCGCGTGATGCATAGAAGACACGCAAGCTTATTTTACAAGCGAAGAACTTTCCTCAAAAAAGGTGTATGTGCAAGCGTGATTTTTTCCACTGTCTGATTGATGTTGCCTGTCCAGTAGGTCAGCAGTGGTCGCATCAGTTTGGTTAGGTCCTTAGTGTGACTGCGGTCTTCTCTCTCGCAAATCAACTCCGGAAATTGCACAAAATAGGGAAGAAGGGATGAAACTAACATGTTGCATAGCTTGCTGCTTCTTATGACCTGCGGGCACTTTATCACCTTGCTAACAAAGGTGCATGGTGATTTTCAGATACATTAGGCATCCATCATCAAGAATTTTGATAAGTCCAGGGTTTTGCAGGAATCACAAGGCACAAAGTTAATAAATGGATGGGGACTAATCAAATAAAATTATTGACACTCTAAAGTAAGCATAGAAGTTATTTAAAGTTTGGTAATATATAAATAATGAAAACACGGGCAGGCACTGAGAACAAAATAAATAAAAATGTTTCATGAGATTCTGTAAAAATATTCATACTTTCTCTTCAAATGGACGTGCAAGGTAACCAGCCAAGAATGCAATCGGTGCTAACTCTATGTCAGCTGCTTGTTCACACAACAAATGAATGAATCCAAGCTGACTCGAAAACTCTCTCGCAGCAGAAGTGATACGGCAGTTGGCAAGGTACGACTTTCATACTCATAAATGCCAAGTTTTATAGCTGCCTAATTGTTGATAGGTGCATTTGCAGACTGATGCTTGCAAGATGCCAACGTGCACAAAGCATGGCAAAATGTGTATAATCTCAGTCGATATATATATTTTTTTTCGCTAGTGGTACCTTCAGTATTTTCTCCGAGGTGAAAACTGCAGCCCTTGCGTCGACTTTGTCGTTCCCGCCTTTGAATTGCCTTAGGCTGCTAAAAAGCGATACTATAGACCCGATTTCAGAGCCTGCTTTAGGGCGTATCGGAAGCTGATTCGGTTAAATGCAATGCACTAGTAAGGCACACAGAATACATTGTTGTAAGATACTTGATGTGATCAAGAAGGTACTTGTGCCACTGTGGATCTGGTTGTCATGATTGTTGCTTCGTACGTTTGTTAGCCTTTGCTTCTACGTGCCTCCTTGGACCTGAATGTCTTCGATATGGCAAAGCCCAACTCTAACCAAGAGAGTCGCTCGTCATCTGACAAATAGAGCGGCTCCTCTTGGTGTCTCCATGGCTTCACTTATGCCATGTTGGGCAAGGCATACCATTTTGATATCATCGTCATAAAAGTGATCGTGGCGCAGCTATCTTGAAACACACATGCTTCAGGATGACACGGGGGGTTGTCCAGGAGGAAATGAAGTGTAGCTATATCAAGTGGGGGAAATAAAGCTATTGACCTGCGCACATTAATTTTTTCAAGGTTGTTTGGCTCAACATGAGCCCGCGTGAGTAACTTAACTTGTAATGTGGGCAGTTTGGGAACACAGAGGGGACAGCTGAAGGAAGCAGGATCTTCAGTTTTATGTTCTTCCTGTAATCGTCATCTGTGAAGTGCAGTGAGTATACTAGTGACTTGTCACCCGGCTCCTACCGGCTTCCTTTTCCATCCTAGCCCTCCCGAGATATGTTTTTCAGCCATGCTGCTCGACGTTGTGAATCGCACGGGAACTCATGGTAACCGATCTTTTCTTGCTTTCGTGGTGCACAGCGGCACACAGCGGCACACAGCAGTTGCCTGGCATGGTGCTGCATACGCTTAGGATGCTGTTGACACAGGCACCGATGACACGCATGCAGAACTATCAGAACCACGCGATTATGCTGAGTAATCAAAATGATAACGCACGCCAACCTAGCCAGTGCGCTCCTCCCGCGTCGTCTGCTCGTCCGTGCCAGCGGCGCCTTGTCATGGAGTGGTTGCGCCCCCACGGAGAATGACGGCGAAAACTAACTTCTCCCAATACGCGCTTCCCCAGCCATTGAGGCGCCTCCGTTGAGCGGCCGTGGTAGTGGTTTCCACTGGTCCAGCAGCCTCTTCAAACACTTCCCAAAAGACAGTGTTGGCGAATGCTTCAGCATCGTCCTGCCGTCGACGTCGTGCAATCTTTGAAAGCCTTTCAGTCGATCTTTCTGCCTCTAAGTAAAAAAAATGTCAACCAAGGCCTCATAAACCTTTACAGGAAGACATGCAGCTCCTTTTTGGGTGGCCAAGTTGATGAGGTGGCATGGGCAACTAACCCTGATCAAAGCTGGTTGGGCCTCCCTCAATACAGTCGAAACGCTGTATTTTTTGCCAATCATGACATGGGCATTGTCCGAAGAAAATGCCAACTGGTTTTCAAGAGGCAAACTTCAGGACTTCATTTAGTCCAGAATCAGATTTCCAATTTTCTGACCCGTCGCTTCCCCTTGGATTGTACCGAGGCAAAGGAGGCGGCTTTGTCTCTTTAACGAAGTATGTCGCAACAATAGGGTAAAGCTGCGTATCCCTATTGTTACTTCCGTCCACAGCAACCGAAAATACCTGCATTTTTAGGGCATCCAGCAAAGGAGTCTCTGCGTTCGCAAATATTTCACGAACAATTGCCGTCGTCTTTGTCCGTCCACAGGCGTAGCGTTTGGCTTCCTCGCACTTGGGGAACATTTTCCGGAAAAGTGGTCCAGCGTGATCACTGACACTGTATGTTGTGTTCAACTAAAAACGCCGTGAAATGGCATTCTGCATGAATCACACCGAGGTCGCTGTCACAGCGAACAAAACTTGTCAGGCTCGGCTGGCTGTCCGTGGCTCGCACGTATCCTTGGTGCTTTTTCGAAGCGATGTGGATCTTTATGTCGGACTTGCCACCATGTGAAATGTTAACATCACAGGCACACGTGGTGCAAAATCCAAACTTCTCTCCTTTCTTAGACGGCATGAAGCACGGAAATTCTGCAGCGTACGACTTCAAAAATACTTGGAAGTACTGTCACGGCTTTGAGCCCGCCATTGCACTGCGAAACCGCTACTACTAAAACTTCAGAGTCACACTGAGCAGATCACGCAAAAGCAGAGGCCAACACCAAAGTTGTCCAAACACGTGAACAAAGGAACAGCCACTAGCCTGGCGGAGGCGGTATCGAGTTTTGGATATAGATTCCTCTTCCCCCGAGTAGACGATAGAAGTCACTACAACGTTTGCAGCTGCTGATGATGATATCACAAATATGTGTTGCCCTCTCGTGGCCGCCAAAGGTAACATAATAGTTTTAACATGGCCTCCAAGATTACCCTTCCGCGCGCGTGGTGTTATCTCGGAGGCCATGATGTTAATAGATGTCCGCACATTTTTTTTTTTTTTTTCCCGAAAATAAAACATTTTCCGCAAAATTACCTGCAAGATTCGTAAAATCGCAAGACTGGTCAAAATTCGTACATTTTACGGAAAATTCGGAAGAGTTGGCAGGTATGCATCGCTAATAAATGGCGCCTAAGTTGCACTGAGGAGAAGATACAGCTCCCAAGAAACGAACGGATCCCTGAACGAGAGAGCCGGCTCACTGAAACAACCGCCGCCCATCCGGCTCGCTCCTGAGCGACCCATCTCTGCATCAGCACAACCACCAGGATGCCATGCATGGCTAAGCGTGGTGGCGCACTAACAGATGACCACAGCAGGGATGTTCTCTGAAATAACCACATGCCTACCTACTTTACCAGTTCTTGCAGTAAATAAAACGTGCTCAGGCTGATTTTTTGCAATTACCTATCAAAGAAGACAGGGCTTCTAAGTGAGCTTCTTGCATAATTGTTTCCATTTCCTTTTGGCTTTCACAGGTAGGCCGTGCCAAGCTCTCTGAAAAGCAATACCACAAAACCGCATTCTTTGTCAGTGGTTATCAACGCCAGAGGATTATTCAGCAAGTAGCTGAGAGTCTTGTTAAGGCTTTTTGGTCTCCGACACAGCTCCACATCCACTCCATATGACCATTTCGAGTAGCTTATCTTTGGCTCCACCACAAACTTTGGACAAAGACGCACACCCTCCGGAATAGGAAGGCCTTCACTGAGTGCCAGTTTCTTTGGAAGGCAACCTCAAAGTAATTGGGCCATCGATTATGTTTCCTGGTGTCATAATCAACCCTCCAAGCAACGGAAGTGTTGTGCTGCAGTTGAGGCGACTGACTCCATGACACTGGGTTTTCTAAACACTAGGCGGACTGCAGAAACAGCTTCAGGAGGTCCTCACTTGTCATTGCCATGAAAGACCCACAAACAATGCCAGCATATCAGCAGGAAGAGGCTTTCGAGTGCAAAAACCAAACATTCGTGATTTGCAAGACTAAGAGCTAACGACGACAGGGGTGAAATGAGACGGTTCATAGAGACAAGACAAAGAAATAGAGCCCTTTGTACAACAAATGATGGGCAAAATGCGTCTAATACCTTATTTTCATGTTATCTCCCATATTTTGAAGAGAACTGGCGCGTACGAGTTTTCAGCTCCTGTGAAATTGAGAAGCATGTAAATGTTCTCGAAAAGTCTACTCAAGATGGACCCATCTGTATGAAAAAGCGTGCGGTAAAATTTGTCAAGTGTGTATTCAATACTTTTGTGTTGTAGTGAATCCTATGTTGGCCTAACTGGTTATCGTTTGAATGTTAGGCTGAGGGAGCACAAAAATGATGTCAAGAATGCCGCCTGTTACATTGGAGTTCACTGCCGTGATTTTTCTTGCCAGCGTGTGTATGAAAACGGCCGAATTGTAGGGAAACACAAAGACCAGCTGACTAGAGAAATTGTCGAGGCATCAGAGATCATCAAGTCAGGTCAAAGATGAGCAAGCACCCTTTCTGTAGCTGTCTTGCAGAAGAACATGAACCTAGTTCACCTTAGGTTATCAAAAACGCGCTTTCTTCGAGAGATATCTGTTGCAGCTCTTTACGTTTTTTTTCGCTGGTGCCTTTATAAGCAATGGCTTCCTGAATAAACTTTCATTGTTAGTCAGTGCTGTCCCCTGGCATTTGCACTTGCAGTGCCACTTCTGGTTCAAACTCTCAGGAAAAGACGACCACCAACTATTTTTGTTTCTTTCTTTCTGTCATCATGCACACCCTGTCATTTGGGAAGCTGACTTCTTGATGGAATAAAGGATCTTATGAGGCGAAAACATTCCTTCAAGTTAGTGAATTTCTCAAACCAAAATCTGATATTGGTCGCACCTTCTCTATGGACACTGTTGATTTATCTTACTCTCTTCCTCATCACATCACTTTATTACTTTAAGGACCCTACTTTAAAGACCCCCAGTTCTAATGGCAGTCAGTCATTAGTGGAGACACCCACAGTGTTCTGAAAAGAAAAAGGGTTATTTCTTTGAGTGCAGTTACGGCAGCCAGTGCACTGCCATTAGGGACTGCACTGAAACCCATTTTCTTTTCAGAACACTGCAGGTGTTTCCATTGATAATTTTCTAACCCTTTTACAGTTTTACCTACAATCTACCTTTGTAGCATATGACTGGCAGTGCTATGAGAGACGCCATAGTGGAGGGCTCCAGAAATTACAATCACCTGGGATTCTTTAACTTGCATTGACATCGCACACCTTGCTTTCCGCATCTATCGTAAAATGGCCACTGGGATTCAATCCCGCATCCTTGGCACAGCAAGCCCCAACCACAGCACAACCTTGGCGTGCTCTCCCAGTCTCAACAATTTCCGAATTTTGCCTTTCTTTTCAAGAATGCATAATTGGCCTGTAAAAGGCACTTTCCTAGTCGTTTCATTTATAGAACGCCCTTCAACCCAAGGCAGTCTCTGATGCAGCACCTCTGGTATGAAGCCTCACTAGCTGGAAGAACCAAGCAACTTAGAAGAATGAGTATGGTAAACGAAAAACCGAGGGTAGTACTGTGGCGACACACACTGCGCATATTTCCGCGCAGCCCCCGCTTTGTTATCATTCGTCCCAGCATAACACGGCCACATGCTGGATTGCCTTATCGATAAGACACAGCGCCACCGCTGCGTCACCGACGGCCGCTACAAAAACAGGCTGCCTGGCTGGAAGGAACTGCTTTTCCATTCCGCTTCGGAGACGAGTGTGGCGTTAGTATGCTTGCCCGCTACCACTGTCAACCGAATAAACAGTCGTTATGTTTTTATGTTGGGATTCGTCCTTCAGCAGAAACGACCTCCCACATCTGGTGACCCGGACAACAAACAATACGGATCGTCATGGACGAGCAAGAGCAACAGCTTCACGAACAGCATGGCCAACTCAACGCTTCCGTGCAGCAGCATCCTGCCGGCTCCGCCGAGGACGTCAGAACCCCTGCAGGCGATATCCGGCCCGCTCCCTCACACAATGCCTGCCGTGTCGCTGTTAAGCTTCCGCCGTTTTGGCCCAACTCGCCCGAGTTGTGGTTCGCCCAAGTCAAGGCCCAGTTGTCCCTTGCACACATCACACAAGAGCGGACCCGCTACGATTATGTCGTCTCCCACCTCAATGCCCACTACGTCAACGAGGTCTGGGATATCCTTGCCTTCAAAAGCCCCATCACCACAAGACATTCCACAACATCGCAAAGAAAATACATGTTGCCGCCCTCAACGCAGCAGCCGACAATCTTGCAGAAGAACTCCCGAGACTGATGTTGCTGTCATGTTTGATAGGACCTGGCAGAAGCGCGGGCACTGCCATTTCTGTGGCCTTTGCCTAGACTTCCTGAGTGCCACAAAACACTTGGTGGTGAAGAAGCCATTCACCAGTGTTTGAAAAGATGGAAACAGAAGCATCTAGAGCAGGAACTACAACATGCAGTCCACCACATTTCTTGGTGACAGCAAGGCTGCAGTTTCCGAAGCACAGGTTTATGGGCCGACAGCAGTGACCAAAGAAGACAGCCCTAACCACGTTTCTGAGCTGCCACGTGGACAGAAACTTGGTGACAAGGCCACACTTCAAAACCAGGTTGTGATAATGAGCAACATGAGCAATGATGCAAGCAGCCACATGTTTTGCCTTGATGGGAAGGAGTGCAGGCAAACTAGAGCTCTGGGCGCCACCCCTCCCCTAACCAAAAGTATGGTGTTCTAGAATTGAGAAGTGTGCCGTCTTCAGCGCGCGGCAATGGGAGCGAGGTGGTTGTCAGAGCGATGAAAAGCGTAGGTGGCGCTGTCAGTCGCAGGAGCGCATCAGAAGTGCGCGCGCCGCAGAGGAAAGGCTCGGGGTGTCTGCTTCTGTGGCTCGTATCCTGCGTTAATTCCATTGCATCGCATTGCTTTTCTGTCATTATATAATATGTTGTTGATGGTTGGTAAAGCAGGATAGCACGTGTCTGCAGAATGCGCAGTCACAGTTCCAGTTCGTCTCCTTTGGCTCCTGTGCCCTCCACTACTGAACGGTCTCTTTTTCGTTTTCTTTTTTTGCTCACTGCGCGCCCTTTCTCGATATACGAGCTTCATCGCTTGGTTCATGAGGGAAGGTTCGAGGACGTCGAAGCTACATTGAATGCCCTTCCTCCAGATGACCTTAAGTATGTCACTATAGGCACAGTTCTAGGTCGCAGTTTATAATTGCAGTATATGTGGCTTGAAAGTTCAAGCACAGATCAAAATGCAGTACTTGTTCTGCGTATTTCATTTCGGGCAAATCATGCGTGCACAAAAAGAAGAAAACGAATTGATCTCAAATTTTTATCATGGAGTCTTCTTTATTCGTCTGCGGAGCTTGCAAAGCTCGTAAACACGCTCGAAGAGATTTTTTTTTTTAGTTCGAGAATTATGATTAACACAAGCAACATCTGTGATTTTGCTATCTGTTTTCAAAGCGCAGACATTCCTGAGCCTGGATGTCCTACCCATGATAGAGAAATGACACATCGCATAGTGAAGTTCTACGTCCAGATGAGATTCCATTTTTATGTAGTCCCTAAACCAAGAGCAGAGCTCTAAAGCAGAGCAGATAAAGCACCTGAAGGTGGTGCAAATAATAGTGTTTGAGGGCTCTAATGACTCTCCGCGTCTAGTGTGCTTTCAAATTTAACTTAACTCATTCCCATACTCGTAGTTGAGTGACATTTTCATATAATTCTGCAGCATTTGATATGTTGGTACCATATTCTTGAGCTATTTATTCATATTCACTTAAGTCGCGAATTGTTTACCTTGCTACTTTTTGAAGTCGTCCGCTATGTGGTTTTCTTGCATTTGTATGAGCTCGCTAATCTATTCCGTATTTTTTTATACAGCTGCCTGTGCATATGTATCCGCTCACATTCAAATAAGTATTCAACAGCCCCTGAGACGATTTTTGTCTCCAAGCAATCGCTAAAGAGGAAAGTATATAACAGGTGCATCTTACCTGTGCTTACCTATGGAGACAAACCAAGAGAGTTCTACTTAAGTTGAGGACAACCCAGAGGGCTATGGAACGGAAAATGGTAGGGGTAACATTAAGAGATAGGAAGCGTGCAGAGTGGGTCAGAGAAATAACTCAAGTTACCGACATTCTAGTGGACATTAAGAAGAACAAATGGACATGGACAGGACATGTAGTGCGAAGAGAGGATAACCGATGGTCGCTTAAGGTAACAAACTGAATTCCAAGGGAAGGAAAGCATAGCAGGGGCCAGCAGAAAGTTAGGAGGGCGGATGAGATTAAGAAGTTCGCAGGGGTCAAGTGGATGCAGCTAGCACAGAACCGGGTTAAGTGGAGAAATATGAGAGAGGCCTTCGCCCTGCAGTGGGTATAGTCAGGCTGAAGATGGTGATGATGAATCTTCACATATCTCTATTTACATGTGGTGCAAACAAAGTACGCTAACCTGGCCTAAAACACCCTCCATTGGTTTTTCAAAAAGTCCACGTAAGCGTCGATGGGAGACCACAGTCTAGCTCGAATGAACCGGCGCATCCGATAATAAAAATCTCAGTTCAGTTCAGTCGTGTCCGACTCTTCGTGACCCTATGGACCATGTCACGCCACGCTTTCCGATCTCTCACTATCTTCCTAACATCACATAACTTCATCTGCAGTGCCTCGAGGATGCCATCTAACCATCGCGTTCGCTGCCTACCCCTTCTCCGGCGACCCTCAACCTTTCCCAACATCAAATCTTTCTCCAGCGACTCCTCTCTTCTCATCAGATGACCAAAGTAGCTGAGCTTTAACTTTAAAATTTGACCTTCCAATGAGCAGTCAGGGTTTATGGTCGACAATATTGACTTATTTGATGTTCTGGCAGTCCAAGGAACTCTCAAGAGTCTTCGCCAGCACCACAATTCAAACGCGACAATTCTTCGGAGGTCAGCCTTTTTCACAGTCCAACTCTCGCATCCATACATCACAACTGGAAAGACCATAGCACGAGTTATACGAATCTTGGTTGGCAGACCTGCTCTTTATTAGGTGGTCAAGGCTAACCATTGCTTTCTTTCCCAGAAGCAGGCGTCTTCTAATATTATGGCTGCAGTCTCCTTCCGAGGTAATCTTGGAGCCCAAGAAGAGAAAATCTGTCACAGCTTCCACTTTTGTCCATTGATACTCCAGGACTTGATAGGGCAAGACGCCATTATCTTTGTCTTTTTAATGTTCAGTTTAAGCCCAAACTTCTCACTCTCTTCTTGTACGCGCATCAGAAGTCTCTTGAGTTCCACTTCACTTTCTGCCATTAAAGTGGTATCATCCACATATCTAAGGTTGTTGATATGTTTTCCAGCAATCTTCACTCCAGCTGAAGACTCGTCCAGACCGGCCTTCCTCATGATGCACTCTGCATATAGGTTAAATAGGCAGGGCAACAGTATGCAGCCCTGCCTCACTCCTTTCTCAATCGGAAACCAATCAGTAAGACCATGCCCAGTTCTGACTGTGGCCTCTTGTCCTTCATACAGGTTCCTGAGGAGACAGATGAGGTGAATTGGAACTCCCATGTCTTGGAGAGCTTGCCACAATCTGCTGTGATCTACGCAGTCAAACGCTTTCGCATAATCAATAAAGCAGAAGTAGATGGGTTTCTGGAACTCTCTCGCTTTTTCCATGATCCAGCAAAGGTTGGCAATTTGGTCTCTAGTTCCTCTGCCCTTGCGAAACCCAGCTTGCACGTCCGGAAGCTCCCAATCCACATTCTGCTGCAGCCTTCCTTGGAGGATTTTCAACATCACCTTGCTAGCATGCGAAATAAGCACGATCGTGCGGTAGTTGGAACAATCTTTGGCACTGCCTTTCTTTGGAATGGGGATGTAAACTGACCTCCAATCCTGTGGCCACTGCAGGGTTGTCCAAATCTTCTGACATAATGTATGCAGAATGTTAACAGCGTCATGGTTGAGGTTTTGAAGCAACTCAGCTGGAATGCCATCAATTCCGCTAGCTTTGTTCTTAGCAAGGCTGGCTAAGGCCCATTCAACTTCACTCTTCAGGATGCCCGGCTCGAGATCAGTAATCACAACAGTCTTATGTTGGGTTTGCACATTCGGGTCCTTCTCGTACAGTTATTCTGTGCATTCCTGCCACCTCTTCTTTATCTCTGAGGCTTCAGTGAGGTTTTTGCCTTGTTTGTCCTTTATCCCGCCCAGCTTAGCACAGAAGCTTCCTTTGATATCTTTGATTGTCTTATACAGAGCTCTTGTGTTCCTTAATTGACTGTTGTCCTCAACTGCTTGGCACTGTATGTTCAGGAAGGCATTCTTATCTCTCCTTGCTATTTTCTGAAAATCTGCATTGAGAACCTTGTATCTTTCTCTTTCCCCCATAACTTTTGCCATCCTCTTTTCCTCAGCTATTTGCAAAGCCTTTTCAGATAACCAGTTTGCTTTCTTGCATTTCTTTTGCTTTGGAACTACCTTAGTAGCAACTTCTTGTATTATATCATGAACATCAGTCCACATCTCTTCGGGCTCTCTGTCTTCTAGATCTAATTCTTGAAATCGATTCCTCACTTCCAAAACTCTATGTGATCATAAATATACGTTTGACATTCGTCAACGGACTTAGCGTTAACGCTTGGAAATAAAGTACCGAATACGTTCAGGAAATATCTTGTCTCGACACCAGAAAAAGTATCTCGCATAGTCATGGGATATTCTTGGATTACCGGCAGATTGAAATTATGACAGCCCAGTTCTTTTCAACACCTGATTCTCCCCAAGCCATTTTTGTGGGAGAAAAGAGGCCTCGGATGTGTGTGTCTCGTTGCTTACACATAAATTCCCCGACGACGGCCGCTTTAATAGAGAACTAGTTCATTTATTCATGCACAGAATCGGTTTAATACACTTAGACAAGTGTGTGGGAGCTAAAGCGACACAATACGATGTTAAGCGCCTTCGGGGTCTGAAGAACAGTTCACCTAGCTGTCTGCTCAGCGCTCAGGCACTCCTCTTGCACATAGCGCCCTCTCTCCTGTCATTGGCTGAAATGACCAGCTTGCCAGCGGCAGACGGCACACTTCTCAATTCTAGAACGCTATAACCAAAGCACAAAGAAAGGCAGTGCTGCCAATTTATAAACAGACTCTATACTGCTTACACGCACTTTGCAAGGGAAGACTCGGAATAGTAAGATTTGGATGCAGTATATAATGCATCACAGACTGCAGTGGAGACTGCCACTGCAGTCCTGTGGTTCACAAGGGGCCACACCAGCTTCAAAAAGGTACTATTTATTTTTTATTTTTTTTATACATAGTACCTACAGCGCCCTCAAAGGGGCATTATTGTAGGGGTTCTCACTTGGAAGTACCTGGTCAGACTGGAAAGAGATGTCTGCCAAGCTGACTGCTCAAGTCTCATTGCCAGATGAAGCGGAGGATTCCATTCCCAAGGATCGTGAGGGGGAAACATATGAAGAATTCTAGACAAAACTTTTGAACTACACTGGGGACAAGTTTCATGTGATTTGAGATACAAGTTTGGCATCCAGCATACAAATAGATTTTTCTCAAATTGGTGTTTTTCCCCATTTTTAATGTTTGTGCACAATTTTTTCCTCTTGTACTAACTGGAACACAGTGAAATTTCCCACAGACGTTCCTGGTGCACCGCGTGCAGATATCTTTTATATAACTGTTCTCACCATACTTTTTACTATAGTGTCATACCAACAGACTGCCATATAAAATAAGATGACATCATAATTTTCATTAATTTTTTGGCTGAAAAATATGCAGAAAAAAATAATTTCATCTAGATTTCAAAATTCTGTGGTTTGTAATGAACTATCCAAGGTGTTTTAAAATGCTCTGTCACAGTGATTACCGAGAAAAATTGTGTGCACAAGAAAGATGCTAAATACACATTTCACAGAGAATAAAAATGAGACTACTGTAGATATAAAAAAAAAAATGATTGCATATTTCATAACAGAGGCTCAATTTATATAACTGCATTATTAAAAAAAAATAGTTTCTTCGAGGAGCATCTCCTCTTAAATTTGGCAGGGGTATTAAGTGCCGCAAGAATTTTGAGCCCTTGCACTGGCATTTCAAAACTAAGTTGAACGGGGATGAAATCGCTTTAAAATGCTGCTGCAACCATTCCCCAGCATGTTAAGTCCTCAACCTTTACTTCTCAAGCTCGCTGTGCCTGCCTCCATTTGGTGTTTCAAGAGGCTTATCAGTGTCGCATTTACTTGCAGCAGTTCCAGAGTGTGATGTTGGAAATAAAGAGACTATGAAATGGATTCAACTATGTTCTTTGTTGGCCAGCTTTACATGAAGGACAGGGCATTGGAGGGCCTTTTTTTTAGTGCATTTTTTTTTTTAAATTCAGTTTTTGCTGACGGTCAAGAAAATACAGTATTCCACACTCAAATTCTTCAATAAATTATGAAATGAAAGCACCTGCACCTATTTATATGGGATGCATAAGGTTGACCCGTGCCACAATTTTTTTATTTTTTTTTGCCGTCAACTGGGTACTTTCGTATTTTTTCCTTACACTTGTCTCTAACATGTTGATATGCCCAATAAAAATGCGCATACAGTTTGGTCGTCATCATCATCAGCAGCAGCACTATATCCAGGGCAGGGCGAAGGCCTCTCCCATATTTCTCCAATTAACCCGGTTCTGTGCTAGCTGCACTCACTTGACCTCTGCGAACTTCTTGACCTCATCCGCCCAACCAAATTTTCTGCCACCCACTGCTACGCTTTCCTTCCCTTGGAATCCAGTTTGTTACCCTAAGCGACCACCGATAATCCTCTCTTTGCACTACATGTCCTGCATATGCCCATTTCTTCTTGATTTCCACTAGAATGTCATTAACTCAGGTTATTTCTCTGACCCACTCTGTGCACTTCCCATCTCTCAATGTTACACCTACCATTTTTCATTCCATAGTCCTTTTCGTTAGCCTCACTGTTTCAGCCCCATAGGTGAGTACAGGTAAGATGCAACTGTTGTATACTCTCCTCTATAGCAATACCGGTCAGGTGCTAGTCATAATCTGCGAGTGCTTGCCAAATGCGCTCCATCCCAATCTTATTCTTCTTGTTATTTCCTTTTCATGGTCCGGATTTGCGGTTACTACATGTCCTAAGCAGACATATTCGCCCACTACTTCCAGTACTTCGCTACCTAATGTTAGCTGCTGTTCCTTCCCGAGGCTGTTGAACATTACCTTAGTCTTCTGCATATTGATTTTCAAGCCTACCTTTCTACTTTTCCTGTCTAGGTCATCAATCATTATTTGCAGTTCATCCCCCGAGTTGCTTAGCAAGGCAATGTCATCAGCAAATCGCAGATTACTGAAGTATTCTCCATCTATCCTTACCTCCAACGGCTCCATTACAAATCTCTAAACACTTCGTCTAAGAAAGCTGTGAATAATACTTGGAAGATCGTGTCTCCTTACCGAACACCCTTTTTTATGGAAATTTTGTGACTTTCTTTATGCAGAACTATGGTTGCTGTGCAGCCACTATATCTTCCAGTATGATCGCATATGGCTCGTCTACACCCCGATTTCGCAATGTCTGTATGACTGACGAGTTTCTACTGAGTCAAATGCTTTTTTTAATAAATGAATGCTATGTATAACAAGCGGTTATATTCAGAGCGTTTTTCTATGACTTGGTTGATAGCATGGACATGATCGATAGTAGAGTACCCTTTCTGAAAACCTGCTTGATCTTTAAGATTGTCCTGATTCTGATAGTGATTACCTCAGTAAACACCTTGCATGTAACAGATCTGTAACTTTCCAAGTCCTTAGCGTCTCTTTTTTTATGAATTAAGATAATGTTAGTGTTCTTCCATGACTCCTGTACCGTCGAGGACACCAGACATTGCGTATACAGGGTGGCCAGTTCTTATAGCACAATGCCCCCCCTCATCCTTCAAAAACTCTGCAGTTACCTGACCTTCCCAAGCGCTTTCACCTTTTTCTTTTCAGACAGTATTCCCTTATTATAACGAAAACGCTTTATCGTTTTATTCTAAATATCTTCCACTTCCGACCCAAACGCATTCCTTTTAAGCTGCATTACACGAAGTGCACTAAGAGCTCGACCCGCTTACAGCGAAGTGGCAAGCGGAGGCAGCGACGCTTTTGCGCATACAGCGGCAACCGCATGAGGCAACAATCCCTGGAGATACGATGACGGCGCCTGTCGTTGCTGCTGGCGCACATTGCACAGAGCGACGGGACTCTGTGACAGTGAGGCGCGCTTTCAGCGTTGCTCTGTTGCCGCCGCCTCATCATTCGGTCAAGGGAAGTACAGCTGCGCTATATCTCGCTATGTCGTGCCGCAGTTTCTAATGGAGAATTCAAGTGGGAGAGCAGGTGCACTCGAGAGCACTTCGAAAGTGCTCTCAGACAAGCGGGCGCCCTCCAGTGGCAGAGCAGCAGTAGAATCACTGGCTTCCGATGGGAGAGGAGGAGGTCTTTTCCTCCGCTGAGAGCAGCCGAGTACATTCGCGGCAGCTCCCTCGTCTAAAGCGAGTGTAGAGGAAGTCGCATGGCATAAAACGTCACATCTGCGCCATCTTTTTTTTTTTTTTTCCTCTTGAGTCAGCGAAGCTTAAAATGGCGGCTGCAAAACGTCGGCACTCGCCGAGCGGAAAGCATTGCTCAGGTGCTGTATGCATGTTTGAGAGTCGCTGCTGGCGTCGAAAGGGCCAAAGGAGGCAGATTGCCGCGCTGTGAAAACGAAGGCATACAAAGCAAGCGGTTCTTCACGGAGCATTGGCCTCTCCTCGGGTTGCAACTGCCGCCAGGAGAATGCTGGGGAGAGAAGTGCGGTCATGTGGTCATGCCACAGTACTCACAACACACAGAGAGCATTCCCGTGAAAGGACAGTTGCAGCCTCACTCGGCATGCTCCTGTACTGCTCTGCACAATGCTCCATGCCTCTGCTTTCGCCCCCCCCCCCCCCAACCGAATGCGCAATAACACTAAACAGCATGACGTACAATAAAAGACGAATGAAATTGTTTGTAACGCATCGAGTTTAAAAAAAAGAAATGTCACAGCGCAGCAGTGCACTACTACACTGCGATGCAGTCTTGCATTGCAAGCAGTGACTTTCTCTTGCTGCGTATTGTTGTCTGGTCAAAATCATATTGCTGGTGTCCCCCGTGATAGAATCTACACAAAAATGATGTTTTTCTGATGCTTTGCGATGCCAGAAAACCGCGGCCACTTGGGTGCTGAAGTGGCCAGAAGACCGCAGGCAGACTTTTGCGGTATCATACCATGGGGTGGGTTTTTACCGCTCTAAAGGGCACTTCTGGCGCTAGCACAAAACAAAGTGTCCGTCCTTAGCTTTGTTGCTCTTTTGCAACGGAAATAGACAGATAGCATTCCGAAAACACGAAGAATTCTAGCGTCGCTGGCGGCGAGGCAACGGCATTTGCGGCGCTACTCAGTGTCCCACGCTCCCGCACACCTCCCGCCTCCTGCCATACGGCTCTGTTTCCCCCATCTCCCGAAGCAGCTTCGCCTTCCCTCCCCGATATACGCATCTGCTCATGCGGCTCTCTTTCCTCCTCACCGGCCTCCCTCGCTGCAGCCATTTCTCTCTCCCCTCCTCATTCGCTCTCCACTGTCTGCGAGCAGTTTGAAAACTAGCCCTCGCTGCCGGTTTTGAATGACGTTGCTGCTCCTCCCAAAGCATGCTTGTTGGAACTTCGCCTTTCTTCCGTCTGCACACGTGAAGCCCGCCATTGCACCCGTCGTAATCCCCAGCGTGCTCTGACAAGGACAGCCTGAAGACATGATCACATTTTGAAGCCTCCTGTTTCGCTTTCACTTTGGCAACGACGGTGCATGCATTTGGATCTGTGCTGCAGGCCATGTGTTATTCATAGTGCTTCGTTAGCCTTTTCTTTTGTGGTCATATATTGCATTTTGCTTGCTTGCAGTTCTGGTGTAATTAAATCTTTTGTCGAGTGGTCGCTTATAACCAATTTTTCCGTTGTCCCGCTAATTTCGTTATAATGAGGGATTACTGTAGTTTGTAAAGCTTTCTTAACCTCATCCTTCCTCACTGGCGGAACATCTGACCACTGCCTATCTCATTATTGTCCTGACTACTTTGGCTACTTCGACTATCCTGTCCATATTCGTGATGACATTGAACGCACTGTCCCTTAGCGCATTACATCTGATTTTTGCCTATGGTCAATTTTTCACCGCTTTAAGGCTACCCCCATTCTTTAGAGCATGCTCAATTTTCCCCATGTTATACTTCCTTATGTCTGTTACTTTACGCTTATTGATTAGCTCTGATATATCTGCCAGCTCTATCCTGCCTGTTGGGTTGGAAGGTTTCAGACTTTGCCGTTCCTTAATCAAATCTTTCGTCTCCTTAGAAAGTTTACCGGTATTCTCTCTGGCAATTCTACTGCCTACTTCTATCATGCACTCAGTAATGACAACACCGAAATTATTGTTCATTGCTAGGGCCATCATCCTCGATTACTATGAATATCTATTCTGTAGCGAGAGCCTGAATTCTTGTGCCCTCCTCCTCACTGGTAATTCGTTGATGGACTTCTTGCTTACTAATCTGTTGCATTCCCTCTTCAGATCTAGACTAATTCAAGACCTTACCATCCTGAGGTCGCTGTATCGTACTTTTCCGATTACCTCTACATCCTGCATAATGACAGCGATTATGAGGTCCAATTTTATTTTCAGTCTCCCCGTTAGGGCTTTTCTATGTCCACTACAGGTTCTTCTGTTTGCTGAATGTGTTCACGATTCTTAAGTTACTGCACTTTGCAAACTCAACTAGTAACTACCCCCCCTGCTATTCCTAGAATCAATGAAATAGTCACTCACTGCTTGGTCTTCTGCCTGCTTTTTCCCTACCTTGGCACTGAAGTTACCCATGAGGGTGACTAATAATGAAATTAGGAGGCCAAATCCATTCCATTTCACATACCATTTCATGCCCTCTAATTCCGCTCCTCTAACAGTACTGCTGAACTAGCTTCACTAGCAAGGGTCTAGCGTTAAACGTTTCCAGGGTCAGTTTCCAATGGCGGCCTGCCCGGAGCAAAGATTCTTAGCACTCTTTTCTGCATTGCAGGTCTGACTGCCGCCGTGGTCAGTTGCTTCGCAGCTGCTGGGGACTGAGAGCCGGAGCTTTGTTAGAGTATTCATAAGGGGTTGTGGCCAATTACTACACCAGGGTGGCCAAATCCTGTTCTGGTGAGGGAGTGCATTTCTGGAGGCCGCACTTCAAATCTGTTCATGCAATTCCATTGCCACCCCCGTTTTATGTTGCTTTTAATCCAGTGGAGAATTGGACGGCAACGGCATTCGAACCAAAGTCCTCTTGCACGCGAGGCGGATGTTCCACCGCTATGCCACCGCTGTGACTTTAGGCTTCTGCATATTGGTTTTCAAGCCTACCTTTCTGCTATTCATGTCTAGGTCATCAATCATGCTTTGTATTCATCCCCGGAGTTAGCAAGGCAATGCCATCAGCGAATTGCAGATTACTAAAGTATTCTCCATCTACCCTTATCCCTAACTGCTCCCATTTCAAGTCTTTGAATACTTCTTCTAAGTAAGCTGTGAATATTACTGGGGAGATCGTGTCTCCTTACACCTTTCTTTATGCAAACTATGGTTGCTGTGCAGCCACTATATATCTCTTCCAGCACTGACATACGGCTCGTCTACCCCCTGGTTTCGCAATGCCTGCATAACTGCTGAGGTTTCTACCGAGTCAAATGCTTTTTTTTGTAATCAATGAATGCTATGTAAAGGAGCTGCTTATATTCCGAGTACTTTTCTATCACCTGGTTGATGGTGTGGATATGATCGATAGTACTTTTCCGAAAACCTGTTTGATGTTTTGCTTGACTGAACTCTAAGGCCCGTTTCACATGCTGCGACTGCAGCGAAAATTTTCAGTGCAGTCGGTGACGCCGCAGCGAGAATTTCGCACAGCGCTTTCACATGTAGCGAACCCATGTGCGAATTCGTTGAGAGGTACCCTCAGGGTTGTTTGATGTTTTGTAGAAAACGTGTGCGTAGAACGTGTCTGATTTTTAGATTCTAAGCGATAATTGATACATATTCTTTCAGCAGACAAAAAGCGCGTTGCTGCACCGACAGAAATCACTCGGACGTGAAAATAGGGGTGTCTCATGGGGGCGCGCGCTCTCCTTCGATACTGGGCGTGCCAGCCCGTTGCATGTCACCATACGTTACATGACGTAGCGACGATCTTTGGCTCCTTATTGGTCAGTCGCAGAACGACCGCACCGACGCTGCGACTGAATTCCAACCTGTTGGGAACTCCTCCGCGGCTGGAGCGAAGCTCGCTCTGCGGCTCGACCGACGAGAATCGTAGCGTCGCAGGGCAAAAATCGCATCATGTGAAATGGATCTAAGGCTGTCCTGATTCTGTTTGGTAGTTGCAGACAAACAACTTGGGTGTAACAGACGTGCCCGTGGCAAATAGATTACAAACATTCTCATCTAATGGAACACGTCGCATTGGTCAACTCTATGCAACAAAGGTGTTGTGGCATTTTTGATACAGAAGCACCAACAGCAGTGGTCCTCTTTAATTACACTTTCGAAAACTCATAAGCCATGGCCTGATCAGAAGCACATATGGCTCACAACTCATAGGTCGTGGGATCAAATCTCATCTGAAATGCTTCAACTGAAGCAAAAACAAGCAGCAACTCTTGCACTACATGCCTCGCTTAATCAAACACATTCCACATCTGATATCATGAATGCTAATGGCTTTTCCCTCGTGGAACGTCCGCTTTTACGGCATGGAATCAAGCAGAACACAGGATGGGTAGCGGTGGGAGTGAGGGCAATTTGTTTCTTAATGTTCTCACTTTCAGAGCTCAGCACTGTATTGCCAGCTCTTCAAGCTGCACAGCACAAGGCTGCTCCGACACTGTCTGCACTTCAATCTCAGTTTTGGCACTAAGCATGGGTCGCAGAGAGGTGGCCCTGGTCTTTAACTTACACTCAGAGGAATTGGCACAGAAACCGTCCTCTAAAGGCTCAACTTCTTCGAGGACTATTGAAGCTACTGAGGTATGGCTCACCCAGCAAAAATTCTTGTTCGGTGACAGATGGTGGTATGGGTAGTAAGGGTCATTGTGTCTGAACACTTGTGAAACAAAAAATGCTTGCAATGGGGTTAAAGCAGACAGTTACAATGAGATGCATTTGGCCGAGCCACTCACCAGAACTTGAACTCTGGTAACCGACGAATGAACGGCCGAAACTCTTCGTTGATCTTGGTGGGAAGCTCAGGACCGTCCTCTGCATGCAGATGGCAGCAAGCATACCTTCACCAAAAGACCCATGCAATACAACAATGTATGATTTCTCAAAGCCGAAACTTGCTGAAACCACTTCTCCCTTGTGCACCACCTTTAAGATCCCGCACCACTTACATTCACCATATTACGTCCTGGCAAAGGTGTATGAGCCCTTTCAGAAATACCCCTGAGCAGCGTTGCGAGTGACTGACCGTAGTCGTCGCTGGCGCCCAGGGCAGGGTCCACCTTGGGCGTGAGGAACGCAATGAAGAGGTTGAGGTGGTAGATGCCCAGCGCGTATGTGATGATATACCAGCCCTGCAGGTACAGGATGCGCCCCAGGAAAGCTGCCAGCAGGAGCAGCGCCCCCAACCACCGAGCCACCGTGTGTGGCGTCCACGTGTCCAGCAGCCGCTGGTAGCTCTGCAGGATGATTATGGCAAGAGGTTCGTTTACCCCACCTACGCAACTTTAATGCGTAGCCTATGCAAACTATTACATGTTGTGACAACATACAGCCACACATATCACACTTCAGTTGGTCTTTTCGGAACTGTAAAGAGTGAAGCCGCCCTTTGACAGCCAGACTTCCGATTTAGTCGTTGTGAATGATGTGCATGGCAGTTTGAACAAAATTTCCAACGGAGCACACGAAAGGTATCCTGGCCTGTAAAAACAATTCCCGCGGTGAATGATGGTTGGTTGGTTGGTTGGTTTGTGGGGTTTAACGTCCCAAAGCAACTCAGGCCGCGGTGAATGATGTCATCGAGAGCGACACAACATGTGGTAAGGTGACCCACCTGACTGGCACGCCTGAAGAACACGGCCACGGAAGAAGGCTGCGGGTGGAGCGAATCGTTCCCTTCCATCATGGTGCTGCTCGCCGGCTGCTGAGGGCCCCGCAGGGCTGCGCACAGATAAAACGGTGATAAATGTCGTCACTGGCTGTCTCACGGGTGGATACGACGGCCTTGGCCTGAGCACCTGTTTCCGCCAAAGCGCGGAGGATGACCTTACAAACGATGCGCCACTCATTGCACGGATTGTTCGGTCACCCCCGGTGGTCGCCGCGATCACGGTTGCGCATGTGGCCGCCGCCCATGGTCGACCGGAGATGCACCCACCTGAATTTGGACTGGCGTGTAGCCCACGGGGTCTGGACGCCGCGGATTGCCTGGTCGATCACGGGATTACAGAGCGCGTACGCCACGTAGCGCAAGCAGTCGCAAGGCCTCCAATACGTTCCGGAACATGACCGACACCGGGATTTGCGAACGGCCGGCTGGCAGATCGGCTGGCGGGCTGGCACGCTGGCACCCAGGCAACGGCAATGACGGCAATCTGTAAATGCAGTCAGTTTCCACACAACACGGCAGCTTATAAATTAACACTTTACTCTTAGGTCAATGTTAAAACACTTAGACCACGAACTCTGTACGCCTCTTACAAAAAAATGTAAAAAAAACTGTCTTGTCAGTAAAAAACTCCAAATAATAATTTTAATTAATTTTACTCTGGAAAGTACAGCGCGTCATCGGTCAGATCAAGCTCGCAACGAAGCCAATCCAACCTGCGTCAGCGACTAGCACAGACCATCTCTACGAAGGCATGTCTACGGCGGTGAACTGCTTGCTGTGGTGATGTGCGTCAAATTATCAGTGTGTAAGCTTTATCTAGTGTAATATCTTTTAGTTCTGCAGCAGCAACGAAGTCTGTCTAATCAGCAGGATGAGATATCTGCTTCGTTTCGCCTACCTCGGCACCAGATACAGGCAAGCGTTTTCTCTCTGCAACAAAAACTCCCTGCATTGTTCAGTAAGCGCGTAAGGTCAGAAACAAACGCAGAAGGACCACCGCAATGGAAACATTAATCTAGATAGGGGCGCGTTTAATTAAGAAACAATCGAAATAAAATAAAGCAGTCGTCACAGCAATGCAGTCGTCACAACAGCGAGTGCCTCTTTGCCAAGCTTAAGAGGCTGCTTTGGACACCAGTCAGCGGTCGCGGGGAAAGCGTCAGTGCTTGCAAAGGTTGGAGGAAAGGTTGCACAACTGCCGTTGTTCATAGGTGATTCACTGGCACTATTAGGCAGAAACTGGGCATAAGCTTTTGGCATGTCGCTTGAGAACCTGCTCAACGTTAACGCATTCGAAGATATACAGGACTGGATACGTCGGTTCCCTAATGTGTTCGCCGAAGGTCTCGGACAGTTTTCAGGAGGGAAAGCCAAGATAAGAGTACCCGAGGATGCGCAGCCACGGTTCTTCAGGCCACGGCCAGTACCCTTTGCCCTACAAGACATGGTGACCCAGGCGCTACAAAAGAGAAGATATTATCAAACCAGTGCGGACATCAGAATGGGCGGCACAGTTGGTGCCCGTTTTGAAGAAGGACGGGAAAGTTAGGCTGTGCGAAGACTTCGATGTCACAGTGAACCGAGCAGCCGATATTGAGACATATCCAGTGCCACGGTTCGAGGAAATCTGAGCGCAGCTGGCAGGTGGCGTGTTGTTTTCGAAGTTGGACCTTTAAGATGCATACCAGCAAGTGGAGCTGGACGAGGGTTCTAAGAAGTATGTGACTATTAATACCCAGCAGGGACTGTTTCAGTACAACCGACTGCAATTTGTAGTGGCATCAGCACCGGCAATTTTCCAACGCGAAATGGAGAATTTGCTTCGTGGTTGCCGAAAGACTGTCGTGTAATTCGATGACATACTAGTTGCTGGGGTGTCGGCAGAGGACCACCGTAAGAATGTAGAGGAAGTGTTGAAAATGCTGAGGGCTAAAGCTGGAGGCCCAGAAATGTGTATTCGCCGCAGCAAGCGTAGCATACCTGGGATATGTCATCAACAAGGATGGTCTGCATCCAGCACCAGAGAAAGTTGAAGCCATTGTTCGAGCACCGGCACCGACTGGAACGCGGGAGTTGCAGAGCTTCCTGGGTCTGTTTAATAGGGCCTGTGAACCACCTCTGACGATGAACCAATTGCTTAAGAATGGAGCACCATGGCACTGAGGACCTGAACAGGAAGCAGCATTTGCACAAAACAAGCAGTGGCTGGTAGCAGCAAGAGTGTTTGTTTATTATGACCCAAGGTTGCCGTTGTTGCTGTGTTGCAATGCGTTGCCGTATGGCATTGGAGTTGTACTAGCACATCGGCTGCCGTCCGGAGAGGAGAAGCCAATAGCCTTTGCTTCTCGGAGACTAATGGCTGCTGAGAAGAATTACAGTCATTTCGTTTCATTTCATTTTTATTTCCTTAAGGACCCCCTTTTTGGGGGTATTACATAAGGGATAAAGAGGCACTGGCAGTTATTTTTGGCGTGTTAAAGTTCCATCAGTTTTGTGGGGAAAGCCACTTGAAATTATCGCTTACCACAAGCCATTATTGGGACTGTTTGGTCATGAGAACTGAATTCCACTTCGAAGTTCATTGAGAGTGTTGCGTTGGCCCTGACACTGAGTGGATATAACTACCGGTTGTGCTTCAGACCAGGGGCGAGCTTGGAAAATGCTGATGCTTTGAGTCACCTGCCACTCGCTAAGGCGCCACCAGAGGAGCCCAGGATTCAGGACGTCTTCATGTTGGAAGGTGCATACCGACGTCCTCTCAGCCTCGGCAGTGGAGGCAGCAACTGATCATGACCCCGTGTTGGCCCCCCCTGCGTAGTGTGTTGTGGTCGGGAGGGCACTTGCCTCCCGGACAGGATTTTCTGCCATTTGCAAATTGAATGGAGGAGTTCTCTGTGATGGAAGGCTGTGTGCTACAGGGAAATCGGGTGGTAGTACCTGAGTCGCTACGGGCAGCTGTGCTGGATCTGCTGCATGAGTGCCATCCAGGTGTTGAAAAAATGAAGTTAGTGGCCTGCAGTCACATGTGGTGGCCAGGGATTGATGCGGACATCACTATGAAAGTGGGCCGGTGCACAGTTTGTCAGGTGCATCGTAAGGCTCCCAAGGCAATGCAACTGGCACCATGGCCATTACTGGAGCGGGCATGGTCCTGGTTACATGTAGATTTTGGGGGACGTTTTCAAGGCGTGTACTTCTTGGTACTTGTGGACGCATACTTGAAGTGGGTAGAGGTGGTTCGGGTACCGTCGCCATTGGCGGAGGCCACAATTGCATGCCTATGCACTATCTTCGCCAGTCATGGATTGCCTGATGTCAGGGTGAGCGACGATGGTCCAGCATTCGCAAGCGCGCAGTACAAGGCAATTTTGGCTAGGAATGGTGTCCAGCCTGTCCTGTTTCCACCATACCATCCTGCGTCAAATGGGGCCGCAGAGCGCGTTGTGCAAACCATAAAGGACATGCTTAAGAAGGTGCAACGAGGGGATTTTGAGTGCCGAGTGGTGAGGATTTCGCTGACATATCGAACGACACCTCATGCCCTCACTGGTCGTTCCCCTGCTAAACTGCTCATGGGTCAGCGTTTGAAGTCTGCAATAGATCTGCTGAAGCCAGACTTGCGCACCAGAGTGGGCCTGCAGCATCTACAGCAAAAAGTGCGTGGTGATGCTGAGGCCAGGAGGGGGGCAGTGCCCGTGGCTGGGGACACACTCTGGGCCAGGAATTTCAGACCGGGGCCCCGATGGGTGTTAGCGATTGCCAAAGCATCGACCAGTTCGTCATCAGCCGAGGTAGTACTGGAGGATGGCACTGTGTGGCACCGCCATGGAGACCACTTGCGGCGTCGGCTCGGAGGCCCAGAAGAGGGGTCAGACGTGAACTGCGGGGACGAGCTAGGGCCAGAAAGGACTGTGGTGCCAAGCACCTCAATGCCAGTCTCCACATCGCAGTCGCTGGGGAGTGAGGCACAACAGCATGTGCCGGCCGCAGTGGAACCAAACGTCATGAGTCCTTCTACCCCCTTACCTGCTAGTGATCCCACCGCTTTACAAACACCAGTGCGTCGACAGTCATCCAGAGTTCGCCGCCCCATGCAACGGTATACACCATAGTTTCAACTTGGGGCAGAAGAAGTGTTGTGGTGGTAACTAGCGCCGCCGAGGTGTTGTGTCGGTAACCAGTGGCACTGAGTGGACATCCAGGTGGCATGCGGAAGGCAGACTGAACGGGGGCATTGACTGGACTGGACGCGGTGTCTCATGCGCTTTAATACCGTTTCTTGGGCTAGTTGGTTCATATTTGTACTGTGAAAAACTGCGCCGAAATAAACACACCACAAGAAAGAAGACGGGACAAAGGCGCTACTCACAACTGAATTTATTGAAAACCACGAGTGATCTTATATAGGCGAAGTTTCCAAAGGGAAAGAAGGATGGGGAGAAAGATAGGGGAAATCATCAATCGACCATCGAGAATGCAAGGAAAACTCGGTTAATGGATAACAGAATCTAAAAACCTAATTTCGGAGGCCAGAAGAGATAATGAGGGGATGCTGATACACCTGCTGTCAAACTTCTTAATGTAGAAAGCCTCCAAACTAACACGTGCCGTTTTATCCTTACTCTTTCCAAGAATCTTGGTCTCATTCAACCTGGCCCCGCATCCGTTGCAGTTGATTACGTGCGCAACCAAATGTGCGTACTTGTCTTTTAAATCTGACAAATTTCGTGCATGTTCCCCCAAACGCTCGTTGATGCATCGGCCAGTTTGGCCTACGTACAACTTTCCACACGTCAAGGGAATAGCATAGACCACTCCAACAGAACACTTTGTAAACGGAGAGTCGTGCTTTATCTGGCAACCCCCTTTTCTTGGGTTGCAAATTCGGGGGCACAACTTTCCCAACTTGTTAGGAGCCGAAAAAGCGGCGCTCACGCCATGCTTGTTGGCCACTTTCCTCAGGTTGTGCGAGGTTCTGTGCATGTAAGGCACAACAAGCGGCTTCTGCGTCCTCCGTCTATCCTCTCCAGTACATCTTCGCGTACCGCTCTTGATCTTTTGAAGGAGGGTCTCGCAAACTGCAACCAACACAGAGCAGGGGAACCCAGCCGCCGAAAGCCGGCTCATCTGATTATGGAAGCTGGTTTGCAACTGATGCGGGCACGAGTTCCTGAGCGAAGACTGTAAGCAATGTGAAGCTATTGCTCTTTTCACAGTTTTCGAATGCATAGAATCATAAGGCAAAAGATCTTTTTTAGCACGTGGGTAATAGCCCCAGCAAACGTGTCTTTCAAGGAAAGTTAGTTTCAGGTCTAAAAACTGTAAAACGTTAGTGTCGGGTAGTTCATGGGTAAAATAGAGCCCAAGTTCATGTTTGTCAAAAACACTTAAAACAACACCTACTGTAGAGGGGTAGGTGATGGAAGTCTGCTGTTTTAAAAGCACTAAAAAATCGTCAACATACCTAAAAACATGTAAAACCACCCCCCATGCAAACATTTATCTAAACATTTGTCAATCTTTGTTAAAAAGATGTCGCAAAGAACCGGGGCCACGCAAGACCCTATACAGACACCATTGCGCTGCAGATAAGGCAGATTGTCAAAAAGAATAAAAGTAGAACATAGGTAAAATTGCAATAAATTGATAAAATTATCCACCGACAATCCTGAAGAATTCTGAAAAGACATGTCGCCGTTTGCTTCAATGCACTCCTTTACAGCCAACAAAAGCTGGTCTTGAGGAATAGAGTAAAACAAGTCTTTAACATCTACTGAAAACCCAAAGCCAATATCGTCAGTACTCTGTCTCATGCGCTGTTTGGTGATCTGTGTTCCATGTGCTTGGGTTAGGGCTAGGGCTGGTTGAACAGCCGCCATGCTGACCGCATGTAGTTGAGGATAATAAAACTGTATTAACACCTGTAACAGTTCCTTTCTGCCGAGGCCCAGCTTTGTGATTCAAAAGCTATCGGTCGCTCCACTCCGTCTGCTTCCCTCTGTGTGAGAATCACGCCAAGGCCATAGGGCGACGCATCCGTGACCAACATTGTATGTAGCCTTCCCCGGATCGAAATGTGCCAACTTATGCCAGTAATGCCTGACTTTGGCAGAATGCATCTTCCTGAGCTGACTTCCAATACCACGGTGTGCCTGGACTCAGCAGGTGATTGAGAAGCTGTTGAATGCTGAGGAATGAATTTTCTGTAGAAATTATTGAGGCCTATATAGCTTTGAAGCGTTTTGCAGTCTCGTGGTTTTGGAGTCAAAAGAACCGCTTCAATGTTCTTAGGGCTCGGCTGCAGGCCTTTGCTTGCAATGACGTGGCCCAACTGCTTCCTTCAAGAACTCACACTAGGCCAGTTTCAGGCAGAGTCCTGCTTCCTGCGGGCGTCCAGGGACACTGCACACATTCTTCCAGCGATCCTCATCGGTCCGGCCAGTCATGAAAATGTCATCGAAGTTAACAGCAGCGTGCGGCAGATCACCCAGCAAGTTGTTCATTTCGCTCTGAGACAATGCGGGCACTGACACCACGCCAGATGTAAGCCTGGTGAATTGGAAAAGGCATTTCAGCGCATTGATTGCGACCAATTACCACGACAGTGGTTCCAGCTGTATTTGTTGATATGCTGGTTTGGTCTGGTTTGTGGGGTTTAACGCCCCAAAGCGACTCGGGCTATGAGAGACGCCGTTGTGGAGGACTCCGAAAATTTCGACCACCTGGGGTTCTTTATCGTGCACTGGCATTGCATAGCACACACAGCCTTGCTTTTCGCCTCCATCGAAAAGCAGCTGCCGAGGCCGGGATTCGATCCTGCATCCTTGGGAACAGTAGTCGAGCGCCGTAACCACTGCGCTACCCCGGCAGGATACTTGTTGATATGCATCCTTTAGGCCAAGCTTGATGAACTTGACACCGCCGCTCAATTTTGCAAACAGTTCCTCAATTCTGGGAATCAGATAGCTTTCGCTGACTGTTACTGGGTTAACGGTGACTTTAAAATCACCACAAATACATATTCTGCCGTCTTGTTTGACCACAGGCACAACAGGTGCGCCCCACCTCGACATCCGGACGGGGAGTGCAATGCCTTCCCTTTGCATGCATTGCAGTTCTTCTACTTTTTCTCTGACTGCAAATGGCACCTGCCTCACTTTAAAAAACTTTGTGGTTTTGCCCCTTCCTGTAATGAAATCTTGGCCTGTACGCTTTTAATGTATCAAGCAACTCCGAGAAAACGTCTACAAATTCCTTGACGATGCATTAAGCTCCTTCAGTTTTGTTATGATAATCGCGAACGCTTCCATCCAGTTTCTCCCCAACAACTTTGGACATGATCCTTTCACTACGAACAGTGGCAGCGTTGCCTCGCGGGTACCTAACTTTGCAATGGCCTTAATGTTCCCCAAGACTGCCGAGAGCTGCCATTAGAAGTTTTTCAATTTGATGTCAGAGTGCTCTAACTGCGCTTCATGAAGCATGACATTGAACTTATCCTCACCTACGATAAAGACGCTGGCTCTGGTGTTCAATTCCATCACCAGCGGTGCACCATTATCGAAGACTTGGACCTGTATGGGCTCGGGTCCGGCCGCTTGTAACGTCCACATGTCGTAAGGTGCATCCGTGTCGTCCGTCTGTGGCTCGGCAACCTCATCCATTTTTATTTATTTATTTATTTATTTATTACAAGTTCCTGCAGCGCCCGAAGGCATTATTGCAGGGGGGGAGATGACAAGTAATCTTGCTGGGAACGCCAGTGATAAAATATATAAAAATGAAGAAAATAACAGGACACAAGTGATAATGCGGAATGAAAAACATGCATCTAAAGGGGGCAACTGCGCGACGAACAAAGTGATGAAAACACTCAAAAAACAAAGTAATGAAGGAAACACACGCAAGAGAACTGGGTGCCACGTCACACATTCGATAAAAAAGCCCGAAATAAATTTTCAATGCAACACTCAGTGATGCCAGCTGGCAGCCAGTTCCACTCATTGATCGTCAGTGGAAAAAACGAGGTTTTATACACATCTGTCCGGCATTTTATTTCGCGGATCTTCCACTGATGATCAAGTCGTCTAGACAAAAAGTGAGGTTGAAGCAGGTACCGGTCTTTGTCAATGCTGAGCTTTTCAAAATAAATGCGATACATGATCTGCAGTCTGAAATGTTTTCTGCGGTGAGCTAAAGATTCCCAACCAAGATGATGTTTAATAGACGTGACACTAGATGAAAAATTATAATTATTAGACACAAATCTGGCAGCATTATTTTGGACGCGTTCGAGCATGTCTGATAAGTAAATAAACTGGGGATCCCATACAGGGCATGCATATTCAAGAATTGGCCTTATGTAAGTGAAATACAGGAGCTGCTTGACATTTGACTGCGCTTTGCTGAAATTACGCTTTAAAAAATTAAACATTCTGCAGGCTTTCGATGTAATATGCTCAACTTGTCTCGTCCACGTAAGGTTAGAGGTGAAATATACGCCGAGATACTTATATTCAGAAACTTTTTACAGGGGAACATTATTTATTGAGTAGCAGGTCGGTAGAGGGGAACGCTTACGAGTGAACGAGACAAGCTTGCATTTTGAAATGTTCAAAGACATTTGCCATTTTGAGCACCAGTGCTGGATAAAATTTAAGTCTCGCTGAAGTTTTAATGCGTCAGAAGAACTTTCCACAACATGGTAAAGCACACAGTCGTCAGCATATAGCCGAACTTGGCAGGTGAGGTCAAGAACAATATCATTAATAAAAATGAGAAAAAGAAGGGGTCCAAGGACAGACCCCTGGGGCACACCTGAGGAGACGTTTACGGAATCGGATTTACAACCGTTAATTACAACACACTGCATGCGGTCCTGGAGATATGAATGAAGCCAGTCGAGGATATTGGGATGCAGACCAAGGCAACGTAACTTATGTAATAATAGCACATGAGGTACAGAATCAAAGGCTTTTTTAAAATCCAGAAATACACAATCAATTTGATATTCGTGGTCAAAAGAGGAAAACAGATCATTACTGAACTCAAGTAACTGGGTGGTACAGGAAAAACCCATTCTAAAGCCATGCTGAACTGGCGTAAAGAAGTCATGAGAGTCAAGGTGTTTCATGACTGCATTAATACCGTTTCTTGGGCTAGTTGGTTCATATTTCTATTGTGAAAAACTGCGCCGAAATAAACACACCACAAGACAGAGGACGGGACAAAGGCGCTCATGACTGTTTCATGACTGCACTGTAAATTATATGTTCCAATGATTTACAACACACGCTAGTCAGAGAAATGTTGACATGATAGAAAAACAGCGCAAAAGACGTGCACGGAGGAGAAGAACGGACAGGACAAGCGCTGTTCCGTTCTTCCGTTCTTCTCCTCCGTGCACGTCTTTTGCGCTGTTTTTCTATCATGTCACCATACCAACTCGCCCAGATGTCTCTTCTTTTCAGAGAAATGGGTCGGTAATTAACAACAGACATTTTCGAACCGCTTTTATGCACTGGGACAACATTAGCATTTTTCCAGTCATTTGGCAAACATGCCGAGTTAAGCGACGTTTGGAACAAGTTGACTAAATAATGAGCAATTTCGTTCGCACATGATTTTAAAACAAAGGTAGGTACACCATCAGGGCCGCTGGCGGAGGCGGCCCTGATGTTATTAAGCAGTTTTGAAACACCCTGATAAGTAAAAACAATTTCAGGCATGGTTTCTGTAATAGATTCACGAGTGTTCGGAAGTTCACCGGTATACGCTGGCGCAAAGGCAGACTGAAAATATGCATTAAAGCGGCAGGCTTTATCACCATTAGTACTAACAAGGTCACCATCAACGTCTAAGTTTGGGATTCCGACTGGTTCGCGTCCGTTGTGTTTCAGAAACGTCCACAATTCCTTGGGATTACTACGCAGTTTAGAACCCAGATTATTAAAGAAGTTATCCTTATGAGCTTTAATTTCAGTTTTTAGTGTACTGCCAAGGGCCCGAATTGACTGCAGACTGATTGACTGCACTGAACGCGGTCTCATCTGATTTCTCTGGTTGCAAGGTGCCCTTTCTGCCCACTTGAAGCAAACACTGTGCCGGCACTGCGTTGCTGAGTGTTTGCCACTGCACCACACACAACCCTGCCATTGAACCGCAACTCTTCTCGGCGGTCGTTCCACGAAATTGGCCGTCCCTATCTTGCTTGTCGACACTGCTTGCATGCACAACATGTTTGCATCCTTCCTCGCGGCTTCACTGGCAGTCACCAACTGCTTGGCTAATTCCAAGGTTAAATTATTCGTGGCTTCCAGGAGGCATTTCTGTATCATTGATACCCCAGACATCCCTCATCATGCGGTCACGCGACGCCTATCAAAAATTGCAGTCATCCACAAGCCTGTTAAGTGCCGCAATGCAGTTGTTGACAGACTCACTTTCATGCCTCCGCCTCGAGAAAAATTTGAAACTTGCGACAACTTTGGACACCTTTGGCTTGAAGTGGGAACTCAAGGCTGCAAAAATTGCTCTGAGCGTCGCATCCGCAGGCTTCGTAGGCGCAAGCAAGCTTCTCAGCAGCGAATAAGTTGTCGGCCCACAGGTTGTCAGGAATACCGCTTTCTGCTTTCCTTCGGTGACGTCGTTGGCAGCGAAGTACAGCTGAGCGCACTTATTGTTCCGCCCACTCGGTTGTGTCCGCATCGAATGGTTCCAGCTTTCCAGTGGTCATCTTCATCTGTTAATGGCGCGCACTTGCAATGCAGCACACTAAACCAATTTGCAGCGAATCCCATCCTCCTCACCAGTTGTCACGTCCAAGGAATGACACGACAATGCCAGCTGTTCAGTGCAGGTGCCCGACTGACTAGGCTGGCTGCAGCACATTTGCTAATAGTCATTAAAAAAGCGCCCCATGCCAGATTTGTGGGTTGTCATAATACAACAGAAAGTAATAAGTTCCTTGGAGTACTTGAAAACTGGCTTAGAAATTTTAGACACTTATATGAAAGCCTGCCTTTGCAGGGTACAAACTTGTTTTGGTGCTTCTTCATGCAGATGGGGACAGTTTTTACATGCTTTTCCAGTGCATTTACACGCGCGCACATGCTACCTAATTGTAGCGGAGCCTTCATGCAGACCCCGCTCTGCATGAAGAAGCACTGAAACAAGTTTGCATCCAGCAAAGGCAACATTGTCTACTCTCTCCTGTGGCAACTACTATGTTGGTCAGACTAGTCGTTGTCTTAGCGACAGACTCGGGGAACACTGCAGTAATGTAAAAAATGCTGCTCACACTATTGGGATTCATTGCCGTGATTGTGCTTGTCATCCGCTGGTCGAAAAGTGTGAAGTTGTAGCATATCACAAAGATCACAAGAGAGATCATTGAGGTTTCAGAGATTGCAAAACTAGGTCCGTTAGCACTCCATTCATCGCCATAGCAAAAAAAGAACATGAGTTTCTTGTATTATCGTAGTATTTATTGTCTTTCTGGTTTATAGGAAGTGGCTACTTGTACTTAAACAGAGGTGCTCTGAATAAAACAATCAATTGTTAGTCAGCGCTGTGTCTTGTCCCCCTCGAGTTTGTGCTGGTGCATTGCTTTTTTCCTAGAATGTCTACGCTGTTGCGGAAATGTTGCTTCTTTTCTAACATTTACCTAAGGTTACTGAAGAGCATTCTGTTAACAGCAGTGTGATATTTCCACAACATTAATCAGTGTTAAGAGACAGGAAGCATTCAGAGTGGCCAGAGAAATAACTCGAGTTAATGACATTCTAACAGAAATCAAGAAGAAATAGGCATGTAGTGTGAAGAGAGGATAACCAATGGTCGTGAAGGGTAGCAAATTGTATTCCATGGGAAGGTAGTGGGATAGTAAGAAAGTTAGATGGCAGAAAAGCGCAAATATGGGTTGGTTGGTACATGCTTAAGAATCGAGTAAAACAGCTCTAGGTAAGACTGGACACGTGAACGACAGACACATGCGCTGACTAGCAACCAAATGATTTATTGTTACCAGTGAGGCATCAATATAGCAAAGTTAGATGGGCAGATGAGTTCAAGAAGTTTGCAGGGGTGAAGTGAATGCAGCTAGCACAGGACTGGGTTTATTGGAGAAATATGGGAAAGGCCTTTACGCTGCAGTGGGTATAATCTAGTAGCATTCTTTTGTGTCGTCTCCTCTCCTGTGGTTGTCTTTTTTGCGCTGTTTTCTTAATAAGTATAATTTGACTGATAATGATGATGAATTTGTTACATTAAACATTAAAGTAACACTCCTGCAATACTCTTTTAATCTTCACGCAACATCTGTAAAACATTTAAAATAACATTGAATAAAATGTTACAGCAGCATAAGCGAAATGTTAAAACAAATTGCTCAGAGAATCTTTGCAAGCTCCACAAACATAATTGTAAATTAGGCAGCCACCCTCCCTGATTAATGGTGATATTACATTGACAAAATATTGTTACGTATATGCAACGGAAGAGGACGACGATGGAAAAAACAGAGTGAGAGACGACGAAGCTGAAGCCACGGTTGGTGCTTGCAAGAATATTTACGCCTGTCATCAGCTGTGGTGGTTTTCCCTAACTAGCCTTCTGCCACATATCAATATGTTTGCTCGTGATGCTAAAAAGTTTCTTCAAACGTTATGTGGACATTTTTCTAGTGTGGCAATCACCTTTTCATCAATCTTCAATGATTTCAAAACATAACTTGCCCTGAAGGTAGCATTTTCTGAAATTAACTATACCAGATACAGCATCTTTTTCAATGTATTATTGTCAACTGCACAGAATTACTGACAAGCTGCTGCACTTTGGCATAGCTACCAAATCCTTTTATGCAGACTAACAAACTCAACTTTATTCAACCTGAGTAGTATTTCACTAACTGGAGCATTTTGAGATTGGAGGCATTTAAGGCTGAGCCACATGTGTGCGAAAACTCACGTGAACACAAATGCGGCAGCGCCACGAACAGAAATGCATGTGTCGCTTGGCTCGTAGCTCGTAGCTGCCGAAATAGAAAATTTCGCTCGTTTGCACGGAAGTACATCCGCGATAAGCCACAAAGCATAAGGCGCTGCCGCTTAACCTTTATTATCATTATTTTTTTTGCAGTGTTGCCATGGTAGAAGAACAAATGGTAGCGTAACTCCCATAGAAGCCTGCGTGTCGACTCTGAGCGAGGCTTTAGTTTCCCAGCGCCCCCTGCGAACTGTGAGGCACAACAAACACGTGACGTTGCTTGTGATGTCACAGTAACATACTTTTGGCGGGGAATTTGATTGTCTTTTTACTTATGAACGAAACACAAGGCCAACAACGACAGAGGCAGAACGATGCTCGGATAAGGCAGAAAAATGGACACCGTAACTGTTCAGCCAACTTTACTTGACATGGATTTCTACTGTCAAGTTTTACGTTAACTGAAATGTTACGGCATCTTTAACCACCTTATCATAGCATCGTTCTGCCTCCGTCGTCGTTAGCCTAGTCTTTCGTCGCGCGTCATGTAAACGCATTCTGGGGCTTATTTCTTCGGGCACGTTTGTGAACAAGGGCCTTCAAGTGAATTCGGCAAGCACATGGATAGAACCACATGGCTTGAGGCATTTCACTAAGGGCATAAATGAGTGAAGCTGTGCTGCATAGAAAGCCAGGCTTTATTAATTCACGATTACTTACATAGGCGCTTCACGACAATGAAATCTTTAAGCGTAGGTAAGCGACCACCGCTCATTCGTCACGGTCTTCATGAAATCCTCGTGATAACAAAATTTCCTGAGCGTAGGTCTCCAAACGAGACGCGGTGAGATTATAAAAGGGTGAAAGATCTTGCCAACAAACAAAGTACATATCAGCGTCAAAGAAACACAAAAACTAACGAACGGAATAACTAACGCTAGCGCTAGAACGCCAACCTGTAAGCAATTCAAATTGGGATTGCTAGTATTTAGAAGTTAATGCGTCTGAGAAGTGAAAATATCTAGATATAGCTTCGCTCCAATAAATCTCGCCCTGTTCATGATTCCCATATTTTACTCGCGCTTCATTTGCCACTAAAAGGAGTCAATGTGAGGTTACAAATTTACAACTTAAGCATTTAACTTGCTAAGCATCCCATTGACAATAGGAACATCACTGTAATAACAGCTAAAGCACGTTCAGCGAACGTTGGTGCGGTAATACGACGCAGTAAGCAAAACACGCAGCAAAGGGAGCGGAACGGAAGGCTTAGATCAATGCGGCACGCGTCTTGGGGGCAATAAAATCTCACCTTCACCTTCAATTAAAACATGCAGCGATACGCCGCTCATTCAGACGTGTGTCCGTAAAACAAGCCACCACTTTTGCGACGTGCCTGGGAGGCCGAGCCGAGCCGCCGAGCTGTGACGCAGCATTGCCCCATCGTCCGGAAATGCGCACATGCAGCGGCAACCAGTTTCTCATCGAGCACAGACAGTCTTCGCCTTGCTGTAAAGCTCTACCACAACCAGCAGAATGAAATACTGACTGTTTGTTACAGATAACCCACTCTGTACGCAGCACGCAACGATGAACGTTGAACTGGGGCCGACGACGCACCCATTCCGCGGATGAAAAACGCTTTGGTCTGAGCCATATCTGAGCTTTGAGCAACTACGCAGCGGATAATAAGTGGCCGAGAGAGGCCGTTAGAAACAAGTTAAAATATTATTAAAAATGTGACACGTTTTTTTCTTACGCAAGAAACAAAAACTGCATTCATTCTTGAGCGCGAATATTATGTTTACTTTCTAGTTCTTTGGAGTTCTGGCAGATCTTATTTTCTGTGCGCTAGTAATTTGCCTCACAGTTCGCAGGAGCCCTCATCATCGAGTTGATGCCACTGGCAGTAGGCAGCTGCACGCGTTTTCTTCCAAGTTGCGCTACCAGTTGTACATTGACCTTGGTGTTGCATTGTGATTGTGCATTGCCGAGTAAATTTGTCACTTTGTACAAACAATGGTAAATGGCCAAGGATTCAACAAATGTTTAATCGCAACCAAAAAAAGAAAAGATTGCGTGACCACTTGTATAGCGTAAGTTAACACATGTTAAACGCTTGAAACTCAATACAGTGTGTTGTTAATGCATTTTATTTTGCATGTGATTGCAAAATAATTAAATTCTTGCAATTGTTATGACTGTTGTTGCATTTGCAAATAAGTTAGCAGTGTACTATACCAGCAACACAGAGCATGTATCTTCCCCAGTAGGTGACACTGCAAACAATGATCGTCTCATCGCTCCCTTCTTCACTCAGATGTAGCTCAGTCTTTAACCATGAGGCATACACATTATCAACTTTCAATCGAGGGAAATGAAATCTTCCTTTATGCAAAGAATAATTAGTTAGACATGTGGCTGATAAACTGCTTTATTTTAATTTGAAATCCACGTAGAATTATGAGACCGTCAGTAAAACTAGATTAAAAATACAATTCTTTTGCGCTCTTGCTAACTTAAACTTGCAAATAGCTTAGTGAAAGTTGAGGGTGACTAAAACACGTAGAACAACAAAACATTAACATGGTAAAAAACTGGTCATTTCCTCTTGTGTTTAGCTTTAAATTAAAATTAACTAGTTGAAACCTGAGCATGACTAAAATGTAAAAAACAAGTGCATGACTAGAGCACAAGGAGGTTCTAAAAAAAACTTGTAAAGAACTTTGGAATTACCTCGTGTCCCCTTCCACTCTGGGCCCCTTCACGAGTGTCCTGGTGGTTACATAATCAAGCTTTTACATGCATCAGTGGTGCCGCTTCAAATCATGTCTCGGGCCATATCACTTTGGAATGGTGTTTTGAGTCATTAGATAGGTGTCGTTCATTCTGTGCTTCATACGTATGTGTACACCCCATATCCCTTCCAACCTTTGTGAATGGCCGGAGGCTTCATAATCAAGTGCATAAATCATACTGCTTCCATTCACTGCACTGTCTCTGGCCATATTACTTTGCAATGATTGCCTTAATCATTAGATATACGCTGTTCAATCTGCTTATTTCATAGATATGTGTATAGCACCAGCCCATGTCCCTATCCACTCAGTGCACCTTCACAAACCCCCGGTGGCGAAATTATGAACAATTTTACACACATCAATCATACTGCTTCAACTCCCTGCACTGTATTGGAATGATCTCTTGATACATTAACATTATTAGATATGCGTCATTCAGTCTCCGCTTACTTCATATATAGGTGTGCAGCACCACTTTCTCTTCCACTCAGTGCACTTTTGAGAAAATCCCAGTGAATATGTAATCAACATAACAGGGCCAGTGGGTGTGCGTTATGTTCCATAGCACAGCTAGAACACAAGTGCTAAACTTCCGCTAAGGTTTTATTTGATGCTCGCAAAATTTATACATGAAGATACTTTGTGAACAAAAAGGAAAAACATAAAATGTTTCACCAGTTGGCACACTGCCCTGAAACCAAGAATGCCATATCTTTTTTTGTCAGCGACAATGACGGACTGCTGACACAGCTTTCAGGTCTGGCTCTTTCAGTGGCAGCGGCCTCAATAATTTCTCTTGTTAATCTGTCCGCATTTCTGCCAATTACCTCGCATTCTTTAAAGCAAGGCTTGCATTTATGATCACGCCAAATTGCTTGAACTGCTATCCCTCACTTCCCTATGGCGCTTGCTTAAACGCTCATTAAGGCCTGACTGCCCTATGTACGCCTAGTAGCATGAAAGCGGTATTTTGTATATAACTTCCTCAGTGCATGGCACAAATGAGTTTTTATGCTGAATCGTGCAACTATTCCGGACCCTGCTGTCATGACAGGTGGCCTTGCATACTGCTCAGGAGAAGGGAGCTGTATTAATTTGTGCAGTTCCAGAGAATGTGATCGTATGTCGCTTTTTCGTCGCATTTACTGCAGTTTGGGTTGTACTGGGCAAATGAGGGCAAGCACCGCCAGATTTTGGAGGGAGCGTGTTTGTAGTCAGCGCCAGGTAACTTCCTGGGCTTTAAGGATATGTGCGCTTTTCCAGTCTGAAGTAACAGCATGGAAAGATATTATTGTGAAATGTGGGTCGGAGGGTGCGCTCGCTGCCCGACCAATGAAACCTCGGGCATGAGCCGCCTCCGATTTAATGAGGGGGCCGGGACCCAGATTAGTTCAATTTCTCTAATCGGAGCAGAGGTGCTTTGGAGGGAGGTGGATGTGATGCGGCCCCTCGCGAAATTGTAAATGGCTGTTTTAGAATCACTGAATATAATATAGCTAAGGCTATGGCCGCTTGCTCCGCCGTCTTGGAGGAGGTGGTTGCGATTGATGAGGCTGCCAACGGGGAACCATTCACAGGGGCCAGTGCGAATGCTTGTCTCTGGTGATATTCCGCCGCGTACGCTGCATTGCCGTGTCGGCCGTACTTGGCATGTAGGGTGCGAGCCCTTGCCATGCGTCGACCTTCGTTGTGCGCGGGGCGTATATTCTTGGGTAAGGGTTTAAGGAATAGAGCTGTCCTAATGTGTGTAGGTAACTGTGTTTTCGCATCCTTTTCTGGACGTTGCTTGCACATGTGTAGTCTGTATAAGATGAACCTTCTTGCATTCGTGCGGGTGAGTTGTCTGAGCTGGGAGATAAGGTGTGCCTCGCACAGCCCTGTAGCATGTTGTGAACCCCAAGGGCCAGCAACCTTTCCGTAGACGTGCTGTGTGGGAGCTCAAGGGCAGCCTTGTAGGCTTGTCGGATTAGGCCCTCGACCTTCATTCTCTCCGCGAATTGCAGTTGCAGGTACGGGAGGGAGTAGACAATCCTGCTCGGTACGAAAGCCTGAACTAATCGACAGAGATCTTTTTCTCCATTCCTTTTCATTTTTTCGCGATCCATCTGATGAGTCGTACAGTCTGATTGACCGTGCGTCTGTTGATTGTTTCGGGGTTTTTGTGATTGGTCTGTTTGTACATGCCCAGTATGTGCATGGTTTGGACCTTCCTGACTGGTTGGCCTCACACACATACATTCAGGGGGATTGGGGGGACCTGGTTGGCAGTTTTTCTGCACGGCTTGGCCCTGAAAACCAGCAGTTCCGATTTCGCATGCGAGCATTCAAGGCCTGCTCGATTATGTTGACTGCCTGCTGCAGCGTATCCTCTATTTGGCCGTCATTCTCCGTGGTTACCCACAGGGTGATGTCCGCATAGAAAGTGTGCTGCAGGGGAGCGAGCTTGGGGGGAAGTGTAATGAGTGCAAGATTAAAGACAAAAGGCTAGAGCCTTGTGGTGTGCCTCGGCTTCTCAAAGGAACGGGGTCCAATTTAAGGCTACCTAGAGTGAGCTCTGCTGTCCGCTCGGCTAGGAATGATCAGACATAATTAAATATCCGTTCACCCGGGTCCAATTTTAGGAGATTCATGAGGATCGCCTCGGCGAGACGTTGTCGTAGGCTTTGCTTAGGTCTAGCCCGAGTATCGTCTTTGTCCCGGTTTTACATGGGGGGTCCAGCACATCCTTCTTAAGCTGGAGCATCACGTCCTGCATGGACAAGTTTGCCCTAAAGCCAATCATTGTTGGAGGAATGAAGTCGCGGTCTTCTGGTAATTTTGCAGTCAGTTAAGGATGACATGTTCCATTAGCTTTCCGATGCAGTACGTGATGGAGATGGGCCACAGATTCTCGATCGAGAGTTTCTTGCCCTGTTTTGGGATGAAGGCGGCCCGCGTCTGCCTCCATTCCTGAGGGGTCTCGCCTTCCCTCCAGTAGGTGTTCATTAGTTCCACCAGGGCTGCGACAGACGTTAGTTGACCACCTGACGTAAACCAAGCCATGCCTGACTTCTGTTGATTTTCCTGCCAACACGACAAATGGGTACTCCGATGTCTTGCCATGCTGCTGAGTATAGCTCCTGCTCTAAAAAACAAGCACTCAATAAGGCGACGATTAGGCCAATAAATTGTTTATCATATAAGAGCCTGCAGGCCAGCTGGTGAGACAAAACGGAAGAAGACGCCAATCAGGCAGCCATCATAATTTGGAGTGAAAGCACAAAGACAAGGTCTACAGCAAAGAACCATAGCCTCCTATATTTTCTATGTCCGGTCAACTGCTCTGGCAGGGCCGTTCAAGATAAAAAAGATCGCGTAATGCATCAAAAGCTATGTGTTCGCTGTGATGATGTGCATTTCTGCAATGAGACGCTCGCACCACAAAGCTTAATGCATCGTGCATAAATTTTCATGGCAATCCCAGTGGGGATGGAACATTATTTTACGAGAAATGTATGCAGGCAATCTGCATACATGTCACATAATTTTAATTTTTAATTACATAATTTTGCATGTTGCATGCAAAATGATCAAAAACGAGAGAGTATTGAAGAGCCATTAGTGCATTCTGCTTCACTGTTGTGCACCACTGCCATGAATGTTTAACAGAGTCGATAGCTCTCGATAAATATCTTAATGTTTCCACATAGGTGGAAGGTTTCTGTGGCACAGGACCGTGAAACCTGCGTGACACTATATATATATATAGGACCGTGGGACGTGCGTTTCTACAGTTGGCATATATTTATTAGCCAAATTGGTTAATTTATTCTGAAACGTCGGCCAGTTATCATGTATCTATTTACTGTGATGTGCAGCTTCGAACGAGGGAAAGAAGGTAGTGAGTACATGATTTATTGCATCATAATTACCTTTTTCGTGAAGTGTTATAGCTTTCTTTCGGGTCCTGTTTTGTGTTGCATAAAACAAGAAGGAGGCATGAATGACAGGTCACTAATTCCTCGAAGATATGTGATGTATGAGAGAGCGCATCGGGGTTATTAGAATAAGATTCAGAATGTTTTCTGATTCTGGTATAACGTGTGTTGGTTCTGAAACTAATTGTGTAAAATCAAAGTTCAAACAGATATCAATAAAGTTCTTTTTCTCGACGGGACTGATTATTGAAGACGGAATGTTACACCATTCTATGTTTGGGAAGTTAAATTCCCCGAAAATAAGAATGGAGGCATTTGGGTAGCGTGTTGTGAGTTGGATTAAGTTGTTATTGGGCTCATTACAAAAGTCAAGAGTGGAATGTAACAGACTCCGAGTAGCACTGTTATTGGTGACGCGCGACACAGCAACCAGATTATTTCGACCTTAGATTTGATATTTACAATGGAACATAAAATTTGCTGATGAACTGCTATCAGAACTCAACCGTCCCTTGATCCTTCGCGGTCACTTCTATAAACTTGACAGTCAGACAAGTCTGCCAAAACTTATGTATCAGTGACGTCATTGTATAGCCAGGTTTCTGTTAGAATGAGTAAGTTGCTGCTTTTTATTAGACACAAGCTCTCGCTTTGGAAGATAAGTCATTTCTGGAAGTGGGTCTTGGTTTATTCTTTCTTGTTAAGGGGCGAGGTGATTGCTACTCTATTTCAGTGATGCAGTTAGATGTATTGTCGAAAATGTATCGTTTAGGGCCAATGCACAAAGTCTTGTAGCGGAGAGAATAAGCTACTGATTTGGATTTAGCAAATGACAGAAGATGTTTTCTTGCTTTCTGAACTAGGCTAATGAAGTCTTCACCAATACTGTATTTTGTTCCTTTGAGCATTCGGCCTTTTGATAGAAGGGCGTCCTTCATTTTCCGTTGCGTGAATTTGACAATTATAGGACGATTTCGATCATCTGCGGGGTTACTATCAGTTTGTAGATTACCACGACAAACCTGGATGACTAGTTCTTCCGACTGAGCATAAGTCTCATTAGTAGTGCTGTCAGGGATTCCATAGAAGATCAGAATTGTGGTGAAGCCGCGTGTCGGTGCCCAGGAAAGACAAGATTTCGGGGCGGCGCGTGCCACCAAAGGACCCCGTTTATTCTCATGACAATGTTTATATACAGATGACAGTAGGTTGTGCTCGTGATGAAATAGCGCCCTCTATACACAACATCTTTCCCCCCTTAGATAAACAACAAAAATGCATGCTAAAACTCAAGATTGCTGCAAGCAGGCAAAAACGAAACAAACCAGAACACTAACTAGTATATTTAGGTTATGTAATCCCGGTACCACGTGGGCACTGTCCGTTGTCGCTGAGATCTACGCGGCACCCCTGCAGCCACATTTTCCGTCCGCCCAGTGGTTCTTTGCTGTTGAGAATGTTTCATTTGCTGCCCGTCAAGCACAACACACTCTGCACCAGAAGTCTGAGAAAGTTCTTCATGCAGTGTGTCTGCCTTTGCCGCATCCTGCACAGACTCCTGACGATCATCACCCGATGTTGCAGTGTCTGCTGTTGCCAAAGCCATGTCCCAAGTATCAAGGCCTGCAGGAGACTCGAAGTAAGGCACATGCATCTCCAACCCGACTGCTACAGCACGATGCCCCTTCACTTTCTCAACCAACAGCGGTGCATCTTGTTGACCTCCCCGGGCAACTACTGACAACTTCGACGCATTCCATTTCTTCCCATCTGCCAGCAAAAATGAATTCCTGCCTATACGCTTCTTCACCTCCAGGGGCAAGGAAAACTTCTGCTCGCTTTTTACGCCGAAACCTCGTCGTACCTTCACAAAATCCCCCACGTTGATGGTGGAATCTCTGGCACCCCGTTTCTCATCAGTGTAGTGCCACTGGCTCATTGAAGAATCCTTCTCCTGGAAGGCCAACCACATCTAAGCGAGTACGAGGTCTCCTTCCGTGTAGCAAGAATGCTGGAGACACCCCTGTTGTGGCGTGTGGTGTAGCCCTGTAGACACTCAGGGACTCCAAGATGGCTTCCTTCAATGGCCTGCGCTCCAGTGACGCAGTCTGCAGGTACTCCTTCAGAACGCGATTAAATCTTCGACCTGGCCATTGCACTGAGGGTAATACAATGATGTCACACAATGGTCAATACCCCTGCCTTTAAAAATTCCTGAAAGTATGTGGACATGAATTGACGGCCATTGTCTGTGACCACACTTCCTGGGTACCCTTCCCGTGCAAATGCTCTAGAAAGACCTTGACTACTGACTGTGCGGTTATAGATGAAACAAAAACCACTTCAGGCCACTTGCTGTGATAATCCACGATTGTTACCGCAAACCTGCAGTCAGGCGGTGCACGTTCCATTGGCCCCACAATATCTATTCCTAACTTATACCATGGCTTCTCAGGCCATTCTACTGGCTGCAATGGTGCTGTCATAGTTTTTGCAGACTTATCTGCGGCTTTACAAACTGCACAGTTCCTGATGGCATTTTCCACATCGTCATCCATCCTGGGCCACCAGTACAACTCTCGTAGCCGTTGCTTTGTTCTTACGATGCCCGGATGAGATTCATGAGCAAGTGCAACAAACTTGGATGTGAGATCTGCTGGAGGCACTATACGCTCTGCACGAAACAACAACCCCTCCACAACAGACAGTTCATCTCGAATGCGTGCGAACAACAACAGTTTTCCTGCGAGCTCCTTTTTTTCTGGCCACCCAGATACGACATGCTGCATCACTTGTTGCAGCAGCGGGTCATTCTGTGTTGCTTCCTGTAGCTGATTCTTCATAACGACACTTGATATTGCAGCAACTACCTCCTCCAAAGGCTCACCTTCCATTGATGGCACGGGCAACCGGGATAGTGCATCAGCCACCACGTTGGTTTCTCCCTTTGTGTACTGTACGGAGAAGTTATACTGCATGAGTCTTGCACACCACCTTTCAATTCGAAGGGGACGCTGACCTGTGCCATTGCTGGATAGCAAGGTCACTAGCGCCTGATGGTCAGTCCTTAAAATAAGTTTTCGGCCCCACAAATACACATGCCAATGCTCGCAAGCCCATAGGCACGCTAATGCTTCCCGTTCTCCGGTAGAATACTTGCGCTCTTGTGGTGACAAGGTCCTGGACGCGAATGCCACCGTGCGTGACTCCCCATCAACAACTTGTTGCAACACAGCCCCTAACCCGTAGGCTGAAGCATCAGCAGTCACCTGTACCGGTAGCGCACTGTCGAACATGGCCACAGCGCCGCACGATGCCAGCAGCGACTTGGCCTTGCAGAAACTGTCTTCCGCGCTCTGGTCCCAGCAGAACTCCTGGCCCTTGCGAAGAAGCTGCCGCAATGGCTCCACTTCCTCTGCATAATGTGGAATGAAGCGAGAATAATAGCCAAGAAGTCCCAAAAAAGAACGCAGACCAACCACATCAGTCGGTGGCTGCGCGTGAAGAATCGCCTCGACTTTCGACTTGAGGGGCCTGAGCCCTTCAGCACTGACATGGTGGCCCAAAAATGACAGTTCTTGCACTTCAAACACACATTTGTTTAGTTGCAAGCCGGCTTTAGCAATACGTCGCAATACCTCACGCAAGTGGTTGGTGTGTTCCCCTTTTGTCCTGCCGAAGACAATGATGTCATCAATATAGAACAGAACGTCATTACAACCCTTCAATATCTCCTGCATCATCCACTGAAATGCAGCAGGGGCCGAAGCGAGGCCAAAACATACTCTGCGGAAACGGAACAGCCCTTCATGCGTCATGAACGTTGTTATTTCTCGACTGCCTTCAGCCAGCTCCACTTGGTAGTATGCGGATGCCAAGTCTAATTTTGAAAACCATGCTGCCCCATTCAGCTCGTTCAAAAGTTCCTCAGTATGAGGCAGTGGAAATCCCGCAAATCTACGCAGAGGCGGATCCTTCCATCCTTTTTCTTCACTACAACTATCGGCGACACCCACTGTGACGCGTTTACATGCTCTATGATGCCTTCCTGTTCCAGTCTTGGTAACTCATTAGAAACTTGTTCTCTGAGTGCCAAGGGCAGGCGCCGAACCTTTGCTGCCACAGGCTTCACATCGGCGCGCAGCTTCACTTCATGTACAGTCTTTTGCCAAACCCAATTTATCAGAGAAAAGGGAAGAAAACTCACATAATTCTGGGGGCAGCGACTCGGTGCTCACAGTCGTCTGCAAACATGCCAAAGATGCTCCATCAATGCGCAACCGTAGCTGCTTGACTGCGTCTAAGCCCAACAATGCCATGCCCTGCGGAACCACGTGAAAACGAACATTGGCAGATACACTCCCGTACACCGTCTTGGCCACAAAACACCCCATGACCGGAATTGTTTGGCCAGAGAAGTCCCGCAGCGTCGCCACGGCAGGACCCAAGTCAAACCGGCAGGCGAACTTTTCTTGGTATAGATGGTGAGGTAAAATGGACACAGCTGAGCCCGTGTCTACCAGCAGCTGGACTAATCCGTCCTCGATGCATACATCAACGGCCAAAATCCCCCGTTTCACCTGCGTCACTGTCAGCACGCCCAACACCTCCGTGCAGTCTTCATCTCGAATAGCGCGCACTTCTGCTTCTCCGTGACTTTCACACACTACTTGGAAATGCCCAATCTTGTGGCACCTTGCACAACGCTTCCCTCGCGCCTTGCATTCCCGCGAGTTGGCTAAGTGTCCTGCTGAGCCGCATCGGTAGCACTTGCGCACCGAGGCAGACGAAGAACCGCCCCTCAGCGGCTGACCTCTTGCCTCCGCCACTCGCTGGACCGGGTAAGCGTCGTAACTGTCTTCATACAGTCGAGCACCATTTACCGCCTCTTCATACGCCCGCAGGATGTCAACGGCCTGATCCAACGTAAGCGTCGACCCTTTCAGTAACAGCTTCTGTCGCAGTTGTACACTTCGAATGCCATCCACAACCTTATCACGCAAAGCTGTCTCAAGAAAATCACCAAAATCGCAATTCTTCGCCAGTTGCCGGAGAGCAGTGACGTAGTCCCATATCGGTTCGTCCGGAAGTTGTCGCCGCAGCATGAATCGGCGACGCTCAACAAGAACATTCACAGCGCTTGTGAAATGCCGTTCCAGCAAGGCGAGCGCTTCTTGGTAAACGTCCGCAGAAACTTTGCTCGTGACCGGTCCCGGAGTAAGCGTGCGGAAAACCCGACGGCCTTCAACGCCTAGGCATTGCAATAGAATCGCCCTCTTCCGTACCTGCGATTTCTCGTCGAGTCCGGTTGCTTGTAGAAAATTTTCGAAGTCCTCCTTCCATTGGTGCCATGATACAGGCGGTTGTCCAGGTACTTCCAGGAAAAGGCCCACTGGCGGTAGCGCAAACGAATCCATCGCCTGACATGCCTCCCGTGCGTGACTAGCCGCAATCCTGTAGTCGAGATGGCCAAATGTCAAGCCGCAGGTCTGTCGACTGCGCCAGTATGTGGTGACGCCGCGTGTCGGTGCCCAGGAAAGACAAGATTTCAGGGCGGCGCGTGCCACCAAAAGACCCCGTTTATTCTCATGACAATGTTTATATACAGATGACAGTAGGTTGTGCTCGTGATGAAATAGCGCCCTCTATACACAACAAGAATATTACGGTGCGACCGGTTTTTGGCATCATCAATACGAGCTTCTAACTCCAAAACATGGTGAGCTGTTTCAGTTGAGGTCGTTTGCAGGGTTTCTATGTCTTGGCGTAGGGGCATGAGTGCTTGATAGTGAGCCTCTAAGTCGATCATGCGCTTTTTAAGGTCGTTTATTGTTTTATCTGTTGTTGTAAGCTGTGCTTTGAGATCCTCTATCTCTTCTACAAGTTGTGCTTGCCCTGCGGTTGGTTTCTGCGATTCGGTTAGGACAATGTTTAGGTTTGCAGGGCCAGGATTTTTTTCTACGTCACTGGATAGGATTAGTATTAGGCGGACGACATGAACACATTCAGCAGTAGAGACACAACACTGTGGGCTTGGGAATTGTACCAAGAAATAATTGCTCGATTGTTTATCATAGAGTGCGTATGTTTGACTGACCTGCATGGCAAAGCGAAACAGGTTAGCAAACTGTGCCGTGGCATAGTCACTAAGCCCACAAAGCTGCGTCGACAGTGGCCCTTTTTTTATACCTGGCGGGATAGCTGCTCTTGATGGTGTTGAGTCTTTCCAGGATGGGTCTGGGAACGGAGTGGAATATGGAATTAGCAGGTTGCCAATTAGACAGACGACCATCTGCATGACGAAGGGAAAGCAATTAGCAAACTGCGCCGTGGCACAGTCACTGAGCCCACAAAGCTATGTCGACAGTTGCTTTTCTTTTATATCTGGCGGGATAGCTGCTATTAAAACTTCAAGGGCTAGTTGGTAATTTCTTGTTGGAATCATTTTGTAGTGGTAAAAACACGGACACAAAGAACACACTAGCGGGTGTCCCTTGTGTTTCGTGTTCTTTGTGTCCGTGTTTTTAACGCTACAAAATGATTCCAATAAGCTCTTGATGGTGTTGTCTTTCCAGGGTGGCTCGAGAACAGGCATCTTACGTTCCATTGATGTGAATGACGGCAGTAGCGATAAGATGAGTCTGGGAACGGAGTGGAATATGGCCGCCCCATCTCCGTAGCCGGGGGACACCTGTCCTGGCGAGGCACCCGAAGACACACAAGCCAGGGAGGGAATTAGCAGGTTGCCGATTAGACAGACGACCATCTGCATGACGAAGGGAAAGTGGTTAGCAAACTGTGCCGTGGCACAGTCACCAAGCTCAGAGTTTTAACAACAGCTTTTGGTGGGAAAAGCAGTCAAACACTCTCAAAATCTAAAAAGATAATATCTATTTGGCTTTATCTATCTATAGCTGCTGCAAAATCATGTACTGCCTCAAGTATTTGTGCGAGAGTTGATATCCCGTGCAGAAACTGCTGCCTAGGATCTATGAAATCATTTATTTCAAGGTAAATGGATATGTGTTTAAAGATGACATGTTCCATAATTGCTGCATGTGCACAAAAGTGAAATAGGTCTGTAAAACGTAAGAAGTGATTTATTTTCTTATTTGGTCTATCGGAGGGTTTTTAGCATACTTCCAATCATTAGGCTTGTGACAGAGTTTCTAAATATGAGAGATAGATACTTAATGCGCCATTCTGCATACCTGAAAAGTATCAATATCAAGTAAAGGCCACAGAACGCCTTCTTCAGATATACACATATTATTTACCGGAGGGTATTTGTTGTTGACTGCAAACTGCGGTTTCTTTCCATCATCATCTTTGTTTATGGAGCGAAAAAACTGATTAAAAAAATTTGCTATTTGAGATTTGTCAGACAGTTACATCTGCAATGGATGTAGCGGGGAATGTGCCTTTCTAGATGAAAAATGTCGCCAAAACTGAAAGGAAAGTTTTTCGTCGTTATATTGCGGTAGTTATATTTTGCTGTCTTTGCCAATCTCTTGAGCTGTTGGCCCATGCCGCTAAGTTTCAGAACGTTGGCCACAGAGAGGCACTGCTGGATCTTTTTCTAGCCTTTTTCATTTTCTGTTTTAGGCGTACAATTTCTTTGGTGTCCAGGGATTAGTGTTGTGTACAAATTTGCAACTTCGTGGCACATACTCATTCAAACTGTAAAACAGGTATTTGGCTCTGATATGTTCAGCGCCTGATGCTGAAGAGGACGACGACAACCATGTTCAACGCACGTGACAGTCAGGAAAGAAAACGACGATGGCGTTCGCTTCGACGCTCATGCGTGTGCTGACGCAAGTTCTACGACTGATTGCCGAACGTTTCATTGACTGTTGACGGCGTAGCGCCCTGTTCAAGGTCTTCTATTACAAGTGGTGGAGCGTTGCCTACCACTTCCACAATGCCTGAGACCGCCAACCCCATTACCTGTCATCTGTCCCGGCGCAGCGCGACCCAGTCATCTTCAGCGGCACCGATGACACGGATGTGGAAGACTGGTTGGAGTCGTATGAACGCGTAAGTGCGTACAAGTGGGACGACACCGTGAAGCTCACAAACATCATTTTTTATTTGAGCGACGTTGCCAATCTATGGTTTCGCAACCATGAGAGTGACATCTTTACCTGGACGGCCCTCAAGACCAGCCTGACCGAAGCTCTTGGCCGTCCCACTATAGGTAAGCTTCGCGCCGAGCAACGCTTGCAAAGTCAGGCACAACAAACCGGCGTAAACTTCACCAGTTTCATAGAAGATGTCGTCGACCTCTGCAGGTGCGTAAACCCTACCATGAGCGACGCCGAGAAGATCGGGCACAATATGCAAGGCGTTGACGATGACACCTTCCAGATGCTCGTCGCCAAAAACCCCCAAACTGTGTCCGATGTTATCAGCTTCTGCCAAAGCTTCGATGAGCTGCGCAAAAGACGGCTTTTCACATGACTTGCTGGCCTTCAGCAGGCCACCCTTTCCAGCTTGGCTCTCTCCGGGGACAGTGTCCTAGACCAGCAGTCGCTCATTTAGCACATTCAACAGTTTGTTCGTGAGTAAGCCGCACGCCAGCCTTCCTTGTCTACCTGCCCGCCAGCACCTGCGCCTGCGCCGCCGCTTACTCCCACTCTTCAGCGTGTCATACAAGAGCAGGTCGCTGAAGTTCTGCCTTCACCTCCTCAGCAGCCCCTGGTGGCAGCTCCTCTCACGTACACTGATGTTTTGATGCGGCCACCACTGCCTGTCGCCCCTGTGTACAGCCGGCCTCCCCTCCTATACGAGCCTCAGGGACCTCAGCAAACTCTTACGATTGCCGCTCCCACCGCTCGCCTTCTCCTGGCCATCGTTCCCGTTCTCCCATGCTCCGCCGCCAATCAGCCGTTCACACGGAAAACTAACGGCCGCAGTTCCGGAGGCAAGAATTGCACCATCAGAAACTAACTCAAGACCTGTTTCCGAACCAGCTAACATTATTACCGTTTACATTGAGCGAGTTCCTGTCGAAGCACTTGTAGACACTGGCGCAGCCGATTCAGTTCTTAATTACGCCCTCTGTCGCAAACTCAAAAAGGTAATGACGCTGCTTCCTGCCATTTCTCGTCGCACTGCCAGTGCTCAGGACATACGACCATTAGTCGCGTGCACTGCCCGCCTTGTCATCGACAACGTTCAATACACAATAGAATTCCTTGTCCTCGCCCGCTCATCACACGACGTCATCCTTGGTTGGGACTTCGTCTCTAGTCATAACGCCATAATAGACTGCACCCGTGCTCAACTTGTGTTATCACCCCTCAATGACATTTCTTTTGACGCATCCATTGCTGCAGCTGCTGAACGCCACATTATTGACGAACAGGTGACCGACATGCTCCAGCGCAACGTGATCCAACCGTCGCACAGTTCTTGGGTGTCTCTGGGCGTCTCTGGTCGTCCTGGTCAAGAAAAAAGACGGTTCCATTCGATTCTGTATAGACTACCGCCGACTGAACAAAATCACGCTCAAGGACGTTTATCCTCTCTTTCGTATCGACGACGCCCTTGACTGCCTGCAGGGAGCTGAGTTCTTTTCTTCAATAGACCTGCGTTCCGGCTACTGGCAGGTGCCGATGGGAGAGGTCGATCGCCCAAAAACTGCTTGCGTCACACTCGATGGGCTCTATGAGTTTAATGTCATGCTATTCGGACTGTGCAATGCCCCTGCCATATTCGAACACATGATGGACAACCTACTCAGAGGGTTCAAATGGCACACTTGCCTTTGTTACCTGGACGACGTTGTCATCTTTTCCCCGGATTTTCCATCTCACCTCCAGCGCTTTGAGACAGTTCTGCGATGCCTGACCGACGCTGGCCTCCAATTAAATCTAAGGAAGTGCCGTTTCGGAGCACAGCAGCTAACCATTCTCGGACATGTCTCCAAGGATGGCGTTCTTCCCGATCCGGCAAAATTGCGCGCTGTGGCAGAATTTTCCAAGCCAACTAATGTGAAAGAACTCGGCAGCTTCGTCGGCCTCTGCTCGTACTTCCACCGCTTCGTTTGCAATTTCGCCACAATCATCAACCCTCTCACCAATCTTCTGTCCAGCCACGATCTTTCAGCCTGGTCTCCACACTGTGATGATGCCTTCGCGATACTCTGCCACCTTGCGACGACTCTGCCAATCCTGCATCATTTCGACCCTTCCTCTCCCATGGAAATCCACACTGATGCCAGCAGCGTCGGCCTCGGCGCAGTACTCGCTCAGCGGAAGTCTGGTTTTGATGAGTACGTTGTCGCTTATGCCAGTGCCGTTTCGGAGCACAGCAGCTAACCGTTCTCGGACATGTCTCCAAGGATGGCGTTCTTCCCGATCCGGCAAAATTGCGCGCTGTGGCAGAATTTCTCAAGCCAACTAATGTGAAAGAACTCGGCAGCTTCGTCGGCCTCTGCTCGTACTTCCGCCGCTTCATTCGCAATTTCGCCACGATCATCGACCCTCTTACCGAGCTTCTGTCCAGCCACGATCTTTCAGCCTGGTCTCCGCACTGTGATGATACCTTCGCGACACTCCGCCACTTTCTGACTCCACCAATCCTGCATCATTTGGACCCTTCTTCTCCCACGGAAATCCACACTGATGCCAGCAGCGTTGGCCTCGGCGTAGCGGAAGTCTGGCTTTGATGAGTACGTTGTCGCTTATGCCAGTCGGACCCTAACAAAAGCTGAAGCAAATTATTCCATCACCGAGAAAGAGTGTCTGGCTATCCTCTGGGCAATAGCAAAATTTCGCCCCTACTTGTATGGCCGTTCTTTTGATGTTTTCACCGATCATCACTCCCTCTGCTGACTGTCTTCTTTGAAAAATCCTTCTGGTCGACTGGCCCGTCGGGCTCTGAGGCTCCAACAATACGGCATTAACGTCATCTATCGCTCTGGCCGTAAACATGTCGATGCTGATGCTCTCTCACGTTCTCCCTTGCTGTCTGAAGCCACTCCTGCTATATCCGTTCTACATCCCACCGATATGACTTCCGAGCAACAAAAAGACACATGGATCGCTTCACTTTTGAATTTTTTATCTGGCCCCGCTTCACGACCTCCTTGCCGCGCTCTCTGTCGCCAGTTTCACCATTTCGCCATCAGAGACGAGCTCCTCTACCGTAGGAATTACCTTCCGGATAGTAGAAAGCGGCTGCTTATAATTCCGACCCATATGCGCTCTGTTATTTGCTCCCATTACCACGACGATCCCCAGTGTGCCCACGCCGGCTTATTGAAAACCTTCACTCGCCTGTGACAGCGGTACTACTGGCGTAAGAGGTGCCGTTATGTTCGTCGGTTCATCCAATCCTGCCAAGAGTGTCAGCGCCATAAACACCCACCTCGCCAGCCCGCTGCTCCTCTGCAGCCGCTGATCTGCTCAGCGCAGCCCTTTGAGCGTGTTGGAGTCGACCTGTACGGCCCGCTTCCTAGCACATCAACAGGCAATCGCTGAATCATCGTTGCAATTGATCGTCTCATACACTACGCCGAAACGGCGCCTTTGCCATCTGCTACAGCTCAAGACATTGCCTCCGTCATCCTCCATCACATCATTCTTCACCATGTGGCTCCCAAAGAATTTGCTGAGTGACAGAGGTCCGCCTTCCTTTCTGAAGTTGTCGAAGCTGTTCTTAGAGAATGCAAAATCGTTCACTGCGCCACCTCCACGTACCATCCGCAAACAAATGGAATGGTTGGGCGTTTTAACTGCACCATGCGCGACATGCTGGTAATGTATATCGCTTCCAACCACTCCAACTGGGACCGCGTTCTTCCATTCGTCATATTCGCTTATCACTCTGCCACTCAAGCGACCGCCGGATTCTTGCCATACTTCCTCCTGTACGGTCGTGAGCCCTCTTGTACCATGGACACCATTCTCCCTTACCGACCTGGATACTTCCGAATTCACGACTGTTTCACAAACTGCAACTTATGCTGAAGAATGCCGCCGGCTTGCCCGGTCCTTCACTTCTCACGCCTAGCAACAGCAGAAAACCACCCAAGATCAATCTGCACTTCTTCCTACTTACCGTACAGACTCTTTGGTCTGGCTATGGGTGCCTTCCTCCAGTCCCGGCCTTTCATCCAAACTTCTGAGCAAATATCAGGGCCCCTACTGTATTGTCAAGCAGACATCCCCCGTCAACTACCTCATCGAACTCCTTACGCCATCCACTGACCACCGTCGCCGGAATCGTGAAATAGTACGCAGTAACCGCCTGAAACCTTACTACAATCCTGCCATCGTCACATCGCCATAAGCCGCCAGGATAGCGTCTTTTCGCCCGGGGGAAGTTGTAAAACAGGTATTTGGCTCTGATATTGTTACGGGGATGTACTTAATGTGATGGCACTGCGATAGGCTGAACTCGACGCTAAGACTTCGGTAGCCGTGCAGAATCCACTCTCTCAGCGTTGTCCTCTTTCTCAACGCTTCGTCGTGCCCGCGTTCCTCGATTGCCTTTGTCAGTGAGCACATCACTTTGGTCCCGCGTTTCCCGGTAACAATATGTTCAGCACCTGATGCTGAAGAGGGCGACGAAAACCATGTTCAACGCGCATGACTGTCAGGAAAGAAAACTACGACGAAGCTCGCTCCGACGCTGATGCGTGTACTGACACAAGTTCTACGACTGATCACCGAACGTTCCATTGATATTGTTGACGCGCCCTGTTCAAGGTCTTCTATTACAACGCATTTAATGCAATATTTTTAAAGATTAACCATAAACTTTTGGCAGAGCATGAATTGGACTCATAACAACAAGTGAAATATGAAAAGGAGCTATCTAGTTTATCCAAAACCCCAGCTTCATCAACACGTGTGAAGCTTGGAGACACACGCTTTACTTTCTTGCAGTTCGTCATGGTGTTGAGATGTGTGCTTAAGCGTACCATCTTATGATCCGAGATGCCGTCCATAATCTGTAGTTTTGGCTCACGACGAAGCAAGCAAGCTACAAAAAAATAAGTTTAAAATAGAGGCAGTACCATTTAAATATATGTAGGCTGGCTGGCCAGCTGGGTTGTCATGGAAAAGAATGATATCAACAAACGGCTCTGCAAAACTGAACGCTTCAGGGAAATCATCAGTCGCCTTGATTGATGGAATATTAAAATCGCCCCTAAATGTATGCCATGCCACGTAACCACATTTTTCACAGTGGAGCTTTCCCAAGTCGTGAGAATGACATCAGTGTTCTCTCCTGCAGCGGCAGTCAGCGTCAGAGCAGCCGCCCAGGCACCGAGCATTGGACCGTCCAGGGAGCCATCGAGGTGAGGGTCAACTCACTATGCATTACTTTTCTGTTATGCACTCCCAGAGGAATTTATACCTCAACGGTTGGGTCTCTCATGACCCATGTGTTGTTATTATCAGTTTATCTTTAGAGAAAATTTGTGGCCGTCTTATTTGGTGCAAAACAGCATCAGTTTGGCAGGCTTTGCTAGTGTTCAGCTGTGTGAACATCATCATTTTTATTACAGCGATGCGTTTTGACTTGATCCAACAAGAGGCAGCATATATGGCAGGTATACCAACTCTGGAGAGTCGCTAGCCGCATTTGAAACTATGAGGAGCCCCAGTTTGGCCACTCCGACATACCGGGCCAGGCAGTTACTGACTGCAGAGCTAATGGTTTTTATTAAAATACTGCAAAAAGAAATATGCTTTACAATAATGTCCTCACATTTAATATACTATCTAAGTTGCAATGAACCAGCCGAAAAGTGCACACGTGTAAACGGGCACAAGATTTTATTTTCCCATAAGAAGTGTCTCCCTGTTAGCCAGATATACCTTGCGATTGAATCTGACTTTTTGCAGTTACCATGCACACTTTTCAGAGGTAAACCTAATGAAAGGACTGGTTTAACCATGTTCAAACCTTGTTAAGTGATAATTAGCTCAAAACTAAACGATAAATATTGTTTAGTTTTGGTTTCCACACGTCAGCACCTTTTAAATGGTCTTAGGTTTCTGATGGTAAAAGTGCTTGTCCTTCCTCTCTCGTTGTTCCTCGACGCAGCGCTGGTGATTTGCTAGGAATCAAATCACTGTAGCTTACAGTTTAAGCACACGAAATATCTTTGCTGTAACGCTTGAAATATTGGCGTGATTAGAGATAGAAGCTGCAACGACTGTCAGGCTTCTCCGCACTGCACAACTACAAGGAGGTGCATGATAACATTGACACTACCAATACATTTCCCGCATAGACACACTTGCTCGCGAGCCCCCACACAATACAGGTAATGGGGTAACCTTGGCGAGCAGATAATTTCAGTGGAATACATATGATTCATCAGCTTCAGCCGGACTATACCCATTGCATGGCGAAGGCCTCTCCCAGATTCCTCCAAATAATTCGGTATTGTGCTAGCTGCATCCACTTGACTCCTGCGAACTTGATTAACCTCTGCCCATCTATTTTCCTGTCTCCCCATGCTGCGCATTCCTTCCTTTGAAATCCAATTTGTTATCATTAGTGATGAATGGTCATCCTCTCTTCACACCACATGCCCTGCCCCTGCCCGTTTCTTTCTGATTTTCACTAAAATGTCATTAGCTCGAGTCATCTCTGCGACCCACTGTGCCCGCTTCCTAACTCAAAGTGCTACACCTACCATTTTTCGTTCCATAGCTCTCTGCATCATCCTCAGCTTAAATAGAACCTTTTTTATTAGCCTCCATGTTTCAGCCACATAGGTGAGTACAGGTAAGATGCAACTGTTATATGCTTTCTTGAACGATACCTGTAAGCTGGTGGTCATAATCTGTGAGTAGTTGCCTAGTGCGCTCCATCCCAATCTTATTCTCCTAGTTATTTCCTTTTCATGGTCCAGATCTGCGGTTACTACCTGTCCTAAGTAGACATATTCACCTACCACTTCCAGTGCTTCACTACCTATTGCAAACTGTTGTTCCCTACCGAGGCTGTTGAACATTACCTTAGTCTTCTTCATATTGCTGCATTCCTAATAACTTTTGTGGTGCCGTCTTGCAGCCAGACTGCATTACCGGATGTTTTAGCTGTCCTTAGCCATGCTAATGACCCCAGCATTCTTCGTCTTTCTCTCTGGAGCTCCCGGCAGCATAGCCACATCCCACTGCCGCGTCACAGTGATTAAACCTACCTTTGACCTGCATTGGCAGCTCTGGCTGTTTGACGGTGACATTTGGTGGAGCCGTGCCAGGTATGGTCCCATGTCCGCTGACTTCGAAAGGCACCTTTGAAGTCATTTCCGAGTGCGTGGATACAACACCTGTCCACATGGTGAGTCGTCGCCTGCGAGGCCTACAGCCTTAGTTCACACGTCCTGAGAACACCTCCAAGAGCCATGACTCTATCTCGGGCAGCTATGTTCCTTAGCAGACTGGAGCAGTGCCGCCATTTGTCCACACACCTCGGTCACCACCTTCATTCCACGGTGATAGGTTCGAGGATGTTGAAGACTGGTTGGCCAGTTTCAACCGTGTGGCGGCCTTCAACCAGTCGGACGGTGAAGGCAAGCTACAAAACGTCTACTCCTCATTGCTGGATTTGGCCAAAACGTCATACAAGAATCACGAAGCTTCTTTTACCACCTGGGAAGCTCTTTACCGAGAGTTGTTGGTGAAACTTTGTACCGACGAGAGGAAAGAGAAAGCCGAACTGGCCCTGCACTCAAGATCACAGCAGCCGAATGAAAGTGCTGCCATGTTCATTGAAGACATGACATGACTCTTCAATCGGGCTGATCCCGAGGCCAAGAGGGTGCGCCACCTAATACGGGGTGTAAAGGAGCAGTTGTTTGCCAGACTTGGGCCATAAGGCCTGCAGTATTTTGAAATAAATAAATAAATAAACCCTCCGACAACTGTGGCAGAATTCACAGAAGAGGCAATGGGTATGGAGTGCTTTTTGCAAGAGCGGGGCATGCAGTACGGTCAACTTGCTTCTATAGCAGCCGAACGTTACTGCTCGCCTACGTCGCTGCCCACCGAGGAACTTCGAGAGTTTGTGCAGAACATTGTTTGTGAAGAGTTCCAGAAACTACGCTTCGAATCTCCACAGGCTGCTGCGGTAACGGACGTAGTCCGGGATGACATCAAGCGAGTGATGCAGCAACCTCCAGTAACCAGTTTTACCCATCCTAACCAGTTTTTACCAATCCTGTATTATCTGGTATAAATATCATACCAATATGACCAGCGTTGTTTGAAGTTTAGTAAAGATTATTTAAAACCAGACAGACCAGTCCGATATGAAGGTTATAGCGGACAGGCCATGCCCGCGAACCAGACAGACTGTCTGGTATTGATCTCGATCTGGATGGACCAGTCCGGTGTGCAGCTAATACTGACAGACGTTTCCGGTATGTATCTCAAACCTGATATGCCAGGCAGCAGGCAGGTATGAATCTGAAACCGGACAGACCGCAGTTCAGTATGGAGCTCACTAGGACACCATATCTTTATACGAGCAGCGCAGTTAACATGACACACGAGGAAAGATACACACACATGGGATGTGTGTGTCTATTTAACTCTTAACTGCGCCACTCATATACAGATATGCAATACCAACTAGCCCGTCACATCGCTCTTTTGGAGACACCATGTCCAGTTTGAAGCAAATCGAGTTAACCTAAAGAAGCATTATGAAAAAGCATGACTCAGTAGAAACATCAGCAATCATGCCAGCATTGTGAAATCAGTGTAGACGAGCTGCATGTGAAAGTACTGGAAGATGTATAGGCTCCCAAAGCAACACGCGGTCGTGCTGCTGCTCCTGACAGGAAGCGCCATCAATGGCAGAAAAATGGAAACTGTAAATAGGCGGGCAGCGCCAGCAGTGCGTTCTCCTTGCACTGCCGCACTCTCGCTCCCTTCCGAGCTCGTGCAGAGCTCTCGCGCTGCATGCATTACGTCGCTGAGTACCGTCAGTAGCGCGGCTTGAGAAAAATATGCTTGCTTGCAATGTGTGCTTTGAAAGTCGGTGATCACTGTGCAAACGCCGCGTTATTTGCGTTAGTGATTTTAAGCGATGGCTTATACAGCTCATTCGCTCGAAAAGCCGCCGACGTAGTAGCAGCCACACCACGTGTTGGAAGTATTTATTCGAGGGCTTAGTAAGTAAATTGTATCATTGTATACAATGGTACAAAAAGTACTTTGTGGTCCTAGTAATTGATGATTGATTAACAGGCAACGAAGAGTTCATGAAATCAATGTTATTAATTGATGAATGAGAGGAATAAAAGAGATGAAAAAAATGAAAAAGGGGTTCAAAGGTGTCAAAATGCTTAGAATGACACGCTAATGCTTTGTGATGCTAATTAAGAATTGTAATTAACTGACCCCTAATTTTTAGTTGATTGGTTGGTCTGGTTCATGGGCTTTAATGTGCCAAAGAGACTCAGTCTAACGGCGTAATGAAGGGCTCCAGAATTTTCGGCCACCTGGGCTTTTTAATGTGCATTGACGCTGCACAGCACACGGGCACCTTGCTTTTCTCTTCTCCTGCATCGAAAATCTAATTTTAGTGTGTGCTCAAAATACTGAACGCTCAGGAGTGTGTGTTGTCGAGCTAGTTGGTTCTGCATATTTAAGAAGAAATTAGCGGTAATTCTTGGACGGGGACAAAAGGAAAGAAAACACACGACGATAGTCAATCGTCGTGTGTGTTTTCTTCCCTTTTGTCCTCGTCCAAGTATTAGCGCTAATTTCTTCTAAAATAAGTATGAAAGTTCTATAAGCACTACGAATTGAAGCACTCAGTGGTGCACTCGATTGATGTTCTGTGCTGTCGAATATGAAGGTCATGCTTTATTTGCTTGCATATGACATCCTTGTATAAGTAAGCGTTGCCTCTTTGGGATGACAGTTAATTGCGCAGTGGATATATTTTTCTGTGGAAGTGGTATATACTGGTAGGTAATAGGCACATGTTCTCCATTCATTGAAATATTCCCCACTGGATTGTTTATGAGGCAGCAGAACAGTTAGGCTCTGGAAAGGTAAGCTAGATGCGAAGCTAGGCTGGGAAGTTAGCTCTGAATAAGCTTGTTTCATCTATTTCAGTTCTCTCACCATGTTTGGACTTGAATTTTGTGAGAATATGGGCTATACTAGCACAAAACTGGCGCACAACTGGTTGTGAAAATGCAATGTTCAGTGCTGATGAGGCCAAACCAGTGTATGCGATTAGCACACATAAAGAGCTAGAGTGCAAACATATGCGCAATGATGTTAAGGCAATTTATAACAAGTTTTAGTGCTTTATATTTATTTGTATCTGCTCCCTGAGGATTGGACAGGTATGCTAACAAGGTTAGCATTTGCCGAGGAAAGTTTGGGAAGCTAATAGCACCTTTAACAAAAATCTATGCTAGCTCACATTTGCTTATTCATAGCAGGCATGGTGATCCCATGAAAAGTGAGTTTTTTTTTCTAGGTGGAAGATGCCCTTGCAAATCTGGAACTTACACTAATTTTAAAACAAAACTGCGGTGGGCTTAGTTTAAATTATTACGACGTAAATTCGTGCACCAGTGGGGCAGTAGCCAAGGTTTCGACCTCTTCGCCTGCGAGTTGGAAAAACATTCATGCTATGAATGCTGTGCGTCAGTAAACATGGATCAATTCTAAACCCTGGAGTAATGCTTTCCTGTGAGAAACAGCTTATTTTGAATTTAATGGGCAGCTTTCAGAGTCTGAACGAACCGCTAGCCTGTTCACCTCTCATCTCACCTTTCATAGCTGGCAAGGAGACCACCATTCTTGAACGGATACCTACGGAATCAAATCTTTTTATCTTTTCGTACAAAGGCGTCAACTGAAACAGAGCACCTGCTAGGCACCGCTGTCCTCTTTAGGCCGTCTCTTCCATCGTGAAAATTCTGCTTCTACACAGCTGTCGAAGCAGCACACCGAACTACCCGTGTGGAGACTCCGCTGCACCCCAGCTGGGCAGAACAGCACGTGTGCATGCACGCCGCCTGCAGTTTTCAAAGAGGCCGCACCGGCTATTCCCAGTATTGCCGCTTCGCCCTTTCGGTGCTGTAGTCGTGCGCAGAAACTTGAGCTTGGGTTCTCTATATAGCGGTTGCATCCAACCATAGTTCTGCATAAAGAAAGTAACAAAATTCCCATAAAGAAAGGTGTTAGGCAAGAAGACACGATCTCCGCAGTACTATTCACAACTTGCGTAAAGGAAGTATTCAGAGACTTGGAATGGGAGCAGTTAGGGATAAGGGTGGTTGGAAAATATCCTCAGTAATCTGTGATTTGCTGATGACATAATCTTGCTAAGTAATTTAGCGAACACATTGCAAAGAATCAGAAAGGTAGGCCTAAAATCAATGTGCAGAAGACTGAGATAATGTTCAACAGCCTCGGGAAGGAACAGCAGTTTGCAATAGGTAGCGAAGCACTGGAAGTTGTAGGCGAATAGGTCTACATAGGACAGGTAGTAACTGCGGATCTGGATCACGAGCAGGAAATAAGTAGGACACTAAGATTGGAATGGAGCACATTTGGCAAATACTGGCAGATTATGATCAGCAGCTTACCAGTATTGCTCAAGAGGAAAGTATATTATAGTTGCATCTTAACTGTACTCACTTATGGGGCTGAAACATGGAGGCTATCGAAATGTTGACAACGCAGAAGGCTATGGAATGCAAACTGGTAGAGTAACGTTAAGAGACAGAAAGTGTTCAGAATGGGTCAGAGAAATAATTTGAATTCTAACGGAAATCAAAAAGAAGTGGACAAAGGCAAGACAATCGGTGGTTGCTTAGCGTAACAAATTGGATTCCAAGGGAACGGAAATGTAGCAAGGGGCGATAGAAAGTTCGGTGGGTGAATGAGGTTAAGATGTTAGCTAGGGTCAAGTTGATGCAGCTAGCACACGATCTGTGTAATTGGAGAAATATGGAAGAGGCCTCCGCTCTGCCATGGGTAGCCTAGCTGATGATGAACCTGTCACTTATGGAACTGTAGACTAGGTGCAGGAGCAGGAGACAGAAAGTTAGGTGGGTAAATGAGGTTAAGGAGTTCGCAGAGGTCAAGTTCATGCAGCTAGCTTAGGGTCGGTGTAATTGAAGAAATATGAGAGAGGCCTCTGCCCTGCTGTGGGTGGCCCCGCTGATGATGAAGTAACCTGTCACTTATGGTTTGGTTTGTGGGGTTTAGCATCCCAAAGTGACTCAGGCTATGAAAGACGCCGTAATGGAGGACTCCAGAAATTTTGACTGCCTGGGGTTCTTTAACATGCACTGACATTGCATAGCATACAAGCATCTTGCTTTTCACCACCAAGGAAAACGGGCTGCCAAGGCCAGGATTCGATCCCGCATCCTTGGCAATAGTAGCCAAGCGCCGTAACCACTGCGCCACCCCGTCAGGGCCTTTCACTTGTGGAACTGTAGACTAAGCGTAGGAGCAGACGAGAGAAAGTTAGGCAGGTGAATAAGGTTAAGAAGTTTGCAAGGGTCAAGTTGATGCAGCTAGCAAAGATTTGAGAAATATGGGAAAGGCCTTCATCCTGCCTTGGGTAGCCCGGCTGAGGATGAACTAACCTGTCACTTATGGAACTGTAGACTAAGCATAGGAGCAGGCGACAGAAAGTTAGGTGGACGAATGAGGTTAAGAAGATCGCAGGGGTCAAGTTCATGCAACTAGCACAGGATCGGTGTAATTGGAAAAATATAGGAGAGGTCTTTGCCCTGCCGTGGGTAGCCTGGCTGATGATGAACTAGCCTGTCACCTATGGAACTGTAAACCATGTGTAGGAGCAGGAAAGCCATGTGGGGGAATGGATTAAGAAGTTTGCAGGGGTCAAGTTGATGCAGCTAGCACAGGATCAGTGTAATTGGAGAAATATGGGAGAGGCCTCCGCCCTGCTGTGGGTAGCTTGGCTGATGATGAGCTAACCTGTCACTTATGGAACTGTAGATTAAGCGTAGGAGCGGGCGGTAGAAAGTTATGCGAGCGAATGAGGTTAAGAAGCTCTCGGGATTAAGTGGATGCAGCTGGTACAGGGCCGGGCTGATTGGAGAAATATGGAAGAGGCCTTCGCTCTGCAGTGAGTATAGTTTGACTGATGATGATGATTATGAAACTGATACCGGACGGAGTATTTCTGCTTATCAACTAAAGCAGGCCGATCAATGAAGCTCAACCAGAATCAGCATTGTGGAGCATGCCAGCACACTAATAAGCCCGAAAACAACTTGCTCTATATGTGAGCTACGCTTAGTTTCATACATACCTCGTAGATGTGAAGCCTTAGGACTGTACGGTACACTAGCAAGTGGATGCGTGTAGTGCATCGTTTTCGTGTGTGCAACAGATGCTGTAAGTCATCCGATCTTACCAAGATACTTGTTGGGCGAGTTGGTACTTAATCATTATTAATATAAACAGCGCGAACACGAAGAAAAAGGACAAGATACAAGAAAGCCACAGTACAAGCGCTGACTCACAACTAAGCCTAAGCCCTTTACTCCAAGGCCCAAAAAAAACAAACATGAAGAAAACGAAAGAGTCACGTGAAACAACTCCTGGGTTCACCTGCTGCATAAAAAAATTACTTAAAAAAGTCACCTAAAAAAGACGCCTCTTTGCTTGAAAGAGCAAGGCTGAAACACTTATTGTCCGTTGAAATAAAATATGATTCCACTATCTCTCTCGTTATCTTCTCTTTGTGGCAATATAAAATCCTGACACTGTCAAACTTAGGAGTGCACTTCTTCTTCTCCTTCTTCATTATTTCACGACTGGCAATGTGATACCAGAAACGTTTTGTCCTTTCCACTTTCCAAGTTGTTCCGGTGTTCCTGTAGTCTCTTATTAATTAAAGTGGAAAGGACAAAACGTTTCTGGTATCACATTGCCAGTCATGTGAAATGAAGAAGGAGAAGAAGAAGTGCACTCCTAAGTTTGACAGTGTTAGGATTTTATATCGCCACAAAGAGAAGATAACGAGAGAGATAGTGGAATCATATTTTATTTCAACGGACAATAAGTGTGTCAGCAAGACTTCTCTTGCTCTTTCAAGCAAAGAGGTAGTTCACCTTCTTATATATATATGGATGATGTGGTGTTCCAGATGGTCCGTTGATCCGGGGGGGCACGTTGCAGGAAACGGACGGGACAACTTTTCGAGCGCTACGGGCACTTTATTGAACGGGTCAATAACACATTTTGCTTTCGCGAACACAGCTCGCGACTTCCTGCCACCAGTCGTAAGTCGGCAGTCAGTCTCTCTACCCGTCTGTCTGTTTTCTCCCCAAACACCCGTCTTAAGTATACATTTTCAACATCCTGGTTACCGACTTCGTGGCCAATCGGAGGAAAAGAGCTGCTTCGAGCCAATCAGAATGACAAAGCCACATTTTAAATAGCCAATGCAACATCGGCACCTCCGAGATTGGTCCTTCGCGAGCCCCGCGTGCCTCCCACCAATCGTTCGCCCTTTCCCCCTGTGGAGCCGACGCACAGATACTCTCTCAAAATCAGTGGCGAGACTAAACAAATTAGCAAAGACACGTGAACGCCACTTTCACTTTCACCAGCAATGCATATACGTGAGAGGGCACACAGGGCTTCGCCCTTTCCCCCAGTGGAGACGACGCACTGATTCTCAAAATCAGGGGCGAGACAAAACAAAGCAAAGACACGTGAACGGCACTTTCACTTTCACCAGCAATGCATACATGTGCAAGGGCACACGAGAAATACGAGGGTAGTGTCCGGACCCCGCTGGCCCTAAGAAGAGTGAGAAAAAGAAGAGAATTTATTGCTACCGCGCTTGTCAACACGAACGCCGTGTGTTGCGGCGATGTTTCCGTCAACTTTAGAACCGACAGCACCGGATGTGCCCTACTGTTCTCCCGCGTCTTGGCCGGCTGGGCGAGAGCGCCGCGGGGATATTTATGTTCCCGCGAGAGTCGACAGCTCGACGGCGCGGTGCGCGCCTTTCCGCTCGAATACTACGAAGGCATCGCATTAGAAACGGCACGCCTGGCTCGCACAGCGCAGCCAGAAACACGAGACCGCTTGTGTGTAAACGTCGCGCTCGCTTCTCGAGCGACCGTCCGTTTTCGTGTTTTGTTTTGACAGCTTACGGTTGCGTCGGTGCCATCCCATCGGTAATGGGCTGAGCAGGGAAGTCATAAACCTTCGCCCGTTATTGGTCTTGGCTGACAGGTTAAACGACGACGCGGTTCGCTCTCCGCAGTCTGCGTCGCCGGCACGCCTGACTTGTACGGATCTGTTTTTGAAACTGAAACGTGTGCTACCCGTAAGACGACCCTGGGTTTTCCACGCGGCTCCAACAGCAACCAGCACACTCCTCCGGTCGCACAGGCCAAAGGTCACTGCAGCGTGCACATTTGCAGGCCCCTTAAGTGGTACAAGCGGCAGATGCAGCGCAGGTTGTTTTCCCCGAGAGTCATAATTCCCGCGTCTGGCGCCGAGATGCCTATTCTGTCTCACGGTCCGACCACCACCTCCCAAGGTCTCAGCCCCGAACTCCCGGTCAAATAACTTTTCCTCGCGTATTTCAAGTTCAACGGGCGCCCGGACGCGAACTTATAAAAAACCCCTGACAATAAAGTTAACAATCAGAAAGAAAAGAGAAACAGAAGAAGAGAGCCGGCTGTTTTGGAGTGTTCCCCTCCTCAACAACAGCCCAGCAACTTAACAGAGATGTCTTTTTTAAGTGATTTTTTTAAGTAATTTTTTTATGCAGCAGGTGAACCCAGGGGTTGTTTCACGTGACTGTTTCGTTTTCTTCATGTCTGTTTTTTCTGGGCCTTGGAGTAAAGGGCTTAGGCTTAGTTGTGAGTCAGCGCTTGTACTGTGGCTTTCTTGTATCTTGTGCTTTGTCTTCGTGTTCGCACTGTTATATTAATCATCCGATCTTGTGGTGTGTCTTCATATCTCAACTGAAGAGGGCCCTTCAATGTGAAAGTGCAAGAAGGAGAATGTAGCATTTTGCTTTCGACGACAGAATTATGCTCGAGGTTAGCTGAAACACATTGCTGATTATTGAAATATGCACAAATAGCCGCATGTTGGGCTATGCCTTCTTAAGTGTTTTCATATGCAAAACGTTTAATCAGAACTGTATTCATTGGCATCACGGCTCCGCTGGCAGCATGTCAAGCTAAAACGTGCTATATGATATTCATTATTCTGCCAGTATGTAGCAAAAATCTGTATGTAGCAGAAATTATGGGCTTTTGAAGATGACTACAAAACATTAGTAGATTAGGATATTCTGAGATTTGCCTGCACGAAATTGTACCATTGTAAAGACACGGGGCGCAGGTGACCACTCGGGATAGCCAGAAAAGAGTTTCAGCTGGTTTCATGGCCGATTGGTGAATTACGACAGCAATTTCTACACCCGAGAAAAATATACCAAGTGCGAGCCGGCGGGGTTCGTTAACTAGAATTATAACCGCCATAAACAGAAGCTGTTGTGCAGTATTGACCAATAAAATATTGCGAACTCTGGCACATCCAAAAGTTGACATGTGCAGACCACCAGATCATATTATGTGGCGCATTTCTCTTTTGAAAGCCGAGAGCATGCTTAGTCGGCATCTCGCCAGCTGCTATTTTTTCCGCCCATATCAATGCACCTCGGTATTTTTCTTCATCCTGCACTTCGAGCTTTTATTTCATAAAGCAGACATCATCGTTGCACCTTCCAGGCTCAACAGCCTCCCACTCTATCAGCATCCTCAGGTTCGCCTTAAAAACGCTTTCTTTTATACTGCTGTGCACTGGATTGCCTCATGAAAAGCTCAGCCACTCAGCTCGTGAACAGCGGGGCATCACAACAAACGCAGTATTTTTTTTTTCTTGTTAGTCAGGCGGCAGGCGCGATATAAAGCATGCTAAATATTTTGGTCTAGTGCACACAGCAACCTGTGATATCTGCTCTACCTGGCCCTTTCACACATAAGAAAACAAACAACAAAATGCATCACCGTCAGGCTCAGTCGCACATAAAGCAAACACGCACAGAACAAATCCTAATTGCACTGGCGCAAACTCCAGTAGGTACTTTTCATCATGCACATTTACTTTAGATGTATACATGCCTGTAACGAAGTGTTTTTCTCACAGTCAAGAGTATGCAGTTGGTTTCCAAGGTCGACCATTCACTTCTTGCTGCTTGGTAGCTCTAATTCAAGCGTCAAGTCGCTGTTGGTTGCGGCTCGCCGAAGCGAACCTGAAAAACCGCGTCTTGCATTCTGGCATGCACTGGTGGCGAGCTGGCGACGAGAAATGCCGTCCAATGTATTTCCATCAGTTGTGGCTAGAACTTCACGCATGCACAGAGAACTTGCGCATGCACAGAGAACTCGCGCAAAAGGCGGATTTCGCCCCAGGAGCACTGAAAGTTTCTGGCCGTTATCCTTGAAAACTATCAATGGTAAAATGACTATTGTGAAAGAAGGCTAGGTCGAGACGGCGAGGTCGTGATGGCAAGGACAGAGAAGCCTTGTCTAGCGTTTTAATCCGATCATGAACCCAGGCGCGTGCTGGAGCCGGCACCGCGGGACGATGATGATGGTATGTACAAATGAAAGAAGATCAAGGCATGTACAAATGAAAGAAGATCCACGGAAGGCTCACATAATCTTCCTGGGGAGTCGGAAGCGGCCAGCCCGGCCGCTCCTAACTAATTGATGCACCGCGGCGCACAAACGGTTTCAAGCGAGAAACAAACAATTTCAGTTTCACGGTGGCGTCGATCGGCTGGGGGATCAACAGGCGTGACTTTGTAGTTAACTGGAGAAGTTTGGCTGATGACCTCGTAGGGACCAAGGTAGCAGTGGTGGAATTTGTCGCTAAAGCCAGGGGTCCCAGTGGTGTATAAAGCAGTACTTCATCACCAGGACAATAAGAGACCATGTGATGTGTAGAATCGTAGCGACTCTTGCGGTCTTCCTGGCACGCTGCTGTGATGAGGCGGGCAAGATGACGGCATTTGGCCACACGAGATAAGAGCTGAGTTGGTACTGATGTGGAATAGTCGGGCGTAGAGAAAAAGGAACTGTGAGAATCGCTATAAACGAGGAAAAATGGAGAGTAACCGGTAGTCCGCTGTACTGCTGTGTTATAGGCAAATGTGACGAATGGTAGAATAGTGTCCCAATTTTGATGATCTGGTGTGATGTACATGGAGACCATATCCGATAAGGTGTGATGAAATCGCTCAGTCAGACCGTTAGTCTGGGGATGGTAACTTGAGGTTGTCTTATGAAGGGTGGATGACGCGTAAAGAACTTCGGCAATGACTGTCGATAAGAAGGCTGTCCCGCGGTCACTTAGGAGCACCTGAGGAGCGCCATGACGCAGTACAATTGATCGAAAAAAGAAATTTGCTACTTCTTGAGCGGAACCAGTCGGTACAGGCGCTGTCTCAGCGTAGCGTGTAAGGTGGTCGACAGCTGTTATAATCCAATGGTTACCCCCATCGGAGAGAGGTAGGGGACCACATAAGTCGATGCTGACTACGTCGAATGGTGTGGAGGGACAGGGAACAGGTTGTAGAAGGCCAGCGGGCGAAGAAGTCAGCCGTTTACGACGTTGGCATAGAGGGCAGGATGCGACGTAGTTGGCAATGCTGGAAGATAGGCCAGGCCAAAAGAATCGTGTTTTCATGCGGTCATAGGTATTATCAACACCAAGGTTACCTGCAGTAGCGTCATCGTTAAGAGTAGCCAGTATACGTGGGTGAAGCACACGCGGCACGACTGGGATCCAGCGAATTCCATCAGGGCAATACACGTAGCGGAGTAGGATGCCATCTTTGAGCTTGAAATTGCGAAGCTGTCGGCGAAGTTGAGGAATGGGTGGGTCCGAAGCGCCAATAAGGCGGTCGATGATGGGACGGCAGTAGGCATCAGCCAATTGCTGTGAGCGGAGAGCGTGTTTGTTCTCAGAGTCATCAAAAGAAACTTGTGACATACGTTGGGGAAAACGATGGTCGGCTGTGGTTCAGTCACTAACCCTTCTGACCAAGAATCCCTACAGGCTGACCTAAACCATGTGCAAAACTGGTGTTTGCAGCGGCTGATGACACTCAACCCTAACAAATGTAAGTATATGTCTTTTCACCGCCGCCGAAATCCTTTTGTTTTCCAGTACACAATTTCTAACACCTCTGTCGACCTCGTCCAGTCGTACAAATACTTAGGTATCACCATTTCTAACGATTTATCCTGGCGTCTGCATGTGACTAACCTGGTATCATCAGCTAATAAAACACTTGGCTTCTTGAAACGTCACCTGCGGGATGCCCCTCAACATGTAAGACTACAAGCATACATTTCACTCATCAGAACTAAACTGGAATTCGCATCGGCCATCTGGAACCCTCACCAAGCATATCTAACAAACGCCCTCGAAGCTGTGCAGAACAGGGCCACCAGATTCATTCATTCCTCGTATTCATACGACGTTAGCATATCATCTCTAAAATTGCAATCAGGTCTATCTAATCTTTCTGCTCGCCGTCGCACTGCCAGTCTCGTCTTATTTCACAAGTTTTTTTTATTCGCCACTCAGACAAGAACCCTACATCTGCGCACCCCCGCCGCGCAGATCCCATTGCATCAGTCACCCTCTTCAAGTTTTGCGCCCACGTGCCCGTACCACTGTTTTCTCTAATTCATTTTTTTGCCGAGTAGCAGCTGACTGGAACGGCCTTCCCTACGATATCGCTGCCATCACCTGCCCTGGAACATTCATGACTGCACTGAACATCTGTACTTAATAAAAACCCACCCCTTATGTAACACCCCGCAAGGGGTCTTTAAGGAAAATAAAGTGATGTGATGTGATATGATGTGGTCATAGGTGGAAATGCATTGGGAAGAAAGCAAGTCGATTCTGAAAGTGGACAGCGAGAAAGAGCGTCGGCGTTTTGGTGTTGGCGACCCAGTTTATAAGTGACATCGAAATGGTATTCTTGCAGGCGTAGAATCCAATGGCTAAGTCTGCCTGTCAAATTTTTGAGTGAAGACAACCGGCAAAGAGCATCGTGATCGGTCACAACTGTGTACGGACCATATAGGTAAGGACGAAATTTTTGGACAGCCCATACGACGGCAAGGCACTCCTGCTCGGTAATGGTGTAGTTTTTTTCAGCTGGAGTCATAGTTCGACTGTCGAAGGCAATCACTTCCTCACGCGAAGTTGCATCGCGCTGCAGAAGTACAGCGCCAAGACCGAGACCACTGGCATCAGTGTGCAGGATGGTTGGAGCGCTGTCACTGAAGTGGCCAAGAACACGATCTGAAGTGAAGGCGTGCTTCAAGTTGTTAAAAGCAGTTTAGCACTGGTCAGCCCACACGAAAGGGCTGCGTGCTTTAAGTAGTTCATGAAATGGAGCAGCAATAGTTGCAAAATGCCTTATAAAACGCCGGAAATAAGACACCAGGCCGACGAAATTGCGCAATTCTATAGTCCGTTGTGGACGAGCAAAGTTCAAGACCGCGATGATTTTTTCAGGGTCTGGACGAATGCCGTCATGGCTGACTAGATGTCCTAATATTTTAATTTCCTTCTTGCAAAGTGGCACTTCTTGGCGTTGAGCTGAAGGCCCGCTGAAGCGAGACACGTGAGGACCTCATTCAGGCGCGTGAGATGGTCGTTAAAAGTTGATGAAAAGATAACAATTGTCCAAGTAACAAACAGGTTCTCCATTTTAGGCCATGAAGCACAGCATCGATCATTCTTTCAAATGTCACTGGTGCGTTACTAAGTCCGAAAGGCGTAACATTAAATTCGTAAAGGCCATCGGGATTTGCGAAAGCGGTTTTTTCTTTATTGTCCTCGTTCATAGGTATTTGCCAATAACCTGAGCGGAGGTCTAAAGTTGAGAAATATTTGCCGCCTTGAAGAGAGTCAAGGGTGTCATCAATTCTTGGCATCGGGTATACATCTTTACGGATAATTTTCTTGAGTGCGCAGTAATCAACACAAAAGCGTACCGAGCCATCCTTTTCTTTAACTAACACTATTGGGGATTACCATGGGTTGTTGAGGGATGAATAATATTGCGATGGAGCGTTTACATTTTCTTTACTTTTCGTTCAGAGAGGGAAACCCGATAACGTTGTCGGCGAACGATAGTTACCTTCAGTAATGATGCGATGGTGCGCAACACTAGTCCTTCCCAGTGGTGGGGAAGTGACACCAAAAGTGGCTTGGTGGTGCCGAAGCAATGTCAGCAGTTCTTGGCGTTGGTTCAGCGTGAGGTTAGGATTAATAGTCTTTGTGAGAACAGAAAGAGAGACGTCTGGCAAAACACACTGCTGAGGCAGAGGAGTGGGCACCATCAAGGACAAAGGTTGAACATCCACCATGTAAAGGAGAGAAGTTTTTTTTGGGAGCACAAGGGATTTACGTGAAGTGTTAGTGGCCGCTACGGTCGCTGAGCCGTTGTAGAACCTGACAAGACTAGACGGGAAGGCGATGCCGCGTTCAAGATGACGATAAGATGGTGCGGTGAGTACGTTTCCATCAGTGATGTGGTCAGAAACAACGGTAAGTAGTTTTTTGCACTGAGGAGGCAAAACAATATCAGCGGCGGCAATGAGGGGATGATGTCGTTCAGAAATTCAGATGAAGAATTACGGTCTGTCATATGGATAACACGGTCACCACAAGAAATTAACGCCGAAGCGGTTGACAAAAAATTCCATTCAAAAATCATCAGATGCGCACAAGGTGAGAGCACAGCAAACTAGTTAGTTTTTGTACCTCGCAGGTACCTCACACTCACCCTTAAGATTCATTCGTTCTCCAGTGTACGTGCGGAGAGACATTTTGGAGGGTTCGCATTTTACATGCAGGAAAAGGTACTTAAACACACTCTTGGACACAATTGTAACAGCTGCTCCTGTGTCAGTCTCCATGTGTCTTTACCCTAAACTTTCACATTAAATTCGTAACACGAATGCTTTAAGTTTATGAAATGATACACTTCTTGCTCCTCCTCTTCGGCAGGACATTCTAGCACGTTCATTCTTTTGTAACGAGTTTTTGCATTCGGGGACATTCTCTGAAGATGTCCTTCTCTCGAACATTTCCGGCAAACAAAGTGTTTGTGTCAACACCCGTCAGACGAATGTCCCCTGCCGCACCTTCCGCATCTGTTTTTCGTCTGGTCTTGGTCCCGCTTCACTTCTTTAGGCCTCCTTGGCGTACGTCGGCTAACCACGTTCAGTGAATGTTCTTTGTCTGCTGCTTGCATTAGCACCGCATTCGATTCCGCTAGTTATCTTTCACTCAAAACCTTCAAAAGTCAGGTTCTTGGCGGCGAATAGGGTGTGTCGACTTCCTTCATTTTGTATGCCTGCCTGTTACGCAGGGTATCTTGCAAAAAGTCCCTGTATTCGCACTTCAACTCCACTATGAAATCTTCGACACTTTCGTGTTCATTCTGAACATGCCTGTTAAATTTACAGCGCTCTGCTATCACTGAGCTCTTGAGGCAGTAATGATCTTTCAGCAGCTTTGAAATCTCGGTGTAAGACTTCGCTCGGCAATGCTGGCACAATCAAGAGCTTCAAGACCTCATACGCTTCTGGGCCTATCAGTTTTAAAAACACCGGTAACTTCTTTTCATTGCGTATGTCGTTCGCCACCAGAAACTGCTGAAATTTTTCCAAGTGCGATTCAATGTTCTGTGATTTGATGTCAAACTGTGTTATCGTTCCTATGCGCGACATTCTGTAACAGAAAGGAAAGCTCAGTACTCATCCGCTTGGTGTTTCCCACTCGTGCGTTGTTGCTGGAACGGTCCCACAGGTTCCACGCTGGTTCCTTGTTGCTTGTCGGTGGTTGAAGCATCCCACAGGCCTTTTTCAGTGGCATTCCACGCTGGTTCCTTTGTGTTGCTCGAAGCTTCCCACAGGCCTTTTTCGGTGGCGTTTCATGCTGGCCCCTAGAATTTTTTCAATAAGGTTGGAGTGATCCCATCAAGTTTGTGACCACTAGCTGCATACAGTAACAAGGAAGCTTTTCAAAAAGATTGTAATCTACATTACAGAGGGAAATTGGACAATACCCTTTTTTCAATGTTCATAATACAAAGTGGGAGCCGGTAAGTCAGACTCATAAAATACTTGGAAGGTGAAAAGCCCCTTTTTATCTCTCGGTAGTTGCAAACTGTTGAAGCTCTGATTTAATACTATTCATCTGTTCTGCCTATTGTTACAAGGTATGAATTGCACCAATTTTTTTGGCCTTCATGTTGGTGATGCGTAAAATGTTCTGTATATGGATCACCACGTGCTTTTGGCCTACAATCGCTAAGTAACTTTTAGTTGAATTTTCTTTCCTAGTCAGTTTCGGTTTCAGCAGCCAGAATTGAGTCATCTGTGTGCACATTAAAGGCCCCCAAGTGGTTGAAATTACTCTGCAGCCCTCCACTAATGTTCCTCTTTCTCTCTTTCCAACTTTCACTCCCACCTTCCTGCCTTCCCTTACGACATGGAGATACTGGGCCTTTCCTTTCCTGTGAATGAATTATTTATATAAAACTGACGGTTGGCTGTGACGTCATGATCAAGTCTAGGTCACACATGGTATGAAAAGCAGCAATATAGTAATCGCTGTGCCAGAGTACCCGGGTTCCATCCCGACCGCCGGTGGCTGCTTTCAGTGGAGGCGAAATGCGCAGGCGTCCATGTGCTGTTTGATGTCAGTGCACGTTAAATCCCCAGGTGGTCAAAATTATTGTGTAGCCTTCCACTACGCCTGTTCTTTCCCTCTTTCCACTTTCACTGCCATCTTCCCTTCCCTCACAGTGCAGTTCAGGTGTCCACAGAACAAGTGTGACAGATACTGTGTCTCTCCTTTGCTGTATTATTAAAAATCGCTGCTGTTCACTTTTATGATTCCTGTTTATAAAGTAGGCTGGCTTTAGCATTGTAAATTCATACGACAGGAACGATTGGTATTTTTTCATCCCTCACGTGACCTGGACTTGACTTTGACGTCACAGCCAACACTCAGCGGTTGAAAATGAAACACGAGAAGATAATTTCATTATAAATTAGTCAGCAGTCACAGGCGAATCGATCCTATAGAGTAAAGTCTTGCATATCATTACAAAGGATAAAACGAACTCAAAAATTAAAGTTAGTGGGCTCCCTGAGCAGCCGTTCTCTTTTGCTGTACTCTCCTTTGTGGTACGGAGGGTCGGCTGGGCAGCTCGTAAGCCCATATGCCACCAGACAACTGGTGGCATACTCACAACAATAGGCATGCAGCTTGATTAGATGTATTCTTGCTGAGGTTGCAATAGCCAAATCCTTTTGCATCTTGTTTACTTAAGTCCCACTTTTGGAAAACAGATACAGCACACTGAAAGATGACATATAACTCTTTCTTATATACAGGGATCTCTGGTGGAACAGTGCCTGTCATATGCTGCCAGCGACACTAGCAATTCACTTATTCCAATTAAGCACAAGTAAACACTAAAGGAAGCGTCCCCTGATATGCAGCTACCAGTGCATGTGGGCAGCAATGTATTTCACTTATGCTGAGTATATGTTTTGTCTTCCTGGCTGCACTCTTCATTGTACTTGAACTGCAGATATGAAAATTGAAAGAGCAGCGCTTGTTGCTTGTAATCAGTGGGGAAGAACGCGCCACAAGAGATGCGATACAAGCAGTGGTATAGGACATCCAGCCCCTAATCATAAAGGCATAAAATACAGGATCGGCTTACACCTTCGGCATGTCCTTGTTGCGACTGTAGGAAGAAGAAAAAGAAAATGCACAGGCCTGCTACTGGCTTTGTAGCTTAGCCACATCAGCTGCTTCATGCGGACAGAGGAGAAAATAGAGAAAAAATAAAGGAAAAGAGGGAGAGAGAAAGACGCGTCACAACAGCCGTTGTCTGCCACCGAAGTGGTGGCAGGTGCAGTGACGGCCTACAACAGATACTGTAGAAGAATGGCTGATTGGGCGAGTTGGTGAACCATGATGGACAGTAATGTATATTGCGCAAAAAGACGAGACAAAGAGGAGAAGTGGACAACGACGGCGCAGAACTGACAACTGAATTTATTCGAAGAACGGAAGAGTATATATATATAAGTACACACACTTGTTGTACCCACATGCGCATAGTCAAAAATGTATAAAAATCTATATCAACACATGTAAAACTCCCCCCATCACACGCACGTGGTGAAAACTGCCGACGCACTATCGATTGTGCAGCATGGTCATCTCTTTTTCTGTCAATGCGACGGACGTTTTACTAACACAAACATTTTGCTTTCGGTTAATATGGAACGCCGCGGTGATTTCTCGAGTAGTCTGGTCTTTATGAAGAAACAATATATTAGTATCAACAAAGAAAGGTACACGCTCACACGCGTTACAATGTTTTGCTAAGTTTGTTTCATTCTTTTTTAAGGACTGCGCATGCTCCATCAGCCTAATGTTGATGCAACGGCCTGTCTGCCCAATATACATACGGCCACAGGACAATGGTATTTGGTATACTACACCCATCCTACAACTAATGAAACTCTTGGCGTGATTGACCTGGCATCTGTTCTTACTTCTTGTGCCCCCCAGCTTTCTTTGAACTGCTGCACCTACCTTGCCAATCTTATTAGGGGCTGAAAACAACACCTGTATGCCATATTTTGCGCCTACTTTTTTAAACCGATGTGATAATGCATGTATATAAGGCACAACTGCAATTTTATTTCTTTCATTTTTTCTTTCTATCTGTCCGGAACACTTCAGAGAACGCAGAACCTTATCAGCACTAGCTACAAGCACTGAGTCTGGATAACCAGCCTCCCTACATCTATTAGCTTGGATTTCAAGGCTATTATACATTTGATGTGCACATCAAAAGTAGGCGCAAAATATGGCGTACAGGTGTTGTTTTCAGCCCCTAATAAGATTGGCAAGGTAGGTGCAGCGGTTCAAAGAAAGCTGGGGGGCACAAGAAGTAAGAACAGATGCCAGGTCAATCACGCCAAGAGTTTCATTAGTTGTAGGATGGGTGTAGTATACCAAATACCACTGTCCTGTGGCCGTACATATATTGGGCAGACAGGCCGTTGCATCAACATTAGGCTGATGGAGCATGCGCAGTCCTTAAAAAAGAATGAAACAAACTTAGCAAAACATTGTAATGCGTGTGAGTGTGTACCTTTCTTTGTTGATACTAATATATTGTTTCTTCATAAAGACCAGACTACTCGAGAAATCGCCGAGGCTTTCCATATTAACCGAAAGCAAAATGTTTGTGTTAGTAAAACGTCCGTCGCATTGACAGAAAAAGAGATGACCATGCTGCACAATCGATAGTGCGTCGGCAGTTTTCACCACGTGCGTGTGATGGGGGGAGTTTTACATGTGTTGATATAGATTTTTATACATTTTCGACTATGCGCATGTGGGTACAACAAGTGTGTGTACTTATATATATACTCTTCCGTTCTTCGAATAAATTCAGTCGTCAGTTCTGCGCCGTCGTTGTCCACTTCTCCTCTTTGTCTCGTCTTTTTGCGCAATATACATTACTGTCCAACAACAGATACAGCTGCCAGTGACAGGCTAGACCCACCGCAAATGGCAGGGACTTACCAGTCCCAGCCCCGTAGGGTTAGAAGCAGCGACCAGCCCCTTCCCGGTGTGTCCGTAAATATACTGAAATATATCCGGCATGCGTTATATATTAAAGTTACAGAATATTAAGGAGAACGCAGGACCTATATGCATAATCTTTGTGTCCTCTGACAAGTCGTGCATGTCATATTATGTTCTTTATGCCCCGCATTTGCTCCTGCAAGTTCCTATATTTCTTATAGTACCTATAAATATCGCACATGGGATCTTTTTTCAATAGTGCTGTGACAAATAAAGGCTTGACGTAAAATGACAAAGTGCTAGCTGGGAATGAAATTGCAGGCTGCACTGTGCCAGCTGGGGTGCCTGGGCGACCCTGTGGTGGTGCCAGCCAGCCGTACCGACGCCGGCGTGCATGCCACCGAAAACGCAGCGCACGTGGACCTGCGCCCCAAGAACCTGTGCCAGTCATTCCAGCCGGAGCTGCTGGCCGCAGGACTCAACATACTGCTCGCACGCCACTCGCACGACATCCTGTGAGTGCTTAACCCTATTTCTGTGTAGAAGTAATGGAGACCACACAGGGAGAGATTGTCGGGAGCGGCGGAGGGATGTGACTCCGTCGGTAGCTGCTATAAACGCCACACCCTCAATTCCTCCACGACAGAAAGTAGTTCAATTTTTTGGTTACCTAAAGAAAACTAAACATCAGACCAGATTAGCAGCTCGAGAATTTCAATGGTTCTGTCCTTTTTGGAGTAAAGTATAAAAACCTGATTTTGTGTAGTGTTTAGCAGTGTAATACACATGTCGCGCACCAAGGCGCAATGTTTTATGTAAAGTTTAGTTGTATTTTCTTGTACAGGGTCGTCAACTTTCAGCTATAACACGGTTTCAATCATACACAGACGCATATCAAAGCAAAACTATACACGCACAGCTTCACATGGCCTGGCCGAGCACAATGTTGCTTTGAAAGAGGTGACCCTTTTATAGCTAGAGCTCTCCGTTAAATGTGGCAACCATCCTGGCAAAATCATTGTCTCTTTCCGCATCTCTTTGTTTTTCTTGCATAAAACCATCGCCTGACAATCGGTCCTTTTTTCCTCCTCCTTTAAACCAGATGCGTCCTTTCCAACGTCTTCACCTTGACGCTGATATGACTGTTTTCATTTGTTTTCGATTTGTGTCTGACTGGGACGTAGCCAAACACCAAAAGCGAGAATATTCTTGTGCTGGCTTGCACTTTCCCCAATTCATTTGCTTGTTAGCACTCAGTTGCCTCAATGGAATCTACTCTAGATTTCATTTCCTCAATTATAGGTGATTAGAGTGGAATGTAACCGTTATGGCTCCAACTACTTAGTTGGCCGGGTGTTGGCAAATGACCTTCAAGGCCTCGCAAGGTCAAGCTAGGTCGTTTTGGTCGTGATTTAACTGGTTCGCGTGCAGCGCTTTTAGACTGAAAAAAATTCCAGGGGATTTGAACCAGTCGGGTTCGAACCCAGGTACTCGGGTTCAGTAGTCAGGCGTCTTAACCACTGAATGACCTCGACTTTTTTTCTTTTCGGCATGCTATTCATTACACACATTTAAATGCAGGAAATAGCTATATACATTATTTACAAAGTAATCAGCCAGTAGCCAAACAAGTCCAATTGAAATATACAACACAGCACTGTACAACTAACACACTTCTTAACACATCTCCACTAAAACGGTGGCAAGAAACACATCAATAATAGGAGCCAGTCTGGTTTGTAGTCGCTGTTTTCATAATTGTCTCTCAGCTGGTGCACCATCTGGCCAAAATGTCTAACATGGGGAAACGAGAGGCTCAGCATTCCGGTCTAACATGTGCAGTCCAAGGAGGAAAATTATGTCAAAGGGTTCATGGTCGTGTTGGGTCGTGAGAATTTAAAATAGCCTTTCTTCAATGTTCTTTGTAGAACGTCCCAAAATAATATCGCATCTTGGCACATAATAAATCACTGTTCGAGGGTTTCAAACAAAAAAGTCATTTGTGAAGCCACACTTAACAGGTAAACCTTAGGTATAAAGTTTTTACAGAAGCGTTTTAGTACAAGGCAAAATCAGCATTTTATGTACTCTTCTCAACACATCATGCCTTATTCGCCCATACGATTAGAGTAGAGAGAATGTTGTAATGGAGGTGGGAACAGTACGGATATCAATTCGATTTATGCATTTTTTTTTACGTAAAATGGAGAATAGGTACTCATCAGGAAAACGAACTGCAAGAAAACCCACTGAATTGTAACTTTCCTAAAACTGAATAATAAGGGCCGATTGATAAAATTGAAAGAGACCACTAAGTTAGGGAGAAGGTTCACAAAGTTAGTTTGCAGGGTTCTTCTGACAATTGAATGGGAGCTATTATGGAAAAAGAAGAAACCAGCTTTCTTGCATAGAGATGTGTAAAACCATGCCCGGGAGCAGAAACGAGCCTGAATAGTTTCTCCCACCGCATCGGCTCAAAACTGGAGGACCATATGAACGTTCGGTGAAAGCTTTGGATGCACAACAGAGTCCCTGCAAAATAATAAATTTTTGTTGCCAGAAACATATTTCAGGCCTGCGCTCCACCAAAATTTGAGAGGTGGTGCGGAACAAAAATCTGAACGTAGCTTTGAAGGGCCAGAACGTGCTCTCTCCAGTAGCGCTCACTGGACTTAAAACTTAAATGTATTTAATGGGGGCAGAGACCATTCATTTCCAGCGTAATAAATCTGCGTTGACCCCATAAACCGAACGAAAGACCCGAACAATTAGAGCTATTCATTTGAGCACCAGAGGCAACAGTGTTCATAGTTTTGTCACTGCTGGGTTTATCAATGCAGAAAAATGCCAAATCATCGGTGTACGCTAGTGCTTTGACTTCATTGCCAAGGACAACAAACACACTGATATTGCTGTTACAGTACAGTACAGTCAAAGTGGCTCTAGGTAGACGGCAAACCAGTAATATAGAACAGCTTTGCTTCACGGATAATCGAATTGACACAGACTGAGAGGTGACTATTAAACATCAAGCGAGTGCAATGGTTGTAACAAAGTTGTACATCTTTAAGCATGGGGGATCCAACATTGGCACGCGCGAGAAAACAGAAATGAATGCTGGGCAGGATCAAATGCCTTTTACAAAGTCAATCTGGAGTAGAGCAAGCTGCTCATGAGCGTCACAGCGATATTCGGGAATTGTACGTGCAATATGTATATTACTTTGCATGGACCTCAAACCACAAGTCTGATGAGGGCCAATCAGAACTGACATTGTATGTTGAAAATTTTGTTGCCTAGTATAAGCGAGTTAACTGCTGAGCTAGTTGGTTGTCAGACATATTAACAGTACAATACACACAATTAAGAGGCTACAACTGTTTAATCAGGGGTAAGCAGCTGACATATGCAAACGTGTGCAAGACTTCAAGGAAACAGCACCAATTTTATCACTGCAGGCGTGACAGAGATGCTTGCCCACTCTCATAAAGAAACACCACGTGTCATAGTTTGAACCTGCTTTTTGATATAAAAGGACTTTCACGACCCATCTGAGAATCCTTGTATACAATTGTTGCAAGCCCTATAAAACAAGTTGCTTACCCTCATGTCTTCAGTGTAAAACCACAAGTTTGTACAACTGCCTCCGAGCAGCTCCTTGAATACAAATTCAGGCAAAGCTCTGCCCAGTCTGAACTGAATAACAGCACGTAACAAGAGGTCTTTAGCATCCCTAGAGAAGAAAAAAAAGCAGTTAACTGCCGTACAAATAAGTGACATAAACCAAGACCTTAGAAAATACACTCCTAAACAGGTTTGTTCCACTTGTCTTTTCTCGAGAGGAACCCTACCGAAACACGGCAAACACCCTATGCAACTTTTGCACATTAAGCGGGAACAGTGTAGCACTTGCGTCATGTGCACATCTAAACATTGAGAGGTTCAATGCACCACATCCTACTATTTTTTCTTCCGGCAACGGTTCACTCCCAAAAAATTCAAGAGGACACCTAGATACTTCACCATACATATACCGAAGTCACACTCCATGGCGAAATCCCAAGCACTTTTCCCAATTTACCACTTAATTCCCAGTAAGATTTAACTTTTCTTAAAACTTGCAAAAGCTTTCATAATTGGAGCAGAAAACAGCAATATCAACGTACGCCAAAACACGAACCTCTTCTATGTGTTGTCGAAATGCTGATACCTTAATAGAACAGTTTGATATATATGTTAAATAACAGTGGGAAAAGAGAGCACCCTTGGCACCTGAATTGTTTCCAACCTTTTTGTTTTCTTCCCAACCGTATTGTTTTTGGCGGAAGTGAAGTCATTCGTGTAGTGTCTCCGACTGACTTGCTGCGCTTCATCTCGTGCTTTGGTGTTTTCTCCTGTTCATTCTGTGCTGAAGGTATTCAAAGACGCAGTGATTCTGGAGTACTGCACACTGCACTTTGACGCTGCAAAAGTTTTTTTGGGGAATGTTGCCCTCATGTCATAGAGAAACAAACACTGTGTGCGTGCATGCAGCGTCTAGTGAATATATTTTTTGTTCGCGTTCTGCTGAGTGTTCTGGTGTATGAGCATTTAGCAGCCTAGGCGACATCAGTTTCCCAAATTTTCAGTCTCTGCCATAAAAAAGAAAAATTCCTTGCCTTTGAAATTTCATTTCATTTATTAACCCCTTTTGGAGTATTACATAAGGAGTGGGGTAAATAATCATCAAATGTTACACTTCTTTCACAGATTTTCACGTGATATACACATTTCAGTGTTGAATGATGATGGGCAGTTGATGGCAGCGACGGAGTGGGGATAGGTCGCTCCAGTCTGACGCGGCTCGTGGAAAAATAGGAAGAGGAAAATATTACGGTACGGGCGCATGGGACGTGCGACTTGAAGTGGGTGGCCAGTGTGATGGGATATGCATGGCGGAGGTGCGCAGATGTATGGTTCTTGGCGGAGTGAGCTGTAATAGAATTTATGAAAAAGAGATAGTGTGGCAGTGCGGTGACAGCAAGAAAGACTTCGTAAGTTAGATTGCGATGTCAAGGATGATACACTGACTTCATATGAATACTGTGAGTGAATGAAACGAGCTGCGCGATTTTGGATGGCTTCAAGTGCATCGATGAGGTATCCTTGATGGGGGCTCCAAATGGGAGGCGCATATTTAAGTTAAGGCCTTACCAGCGTGCTGTAGGCGAGTAATCTTACAACTGTAGATGCATGATGCAAATGGCGTTTGAGAAATCCTAGGGTTGTATTCGCAGAAGAAATTATGTTAGTAATGTGTTCGTGCCAAGATAAGTCATGACTTAAAAAATGATACCCAGGTATTTATATGAGTGGACGAGATCTATTGAAGTACTAACAAGCCTGTAAGAGAAAGAAAACTGTTGATGTTAGCAGTGAAACGAAATGAGTTTGCATTTGTTTGAGTTATGGGTCATTAGCCAATCATTGCACCATTTTTTAACATGGGTAAGATCATCCTGAAGGGCATTTTGGTCAGAGATGTTTTTTATTGAGAGGTAGATCACGCAGTCATCAGCAAATAGACGGATATTACATGAGAGGAGCTCTGGTAAGTCATTTATATATACCGTATTTACTTGCATAATGCTCGCACTTTTTTGCACGGAAAATTTATGCTAAGTTGGGGGGTGCGATAAATGTGAGGAGAAAATTTTCGACCAAATTTTTTGGAGGGCTAAAAGCTAATTTATACCCCTGTGACACGACCAAATTTAATGTCATTCGTATCGAATGACATTAGCATCTAATGTCATTATTCCCCTGCTACACGAGAAAATTTAATGTCATTAGGTTCGAATGACATTCTTCATCGAATGAGTTTGGGGAACTCATTCGCATTCAATCGCGAAACGAATGTGTACTCTTGACGCCAGATACACAGCAGAAACAAGTAACGCAGCAACATATTCCACTCACAGTGAAATTAAAAAATTAAATTTCTGGAGTTTTGTTTTAAAATATGTTAATTTAGGTGTAACATTACTCGCACTGCAAGCTCTCGCGGAATGGCATTACTCTCAGTCACAGCAGTCGTCCAGTCATGGCAGTGACTCACAATCATTTTGGGCTCGTTTTGGTGGCCGCATCTCCCCGTATGTTTATCTCAGAACTATTTAAAGTTGTGACGGAACTTCTCACAGTTTGGACTTCAATTACATGCTCTACGTGTCTCCATGCGTCTCCGCACTGTGTATTTCATTTCATTTATTTCATCCTTAAGGGCATTACATAAGGAGGGGCTACAGTTAGAGTAAATACAATCTTGATGAAGGCAGGCACAATTAACACAAACACTACAAATTGTAAAAGGCAAGAAAAATAAAATAAACAAAGAGCATCAAGGCATTCGTGGGGTCATGCAGAAAAAGCTACAAATGCACGTGCGGCGGCAAGCAAAGTTGAAAGCCAATGAATGATTGATGGTGACACAGATGAAATACTTACACATCTTGGAAATGACTAGCGAGTTTTGTGCGAAATGTTTTGCGATCGTCGCATGCAACTATGTCGTTAGGTAGGGCATTCCAGAGAGTAATTGCATCGGGGAAAAATGAACTGTTCATTGCTGAAGTGCGGCTCCTGATACCTGCTATGGGGAGGCTGCGCCTTAGGCGATTGGACGTTCGGAGTGGTGGTTGCAGCAAAGGGTGTCTGGAAGCAGGGTGGTAAAAGAAGCTGTGCAGTAGGCAAAGACGGGAGATCATGCGGCGCGACTTTAGAGTGGGCAGGGAGACAGAGCGTTTAAGTGCAGTAATGCTGATTTCTTTGGAGTATTCAGAAGTGATGAAGCTAGTTGCACGATTTTGGATGGCTTCGAGTTTGGCGGTGAGGTTGGCTTGAGATGGGTGCCAGATTGATGATGCAAATTCTTGTTTGGGACGGATGAAAGTTTGATAAGCCAGTTTTTTCACTTCCGGGGATGCTGATTTGAGGTTTCGCCGCAAATAACCTAGAACACGTGAGGCATCAGAACATATTGTTTGGACGTGATTGACCCAAGATAACGAAGATGAAAGATGTAATCCAAGGTACTTGTAGGATGATGTTTTGGCAACCGGGGTAGCGTTGATGGTGTATGAATGCTGAATTACTGTTCGTTTGCGGGAGAACGACAAGAGTTGGCATCTGTCCAGGTTCAAAGGCATGAGCCAAGTGTCACACCATGTGGCTATTGCATCAATGTCTTTTTGTAGTAGGTGGCTATCGGTGAGATGACGAATGGGACTGTAGATGACACAGTCGTCTGCAAATAGTCTTAGTTTGGTATCTATATTAGCTGGGAGATTATTGACGTAAATGAGGAAGAGTAGCGGGGATAAGCCGGCACCCTGGGGGACACCTGATGTAACATCAGAAAGGGATGAGTGGTAGCCATTGCTTGATGTGAATTGTCTGCGTCCAAGAAGAACTTACCCTTGTTATAAAAGTACAGGGCTGCCAAAGGCACAAAGTGATAAAGCACTTTATTTACCGCACGCAGCCTCCTCATCACTCCCCGCGTTCCGTGGTATAATGCTCACAACAGACTATACAATTCTACTCTTCATCAGAGACTTGATCAGAGTCCGTATCGGCACTGCAATCGCTGTCTCCAGTAGCACACTACGCAGAACTCGTTCACGTCGAAGTGCCTGCTGGCAGCGCGGCTGCTATGCTGTAGCCCGTACTCGAAAGCTTTCAGCTTAAAAGCAGCTGTATAACTTGCGTACCGCCCCACCGCGATGCGGCACCAAGAACACAGTAGACGGAACAAAGCAAGTAACACGGATGAAACAAAGGAACAACGGCGAGACGCGGAGACTCCTCGCAAAATGGTGACGACTATGAGCATCATGAGGGGGAAAAAAAAGACTAGCATAATCGATGATGATGATCTACCCGAGCACGCTATCACCGCCTGGTACCGCGTGCACACGAGGCCAGCTAGGTTCAGTAGCGCTCCACAGATGGCACTTGTTGCTACTAGCAGAAGACTCTCGCGGTGGTAATATTGGTGGTGCGATGATTACACAAGGGAAAAAAAATTCCGATTTTTGACTCCCAATGTTAGGGATGCGAGCATTATGTGAGTAAATATTAAGAAGAGGAGAGGGCCTAGGACAGAGCCCTGGGGTACTTCTGAGGTTATGGGGACGGAATTAGAAGACTGGTTATTAATAGAAACTGTCTGGGAGCGATGCGCAAGGAATTCTTGAATCCATTTTAAGATATTAGGGTACAGGTTCAGTTGTGAAAGTTTGAGCAGTAAGCATCGATGGGAAACTTTATCAAATGCTTTAGCAAAATCTGGGAATATGGCATCAGTCTGAATATTTAAGTCAAGGTTTGAGTGTAGGTCATGAAGGAATACTGCGAGTTGTGTAATGCAGGAATAGGTTTTACAAAATTCATGTTGCAGAAGGTGAAGGCAATTGTTAATATCCAGAAACTGCGTGATTTCAGAGTAGATATGCTCCCTAATTTTGCATGGTGCACTAGTGAGTGAGATAGGACGATAATTTAATGGTGAATCTTTGTTACCGGATTTGTATACTGGAACGACCTTTCCCTTCCTCCAATCATCTGGTACGGTGCCTGTGGAAAGAAACTGAGCAAACATTAGTGATAAATATTCGGCAGAAGCATGCTTGGTATTCCTTAAAATGATAGGCATGGTGTTAGCAATGATAGTAGGTAGAGTGGGTAAGAGCAAATCAGGCTTGCTGATGAAAACGCAGCTGGAAAATGTTAGCACATTCAGTTTCACTAAGTGGTTCTCCTGAATCATTATTGAGTAATTGAATGCGTATTATTAGGGTTTAATATTTGCCAGAACTGTTTTGGGCTAGTTTTTAGGATTTTGGTCAAGTCATCATCATAGAAGGATCGCTTAGCATTTTTTATTGCTGATAAATACGAGTTTTTGGCGGCATAATATTTATTCCATGCACAAGTACTAGGATTCTCTCTCGCTGTCCGGAATAGGCACTTCTTCTTATTCTCAAGTTTTTTTAGGCATTTTGTGAATCACGGCTGGTTGCAATTATCATGGAATGTAGTTTTTGGGCTATATTTGTCTGCGAAGAAGTTAAGCTTTTGCCGGAATAATGACCAGTTTTCCTGGAGAGATAGGCTATCAACGGCTGCTTTATAGGAGGAGAAATAGGTGCTGAGCTCGCTACCGAGTGCTTCGTAATTGCCTTTATAATATAACCAGATAGTCTTTCCCGGATTGTGGCGCGGAGTGGGAATAAAGCGGGAATCACATGTGAGCGAAAAAGTGAGTGACGCGACAAGGCGGCATGGCGAAAGCGATCATGGTTCGCTCTGTCGCCTACTGGGGAAGACGCATGCACGCGACAGCGCGAACCGAGCGAAACGGCGACGACGCTCTGTGTAGGTTGTGTGGCTGGCATTTGGCTGGCATAGTGGCTTAGTACACCGAAAAACTGTTGCCAAATCCAATAACAGTCATAACGATTGCAAGAATTAAAGTTATTTTGCGACAACACGACAAAGTAAAATGTATTTACAACAAACCGTATCGAATGTGCATGAACTTGCACTGTAGTCAGCACGAATAGCCATGTGACCCCTTGTTTTTATTGTTGTTTTGGTTGCGATTAGACATCCTTTGAATCCTTCGCTATTCACCATTGTTCGTACAAAGCGAAATATTACGTGGTAATGCACAATTACAATGCAACACAGCAAAATAAAGAAAGCATGCGAAATGAGCGGCAGTGATGTACGGTTACTTCTGGGCGAACGGGCGAAATTTTCTATTTCGGCAGATCCAAGTGACGAGCCAAGCGACACATGCATTTCTGTTCGCGCGCCGCCAGCGCGTTCGTGTTCGCGTGGGTTTTCACGTGCATGCGATTCAGCCTTAAAATGAAATTCTGTGTGGATAACTTTATGATCACTAATTGCCAATTGCTTGTAAGTAATGGACGAACAACTTTCGGGATAGCTTGTTAGTATTAAGGGGGGAGCCTGGTCTCGAGTAAAAAATTTTTACTTTTAGAGCTACCAACCTGAAACTTTCCAGAATTATGTAGTTTTGCATGCTGATTTCAAATATGCAGTCAGATTTACTCTGTAGTGTATAGATCATATTTTATGCTAATTACTGTGTCTGATTGTTATGAAAACAATAGAAAAAGAACTGCTTCATAGCAATAGCTAAAACTAATATAAACGTGTCCCTGGAAGCCTAAGGTTTGAAATAAGACTTGTTTCATCATTTTGTGTTCAATCTGTACAAAGTTATGGAAGTTCAAATTTTCAAATCAATAACTGAAAGCTGCCTTTTTGCAATAGCTATAAAATTTTGAAATGTTCTAAGTCAAATATTAGTTGCACTGTGCTTTTATTGCAAACCTCACACATAGAGGATTCAAATAAAATAAGAATGATGAAAATCTACTGAGCAGTTGTGAAGCCCCACCTCTCACAAAATTTGAGTGTACCAAAATTTTGTTCTTGAGAAAAACGCAAAAAACTAATTATGATGAGATGAGAGGATTTATTGAGGAGTCCATACTCAGCATTGTCCTTCGTGATTTTCACGGTCCCGCGACACGTAAGGCACCCAGTAGAACGCAGTAAACAGTTCACTGCATCGAGGTCAAGAATAGTGAACGCCGTCGACGAAACGCCTGGCGCACTAGGCGCCGTTGCCAGAAGTTCCATTTTTCGCTTCGTCGCCGAAACTGATGCCAACTCAGCCGTTCTCTCCGCCGCTCGCTGCGTCAGAACTTCGCACTCTTCGCTTGACAAGAAGTGCGCGTTCACTCTCGTGCGTTCCGGTTGCAAGCTGAAGCTAGCCGAAACATCCATTTCGGGAACTGCCGAGGTGGCCGCCGCAATCGCTGGACCGCGTTCGGGCGTTCGCGGCGGGTCCGAGGTCGCCGTACTTGCCGAGCCGTGATCCGCTGTTGCTGTGCACTCCGACATTCGCGAAGGGTCCGCGGCGGTTGCCGCTGAAGACAGAGGCACTTTTCGACGCTTTTCGGCACGTTTCTTACGTTTTTTGCCAAATTTGTGCACGGTGTGAAACTTTCGAGGCATCGCGACTACCCAAGCCTTGACAAAATGGCGTCGTCCGTGTTCCGGCATGGAGCAGCCGGAAACAGCCGCCGACCAATGAGATGCGGCCGTTTGAATTCGCGCCATGCAGGGACCAATGGAGTAGCTCTATGCTGCTTTTCTTTTTTGCTTTGTATTTTGTTTGCTGGGCAGTCTGGGATGCCTTTGCTTGGCGGGAAAGCAAGCCGAAAGGATGCTCCTTCGAATGAGACCAAGATGGCCGCGATCCGCCGCGAGGTTTTGAAACCGCGGACGCTACAAAACGGGCTAATTTGGTGCATTGCATGCGCGCGATCCTCGTCATTGAAGCTATATTATAGTCAATATTTCAGTTATAACACATCTTTGGGGGCTGAATTTTCGGTAATAGATGCAGGAAAGCATAAGGAATCCAAAAATAATAAAATTGAAAAATCGTTTTTTTCGCAATTTTTTCGTCTTCAAGACCCGGCTCCCCCCTTAAATCTAGAATGTTTGCTGATTCATTTACTACACACGTAGGTTGTGATACTAGTTGGGTAAGGTCGAAATTAAAGCAAATATTGATGAATTCCTTAGTGTCAGCTCAGTTATCTTTAGAATGAGCCAGGTTATTCCAGTTTATCGTCGGGTAATTGAAATCCTTGAAAAAGATAATGCGAGAATTGGAATACTGCTTAGTTAGTTTAGCTAATATGATGTTTAGCTTATGGCAAAAATTGAGGGTCTTGTGCAGTGATCTGTAGCAGACACCCAGCAACACTGATTATGGTGCTGCTCGGCAAATGAGCAAAATTATTTCGAGATTGGATGCAGGGTTGCCAGATTTGGCTACTTTACGCCAAATTGGCTACTTTCTGAGCCGCCTGGCGACAAAAATTTTAGGTTGGCTACTTGGCTACTTTCTGGCTACTTTGAAAAATTTTCGCCTATTCCAACGAGCCCGTTTGCGCGCTGTTCAGGATGCTCGTTTTTATAGATAGACAGATAGCAAATCTATCAACGGTAGCGCTGCAATACAACTAACTCTGCATGGTGACGACTGTCCCCACTGTGTTTCAAAGCGGACGCTCTTAACATCCATCCGCTAAAACCCCTTGATAATTTGAAAGTAGCGACACTCTCCTCCGCGCCGCGCTTTCCTCTTCAATTCTCCTCGCGCGGCTAAGGGGCGCGGCGGCTACGAGCTCTGCGCACGACACGCTTTTTCTCCCTGGCGCCCGCCGTCCGGCGGCAGCAGTGAGTGATCGAAGCGCGCGTTTTTAGGCCAGGTCTGCGCTGCAGGGTCTAGTACTGCCTCTGTCTGGCTGTGTTTGGGTTTTTTTATCTTTTTTTTTTTTTAGTGTGAACTCCGTCACCGCGGTAAAACTTCGCAAAACGAGAGAACGACCCAGGCTGGTGCTTTGAACTTTAAGATCAGAGAAAGTAAAAGCGGCCGCTTAGTTTATTTCGCTACTTTCAAGCTATCTTGGCTAAGCATAGTATATGTCACGTGATAAACCTTGAGTTTGGGTCATTGGTTAATTATACACTTATTTTGACCAACTACGGGCGAAATTAAATGATATTTAGTAAATCGCACTTGAAACCCAAATTTCCGCTGCAGCATCGAGTCATATACCGCTGGAAAGCTTAGGCCAAGTGTAATGGCACTGTGCTAGTGATCCTCATTAATCTGCGTTAATTATTTAATTTTGTATAAAACCAAACTTTGAGCTAGACGATCAAGTCATATACCGTTGAAAAGCTTAGGATGTCTCCAAATGCTCTGAATTAGTTAGCAATCCATATTAGTTAGCGTTAGTGAGCTATATGCATCGTCATATACCTTTCGAAAGCTTAGGTTGAGTGCAAATGAGTTGTGGTAGTTATCGAACCAAATTAATTAGTGCTAATTATTTAACTGCACTTAAAGCCAAACTTTGCATTATAGATGGCAAACTAAGGGCAAATGTAAAAGGTTTATGCTAGCTAGCCAAACTTAGATAAAAATCACAACAGAGCTAACATACTAACTAGGCTTTCCACGAACTGCTTCGAAATGTTTTTCTTTGCCCGTGCATATTTGCTTGCAGTACGTCTTATTTAGCGTGCACCCGCTGACAATAAATTAGTCATGAGTGCATCTTCCGTCCATAGGTTTGTCTCATCAGTGTGAAAGTGGCTTTTGCACTTATACTTTGTTCGCAAAATAAAACAGTTGCGCACTTTCAATGCGATCAAGGAGCGCGGACAACCATTCATTGACCGCAATTCGCCGAATATTATTAGGCACTAGTGTCAAGGAAGCTTACGAATATACTCGGTATACCTATGAAAGAATGATTTCTATATCTCTAGGCAAGGTAAACGCCTCTCGATAATGTAATATTATACTTGAGAAACCGAAGGTTCCCGTCCAACGCCTAGTAGTCATGATCAAAAAGAAGTGTGTGTGATCGTGTGAACACCCCCTGCACATTGGCCATATCCTTGATAAACCCAAACGATGATTGAGAAGGTCAACTCAACTATTTACGGCAGGCCTGAACATCGCACCTGAGTGGTTGCAGTTTCCTTTCATCGTGTTCTCCTTTTGTAGACATTGTTTGAGACATCCAACTCCACTAACATTTTATACTTACATTTTCGTGGACATAATTTTATGCATTTTATATTGTTTCTAATCATCACAGACAAGTTTCTGATAACATGTGTGTTTATCTGGTCAGTTTAGTTTTATGTCTGTTTATATAATATCGCAGTCTTACGCAGCCAGTTTTTTTTTTTTTTTTCAGAAATCTTTTCTACGTGATTTAGTTTCTATAAGACGCAAGTGGCATTTGTTTCTTCACGAGCGTTGGAATAAAATGACGATTAAACGAATGTTTTTGGTTGTCTTTTTGCAGTGAGCGCTCTATTTACTGCCCCATGCATGGCCTCATGGCTCCTTTTTGGCTACTTTTTATTGCTCTTCCTCTGGTTGGCTACTTTCTGGCTACTTTTCCCATTTTTGTGGCGACTTTTCGTTTTTTGGACCTGGCAACCCTGATTGGATGAAGTGTTTATATTAGTGCATGATAAATTATTGCTCGCCGCTATCAAAATGCCTCCCCCTCGTGCGTGTTTGCGGTCTGAACGGAAGAGAGTGAAATGCGGCAGATCAGCAAGCACTTCATCATCACCAATGTCATCTGTCAGCCACGTTTCCGTTAAAACCAGCAAGTTACTATTTGATGATAGCACCATGTTTTACACGTGCTCCCACTTTGGAATGAAACTGCGTATGTTAGTAAAGGTTGCTGAAAACGAGATTAGCACAATGACATGTTCGGGGACATGGCTGTTTTGACTGTTTATGTCGTGATAGCTAGATTTCTTTTACTGTCTGCGCAGTCTTGTCGAAAAAACAGCGTTTGGGGCCTACATGGAGGGTTTTGTAGTGCAAGGAAAATTGGATTGTCAAAGGAGGCAAGTTGTTTTCTAACATTTGGCAGGAGAAATCCTCACCAATGCTAAAGTCAGTGTCCTTTAGTTTGCGGTCATTTGAGAGGATCGTTTGTGTTTTGCTGTATTTTGCTCCAATGATTTCTATAATGATGACTGAAACGATGCGGGTACTTTGGATTCTGATTAAGTCAGTTTAATTGAAAACCGTTATTGCTCCGTCAGTGTTCTCATACCCAATTAGGTTAAATCCATGGTTACTTGGTTGACTCGACCACATTTGACCGAAGTAACCCCCTGATCTGGTGTCGGGGTCGCTTAGACCATCTGCTTCCGAACAACACCCAACCGAACAGGAGCAAGAACACCACGGTCACAACTTAATCCGTGCATCAAGGCACCGAGTCCATGACACGAATTTACCAACTGGTGACTTTATGCATTATTTTAGAACATCGCCACAGGCACTGCGCACAACTATCTTGCTGGAATCAAAAACAGACACAAAGAACATGAAAGCTCGTGCAATATTCCTTGAATGTTCTTTTAGATAACAAAATTTAAATATGCGTCAACCTGAATGTGTATGCTTCTATTTTACGTCCTACTAGCATTCGTTTAGCTGATCAATATATGCACTGTGAAATGAGGGGCCTAGCAAAAGTAATTCATTGCCAGACCTCGAAATTATTATTTTAACTATATGCACACAAGCACTTATTCATTCCCATCGTGAGCAATGGGTTAGCTTAAGGTGATTTGCTTGTAGATCTCCCTTGCCCATCTTCTTGGAGTTTATCCCTTTAACATAAAAGCACAGCCGAGTAACTACATAAAAGCTATTTATCGAGGCATAAAAGTAGGTACGCGTACGAGTGATCTAAGCAGACAACTCTTGCCCCAATCTTGCTTTCACAACTGTCAGCACATACTGGACGTTGGCAGTTAGCAGTTAATGGCAACTCAAGCATTTAGTGAACAGGTTTTATAGCCAAGAGAATGAAGATTCGATGGGTACAGCCATCTCCCCACTCCCTTCTCAGGAAAATGTGTTAACCAAACGAGTTGGAAGTTATCACCTGGAGGTGGCATTCTGAGAAGTGCCATACAACTTTTGCGTCCTATTTTCATCATATATCGGCGCCCAGCATACCCTGCAATATGGAATAGTAACCAATATTGCTAACGACATGCTATGGTCTGACACAAATGCTTGTGCTAACAAAGACGTGTCTTTGCTGCCAAGCTGATTGCATGAAGGCTGGGAGGGTCAGGGTAACGTCAGCTTGTATATTATTATCTGAGCTGATTTCTAGCAACTAGGACAGCGGTACATATTCTTCCATTCTTTCCGAAACTCTCCATTTCTCAGGACTGCAAATAATATATTTGGGGCACCCTCAACGGGAACGCAACCCGCCCGCTTCCCTGATTAGCAGCAATGGTTTTGTCGACACTGAGGCATGCTAAACAAATTTACGTGAAATCGTCGTCACATTCGCTGCACGCGCCTTTTCTTCATTCTGCTGAAAAACAAAATTTCACAGACAAAACGCGAGCATAGGACGTTTTCAACACGGTCGGCATGGCCAAGCGCTACAGGGAACTTGGCATCAGCACCATGACGCGGACACTCGGAGAAACAAAATTCGTTGACAATTATGGCTCCATCGCTAGCGCGAGTTCAGCTGGGGAGTAAGCCCACTGCCCATTTCTAGTACACTTTATCAGTGGGCTCAAGAAAGCAGGTTCTGAGAACAAAAAAAAAAGAGGCGTGGAAGAGAGAAAAGAAAACGAGGAGGAGAGAGAAACAGGCAGGAAAAAGGAAACTGATTCACAACCAGTGAAAAAAATTAAAGAAAACAGTCATTACAGAACAAATATATCTATTAATACAGATAAAAATAAACGAGGAGACTCGGGGCAAGCAAACAGGAAAGCAACATGTCCACATGGTAGGGTCAAAGCCGTTGCACATCAAAATCGGCCATAGGGTGCCCTCGACCACACAAGACATGTTAAAGACTGTAATGACCGGTAGGGCTACGAACCATCGGGGTGCAAATGAACGTTATGAATAAGTGGAAGCAAAGAAGAAATACGAACGGCAATGTGTATGAGCAGCTTACGAGAACGAGCGGAGGATAATAAAGAAGGGAAGTCTTAGGGAAAACAAAGTTCGGGGCAGCAGCTTTGCAATATCCATGGTGAGTGGACTGGCGCATAAGTAATGAATAATGTCACCCTTAGCTTCATCGCATGGACAGGAAGCCAAAGAGAGAAGTGCAAAGCGATCGAAGTAATAAGGAAAGTGGCTGTGGCCCATTAGGAGAGGAACAAGAGAACGGTATGGAGGGAAAGAGAGGGTAGAAGAAGAATGGAGGGGACAAAAATAGACAAAAGGGTGTCTGAGTGATCTGTGGCCCAGATGGATGCCCAGAGCCTTAGAACAGTTGTGCGCATACGCGTATGCACAGACAAGGGCGACAGCCAGGACAGCCATAGGATGCCATGCGTCGATGCGAGAGAGCGGCCCTGTTTGCTAGCTCGTTGCCCCAGACACCACAGTAGGCAGGGACATGGTATAAAAACACAGGACGGTGAAGAGAAATAGTGGCAAGAGTGCATTTTATGTTGCAGATGCGGAAATCTTGGGTGGAAAGAGAATGGATAGCCTGAAGGAGAGAAAAGCAATCGGAGTAGATGTGCAAGGGCTCTAACCCTGTTCATGCTCCACTGAATGGTCCTGATGACCTGGGAACCCTGTCGCCTTGGCCTGCTGCACCAGTTGACGATGTTCGAGTAGATGGCAGTGTGGATGGGGTGCCTGAGGTTATCAGGAAGACAGCTAGGGAGTTGTGCCAGAACCAGGTTGAACAGCATGGGGCTCAGAGTGCTGCCCTAAGGGAACACCTCGAATGAGGTGCTTGGATGTGCTGGTGGCGCTGCCAATGCGGACCAGGGACTGCCTGCTATCCAGAAAGCCCTGAATGTAACACTGGAGGTTTGCAGAGAGGCCCAAGGTGTCAACAGCCTTCAGGATGGTTGCGTGAAGTATTTTGTCAAATGCTCCACGGATGTCTAGAAGCGCGAGGCAGACAACGTGCTTGTGGGTCTTGGCCTCCTCCAAGGACGCCACAATGTCCATGATGTGGTCTGCTGCGCATCAGTGGTGCAGGAAGCCAGACTGTTAGGCGGAAAGGAACTTTGTGAGCTTTGCCACCCAAAAACTCTTCTCCAAGGCAGTGCACTCCAGAATCTTTCCCGTGGTAGATGTGAGCGCCACCTCCCCGCTGCGAAGGGTGCTTCCCAGCGTCTCGCCCGACGAGTGACAATTAATTCGTCTCTTTTAAAAACACCTGTTTATTTCCGGATAAATGCAAAAGCATTCAATAAAAGGAACAGCAAACAAATGAAACGCCACTGCGCTGGAGACATGCTGTCGATGTGCACAATACACTACCAAGGATAAAACAGGATGAGCGTCAGGGCTTCCCTGCGGCAAACAAAACACACTGCGGCGCAAATGGGGCGAACGATAGAACCAATACACTAGCTGCGGCTCAAGAGACATTGCTGTTTTGCTGTTCGCGTGGCAGTAACTCACGCGAATATGCCTAGGCCATTTCTGCAGGCACTCCTTTCATCTTCATGTTGCCGGTCTTCTTTTTGTCGTCCATGCACACCCCGCTGACCCATGATGCTGGCTGGCCACCCCGCGCTGGCCTCCCCGCGGACCAAAAGACCCCGCACCTTGCTTCTGATGCGCTTATCTTTTCGCCGCTACATCCTGCCCCTAAGACTGGCTGCTCGCTCATGCGCACTCGTGCTGCCCGCGCAAACACAATACAAATAGGAAAATGCGCATGCGTTTTAAAACCCCCCCTCAAGACGGGACACCTCCCGAGGTGTCAAACAATGAACAGTTAGTAGTACAAAAACAATGCCGACGAGGTGCCCACTTGAAGGCATCTGCTGGGTTGGAGATATCGGCGGGTGGCTCACATCTGGTAGACTCTACGTACTTTCCGCCCGCTTGTACTTTCTGAGATCGGCGATGTTGACTGGTCCGGTCTCCCGACCGCCCTGCACATGACGAAGCTTGTAAGCGAGCCGCAAAAGATGCTTTATTACCATGAAGGGGCCAATCTACTGAGGAGCAAGAGAGGCGGCAAACCCTTTTGCAGCATCACCTAATGGGTGCGAGCGGTGGAGCACTATATCTCCAACCTCGAACTGCAAAGGACGCCTGCCCTTGTATTAGCCACAGTGCTCCAGGTGGGCGAGGTCCAAGTTTTCCCTTGCCTCCTTTAGTGTTCCAGCGAGACGACTGCAGAGGTCCTGACTGAATCTGGAATAACTGAGAAACTTTAGTTCAGAGTCATGGGCAAGGGCATATTCAATAGGAAATCGAAGCTCACGACCAAGAAGTATAGCTGCCAATGCAAAACCAGTCGACCGGTTTACTGTGGTCCTTGTAGCGAAAACTATCTCCTGCACACGGAAAGCAATGTAGGCCATAGCGTAGTTAAACTTAGCGTCTCCGAGCACAATATCCATTACTGGCTGAAAACTAGCAGGTGAATTACACAAAGAGAAGGGTAGTCGTACAAAGTCGAACAATCCTCAATGGCAAGTAGAGGCAGTTTTCTCAATGTCACTACGGTCAATCGGGATCTGCAGAAAGCCTCTGCTGCAGTCAAGAGTAGTGAAAAACTTTGCTGATCCAAGTGAATACTTAACCGAGTCGACTGATGGAAAGGGGTAGGAGTCTCGAACTGTTGCAGCGTTCAGCCGCCGATAATCGATGCACAACTGTGCTGTGCTATGTTTCTTAGGCGCGAGAACAGCAGGGAATGCCCAAGGGCTTTTTGAGGGTCTCACCGCACCAGTGGCCAGCATATCGTTGAGGACACCATCCAACAGTGCTCGCTTCTGGACGCTCAAGAGCCTTGGGTTGAACCGGATCGGACGGGCACCGCCAGTGTCGATCCTGTGAGTCAGAACGTCGGCATTCCCAGGAGCCTCTGTGAACATTGTAGCAAAGGGCTTCAGTGTCCTCTCGATTTTTCATCTTTCCGCTGGTGACCCCCTGAAAGACTTCAAGATAGTAAAAATACCACTTCCAGTGGTGGTGTCGGAATGGCTGTTTGTGGCCAACAACTGTGACTACAAAGCACCCGGTTGTGCTGTGAACTTAAATGCCGCAGTATTCATGCCGTACTGGTAAGTTTGGTTTAAAAGGTCTATCGCGATTCCTGCCTTGGCTATGAAGTTATGGCCCAATATCACTGGACAGAAAAGGCGGGGAAGATGTAGGAAGCGCTGTCTAATCTTTCGCCCATTGACAGTGATTGTTAAACGGGCTGTCAAGGTTGTAGGCACTACGTAAGCAGACGCCATACACAGGTTGGTGCTTACCCTCCGTAACTGCAGGCATTTCGCATCACAGGCATTTTTGACTCGATCGCTGAAAACTAGAACTGTAGAGCCTGTGTCAAGTGCAGGCACTTCTATTCCGGCCACACTCACTGCAACCAGCGGTACATTGTCAAGGTGTGTCTCATTACAACGAGAGGTTGACGGAACAGCGCTCACCGTTGTTCCTGGAGCTTTGTGGGTAATGCCGGTGGCTCCCACATTGATCTGGGCTGGGTGAGCGGTTCTCGTCTCTGCTTCACGGGCAGTCGTTCGCAGTTGTATTGTGTGTCGGCAGAATGTTGCGACGACCAAAATACCCTGCTTCGTGGTGTGGTTATAACCCAAGTAGTTCTGCAGTTGAGGATGCGTGGCGGAGACTTGTGCTGTACATTTGCACCGCAATACGTTGCACCCCAAACTCCGTCAACGGGACAGGGCAGACGATGGCTTGCACCCACAACTCCGTCAATGGGAGGGGGCAGACGACGACTTGCACCCACAACTCTGTCAAGGGGAAGAGGCGGACGATGACTTGCACCCACAACTTCGTCAACGGGAGGGCAGACGATGACTTGCTCCCACAACTTCATCAACGGAAGGGGCCAGACGACGACTTGCTCCCACAACTTCGTGAACAGGAGGGGCCAGACGACGACTTGCTCCCACAACTTCGTCAACGGGAGGGGGCAGACAACGACTTGCACCCACAACTCTGTCAAGGGGAAGAGGCGGACGATGACTTGCACCCACAACTTCGTCAACGGGAGGGCAGACGACGACTTGCTCCCACAACTTCATCAACGGAAGGGGCCAGACGACGACTTGCTCCCACAACTTCGTCAACGGGAGGGGCCAGACGACGACTTGCACCCACAACTCTGTCAAGGGGAGGGGGCAGACGACGACTTGCACCCACAGCTTCGTCAATGGGAGGGGGTGGACGACGACTTCAACGGGAGGGGGCAGACAACGACTAGCACCCAGAACTCTGTCAAGGGGGGGGGGGGGGGGGGGGGGGGCAAATGACGACTTGCACCCACAACCAGGGGTGTGAAACTCCCTATACCTCCCAGCGGCCACGAATTACAGACGCTAGCGCCGAACTCCCCATTATAGGATTATAGCGGGAGGGTGCGCGTAAAAAATGGACTTGATGGGGGAGGCCGTATAGCGGACTGGTCCAAAAAAACGGTGCGCTGAAGGGGGTGTCGGTAGGTTGCTTCAAGCAGCGCGGGTCGCGCGCTCGCGCCCGGGAGAACGTTCTGCCTGTGGATTTTCTACCGCATCATCGTTCTGCCGCGGCGCGACCGGCTCGCGGCAGGAACAGTGCGGTGGAAAGAAAAACCACAAGCATAGCGCTCTCGAGGACGCAGGCGCTCGCGAGCAAGCGTACCCAACCGCAGCAATAAATATCACAGAGAACAGCAGATATCGTTTCTCTTTTTTATTAACTGCACATGAAATAGAAAATGAAAAGATGCGACGAGGTATCCCTCACACACATGCACTTTACATAGCCAACAGTTTACAGTAGTGTTTGGTGTTCTACGCTCACATTGCAATCTTGCATGCTTGCTTTATCGCTACAAAAGAACCCAGTTTGCCGGCACTGCTTCTGTCAGCATGTGTACAGTTGATATGAAATTAAATAAATGATGCACATATTCATTCTACGCATTCCATACCATCAAAGCAATGTAGAAACATGAGCAAATACCTGCATCCTAGTTACCTAGTGGTTGGTATTTGATGCAAGTAATCACATATGTCACTGTGCTATACATAACCAAAATGCATGATTAAAAATTTACACTACCCTTCCTGGAACAACCATCTTCTTCGAAACACACTTCCGTCTCTCCACAGTACATGAGCGTAACAAGTTCAACAACACGAAACACTGCGGATATCGCCGACTGTAATGGCCAGCACAATCAGCAGACGAGATGGGTCCACGGAACTGCAAGTGCACGCAGACAAGTCTCTCGTCTCACGAAGGGCGAAGAGCCAGCAGGAATGAGATGCACAGAGTAAAAGAACCGCGACGAAAAATCGCGACTTCGGCCGATAAGCCAACACGCAGAGAATTCACAGCGCTAGGCTACGCAGACGACGATTCTAACTCAAATCGAGCGGAGTCGTAACGGTTGCAGCAGTTCACGCGAGGACGAAGCAAGCCACGCAGTGGTGTCGGCGGCGCTGTCAGTGCGAGGGGAAAATTTAGGCGCGAGGGAGAAGTCCTCCTCCTAGCTTTTTCTTTCCTCCTTTCGCCCCCGCTTGGGAGAATTAGACGGGACGGAAGTGCCGCTGACTTTCCGCGGCCTGCCACAACTCCGTCAACGGGGGCGGATGACAACTTGCACCCATAACTCCGTCAATGCGAGGGGGCAGATGATGATTTGCACTCATCACTCCGTCAGCAGGAGGGGCAGACGACAACTTGCGCCCACAACTCCGTCAGCAGGAGGGGGCGCGGTCTGGCCCACCACGCCGTGCAGTCGGCTCGGCACTGGAGGAGGTGCACTATGGACTGTGGCCTCATTGAAGTTGCCTGCCCCCGTACGGCAATTGGGCATCACCCTGCTGCGTGCTACCGATGATCCAAGCCACGCACTGGACGGCTCGAGGCAGGTCTCCGCTGGGCGAGGTGGCTTGTAGTGGAGCTCCGCCAGGAAAGATGCCTCGATGGGAGATGCTTCCCTAGCCATGACATTAAAGTCCATGAACTGGCGGCGCCGGAGGTATGGCTGGTACCTTAGATGGCACCGATGTATGGCATGAGCCACCTTCTCTGGTTCCGGAGCTCCAGGATCTGCCCACTCATGCAGCTCTTGAAAATTGCGCAAAAACTCGAGCAAACCCTCGTTTTCGCCTTGCGTTATAGCGCAAAGCTCGTCTTTCATGTAGATGACGTAGTCAGGAGGCAAAAACTCTTCTCAAAATTGCTCTATAAAATCCTGCTTTGCTGTGAATGGCCACTGTCTACATCTCCAGGTTGCTGCGGAACCTACTAAGGAATCACACGTGTGACCAGAGCACTGTCCGAAATTGCCATTGCCACCTGATAGTCGTAAATAGAGGGTTTACAAAAGTAAGTCTGGCAACCATGAGCGGCATGGCACACTGATCCCGCGCCATATTTTGATCGCTGTATCTGTTCGCTTCGTGTCCGTCCATCAACGCCTGCTGTTCTCTCTACGCTTTTCACGTTGTAACCTAGTGTGCTGGGCTTGGAGCTTTCTTCTGTCCCTGGCGGTTTCTGCTAGCGACACATAGAAACATATTTTGACAGCCGAGGCTTAGCGGGGCCCACTGGCCGCACTGCCAAGCGCAGTTACAAATTGCTCTACGAGTCGTGCACGGGCCCCTCGTCAATCCGTGTAGCTTCATCCTTATCCAGGTACAGTATCCAGAGTTTTATAAAGGGAAATTTTTTTTTTCTTGTGCCTTTGCTGTTTACTGAAACGACTATAAGAGACGATCGCAAGTTTGTTTGCTTGGTTTGCACATCACCGTCGCTCATCCCACTGGTAGATACTTTGTTGGTCAAATGAGCAAGGATGCATTTTTTTTGTGATGAAGAATCGTGCGTAATTTGACGTAAGTTGCAACGGCGCTTAGCACTTTCCTGCCCATGCCGTTGAAGCAGTAGCTGCCACGGGTCTTGGAAAAATCGGGGGCTGCGTAAAAAAAAAATGTGCTTGGTAATTTGTGCATCCTGTGATTGAAGATTGATAGGTGTGCGGTAGGCGATGACGGGTTAATAAAATCTGTAATTAATTGATTAATTGATAAAGTAAAGAAACGAAAGAATGGAAAAATTGGAAGTTAAGGGTTTAAAGGGATCAAAATGCTCAGAATGAAAAACCAGTGCTTGGTGATGCTAATGAAAAAAATTTAGAATGTGTAATTGATTAATCGAAATAAATGAATAATGTGTTCAAAGGTGTCAAATTGCTCAGAATGGAAAGCCGATTGTTGCTGGCGCATGAGTATTTGTGTATAAAAATATAAAACATCTAATAAAAGAAAAAATAAGGAAAAAGATGACAAATATAAAATACATAAAAGAGCTAAAGATATAAAACATGAAGAAAGAAAACATCGTGAATGTGTTTGTGTGAAGAGAGAAAGAGAGACGCAATCGCGTCATACCCTTAACGACGGAGTGTCCCCCTAATTTGTTTTATAACGATATGATATAACATAAATCTGACTTTATGAACACAGCCAGTTGCACCAAGCACAAACAGTTCGCAGTAATGCGAGTTGAGTTTTCAAATTTATTTTCGTTTCAGCAGAGTTCCTCTTCCTCTGTGTTCCTCGAAGCTTCCCATGTTAGCACTTTCATATAAAGGTTACGGCTTCAAATGTCTGATTACTGCATTTCACTCCACACGTTAAATTATATATCCTCGAAATTTGAGCTCACTTGGAGCAGCATATGATTTTTAAATCAATTTTTATTATTAATATCGAATTAAGCTTTATGGTCTGGCAGCCATTGGTCGCTGACATCACTACGAGGTATCATCCCTATGTCGTCTGCTATTCGCGGTGTCAGCTGCACTCTTGCATGCAGAGGACGGTGGTCAGTGAGTTCTTTTTTCTTTTCAGCTCAAATACTTTATTTGCATATTCTTTTTTCTGTGACAAGTCTTCACTATAACATCGGCTTTAGCGATCATCGGTCTTGTTTTGAGCTTCGTCTAGAGATTGCCGATGAGGCCGAAATCGATGGGTGCTGTATTATTTAGGCATACAATTAGAAGCATATTATTCTTCCATTATGAGAGTTAGCTTGGTTAGCAACAAGCACTCCTGCATGCTATGCACGTCTGATTGTGCGGGTGTGCTGTCTGCATACATACAAAGTTGCAGTGATCATGTATCATGTGTTTCCATGTCATGTATGCTGGTTTATGTGTGCGTAGTGTTGTAATGAATGCTCACTCGCTAGAAGTTTCCACTACTGGATCGCACTCAGGGTGCAAGGTTTAGTGGCTGATACTGACACCTTATTGTTTGTTACTTTAAAGGTACCATTTGGGCCCCTTGTAGAGTTTTGGGAAGGGGCGCGTAAGGGATCGGTGAATATGCTAGGTGCCATTAGGACCGTTCGCTCTGTTTGGGTCACTAGTTCAACATCCAGCTGCGCTGTCTCCCACTTCCCTCGGGCAGAAGTTGGGAAGAAATGAACAGAGAGGCCGCTACATGGGGGCCCATAACGGAAAGGTATGCAGAGAGGAAAAGTAGTCTTTGCGCTCACGCTCGAAGACACGACGGAGTTTGTTCACGTCGCTGCTTCGCACGGAAGGCTCTTCTTCTTTTGTAAAAGAATATTATAAGCTGCATACACCAATGACCCCATGGTACGCCGACTGCACCCATCGCCTGGAGGCAACGCAGCTTTGAAACAAGCGTCTTGTTTGGAAGGGAGGCGTATCGTTCAGAGAACAAACTCTGCCAGGCTTAAGGATGTAAGGCCCTCGTCCTTGATGGGAGCCCATAAAAGTGACAATTAGTCTGTACAGGCGTGCTGAGTGGGTCTTGGTGACGATTTCAACCCTGGATGCCAACAATGGTGAGAGACGGCTGCGTTTAACGGATGTCTGGGAGGGTGTGTAACAGTGACGGATAAGATGCGGAGCAAGACGGTGCGGTTCAGCTCTTCTGATGGTGTCTGCAATGGTGCCGACTCGGACGCCGATATTGTCCTGTAAAAGGATCCACCAAGGGCACAAGCATTGTGCAACGGTCGCACACGTGGGACTCCATTATGATGCGTTTTACTTTGTTTTCTTTTTCTTTCCTAGGAGAAAGAGAGTTCGTGTAACACTGCGAAAGCATGGGGCGTGGCATGTGACCTAGTGAGCCAATCATTTCAAGTTTCATTCTCTAAATTCTGTTTGTTGTGAAACGAATTTGTGGTCCCTTTTGCATTGTTTGTTTTAGGGAGAGGGAGATGAACCTTGTGGAAATGGAAAAACATGCCAAGGTGTTTGTGAACCAATCATGTGTGAGATTGTTGTGTTTGGGTGATGAAAAATGTGCGCTAGGTTCCAAAGGTGGTAAAACCGGGCCCACGGCCTGGAGAATTTGTTCTGAGCTAAATTTTGATCCCTTTCCTTTTTGGCTATGTCGAAGAGTTTAGCGAGTTCCATGTTATCATGCTTGTTGTTTCACCTGTTGTAAATATGTACATATATCCATATCCATACCATCAATCCGGTGATAGAAAAATGCTCGGAATATAACCAGCCCTTATACATAGTATTCATTGATTACGAAAAAGCATTTGACTCAGTTGAAACCTCGGCGGTGATGCAGGCATTGCGAAATCAGGGGGTAGACGAGCCGTACGTGAAAGTGCTGGAAGATATTTATAGTGGCTGCACAGCAACCATAGTTCTGTATAAAGAAAGTAACAAAATTCCCATAAAGAAAGGTTTTAGGCAAGGAGACACAATCTCTCCAGTACTATTCACGGCTTGTTTAGAGGGAGTATTCAGAAACTTGGAATGGCAGCAGTTAGGGATAAGGTTAGATGGAGAATACCTCAGTAATCTGCGATTTGCTGATGACATTGCCTTGCTAAGCAACTCGGGGGATGAACTGCAAATAATGATTGATGACCTAGACAGGAAAAGTAGAAAGGTAGGCTTGAAAATCAATATGCCGAAGACTAAGGTAATGTTCAACAGCAGTTTGCATTAGGTAGCGAAATACTGGAAGTAGTGGATGAATATGTCTACCTAGGACAGGTAGTAACCGCAGATCCGGACCATGAAAAGGAAATAACAAGAAGAATAAGATTGGGATGGAGGGCATTTGGCAAGCACTCGCAGATTAGGACTAGCAGCTTACCGGTATCGCTCAAGAGGAAAGCATACAACAGTTGCATCTTGCCTGTACTCACCTATGGGGCTGAAACGTGGAGGCTAACCAAGAGAGTTCTACTTAAGTTGAGGACAACCCAGAGGGCTATGGAACAAAAAATGGTAGGGGTAACATTAAGAGATAGGAAGCGTGCAGAGTGGGTCAGAGAAATAACTCAAGTTACCGACATTCTAGTAGAAATTAAGAAGAAATAGACATGGGCAGGACTTGTAGTGCGAAGAGAGGATAACCGATGATCGCTGAAGGTAACAAACTGGATTCCAAGGGAAGGAAAGCGTAGCAGGGGGCGGCAGAAAGTTAGGTGGGCGAATGAGATTAAGAAGTTCGCAGGGGTCAAGTGGATGCAGCTTGCACAGAACCGGGTTAAGTGGAGAAATATGGGAGAGGCCTTCGCCCTGCAGTGGGTATAATCAGGCTGACGATGATGATGAAATATGTACATTCCTGTATAAAGTTTTCAGTTAATTTTCCCCTCAAGAGTAAAGTTGTTACCAGTTATCATCGCCAACCATTTCAGACAGTGTGGCACCCACGGAAGGGGTTGGGTGCCAAAGAACATTATTCATAGCGAGGCAAGAGCCTTTCATTCACTATATGTATCCGCCCACATTCAAATAAAGTATCAACAGCCCCTGGAATAATTTCTGTCCCGAAACAATATTTGCATGCTCTATATGTGAGGCAAACAGATTACACTAGCCTGGCCTAAGACACCCTCCAGCGTTTTCAGTCTGCGGGAGTGTCGATGAAGGACTTCAGTTTAGCCTGCCCATTTTTTGTGTTTGAAAAGTGATGTTTTTAGAACCCCTCTTCTCACTCGGCTGTGCACACGCAAATGTGGCGACTTTTGACAGCGTCGTTCCTTACGCCGTTTTTCAGTGTCCAAGTCTTTCTAAATCAGGTTGCACCCGAAGCAACATGGACACAGCAGCATGCACCCTCGCCCGGAGATCCCGCGAATGATGTCATCACGGTCCAGACCAATCACGGGCAATTGAGGCGTTTTCTTGAAGCCTAGAGATGTCAGTTTGCCGTTTTTATTATTTATTATTTATTTTTATTAGTTACAAATACTGCTGCCTCTCTTGTTAGAGACGTAGCAGGAGTGGGGTATACAGCATTTCAATACAATATCAGGTAACATGATTAGGCAGTTCTTTCTGAAATTGGTTAGTTGGCAGTAAACGCAGAGAACCATCTAAGTTATTCCACAATTCAGTCGTCTGTGGAAAAAAAGAAAACTTAAAGCAATCTAAAAATGGAGTGAAAGGAACTATGTTCAGTGGGTTGAGCCCATCAGGTAACCCGTGCTGTGGGTGCGATCAATGTGATAGGCGTTTCAATGTTAGGTGATCCGCGTATAATTTTATGCAGCATGATTAGGCGGTCACACATGCGACAGAACGACAGTGGCTCCGCGCTTGAGATGATGGTGAAAACATGCTGTCGTAGCGGCTGTAAATGAATCTGATGGCCTCTCTTTGAACAGATTCTATTTTAGTGATGTCGTTTATAAAATGAGGCGACCACACTGGGGATGCATACTCAAGAATGGGTCTGATAAGTGTTTTATAAGCGGTCAGCTTGCATTGTTTAGTGGCGTGTTTTAGAGTGCGTTTCAGGCATCCAAGTCTTCGCAGCGCCTTGGAGCAGATACGATCGATATGATTATGCCAGCTGAGGTTAATCGTAAAAGTAATGCCTAGGTATTTGAATTCGTTAACGTGGGTTAATTGTACCCCTGACTGCTATACATGAATTTGAGAGGCTGCTTCTTGATAGTAAAGGACATTGCAACAGTTTTATTGAAATTGACGTTCATCTGCCATGTGTTACTCCAGTCTGAAAACGATGAAAAGAGGTTATTGAGCACTTCTTGATCATGACGAGTACAAATGTTAGAGTAGAGGACGCAGTCATCTGCACTTATAACGAACCTGAGCGTCACGCGGCGTCCGTTCATTATATCCCGAAGTTCGTAGTAACTGGACCACAAACTAAAAAAGAGAAAAAAGAAAAGTTGGCGGTCAAAACACGAAATTTATTTCTTAGCAAAAAAGTGTGATGCTCGTCTGTTTCTGCAGGGCAGTTGCGATGAGGGCGGTCTCCAGTTTATTTAAAGCACTAGCGTGCTCTTCGCCAAGTCCCTTGGCATAGACAAGTTGTCTGAGGCCCTCTATATAGCCCATTGCTACAGATGTGCTTACGGATGCTGGCTCAGACGTTTCATCTTCATCTGATTCTTCCGCGTCGCTCTCGGCCCACACTTCAGAAACGATGCCTTCGTTCGTGCACGGTTCCGCAATATCCGCGCCTTCATCCGCAGAAATAAAATCCTGCCAACCAATGCCAGGGCCTCCCATGTCGGAGTCGACGACGCGCTGCCACAAATCGCCGCCGGAATCATCATCTTCGGAGGCATCAAGCCCGACGTCCGGTACTGCGTCGACGAAGCCGGCCTTGCGGAAACAGTTTCGCACGCAAGCGGTCGTCACCTCCTCCCAGGCCGCCTTCACCATCTCAAGGGCTGAATACAATGAAACTCGGAGCGGCAAGTTAGTGGCCGGACGGTCAACGGCGATTGAGTGGATTGAGTGGACACGGCAGCACTGCCGTGATGATGTCACCTCAAGCACCTTTGTTTGTGCAGGTTTGCGCATCGCTCCTGATCCTAGTCTCCGACACACCGACAGTTATAAAGGCCGTCGGACAGCAGCAATCTTATTCCCCAGCTGCGATCAACGAAACGCTGTGGCGGCTTCCTGGATTTATCGCCGATGCCTCTCGCCGTGCACCAAGTATGGACGATCGTCGCCCCGTGGAAAACGTCCTCTGCGCACCTTCGATGAGCACAGTGACGTCACACCACCAACATACGTCACGGAGCCTGCCGGCTATAAATCAGCTGCCCCGACCAACGTTCACCAGTGGACACTGCAGCACTGCCGTGATGATGTCACCTCAAGCACCTTTGTTTGTGCAGGTTTGCGCATCGCTCCTGATCCTAGTCTCCGACACACCGACAGTTATAAAGGCCGTCGGACAGCAGCAATCTTATTCCCCAGCTGCGATCAACGAAACGCTGTGGCGGCTTCCTGGATTTATCGCCGATGCCTCTCGCCGTGCACCAAGTATGGACGATCGTCGCCCCGTGGAAAACGTCCTCTGCGCACCTTCGATGAGCACAGTGACGTCACACCACCAACATATATACGTCACGGAGCCTGCCGGCTATAAATCAGCTGCCCCGACCAACGTTCACCAGTGGACACTGCAGCACTGCCGTGATGATGTCACCTCAAGCACCTTTGTTTGTGCAGGTTTGCGCATCGCTCCTGATCCTAGTCTCTGACACACCGACAGTTATAAAGGCAGTCGGACAGCAGCAATCTTATTCCCCAGCTGCGATCAACGAAACGCTGTGGCGGCTTCCTGGATTTGTTGCCGATGCCTCTCGCCGTGCACCAAGTATGGACGATCATCGCCTCGTGGAAAACGTCCTCTGCGCACCTTCGATGAGCACAGTGACGTCACTCCACCAACATATGTCACGGAGCCTGCCGGCTATAAATCTGCTGCCCCGACCAACGTTCACCAGTGGACACGGCAGCACTGCTGTGATGATGTCACCTCAAGCACCTTTGTTTGTGCAGGTTAGTGCAAAAAGATACGGTTTTCGTAGCGATCACCTCTGTCTAGTTGTGCTGCCGTGTCCACAAGTACTGTTTGATTGTGTCAACGACTGTCTTTCATTGGTATGCATGCTGCTGAAGCTTTCAGGGGATGTAGAGGAAAACCCTGGGCCTGTTTCAGAAGCTATCCTAAATGAAATTCTCAAAACTCAAAAAGAAATATTGGCCACAGTTATTCAAGAAAAGCAAACATCGTCTGAGGCAGGTATAGTGAAAATGCAAACAAGACTCGATTCCATCGAAGCGAAGCTCGTGGTCCTAGAGGAATCCCAAATAAGGCTATCTAATATTGAGACTACTGTGAGTGATTGCCAGGCAGAAATCGCTGCACTAGCTAAACAACTTGATGGCTTGGAAAATCAGTCCCGGCGGAACAACCTGATTGTAAGAGGTATACTGGAAGAAGAAAATGAAAACGAAGAAACATTGCTGAAAAAAGTAAACGACGAAGTTTATGAGGTAAAACTCGGAGAGAAGCTAAGTACCATTTAGAAAATACACCGTCTTGGTAAGTTGTCTCCGGGAAAGCATCGCCCGGTTATCCTTAGGATTGGTGATTTTAGGGAAAAAAACTAAGATTATGAATAATTGCTAAAAGCTTAAAGGAGGGCAAATAAGCATTTCAGAGGACTATTCTAAAAGAGTGCATGATATACGGAAGAACCTCTGGAATTCCACTGTAGACGAAAGAAAAAATGGGGCCAAGGTTAAGATGGTATTCGATAAGATGAAGGTGAACAAAATCCTTTACGCCTGGGACGAAACTACGAAACAAAGGTACAAATGTCATACCTCTTCTGGGAGTAGCGATTGACGCAGGAACACAGGAACAAAACCGTTCAAAGTCATAAATGTTAATGCCAGAAGCATATTAAATAAAATTGTCGAATTGGAAAGCATAATCATAGAATATGAACCAGACATAGTAGTAGTCACCGAAATATGGCTGCATAGGGATATACTCGACATTGAAGTTACTCCTCCTAGCTATAAAATAGTGAGAAAGGACCGAGAAGACAGAGGTGGGGGAGTTGCATTAATTATCAAGGACAACATAGCATTTTCTGTACTTCCAGATGTAAATGGCGTAGAAGCACTATGGGTCAAAATAAAACTAGATAAACAAACAGTCTTCATCGGGGGTGTTTACAGGGCCCCAAATGCTCCGGTAGATGTTTTGGTAAATCTGCGAACATTTATGGACTCCTACCTGCCTCACGATAGTAGGATGCTATTATTGGGAGATTTCAACCTACCCGGCATTGACTGGTGTTCGAAATTACCTGGAACACGAGAAGTGCTTAGTTGTGAGCAGTTACTTGATCTGGCTTTTTGTCATAATTTAGTTCAAGTTGTATCTGATTACACAAGGATATGTGCTACAACATCATCTATACTGGATTTGATTTTTGTTTCTGAACGTATACAAACCTCTCTCTGTGAATGTGAGATCTTGGATGGCTTGTCCGATCATAGGATGGTTTTGTTATCCTTAAAGGCATCACCAGATTCCACAGGTACTTTGTCGAAAAAACATTTCTTTAATTTTCATGACGCTGATGATGCTGCTGTGATTGACTGCCTCGATTATTCATATGAAGATTTTGTGCAGCTGTATGACTCTGATGCTAGTACTGACCAACTATTGGAATTCTTTTCGGAATTAGCAGAGCGGTTCCTTAATCAGTTTGTTCCTAAGAAATTTAAGAGCACCAATAAAACGAGTCCCTGGAGAGACATTCTTCATCTCAAACGAAGAATTAAACGTAAACGTAAGGCTTTCTCACACAACCCAAACCCCGAAAATAAACTTTGTATTCGCCGCATGAGCCAGGATTTAAAGAGACTTCTTAAGGAATCAAAAGACAGATTCTATAATGTGACGCTCACGAAATTTCTTCGCGAGTCACCTGGTAAATTTTGGCGCTATATAAATCCGTCAAAGGTTCTGCACCATGCTGAGACCGAGGAGAACGCCCATAAACGTGCCGAAGATTTTAATTTATATTTTTCATCTGTTTACATACGTGATAATGGTGTACTGCCTCCTTTTAATGCTGAAACTGAAAGGCCTCCTATTACTGACTCACAAATTGATGAGCAAGGTGTTCTAAATCTGCTATTACATATTGACATCAAGAAAAGCCAAGGTCCAGATCGTATCCCTAACGAGTTCTTATATAGGTACGCTGAATGGGTATCTAAATACTTGACCAAAATATTTCAGTCTTCTTTTACTAGCGGATGCTTCCCAACTGACTGGAAGCGAGCAAAAGTTATACCAGTCCATAAAAGCGGAAATAATTCTGTTACCAATTATCGCCCAATCTCGCTCACTAGTACAGTTTCGAAGTTGCTTGAACATATCATATCTAAACACCTGCTCAACTATCTCGACCAGCATGATATCCTGTATTATCGCCAGCATGGCTTCCGAAAGGGACTGTCCACAACTACCCAACTGATAGAAATAGTTCATGACCTCGCAGAAGCAATAAATTCACGTGGTCAAACAGACATTATATACCTTGACTTTGCGAAAGCATTTGATAAAGTTTCACACCAAAAATTGTTATATAAGGTTAATGCGGTCTTTAAAAATCAAACACTCACACAGTGGTTTTCCGCGTATATATCCTCTCGTGAACAGTATTTATTTGTTAGAGGTTGTGAATCTAGCATTCTTCCTGTTGCTTCTGGTGTGCCGCAGGGTACCGTTTTAGACCCAATCCTCTTTCTCATCTTCATTAATGATTTGCAAAGTAGCATTGATGTTCCAATAAGACTGTTTGCTGACGACTGCGTGATGTACAGTGGCGTAAATACGATTGATGATCAGATTAAATTAAATTTAAACCTACAAAGAATAGTCAATTGGTGTAACGACTGGCTGGCAGATGGAGTTAAGGTGGCGGTCCCACTCCAGCGGTGAAGAGACGACATTTTTGGCGATATTCATACGCCTACTGCGCCTCACTAGTTTAGTTTATAAATGTGACTTTAATATATTTGTAAAGTTTATTTCCTCTCCTTTCTAATGGTGCATTTGGTTTATAAATAGCTGCAACGATGTCTAAGCTGTAAAGGAAAACACAAAGGTAAGAAACGGCTTTTCAGCTCTACTTGTCTCGGGAAAAGCAAAATTGTGCAAAACCTTTTGCACCTAGAAAAAAACCGTTCGAGATGTCTTGAGATTAGATGTTAATGAGCAAAGTTAAGCATTTTTATTACTGTGTATCGCATAGTTTATTAGCCACGCGCCTGTGAAAAGTGTATAAAACAGGTAATTATACATACAATAACTTTCAAAATACACATTCTGCGGCGGTGATTTTTTGCGCAGTTGGAGGTCGTACATAGTTCACTTTTTCCTGAAAATATCATCTGTCTGCTTCATTTAGTGTAAAAGTTATTTGTGATCAAACTTTGTGTTTTTTGTAAAATTGCTAAAAGTAAATGCTAAACTGTTCAAGTAATAAGCTTTTATCTGCGCTGACATTTCGCATGGAAAAACTTTACACCTCGCTGTCAGAGGATAAGCATCGGTTTTGTTCTACGACTCTCGAGGAATGTGCACTGTCAGGATGATTTCAGCTAATTGTTTCATGGTTCACTTGAAGCGCGCGAGCTCTTCATGAAATATTTGAAGCATGATTGAAATGCTCCATGGCTTGTATGTTTCTGGCGAATATAACTTAAAGGTTCGGGCTTTCGTTCCTTTATTCAACCGGTAACAATTATCAACTACAAAGTGTACAAAAAGCAAATAATAGTGGGATAACAGAGCCACGAGTGATAAATGTAGTAGGTAGCGCCATCAATGCACTTTCATGTGCACTAAAATGTCGCAGTTCAGAAAAATTACAAGGATGGCGCCACAAACACCCTGAATCGAGGGGTATTTACGAGAGGGTATTTTGCTTCTACATTTTCCTTCTGCCCTTTCCTTTCCATCGGGCGAGAGAGGTAAACGAGTCGAGTCGAGTGGTCGGGTAGAACTGAGGTGCAGGTGCTTCGCGCACTCAGGTGCTTCGCACATGCGCAGTAGCGCTACTTGAAAATGGTCCCTTGACAAATGTACACTTTCTTTCTTTGAGATTTATTTATCGCCTCGAATTAAGTGTGTCATACTGTTTGTGCGCCGAAACGTTGCCAGCTAGGGCTCTCGCGCTACTTACTTACTCTAATTACTCAGCAAGATATAATCATGCCGAAGACTTTGTTTTGTAGTCTTGTAGCGCCCCTCGCGCCGCGCTTTTATCACAAACAACGGCACGGCGCTGGACAAAGAAGAATCTGGCACTAAGCGTCTCAGTGCAAGCACCGAAAAAAAAAAAAAAACGTTCGAACTCGAACGCTGTCGGAGCTGGTTATTCCTCGTCTTAGCTCCACCACAAAGCTATCTTCAGATGTTCGCGGTGTTAGCATATATTGTGAGGGTGTAGAATTTAGACTTTTTTTTTTCAGTGGCAAGAAAAATATGTTCCCCTTTCTACGATAAAATGAATAGTAGGGCACGGAACTATAACACTGCATAAATTAATATATTATAATTTCAAAGAGCGTCTCCCTAGGAGAAATTGCACGAATACTTGTACCCTCTGCCACTTTACTGGTACAGATAAAATGTTTCGACAGTCTGCCAAGTACAACTTGAAAACCTGAACATGCACAAGCATGCCTCTTCAACCTTCCCACTGAAGTTCCTATATAGCGCAAGCAGTGCAGGCTCCAAAGAAAAGGAGAAAAAATAATATAGTGAGCGGCCGAAGATAATCACCAGCGTGTCAGTCATGTTTTTTTATTCCGAATGTTGTGTTCCGGTGATGATAGTAAAGGTAACATGCCGCAGTAGCTGCCGAGGATGTTTTCGGTGAATGGGCAAGTAGGAAACAGCGATGTGAAGCTTCTCCAATACAAAAATGTGATGTTGAATCGGGTTTTGCCACTGCATTTCCGTCATTCCCCTCACTAAAAATTAAAAAGAAAAAATGATGAGGCACAACGCTGCTGAACCGAATGTCGAGCTTTCGCTAAAATGAGAGAAACCACTGTAATCAAGAGTTCGACGAAATGCAGTCTGATCAGGTGGTGGCATAAAAAAATATACAGGGTCACTGACCAAGTCAAAGTTTCATGAAAACGTACTATCGTTTCGAAAGCCCTACAGCTTCGTTGTTCACAATGGAGAAACCAGACAAAAAGCATTCGTTTATATCTTCTTCAAATACTTTGACTTGATCAGTGGCCCTATTATATATATTTTTTTTTATGAGAGAAAACACTGAATTGGTTTCCCGTTTGATGCTTTTATTTGCACTTATTTTATTTATTTTATACGTACATGACGCCCCGTCCTCTTCCCAGCTAATTCCGCTTCGTGAAGGGGGATATACCGCGGATTGTCCGTAGCATTACGGCGTCTAGGGTAAACCGTTGATGCATTCGGCAGGGAAGCTGGTTCGGCGTTCATTTTGCTATAATGGTATACCTGGCTAGCATCGCCCGCTACTGCGCTTTGCCGCTGTGGCCGGGGGCGTGGAGCGTTCGGTCTAGTTTGCCCGGGCACAATGAAGACGGTGATGTTGCTATGGTGATGGCACTGTTTACGATTCTTAGAAAAACGCGCCACTCGCGCAAGTGAGCAACAGAGCTAACGCTCTAAAAGCCCGTCGGCAGGCAGAGCGTTTCCAAAAGAATGGGGCCATTATCTCGAGTAAGGTAGATACCGTGTCACCCAGGCATCTACTGACATGCCGTCTCAACGCCCAATTTGTTGACTTTATATTTGAACCTTGTTTTGAAGCAACTCGACTTCCTGTGCTCTGAAAGGTATCCGATCATGTTAGCAAAAGTGACATAGAAGCACGTGAGAATTTCGAAGCATCCAAAGAACGTGCTTCTGTTTGACCAAATGAAGCAAAACCGCTGTACTGCATTGGTATGGAAAAATTCACAAATTATAGCACATGCCAAATTTGACCGAACGCGATCTGATCGATGCGTGTAATCGTTTGGCATTTGCAGGAAAATATTTGGTAAGCATGGGCACTCTTGCATGGAGTAAAAATTGGGCTCTGATTATTATGTTGCAAATGTGTGAATGTACAAGTGCCACATCACGAAATTATTTACTACCAACACATGAAGCCGAAAGGCGGGCTCAACACTAAAGTATACTTGTTGCATACGTGTGTGTGCCCTGTGAAATGAGTACAATAAAGTCAGGCTGCAAGCTAATAGTGAACAGTAGTCCATCCAATATATTGGTTCAGAAAGCGCAAGCATCATCACGGGAAGCTGCAGCAGGACAGGTCAGCGTCTTCCATAGCATGCTACTTTTCACATCAGATTTCAGTGTCGAGTGAAATTTTGCAGGAGAAAAATGTTTCTAGGAGATTGATGGTTAAAATTTTATTCTAATTGCCTGAAAATACTGTTCCTTTAATTGCACACACACACACACACACACACACACGCGCGCGCGCAAACGTACGCGCGAGCAAATAAATAAAATGAAGACTGGAGCATCCAATTGGGAGTGGGGAAGAGGCCGCCATAAGCGCCTACAAAACTGTCCCCGTTAGGTCCTTTCTTCTGGCAACCTTCCTTTACAACCCCTTCTCCCCTTCCCCCATTTCCCACATAGTTTAGTGTGAATGCCGAAGAGAACATGAATACATACCGGCCTCCTGCGCGATACATAGCCTCTTGGTGGATTTCACATCTATTTCGGAATATCGATTCATCTCAAATGAAAAAAAAATGGCAATCATTCACTTATTTGCACATTGTAACTTACCAGCTCTAGTTTCCAAGATTGGACAAGCACGAACAAAAAACAAACAAGGGTGACTGTTGGCTGAAGTTCAGCTAATTATAGCTACATTATCATAATTGTAATCATGTTTGATAAAGCAAATTTCTGGTGACCGCAAGAGCTGACAGCTTCCACTACAGTCAAGGAGTGTTCCGATCCCTACTATATCTATGGCATCAACAATAGGGAGGTTTAGAATATGGTACCCCTACCGCTTAGGGGGACAGGGTAATAGCGCAGGTGACAGTAGGAGCACAATTCTCTATTATAGTGCGCACGCTCCGCTATTACTCTATCACACTTACGGATAGGGTCGCCGTATTCTAAAGCTCGCTAATGATCACTCGATTGCACGGCCCAAAAGACGAGGATCAAAAGAACACAAGACAGGCGGCGAATTCAACTATGGTTCACTGACGAAGTGTGCAGAAATAATGTCATTCGCTTTTCCTTTTCACTCGTACTCAGATTGCACTGTGAAATCATGTTGACACCCTGTTTTATTTGTGTTCAGTCAAGCTAGCCTACTGCAGTCCAGTCCGACCCCCTCACGCTCGGCGGGTAGGAGCAATCGGGTTCGTGGCTCTACAGCGGAAACTATACTTCGTCTCACAAGATATCTGCAGCACTGGGAAAGGCAGAGGAGCCCCTTCAATTGTGCTCCTAAGTGCCTCCCGCCTGTGCGCACTATAATAGACAATTGTGCTCCTACTGTCACCCCCGCCAATTTGGGGGGCAGGGGGGCGAGAGGCGCTTAGAAGCACAATTGTCTATTGTACACGTGATCCTGGTTGGACCAGCTGGGGTCCCTCTGCCTTTCGCTGTGCTGCAAAAATCTTGTGAAACGAAGTATAGGCAAGAGAGGGAAGGCTCTTGTCCAATTGTCGGCGCGTATTGTTCGAAGTAGTGGTGCGGTGGGTTGAAGAGGGGAGTTCAATCCCTCCCCTTCTCTGCCTGGACACTGCTGTGGAGCCGCAAAAACCTTTGAAAGTCCGCGTAGCAACACAAGAAAAGCGTTCAGGCAGCTCAAGTCGAGAGGGCTGGGTGGCTGGGTACTCAATTCCTTATGGATGGATGGATGGAATATAGGAGCGTCCCCTTTGAAACGGGGTGGTAGCAGTAGCTATCATGCTCATTTTTCTCCATATATCTTAATTATTGATTTAGAATGGTTAACTAAACCATCATTCAATTTATTAAATTTTGCTCCTACATTACTAAAATTATGTCACTTCTCTGCTTTTAAGCCACCAATCTTCCAGCCGTTTTTTGCTAGTTTCCACCGCCGGTTTATTCACCTGGCCATTGTTATCTCTAAACCCCAGAGCTTCAGGAACAGTGATTGCGCCTGCATCAACTTCCGGATGGATACCATTGCTTTAACAGGAGCTGTTGGCGGGCTAGTTGGTGAATGTCTACTGTAGTCATGGTGAAATTGCGCAACAAACATGACACAAAAGTAAGAGGGACACGTAGCACGGGACGAGGGACGTGCGCTCGTCCCGTGCTACGTGTCCCTCATACTTTTGTGTTTGTGTTTGTTGCGCAATTTCACCACGATACCATTGCATTCGAGTATAATATGGTCAATTGTTTCACTGGAGTTTCCACATACAGCACATGCGTCATCTCCATTGTTAAATTTCTTTTTGTAGCTGTGTGTTCTAAGGCACCCTGATCTAGCTTCAAAAAGTAGGGCACTGCCTCTTGAGTTATCAAAGAAATCTTCCTTCCTGATCTGCATTTTCCACTTTCGGTATAATTCCACACTCTGTTTCTTTTCCATCGAATTTATCCAATTTTTACCTTCTGTGTTTTTCACCTGCTGCTTAATGCTCTTTATTTCTCCGTCCTTGTTACTAGCATACTTACTAGTTAGTTTCCTAGTTTTTTTCCTCCATTGTGAGTCAATGCTTTTTAGGTACAGGTATTTAAATACTTTAGCTGCCCATCTGTTACTGTCCAATTTCCTCAGGCGTTCCTCATATATTATTTTACTCTGAGCTTCCCGTACTTCGAAAGATGCCCAGCCCATATCTCCCTGTACCGCCTCATTTGTAGTTTTGCCGTGGGCACCTAGTGCTAATCGTCCAACGGATCTCTGATTTGTTTCTGATGTCGACTGTACCTCTGGTTTTAGGCACAAAACCGCATTTCCGAAATAAGTCCGAGCACCATAATTCCTTTCCAAATACCCCTCAATACCTCATACCTATTGTATCCCCACAATGCCTTATGCTTCATTATCCCGACATTCCTTCGCCCTTTGGCCTTAAGTGATTGCTCATGCTTTCCATTGTATGCCAATCCTTCGTTTATCCGTACCCCCAAATATTTATATTCTGCTACTCTAGGTATTTCAAGACTTTGTATTTTAAGACCCTGATCAGTTGAGCCGTTGAAAATCATCAGACCCGACTTAACTGCGCTGAAACTGAAGCCTAGAGCGTCCCCTTCGTCTCCGCAATACTTAACTAGAGTTTGCAATTCTTCCAGACTCTTAGCTAGCAGCACAATATCATCTGCATACATCAAACCGGGGAGGCGCTGCTCTACCGCATACATCAAACCGGGGAGGCGCTGCTCTACCGCCTTTCCACCTAATCTATATGACAGGTTAAAACCTAGGTTACTGTCTTGTATCCTCCGTTCCAGGTTTATCATATAAAGCATGAACAGCACCGGTGATAGAGGACAGCCTTGTCTTAATCCTTTGCATACTTTGACATTCTCCGTACTTCTTATCCCTTCCCATGTAATTTCTACTTTGTTATCCCGGTATATTTCCTGTAGAAACTCTATTATCTCATAACCGATACCTTCTTCTTTTAATATGTTCCACAGGAGTTCCCTGCTTACGTTGTCGTACGCCCCGTTTATGTCCAGGAAGGCCAAAAACAAAGGTCTATTTTCCACTCTAGATATTTCGATGCATTGGGTAAGCACGAACAGGCTATCATCTAAGCGCCTACCATTTCTAAAGCCGTTCTGAAGTTCTCCGAGTATCTCGTTACTTTCAACCCATGCTTGCACCTTTAATTTCACCGCCTGCACGGCTAACCTGTACATTACAGATGTTAAGGTAATCGGCCTGTAGGATTTTATGTGCATCCTTTCTCCTTTCCCTTTATAAATCAAATTCATTTTACTCTGCCGCCAGCTGTTCGGAATTTGCTTATTCGTTATGACTGTTTCCAAAGCTTTTAACAACGTTTCCTTACTTTTTGGACCGATTTCATTAATCAGCTTGATCGGAATTCTATCTATTCCTTTAGATGTGTTTTTAGGAATATTTTTTCTGCCTTTTTCCAGTTTAGATTGGTCAGTTCTAAGGTGGTTTGTATTCTGCTATCTTGTGTTGCTTCCTGATTTGCGGAGATTACCCTATCGTCGCTCTTAAATGGCTCGGCTATAACTGAGTCATGGATTAGTGGCGTAGCCTGGTGGCAGAATCTGAACTGCTTCCCAGATGGCGACCGTAGAACCGCCACCTTAAACTTAAAAAAGTCTGTGTTCATGTCAGTAACAAGGAAAAAGAATGTTCTTAATTTCAATTATCAAATAAATGGTTACATGCTCGAAAGAATTGATCAGTATAAATACCTAGGCTGAACTTTTACATCAGACCTACGATGTCATACCCACATTGAAAATGTCATCTCCAAAGCTTTTAAAACACTATGGTACCTGCGGCGCACAATGCACAGTGCTACCCCGGATGTAAAGTGCCTGGCTTACAAAACCCTAGTCAGACCAATTATCGAATATGCCAAAGTAGTATGAGATCCTCACACAGCAACTAACATTCACAAGCTAGATAGGATTCAGTGGCTCGCTGCAAGGTTTATATATAATAAATACCGCCGTAACCATTCTTCAACAGACCTCTGCCAACAAGCCCAACGTATTATCAATAATTATCTAAAAATTAATAAATCAGACTACTTTGAGATCAAAACTAATGAGACATCAAGGCATCGTCATAGTAGGTTCATTCCATTGCCGGCTGCAAAAAATAATTGCTTCAAGTTTAGTTATTTTCCGCGAACTTGTAAGGACTGGAACTCTCTTCCAGATTCTGCTGTTCAATCATCATCATTATATGAATTTGTATGCCATTTAGAAAATTTCATCTATGGCACTGCCACAGGGTGATGAGGTTCTATTGCTGTTGTGTAGGATAGCTGTTGTTCCGATTTCTGTGTAATTCATTTTTGTTTTGTTTGTGTGTGCATTCAGAGACAATTTTTGATTGACTATTGATTTTCATCGTGTTCTATATTGCTCATTTTTTTGTTTTGTATTTTCCACTCCTGTTGCAGCCCCTTATGGTGGCTGACAGTATTAATAAATGAAATGAAATGAGCAAGCGCTGCACAATGCGGCGCCTATACGATGCCTTAAAGGAGCGTATTATGCCCAAATCAAGAGGCTGCACTTTAGAAGTGGTATTGGGCGGCAGGAAAAGTACAGTCACTGCCGTCAGAGACGTTTGCACGTGGTGCACTGAGCAATTGTCGAGCAACAGCAGCACGGGCCTGCTTTGCCTCTGCATGTCGCGGTCAAACTCGCCCAGCCACTCTGCGACTAAATCCCGTGTCATCCAGGACTTTGTATTGTGCCTGTAGCGCACGGGTGCATGGTTCCGAAAGCAACGTGGCTTCTTGGATTTTCCGATTACAAACGGCATGCGCCGGTCGCTGCCATTCATATTAGTGCACAGAAGAACTGTAACGCGCACTTTACTGTGTTTACCGCCAGCGCATGACTCCCCTTTCATGGGGTGCGTCTTGTCTGGAAGCATCTGATAAAATAATGCAGTTTCATCTGCGTTATACACATCCTGCTCCGCGTAGCTTGCAATAATGGCTCGGTTTGTTGCAAGCAAATTGGCAACGTCCTGGTCACTTACCGAACGCGTCTCACCAACAATCGATTTAAAAACAATCCCATGCCGCACTTTGAACCGATGTAGCCAGCCATTGCCTGGGCAGAAGTCGGGAAAATCTAGTAGGAATGCAAAGTCTTTGGCTTTGCCCAGCATCATTGGTCCACTTATCGGAATGTTGCGAGCCCGTGCGTCGACTAACCACTTCAGCAGCGCATCCTCTACGTCCGCATAGGTGGCCTTCCGCAGGCGCTTTCTGTCCGCTGTGTTGGCGTCGGAGCTGGTGATCTTTTCCTTATCCTTCAGAATTGTCGAGATTGTTGATTTCGACACGTTGTACTTCTTCACCAGCTCGCAATTTTTAGCACCTTGAGACAGTTCAGTCACAATTGCTCGCTTCGTTGCCATGACCAGCGCTTTTCGTTTCGTGACCGCTGCAGGCAGGCAATTCCCGTCCACCATCCCGAATTATACGACTCAGGCCCGACAGACGAAGCGCTCACACCACACACACGAAAATGACAACAAAACGCCGCAACTGACGGAGCACGTGCGCACATGCGACAATCACGCGAGGCAAGTGAGGAAGTGCTTAAGGAATCGATTATGGAATGGAACGGAACGGACACACAGCGGGGCATGGTATGACCAGTAGGTCGTGGGTATGACCAAGACCGACTGAAATACAGACCTGCACAAAAAACAGGGTCCTATGGGACCTCGTGCGCAAACTTTCGTTACCTTTCTCGTCGTTGAGGGCGCTCGGTTGACCTGTTCGTCTGTCATTTTCATCATCATCAAATCACAAATTAATATAAACAAACTGTACCCAAATTAAAAAAAAAAAGATCTTTGCCCAGGTTATACTTCTAAAATTTTGCCTTTTTGTATTTTAGCGGACAGTGTTTATTTTTACGATGTTTTTCTCTCGCTAGAAGACATACCGCGATTCCGCTTTGTGCGACGGCACTGCAGTTACTCACTGCACATGCGCAGAACAGGTGCTTGAGCCTTGAGCATTACAGCGTGGACAGATAAATAAACTATAACGACGAAGAAAAATGACAGACCTAATAGACCCTTCTTATTAACAGGTTTACAGTAGCGCCAGGTTAACCGTAGTGTTCGTTCCCTAGCGGCGAAGGCTATGAACTAGAAGGTGCGCGCTGGAGCAGTGCTATCTGTGCAGGTCTGTATTTCAGTCGGTCTTGGGTATGACAAGCGTTTAGGGGTAGCTCAGCTGGAAATGCTGATTGGCCCAAAATTTGTGACGTCATATATGACGTCACAAACAACGTCATGGGTCACGTGAAATTTTATGATGTCATGTCCGGATGTAGGGCGCTCGTGTTTTCCCTAGACTGTCCCTGGATTCCCCATGCTTTTCAGAGCGCCCGGGCGCGACCCGGCGGCATGGCCGGCGGTGGCGGCGGTGCGCCGCAAGCAAACGGCAGCTGCCCAGCCGATGGCCGTCGGCGGAGAGGCACGAGGCCTAGCTTGCATGCAGTGCGGACACCGTGGAAACGGCAGCGACGTCAAATAACATATGCACGCTTCGAGCCGCGAAGAGGTTTCCAAACCAGCTTGTCACACCACACGAATTGCCGGGGAATTCACAGTTTAATTGCTTTTTCTTTATCTAGATCTGTGAGACCTTTCGGCGACAAAAACAATCGAGGTTCGCCAAAGCAGTGTGACTTGTTCGTAGGCCGGCCAGGCGAATTTTCCAGTGACAACTGCACACCATGTTTGCAGTGATTCCGCTCTTCTGCACATTTCCTATATTTGCAGAATGTTTCCTTGCAAAATAGCTTTCTCGGTGCGACGTCTTTCAGGCGCGCAGGCTGTCGGCAACGGTCGTCCGTCCCGTTGCCACGCGTCCCGATATAATTCGGTCTTTTTCTAAGCGAAATAGTTCATTATGAATTGTTTTAACCAGAAATGCGCTCGATGACCGCTCTTATTGGCTAAAAAGGGCCTAATTTCCTCACTCCAAACTAATGCGCCGGCGAATGCATATGATGCCGGCCGGCAACACCGCGGCGCCGGCGCTATTATAAGCACATCCTAGCTGCAATAGCTAGCTAGTCGATGACTGTAGGGGGCAAAAAAAAAAAAAGCTTTGAAGACAAAGGGAATAGAGATACGTACTAGGTCATTCGACTCTACAAATTTTTTTAGGTCAGAATTGTGATGCTGGGAGTGATATGTTGATTAGGAAAAAAAAAAAACTAAATAAGCTGTAGTATTAAAGGATGGCCTCTCACTGTTTTGGTTACCCTGTTGTTAAAAACAATTAGGTGCCTAATGAATATCCTATTCTCATTTGGGCTATGATTATTATAGAACTATGTAAGTAATTTCACATTGATCAGGGCTTGTTTTAGATTAAGTTTAATAAAGCAAATCCCCATCTTGCACTTAGAGCATAATGCCTTCATACCTCAAATAAAGTTGATGGACCATATCATAAAGTCGCAATTAATACAACCGGATTTCAGAACATTCAGGATTTCAGGCTAACAAGAAGAAATGTTGTACATTGTTATTAAGGAGGTCATGTTATATATGGGTAACTATAGGAGCATTATAAGATGCACGACCTACTGTATAATGGGCGACCTGCGCGTGCGCCGCCTCCCCAGCGCCGGAGGTTTGCTTTTGCTTGTGCGGTTTTTTTTAGTTCTCTAAAGCGTCACTGTCGAGAGTGGCGCTGTAACTCACCCCCACGACGAGACGCGTCGACCGGCTACGGAGCGCGAAGATTGAACACGTGTGGGCCGTCGATATACGGGCTGGAGTGGCCGCAAAGCTCGGTGCCGGCGAGTTCATTTTAAGTAGGCACTAAATAACTTAACCGGAGGCAGTTTTGACGTGCCCTGTGCCTGTGGGTGGCGGCGGATGCCTACGCGTTTGCGGCATCATTACGCGCACTATGGTCTACTGTTGCGTGCCGCTCTGCAAGTCGAGCGGGCGAACATCGACAGGGACCTAACAGAGGTACGAAATCAGTGGCTCAAGAACATCTCGCGGCAAGCCAAACTTAAGCTATGAAGCTGCACCAGCTTTTAAACATGCTTATAAGATCGCCTTACTCGAGCATTCCGGGCGACGGCGTCCGTTGTGATAGCGAGATCATTTTAGAAGGAAAGAGTTGCGATCATCAGCTGATGAGTTTCCGTTGCCTTCAGTGATGTCCGGAAAATAGATCTCTGTTATGGCACTACTTGCCTTTCAGTGTCAGGGAAACAGCCCCGGATTCCAAGCGACAGGAGCACAGTGTGTAGCCTGCATTTTAAGCAGGAGGACCAACAATTTTGCGAACGTAAAAGTGGCATATTTATACGTGCAGCTCATTAAGCATGATACTTATCGCCAAATAACCGCTGCGAACCCAACACGAGGAAGCCAGGCGGCAACATCAGGATACCAGACAAGATATTTTAACCCAAGCAGATAAACTAATAGAAACGGAAAAAGAAATCGAAACGGAAGGCAGGAACTCTTAGCAAAAGCAGTGTGGACCATTTGTAGCAACAGCAGAGCAAGACATGAGAAGCAAACCAGTCCAGACCATAAAAAAACGAAGGAAAAAAAAACCAAACGAGAAAGCAATTGTAGCAAAAGCAGAGTAAAAAAGGTGAAGCAAAAGCAGTCAGAAACCTAAAACAACCTAAACCAACAACAAAAGACGAACGTAGCAAAAGCAGAGTCAAGCAAAAGAAGCAAAAGCAGTCAGAAACCTAAAACAACCTAAACCAACAACAAAAGACGAACGTAGCAAAAGCAGAGTCAAGCAAAAGAAGCAAAAGCAGTCAGAAACCTAAACCAATAACAAAAGATGATCTTAGCAAAAGCAGAGTCAAACAAAAGACGCAAAATCGGTCAAACCTAAAACAACAACAGCAAAAGACGCTCGTAGCAAAGGCAGAGTCAAACGACACCTAACCAAACAACAGAAGGCCGCTAAAAAATTCAGGGCTTAAAAGTCGTACAGTACACAATTACCGTGACGTTATGTGGTTAGGTGTGCTGTTAATTCATTTCTTCGTTCGTTTGACTCTGCCTTTGCTACGATCGTTTTTGTTGTTGTCTTTAGGTTTCTGACTGCTTTTGCTTCCCTTTTTGACGATGTATATATATTGCTTTTGCAACGATTTTTTTTTTAAGTTTTCTGACTGCTTTGCTTCATTTGTTTGACTGCTTGAGCTACGAGTGTTCTTGTTGGTTTAGGTTTCTGACTGTTTTTGCTTCTTTTGTTTGACTTGCTACGATCGATCGTCCTTTTTTTAGGGGGGGTTTTCGTTATTTAAGTTTTTGTCTGCATTCTTTTGCTTCTTTTTTGTTTGACTCTGCTTTTGCTACGATCGTCTTTAGTTGGTGGTGGTTTAGTTTTCTGACTGCTTTTGCTATGTTCGTCTTTTGTTGTCGGTTTAGGGCTTTTTAGGCTTCTGACTGCTTTTGTTTCACCTTTTTGACTCAGCTTTTGCTACGATTGTTCTCTATTTTTTTTTCGTTTTTTTTTAGGGTCCGGACTGCTTTGCTTCTCATGTCTTACTCTGCTGTTGCTACGAGTGGTCCACACTGCTTTTTGCTAAAAGTTGGCCTGCCTTCCGTTTCGAATTTTTTTCCGTTTCTGTTAGTTTATCTGCGGGGATACAGATATCTGTTTGGTATCCTGACGTTGCCACCTGGCTTTCACGTGTGTTGGGTTCGCAGCGATTATTAGGCGATGAGTCTCGTGCTTGAGCTGTACGTATATGCCACTTTTCCGTTCAATAAATTGTTGGTAGTGTGCGTATGTGGCGTCCCTTTCTTAGCTAGAATAGCAGCTTGGGCATGTTGGTTATGCATCTTGAGGATAACAGCGCGGAACACAGGACGGGAGCAATCTCCTCTAATCCCGTCCTCTAATCTTGTGCTCCCGTCCTGTGTTCCGCGCTGTTATCCTCAAGGTCCCTTTCTTGTCCAGTGTGTTGCGCCGCTGTTCATTTTCACTACAGTTATTGTTCACAAGCTTATTATGCGCATGACAAGAAACGGAAGGGGGAAACGCCGAGCACGCATATTCGGCAAATATTTAATTGCACAGCCTGCCTGCGCAGATATCAAATACGGAGGAACGAACGTGCACGGGAGGGAGACTGGCAGTCTGCTCCAACTGGGCTACTACGCACACCAACTGAAGAAACGCAACCGCGTCCGTCGAAAGGACGCTGCTTCGAAGATGTTTCCGGGGCTCTTACTCCCAATATTGCCACTCTCATTTCACTGGCCCACGCCTTTATCTTGCCGCAGCTATCTCTCAAGAGAAATAATGGTTCCGCAAATCCTCCCGCGGAACTCTGCGCCGCTCGCTTGCAGGCACAGCCGGAGCGCGTGAGACGCTGCTCTGGGGGTGAGCTTTGGCGTCATCTACCGGCTGTTTCGGTCCCTACTCAGCGGTCACGTGGTATTTCTTCGGCCGCGCGCTCCCGTAGAGAGTGGCGCGATGCGCAGGTCGCCCGTTATACAGTAGGTCGTGATAAGATGTGTACTTTTTAAGTAGTACAGAACTGTGCGTAGCCTTTAGAAAACATGAAAATATTGCAGCGTATATCACATGAAGAGTAATGGCATTGTATGTTTTGTAAGTGTCAGCATATATGTTTGCTGTCAAATTGAGATCCATGTGATGCATGCAACTTTTAATGACTTAGTGCTTGTTCTAATGCAACGCATGGACCATTTCAGCTTGTCATGCCTTCGCATGTCTAATATGTAATAAATAGCGTCTTACGTCTTCTGCATTTCTTTCACGGCAACAAGTTTTGCATCCGTCATATGTGTCAATTGTGATTTTTAACTGACCTGTAGCCTGAAACAGACTGCTGACTGCCATCACAAATTTGTTTGTTATATATTCAAACACTGCATTTATTTTTGTTCATAAAAACATTGAAATGCTTTAATAACTTTCATTGCCTTGAGTAAATGTTTGTCATTCGTTACATTGATTGCTTTCAGTCCAGAAATTCTTTACATTCTTATTTGGCTATACCTTACACTTATAAACACATTTAAAGTTATATATGTGCTACACTATTTTTCCTTCCATTTAAAATCTCTTTCACACAACCTCAGAGTTTAAAGACAATTTTTTATCAAACAGCACTTGTGAATATATCTAAGTGGACACTTTTTTAATGTAATGAAGAATAAATTAATGTGGTCCACCATTTCAGTTTGCAAAAGAGAAAGGTAGCATGCACTATAGCCAATTTTTAACAAAATTTTTTGAGCATATGCCACATTTTATGCAACTAATATGTGAACAGCAAAAAAAAAAAAACACCTTTCTTATAAATTACTAAGGTGCAAGGATGAGTAAAACGAGTATTTGCTGAATTTCGGGCTGTCCAGACATTGTGGGATTGCTTTTCAGGATATAAAAAGGCATTTTTTTAGCATAAAGGAGGGGTTAGAAACCTTGCTGTCCCTATAGGGGTGTGAGGACTGCACTGGGTGCAGTGCTCAGGAAAGTGTGGCTGGGAATGGGGGGGGGAGAGGGTGGTAATGCAAAGAGTGCAGTTAGAGAAATATATGCAAGGTAATTCACATGCTGCAATACTGTGGGCCTTAAGTTCTTTTCCTCAAGAGAATGCTTTCTCTCTTTTGTTGCTGCAAGAGAAGATTATTGTTAAAATGAGAGATACAAGTCAGTCCATCATGAAATCAAACCTGACGACCCCCACTATCACTCCACTGCTGAAGACCACTTTGAGACTAAATGTATTCTGTTAGCAAGGCATCACTGCTCATTGGTACCTTTTTTATTTGCAAGGAGGCTACAGTAGTCTGTGCCATTGCTTTTCTATGTTGCTTGCACCTATAGCATGCAGTACCTGAAGTAGTAAATGCTGCACAATTTCATTTGCAGACAAAGCACCTATACCTTGACAAAGTGGTGGCAAAGATGGATGATTTAAAGCTCTTTCTCAAAGATGATGTGTGGCCACAGTGTGCAGGCTATTGAGCAGAAATTCATAAAATCAAATGAGCTCAGAGTATCAGTAGACAGGCCCCAGAAGTTCAAAAAGAGTATGGTAGGGGAATGTGTCTGAGGTTCAGGGTTTTCATTGCAGGAAGAAAATAAAAGGGGCGATGCTTGACTGCACTGGTAGATTTTATGCCGAGCTCTGCATTAAATCAAAAGTGATTTTAGAAGCCGCAGAACATATCTGGTCCTCTTGAAGTGAAGAGATTTCTCTATTCTACTGAGGGACCTTTCAAGCCTTAAAGTATGTATTCCGATGCTTACATCCTTCTACGACAAGCTGTCTGATAGAACACATTTCATCGAAATGCCTTGGCTGAGGAGACACCTCAAATTAAAGTGGCAAGCATTGGACTCGAAGAGGCCAACAGTTGGGCAGCATTGGAGTTCCCCAGATTGAGATTTTCTAGAGCCTCTCCCCAGCGTGCAACTATTCCTAATATATGAGTGTCTGTTGTATCCTGTGAGAGGAGGAGGTTGTGTCCTGTGAGGAAGAGGACCTATGATGGGTCAGTGCACGCTTTCAGATCTTGCATTATCATCTCTCGTAGGTGAGCTGGCAAAAAACATTGATTTTGACAAACTGAGTAGCAGCTTTAAAGCCTTAAAGACCGGAAAATGAAAATGTTGGCATGTCGGGTTTTTTTGTTTTTTTTGCTTTATGCTCTTTAGATCAATACCAGCTTTCAAAACAAGATTTATAATATCTGAAATTAGTTGCTCAAAGCAAGATGACTTCAGTGTTTCCCACTTTTTGTACACAAGGGATTTCTATAATTGATCGAGGGGTATGCTTATTTCATTTGTGCGGCAGGATTAATTATGCACTCGTCCCTCTGCAAAATTTGTCTTTCACAGCGTAGTTGTTGAAGGCCTCAATTATGACTGCTTGTTTGTTTTTGTAACTTCAGTTCTCTTCTGTGTGTTCGAGTTGTCCTTTCACTATTAGCATGCTTACTTCTCAAATGGCATTTCTATGCAAATATTTGCATGTGAACGCTCAGTCTAACATTCTAGCTGGTTTGTATTTACTTTATTCATTGTCACTGTGGCCGATGTAATTGCAGTTGTCTTGTGCATGTTCAAAGCTTTCAACAGTCATTATGAAGAGTTTGTGGAAGCATAAAAAATATGAACTACAATACAGCACATTGGCCAGTTCTCAAGGCTTTTGCTGGCACTGCACTATGCCTGATGTAAACGAAATTGTTCACAATGGCACCGTGTTATAATCCTGGTCGCATCTGCCAGTTTGCCACTTTTTAGTTACTGTGCGTGTTACCAAGTATTTCTACGTGCTCAAAGTTTGCAATTCTTGTGGTTTTTATATGCCCTTTTATTTGAGTGGTCCCAATCTAGAAATTTATCTGTCAAAAACTTCTACTTAGTTCTTCACAAATACACCTTTCTTAAGAAAAGAAAAAATATGACATATGCCCCTCGTAATATAGCTTATTATCAGTTGTGGGGTATGCTTGTTGCGTTGAAGTCTTAAGAAATGAAGGAAAAAAAATGCCTCGGCTTGCACCATGTGCGATACGAAAAACGAACTTCCTCCATCGAAGAAAGTCTTGACAACAAAGTAGTTGATGGTATTGCGCTCAGGTGTGTTCATGAAGAAGAGGGGGTTGCCCCACGTTATTGCATCGGATGTCGCAGACCTACGCCATTGTGGGTTAGAAATGGAGTGCTTTCATGGGATACAGAGGAACGAATACAACTGGTCATGGAGTCTGCAAACATGCGCCTTATCTGCACTTGTGCCCTCGTTTTTGGGTTCTTTCGGAGTTGTAAACCATCAACAGGTAGCAAGGCTCGCATGCAACGGGTACCTTATACGCATGAATGTTGATCCCAGTTGAATTCCAGTTAGGGATCCATTGTTATCCAACTGGTATGAACTGGAAGTTTGTTCCTTAAACCATTTACATCAGTTAGGATTTTTGCCTGGGTTGTTTCAAAGTAATGTAGAAATGTTGTCAGTGTTGTTCAAGTTACTGCTTATGAAGCAACACAATTTTGCAAAAAAACAATGGTTGTGAGCCACCTCATGCATTTATTTTTTTCGTTTTGAAAATGTTTCAAGCTACAATAATTGCCATGTCACTTTGCGTAAAAGAAGCTCTAGCTTTTTACAGGAATGGTTTTAGAGTGTGTTAAAGAAAGTGTAAAGAAAGATGGAATAGTGACATGTGGCCTCTTTTATGCATGATGTTTGTGTGCCGCACATGAAGTGAAAAGATATCTCTGTTGGTTAACGGCTTTGCACTCAGTGGATTAGTCATGCAGTGTTGCATGACAGACCACCGAAGGCCCAATACATCCTACAAAAGACTAAAAACGAGAAAACATGACGATGAAGTTGAAGGCCCATGATCTGCCAGGAAACAATGGGGTGGCTCTGAGAAGGACTTTTATATTGGCAGTAGTAAGGATGGCAGTCCTCTGCTTTGTGGCTCTTCACTTCGCAGTGACAACACTGGTGTATACTGCACTAACACCTACTGTAGTTTTGCCCATGCTGTCAGTTATTCTGAGAGCTGCGGCGGTGAGCATCAGCCAGTGCTCTAAGTTTCAAGTGTTCATTTGTAAAAGATGTGTTCTAGATCCTGCTAAAGAGTCTTGTATTATCCAATTGAGTTTCCAGAATTTACACTTTCTCTAGAAGCCCTCATTCCATTTAGGCATCTTTTCATTCTTTCCAATTAGAATTTTTAGTCCTAATTGAATTTCCATAATCAAATGTCTTCCAGTTTCCAGATGACCTCCCAGCTGGAATAAGTACTTTGTCCCAACTGCATAGTTTTAACTCTCTGTAAAGAAGCAATTTATTTTTATTATGGGCTGCTAAGTTATGGTCATCTTACGGATTAGAATTGATATTCCTAATGAACATCCAAACTGAATGGACAATTGTTATGCATGGTGAAGCTGGAATTCAAACTACATTTCAATGATGCATTGTGTGTGCGCTGGCTAAGATGTTAAAGGAAGCTGGTGCATTTCGCTCCCAGTAAAAATACACCCAAACATATTAGATTTCAATAGGCTTTGCAGTTAAAAATTTTGCAACTAATTTCAAAGTCCAATCTGGAGTCAATGATTTCAATTCGAGCATATTAGATAGTCTCGAGAGCTAAATTAAATGTTTCAGAGAGCAACTCATGCACTTAGGTCCTGGACCCATTTACAAAGGAGCAGCAGACGTTAGCTGCAGAGTAGGATAAAAAAATTTACACATTAAAAAAAAGTACAAGAATTAGAGACCCTATGTCTAGAAGATCTATTAATGCGAAAGTATTACTTCGCTATGTTTATTTATTTATTTATTGTAAGTACCTACAGCGCCCATGAGGCATTATTGTAGGGGGGATACAACTACATACAATAACACATGCAAAGAAGATATAAGGAAACTTGTTAGCAAGGTAACACAACACACTGATAGAACACTAAATGAATTCTCAAGTAGTATAAGTGATAACATAAAATACATTAACACAGCGCTGGCAAACGCACAGATTTCACAGATTTCTGTTCGCAGACCGCGTCCGCACACCGCATCCGCAGAACGTGTCTGCAAAATCATGTCCGCAGCAGTTGTGAGTAATTGAGAAGTGGTGGAGGTTAATGAGTGGTGTCAATCGATGGAGGGTGATGTAATGTTGCAGCAGCATCCGTTCTTTTGCATTGCTCCAATGCAGATTCTGCAGTGCTCTTTAACTTTGCAACATTTCTGATTTTACAACCCTAAAAAGTGTATTCATAGCTGTTTTCACAATTTCAGGAATGCCTGTTTAAGTTCATTAAATGAGACCATTGGATTGTGTTTTATTGATTGCAGGTTGCACCAAGTGTGAAAGTGCGGGAGAAACCAGAGGTTGGAGTTTTGAGTTAAAAACGGAGTGGCTCTAAATTGCAGCAGTGCCATCGAACACAGAAAGCTTTTATTGTCCTGCCAAGAAAAATAAGAAACATGCAACAAGTGGCATTCATAGTTAAAGATAATTATACTGTATTCTGCACGGAGGTGTCATGTTGTAAACCGGCAATCAATATCGGTTATGTAAGAAACACACATTTAATTTACTGAGAATTATCATTTTATTGATATTTGCTCTTGTGGTGCTTCCCCACATAAAACTGCAACACCTTATCTGTGGGGACTTGCATAATTAAAGGCAAGGACAGTACCACATCAAGGTAAAGTTCACTCATTGAAGAAATCTTTTTTTTTTATTTGCAGTGTTGTTTATATGAATTTCCTATCTCAAATGAAAAAAAATCACACAAGACTTATGCGAGTTTCTACAAGGTCAATATTTTTATCATAGATCGGTAGCCATCTCTTACATCATTTTCTTATTTCAGACTCAAAACAAAGTAATTTTTCTGTGTTTATTTCTTCATGAAATTGGACCAGGCAAATGATTTTTCAAGTAAATAATTTCAATGTAAAACAGTCTCATTGAGATCAAAGCCAGTAATAAACACACTATTATCAGCATAATATGAATTATGTCAGTTATGTACAAATTCAGCAAAAGTGTGCCTAATACTCTTCATTGAGGTACTAAACAAAATATATAAAGGATGATTTGTTTTTGTTACTGTTCATTTGATTCCTTGAATGGGACTTGATTCAGTTATTTCCAATACCTTTGCGAGTGCTGGTAATTAAAAAAAATATATCTACGAACGTGTGCTCCATGCTCTAGCAGATTTCATAGTTTCCCGATAGAATATTGAGCTTTTATATTAGCATTGCATGACATGTTAATTGGATGTGAAGCATGTTTGATGTTCACAAATGCATGCCATTTCCATAATTTCGACTCCCTTAATTGTACGAAATGTTGGCACAGAGCTGAACTGTTGCCATTGAATTGGACTCTAAATTGTTGACTGGGGGCCAATATCCAAGTTGGAAATGGTAATTTCCGATTTTGATTTGGCCTCAACTGTTTTGTTAAACTTGGAACAAAGCCATAACGTAAACGCTCAGGCCCGCCATCGTCGAGCACCTCGGTGACCGAACGCGCCGGTGCCATGCAGCAGCGAGATCCACGAACCGAATGCCGGAATCGCGCGCGTTGCCAGAGCGGGGGGCACCTAGCGATTCCCTAGAGCGTATAGGGACGAAAAAAAACAAGCAAACCCAGTTTTTGACTACGTCACGTCCGGTTAGAGCCCGACGCAAAAAACGTCACGCCAGGCCGCGGCGTGTCCCCCAATCAGCGTTTCCAGCCGAGCTACCCCTAAACGCTTCTATCGGATGCAGCAGGGAGACCAATGAGAGGCATCAGATGGATGGATGGATGGAATATAGGAGCGTCCCCTTTGAAACGGGGTGGTAGCAGTAGCTATCATGCTCATTTTTCTCCCTGTATCTTTATTGATTTAGAAAGGTTAACTAAACCATCATTCTATTTAATAAATTTTGTTCCTACATTACTAACATTGCTAACATTATGTCACTTCTCTGCTTTTAAGCCACCAATCTTCCAGTCGTTTTTTGCTAGTTTCCACCGCCGGTTTATTCACCCGGCCACTGTTATCTCTAAACCCCAGACCTTCAGGAACAGTGATTGCGCCTTCACCAACTTCCGGATGGATACCATTACATTCGAGTATAATATGGGCAATTGTTTCACTGGAGTTTCCACATACAACACATGCGTCATCTCCATTGTTAAATTTCTTTTTGTAGCTGCGTGTTCTAAGGCACCCTGATCGAGCTTCAAAAAGTAGGGCACTGCCTCTTGAGTTATCAAAGAAATCTTCCTTCCTGATCTGCATTTTCCACTTTCGGTATAATTTCACACTCTGTTTCTTTTCCATCGAATTTATCCAATTTTTACCTTCTGTGTTTTTCACCTGTTGCTTAATGCTCTTTATTTCTCCGTCCTTGTTACTAGCATACTTACTAGTTAGTTTCCTAGTTCTTTTCCTCCATTGTGAGTCAATGCTTTTTAGGTACAGGTATTTAAATACTTTAGCTGCCCATCTGTTACTGTCCAATTTCCTCAGGCGTTCTTCATATAATATTCTACTCTGAGCTTCCCGCACTTCGAAAGATGCCCAGCCCATATCTCCCTGTACCGCCTCATTTGTAGTTTTGCCGTGGGCACCTAGTGCTAATCGTCCAACGGATCTCTGATTTGTTTCTAATGTCGACTGTACCTCTGATTTTAGGCACAAAACCGCATTTCCGAAAGTAAGTCTGGGCACCATAATTCCTTTCCAAATACCCCTCAAAACCTCATACCTATTGTATCCCCACAATGCCTTATGCTTCATTATCCCGCCATTCCTTCGCCCTTTGGCCTTAAGTGATTGCTCATGCTTTCCAATGTATGCCAATCCTTCGTTTACCCATACCCCCAGATATTTATATTCTGCTACTCTAGGTATTTCAAGGCCTTGTATTTTAAGACCCTGATCAGTTGAGCTGTTGAAAATCATCAGACCCGACTTAACTGCGCTGAAACTGAAGCCTAGAGCATCCCCTTCATCTCCGCAATACTTAACTAGAGTTTGCAATTCTTCCAGACTCTCAGCTAGCAGCACAATATCGTCTGCATACATCAAACTGGGGAGGCGCTGTTCTACCGCCTTTCCACCTAATCTATACGACAGGTTAAAACCTAGGTTACTCTCTTGTATCCTCCGTTCCATGTTTATCATATAAAGCATGAACAGCACCGGTGATAGAGGACAGCCTTGTCTTAATCCTTTGCATACTTTGACATCCTCCGTATTTCTTATCCCTTCCCACGTAATTTCTACTTTGTTATCCCGGTATATTTCCTGTAGGAACTCTATTATCTCATAACCGATACCTTGTTTTAATATGTTCCACAGGAGTTCCCTGCTTACGTTGTTGTACGCCCCGTTTATGTCCAGAAAGGCCGAATACAAAGGTCTATTTTCCACTCGATATTTCGATGCATTGGGTAAGCACGAACAGGCTATCATCTAAGCGCCTACCATTTCTAAAGCCGTTCTGAAGTTCTCCGAGTATCTTGTTACTTTCTACCCATGCTTGCATCTTTTATTTCACCGCCTGCATGGCTAACCTGTACATAACAGATGTTACGGTAATGGGCCTGTAGGATTTCATGTGCATCCTGTCTCCTTTCCCTTTATAAATCAAATTCATTTTACTCTGCCGCCAGCTGTCCGGAATTTGCTTATTCGTTATGACTGTTTCCAGAGCTTTTAACAACGTTTTACTTACTTTTTGGACCGAGTTCATTAATCAGCTTGATCGGAATTCCATCTATTCCTGTAGATGTGTTTTTAGGAATATTTTTTTCTGCCTTTTTCCAGTTTAGATTGGTCAGTTTTAAGCTGTTTTGTATTCTGCTACCTTGTGTTGCTTCCTGATTTGCTTCATGCTTCCCTGAGCGTCAGTGCTGCCACCTGTTGGCTCCTACCGTAGTTGCTTTCAACCGCCCATGGCCTCCGAGATTACCTCCGCAAATCTCGGAGGCCACGAACCGTCACCGCCGTACTGAATGCAGCGGCCGCTGCGCATTGAGTCCCCCCGTGCAAGCAGTACAACCGCTAGCGTATGGAGAGGCCTGCCTACTGGCGCCCCGCGTGCCTGGCACGGCTGCTCAATGGAACAGCCAGGAAACGAAACGACGAAACTTCGAAGACTATGCCGGCGGCCGGCGCCGTGGAGACAGGCGAAGACGAGGGAATGGCGAGAGGAGAGGGGAGCGGAGTTGCGAGGAGGGGCGGCAGCGTGGCCTTGGAGGCCACACCACGCGCCGACACTCGTAGGCAGCGCGCGTCGGCGAGCAAAGGGTAGCTCGCTTGCGACGAGGATTGCGAAAACAGACCAAAAAGGGATGGGAGCCCATCGTTATCTCGTATCGGGGCGCCAGGTTTACGCCGTCCGTTCGCTGTAACCGATCGGCAGCGCTCATGGATGTTCGTTATACGTGCGATCTTGTGCCATTGAAGTAATGTATATTTTGGCGGTCGCTCCGGTCTCGTTCGTTATAAGCGGAAGTTCGTCTTAAGTGGGGCCGTTATAAGTGGGCTCGACTTTAGGCGTATTTTCACTGATGTGTCCCTGGTTTACATGAGTACGTTATTTATATATATGATAAATAAGAGTGGTCCTAATACGGAGCTTTGCGGCACCCCCAACGTGACATGAGCTGCAGAAGACTGTTTACAATTAAAAGTGACGGATTGAAATCTTAAGTGCAGGAAATCAGATATCCAGGTAATTAACTTATTACCGGGAAAAATTGCAGCTAGTCTCAGGAGTAGTTTTTATGGCTTACCTTGTCGAATGCTTCTGAGTAATCGATGAAGATGGCATCAAGCTGACCTTGGTCGTTTAGTGTTGAGGCTATATCATGCGAGAATTCTAATTGTGTTGTTGTAGAAAATCCTGCTCGAAATCCGTGCTGTTGCGGTGACAGGAAGTTATTCGCCGATAAATACTGAATGATGTGCTTGTGAATGATGTGTTCGAGAAGTTTGCAACAAGTGGACAGCAGTGATATAGGTCTGTAGTTAGTGATTAGATGTTTGTTGCCAAATTTGAAGACAGGAGTGATGTTTGCATGTTTCCAAACTTACGGAATGGTTGACGTGTCGAGGGATTTATTGAATATTATCGTTAGGTAACGGGTGTTCCATTCAGAGTACCGTTTGAAAATACGCTTGGCACTCCGTCTGCTCCAGAACTTTTAGTTGTATCAATTGATAGCAATAGGTTATGAACTTCAGCGCAGGTTATAATTAGGGAAGGAAGTTCTGGCAAGGTGTTACTGGCACGAAAAAAGGGGTTTAATACCATCGTCCGGACAAAATACCGATTGGAAATAATTATTGAAGGCTTCTGAAATAATCTGAGGATCAGATGAAGGATGGTCGTTAATAGTGAATGAAGAAGTGTCATGAGCAGTTGGAAGTACCGTTTTCCAAAACTTTCTTGGGTTTTCTGTCATGAATGTTGATAATGTTCTATTGAAATAAAAGTTTCTGGCTTCGTGCAATTTGATTTTTAGTTCATTTTGAAGCTTTTGCTTTAAAGAGCAGCGGCTACTCTGGATTATGTTTCTGCGTTTCCGGAGTGTTTTGATGTGCCTGATGAGATGTATGTACCACAGGTGCTTCGCGTTGCGCTTTATACACTTTTGGGGAACGAATTGTGAGATGCATCCTTCGATAATGTTGCAAAATTTTTGAAACAACTCAACACCACATATGCCACTACGGTGAAGAAATGAGTCATAAGAAGATGCTAAAACATTAACAATAGAACTGTCATCAGCACGAGCAAAATCTTTAACAATCTGGAAATCGGGCCTTTTGGGCTCACAAGCGACACCAAACTTCAGCAGAACACCCTTGTGATCGGACAGGCCCTCCGCGATTTGACAGTTGTAACCATTTTGTAATAACTTTTGATTGACAAAAATGAGGTCAAGGATTGAGTTCTCACGGGTAGCACTGCCAACAACCTGTGTCAAATCTAGAGATAAGGCCATGTCAATAAGGGCGTCACAAACGTGCCTGTCGCGATCGTTTGGAGATGATGTATTCCAGTCTATACAAGGTGTATTGAAATCACCAACAAGGATCAATTTACAGTCATGAAGCCTGTGCTTTAGCATATAATCACAACAATCGGGGAAAACATTACCGGAATTGGGAGACCGGTATAAAGCGCCTACAGCCAAAACAAAGCCATCCATCACCAATTTGCACCAAACCAACTTGGTGTTAGGAAGGTCGGGCAGCAGAACGAAATCAATGCCTTTTTTAATAAATAAAAATAAAATAAATAAAAAATACGCCCCCACCCCTAACAAGTGTCCTGTCACATCGTAAGACAGAGTAATTAGGGAGCACAAACTCTCCTTCCGTAACCGAGGCGTTAAGCCAGGTCACTGTGACACAGATTAATGGTGGTTGATAGCATTCAATTAGCCAATTAAAATCTGCTAACTTATTCATTAGGCTGCGGGCATTTACATTCAAAAGTGCTAGGTTGTGCTCATTACGAAGTCGCTCTGTGTTGCTGGTAGGTACGTTAGGGGAGATTTTAATAATCGACTTGGTAATATCATCCCAGTAGCGGACGCTATCCACTATCAGGGTGCCAAGCTGAGTCAAAATTTTTTCGCATCCTTTCTAAGCTCAACGGAATTATCCCAGAGTACACTACGTATCTGTCGCACGTGAAAAGAAAAATTTTCACTGATAGGCGTGTCTGAACCTTTGAGTTTAAAAGCATCCTTTTGAATTATGGCCTTCGCTCTGGAATCAAGTAACTTCAATATTACAGGTCTCACTTTTTCTTTCCTCTTTTTGTGCACTGAGCCTGTGACAGCGCTCAATACAGTTGCATTTGATTTTAAATTTGTTGGAGAACAACTCCAATACAGAGGTAAATAGCTGCTCAGGGGTTTCAGCCTATGGTTCACGGAGACCATAGATTATTAAGTTGTTCCGACGTGACCGGTTCTCTAAATCATCATTTTTCGTGTCAGGTTGCTTAATGGCTTTCCTAAGATCGGCGACTATTTCTTCTAAAGTAAGCATGCACTAAGGTTTGCATTTATTTCCACCCTTTTTAAGCGAGACAGTCCTGTTCCATAGACAAGACTATAAATTGATGCACGAAACACTTTTTGTTTCAAGAGTGAGCTTCCCCTTATTACATCATTGAACGAGACAGGTGATCTGCCTTTCCTTCGAGGAGATGGTGCAGCAAGTGTGGTGTCTGTTCAATAGCTGTTCCGACATCAATCTGCGCACAGCCTGCGTACATCTTTCGCATTACTCATATAAGCGGCTTGGGAATAAGTGACTCTGCACTGACGAGAGGGCTTCTTGCGGCAGCGGTAGCGAACCGTGGATTTTCGGTGTTGCTAACAATTTTCTTGTATGCTTTGGTTGTCCACGTTTATATAATGAAAATTGTTTTGTTGTGTGCAGCATTCAGTGCAGGAACTGAGTTCTTCAATTGCTTTTTGTAATGGCGCAGCCTTTGGAGAACACGGTGAGTTCCCGCCAAAAGAGACTTGGCCAACAAAACGGCGTTGCGGGGACAGAAGGAATGACCATCAAAGCGCTCAAAAAGCACTAAGGCTCGAATTCCGTGTTTTTCTGGCGAAAAGGCCGAGCTGTTCTTCAAGCTTAGTCGCTCCGAATTTGAGGCGATGGCAGGACTGCTCGAGTATCTGGCACCATGCGTGCCTGTTTTTTTTGTTCTTTTTCTGCTTGCTAGCCAGATCGGCGAACAGCTTCTTGGGTTTTTAATATTGTTTTCATCTCCTTCAGACTACATCGTTCGATGCATTGTGAAGGAAAGGTGGTGGGCGGGAGCTAAAGGCTTTTGATAGACGGCAGTGGCGTGGGCTATACGGTCCAGTCACGTAGGGACGGCGGTGGCTCGCTCGTTATTAGTCGTAGGTTAGAGCAAAGTTGTCGGGCGGACGTTTTGGGAGTGGTCGGTCTTGGCACCGAGCGAGCTGGTGTTATTTAATCTAGATTCTTTGTATTTGACATAATAAATGTATTCAACATTTTAAGAAAGCATTGAATCGAGTTTACCCATCAACGGGGGACAGCCCTGCAACCGCCAATCGAAAAGTCCCTTAGGCTTCATAAGGTGGAAGTTAGTTGTCTATTGGGATTAGTTCTTAATAGTCACCAGACAAATATCTGCCTGTGCCTGCGGATAATGCAACAATATCCTAACACCATTATTTGGATGGATGGATTATGGGGTTTAATGCCATAAAGTAGAAGGCTTTGGAAATTCTAACACCTAGGGTTCTTAATGTGGACTGATATCGCACAGCATGCGAGCGCCTAGCTTTTCGCCTCCACCGTAAAGCAGCCGCCAAAGCCGAGATTTGATCCGCGTCCTTGGGCACTGTAGTCGAGCGCCCTAACCAGTGTGTCACCCTAGCGGAGGCCTAGAACCATTATTTATTGACATATTTTGCTCACGTCTGTGATTTAGATAAACCAAATGATGTGCTAATCCTGTCACACGAAGACAACAGGTTAAAGCTTGAGTTTGCTGTCCTTTTTCTAAAGAATGCATTTTATGGCGATAACCAGCTTCAAATAGCTGTCGCCTTGTCAGGTTTGCCACACCATAAGGAAAGAAAAATATAGACATTTTAGAGCTCCAAGAATTCCTTGAAAGTGTAGTGGGCCCAATGTTTTTCTATTCTGCTGCCTAGCTTGCGATGCATCATTTGCTAGTATTGCCTTGTGACCGAAAATAATGGCTGCATAATAGAGCTTGACGGCAACAGATGCTGGGTAAAAAATTTCGCCTAAGCGAGGAAGAGATAGCGAGGAGCGCGCAGTGCCGGACGTGGGAGCGATATTTGGGGCTCTGTGCATTTTTTTTTCTTTTTATGGCGGTGTGCGTGGGGCAAATCTGCAGTTTTCTCATGACCCCATATACGTTACACTGCCTATCTATTTTCTTCCCACTTGTTTCTCCTGTCGCCAACTTATATCGTTGATGCGTCGGCTCAGAGTGTGCAAATGCAACATGACTAGCATGTCCCAATAACACGTGGGAACTTTCGGAATTGACGACCAAGTTCGGATGTGCTGCAATGAGAGGCTCCACGTGAAGCAGCTACCAGCTGATGTTCATTCTTTTCCATTTTGGTTTTATCGACCACAATTGCTGCATCATCTCGCTGCGGATCATTTGCCTCGTCGTTATTGGTACCGAGAGTATTGCCGCGAAACTTTCAAAACTGTATTTGTTGTTTTTTAGCAGCCCAAGGCGTGCAGCCTTATCACTGTGATTACGGCACTCATATCGATTCTGTCTTGTTTGTTAATGCTCGATGTCGCGAGCCGCACCTGTATCAGTTCTTTGTCATGCAAGATGCGCCGAGATCTGTCTCAAAGATTCCGGCTACTCACATATGTTTCTACAATGTTCCAGGTTTCGCTATTGACAGTTTGCGACATTATCTAGATGGTTCCGAGCTTTCTTTAAATTGAGCGTTGATGTGTGCGACAGGCATTCTTTGTTCAACGATCACCAAGCACGATTGTTGCTATCGGCGCCGCCGAATCACTTAGTTCTTTTGCGGGCGCAAATCAGCCCAGTAAAGAGTTTCTTCAATACACTCACAGACTGTTCATTTATGTCATCGACCACCACATGACATGGGGAGCAGTTATTTCACGGTAGCATACATCTATCCCCGCAGCGTCCGAGACGTGCTGCAGGTGCCCGAGTGGTTCCACGCCCGGTACCTGGCCCAGTGGCGCACCTACCGCTACCGCGTGGCCGTGCTCAAGAAGGCGGCGCTGCTGAAGCACAAGCGCTGTGCCGACAGCATTCGAGCCTTCCTGCCGCTAGCCGAGCTCAACCGGTGCCACGTTGTGCCGTGAGTTATTGCACATAGATGTCCTTATTAGAAAGCATGCACTCGCCCATTCTCCGCAACACAAAAACGTTTAAGCTAGCTATTTAGTGCCAAACATATGCAGTGCAAAGATAACCGATGGTCGCTTGAAAAAACAATTGGAATGTCACAGGAATTAAATCCTAGCAGGGGACGTCACGAAGTTAAGTGGCGGATGAAGTTAAGTTTGTAGGCATCAAGTGGATGCAGCTAGAATATGGGAGCGACCTTTGCCCAGTGGGTATAGTCCGGATGATCATGACTCACAAAGGCAACCTCTATGAATTTTCGAAAATTGCCTCAAGTAGCATTTTAGAGCCCTTCATACCCCTGCTACACGGGCGTTTCGATCGGCTTCGAAGCGAATGTCATACGACAATCAAATGCCGAACCTGCACTGCTACGCGAAGTGTTTCGAAGGCATTCAACTGAAATGTCATTCGAGCGAAGACATTGGAGATTTTGAAATGCATTCAACCAATAGCCGGTTGCTTTGCACCGATGCCGCTCATCTGTGGTGGCCAGGTTCGATTCTGTGGTTGTTAATTTCTATATCTGCTGCTCGCTTTCTTCAGCTGCTTGTTTAGAGAACAGCCCGTGCACTTGCTAAGTGCGGGCTTTAAAATAATATTACACAGCACACGAATGCGCCGATGACGATTGCACTCCGATAGGTAGTTAGACAGTTACTTTTTTTTTTATTCATTGAAGTTTGTAGCAAAGTACAGTTTGTCGTGGGACCGACGCTAAAGGTGACGTACAAGTCACCTGACTGGGCCTTCGGCACCACAGTCCACACGTACAACACAACGCAGCAGCCACAGAGCAACACAAAATAGTCAGTCAGATGTCGGCATGTAACAGAAATACAAACCAGGAGTAAAACACATAAAATGCAAGCTTTAACATTAAGTGAACAGTTTCAAGCACAGTTTTGCTATAACACGATGGAAATAGGAGACAAATAGTCACATATGTTCCAGAAAGTACACCTTAACCTTTTTTTGAAGGTTAACAAGGTGGATGATTGTTCAAGTAGTACGAATATGTCAGGGTAACAGTTCCAAAGGTTAATGATTTGCCACTGAATTAACTGCATCCCTTACCCGGTCCTGATGCGAGGTTTTATAAAGTTCAACACTATAGCCAAACGGGCGAGCTGATGGAACATATTGAAGGGAAAACAGCGCAAAAAACAAACACCAAAGCAGAGAAACACAAGACGAGCGCTGACTCACAACTGAAAGTTTATTCAAAGAGGGAACATAATATATGGAAAACGTGACCACCCTATCAAGAAGTGGACAAGCAAAAAACATGTGTTGCTATGTAGGATGAAGGCACGCAATCTCGCTTTCATGTAGAAAAATGGATGGCTTACTAAAGCACAACCTTGTTTTTTTTCTTCATGGGGTAGGCCTCCATTATCTCATGTGTTAAGCAGATCGGGTGCTTGTAAAGGATATCACAATAGTGCGGTGAAGGACAACAAGATTCACAGTCATAGACGTGGTCAACGAGATTAGTAGATTTGGTAGTGTCCAAGTTATTTGCATGCTCTTTGAAACGTGTATTAATGCACCACCCCGTCTGCCCGATGTACACTTGTCCACATGACAATGGGATTTTGTAGACTACTACTTCAGCACACAGCACATACTTAGTTTCATGCTTAACCCTTCATTTCATTTCATTTATTTGTCCCTTAAAGGCCCGGAGGCATTACATACTATAGGTTTGGGTGTAATGGCTGAATAGAACGAGACTTCAAGTTTACAAAAGGAACACAGTAATATTGTCGCGTAAACAGCGACCCTTACAGTTGCGTCCGAGGTCCAAGGCGTGGCAAAGGTTCTACAAACAGCGTCAGAGTTCAGGCTCGAGGTTAGCACACTTCTTCTTCCTCTCACACTTGTGCGCTTCTTTGTCGTCAACGCATGCTACATTAGCCCCTCCGTGCGAAAAGCATCGTCCCGATGCTAGATTGAATGAGGGACAGATTAAAAGGGGCTGCTATCTGGCATGAAAAGGCTTCAAGCGGACCACGTGGACCACTTCAGAACGCTTGGGACGCCGGGGCTCTGGTTCCTCGTGCGGAACGACTTCATAGTCCAGTTCACTAACGCGTCGAAGAACGCAGTAGGGGCCGAAATAACGGCGCAAGAGTTTTTCGCTGAGTCCGCGTCGTCGAATGGGGTACCAAACCCAGACAAGGTCACCTGGCAGATAGTCTGCAGTCCGCCGCCGCAGGTTGTAGCGTTGTGCATCTCGGCCTTGCTGCTGCTGCTGTATTCGCACCAAAGCAAGTTGACAGGCCTCTTCGGCACGCTGTAGAAAAGAGGCGACATCATCATTTGGACTTTAGTCTATGTGGGGCAGCATGGCGTCGAGCGTGGTCGTCACTTATCGGCCGTAAACTAGGCTGAATGGAGTCATGTTGGTAGTTTCCTGAACGGCGGTATTGTATGCAAATGTTACATACGGCAATACTTCGTCCCATGTCTTGTGGTGGACGTCCACATACATTGACAACATATCGGCAATGGTCTTGTTCAAACGTTCTGTCAGGCCATTTGTTTGCGGGTGGTATGCAGTCGTCCGACTAAGAACAAGGATATGCTGGACGAGCTCTGCAGAAAATGCAGCTCCTCTGTCAGTAATGAGTACTTCTGGTGCGCCATGTCTCAGGACAATTTGAAGAACGAAAAATTTCGCAACTTCAAAAGCAGTAGCACAAGGAAGAGCAGTGGTTTCTGCGTAGCGGGTCAGGTAGTCAGTAGCTACTATAATACACCTGTTCCCACAGGTGGAAGTAGGGAGTGGTCCGAGCAAGTCCATCCCTATTAGCTGGAATGGTCTGGACGGTGGCGTAATGGGCTTTAAAAGACCGGCTGGCCGCAGAGGCGGAACCTTTCGACGTTGGCAGTCACGGCAAGTTCGAACATAATGCGTTACATCGCTTGACAAACGAGGCCAGTAATACCGTTCTTTAATTCTGGATATCGTCCGAGTGACTCCCAGGTGGCCGGATGTGGGTTCGTCGTGGCAGGCTTGAAAAATCTCATCCCTTAAGCTTGCTGGTACAACGAGGAGGTATTGGCGACTGTTGGCTGTAAAATTCTTCTTGACGAGAACGCCATCACGGAGACACAGAGAAGACAAAGTACGACGGAAAGGGCTAGGGACCATGCTGCCGGCACCTTGAAGAAAGTCGATTACCTGGCGAAGTTCGGGATCATTCCGTTGGTCATCGGCAAAATTGTCTGAACTAATTGCACTCAGAAATGCGTCGTCGTCACCTGAGGCGTCCGAAGCTGGTTGTACAGGAGCACGAGACAGGCAGTCAGCGTCTAAATGCTTACGACCTGACTTGTAGGTTACAGTGATGTCGTATTCTTGAAGTCGTAGGCTCCACCTGGCGAGACGCGCAGAGGGGTCTTTAAGGCTTGTCAGCCAACAAAGCGCGTGATGGTCGGTTACCACTTTGAAGGGTCTGCCGTACAGGTATGGTCGAAACTTCGAAATAGACCACACGATGGCCAGGCATTCCTTTTCAGTGGCAGAGTAGTTTGTCTCAGTCCTAGACAAAGCCCGACTAGCGTAGGCGATCACACGTTCACTGTTCCGTATCTGTACTAGGACAGTGCCCAAACCGACATTGCTTGCATCCGTGTGGAGTTCGGTGTCTGCGGTTTCATCGAAATGTGCTAGAACTGGAGGTGACTGCAGGCGACGTTGAAGCTCCTGAAATGCGTCCATTTGCTGGTCGCCCCATGTGAACGGCACATCAGCCTTAGTAAGAAGTGTAAGGGGGGCGGCTATTTTAGAAAAGTTTTTCACGAAACGTCGATAATATGCACATAGCCCAAGAAAGCGTCGCACCTCTTTCTGGTCCCGCGGCGTCAGAAAATTGGCGATGGCAACTCCCGCTTGGTTCACGACATGGCCCAAAAACTTCAGCTCTTCATAAGCAAAATAGCATCGATGGCAACTCCCGCTTGGTTCACGACATGGCCCAAAAACTTCAGCTCTTCATAAGCAAAATGGCATTTTTCGGCTTTCAGAGTGAGGCCCGACGTTTGGATGGCGTCTAGTACTGTGTCTAGGCGACGGAGGTGCTCCTCGAAATTCGGGGCAAATACAATTACGTCGTCCAAGTATACAAGACATGTCGTCCACTTCAGATCTCCAAGAACACTGTCCATGAGTCTCTGAAAGGTTGCGGGCGCGGAGCAAAGGCCGAAGGGCATGACCTGGAATTCGTATAGCCCGTCAGGTGTAATGAAAGCAGTCTTTTCGCGGTCCCTCTCATTGACCTCTATCTGCCAGTATCCAGACTTGAGATCCATGGAGGAGAAGTATCTTGTGTTGCACAGACGATCTAAGGCGTCATCTATTCTGGGCAAAGGGTAAACATCTTTTTTCATAACGTTGTTCAGTCGGTGATAGTCTACGCAGAAACGAAGTGTGCCATCTTTTTTCTTCACAAGTACCACAGGTGCAGCCCAGGGGCTGCGGGAAGGGCGAATGACATCGTTATCGAGCATTTCCTTCACTTGGTCTCGGATGGCAGTACGTTCTTTAGGGGAAACTCGATAAGGCGACTGGCGGAGTGGTCGAACAGCTTCGTCTGTAATGACACGGTGCTTTGCAAGGTGGGTTCGACCGACGCGTGATGATCTGGCAAATGCATTAGAGTAGCGACGGAGCAGGTGCCGTAGTTTCTCTTGATACTTTCGAGGTAAGGCCGGGTTTATATCGTACAGAGGTTCAGTGTTGTCGGAGGGTTCTGTTGCTGAAGCGCTGGTGAAATTGCATTCATAACTAGTGTCAGTTATGGCGTCGAGATAGGCGACAGTTGTCCCTCTGTTCAGATGTTGATGTTCATTGCTGAAGTTCGTGAGAAGAACATCAACTTTGCCATTTTCAACAAAAACAACTGCCCTGGCAACGGCGATGCCTCTTTCTATAAGCAGTTTCTGTTTTGTCTCGACGACACCTTCTGTATCTTGCATTGGGAGGGAACCCACGGAGACCATGATGCTTGAACGTGGGGGCACACTAACATGGTCATCAATAATGTGGAGTGCAGCGGGGAGCATGCTGTTGGATTCGATAGCATTCTCAACTGAAAATCTTACGGACTTATTCTGCAGATCGATAATGGCGCCATTTTCGGTTAAAAAGTCCGTACCGAGGATGACGTCACGGGAACACTGAGCCAATACGATGAACGTCGCCAGAAAGGTTTGCCCTTGTACCGTGATCCTTGACGTGCACACTCCCGTGGGCATAATTAAATGTCCGCCAGCTGTGCATATTTGCGGGCCACCCCATGATGTTGTGACCTTTCTGAGAGCTTTGGCGAAGTGTGCACTTAGAATTGAATAATCAGCGCCAGTGTCGACTAGAGCCGTGACGTCTACGCCATCAATGAAGATCTGCAGGTCGGCAGTTTGTTGTGTCAGGCGGCGACAGCTTCGTGGGGTTCGGTCTCGACTTCGATGCTCTGGAGGAGTGGCGGGGCAAATGTCGGCGTCGTGGTTACGTTGAGGATCAGCGGAATTTCGTAATGGCGTCGATTCTGCTGGTGGCCGTATGTAACGAACTGTAGTTTGCAGTGAAGAACTGTCGTGGGTCTGTGGAGGATCTTGAAATTTTCGCACTGTAGCAGCCGCACCTCCAGAGGCTGCTGCATCTAGTTTCCCCTATGGGGACTTTGGAGTTGCTCCTGGCGTCCAGGATAGCTGTAACGGCGAGGCGACGGCGATCGGAGGCGGCTTGGGCCTGTGTTGGAAAGCGAAATGTATTCTGCGATTTCGCGTGGCTGCTGGCCAGGCAACGGACGACGGGCATCAAAAGAAAACCCACGGAGGCCGAGCTCCCCGTAGGGGCAGCGGCGACACAGGTGTCCAGCTTCGCCGCAATGGTAGCACAACGGTTGGTGATCGGGCGTTCGCCAGATATCGGTCCTTCGGCGGCGTACGCTCGGCCGTGAAGACACATGGGCGACCGGTGCGCGAGGCTCGTAGGATGCTGTCGAAGGCAGCAGGTAGCGGCTGATGACCGCGGCGTAGCTCAGGGTCTGGGGCAGCGGTGTAGCTACGACGGGTTCAGGCGTGGCGACGGGTGCGGGCCCGGTGACTGGTGCGGGCACGGTGGTGGGTGCGGGAACACCCAGCGCCTGTTGTACTTCCTCACGGATGATATCGGAAACTGTGGCGACCTGTGGCTGTGGAGGAATTCGCAGGTATTTGGCCACCTCTTCCCGGACTATCGCCCGTATCGTACCACGCAACGATTCTGACGAAAACTGTATGGCTTCACCTGCACTCGCGGCGTTCATAGACACTGTAGTGCGCTGGTATTGCCGGGCGCTCATGTCAAGTGCCTTCTCGATGGTAGACGCCTCACTTATGAATTCGGCGACAGTTGTTGGTGGACTTCGCACCAGGCCTGCAAATAACTGCTCTTTAACACCTTGCATCAAAAGGCGCACTTTTTTCTCTTCCGACATGGTTGGGACCGCGCGTCGAAAGAGTCGCTTCATCTCTTCGGCGTAGGCCGTAACAGTTTCATTCGGATGTTGTATACGGCTATTTAAAAGCAGTTGCGCTTTTTCCTTGCGAAGCGTGTTGGTAAACATGCGCAAGAATTCTGCCTTGAATGTGTCCCACGTTCGGAGTCCGGCTTCTTGATTTTCGAACCATGTCCTCGCAGAATCCTCCAGTGCGAGGTAGACATGGCGAAGCTTCGAGTCAGCGTTCCAGGCGTTGAAGGCAGCCACCCTGTCGAACTGCTCCAGCCAGTCTTCAGCGTCCTCATGGGGCAGGCCGTGGAAATTTGGTGGATCCCGCTTGTGGTGGAGCAGGACAGGAGTTTTCGATACCGGGGGATTCATCGCGCTGACAGAAACGCTCCTTGTTGGTCTGTGGTCAGGGAGAGGACCACACCCGGGAGGCAGACCTTGCAGTTGGCGGCTGCTCTGGTGTACTGGGGTCTCCACCTTAGGGGTGCGTCCTGGGCTTGTAGGGGGCGTCCGGCTCATGAAAATCGTACCCGACAGCTCCACCAGATGTCGCGTAAACAGCGACCCTTACAGTTGCGTCCGAGGTCCAAGGCGTGGCAAAGGTTCTACGAACAGCGTCAGAGTTCAGGCTCGAGGTTAGCACACTTCTTCCTCTCACACTTCTGCGCTTCTTTGTCGTCAACGCATGCTACAATATGTTAGTTCATGCTCTTTCTGGTTCTCAGCCTTTTTTTCCAAAATAGCACAAACACTTTTAAGTTTCTTAGGTGCAGAAAAACAACCCCTATGCCATATATTTTTGCCACATTTTTAAGATTGTTTGACAGGCGGGGTACATAAGACTTCTGTCTTATGTACACGGCAAACTTTTTCCTTTCCTTCCTTTTTTCCGCACTGGGCACCAAAGCTAGACTTTTAAGCTTTTTGGCTATCTTGTTACAACCCAACAGTAAAACATCATCCAGGTAACCAGATGTATTGAGTCTTCCAATTTGATCATTGAAGCTGCCGATTACCATATGTTCACAAAATTTTAATAAAGCAGACATCAGAGATGAGGCCACAATTCCTGCTTTTACAGTCTTAGAGTGATGCGATTTAAATTTTAACAATGGTTTTCCTACCCTAGGTAGGTATTCCCAGCAGATATGGCCCGTCTCAACTGTCAAACGCAGATCCAAAAGTTGTAGCTTGCTATCACTGATGACCTCAGTGGTGAACTGTAGACCAAGAGCATTTTCTTTAACAATTTTAGTGCAGTTAAACCTGGTTATAATCAAATTGTAAAATGTTCGCAATTTTTCATTACATCCAGGTTTTCGTTACATGCAGTTTGCATGCGAAGATGCAAAAGGACAATGTAGAACAATAACCAGGTTAAGAATTGGTGTAAAGGAAACCACCTTGAAGGTGTTTACATTAAATCAGAATTATTTGAAGCCATAGAAGCAGATGTTTCGAGATCACGCTGATAGCGCGGCGCAACTGTGGTAGCAGCCTCCACCTCCTTTGTGGCTCGCGCGATGCGTCTACGTGGGAGCGGGGAAAGGGGGTGGGGAGCAATCAGTCTGAGGAAGAGCGTGTGTATTGGCGCCGCCACCGGCCCGGTACACCCCACGTGCGCTCGCCCACCACCGTTGCCATGGAAACTGTTGGCATGGAAACCGGCATTGCCAGCACGCTCCGCTGTTCCCACTACTGATGCGCAGGAACCCACGAGCAACCGTGTGGCAGTGATGGATGCCAGTTGCACGCCCCGCGTCTTTTTTTTTTGTTATTTTTGCAGCTTTTAGGCATGAACTATTGTCATGTTTCAACAGCGAAAGGAGCAGAGACTGCTGCATCTGCCACGGAGACGCAGCATCAGCTCTGAAACACGGTGCGTTGTATCAACTGCGGTCACTTGTAGGCGTTCCTCTCACTTCAGTTTGTGTTTTTTCGCCCTGAAACTTGAGGGGTTCTATCAAATTTTCACTAACTCAGCACTAGTTAAGAGACAGTCGGCGCCGCAAGTTCGTTATATCAAGGTAGCATCAGGATATGTGTAGACCTTCGAGAGCCGAACAAAGCTATTGTTCTAGACAGTTTCCCATTACCCCATACAGAAGAGCTGCTTCACGCTTTGGTAGGCGCTGCACACTTCACAAAACTTGACTTGGCTTCTGCTTACCATCAGGTTCTTTTGCACCTTGAAAGCAGGGATCTGACAGCTTTCACCTCTCATAATGGTCTTTTCCATTTTAAAAGAGTTTGCTTCAGGTTGGCTTCTGCCCCAGTGGCATTTCAGAAGATGATGGCGACAATCCTCGACCGTTGCCCTGGAATGTTGTTCTACATCGATGATGTGATCATTTTTGGCAAGACCGCAGAAGAGCACCTTTAAAACTTGAAGACCGTACTGCAAAAGGTCAAGAATGCAGGCCTGAAACTCAACAACAAATGCCTTTTTGACATTCCAGAACTTGAGTTCCTAGGGCATCAGGTCACTGCACGCGGTATCTCGCCACTCCCAGAGAAGGTAGAATCCGTAGTTAGCACGCCAGTTGCCACTCTCCGTTCATTCCTGGGTCTCGTAGAATATTACTCCAAGTTCCACACTTGGCACAAGTGTGGAACAAGCTATGAGAATCTTTCTTCGCAAAAATGAGCCGTTCATCTGGTTCGCTGAAGCAGACAGCAGTTTCAGGAGGGTTAAGAAAATGATTTTCTCGAGTACAGTCCGCCAAATGTTCTATCCGTCACTTCCAGTAATTGTGTCGACCGACGCGTCCGACTGTGGACTGAGAGCAGTCCTTCTCCAGAAATGTGGCCACGAGCTCCGCTCAGTCGCTTTCGCATCTCGTACACTGTCGCCTGCGGAGAGCAAATATTCGATCTGTGAACGGGAAGCACTAGCATGTATTTGGGCATGTGAGCGATGGCGCACATACCTTTGGGGTCGCCATTTCACAATTCGAACAAATCATCAAGCACTGGTGTGCTTGCTGTCATCCCAAGGACATGGAAGACGCCCACTGCGAATCACACGCTGGAGTGCGCAACTGCTTTGCTGCAATTTTACTGTTGAATACCGCAAAGGGTCCACAAACACTAGCAGATGCACTTTCTTGCTGCCAGCACCTACCTCGGAGGCAGAGAGTGCTAAGGAGGAAGAAATCGTGTCGTTTATCGAGCCAGCCTGTGTGACAAAGAAGTTCAGGCAGGCCGCCCTCGACAACGGTCGCCTGGAAACCGTCAAGTCATTCGTGCTGAACTCCTGGCCGCCAAAGAAGTCCATACCAGAAGAGGGGAAACCATTCTACCCTATTCGGGAAGAACTGTCGGTTGTTGAGAACTGGCTACTGCGTACAGAGTGCCTCGTTGTTCCATCCTCCCTCACGGCTCGGATCATCAGCACTGCGCACGAGACACATCCGGGTATCACGCGCACGAAGGCACGACTGCGTGAGTGGTTCTGGTAGCCACGAATGGATCAGCAAGTGGAAATGGCAATAAAAAACTGCCACATCTGCCTGGAGGCAGATAAGTCCGCCAAAACATCACCAACACCGTTGCAACCTGAGCAACTGTGGCAGAAGCTTGGCCTAGACAATGTTGGTCTTTTGGCGCATGCAGCTTACAACAGCAGATTTGCCATAACGCTTGTTGACTACCATTCTAAATGGCCAGAAGTACACTTTTGCAGTGAAGTGTCTACAAACACCGTAAAAGACTTTTTAATAAGTGTTTTGGCCCGTGAAGGCTATCCAGAAGAGATTTTCTGTGATAATGGACCTCAGTTCACATCCCACGAATTTGTCACCTTCCTGCAAAGCAGAGGCATCCGTCTTTCGCATTCGTCGGTGTACTATCCCCAAGCGAATAAGCAATTAGAGTGATTCAGTCGCACACTGAAAAACTTCCTTCAAGTTGCACTCCTCGAACGACGACCACTCCGGCAAGCAGTCACAGAGTACCTTGCCATTTATCGATGTACTTCACACACTACCACAGGGGTCGCCCCAGCAGTTCTGCTACATGATAGAATGCCCCGAACCAAGCTGGATGTTCTGGGCTTTTCACCACCAGGATTTGCGGAAGACCCAACCAAGGAGTTTGTGCGACTCCGCCAAAGAGTCCGGCTTAAACAGCAGAGCAGCAAATGCTACTCGTACAAAAGGAGAGCTGCCAAGAAACCTAAGATAGCCGTAGGCGATTTTGTTCATGTCAGAAAACCACTAGTTCGGTTTAAGGGAGACTGCGCTTTTTCTCCACCAACAAAGGTGATCGAGAGGAGGGGACCAGCTTCTTTCAGACTTGGAGATGGCCGTACATGGAATGCCTCCAAGCTTTCCAGGGTTCCAGAGCCCCGGTCTCCTGGCGCACTACTGTCTCCTGCCTCTCTGGGCTTGCTTTCTCCTGCCACGCCAGAGCCCTGGTCTCCTAGTGTGCTGCCTCCTGCCACACCGCATTCCTGGTCTCCTGGCGTACTGACTCCTGCCACACCGCAACCCCGATCTCCTGGCATACTGCAGCCTGCTGAGCTGCAGCCGCCTTCCCCCAGGATGCAGGCTCGGTCTCCTGGCATACTGCAGCAGCAGCCTACGAGCCTGTCACCAGTGCCGACCGTGCGGCGTTCAAAGCGAGAGCGCCAGCCACCGTCCTGGCTCCAAGATTACCAGACCCATTAGTTGGGACTGATATGTACATATGTGTAAATATGTAAATACGTATAAATAAGTACAGCGTGCATGTGTTGGGGTTTTTCTGCTAACACCTACTAACAACTAATCACTAAAAATAAGGGGGGGAGTATGTTATATTCAGTTTCTTTTTCGGTTTGAATTCTTTATTTCCCAGGGGGCGTTTCTGTTTTCGTTATATATATGTGTGCATGTGTGAATAAACGGTTGTGTTCGTTCGGGACGGCTGGACTCTACTTCCATTTTCGAAAACACCACAGGCGCCTTTCCACTTCGCCGATTCCAAACTTATGAAAGAACTGCCTTACGGGTACCCATCAAATTTACTTGCCTCTGTTACAGAAAGTTTGAATAAGAAGCTAATACACGAGCATGTCTGTACCAAACTAGGCCACGAGAACACGGAGACTGTGGCCCAGCCATACATGCACATTTCTCACCGCTTAAGAAAGATCGGACACAGAGCAGGCATTAATGTTGTGCTTACTCCTGCTGAAAGCTGATAAACCCCTCCCGACGTCTAAATGCAAATGGGTCGCAAAAGCAGCAGGGGTGCACAACAAACCACACAGTCACTTCATGGAGTGTGTGGAAGCCATTGCTTATTCCGTACCATTGAAGTGTGGGAAGGAATATGTGGAACAGACTAGCAGATGCACTAATGACAGGCTGAAGGAACACAAAAATAGCATCGATAAAGCAAGCAGGCATTTAGGAGTCCATGTCAGAGGTTGCCCGTCGAAAACTTCCTCCGTGGAAATCACAAGGTGTAAAGTGCTAGGAAAACATAATGAGCAGCTGGTTCATGAAATAATTCAGGCCGCTGAGATAGCCAGACTGTGAGAACAATGTGTAAGCAAACCGGCCCTACTCTTAACAGAAAAGGAACTTGAGCTGCTTAACGTGCAATCATTTCTGTGAGTGCGCAGAAGTGAGTATGCCGCATTATGTACAAGAGACGTTCATGAAATAATTGAGGCCACTGAGAAAGCCAGACTGCGAGAACAATGTGTAAGCAAACCGGCCCTACTCTTAACAGAAAAGGAACTTGAGCTGCTAAATGTGCAATCATTTCTGTGAGTGTGCAGAAGTGAGTATACCGCATTATGTACAAGAGACGTTTCTGTGGCATATGTGGTGTGTTCATGATTGTGCAGAGGTGTGCAAGTCTCTTGCACATGATGTATGGTGCAAGGATATAAGAAGGTGTGTTTTTCAAAACAAACGTTGTTGAAAGTCGGCGCTCGTTGTGTCGTCTTTTTGTCTTGTGCTCCTGTCCAAGTTTTGTGCTGTTACCTCAGGATGGAAAACCAACAAGTACAAGGTGCTATTCTGGTGAAGATACAAATGTAGGATGCAGTACGCAAGGCTCAAGCAACTTTCTCACATTAATGACAACTGCAACAATTGAATGAGCAATAATAATAATAGACCACTGTAAATCATGACCTACCAACTGGCCCGGAACTCTTTGCCCTTAACACACAACTGAGGAAGCAAGCAGGCCATTCAATTTTTGCCCCCACATGTGAAACTAAGATGTTCACAGCATAACGATAAGCAGTTGTTCAAAACTCGAAATGCTCGTCGAAGGCAGTTATGCCCTGACTGCATGACTTTACGCGTCGGTCAATAAGTGGCAGAACACCCCCAACCAGAAGTTTTTTCCTCTACCCCTTTTGTTGCAACTCCGGCTATCCATTTTTCTGAACAGCTGAGCAGATGAGCACAAGCTATACGCTTTGCTCACCAACCAGTCCCTCTCCTAATGCCTTGCGCACCTGTCATGTTTTTTCTGAGCACACACGCATTTCTGCCATTGGAATCGGCACTTCCTTTTTTTTCGTGATAGTTGCTTTGCAAGACCTTCATTCTCTTACAATACCATCAGTATTGTCACTAGGTGTAAGTACCTGTAACCATCGTGCACTGCCTAATTGGCTTAAGCTACCTTTTTTCTCAGTGTCCCTAAGCGCAGTTTCGTGCTGACGTTTTTGGGCGGTTTTACATCGAAAAGTCTGTTCTTTACACTGTAAACGAAAGCCTTGGGCTCTACAGCTAAGAATAATCAGTGTTCTCAACTGACGTCAATGTTGTCATGCAGCTCTCGTTTTCTTTTCAAGTGAAAGCTTCACTATGCCAGGTAGTTCGAGCCATCAGATATGCACGGTTTTCACCTTGAAGGAGATTTAGAAGCCAAGCTTCTGTGTTAAGCCTGGTGGTCGCCATGTGACTTTGGAACATGGTCACATAGACACTAAATGGCCCGTGACCACTGTGAAGGTCATGTGACCTGGTGGTTGCCATGTGACTTTGAGGCATAGTCACGTAGGCCACCAATTATCCCGTGACCACTGTCAAGGTCACGTGAGGTGCTGTCGAGTATGCACGGTTTTACCTTGAGGGAGATTTAGAGGTAAAACTTCTGTGTTAAGCCTGGTGGTCACCATGTGACTTTGGGGTATAGTCACATAGACCAAGTGGCTCGTGACCACTGTCAAGGTCACATAAGGTGCTGTCGGGTATGCACAGCTTTCACCTTGAGGGCGATTTAGAGATTAAACTTGTGTGTTAAGCCTGGTGGTCGCCATGTGACCTTGGGGCATAATCACGTAGGACACCAAATGGCCTGTGACCACTGTCAAGGTCGCGTGACCTGGTGGTTGCCATGTCACTTTGGGGCATACACATAGGCCATTAAGTGGCCCCTGACCACTGTCAAGGTGAAGGTCACATGGGCAATGAGTGTAGCCATGTACATGAAGCTTTCACTTCCCTCCAGGGTTAACGAAAGTTAAACCACCAATTTTTCTACTTCAGCCAGCAATTGCCAGCTGGTGGTAACCAGAGCGAGTATGGCGCCGGCGTCACCTAACTGCAGCGCCGTGTCCGCATCGCGACTAGCAGCACATGCCCCACTCCATCATGTTCAAACAAGGCTTTTTTCTTGTTCTTGAACCAACATTTTGGTTCATGGCCCCTTTTCCCAAGCATTTCACCCACAAAGAGCCGAGCACCAGGCCGGGGGAAATCTTGTACCCATTGGAAACCAGTGGGTACCCGGCAGCACTGGGGATCGAACCCCGTACCTCCCGAATGCGAGGCGGATGCTCTACCACAAGGCCACCGCTTTGGTCAAACATGGCACTCACACCAGCCCAGGAGCTAGGCATTTCCCGTGCGGCCCGCTGCTCCAGTTACCTTGATCCACCCGTGTGCCGCATCATGATCATCAGCCGGACTATACCCACTGCAGGTGAAGGCCTCTCCCATGTTCCTTCCAATTAACCCGGTCCTGTGCTAACTGCATCCAATTGACCCCTGCAAACTTCATAATCTCATCCGCCAACCTTTCTGCCGCCCCCTTCCACGCTTTTCTTCCCTTGGAGTCCAATTTTTAACCCTAAGCGACCATCGGTTGTCCTCTCTATGCACTACAGGTCCTGCCCATGTTCATTTCTTGATTTCCACTAGAATGTCACTAACATGAGTTATTTCTCTGACCTACTCTGCGTGCTTCCTATCTCTTAATGTTACACCTACCATTTTTGTTCCATAGCCCTCTGCATTGACCTCTTTTCTTTGCCTCTACATTTAACCCCATAGGTGAGTACAGGTAAGATGTCACTCTTGTATACTTTCCTCTTGAGCGCTCTTCTTGACCAATCCAGGCTGCTGTTAATGCGATGGAATGTCAAAACTTTTGCAATAGTTTTCTGCCAAGCTAGCGAGGAGCGACGTGGGGAACCCCGCGTCTGTCAACAGTCCGACGTGCCCGGAATCTGGTCGTAACAGAGTGAAAGCATGATCGTTGAAGTGCGTTCTATAGAACTGCTGTGGCGGTGCTGCGTTGCACTAGTTTCGAGTGCACTGACGAGTTCGTTGACATGGCCCTCAGAATCACACCTGGTCACTTTGTGGGAGATACGTACTGCACGCCATAATGAGCCTTCTACCCTTCTTGTTCCTTGACATGGCCCTCAGAATCACGCCAGGTCATATTTGCTGGATAAGGGGCAATGCTCCATGAAGAGCCTTCTACCCTTCTCTTTTCTTGACATGGCCCTCAGAATCACACCAGGTCACATTTGCTAGAGATACGTCAAGTGCGCCATGAAGAGCTTTTACCCTTCTCTTTCCTTGACATAGCCCTCAGAATCACACCAGGTCACATTTGCTAGAGATACGTGCAGTGCGCCATGAAGAGCTTTTACCCTTCTCTTTCCTTGACATAGCCCTCAGGATCACACCAGGTCACATTTGCTGGAAACACGCGCTGCACTCTATGAAGAGCCTTCTAACCTTCTCATTTCTTGACATGGCCCTCGGAATCACACGGTCACATTTGCTGGATACGTGCCAACGCTTTATCAGGAGCCTTCTCTTTCCTTGACATGGCCCTCAGAATCACTCCAGGTCACAGTTGCTGGAGATACGCGCCGTGCTCCATGAAGAGCCTTCTACCCTTCTCGTTCCTTGACATGGCCCTCAGAATCACACCAGGTCACATTTGCTAGAGATACGTGCAGTGCGCCATGAAGAGCTTTTACCCTTCTCTTTCCTTCACATAGCCCTCAGGATAACACCAGGTCACGTTTGCTGGAAACACGCGCTGCACTCCATGAAGAGCCTTCTAACCTTCTCATTTCTTGACGTGGTCCTCAGAATCACACGGTCACATTTGCTGGAGGAGATACGTGCCGTGCTTCATGAAGAGCTATCACCCTTCTCAAATCTTGACATTATCCTCGGAATCACACAGTCACATTTGCTGGATATGGGGCAATGCTCCATGAAGAGCCTTCTATCCTTCTCTTTCCTTGACATAGCCCTCAGGATCACACCAGGTCACGTTTGCTGGAAATATGCGCTGCACTCCATGAAGAGCCTTCTAACCTTCTCATTTCTTGACATGGCCCTCAGAATCACACGGTCACATTTGCTGGATACGTGCCAACGCTTCATCAGGAGCCTTCTACCCTTCTCTTTCCTTGACATGGCCCTCAGAATCACACCAGGTCACAGTTGCTGGAGATACGTGCCGTGCTCCATGAAGAGCCTTCTACCCTTCTCTTTCCTTGACATGGCCCTCAGAATCACACCAGGTCACAGTTGCTGGAGATACGCGCTGTACTCCATGAAGAGCCTCCTACCCTTCTCGTTCCTTTACATGGCCCTCAGAATCACACCAGGTCACATTTGCTAGAGATACGTGCAGTGCGCCATGAAGAGCTTTTACCCTTCTCTTTCCTTGACATAGCCCTCAGGATCACACCAGGTCACGTTTGCTGGAAACACGCGCTGCACTCCGTGAAGAGCCTTCTAACCTTCTCATTTCTTGACATGGTCCTCAGAATCACACAAGGTCGCATTTGCTGAAAATACGTGCCGTGCTTCATGAAGAGCTTTTACCCTTCTCAATTCTTGACATTATCCTCGGAATCACAAAGTCACATTTGCTGGATACGGGGCAATGCTCCATGAAGAGCCTTCTATCCTTCTCTTTCCTTGACATAGCCCTCAGGATAACACCAGGTGACGTTTGCTGGAAATATGCGCTGCACTTCATGAAGAGCCTTCTAACCTTCTCATTTCTTGACATGGCCCTCGGAATCACACGGTCACATTTGCTGGATACGTGCCAACACTTCATCAGGAGCCTTCTACCCTTCTCTTTCCTTGACATGGCCCTCAGAATCACACCAGGTCACAGTTGCTGGAGATACGCGCCTTGCTCCATGAAGAGCCTTCTACCCTTCTCGTTCCTTGACATGGCCCTCAGAATCACACCAGGTCACATTTGCTAGAGATACGTGCAGTGCGCCATGAAGAGCTTTTACCCTTCACTTTCCTTGACATAGCCCTCAGGATCACACCAGGTCACGTTTGCTGGAAACACGCGCTGCACTCCGTGAAGAGCCTTCTAACCTTCTCATTTCTTGACATGGTCCTCAGAATCACACAAGGTCGCATTTGCTGAAAATACGTGCCGTGCTTCATGAAGAGCTTTTACCCTTCTCAATTCTTGACATTATCCTCGGAATCACACAGTCACATTTGCTGGATACGGGGCAATGCTCCATGAAGAGCCTTCTATCCTTCTCTTTCCTTGACATAGCCCTCAGGATAACACCAGGTCACGTTTGCTGGAAATATGTGCTGCACTCCATGAAGAGCCTTCTACCCTTCTCTTTCCTTGACATGGCCCTCAGAATCACACCAGGTTACAGTTGCTGGAGATACGCGCCTTGCTCCATGAAGAGCCTTCTACCCTTCTCGTTCCTTGACATGGCCCTCAGAATCACACCAGGTCACATTTGCTAGAGATACGTGCAGTGCGCCATGAAGAGCTTTTACCCTTCTCTTTCCTTGACATAGCCCTCAGGATAACACCAGGTCACGTTTGCTGGAAATATGCGCTGCACTCCATGAAGAGCCTTCTACCCTTCTCTTTCCTTGACATGGCCCTCAGAATCACACCAGGTTACAGTTGCTGGAGATACGCGCCTTGCTCCATGAAGAGCCTTCTACCCTTCTCGTTCCTTGACATGGCCCTCAGAATCACACCAGGTCACATTTGCTAGAGATACGTGCAGTGCGCCATGAAGAGCTTTTACCCTTCTCTTTCCTTGACATAGCCCTCAGGATCACACCAGGTCACGTTTGCGGGAAATATGCACTGCACTCCATGAAGAGCCTTCTAACCTTCTCTTTTCTTGACAGGGCCCTCAGAATCACACCAGGTCACATTTGCTGGAGGAGATACGTGCCGTGCTCCATGTCTTGCTTTTACCTTCTCATTTCTTGACATAGCCCTCGGAATCGTCATCATCATCAGCCTGATTATACCCACTGCAGGGCGAAGGCCTCTCCCATATTTCTCCTTTTAACCCAGTTCTGTGCTAACTGCATCCACTTGACCCCTGCGAACTTCTTAATCTCATCCGCCCACCTAACTTTCTGCTGCTCCCTGCTACGCTTTCCTTCCCTTGGAATCCAGTTCATCACCCTCAGCGACCATCGGTTATCCTCTATTCGCACTACATGTCCTGCCCATGTCCATTTCTTCCTCTTAATTTTTACTAGAATGTCGGTAACTTGAGTTATTTCTCTGACCCACTCTGCACACTTTCTATCTCTTAATATTACCATAGCTCTCCTTCTATCTCTTAATGTTACCATAACGTTCCATAGCCCTCTGGGTTGTCCTCAACTTAAGTAGAACTCTCTTGGATAGCCTCCACGTTTCAGCCCCATAGGTGAGTACAGGCAAGATGCAACTGTTGTATACTTTCCTCTTGAGCGATACCAGTAAACTGCTAGTCATAATCTGCGAGTGCTTGCCAAATGCACTCCATCCCAATCTTATTCTTCTTGTTATTTCCTTTTCATGGTCCGGATCTGCAGTTACTACCTGTCCTAAGTAAACATATTCGCCTACTACTTCCAGTATTTTGCTACCTAATGTAAACTGCTGTTCCTTCCCGAGGCTGTTGAACATTACCTTAGTCTTCTGCATATTGATTTTCAAGCCTACCTTTCTACCTTTCCTGTCTAGGTCATAATCATTATTTGCAGTTCATCCCCCGAGTTGCTTAGCAAGGCAATGTCATCAGCAAATCGCAGATTGCTGAGGTATTCTCCATCTAACCTTATCCCTAACTGTTCCCATTCCAAGTCTCTGAATACTTCCTCTAAACAAGCTGTGAATAGTACTGGGGAGATTGTGTCTCTTTGCCTAACAGCTTTCTTTATGTGAATTTTGTTTCTTTCTTTATGCAGAACTATGGTTGCTGTGCAGCCACTATATATATCTTCCAGCACTTTCATGTATGGCTCGTCTACCCCCTGATTTCGCAATGCCTGCATCACCGCCGAGGTTTCAACTGAGTCAAATGCTTTTTCGTAATCAATGAATGCTATGTACAATGGCTGGTTATATTCCGAGCATTTTTCTATCGCCTGATTGATGGTATGGATATGATCGATAGTAGAGTACCGTTTCCGAAACCCTGCTTGATCATTTGCTTGATTGCAGTCTAAGGTAGTCCTGATTCTATTAGCGATTACCTTAGTAAATACTGTTACGCCTGAAGAAATTCCTCCATCTGTTGTTATGTTAAAGAACACGGTCTATGTGCTTGTGGATGGTGTGGCGACAATGGCTTTAGTGGATACCGGGGCAACCATTTCAATAATGAGTTTATCGTTTAAGAAGCGGTTAGGACGCAAAGTTATGTTTGTTTGGGACAGAAATGTGAATTTTCATGGCGCGGGTGGTGAGGTGTTGTGTCCCCTGGGAATGTGTAGTGCTTCGGTGTCCCTGGGTGGAACGGTATTCGCAGCGGAGTTTGCAGTGCTTTCGCGATGCACGCATGACATAATTCTAGGTATTGACTTTTTGAGAATGTGTGGCACTACGGTCGACTGCCGCTCTGGGGAACTCTGCGTTGATGGTTCCCTTCCTTCTGGATTCTTAGAGAAGCCGCATGTCCGTGAAGATGTGTTCTGTGTAACAGAGGATACCAATGTGCCAGCCTTGTCTATGGTGTGCGTCCCAGTTTTGTGCCTCAGCCGTGCTTCCGACACCTTCGACGCTACAGTGGCACCGCTTCATTCTAACTGTGCAAAGAAATACATTCTGGTTCCTCATTGCCTACTGTCGGTGGTCAAGGGCTGCTCACGGCTGTGGGCCATTAATTGTTCTTCGCAACCAGTAGTGTTGCCTGTGAATATGAAGATTGCGACCTGTAGCCAAGGCGACGCCCCGTCGGTGGCTTTGGTTACTGATGCACCCGGCGAAAGTGCTGCCGCTCCAGCCCCTGACTCGCAACTACATCGGATGATCAGCTGCTCTCTAACCAGGGACCAGCGTGACGCTTTGGAGGCCTTACTGGTCAAGTATTCTTCCATATTTGATTTTTCCGAGCCTAGCGGCTCACGGTGCATTCCCGTGACACGTACCTGGCATCGCATTGACACAGGCTACTCACAGGTCATCAGTGAGCAGGTTCGGGATATGCTGGAAAAGGGTGTTATTCAAGAGTCATGCAGTCCCTGGGCCGCCCCTGTAATTCTGGTGAAGAAGAAAGATGGTACATTTCGCTTTTGCGTCGACTATCGCCGTCTGAATGCTGCAACAAAGAAGGATGTGTATCCCCTTCCGCGGATCGATGACGCCATAGATTGTCTGTTCTCGGCATCATATTTTTCATCCGTCGATCTGCGATCGGGATATTGGCAGATCCCTATGCACCCTGACGACAAGGAAAAAACGGCATTTATCACACCCGACGGCCTGTTTGAATTTAATGTAATGCCTTTCGGGCTCTGCAATGCTCCTGCAACTTTTGAGAGATTTATGGACTCTATCCTACGGGGACTAAAATGGCAAATATGTATGTGCTACCTCGATGATGTCGTCATTTTTGGCCGGACATTCGAAGAGCACAACGAACGCCTCGCTCTCGTGCTTGACTGCTTCAACAACGCCGGTCTAGTACTTAATTCGAAGAAGTGTCGCTTCGGTGAGCGCCAGATTTTGGTACTAGGACACCTCGTCGATCGTGAAGGCGTCAGACCTGACCCTCAAAAGACTGCGGCCGTTGCATCGTTTCCAACACCTCAGAACTTGAAGGAACTCCGAAGTTTCCTAGGACTGTGCTCATATTTCCGCCGCTTCATTCCCCGTTTTGCTGACATTGCTAACCCGCTTACGTGCCTTCTCCACAAAGACGCTCCCTTCGAGTGGACATCAGAGTGTGACTCTTCTTTTTGCCAGCTCAAGTTTTTACTAACGTCACATCCGATTCTCCGGCATTTCAACCCTTCTGCTCCAACGGAACTGCACACGGACGCCAGTGGTGTTGGCATTGGTGCTGTGCTGATTCAGCGTTACGGCGACAAGGAACACGTTATTGCTTACGCCAGTCGTTCCTTAAGCAAACCTGAACGAAATTACACAATCACTGAGCAAGAATGCCTCGCGGTAGTTTTCGCCGTTCAGCGATTTCGCTGTTATCTATACGGGCGGCCCTTCACAGTGGTCACTGATCATCATTCCCTGTGCTGGCTGATAAACCTCCGTGACCCATCTGGCCGTCTTGCACGGTGGGCAATTCGTTTACAAGAGTTTGATTATACAGTTTCGTACAAGAGTGGACGCCGCCATGCTGACGCGGACTGTCTCTCACGTTTACCGCTTCCCACAACGGAATGTGACGCCGACAATTTTGATCATTACATCGCTGCGGTTTTACCTCCATTCCCCGATACCCGTACATTCTGCACTGAGCAGAGGAAAGATGAGAATCTCCAACCATTCTTTACCGCTGCAAGGGACCCTACAGCTTCCACTCCCTATTGTATACGGAGTGGTCTTTTGTACAAAAAGGACTATTCTCCCACTGGTCTCCGCTACCTTCTGGTGGTGCCCGTCAGCCTACGCTCCTCTGTTTTGCGCGTTATGCACGACGACCCCACTTCGGGACACCTGGGATCTGCGCGGACGCTCTATCGCATCCAAGAACGTTTCTACTGGCCCCGGATGCGTGAAACCACTGAGAAGTATGTGGCTAGCTGTGCTCAATGTGCGAGTCACAAACGCCCCGCCGGCACTCTTCCTGGTCTTCTTCATCCGGTGAAGCCTCCAAGATCCCCTTTTGAGAAAGTCGGGGTAGACTTCTTGGGACCTTTTCCCAAGTCTCATTCTTGCAGCCGCTGGATCGTCATCTGCACTGATTACCACACTCGTTACTGTGAGACGGCAGCCCTTCCATCGGCTACTGCACACCAAGTCTCCCTCTTCCTGCTGCACTTTGTTATACTGCGCCATGGGCCTCCCCGAGTGTTGATCAGCGACCGAGGGCGTCAGTGCACCGCTGATGTTGTCGAAGAACTCCTTCGTTTGTGCCAAACGCATTTCCGACATTCTACCCTGTATCATCCGCAAACAAATGGGTTGACCGAGCGAACCAACCGGACACTCACCAACATGCTTTCAATGTACGTCGCCGCTGACCACAAGGACTGGGACACTGTGCTACCATTTATAACATACGCATACAACACCGCCCAACAGGAAACAAAGTTACAGTCCATTCTTTCTCCTCTATGCCCAGTCTCCTCGACACATCCTCGACACCATCCTCCCGTTCTCCACAGATGACGAACCTGAGATTGCTGAGATCCTGTGCCGGGCTGAAGAAGCCCGCCGGATGGCCCGCCTGAGAACTCTCGCCTCACAAAAGCGCTTGAAATCCCGCTACGACGACCACCATCGCCACGTCACCTACCTCCCTGGAGATATGGTCTGGCTTTGGCGTCCACTAAGGAAGCGTGGCTTAAGTCAGAAACTGCTCGCGCATTATATCGGTCCCTATGTTATCCTCGAGGCAATTAGTGACCTCACCTATCGAATTGCGCGCCTTACAAAAAGTGGCCGACGTTCTTCACGAACTGAGCTTGCCCACGTCGCGCGTCTGAAACCCTGTCATCCTCGTGCTGACGATTGACTCGCCCGGAGGGCTTCGCCTGCAACGGGGGAAGTGTTACGGACTTGTTCTAAAACAGAGCACGGAGGAAGAAAGAAGGAAGAGGAAGAAGAAGTGTGCGCGCCCGTTCGACCTTTGTCTGGTGGCACTTGTGTCGTTCCCGCTAGCCGTGTGTACCTAGCGTACTGAACCGACTAGAACGTCTCCGTCGCGACGCTAAGGGCGTAACAATACCTTATACGTAACAGACAGTAAGCTGATTGGTCTGTAATTTTTAAGGTCCTTAGAGTCCCCTTTCTTGTGAATGAGGATAATGTTTGCATTCTTCCATGGTTCCGGTACCGTCGATGACACCAGGCACTGCGTATACAGGGTGGCCAGTTTTTCTAGCACGATACCCCCCCCCCCCGTCCTTCATCAAATCTGTAGCTATCTGATCCTCTCCAGCTGATTTCCCCCTTTTCATAGTTTCTAGTGCTTTCTTGACCTCGTCCTTCGCCACTGGTGGAACGTCTGACTGTTTTTCCCTACCGCCAATCTCATTACGGTCCTGACTACTTTGGCTACTGTAGAGATCTGTATAGAACTCCTCGGCTACTTTGACTATCTTTTCCATATTAGTGATGATGTTGCCCGCCTTGTCCCTTATCGCATACATCTGGTTTTTGCCTATGCCTAATTTCTTCTTTACCGTTTTAAGGCTTCCCCCATTCTTTACAGCATGCTCAATTTTCTCCATGTTATACTTCCTTATATCGGCCACCTTGCGCTTATTGATTAGCTTTGATATCTCGGCCAATTCGATCTGGTCTGTTGGATTGGAAGCTTTCATACTCTGGCGTTTCTTAATCAAATCTTTCGTCTCCTTAGACAGCTTACCGGTATCCTCTCTAACTATCCTACTGCCTACTTCTACCGCGCACTCAGTAATGATATCTCTGAAATTATTGTTCCTTGCCTCCAGGGTAATGTCGCCATCCTCAGTTAGAACTAAATACCTATTTTGTAGCGAGATCCTGAACTCTTCTGCCCTCCCCCTCACCGATAATTCGTTGATGGGTTTCTTTCTTACTAATCTGTTGCGTTCCTTCTAGAGATTTAGGCTAATTCGGGACCTCACCATCCTGTGGTCACTGTATCGCACTATCCCGATTACGTCTACATCTTGCATAATGGCGGGGGGCCCTCGGAATCACACAGTCACATTTTCTGGATACGCGCCAACGCTCTATGAAGAAAGGAACTGCACAAGAATGCTAAATTGGGCGAGTTGGTGCATTCGCATTTTAGGAAACGTAGCACTCGTGTCTACTTAGGGCAGGAAGTAACCGCAGATCCGGACCATGAAAAGGAAATAACAAGAAGAATAAGATTGGGATGGAGTGCATTTGGCAAGCACTCGCAGATTATGACTAGCAGTTTACCGGTATCGCTCAAGAGGAAAGTATACAACAGTTGCATCTTGCCTGTACTCACCTATGGGGCTGAAACGTGGAGGCTATCCAAGAGAGTTCTACTTAAGTTGAGGACAACCCAGAGGGCTATGGAACGTTATGGTAACATTAAGAGATAGAAGGAGGGCTATGGTAATATTAAGAGATAGAAAGTGTGCAGAGTGGGTCAGAGGAATAACTCAAGTTACCGACATTCTAGTAGAAATTAAGAGGAAGAAATGGACATGGGCAGGACATGTAGTGCGAAGAGAGGATAACCGATAGTCACTGAGGGTGATGAACTGGATTCCAAGGGAAGGAAAGCGTAGCAGGGGGCAGCAGAAAGTTAGGTGGGCGGATGAGATTAAGAAGTTCGCAGGGGTCAAGTGGATGCAGTTAGCACAGAACTGGGTTAAGTGGAGAAACATGGGAGAGGCCTTCGCCCTGCAGTGGGTATAATCAGGCTGATGATGATGATGATGATTCCGAGGGCTATGTCAAGAAATGAAAAGGTAAAAGCAAGACATGGAGCACGGCACGTATCTCCTCCAGCAAAGGAAAAAGCGCTCGTGTGTGTTTCCTTCTTTTTTGTCCTTGTCTTCTTTGCGCTTCGTTTCCTAAAATGCTCTATGAAGAGCCTTCTGCCCTTCTCTTTCCTTGACATGGTCTTCAGAATCACACCAGGTCACATTTGCTGGGGATATGTGCAGTGCTTCATGAAGAGCTTTTACCCTTCTCATTTCTTGACATGGTCCTCGGAATCACACAGTTACATTTGCTGGATATGCACCAACGCTTTATGAGGAGCCTTCCGCCCTTCTTATTCTTTGACGTGGCCCTGAGAATGGCACCAAGTCACATTTGCTGCATCTGCGCACCATGCTTCATGAGGAGCCTTCTACCCTTCTAGTTCCTTGACATGGCCCTCAGGATTACACCAGGTCACATTTTCTGGAGATATATGCCGCACTCCTCCTAGAGCCTCCTACCCTTTTCTTCAGCGCACTCAAAATTAGTGAAGCATAGAACTGCCAGTTCAGCTCCAAGGAACGCAGTTAAGTGATCATGCTTTCACCAACTTCCAGGCGCAAGTTTGACTGTTGACAGACGCAAAGTTCCCCATCTCACTCCTGGCTGGCTTGGCAGAAAAACTACTGCAAGAGTTGCTATTACCATCACACTAGCAGCAGCCTGGATTGGTCAAGAACAGCGGTGATTCCGTATATACACGAAGTAAGCCACAGACTCTAGAAGGTAGCTCGAAAACATGGAATGCTGAGAGCTTTCCAGGCGCCCAACAAATTAGGAATCCTCTGCAAAAGAGTCATTCAAGAGGCACCAAAAAGCACGTGCAAGATTTAGCACAAAATGCCTGTTGGATATGAGATACCGCTATCGTGTGGTGCATCCTGTTATATCATGTAGTTCCACGCATTTGGTTCTAGTTCTGATGTCATCCTGTTTCTGTTTCTGTTCTACGGAATATGAGTGTACTTTTGTCTTCGACCATGGAGTTTATCGTCACTTATGACGTAGACTGTTCTATAAATATCAGGCACCTCGTCAGTAAACGGGCTTCTCAAGATGGACTCCTGACATGCTTGTCTCATCTCTCCTTAACGCCACCTCGGTCGAGACGAAAACTGTATCGTCAGGTCAGTCACATACAACGAGCGAGGAGAGTGAAAAGCAAAGCTTATTTGGTGCTCACTGTATACATCTATTTGGTGGTGCTCGTGTTGCACCCTTGTTGCCAGCTCAACTACTACAAAGTAAGCCAGCTACCGATACATCATCCTGAGGCTACTCTCAACACAAAGAGCACAAAAATAACTACTCAGTTAACTGTTGAAAATGTTCATCATAGGTCAGGCACACCCTAGGTTGAACAGTTCTCGTGGACCGCCTGATTACACATTCACTAGCACTTTGCTGTCTCCTTGGAGTCGTTGCCAGAGCAGATCGCATATTAGGCGAGATGGGCTGATGCTCAACAGGATGAGGAACTTCAGCATCCACCACAGGTTCTGGTTCAGATGCACCGAGGCCAGACTCCTCAGTGTCATCTCTCTTCACAAAGTTACCTTTTATTAGGAGGAGGTACATCGTAACTCATGCCTGTCTTTAGTTATGACCAGAGGTGATCATGGGAGCCACTTCGTCCTGCACCTCCTGTCCTATCGTCCCTCAGCTGCACAATTTCACCAGTTTGCAGTGGCCTCAGTTGCCTTCCTCTGCTGCAGTTCTGCTTGTGTTCGACTGGCTGGGATATACAGTGCAGTCTGGGAGTCTGGACCTAAGGTATCGTCCCATGAGCAGCTTGCTTGGACATCGGCCATCTTCCAAGGGTGCAGACCTGTAACTCAGGAAGCCAAGGCGAAAACCTTCATAAAGTCAGATGTTTTCGTGAGAATGCGTTTCACAATTTGCACTTCTTTCTTTGCTAGGCCATTAGAGCGGGGAAAGTGGGGACTTGAAATGGAACGAAGGGGGGGGGGGCAAATTGTCAAAATTCCTTTGATTTGAATTGTGGGCCATTGTCACTGCTGACTTCCAGGGGTATGCCGTGCCTGGCAAACATGCTACCCAAAGCTTCTATGACAGCTTGTGCAGTGATACCTTGAAGTCGCTCCACTTCAGGAAAATTAGTGAATGCATCATACGTTATCACATAGGAATTGCCACCGTACTCAAATAGATCAGCTCCTACCCTCGCCCAGGGCAGGTGTGGCACTTCACGCATGAGCAGGGGTTCCTTTGGCTGCTGGTAGGCAAATTGTTGGCAAACATGACAACCATGAATCAATGTTGCAATGTCAGTAGGGAGGCCTGGCCAGAAGACCAGTCCTCTAGCCCTGGCCTTGCATTTGTTAATGCCGAAGTGACCGTCATGGATCCTATCTAGCATCCTTTTTCACATAGTACGGGGAATGACTACTTTTGTTCCTTTGAACAGTACACCAGCGACCTCCATCAGCTCACCATCAAATGGCTTGAAAAGGCCAGGCAATGGGAGGTGTTCTTGAAGGCAACATATCACTTCTGCCAGTTCACAGTGCTCGGCAGTTTCACGAACCAGCTGTGATCTGGCCTAGGAGAAATGCCTTTGTTACTGATCACATCACCCAGGAACTCTATTTGCTTTTGGCCTAGCTTACACTTGGCCAGGTTGAGAATGAGTCCCTGCTTCTTGGCCTCCTCTAGCACTGCCTGCAACCTTTTTTCATACTCTTCTCATTTCCTGCCCCACACGAGAACATAGTCTCTAACCCCAGGGAGTCCCTCTAGGATCTGATATATAGCCTTCTGAAATACCTCTAGGGCTGAGGCAACGCCGCATCCGCAGGTACTGGTACCTTCTGAAAGGAGTGGCAAAAGTACATATTCTTGCAGCTTCCGGGTCCAATGAAATCTGATGGAAACTTGACTTGGCATCCAGAATTGAGAACCATCGAGCACCAGCTAGCTCAGCGTGAATATTGCCACCTGGTTCACGTTTAGGCAGCTGATGATGTTCTCGTTTCACAGACTTAGTTATAGCCCGGGGACAAATCCTAAGTCTACCATTCTTCTTCAAAGCGATGACCAAGGGACTCACCCAGTCCATTGTCTCCTGCACCTTCTTGGTTATGTTGGCCTCGGACAAGAACTTCAACTCTTGCTCTAACAATTGTAGCAATGCCTGTGGCACCTGACGAGCTGCTGACACTGCAGAAGTGGCTCTATCCTTTAGGACTATATGGTACATTTGTTTGACGCATCCCAGGCCTCCGGATACTCTGACACCGCATCGTTGCAGGTGACTGCAGTAACGCGTTTAACAAATCCAATAAGCTCACAGGCAAGAAGACTCAGAATGGGAGTACGGGATTTCTTGACTATGAACAACTCGACAACCTGCTCCATTCCATTGCACGCCACTGAGCACTGCGTTTTACCAACATGCGCAATTGTCCCTCCATTCTAGCTGTGCAAAATTGTTGAGCTCCTCCTAAGCGGCGCTTTGTGCCCCATTCATTTCCAACACGACAATGGAAAAAGGTTCACCTGTGCCCCGGTCGATACCTCCCACCTTCGCTGGTGCGAGCCACTCAGACTTTGCTTCCAAGCTCTGGCTGCCTACCTCCAGAATGTCAAATTCGTCCTCAGTTGTTTGCTCCTCGTGAACTTCATGGATGGTTGCAGCATGGAACATGCTGCAAAATGACCTTTTTGCATTTGCGGCACTCTTTACCTGCTGCCGGGCAAGCTGGCCCCTTGGGAACTTAGGCACACTTGTCATAGCGTATTGTCTGTTCACAGCTCATGGCTGCATCCTCTGTTTCCTGAACCCTTGGTTCACGGAGTGAATCGTTTGTTCTTGTTCGTTCCACAGCTTACTCTGCTTAGTCGATAGCTCATCTGTCTTAATCTTGCCGACCACTTTCTCAAGGGATAAGTCCTGTTTGCAGAGCAGCCTTTGTTGGATTATTAATTGTTTAACAGCGCAAAAAAATGAGGCCGTTAACACACACAACAACACGAGCGCCGACTTTCAACTAAAGGTTTATTATCACGAACAACATTTATACATAATCCTGCCAAAATACACACACAAAAAAAAACAATGTATCCTAATCTTAATCTTCCTGCAACGACTTCTCAAGAAAGGCAATTTCATGGTTAATCAGTAACAAGGACGGTTTTGCGACACACGTGGAGCCCCCTTATCAATGTGATACGCGTCTACTAATTCTTTTACCGTCTGATCTTTGTGTTTGAAAATGACAGACTTCTCTTGAAGCAAAGGGGTGCGGGTGTGTTCCCGTTGTCTGCAATGCAGAGCTAAATTCGAGCCGCTTGCTTTGTCCAAAGAATTAGAGTATTCCCTCAGGCAGTCGTTTAGGCAACGTCCTGTCTGTCCTACATTCCACGCACCACAGGACGGGGGGATTTTGTATACAACCCCTTTTACGCAGTTTACCCTCCTTTCAGCATGGTTAACAGTACAGTCACTTTCGGCCCTCCTACCTAGTAGGGACTCGCGCTTTCGTTGTACAGCCGGGCATATATTGCTCAACTTTCTTCAAGACGGAAATAAAACGGCAACTTCAAATTTATGGCCAACTTTCGCAGTTATTCCCTACATAACAGCGACCTTCTGGCGCTTGGCAGCTTTACGCATGGGGTTAGATTTCATTTTGGACACTATTCTTTCGCATAGCCTTCCAGTCGGGACCTCTGGAAAACCTGCCTCCCGAAGCCTGGCAATTTGCCTTTTCACGCTTGCCTCAGTCAGATGGGGGCACACTTATTCAGAGCAGCGCGAATACTGGAGGTGGCAATGCTATCTTTCACCAAATTGGAATGCCCTGACTGGAAGCTTAGTAGCCTCTTAACAGAGCGTGGCGCATACAACCAGCAAACATGCCCAGGTTTTGGTCCGATATACAATTTGGTCTCGAATCATGGAATCAACCAGACTGCTGAATTTGCAAGTTTGGGCTTTCAGCAGCATATCCCGGTAAAACTACTCGAACGACTCACCCTCAGTCTGTTCTCGCATGCGAAAGATGACATACTCGTAGGTCTCATTTTTCTTCGGCAAGCAGTAGTAGTCATGGAACTTTTGAAGGTAGGCTGGCCTTCCAGTCCGAACGTGTTGTATACGTTGACGGCTTGTTCACCAGCCATGTGCAGTAGCAATGCTTCTTCTGTTTTTCGCTTCTGGCCACCGTCGGTTCTGTTGCCGTCGTGAAGATTTCCAGGCGTTGCTTGAAACGTCTCCAGTTCTCGGCAACGTTTCCGGAGAACTGGAGCGGCTCTGGGGCTTTCAGTCCCTCCATGTCAATGGTGTCACTTCTGACACCATGTGTCATCAGGTCAGCCACACAACGAGCGTGGCAGGTGAAAAGCAAAGTTTATTTGGCACTCACCATACACATCTCTGATGGCGCTCGTATTGCGCCCCGGTAGCCCTGGTAGCTGGAGGTGGACTGTGAAGAAGGCGGACCGCCGAAGAATTGACGCATTTTAATTGTAGTGCTGGCGGAGACTCTTGAGAGTTCTTTGGACTGCCAGAAGTTCAAATCAGTCAGTATTGTTGACCATAAACCCTGACTGCTCATTGGAGGGTCAAATTCTAAAGTTAAAGCTCAGCTACTTTGGTCATCTGATGAGAAGAGAGGAGTCACTTGATAAAGATTTGATGTTGGGAAAGGTTTAGGGTCACCGAAGAAGGGGTAAACAGCGAACTCGGTGGTTAGATAGCATCCTCGAGGCACTGCAGATGAAGTTATGTGATGTTAGGAAGATAGTGAGAGACCGGAAAGCGTGGCGTGATATGGTCCATAGGGTCACAAAGGGTCGGACACGACTGAACTGAACTGAGCCGGCTCAACTACTACAAAGTAAGCCAACTACTGATATACAAACATACTGCATTGGACCAACAGGAAGATGCATCAACGAGCATCTGATGGAACACTCACACTTACTCAAGCCCGACACTGGTAGAAACCTGCATATTCACTGCAAACAATGCTCTTGCGTGCCAGCTGCGAGCATGTTGAGGATGTTGAAAAGACATGGAAAACACACACGGGATATACATGATGCTTACCTGACTCAAACCCGTAGCGAGACGTGTGTCAGCAGTCTATTCGTCAAAAGTAATTGCACGTCTCTTGGGTCTTTTCAACTTTTTGCATAAAGTGCTAGTCATGATTTTTTTTACCTAACCACATGCCCAATTTCCATCCTTCACCTACATCTTGTTATTTTCATTTTCTCGTGTCACTCTTCCCATAGGCACCCGTCCTCAAAACTTTGTGTAGATTTCAAGAATTTAATGCTTTATGCAGCCATTTACAGCGCACTTAACATTGACAGAGCTGGAAGCTTGCTTCGAGGCTATTTACTATATGGGCACCTTTTGAATAAACCTCAGTTGTAAGCACCTGTGTTGTTTTTTTCTCGCTTTGTCCTGTACTTGTGCTGTTCTCTTTTTAGCAATGTTAAACCTACAGCCAGCAACAACACCCTCATTAACAGAATGGTACACTAAGCCTTTCTCTAAGCTACCATAATCTAGGTAAGAGGAAGTCTGGCGTTTGAGGGATATTCACCATGCCAATGTTCTTGGCGCCAGTCGAGCAGCATCCATCAGGTCACTGGTGCTAGCCAGTTGCAGGGTAACACCTGGAGTGTCCCGCCAGTGTTGTGTAAAACTGGGTGAGTTGGTGAACGTTGAACATTATGTACAGCGCGAAAAACGAAGACAGGGGAAGAAACAGTGCTTGTTTGTTTGCGTGTTTCTTCCCCTGTCTGTACATAATGTTCAAGGGGTCGGGCTCTCGTCTCATGATCGAGAGTTGCCTCGTCTGCGGCAGTGAATCCAATTCAGCACAGTACAAGACTGGGGCAACAGCCATGAAGTCCCCTCCTTGCACTCGACGAACGCTTGTGAGAATCTCCTGCTTGGGAAACCATTCTGGAGACAGCCTGAGAGGTCCAATGAGCATCTTCTGCCGCGGTGTGAAGGCTGTGGTTTCTTGCAGAGCTGCACAGGGATGAAAATAGACGTCTAGCATGCCCATTTCAGCTGGAAAAACACAGCGAACTTTCTAGCTGGATTGCCATTTTCCAGCTGGAGCTTGACTGGGGGATATGATTTCCAGTTCCATAATCCAGCAGAAAATAGAGAAATTCCAGCTGGAATTGCTTTGTCCCAGCTGGAAAGCACAGTTTTCCAGCTAGATAATTTGGGTACACGGTTCCGTAATCCAGCAGGAAAAGAGTTTTTTTCGCCTGGGAATGAGGCGTTAGCAGAAGATTGACGTTCGGCTGAGCGGAATCCGAGTAGCTTGCCCGGGCACAACATGTACTGGTGTGACAGTAGTAGTATTTTTATAAATGAAGTAATTCAAACAAGGAACATTTTTAAATATTCACAGAAAGACCATGTAAAGCTGAGGCTTAAGTTTCCCCATTTTTTCTCTTGGTGCGTATACTAGCCCTTCTCTGAGGTGTGCAACCAGGCGCTCAGCATCGTCAGTGTAGACGTAAGAGAGAGCTTGGTGGGCGGGCGAAAGCCGAGGGCATTTTTAAAAATGATTCTCGCATCGCATAACTTAAAGTGCATTGCACTTTGCCAGCTGCCACTAAAGCCTCGCGCTTGGTGCTTACATGTAGCTGCGAAGGCTAAGCGTAGTAGGCTGTACTGGTTGGTTTCTAACACAATTGTGAGACATTATTCCAGTGCAAGCAAACATGTGGATGAAGGTAAAAGAGACAACACGAACACCGGAACTCAACTGAGACTTAGTCTACAAAAAAGGCGTATATGTAAAAAGGGGACACAAGGCCATAAAAGTATTCTGCAACCAGATAACAGTATTGGATACATACACATCAGGCACCAATGCCGTGTCACTCTTACCCAGCATGCGAGCTTGGATCTCTGGAAGCAATATTTCTGATGCAGATTTCTATCTACATTAAGGAAGCCCAGGGGGCATAACCGTGTCTGCTGCATGGGGGGGGGGGGGGGGGGGGAGCTCATCTCGCAATGTGGGTGCACAAGGGACTATTTTTATACGCATATACTTATTGAGCCCAAATATGACATTGTGCACTTGAAGTCTACTCTCTCCTCTTGGAGTGGTGCAGTTAACCATTCTCTTAGCAGTCCTGTGGGGGGACCAAAAGTTTATAAGTTCTTTTCGATAACAGACTGGGCGCACACTGTGGCACATCACCACATAAATTCTCTTTCTTTTGATTCTTGACTCGTCATATTTTAGTTCTCAGTACACCTGCCCAAGCCTCGAACAACAATCAGTGACCCCTAGAAGTACTGTAGATGTTTTATTGCAATTTTCCTGCTTGAATCGTCTGTACAATTTGGCCTGCATCCCTGTTTTCAAGAGAGCGCGCTTTGTTTATGACCGTTTACTTAACTGATAGTTCAAATATGATGGACCAAAAAAAATATTTTTGAGCAAAAGATTTTTAATTTTCGTTCTTTCATGCAAGTTCCAAATTATATATAGTAATATATATATATATGTATTTGAATGTATCAAGACGTGTGATGTATACTTTTTTTTATTTATTTATTTACAATACCTTACAGGCCTCCAGGGAGGCATTGTGCAAGGGGGATACTAGAAGAAGTATAGATACATATAATAATGCCTAAAAAAGCAGCAAAATCAGCAGGAATGAACAGTTTTAAATACGAAAATATATTAAGCAATCATTGAAAATATAACAACCACGCAAAAGAAAAAGCCCAACGTAAACAAAATAATTAAACAAGAAAACATACATATAAAGTAACCTGGCAGAAAAACAGATGTATATCTTTCAGATGGGAAAATAAAAAAATAGTGGTAACAACGTAGCAACCACATGTGATAAGACAGGGAAATAAAGTGAAAACAGTCATGGCTCCCTGATACAGATGAGGACATCCTAAGTACAGTTGTCGATGAAATGTTTGACAAGATGATTATGGAAAATTTCACGATTGCGCTGAGAGGCGATGTGGTTTGGAAGGTCATTCCACAGGCGTATAACACGTGGCAGGGCCGAAAAGTTATAGGCATGAGTACTGCCATAAATGCGTGTAAAACTGTAGTTAGAGTGGGATCTGGTTGACGAATAAGAGGGTCGTTGCAGGTGCGATAACGGGGAATGAGTGGCATGGATTAATTTGTGAAATAGAGAGACAAGGGCAATATCTCGACGCAGTCTTAATGGAGGGAGCGAAAGTTCCAGCTTCATTTGTGTTACGCTTGAATGATAACTATAATTCCATGTAATGAAACGACTGGCCCTGTTTTGGATTGATTCTATTATATCAACTAAGTATTTTTGATGGGGAGACCAAATGGAAGAGGCGTACTCTAGTTGAGATCTAACAAATGTAAAATAGGCTTGTTTACGCACATTGGAAAGAGCGCTATGTAAGTTGCGGCGCAGGAAGCCTAAAGACCGGGAAGCTTTAGCTGAAATGGTAATTGTGTGATTCGCCCACGAGAGATTCAGTGTTAAGTGAACACTGAAGTATTTATATTCATTTTTCCGCGCCAATATGTTTTTACTAATGGTGCAAGGAAAGTGAGAAGTAGCTGGCTTACGAGTAAAAGAGATTATGTTACACTTGGAGACATTCAAGGTCATTAGCCATGTGTTACATCGATTGTTAAGAATATCCAAGTCGCATTGAAGTGCACTATGGTCACCAGTACTTTCTATTACTCTATATATAATGCAGTCATCAGCAAATATTCGATATTCGCATTTTGGATGAAATAGTGTTCGGTAAGTCGTTGATATAAATTAAGAAGAGTAATGGACCAAGGTGCTATGGTCTTTCCAGTTGTGATGTATGGATGCGAGAGTTGGACTGTGAAAAAGGCTGACCGCCGAAGAATTGACGCGTTTGAATTGTGGTGCTGGCGAAGACTCTTAAGAGTTCCTTGGACTGCCAGAAGATCAAATCAGTCGATATTGTCGACCATAAACCCTGACTTCTCATTGGAGGGTCAAATTCTAAAGTTAAAGCTCAGCTACTTTGGTCATCTGATGAGAAGAGAGGAGTCGCTGGAGAAAGATTTGATGTTGGGAAAGGTTGAGGGTCGCCAGAGAAGGGGTAGGCAGCGAACGCGATGGTTAGATGGCATTCTCAAGGCATTGCAGATGAAGCTATGTGATGTTAAGAAGATAGTGTCACGGACAACAGGGCTAGATGTGACTAAGACGACGGGACGAAGCTCAACCAGCAGGCAAAGTTCCGCGCACAGCACGCGAGACAACTTCGGCGTCCTTTTCTGCCAGGTGCCACCTAAAAACATCTGGGACACCAGGTGGCATTACTCCCCCTCCTAAAAAAACGGAAGCACAGACTGGGCGCGAGCGATCGGCGATGCAAGTCAGTACAGACAACGAATATAAAACAGAGGCGGTGCCCTACACAACTAAACGAGTGCATAGTACACCGCACATTACTGCGCGAAATACGGTTTCATGCGGACAACGTGCACCACCTCGGAGCGTGGTTGCCGACGCGAGGTCTGCACAGTACCCGCTGGAAGGACTTTGTATGTCACTTCTGTGACACGGCGCAGAACCTTGTAAGGTCCAAAGTATCGCGACATCAGTTTTTCAGACAAGCCGGGCCGGCGCACCGGTGTCCACACCCAAACTTGCTCTCCTGGTTCGTATGTGACGTGTCTATGACGGAGGTTGTAGCGACGCGTATCCTTTCCCTGCTGTTGCTGAATGTGGATGCGGGCAAGTTGACGTGCTTCCTCGGCGCGCTGAGCAAACTGCTCAGCGTCTGGGATGACAGGATTATCCGTGCAGCACGGAAGCATGGCATCTAACATCGTCTGAACATCGCGTCCATAGAGCAGGCGAAATGGCGTAAAACGCGTAGTCTCTTGGATGGCAGTGTTGTAGGCATATGTGACGTACGGGAGAATCTCGTCCCAGGTCTTGTGCTGGGAGTCTATGTACATGGCAATCATGTCGGCGATCGTTTTATTGAGTCTCTCCGTGAGGCCATTCGTCTGTGGGTGATAAGCAGTGGTTTTGCGATGGCTCGTGTGACTCAGCTCAAATACGTCGTGCATAAGTTGTGCCGTAAACGCCGTGCCTCGATCGGTGATTACTTCGGACGGTGCGCCATGGCGCAACACGATCTGCTGCATAAAAAACTGGGTGATCTCAGATGACGTGCCTCGCTTCACCGCCTTGGTTTCCGCATACCATGTGAGATAGTCGGTCGCCACTATAATCCATTTGTTACCGACCGATGTCAGCGGAAATGGGCCCAGAAGGTCGATGCCGATTTAGTCAAACGGTGTTCGGGGAGGCGCAATAGGTTGGAGCAAACCTGCTGGCTTGAGAGGTGGCGCCTTTCGACGTTGGCACTCACGACAGCATCTGACGTAGCGATGAACGGCGTCAGCGAGTTTAGGCCAATAATAGGCTTGACGAACTCGGGCGAGTGTGCGTGTAAAGCCCAAGTGGCCGGAGGTGGGCTCATCATGGCAGGCAAAAAGGATATCGGCACGGAGGTCGGCTGGCACTACGAGGAGGAACGCTCGGTCAACAGTGCTGGAGTTCTGTTTGTATAGAACGCCATTCCGGACACAGAAAGCAGACAGGTTTCGAGCAAATTGCCGAGGGATATCAGCAGCGCGACCCTGCAGGTGGTCAATGACAGGTCGAAGGTCCGGGTCAGCTCGCTGTCGGGTCATTATGTCTGAAGCACTCACCAGTCCAAGAAAACCGCTCTCATCGTCCGTGCTCTCATCGACTAAACCGACGGGTGCGCGCGACAGCGCGTCAGCATCTTCGTGCTTCTGGCCAGATTTATACACAATGGTGTACTCAAATTCTTGGAGGCGAAGACTCCATCGTGCTAGGCGCCCCGATGGGTCGCGGAGGTTAGCCAGCCAGCACAAGGAATGATGATCGGTGACAACTTTAAACTGGCGGCCGTAGAGGTAAGGCCTAAATTTCAAGGTTGCCCACACAACCGCAAGGCATTCCTTTTCCGTAGTGGAGTAGTTTGTCTCGGCGCGGGAGAGCGTGCGGCTGGCATGCGCTATTACCTTTTCGACGCCAGCTTGGTGTTGAACGAGTACAGCGCCAAGGCCGATATTGCTGCCGTCGGTGTGGACTTCGGTGTCAGCGTCTTCATGAAAGTGCGCAAGAACAGGGCTTGTTTGCAGTCGGCTGCGCAGCTCCGCAAAAGCCTCTTGTTGCTCGGCGCCCCACACGAACTGTGTATCATCGCGCGTGAGGCGAGTCAGGGAGGCGGCAACTTTGGAAAAATTGGCGATGAAGCGGCGGTAGTACGTGCAGAGACCCAGGAAGCATTTCAAACTTCTCTTGTTTGCAGGAACGGGAAATTTGGCGACAGCAGCAGTCTTGTCGGGGTCTGGCCTAACGCCTGCGGCACTCACAAGGTGACCAAGAAACTTCAACTCTTTGTAGCCAAAGTGGCACTTCTCGGGCTTGAGCGTCAAGTCAGCTGACCGGAGGGCATCTAATACTGCGCGCAGGCGTTCGAGGTGTTCTTCAAAGGTTTCAGAGAATACGACAACGTCGTCGAGATAGACTAAGCAGATTTGCCATTTGAGTCCGGCGAGGACGGTGTCCATCATGCACTGAAAAGTTGCCGGCGCTGAACATAGGCCAAAAGGCAGCACTTTGAACTCGTACAGTCCATCTGGGGTGACAAAAGCTGTTTTTTCGCGGTCCCGCTCATCAACCTCAATCTGCCAGTACCCACTCTTCAAGTCAATGGAGGAGAAGTACTGGGCGCGACGAAGCTTGTCGAGCGAATCGTCGATACGGGGCAGTGGGTAGACGTCTTTTTTAGTGATGGCATTCAGCTTTCGATAATCGACACAGAAGCGAAGGGTCCCATCTTTTTTCTTTACCAGCACGACAGGGGATGACCACGGGCTGTTGGATGGTTGTATGACACCATCACAAAGCATCTCCTGAACTTGTGTCTGAATCGCTTCACGTTCCGTCGTTGAGATACGGTACGGCTGCTGGCGGATAGGGCGGGCGTCGTCAGGAGTAATGATGCGGTGCTTCACGAGAGGCGTTTGCCGTACTTTCGATGAGGACGCAAAGCAAGAGCTGAACTCTAGTAGGAGGGCACGTAGCTCACGATTCTGTGTGTCCGAGAGATCCGGACTAATATCAAGACGGTCAAGTGGGGGCTGCACAGTGCTAACAGCCCCAAACGTAAAATATTCGGAAACATCCTCTAAGGAGTCAGCAAACACGATGGCAGTAGCACGAAAAAGATTCCGGGGTTCGTTGGGGAAGTTAGTCACCAGGAGATCAGACCGGCTGTCGCGGAGGTGGATGAGGCTGCGCGCTGTACAGATGCCGTGGGTGAGCAAAAGTGACTGGTTGCCTTCCGCGACCGCATGCCCGTCACGCAGTTCGTCGCAAGTAACAGTCACAAAAACACTGGCGCGTGGCGGAATCGAAACGCTCTCGGCGGAAATTCGAAGGGCGGCGCAGCGTTGGCGATTCTTGACGTCAGTATCAGCAGCTTTCTCGGTTGAAAATGTCACTGTGCGCTTTCGGAGGTCGATAATAGCTCCATACTCCCGGAGAAAATCCACCCCAAGGATAACGTCACGGGAGCAGTCAGGTATAACAAGGCAGCTTACAATAAACGTGGAGCTGCGAATTTGAACTCGTGCCGTGCACAGGCCACTAGGAGTTACGACATGTCCGCCAGCGGTGCGAATCTGCGTGCCCGACCATGGTGTCATGACTTTTTTTAGAAGCGCTGCTAGCTTCCCGCTTATAATCGAAAAATCCGCGCCAGTGTCCACCAATGCGCTAACCTTATGGCCGTCGAGAAGCACGGGTATGTCCAGCGAGAGTCGATGTTCATGCGTAGGAACTGTCGTCGGTGCCGTAAAATCCAGATCGCTCCTTGTCAGGGGGTCTTCGTCACGTCGATTGCAAGCGGCCTCGCCCCCGGAAGTAGCTGTCTTTAGTTTTCCCGGTGGGGACTTGGCGAGCGTCACTGCGCCGTCCAGGATGGCCCGCGCTGCGGCGATGGTCGGCGTGGGGACGTGGATCGTGACTGCCGCTGAGAAGTTGGCGCCATGCGCTGCTGCGCTAAGTAGCTTCAATCTCCCGGGGTCTTTGGCCTATTGGAGGGCGACGCTTGTCGATGGGAAATCCGTGAAGTCCAATGTGTCGATAGGGGCACTGGCGATAGAGATGACCTGGCTCCCCGCAATGGAAGCACAGGCGCTGGCGATTTGGGGTGCGCCACAGGTCCGCCTTCCGCTGGGGTGGTCGTCGGTTGTCGACGAACGGCTCAGTGTGTGCGGAATACAGTGAGCCTTGATCGGGTGGCGGTAATGACGCCGAAGCAGTGGCAGGCGTCGCGCCATATCTGCACAAGTTGGACGCAGGTAATCCGTGGGGAAAGGTTGTGGATCAGCGGACGCTACCGAGGGCTTCAACGCTTGAAGCTCTTCGCGGACAATGCTAGCTACAGAGCCGACCATCGGCTGTGGAGCACCGAAAAGCTTCTGGAGCTCTTCGCGTACAACTGAGCTGATGATGTCGCGTAGGTTCGGGGTAGCCCCGAAGACCGAAAACGACTCCACAACCGAAGCGGCGACCACCGGCCTGTCGTAAGTGGTAGACCGCTGCTGGAGCATCCTCTCTATTGTGACAGCTTCCGAAAGAAACTCAGCAACAGTCCTTGGTGGATTACGCACGAGGCCAGCGAACAGTTGCTTTTTAATACCGTGCATAAGGTGGCGCACCTTTTTGTCTTCGGTCATTGCCGGGTCAGAACGTCGGAAGAGCCGGGTCATGTCCTCCACATACATGGTCACAGTCTCATTTGGCATCTGTATACGAGACTGTAGAGCCCTTTCTGCGCGTTCTCGCCGATCCGCGCTGGTATAGGTCTCACGAATTCGTCGGCAGAACTCACGCCATGATGTTAGGGCGTCTTCTCGGTTCTCGTACCAAGTACGAGCGCCATCTTCCAGGCTGAAGAAGACATTTCGAAGCTTGGCGGCGTCGTCCCACTGATTAAACGAGGCGACCTGTTCAAATTGGATAAGCCAGTCTTCGACGTCTTCGCTCTGACTGCCGTGGAAGGGCTGAGGCAGTCGTGGATTTTGCAGGGTGTAGTAAGTTGGAGCTCCTTGCATAGCCGGTCGAGGGGCGCCTGCGGTGTTGAACTCCAACAGGCCGTGCTCAGGTGGTAGGCCTAGGTTCCTCCGGGTAGCGCGGTGAACAGGAGTGTCGATTGGCACAGGACCTGAATCCTGGGTATGCGGAGGAGTTCGGGACATATACTGGGATCGATACCTTGCGCCGACATCAAAATATGTCACGGACAACAGGGCTAGATGTGACTAAGACGACGGGACGAAGCTCAACCAGCAGGCAAAGTTCCGCACACAGCACGCGAGACAACTTCGGCGTCCTTTTCTGCCAGGTGCCACCTAAAAACATCTGGGACACCAGGTGGCAATAGTGAGAGACCGGGAAGCGTGGCGTGACATGGTCCATAGGGTCACGAAGAGTCGGACACGACTGAACGCCTGAACTGTACTGAATGGACCAAGGACACTTCCTTGCGGTACACCTAACGTAACATCTGAGAGAGGTGAGGAATAATGATTAACAACTGTGAATTGCTGGCGATTAGAAAGGAAGTTGCGAATCCATGACAAAGTTAGAGAGTCTAAGCTAAGAGCAGAAATCTTCAATATTAGACGACAGTGTGCTACGCGATCAAATGCTTTTGAGAAGTCAAGAAAGGCGCAGTCAGTTTGTAAGTTGTTGTTCATATTGGAATGAAGGTTAGTAGTGAATTCGAAAATCTGTGACTCGCAAGAAAAGCCTTTTCTAAAGCCATGTTGATTGGGAAAGAAGAAATTATTAGATTCCAGGTGACCATAAATATTAGATGCAGTAATGTGCTCAAGCATCTTGCAGCAGATGCATGTTAGTGAAATGGGGCGGTAGTTTTCGTGGGAGTGTTTATTGCCACTTTTGTAAACTGGTACCACTTTTGCTATCTTCCAATCGTCAGGGAGCATGCCCGTTAATAATGATTGCCGAAATATATGAAGTAAGAGGGTACTAGACACAGAAATAGTGTTTTTTAATATTTTGGAATTGATCTCATCAATGCCACTTGAAGAGGATACCTTAAGGCTAGTGATCAAATGGACTATGCCATCTAATGTAATGTCAATCGGAGCCATATACGGGTAGTCAAAATCAGATACGTGGGGAACATTAGAACTGTCTTCTGTAGTGAATACTGATGTAAAAAAAGAGTTAAATACTTTTGGACAGTCAACATCAGAGTAAGGAATGTTATTGATGTCGTGTATGGAAATGTCATCATTCATGCTACGCTGACCTATTATCTTCCAGAATTTTCTCGGATTATTCTTTAGCAGAGAAGGAAGGTCTTGTGAAAAATATTTAGCACAAAGAACAGAGCAGTATGTTTTCAGGTAGTTTTTATACTTACTCCAAGCAATCGGAGAATTCACGCGTTTTGCATTTTGGTACAGCCGTTTTTTCTTATTCCTCATTCGATTATGATTTTTTGTAAACCAAGGGTTTGATTTATCATTTGTTATAGTGACCAGGGGAACATGGTTTTGCACCAAGCTTGCCAGCTTCTCTCTAAATAGCACCTTGATATAGCTAAAAGTGTATTTGTATGACTCATCATATTCCTTACTCTACTGCTTTTCCATAACAAATGCAAAAATTCAGTGTTTCTATGATATGAAGATTTAGCCATTTATTATTGTGTAAGTGTGACAATGTCATGAAATGTGTAATCATTTTTTTTTCGTGCCCCCGAGTGCAATCTACCATCTCACTATATCATATTTATAAACATGGATCTGACACTAGCCTTCGGCTATGGATCTGCTAAACAGTGTATGTTTGAAAAGTGTAACAATCAATAAAGAATGAATGAATGAATGAATGCTGGCTCCCACTGCTGTCCAAATATTTGTTTGCCAACTCTTTTTCACCTTGTGCGTTTTGTGTGAACGATCCTTGCGTACAGGCAACTGAGGACTTTCTTAGCACACCGCTTAACCACACCATTTATCTCTACGAAGGGCTCTGGAGCTGGACCGGGCACATGAGGTGATGGAGCTTCTGAGTGGCGAGCATGACTTCCGATCCTTCAAAGGGTCCAGCCGCTCAGACCAGGATGAAGTGCGCAGCACGGTGCGCGATGTGACCGATTTCCGGCTACTGCCAGCCGCACAGCCGGCCGACAGTGACCCTCTGTACGACCAGCTGGACCTCTGGGAGTTCCGCATCTGCTCCCGCTCCTTCCTCTATCGACAGGTATGTGAAAGAGGCTGGCATCCGACCAAAACCAACTTTCAAATGGGTTTAAATAAAATAGTCATTGGCTGAATAGGAGCAGGGAACATAGTTTATAGGTTTGTTTAGAAGCGAAAGCTTCGCTACACCGGTAGTTCGAGCCATCGGATATGCACGGTTTTCACCTTGAGGGAGATTTAGAGGTCAGACTTCTGTGTTAAGCCTGCTGGTCACCATGTGCCTTTGGGGCATAGTCACGTAGGCCACCAAGTGGCCCGTGACCACTGTCAAGGTTGTGGGGTTATGAGGAGGCAGCATTCCACCCCACTCCCATTCCACTCCGCAGATGCAGTGTCCTCATTAGCGACCCATGGAGGGAACAAGGGCAAGGACGGGAATGACACAGCGCTAATACTCGAATGCTATTTACTGCACTTGCAAATAAATACAGAGCATGCTGGCTAGCTATACATCAACAAGGTTTTCCTTGGAAGGGCAAGGCTACGTAAGAAAGACTTCCGACTCACCGGCTGGGGAATGGGGGTGCGACTTTGGTGGCAGACATTTGCACACGCCGTGAATATGGTGGCCGGAATCTCCCGCACGCGTCGCATTCATCGAACAAGGCCATACCATGGCATTTTTCATGGGAGGCGGCGAGAGCATACGCTATTTACCAGTAGCTTTGCTGTTGGGAGCCAGAAGATGGGCGTTCGTGCATGACGCATCCTCCCGTGTGCGCCGTGTACGTACTCCGTGCCCGCTATTCCCCTGAATTTGCCAGGAGAAGCACCAGAAATTGACCATTCGCATTGCCGGCTGGATCTAGAAGGCCTGTGTCATCTTCTCGCGGGAACCCGCGTAGACCTCTCGATGGCGCACCCAACACTGGTTCTCCTTCCCCTAAGGGGAAGTCTTTACCTCCTCTCCCAGCCAGCGCTGCCACTACGCTCGCTGGGGTGGCGGTGATCGGCCGCAGCAAAGGGGGAGGCTTCATACTGCACCAGCCAAAAGACGAGACACAGCAAAGAGGAGGACAGGACAAGGCTTTGCTGTGTCTCGTCTTTTGGCTGGTGCAGTATGAACCCATACCAACGTGCCCAGTCGTCAACCTTGTTGAAAGGGGGAGGCAACTGGTTTCCCAAATTCCTCCGTCCTTAAATGTTCACCTATGGTTGTCTTGAGCTGCTCCTTGGATGAAATTCACGAGGTACACATGAGGCTTGCGATGATCGCAGGCCAACTCGCACAGGCAAGATGCCAATACGATCCAAAAGTTGGTGCCCTCTGACGAGCAGCAGGGTGAAAGGGCCTCTCCGTCGGCATAATAAAACTTGCAAATAATATAGGGCATGACGGCTAGTTATACATCAACAAGGTTTTCCTTGGAAGGGCAAAGCTACGTAAGAAGGACTTCTGACTCACCAGCTGGGTAATGGGGGTGCGACTTCAGCGGTGGAGATTTGCACGCGCCGGGAATATAGCAGCCCGGACCTACCGTGCATGCCACATTCTTCAGACAAAGCCATGCCACGGCGGCTGCTGCAGGAGGTTACGAGAGCGTGCGGCATTTACCAGTCGCTTTACTGTCTGAAACCAGAAGATGGGCGGTCGGGCACGACGGGTCCTCTCGTGTGAGCTGCGTACTCCTTGCCTGCTGTCCCCCGGAATTTGACGGGAGAGGCGGCGGGAGTCACCCACTCGCATTGCTGGCTGGATCCAGAAGCTCTCTCGTCGTCTTCTCGGGACTAGTGGGAACCTGCGTAGACATCTTGATGGTGCACCCATCGCTGAGTCTCCTTCCCCTAAGGGGAGGTATTTACCTCCTCTCCGAGCCAGTACTGCCACGATGCTCTCTGGGGTGGTGGTAATCGACCGCGGCGAAGGGGGAGGCAACTGGTTTTCCACCATGTAATTTTGGGGCAGTCACATAGGCCGTGACCACTGTCAAGGTCAAGGTCACGTGAGGTGACGTCAGGTATGCACAGTTTTCACCTTGAAGGAAATTTAGAGGTCGCACTTCTGTGTATCCTGTTGTTTGCCACGTCACCTTGGGGCATAGTCACATAGGCCACCAACTGGCCCATAGCCATTGTCAAGGTCACGTGAGATGTGGAAGTAGTGGGCACTAGAGAGGCAATACATATATAAATACGAGCCCCCCAGCTCCTGTCTAGGTTGCAACACTGCGCGAGATGGAGAAGGACAAACACCCTGCTAATGAGGCCCTGGAAAGGCGGCATGCTGAAGGCACCGATAAAGATTGGGCTTTACGTTTGGAGAAATGCACGTGTTTAATCCAAGCTTGGCAGTGAGTGTAGACATGTACATGTAGCTTCCCTCCAAGGTTAACCAAAGTTAAACCACTAGCTGATTTATTATTCTTTTTGTGTTGTGATGCGCAAGGCATTGCTGCACGTGACATTTGCATACAACCAATAAATAATTTATAAATGGATTTCTTTTCTAACCTGTTTCAGTTACAACAGAGTGATGACTGTGATGCGAGTCCAGTTGAGGTCTAGTAAAAGCAATTACTAGGTTCCACTGGATAGGTTCCACAGCATTAAAATGACGAATGCACAGAGAGGACGAGCCTATCTGTATTTATGTTTGTCCTTTTCTATCTGTGCATTCGTCTTTGTTAGCCCTGTGGGGCCTTTTCTGTCTAGTTTAGGTCATGTGAGGAATGAAAAAATTGCAATATAATTCTTCCTCAGTCGTTTTAATTCGCCACAATGTTGAAGCCAGCCTGCATCAAGAACAAGAATCACAGCAAGCAGAAAGCAACATTTATATCTTTGCTTTTTCCATGTGAGTAGACTTTCATGGCATCACTGCCATTGCTTGGCTGCTGAAACTACATAACAGGTCAGAAAGAAAAACTTAATTGTAGGCGAAAACCACGTGGTAATCCATATGTCGTATCTTATGCATTCGAGCACAAACCGAGGTGGCAGTCCAAGCTCAGAAGGGTGGCTAGTTGGTGCAAGTCCGACATTTTTCGAAAGTGCTATGACAACATGGACGGAGAGGAAACAGACAGGGACCAGTGCTACTTCCAACTGTTCATTTCGTAAAATCACAAGGGCTATATACAGTCCATAAGTGCTTCAAGGACATGGCAAAAGTCTGCACGTGCACGATAACAAAGTGTAGCTGCTGAAACTGATGGAAACAAAGACATGTGCAAGATTAGGTCGATACACTAAGGAATGCAAGTTCTTTTCTTTGACAATGAAATTGAAGCTGTGCTAACATAGGTGATTCCCAGAGATGCTATTTTCTGGGCTTCTATAATCTCTCAGCTGAATTGGTCCCTACTACGCCCGATGATATGGCACTTATTTAACAATGGAGCACAGTTACGCCACTTACTGCAGTGAATGGCTAGGTTGCTTCTGGAAGAATTCCTAACATTATTGTTGTGCTGGCGTAGCCGGTTGTTGAGATAACAACCTGTTTGTCTAATATACTTTTTGTCGCATGATGGAGGGATGCAATCGACAATTCAATCTGTACGCTGTCTGTTTGGTGCTGTTTATTGTTTAATGCTACATGCTTGTTTGAATGAAGGGTAGGGCTGCGTCAGCTTACAAAGCTTGTTTAGCTTATGAGGGGCCATAAACACGGCTTGCTTTCTGCACTGTCTTTTTTAAGTTGTGGGAAACACTGTGCTTGTAAAGGAGCACACCCATCTTCTTCTTTTCTCTAGATTTCTGTGCGTTTTCTGGACGAGTGCTAAGATTCCTAAGGATGCATTCTGCTACCGAGACCTGGAGTGGAACAGGGTAGCCGGCGGCGGATAATCAGTTCACTTGTTTCTGGAAACTAATGGGCATGCAGTGGTGGCAAGATTTTGTCAAGGCATTTTTGAAGCAAAGTGCAATGACTCTATGCTTCAAAGGCTCAAAGGTTTTTAATGTTTTTAAGATTTGTGGATGACTTTTTAGTGTTTATTGACTGTGACCGGAACTCCCTTCAGCATGAAGTTAGCCAGATTGTAGCAGCCTTCCAGAATAATCTCGGGCCACTAAAACTAACCCATAAACTACCATCTGACGGGGAAATACGATTTCTTGACATTAACTTTTCAGTCGCCAACACCCACATTTGCTGGAGCTACGAACCTCGAGGCAGTAAGTCCCTCTTAGTTTTCCACTCCGCCCACTCTAAGCTGGTAAAGCTTGGAGTCATTGCACTTTGCTTCAGAAACGCCTTGACAAAATCTTGCCACCAATGCATGCCCATTAGTTTCCAGAAACAAGTGAACTGATTATCCGCCACATGCTATCCTGTTCCACTCCAGGTCTCGGTTGCAGAACGCATCCTTAGGAACCTTAGCGCTTGTCCGGAAAACGCACAGAAATCTAGAGAAAGGAACAAGGTGGGTGTGCTCCCTTACAAGCACAGTATTTTCCACAACTTAAAAAAGATAGCGCAGAAAGCAAATGTTTGCCATGTTTATGGCCCCTCATAAGCTAAACAAGCTTTGTAAGCTGACGCAGCCCTACTCTTCATACAAAGAAGCATGTAGCATTAAACACTAAACAGTGTACGTGGACTGTGTAGATTGCATTGTCTATTGCATCCCTCTATCTTGTTGTAAAAATTATGTTGGACAAACAGGTTGTTATCTCAACGACCGGCTATGCTAGCTCAACAATAATGTTAGGAATTCTTCCGGAAGCAACCTAGCCATTGACTGCAGTAAGTGGGGTAACTGTGCTCTATTGTTAAATCAGTGCCATATCATCGGGTGTAGTCGGGACCAACTCACCATAGAGATTATAGAAGCCCAGAAAATAGCATCACTGGGAATCACCTATGTTAGCGCACCTTCGATTTCATTGTCAAAGAAAAGAACTTGCATTCCTTAGTGTATCGACCTAGTTTTGCAAGTCTTTGTTTCCATCAGTTCCGGCAGCTACACTTTGTTATCGCGCACGTGCAGACTATTGCCATGTCTTTGAAGCGTTTGTGGACTGTATATAGCACTTGTGGTTTCACGAAATAAGGTAGCGCTTGTCCGTTTCTTCTCTATGTTGTTTTAGTGCTTTCGAAAAATGTCAAAGTTCCAAGCAACGTGTGCTTGATTTTGCACACATGAAGACTATTTTTTCACGTTTATTTTCTCAAAAGTGGGTATGGAGGCCCCAAGCTTTCAGACAGACCTCCTGTTTCAAAGGTGACTTATGGCAGAAACATTTGCCAGAATGTTGGATGGAGCCAGCAATTGACTGAGGCCTGGAGCCATTTACAAGGCAGCGGCAGATGTTCGTTGCTGAGTAGGATGGGTAGAAAATCAGAATGCAGAAAAAGGTTTCAGGAAATAGATACCTCCTAGAGGTGTCACTGCAACAATCAATATGTAGCATTTTGCAACTAACGATCAAAGCCCTAGTTTTATATAAAGGTTGTATTACACATAGGTAAATAATCCTGTCTATTTCTCTGGAGAAAACAAGCGTTATACAGTAAAAGCTCGTTAATTCGACATCGACGGGACCGTGAAATTATCCGACTGTCAAATTATCGAATGAAATAAAAAAAAAGGACTATGAAATGAGCCCCTGGATGACATACCTTTATTTGGTAAAGAAGTTAGTTATCACCATCTGTTTTTTCGGGCGAATTTGACCGGCGACAATAGCGCTAATCACTGCCAGATGCTCCATGGCATGCGCACCATTGGTAATCTGTTCGCAGAATTCTTCCAGAACGGACAGTGCTTCTTCGGCTTCTTTAGCCGTGCGCTTCGACGGCAGGGGCAGCTGTTCACAATCATCTTCTGATGAATCATCATTGCCGATACTTTTAACTTCCTGAATTATGTCGTCCTCAGTCAGCTGTCCGGCGACTGCGATGCCATCATCGATGGTGATGTAATCAGCAAGCCGCCGTCTGCAGTCTTTTCCTCTTAGCATTGAAGCTTTCACTGTCGAACGCCTCCAAGATGCTCTTTTCATTTTTGACATACGTGGCCAAGGTTGTCCTCTTCACTCCATACTTGTTTATCACGTCTTGGCGTGAAACGCTGTCCTTGATCACCTTCAATATTTGCACTTTTGTGGCCAGGTCCTTCGCTTCATACTTCGGCCGCTTTGCTGGTGCCATCGCAGCAGCACTCAGCGTCAAGATGCGCAGGCACAGCACTCTATACACACACGCAGCACAGTAAACACATAGGCGAAGCGTGACCGTAGATGCAAAAAGCACGTGGCGACGACACACGCTGAGGCGAAGCTCGACGACTCCACTGCGCGAAGTTAGGGCTAGGAAAGAACGAACTTTTGGCTGACCTCGTTCCCCTCGCGTGATTCTGCTAATGGCAATGACAGTGCGGATGGCATACTCTGCCTTTTTTTTTTTCCTCAGCTTCACGCTAGCGCCGCTCTTGGCCGTGTTTTTTTTTTTTTACCCCTTCCGCAGTGAAATGCGAAATGGCTCGCTACGGGGCTACGGAGCTACATCTAATTAACCGACGCACAGCAAAATTTAGTCAAATTAACGAGCGTTTGGCCCCATGGACTCCTATGTATAATTGGAGGGACCTCGCGTGCACGTCGAATTAACCGATTTGCCGAATTTACGGGGGTCGAATTAACGAGCTTTCACTGTACAAATTGGCCGATAATTTGTGGCTTCATTCCTGTTTCCAACCCTAAATATTACAACGGCTCTTGCTCCATACTCTTAGGAAACATAGCTGATTCTGCTGCCAAGTTAAGACTAATAAGTTAATTTACCTAGTTTACTGGCTTTATTTGAATGTTGTCAAAATGTGTTTTCAACATAAAAAATTGTAAAGGTTCAACTATCCTTGAGCCAAGTTTCACGAGTATTAGCCACAAGCTGCAGCCATTGCTTCCGCTTCGATCTTGGCAGTGGTTTAGTCTGCCTTCTTCTGTCTCGGCAGCCTGCCTGGCATGGCTGCGGTCTGTCTTTAGTGGGGTGGAGTTTGTGTATTGCATATTTACTTAGGTGAAATGAAGGAGCGACGCAGATGGAACTTCGTTGACATTATGGTGCTCAGTGAACAGTGTGAGAGCGTTTTGCAATTGAAACTTGATGAAGGCAATGATGTTTACTGCACAGGGCAAGACTATGTTGCAGTTATAAGCGATGCATGATCGGCTGCAGTGATACCATGTATAGTGCTCTCATGCTTGGGCACGACGTTGAAGATGACGATGTTTGCTGTGCAACATGAGGTAAAACAACATGCAGCATGCGAATATGTGGTGCCATCTGTGAAATGCATGAAGTAGTATGTCCACTCATAATGCAAAACTCGAAAATTTGAGCAGTGGACCTAACACTAATGGAGTATATGTACTTCATTTTCATCTGTTGGGCAAAGAGAGATGATTTCAGGGCTACTGGTGCCCATTGTGGTTAAAGGGTCTATGAAAAGCCAAGCTGGAAATAATAGCACACAAAGGAAAACGGGATGAGCGATTGGACACGGACCAGCGCTGTCAACTGAGATCTTATTGCTTGTCCCGTCTTCCTTTGTGCGCTATTATTTCCTGCTTAGAATGAATCACCAACATGCCCAAACCTATTCTCTGCTCAACCATGAAAAGTTGTTCACTAGAATTATAAAATATGCAGTCTCTGCAACACAAAAATGTTTAACCTAGTTTCTTTAGCACTGAACACATGGGTGACTGAAAATGATGCTCCTCCTTTTCTCCCTGCAAGAAAAAAAAGAAGAAAACAAATCGCCCCATCATGTCTAACCTGGGAGCGGGTTATAAAATATGCAGTCTCTGCAACACAAAAATGTTTAACCTAGTTTCTTTAGCACTGAACACATGGGTGACTGAAAATGATGCTCCTCCTTTTCTCCCTGCAAGAAAAAAAAAGAAGAAAACAAATCGCCCCATCATGTCTAACCTGGGAGCGGGTGCGCGCGGCGATGTGCCATCGCCAGGACCAAAATTATTTGCAAATTATCAGCTCCACGTAAAGCTTTCAAATCTGACTTGAGTACTCACAATAACCACCTCTCTGAACTGCTTGCATTAGAATTTTACCCCAGGTAGCATTTCAGGGGCCCTTCAAATTGTTGATTTGAAACATTGGTAAAATGATCAGCAAAAGCATTACCACTTAGGTCAATCACTGTTGCCTCTGTCTAGTACAATATTGATGGTTTTCTGAATCACATCTGGCTGTTTTTGGCTTACTTCATATACAGATTAACATGGTAGCTTTCTGAGCTTGCCTTTGCGTAGCACTTAGCTTATTTCCAAAAGCTTTAAATTATTTAGTTTTCTTCTGTTCATAAGTGAAGAAATTGAAAGTTCTTTCTTTATTGGTTTCGAATGCTGCTGCCTTTTTAGGACACTTTATTCTTAAGGAGGCTAACGAAAAGGGTTCTACCTAAGTTGAGGAGAACACAGAGGGCTATGGAACGAAAAATGGTAGGGGTAAGATTAAGGCATGGGAAACGTGCAGAGTGGGTCAGAGAAATAACTTGAGGTAATGACATCCTAGTGGAAATCAAGAAGAATAATGGGCATGGGCAGGGCATGTAATTTGTAGAGAGGACGACCGATAATCGCTTAGGGTAACAAATTGAATCGATTCCAAGGGATGGAAAGCATAGCAGGGGGCGGCAGAAAGTTAGGTGAGTGGATGAGATTAAGAAATTTGGAGGGGTCAAGTGGATGCAACTCGCACAGGACCAGGTTAATTGGAGGAAAATGGGAGAGGCCTTCGCCCTGCAGTGGGTATAGTCTGGCTGATGAGGATAATTGTTCTTAATTCTAAATGTGCTGTAAAGACCTATGTAGATATTTCTGGAACACTGGAGTATGCTTTGTCAACAGGAGTTTGAATATTCTCTGGACTAGTATTGTTTTTAAATTACTTCAGTGCTTTGCTTGAAATATGTAAAAACATCGTTGAGTTCTTGGCCTCAATTTGCTTTTCTGATATAGGTCATAAAAATAGGGCAGTGTTCACTGATGTAAATGTCTGGACCAAACCCCTTCAAGCGACTTTACTACCTCTGTACTAATGAATTTCGCTTGTCTTCATTTTATCCCCGACAAGTTATGATGTTGGTGACTTCTTGCCAAGTGTTCTCAATGACCTTCATGTCTTCAGAAGGCTAGAATAATGTGATGTGTGCTTTGGTTTCTTTTTGCCTGTTTCTTTAATTACTGTTCTGGCCCTACAAGCTGGAGCATTGTAAATGGCCCAGGTACGTCGCATGGTGAGTGTGGTGCTGCACGCTGCGTCTCCCCATGTTCCTGGGGCTGACTGCCTGGCCCTGGTGCGCAGTCTGCTAGCCAACCCAAGCAAGGAGGCCTGGCCCGGCGGAGTGAGGGTGGTGCCTGCCTGCGGACTCTACCTGGCACAGGTCCACTATGACCCAGCACGTGAGTCAAGCATGATTGGCCAGTTGTTTGTGTAAGGTTTGGCCAAAGAACCAGCCATAACTGCGCTGCATGCCACACTTGGCCTTATGGCACTCCCAGAGCCAGCAGCTGGTCCGAGGCATGACTGCTAAAAAAACGTAAAAAGGTACAGTGAACGCAAGAGTCCTAGTCGGAAAAGCCTCAAAATATTTTCGATTTCACAGCAGAGTGGTTTTTCGCAGTAGACAAGAGAAATTTCTGTAGTAAGATGTCTGGTTACAACAGGAAAGTACAACCGATTGTAGGCAAAGTACTACGAAACTACAGAATACTGGCATTACGACACAACTACTGGGATGTTTGTGACATCTTACTTCTTAGTGCTGTTGCTGTGAGGTGGCTTACAACATGCTTTTTCATTAACTTTTTAAGTAGTAGCATGCTTTGATGCCTAAGTGCATCAGATTAGAGTGGTGTAGCATGACTTGCATGTGCTATGCATTCTGGTGCTCTTCCGCAGACCTGATTGGAGATGCGGAGATGCCAGAAGACGTGGCTGAATTTTACCGGACCAAGCCAGTGGCAGCCATAGAGAATGAAGATGAAAACAGGGACGAGGGTGATGACTACCGGAGTGAGCAAGCTTTGTCCTGAAACCGTGTGGCAGTATTGTCACACATGTAATAAAGCAATGTGTTTTAGGCCATGCACAGCTTTGTACATATTCTATTGATCTTATTTGTGATGATGTAGACATTTTAGTTATTTCCTAATTTTTTTTTTCGTTTGTCTCTCACCTTTTATTGTTTTCGTTTCTTTGAACCGCTTATGAGGTGTTACTCATCCAGGTCATTTATATATTAACTTTGTGTGATTTTTTCCTAAATTATTTTTTGCAGCATTACAGCTTTTTTGTATATGTATGTATCATTGACCTACTGTTTTTTCTTATTCTATGTTTATTCTTGCACTGTGCTACGTGCACAAACATTTTCCCCCTGCAATGGCCGTTGGGCACAGTAAGTATATGAATAACTAAATAAAATGGATCGAGCTCTCATTTCGCAATGCTTTCACAATATTCCTCTTTCGAATGGACGTGTCATATTTCGCAATCTGTTCTAGGATGCAGGGTAGAACGAGAGAAAGAAGATGGCTTCACAGCATGAAAGAGCACTGAACAAGATTTGAGCGGAAGCTTCAGTTCACAAGCCGAGCTAGCATTTCGACATGTCGGCTTGTCTTTGTCTGTGACGAAGACAAGTGGACAAAGATAAGTCCTCTTTTCGAAACGTTGCCTCGGATTACGAACTGAGGTTCCCTCTCTACTCTTGTTCAGTGCTCTTTCATGCAATCTGTTCTAGGATGTTTATAGTTGCTCTGCACCAAAAGGAGATGTCACTGGTGCCCTGTGACATCAGAAAACTGCTTTCGAAACATTTTCATTGATGTATAGGCTTGCAAAGCATCGCATGGTGGTGCTGCTGGATGGATATATAGATTATAAGAGCATACCCTTAGGAACTGGGCGGTGAAAGTTTCCACCATACTCGGAATTTTTTATTTCTTATATCTTGAATGTTGTTATAAACTCCCCTTGAAGACAACTATTTTGTTAAATGTTTATATCTACACTTGCCTCATCTTTCTGCTTTTCAGCCACCAATCTTCTGGTCGCTTTTTGCTAACTTGCACAGCACCGATGTCTCTAAACATTAGGGCCTCGGGGAGACGTGACTGCACCTGCATCGATATCCGGATGCATACCATCTCATTCGAGTATAAGATGTTATTGCACACGTGTCATCTTGGTTACATTTCTTTCGACAGCTGCATGTTCTAAGACACACTGTTGTGCCTATGCAAGCCACCCGGATTCCACTCAACCGAAATTCGAGCTTCTCCTGCTGACATCCTCTTTGCCGGCTCTAGTGTTGCTCCTCAAGGCAGCGGCACATAGCCAGGAAACATCGGGTAGTCAACATAACCAGACACATCTGGATTGCCAGACACCCGGGCGCCGATTGCCTGGCAGCGAGTCGCCTTCGTACCGTGGGAGATTTGAAGCGAGCAATCAGCACGCTCGCTGATAGGACCTCTCAGGCTGCTGTCACGTGCTGCCCCAGATTCGACATTTTAAGTGGCAATGACCTCTCCACGCTATATATGCGAGTGGACTGCCTCCGGAGAGCAAGACATCAACGAGCATTCGTCGAGTGCCGTGCCTCTCGCTAGGAGGGGACGCGGCGTAGTCTCCCTGACTGTCACTGTGTGACTACAGTTGTGTCTAGCTGTTAGTCCCCGGCCCCCGTGCCAATTTTGCTGAAAACATGCCCTGTATATATTGTCACGTACTTCGGGGCATCAGGAAAGGAAGAAGAGGCTAGAGAGAAGAAGAAGAAACGGAAGACACAGTGGTGTATGCTGGTGTTCCTTGCGTGACTCGCAGCACTTTAGACTACCAATAAACACCCCCGTTACGTACTGAGTACGTAACAGTTGTGGTGGAGTTTGCGGTGTAGATCAACACGGATCCCCGTTGTCTTCGACGAAGCCGCCGGCTCGCTGGTTTGCCACCCCTACCATCTAACATGGCTCAAGACGGCGACGCTGACCGAACAACACCTGCGGTGAGCAACTGGCAGCACTACCGCGAGCCGCGCACATTTGGTGGAAAACCTGACGAGGACATCGACGAGTGGCTAACCAACTGCGAGCGGGTGAGCCGGTACAATCGTTGGGACGCGACCGTTAAACTAGCGAACGTAGTGTTCTTCTTGGAAGGCACTGCCCTAGTTTGGTTTGATAATCATGAAGACTCGCTTACCAGCTGGAATTGTTTCACAGAAGAGATAAAGAACTGCTTTGGCGACGGATCCGCGAAGAAGAAACGCGCAGAACAAACGTTGATGCAGCGGGCCCAGGTACCTGGCGAGACATGCACCGCATATATCGAGGATATTGTGAAATTGTGCAAGGTGGTAAACCCTCGGATGTCCGAGGAAGAGAAAGTGGGGCACTTGCTTAAAGGTATCGCTGTAGATGTCTATAATTTTCTTATCAGCAAAGACAATTTGAACTCTACAGCTGACTTCATCAGGCACTGCCGCACTTTCGAAACCTTGAAGTTGCGCCATATCACTCCTAAATTTGGGCGACTGGCCAACGTCACATCTGTTGCGAGCGTTGATGTCAGTGCTCCGGAGTCCATGGCTGATCTGATACGCCGGATTGTGCGGGAAGAATTGTTGCGTGACAAAGACTCTGCGTGCCGGGACGAACACCAGTATGATGGTTGTGCACTGCAAGCAGAACCCGCGACCCCATCAACTTCCTGGATTCCGGCTTTAAATGCATCACGCTTTGGCGGGGGCAGACAGCAGAACGATTTAAGCACTTCTCAGCCACGGATGGGCCGAAGAACCACCTACACACGCCAGGTGGTTCGTCAGCAACGCCGTCCCGATTACTACCGCCAACCAGAACCAGTTTCCGCCCACATTTACTTGGATCGGTGGCGCCAGCAACCCGTGTGATATAGCTGTGGCATGACCGGACACATCTCCCGGTAGTGCCGTCGGAGGGGCCTACTACCACAAGATCATCGACCGCTGCCCAACGTTTCTAATCATTTTGACACTGAATTTTATTCGACACAGACTCTGGATACATACCGCCCGACACAGATGCGAAACGGATCGCCTGCTTCGAACCGCAGCTTGACACCGCCAACCCAAAGACAGCGACAATCTCCGTCTCCTCGACGCCGTTCTTCCCCTTCGGGAAACTAGAAGACGCGGCCGATGGGGGTGAGGTCGCCGGAAAATCAACGTTCCCAATACCTCTGCCTGTGTTACAGCATCCCCACCATGGCACTAATTGACACTGGCGCAACAGTCTCTGTTATGAGTTTAGCATTCAAGAATCGATTAGGACATAAAGTGATGTTTAGCGTGAATCAAGCTGTAGTATTCCGTGGTGTTGGCGGTGAATCACTGGTGCCTTTGGGTATGTGCTATGCGAAAGTTGTGATTGGTGGCCAAGCGTTTCGAACCAAATTCACAGTGTTGCCTCGTTCCACGCATGAAGTAACTCCAGGTATCGACTTTTTGCAACAGTGTGGTGCAACGTTAGACTGCCGTAGTGGACAGATCTCGCTTAATGCTGCGTTGATGTCAGCCCTTGTAGAAACCTCGTCGCTCGATTTAGGAGCGTTCTGTGTGTCTGAAGATACAGTTGTACCTGCGATGTCTGGAGAATTCATTCAAGTTATTTCATCTACAAATTTGTGCGAGAATTTCGACGCCGTAGTGGAACCTACAACGCTGGCCTGCGCAGAGAAGAGTGTCTTGGTGCCTCGTTGCATAGTTTCAGTCACCAGAGGCCACACCTTGCTGTGGACTGTAAACTATTCAGACGAGCCAGCCATCTTGCCTCGTGGCATGAGGCTCGCTCATTACGAGGAAGGTGTGTCGAATTACGTGGCGGCACTAACCATGCTCCTGAAGAGAAAACATCTCATTTTGCAGAGTCTCGAATCCAGGCAATGATAAACACAGCGTTGGGAGCACAGGAGCGCCGAATTTTGACAGACCTGCTCTCCAAGCATGTTTCGGTTTTCGACTTCGCCAGAGATCATCAGCCACCGATTCCAAATTCTCGCATCCATCATTCGATTGATACTGGAATTTCTCGCCCGATCAGACAGAAGCCCTATCGTGTGTCTCCGGCCAAACGTCAGCTTATTGACGATCAAGTTCATGACATGCTCCAACGTGGCGTTATCCAGGAATCTTCAAGTCCTTGGGCGGCGCCAGTTATCCTCGTTAAAAAGAAAGACAACACATGGCGTTTCTGTGTGGACTATCGTCGCCTTAACGCCGTCACCAAAAAAGATGTATATCCACTTCCACGTATTGACGATGCAATCGACTGTCTTCATTCGGCGTCATACTTCTCCTCGGTAGACTTGAGATCGGGGTACTGGCAGATACCGATGAACCTAAGCGACAAAGAAAAGACGGCATTTGTGACCCCCGATGGTCTCTAAGAGTTCAACGTAATGCCCTTTGGATTGTGCAATGCGCCTGCCACGTTCGAACGATTCATGGACACCATTCTGCGCGGACTCAAGTGGAAAATTTGTTTGTGCTATTTGGACGATATTGTGATCTTTGGCAAGACCTTTCAGGAACACAATAGCCGCCTCGCCATCGTTCTTGATTGCATTGAGAGAGCAGGCCTTGTCCTCAACTCTAAGAAGTGCCACTTTAAGGATGGTGTTCGGCCGGATCCTAAGAAGATTGCGGCTGTAACCAGCTTTACAGCACCGAGATCAGTGAAGCAGCTTCGGAGCTTTTTAGGACTGCGCTCCTATTTTCGTTGTTTTGTGCCCAGATTCGCTGACATCGCATACCCGCTCACGTGCCTTTTGCACTAAGATGCACCGTTCAATTGGACTACTGACTGCGACTCTGCCTTCTGCCACCTCAAATTCCTTCTGACATCAGGACCTATCCTACGTCACTTCTGTCCTTCTGCCCCCATCGAGGTTCACACCAACGCTAGTGGCGTGGGCGTTGGTGCTGTGCTCATCCAGCGTCATGACACCGATCAGCACGTGATAGCATATGCTAGTCGTTCGTTGAGCAAGGCGGAGCGCAGCTACACCGTTACTGAACAAAAGTGCCTCACAGTGGTTTTTGCGGTGCAACGATTCCGTTCCTACCTATATGGCAATGTTTTTACCATCGTCACTGACCACCATTCGCTCTGTTGGCTCCTAAATCTTCGTGACCCTTGCGACCGGCTCGCTCGATGGTCATTGCGATTGCAAGGGTTTAACTTCACTGTGGCATACAAAAGCGGCCGCCAACATGCTGACGCTGACTGTCTGTCACGCTTGCCGCTTTCATCAACTGGTAGTGATGATGACAACTTTGATGACTACCTGTCGCCTATCTCGGCAACGTTTCCTGACCTTCAACTGTTCCAGACAGAACAACGCAACGATCAGACTTTGGCACCTCTCTTCTCTGCGGCTCATGATTCAAGAGATGCGCGTTTCTGCGTTCGTGCCGGCCTACTTTACAAGAATTTCAACCCCGAATTTCAACCCCGAAGAATTTCAACTCCTCGTCGTGCGCCGGAAAACCTCCGCATTCCCGTTCTTGAAATGATGCACGACGATACCACGTCGGGCCACTTGGGTGTCGCCCGGACCCTTCATCGCACACAGGAACGCTTTTACTGGCCGAAAATGCGTCAAGTCATTCAGCGCTATGTAGCCAGTTGCGTCAAGTGCCAGCATTACAAGCTCCCTACTTCCCGTTCACCTGGACCGCTGCACCCTATTGCGCCTCCGACCACACCCTTTGAGCAGGTGGGCATCGACCTCTTGGGTCCTTTTTCGCGATCTTCTAACGGTAACCGGTGGATAGTGGTATGTGTTGACCATCTCACTTGATATTCAGAAACAGCCGCAATACCCTCAGCCACTGCTTACGAAGTATCCGTATTTCTTCTGCGATTTCTCGTCCTGCGCATATGGCCCTCCTCGAGTTCTGATCAGTGACCGTGGGCGCCAATTTACTGCTGAAGTTATCGAAGAACTCCTTCGTCTATGCACCTGTGATTACCGTCATACAACGTCGTATCACCCGCAATCGAATGGACTTGTTGAACGGACCAACCGCACTCTGACCACTATGTTGGCGATGTACGTGGACTCTGATCACAAGAACTGGGATGAAATCCTCCCTTTTATTACATTCGCTTATAGCACTGCACAGCATGAGACGACTGGCTACAGTCCATTTTACCTCCTGTATGCTCGAGTTCCCCGCAGTAGGCTTGATACCATCCTTCTTTTCTCCCTCCGCAACGAGCCTTCTATCGCCACTACTTTATGTCGAGCCGAAGAAGCTCGCCGCATTGCCCGCCTCCGCATCCTAGACTCACAGGAACGGCCGAAGGAGCGTTATGACAACCGACGCCCACGTCTCTTATGTGCCCGGTGATTTAGTGTTGCTGTGGACGCCGCTGCGCAAGCGTGGTTTAGCCCAGAAGGTGCTGTTTCGTTATAGCGGCCCTTTTGTCGTTTTGGAGTGCCTGAGTGACGTGAACTATGTAATTTCACGCCGCACCGAAAGTGGCCGATGCTCACGCCAGACCCAGGTGGTGCACGTCGCTCGACTAAAAAGGTTCCATCGCCGGCACCTTCCTTAAACTGCTTGTCCTGGGGCTTCGTCTGCGAGGGGGGAAGTGTCATGTGCTTCGGGGCGTCAGGAAAGGAAGAAGAGGCTAGAGAGAAGAAGAAACGGAAGACAGTGGTGTGTATGGTGTTCCTTGCGTGACTCGCAGCGCTTTAGACTATCAATAAACACCCCCGTTACGTACTGAGTACGTAGCAATATTGTTAAGGAAAAGTACACAGCGATAAACGCTAGTTCACTGTTAGACGCACACCGCATTAGTACGAGCCCTGCTTAGCCTGAGCATCGTCTCGATACTGGGCACCTTAACAGTATTCCCCGCATGGGAGAAGCGCCGTCCCGGTGCATCCTACACAGGAGAACTTGAATGTTGCGGTTTCAGATGAGCGACATGCACGAGTTTGGGCTGTAGAGGGGCGATCTCATAGATCGCATCGGTGAATTGCCGCAAGACACAGTAAGGGCCCACGTAACGAGGCTGAAGTTTCTCGCAGATCCCCACGCGGCGGGCCGGGAGTCAAAGAAGTATGACGGAACCAGGAAGGTAGTGGACATCACGGTGATGAAGGTCATAACGACGCTTTTGGGAGCGCTGAGACGCGCCAAGCCGGTCTCGAGCAATGTGGCGGGCGGCATCAGAGCGGGCGATGCCATCCAAAGCGTAACTGCAGGCAGAGTCGTCAAGAGGCAGCAAGGTGTCGAAGGGGAGTAAAGGGTCACGGCCAAAAAGTAGATAAATGGGAGAGTATCTGGCGGTATCATGCCATGAGGAGTTGTAGGCGAATGTGACGAAAGGTAAGTTGACGGCCCGGTCACAATGGGGATTGGGCACATACATAGATAGCATGTCGGTCAGTGTGCTATTAAAGCGCGCTCAGTAACACCGTTCGTTTGCGGATGGTAGGCCGTGGTGAATTGGTGACGAGTAGTGCATGAGTGGAGAAGGTCATGAACCACTTGAGAAAGGAAACAGCGGCAACGATTTGTGAGCAGTTGACGTGGAGCGCCATGAATCAAGATGACGTCATACAGAAGAAAGTCTGCAATGTTGGAGACGCAGCTGGTGGGGATAGCCCTGGTTACAGCATATCGGGTGGTATAATCAGTTGCCACAGCAATACATTTGTTTCCAGAAGCCTACATCGGAAAAGGCCCAAGAAGATCGAGGCCCACACGAGAAAACGGCTCAGTCGGCACTGGGATTGGTTGCAGGGGCCCACTAGGTTTAAGCGAGGATGTCTTACGGCTCATATTCAGCCAGCCAAAGTACAAGACACAGGGAAGAAGGACAGGACAAGGCTAAACTAGCAACTGAATGTTGGCTGGTTAAATATGAACCCTTACCAACTTGCCCAGTCGTCAACCTTGTTGTCTTACAGCGCTGACACAGCACACAAGCGGCGACGTAGCGATGGACAGAGCGATAGAGACCTGGCCAGAAAAATTGGCGTCGCACACTGTCGTATGTGCATGACACTCCCAAGTGTCCTGCTGTAGGGACATCGTGGAGTTTGGCGAGGACAGTAGAGCGCAGATGAGCCGCAATGACCAGTAAAAGGTATGTGCCATCTGGACGCATATTGTGTCAGTATAATGTCTCGTTATGGAGCACTAACATGCTGGCGGAAGGATTGGGGTTGTTGCGCAGCTGGTCAATAATTGGTTGCAGGGCAGGATCACGACGCCATTCAGAGCTGATATTGATAGTCCGAGATGGATAAAATGTAGTGAGCAGTATGGTCGGACAAATCAGGAGGATCTACAGGATGGCGGGACAAGCAGTCAGCGTCTTGGTGTAAGTGGCCGGACTTGTGTACGACAGTAAATGCGTACTCTTGTATTCGCAAGGCCCAGCAACCTAAGCGGCCTGTGGGGTCCTTAAGTCAGGACAGCCAACACAAAGCATAATGGTCTGTCACTACGCAGGACTGCCTAAACAAACAAGGGCAGAATTTGGTCATCGCCCAAACAAGTGCAAGGCATTCCCGCTCTAATTAAAATATTGCGCTCAGAGGACGAAAGCCTGTATATCGATGTCCGCCTTGTCTTTACAAGAATCGAATGGGTACGGCGGACGTATCTTTAGACACTTCGTTTTTAGTTATCTTATTGAGGTGGCGGTATTCACCACAGAATCTCGAAGTTTGGTCTTCTTTTTGACTAATACGACAGGGGACGCAACAGGGACTGCAGGATGGCTCAAATAATGTTTTGCGCCAGCATCTTGTCAACTTTCTGTATAACATGCTGCTCAGTATAGAGAGACGCGATAAAGCCAAGGTCTATGTACAATGATAAAGCCGCCTGTGGGTGAGGCTGGCATCACCCGTATTAATGCGATGGGTCACAACGGATGTTTGGCTCAATTTGGTCGGTCCCCAAAATCAAACGTATCACAGCGGACCGATGTCCACACCCACACCTTGCTTCCAAGCCGGAAATTGACGTCACGTCTCCGGAGGTTTCTGGCCAGTTGCCGAGCCTCCGCGCGTTCGCGTACTAGTCGGGCATCATTATGCAGCTACGTCCGTCGCCTGGCGATGCGTGAGGCAGCATATTGTCAAGCATGGTGGTGACTTTTTTTTTTAAGTTGATATTTATTGCCTCAGGGCATCAGTAGGATATGAGATGAAGGATGAATGAATGATTAAATGAATGGAAAAGGTTGGCTGATTTTATGAAGTCCAGAAGTGAGCGATGATGAGGTCCCGGCGTCCAATTGTGACCTATGAGGCAGGATTGGTTACTGAAATGCCAGCTATGCTCAGGTGTCGGATTCGTGTTGGTTTGAGTGCTGGGCAGTCCCACAGCAAGTGGTGGATGTCTGCCTCGACATCTTCGTGTCTACAGATCGGGCATCCTGGGCGAGGATATGTGTTGGAAGTGTGACCACGTCCTAGTGACAGCTGGTGTAAGGGCAACACCGACCCGGATCCTCCTAAGCGCAACCTCCTCTGCACGGGTGAGACCGCGGGGAAGGGATATCGCACACGGAGGAATAAGTGCACACGTGCGCGGCGCCGGACGTGCTCCTTTCTTGACAAAAGGAGGGTAGCGTCGTCCACTTCGAGGAGCCGTGGGATTGATGCGTCTTGGTTCACGAGGCGGGTTCCTAAATCAGCTTGACTTTGGGAAGGCAGCACATCCCGTGGGACCCACTCAATGCGTATTGATTGTGGGATGCGCGCCGCAATCTGGTGGAATATGTCTTGGCAAATTTTAGGGCAGCGGCTGGCACGTCGGAGCAGACGTACGTACTGCTCGAAGTGCGTCAGTGCGGATGACGAATTTACGTGTGCTGTAGGGAGCATGGTTATGGAAGCCACGGAGCAGAGTGCCTCCTGAACTGCCACGAGCTCAGCGCAGAAAGATGTTAGTGGTTCCGCGAAAGCTGAAACGTAGCATGTCTGATTCAGGCTAGGTCTCCGTGGACAGTAGATTGCCGTTTTGGCTTCACAGCCTTGCAAACAGGTGAGTATCTTGCTCTTCAAATCTCTGGCGAAGCAACGATGCTGAGTTTGCAGACGTTGGTCTGCGGATGTCAGTTGGCTTGTCTCCTAACTGTATAAATTTCCAGGGAGGGAGAACTGGCGCAGGTGGCTGAAGAATAATGTGTGACGTTGCATACGCCCTCAGTGCTTGCGTGGAATGTGACAAAGTGGCCTTGAGTCTGCGAGCATCACGGCGCTGCTGCACCAGTTCATCGATGGTGTTGAGCTAAGAATGGGGGTGACTTGCCTTCCATGCACTAGCTGGAAGGGGGACATACGGATGGTCTCCTGGACTGCGGTATTATAAGAGAATGTGACATAGGGAAGTTCGTCCCAGTTCCGATGGTCGACGTCCACGTATGGCGATCGATCAAAGCAGCTATAGTTCTGCTGAGCCTCTCCGTTAGTCCATTAATTTGCTGATGATAAGCTGTGGTTACAAGCGTTTCGGGGTAGCTCGGCTGGAAACGCTGATTGGCCTAAAAATGTGGCGTCACAAACAACGTCATTGGTCACGTGATATTTAATGACGTCATGTCCGGTTGTAGGGAGCAAGGCTACTAGAAAGATCTAGTAACGTTGGTAGGGAGCACGTGTTTTCCATAGACTGCCTGTCCCTGGATTCCTGTTGCCCAGCTGATAGCTGCCGGCGGTGAGCCGCGAAGCCTATAGGTGCTTGCTCGCGGTGCGGACACCGCAGAAATGGCAGCGACGTTAGCGACGTCAAATAACACATGTACGCCTCCGCGAAGAAGTTTACGAACAAGTTTGTCACACCGCACGAATTGCCGGGAAAACCACATTTTAATTGCTCTTTCTTTGTCTAGATCTGTGCGAGACCTTTCGGTGACAAAAACAATCGAGGTTCCGTGGTTTGGCCTGTTCGTAGGCCGGCTGAACGAATTTTACAGTGACAATTGTACATCATGTTTTCGGTGATTCCGCTCTTCAGTACATTTCGGATATTTGAAAATATATTATTTGCAAAACGCTTCCTTGCAAAATAGCTTTCTCGGTGCGACATCTTTCAGGCGCGCGGCCTGTCGGCACCGGTCGCGCCCGTCCCGTTGCCACGTGTCCCGATAAATTCGGCCTTTTTCTTAATCAAATCTTTCGTCTCCTTAGACAGCTTGCCGGTATCCTCTCTAACTATCCTACCGCCTACTTCTACTGCGCACTCAGTAATGATATCTCTGAAATTATTGTTCCTTGCCTCTAGGGTAATGTCGCCTTCCTCAGTTAGAGCTGAAAACCTATTCTGTAGCGAGATCCTGAACTCTTCTGCCCTCCCCCTCACCGCTAATTCATTGATGGGTTTGTTTCTTACTAATCTGTTGCGTTCCTTCTTCAGATTTAGGCTAATTCGGGACCTCACCATCCTGTGGTCACTGCATCGCACTTTCCGGATTACCTCTACATCTTGCATAATGGCGGGGGTTGAACACATTATGAAGTCGATTTCATTTTTAGTCCCTCCGTTAGGACTTTTCCATGTCCATTTCCGGTTCTTCCGTTTGCTGAAGAAGGTATTCATGATTCGTAAGTTATTGCGCTCTGCAAACTCAACTAGTAACTCCCCCCTGCTATTCCTGGAACCAATGCCATAGTCACCTACTGCCTTGTCTCCTGCCTGTTTTTTCCCTACCTTGGCATTCCATCCTTGGCAGAATTCCATCAATTTCGCGAATTCCCTGGTTGTTGAGCCGCTGACGTTCCGTGTGGCCAAATCGAGTACGGCCTTCGATTCCGGTGTGTACCAGTCACAACAAGGCGGATGTAAAATGGTGGCGAAGGCTGGGCCCAAAAACGGTCTAGCGCGACAGCAGCACAGCCACTTTGGGGGGCCGGAACACTTAGATAATGAAATTCAAAAGCATAAATGAAAACGCTATAAAACAACGTAAAGAAATAAATATTTCAATGCCACGTTTTATAAAATAGGTACACTATTTCAGCAAAACATTACACCGCATTTTTAATTTTTTGCAACGTTCTTGTTATGAGTGTGCGGTGCATTTGCAGCTTGACTTTGCAGGCCTTGTTTCGGCACCCGGCCACAGTGGTAGCGGGAGCTCACCATGGAGGAAGAAAAAACTAGGAGGGAGCGCGCGCAGGCTCCGCAAGCCAACCTCCTCTGACGCCGCTCCCTTCTCTCTCTTGCGCGCAATGACTCTTGGGAATTTAGCTAACATAGTTGACAGACTCAAAAGCAGCAGGGTACATGTTATTTTTTAGTGACTTTGGATGTCCCCGCGGAAAGCCTACCGGAGTGGTCTGGCGAAAGTTGCGCGTCTCGCCGTAACACATAAGTTACTTTGTTTACAATTGTTGCATTGTACTCCGTGTTTATATAGGCGCACTAGTGAGAACGGCAGGTGGCCTTTTCATCTTTGGTTTCGTCAGGGAGATTACAAATTCTACATAACATTGCATGCCCGGGGAGCTGCCTTCAGCGTAACAATAATGTGTATTTGAGGTCGGCATTACCTAAATGAATCAAACGATTTTCTTGTCGAACAATACATGCACATGCCCTGACAAACAAACGTTTCGTTTCTCGAGGAGTGCGCATAACAGGATACTCACCGTTGGAGCGACAGCCCCGAGAGGTATATCCGTATAGTTCTTGCATCCCGGCACGCAGCATTTCATATGGTAGTACTTTTTGTTGGGTTAGTTGATTTGATGCCATGCTTGCGGGACTCAGCGCACAGAGACAGAGCACAAGGACACAACGGACGACAGGACGAAGCGATGATCAGCGCATTGGTCCCCTCGTCCTTCTTGTTCTCGCGTGCTTGGTCTTTGTGCGCCAAGCCCCGCAAGCATTTCATATGGCGCAGCTGAGGGGACCCAACCACACTTCGCGAAATACACGGGTGCACTGCGCGGCGGCGGCAGCCCCACAACATCAGCCCGTCTAAAAGTCCAAAGTTCCATCTACCGCCTGCTCGCAGTGCGCGCCTCAGGTTTTTAGTGTAGGCGTCGCGTAGCGAAGGCCACGCGAAGGCATTCCTTTAGAGCGAAGTTTGCGAAACCGCAACCGAAACCAGCTACCGGCTACCGCTTGCCGTATCGCGTGACGGCTAATTTCCCATGATTCTTTCCATTATATTTTTTATGACTAGGCTACAGTGCCCTAACTAGGCTTCACTTTTCCTCTGCGGCGCTCCCTCCTAGTTTTTTTCCTTCCTCCGTGGAGCTCACGAAGCGGTTTCTTATCGCCAGCTGTCTGCAATAGCGCGCCTGGTAAAGCTTATAAATTTAGCTCGCCGGTCTCGAAATGCCCCTTTTGCGAAGTTTTCGTCGTCCTTGCGTGTCGCTTTTCTGTAACCGTTTTGTAAAATTTGCACCCCGCCGCACCGCTGCGGCAGTTTTCTCGGTTTTGTTGTTTCCTTTGACGTGCGACCAGTGCGAAGTCTTTTTCCGTCTTTGCACGCTTCGCGCTGTTCTTTTGAAGCGCTTAGCGCTTTATTTCAAGATGAGCTTGCGGCGTGTGAAGAAACGATGCGCCGTGGCACATTGCGACAGCATGGGCAGTACCGTCGGTGTCAAGCTACACCGCTTCCCGCTGGACTTTCCCAGGTGAGCTCTTGTCAGTGTCGTCTGCTACAAGGCGTCTGCTCTAGGTATGCTCCGAATGCTTTCGTTGGACTGTTCGCTTCTGTTTTTGTAACCAGTTCGTGCGCACGTGGCTTCATTTTTTCGGGGATATTTATGTACTACACTACAGGGCACGCACTTTAAGTGTTGAGCTGTGCGAAAGAGGCCCACCATTTGTCGGATTTATGGTGAGTTTCATGCAGCCGGCTATCATCAGCGTAACTTGATACCGGGCTCTCAGGAGCAACCACGCGCATGCCACTGACCGGAAGGCCAATTTAAAACCAATTGTGCTGCCTGACAAGTCTGAGCACAACACTGTTTAGTTTTCCAACACCGCGAAGTCAATTTGACCCTCGCAACTGGTAGTATCGAAATTCAGCCACGTGTATATGAGGGGCCTTGAGGGTGCTTCAACTGAATTCACTCATCAGGAGATACTGCCTGTCTTGTTATTGCTATTCTGCATATGCATGACGTTAGGGTAACTTTAAACGCACTTCATTCTTGTCAATCTTAACCATAGAAAAGCATAGCTACCCGCATGGCATGAGGACGAGCGTACGTAACAGCACTCTTGGGCGCTGAGAGCTTGGGGCTAGCATTTACTACCATAGTTCAGACACAATGGAAGTGTATTGTACTGCAGTTCGAATTGACAGGAATAATGACGCATTGTCGTTTGGAGTATGCAGTATTCCTTTAGGCGCAATTGTGAATAACGTGCACGTTGCATCACGTCCAGGTGCCGAGCGTGGGTGCAGTTCTGCCACAACGTCAGCCTGGGGAAGAAGACACCATGGCAGCTGCGAGACTTGCGGGTTTGTTCCAAGCACTTCGAACCGTCTGCGTATCTGTCGTCAAAAAGGCTGCGACCCGTGTTGATGCGCCTACTTCATCATCATCATCATCATCATCATCATCATCATCATCATCAGCCTGATTATACCCACTGCAGGGCGAAGGCCTCTCCCATATTTCTCCACTTAACCCGGTTCTGTGCTAGCTGCATCCACTTGACCCCTGCGAACTTCTTAATCTCATCCGCCCACCTAACTTTCTGCCGCCCCCTGCTACGCTTTCCTTCCCTTGGAATCCAGTTTGTTACCCTCAGCGACCATCGGTTATCCTCTCTTCGCACTACATGTCCTGCCCATGTCCATTTCTTCTTCTTAATTTCCACTAGAATATCGGTAAATTGAGTTATTTCTCTGACCCACTCTGCACGCTTTCTATCTCTTTATGTTACCCATATCATTTTTCATTCCATAGCCCTCTGGGTTGTCCTCAACTTAAGTAGAACTCTCTTGTTTAGCCTCCACGTTTCAGCCCCATAGGTGAGTACAGGCAAGATGCAACTGTAGTGTACTTTCCTCTTGAGCGATACCGGTAAGCTGCTAGTCATAATCTGCGAGTGCTTGCCAAATGCGCTCCATCCCAATCTCATTCTTCTTGTTATTTCCTTTTCCTGGTCCGGATCTGCGGTTACTACCTGTCCTAAGTAGACATATTCGCCTACTACTTCCAGTATTTCGCTACCTCATGTAAACTGCTGTTCCTTCCCGAGACTGTTGAACATTACCTTAGTCTTCTGCATATTGATTTTCAAGCCTACCTTTCTACTTTTTCTGTCTAGGTCATCAATCATTATTTGCAGTTCATCCCCCGAGTTGCTTAGCAAGGCAATGTCATCAGCAAATCGCAGATTACTGAGGTATTCTCCATCTACCCTTATCCCTAACTGCTCCCATTCCAAGTCTCTGAATACTTCCTCTAAACAAGTTGTGTATAGTACTGGGGAGATTGTGTCTCCTTGCCTAACACCTTTCTTTATGGGAATTTTGTTACTTTCTTTATGCAGAACTATGGTTGCTGTACAGCCAGTATATATATCTTCCAGCACTTTCACGTACGGCTCGTCTACCCCCTGATTTCGCAATGCCTGCATCACCGCCGAGGTTTCAACTGAGTCAAATGCTTTTTCGTAATCAATGAATGCTATGTAATAAGGGCTGGTTATATTCTGAGCATTTTTCTATCACCTGATTGATGGTATGGATATGATCGATAGTAGAGTACCGTTTCCGAAATCCTGCTTGATCCTTTGCTTGATTGAAGTCTAAGGTTGTCCTGATTCTATTAGCGATTACCTTAGTAAATACCTTATACGTAACAGACAGTAAGCTGATTGGTCTGTAATTTTTAAGGTCCTTAGGGTCCCCTTTCTTGTGAATGAGGATAATGTTTGCATTCTTCCATGGTTCCGGTACCGTCGAAGACACCAGGCACTGCGTATACAGGGTGGCCAGTTTTTCTAGCACGATATCCCCCCCGTCCTTCAGCAAATCTGTAGTTATCTGATCCTCTCCAGCAGATTTCCCCCTTTTCATAGTTTCTAGTGCTTTCTTGACCTCGTCCTTCGTCACTAGTGGAATGTCTGACTGTTTTTCCCTACCGCCAATCTCATTACGGTCCTGACTACTTTGGCTACTGTAGAGATCTGTATAGAACTCCTCGGCTACTTTGACTATATTGTCCATATTAGTGATGACGTTGCCCGCCTTGTCCCTTATCGCATACATCTGGTTTTTGCCTATGCCCAATTTCTTCTTTACCGCTTTAAGGCTTCCCCCGTTCTTTACAGCATGCTCAATTTTCTCCATGTTATACTTCCTTATATCGGCCACCTTGCGCTTATTGATTAGCTTTGATATCTCGGTCAATTCGATCTGGTCTGTTGGATTGGAAGCTTTCATACTCTAGCGTTTCTTAATCAAATCTTTCGTCTCCTTAGACAGCTTACCGGTATCCTCTCTAACTATCCTACCGCCTACTTCTACCGCGCACTCAGTAATGATATCTCTGAAATTATTGTTCCTTGCCTCTAGGGTAATGTCGTCATCCTCAATTAGAGCTGAATACCTATTTTGTAGCGAGATCCTGCACTCTTCTGCCCTCCCCCTCACCGCTAATTCGTTGATGGGTTTCTTTCTTACTAATCTGTTGCGTTCTTTCTTCAGATTTAGGTTAATTCGGAACCTCACCATCCTGTGGTCACTGCATCGCACTTTCCCGATTACCTCTACATCCTGCACAATGGCGGGGGTTGAACACATTATGAAGTCGATTTCATTTTTAGTCTCTCCGTTAGGACTTTTCCATGTCCATGTCCGGTTCATCCGTTTGCTGAAGAAGGTATATACTCATGATTCGTAAGTTATTGCGCTCTGCAAACTCAACTAGTAACCCCCCCCCCCCCTGCTATTCCTAGAACCAATGCCATAGTCACCTACTGCCTAGTCTCCTGCCTGTTTTTTCCCTACCTTGGCATTGAAGTCGCCCATTAGTACAGTATTCTGCGTCTTTACTTTTCGCATTGCCGATTCTACATCTTCATAGAAGCTTTCAACTGCCTGGTCATCATAACAACATGTAGGTGCATAGGCCTGTACAACCCTCCGTTTATACCGCTTATTAAGCCTAATTACGATGCCTGCAACCCTCTCATTAATACTACAGAATGCATCTATATTACCCGCTATATACTTATTGACAAGGAAACCTACTCCTAGTTGTCGCCTCTCTGCTAAATCTCGATAACACAGTACATGCCCATCCTTCAGTACAGTATATGCCTCATTCGGCCTCATAACCTCACTAAGTCCTATGACATCCCATTTCATGCCCTCTAGTTCCTCTAACAGCACTGCTAAACTAGCTTCACTAGCTAGGGTTCTAGCAATAAACGTTGCCAGGGTCAGTTTCCGATGGCGGCCTGTCCAGCGGAGCCAGGCTTTCTTAGCATCCCCTGCTGCGTCACAGGTCTGACCGCCGCCGTGGTCAGTCGTTTCGCAGCCGCTGGTGACTGAGGGCCGGGGTTTTATGGAGTTTATCATAGGAGGCTGTGTCTAATTACTGCACCAGGGTGGCCAACTCCTGTTCTGGTGAGGGAGTGCGTTGCCGGAGATGTTCACCGGCATCAGGTCGCACCCCAAACCTGTTTATGTCATGTCATATTTGCCTCAATTGAAGCTGTCTTAGCACTGTCTTCTATGCTTTTCAATTTCCTACCTGACAACGTTCGTGGAACTGCAGAGCTTTTTTCTATCCGCACTGTAACCATTGAGATGAATAGCCAGCTTAAAGAAACTACTGCTTGAGTTGCCTGTGAAGCGTATTTTTTGTTGGTGTGCTTTATCACTGTACTTGTTTGGTTGCTTAAATAAATCATGAATATGAAAACCATACTTGCCGTACACTGTATTGCAAACTGTGCACTTGAGCCTGTGCTTTGTGCATCATACCTTGTACCCAAAAGTACTAGCACCAGTATTTCCACCAAGGTTTCCACTACGAATCATGCATGATTGCATGCTTAGCTAGCCAAGGTTAGCCAGCGCCTGAAAGTGTTGCTGCCTTTCTATGCTGCCTTCTTTGCCAGTCACTTTCATTGGGTTCCGAATTGCACATTAACAAGGCCATAACTAGCAGGAACTCGAGCACATTTGACTGGCAAAAGTTGGTGCGCAATGAAAGGCAACCCCCTTCATGAGATACCGGCTTGAAAATGCGGGTTCTATAAAAAGACCACTTTAAAATTCGCGCTAAAAACATACGTATGCGTGACGTCATTCAACGTCACTCATACGTAGTTGCCCCCCAATATGTCGGTGCCCATGAGCCGCCATTTTTTGGACCAATGGGCGTCTATGGAGCCTTCGCTACCATGGTATATCTACCTTGGTCACAATTCTAGCGAAGCCACTTCCGCAGTTTCTGTATAGTGCCTAGAATATACTTGCTAGTGTGCCGTGCAGAGGGTCTCCCAATGGGAGGAGGTGGCCGCGCCGGCGATGCCTTCCAACTTTGGCCGCCAGGGGCGCTGCTCATCGTAAAGGTGTATGGCCTGACGTCCTCCGATTGCACGTGGCTACCGGATTGCTCTGCCGCGGCGGCGAGGGGATTTGCCAGCGACGTCGTCCGAAGCTAAGTGCGCTTTTATATTTATTGTTTAGCTTTGAAAGCGTATTCTCTTGCATGCGTTAAAGCACTAATTTCAAATCATAGGACCAGGGAAAGCGGAGGTAACCGATTTTCCCTAGGTAGGTGGGCGGGCTGCCTATGGGTCGTAAAGTTAAGGAAGACATGGGGGCGAGGAGCTGGTGCAATGTGACGAGTGCAGGCGCTGGTGCTACATGGATGAAACTGCTTTTGAAAGCATAGATGACGCGGGGAGACTAGTTTCTAGTGCAAGTTGTGCGTTAGGTTCAAGGAGACCATTCTGAGGCTGGAGGGTGAATGGGCCGTAAAGATTCAGGAGCTCGGGAGGGACCTGAAGGTTGAGAGGGAGAAAAGGATGGCGCTGGAGGCACAGGCAGTAGAGCTGGTTAGGATGGAAGGGGCAAAGACCGACCAGCTAGAGGAGATAGGGTCTCAGCTCAGGGAAGAACAAAAAAGCGAGCCGAGCTGGAAGGTCAGGTGAAGGCGCTTATGGCGCGGGCAGCTAAAGACCCCGGGTCGGAGCAAAGTCAGGGGGTGGATGAGACCAGCGTGAAGTCCCCTCAGGATGAAGGGGATGGAAAGGAGGCGGGCAGAGAAAATCACCCGGTGGCGGTGGAGTCGCAAGAGGCGGCTACACGATGCTACAGCGAAGTAGCAAACAGTTCGCGGGAGGGCTATCGACAAGCCCGGAATCGCGCGAGAAAGGTGAAACGCCGCTAGGACGACAGAACCAACGAGAGCGAACCGGGCGGCAGTTGGCGCAAGCTGGAGAGGGAAGGCTAGATCGTAGGAGAGTTCTGGTGGTAGGGGACTCAAATGTAGCAAGGTTTGAGGAGGCTGTCCTAGCAACAGTGAAGGGTGACAGGCGTTTGAAGGTGGAGGCCCAATCGGGGAAAGGTATGGTTGAAGCGATGACCAAAGCCCAGGAGGGGGTAGAGAACAACAAGGATGTAGAAACCCTGGTCATCATCCATGCTGGACTCAATGATGTTTTGAAGGGGATGAGCCGGAATCTCGGGGAGGCAGTTAGAAGTAGATATAAATAACATAAAGGAGGCCTCTGAGAAAGTACACGTGACTGTATGCACAATCCCGGAAGTAGAAGGGCAGTCCAGCAGAACAGAGGGGAGAGTAGTCGAGGCCAACCGGGTCATTAGGAGCATAAGCCGACGACTTGGGTACACCACAATGGAGGTTAACAGGGATGTGTACGAGGTCGGCCTCCACCCGTTTGCACGAGAAGGCATCCACTACAGCCGGGCCACCGGTAGGAGGGTAAGAGGCAGCTTTTTTAGGAGGGCCCAGGGCCCTGAAACCACCATTGTAAACAAAGGCGACCAAGAGGACGAACATAGACTAGGGAAACATAGAAGCCATAGGAGAAGCAACAGGCATAAGCGCAAGAGCCAGATTAATTCAGACATAGGGTATATTGACATGCATGGAGGCAGGAATAGGCTAAAATGGGAGGAAATGGAAGAGCAGCTTAGGCAGGAGAAGTTAATGGTTTAGGGATTTGTGGAGACGCATCTTCGGGACATGGAGCAACCACCCTGTAACCCTGATTATGCATGGGAATACTGCAACAGAACAGAGGGCAGCAGAAAGGGAGGGGGAATTGGGGCATTCATTCATAAAAGTACAAATTGGCAAAGAGTCAAACAGGAATGTAAGGAACATTTATGGCTAAAAGGAAAAGTGGCAGGGGAGCAAACACTCCTTGGCTTTGTATACCTGTGGACCGGAGCAACTGCCAAAGAGGAAAACAAAAAAATGGTAGAATGTATAGCAGGTGACATTAGTGAGCTAGGAAAAGGATGCGAAATAATTATAGTAGGGGACATGAATGCTCATATAGAAGATATAGATGGATACACAGACTCGTTAGGTACCATGCTGCTGGATATGTGTGAAAGACACGACTTAGTTGTCTGTAACAGTACTGAGAAGTTTGACGGGGTCATAACGTGGGAGGTAGGGAGTCTGCATTCGACAATAGATTATGCGATAATGTCACACGGGATGTACGATAGGCTAAGGGTCATGAACATAGATGAACATGGTGCCAGGAGTCTAGGCAGGGATCATAAACGTATCAAGATGAGTTTTGGAATAAAAACTAATTCAGGAATGAAACATGATGACCAGCCAGATGGGATATTTTACTCGGAGCAGCAAATAGAAACAGCAAGCACCCAAATTGAAGCAGTAATCTCTAAGGATAATAAAGCAGAGTGGACAGGGACTGTTTGGGATAGAGTTGGCTAAGGTGCGAGTCAGGAAAAAAAGGACAAGACGAAAACCAAAGAGCTGGTGGGATGGGGAGGTGAAGAAGGCCATAGAGAAATGTCAGGAAGCCTCCAGGAAACAGATATTCTAAGCATAGGGGAGACCCAGAAGCAGACGTTGATAGAAAATGGGATAAATAGATAAAATGTAGAAGGGAGGCATCCTACTTAATCAATGAGAAAATTAGAAGACAAGGGTCCCAGTGGCTGTCAGAGGTAAACAAAAGGGATAAAAGTGCAGCTAAGAAGTTCTGGCAACACCTGAATTCCCTTAGTAATAAGGCTAGCCTAGAGCAGAGGTCTATTGTTACAGATCAAGATATTAGGCTAGAAGGGGAAAAGGCAATAGAGCATATACGACTAACGATGTCAGAAAAGTTTAAAGAACAAAGAAATGTAGTAGGTGGCTTAGTAGAGGACGATAGACCGGTTAGTGCAATTGTTCCAATTGGACAAAGAGAGTAGGAAAGGGCTGAGAAGAGAGTACCAAGTAGCACATCAGCAGACCCAGATGGTATTCCTATTAGGTTATTCAAGATGTTGGGCCCAAAGTCTAAGGAAACGTTAAGAGAGGTGGTGAGCAAAATGTTAATGGCAAAGTTCCTGATGAATGGAGACTAAGTAGAATGAGCATGATATATAAGGGAAAGGGGGACAAAGCTGACATAGGCAGCTACCGTCCCATAACAGTAACATCAGTGGTCTACAGGGTGGTGATGCAGATTATAAAGGACAGACAGCAGGCATGGGTAGAAAGCAAGGGGGTGCTGGGAGAGCTGCAGAATGGTTTCCGGAAACAAAGGAGGTTAGAGGACAATCTGTACTCATTGACAGAGTGTAACGAGGTAGCAGAAAAGGAACACAGACCCCTATGGCTAGCTTTTATGGATATCAAAGGAGCCTATGACAGTGTACTTCAAGAAGACTTATGCAGTATTCTGGATGTGTTAGGTGTGGAAAGCAGAGTAACCAATCTTTTAAAAGATATTTATAAAGATAACCAGGTGCTAATAAAAGGGGAAAAAAGGTGTCGAAGCCTGTAGAGGTAAAGAAGGGGCTTAGACAAGGATGTCCCCTGTCACCTTTGTTGTTCATGCTGTACCTGAAAGGATTAGAGGCTAAACTAGAGGGGAGTGGACTCGGCTTCAACCTTTCTTTATTCAAGCATGGAGAATTTATCCCACAGTCATTACCAGGACTAATGTATGAAGATGATATAGTACTGATGGCTGACAACAGGGTAGATTTGCAGGAGTTGATGGACATCTGCGGTACAGAGGGTATAAGTTAGGTCTGCAGTTTAGCAAGGAAAAATCGGCAGTCGTGATTTTTAATGATAATGTAGCCGGCGAAAATAGGATACAGGAGGACATGCTGGAAGTAGTGGATAAGTACAAGTATCTTGGGGTGTGGATAAATACTGGAGCTGAATAGCTAACGGAGCATGAAAAATATGTGGCAGCTAAGGGAAGTAGAAACGCAGCCGTCATGAAAAACAGGGCGCTGTGGAATTACAATAGGTATGAAGTGGTGCGAGGGATTTGGAAAGGGGTGATGGTTCCTAGTCTGACCTTTGCCAATGCAGTCATGTGTATGAGATCAGAGGTCCAAACACGGTTGGAAATTAAGCAGCGCGGAGTGGGTAGACTTGCTTTGGGAGCTCATGGGAATACGCCAAACCAGGGTGTGCAGGGTGACCTGGGATGGTCTTCTTTTGAGAGCAGGGAAGCTGGCAGCAAGATAGCGTTTGAGCAACGATTGAGAAAAATGAGAGAAAAGCGGTGGGCTAGGAAAGTCTTCAGCTACCTCTACATGAGGAGTGTTGACACAAGATGGAGAAGGCGGACAAGAAAATTGGCAAGCAAATATTTGGACAGCAGTAGGGGGACCAGCCAGGAATTATCAATTAAGAAAAAGGTTAAGGAAACAGAGAGGGGTCTGTGGAAAACAGGGATGGAGACTAAATCAGCATTAGAAATGTACCGAACTTTCAAGCAGGAAATAGCCAAAGAAAACATTTACGATAATTCTAGGGGCAGCCCATTGTTGTTCGAGGCTAGGACAGGAGTATTGCAGACTAAGACGTACCGAGTCAAGTACCAAGAGATAGACACGCTGTGAAGGGTGTGTGGGGAGGATCAGGAAACGCCTGAACACTTAATAATTTCATGTAAAGGGCTCCGCCCTATAGTTCAAGGCAATGGGCCAGATTTAGCCAAAGCATTGGGGTTTAAGGATAATGAAGGGAAAATAGACTTTAAAAGGGTAGAAATAACCAAACGAAGGTTAGCTGATTGGTGACTGAAAGGAAGGCAAGAATAGGTCTACACTATATATTACTATTCACGGCTAGGCGGCCTGTGGCGCCGCCGCCCGATTCAAAGGGTTCAGCCTTATCCATCCGTCCATCCGTCCATCCATCCATCCATCCATCCATCCATCCATCCATCCATCCATCCATCCATCCATCCATCCATCCATCCATCCATCCATCCATCCATCCATCCATCCATCCATCCATCCATCCATCCATCCAGCCACCCACCCACCCATCCATCCATCCATCCATCCATCCATCCATCCATCCATCCATCCATCCATCCATCCATCCATCCATCCATCCATCCATCAATCCATCCATCCATCCAATCCAATCCAATCCATCCACCCACCCACCCACCCACCAATTTATCCATCCATCCATCCATCCATCCGTCCATCCATCCATCCATCCATCCATCCATCCATCCATCCATCCATCCATCCGTCCGTCCGTCCGTCCGTCCGTCCGTCCGTCCGTCCGTCCGTCCGTCCGTCCGTCCGTCCGTCCGTCCGTCCGTCCGTCCATCCATCCATCCATCCATCCATCCATCCATCCATCCATCCATCCATCCATCCATCCATCGAGTCAGTCAGCCGAGTGGCGTCGCTGAAGGTCAGACGTACTAGCTTCGGCAGAGTTTATAGTGACAACTGTTTTCTGTGAGGGTGGCTTTTGCAATTGCTGATTTTTGTGAATAGCTTGCGGCGGTGAAATTGCGCTTTCTGCTCGGAAAAAATGGAACAGAAACTCTTGAATTGTTAAAAACGGCGTACAAGGATGATGCTATGGGGAAAACTCAGGTGTTTGAATGGTTCTCCTGTTTCAAAATTGGTGAAATGTCAATTGATGGCCAACCTCGTTCTGGTCGTCCTTCCACGGCCCGAACACATGAAAATGTTGAAAAAATTCGTGCAATAATCAATGTTTGACCAATAATTGTATGACACCTGTTCCTCACCCTCGATACACACCGGACCTTGCCCCGTGTTACTTTTGTTCTTTCCCAGAATAAAAAAAAATACATGAAAGGAAAACGTTTTGCTGATGTTGCGGAGGCAAAAAAATGACGCAGCCGTTGTCAAGCATCACAAAAGATGAATTTAAACAATTTTTTGAAAAGTAGAATGAAAGATTAGACAAGTGTATCAGTGCAAGTGGAGAGTACTTTGAAGGAGATTGAGGTTTTGGGCTTAAAATGTTAATAAATAGGTTCAAAAGGAAATAAGTTCGATTTCTTTTGGGCATGCCCCCTCGTATGTGGAGGACATGACCCGGCTCTTTCGACGTTCTGACCCGGCCATGACCGAAGACCAAAAGGTGCGCCACCTCATGAACGGTATTAAAGAGCAACTGTTCGCTGGCCTCGTGCGTAATCCACCAAGAACGGTTGCCGGGTTTCTTGCGGAAGCTGTCACAATAGAGAGGATGCTGCAGCAGCGGTATACCACCTACGACAGGCCGGTGGTCCCCACTTCGGTTGTGGAGCCGTTTTCGGCCTTCGGGGCTATCCCGAACCTACGCGACATCATCCGCTCAGTTGTATGCGAAGAGCTTCAGACGCTTTTGGTGCTCTCCAGCCGATGGTCGGCTCTGTAGCTAGCATTGTCTGCGAAGAGCTTCAAGTGTTGAAGCCTTCGGTATCGTCCGCTGATCCGCAACCTTTCCCCACGGAGTACCTACGTCCAACCGATGCAGGGTTGATTTTCTCCGGTAGTATGGCGCTATTCTCGATCTCCGGACGCGCACAGTCATATTTTCAACCGAGAAAACTGCTGATACGGACACAAAGAATCGTCAACGTCGCGCCGCCCTTCGAATTTCCGCCAAGAGCGTTTCGATTCCACCCCGCGCCAGTGTTTTTATGACTGTACTTGCGACTAACTGCGTGACGGGCATGCGGTCGCGGAAGGCAACCTTACCCACGGCATCTGTACAGCGCACAGCCTCATTTATTTCGGCGACGGCCGGTCTGAGCTCCTGGAGACTAACTTCACAAACGAACCCCGGAATCTTTTTCGTGCTACTGCCATCGTATTTGCTGACTCCTTAGCGGATGTTTCAGAATGTTGTACGTTTGGGGCTGTTAGTACTGTGCACCCCCCCACTTGACCGTCTTGATATTAGTCCGGATCTCTCGGACACTCAGAATCGTGAGCTACGTGCCCTTCGTCTAGAGTACAGCACTTGTTTTGAGTTCTCATCGAAAGTACGGCAAACACCTCTCGTGAAGCACCGCATCATTACTCCTGACGACGCACGCCCTATCCGCCAGCCACCGTACCGTATCTCAACGACGGAACGTGAAGCGATTCAGACACAAGTTCAGGAGATGCTTTGTGATGGTGTCATACAACCATCCAACAGCCCGTGGTCATCCCCTGTCGTGCTGGTAAAGAAAAAGGATGGGACCCTTCGCTTCTGTGTTGATTATCGAAAGTTGAATGCCATCACTAAAAACGACGTCTACCCGCTGCCCCGTATCGACAATTAGGTCGACAAGCTTCGTCGCGCCCAGTAATTCTCCTCCATTGACTTGAAGAGCGGGTACTGGCAGATTGAGATCGATGAGCGGGACCGCGAAAGAACAGCTTTTTTCACCCCAGATGAACTGTACGAGTTCAATGTGCTGCCTTTTGTCCTATGTTCAGCGCCGGCTACTTTTCAGTGCATGATGGACACCGTTCTCGCCGGCCTCGAATGGCAGATCTACTTAGTTTATCTCGACGACGTTGTCGTGTTCTCTGAAACCTTTGAAGAACACCTCGAACATCTGCGCGCAGTATTAGATGCCCTCCGGTCAGCTGACTTGATGCTCAAACAGGAAAAGTGCCACTTTGGCTACAAAGGGTTGAAGTTTCTTGGTCATCTTGTGAGTGCAGGCGCGTTAGGCCAGACCCCAACAAAACTACCGCTGTCGCCCATTTTCCCGTCCCCGCCTCGAAGAGGAGTTTGAAACGTTTCCTGGGTCTATGTGCGTACTACCGGCGTTTCATCGCCGACTTTTCCAAGATAGCCGCACCCCTGACCCGCCTCACGTGGGATGATACACAGTTCGTGTGGACCGCCGAGCAACAGGAGGCTTTTGCGGAGCTGCGCAGATGACTGCAAACTACCCCTGACCTTGCTCACTTTGATGAAGATGCTCCCACCGAAGTCCACACCGACGCCAGCAACATCGGCCTTGGCGCTGTACTCGTTCAACACCAAGCTGGCGTGGAAAGGGTCATTGCGTATGCCAGCCGCACGCTCTCCCGAGCTGAAACAAATTATTCCACTACGGAGAAGGAATGCCTCGCAGTTGTGTGGGCAACTATGAAATTTAGGTCTTACCTCTATTAGGGTCCCTAGAAATATTGCTAGTCTGTCGTCCGCCGGCCGCGGCGGGGGCTGCCGCTGAATGATCGCCGCGGTGGCGCTGCGGTGAACCGGAGTGCGCCACTGCTGACAGAGCAGACGACGCGCGCGCCCGTGCGCTTCGAAATGCATTCGCTGCATGCTCATTGTCAGGTGCCTTGTACATGCGATGCCGCTCTTTAGTCTTTGATTTCAGTTTAGTCGTAATATTGAATTCGCAGCCGAGTTGTTGGCATAACCACGGATGCGACTTTTTTTTTTTTCGTGAGCGAAGTTTTGCGCGCATGCCCCTGAGCCGATGTAGAAACGAAGCTGCTTTTTATACCCTATTTTCCCGCTGAAGCTACCGCCGTGCCGTATTGTAATGAAGACTTCTGAAGATTTTGTGCAAACAATTGCTCTTGCATGGACAACTATACTAGACGCACATTCTAGGCTCCAAGGACCATGCATGTGTGCGAGCAACAGAGCGCTGTCGCCGGCGTTTTCATTCACGCTATAGTTTCATCTTAACTTCTTCGGACGTTTAGCTAAGTTATAACACGTATGTAGAACTAGAAACTTTCGGATGCATGCAAAGCACGAAAGATGGGAACCCGAGCCCTTCAAATCGCACCGCGCTTCAGGCAAACTGCTAATAGGCATTCTTTGGTACTTAGGAAGCCTAGTAGCCACTCATCAGAATATGCCATCACTTTTGTTGACTTCCCTTTTGCAACCTCTGAAACATATTTTAACAGCCAGCTGTTAGTTGAGAGGAAGGGCACTAACACTTCTTTCAAACTCTGTCCTTGAAGGCGTTCATTTTCATTTCTCATTTCACCGAGAGCTTTTACCAGCTTTGCCACCTTGTCCTTCGTACGACAAACTGCTCGAGACATAGAAGTCTGTTTCTTAATTTTTTCTTCTTCTTGACAGGGTAACTTTCGCAAGTATTTGCAGGCTATATATGCACGTTGCATCAGATATAATGGTACAGTTCGTCGCAAATTAAGCAACGCCCATTGTAGGTGGGAAAGGTCTTGGTAATAGGCTTCAATCCGCTGCCAGGACACAAGCTGAGTTTCGCAATGTCCTGAATAAGATTAATTACCCCTTCTGTCGACTTTACAGCTATCTCCTTGACTTTGTTTGCTCGAATGCACACAGCAGCATTCATGGCAGCTTCACCACTGCGATGGAACAGAACTCGCCGATGGCAATTGCCTCCGGAGATTCGTCCTCGCTTGAGTGGCACTATGCGAATGTTCATTGTTCACCATCAGAAAGATCGACATTTGTCCCCAGTGGCGGTGGCATGTAGCTTTCTGCATTCCTGGAGCAGGCTCGCGTCACACGATCCACCACCGCTGTATTCTTCAACTGGCTCCACTGATGCTTCAGGATCAGTGCACTTTTTTTCTTTCTCTGCAGGTCTCCCTGCTGACTGTTTTTGCTCGTACAAGTTGCGCTCCTTTCTCTTGAGAGGCAGGGGTTTCAACAAGTATTTTGGAGTGTCAGGAAACAGCGTTGAGATGGCATCCTTCGTGAGTTGCGTAACATATCCCGTGGAATCTCAATTACCTTTACCTGTCTTAAAACTTCGCTCAATAAAGCAGGGTTTGAAGTGCCGCTCACAAACGTCGACACTAGCTTATTCGTGTTACAGTAATGTGAGGGCAACCCCGATCCGGATCATCCGATATTTATATATACCGATATTTATATCAACGTCCAGGATTTCCTGTCTGCAACTCACAAAATAATGAGGAAGATATTCACCCCTTGTGGGTTTGCCCGCCACTGAAGCCGACAATATAGGCACCTGACGGCAGTGGGCCTTTCACCGAGCAACCCATCTTCGTACATTGCTTGCACGCAAGGGCCTTATCATCGTTCTCTCTTGAATTTTATTAGAACACAGCCAGTCTATTTTCTTTCATTTATTACGCCTTTTAATTTTCGTTTTGCATATTCCTTTATGCCCTAGCTGAGACAATAAACAATGTTATTGCCTTTGCAGCCGCGCTTGATGTTGCGCTCCCACTCTTGCCTCTTCCCTGCGTCTTTCGGTGTCTTCACCTTGCACGAGCGCTACCCGTTCTTGCACCCGGGCAAGAAACACGTGCTATCACGCTTACCCCGTTTTCTGGACATGACGCGATCACATATCCATAAAAAAGGCACACTTGCACACATGCTAGCTAATTTGCGCGCATTCCGGCTCGCGAGCGATAAAAAGTGCACGTGGTGCACGAGCCTTGTCACGGCACCAACGGATCAGCGCGGCGCAGATTCGCAGTACGGCACAACCGCCACAGCACCACGTACACAACGCGACCACGCTCCGAATGCGTACAGCGCCCCCTGCGCTTTCATCCGGGAAGCCGCCAACCGGTTCTATAGGGAACCCCGCTCGGACGGCAGACTAGCAAATACTTCTAGGGTCTCTACCTCTATGGCCGCGTGTTTAAAGTAGTTACTGACCACCATTCTTTGTGCTGGCTGGTGTTATGTTTGGCGCGCATGCTTAGCCCACCGCTGACGCCAATTGTTAGGTTTGAGGTCGCGAGTGCCGGGGTAGCGTACCGCTGCGGCGCGCGGCCTCTCGGTAGCGTTGGCCTGGCGGCTCCGTGGACGGCGGACGGCATCAAAGGTGCCAGCAAAGACGAGGCGTCTTTTAACGAAACAACCTTTACTGCAACATCATGAAGAAACGGGCAGTGAAGCTGACCCGGAGAGATTACAGACACTCTCACACAGCTGGTGTCTAGCGTCGTGCCAACGGCGCGTCAAAGTAGTCTCTGTCCCAGCGGAGTCGGCCGCTGCTTTTTATAGGTTTTCCCGTTCACAGGGAAAGGGTAAACCCTCACAGGAAAGGGAGAGCCAAACATGTTGGTTCACGACGAATGACTCAATCGCAGGTGTTCCGACCTCATCTCCTCCACCTCCTGCAGACAGGAGAGGGCGACGCACTTTCCCTCGATCTCCAGGCTTGGCCAGCTTTTGCACACACACGCACGCACACACATTTGGCGCGTGGCAGGAACACGCTGAGACTTGTCGGCGGGAGGAAGCGTTGCGCGGCCGATGAACGGCGTCGAAATGGCCGATCCGCTCGCGGTTCTGCCTGTTGCTATGCGGTGGCCGCGTCAGCTGTCCCACTTGTCGGTGGAGAAACGTAACACTGGCCAATCTCCGCGACCCATCGGGGCGCCTAGCACGATAGAGCCTTCGCCTCCAAGAATTTGATTAGGCTACTGTGTACATATCTGGTCAGAAGCACGAACATGGTGACGCGCTCTCGCGGGCACCCGTCGGATTAGTTGATAACGTCACGGATGACGACAGAGGCTTTCTTGGACTATATAGTGAATGCCTTAGACATAATGACCCGACAGCGAGCTGACGCAGACCTTCGGTCTGTCACTAACCACCTGGAGGGTCGCGCTGTTGACACCCCCTGCCAGTTTGGAAGGAACCTGTCTGCATTCTGTCTTCGGAATGGCGTTTCATCTAAGAAAAACTCCAGCACTGTTGACCGAGCGCACCTTCTCGTCGTGCCGGCCTACCTTCGCGCCGATATTCTTTTTGCTTGCCACGATGAGCCCACCTCCGGCCACTTGGGCTTTGCACGCACACTCGCTCGAGTTCGTCAAGCCTATTATTGGCCTAAACGTTCTGACTCCGCCCATCGCTACGTCAGAGGCTGCCGCGAGTGTCAACGTCGAAATGTGCCGTCTATCAAGCCTGCGGGTTTGCTCCAACCTATTACTCCACCTCGGACGTCATTTGACCAAGTCGGCATCGACCTTCTGGGCCCATTTCCGCTGTCATCGGCGATTAACAAATGGATTATAGTCGCGACCGACTATCTCACACGTTATGCGGAAACCAAGGCAGTACAGCGTGGCACATTATTTGAGATATCGCTTAGTTTTTTATGCGGCAAATCGTGTTGCGTTATGGCGCACCGTCCCTAGTTGTCACCGATCGAAGCACCGCGTTTACGGCACAACTCATGCACGACGTGTTCGAGCTTAGTCATACCAGCCACCGAAAAATCACTGCATATCACCCGCAGACGAATTGCCTCACGGAGAGACTCAACAAAACCATCGCCGACATGATCGCAATGTACATAGACTCGCAGCACAAAACCTGGGATGAGATTCTCCCCTACATCACATACGCCTACAACACGGCCACCCAAGAGACGACGCGTTTTACACCATTCCGCCTAGTCTACGGACGTGACGTTCAGACAATGTTGGATGCCATGCTTCCGAGCTGCACAGATGATCATCCACTCACGCCAGACGCCGAGCAGTTTGCTCAGCGCGCCGAGGAAGCATGTCAACTTGCCCGCCTTCACGTTCAGCAACAGCAGGACACGGATGCACGCCGCTACAACCTCCGATATCGACACGTCACATACCATCCTGGAGAGAAAGTTTGAGTGGACCCCGGTGCGTTGGCCCGGTTTGCGTGGAAAACTGATTTCCTGTTACTTCGGACCTTACGAAGTTATGCGCCGTGTCACGGAAGTGACATACGACGTTTTTCCAGCGGGTACTGTGCAGCCCTCACGTCGGCAACCACGATCCGAGGTCGTGCACGTTGTCCACATGAAGCCCTATTTCACGCGGTAGTGTGCCATGCGCGTATTTCGCTGTCACGTAGGACACCTTACCTCGCCTCCGTTATCGATTCTGTCCATGTGCTGATCTTTGTTTTCGCTTGCATTCCGTATCGCTCGCGCTCCGTGTTCGATTTCTTTTTAAGAGGGGGAGTAATGCCACCTGGCGTTCCTGATGTTCTTAGGCGGCGCCTGGAAGAAAAGGACACTGAAGTCGGCTCGCGTGCTGTGTTCGGAACTGCCTACCCCTACAGCTTAGCCCTGTCGTTCGCGTCTTGCCCTGTTGTCCGCGACATTATTGTATGCACTGTGAGTGAACTTCATCTTCATCTGAGCGTAATCATCATCGGTCATCGTGTCGTGCGAAGAAGACGAAGTGTTGATGAGCTGTGGCTAGTCGGTACTGCTGCTTCGGCCTATCTGAAATAGAACGGTGAATTTTCTGGTACGTCCTTCTGCCTCACAAGTGGTGGAGGTGAGTCCTGATCCCAGCGTCCTCAACGCGACACCCCCTGGAGCTCCGTTCCGGTCGTGTTCTTGGCGGCACATCAACCGCCATGGCGCAGTCACATCCGCCCGCTATGACTACCTTCCGGCGCCTGTCGCTATACCGACGTGCATCCGACGGCTGCCCATGCCTCTTCTGCACAGCTGACGTCCCATGGTGCACTTCCTCCTCACCATTTGACCCATCCAACATGGTCAATTACTTCGTCAACGCCACCCTCCGGCTTTCGCCGGTCTCCGCGGTGACGGCGCCGAAGACTGGCTAAAACTGCAGAACTGAAGACTGGCGGAGGTAAAACTGCACCGCCTGCCGTCGCTCCAATTCCTCCTCTGCTCCCATCCAAAATGTTGACTGTATTCGTTGAAGGAAATGTACTTGAAGCTTTAATTGATACCGGCGCCGCTATTTTTATTATGAAGCTTTACTTGTGTTTAAAACTGCGAAAAGTGCGCACACCTTACACCGGTCCTCCTTTACATGCTGCAAATGGACAGAATATTAACCCTTGTGGAGCGTGTACAGCCAGAGTTACCATTGATAGCATCTTGCACTTGTTTGAGTTTGCTGTCCTATCCTTAGTGTTCCCGGAGACTGTGATGGGGTCCGATTGATTAGATTGGGCGAGACACTGATGAAGCGAGCCTGTTAGTTAAGCCGCCATCTTTTTATTCCATAGTAGCCAACAGAGTGGTAACATTCGGCTAGATACCAATTACAAACACTACACTACCCTCCTTGGGGAAGTTAAATGGATGTGCACACACTGTCACAGACCACTGTAGAAAGGTCTCTCACTGGCAAACAGTCACAAAGTCAGGTCTCAAAGTCAGACAGATGACGTGGAGGTTTTCTGTTTCTCTGTGGATAGCGCCGTGTTGGAGAACTCTGGTGCACTGCAGGTGGTGTAGGCGGGTGCAATATAGGAGGTGCAGGCTGGTTCACTACAGGTGGTGGATATATGACGTCATCGCGGTCGAGTGGTGTTGTGGCTGATGCTTGTTTGAGGCCAGAGACATCCTTGGAAAAACTTGAGTTGCGCGTTATTACTCTTTTTTCTCTCGATGCCTTGATTTGTGATCCATGAATGCTTACAATGATATAAGGGTCTGGATCATAGTATGGAGTGAACTTGTCGCGTCTCTCTTACTTGCACAGGACTCGTTGACCGATAGAGAAGCAATGTGGTTGAGTATGTCTTCGTGCCGTTTTAGCGTATGTCTTTTTCTCGAGCGTGGTTGTTTTCAACATTGTTAAGTCTTCATTGCGCGAGGGAGCTTCAGGGTAGCACTGCAGAAGATTCCTCATTGGTCTGCCAAACAGCAGTTCATATGGTGTTCTTCCTGTTGTAAGGTGTTTGGAAGATCTGTATGACATCAGAAAAGTGTCGAGCTCTACTTTCCAATCTGTGTTCTCAAGCCGACTTGTGTGAACATGCTTTTTCAATGTTCTCATGAACCGTTCAGCTTCACCATTAGCTGGAGGCCACAAAGGTGTGATCCGATGGTGTCGAAATCCTAACTCTTTCGAGAGTGCAGCAAAACTCTCTGCCTTGAAATGTTGGTCCATTGTCAGTTTTCATCTGTGCAGGGATTCCGAACTGGCAAAACACTCGTCGCAGCAAGGGGAGCACATTGTTCGAATTCGTGGAATGTGTGTTAATTGTGCTACTCGGTATCGCGAAAAGTCATCTATTACAACCATAGCGTACTTTCCATCTGCGAACGGACCACAAAAGTGAACCGAAACTTGCTCCCAGGGACCATTGGGTGGTTCAGTGATGGCAAATGGTTCTTGCTTTGCTTGGGGAACGACTGCTTGACATGGTAGGCAGCTTTTACTCAAAGTGTGTACTAGTTTGTCCATGCCTGGAAACGAAACGTTTTCTCTCAGCATTTGTTTTGTTTTGACAATCCCTTGATGACCCTTGTGGGCGAGCAGCACTGCTTGCTTCTGCAGGCTAGTGGGAAGAACTAGGCGCATTCCTCGAAGGACGATGCCCTCAGGTGTTGTTAGTTCAGTCTTTATGGAGGCAATTGGCTTCAGTTCATCTGAGACCCAGCTGCTAGGTGTGGGCTGCTGGATAGCACTGGCAAGTAATTGTAGCTGCTGGTATGCTTTAGTTTTTTCAGCAACTTCTTTAACTGAGAAGGCATTTGGGATGCTGTGGCACTGGATGAAGTTAACGTACTCGATGGGCACTTTGTCGATGCGGGAATTGTATTTTCATCTCGGGAACCGGATGCCTGGAAAGGTGATCGGAAGGGTTGCTACTTCCTGCGGTGTGCTGTACATCAAACTTGTACTGTTGAATGCGTAGAGCGAGGCACTCAATGTGGGCAGATGGTCATGATCTAGGGTTTTTTCAGTATGCGCACTAAAGGCTTTTGATCAGTCAGCAAACGAAAGTAAATTCCACAAAGATAAAGGCGAAAGTGTTCCATTGGCCATACAGCTGCGAGCATTTCACGTTCTATTTGGGAATAGCGGCTTTCAACCGGTGTGAGCCCTCTACTTGCATAGGCTATCACTGCTATGTGTTCACTGACACGTTGTGTGAGGATAGCACCCAGTCCACGTGGACTTGAATCTACTACCAGTTCTGTCGTCTTGGATGGGTCAAAGTAAGCAAGGGTGGATGCATCAGACATGGCTCGTTTTAAGCTCTCAAAAGTATTCTGCTGTCGTTCTGTCCACTCCCATGCAACGTTCTTCAATTTCAGTTCACGTAACGGATGTGTGAGGTCGGCTAGATTTCTCAGGAATCTACCTGAATAGTTGTTCATGCCTAGCAGGCTCTTTACTTTTTGCGGTGACTCTGGTGTTTTGATTTGTAGGAAGGCTGCTATCTTTTTGGGATCAGTATGAACGCCATCGGCTGAGAAAATAAGTCCAAAGAAGTTCAGTTCTCGTTGATGAAAGTGACACGTTTCTTCGTTGAGTGTCAGTCCAGCTTCTCGGAGTCGCTGCAGAACTGCTTTCAACGAGGCGTCATGCTCCGGTTTTGTTTGTCCAAAAAGAAGGACGTCGTCACTTACATTAAGGACATTGGGGATGCCATTGAGCACTTGGCGGATGGTGTTTTGAAAGATTTCAGCCGCACTGCTCATGCCAAAGTTGAGACGTTTGTAGCGAAACAAGCCAACATGTGTCGAGAAAGTTGTGAGCTGCCTTGAAGAAGTGTCAAGTTCCAACTGGTGATATCCATTCTTCAGGTCAAGATTGGAGAATAACGTTGCTCCATTTAAGGCAACAATGATGTCATCCACTGTCGGACACAAATGTCGTTCACGTTGAATGGCACTGTTCACAACACGCATGTCAATGCAGATTCGAATTTCATCAGGCTGATGTGGTTTGGGCACAATAACCGCAGGGGACACCCACGGTGTAGGTCCGATGGCTGGCTCTATGATGTCTTCTGACAGGATACGTTCAAGTTCTTTTTTTGTGGCATCACGTAAGGCAAACGGAATACGTCTGTGTGGTTGTGCAACAGGTGGGATGTGCTGGTTTTTTAGTTTTCCAACTCCACTAAACAATTTGGAGAATGCTTCCACGACTAGCGTGTCACCTTGATAGAAACGTGGTACGTCATCTCGACAAGCCCCTAGTTGGTTGCTGCTGAGAAGCTTAAGAGTGGTGCACAGTTTTCTAGAATGACAAAAATGTCTTCTTCAATGCACTTATCTTTTTTTATCTCATTGTCACAGAGACTTTGCCCAAAAGTTCAAATCGAGACGTTGATTTGTATGGGAACACTCTGATGGATGTTTCTTGAAGATTCACATTTAGGCGACAGCTCTTGAAGTCATTTTCGCCAACAATTGACACTGTAGCACCCGTGTCGATTCCGAAAGTGACTGGCACATTGTTGACAGTGACAATAGTCTTTGGAGATGAACTTGCTTGAGGGGAAGTCATGGCAACAAAAACGTACTCGTCGCCGCATCGAGTACGTTTTTGCATCGTATTCTGGTGTCGATGTACTCTGCGTGGTTTGGGTCGTGCTTGTAGGCGTCGCACCTTGCGCAGTACTCTCGGGGAGCGGGCGATATATTTCGTACACTTCTTCACCGACGTAGTGCAGGAGGAGCGCTTTTTTGCGTGCATCTGCCGATATATCGCAAGCTAAAAGAAAGTTTTCAAACCTTTCTGTCCACTTCGTCCATTCGTGACCAATATTGTTGTCGTCGGTAGCGCGCAGGTCAAAACTTGGGAAGGCAGGGAGCACATGTGCCATGGTTACGATTGCCGGTAGCCGCTTGTTGCTGATGGGTGATTGGACGGACTGACTCTTGATGTAGTGGTACTCACATGAGATGAAAGAGCACTTCTGATACCATCTTAGTGTTCCCGGAGACTGTGATGGGGTCCGAGTGATTAGATTGGGCGATACACTGATGAAGTCAGTTTATTCTAGGCACTATAGATGAAGCGAGCGTGCTCGTTAAGCCGTCATGTTTTATTCCATAGTGGCCAACAGAGTGGTAACATTCGGCTAGATGCCGATTACAAATACTACACTATCCTCCTATGTGCATCAACTCATCTTCGGCTGGGATTTCCTCCAAAACGCCTCAGCAGTCATTACGTGTTCCCCTCCCACTATTGACGTCATTGAATGCAACATTCTTGCCGATAGAGAACCACCTTCCTCCCGTTTAGTTATACTTACCGTCCTGTATACGGGCAACGAAGATGTTCTGTGTGTGACGTCTGACGCCGTCACCGATGGCGACGTCCTGATTACACCCAGCCCTCGTCTCCTGTCAATAGGTATTATCATCATCGTGTCCCTTCGCTTCTCTAGCGGTTCTTCTCGCCGCATTCAACACCACGTCAGAGCCCATTCTTCTACGCCGCGGCTCTACTGTTGCATCAATTGCTTCCGCCCAGCCTGTCACTCTTCTTCCCATTTCCGCCTCCGATTGCTCTGATTCATCCCCTGCCTCGCTCAGTGCAGCACTTCGCCACTGAGCGATCAGCACTGACCTGACAACAGACCAGACAGGCGCATTGCTCGCTGTATTGAACAAGCACGCAGACTCGTTCGACGTCAATTCTAGCACATTGGGTCAAACCGCTGCAGCAACGCATCGCATACTCACCGACGGATCGAGCATAGTTAGACGCCGGCCTTATCGTGTTTCTCCAACCGAGCGCAAGGTTATTCAGAAAAATGTTGCTGACATGCTTGCACGCAACATCATACCATCATACGCCCATCGTCCAGTTCCTGGTCATCGCCTGTTGTGCTAGTGCAAAAAAAAAAAGACGGTTTAGTTCGTTTTTGTGTAGATTGTAGTGCTCTAAACAGAATCACTCGCAAGGATGTGTATTCCTTCCCTCGAATTGACGACGCCCTCGATTGTTTGCAAGGTGCCCAATTTTTCTCCAGCCTTGACTTAAGATCAGGCTACTGGCAGATCCCCATGCATGAAGATGATAAAGAGAAGACCGCCTTTGCAACACCTGACGGTTTATACGAATTCAGTGTAATGCCATTTGGACTCTGCAACGCTCCTGCTACATTCGAACGCATGATTTACACAGTTTCCCGCGGCCTCAAATTGAAAACATGTCTCTGTTACTTAGATGCAATAGTCACTTTTTCTTCATTTTCTGATCACCTTACTCGTCTCGATAAAGTTTTGACAGCACTTTCCAGCGCTGGCGTACAGCTAAACACGAAGAAATGCCGTTTTGCATCAAAATCTATTAATGTTGTTGGCCATCTCGTAAGCTGCGAATGAATTAAGCCTGACCCTGAAAAAATCGCTGCTGCGCTGCACTTTTCCCGTCCGACTCGGGTCAAAGATCAATGAATGAATGAATGAATCAATCAATCAATCAAAATTTTATTTGTTCTCTCAAGGAGAAAATGCGGTGACGGGTAAAAGCCGCTTAAGTGCGGCTTGATAAAGTACAGTTCGGCAGCCGTTCTAGCATACTACATAAAGCATCATACTGAGTTAAATTTGTACACTACACTTCATATACAGTTACCAACCATATTACAGAACAGAAACACTGCACCTGAAAAGAATGAATTCAAAATACATTGGAACGATAGTCATTCAACATCACATCGCCGCATTCCAAGCATGATAAGAATAAAAAGAAACATTCAGTGGGAAATAAGATTCAGCTAAGATACCAGAAATATTTGAGCAATAATTCTGGAAAAATCTGAAAGCATGGCATCAAAATAAGCGTGATCTGATGTTGGCATAAAAAAAAAAACAAGTACAAAAGGGGCAATACGCAAGAAATAACAAGATGCTGCTCATAAGAAAATGTGCATGAATTGACCGTACTGGCATAAGTTCTGAATTTATACCGATAAGCGCTAGGGTATTTAGAAGAACAGCAGCATGATAACAAATTAACTGGCGACCATAATCTGCGCGGCAAAGAGGCAACACATACACGTCATTTTTCCGTTTATTGTAGATGTAAGTGCGCATGTGAAGACATCAAATTTAGGATGCTGTCATTACGTGCCAAAACTGACGAGCGATATGTACCGTCTGTTGCAGAAGTTTGCGGCCCAACGCGCTGGGCAGAGGAGCAGTATCGCTCCCGAGAGGCGGCGCTGCGCCCGCCGGCGCTGCCTAGTGACGCAGCTATAAAGAGTGAGGAGGCTTGTTCTCTTCCCCTCATCCCGCGGCTGAGAGCAAAGATGTGCGATATCAACCGTGGGATGAGGAGAAGAGAACAAGCCTCCTCACTCTTTATAGCTACGTCACCAGGCAGCGCCGGCGGGCGCAGCGCCGCCTCTCGGGAGCGATACAGTTCCTCTGCCCGGCGCGTTGGGCCGCAAACTTCTGCAACAGACGGTACATGCTAGTCGGAAAGGGTAAATGGATTCAGTAGTGAGATGTTTATACTGAAAGAAATAATAAGATGTATGGGCATGACAAGGAATGTTTGCAATGGCACGCAAGGCGCGCTTCTGACAGATTTTTAATTTCATTATATTTTCTTTGAATGTAGTTGACCAATGACAGTAGTTAGGTGTCGATAAAAATAGTGCGTTATAAATTAGACGTTTAACAGTTGTACAAGAAATGGCGGTGTCAGTTCAGTATGCCTCAAACCTTATTGAGTTTGTGGCACAGTTCCTCCACGTGCTTGTTCCACTTAAGGGTTTCTGAAAATTTTGCACCAAGGGCCTTAATTTTATTAGCGATGCTTACCTCCTCGCCGTATAAAATTATTTTGTCCCTAAAGTTCATCTTTGTGTTCTTAGTACGGAAAAGAATGGCTTGAGTTTTTTGGGCATTCAACCTGAGATAATTTTTTTTCAGACCAATTTCTAACTAACAACAAAGTGTGATTTGCCGCGCAGATTAGGTCATCAGTATTTGTTCCCCTGAAAAACATTGCAGTATCGTCTGCATAACCGACCCATGAAATTGTGTCGAGAAGAGAAAAGATGTCGTCAATATAAATAAGAAATAAAGCTCCAAGACGCCGGAAGTAATTTTTCTTATGTTTGAATTATGGTTATTATGGCTTACATATTGGCACCTATGATGAAGATATGATGAAAGAAGAGGATTTGCACTGCCACGTACGCCGTACGCCACAAATATTCACAACCTATATCATTTGTTGCAAGATTATCTAAATGCCCTAGAGGTCTGGCTGGACAGCCTAAGGCGAACTTTAAATGTGAACAAATGTGCCGTTCTAGTATTCTCACAGACAACCCCCTTTAATATTTCCTTGTCTTATTATTCTGTCCTAATCCCGCAGGTTGATTCTATTTAATATTTGGGTGTATTATACGACCCACAGTTAGACTGGAGGCCTCAAATTAGAAGCCTTGTGCTTACAGGTTAACGTGTCCTTGGCCGTTTGATAAGAATCAGCAATAAGAAATATGGTATGCGTCGGGACACTCTGCTCTTGCTTTATAAGACCCACGTACGACCAATACTTGAATTCGGCTCCATTCTCTTTTCTGGGTGCCCAAGGTACAAGCTTGAGCCCCTGTTTGCTTTGGAACGACGAGCTCTGCGCCTTTGTTTAGGTCTGCCCAAATCAGTGGCCAATGCTTTGATATACTTGGAAGCTCGGATACCTAATCTAAATTCGCGGTTTCAGCTTCTAACCGTGCGAACATATTTAAGGTCTTTGGAGCCAGTTCCTGGAGTGGCTAATCCCATATTTACTTCGATCTCATCATACTTCTTTGATAATATTTGTCCTAGGTATAAGCTCCCTCAAGTTGTGTTTACTGATTCCCTGATGTTGAAACTTTCAGTATCAGTAACCTCTTTACTAGAAGTTAACCATCGGCGGCCTGATACTATAATCTCATTTGATGACACCCTCCCGGGGAATGCTAAGAAGTTGTCTGCCAATGTATTAAATGCCCTTATAGAGGATTACCTAGAGAATTTTCCGAGCCATATTGCCATTTTTACAGATGCGTCTCAGCAGGATGAACTATTGGCATATACTCCCGGGCTCTTGACTGCAGTTATTCATTTTGGGTGCTGAGTTTCTGGCCATTGAGTTGGCCTTGAATAAAACCCCTAGTAATATTTCGAAAATTATTTTTCTTTCTGACAGCCTATCCGTGCTGTCATCGCTCGAAAATTCGAAGGACACTCTGCTTTGCCGTTCCCTTTATTTTTTTTCTTCCTCCTCACATTTGAGATTTGCGTTTTCAATGGGTCCCTGGCCCCTGTGGTAACAATGAAAGGGGTCATTTTTTAGCAAAATCCACTCTTAGTGGACCTCTTGTTCCATTCATACTTGATACCGTTTACTTTAGCACGATTTCAAAATTTCCAACGTCTCCATCACCTTAGTAACAAGCCTCTCCTTTCTGCACCAGATTACCAACACCTCAGATGGTCTTGGCGTGGCCGCATGTGTGTTTCAAGGCTATGAGAAGTGTCTATAATTCTCTTGCGCTGCAGATTATTGGAACTAAACCTGTATTTATGTCGTTCGGGGATATCCACTACTAACTTCTGTGAGTCTTGCAAAGAAATTGAATCCATCGATCATTTTTTTCTCTTCTGCCGGAGGTTCGCATCTCTCCGCAAAATTTACTTAGGAACTCCCCTTTCGAGATTAGGTCTTCCCCTAACTATTCCAGTTATCCTCTCCTTCGGGGCAAGCGTCAAGGGATATGCCTTAAAACTAGTGTGCGATGCTATTCATGATTACATAATTTCAACATAATTTCCTATGCTAGGTATGATTTCGTTACCTTTTCTTTTCCTTTTCAATTTTTTTCCAAATTCTAGTTAAACATCTGTATTTACCTGAATACTCAAGTCTTTGAACATATATATTTACAATTCACAATGCACCCTGGCCAATCCCCCATCGTGGGTATGTGCCATTTTGTCAGAGGTCATCATCATCATCATCATCTGGCTTAGACAATAATATTTCATTATGAACACAATCAAATGCTTTTGTGAAATCAAGGTATAGACCTAGTACAAGTTCTTTATGATCAGCGTCAATAATAAGTTCCTTTTCTGTTAACAGTGCTAGTTCCGTGGATTTGTCTTTCAGGACACCATATTGATGTGGCGAGATCAGGGAGAATTTGTTTAGGAAATTGTATAAGCGCATGTGCATTATTGTTTCTAAACCCTTTGAAAATAGGGGTAGTATGGAGATGGGGCGAAAGTTATTTATGTTATTTTTATCACCTCCTTTGTACAATGCTACCACTTTTGCAATCTGCATGTTCTTTGGAAAACAGCTGTGCTGTAAAGCTGAGTTGTATATGTTCTTCAAGATAGGGGCAATTAGATCTATGACATATGTAACTTGTTCTTTGGAAAACAGCTGTTCTGTAAAGCTGAGTTGTATATGTTCTTCAGGATAGGGGCAATTAGATCTATGACATATTTAACTGGAGCAATTTGCATGCCATTTGCATCCTGCGATTTAGAACTTTTCATTGTACGGAATGCCATAATGATCTCGGTCTCAGTTGTGGGGTAAAATACCATAGAATTACTAACTGTACTTGGCCCAGGAAGTTGGACATAACCTATTGCTGACAGACTGTTAGAGATACCGACACTAATAAAATGGTCATTAAACATATCAGAGAGCTCCTTGTCAGCCACAACGGTGCAACCCACATCCAAGCTCGTGAGTACTGTTTGGTGTTTTCTTCGCAGAAGACTGTTTAGACGTTTCCATTGTTGTGGGATGGATGGATGGATGGAATATAGGAGCGTCCCCTTTGAAACGGGGTGGTAGCAGTAGCTATCATGCTCATTTTCCTACCTATATCTTAATCATTGATTTAGATTGGATAACTAAACCATCATTCTATTTCTTAAATTTTTTGTTTCTACATTACTAACATTATGTCACTTCTCTGCTTTTAAGCCACCAATCTTCCAGTCGTTTTTTGCTAGTTTCCACAGCCGGTTTATTCATCCGGCCACAGGTCTCTCTAAACCCCAGAGCTTCAGGAACAGTTACAGCGCCTGCATCAACTTCCGGGTGGATACCATTACATTCGAGTATAATATGGCCAATTGTTTCACTGGAGTTACCACATACAGCACAAGCGTCATCTTCATTGTTAAATTTCTTTTTGTAGCTGCGTGTTCTAAGGCACCCTGATCTAGCTTCAAAAAGTAGGGCACTGCCTCTTGAGTTATCAAAGAAAGCTTCCTTCCTGATCTGCATTTTCCACTTTCGGTATAATTCCACATTCTGTTTCTTCTCCATCGAATTTATTCAATTTTTACCTTCTGTGTTTTTCACCTGTTGCTTAATGCTATTTATTTCTCCGTCCTCGTGAGTAGCATACTTACTAGTTAGTTTCCTAGTTCTTTTCCTTCATTGTGAGTTAACGCTTTTTAAGTACAGGTATTTAAATACTTTAGCTGCCCATCTCTTACTGTCCAATTTCCTCAGGCGTTCCTCATATAAAATTTTACTCTGAGCTTCCCGTACTTCGAAAGATGCCCAGCTCATGTCTCCCTGTACCGCCTCATTTGTGGTTTTGCCGTGGGCACCTAGTGCTAATCGTCCAATGGCTCTCTGATATATATAAAATGTCGACAGTACCTCTGATTTTAGACACAAAACCACATTTCTGAAAGTAAGTCCGGGCACCATAATTCGTTTCCAAATACCCCTCAAGACCTCATCCCTGTTGTATCCCCACAATGCCCCATGCATCATTAATCCGGCATTCCATCGTCCTTTCGCCTTAAGTGATTGCTCATGCTTTCCAAATGTCTGTCAATCCTTCGTTTACCCATACCCCCAGATATTTGTATTCTGCTACTTTGGGTATTTCATGGCATTATATTTTAGGACCCTGAACAGTTGATCCATTGAAAATCATTAGACCCGACTTAACTGCGCTAAAACTGAGGCCTAGAGCATCCCCTTCGTCTCCGCAATGCTTAACTAGAGTTTACAATTCTTCCAGACTCCCAGCTAGCAGCACAATATCGTCTGCATACATCAAACCGGGGAGGCGCTGCTCTACCGCCTTTCCACCTAATCTATATGACAGGTTAAAACCTAGGTTACTGTCTTGTATCCTCCGTTCCAGGTTTATCATATAAAGCATGAACAGCAGCGGTGATAGAGGACAGCCTTGTCTTAATCCTTTGCATACTGTGACACCTTCCGTACTTCTTATCACTTCCCATGTCATTTCTACTGTGTTATCCCGGTATAGTTCCTGTAGGAACTCTATTGTCTCATAACCGATACCTTCTTCTTTTAATATGTTCCACAGGAGTTCCCTGTTTACGTTGTCGTACGCCCCGTTTATGTCCATGAAGGCCAAATACAAAGGTCTATTTTCCCACTCTAGATATTTCGATGCATTGGGTAAGCACAAACAGGCTCTAATCTAAGCGCCTACCATTTCTAAACCGTTCTGAAGTTCTCCGAGTATCTTGTTACTTTCTACCCATGATTGCACCTTTAATTTCACCGCCTGCATGGCTAACCTGTACATAACAGATGTTATGGTAATCGGCCTGTAGGATTTTATGTGCATCCTTTCTCCTTTCCCTTTATAAATAAATTAATTTTACTCTGCCGCCAGCTGTCCGGAATTTGCTTATTCGTTTTGACTGTTTCCAGAACGTTTAACAACGTTTCCTTACTTTTTGGACCGAGTTCAATAATCAGCTTGATCGGAATTCCATCTATTCCTGTAGATGTGTTTTTAGGAATATTTTTTTATGCCTTTTTCCAGTTTAGATTGGTCAGTTCTAAGCTGCCTTGTATTCTGCTACCTTGTGATGCTGCCTGATTTGCTGAGATTACCCTATCGTCGCTCTTAGAAGACTCGGCTGTAACTGATGTACTGTAGTTCACTGCGTTGTCTCCCTTTAAACAGTTTCCCTCGTTATCTTGAATCCGATCTTGCTTTTTTAATTCTTTTTCCTTAGCCAGCTTATATGGTTTTCTTGCTCCAGAATTTTCTTGCTCCGCCTCTAGAGGCATCGTGTACATCAGCCATCCAGCGATCAGTGGTCTGTTTTATTTTACTTTGGACATGGGCCTGTACCTCAAGTTTCTTTTGTCGATATGATTCCCATTTTTGGTCTATTTCCTCCTCAGGTACCTGTATTTTCTTTGCCACTCGATATTCCTTTGAAGCAGCCCGTCGTTGTTCAATAGATTCCCTGATTTCCTTATTCCATCAGTTCCGCGGCTTCCTCTTTCCATTCCAGCGGTTTGCTACTTTAACCTCCCTAATTCTCCTTATGAGTAGTTCTACCTGTTCAAAATCCCAATCTTCCATGAGGAATTTTCTCTATTGCTTCCTCTATGTCTGCTGCTATCTGCGCTATTTGATCGTCGTTTAATTTTGCATTTACTTTTTGTCTAAGTTTCATTTCTCTTTTCATCAAGGGTCCCATCTGTAGACTAATACGTTTATGATCACTTCCCAGACTACACTCCCCTTCTTCGTCTATTTCCATTTTTGTGACCTTGCTATAAATTTCCTGTGACATGTGGGGTTTAAAGGGGGAACGGTCTTCCGCCCCGCTCCTACTCCGCAGGTGCAACGTCCTCGCTAGCGACCCGCGGAGGGAAACAGAGGGGCACAGGACGGGCACGACACATAGTTAATACTCGAATGCTATTTATTGCACTTGCAAATAATACAGAGCATGCCGGCTAGCTATACATCAACAAGGTTTTCCTTGGAAGGGCAAGGCTACGTAAGGAGGGCTTTTGACTCACCGGCTGGGAAATGGGGGTTTCGGCGATTTCGGCGGCGGACATTTGCACGCGCCGTGAATATGGCTGCCGGGATCTCCCGTGCGCGCCGCATTCTTCGGACGAAGCCATACCACGGCGTTTGCCGCGGGAGGCGGCGAGAGCGTGCGGTATTTACCGGTCGCTTCGCCGTTGGGAACCAGAAGATGGGCTATCGTGCACGACGGGTCCTCCCGTGTGCGCTGCGTACTCCGTGCCCGCTATCCCCCGGTATTTGCCGGGAGAGGCGGCGGGAGACGACCGCTCTCGTTGCCGGCTGGATCCAGAAGCTCCCTCTCGTCTTCTCGCGGGAACCCGCGTAGACGTCTTGGTGGCGCACCCATCGCTGGTCTCCTTCCCCCAAGGGGAGGTATTTACATCCTCTCCCAGCCGGCGCTGCCATGAAGCTCGTTCGGGTGGTGGTGGTCGGTCGCGGCGAAGGGGGAGGAAACTGGTTTTGCACATCCCTCCCTCCTTAAATGTTCACCTATGGTTGTCGAGAGCTGCTCCTTGGACGCCATCCGCGAGGTAAACACCAGGCTTAGCAGGGCGATCCAAACGTTGGTGTCATCGGACGAGCAGCAAGGTGAAGGGGCCTCCCGCTGTCCATCGGCAGGTCCCAGAAGCCAGCGTGACGGGAGGGTGTTGTTCCCGCTGACGCACCTTTGTTGGCAGGCAGGGGGTTGGCCTTCTCTCCCGTCAAGCCGGACTGGTTCCGTGAGACTCCGAGCTTCGGTGATTCACGGCCGCAGGGCAGCAGGCAGGAACGTAAACAATGGCAGCAGGTCCAGGCGACTTCACTTGATATCTGCACAACCCTCCGGATCTCCAAAAAGGTTGAATAAATTGAGCAAAATGACCATTTGGTAAAATGCGGGCCAATGCGAGTGTCAAACAATTTTATCCGGCACCGCACTGCGTTCCGTTAATCCGAACAAAGCACGGGCATCCGCGGTTCGTTTGCCGGCATAATAATCTGGTTCCACGAAATTTCCGATTCGCCTTCTCAGCCCAAAAATACCAAGTTCATTTGAACGAAGTTAGCTTTCTCTAGTTCAGCGAGATGTTCGGCTACAGCGAGGTTAATATATAACAAGCAAAACGCATTTGCGTATGCTGTATGCCCCGGTTAGACTGTCCTGCGATGTGCGACAGGCAGCTCCAAAAAAGAGCCTTAAGCCTACTCACTCTAGCGCTAAGGACAAAAGCCAGGACGCAGCGCCGCGAGGATGTGCATCTCCGCCAAGGAACCCAGGGTGGCCCTACTCGCTCGCTGCCATCCAAAGGCAACTTCTGAGCGAACGGCGCTCACCACGTCCCGCGGTGTCGGAGCGCCCCGGTGCTTTCCGGCAATCACGGCTGCAATACCAGTCAGCCGATTTCGGCACCTGGCTCCCAGAGCCAAAAAGACAGAAGAGGAAATATTTACAACTTACAACAATATACAAGAAAAGTAGGGCCACCGTCCTGGCTGAGGCACTCACTCGCTTCAGGCGTGCTGTTCTCCGTGGATGGCTCGGTCTCGCGCTCCATGTACGGACCTCGTGGCTGCACCTCTCGAAGGTCTCAGCACACATAAACACACACACACACACACACACACACACACACACACACACACACACACACACACACACACACACACACACACACACACACACACACACACACACACACACACACACACACACACACACACACACACACACACACACACACACACACACACACACACACACACACACACACACACACACACACACACACACACACACACACACACACACACACACACACACACACACACACACACACACACACACACACACACACACACACACACACACACACACACACACACACACACACACACTCGAATAAAAATGCTCCACACACACACAAATACATGCACGACCATTTGTTCACGCTGCAACTCCTCCCACCTCGCCGTCAAGAAAGCATATTAGCCTTGCTAGCATAGCGATGTCGGGTCTGGCCTAATGTTAAAATGCGGGCAGGTACTCCACGCCGCGAACTGACTATCGTCCTTTGTCCCTAGGGAGGGGTAACTAGCTCAAGTGCTTCTGCACGAGAGAACCACGTTGAAGCGCCATTGTGGGGTTTAAGGGGGGAACGGTCTTCCGCCCCGCTCCTACTCCGCAGGTGCAGCGTCCTCGCTAGCGACCCGCGGAGGGGAACAAAGGGACAAAGGACGGGGAAGACACAGCGGTAATACTCCAATGCTATTTATTGCACTTGCAAATAATACAGAGCATTACATCAACAAGGTTTTCCTTGGAAGGGCAAGGCTACGTAAGAAGGGCTTTTGACTCACCGGCTGGGGAATAGGGGTACGATTTCGGCGGCGGACATTTGAACGCGCCGTGAATATGGCGGCCGGGATCTCCCGTGCGCGCCGCATTCTTCGGACGAAGCCATACCACAGCGTTTGCCGCGGGAGGCGGCGAGAGCGTGCGGTATTTACCGGTCGCTTCGCCGTTGGGAACCAGAAGATGGGCGGTCGTGCACGACGGGTCCTCCCGTGTGCGCAGCGTACTCCGTGCCCGCTATCCCCCGGCATTTGCCGGGAGAGGCGGCGGGAGACGACCGCTCTCGTTGCCGGCTAGATCCAGAAGCCCCCTCTCGTCTTCTCGCGGGAACCCGCGTAGACGTCTTGGTGGCGCACCCATCGCTGGTCTCCTTCCCCCAAGGGGAGGTATTTACATCCTCTCCCAACCGGCGCTGCCATGAAGCTCGTTGGGGTGGTGGTGGTCGGTCGCGGCGAAGGGGGAGGAAACTGGTTTTCCACAGGCATTAGACAGTAGTCAATGGTCGTCTGCCTGTTGCGGAATTCCCAAGTGATTTGGCCTTCACCATTTTGTTTCTCTATTTACTATAACTAGATCGTGTCGCTCACAGAAATCTAGCATTAGCTTCTCGTTACAATCCGTGTACCCATCCAGATCGTCGATGTGGCCGCTCATATCCCCCAGCAGAATAATATTGGCCCCATTTCCAAACTGGCTTATATCGTCACTGAGACATTCAACAAGATCCTTGTTTTCTTGCCTGCATTGGTGTCCTGTTCCTAAATAAACTACCCCTAGCCATGTCCTTATGCCGGCAATTGTTCCTAATGCCCAGATATGTTCTTTACAAGATGATTTAATTCTTTGCCAATTTGTTCCCTGGTGTATCAACATACCTACCCCTCCACCCTTTTTTTCCGTTCTCGTTCTATTGCACCCTTCCCAGACGTAGCCTTCTATAAACGGCGGATCTTCTAGATCCCTGAGGTGAGTCTCACAAAGAGCGTACACACCTATTTTGTCATCCTTCAACTGCTGTTGTATCTCTAGCCATTTCGCTCTTTTTTTACCTTCTTGCATGTTTATGTAGCTGATCCTAGTGTTAAATTTCTTTTTTTGTACTTTTCTTTCTCGACCTCCCCCTTGCCATTTTTGGGGCTCAGCCTCCGTTATTACACTTTCTCCTGCTTCTATCTCTGTGCACGGAGTCCTCGTGGACCCCCTAAAAAAGCTACAGCCCTGCCTGTCAGGCGCCAGCCGATCTCTGTTTCCACCCTTCTGTTAAAATGAATGCCATCTCGCTGAAAAGCCCTACCAAAACCTGCTTTATGCACCTCCCTGTTTACCTCAACCACTTCGAAACGCTTCTCCAGGCTTAACTTTATTATGGCCTGATTAACTGTCACCACGTCCTTTTCCAGCTTTCCGTTCAATCTTAGCACCTCCGGTACTGTGCATACAACAATCCGCGCTTGCTGTGCTATCTCCCTGAAATCGTCAACTCCCTTAGCCAAACTTTCCACCACTCCTGTAGCGTCACCATTTAGGACATCGTTTAGCCCCTCTGCTACTATTACTATACTGCGCTCTGCGGAATTCTTCAACAGCCTATTTTTACTCTGTTTCAGCACTGCCCTCATCGTTCTTCCTGGGAAGGCTCCAACCAACACTCTCTTATCACCCTTTACACGTTCCAAGATATTGTCACAGAAGCAAGTAAAACTGGTTCAGCAGGTTTACTTACAACTAAGTAAAAGTAGCGGCAAGATAAGGCACGGAACCGACTTGCGGGCGAGCACCGAGAGCGAAGAAGACGAGCGCGTGCCAGTGTTCCAAGCTCGTCACATGGCGGCGCCAGTAAGATAACATTGCAATGTTGACAGTTGACAGCCGTGTGGTGCGGACGCGTTTTCCATCGCTCCTCCGATTGCACGTGGCTACCGGAAACGGACGGGCTGGCGACAGCGGGAGCTTCCGAAGCGTCAAACAGATGAGTTCTATCTTTTATTAACTTGATATCGCTTTCAGCTAGTTAAGTTAGGCGCAGCCTAAAGAATAGATTTTAGCTCTTTGTCCTAGCGGCCTGGTTTTTCGTGCCGGCAGCTATGTTTTCTCGGCGTTCTTTTTTTAGCTATTGTGTTTAGAGAAATAATTTTTTTTCTAGGCTATTGGCTTTCGCAGAATTGATTTTAACGCGTGTTTTTTTGCTAGCCGTTGCTTGTGTCTTCTTTTGGCAGTTTGTATATTCTGAGAATTCGTAATAGATATAATTCAGTCGATGAGCGCTTAAGATGTGAAATCAAAAGAAGGTAAAGTGTACTCAGCGTGAGGCGCAGGTTAATCAAAAAGAAGCGCGTTTTAACTCTGTAGGTGAAGCGGAAGGCAGCGACTTTTTGTGTCAGTGTTGCGTGCTGAGTGCGTGTTTAGATAGATTTGATCAAGACAAGGGCAGTTTAGTGTCTCGTGTGGATGATTTAGATTTAGAAACAGACACCACAGCGCTTGTGGTGTCTGTTTCTATTCTTTCGTCTGTGTGTTTTGCGCTGTTTTATTTTTAGAAAATGAAGTACTTTTGTTAAGGGCAGAGAATCAGAAACTGCTTACAGCTTTCTCAAATGAAAATAAAAAGGCCGACTTTATCCTTGGAACCAACGAGGATGAACATTCCAGTGCGGGCCACGTGGCTGGGACCAGCGCTGGCATGGAAGGCGTAAGCAAAGTAGGTCGGGCGGATCCGAACCGACAGAGCTATTTAGAAGCAGCTACTAAGAAGCCGGAAAAAAAAGGAAGAAGTAAGGAAGAATGAACATCCATGAGATAAGGACACAGATAATCGGAAGCAGGAGCCAACAGTTGGGAGAGGGAGAGAGAAGGCCCAGGTGCTTATCGCCGGAAATTCTAACATGAGCAGGTGCAAGCGAGATATCTTGGAACGTGTAAAGGGTGATAAGAGAGTGTTAGTTGGAGCCTTCTCAGGGAGCACAATGAGGGCAGTGCTGAAAGAGAGTAAAAATAGGCTGTCGAGAAATTCCGCAGAGCGCAGTATGGTGATAGTAGCAATGGGGCTAAACGAGGTCCTAAATGGTGACGCTGCAGGAGTGGTGGAAAGTTCAGCTAAGGGAGTTGACGAGATCAGGGAGATAGAACAGCAAGCGCAGATAGTTGTATGTACAGTACCGGAGGTGCTAGGATTGAACGGAAAGCTTGAAAAGGACGGGGTGACAGTTAATCAAGACATAAGAAAGTTAAGCCTGGAGAAGCGTTTTGAAGTGGTTGAGGTAAACAGGGAGGTGCATAAAGCAGGTTTTGGTAGGGCTTTTCAGCGAGATGGCATTCATTTTAACAGAAGGGCGGGAACAGAGATCGGCTGGCGCCTGGCAGGCAGGGCTGTAGCTTTTCTAGGGGGTCCGCGAGGACTCCGTGCACAGAGGTAGTTAGAAGTGAAGCAGAAGAAAGTGTGATAACGGAGGCTGAGCCCCCAAAAATGGCAAGGAGGAGGTCAAGAAATAAAAGTACAAAAAGAAATTTAAATCAAGGATCAGCTACATAAATATGCAAGGAGGTAGAAAAAGAGCGAAATGGTTAGAGATAGAACCGCAGTTGAAAAATGACAAAATATGTGTGTACGCTCTTTGCGAGACTCATCTCAGGGATCTAGAAGACCCGCCGTTCATAGATGGCTACGTCTGGGAAGAGTGCAACAGTACGAGAACGAAAAAAAAGGGTGGAGGGGTAGGTATTTTGATACACCAGGGAACAACTTGGAAAGAAATAAATCATCTTGTAAAGAGCATATCTGTGTTTCAGGAACAATTGCCGGCATAAGGACATGGCTAGGGGTAGTTTATTATGGGACAGGACATCAATGCTGGCAAGAAAACAAGGATCTTGTTGAATGTCTCAGTGACGATATAAGCCAGTTTGGAAATGGGACCAATATTATTCTACTGGGGGACATGAACGGCCACATCGACGATCTGGATGGATACACTGATTGTAACGGGAAGCTAATGCTAGATTTCTGTGAACGACACGATCTAGTTATAGTAAATAGAGAAACAAAATGTGAAGGCCAAATCACGTGGGAATTCCGCAACAGGCAGGCGACCATTGACTAGTCTAATGTCGCAGGAAATGTATAGCAAGGTCACAAAAATGGAAATAGACGAAGAAGGGGAGTGTAGTCTGGGAAGCGATCATAAACGTGTTAGTCTGCAGATGGGGCCCTTGATGAAAAGAGAAATGGAACTTAGACAAAACGGAAACGCAAAATTAAACGAAGATCAAATATCGCAGATAGCAGCAGACATAGATTAAGCAATGGAGAAAAGCCCCATGGAAGACTGGGATCATGAACAGGTACAACTACTCATAAGGAGGAACATTAAGGATGTTAAAGTAGGAAACCGCCCTCCGCGCACGAAGTGACACGGAGTGCGCGCCGCAAGCACGCAAGGGCGTGCTGTGATCTCTCTCTCGCAGTGACCAGAGGGTTCCTTTGAGAGAGAGTGGGCAACCACCGCAAGGTACGCCTGTCGCGGATTGTTGGATCACGATCGACAGGCTCGAGTTGCGCTCTCAGGTACGACCCGGAGCAGACGAACTCGAGTACACACTGGTCGGCGCGGACAAAGGCCGTCAGACAAGACAGTAGCGTACGCACCTTGCGATGTCTCGGAAGGGTCTCTCCCTGAGCTCCGCTCGGACAGTCGCGCGGCCGTCAAAGCGGTGCCGTGTTCCCGTCAAAAGGCGCCAACGAGAACAGCCACTGGGACGCCAGGGCGGAGCTGTGGCCCAAACGACAGTGACAAGTCGTCCGAGCCTCTCTCCGCCGCCTCAGGCGGGAGAAAGGGAACGAGGAGAGCAACTGGGAAGTGGGCGGCGGCCGCACAAAGGGGAGCCGCAGCAAGCCCGAATCCCACAAGGCCATCTTCCAAAGTAAAATATAACAGTCCACTGATCGCTAGATGGCTGACATACACGATACCTCTAGAGGCGGAGCAAGAAAATTCTGGAACCATATAAGCTGGCTAGGGAAAAAGAGTCAAAGAAAGAAAGATCGGATTCAAGATAGCGAGGGAAATTGTTTAAAGGGAGACAACGCAGTGAACTACATTACATCAGTTATAGCCGAGTCATTTAAAAGCGACGATAGGGTAATCTCCGCAAGTCAGGAAGCAACGCAAGGTAGCAGAATACAAAGCAGCTTAGAACTGACCAATATTAACTGGAAAAAGGGAGAGAAAAATATTGCTAAAAACACATCTACATGAATAGATGGAATTGCGATCAAGCTGATTAATTAACGTGGTCCAAAAAGCAAGGAAACGTTGTTGAAAGCTCTGGAAGCAGTCGTAACGAATAAGAGAATTCCGGACAGCTGGCGGCAGAGTAAAATGGATTTGATTTATAAAGGGAAACGAGAAAGTATGCACATAAAATCCTACAGGCCGAGTACCATAACGTCTGTTATGTACAGGTTGGTCATGCAGGTGGTGAAATTTAAAGGTGCAAGCATGGGTAGAAAGTAACAAGATACTCGGAGAACTTCAGAACGGCTTTAGAAATGGTAGGCGCTTAGATGATGGGCTGTTCGTGCTTACCCAATGCATCGGAATATCTAGAGTGGAAAATAGACCTTTGTATTTGGCCTTCCTGGGCATAAACGGGGCGTACGATAACGTAAACAGGGAACTCCTGTGGAACATATTAAAAGAAGAAGGTATCGGTTATGAGATAATAGAGTTCCTACGAGAAATATACCGGGATAACAAAGTAGAAATTACATGGGAAGGGATGAGAAGTACGGAAGATGTCAAAGTATGCAAAGGATTAAGACAAGGCTGTCCTCTATCACCGCTGCTGTTCATGCTTTATATGATAAACCTGGAACGGAGGATACAAGACATTAACCTAGGTTTTAACATGTCATATAAATTATGTGGAAAGGCGGTAGAGCAGCGCCTCCCCGGTTTGATGTATGCAGACGATGTTGTGCTGCTAGCTGAGAATCTGGAAGAATTGCAAACTCTATTTAAGTACTGCCGAGACGAAGGGGACGCTCTAGGCCTCAGTTTTAGCGCAGTTAAATCGGATCTGATGATTTTCAACGGCTCAACTGATCAGGGTCTTAAAATACAAGGCCATGAAATACCTAGAGTAGCAGAATATAAATATCTGGGAGTATGGGTAAACGAAGGATTGGCATACATTAGAAAGCATGAGCAATCACTTAAAGGGCAACTCCGGTGGTTTTTTCATCATTTTGTGTTTTTAATTGAATTACATTCCTCGGCACGTCCTGACTCCAACACAAAAAACCGTTTTCCAAAATTCCAATTAGAAGTATTTTTAAAAAAGAAAAACAGCAAATCGAAACCGAAACTCATTTCACGGCCAGAAACGACGTCACATTTGACAAAATGGTGACGTCACACTCAGTATTAGAAAAACACTCGTACGTGCGTTGGATGGTGAAAATAAAGTATGGAAATCATGACGCACTGCATAAAATGTCTGAGGTAGTTAAATATAAAGCTCACAATTTCATTATCACGCGGGAAGTAGACATTAACGCCTGTATACTGTTTGTGACGTCAGAAACTCAGTGTTGCCCGCAGAAATACTCTCAACTTAAGCCATGAAAACGGCATATTTTAAAGCCGTATTGCGCGTGAAGGGATTATCGTACGGCACCCAAATTTTGTAGAATGCGTCAGGACGGAGAGAAGAACCTGTGGTAAAAGTTTCACTACAATATTCGAATGTCAAAAAAACCCCGGAGTTGCCCTTTAAGGCCAAATGACGAAGGAATGCCGGATTAATGAAGCATAGGGCATTGTGGGGATACAACAGGTATGATGGTTTGAGGGGTCTTTGGAAAGGAATTATGGTGTCCGGACTTACTTTCGGAAATGCGGTTTTGTGTCTGAAATCAGAGGTACAGTCGGGAGTAGAAATAAATCAGAGAGCCGTTGGACGATTAGCAGTAGGTGCCCACGGCAAAACTACAAATGAGGCGGTGCAGGGAGATATGAGCTGGGCATCTCTCGAAGTACGGGAAGCTCAGAGTAAAATATTATATGAGGAACGCCTGAGGAAATTGGACAGTAACAGATGGGCAGCTATAGTATTTAAATACCTTTACTTAAAAAGCGTTGACTCACAATGGAGGAAAAGAACTAGGAAACTGACTAGTAAGTATGCTAGGTACAAGAACGGAGAAATAAAGAGCATTAAGCAACAGGTGAAAAACACAGAAGGTAAAAATTGGAGAAATTCGATGGAGAAGAAACAGAGTGTGGAATTATACCGAAAGTGGAAAATTCAGATCAGGAAGGAAGCTTTCTTTGATAACTCAAGAGACAGTGCCCTACGTTTTGAAGTTAGATCAGGGTGCCTTAGAACACGCAGCTACAAAAAGAAATTTAACAATGAAGATGACTAGGTGCTGTATGTGGTAACTCCAGTGAAACAATTGACCATATTATACTCGAATGTAATGGTATTCACCAGGAAGTTGATGCAGGCGCAGTAACTGTTCCTGAAGCTCTGGGGTTTAGAGATACTAGTGGCCGTGTGAATAAACCGGCGGTGGAAACTAGCAAAAACCGACTGGAAGATTGGTGGCTTAAAAGCAGAGAAGTGACATAAGGTTAGTAATGTAGAAACTAAAATTTAATAGATAAATGATGGTTTAGTTAACCAATCTAAATCAATAATTAGGATATAGGGAGAACAACGAGCAGGATAGCTACTGCTACCACCCCGTTTCAAAGGGGACGCTCCTATATTCCATCCATCCATTCATGCGGCAATATATCTCGGTTGCACCTGCTCATAATAGAATCTCCCGCAATAAGCACCTGGGCCTTCTCTCTTCCTCTCCCAACTATTTGCTCCTGCTTTCGGTTATTTGTGTCCTTCTCTCTGGGATTTTCATGTATGTATGTATGTAAAACTTTATTAGGGAGCCGGCAAACGACGGGTTAAAGCGTCGTGACGCTGGCCAAGCGTCTACCCGGGGTTAAGCCCTACTCTGCGCTACCTAATTTGACCCGTTTGTGGTGGGTGTGAGGCTTGTGCTTTTCGAGCGCACCCCGGGCCTGCTGGACGGCCCATAGTTGCATGTTCTTGTCTGTATTCTGCACAGCACTTTGAAGTTCCGGCAGGTATGTCTGGATGCAGCTTTGGTCGGGAACCTGGCACAGTCCCACATGATGTGCCATTGGTCCGCCGGACCCACTTGACATACACTGCACATATGACTCGTGTAGATGTCTGGGTGGAGGACGTGTAGCATTGCCGGGGCTAGGAGTGACCCGGTTTGCATTTGCCTTAGGATGACCGCCTCCTCCCGACTAAGTGCAGGGTGAGGCGGCGGCATTGTCCGTCGAGCTAGGCGGTAAAATTTTGTCACTTCCTCGTAACTGGTCATTCTGTCTTTTGTTTCGAACCACCATTCGGAACGGTCCTTCTCGGGGGCGCGGAAGGTAAGCGCTCGCGGCGCCGAATGGGCCGTCTCGTTGTGATTCGGTGAGGATGCACAATCTCCCGCGTGCGCCGGGAACCACTTGATGCGGATAGTGTTACCGCGGTCTTGAAGCTGGAGCTTACTGATGATGGCGGCCGCCGGCGCGCACGCTCGCCCCTTGACAAAGTTGCGCACAGCGTTCCTCGAGTCGCTGAGCACGGTGCGACACTCGGCCTCCGAGATCGCCAGAGCGATGGCAACCTCCTCGGCGTCTGTGGCGTCCGTGCACCGCACGCTCGCTGCCGTTGTTTTGATGCCGGTAGCCGCCGCAACGGCCACTGCCACGAATCCTTCTCGCTTGTATTCCGCAGCGTCCACGAACCGGGCGTGCGGGTCCTGGACGTGTTGCTCGACGAGGACTTTGGCCCGCGCCTGCCGCCGTTCTTGGTTGTACTCGGGGTGCATGTTTTTCGGGATGGGGTCCACGTGGATGTGGGCCCACGCCTCATCGCTGATATCGCACGATTGCCGACTGGGAGCTCGGGGATTGTAACCCAGGGACGTCAGTATACTGCGGCCTGTCTTGGTGGTAGAGAGGCGCTCCATTTGCGCCGTGAGCTGCGCCTCGGCTATTTCTTCTAAGGTGTTATGGACGCCGAGCTGCAGGAGCCGAGCCGTACTCGTGGTCCCCATTAATCCCAGCGCCGTCTTGTAAACCCGTCTGATCAGCGTGTTTATCTTTGTCCGGTCAGCGGCCTGCCAGTTGAGGTAGGCCGCAACGTAGGCGATGTGACTGATCACGAACGACTGGACGAGGCGCAGAAGACTGTCTTCACGCATGCCTGCCCATCGTGTCGAGACTCGGTGTATGAGCCGGATAGCGTCCATTGCCTTGGTGGTAATCTTGTTGATGGTCTCGTCGTTGCGGCCGTTCTTGTTTAGTAGCAGGCCCAGGACCCTGATCTTGGGAACTTCGGGGATGCGCTGCCCCGATGCAGCCACGATCTTTATGTGATCGCACTCCCGAGGGGGAGCGCGTTTCCGTCCCCGTTGTAATGGTGTGAGGACGAACAGCTGTGATTTGGCGGGCGAGCACACTAGGCCTGTGCCGTTAAGGTGTTGCTCGATGGCAGTAACAGCCTCTTGGAGCTGCTGCTCAATGCTGGCGTCGGTGCCGCCTGCCGCCCACAGGGTAATATCGTCGGCGTAGATCGTATGCCGGACGCCGGTCCCCTCTGCTGCCCTCGCTACCCCGATCATGACAAGGTTGAAGAGCAATGGCGAGATGACTGAACCTTGCGGGGTACCCGTGCTTCCGAGCTTGTGTTCGGGGAACTTAAGGTCTCCGGCGTGCAGTTCCACCGTGCGGTTGGTCAAGAAGTCTTGGATGTAATTGTAGCTCGCCACCCCCATGTTGAGTCTCGATACTTGTGCTAATATGGCTGAGTGTTTGACTTTGTCGAATGCGCTTTGTAAACCAAGTCCCAGAATTACTTTGCTGTCTTGTGTCTTGTTGTCGATTATTTCTTGTTTAAGTTGGAGCATGGCATCTTGTGTGCTGAGTCTGCGCCTGAAGCCGATCATCGTATCCGGATATAGGTTTTCCTTTTCCAGGTACTCCTGCCACCGGTTGGAAAGCACGTGCTCAAGCACCTTGCCCACGCAGGACGTGAACGAGATGGGACGCAAGTTGCCGATATCCGATGGCTTGCCCGGTTTAGGGATTAGGATTGTTCTTGCCGTTTTCCACTGTCGGGGGAGCTTGCCCGAACGCCAGCATTCGTTATAGTAGCGGGTTAGGGCCTCGATCGATGCATAGTCGAGGTTGCGTAGCATCTTGTTGGTAATAAGATCGGGGCCGGCTGCTGAGCGGGCGTTGAGCTCGTGCAGCGCTGCCCGTACCTCTGACATGGTAATGTCTCGGTCGAGCCACGCGTTCGGCAGCCCCCCGTATGGCGGGTGGGTTTCCGTTGGCGTGTGTGGCAGATACTTGGCTTCCAGGGCCTTGATAACGGCGTCTTTTCCTCGTTGTGTGGCGGTGTGTATGAGGCAGACCAGGCTATCGCGCTGGTGTGACTTGGTCTTAGTTTCGTGTAGGAGGTGCCGAAATAGATTCCATGTGCAACCACGATGTAGTTGCCCGTCAGCTCGGTTGCAGACTTCGTTCCACTGCTGACGGCACAGGACCTTGCAGTGATGTTGAATGGCCCTGTTTAAGTCGGCCACCTTCTTTCTCAATTTGCGATTCAGCCGTTGCCGCTTCCACCGCGCCTGTATCGAACGTTTGGCCTCGATGAGATGGGCCAGACGACTGTCCATAGCTATGATGTCCTCGTCCGTTTCAATGGTCTTAGTGGCCGAGTGCACTGCATCGCGGAGCTCTGCCGACCAGGTTTCAATGTTTGTGATGTCTTGCGGTGTGGTTGGTCGTCCCTTACGGAAACCGTCCCAATCCGTCCATTTGTGTGTAATGGTGTTGCCCCGGAATTGATTTGGAATCGTAATTTCGAGGATGTAGTAGTCACTGCCCAGGTCAACGCCGGTGTTGCGCCATGTTACTTTGCCAGTGTGGTCGTTCTTGATGAATGTAAGGTCTGGTGCGATGTCTCGTGCTACGGAATTGCCGATTCGGGTAGGATGATTGGGATCCGTGATCAGGGTGCAGTCGTGGTCCAGGGTATCCTGTAGTAGGTCCCGTCCTTTTGCCTTGTCTTTCACGTAACCCCACGCTCGATGGGAGGCGTTGAAGTCTCCTCCAATCAGCAAAGTGTTGCCTTTGGCTTGGGTGCTGGCTGTGTGTAGGAGGGTCTTGAATTTCTGTGTTTTGTGCTTGAGGTTACTATATATGTTAGCTATGAACAGGCTGTTTTTCCGTTGTTTGCTTGGAATGATTTCGGTGAAGGTGTATTCCACCCTGCTGCGGCCGTGTCCGAGCTGATGTTCAATGAACGGGAGCCCTTTGCGGACGAATGTGCAGACGCCTCGTCCCTCCGCTGGGCTAACGTGAGCGCGATACCCAGCGAGGGTTGTGTTCGCCGTCATCGTTTCTTGCAGCAGAATGATAAGGGTTTCTTGGTTACCGTGGTGATGTGTTGTTGCAGCACTGCTCTCTTGTTGTTGTAACTGTGGCAGTTCCCCTGCCAGACCGTAAGGCTCGGCAGCGATCCTATTGTGGCTTGGGGCTGGGACATGGTTGTGATGGAGTTGAGGCTTGCGTCTGTTTTTGGAGATATGGGTGGTTTGCGAATGGCGCAGCAAAGATGGGGCTGCATACTATGGGCTTGAGGGTTTGTTCAATGAAGTCGAAGCGCTCCTGTATGGTTCCGTAGGACGTGGTGATTAGCTTCTCCAGCCGCGCCAGGCGTTGGTCCGTGACGGCAGCCGTGTCGGCATAGATGTTGGTGAGCGCTTCAATTTTGGTTTCGAGCTGAGTTCCAATTGGGTTAGGTCTTATGTTGTCGTGATGAGGTGCGCGCTCGTTTCTTGGGGGTTGGGTCAGTGGTTTTCTCCCCTTCGGGCTCGTCTTGTGATATGTCCATTGATTGTGTACCACCTTGATGGGATGGCGTGTCGGTGTTCTCGGGGATAACGGAGGGTGTAAGTGTCTCGGGTGACTGAGCTGGGTCAATGGTTGGCTGAAATCGCTGTGCTTGTAGTTCTTTCTTGACGTCGGCTAGCTCTTGGGTAAGCCGGCGCGTGGTTTCCAACAGAGTCGCGTTGGCGACACGGAGTTGTTCGAGTTCCTTGTAGTAGGGGCTGGTAGTCAATTCCTGCCAGCTGCTCTGTGTGCTTCGGCCAGTAGTGGCGCTGTTAGAGCTTGCGTTGCTGCTTTTAGCTTCGCCCTTTGCTGCGTCCGCCCAACTGATTCCGTCACGGGAGCGCGAACGCTTAGCGTCGCGTTTGTTCCTGTGAGATGAGTCACGGTCACGCGACGCGCTGCGCGACGCCCTTCGGGATCCGTTACGGGAAGCACTGCGCGAGTGAGAGCGTCCGAGACGTGGAAACGAGCTTGAGTCGAGTGCTTGCTTGTGATGTTCTTCGGCGTTACTGCGTTCGACTGCTTCCTCTTGCTGTTCTTCGGCGTTGCTGCGTTCCCATCTCCGTCGCCGCACGACGTATGGAATTTTGTATTTGGCTTTGCAGACGAGGTCCCCGGTGGGGTGTTGCTCACCGCAGAGCTTGCATTTGGGGACACATGTGTGGCCCTCTCTTGGATTAGAAGCACCGCATGAAAGGCACACACGTGCGTTTGGTGTAGGACACACGTCGCGCCTGTGGCCGATTTTGCCGCATACCTTGCAAACTTCTATTTGCTTCTTGTAGAGACTGCACGGGTACAGCGTGGATCCGTATCGCACATACTTAGGAACCTTGATACCATTGAACACTACGATGACTGTCGTCGTATTTCCGATACGCTTCGCACCCGCGGCGAAGGGGTTGTACTTGGTTACGACCTGCTGCATTATTTCAGCTTCGCTGTCTTTGAGGGATATGCCTCTGATCACGCCCTTGACTGTGTCGTGGGCGGCCGTTCCATAAGCACTCACTTGGTACGTGTTGCCTTGCACATTAATAGCTTGAATTCGAGCATACTTTTCCGCCCGCTCTTCGCTCGGAGTGCTGATCACCATTATGTTCTGTTGAGCATTGGGACACGCTGTATCCTCAGCTCGATCTGGCACCTCAATTCCTGCTGCCACCATGATGGCAGTAGTGACGCATGCAGCTCCTGCCTTGTAAATATCGAGCCCTCCGCGGGGACACACGACGATCTTAATTTCTTCTGCTGGCATGGCGGGCATGCGAGCCGCCCGAATAACTGCGGCCCTAACGCTCTTGATAAATTTAGGGTTTTTCTGGGAGCTCGGTGTATCAGGTTGAGAAGTAGACTCACTCGTCGTTCCTTGCAGGCGTGGTCGCCTCCTGTGCCCGCCGATGTGCAGCCATCCGGGCGAGCGTTGAAATTCCTCGGGGGTAATTTCTTCTCCTGCTACTTGTACGCTCATCGGGGAAATCTGGATGTTATGCACCGAAGTGGTGGCGGAATCCTCCATGTCGTGGCTGAAGTACGGCCGGCTAGGCCTAGCGAGCCCTAGGTTCGCTTCGGCCTAGCGTCTCCTCTTGGCGCTGAATCAGGAAGTCCGCTAATTCGAAAATGACGCACCTTTGATAAAAGTCAGGTATCGGATGATGGCGGATACCTTCACGAACACGGTGGTATTAAAGGCTTCTCGATCCAAACTAATTAGCACTGCGAAAGCGGGAATTAGCGACGGAGCTAATATGAGCACGTCTGTCCTCCAGGACGATCGCAGCGCCCCGGGATTTTCATTCTTCATTCCTTTTTTTTTGCGGCGTCTTAGCTGCTTCTAAATAGCTCTGTCGGTTCGGATCCAACTGACCTACATTGCCATTGCCTTCCATGCCAGTGCTGGTGCCAGCCACGTGGCCCGTCCTGGAATGTTCGTCCTCGTTGGTTCTAAAAATAAAGTCGGCCTGTTTCTTTTCCATTTGAAGAAGCTGTCCAAGCAGTTTCTGATTTTCTATCCTTAACAAACGTACTTCATTTTCTGAATCATCCACACGAGACACTAAACTGTCCCTTACTTGATCAAATCTATCTAAACGCGCACTCAGCACGCAACACCGACACAAAAGGTCGCTGCCTTCCGCTTCACCTACAGAGTCAAAACGCGTTTCCTTGAGATTAACCTGCGCTTCACACTGAGTACACTTTACCTTCTTTTGATTGCACATCTTGAGCATGTATCGACTGAACTATATCTATTACGAATTCTCAGAATATACAAACTCCCAAAAGAAGACACAAGAAACGGCTAGCAAAAAAACACGCGTTAAAATTAATTCTGCTAGAAAAAAATTATTTATCTAAACACAATAGTTAAAAATGAACGCCAAGAAAATCTAGTTGCCGGCACGAAAAACCAGGCCGCTAGGACAAAGAGCTAAAATCTCTTCTTTAGGTTGCACCTAACCTAACTAGCTGAAAGCGAAATAAAGTTAATAAAAGAAAGAACTCATCTGTTTTACGCTTCGGAAGCTCCCGCTTTCGCCAGTCCGTCCGTTTCTGGTAGCCATGTGCAATAGGAACACGCGTCCGCACCACACGGCTGTCAACTGTCATCACTGTGGGCGCTACTGACGACAGCACCCCAAGCGGCACGCTAACCAGGCGGACCGGCGGGAGACCCCGGCATGGGCGACCGCGCCAAGGAGAGCGAAAACGGGCGCCATTACCTGATGTATAAATAAAGTTTTGCTTGTTATACCGGCTACGTCTACCTCATGGCAGCAGCGGCGGGGTAAACAACGCAGCGTGGCACCCAGGACAGCGAGCCCAACGTAAGCGGCCGCAGCGTCATGCGAGACACTCGCGGCGCGAACGAAGAGCGCGCGAGCGGCACTCCGGGAATAACGTTCAACCCGCTCGCCGTGGAACTGCCGACAAAGCTCGATTTCCGCAAGCCCGAAGATAGGACACGATGGCACCGCAGGTGGGAATGCTAACGACTCATCTACGGTCTGACAGGACAGGACGAGATGACGCAAATCAACACATTTCTCTAAGCCATGGGCGAAGAAGCGGAGGACGTGCTCGCTGCTTTGAAACTGACAGACGAACAGATGGCATCATACTCCCCAGCGGTGAGTGCTTTTGAAAAGCATTTCCTACCTTGAGAGAATGTCATCTGTGAGAGAGCGCGATTTAAATCTCGGAAACAAGAGCAGCATGAAAACGTCGACGCATTTGCGACTGAACTGTTCAAAATGGCCGAAAGATGCGATTACGGAACTCTCAAAGACGAACTGATTCGGCACAGGCTCGTGGTCGGCTTGCGAGACGTAAAACAGCGAGAGCCAACAGCTTGACGCAGAACTCACTCTCGAAAAAGCAATCACAGCTACCCGCAATTCAGAGAGCGTGAAACTTCAACACAAGGAAATTCGCTCCATCGAACAGCCAGCTCTCGACATGGGAGAAGTTCGCGGGCAGACAAACGTCAAAACTCGCCGGAACGAAGCGAAGGTGCCTTTCAAGTCGCGCCCTCAACGTACACACAAGACGGGAGACGAACGCTGCACGTGGCATGGTGGTGTGCGTGATCACGCGAAGACACAGTGTCCCGCGATAGACAAGACGTGCAACCAGTGTGGGTAAAAAGGCCACAACGCCCGCGTCTGCATGTCTAAGCCGAAGGACGAGACCTCGAGTATTCGACAACGACCGAAAGATCTCGGATAGCTATATCTAGGCGAAATCAAAGCGGGAGTGAACATGCCGTGGAGGATTACTGCTATCGTGAACAACTTGCCTTTTACCTTCAAGGTCGACAATGGCGCGGATGTGATTGCAATCGCACACGACCAGTACGACAGAACCGTCATGGGACCCATCAAGTCAACGCAACAGCTGTTGATAGGCCCAGGCCAGACAGCGATAGCCACTGTTGGCTACATCGATGCAGCAGTCACCTGGTGCAACACTGAAGTCCAAGAAGCTGTCTTCATCATTAAATGATTAAAAGAACCGCTGCTCAGTCGACCAACTATAGAATCACTTGGGATTCTACAGCGCCCTCTTGAGCTAGACGAAACCCTCGCACAATCAACTGATGTCCCCAACTTCTTGGCATTATACCCAAAGCTAACGTCTGGGCTTGGAGTCGTGAAGACTGAGTACTGCATCAAAGTCAATAAGGATGCTGAGTCATACGCAGTCAGTTATCCTAGGCGCATGCCTCTTTCACTGCTTCCACTTGTGAAGAAAGAACTAGAAAGGATGGAAGACTTGGGAGTCATCTAGAGGATCGAGCGAGCAACCAAGTGGTGTTTTCCAATAATTGTCGCACAAAAAATGAACAGTGAGCTGCGCATCTGCGTGGACTATGATCAACTCAACCAACAAATAATACGCGAACTTGTGCTCATGCCTACAGTGGACGACTGTCTTGCAAAATTAGCAGGTGCAACAGTTTTTAGCCGCCTAGATGCACGAACAGGGTACCGGCAGGTGCCACTGTCCAAGGACTCTCGCGAATACACAACCTTCATCACACCAGTTGGCAGGTTCCTGTTCCTGAGACTTCCCTTCGGAATCTTCACAGAGGCAGAGTTCTACCAACGAGAAATGCTCCGTGTGCTCGAAGGACTAGATGGTGTGAATTGTCTACAAGATGACATCATTGTCTCAGGGAAGACAACTGAGGAACACGACACCAACCTACTGCTGGTGCTGAGGAAGCTGGAAGATGTAGGTGTTACCCTCAATATCGACAAGTGCTCCTTTTGAGAAACAGAAGTAACATTTTTAGGACACGTCGTAAACTCAACAGGAGTCAGCACCGACCCGAAAAAGGTCAGGGCCATAGTCCAGCTCGACCCACCATGTGATGTGTCAGAAGTGAGGTCTTTGTTGGGCTCTGCAAACCACCTAGCCAAATTTTTTCCAGGGCTAGCAGACTTTACAAAGCCTCTCAGAGACTTGCTCCACCAAGATGCCGACTGGCACTGGGGCCCAGCTCAGCAGCAGAGTTTTGACAAACTCAAGCAAGCTTTAAGCAGGACGCCATTTCGCACTCGCTACGATGCTCAGTCGCCTCACACAGTGTCTGTGGACGCTTCCTCACACGGTCATGGGGCTGTACTTTTCAGTTGCACGAAAAGCTCCTACCTGTGGCATATGCATCACGCTCCCCTACGGATACAGATCAGATATATGCCCAAATCGATAAGGAGGCATTGGCAGTCACATGGGCTTGCGAACATGTCCGCAAATACCTGCTGGGATCACCCTTTCACGTGGAAACGGACCACAAGCCTTTAATACCGCTGCTGATGACTAAACGACTTTACGAGCTGAGTCCTCGCCTTCAACGTTTCAGGATGCGCCTTTGGAGTACGACTACACCATGTCCAACACTCCCGGCAAAAAGCTGTACACAGCTGACCTTCTGTCCCGGAAGCCATTTGGGAAACCAGCAGACAAAGAAAGAACTCTCGAGAGTGCAGTGCGCGAGTTTGAAGAATTAGCACTTGAACAGCTCCCTGCTTCAAACCAAATGCTGGACAGAATCAGGGCAAGCATCCAGTCAGACAAAACACTTTCCAGGGTGGCTACCTTCTGCACTACATCATGGCCAACTGTGCATGGGCTGTCACCTGACCTGAAAAGGTACGTCGAGGGGGCTAGTGAGATTTTGCTCGTTGATGGTCTGCTATTCAAAGGCGACAGAATAATCATCCCGCCAGACATCAGAGTAAAGGTTCTGGAAAAACTCCATGCAGGCCACTTGGGCATGACGAGTTGCCGAGCGATGGCAAGAGAATGCATATGGTGTCCAGGCATAGGCAAGCACGTTGAAGACTACGTGGAAAAGTGTCCAACTTGCAGAGAGCACAGAAAGCCAGAAACAGAACCCCTGCTTCTAGCCCCATTGCCAGCACACCCTTGGGACACAGTCGGCATGGATCTCTTCACGCTGGAGGGGAATGAGTATGTTGTAGTAGCAGACTACTACTCCCGATTTTTCGAGCTAGAACAGCTGCCGAGGACAGCTACAAAAGACATAGCCCTAGTCTTGGAGCCAATGTTTGCGCGGTACGGTGTTCGACGGACAATACGCACCGACAACGGGCCGCAGTTCACTTCCACAGAGTTCAAAGAACTTGTGCATCACTGGGGAGCCTCGCACACAACCTCAAGCCCTTACTACCCGCAGGGCAACGGTATGGCTGAGAGGGCTGTGCAGACAGCAAAGCAGCTTTTGAGGAAGTCTTCCAAAATACACGAAGCGCTGCTTGCCTACAGGGCCATACCCAGCATGGAAGGGTTTTCACCAGGAGAACTCTTAATGGGTCGTCGTCTGAACGCCACAGTACCAGCCACTTCGAAGCTGCTAGCCCCGAAGTGGGACAACAGAGAATTCAGAAAAAGTAATGAAGCCTACAGAGCTCGGTACCATACAACACCCGGCAGAAGGTACAGAGCCGAGAGCGCTTACCACCAGGCACACCGGTGCGCATCCTCGCTGGAGCTGCATCACACGGCGTGGTAACACAGCCAACATCAGAACCAAGGTCCTACGTTGTACAAACTGACAAAGGACAAGCAAGACGTACAGCAAGACACCAGCAACCATTGCAGGACACGAGCACCACAAGAAGTGGACGTGTTTGTAAGTGACCAGAACGCCTGGACCTGTGAGATCAAACCTCTCAAAAAAGGGGGGTGTTGTGGGCGCCACTGACGACAGTGCCCCAAGCGGCAAGCTAACCAGGCGGACCGCCGGGAGACCCCTGCATGGGCGACCGCGTCAAGGAGAGTGAAGACGGGCGCCATTCTTTCCCTCTTCTCCCTCTCCCTCGTTCACTCTCCCTCTTTCTTTCCCTCTCCCTTTTTCCTCCTTCCATTTATCCCTTTCCTTCCTTCCCTCTCCTTCTTTCACTCTTCCTCTTACCTGCAGTCTTTTCTTTCCCTCTCTCCTTTCATTCTCTCCCTTTCCTTCATTCTCTCTCTCTCCCTCTTTCCTTACTCCCTCTCTCCATCTTTCCCTCTTTCACTCTCTCTTCTCCCTCTCTCCCGCTTTCCCTCTTTCACTCTCTCCTTTCCCTATCTCCAATTTTCCTCTTCCACCTGCCTCTTCCTTTCTTTCCCACTCTCTCTCTTTCCTTCTTTCCCTGTTTAAGTCCTTCCCTCTCTCTCTTTGCATCCCTCCATCTCTTCCTCTCTCCTTCTCTCGTTCCCTTCCGCTTCTTCCTTCCCCCTTTCACTTTCCCTATTTCCTTCCCTCTCCCCTTTTTCCTCTTTCCATTTCTCCCTTTCCTTCCTTTCTTCTCCCTCTTTCACTCTGCAGTCTTTTCCTTCCCTCTCTCCTTCTTTCATTCTCTCACTATTCCCCCTTTCCCGCTTTCACTCTCCCTCTTTCCTTCTTTCCCTCCCTTGTTTCCTCAATCCCTCTTTCCTTTTCCTCTTTCATTCTTTCCCACTCTCTTTCCTTCTTTCACTCTCTCCCTCTTTCCCTATTTCAGTCTCTCCTGCTTTTCGCCTTCCCTATATCTCCCTTTCTCTCTCCCCTTTCCCTCCCCCTCTTCAGTTTCCCTCTCCCTCTATCCATCGTTCCCTATTCCACTCTCCCTCTTTCACCTTTCCCTCTCCATCTCTCCCTTATTTCCCTTTTTCAGTCTCCCTCTCTTCATCATTCCCTTCCTCCCACTTCCCTCTGTCTTCCGTCTTCCTGTCTTTCCCTCTTTCCCTCTCTCTCTTTCAGTCCATCTTTCCCTCTCCCTCCCTCACTCTTTCCCTCTCCCTCATTCCCTCTTTCAGTCTTTCGCTTTCTTTCTCTTCCCCCTTTCACTCTCCCTCTTTCCTTCTTTCCCTCTCCCACTCTCCTTTTTTTGATCTCCCTCTCTTTCTTTCCCTCTTACCTTCTTTCCCTCTCTCTTTCCTTCTCTCTCCCTCTTTCCCTCTCTCCATTTTTGATTCTTTCGCTCTCCCTCTTGCCTTCTTTCCCTTTCCCTCTTTCAGTCATTCCCTCTCCCACATTTCTTTCCCTCTCCCCCTTTCCTTCTTTCTGTCTTTCCATCTCTCCCTCGCCCTCTTTCCTTTCTTTTCCTCTCTCCTTCTTTTCATATTTCACTCTCCTCTCCCTCTTTCCTTCCTTCTCTTTCTCTCTCCCTCTATCCTTTCACTTTCTCCTCTCCCTCTTTCCCTCTCCCTCCTTTCACTCTCTCCTTCCCTCTCCCATTTTCATTCTTTCCCTCTTTCAGTCTTTCCTACTTTCCTTTCCTTCTACACTCTCTCCCTCTTCCCTCTATCACTCTCCCTCTTTCCTTCATTCCCTCTCCCTGTTTCCTTCTTTCAGTATTTTTCTCTCCCTCCTTCCCACTTTCCTTCTTTCCCTCTTTCACTTTCTCCCTCTTTCCATCCCTCCCTCCCCTTTCTTGCTCTCTCCCTCTTTCCATCTCCCCCTTCCCTTATATCCCTATTTCTATTTCCCTTTTTTACTGTCTTCCATTTCCCCCTCTCTCCCTCTCCCTATTTGAGTATTTCACTCTTTCCCTCCTCCCCTTCCTCCTCTTTCACTCTCTCCCCCTTTCCTTATTTCCATCCCTCTCCCTTTTTCTTCTTTCCCTCTTTCAGTCTTGCCCTACTTCTCTCCCTCTTTTCTTCTCACTGTCTCCCTCTTTCCATCCCATTTGTCCTCTCTCCCTCTTTCACTCCCCCTGTCTCCTCCTTTCCCACTTTTCTTCTTTCCCTCCCTCTCCCTCTTTCCGCCTTTCGCTCTCACCCTCTTCCTCTTTCATTCTCTCCCTTTTCCCTCTTCCTCGCTCCCTCTTTCCATCTCTTCCTTTTTCACTCTCCTTTCCCTCTGCCCTATTTTCATTCTTTCCCTCTTCCAGTCTTTCTCTCTCACTCTTTCCTTCTCTCTCCCTCTTCCCCCTCTCTTTCCCTCTCTCCCTATTTCACCCTCCCTCTCTCCTTCTTTCCCTCTTTCAGTATTCCCTCTCTCCCTCTTTCCCATGTCACGTACACGGTGACTAAGGATACCAATGATAGCAGGGGGTAGCCCAGACACAAGAACACAGCAGCACAGACGCAAACGTGTAAGCGACACTTTGTCGTCCTCTTCAACTTCGTCCTCCTTTTTCACCTCAGTCATGCGCCACCTGGCAACGCTAGGTGGCATTACCCCCTCCCTCCGGAAAAAAATGAGAAGGGCCGGTAAAAATGGTGTGAAAAGCAAGAGAGTGGTCACAGCGGGTGGCCATACGCTATCGGTGGTAGTACGGCTTCAGTCGCACAATGTGCACAATGTCCGAGCTGTGCTTTCGACGTTTTGGTTGTGTGGCACCGTCTGGGATAACTTCATAACTAAGGTCACTCACACGGCGCAACACTTTGTACGGCCCGAAGTAGCGGGAAAGGAGTTTCTCTGACAAGCCTGGACGGCGAACTGGTGTCCATACCCAGACTTGATCTCCAGGCTTGTAGTCAACCTGGCGGTGCCGGAGGTTGTAACGGTGCGCGTCAGTGGTCTGCTGCTGCCCAATGTGCACACGGGCGAGCTGGCGGGCTTCCTCAGCGCGGATGGCATATTGCTGGGCATCTGAGGATAGCTGGTCATCATCTGGGCACGGGAGCATGGAATCGAGCATGCTCTGAACTTCGCGTCCGTAAACAAGTCGAAATGGTGTGAAGCGCGTTGTCTCTTGTAAGGCTGTATTATACGCAAATGTAACGTACGGCAGCACCTCGTCCCAGGTCTTGTGCTGCACATCGACGTACATTGCCAACATGTCCGCAATCGTCTTGTTCAATCTTTCTGTAAGGCCATTGCTTTGTGGATGGTACGCTGTGGTTTTGCGATGGGTCGTGCAACTCAGCTCAAATATGCGGTCGATCAGCTGTGATGTGAAAGCTGTCCCTCTGTCGGTAATGACGTAGGAAGGGGCGCCATGCCGCAAGACTATGTTGTGCATGAAAAACTCTGCTACTTCGGAAGCTGTGGCATGAGGGATTGCCTTTGTCTCAGCGTATCGAGTCAGGTAGTCAGTAGCGACTACTATCCATTTGTTTCCGGCCTGCGACAAAGGGAAAGGGCCAAGGAGATCCATTCCAATTTGGTCGAACGGAATGCGGGGTACTTTAACGGGCTTGAGAAATCCGGCAGGCTTCTGGGGCGGTGTTTTACGGCGCTGGCATTCGCGACAGCTTCGTACATAGCGTTTCACTGCTGCGGAAAGTCCTGGCCAGTAATACATGTTGCGGACGCGAGCAAGCGTCCGTGAGTAACCCAAATGACCAGACGTTGGTTCATCATGGCAAGCAAGGAGAATATCCTCACGGAGCTCGCATGGCACTACCAGAAGGTAAGTTCTGTCTTGGCTCTGGGAGTTTCTTTTATACAATACGCCTTGCCGTATGCAGAAGGAACCAAGGTGCCGAGATAGGTGTCGAGGCAGAATCGTATCACGCCCTTCCAGATAATCGATGAGTGGAAGGATGTCTGGATCAGCTCTTTGTCGATCCCTGAGCTCAGATGCGCTGAGGGCTCCTAGAAAACCGCTATCGTCATCGGCTGTAGTATCGCCAGTGTCAACGGGTGCTCGTGACAGCGTGTCGGCGTCTTCGTGTTTGCAGCCGGACTTGTAAACAATGGTTATGTCAAACTCCTGAAGACGTAAACTCCAGCGTGCAAGTCGTCCAGATGGGTCTCGCAGATTTGCCAGCCAGCACAAACAATGATGGTCGGTGACGACTTTAAATAGCCGGCCGTAAAGATAGGGACGAAACTTCATAGTAGCCCATACGACCGCCAGGCATTCCTTTTCTGAGGTGGAATAGTTCATTTCGGCACGAGAGAGAGTGCGGCTGGCATAGGCTATTACTCGCTCAAACCCGTCTTGATGCTGAACAAGGACCGCGCCAAGACCGATACTACTGGCGTCAGTGTGTATCTCAGTGTCAGCCGCTTCATCGAAGTGCGCCAGAACAGGGGATGTTTGAAGGCGCTCACGAAGCAAAGAGAAGGCCATCTGCTGCTCAGAGTTCCACACAAAGGAGGTGTCCTTCCTTGTAAGGCGCGTCAGAGGTTCTGCGATCTGAGAAAAGTCCGCAATGAAACGCCGATAATATGCGCACAGGCCGAGGAAGCGCTGAACAGCCTTCTTATTAGCTGGAACGGGAAATCGGGCGACGGCAGCAGTCTTATCGGGATCCGGGCGCACCCCATCAGCGCTTACAACATGGCCGAGCAACTTGAGTTCTGTATACCCGAAGTGGCACTTCTGGGGCTTCAGCGTGAGATCAGCAGAACGGAGGGCTTCCAGGACAGCTCGAAGGCGTTCGAGGTGTTGATCAAATGTTTCGGAAAAAACAACTACATCGTCCAAGTACACAAGACAGATCTGCCACTTGAGGCCAGTGAGGACGGTGTCCATCATCCTTTGGAATGTAGCTGGGGCAGAGCACAATCCAAATGGAAGTACTTTGAATTCATATAGGCCATCTGGAGTGACAAATGCGGTTTTTTCTCGGTCTCTTTCGTCTACTTCGATTTGCCAATAGCCGCTTTTTAAATCAATAGATGAAAAATACTTCGCACGTCGCAATCTGTCCAGTGAGTCATCGATGCGCGGCAACGGGTATACATCTTTCTTTGTCACATTATTCAATTTTCGATAGTCGACGCAAAATCGAAGAGTGCCGTCTTTCTTTTTGACAAGGACAACTGGTGAAGACCACGGACTTTGTGAAGGCTGCACAACACCATCATCCAGCATCTCCTGAACTTGCGTCTGGATCACTTCTCGTTCTTTGGCAGACACACGATAAGGCTGCTGTCGTATTGGGCGAGCGTCGTCATAAGTAATGATGCGATGCTGTGTAATGGGCGTTTGACGAACCTTCGAGGAAGAAGCAAAGCAGTGCTTGAAGTCTAGCAGCAGTTGCTCTAAAGCCCGCCGTTTCTCCTTTGACAAGTGACAGTTAATGTCGATGTTGTCAAGAGATGGCTCGTTAGTTTCTACTGCCGTGGATGCAAAACAGACCGGATCGTGCGCAACATGGTCAGCAAAAGCGATAGCAGTCCCCGGGAACAAGTGTCGGTACTCATTAGAAAAATTCGTGACAAGGAGTGCAGCCCGGCCATTGTGAAACGACAATAAACTTCGGGGAGCGCAAATGCCATGAGCAAGCAGGGGTGTATGGTTCGCCTCCGCTACAGCATCACCGGTACGGAAATCGTCACAGGTAACTTCCACAAGAGCACTGCTTCGCGGCGGCAGCGAGACGCTCTCAGCGGAAACACGAAGTGCGTTATTGCAAGGACTGCTACTATCTTGTTCGGTAGACTGTCCCATCGAAAACGTGACGAGTCTATTTCGCAGGTCGATAACTGCTCCGTACTCCCGCAGAAAGTCAATGCCGAGGATAAGGTCACGGGAGCAGTCACTTAAAACAACGCAACTAACGACGAACGTACGTCCGTTAATCTGAATGCGAGCCGTGCACATCCCCTTTGGAGTAACTATATGACCGCCGGCGGTTCGAAGGCACACACCTGGCCAAGCAGTGAGCACCTTCTTCAAAACAGTCGCCATGCGACCACTCAAAATTGAATAATCGGCACCGGTGTCCACAAAAGCATTGACCGTAGTGCGACCGTCTAAAATAACCGGAAGGTCCAGAGAAACGCTTTTTGCTTCCCTAGGTGACGGTACCAGCAGCTCGCGGTCGGATCGAAGCGGCGGCGACGGGAGGTCTTCAACGCAGCGACTACCAGCGGCCTCGCCCCCGAAGGTCGCTGTTTTCAGTTTTCCCGACCAGGGCTAGACGAGCGGCCTTGGTCCTCTCGCGAGGAACCGTGAGTGAACGAGGAGGAGCGCCTTGGTGAAGGGGAGCGGGGCTGACGCTGCGAACGAGATGAACGCTGCTCCGCCAGGTACTCCTCAATAACTCGGGGCCGTTGACCAAACCGGGGAGGAGGCGAGTCGATGCGGAAGCCGTGGAGACCGAGGCGTCGATACGGACAATCCCGGTAGAGATGTCCTGGTTCACCGCAGTGGAAGCAAAGCGGACGGCGGTCAGGCGTGGGCCAAATGTCGGCTTTGCGTCGGGGCAGCGGGCGATTGTCGAAGTTCTGCACTGGCTGCACCGAGGGCAGCGGAACTGTAGGTGACGCGAGAATGGGCGGTGGTGAAGGGGGAGCCTGACTCTGCAGAACTTCCGCATATGTGGGACGATTGTCGGTCCCCGACAGCAATGGCGGGCTCGGAACTACAGGCGAAAGAGGGCTCTTGAGTGCCTGCCGCACCTCCTCCCGCACTATAGCAGAAACGGAAGATGGCGATTGCTGCAGAGGGCTCCAGAACTTGCTTAGTTCTTCGCGCACGACGCTGCGAATCAGTTCGCGCAATGCATCGGGATGCCGCTCTGAAGATGCAAATGATTCCGCGGTTGTGCGTGTATGAAAAGGTCGGTCATAAGCCACGGCACGTTGGTGTAGCACCTTTTCCATTGTGGTGGCCTCCGCAAGGAATCCGTTTACAGTCGAGGGTGGGTTTCGCACAAGGCCTGCGAACAACTGCTCTTTCAAACCCTGCATCAAGTGCCTGACCTTTTTGTCCTCGGACATGGCGGGATCGGCTCGCCTGAAGAGGCGCGTCATGTCCTCGACGTATGCTTGGACACTCTCATTCGGCCTTTGGATGCGAGAGTGAATGGCACGTTCTGCATGCTCGCGACGATCTGCGCTAGTGTAAGCCTCGAGCAGTTGACGACGGAATTCCCGCCACGAAGTTAAAGCTTGCTCTCGGTTCTCGTACCAGATACGGGCGCCGTCCTCAAGGCTGAAGTAGACGTTCCTTAGTTTGGCAGCATCGTCCCACTGGTTGAATGCAGCGACACGTTCAAACTGAAGGAACCAATCCTCCACATCCTCAAAGAGGTCCCCATGGAAAGTCTTCGGTACCCGAGGGGCCTGCAAGGTGTAGTTACAGGCCGGTGCGAGGCCCGTCACCTGGTGCGCAGGAGCACCACTAGATGTCATGGCGGCGGGTGCTGGCTGAAACTCCGGAGACAGTCCCTGGAGCCGTCGACTGGAGCGATGCACGGGGGTGTCCAATGGTACAGGGCTGGCGCGACGTCTTGTAGATGGAGATTCTTGCATAGGCGATCGTTTTACCCAGCAGCTCCACCAGAATGTCACGTACACGGTGACTAAGGATACCAATGATAGCAGGGGGTAGCCCAGACACAAGAACACAGCAGCACAGACGCAAACGTGTAAGCGACACTTTGTCGTCCTCTTCAACTTCGTCCTCCTTTTTCACCTCAGTCATGCGCCACCTGGCAACGCTAGGTGGCACCCAGAACAGCCGAGCAACAGGCCGAGGGAAAGCTTGTACCCATTGAAAAACCGGTGGGTAACCGGCGGCACCAGGGGTTGAACCCGGTATCTCCCGAATGCGAGGCGGATGGTCTACCACAAGGCCACCACTTCGGTTTTTTAGGACTGCTGCAGCTGAGGCTCTAAGGGAGGACTTCAGGTGAGGCTCTTTCTTTCTTTCCCTCTCTCTTTCCACCTTTCCCTTTTCCCTTTCTCCCCTTTCCCTTCTTTCCATCTTCCTCTTTCACTCTCTCCCTCTCTCCTTCTTTCCCTGTTTTAGTCTTCCCTAATTCCTCTTCCCCCTATCTCTTTCTCTCCATCTTCCAGTCTTTCCCTCTCTCCCTCTTACCCTTTTTCAGTCTTTTCATCTCTCCGACTTTCGCTCTCTCCCCTTTTCCTTCCTTCGCTCTCCCCCTCTTTCAGTCTTTGCATCTTTCCCTCCCTCCCTCTTTTCCTCTCCCTCATTCCCTCTCCCCCTCTTTCAGTCTTTGCATCTCTCCATCTTTCCCTTCCTCCCTCTTTCCCTTTCTCCCTCTTCCAGTCTTTCTCTCTACCCCCTTTCACTCTGCCTCTCCATTTCTCCCTCTTTTATTCTTTCCCTCTCTCCTTTCCTTTCCCTCTCTCCCTTCTCACTTCTTTCACTCTCCCTCTTTCCTTCTTTCCTTTCCCTCTTGCCATCTTTCCCTCTCCCCTCTCTCCAGGTTTCCTTTCCCTCTTTCAGTCATTCCCTCTCCCACTTTCCTTCTTTCCCTCTCCCTCTTTCTATCTTTTCCTCTCTCCCTCTTTTACTCTCCCTCTTTCCATCTCTTCCTTGGCCTTGTTCATTATTCCCTCTCCATCTTTCCCTCTTTCACTCTCTCCTTTCCCTCTAATTCCTTCCCTCTCCCTCTTTCCCTCTCTCCTTTCATTCTCTCCCTCTTCTCCCTTTCCCTCTTTCACTCTCACTCTTGCTTTCCCTCGCCCCTTTTTCCTCTTTCCATTTCTCCATCTCCTTTCCCTCTTCCTCTTACCAGCAGTCTTTTCTTTCCCTCCCTCCTTTCATTGTCTCCCTCTTTCCCTCCATTTCCCCCTCTCCCTCTTTCCTTATTTCCCTGTTTCCCGCTTTCCTCTTTCCCTATATCTCCCTTTCTCTCTCTCCTTCATTCCCTCTCCCTCTATCCCTCTCCTGTCCCTTTTTCAGTCTCCATCTCTCTATCTTCCCCTCCCTCCCACTTTCCCTCGCTCTCCTTACTTCCCTCTTCCCTTCTTCCAGTCTTTCCCTCTCTCCCACTTTCCCTCTCCCCCCTTTATGTTCCTCTCTCCCTCTCTTTCCTTTCCCTCTTTCCGTCTTTGCCTCTCTCTTTCCTCTTTCAGTCCATCTTTCCCTCTCGCTCTCCCTCCTTCCCTCTCTCCCGTCCCATCTCCCCCTCTTTCCTTCCTCCGCTCTCCCCATCTTTCAGTATTTCCCTCTCTCCATCTTCCCTCCCTCACTCTTACCCTCTCCCTCATTCCCTCTCTCCCTCTTCCCTCCCTCTTCCCTCCCTCACTGTTCCCCTTTCTTCTTTCGCTCTTCCTCTCACCTGCAGTCTTCTTTCCCGCTCTCCTTCTTTCATTCTCTCCCTCTTCTCCCTTTCCCTCTTTCACTCCCCCTCTTTCCTTCCTTCCCTTATGTGGCCCTTTTCACCCCAGAAGAGCCGAGCAACAGGCCGGGGGAAAGCTTGAACCCATTGAAAAACCGGTGGGTAGCCGGCGTCACCAGGGGTTGAACCCGGTACCTCCCGAATGCGAGGCAGATGCTCTACCACAAGGCCACCGCTTCGGTTTTTTTAGGGACTGCTGCAGCTGAGGCTCTAAGGGAGCACTTCAGGTGAGGCTCTTTCTTTCTTTCCCTCTCCCTCTCTCTTGCTTTCCCTCTCTCCCTCTCTCTTTCCACCATTCCTGCGTTTCATGCGGTGGCGTAGCAGTAGAACATCCGCCTCGCATGCAAGAGGACCGGGGTTCAAATCCCGGTGCCGCGCAATTCTCCACCGGATTAAAAAAAAATCCGCGTGTCGATGGAATTGCATACACAGGTTTGGGGTGCGACCTGATCCGGTGAACACCTCCGGCAATGCACTCCCTCACCAGAACAGGAGTTGGCCACCCTGGTGCAGTAATTGGCCGCAACCTCTCATGTTAAGCTCCACAAAACCCCGGCCCTCAGTCACCAGCGGCTGCGGAACAACTGACCACGGCGGCGGTCAGACCTGTGACGCAGCAGGGAGTGCTAAGAAAGCCTGGCTCCGCTGGACAGGCCGCCATTGGAAACTGACCCTGGCAACGTTTAATGCTAGAACCCTAGCTAGTGAAGCTAGTTTAGCAGTGCTCAGCCATGCTCCAACTCCGCACTACGTCTGCTCCAGGAGCCAATCAGGTCACGAACAAAACACTTATAAACCTCGATGAAAACTCCATCCAGGCAATAACAGAACTCTTTAACAAACACTGGCAAGAGGGAACGCTTCCCTCAGAGTGGACACACGCTCAGGTTACCTTTATACCTAAACCCGGCAAACCGCTCACTCTTTCAAACCTTAGGCCCATTTCGCTAACTTCATGTCTTGGTAAAGTTTTTGAACACGTTGTCTTGAATCGGCTACATACACACATGCAAACCCGCGACCTTTTTCCTCACACAATGCTGGGTTTCCGCAGCCACCTATGCACCCAAGATGTCATGCTACAGATATCAGAAATTCTCCATCCCCGACACTGCAAGCGCACAAGAACATTGCTGGCTCTAGACTTGCAAAAGGCATTTGACAATGTCTATCACTCCTCTATATTGGATGCACTATCCACTATGAATGTGGGAAACCGAACACATGCCTACATTTCAGCCTTTCTCCGGGATCGCACAGCAGAAATTCGGTTCGGTCCCTTAAAATCTCCCACTTTTACCCTCGGTAATAGAGGCACCCCGCAGGGATCAGTCCTTCCCCCCTTTTTATTTAACATCACACTCATACCCATGGCTAAAAAGCTGTCACAGATCCCAAACCTCTCCTATTCTCTCTATGCAGATGATATCACCCTGTGGACCACCATTGGGAATGTAGGTAGCATGGAAGACTCTTCAGGAGGGGGCAGACATGGTGTCAAGATGCGCAGCTTCAATAGGCCTTGCATGTTCCTTCACCAAATCCGAGCTCCTGATACTCCACCCAAGCCCGCGGAAACACCACCAACCCCCTATGCTCATCACCGTAGATGGTCAGCCAGTACCACAAGTTCACAAACTTCGAATACTAGGTATGTTCATACAAGACAACGGCCTTAACACGGATACACTCTTCAGACTGACTAACACAACACATCAGATCACCCGCCTAATCAAACGTATAGCCAACAAGCACTGTGGAATGCGCGAGCATGACCTCAGACGCTTAGTACAGGCATTTGTTATAAGCCGCATTCTTTACTCGATTCCGTATTTATATCTAACAAAAACAGAGACAGACAAGGTGGATGTTCTCATCAGACACGCTTATAAGGCAGCTCTCGGCTTACCTAAGCGCACCCCAACCTATCGACTCTTAGGCATGGGAGTTCATAACACCCTCAGCGAACTGGTGGAAGCCCACCGCATCGCCCAACTAGGACGGCTCTCCACTACCCCAACTGGTCGCCACATTCTTTCCTTTCTCCAACTTAGACCGTTAGGTGCCCCTCCAGTAGAAACTTATGCAGTTCCAAACACAGTCCGCGATCACCTCACTGTCCACCCACTTCCGAAAAACATGCATCCCCTTCATGACCAGGCCAGACGGAAAGCGAGAGCACGTGCTCTACACAGAGCACATGCGAACGAACCCGACACGGTCTACGTGGACGCCGCAGGATATCCACACCGCTCAGCTTATGCGATATGCGCGGTATCCAGCCGCTTCGAACACATCACATCAGCCTCTATCATTACCCGAACGTCCGTAGAAGCGGAAGAATCCGCTATAGCCATCGCGATAGTCTCTTCCACTACCACCCTTATCCTCAGCGATTCTAAAACTGCCATACAAAATTTCGCCCGAGGCCAGCTACATGCTGCCTCTCACAAAATCTTAACTACCAACGTTCAAACACCCCAACCCATAGACCTTGTCTGGTGTAGTAGCGGCGGCAGCCGAGCTGGCCGTATTCGAAGAAACAGCCCAGACCAGGTGCAGGATAAGGAATGACGTTTATTCGTTCTTTGACGCGCTTATATAGCCAGCGCGGTTACTTATCCACTGCTGCTATCAGTTAGCAAGTGGCGCGTCATGCACACGCGCTATCACATTCTTCCTTCCCGCCAAGATCATTGTCTTTAATCCTTTGTTTCAATGACGGAAATCATGAGAAGTGTACCGGTCAGGTGGTTTTAGGGTGCGCTGACTTCTGCACAGAGTTGTTTGAGAGTCTGAATGAGTTTCGGCTTGCGTCCGAGGATCCCCGATGTCGGCAGCTGGAGGTAGCGCTTCCTGCTCTTCCAGTGGTGGTGGGTTCCGATTTGTAGCATCTTCGAGAAGGGGAGGTGCAGGCGTGCCCACCTCAGGATGCACCTGCTGGCGTGCGGTGAAGCCATCTTCATCCGTGCTGGGTATCCCCAGGGCAGGCATGTCCACCTCATGATGCGCCTGTTGGGGTTCAGCGAAGGCCTCCTGATGGCGTGCGAAATCCTTGGTGCTGGGTAATCTAGGACCCATCGCCTGGGTCTCCGACCCTGCATGTCGGAAACAACTTCGCGAACGCAAATGATCAATATGAACATGCCGGATGACGTTCTGCGTTTCTACAAGGTAGATCACAGGGCTGATTTGCCGTACTATACGCCCTTCCGTCCATGACACCTTCTCCTTCCTGACTGTTTTCACGTATACGAAGTCGCCCTCCCTAAATGAACGGAAAATCGATCTTCGTTGATCAAGCTGCCTTTTTACTACTTCTTGCTTTTTCTCCATGTCATCACGAAACGACGGCTTTAGTAATGAAAGCTTTGTGCGCGGCGTTCGCTTCAGGAACAGTTCTTCGGGAGACTTGCCTGTGACCGTGTTAGGTGTTGTCCGATACGCCAGCAAGAAGTGATCCAGTCTCTCCCGCAGCGATCTGCTGTTAACTCCCTTGCAGTCGTGGAGGAGCTGCTTGCGAAGGCTTTTCTTGACCGTTTGAACTGCCCTTTCGGCTGCCCCGTTGGACTCCGGATGGTATGGCGGGCTGTACGTGCGTCGGATGCTACATGTATCGAGGAAGTCCTGGAATTCTTGCGATGAAAACTGTTGGTCATTATCAGAAACCAGTTGTTCAGGGAATCCGTAAGCAGCAAATAGACTTCGCAAGCACTCGATGGTCTTTGCGGCGGTAGTGGAGGACATAGGGAACACTTCGAGCCACTTTGAAAACGAGTCGACACATAGGAGAAATGTTTTTTCAAACTAAAAAAAATCTACATGGACTCGCTGCCAGCAGCGGGCGGGAAACGGCCATTGCTCGAGTGGAGCACGGGCAACAGTATTTTGCATTGCTTGGCAAATGCTGCAGCTTTTTACAGTTTTTTCGATGTCAGAGTCTAACCCTGGCCACCATAGCAGGCTGCGTGCGAGCATCTTCATGCGTGACGCCCCAGGGTGTTCCTCGTGCAACAGTCCTAACACAGAGTCCTGCAACTTTGTGGGCACAATAACTCTGTTCCCCCACGTGATGCAACCTGCTTCGAGAAATAACTCCGAGCGTTTGCTATAGTACGGCACAAGTTCAACATCTTGCACTTGTGCTGGCCATCCTTCCAGTGCATATCGGTATACCTTGCTGAGCGTACGGTCATACTTGCTCGCTTTGGCAATATCTTTGGCCGTCAGTGGCATAGTTTGGAAAACGGCTAGTGTGTATGTTTGATCTGCATTGGTTCCCCCTGCAACAGGCAGTCTGGAGAGCGCATCTGCGACTTGCATTTGAGATCCTTTCCGATATCTCAAGTCGTAACGATAAGAAGCCAAGATCAAAGCCCATCTCTGCATTCGAGCCGCCGCCAAAGATGGAACAGGCTTTTGCGAGCCCAAGATTCCTAGCAATGGTTGATGATCAGTGAACAACGTGAATGTTCGCCCATATAGATAGCGATGAAACTTTTTGAGGCCAAAGATTATCGCTAGCGCTTCTCGCTCGATGTGGGCATAGCCCCTTTCCGCTTGTGATAACGTCCTGGATGCAAAAGCAACAGGTTTTTCCATGCCATTTGGAAGTATGTGAAAAATAACTGCGCCGAGCCCATACTGTGACGCGTCGCAGCTCATAGCCAAGGGTTGCTTTGGATCGTAGTAGGATAGTACCGGACTGTCCGTGAGCAAGTTTTTTTGTTTTCTGAAATGCTTGAACACACATGTCTGTCCATTCCCAACGTTTTCCTTTCTTCAGAAGCTCGTACAGCGGGGCAGCAACTGTTAACAAGTTTGGCAGGAACTTTGAGTAAAAGGTTATCATTCCAAGGAATGATTTCAGCTCAGTACTATTTGTGGGCTCAGGTGCGTCAGTTATTGCCCTTACTTTGGACCGCAGTGGCTTTATTCCTTCCGCTGAAATTTTGTGACCCAGGTAGCGGACTTCACTGCAAAAGAACTTGCATTTTTCCATGCGCAGTGTCACATTGTGATCCTGTAATCGTCTCAACACTTGTTCTAGCTTTTGGCGACATTCAGTGATACTCGAACCGCCAATGATGACATCATCAATGTAACATCCTACTTGAGAATACAGTCCATGAGCGACTGGAATATGGCAGGAGCACTTGCGATGCCGTAGGGCAGTCGCTGAAATTGATAAAGACCTTGGTGTGTGTTTACAGTTAAAACAGCCTTCGAGTCTTCGTCAAGTTCCACTTGCTGGTAAGCGGCAGCTAGGTCTAGCACGCAGAATACCCTTGAGCCTGCCAACGTTGCGAACAAATCCTCTGGCACGGGGAGAGGGTAATGTTCACTCAACAGTACGGGGTTTAATGTGACCTTGTAGTCACCACAGAGCCGTACTTTTACTCCTCCATCCTTTGGTACTACTACCAAAGGTGTTGCCCAATCGCTTCTAGTGACCCGTTTTAATACGCCAGTCCGTTCCAAGAAGTCAAGTTCCTCAGACACAGCTTGTCTCAAAGCAAAAGGCACTGGACGGGCCTTACAAAACACTGGTTTACTGTTCGGCTTCAAAAGGACTTGTGCCCTGTAGCCCGTTATCAGCCCCACTTGCGGCGAAAACACGGGTTCGAATTTCTTCTTTATCTCAAGTACGGCATCATCTTGCTGCAAAGCTTTAACTTCTTGCCAGTTCAGTTTAAGCTTACTCAGCCAATTGCGACCCAGTAGACACGTCCACCATCATCTACTATCAGCACCGGCATAATCTCAGTTTGATTACCGTACTCGACTTGCACGTTTGCCGATCCCACGACCGGCACCAGTTCCCCTGTGTACGTCCTTAAAGGAACGGTAGCTTGCTCCACTGCCAAATGCGGAAATTCGCGCCGAAAAACAGATTTTGGCATGACGGTGACTGACGCCCCTGTGTCAATTTGCATTCTTACGGCCCGTACTTCCATCTTAACAGTGACATAGTATGCAGAAGTACTCGTTGTCATACTGTAGATTTTTGCTCGTCCTCAGACTCATTTGCGGGACTATCGATTGCGTTCAGTGCCTTTGTTTTGACCGCCTGCTGTCTGCACATTATTTTCAAGTGACCTTGCTCGTCGCAGATATGGCACTTGTACTTGCGATACCGGCACCTTTCGGCTGCATGCCTTTTCCCGCAACGGAAGCATTCTAGGGGTTCCGCCTTGTTTCTACCGTGTTTCCTTACCCGGCGCCCTTGGTCCAGCTGATCAACTTCTAGCCTCGGTTGCGTTTGCAATATACTTTGGTGTTGTTCTAACTTTATTTGTTGAGTCTGGGTGGAAGCTAGCTCATGATTTAGAGCGATTTTACACGCCTCTTCGAATATCAGTTTTTCAGCTGCAAACAACTCACGCTGAGTGTCAACACAGCGTAGCCCGGCGACTAGCCTGTCTCTAAGCGCTTCGTCCAGGAATTCGCCGAACTCACAGCTTCTGGCCAGGTTTTTGAGCTAAACCATAAATTCAGCTACCGCCTCCTGCTCGAGTTGTACTCTACGGTTAAATCTGCACCTTTCCGCTATCACGGCCTTTCGGGGACTGTAGTGGCTCTTTATTGTAGTCGATATTGTCGACCATAAACCCTGACTGCTCATTGGAGGGTCAAATTCTAAAGTTAAAGCTCAGCTACTTTGGTCATCTGATGAGAAGAGAGGAGTCGCTGGAGAAAGATTTGATGTTGGGAAAGGTTGAGGGTCGCCGGAGAAGGGGTAGGCAGCGAACGCGATGGTTAGATGGCATTCTCGAGGCATTGCAGATGAAGCTATGTGATGTTAAGAAGATAGTGAGAGACCGGAAAGCGTGGCGTGACATGGTCCATAGGGTCACGAAGAGTCGGACACGACTGAACGCCTGAACTGACTGAGTGGCTCTTTAGCAGGGTAGTGACCTCGTCATACGTTTTGCTGGCTGGAGAGTGGGGTATCGAAAGGTTCTTCAAAACCTCATACACTCGAGGGCCCACGACCGTCAGAAACACAGCTAGTTTCTTGCCTTCAGCCACATCGTTTGCCTCCACGTAAAGCTCAAATCGTTCCAGGTAGGACTCGAAGCTTTCGCTTCCTTCGTCAAAGAAATCAATTTTTCCCACCTTCGACATTGCAGCGCCAGCCAGGAAATCGCAGTCCTCAGTAGTAGTTGCCGAAACAAGTGGACAGCCGCGCAGATCCCATCCTCGTCGCCAGTAAATGTAGTAGCGGCGGCAGCCGAGCTGGCCGTATTCGAAGAAACAGCCCAGACCAGGTGCAGGATAAGAAATGACGTTTATTCGTTCTTTGCCGCGCTTATATAGCCAGCGCGGTTACTTATCCGCTGCTGCTATCAGTTAGCAAGTGGCGCGTCATGCACACGCGCTATCACATCTGGGTACCAGCCCACTCCGGCAACCCCGGAAACGAAGCGGCCAATTCTGCTGCTCGAGCATACGTCGACCGAGCAACAGATACCGAGGACCTAGGCAGTGCCAGAGATCGGCTGATCACCTACAACGACATTACACTACACTAACGGTCTGAAAGACTTCACTACCCTCCCCCACACCCCTCCTTAACTAAACCACAACAAATAACATTGGAGACACCTTCAAGCCCGCACCTTTCCCTCCCCAGCACTGCTGGCGCTCTTCTCCCCCTCTACTCATCAGTCCGAATGTTCCCTCTGCGAGGCCCCGAGAGCTACATTCGAACATATGTTCAGATGCCCGGAGTTTCAACCACCGGCCGAATGGCGCCTTACGGACAACGAGGCTTGGGAGATCGCGGTCTCCAGCTCAGAACCGGCTCCACAAAGGAGACTGGTCGACTGGGCTGAAGCGGTCGCCGTCAGGCACTGCCTGCTGGCCACCACCCGTGATCAGGAGCCGGCCCAGCCCTTGTAACGAGTATTTCGCGGCTCCACTAAATAAAGTTTTTCACCACCACACCTTACAGGAACTAGAAGGTATGAAATAGGATGTCATAGGGCTTAGTGAGGTTAGGAGGCCGAGTGAGGCATATACTGTACTGAAGGATGGGCATGTACTGTGCTATCGAGGTTTACCGGAGAGGCGAGAACTAGGAGTAGGTTTCCTTGTCAATAAGTATATAGCGGGTAATATCGATGAATTCTATAGTATTAATGAGAGGGTGGCAGGCATCGTAATTAGGCTTAATAAGCGGTATAAACTGAAGGTTGTACAGGCCTATGCACCTACATGTAGTTATGATGACCAGGTAGTTGAAAGCTTCTACGAAGATGTAGAATCGGCAATGCGAAAAGTAAAGACGCAGTATACTGTACTAATGGGCGACTTCAATGCCAAGGTAGAGAAAAAGCAGGCAGGAGACAAGGCAGTAGGTGACTATGGCATTGGTTCTAGGAATAGCAGGGGGGAGTTACTAGTTGAGTTTGCAGAGCGCAATAACTTACGAATCATGAATACCTTCTTCAGCAAACGGAAGAACCGGAAATGGACATGGAAAAGTCCGAACGGGGAGACTAAAAATGAAATAGACTTCATAATGTGTTCAACCCCCGCCATTAAGCAAGATGTAGAGGTAATCGGGAAAGTGCGATGCAATGACCACAGGATGGTGAGGTCCCGAATTAGCCTAAATCTGAAGAAGGAACGCAACAGATTAGTAAGAAAGAAACCCATCAACGAATTAGTGGTAAGGGGGAGGGCAGAAGTGTTCAGGATCTCGCTACAGAATAGGTATTCAGCTCTAACCGAGGATGGCGACATTACCCTAGAAGCAAGGAACAATAATTTCAGAGATATCATTACTCAGTGCGCGGTAGAAGTAGGCGGTAGGACAGTTAGAGAGGATACCGGTAAGCTGTCTAAGGAGACGAAAGATTTGATTAAGAAACGCCAGAGAATGAAAGCTTCCAATCCAACAGACCGGATCGAATTGGCCGAGATATCAAAGCTAATCAATAAGCGCAAGGTGGCCGATATAAGAAAGTATAACATGGAGAAAATTGAGCATGCTGTAAAGAACGGGGGAAGTCTTAAAGCGGTAAAGAAGAAATTGGGCATAGGCAAAAACCAGATGTATGCGATAAGGGACAAGGCGGGCAACGTCATCACGAATATTGCCACCTAGCGTTGCCAGGTGGCGCATGACTGAGGTGTGAAAGGAGGACGAAGTTGAAGAGGACGACAAAGTGTCGCTTGCACGCTTGCGTCTGTGCTGCTGTGTTGTTGTGTCTGGGCTACCCCTTTCTATCATTGGTATCCTTAGTCACCATGTACGTGACATTCTGGTGGAGCTGCTGAGAAAAACGATCGCCTATGCAAGAATCTCCATCTACAAGACGTCGCGCCAGCCCTGTACCATTGGCCACCCCCGTGCAACGTTCCAGTCCACGGCTCCAGGGACTGTCTCCGGAGTTTCAGCCATCAGCCGCCGCCATGACATCTAGTGCTCCTGCTCAGCAGGTAACGGGCGTCGCACCGGCCTGTAACTACACCTTGCAGGCCCCCCGGGTACCGAAGTCATCCCTTGGGGACCTCTTTGAGGATGTGGAGGACTGGTTCCTTCAGTTTGAACGTGTCGCTGCTTTCAACCAGTGGGACGATGCTGCAAAACTAAGGAACGCCTACTTCAGCCTTGAGGACGGCGCCCGTACTGGCTCGAGAACCGAGAGCAAATATTAACTTCGTGGCGGGAATTCCATCGTCAACTGCTCGAGGCTTACACTAGCGCAGATCGTCGCGAGCATGCAGAACGTGCCATTCACTCTCGCATCCAAAGGCCGAATGAGAGTGTCCAAGCGTACGTCGAGGACATGACGCGCCTCTTCAGGCGAGCCGATACTGCCATGTCCGAGGACAAAAAGGTCAGGCACTTGATGCAGGGTTTGAAAGAGCAGCTGTTCGCAGGCCTTGTGCGAAACCCACCGTCGACTGTAAACGGATTCCTTGCGGAGGCCACCACAATGGAAAAGGTGCTACACCAACGTGCCGTGGCTTATGACCTACCTTATCATACAAACACAATCGCGGAATCATTTGGATCTTCAGAGCGGCATCCCGATGCATTGCGCGAACTGATTCGCAGCGTCGTGCGCGAAGAACTAAGCAAGTTCTGGAGCCCTCTGCAGCAATCGCCAACTTCCGCTTCTGCTATAGTGCGAGAGGAGGTGCGGCAGGCACTCAAGAGCCCTCTTTCGCCTGTAGTTCCGAGCCCGCCGTTGCTGTCGGGGACCGACAATCGTCCCACATATGCGGAAGTTCTGCAGAGTGAGGCTCTCCCTTCACCACCGCCCATTCTCGCGTCACCTACAGTTCCGCTGCCCTCGGTTCAGCCAGTGTAGAACTTCGGCAATCGTCCGCTGCCCCGACGCAAAGCCGACATTTGGCGCACGCCTGACCGCCGTCCGCTTTGCTTCCACTGCGGTGAACCAGGACATCTTTACCGGGATTGTCCGTATCGACGCCTCGGTCTCCACGGCTTCCGCATCGACTCGCCTCCTCCCCGGTTTGGTCAACGACCCCGAGTTATTGAGGAGTACCTGGCGGAGCAGCATTCATCTCATTCGCAGCGTCAGCCCCGCTCCCCTTCGCCAAGGCGCTCCTCCTCGTTCACCCACGGTTCCTCGCGAGAGGACCAAGGCCGCTCGTCTAGCCCTCATCGGGAAAACTGAAAACAGCGACCTTCGGGGGCGAGGCCGCTGGTAGTCGCTGCGTTGAAGACCTCCCGTCGTCGCCGCTTCGATCCGACCGCGAGCTGCTGGTACCGTCAGATAGGGAAGCAAAAAGCATTTCTCTGGACATTCTGGTTATTTTAGACGGTCGCACTACGGTCAATGCATTAGTGGACACCGGTGCCGATTATTCAATTTTGAGTGGTCGCGTGGCGACTGTGTTGAGGAAGGTGCTCACTGCTTGGCCAGGTGTGTACCTTCGAACCGCCGGCGGTCATATAGTTACTCCAAAGGGGATGTGCACGGCTCGCATTCAGATAGTTGCATTGTTTTAAGTGACTGCTCCCGTGACCTTATCCTCGGCATTGACTTCCTGCGGGAGTACGGAGCAGTTATCGACCTGCGAAATAGACTCGTCACGTTTTCGATGGGACAATCTACCGAACAAGATAGTAGCAGTCCTTGCAATACCTTGCAATACTGAGAGCGTCTCGCTGCCGCCGCGAAGCTGTGCTCTTGTGGAAGTTACCTGTGACGACTTCTGTACCGGTGATGCTGTAGCGGAGGCGAACCATACACTCCTGCTTGCTCATGGCATTTGCGCTCCCCGAAGTTTATTGTCGTTTCACAATGGCCGGGCTGCACTCCTTGTCACAAATTTTTCTAATGAGCACCGACACTTGTTCCCGGGGACTGCTATCGCTCTTGCTGATCATGTTGCGCACGATCCGGTCTGTTTTGCATCCACGGCAGTAGACACACTCGTCAGATTTATGTTCATTTGAGGCACATTTTGCACATGTTTGTCGGCCACGGCAGCTCTGGGAGCCATGACCGAATCTTTGGCAGTTGAAACAAAGTCTAGGGTTTGGGATGTAGGGCCGGATGTCTACTTTGATGTAACTGACTTGAATGGATTCAGGGAGTTTGCTAGAGTTGAAAGTCATAACTATGTGCTTTGTTGGTAATTACTTGGTTGTTCTTTTGGATTTTGATCCTGTGTACACCGATTACATTTTGCTCGGAAAGACCTTCTAGAAGTTGTTCAGTGAGTGACAGGAAGTCAATCTCTGATATCACGCCTTGGACTGTGTTCAAGGATCTGTGAGCACTGACTGTTATTGGGATATCCCCAAATGTAGCAAGTTGCTGAAGGTTGCTGTACTGGAGCTTGCTTTGCAGCTCAAGCAGGATGATCCCCGCTAGCCAGTTTACTTTGTATCGTGGGCCTAGTATGGTTGTGAGAGACCTAGATACTGCAAAAGGGGATATTAGCCGAGCTTGTTTGGCAGGGCTTTCACTGTGGATCAGATGATATTTAGGGAAAGTTTCATGCTTCACTGAAAAGAACTGGGCTGATACACCGGTCCGTCTTTTCTTGTAAAGGCAATCAGTTTGTTTGGAGGAAGAAGCCATAAATAATGTATGATGTTCGGCTGCGGTGCCAGCCACCCACCATGGAGCCCAACGAGGGGACGGGGCAGGAATTGGCAGGCAAGTCCCGTCCACGTAAGCTGTACACCGTAACTATAACCTAATATGGCGTAACTCAGGGTAGTCAGCCACACAAGGTTAACCCTCGCCGCCTGGAAGTAAGGAAAAACCAAGAAGAGAGTAGAGGACAGGAGAGTTGTAGGATACAAGATAGGAACGTGATAGATGAAGGGAAGGATAGGAAAAGGCGACTGCCGGTTTCCCTCGGGTGGGTCAGCCCGGAGGTGCCGTCTATGGGAAGCGTGTGTGTTGCCTCCGTCGAGGGGCCTTAAAGGTCCAAACACTCAGCATCGGCTCAACCACCAAAATCCCCTTTTCCTCAGACACGACGATGCCACGCACGGCTAAGCGTGGGTGCTCGGGGTCCGTGGTGTCGCAGAAAACACACAAACCCCTGCTTTAACAGGTGCCCTCTGCGGGGAGAGGCCATGTTTCGTTGGGACCCCAGGTCTTTTCCAAAATAAAGTAAAAACGGAATCTCTTATCAGATGCTGATTGTACTTGATTTTGTGCCTGTCGATTTTATAACGATTATTTTTTGTAATTTTAGTGACATGTATAACATGTTAAGATCCGTATAACCCGTGCTATGGTCTTTCCAGTTGTGATGTATGGATGCGAGAGTTGGACTGTGAAAAAGGCTGACCGCCGAAGAATTGACGCGTTTGAATTGTGGTGCTGGCGAAGACTCTTAAGAGTTCCTTGGACTGCCAGAAGATCAAATCAGTCGATATTGTCGACCATAAACCCTGACTGCTCATTGGAGGGTCAAATTCTAAAGTTAAAGCTCAGCTACTTTGGTCATCTGATGAGAAGAGAGGAGTCGCTGGAGAAAGATTTGATGTTGGGAAAGGTTGAGGGTCGCCGGAGACGGGGTACGCAGCGAACGCGATGGTTAGATGGCATTCTCGAGGCATTGCAGATGAAGCTATGTGATGATAAGAAGATAGTGAGAGACCGAAAAGCGTGGCGTGACATGGTCCATAGGGTCACGAAGAGTCGGACACGACTGAACGCCTGAACTGAACTGATAAAATGTTACGACACTTCTGATTTCCAATGCATGCGGTTGTGACAACGAGCAAGTTTGAGCCGGAGATGCATGTAGTACGCGTCACCACTAAAGCGAGCAGCCCCGTTGTACAGGAAGCCAGTGAGTTATCGATCCATAAAACGCACTGCGTCAAGAGGCAAGATGTCACCACCTGCTACGACCCACAGATGGATCCGAGACCCGAGAAAAGACGGCACATACAAGGAGAAATGGAAAGCAGACTATGCCTGGATCATGGCTGCCTCAGACGACAGCTGCCAGGAGGAAGGTAGAGGCAAACTATGAATAAACCAGCCAGCAGTTCTAACAGTTTGTGCGATCAGACCGAGCTATTTGAAGGTGGTTCGGTGAGGCGCCCATTCTTACGTAGGTATTGAGAAATTTGTTCATGTTCGAGCATTTTAATGTGATTTATTTCAAAAAGATATGCATCTGAACTTCAACTTGTGTCATGAACAGCAGTTTCCACTTCATAGATGGCAATTTAGTGAAAAAAAAATTCACGCAAAAGTGCAATGTAAACTATATTCCTCAGGCGGCATGCGTCAATGACACCCCCCCCTCCCCCGCGGTAAGCGTATGCCCGATTTCCCTAGCAGGAAGTTGTGGTCAGCCTACGCTGGGGACAAAAATCGCTCCTTGCACTTTGTCTTTGATTTCCTCCATTTGTTGAGGAATGTGCAGAACAGTTTGTTGCAGCCTCCTATAAAAACTGCATGGTATGGATCCATGAGAAATGCCACTTAGATGAACAGAGGTATTATCATACACTGCACAAAGGAAAAAGCATCAGTCTAGCATGATGAGACTCTATGAGCAGTTCTGGTTCAAGATGGAGCCTGCAACAAAAAATTCAACTACATTCTTCTCTCTTTTACATCTTCCTAGTGTCCACTCAATGCTCTAATATATTCTGATCTGCTTATATGTAGCAGTGTAAGCAGGTTTCAATACATGATCTTGCACGTAAAAACCATCAGCATGACAATACTGACAAAGGCGACTATTTCCATTTGTGCACTCCTAAAAATGTTTTCTCATTTCAGTTTTATATTTTTAAAGCCAACTTCTATAGCCCCATATTGGTGCTTCCCTTGGCTTATTCATGAATTGACTCTATTCCTCCTGTAGCCCTATTTTGCTAGTGGTGAATCTGGAAATGGACTGATGCTGCTGACGACAGACTATCCAACGTGATTTCAGAAGTGGAGATGTCGAAGATAACCTTTTCAGCGACAGTAAAAGAGTTCCCGCCGAACATTGAAGATCGGTCATCTGTGCTGACGACCAGGACGTATTGCCTAGCCCGCGTGGTCATCCAGTGTTACACAAATGCAACGAGCACCGCAGATTTTCCACGAAAAACGCCTACGCTTTTCCTGAAGGGACACTGATGTTAGACGGCACGGCTCCTATATAACGTCGAACAAGTCTGGGGGGACCATCACTCTGGAGCAGACCAGTCAGCCGTAAGGTTGCCCAGTGATTTACCTTCTGTTACCATTTGTGCAGCTATGTGTATTTTAACCACTCGATATCTAGCTCCCGGTCTGCTCCAAGTGTGCTTTGTTCTTTTTGTGTGTTTGTTTTCGTGTGTTCTGTGGTGTGTATCTTGCAAACGTGTCCTACTGAGTATATGAAGATTACCTTTTCAGCCTTACTGGCCACTAGCTTTTATAGCTATCGGTCCAGTGTTTGCACATATTTCTTCTTATTGCAATAAAGTTCCCTCCCAAAAAAATTATGCAACTTATTATTCCAGGTGTAGCCACCGCATGTGGCACATGCAGGACGTTCCTCTTAAGTCACTAAAGTTGATGAAGAGGGTGGTTTCACTGCAGTGAAGGAGACTGCACCAGAACTTACGCAGCAACCTTATAGACACCACCAGGAGAAACATCGGTGCAGAGCCTGGTCCAGTGCACCCATTACAGCCCGATAACATCTCTATGTGGCATGCTGACCAGTTTACTTCATCATTAAAGGCTGCTGCGGCACGTAAGTCAACTCTCTCGTTGCCGCGAATTCCAACATGGCTTGGTAACTAGCAAAACCTTATTGACTGCCCCTGTGTTTCTGCATTTACTATATTGTGCATTATGTTTCCAATTAAAGTTTCCGTAGCATTTCTGTGATGCAGTGATGTGATCACACTCACAGAATCTGTATAAATGATGGTGTTTCCAAAACTTTTCAGTAATATTTCTTCTATAGCCACAGAAATGGCGTGACACTCAGCTGTGAAAACCGATGAACACTCATGCAACCGTACTACTTTCTACATTTACCTTGTATCACAGCGCTTCCAGTGCAATGCGCTGATATAGAAACATCTGTATAGAATTCTATAACCTTTGTATATTTCATTTAGTGCCAAAAACTCACTATGTGTTCGTGCGGTGCAGCTACCAAGTGAGCCGGAGATGCAGGTAGTGCGTGCCACAACTAAAGGAAGCCGCCCCTTCGTACAGGAAGCCTGTGAGTTATTTATCCATTAAACGCACTGCTTCCCAGAATACTGGACCCAGTAAAAGTTTTTCAGCCTTTTCACTGTGACAAATATTTCTCGCATAGACAACCACGAAACATGGAAGACCAACATAAAGGAAAAGCTGACACCTGCCACGGCGTGCGCCGCTCCGGAAGTGATAGTACAATGCGACAGAGTTTACCACTTTTCTATGTAGCCTGGTCATACTGTCACGTAGTGGTGACGAGGTCGACGACACAATTGAAGGGTCGGTGATTGCACTAAAGAAACTGTTTATTTGGGCTGACTTTCCCCCGCAAAAGAACTAAGCAACTCGGCGGCGGCGATAGAAACAAACGTGCTCGTCGATCGTCGAACAAAGAATACCCGTCACACTCGGCAACGCTCAACTTAAAGGCTGCACAGAACAATCTAGATAACGTCGCAAGCAGCTACCAGCACGGGCTGGAACATTGTGGAAAGGCACCCGAGTGGCCGGAACATTCGAGACAGATCTCGGTGCATCTTGTGCTACAACGAAACTGATAAAGGTGTGACTCGCGGCATCGAGCATTAACAAACAAAGATTACGGAACTGATACGCGGTCCAGAATCAGAGTGATAAGCCTGTATGCCGGCGGCTGTTAAAAAACAACAAATACTGTTTTGAAGGTTTCGCGGCATTACTCCCCCCTTAAAAAAAACATCGCCTCGATGTTCCAAAAGAAAGCAACTAAACATAAGCACTGCAAATTTTAAACACCACACATTCTTTAACGCGCGTAATATGGCTTCAGTCGTACAACATGTACAATTTCTGGGCGTGCGCGTCGCCGTTGTGATGCTGACATTCCGTCGGGAATGACTTCATAGTCCAGTGGGCCGACGCGCGAATGATTTTGTACGGCCCAAAGTATCGACGCAACAACTTTTCACTTAATCCGCGACGGCGAACAGGTGTCCAAATCCACACTTGGTCTCCTGGATTGTACTCTGCGTGGTGTCGTCGTAAGTTGTATCGTCGGCTGTCGGTGCGCTGTTGGTCTTTAATACGGAGCCGTGCGAGTCGTCGGGCTTCCTCTGCACGCTGCAGGTAGGCGGCGACGTCAAGGTTGTCCTCGTTGGTTACGTGCGGTAGCATTGCGTCGAGCGTCGTCGTGGGCTCCCTACCGTACACAAGCTTGAACGGAGTCGCTCTGGTCGTCTCCTCGACTGCCGTGTTATACGCGAAGATCACGTACGGCAAGATGGCGTCCCAGGTCTTGTGTTCAGCGTCGACGTACATAGCGATCATGTCAGCGATCGTTTTGTTCAGGCGCTCCGTAAGGCCATTGGTCTGGGGATGGTACGCAGTTGTTCGTCGATGGCTTGTGTGACTGTATTCCAGGATGGCTTGCGTCAACTCTGCCGTAAACGCCGTTCCCCTGTCCGTGATGAGCACTTCTGGGGCACCGTGTCGCAAGAGAATTTGTTCGACAAAAAATTTGGCGATTTCTGCCGCGGTACCATTTGGTAGTGCTCTTGCTTCGGCGTAGCGGGTAAGGTAGTCAGTGGCCACGATGATCCACTTACTACCTATAAACGAAGATGGAAAGGGGCCGAGGAGATCCATCCCAATTTGTTGAAAGGGCAGGATTGGGGGCGAAATCGGGTTTAGTAGTCCCGCTGGTTTGATCGGCGGCGTCTTGCGTCGTTGGCACTCACGACACGTCTTCACGTAGCGGGCAACTTCGGCAGGCAGTCGCGGCCAGTAATACTTCTCCTGGATTCGACGCAACGTGCGCACAAATCCGAGGTGGCTTGCTGTGGGCTCATCGTGCAACGCCTGCAGAATTTCTTGCCGAAGGGTTTTAGGCACTACGAGAAGCTGCGCGGTTTTGTTGGGTGCGAAGTTCTTCTTCACGAGGAGGGCATTGTTTAACGTGAAGGATGATAAATGTCGCCTGAACACACCAGGAGGGGAAGTGGTCTTTCCTTCCAAGTAATCGGCAAGCTCTTTCAGCTCAGGGTCTGATCGCTGTTGTTCTGCGAAACTGCTGGCGCTTACCGGTCCCAAAAAGGCGTCATCGTCATCGTCCTTCGGGGGAGAATCGACGGGAGCGCGGGATAAGCAGTCTGCGTCGAAATGCTTCCAGCCCGATTTATAGACTACAGTCATGTCAAATTCTTGAAGTCGTAGGCTCCATCTGGCAAGGCGGCCGGAAGGATCTTTCAAATTAGCCAGCCAGCAGAGCGCGTGATGGTCGCTTACCACCTTGAATGGTCGGCCGTATAGGTATGGACGAAACTTAGAAGTAGCCCAGATGATCGCAAGGCACTCCTTCCCCGTCGTCGAGTAATTGACTTCGGCTTTTGTGAGAGACCTGCTAGCGTAGGCGATTACTTTTTCCTGTCTGGCAGTCTTCTGGACGAGAATGGCTCCTAGGCCTACACTGCTCGCGTCGGTGTGAATTTCGGTCTCGGCGTTTTCATCAAAGTGGCCAAGTACAGGAGGGCATTGCAGGCGGCGCTTAAGTTCGTCAAAGGCTTCTCCTTGCGGCGATTCCAATTTAAAAGGTACGTCAGCCTTTGTAAGCTGCGTCAACGGTTCGGCGATCCGCGAAAAGTTTCTGACAAATCGTCGATAATAAGCGCACAGCCCAAGGAATCGGCGCACAGCTTTCTTGTCGGCAGGCATGGGAATTGTGCGATTGCAGCTGTTTTCTGCGGGTCTGGGCGAATACCGTCCTTGCTAACGATGTGACCTAGGAATCGGAGTTCTTCGTAGGCGAAGTGACACTTCTTTGCTTTTAGCGTTAGCCCCGATGGCTTGATCGCTTCCAGCACTGTCTGTAGTCGTTTTAGGTGGTCTTCAAAGTTTGACGAGAAGACAACAACGTCGTCAAAATATACCAAACAAATTTGCCACTTCAAGCCTGCCAGTACTGTGTCCATTACTCGTTGAAACGTGGCTGGTGCGGAGCAGAGGCCAAATGGCATCACCTTAAATTCATAAAGGCCGTCCGGTGTGATGAATGCGGTCTTCTCGCGATCTCTTTCGTCGACCTCAATTTGCCAATATCCGCTCTTCAGGAACATCGATGAGAAGTACCTTGCATTGCAGAGCCGGTCGAGAGTGTCGTCGATGCGGGGAAGCGGGTAGACATCCTTCTTCGTTATGCTATTCAAGCGGCGGTAATCAACGCAGAAGCGAAGTGTGCTGTCTTTCTTTTGACCAAAACGACTGGTGCCGCCCAGGGGCTGTTCGATGGCTGGATTACATCATCACGCAGCATTTCCTCAACTTGATCGCGAATGGCCTGGCGTTCTCGCGTCGATACACGATAAGGGCTTTGGCGCAGAGGTCGGGCATGTTCGTCCGTTATTATGCGATGCTTGGCCAGTGGTGTTTGTCGTACCTTCGATGACGATGAGAAGCACTCCCCGTAGCTTCCAAGCAGACTGAGAATCTGGTCTTTCCTGTTGTGGGTCAATGCCGGGTTGATGCCAAATGTGGGCTGACGGAATAGGTCCGGTGCGTCTTCCAGCGTTTGGTCGTGGAGGGTGAATACATCTTTGAGGTCCGCTAAACCGTCGAGAAAGGCGATCGTCGTGCCCTTGTTGAGATGCCGGTATTCTTCAGTGAAGTTTGTTACCAGAACCTGAGCTTGACCTCTCCGGAATTTCGTGATGCCTCTTGCGATGCCGACACCTCGTTCTAACAGCAATTGGATATTTCCTTCGACGATGCCTTCAGCGGTTTCGATGTTGGCGCTACCTACGCAGACTGCGATACTTGATCGGGGCGGCACGTTCAATTCTTCGTCGAGGACGTTTAGAGGGATGTGTTGCATCGACGTCGTCGTAGCAGGAATGGCTTTGTCTGCAGAGAGCTTGATGAGCTTGGATCGCAGGTCGATGATAGCCCTGTGTTCATTTAGGAAGTCCATGCCTAAAATCACGTCGCGGGAGCACTGCTGCAAGATCACAAAGCTGGTGGGGTAAGTACGCCCATTTACGTTAGCATCGTCCCGATGGAGTAATCAGGTTGCCCCCTGGTGTGCGAATCAGCGGGCCATCCCAAGCGGTGGTAACTTTTCTTAGCTGAGAGGCTAACGGTCCACTAATGACTGAATAGTCAGCTCCGGTGTCTACTAGGGCAGTGACTCTGCGACCGTCGACATCAACTTCAAGGTCACTTGTTCGCGTCCTCGCATTTCACGTGGGCCTTAGTGTCCGATCTCGGCTCCGTCGTTTCTTCAGGTCATGGCCGGGGCATACCGTTGTTACTTCGCTGGGCGGCGGTGTCTGCTTGCACTCTGGTCGTGTTGTCGTCGATGTCGTCGTGTGGAGCGGCGATGAAATGGTTGCGTCGTCGTAAGTGGTCGTCGGCGGCGGAGGATCTTCGTCTTTTCGCCGTTGAGCAACCTCACCTCCAAAGGTTGCTGCCTTTAGTTTCCCCTACGGGGGCTAGGAGACCGTCCTTGCACGTAACCGCGGCCCGGCGACGCAAATCGGGCATTGTACGGTGATGGGGAGCGTGACAGACTCCTTAGCGACGAGTGCTCTCCGCTGCGCAGGAAGTCGTTGATTTCCTGTGGTCGTTCGCCAGGACGGGGTCGTGGGGCGTCGACAGCGAAACCACGGAGGCCGATCCGCTTGTACGGGCAGTGCCGGAGGATGTGTCCTGCCTCACCACAATGGAAGCAGAGCTGTCGGTTGTTTGTTGTCCTCCAGGCGTCGCACTTTCTCGGGCTTGGGGGTCGTTGGTAGGCTTGGCGGGCGGGGACCAAGGGGCGGCTTTCGGGAACAGGACGGTTTCGGCGAGGGCTCGGAAAGTCATCACGTCGGGGCGGAGGGCGACGTAATGCCCAAGCGTAGTTCATCGCTGTTGCCTCGTGTGCTGGAACAGTCGCAGCCGTCACTTGAGGAACGCCCAGTGCCTGCTGGACTTCTTCACGGACGATGTCCGCGAGCGTCGCCACCTGCGGTTGTTGCGATGATGGCATCAGTCGGCGGAGCTCCTTTCGCACGATCTCCCGGATGAGGTCCCGAAGGTTCTCTCCGCTTGTAGATGCGCTGGGGTAGTGGATTGAGCAGTCCGGCTGAAGTGGTCACTCGTAGTGGCGCATCCGGGTGTCCAACGTCTTCTCGATGGTCGATGCTTCACTTTCAAATTCTTCCACAGTTTTCGGCGGGTTCACTCTCACTCTCTCACCTCTCTCACCTTCACTCTCTCACCTTCACTCTCTCACCTTCACTCTCTCAATTTCACTCTCTCACCTTCGGTCATGTTAGGGTCGGCGCGGCGAAACAGGCGTTTCATCTACTCTACGTAGACCAGTACGGGCTCGTTTGGTAGTTGAATTCTTGATTGGAGGAGGGCCTGAGCTCTTTCTTTTCGGGCAGAACTTGTAAAGGCCATCAAGAACTGTGCTTTGAATATCTCCCAATCCTTGAAAGAAGTCTCATGGTTTTCAAACCAAATTCGGGCATGTCCTTGAAGAACAAAGTAGACCTGCCTGAGTTTCGCAGCGTCGTTCCAGCCGTTGAAATCTGCCACACGGTCGAAAAGGTCCATCCAATCTCCCGCATCTTCATCCGGTCGTCCATGGAAGCAGGGGGGCTCACGGGGTTGGACAAAAACAACCGGTGCTGTAGGCAGGGCCATTGTCAGCGTCGATGCCTTCCGAGATCGAATGTTGTCAGGCAGCAGACCGTGTTCGGGTTGTAGGCATTGGAGTCGGCGGCTGGCTCGGTGACCTGTAGGCTGGTCTTCCAGGGCGACAGGAACACGGCTTGGGTCTTCGCTTGAAGGATCAAAGGCAGCACCTCCACCAGATGTCACGTAGTGGTGACGAGGTCGACGACACAATTGAAGGGTCGATGATTGCACTAAAGAAACTGTTTATTTGGGCTGACTTGCCCCCGCAAAAGAACTAAGCAACTCGGCGGCGGCGATAGAAACAAACGTGCTCGTCGATCGTCGAACAAAGAATACCCGTCACACTCGGCAACGCTCAACTTAAAGGCTGCACAGAACAATCTAGATAACGTCGCAAGCAGCTACCAGCACGGGCTGGAACATTGTGGAAAGACACCCGAGTGGCCGGAACCTTCGAGACAGATCTCGGTGCATCTTGTGCTACAACAAAACTGATAAAGGTGTGACTCGCGGCATCGAGTATTAACAAACAAAGATTACGGAGCTGATACGCGGTCCAGAATCAGAGTGATAAGCCTGTATGCCGGCGGCTGTTAAAAAAACAACAAATACTGTTTTGAAGGTTTCGCGGCAATATGATGGGTATTGGATGACTCGTGGATTCATTCGCACATCAGAGCCGCCCCAAAGTACTCCAAAGACATCACCAGTGAAGACGGCTAGGTTGCAAACACAAGTTGTTCGCCAAAATGTTTGCCAGCAGTCTACTTCAACGCTACCGAGGAACCCCCCGTGTTGGCCCCTCTGCATGCTGCTCCCCAGTCAGCATTTGGCGGCATGTGCATGGTTGTACTGCAGAAGTGGTGACATTTTTTGAGCGAAATAATCTTTGATTACTTGAAACAGACAAAGAAGGGGGTTTTGCTCTGCTACCGGCTGGACTCTTTCAAGAGAAGGCGACAGTAGCAATTACAAAAAAAATTGTAAAGTGAAGGAGAAAGTGAGCAGATCAAAAGCTATTGCGTTATGTAATGATTAACCACCTACAGTTGAAACACAATGAATGCTCCCTTGGATGCCACGTTTTGTTGAGACCCCTGGTCTATTGCGAAAATAAAGTGAAAACAGCATCTCTTATCAGATACTGGTTGTACTTGATTTTTCAATTATTTTATGTTTTATTTTTTCTTATTTTAATGGCATGTGTGACATGTTACGACATTTATGATTTTCTATACATGCAGTTGAGACAACGAACAAGTTCGTGCTTAGGGGTTTTTGGCACATAAGTGACTGAGGCTATCATGCGCCAAGACAAGGTTGTTTGTCTTTTCTTTTTGGATGTGATTATTCCATTTTTAAATTGTTATAGCTTTGTTAAGGATCATTGCTTCTTTTTGGGAACCCAAAATCATGAGAATTTTCAACAATTGAATCTTCTCCTAAGAGCAGTCTAGGATGAAAAGGGATCTTTTCAGTGTAAAACGGTGCAAAATATTTGTCTTAATTTCTCTAGTTTGGTGCAAGAGAGTAGAATGTGATTTGTTAGTTCACCTCCACACACTTCACATACAGGTTTGTCTTCTTATTAAGAATTAAGAATCATCTAATGTCCCTTGTGTGTTAAAGAAGCGCTAGAAAAGATGAGTTCGAAGCCGTGTGTTAGGTGCGTGTGCCCGATTCGAAGCCAACATAAAATGACTTCAAAGGTTTTTGGTGACTGCACAATCCCCATTTTTCAATGACTGGTTTAACAAAGTGTAAGTTATTGTTTATTTCATTGTTCCATGAAAACTGCCATTTTGATCTCAGTTTTAGCTTTATCAGCTTCATAACATCTCTATGTGGCATGCTCACTAGTTGTACTTCATCATTAAAGGCTGCTGCAGCACGTAAGTCAGCTCCGTCATTGCAGTGAATTCCAACATGTCTTGGTAACCAGCAAAACTCAATTGACTGCTCGTGTTTCTGCATTTATTATATTGTGTATTATATGTACAATGAAAGGTTCTGTAGCATTTCTGTGATGCAGTGATGTGATCACACGAAGAAAATCTGTATAAATAATGGTGTTCACTATGTCTTTCTGCAATATTTCTTCTATAGCCACAGAAATGGCATGACACTCAGCTGTGAAAACCGATGAACACTCAGGCAACCGTACTAATTTCTACCATTTACCCTGTATTACAGCACTTCCATTACAGTGCGCTGTCTTAGAACCATCTGTATAGAATTCTGTATATTATTTGTATTTTTCATTTAGTGCCAAAAACTTGTACTATGTGTTCGTGCGGTGCAAAGTGTGAGCCGGAGATGCATGTAGTATACGTCACCACTAAAGCGAGCAGCCCCGTCGTACAGGAAGCCAGTGAGTTATCGATCCATGAACCGCACTGCGCCAAGAGGCAAGACGTCGCCGCCCGCTACGACCTACTATGGATCCGAGACCCAAGAAAAGACTACACATACAAGGAGAAATGTAATGCAGACTGCGCCTGGATCATGGCCGCCTCGGACGACAGCCGCCAGGAGCAAGGTAAAAAAAAAAAACTATGAATAAACCTGCCAGCAGTTCAAACAGTTTGTGCGATCAGACCGAGCTATTTGAAGGTGGTTCAGTCAGGCGTCCATTCTTACGTAGATATCGAAAAATTTGTTCATGTTGGAGCATTTTAATGTGATTTATTTTAAAACGATATGCATCTGAACTTCAACTAGTGTCATGAACAGCAGTTTCCACTTCATAGATGGCAATTCAGTGCAAACAAATTTCACGCAAAAGTGCAATATTAACTGTATGCCTCAGGCGGCATGCATCAACGACACCCCTCCTCCCCCCCCCCCCCCCCCCCCCCCCCCCGCGGTAAGCGTATGCCCAATGTCCCTAGCAGGAAGTTGTGGTCAGCCTTCCCTGCGAACAAAAATCGCTCCTTGCACTTTGTCTCTGATTTCCTCCATTTGTTGAGGAATGTGCAGAACAGTTTGTTGCAGCCCCCTATAAAACTGCATGGTATGGATCCATGAGAAATGCTAGTTAGATCAACAGAGGCATTATCATATAATGCACAAAGGAAATAGCACCGGTCTAGCATGATGAGACTGTATGAGCAGTTCTTGTTCACGACGGAGCCTGGAACGATAAAAATCCAACTACATTCTTCTCTCTTTTACACCTCTCTAGTGTCCGCTCGATGCTCTCATATATTCTGATCTGCTTTTTATGTAGCAGGGTAAGCAGGTTTCAATACATGATCTTGCACGTAAAAACCACCAGCTTGACAATACTGACAAAGGCGACTATTTCTATTTGTGGACTCCTAAAAATGTTTCTCCTTTCAGTTTTATATTTTTAAAGCCAACTTCTATAGCCCCATATTGGTGCTTCGCTTGCCTAATTCATGAATGGACTCTATTCCTCCTGTAGCACCATCTTTGCTCGTGGCGGATCTGGAAACGAACTGATGCTGCTGACGACAGACTATCAACGTGATTTCAGAAATGAAGATGTCGAAGATAACCTTGTCAGCGACAGTTAGAGTTCCCGCTGGCCAATCTTTGAAGATCGATCATCTGCGCTGACGACCAGGACGTAATGCCTAGCTCGCGTAGTCATCCTGTGTTACACAAATGCAACGAGCACCGCAGATTTTCCACGAAAAACGCTACGCTTTTCCTGAAGGGACACAGACGGTAGACGGCATGGCTCCTGTATAACATCGAACAAGCCTGGGGGGACAATCACTCTGGAGCAGACCAGGCAGCCGTAAGGTTGCGCAGCGATTTACCTTCTGTTTACCATTTGTGCAGCTATGTTTGTATTTTAGCCACTCAATATCTAGCTCCTGGTTCTGCTCCAAGTGTGCTTGTTTTTGTGTGTTTGTTTTTTTAGTGTTCTGTGGTGTTTATCTTGCAAACGTGTCCTACTGTGTATATGAAGATTACCTTTTCAACCTTTTGCGCTCTGCGGCTGAACTACAAGTAATTTTTTATCAGACTGGCCACTAGCTTATATAGCTACCGGCCGAACAGTGTTTGCACACATTGTTATCGCAATAAAGTTCCCTCCCAAAACCAATCACGCAACTTCTTTATCCAGGTGTAGCCACCGCTTGTGGCACATGCAGGACGTTCCTCTTAAGATATTACAGTTGATGAAGATGACGGTTTCACTGCAGTGAAGGAGAGTGCACCAGAACTTACGCAGAAACCTTAGACACCACCAGGAGAAACATCGGTGCAGAGCCTGGTCCAGTGCACCCATTACAGCCCAATGTTGACAAGACGTGTTGACGACATGCCTCCTTAACAAAAAGAGTGCGATGTCATACCATTGCTACCCTGGCACCAGAACATTTGTCTTGTACCAGCCTAAAACACCATGTTTAGAGAGATGTGTAAAGCCATTCTAGAGTTGTTTTTATTAAAAAGAGCTGCATTACATAAAAGCAGAACTGGGAATTCGTGAGCAGCATTATCAAAGACAACAGCCCGTTTCCATAAAACTACGGTGTAAAGCCAACAGATCTGTCGGCCTAGATGACTCACGCCGTTCTCAGTCGTCTATGGCAGAACACCCTACACATCCCTCTCGACGCGCAGTTGGGCCTTCCCCATCAGACTACGTCACCAATTGACTCCGCCCAACGACTTCGTTACGCCCGCCTCGACGCTCAGCGCAACCTTCTCACGGCTCATGCGCGTGTGAGAGTGGCAATGCAGCATCACTACCACTTCCCACCTTCCGGTCTGGTGACTTGGTCCTCGTTCACCGCACCATCCCCGCGACTGGCCCTGCCACGAAGCTCATGCCCCGATACTGCAGCCCTTACCGTGTCGTTGAACGGCTCGGCCCCGTGACATACCGCCTCGAAGACCTCCCCGAGTATGGACGATGCGGTGTGCACCACATTTTCCCGGAGCATCTGTCAAACATGAAGCAATATGTCAACAACAGCGCCAGCATTGACTCCGACTTAGATACCGGGTCATCACCACTACTGTCGTCGCCAGAACCCCCCCCCCCCCCCGAGGAGCGCTGCGCCAGAAAAGAGGCGCAGGACGAGCGCGAGACAAGCGCGCGGCGCCAGCGCGAGGGTTAGAGAACAAAAGAAGAGCGCCGGGGCAAGTGGTGTTTACCTGGTGTCCTCCGTTCTTCTGTGTCTATCTCTAGGCGGGCACAGGGTCCCGCAACATTATATAACGCATTACAAGTTCTTCAATAAAATGACTGAAGGACAAATTTTGCAGCTTATGTGATGTGTCGCACTGAAACCAAACTAGTCAACATGCATGGCAGTTTTCTAGCCTCACAGTGTTCAGTGCAAAAGCTGCCGCAGAAACAAAACGATCCCAGTTTCTGTGGGACGGAGCCACGAAGGAGGCGAGTATATCCGTGATGGTGCGGTTAACACGCTCCACGAGACCATTGCACTGGGGATGATTGATGGATGTAGTGGAATGTGCAATGGCAAAGGAGCGGAGGGCTCGCTCAAATTCATGGGACAAACACCAGTATAAAAAATCGATAAATCTAAATGCCTAACACATGATTGACATGATACAGTGACATAACATGATAATAGTGGCCATAGTGAAAGTGCGCGAAAAATAAAAAAAAATCCCAGTCCTTAACAAGTAACAATGGCTAAAAAAGATGGATGCACAGAAAAAAACGGTTTATATAAGAACTTGTTTAAAAAACCGCAGAGAAACTTATGAGATGGACAAAAAATAATAAGTATGATGATGATGAACTGATCTTTTCTGGCGCAAGGGCATCTATGACCAAAGAGCGCCAAACACAAGGTGAAATGCCATCTCCGGTTGATGTGATAGTTTTGGCGATTATGATGATGATGTGCTAAAAGCTATGGTGTATAGGGCCTAAAAGTTCGTTTGCAGTGTATGATCTCTAAAAACAGTGGTGTATAGAGCCTAAAACGTTCCGAGATGTATAGTAGTCTGAGTGAAATATTAAAAGAAGAAATGTAAATGTTAAAACGCTAGTTATCTAAGTAAGAGGGACAGGTGGGCGTTGAAAAAAATATGACATAAAAACCCTACCTTTGAAAAATATTTAAGAACTCTTTCGGGTGAGAACATTGGGTCATCGCCGAGAAATATGAACGGATGTTTCGGTATACGTTTTTTGTGTATTGCGGGAAAATGATTTCGCCTTTGTTTTTCAAGTGTTGGACATTCAATTAAAATATGTATTACTGTAAGATGACCACCACCTCTCGAGCAGCGTGGTGCAGGAGAGTTCGTTAAAAGGTATTAGTGTGTAGTATGTGTGTGGCCTATTCTCAGCCTGCACAAGGCTACTTCTTTGAATCTGTCTCTTTTGTCTGTAGTGTACCTGCCTATGATAGGTTTTATAGTGTGTAGTTTATTTTCAGTCGCTCTGTCCCATTCCTCTTGCCACTGTTGTCGAATTTTGTTTTTAATGTGTGGCTTGAGGTCCTGGTATATTATTTTGTCGATGTCTGTAGTATTTCGACAGGCAGCTGACACAGCAAGCCTATCAGCCGCCTCGTTACCTGGTATGCTACGGTGGCCTGGCACCCAGCAAAGTGTAATTTTGATGATGATGGATTTTAATGGCGCAAGGGCGACTCAGGCCAAAGAGCGCCAAACTCAAGGTTAAGGGTGTACTCAAGTTGATATAATGGAATAGTTGATTTTTCATGAAGGGAGAAAAAACAGTGGTGTATAGGGCCTAAAAATGTATTCGCTCTGTAATATCGCTAAAAACAATGGTGTATAGGGCCTAAAATTCATTTGCGATATATAATGGATGCGCAATGTATAAGTAAAGTGTAATTTTAAGTGTAATTTTAAGTTGTAATTTATGGGCAGTGATAAGGTTGTTAAATAGAGTATTCAGGACTGGGTTCTTATTGTGCCATTTCCAAGAAGTTAGGGAGGTTAAAACACTAAGGGAGTCTGTGTAGATGACCGATGACTGTATTTTGTTTTCTATAATGTGTCTCACAGCTAACAGGATACCGTGGGATTCTGCAGTAAATATACTTGTATGTCTGTTCAGTGTTTTTGTTAGTGAAAATTGTGGTCCATGTGCGGCACATGAGACTTGAGTTGACTTTGAAGCATCAGTGTAATACTCATTACAAATGTATTTTGCCTGCAGAGACATGAGGTGCTGTTGTATGGCTATAGGAAGGGCATGTTTTCCGACTTGAAGGAATGTTAGGTCGCAATTAACAGCGTGCATTTCCCACGGAGCGATGAAGTCTTTTATGGAAGTTGTATGGAGGCTGCCAACCGGGATGTCCAGATATTCAATATGAGTGGCTAGTCTTATTGGGTATGGTGGTGTTAGTGACGGTTTTCTTGTGAAAAGTTCTGTGTTAGCTGTGTCAAGCAGGAGCCGGCGACAAGGATGGTCCAGTTGAGACAATATTTTGGTAGCATATCTTACAGCAGTAAATTGTCTTCGCTGTAATGACCATCGGTTAGCCTCAACATAGAGGCTAGCAATTGGGCTAGTTCGAAAAGCACCTGTGGCAAGGCGAAGGCCAAGGTGGTGCACTGGATCGAGCATTTTTAGGGCAGAAGGTGATACTGACCCGTAAACCATTGAGCCATAGTCAATACGAGACAAAACTACGCTATTCAGAAGGCTCAAGAGGCAGTCACGATCTGTGCCCCAGGACTGGTGGGACAGAATTTTTAGCAGGTTCATTGCCTTCAGACATTTTAATCTCAGCTGTTTTATGTGTGATATGAAGGAAAGCTTTTCATCAAAAACTACACCGAGAAAATTATGTTCTTTTTGAACTGCAAGGCTCTGACCACTCAGTGTAATGTTGGGCTCAGGTCTAATGCCACGCTGCTCAGTGAAAAGCACGCAGACGGTCTTTGCAGAGTTAAACTTAAACCCATTGTCGTCAGCCCACCTAGACAGTTTGTTGACGCCTAGTTGAATCTGGCGTTCACAGATGGCCAGGTTGCAAGATTTGAAACTTATCTGGACGTCATCGACATATAAAGAATAAGAGATGGTTCTTGGCAGCACGCCTTTTAGCGAGTTCATTTTGACAATAAAAAGCGTGCAGCTGAGGACACCACCTTGAGGGACACCATTTTCCTGTACAAACAGCTTTGAGTATGTATTGCCAACACGAACTTTGAAGGTTCGTTCAGACAAGTAGCTTTTTAACGTGTTCAACATGTTCCCTGTGATACCGAGAGAGAAGAGGTTGCGGATGATACCATAGCGCCATGTGGTATCATATGCTTTTTCAAGATCGAAAAAGACAGATAGACAGTGTTGTTTGTGTACAAAAGCATCCCTTGCATAGGACTCAAATGCAATGAGCTGATCGTCTGTTGATCGTCCAGCCCTAAAACCAGCTTGGTTTGTGTCAAGGAGGCCATTGTATTCTAGGAAGTGAACAAGACGACGGTTTACCATTTTTTTCGAAAAGCTTGCATATGCAACTGGTTAGGGCGATTGGCCGATAGCTCGCTGCAAGTGTGGGTTCTTTGCCAGGTTTTAATATCGGGACAATGATTGCTTCCTTCCATGCTTGAGGAAAGCGTCCTGTGGCCCATATTTTATTATACAGGCAGAGTAGGGTTTCGAGGGTGTCCACATGGAGGTGCCTGAGCATTGCATATGTGATCCTGTCAGCACCAGCTGCTGTGTTCTTGCATTTGTCTAGTGCACTCTTCAGCTCCTGTAGTGTGAACGGGCTATTGTACCCTCCTGTGCATGGTCTCTTATCATGTATAGGTTTACTCTCTTCGGTCACCTTGTGCCGCAGAAAGGAATCTGTATAGTGTGCCGAGCTAAATATGTATTCAAAGTGTTCCCTAGTGTGTCTGCTTGATGTTCTAGTGTGTCGCCATTGGTGCTGACAAGAGGTGTTGTGAGAGTGTTATATCCTTTGAGTGCTCTTATTCTGTTGTAGACTTTGTGTGCGTCAGTATAAGAGTTCACAGACGAAAGGAACGAGGCCCAGCTTTTTCGCTTGGAGATGCGTCGAACACGCCTGCCATTTGCCTTTGCTCGCTTAACGGCAGTTAAGTTTTCAGCTGTGGGGTGTCGTCGCAAGTTCGACCATGCCTTGTTCTGAGCTTCACGAGCAGTCTTACATTCTGCATTCCACCAGGGTCTTCGTTTGTTTCGTGGCTTACTTGACGTTTGTGGGATGCATTTTTCTGCAGCTTCTATAATGTGCAGTGTGATCAAGCGCTGAGTTTCATCTACATCTAGACCACTAATGCATGAACAAGGCAGTGATGAGTGTTCCCTGAACATCTTCCAGTTGGCTGCGTTTTCTTTGAATTTTCTGGGATTCGACACATTATCATTTCCGTTCCCAGTATATTTTATTAAGATCGGAAAATGGTCACTTCCGTATAGGTTGTTAATGACAGTCCACTCTGTAGCTGCCAGGAACATCGAGGAGCCAATGGCTAGATCTATGGATGTGTAAGAGTTATGTGCTATAATGTCACGTACACGGTGACTAAGGATACCAATGATAGCAGGGGGTAGCCCAGACACAAGAATACAGCAGCACAGACGCAAACGTGCAAGCGACACTTTGTCGTCCTCTTCAACTTCGTCCTCCTTTCACACCTCAGTCATGCGCCACCTGGCAACGCTAGGTGGCATTACCCCCTCCCTCCGAAAAAAAAATGAGAAGGGCCGGTAAAAATGGTTTGCAAAACCAAAAGAGTGGTCACAGCGGGTGGCCATACGCTATCGGTGGCAGTACGGCTTCAGTCGCACAATGTGCACAATGTCCGAGCTGTGCTTTCGACGTTTTAGTTGTGTGGCACCGTCTGGGATAACTTCATAACTGAGGTCACTCACACGGCGCAACACTTTGTACGGCCCGAAGTAGCGGGAAAGGAGTTTCTCTGACAAGCCTGAACGGCGAACTGGTGTCCATACCCAGACTTGGTCTCCAGGCTTGTAGTCAACCTGGCGGTGCCGGAGGTTGTAACGGTGCGCGTCAGTGGTCTGCTGCTGCCCAATGTGCACACGGGCGAGCTGGCGGGCTTCCTCAGCGCGGATGGCATATTGCTGGGCATCTGAGGATAGCTGGTCATCATCTGGGCACGGGAGCATGGAATCGAGCATGCTCTGAACTTCGCGTCCATAAACAAGTCGAAATGGTGTGAAGCGCGTTGTCTCTTGTAAGGCTGTATTATACGCAAATGTGACGTACGGCAGCACCTCGTCCCAGGTCTTGTGCTGCACATCGACGTACATTGCCAACATGTCCGCAATCGTCTTGTTCAATCTTTCTGTAAGGCCATTGCTTTGTGGATGGTACGCTGTGGTTTTGCGATGGGTCGTGCAACTCAGCTCAAATATGCGGTCGATCAGCTGTGAAGTGAAAGCTGTCCCTCTGTCGGTAATGACGTAGGAAGGGGCGCCATGCCGCAAGACTATGTTGTGCATGAAAAACTCTGCTACTTCGGAAGCTGTGGCATGAGGGATTGCCTTTGTCTCAGCGTATCGAGTCAGGTAGTCAGTAACGACTACTATCCATTTGTTTCCGGCCTGCGACAAAGGGAAAGGGCCAAGGAGATCCATTCCAATTTGGTCGAATGGAATGCGGGGTACTTTAACGGCCTTGAGAAATCCGGCAGGCTTCTGAGGCGGTGTTTTACGGCGCTGGCATTCGCTACAGCTTCGTACATAGCGTTTCACAGCTGCGGAGAGTCCTGGCCAGTAATACATGTTGCGCACTCGAGCAAGAGTCCGTGAGCAACCCAAATGACCAGACGTTGGTTCATCATGGCAAGCAAGGAGAATATCCTCACGGAGCTCGCATGGCACTACCAGAAGGTAAGTTCTGTCTTGGCTCTGGGAGTTTCTTTTATACAAGACGCCTTGCCGTATGCAGAAGGAACCAAGGTGCCGAGATAGGTGTCGAGGCAGGGTCGTATCACGCCCTTCCAGATAATCGATGAGTGAAAGGATGTCTGGATCAGCTCTTTGTCGATCCCTGAGCTCAGATGCGCTGAGGGCTCCTAGAAAACCGCTATCGTCATCGGCTGTAGTATCGGCAGTGTCAACGGGTGCTCGTGACAGCGTGTCGGCGTCTTCGTGTTTGCGGCCGGACTTGTAAACAATGGTTATGTCAAACTCCTGAAGCCGTAAACTCCAGCGTGCAAGTCGTCCAGATGGGTCTCGCAGATTTGCCAGCCAGCACGAACAATGATGGTCGGTGACGACTTTAAATGGCCGGCCGTAAAGATAGGGACGAAACTTCATAGTAGCCCATACGACCGCCAGACATTCCTTTTCTGAGGTGGAATAGTTCATTTCGGCACGAGAGAGAGTGCGGCTAGCATATGCTATTACTCGCTCAAACCCGTCTTGATGCTGAACAAGGACCGCGCCAAGACCGATACTACTGGCGTCAGTGTGTACCTCAGTGTCAGCCGCTTCATCGAAGTGCGCCAGAACAGGGGATGTTTGAAGGCGCTCACGAAGCAAAGAGAAGGCCATCTGCTGCTCTGAGTTCCACACAAAGGAGGTGTCCTTCCTTGTAAGGCGCGTCAGAGGTTTTGCGATCTGAGAAAAGTCCGCAATGAAACGCCGATAATATGCGCACAGGCTGAGGAAGCGCTGAACAGCCTTCTTATTAGCTGGAACGGGAAATCGTGCGACGGCAGCAGTCTTATCGGGATCCGGGCGCACCCCATCAGCGCTTACAACATGGCCGAGGAACTTGAGTTCTGTATACCCGAAGTGGCATTTCTGGGGCTTCAGCGTGAGATCAGCAGAACGGAGGGCTTCCAGGACAGCTCGAAGGCGTTCGAGGTGTTGATCAAATGTTTCGGAAAAAACAACTACATCGTCCAAGTACACAAGACAGATCTGAAACTTGAGGCCAGTGAGGATGGTGTCCATCATCCTTTTGAATGTAGCTGGGGCAGAGCACAATCCAAATGGGAGTACTTTGAATTCAAATAGGCCATCTGGAGTGACAAATGCGGTTTTTTCTCGGTCTCTTTCGTCTACTTCGATTTGCCAATAGCCGCTTTTTAAATCAATAGATGAAAAATACTTCGCACGTCGCAATCTGTCCAGTGAGTCATCGATGCGCGGCAACGGGTATACATCTTTCTTTTTCACATTATTCAATTTCCGATAGTCGACGCAAAATCGAAGAGTGCCGTCTTTCTTTTTGACAAGGACTACTGGTGAAGACCACGGACTTTGTGAAGGCTGCACAACACCATCATCCAGCATCTCCTGAACCTGCGTCTGGATCACCTCTCGTTCTTTGGTAGACACACGATAAGGCTGCTGTCGTATTGGGCGAGCGTCGTCATAAGTAATGTTGCGATGTTGTGTGATGGGCGTTTGACGAACCTTCGAGGAAGAAGCAAAGCAGTGCTTGAAGTCTAGCAGCAGTTGCTCTAAAGCCCGCCGTTTCTCCTTTGACAAGTGACAGTTAATGTCGATGTTGTTAAGAGGTGGCTCGTTAGTTTGTACTGCCGTGGATGCAAAACAGACCGGATCGTGCCCAACATGGTCAGCAAAAGCGATAGCAGTCCCCGGGAACAAGTGTCGGTGCTCATTAGAAAAATTTGTGACAGCCCGGCCATTGTGAAACGACAATAAACTTCGGGGAACGCAAATGCCATGAGCAAGCAGGAGTCTATGGTTCGCCTCCGCTACAGCATCACCGGTACGGAAATCGTCACAGGTAACTTCCAGAAGAGCACTGCTTCGCGGCGGCAGCGAGACGCTCTCAGCGGAAACACGAAGTGCGGTATTGCAAGGACTGCTACTATCTTGTTCGGTAGATTGTCCCATCGAAAACGTGACGAGTCTATTTCGCAAGTCGATAACTGCTCCGTACTCCCGCAGAAAGTCAATGCCGAGGATAAGGTCACGGGAGCAGTCACTTAAAACAACGCAACTAACGACGAACGTACGCCCGTTAATCTGAATGCGAGCCGTGCACATCCCCTTTGGAGTAACTATATGACCGCCGGCGGTTCGAAGGTACACACCTGGCCAAGCAGTGAGCACCTTCCTCAAAACAGTCGCCATGCGACCACTCAAAATTGAATAATCGGCACCGGTGTCCACTAATGCATTGACCGTAGTGCGACCGTCTAAAATAACCGGAATGTCCAGAGAAACGCTTTTTGCTTCCCTAGGTGACGGTACCAGCAGCTCGCGGTCGGATCGAAGCGGCGACGACGGGAGGTCTTCAACGCAGCGACTACCAGCGGCCTCGCCCCCGAAGGTCGCTGTTTTCAGTTTTCCCGACCAGGGCTAGACGAGCGGCCTTGGTCCTCTCGCGAGGAACCGTGAGTGAACGAGGAGGTCCGCCTTGGCGATGGGGAGCGGGGCTGACGCTGCGAACGAGATGAAGAACGCTGCTCCGCCAGGTACTCAATAACTCGGGGTCGTTGACCAAACCGGGGAGGAGGCGAGTCGATGCGGAAGCCGTGGAGACCGAGGCGTCGATACGGACAATCCCCGTAAAGATGTCCTGGTTCACCGCAGTGGAAGCAAAGCGGACGGCGGTCAGGCGTGCGCCAAATGTCGGCTTTGCGTTGGGGCAGCGGACGATTGTCGAAGTTCTGCACTGGCTGCACCGAGGGCAGCGGAACTGTAGGTGACGCGAGAATGGGCGGTGGTGAAGGAGGAGCCTGACTCTGCAGAACTTCCGCATATGTGGGACGATTGTCGGTCCCCGACAGCAATGGTGGGCTCGGAACTACAGGCGAAAGAGGGCTCTTGAGTGCCTGCCGCACCTCCTCCCGCACTATAGCAGAAACGGAAGTTGGAGATTGCTGCAGAGGGCTCCAGAACTTGCTTAGTTCTTCGCGCACGACGCTGCGAATCAGTTCGCGCAATGCATCGGGCTGCCGCTCTGAAGATGCAAATGATTCCGCGATTGTGCTTGTATGAAAAGGTCGGTCATAAGCCACGGCACGTTGGTGTAGCACCTTTCCCATTGTGGTGGCCTCCGCAAGGAATCCGTTTACAGTCGACGGTGGGTTTCGCACAAGGCCTGCGAACAACTGCTCTTTCAAACCCTGCACCAAGTGCCTGACCTTTTTGTCCTCGGACATGGCGGGATCGGCTCGCCTGAAGAGGCGCGTCATGTCCTCAACGTATGCTTGGACACTCTCATTCGGCCTTTGGATGCGAGAGTGAATGGCACGTTCTGCATGCTCGCGACGATCTGCGCTAGTGTAAGCCTCGAGCAGTTGACGACGCAATTCCCGCCACGAAGTTAATGCTTGCTCTCGGTTCTCGAACCAGATACGGGCGCCGTCCTCAAGGCTGAAGTAGACGTTCCTTAGTTTGGCAGCATCGTCCCACTGGTTGAATGCAGCGACACGTTCAAACTGAAGGAACCAGTCCTCCACATCCTCAAAGAGGTCCCCATGGAATGACTTCGGTACCCGAGGGGCCTGCAAGGTGTAGTTACAGGCCGTGGGACGCCCGTCACCTGCTGAGCAGGAGCACTAGATGTCATGGCGGCGGGTGATGGCTGAAACTCCGGAGACAGTCCCTGGAGCCGTCGACTGGAGCGATGCACGGGGGTGTCCAATGGTACAGGGCTGGCGCGACGTCTTGTAGATGGAGATTCTTGCATAGGCGATCGTTTTACCCAGCAGCTCCACCAGAATGTCACGTACACGGTGACTAAGGATACCAATGATAGCAGGGGGTAGCCCAGACACAAGAACACAGCAGCACAGACGCAAACGTGCAAGCGACACTTTGTCGTCCTCTTCAACTTCGTCCTCCTTTCACACCTCAGTCATGCGCCACCTGGCAACGCTAGGTGGCAATATTGTAGTAAGTTGGCTGTTTCGTGTTTAGTAAGCATGATCCCGAGGACAATAAGAATTTTTCGATTAGAACACCTAGGGAGTCCATTCTTGTACATCCCCATAATGGGTGGTGAGCATTAAAGTCTCCGACCAGCAACCAAGGTTCCGGAAGTTGATCAATCAATTTTTCAAAACTTTCGCTACTTAGCTTATAAGTTGGAGCAATATATAGGGAACATACCGTTGTTATTTTACCATAAACTAAGCTTCTGATTGCCACTGCCTCTAAGTCTGTGTTGAGTGAGATGTTTCGAGAGGGGATTGATTTTTGTGTTACAATGGCAACGCCACCAGAGGAGTGAGAGGTGCCTTGCCTGTCATTCCTCAATATATTATATTGCTTAAGGAAATTTGAGTCTGCTGGTTTTAAATGGGTTTCTTGTAGACAAAGTATGTTTGGTTGATAGTCAGCGAGAATTTCATATATATCATCTAAATTTCTAAAGAGTCCTCGGCAGTTCCAATAAATGAGGAGCGCCATAATTAAAAGTTATTTAGGGGACAAGTTTAAACCTAGGTTTGTAGGTCCTTGGGACCTGTTATTGGGATCTTTCCCCTTCTTTTTCTCTCCAGTGAGCTTTGCCGCCTAGGCAGCTGGGGTGAAGAAGTTGTGTCCATCGCATCTTCAGATGCGGTGGACGACTGTGCTTTCTGCACAGTCGTCCACCGCATCTGAAGATGCGATTGTCACTTGTCAGTTGACAGGATTGTCAGTTTTAGGCCTCGACTCATGGGTCGAGGCCTTTGGGCCGGCTGACCTGGGGGTCCGCGCAGCCAGCTTTGCGGGTGGTGGTGGAGTAGCGCTAGCTGACTCCACCGAGGGCGCAGGTGGCACTGCCCTGGAAGAACTGTGTGCTTCCTGGGCAGGTGCCGACGACCGCTGTGATGCCGCGCCCTGCTGCGTCACAACGGAGTAGTGTGGCTTTTGAGGAAGAGAAAGCCGCTTTCGTGCCTCTCCGTAAGATATGTTTTCGGTGACTTTCAGTGTAATTATTTCTTTTTCTTTTTTCCAGTACGGGCATGAGCGTGAGTAAGCTGGGTGGTTACCTTCACAGTTTGAGCAGAGAAGCGGCTGTTCTTCGCAGTTGTCTGTAGGATGTTCGTGCGAGGCACACTTTGCACATGTGAGCTGGCCACGGCAACTCTGAGAGCCGTGGCCATATTTCTGACATTTGAAGCAACGGCGTGGGTTAGGGATGTAGGGCCTCAGTTTTATCTTTGTGTAGCCTACTTCAACAGATTCTGGGAGAGTGCTTGCAGCAAAGGTGAGTACAATGTGCTTTGTTTCTATCTCTTTGTTATCTCGTCTGATTTTTATCCGGTAAACATCTGTTACATTTTGTTCCTTCAGGCCTTCAAGAAGTTCTTGTTCACTCCCGTACCTAAGGTCATCATCAGAGATGACTCCTCGTGCAGTGTTTAGTGATCGGTGCGGGCTAATCTGTACCGGTATTTCTCCAAGTGATCCGACTGCACTTAGCTTGTGATACTGATGGTTGTATATTAATTCTAGTAGCAGGTCACCGTTTCCAAGTTTCTTTATCTTATAGCCCTGGCCAATGGCCTCAGTCAACGTTCGGGAAACAACAAATGGGGACACAAGTCGTGCAGTGATTTCCTCGTGGTCACTGTGGACCACGTGGAAACGAGGAAAGTTGTTTATGTTCGTTGAGAAGAACATGGTGGTCTCGGTGCGCCCCCTTTTAGAAGGAGGACGATCGGGGTTAAGGAGTTTAGATGCCATAAAAAAGTATATTGTTCGGCTGCAGTGCCAGCCACCCACTATGGAGCCCAACGAGGGGACGGGACAGAAATTGTCAATTCCTGCCCACGCCAGCTGTACACCGTAACTATAACCCAATACGGCGTAACTCAGGGTAGCTAGCCACACAAGGTTGACCCTCGCCGCCTGGAAGTAGGAAGAAATGAAGAAGGTAAGAGAGGACAGGACAGTTCTAAGAAAGAAAATAGGAAAGTGAAAGATGGAGGGGAGAACAGGAAAAGGCGACTGCCGATTTCCCCCGGGTGGGTCAGCCCGGAGGTGCCGTCTACGTGAAGCTGGGGCCAAAGTGGTGTGTTGCCTCCGCCGAGGGGCCTTAAAGGTCCGAACACTCGGCATCGGCTCAACCACCAGGATCCCCTTTTCCCCGGACACGGCGATGCCACGCACGGCTAAGTGTGGGTGCTGGGGTCCGTGGTGTCGCACGGTACACCAAACATCTGCTTTAGCAGATGCCACTTGCGGGGAAAAATAATAAGTAATGTAAACATGAAAAAAGAAGAGAGAGAGATGCAAATGTTGAAACAAAATTGAAAGCCAACCAATTGACATTGCAAAACAAAAAACCAACAATGAAATAAACGATATGACTGACTGCAATTCAAAATGTATAAAACGAAGGCATGTAAAGAGTGCAAATAAAATCAAAGATAAAATCAAGCACAGTCAGAGAGAAAAGCAATTTTTTTGTTCGAAAGGAAAACGGAGGATGTGCTGACGCATTCATCCTTGTGCTCAGCAATCAAAGCGGCTTCCACTATTTCGCGTGTAAGCTTGTTATCGGATCGGTTTAGAATGGTCGTTTTCTGACAGACAGGGGAGCATTTTCTATTGCGGTCGCATGTGCGACAATGCACTGGCAGGTTTTTGGACGATGACCCTGAAAAATCATAGCTATGCTCCATTAAAGGTTTATTAATACATCGTCCGGTTTGGCTGATGTATGCTTTGCCACAAGATAGAGGGATGGAGTATACAAGCCCTTCTGCGCAAGTTACGGAGGGATTCTTGTGCCTCGTGGTGCAGCCATTATCTCTCTTTGTCGTTTTGTTGACCATGCGACAAAGTCTTGATAGGCGGTGTGGGGCTGAAAAGACCACGTGAACGCCTGCCTTCTTACCAATCTTCTTGAGATTATGAGAAATCTTGTGGATATAAGGTATTATTGCTACCTTATTTCGCTGTTGCACTTCAGCTGAAGGGCCTGTCATCTTCATTTTGTAGTTCTTTAACATTTTTCTAGCGACAGAATAAAGAAGTTTCTGCGGGAATCCCGACTGCGTCAGCCTGCACACTTGAGCTGAAAAGCTATCCTGAAATTTATGCTTGCATGACTTCGTCAAGGCGTTACTAAAACCAGATTGCACAATATTCCTTTTAACCAACTTTGAATGAGCAGAACCATAAGCTAAAATGGGCTTCTTGCTTCTTGGTTCGAACGCCCAGCAAACATGATTAGGAGTGAAAAAAAAGCCTTAGCTCGAGAAAACGAATGGAATTCTTGTCTGGCACTTCAAGGGTCAGCTCAAGTGGCGCCATTGTGTTCCCAAACACGGTCAGAACTTGAGGTACCCGACTTAAAATGGTTTCATTATTGCAACCTAAGATAACTAAGTAATCATCTACGAACTGGAAGATCTTTAAAACGCATGAGTTATCAAAGCTTTCATTAAGAGCTCGATCATGCATGCCGAGGTAAAGGTCACTGAGAACTGGTGCAATGCATGATCCTATACAGATTCCCTGCCTTTGTATAAAAAGAGACCTATTCCAATCTGCAAAGGTTGATTTGAGGTAAACCGACAACAATTCCAAAAAGCCATCAACAGTAATGGCTGTCCAAAAATGGCGCCGTGGCTTTTCAGAATAAGTGTAGCATTAGTGTTGTTAAAGTGAAGGAGAAAGTCAGCAGATCAAAAGCTATTGCGTTATGTAATGATTACCCACCTACAGTTGAAACACAATGAATGCTCTCTTGGAGGCCATGTGTTGTTGTTGTGTTGGGTTTAGTGGCGCATAAGCAACTTAGGCTATCACGCGCCAACTTCAAGGTTAAGAGTGTTGCGTTTATGTAATTTAAACTTACATTCTGTTTAGAACGTTTGCTTCTATTAAAATGTGTTGTGTTGTGTTGTGTTGGGTTTTATGGCGCATAAGCAACTAAGGCTATCATGCGCCAAGAGCGAGGTTAATGTATGTTCTGGTTGCAAAAGAGGAAATGGATATGTTTAATCTATAGTTTATTTAAAAAGCTTCCTTCTTCTAGGAAACTGAGAACAGATGCTAGGTTTACAAGTGCTCTTTCTCCTAAAAGCAAGGTGGGATGGAATGGGATGGTATGATTGTAAAATATAGTAAAATGTTTTCTCCGTAGTGCCTCAAGTTTTGAGCATGTAATTAGAATGTGGTTTACAGTGAGTATCTCGTCGCATTTTTCACAGGTCGGTTTGTTATGTTTCATTAGCAGAAAGTTATGTGTTAGATGTGTATGTCCAATACGAAGACGGCATACTATCACTTCCATAAAATGTTGTTGATGTGTGCTCGATTGCCATTCTCCTAGTACAGGCTTTATGAGACGCAACTTATTATTTTCTTGGTTGTTCCATCTGGACTGCCATTTATTCATCTGTTTATGTTTTATTAATTTCAAGCAATCACTATGTGGTATGTTTACTTTCTGAATCAATTTGTTGTGGGCAAGTGCAGCACATTTGTCTGCTCTTTCATTGCCGTCAATGCCTACGTGACTAGGGACCCAACAGAACACTATGTTGTGTCCTTGTGTCGTGATCATTTTTACATTATGTATTATGTCACCGATTAGAGGCATGGCAGCATTTCTGTGATTTAAAGCCATCAGTACACTCAACGAATCGGTGTAGATGACACTGTTACAAATGCCTTCATTCACTATTTTTTCTACAGCTGTCAGGATAGCACAGGATTCAGCTGTAAAGATTGATGCGCACTGAGGAAGCCTAATTATTTGTTCCCAGTTCTCTTCAACTACGGCACAGCCAACTTAAGTAGAAGTTTTTGATCCATCTGTATAAAACTCTGTATAATTACTGTACTTTTCTTTTATTGTGCGAAATTCTTGTATTATATGCTCTTTAGGAGTTTGGCTTTTGTTGAAGTTTGTTAGAGTGAGATCACAGACATTTGGAAGTTTGTACCATGGGGGTAGGGGGCTGTTTTTTGGTGTAGTGTCGGGCAAGGTGTCCAGAATTTCTAGCTCACTGCAAATGTTTTCGAAACGCATTATCAGTGGCCTCGTTGCTTGTGGTTTATTTGTGAAAATTACTCGTGAGCGGCATGTTGAGACTATTGGATAGCAGAGGTGTTTTTTCTGTGACCTTATTCTAAGGACATAAGCACATGTAAGTGAAGCCCTTTTATCTTTCAGCGGAGGCTCATTCGTCTCTGCATACAGACTATCAACAGGGGATGTTCTGTAAGCGCCACAAGAAAGGCGTAAACCTAAGTTATGTACCGGGTCCAATTTCCTTAGGTATGATGGTCTAGCTGACCCGTAGACTATGGACCCGTAGTCCAAGCTAGACCGCACAACAGATCGATATATATGTAGAAGACACGCCCTATCAGACCCCCAGTGTTTCCGAGAGAGAACCTTCAGTATGTTTAGAGATTTTATGGCTTTCCTCTTTAGGATGTTTATGTGAGGCAGGAATGTTCGTTTTCTGTCGAACGTTACACCCAAAAATTTATGTTCGCTCTTTACTGGCAACTCAATCCCATTTAAGTGTAACTTGGGATTGATCTGTATACCTCGTTTCAGCGAGAACATTACTGCCACGGTTTTCTGTGGGGAAAATTTGAACCCATTTTTAAAAGCCCATGAGTCTAGTTTATTTAGTGTTAATTGTACTTGTCTTTCACAAATTGATATGTTTGAGGATGTGCAGGCTATTTGAAGGTCGTCGACATACAGCGAGAACATAATGGATTTTGGGATTACCTTGCTAATAGAATTCATTTTTACAATAAACAAAGTTGTACTTAAAATGCACCCCTGAGGTACCCCATTCTCTTGAATAAAGTTCCTCGAGAAGGTGGTACCGAGACGTACTTGAAATGAACGACCTGATAGAAAGTCCTTCAGAACATTTAGCATCCGGCCTCGGATGCCCAAATCTGCTATATCGCGTAGGATCCCGAACCTCCAAGTCGTGTCGTATGCCTTTTCCATGTCAAAGAAAACGGCCAGGCAATTTTGTTTATGTATGAACGCTTCCCTGACAGTATTTTCAAGACGCACTAAGTGGTCGGTCGTTGCACACCCTTTTTTAAAACCACACTGATGAACATTAAGAAGTTTATGAGATTCTTAGATGAAAGTTAGTCGGATGTTTAAAACACTTTCAAAACATTTTGCTAAACAGCTGGTCAGAGCTATGGGTCTGTAACTGCCCGCTGAGGTCGGCGGCTTTCCTGGTTTCAGAAACGGAACAATAACGGCTTGTTTCCAAGCCTCCGGGAGTTTACCCAGAGTCCAAATTTTGTTAAAGAATTTCACAAGTGCCTCTACAGAGGATTCGGATAAATGAGCCAGCATTTCGTAATGAATTTCGTCAGGACCAGGCGCAGTCTGTTTTTCAGCAGCAAGGACGTTCTTTACTTCTTGGAGTGTAATAAAACTATTATATGATTCATTTCTGCCGCCACTTGTTGTGAGTTTTTGTTTCTCAGCTATGTTTTTGTATTTTAGGAATGTTTCTGTGTAGTGTGACGAACTTGAAACGTGTGCGAAATGTTCGCCTAGTATATTGGCCTGTTCTTCTATGCTAGTCTGAACACCAGGGGCTGTGAGGATGGGAATTGTAAACGGGGAAAAGTTTCCACTGAGTTTACGAACTTGTTCCCACATTTTTTTAGACGTCATTGAGCTATTTATTGACGTGACATACTTCTGCCAGGATTCTTTTTCAGAGTTGCGACGGATGTATCGAGCTTTAGCTTTGGCCTTTTTAAAAGCTGTAAGATTTTCGTGTGTAGGGTACCTTCGGAAAACACCCCATGCTTTATTTTGTCGCTTTTTGGCCTCCTTACATTCCCGAGACCACCACGTCTTGTGTTTTTGTCGCACCACACCTAAGGACTGTGGAATGGCGAGGTGAGCGGCAGTGATAATGCAAGTCGTGAACAACTCATTTATTCTGTCGACACTAAGGGCATCTGTAAAAACTGCTCCTAGATTCGCCTCTACTTTAAAAAGCTCCCAATCTGCTAAGTGAAGTTTCCACCGTTTCGGTTTGGTCGGCATGAGTGATGGTGAGGATGATAAGCTGATTATTGCTGGCAGGTGGTCGCTACTATACGGGTTGTTCAGAACATCCCATTTAAAATCATTAAAAAGGGAAGGTGAACTAAAAGCCAAATCTAAAAAACTCATTTTTCCTGTCCTTGGTGAACAGTACGTGGGCTCACAGGAGTTCAATAAGCAAATGTCTGAACTAAGAATAAAATCCTCGATAAGCTGTCCACGTGTATCACTTTTTTCACTTCCCCACAAAGGAGAGTGTGCATTAAAATCTCCTACTACTAGGTAGGGCTCTGGTAGCTGGCAAAAAAGGTTTTCTAGATCATGGAGTGTTATTTTAAGATTTGGTTGAATATAGACAGAACACACCGTAAGAGTTTTAAAGGCAATTATTCTGGCTGCTACAGCTTCTAAGGGAGTGTTTAATTTCAGTTCTTGAGCTGGAACTCCACTTTGCAATATGATGGCCGCACCACCCGAAAGCCTGCTTGCTTGCTCTCGATCTCGACGGAAGACTTGATATTTTTTCAGTATATTCGAGTGCATGCAACCTAAATTTGTTTCCTGTACGCACAGTGCAATTGGCGAGACTGTATCTAGAATGTCTTTTATGTCATTAATATTCTTTAGAAGTCCTCTACAGTTCCACTGTACCAGGAATGCCATCTTTTTTTGTTGAAAGCTTGGAGATTAAGTTTTTTCCAGGGCCCGTGATTCGGGCCTTGTCTGTTTTTGTTCGTTCCAAGGAGCTCCGCCGTCTCTGTGACGAAGACGGCAAAGAGCTGTCCTGGCCTATGTCCATTACCTCGTCTGAGGTGCTGGACGAACGTGCCAGAGGCACGTGTTCCTTATTTTTAGACCTTGCCTCGTGGGCAGAGGTCTTGTGGCCCGCCGACCCTGAGGGACGCGTAGCCTGTTTTGGGGGTGGTGGAGGAGCGGGAGCTGCTTCCACCAGGGCAGGGGATGGCACTACCTCAGCCTCGTTTGAGGTCTGGGTAGGTGCCGAAGGCCGTTGTGGTGCCCCGCCCTGTCGCACCACATCGGCGAGATTTGGTTTCGCTGTGAACTGAAAAGTGTTCTTGGTTTTGTTGTACTGGGTACGTGCCTCTTTGTATGTGATGTTCTTTGTTGTTTTTAGTGTTATGATCTGCTTTTCTTCTTTCCATTTTTGGCAGGATCGAGAGTATGCGGGGTGATCCCCCTCACAGTTTGCACAGCGTGGGTCTGCGGTGCAGTTATCAGAGTTGTGGTCGTTCGCAGCACATTTCGCACAAGTTCTGCGGCCACGGCAACTTTGCGAACCATGGCCGTATTTCTGGCAGTTGAAGCATCTCCTCGGATTTGGGATGTACGGTCGGACGTTTATTTTGATGTATCCAACTTCAATTGACTCTGGGAGGGTGCAGCTATTGAAAGTCAGAACCAGATGTTTTGTAGGGATCTCCTTGTTATCCTTTCGGATTTTTATTCTGTGAACCGCTATGACGTTTTGGTCTGCTAGTCCTTCTGCCATTTCATCTTCAGTGAGAGCAATGAAGTCTATCTCAGATATTACTCCTTTTACAATGTTCAAGGATCGGTGGGGAGTGATGACGACGGGGATGTCCCCAAGCGACACAATGTTTTTCAGGTTGGAGGACTGGCACTTAGTTTGTACTTCTAGCAAGAGGTCACCATTTGCAAGTTTTGATACTTTGTATCCAGGGCCCAGGTCTTTAGTGAGACACTTTGACACTATGAAAGGGGATATTTTTCGAGCGGGTTTTTCTAGCTCTTCGCTATGTATGACATGGAACTTTGGGAAAGTCTCTTTTGTTTTCACAAAGAAATGGCTTGTAGCATCGGTCTGCCCTCGTTTGCTCGGAGGGCGATCATTTGTTTGGGAGAAAGAATCCATGAAAGGGTTTGTGTTTTCGGTAGTTGTGCCTGCCACCCACCATGGAGCCCAACGAGGGGACGGGACAGGAACTTGCAAGAAGTCCTGCCCACGCCAGCAGTACACCGCCACTATAACCAAATATGGGCAACTCAGGGTAGCTACTCCACACAAGGTTAACCCTCGCCGCCAAGAAAAAAGGAAAAACAAGAAATGAGGAGGAGACAGGACAGTGCTGAGAAAAGAGATAGGAAAGTGAAAGATGAAGTGGAGGACAGGAAAAGGCGACTGCCGATTTCCCCCGGGTGGGTCAGCCCGGAGGTGCCGTCTGTGAGAAGCGTGGACCAAAGTGGTGTGTTGCCTCCGCCGAGGGGCCTTAAAGGTCCAAACACTCGGCATCGGCTCAACCACCAGGATCCCCTTTTCCCCAGACACGGCGATGCCACGCACGGCTAAGCGTGGGTGCTCGGGGTCCGTGGTGTCGCACAAAACACACAAACACCTGCTTTAACAGGTGCCCCCTGCGGGAGCTTCTATTAAAAACCTGAAAACCCAGGGCAAATCAATGAGCGAATTTTCACCTGAAAGCAACGCTGGATGAAGAGGAATGTGTTGTTTGTAAAACTGCGTAAAATGTTTTTTTCTCAGTTGTTCAAGTTGTCTGCATGAGATTAAAATGTGGGTGAATGTTAGCTCGTGTACGCATGAATCACACAGGGGCTTATCCTGTTTAGGTAAAATGAAGCTCTTTGTTAAATGTGTGTGTCCTATGCTAAGACGGCATAGAGCCACTTTGGAACGTTCAAGGTGGGTGCTCGATTTCCACTCTTCTATTACAGGCTTTATGAGGTGTATTTTGTTATTTGTTTCAGTGTTCCAAGTCGACTGCCATTTTTGTATCAGTTAACTTTGTATCAATTTCATGCAGTTTTGAGAAGGTACCTGCGCTTCTTTTATTTTCTTGTCTCGAGCTTTGGCAGCGCACATATCTACTTTTTCATTACCTTGAATTCCTACATGACTGGGGACCCAGCAAGCTTTTATGCTTCGTCCTTCATCTGTAAGTGTTGCTATGCTGTGTATGATGTTTCCCAGAATTGGTATAACTGCATTTCTTGTGCGAAGGGCTGTGACTATACTTAGGAAATCTGTGTAAATAATGCTTCTCCTGTGGTTTCTTTTATTATTTTCTCTATGGCAACAGAGACAGCATAGCATTCAGCAGTAAAGATGGGCGCGCACTTTGGAAGTCTTATTATTTTCTCCCATTCGCTTTGAACAACTGCGCTTCCGACATAATGATTGTTTTCGAGCCATCCGTGTAAAAGTCTGTGAAGCTACTGTACTTTTCTTTCAGCTGAAGGAATTCTTGTATGATGTGCTCTTGTGGGGTTATTGTCTTTTGGAACTGTTTAAGTGAGAGGTTGCAAACTGCAGGGACCAGGTACCAAGGAGGCAGAGGGTTAGGGCTTTTGGCAATACTAGGTAAACAATCGGATAGCTCAACCTCTTGACACATTTGCTCAAATCTTAGGAGCAGTGGTCTCGCTGCATTGGGTTTGTTGGTGAATAGTGTTCTAGAAGGGCATTTAGTTACTAGGGAATAGCAGATATGCTTTGGCAGAGATCTGATTTTAAATATATAGGCACATATAAGTGATGTTCTTCTGATTTCAGGAGGAGGTTGATTTGTTTCCACAAGCAGACTGTATATAGGAAAAGTTCGGTATGCTCCACATGAGAGTCGAAGTCCTTTGTTATGTACCTGGTCTAGTTTTTTTAAGTATGATGGTTTAGCTGACCCATACACTATGCAGCCATAGTCTAAGGAGGAGCGTACGACAGATCTGTAAATGTGTTTAAGGCATGTCCTGTCAGCGCCCCAGTGTTTACGGGAAAGAACCTTTAGTATGTTTAGAGATTTGGAAGCCTTTTTCTTCAGGACATTTATATGAGGAAGAAAGGTGAGTTTTTTGTCAAAAGTTACGCCTAGACATTTGTGTTCGTTTTTCACCGGTAATTTAGTTTTGTTCAGGTGTAGTGTAGGATCTGTCTGTAAGCCTCGTTTGAGAGAGAATAGAACAGCCACTGTTTTTTGAGGAGAAAACTGAAATCCGTTTGTGTCTGCCCATGCTGCTAGTTTATTTATGGTCAACTGCACCTGTCTCTCACATGTAGATACATTAGAGTTTGTGTATGCAATCTGTAGATCGTCAACATAAGCTGAATACATTATGGATTTCGGGATAACTGTGCTTATGGAATTCATTTTTACTATAAAGAGAGATGTGCTTTAGACGCATCCCAGTGGTACGCCATTCTCCTGTACAAAGTTCTTTGAAAAGGTTGAGCCCAAGCGCACACGGAATGAGCAATTTGTCAAGGAGTCCTTTAGACAGTTTAACATCCTACCACGTATGCCTAAACCTGCTAGGTCACTTAGGATGCCAAATCTCCATGTAGTGTCATATGCCTTTTCCATATCAAAGAAGACGGCAAGGCAGTGCTGTTAGTGAATAAATGCTTCACGAACAGTGTCTTCAAGGCAGACTAGATGGTGCGTGGTAGAACATGCTGTTTTGAACCCACATTGGTGAATGTCTAGAAGTTCTCAGGAATGAAGAACAAAGGCTAATCTGGTATTAAGAACACTTTCAAAAGACTTTGCAAGGCAACTTGTGAGAGCTATGGGTCTATAACTGCTGGGGGCCGTTGGTGGCTTTCCTGGTTTCAGGAAAGGCACAATAATAGCTTTTTTCCAGGCCTCAGGAATACTCCCAGATACCCATACTTTGTTGAAAAATTTCAGAAGTGCTTCTAAAGCAGGTGTAGAAAGATGTACAAGCATCTGATAGTGAATTTGATCTGGGCCAGGTGAAGTCTTCTTGCCGGCAGATAGAACCGTGTTTATTTCTTTTAGTGTTATTAACTTGTTATATGCTTCATTTGTACTTGCACTTGTTGGCAGTTTTTCTTTTTCGGCCTTGTTTTTGTATGTTGTGAAAGATTTTGGGTAGTTTAGTGAGCTTGAAATTGCAGAAAAATGCTCGCCTAGAATATCTGCCTGTTCCTGTAAGTTTGTTTGTGTGCTAGGAGATGTTAGAAAGGGGACCGTGTACGGGGAGAAGTTACCATCCAGTTTGTGAACAAGCTCCTATTTTGTTTTGTGATTGAGCTATTTATTGATGATATGTATTTTTGCCAAGAAGCCTTCTCAGCGTTTCGGCGGACGAACCGTGCCATAGCTTTCGCCTGATTGAATTTTACAATGTTTTCATTTGTAGGGTACCTCGGAAAAGACCTTTTCCAGGCTGGCTTCAGACTGGATAGAGCCCAGTTCTCAAGGTGCAGCTTCCTCCGCTTGGGTTTGTTTAGAGTGATGGAGGGTGAGGGTTTTAGGCTGATAATGACAGGCAAATGATCACTTCCTAGATTATTGTCAAAGACGTCCCATTTAAAATCAGTAAAAATTGATGGGGAGCTAAATGATAAATCTAAAATGCTCATTTTCCCTGTGCTTGGGTGCAGTATGTATGCTTTCCTGTATTTAGCAGGCAGACATCATTGCATAACATAAAATCCTCTATTATACAACCTCTAGTGTCTGTCTGATCGCTTCTCCAAAAAGTGGAGTGCGCATTAAAATCTCCAACAACCACATATGCTTCTGGCAGTTGTTCTAAAAGCTCTTCCAGATCATGAAGGGTTACAATTAGGTGCGGTTGGAGATACAGTGAACATATAGTTACTGTTTTATAATGAATGATAGAGACAGCAACAGCTTCGAACTTGGTTTTGAGGCTAGTTTCACGTGTTGCTACTCCATTCTGCACTACAATAGCGACACCTCCAGATAGCCTATTTGCTTCTTTTCGGTCGCAGCGAAAGACGTTGTGTCCTTTTAAAATGTTTTGGTGTGGTGCTAAGTTAGCTTCCTGTAGGCAAAGGGCTACAGGAGAAAATGAATGTAAAATGTTTTTTATATCGTTGTAGGGTCACGAAGAATCGGACACGACTGAACGACTGAACTGACTGAGTTGTTTATGAGACCTCGGCAGTTCCAGTGTATGAGGAACGCCATTTTTTTATGGAATGTACCTGAATTTAGGTTTCAGGTTTTTCAGGTCCTGTTATAAGCTTTTTCTCTCCGTTTTCTTTCCAGAGAGTTATGCCGCCGCGGCAGCGTGGACGGGGAAGGGATTGTGTTCATTGCCTCAAGGGCATTGGACATTTAGGGAGAGTTAGGAGTGTTGGTTGCAGGCTTCCCTTCTGGGGGAGAAACCTTTTGGGGTGCTGGCTCTGGGGCCAGTGTGCCCTGTTTCTGCTATGGCAGGGCAGCTTTCACTGCTTCTGCCTGGGGCAGGGATGGCCCTGCCTGAGGCTTACCCTCGGCGGAGACCAAATCCTGTTGTGGTGTGCTGCCCCCATGCTCCACCACATTGGAATAGGTCGGTTTGGCTGTGAACAAAAAAGTGCCCTGTTTAACAAGATATCGCTGTCGTGCCTCTTTAAACGTTGTTTTCCTTGACTTTTATGGTAATGATTGGTTATGATAATGATTGGTAATGATTTTATGGTAATGATACTTTTATGGCAAAGAAGAAATTGCAATTCAGGAGACTGCAAAATACAGTCAGCACGTAACTTAGGAGAGTGAAATGCGAAAGCTTTACATAGTACTATATAAAACTTTGTACCTTGCGAAAGCAACCTGTCGTTTGCAATATCTCACATAAACAACAGACGAGACATTTCCTTAAAAGAGCCATCAAGACACCGACCAGTCTCAAGTAGTTCTTAATTTGCCGGTCAGCCAGACAAGTTGCGAAACGTGTGCAGTGGAGGCTCCACATTGTAAATATGTAGCTGATTGATTGGGCATGCTCTGCTCTGTACCAGCACCGGAGGTGTTCGGATCTGCTAATGTGACTTCACATAAAGCGTGTGGTAGAGATGTGAAGGAAATGAAATTTCACTCATTGTTTTCTTACGAGCATACAACGCGAACGTTTAAGTGTTATCTGCAACGGGGCCTTAAGTCAGATAATGCTTTCAGAATTGCCAGGACTACAACTATGCTATGAACACAGAACTATAAACTTGCGTTGTGTTTATAGAGCGAAATTTAAATGAAACAATGGGTGCCGTGTTGCGTAACTGCCGGAATTCACACCTTGGCCGCGTTAGAACAGAGTACAATGGTACTTATCTGCATTCACCAGCCATCTTCTCACCATCCACATCATCCCACCGCTGTTTGTATCGGTGTAGCGCAAGGTAGAATTTTAGAGCCTCTTCTGTTCATGTTATACATAAATGATATAGTTCCTATTCATGATAAACCAAAATATATTATTAATGCAGATGATAAGAGTTTATTTTTTCAAGGCTCCTCCCTTCAGCTTCTTCTTCCAATTATAAATAATGCAATAAATAAATTAAAAATGTGGAGTGAAAGCAATGCACTACTGAAAATACTCAAAAAACTAAAGGAGTTGTTTTTCACCCAAGGCAATTACCAATTAGTCAGAACTTCGACATAAAGATTGCTAACATCAACATAGAATTAAAAGACGTGCTTAAAACACTAGGAGTACTTTTCCCGTCAAATGAGCTGGAACGCTCAAGTAGTCTTGAGCGTTCCTGTCATTTCATCTGTCGAGGTGCGTTGGTATTCTTGCTCAATTTCGATACTGTCTACCGGTCTCCGTCAAGTTAAACATATATAACGCTATTTTTTGTCTCATTTAATCTACTGTGTAAGGTGTTTATAGGAGCACCAAGACCGCAAGCAACGTCCGCAAACCAAAGCGACGGGGGTAGCGTTCTAATCAACAGGGCAGTGCCAACAAGGCTCCGGCTCCACTTCGTCTACCTCTTCGGGTTGGCGCGCGAGCTGATGGCGATCGGGATTACTACAATACCCCCCGGCGGAAAAAGAGCCATCCTGGCGACTCATGGGGAGGAAAGGGTAGGGGGATCATAATACGGCTTGAGGCGGTCGACATGTACAGTTTCTCGGCCGCGGCGGCGATGATCTGGAGATGGGTTCAAGGGCTCTACTACGTAATTGACGGGAGAAGATTGTTCGAGAATGCGGTAAGGTCCATGACAGCGCGATAGGAGTTTGGATGAGAGGCCGGGTGCAGAGGAAGGCACCCAGAGCCAAACGAGGGCACCTGAGAGATATGAAGGCGCTGGATTTGTAGGGTCCCGGTTATGCTTTTGTTGAGCCTGGTTCTCCGTTGTGAAGGAGCGCGCCAATTGTCGGCATTCTTCGGCAAATGTGTGCGCTTCAGACAGTAGAGTGGTCTCTGAAGCGTCGGGTTGGTAGGGCAGGATAGTATCCATGGTGGACGTGGGTTCACGACCATATAAAAGAAAGAAGGGGGAGAACCCAGTCGTAGCCTGCGTAGCCGTATTGTAGGCGTACGTTACGAAAGGCAGCACTTGGTCCCAATTAGAGTGAGCGCTATCAACGTACATGGCTAGCATGTCACTAAGAGTGCGATTAAATCGCTCAGTCATGCCGTTCGTTTGGGGGTGATATGCTGTGGTGCTCCGGTGAATGATTTGGCACTGTTTGAGGAGGGCTTCGACAGTGTCGGAAAGAAACGCACGTCCGCGGTCACTGATCAATTCTTTCGGTGCGCCGTGACGAAGAACGAGGCGATGCAGAATGAACGAAGCAACATCCCGTGCGGTGGCAGACTGCAAGGCCGAAGTTTCCACGTAACGGGTTAGGTGGTCAACGGCTACGATGACCCAGCGGTTGTTAGCCGACGTGGTCGGAAGCGGGCCATACAGATCGATACCGACACGGTCAAAAGGGCGGCTGGGGCAAGGCAATGGCTGCAACGGAGCGGCTGGCTGAGGGGATGGATTCTTGCGACGTTGGCAGGCGGTACAGGATCGGATATACTGACGAATGAAGCGGTACATGCCGCGCCAGTAATATCTCATACGCAGTCGAGAATAGGTTTTCATGACACCTGCATGGCCGCATTGGGGATCGGCGTGGAAAGAGGCGCAGATTTCGGCACGGAGATGTCGCGGAATCACGAGAAGCCACTTTCGCCCTGTAGGATGGTAATTGCGGCGGTATAAAAGTCCATCATGAGTGGCGAAGTGGTGGGCCTGACGACGAAGTGCACGTGACGGAGACAGCTCTGCGGGCGCAGACAGGAATGTTAAGAGGAAGGATATCCATGGGTCCTTCTGCTGCTCAGATTTCATGTTGGTAATGTTGAGCGGCGACATATCGTAGGCACAAACGAAGCCAGCCGTCGAGTCGTTAGGAAGCGGTGAACGGGAAAGTGCATCAGCGTCGGTGTGCTTGCGTCCAGATCGATAGATGACGTGGATATCGTACTCCTGAAGACGTAACGCCCAGCTGGCGAGGCGGCCGGAGGGGTCTTTGAGGGAGGATAGCCAACAGAGCGCGTGGTGGTCGGTAACGACGTAGAATTGGCGACCGTAAATATAAGGACGAAACTTGGTAATGGCCCATATGATGGCCAGACACTCCTTTTCGGTCACAGAATAGTTCGATTCCGCTTTCGTGAGGGTACGACTAGCGTACGCGACGACATACTCGGAATATCGAGGTTTCCGTTGAGCAAGAACAGCGCCCAGACCTGCGCCGCTTGCATCAGTGTGTATTTCGGTCGAGCAGGCAGGGTCAAAATGGCGGAGTATAGGGGGAGAGACCAGTAGACGGCGTAGTGTACTGAACGCAGCATCACAGGCTGGTGACCAAGAGGAGAGGTTCGGGCCTCCGGCGAGAAGTTGCGTTAAAGGGGCGATGATACTGGCGAAGTTGCGGATAAAACGGCGGAAATACGAACATAGACCGATAAAACTTCGAAGTTCTTTCAAGGTTGTGGGCTTGGGGAAGTCTGCGACGGCACGAAGTTTGGTAGGATCCGGTAGAACGCCATCCTTGGATATGACATGACCAAGTATTGTGAGCTTGGTAGCGGCAAAGTGACATTTCTTCAAGTTTAGCTGTAGGCCGGCTTCAGTAAGGCACGTAAGGACACGATGAAGGCGCAGAAGGTGGGAAGGGAAATCTTTCGAGAAAACGACAATGTCATCTAGATAACAAAGACACGTTTCCCATTTGAGCCCACTGAGAATGTTATCCATCATTCTCTCGAAGGTGGCGGGGGCGTTGCACAGTCCGAACGGCATCACATTGAATTCATACGATCCATCGGGAGTGATGAAGGCTGTTTTCGGGCGGTCAGCGGAAGCCATCGGTACTTGCCAATAGCCAGAGCGCAAATCTAGCGACGAAAAGAACTCCGCTCCTTGCAAACAATCTAGCGCGTCGTCAATTCGTGGTAGTGGGTAAACATCTTTGCGGGTTATCTTATTCAGACGCCGGTAGTCCACACAGAAGCGGATCGTGCCATCTTTCTTCGTCACCAACACTACGGGGGAGGCCCAAGGGCTATGAGATGGTCGTATGATGCCCCGTTGAAGCATATCGGCGACATTGTCACGAATGACGCGGCGCTCAGTGGGCGACACGCGATATGGTCGCTGCCGCAGGGGAGCATGAGGACCAGTGTCGATTGCATGAGAAACGGTCAAGGCGCGGCCCAAGGAAGGCTGGGACACGTCAAAAGATGCACTGAAGCGCTGAAGGAGGGCGACTATTTGGTCCCGTTGGGCGGACGTAAGGTCGGTCGCGATAGCTCGATGAAGGGCGTCGACAGGAAGCTCATCACTCGTAGCAGCACAAGACGTCAGGGCAGCGACGTGAGGAAAAACTTCAGGTTCGGAGAACATGTAAGTGCGATCAGGGTCCAGCTCTTCAATGTAGCCGAGGCACTCCCCGCGAAGAACAGCCGTTGGGCAGGGAAAAGGGTTGGAAGCATAGATGACACAGCTGCCATCAGAAATTGTTAGAACGGCGAAAGGAAGAAGGAGGCGGTTATGGTGGGCGGAGACGAGTTTGGGCGTAAAGAGAACAGGACTAGGGAGGGCAGATGTTGAACTAAGGGGAACGAGAACAGAAGAAAAGGAAGGAATGTCGGTGTCTGCAGCTACAAGGAGTTTAGCAGGGCGCGCAGGCGGGTCACACAGGGAAACATTACACACAGGGGAAAGCTCAACTTCAGCACGGGCACAATCAATCACAGCACTGTGAGTTGACAGAAAGTCGTAGCCGAGGATGATGTTGTGGGAGCAGTCGTAAAGCACCACCATCTCGACGAGATACGTAATGTCTTTGATGCAAACTCGTACCGTGCACGCTGCCACAGGGGTGATGCGTTCTGAACTGGCCGTACGAAGCGAAAAGGCAGAAAGCGGCGTCGTGACCTTGCGAATTTTGCGGCGAAGGGCATCACTAATTACGGAAACGGCAGCACCTGTATCCACCAGCGCAAGAACGGGAAAACCTTCTACGAACACTTCAATGACGTTGGCGGGAGAAGGCGGAGGACTTAACGAGTTCGTCAAACGCGCAGTTCTTGCCTCCGGAACTGCGGCATTCAGTTTTCCCCTTGCGTAGGGCCCTGTCGCCGGACCATTGGCGAAATGGAACGTCGGCGAGGCGAAGGCGAACGGCGTGTCGAGTACTGAGCCCGAGGTGGAGACGATCCAGAAGAGACGTTGCTCAAGGGCGGCTCGGGATCGTAGTGGTACTGACGGACTGTGTTCTCAGGATGAAGCGGGCGCTGACGGCAAAGGCGAGCAACGTGACCCGGGAGCCCGCAAGCATAGCAAATTGGGCGATTGTCGGCGGTTCGCCATGGGTTCGTAATGCGGCGTCGCGGTCGAGGGATCTGAGACTGAGGGGCCATGAAACGAGGTGGAGCATAAAATGTAGGGCCGTTCTGGTACGACGATGTTGGAAGCGGACCGCGCGTTCCAGCGGTTACTTGAGCGTAAGTGAGTGGTGCTTGCTCAGGAGCGATGGGAACACTGGAAGGCAGCGCTTCGGCGACTTTCTCCTCGATAACTTGGCGGATAGCCGGCGAGATGGATGGCGCGTTTGCCGGCGCTAATTGCGAAGTGCAGGCGGTCGGCTGAACCGGCTGAACTGGGTGGAGGAGGGACAGCTGGCTTGCGACTTCTTCGCGGATGAAGTCTTGTATATTCTGCATAAATTGAGACTGTTCCGCAGACGGCGTAGCCAGTGCCAAGCCAGCAATGCCGGCAGGTGTGGCAGCCCGCCGCGTAGAAGCGTGTTGCTTTCGTAGCTCGTCAAACCTCTGGCACAGTGTTATAATGTCGGATACGGAAGTAGGGTCTCTGGCCGACATCATATAGTACGCATCATCAGTGAGACCTTTTAGAACATGTGTGACTCTTTCGGGCTCGGGCATGGACGGATTGACCCGCTTGCAGAGGTCAACCACGTCCTCAATGTAGCTAGTAAACGTTTCTTCGGGACGTTGAAGCCGTGCATGGAGGCGTTGTTCGGCGCGGAGTTTACGTACCGCAGGACGGCCGAAGACATCCGCGAAGTTCTTCTTGAAGACAGACCACGTCGGAAGATCGGCTTCGTGGTTTCGAAAGCACAGATTCGCCACGTCCGTGAGGTAGAAGAGGACGTTGCTCAGTTTGATGGAATCGTCCCAGCGGTTGTAAGTGCTGACGCGCTCGAAAGAGGCCAGCCAGTCGTCAACGTCGTGGTCGTCGGTACCACTGAAGAAAGGTGGGTCACGGGGGCGTTGTGCCCCTGTCAGAAGATGGTGGCAGGAGTGGCAGGGATGGGCGTCGATGGTTGGCTGGGAGCGTCCTGCATGGTTGTGACCGAAGGCGGTAGCGTGCGGTTCCGAAGTTCCAGGGTGAAATTTGCGAGGAGGACTGGGGCGACGACCGAACCTCCACCAAGTGTAAGGTGTTTATAGGAGCACCAAGACCACAAGCAACGTCCGCAAACCAAAGCGACGGGGGTAGCGTTCTAATCAACAGGGCAGTGCCAACAAGGCTCCGGCTCCACTTCGTCTACCTCTTCGGGTTGGCGCGCGAGCTGATGGCGATCGGGATTACTACAACTGTTTTTTTTGGTTTGGGCAACTACTTCTGAAACAAATATGCATAATATATACATGTTGCAAAAAGCTGTTCGTTGCATAGCCCATGTTGACTACCGTGCTCCAACCGATCAACTATTTTTACAATACCATATTATACCCGTTTATTGCTTGTACAAATATTTCTTAGCAATCAGATACAAAACATCTTCGAAATATAATAATCGAGTGTTTCTAGATTTAACTTGCCTCTCACAAACAGTACCGGCTTAGATCCTCCAAAATACAGGAAACTGGTTTATCCCTTTTTGCCGCGCTAGTTATGGAAACCAGATGCACGATTCAATGTGCCCAATTTACTGAACAAACTAGTCTATGAATATTGATATTAAAAAAAAACAGTTTGTTCAAACTTTGAGCCGCATTAACAAGAAACCATAAAAGAATTCATCTTAAAATATTTGGCATGTATATAATGTGTGTGTGAAAAAGTGTTGTTTGAAGATGACTACGATTAGGAGTCATCTTCTGTTTCCTCCCTGTTACTGTGTTCTGATACTGTTCCCTCCCTGTGATACTGTTTCCTCCCTGGTTCAATACTGGCTGCAGCTGCTGCGCTTCGATGGAAACGACCCACAAGACACCCAAGTATATGTGATATCCATGCATATAATGCTGCGTGCTACATAACAGTATTTCAAAATTTAGCCGGAGCTGTGCTATTGATACGCGCTTTTGGGACTCTATTAATAATAAATATAAAACGACCTCCATCAGAGGCAATCGTCTGTTAGCATGAAGGATAGATAGTGAGGGCTGTAATGGGAAGTGGTATAAAGTATGCTGAACAACGCTGCGGGTAAATATGTATTATCTAGAACGTTGTTCCAGACAGTCGTATATAAGACACTGTTGGGAACGGCATTAAGAACTTGCATTTGGTCTCTGCTTTGTTTTCCAGATACATTGAAGGTTCTGGCGGCCGGCCTCAGTACGGAAGCAGGTGGCTCTCTGGTAGCATCGTGTCTGTACGTCACCGTCTCTCCTTGGTCTGGTAAGCATGTGGGCAATTTTACTTCATTAAATGAAACGAATGTTTTCGGTCACTCCATGTGTATTAAACTGCCTCTTGCCGTGTACTGCTAAGCCATAAAAGCCATTATGTAGCAGATACGGGTGGTCTGATACCTCTGTCACATGGTCACTTTTGACCCTCATTGAACTCGATCTGCATTGAGGTTTTCAAGAAGGGTTGACATTTTCAATGGGCATTGAGAAATTTTCCTCATGTGCGCTACGAGGGTGTCGGCGACCGCTTTCGGGTGTGCTTGAAATCTCTAGAGCGATTGAGGAAGCAGGTCAAGCAGGCTCGAGCTCGATTGCATTTGAAAAATGCCGTGTGACAACCTCGATCTGCATTGAGTTGAATGCAGATCGAGTTCAATGAGGATCGAAACTGTCCGTATGACAGGGGTATTAGTTCTTGCAACGAGTGTCACAGCTCCGCACTTTAATACGTTTTCTGAGGTACTGAAACGGTTGTACAACACAATGACAGCGCTTCAAGTGGCCTTAAAGGACAGCGCTTCAAGTGGCCACAAAGGGTTTTAGTATCTGTCTATTCGTGTTTAATGCTGGAGGCGCGCAGTTTCATTTAGTCGTAATGTGACAGAATATCGAGTTCATAGAGGCGTTTTTAAAGTGTTTCGTTGTTTCGTTTTGTTTTTTTTAGGACTGCTGCAGCTGAGGCTCTAAGGGAGCACTTCAGGTGAGGGTCAAAGGAAGTACCTTTGCAAGACAAACAGAACCACCTTTGCAGGCTGCGAGGTTCGAAACTGGGTTTGGGCCCACTGCGGAGGAGGGGCGCGCAGCGGGGTTTACGGAGCTTCTCCCAAACGCACACCCCTGTAAAAGCCGAGCACCAGGCCGGGGGACGCTTGTACCCATTGCTAGATGAGGTGGACATTTCTAAGTCAAAGATTGTGGGCCCCTACTTTGTCGTGGAAGTTAGGGAGTAATGGCTTCGGCACCTACGTGATATATAATTGTAAGACAGGTATTCGGCTCTAAAATGGTCACCATGATGAATAAAGAGAATGGCGACAATCATGTTCAGCGCCTAATGCTCATGAAAGGCGACGACAACACTATGACTGATCGCCACACGTTCTGTTCACTGTTCACGACGTAGCGCCCTATGCAAGATCTTCGATTACAAGTAGTGGGGGTGACAGCAATCCCCTCAAACTGGACCTCTGCAGCCGAGCGTTGCCTACCACTTCCGCGATGCCTGAGACTGCCAACCAATCACCAACCCCACCTACTCCATCGCTTGTCATTTGTTTCGGCGCAGCGCGGCTGCATGACCCAGCCATCTTCAGTGGCACCGATCGATGACAAGGATGTGTGTTGTGTTGTGTTGGGTTTAGTGGCGCATAAGCAACTTAGGCTATCATGCGCCAATTTCATGGTTAAGTGTGTTGTATTTATGTAATTTAAACTTACATTCTGTTTAGGACGTTTGCTTCTATTAAAAACCTGAAAACACAGGGCAAATCAACAAGCGCATTTTCACCTAAAAGCAAAGCTGGATGAAGAGGAATGTGTTGTTTGTAAAACTGTGTAAAATGTTTTTTCCTCAGTTGTTCAAGTTGTCTGCATGAGATTAAAATGTGGATGACTGTTAGCTCGTGTCCGCATGAATCACACAGGGGCTTATCCTGTTTAGTTAAAATGAAACTATGTGTTAAATGTGTGTGTCCTATGCGAAGACGGCATAGAGCCACTTCTTTGGAACGTTCAAGGAGTGTGCTCGATTTCCACTCTTCTATTACAGGCTTTATGAGGTGTAGTTTGTTATTTGTTTCAGTGTTCCAAGTGGACTGCCATTTTTGTATCAGTCTACTCTGTACCAATTTCATGCAGTCTTGAGATGGTATCTGCACTTGTTTTATTTTCTTGTCTCGAGCTTTGGCAGCGCACATATCTGCTTTTTCATTACCTCGGATTCCTACATGACTGGGTACCCAGCAAATTTTTATGCTTCGTCCTTCATCTGTAAGTATTGCTATGCTGTGTATGATGTTTCCAAGTATTGGTATAACTGCATTTCTTGTGTGAAGGGCTGTGACTACACTTAGGGAATCTGTGTAAATGATACTTCTCCTGAGGTTTTCTTTCATTATTTTCTCTATGGCAACAGAGACAGCATAGCATTCAGCAGTAAAGATGGACGCGCACTGTGGAAGTCTCATTATTTCCTCCCATTCGCCTTGAACAACTGCGCTTCCGACATAATGATCTGTTTTCGAGCCATCCGTGTAAAAGTCTGTGAAGTTATTGTATTTTTCTTTCAGCTGAAGGAATTCTTGTATGAAGTGCTCTTGTGGGGTTTATTGTTTTTTGGAACTGTGTAAGAGAGAGGTCGCAAACTGCAGGGACCAGGTACCAAGGAGGCAGAGGGTTAGGTCTTTTGGCAATGCTAGGTAAACAATCCGGTAGCTCAACCTCTTGACACATTTGCTCAAATCTTAGGAGCAGTGGTCTCACTGCATTGGGTCTGTTGGTGAATAGTGTTCTAGAAGGGCATTTAGTTACTAGAGAATAGCAGATATGCTTTGGCAGAGATCTGATTTTAAATATATAGGCACATGTAAGTGAAGTTCTTCTGATTTCAAGAGGAGGTTCATTTGTTTCCACAAGCAGACTGGATATAGGAGAAGTTCGGTATGCTCCACATGAGAGTCGAAGTCCTGTGTTATGTACCGGGTCTAGTTTTTTTAAATATGATGGTCTAGCTGACCCATACACTATGCAGCCATAGTCTAAGGTGGAGCGTACGACAGATCTGTAAATGTGTTTAAGGCATGTCCTGTCAGCGCCCCAGTGCTTACGGGAAAGAACTTTTAGTATGTTTAGAGATTTGGAAGCCTTTTTCTTCAGGACATTTATATGAGGAAGAAAGGTGAGTTTTTTGTCAAAAGTTACGCCTAGAAATTTGTGTTCGTTTTTCACCTGTAATTTCGTTTTGTTCAGGTGTAGTGTAGGATCTGTTTGTAAGCCTCGTTTGAGAGAGAATAGGAGAGCCACTGCTTTTTGAGGAGAAAACTGAAATCCGTTTGTGTCTGCCCATGCTGCTAGTTTATTTATGGTCAACTGCACCTGTCTCTCACATGTAGATACATTAGAGGATGTGTATGCAATCTGTAGATCGTCAACATAAGCTGAATACATTACGGATTTCGGGATAACTGTGCTTATGGAATTCATTTTTACTATAAAGAGAGTTGTGCTTAAGACGCATCCCTGTGGTACGCCATTCTCCGGTACAAAGTTCTTTGAAAAGGTTGAGCCTAAACGCACACGGAATGAGCGATTTGACAAGAAGTCCTTTAGACAGTTTAACATCCTACCACGTATGCCTAAATATGCTAGGTCACGGAGGATGCCAAACCTCCATGTAGTATCATACGCCTTTTCCATATCAAAGAAGACGGCAAGGCAGTGCTGTTTCTGAATAAATGCTTCACGAACAGTGTTTTCAAGGCGGACTAGATGGTCCGTGGTAGAACATGCTGTTTTGAACCCACATTGGTGTATGTCTAGAAGTTCTTGGGAATGAAGGACAAAGGCTAATCTGGTATTAAGAACACTTTCAAAAGACTTTGCTAGGCAACTTGTGAGAGCTATGGGTCTATAACTGCTGGGGGCCGTTGGTGGCTTTCCTGGTTTCAGGAAAGGCACAATAATAGCTTTTTTCCAGGCCTCAGGAATACTCCCGGATACCCATACTTTGTTGAAAAATTTCAGAAGTGCTTCTAATGCAGGTGTAGAAAGATGTGCAAGCATCTGATAGTGAATTTGATCTGGGCCAGGTGCAGTCTTCTTGCCGGCAGATAGAACAGTGTTTATTTCTTGTAGTGTTATTAACTTGTTATATGTTTCATTAGTACTTCCACTTGTTGGCAGTTTTTGTTTTTCGGCCTTCTTTTTGTATGTTATAAAAGATTTTGGGTAGTGTAGTGAGCTTGAAATTGCAGAAAAATGATCGCCTAGAATATCTGCCTGTTCCTGTAAGTTTGTTTGGGTGCCAGGAGATGTTAGAAAGGGGACTGTGTACGGGGAGAAGTTGCCATCCAGTTTGTGAACAAGCTCCCACATTTTTTTTTGACGTGATTGAGCTATTTATTGATGATATGTATTTTTGCCAAGAAGCCTTCTCAGCGTTTCGGCGGATGTACCGTGCCCTAGCTTTCGCCTGTTTGAATTTTACGAGGTTTTCGTTTGTAGGGTACCTGCGAAAGGTTCCCCAAGCTTTGTTTTGTTTCTTCTTTGCATCTCTGCACTCCTGAGAATACCAGACTTTGCGATTTTTCAGTACCACTCCTGAAGACTGTGGTATAGCTACAAGTGCTGCGTCAATGATGCAGGCCGTAAATTTTTCATTTATCTCGTCAACACTGAGTTTTTCGGAAAAGACCTTTTCCAGACTGGCTTCAGACTGGAATAGAGCCCAGTTCGCAAGGTGCAGCTTCCACCGTTTGGGTTTGTTTAGAGTGATGGAGGGTGAGGGTGTTAGGCTGATAATGACAGGCAAATGATCACTTCCTAGAGGATTGTCAAAGACGTCCCATTTAAAATCAGTAAAAATTGATGGGGAGCTAAATGATAAATCTAAAACGCTCATTTTCCCCGTGCTTGGGAAGCAGTATGTATGCTTTCCTTGTATTTAGCAGGCAGACATCATTGGATAATATAAAATCCTCTAATATACGACCTCTAGTGTCTGTCTGATCGCTTCTCCAAAAAGTGGAGTGCGCATTAAAATCTCCAACAACCAGATATGGTTCTGGCAGTTGTTCTAAAAGCTCTTCCAGATCATGAAGGGTTACAGTTAGGTGCGGTTGGAGATATAGTGAGCATATAGTTATTGTTTTATAATGAATGATAGAGACAGCAACAGCTTCGTTCTTGGTTTTGAGGCTAATTTCACGTGTTGCTACTCCATTCTCCACTACAATAGCGACACCTCCAGATAACCTATTTGCTTCTTTTCGGTCGCAGCGAAAAACGTTGTGTCCTTTTAAAATGTTTTGGTGTGGTCCTAAGTTAGTTTCCTGTAGGCAAAGGGCTACAGGAGAAAATGAATGTAAAATGTCTTTTATATCGTTGTAGTTGTTTATGAGACCTCGGCAGTTCCAGTGTATGAGGAACGCCATTTTTTTTTGGAATGTACCTGAATTTAGGTTTCAGGTTTTTCTGGTCCTGTTATACGAGTTTTTTCTCTCCGTTTTCTTTCTAGAGAGTTATGCCGGCGCTGCAGCGTGGACGAGGAAGGGGTTGTGTCCATTGCCTCAGGGGCTTTGGACGTTTGGGGAGAGTTAGGAGTGTTGGTTGCAGGCTTCCCTTCTGGGGGAGAAGCCTTTTGGGCTGTTGGCTCTGGGGCCAGTGTGCCCTGTTTCTGCGATGGCAGGGCAGCTTTTGCTGCTTCTGCCTGGGGCAAGGATGGCCCTGCCTGAGGCTTACCCTCGGCGGAGACCAAATCCTGTTGTGGTGTGCTGCTCCCATGCTCCACCACATTGGAATAGTTCGGTTTGGCTGTGAGCAAAAAAGTGCCCTGTTTAACAAGATATCGCAGTCGTGCCTCTTTAAACGTTATGTTTTCCTTGACTTTATGGTAATGATGTCCTTTTCCTTCTTCCAAGAAGGACATGACCGTGAGTATGCGGCGTGTTCACCTGCACAGTTTGCGCAGTGTGGCGCAGCTTCACACTCGTCAGATTTATGTTCATTTGGGGCACATTTTGCACATGTTTGTCGGCCACGGCAGCTCTGGGAGCCATGACCGAATCTTTGGCAGTTGAAACAACGTCTAGGGTTTGGAATGTAGGGCCGGATGTCTACTTTGATGTAACCGACTTCAATGGATTCAGGGAGTTTGCTGGAGTTGAAAGTCAGAACTATGTGCTTTGTTGGTATTTCTTGGTTGTTCTTCAGGATTTTGATCCTGTGTACACCGATTACATTTTGGTCAGAAAGACCTTCTAGAAGTTCTTCTTCGGTGAGTGACAGGAAGTCATTCTCTGATATCACGCCTTGGACTGTGTTCAAGGATCTGTGAGCACTGACCGTTATTGGGATATCCCCAAATGTAGTAAGTTGCTGAAGGTTGCTGTACTGGAGTTTGCTTTGCAGCTCAAGCAGGAGATCCCCGCTAGCCAGTTTACTAACTTTGTATCCTGGGCCTAGTATAGTTGTGAGAGACCTAGATACTGCAAAGGGGGATATTAGCCGAGCTTGTTTGGCAGGGCTTTCACTGTGGATCACATGATATTTAGGGAAAGTGTCATGCTTTGCTGAAAAGAACTGGGCTGATACATCGGTCCGCCTTTTCTTGGAAAGGCGATCAGTTTGTTTGGAGGAAGAAGCCATAAATAATGTATGATGTTCGGCCGCGGCGCCAGCCACCCACCATGGAGCCCAACGATGGGACGGGGCAGGAATTGGCAGGCAAGTCCTGTCCACGTCAGCTGTACACCGTAACTATAACCTAATATGGCGTAACTCGGGGTAGTCAGCCACACAAGGTTAACCCTCGCCACCTGGAAGTAAGGAAAAACCGGAAGAGAGTAGAGGACAGGAGAGTTGTAGGATAGAAGATAGGAACGTGAAAGATGAAGGGGAGGATAGGAAAAGGCGACTGCCGATTTCCCCCGGGTGGGTCAGCCAGAAGGTGCCGTCTATGGGAAGCGTGGGCCAAAGTGGTGTGTTACCTCCACCGAGGGGCCTTTAGGGTCCAAACACTCGGCATTGGCTCAACTACCAGGATCCCCTTTTCCCCAGACACGACGATGCCACGCTCGGCTAAGCGTGGGTGCTCGGGGTCCGTGGTGTCGCACAAAACACACAAACACCTGCTTTAACAGGTGCCCCCTGCGGGGATGACAAGGATGTGGAAGACTGGTTGGAGTCATATGAACGCGTAAGTGCATATAAGTGGGACGACGTCGCAAAACTCACAAACGTTATCTTTTATGTGAGTGACGTTGCCAATTTGTGGGGCCGAAACCATGAGGCTGTCATCTCTACCTGGACTACTTTCAAGACCAGCCTGACAGAAGTGTTTGGCTGTCCCGCTATCCGTAAACTTCGTGCCGAGCAACGCTTGCAACAAAGTCGGGCACTCCACCAGTTACATAGAGGATGTCATCGACGTCTGAAAGCCCATCAACCCTACCATGAGCGAGGCCGATAAGATCAGACACATTATGCAAGGCATTGACGATGATTCCTTTCATATGCTCGTCGCCCACAACAATTCCTGAGATGCTGAAACCCACAAACTGTATCCAATGTTATCAGCTGCCAAAGCTTCGATGAGCTGCACAAACAGCGGCTTCCCACACGTCGTGCTGGTCTTCAGCAAGCCACCCTTTCGAGATTGGCTCTATTCGGGGATGGTGCCCTAGACCAACAGTCGCTCATTTAGCACATTCAAAATTTCATGAGGAAGGCGCACTCCAGCTTTTCTTGTATACCTGCCCACCAGCGCCTGGCCAGCGCCGCCGTTCACTCCGACCCTTCAGCGTGTCATACAGGAGCATGTCGCTCAGGTTCTGCCATCACTTCCTCTGCAGCCCCTGGTCGCGGCTCCTCTCACGTACGCTGATGTTTTGGTGCTGCCACGGCCCTCGCCAGTTGCCCCTGTGTATAGCCAGCCGCCCCTCTTACGCGAATCTCAGGGACCACAGCAAACTCCGCAACCTGCAACCCCCGCTTATCGTCCGGTTCTCTGCCGTCGATGACAGCCAAATCTTTTCAACCCCTGGCACACGCAAGACAACCGACCTATTTGCTACGTCTGTGGAGTCGCCGGCCATGTGGCTCGTTTTTGCCACAATCGTGACTCTCGTCCCTACAACTATACACGTCAGCCGACGTACAATCTTCCCTCGTCCCCCTCACTCGAGTTCTCTGAGCCTCTTCCGCAGCCCTCTTTAGGATCGCCACTCCCACCACTAGCAGTCTTCTGGCCGTCGCTTCCGTTCTCCGATACTCCACCGCCAACCAGCCGTCCACACGGAAAGCTAATGGCCGCAGTTCCGGACGGAAGAACTGCGCATTCAGGAACTAACTCAAAACCTGTATACATTCATTACCGTATTCATTAAGGGCGTTCCTGTCGAAGCATTTGTAGGCCCTTGCGCAGCCGTTTCAATTATCGCAGACTCAAATAGGTAATGGCCGCTTCTTGCCGTTTCTCTTCGCATCACCAGCGCTCAGGACATGAATATATATATCATCGAATAGGTTGGGCTCCTAGCCTTCTTGTGTGGCCGGTTCACAGGGTGCACTAACGATACCCAGTATCAGAGCCGGCAGCATAAATCGCACTATTAACCTCGACATATCAAGTCGTGAAGCTATTACATACAGCTCTCGCACTAAGCATTCGTTAACGTTGGCTGCAGCGTCCTGGCTCAGAACGAGTGAAATTTCTCTGGTGTTAACGGCCGCCCGTGCTGGAGCGGTAGAGATCCTGGTCTCACAGTTATTCCCATTTAAGCGAACAACGATCTAGGTTTTTTATGTCTCCCGAAAGAGTGTTCTGCTTTGACTCCGCAACTGTCTCTACACTCTTGATATATCTTACGAAACTTCGCGCTGACACGCTTACATAAACAGCAAGCCCCACGTGAATACTTATCACAGGCGTTTTTCGCAGTAGATGAAACATACAAGCAATATACAGCATATTAAACTGATGGTTAGAACACAAAAAAAATCTCTTGGAAGTGCAGCGGCCCAAACAGTGACACTACCTGAATGTTCATCAATTTTCACAGCGGAATGTTATGCAGTCTCTGTAGCGGTTGAAAACAGTATAAAACATCAAAAACAGTGTTAATTACTCTGACTCTAAGTGTAATTACAGCTGTTGTTGTTGTTGTGTTCGTTTTTTTGGCGCATAAGCAACTAAGGCTATCATGCGCCCCGAGCAAGGTGAAAGTTTTGTTTTGCAAGAAATGGGAAAATGAGTGTGTTAAAAACTAATTTGTTTAAAAAATCTCCTTTTAAAAATTTGGGTTGTTTTAGATTCTATGGCGCTTAAGCTGCCAACACCATGATGTGCCTAGCACAAGGTTTCAGTTTCTCTTAGTGAAGTATGTTTCATTTTTTCCTACAGTTTGTGTAAAACATTTGCTTCCCTTAAGAAACTGAAAACACACGATAAATCAACTAGTCCATCATCATCTAAAATCAGTTTAGGATGAAAAGGAATGTATTCTTTGTAAAATTTTGCAAAATATTTTTTTCTTATCCTTTCAAGACTTGCGCATGTGAATAAAATGTGGTTAATAGTTAGTTCCTCTCCGCATTTTCGCATCGTGGTTTCTCTTCTTTTTTTCAACAAAAAATTGTGTGTCAGGTGCGTGTGTCCAATGCGGAGACGGCATAGGATTACTTCTATAAAACGCTCCTGATGCCGGCACGACATCCATTCTCCCAAAATGGGCTTTACCAAGTGTAGTTTATTTCCCACTTCACTGTCCCAGGCAGACTGCCATTTTTCTTTTAATTTGAGATGTACAAGTTTCGTACAGTCTTTGTAAGGTATGCTTATGCTCTTTATTTGCTTGTCGCGGGCTTTAGCAGCACATGTGTCTGCTCTCTAATTGCCTTTAATGCCCACGTGACTCGGGACCCAGCAGAATTTTACGTTGTATCCTCGAGCTATGGCTGTTGTTATATTGTGTATTACGTTTCCGAGTAAAGGAGCGGCTGCATTTCTGGAATTTAGAGCTGTGAGAACACTTAGGGAGTCTGTAAGTATAATGCTGTTTATGACATTCTCTTTTAATATTTTCTCTACGGCAACAGAAATGGCATACGATTCAGCAGTGAAAATAGACGCACAGTGTGGAACTCTTATGATTTCCACAGAATCTCCTTACACAACTGCACTTCCAGTGTACAGAGCAGTTTTAGATCCATCGGCATAAAAGTCTGTGAAGTTTTTGTACTTCTCCTGCAAATTTAGGAATTCCTGAATAATGTGCTCTCGTGGGGTTTTAGTTTTTGGAAACTGTGTGAGGGCGAGGTCACAGATTGCAGGAAGACTGTACCATGGAGGTAGAGGGCTGTTGTTTTGTGCGACATCAGGCAAGGTGTCCAGAATCTGCAGCCCACTGCACATTCCTTCGAATCGCATGATCAGTGGCCTTGTTGCTTTGGGTTTATTTCTGAAAATTAATCGAGAGGGGCAAGTTGTGACAACCGGATAACAGAGGTGTTTTTTCTGTGACCTTATTCTTAGAATGTAAGCACATGTGAGGGCCATTCGTCTGTCTTCCAGTGAAGGCTCATTTGTTTCTACATACAGGCTGCTTATAGGGGATGTTCTGTATGCACCGCATGCAAGGCGCAGACCTAAGCTATGTACAGGGTCGTTTTTTTAGGTATGAAGGCCTAGCTGAACTGTACACTATACTCCCATAGTCCACGCGGGAGCGTACAACAGAACGGTATACATGTAAAAGATATGCCCTGTCGGAATCCCAATGTTTCCGCGAAAGAACTTTCAGTATGTTAAGAGATTTTGAGGCTTTCTTTTTTAGTGTGTTTATGTGAGGTAGAAATGTGAGATTTTTATGGAAAGTAATGCCTAGGAATTTGTTCTCTTCTTTTAATGGTAATTCGGTTCTATTTAAGTGCAAGACAGGGTTGTCCTGAATACCCTGTTTGAGTGAAAACATAACTGCCACCGCCTTTTGTGGGGAAAACTGAAAAACATTTTTGTCGGCCCATGCCACTGGTTTGTTTATTGTTATTTGTATTTGTCTCTTACACGTTGATATATTGGCAGAGGTGTAGGCTATCTGGAGGTCATCTACGTAGAGTGAACACATAATGGAATTTGGGATTTCATTGGTAATGGAATTGATTTTTACAACAAAAAGCGTTGTGCTTAGAATGCACCTCTGAGGTACCCCATTCTCCTGAATGAAAATTCTTGACAAGGTGGTACCGAGGCGCACTTGGAATGAACGATGTGAAAGAAAGTCTTTTAAAACACTGAGCATTCAACCCCGGATGCCCAAAGCTGCTAGATCACGTAGGATGCCGAATCTCCAAGTTGTATCATATGCCTTTTCTAGATCGAAGAAAACAGCGAGACAATGCTGTCTATGTATAAACGCCTCGCGTACAGTGTTTTCGAGGCGCACTAGGTGGTCTGTAGTTGAGCACCCTTTCTTAAAACCGCACTGATGAATATTAAGCAGTATACTTGATTCTAAAATAAAGGTTAATCTAGTGTTTTAAATAATTTCAAAAGATTTTGCTAAACAACTAGTGAGGGCTATAGGCCTGTAACTCCCAGGACAGGTCGGCGGCTTGCCGGGTTTTAGGAACGGCACAATTATGGCTCTTTTCCAAGTCTCCGGTATTTTAGCTAGTACCCAGATTTTGTTAAAAAATACTTTAGAAGCGCTTCTACAGATGCTTCTGATAGATGGGCGAGCATCTCATAATGAATCTCATCAGGACCAGGTGCAGTTTTTTTACCGCAAGCGAGAACATCCTTCAGTTCTTGCTGCGCAATCTACCTATTGTAGGGTGTGTTCTTGCTGCCCCTCGTAGGAAGCCTATTTTTCAATCCTGACCTTGTACTTTAAGAAGGTTTCTGTATAGTGTGCAGAACTCGAAATTTTGTGGAAATGCTCCCCTAGTATATTAGCTTGTTCTTCGATGCTTGTCTGTGTATTAGGAGCTGTGATGATTGGAATTGTGAATGGGGAGAAGCTGCCATTTATGATGATGATGATGGATTTTAATGGCGCAAGGGCGACTCAGGCCAAAGAGCGCCAAACTCAAGGTTAATGGTGCACTCAAGTTTATATGATGGAATAGTTGTGATTTTTTATGAAGGGATAAAAAACTGGTGTATAGGGCCTAAAAATGTATTCGCTCTGTAATATCGCTAAAAGCAATGGTGTATAGGGCCTAAAATTCATTTGTGATATATAATGGATGCGCAATGTATAAGTAGATGCATTAAAAGATCTCATCCGTCCTCTCAAGGAGGAGCGGGCTGAGACCCACGTCGATAAGAAATTTCATGTAAAAAGCCTACTTGTGATAAAAATTTAAGCACCTGTTTTAAAGGAAACATTGGGTTGTCGCCAATAAAAATGGATGGGTGTGCAGGTATTTGATGAGTGAACAAGGAGGGAAAATGACGTCTTCTTTCTGGTTACAGTTGTGCACATATGATTAAAACATGAATGACAGTGAGTCGATCACCACATCTCGAGCAGTGTGGTGCAGGAGAGTTGGTTAAAAGATATGTATGGGTTATGTATGTGTGGCCAATTCTCAGCCTGCACAGGGCTACTTCTTTAAATCTGTCTTGTTTTTCTGTGCTGTACCTGCCTATTTTTGCCTTTATTGTGTGTAGTTTATTTTCTGATGCTGCGTCCCATTCCTCTTGCCATTGTTGTCGAATCATGTTTTTTATGTGTGGTTTGAGGTCATGATAAGTTATCTTATCAATGTCTGTGTCATTTCGAAGGGCAGCTGAAGCAGCTAGCCTATCAGCTGCCTCATTACCAGGTATACAGCGGTGGCCTGGCACCCAACACAGTGTAATTTTAATTTCTTGTTCATGGGAAAACATAAGAGTGTTATAAAGAGAGTTCAGTACTGGGTTCTTATTTTGCCGTTTCCAAAAGGATAGGGACTTTAAAACACTGAGGGAGTCTGTGTAGATGATCGACGTCTGTATTTTGTTTTCTATAATGTGTCTCACAGCTAAAACGATACCATGGCATTCAGCGGTAAATATACTAGTATGTCTGTTCAGGGTCTTTGACTGTGAAAACTGTGGTCCATGTGCTGCACAGGAGACTGAGCAGACTTCGAAGCATCAGTGTAATATTCATCACAAGTGTACTTCTCCTTAAGTGACATGAAGTGCTGCTGTATGGCAATAGGGAATGCATGTCTGCCCAATTCAAGAAACGACAGACGACAGGTCGCAATTAACACCGTGCATTTCCCAAGGAGCAATTAAGTCTTTTATGGAAGTTGCATGAAGACTGGTAACCGAAACATTCAGATATTCAATGTGCGTGGCAACTCTGATTGGATATGGTGGTGTTAGAGATGGTTTTTTTGAGAAAAGTGCTGTGCCAGTTTTGTCAAGCAGGAGCCGACGACATGGATGGTCCAGTGGGCATAGTACCTTCATAGCATAAGTTAGAGAAGTAAATTGTCTCCTTCGTTGCTGTGACCATCGCTTCGCCTCGACATAGAGGCTAGCAATTGGGCTAGTTCGGAAAGCGCCTGTAGCGAGGCGAAGGCTGAGGTGGTGCACGGGATCGAGCAATTTTAGCGCAGAGGATGATGCTGACCCATAAACCATCGAGCAATAGTCAATGCGTGATAGAACTACACTATTCAGAAGGTTCAGAAGGCAGTTGCGGTCTGTGCCCCATGACCGGCGAGAGAGAATTTTTAGCAAATTCATCGCTTTGAGACACTTCAGTCGCAACTGTTTTATGTGGGGAATGAAGGAAAGTTTTTCGTCAACAACTACGCCAAGAAATTTATGTTCTTTTTTAAAGGCAAGGCTCTGGCCATTCAGTGTAATGTTGGGGTCAGGCCTGATGCCACGCTGCTTAGAGAAAAGTACACAAACACTCTTTCCAGAGTTAAATTTAAACCCATTGTCATCAGCCCACCAGGACAATTTGTTTACACCTAGCTGAATTTATCGTTCACAGATGGCCAAGTTGCAAGATTTGAAGCTTATCTGGACGTCATCAACATATACAGAACAAGAAATAGTTTTTGGCAGCACGCTTTTTAAAGAGTTCATTTTGACTACAAAAAGTGCGCAACTTAGAACACCACCTTGAGGGACACCATTTTCTTGAATGTACTGCTTTGAATATGCATTGCCAACACGAACTTTGAAGGTCCGTTCAGACAAGTAACTTCGAATTGTGCTCAACATGTTTCCTGTGATGCCAGGAGAGAAGAGGTCGCGGATGATACCATAGCGCCAAGTGGTATCATATGCTTTTTCAAGATCGAAAAAGACAGATAAACAATGTTGTTTATGTACAAAAGCATCCCTTGCATTAGACTCAAAGGCAATGAGCTGATCAGCTGTTGATCGCCCAGCTCTAAAACCAGCTTGGTTTTGATAAAGAAGACCATTGTATTCAAGGAAATGGAGAAGGCGACGATTTACCATTTTCTCAAAAAGTTGTTGTGTTGTGTTGGGTTTTTTGGCGCATAAGCAACTAAGGCTATCATGCGCCACGAGCAAGGTGAAAGTTTTGTTTTGCAAAAAATGGGAAAATGAGTGTGTTAAAAACTAATTTTTTAATAAATCTCCTTTTAAAAACTTGGGTTGTTTTAGATCCAATGGCGCTTAAGCTGCCAACACCATGATGTGCCTAGCACAAGGTTTCAGTTTTTCTTAGTAACGTATGTTTCATTTTTTCCTACAGTTTGTGTAAAACATTTGCTTCCCTTATGAAACTAAAAACACAAGATAAATCAACAAGTTCATATTTTCTCAAAAAGCTTGCATAGACAGCTGGTTAGTGCGATAGGCCGATAACTAGCAGCAAGTGTGGGTTCTTTTCCGGGTTTTAATATTGGGATGATGATCGCTTCCTTCCATGCTTTAGGAAGGCGTCCTGTGGCCCATACATTATTATACAGGTAGAGTAGGGTTTCAACAGTGTTCACATGCAGATGCCTGAGTATTCCATATGTGATCCTGTCAGGACCTGGTGCTGTGTTACCATATGTGTCTAGTGCAATCTTCAGCTCCTGCACGGTGAATGGGCTATTGTATCCTCCTGAGGATGACCTTTTATCATGTATGTGCTTCCACTCCTCTCTTGCCTTGTACCGCAAAAAGGAATCTGTATAGTGTGCTGAGCTGAATATGTATTCAAAGTGTTGCCCTAGTGTGTCTGCTTGATGTTCAAGAGAGTCACCACTGGTGCTGACAAGGGGCGTTGGGATTGTGCTATATCCTTTAAGTGCTCTTATCCTGTTGTGAACTTTGTGTGCGTCAGAATAGGAGTTCACTGAAGAAAGGAATGATGACCAGCTTTCTCGCTTGGAGATGTGTCGAATACGCCTGCCATTTGCCTTTGCACGCTTAAAGGCTATTAGGTTTTCGGCTGTGGGGTATCGGCGTAGTTTCGACCATGCCCTGTTTTGAGTTTCACGAGCAGTCTTACATTCTGCATTCCACCAGGGTCTTCGTTTATTTCGTGGCTTACTTGACGTCTGTGGAATGTATTTTTCTGCTGCCTCTATGATGTGCAGCGTGATTAAGCGTTGAGTTTCATCAACGCCTAAGTCAGCAACTGAATAACTGGCCAATGATGAGTGTTCCCTGAACATCTTCCAGTTGGCTGCATTTTTTTTTAATTTTCTGGGATTCGACACATTTTCATATCCGTTCCCAGTATATTTTATTAAGATCGGAAAATGGTCACTTCCGTATAGATTGTTAATGACAGTCCACTCTGTAGCTGCCAGGAACATCGAGGAGCCAATGGCTAGATCTATGGATGTGTAAGAGTTATAAGCTATATTGTAGTAAGTTGGCTGTTTCGTCTTTAGTAAGCATGATCCCGAGGACAATAAGAATTTTTCGATTAGAACACCTCGGGAGTCCGTTCTTGTACATCCCCATAATGGGTGGTGAGCATTAAAGTCTCCGACCAGCAACCAAGGTTCCGGAAGTTGATCAATCAATTTTTCAAAACTTTCGCTACTTAGCTTATAAGTTGGAGCAATATACAGGGAACATACCGTTGTTATTTTGCCATAAACTAAGCTTCTGATTGCCACTGCCTCTAAGTCTGTGTTGAGTGAGATGTTTCGAGAGGGGATTGATTTTTGTGTTACAATGGCAACGCCACCAGAGGAGTGAGAGCTGCCTTGCCTGTCGTTCCTCAATACATTATATTGCTTAAGGAAATTTGAGTCTGCTGGTTTTAAATGAGTTTCTTGCATACAAAGTATGTTTGGTTGATAGTCCGCAAGAATTTCATATATACCATCTAAATTTTTAAAGAGTCCTCGGCAGTTCCAATAAATGAGGAGCGCCATAATTAAAAGTTATTTAAGGGACAAGTTTAAATTTAGGTTTGTAGGTCCTTGGGACCTGTTATTGGGACTTTTCCCTTTTTTTTCCGCTCCAGTGAGCTTTGCCGCCTAGGCAGCTGGGGTGAAGAAGTTGTGTCCATCGCATCTTCAGATGCGGTGGACGACTGTGCAGAAAGCACAGGATTGTCAGTTTTAGGCCTCGACTCATGGGTCGAGGCCTTTGGGCCGGCTGACCTGGGGGTCCGCGCAGCTAGCTTTGCGGGTGGTGGTGGAGTAGCGCTAGCTGACTCCACCGAGGGCGCAGGTGGCGCTGCCCTGGAAGAACTGTGTGCTTCCTGGGCAGGTGCCGACGACCGCTCTGATGCCGCGCCCTGCTGCGTCACAACGGAGTAGTGTGGCTTTTGAGGAAGAGAAAGCCGCTTTCGTGCCTCTCCGTAAGATATGTTTTCGGTGACTTTCAGTGTAATTATTTCTTTTTCTTTTTTCCAGTATGGGCATGAGCGTGAATAAGCTGGGTGGTTACCTTCACAGTTTGAGCAGAGAAGCAGCTGTTCTTCGCAGTTGTCTGTAGGGTGTTCGTGCGAGGCACACTTTGCACATGTGAGTTGGCCACGGCAACTCTGAGAGCCATGGCCATATTTCTGACATTTGAAGCAACGGCGTGGGGTAGGGATGTAGGGCCTCAGTTTTATCTTTGTGTAGCCTACTTCGACAGATTCTGGGAGAGTGCTTGCAGCAAAGGTGAGTACAATGTGCTTTGTTTCTATCTCTTTGTTATCTCGTCTGATCTTTATCCGGTAAACATCTGTGACATTTTGTTCCTTCAGGCCTTCAAGAAGTTCTTGTTCACTCACGTACCTAAGGTCAGAGATGACTCCTCGGGCAGTGTTTAGTGATCGGTGCGGGCTAATCTGTACCGGTATTTCTCCAAATGATTCGACTGCACTTAGCTTCTGATACTGATGACTGTACATTAATTCTAGTAACAGGTCACCGTTTCCAAGTTTCTTTATCTTATAGCCCTGGCCAATGGCCTCAGTCGACGTTCGGGAAACAACAAATGGGGACACAAGTCGTGCAGTGATTTCCTCGTGGTCACTGTGGACCACGTGGAAACGAGGAAAGTTGTTTATGCTCTTTGAGAAGAACATGGTGGTCTTGGTGCGCCCCCTTTTAGGAGGACGATCGGGGTTAAGGAGTTTAGATGCCATAAAATATTGTATTTTTCGGCTGCAGTGCCAGCCACCCACCATGGAGCCCAACGAGGGGACGGGACAGAAATTGTCAATTCCTGCTCACGCCAGCTGTACACCATAACTATAACCCAATACGGCGTAACTCAGGGTAGCTAGCCACACAAGGTTAACCCTCGCCGCCTGGAAGTAGGAAGAAATGAAGAAGGTAAGAGAGGACAGGACAGTTCTAAGAAAGAAAATAGGAAAGTGAAAGATGGAGGGGAGAACAGGAAAAGGCGACTGCCGATTTCCCCCGGGTGGGTCAGCCCGGAGGTGCCGTCTATGGGAAGCGTGGGCCAAAGTGGTGTGTTGCCTCCGCCGAGGGGTCTTAAAGGTCCAAACACTCGGCATCGGCTCAACCACCAGGATCCCCTTTTCCCCAGACACGACGATGCCACGCACGGCTAAGCGTGGGTGCTGGGGTCCGTGGTGTCGCACGAAACACACAAACACCTGCTTTAACAGGTGCCCCCTGCGGGGTTGTGCAGCGCATATATCAGCGCTTTCATTTCCATCAATTCCTATGTGACTCGGAACCCAACAAAGCTTTACAGTATGTCCCTGGGTTGTGGCTGTTTTTATGCTGTGTATGATGTCACCAATAAGCGATTTGCCTGCATTTTTATGATTGTATGCTGTTAGTATGCTCAAAGAACCAGTGTAAATGACACTATTCTCTATGTTTTCAATTTTAATTTTTTCTAGGGCCATGAGGACTGCATAACACTCGACAGTGAAAATGGATGCACACTGTGGTAGCCGTACTGTTCTATTCCAATTGTTTTGGACCACTGCGCTTCCGACGTATAGTGCAGATTTCGAACCATCTGTATAGAATGCCACATATTCTCTGTACTTTTCACTTAGGGCTAAAAATTCCTGCAATATGTGTTCATGTGGTGTTTGGTTTTTCTGGAATTGGTTTAATGTGAAGTCACATACAGACGGCAGGCAGTACCATGGTGGAAGTTGTGTTGTGTTGTGTTGGGTTTTTTTGCGCATAAGCAACTAAGGCTATCATGCGCCACGAGCAAGGTGAAAGTTTTGTTTTGCAAGAAATGGGAAAATGAGTGTGTTAAAAACTAATTTGTTTAAAAAACCTCCTTTTAAAAACTTGGGTTGTTTTAGATCCAATGGCGCTTAAGCTGCCAACAACTTGATGTGCCTAGCACAAGGTTTCAGTTTCTCTTAGTGACGTATGTTTCATTTTTTCCTACCGTTTGTGTAAAACATTTGCTTCCCTTATGAAACTAAAAACACAAGATAAATCAACAAGTAAATCATCATCTAAAATCAGTTTAGGGTGAAAAGGAATGTATTCTTTGTAAAATTTTGCAAAAAATTTTTTTCTTATCCTTTCAAGACTTGCGCATGTGAATAAAATGTGGTTAATAGTTAGTTCCTCTCCGCATTTTTCGCATCGTGGATTCTCTTCTTTTTTACAACAAAAAATTGTGTGTCAGGTGCGTGTGTCCAATGCGGAGACGGCATAGGATCACTTCTATAAAACGCTCCTTATGCCGGCACGACATCCATTCTCCCAAGATGGGCACGAAACCCAAGATGGGCACTCTCCCTCAAGATGGGCATTCTCCCAAGATGGGCACGATGGGCACGAAAGTGTAGTTTATTTCCCACTTCACTGTCCCAGGCAGACTGCCATTTTTCTTTTAATTTGAGATGTACAAGTTTTGTACAGTCTTTGTAAGGTATGCTTATACTCTTTATTTGCTTGTCGCGGGCTTCAGCAGCACATGTGTCTGCTCTCTAATTGCCTTTAATGCCCACGTGACTCGGGACCCAGCAGAATTTTACGTTGTATCCTCGAGCTATGGCTGTTGTTATATTGTGTATTACGTTTCCGAGTAAAGGAGCGGCTGCATTTCTGGAATTTAGAGCTGTGAGAACACTTAGGGAGTCTGTAAATATAATGCTGTTTATGACATTCTCTTTTAATATTTTCTCTACGGCAACAGAAATGGCATAGGATTCAGCAGTGAAAATAGACGCACAGTGTGGAAGTCTTATGATTTCCACAGAATCTCCTTGCACAACTGCACTTCCAGTGTACACAGCAGTTTTAGATCCATCGGTATAAAAGTCTGTGAAGTTTTCGTACTTTTCCTGCAAGTTTAGGAATTCCTGAATAATGTGCTCTTGTGGGGTTTTGGTTTTTGGAAACTGTGTGAGAGTGAGGTCACAGATTGCAGGAAGACTGTACCATGGAGGTAGAGGGCTGTTGTTTTGTGCGACATCAGGCAAGGTGTCCAGGATCTGCAGCTCACTGCACATGCCTTCGAATCGCATAATCAGTGGTCTTGTTGCTTTGGGTTTATTTGTGAAAATTAATCGAGAGGGGCAAGTTGTGACAACTGGATAGCAGAGGTGTTTTTCCTGTGACCTTATTCTTAGAATGTAAGCACATGTGATGGCTATTCGTCTGTCTTCCAGTGAAGGCTCATTTGTTTCTACATACAGGCTGCTTATAGGGGATGATCTGTATGCACCGCATGCAAGGCGCAGACCTAAGTTATGTACAGGGTCCAGTTTTTTTAGATATGAAGGCCTAGCTGAACCGTACACTATACTCCCATAGTCCACGCTGGAGCGTACAACAGAACGGTATATATGTAAAAGACATGCCCTGTCGGAACCCCAATGTTTCCGCGAAAGAACTTTCAGTATGTTAAGAGATTTTGAGGCTTTCTTTTTTAGTGTGTTTATGTGAGGTAGAAATGTGAGTTTTTTATCGAAATTAATGCCTAGGAATTTGTGCTCCTCTTTTAATGGTAATTCGGTTCTATTTAAGTGCAAGACAGGGTTGTTCTGAATACCCCGTTTGAGTGAAAACATAACTGCCACCGTCTTTTGGGGGGAAAACTGAAACCCATTTTTGTCGGCCCATGCAACTAGTTTATTTATTGTTATTTGTATTTGTCTCTCACACGCTGATATATTGGAAGAGGTGTAGGCTATCTGGAGGTCATCTACGTAGAGTGAACACATAATGGAATTTGGGATTTCATTGGTAATGGAATTGATTTTTACAACAAAAAGCGTTGTGCTTAGAATGCACCCCTGAGGTACCCCATTCTCCTGAATGAAGCTTCTTGACAAGGTGGTACCGAGGCGCACTTGGAATGAACGATGTGAAAGAAAGTCTTTTAAAACACTGAGCATTCGACCACGGATGCCCAAAGCTGCTAGATCACGTAGGATGCCGAATCTCCAAGTTGTGTCATATGCCTTTTCTAGATCGAAGAAAACAGCGAGACAATGCTGTCTATGTATAAACGCCTCGCGGACAGTGTTTTCGAGGCGTACTAGGCGGTCCGTAGTTGAGCATCGTTTCTTAAAACCGCACTGATGAATATTAAGAAGTTTACTTGATTCTAAAATAAAGGTTAATCTAGTGTTTAAAATACTTTCAAAAGATTTTGCTAAACAACTAGTTAGGGCTATAGGCCTGTAACTCCCAGGAGAGGTCGGCGGATTGCCGGGTTTTAGGAACGGCACAATTATGGCTCTTTTCCAAGTCTCCGGTATTTTAGCTAGTACCCAGATTTTGTTAAAAAACTTTAGAAGCGCTTCTACAGATGCTTCTGATAGATGGGCGAGCATCTCATAATGAATCTCATCAGGACCAGGTGCAGTTTTTTTACCGCAAGCGAGAACATCTTTCAGTTCTTGCAGCGTAGTCAACCTATTGTAAGGTGTGTTCGTGCTGCCCCTCGTAGGAAGCCTATATTTTTCAATCCTGTCCTTGTACTTTAAGAATGTTTTTGTATAGTGTGCAGAACTCGAAATTTTGTGGAAATGCACACCTAATATATTAGCTTGTTCTTCGATGCTTGTCTGTGTATTAGGAGCTGTGAGGATTGGAATTGTGAATGGGGAGAAGCTGCCATTTAGTTTATGAATTTGTTCCCACATTTTTTTTGGATGTTGTGGAGCTGTTTATAGATGTAACATACTTCTGCCATGATTTTTTTTCGGCATTACGACGAATATATCGAGCTTTGGCTCTTGTTTTTTTAAAAACTGTCAGATTTTCATATGTTGGGTATCTCCGAAAAATACCCCAGGCTTTATTTTGTTCTTTTTTGGCTTCTTTACAGTCCTGTGTCCACCAGACTTTGTGGTTTTGGTGCACTACTCCTGTGGATTGGGGAATAGATAGAGGTGCTGCCGCAAGAATGCATGCTGTAAATATTTCATTCATTTTGTCTATATCAATTTTCTCTGAATATATTTCATTTAGACTGGCTTCTTGCCTGAACAAAGACCAATCAGCTAAATGCAGTTTCCACCGCCTGGGTTTTGTCGGGATGACTGATGGTGAGGATGATAAGCTGATCATGACAGGAGGATGGTCGCTTCCGTACGGATTATTTAAAACTTTCCATTTAAAATCGGTAAAAATAGAAGGTGAACTAAAAGACAGATCTAAACAACTCGCTTTGCCTGTGGCTGGGGAGTAGTATGTTGGATTGCCAGAGTTTAGGAGACCCACGTTGCTGCATAAAATAAAATCTTCTATAAGCTGACCACGAGTATCTGTTTGCTCGCTGCCCCAAAGACACGAATGAGCATTAAAATCACCAACTAAAAGATACGGCTCGGGAAGCTGTTGTAAAAGGTTTTCTAAATCATCTAGTGTTATCTTGATGTGTGGTTGGAGGTATACTGAACATACTGTGATGGTTTTATGTGTTAATAATGTGGCTGCTACCGCTTCAAGTCTGGTATTAAGAGTCAGCTCCTGAGCAGCGATTCCAGGTTTCACGACGATGGCTACACCACCCGAGAGTCTGCTGGACAGCTCCCGGTCCCGGCGGATGATTTTGTAATTTTTAAGGAAATTTTTGTTCTGAGGACCTGAGTTGGTTTCCTGGAGACACAAAGCCAATGGGGAGAATGTAGCCAGGATTTCCTTTATGTCGCTGTAATTATTTAGTAGTCCTCTACAATTCCAATGTATTATACACGCCATCTTATTTTATGAAAAATGTGAAAAACTAGCTTAGGTTTTTTTTGGCCCAACGACTCGGGGCCTGTCTTTTTTTTGACGGTCTAAGCTGTGCCTTCGTCCGTCTGACGTCGAAGGCACAGCCCTACCGGGGCTCGTGTCCATTGCCTCCTCTTCAGAGGCAGTGGAGGAGCGCGCCCCAGATAAGTGTTCTTTCGTGTTAGGCCTCGCCTCATGAGGAGAGACCTTCAGGCTTGTCAACCCGGAGGGCTGCATAGCCTTCTTTTGAGATGGAGGTGGGCGAGCAGCATGAGCCACTTCCACCTGGGGCGTGAGTAGCCCTGCCCGAGGCTCACTCTGTGTGGCCTGGGCAGGTGCTAAATGTTGGTGTGGCACCCTGCGCTGTTGTGCCATACCAGAATAACTTGGTTTTGCAGTGAACTGAAAAGCAGGAGTAGTGGCCAGTTTTTGTCGCGCTTCTTTATATGACAAGTTTTTTTTTTTGTTTTGATAGTGATTACTTCTTTTTCAGTTTTCCACGTGGGGCAAGACCTTGAATAAGCAGGGTGTTCTCCTTCACAGTTAGCACACTGCAATGTGGTTTCGGTGCATTCATCAGTTGAGTGTTCTTTTGAAGCGCATTTCGCACAAGCTCGGCGACCGCGACAACTCTGTGAGCCGTGGCCGAATTTCTGGCAGTTAAAGCATCGTCTAGGGTTCGGTATATAATGTCTTACACTTATCTTCAGGTAGCCTACTTCAATGGTGTCAGGGAGAGCACTGGAAGCAAATGTAAGGACAATGTGCTTTGTCGGGATTTCTTTGTTTTCTTTTCTTATCTTAATCCTCTGGACATTTACAACGTTCTGATCAGCAAGTCCTTCTAACAGTTCTTTTTCTGTCGAGTGTATGAAATCATTTTCTGGAATCACACCTCGGACAGTGTTCAGTGATCGATGAGCAGTGATCGAGACAGGTATGTCCCCGATAGACTCAATGTTGGACAGTTTCAAGTATTGCATGTAGTCTTTCAATTCAAGCAGTAGGTCTCCACTTGCCAGTTTTTTCACCTTGTAACCTGCACCTAGTGCACTTGTCAGTGATTTCTCAACTATGAATGGGGAGATAATTCTCGCTGATTTTTGCTCTTCTTCACTATGTATCACATAGTACTTTGAGAAAACTTCGTTTTTTTGGAAAAATTCATGGGTTACATCGGTCCGCCCTCTTTTGAGAGGGCGATCAGTTCCAGAAAGAGAAGCAGCCATAAAATGTGATATTTTTCGGCCAAAGTGGCAGCCACCCACCATGGAGCCCAACAAGGGGACGGGAAAGGAGCTTGTACAGAGTCCTGGCCACGTCAGCTGTACACTCTGACTATGACCAAATACGGCGTAACGCAGGGTGGTTAGCCACACAAGGTTAACCCTCGCCGCCAGGAAAAAGGAAAAAGCGAGAAGGGAGGAGAAGACAGGAAAGTTCTGAGAAAGAGGATAGGAAAGTGAAAGATGGAGAGGAGGACAGGAAAAGGCGACTGCCGATTTCCCCCGGGTGGGTCAGCCCGGAGGTGCCGTCTATGGGAAGCGTGGGCCAAAGTGGTGTGTTGCCTCCGCCGAGGCGCCTTTAGGGTCCAAACACTCGGCATCGGCTCAACCACCAGGATCCCCTTTTCCCCAGACACGACGATGCCACGCACGGCTAAGCGTGGGTGCTCGGGGTCCGTGGTGTCGCACAAAACACACAAACACCTGCTTTAACAGGTGCCCCCTGCGGGGCATGGTGGAAGTGGATCAGGTTTTCGGGTAATATTAGGTAATGAGTCTATTAAGTCTAAAACTTGACATTTCTCTTCAAAGCAGAGCAGAAGTGGTTTTATTTCTTGAGGTTTGTTTATGAACAGTGTTCGAGACTGGCATTTTGTAACTATTGGGTAACAGACATGGTTTGGCAGTGAACGGATCTTTAAAATGTATGAGCATGTGAGCATGTTTCTTCGGCTTGTAAGAGATGGTTCATTGGTTTCTACATATAAGCTGTTTATGGGGGATGTCCTGTATGCACCAGTTGAAATACGCAAGCCTGAATTGTGTACGGAGTCCAGTCGTTTTAAATATGACGTCCTTGCAGATCCATATATTATGCAGCCATAATCTAAACATGAGCGAACCACAGAGCGGTAAATTTTTAATAGACATGTTCTGTCAGATCCCCAGTGTTTATGTGAAAGGACTTTCAATATATTGAGAGATTTCGAAGCTTTCTTTTTTAGGTTGTTTATGTGGGGAAGGAATGAAAGCTTTCTGTCAAAAGTTAGCCCTAGAAAATTATGTTCGTGCTTTAGAGGTAGCTTAACATCATTAAGGTGGATGGTGGGATCAATGTGCAGTCCTCTTCTGAGAGAGAACAAAACAACTACCGACTTTTGAGTAGAAAACCTGAGCCATTCCTATCTGCCCACGTTGCCAGTCTATTTACTGTGAGCTGTATTTGCCTCTCGCATGTTGACACTTTGGAGGATGTACATGCAATCTGAAGGTCGTCTACGTAGACAGAGTACATAACGGATTTTGGGATTATTTTTGCTATACTGTTAATTTTTACTATAAACAGAGTAGTACTTAAAATACATCCTTGAGGCACACCATTTTCTTGTATGAAGGTTTTAGAAAGGGTAGAACCGAGACGTACTTTAAATGAGCGTTGAGAGAGAAAGTCGCTTATACATTTTAGCATCCTGCCGCGAATGCCAAGCTCTCCCAAATCACGCAGGATCCCAAACCTCCACGTGGTGTCATAGGCTTTTTCGAGGTCAAAAAATACGGCAAGGCAATGCTGTTTATGGATAAAGGCTTCTCGGATAGTATTTTCCAGTCGGACAAGGTGATCAATAGTTGAACATGTTTTTTTGTAGCCGCACTGATGGGTATCAAGAAGTTTCCGGGATTCAAGAACAAACATGAGCCTTGTATTTACAATGCGTTCAAAAGCTTTTGCAAGGCAGCTCGTCAGGGCTATTGGCCTATAACTGCCTGGGGAGTCCGGGGGCTTCCCAGGCTTTAAGAGAGGTACTATAACGGCTGTCTTCCAGGCTTCTGGTATTGTTCCAGATATCTATATTTTATTAAAAAATTTCAATAATGCATCTACTGACAATGGAGTCAAATGAGCAAGCATTTCATAATGTATTTCATCTGGTCCTGGTGCAGTTTGTTTGCCGGCATTTAATGCTCTAGTTATTTCTTCAAGTGTAATTAAACAGTTAAACGGTTCATTTGTGCCTCACTATTGGGAGTCTTTGTTTTTCAGCTGCTGTTTTATACTTTATAAAGGATTGTGTATAGTGTGCCGAACTAGAGATTGTAGTGAAATGTTCCCCCAATATGTTTGCTTGTTCTTCTACACTCGTTTGTGTACCAGAAGTTGTTAAAAGTGGAATCGTGAAAGGATAGTATTTGCCGTCTAGTTTATTAACCTGCTCCCACATTTTTTTAGATGTGGTTGAGCTATTTATTGATGATACATAATTTTGCCATGAGGCTTTTTCAGCTTCGCGGCGAATGCACCGTGCTTTAGCCCTGGCCTTTTTAAAAGTTATAAGGTGCTCATGTGTGGGATATCTCCGGAATATTCCCCAAGCTTTATTTTGTTTTCTTTTTGCCTCTTTGCACTCTTGTGTATACCACACTTTATGGTTTTGCTGTACAGTTCCCGAGGACTGTGGAATAGCTAGGTGTGCTGCAGCAATAATACAAGCTGTAATCTCTTCATTCAGCTCATCTATGCTGAGATTTTCTGAAAATACTTTTATGAGGTCAGCTTTGGACTGGAAAAGTGTCCAATCTGCCAAGTGAAGTTTCCATCACCGTGGTTTGGTTAGAGTGATGGATGGTGAGGATGTTAGACTTATTATGACAGGTAAATGATCACTTCCATATGGGTTGTCGAGAACGTCCCATTTAAAATCGGTGAAAATTGATCTAAGCAGCTCATTTTTCCTGAGCTTGGGGAGCAATATGTTTGTTTACCTGTATTCAGGAGGCAGACGTTGTTGCACAGCAAAAAATCTTCTAAAATACGTCCTCTACTGTCTGTTTGCTCACACCCCCAAAAGGAGGAGTGTGCATTAAAATCTCCAACTAAAATATATGGTTCAGGTAACTGTTGTAAAAGTTCCTCTAAATCGTGAAGGGTAACAATGACATGAGGTTGAAGGTAGACAGAACATATTGTGGTTGTTTTATAATGAACACTAGTAACTGCAACAGCTTCGAAATTAGTTTTGAGATGGACTTCTCGCGTTGCAATACTGCTCTGCACAACAATAGCAACGCCTCCAGAGAGGTGACCTGCTTGCTCTCTGTCACATCGAAACACTTTGTGCTTTTTTAAGATTTTTTTTTGTTGAGGTCCCAGATTGGTCTCTTGTAGGCATAGGACCCCAGGGGACAGTGAATTTAAAAGGTCTGTTACGTCATTGTAGTTTCTTAAAAGTCCTCTACAGTTCCAATGGGCTAAGAGCGCCATTTTATATGAGCAAGGTAGAGAGACTAAGTTTTTTCTGGCCCGGTGATTCGGGCCTTTTCTTTTCTAGTTCACTCCAAGGAGCTCCGTCGCCTGTCAGACGTTGACGGCCCCGGACGGTCGTCGTTTGTTGTGTCCATTGCGTCCTCGGACGTGCTGGACGATTGTGCAGACTGCACAGACACATTTGTGGTAGCTCTCGCCGTAACTGGAGAGACCTTGGGGCCAGCTGACCTAGAGGCCCGCGCAGCCTGCTTTGGGGGTGGTGGAGCAGCCCCAGCTACTTCCACCGGGGACGTAGAGGTCCCTGCCTTAGGTGCACCGTGTGTCACATGGGCAGGTTCCAAGGACTGCTGTGACGCCGCCCCCTTTTGCGTCACAGCAGAATAAGTTGGGGTGTGAGTGGACGTGAGTTTCTTACGTGCTTCCCTGTAAGTGAGGTTTTCTTTGACTTTTAGTGTGATATCTTTCTCTTGTTTCCATGTTGGACAGGTTCGTGAGTAAGCAGCGTGGCTGCCCTCACAGTTGATGCAAAGACGCGTTTCGGATTCACAGTTCTTAGCGCGATGCTCGTGGAAGGCACACTTCGCACATGTAAGGTGGCCTCGGCAAGTCTGTGAGCCGTGGCCATACCTTTGGCATTTGAAACAGCGGCGCGGGTTAGGTATGTACGGTTTCAGTTTTATCTTCGTGTACCCTACCTCCACAGCCTCGGGCAGTGTGCTCGATTCGAAGGTAAGGACTAAGTGCCTGGTCGTTATCTCTTTGTTATCCCGTCTGATTTTAATTCTGAACACATCGATGACATTTTGTTCTCTTAGTCCTTCAAGGAGTTCTTCTTCACTTAGGTACTTTAGGTCTTCATCTGAAATTACTCCCCTCACCATGTTTAGAGAGCGGTGTTTGGTGACATTAACTGGGCATTCCCCAAAGCTGGTTACTGTTGGGAGTTTTTCATTCTGATGATGGTACATAATTTCCAAGAGAAGGTCGCCATTTGCAAGTTTTTTGACATTGTATCCTTGGCCTATTGCTTCAGTCAATGTCTTGGTCACGACAAAAGGAGATATTTGCCTAGCTGTTTTTTGAGGGTCTTCACTGTGCACCACGTGGAAGCGTGGGAATCTCTTTGCATTCTTTAGAAAGAAGTTTGCAGTTTCATCGGTCCGTCCCCTTTTTCGGGAACGATCATTGGAGAGCAAAGAAGAAGCCATACAGTAAGTTTTTGTTCAGCCGGGGTGGCGGCCGCCCACCATGGAGCCCAACGAGGGGACGGGATAGGAACTCGCAAAGCAGTCCTGCCCACGCCAGCCGTACACCCCGACTATAACCAAATATGGCATAACGCAGGGTGGTTAGCCACACAATGTTAACCCTCGCCGCCTGGAAGTAGGAAGAAACGAAGAAGGTAAGAAAAGACAGGACAGTTGTAAGAGAGGGGATAGGAAAGTGAAAGATGGAGGGGAGGACAGGAAAGGTGATTGCCGATTTCCCCCGGGTGGGTCAGCCCGAAGGTGCCGTCTATGGAAGCGTGGGCCAAAGTGGTGTGTTGCCTCCACCGAGGGGCCTTAAGGGTCCAAACACTCGGCATCGGCTCAACCACCAGGATCCCCTTTTCCCCAGACACGACGAGGCCACGCACGGCTAAGCGTGGGTGCTCGGGGTCCGTGGTGTCGCACAGTACACACAAACACCTGCTTTAACAGGTGCCCCCTGCGGGGTGTAATTACAGCATTGCACCACAAAAATGCAACGGAGGCCTTAATTGGAGTCATCACCCACGATTTTGTAAAAGCCGATAAAAAAGGACAGGTTTAAAAATATGCTGGGTCCCCAGCCACATGTGGATCAGGGGGAATGAAAAAGAGGACGAATGCGCATCACACGCCCATAACACTAAAATAAAATCACGTCAACATAACCCGTAAAGACTGCATAAAATTTATAATTACTAAACCAAGATCCTAATGGCAGGCTTCAAGGGATAATGAAACAAATAACAAGCTGCACTTCGTAAAGCCTATTATTCAAGACTGAAATTATCGAGTTATGAAGAGCGTTTTTTTTTTTGCGCGATCCTGTGTCGCCTTCGCATTGGACATACACATCTCACACACAACTTCATACAACTGGAGTAAGAAAAACCTACATGTGAGACATGCAATAAATAACTGACAGTTAACCCCATTCTAATATTTTGTACGAAATATGAGGAAATCAGGAGGAAACATTTTATGTGTTTCGATAGTAAACAAATCCCATTTCATCAGTTTCTCACAAAGAGAGAATGCTATTGTCGAAATTTCTTCTATTTTTGATGTTTTTAAAGGAAATAAAGTTATTAATCAAAGTCTTGGCGCATGATGGCCTTAGTTTCCCATGTGCCCTAAAACCCAACACAACAACAACAGCCTCTTCGGTAACCAAATTTCTGCTGGTAACAACATTCCGGTAACGCATTCCTTTTCTGTCATCATGGGATTTTTTCCTTTATATAAAACATCCATTCATTCCAGCTTAACCGCCTTCCTGAAGGAGAAATTTGCATTTTCACTGGACCTCGTGGGATAAATTGGGCTCAACCCTGAAGTCGTGATGGCGAAACTCGAGTCCGCGGCGTGAAAGCAGGTGGCGCTGCAGTCGAGGACCGCTCTCTCACAGGCTTCACGGAAATTGCAACGGGTAAGCATGTGTTCAGTATTCAGCTAGGTGGACAGTTTCGCCTCCAAGCCAATAAACCATAACCATTACCCCTAGAGCGGAAGCTAATGCCTTACATTTCTTCCAAAGCGGCTGCCACAAATACTACAGTACCAGTATGAAATATTTACTCTCCGTCGATACTGCAGGTATCAAGTGTGTACAAGGCACAGTGGTGCTTACCTGTGCCTAGAGAATTTATGCACTTGCTGCAACCACCCATGACACAACAGCAGAAGAGGTGGATATACCTGTGTTAATGTCAGGATTTCCTCGCTTGCGACAGTGATCAACCGATAACCCCACGCTAACATTAAACAGTTGCGGATACCTGGTCACTAGTGTGACCAGGTATGATGATGATGATGATGGATTTTAATGGCGCAAGGGGACTCAGGCCAAAGAGCGCCAAACTCAAGGTTAATGGTGCACACAAGTTTATATGATGGAATAGTTGTGATTTTTCATGAAGGGATAAAAAGCTGGTGTATAGGGCCTAAAAATGTATTCGCTCTGTAATATCGCTAAAAACAATGGTGTATAGGGCCTAAAATTCATTTGTGATATATAATGGATGCGCAATGTATAAGTAGATGTATTAAAAGATCTCATCCGTCCTCTCAAGGAGGAGGGGGCTGAGACCCACGTCGATAAGAAATTTCATGTAAAAAGCCTACTTCTGATAAAAATTTAAGCACCTGTTTCAAAGGAAACATTGGGTTGTCGCCAATAAAAATGGATGGGTGTGCAGGTATTTGATGAGTGAACAAGGAGGGAAAATGACGTCTTCTTTCTGGTTCCAGTTGTGCACATATGATTAAAACATGAATGACAGTGAGTCGATCACCACATCTCGAGCAGTGTGGTGCAGGAGAGTTGGTTTAAAGATATGTATGGGTTATGTATGTGTGGCCAATTCTCAGCCTGCACAGGGCTACTTCTTTAAATCTGTCTTGTTTTTCTGTGGTGTACCTGCCTATTTTTGCCTTTATTGTGTGTAGTTTATTTTCTGATGCTGCGTCCCATTCCTCTTGCCATTGTTGTCGAATCATGTTTTTTATGTGTGGTTTGAGGTCATGATAAGTTATCTTATCAATGTCTGTGTCATTTCGAAGGGCAGCTGAAGCAGCTAGCCTATCAGCTGCCTCATTACCAGGTATACAGCGGTGGCCTGGCACCCAACACAGTGTAATTTTAATTTCTTGTTCATGGGCAAACATAAGGGTGTTATAAAGGGAGTTCAGTACTGGGTTCTTATTTTGCCGTTTCCAAAAGGATAGGGACTTTAAAACACTGAGGGAGTCTGTGTAGATGATCGACGTCTGTATTTTATTTTCTATAATGTGTCTCACAGCTAAAAGGATACCATGGCATTCAGCGGTAAATATACTAGTATGTCTGTTCAGGGTTTTTGACTGTGAAAACTGTGGTCCATGTGCTGCACAGGAGACTTGAGCAGACTTCGAAGCATCAGTGTAATATTCATCACACGTGTACTTCTCCTGAAGTGACATGAAGTGCTGCTGTATGGCAATAGGGATGCATGTTTGCCCACTTCAAGAAACGACAGGTCGCAATTAACACCGTGCATTTCCCAAGGAGCAATTAGGTCTTTCATGGAAGTTGCATGAAGACTGGTAACCGAAATATTCAGATATTCAATGTGCGTGGCAACTCTGATTGGATATGGTGGTGTTAGAGATGGTTTTTTTGAGAAAAGTGCTGTGCCAGTTTTGTCAAGCAGGAGCCGACGACATGGATGGTCCAGTTGGCATAGTACCTTCATAGCATAAGTTAGAGAAGTAAATTGTCTCCTTCGTCGCAGTGACCATCGGTTCGCCTCGACATAGAGGCTAGCAATTGAGCTAGTTCGGAAAGCGCCAGTAGCGAGGCGAAGGCCGAGGTGGTGCACGGGATCGAGCAATTTTAGCGCAGAGGATGATGCTGACCCATAAACCATCGAGCAATATTCAATGCGTGATAGAACTACACTATTCAGAAGGTTCAAAAGGCAGTCGCGGTCTGTGCCCCATGACCGGTGAGAGAGAATTTTTAGCAAATTCATCGCTTTGAGACACTTCAGTCGCAACTGTTTTATGTGGGGAATGAAGGAAAGTATTTCGTCAACAACTACGCCAAGAAATTTATGTTCTTTTTTAAAGGCAAGGCTCTGGCCATTCAGTGTAATGTTGGGGTCAGGCCTGATGCCACGCTGCTTAGAGAAAAGTACACAAACACTCTTTCCAGAGTTAAATTTAAACCCATTGTCATCAGCCCACCTGGACAATTTGTTTACACCTAGCTGAATTTGTCGTTCACAGATGGCCAAGTTGCAAGATTTGAAGCTTATCTGGACGTCATCAACATATACAGAACAAGAAATAGTTTTTGGCTGCACGCTTTTTAAAAAGTTCATTTTGACTACAAAAAGTATGCAACTGAGAACACCACCTTGAGGGACACCATTTTCTTGAATGTACTGCTTTGAATATGCATTGCCAACACAAACTTTGAAGGTCCGTTCAGACAAGTAACTTCGAATTTTGCTCAACATGTTTCCTGTGATGCCAAGAGAGAAGAGGTCGCGGATGTTACCATAGCGCCAAGTGGTATCATATGCTTTTTCAAGATCGAAAAAGACAGATAAACAATGTTGTTTATGTAAAAAAGCATCCCTTGCATAAGACTCAAAGGCAATGAGCTGATCAGCTGTTGATCGCCCAGCTCTAAAACCAGCTTGGTTTTGATAAAGAAGACCATTGTATTCAAGGAAATGGAGAAGGCGACGATTTACCATTTTCTCAAAAAGCTTGCATAGACAGCTGGTTAGTGCGATAGGCCGATAACTAGCAGCAAGTGTGGGTTCTTTTCCGGGTTTTAATATTGGGATGATGATCGCTTCCTTCCATGCTTTAGGAAAGCGTCCTGTGGCCCATACTTTATTATACAGGTAGAGTAGGGTTTCAGCAGTGTTCACATGCAGATGCCTGAGCATTCCATATGTGATCCTCTCAGGACCTGGTGCTGTGTTACCACATGTGTCTAGTGCAATCTTCAGCTCCTGCATGGTGAATGGGCTATTGTATCCTCCTGAGGATGGCATTTTATCATGTATGTGATTCCTCTCCTCTCTTGCCTTGTGCCGCAAAAAGGAATCTGTATAGTGTGCTGAGCTGAATATGTATTCAAAGTATTGCCCTAGTGTGTCTGCTTGATGTTCAAGAGAGTCACCACTGGTGCTTACAAGGGGCGTTGGGATTGTGCTATATCCTTTAAGTGCTCTTATCCTGTTGTGAACTTTGTGTGCGTCAGAATAGGAGTTCACTGAAGAAAGGAATGATGACCAGCTTTCTCGCTTGGAGATGCGTCGAATACGCCTGCCATTTGCCTTTGCACGCTTAAAGGCTATTAGGTTTTCGGCTGTGGGGTATCGGCGTAGTTTCGACCATGCCCTGTTTTGAGTTTCACGAGCAGTCTTACATTCTGCATTCCACCAGGGTCTTCGTTTATTTCGTGGCTTACTTGACGTCTGTGGAATGTATTTTTCTGCTGCCTCTATGATGTGCAGCGTGATTAAGCGTTGAGTTTCATCAACGCCTAAGTCAGCAACTGAATAACTGGCCAATGATGAGTGTTCCCTGAACATCTTCCAGTTGGCTGCATTTTTTTTTAATTTTCTGGGATTCGACACATTTTCATTTCCGTTCCCAGTATATTTTATTAAGATCGGAAAATGGTCACTTCCGTATAGATTGTTAATGACAGTCCACTCTGTAGCTGCCAGGAACATCGAGGAGCCAATGGCTAGATCTATGGATGTGTAAGAGTTATAAGCTATTTTGTAGTAAGTTGGCTGTTTCGTCTTTAGTAAGCATGATCCCGAGGGCAATAAGAATTTTTCGATTAGAACACCTCGGGAGTCCGTTCTTGTACATCCCCATAATGGGTGGCGAGCATTAAAGTCTCCGACCAGCAACCAAGGTTCCGGAAGTTGATCAATCAATTTTTCAAAACTTTCGCTACTTAGCTTATAAGTTGGAGCAATATACAGGGAACATACCGTTGTTATTTTGCCATAAACTAAGCTTCTGATTGCCACTGCCTCTAAGTCTGTGTTGATTGAGATGTTTCGAGAGGGGATTGATTTTTGTGTTACAATGGCAGCGCCACCAGAGGAGTGAGAGCTGCCTTGCCTGTCGTTCCTGAATACATTATATTGCTTAAGGAAATTTGAGTCTGCTGGTTTTAAATGGGTTTCTTGCAGACAAAGTATGTTTGGTTGAAAGTCCGCAAGAATTTCATATATATCATCTAAATTTTTAAAGAGTCCTCGGCAGTTCCAATAAATGAGGAGCGCCATAATTAAAAGTTATTTAAGGGACAAGTTTAAATTTAGGTTTGTAGGTCCTTGGGACCTGTTATTGGGACTTTTCCCCTTCTTTTTCGCTCCAGTGAGCTTTGCCGCCTAGGCAGCTGGGGTGAAGAAGTTGTGTCCATCGCATCTTCAGATGCGATGGACGACTGTGCAGAAAGCACAGGATTGTCAGTTCTAGGCCTCGACTCATGGGTCGAGGCCTTTGGGCCGGCTGACCTGGGGGTCCGCGCAGCCAGCTTTGAGGGTTGTGGTGGAGCAGCGCTAGCTGACTCCACCGAGGGCGCAGGTGGCGCTGCCCTGGAAGAACTGTGTGCTTCCTGGGCAGGTGCCGACGACCGCTGTGATGCCGCGCCCTGCTGCGTCACAACGGAGTAGTGTGGCTTTTGAGGAAGAGAAAGCCGCTTTCGTGCCTCTCCGTAAGATATGTTTTCGGTGACTTTCAGTGTAATTATTTCTTTTTCTTTTTTCCAGTATGGGCATGAGCGTGAATAAGCTGGGTGGTTACCTTCACAGTTTGAGCAGAGAAGCAGCTGTTCTTCGCAGTTGTCTGTAGGGTGTTCGTGCGAGGCACATTTTGCACATGTGAGTTGGCCACGGCAACTCTGAGAGCCATGGCCACATTTCTGGCATTTGAAGCAACGGCGTGGGTTAGGGATGTAGGGCCTCAGTTTTATCTTTGTGTAGCCTACTTCAACAGATTCTGGGAGAGTGCTTGCAGCAAAGGTGAGTACAATGTGCTTTGTTTCTATCTCTTTGTTATCTCGTCTGATCTTTATCCGGTAAACATCTGTGACATTTTGTTCCTTCAGGCCTTCAAGAAGTTCTTGTTCACTCACGTACCTAAGGTCAGAGATGACTCCTCGGGCAGTGTTTAGTGATCGGTGCGGGCTAATCTGTACCGGTATTTCTCCAAATGATTCGACTGCACTTAGCTTCTGATACTGATGACTGTACATTAATTCTAGTAACAGGTCACCGTTTCCAAGTTTCTTTATCTTATAGCCCTGGCCAATGGCCTCAGTCAACGTTCGGGAAACAACAAATGGGGACACAAGTCGTGCAGTGATTTCCTCGTGGTCACTGTGGACCACGTGGAAACGAGGAAAGTTGTTTATGTTCTTTGAGAAGAACATGGTGGTCTCGGTGCGCCCCCTTTTAGGAGGACGATCGGGGTTAAGGAGTTTAGATGCCATAAAAAAGTGTATTGTTCGGCTGCAGTGCCAGCCACCCACCATGGAGCCCAACGAGGGGACGGGACAGAAAGTGTCAATTCCTGCCCACGCCAGCTGTACACCGTAACTATAACCCAATACGGCGTAACTCAGGGTAGCTAGCCACACAAGGTTAACCCTCGCCGCCTGGAAGTAGGAAGAAATGAAGAAGGTAAGAGAGGACAGGACAGTTCTAAGAAAGAAAATAGGAAAGTGAAAGATGGAGGGGAGGACAGGAAAAGGCGACTGCCGATTTCCCCCGGGTGGGTCAGCCCGGAGGTGCCGTCTATGGGAAGCGTGGGCCAAAGTGGTGTGTTGCCTCCGCCGAGGGGCCTTAAAGGTCCGAACACTCGGCATCGGCTCAACCACCAGGATCCCCTTTTCCCCAGACACGACGATGCCACGCACGGCTAAGCGTGGGTGCTCGGGGTCCGTGGTGTCGCAGAAAACACACAAACCCCTGCTTTAACAGGTGCCCCCGGCGGGGGCAATGTTTACAGCTCATGTTTGGCAATTGTCAAAGCAACTTTTGACAATTGCACCTCATGAATGCTTTTTCAGCGATTTTGGAGTATATGCAGTATACCTTTCACAGTGGCTCTGGTTAAGCTCTTTGATGCTCCTAGAGCAGCACAAAAGCGTTCTTGTACAGATGCTGCTCTCACCACTCAATCGCATTCCAAGTGACACTTGTGGTATTAGACCTATTGCCACTTTGGTTAGATGTGATGCTTGTGAGCAATCTCAATGTTCGGCCATGTGCGACATAATTACTCGAAAGTACAAGCTTTAACAGCCACCATCGTAGCTCGTTTGACACAGCACCGCATGCAACATGCACAGTCTGTGGTTTTGGATCCCACTAGCGACATATGGTTGCATGGTTGCCTTCTCTCCTACTTTTAGCATAATCTTTCAGGTAAAAAGCAATTAAAGTATTATTTTCCGATCGAATACCCTGCAAAATAATAAGAAAATATTTCCATATGCTTTGCATAATTTCAATCACTTTTGGCTTTCTTCATATGCATGTTGTCACAGGCCACTCATCTTCCTACTGGCTGTGCACTTTAAAGGAATACGGCTGCACGGAAACAACAACAAAGAAGGAACAAATAGATAGGGACAAAGCTGCATGCATTTTTTGATAATCAACCAAAATTCAGTCATCTCACTCAATTAAAGGAACCATGAAAAGGTAAATTTACTGAGGTTAGAAACGGCCCACTAACAAATAGCACTTTTCACTCATTTTCACAACAGAAAAAATTTAAGCTGGTTTTACTAACACATATAGAGATAAAAAATAATGCCCCTCCTCTCACTCTAACCCAACACATTCCGAAAAAAAAATGACTGCTTGTTACTGAGGCCCATTCCACCTGCATCGTTTGGTCCCAGATGACAAAGTTTATTTCATGGGAAGGGGACAGCTAAGAGCAGGCAGGAAGTGTTATCCAAATAGGTTGCCAAAAGCAATTTTGAAAAATTTGTTAATTATTTCTTCAAAAATTAAAGATTTAGAAGACAGTTAAAGAATAAAAGAAAAAAAAGAACAGATGCAAGAAATGAGAAAAAAACAACAAAGACATCAGCCCTTAATGGTAAAATGCAATAGTTTTAATGGCTTTTTCAGTAGGCTCCCTGCAGATCCTCATTACAACTTGCTGGATCACCAATTCCAGTAACCAATTCCTGAATTTCTACATTACGCAAAACAGCAACAGGTGCAGCAACAAAGCCCTGCTTTACGAAGAATGTGCCTGCGTCGCAAAGGAGCACAGTGCATTCCACTTCGATTGAGAAAACTGGAAAATCCGATAGTTATGACCAATTATCATTATATCTGGACTTGCTAAAAAAAATGACCAAGAAGCACAAACCCACATACTTTCCTGTGCATGTAGCCTTACCTCCTTACCAGCGATAAGTAAATCGGGCTGAAAAACGCTAATCAGCGTAAAGAGCACTATAACACCTCATTACAGGTTATATCAACAGCCATAAAATAACTTAGGCATGCTTAAAAAAAGTCAGAAATTCGCGCTCACTTCAGCAGCAGCTGAAGCTTGACAATCACGGTAAGCATCTCTTCCAATAGCGCGTACACAGGCGGCAGTCCTTTTTGCGTGCATGAAACCGATTAGCGACTGGTTGAACTGCAGGAGCCTTGATTGTTAAAATCGTAGACCTCTAGAGATATCACTCCGGCAAAGTGGTTACAGTAATGTGATTATATGGTCGGCGTCCATTAGTCGGCTCCATCTTCCCCAGAATACCACAGCCACCGTGAATGCATGGTAGTGCCACTAAAGTCCCTAGACCAGTTTTTAAAACTTAGGTAGCACGGCTGTCGAGCACAAATCCAGGCACCACTGCTGCAGCCCTCTGTAGAAATTATTTTAGCTTCGCGAAAACAAAAGCTCAATTGCTGCAAGCTATAATCAGTTCAGTTCAGTCGTGTCCGACTCTTCGAGACCCTATGGACCATATCACACCCCACTTTCCGGTCTCTATCTTCCTAACATCACCTAACATCATCTGCAGCACCTCAATCATGCCATCTAACCATCGCGTTCGCTGCCTACCCCTTCTCCGGTGACCCTCAACCTTTCCCAACATCAAATCTTTCTCCAGCAACTCCTCTCTTCTCATCAGATGACTGAAGTAGCTGAGCTTTAACTTTAGAATTTGACCCTCCAATGAGCAGTCAGGGTTTATGGTCGACAATGTCGACTGACTTGATCTTCTGGCCATCCAAGGAACTCTCAAGAGTCTCCGCCAGCACCACAATTCAAACACGTAAATTATTTGGCGGTCAGCCTTCTTCACAGTCCAACTCTCGCATACATGCATCACAACTGGAAAGACCATAGCACGAGTTATACGGATCTTGGTTCGCAGTGCAGTTGTTGTTGTTGTGTTGGGTTTTTTGGCGCGTAAGCAACTAAGGCTATCATGCGCCTGGGGCAAGGTGAAAATTTTGTTTTGCAAGAAATGGGAAAATGAGTCTGTTAAAAACTAATTTGTTTAAAAGGTCTCCTTTTAACAACTTGGGTTGTGTTAGATTCAATGGCACTTAAGCTGCCAACACCATGATGTGCCTAGCACAAGGATTCAGCTTCTCTTAGTGAAGTATGTTTCATTTTTTTCTACAGTTTGTGTAAAACATTTGCTTCCCTTATGAAACTGAAAACACAAGATAAATCAACAAGCCCATCATCTTCTAAAATCAGTTTAGGGTGAAAAGGAATGTATTCTTTGTAAAATTTTGCAAAAAATTTTTTCTTATCTTTTCAAGATTTGCGCATGTGAATAAAATGTGGTTAATAGTTAGTTCCTCTCCGCATTTTTCGCATCGTGGTTTCTCTTCTTTTTTTCAACAAAGAATTGTGTGTCAGGTGCGTGTGTCCAATGCGGAGACGGCATAGGATTACTTCTATAAAACGCTCCTGATGCCGGCACGACATCCATTCTCCCAAAATGGGCTTTACCAAGTGTAGTTTATTTCCCACTTCACTGTCCCAGGCAGACTGCCATTTTTCTTTTAATTTGAGATGTACAAGTTTCGTACAGTCTTTGTAAGGTATGCTTATGCTCTTTATTTGCTTGTCGCGGGCTTCAGCAGCACATGTGTCTGCTCTCTAATTGCCTTTAATGCCCACGTGACTCGGGACCCAGCAGAATTTTACGTTGTATCCTCGAGCTATGGCTGTTGTTATATTGTGTATTACGTTTCCGAGTAAAGGAGCGGCTGCATTTCTGGAATTTAGAGCTGTGAGAACACTTAGGGAGTCTGTAAATATAATGCTGTCTATGACATTCTCTTTTAATATTTTCTCTACGGCAACAGAAATGTCATGGGATTCAGCAGTGAAAATAGACGCACAGTGTGGAAGTCTTTATGATTTCCACAGAATCTCCTCGCACAACTGCACTTCTAGTGTACACAGCAGTTTTAGATCCATCGGTATAAAAGTCTGAAGTTTTTTTACTTTTCCTGCAAATTTAGGAATTCCTGATGGTCGCTTGGGTAACAAACTGGATTCCAAGGCAAGGAAAGCGTAGCAGGGGGCGGCAGAAAGTTAGGTGGGCGGATGAGATTAAGAAGTTCGCAGGGGTCAAGTGGATGCAGCTAGCACTGAACCTGGTTAAGTGGAGAAATGTGGGAGAGGCCTTTGCCCTGCAGTGGGTATAGTCAGGCTGATGATGATGATGATGATGAATAATGTGCTCTTGTGGGGTTTTAGTTTTTGGAAACTGTGTGAGAGTGAGGTCACAGATTGCAGGAAGACTGTACCATGGAGGTAGAGGGCTGTTGTTTTGTGCGACATCAGGCAAGGTGTCCAGGATCTGCAGCTCACTGCACATGCCTTCGAATCGCATGATCAGTGGCCTTGTTGCTTTGGGTTTATTTGTGAAAATTAATCGAGAGGGGCAAGTTGTGACAACTGGATAACAGAGGTGTTTTTTCTGTGACCTTATTCTTAGAATGTAAGCCCATGTGAGGGCTATTCGTCTGCCTTCCAGTGAAGGCTCATTTGTTTCTACATACAGGCTGCTTATAGGGGATGTTCTGTATGCACCGCATGCAAGGCACAGACCTAAGTTATGTACAGGGTCCAGTTTTTTTAGATATGAAGGCCTAGCTGAAACGTACACTATACTCCCATAGTCCACGCTGGAGCGTACAACAGAACGGTATACATGTAAAAGATATGCCCTGTCGGAATCCCAATGTTTCCGCGAAAGAACTTTCAGTATGTTAAGAGGTTTTGGGGCTTTTTTTTTTAGTGTGTTTATGTGAGGTAGAAATGTGAGTTTTTTATCGAAAGTAATGCCTAGGAATTTGTGCTCTTCTTTTAATGGTAATTCGGTTCTATTTAAGTGCAAGACAGGGTTGTTCTGAATACCCCGTTTGAGTGAAAACATAACTGCCACCGTCTTTTGTGGGGAAAACTGAAATCCATTTTTGTCGGCCCATGCCACTAGTTTATTTATTGTTATTTGTATTTGTCCCCCACACATTGATATATTGGAAGAGGTGTAGGCTATATTAAGGTCATCTACGTAGAGTGAACACATAATGGAATTTGGGATTTCGTTGGTAATGGAATTGATTTTTACAACAAAAAGCGTTGTGCTTAGAATGCACCTCTGAGGTACCCCATTCTCCTGAATGAAAATTCTTGACAAGGTGGTACCGAGGCGCACTTGGAATGAACGATGTGAAAGAAAGTCTTAAAACACTGAGCATTCGACCACGGATGTCCAAAGCTGCTAGATCACGTAGGATGCCGAATCTCCAAGTTGTATCATATGCCTTTTCTAGATCGAAGAAAACAGCGAGACAATGCTGTCGATGTATAAACGCCTCACGTACAGTGTTTTCGAGGCGCACTAGGTGGTCTGTAGTTGAGCACCCTTTCTTAAAACCGCACTGATGAATATTAAGCAGTATACTTGATTCTAAAATAAAGGTTAATCTAGTTTTTAAAATACTTTCAAACGATTTTGCTAAACAACTAGTTAGGGCTATAGGCCTGTAACTACCAGGAGAGGTCGGCGGATTGCCGGGTTTTAGGAACGGCACAATTATGGCTCTTTTCCAAGTCTCCGGTATTTTAGCTAGTACCCAGATTTTGTTAAAAAACTATAGAAGCGCTTCTACAGATGCTTCTGATAGATGGGCGAGCATCTCATAATGAATCTCATCAGGACCAGGTGCAGTTTTTTTACCGCAAGCGAGAACATCCTTCAGTTCTTGCAGCGTAATCAACCTATTGTAGGGTGTGTTCGTGCTGCCCCTCGGAGGAAGCCTACTTTTCAATCCTGTCCTTGTACTTTAAGAATGTTTCTGTATAGTGTGCAGAACTCGAAACTTTGTGGAAATGCTCCCCTAGTATATTAGCTTGTTCTTCGATGCTTGTCTGTGTATTAGGAGCTGTGAGGATTGGAATTGTGAATGGGGAGAAGCTGCCATTTAGTTTATGAATTTGTTCACATATTTTTTTTTTGATGTTGTGGAGCTGTTTATAGATGTGACATACTACTGCCATAATATTTTTTCGGCATTACGACGAATATATCGAGCTTTGGCTCTTGCTTTTTAAAAAACTCAGATTTTCATGGTTGGGTATCTCCGAAAAATACACCTGGCTTTATTTTGTTCTTTTTTGGCCTCTTTACAGTCCTGTGTCCATCAGACTTTGTGGTTTTGGTGCACTACTCCTGTGGATTGGGGAATAGATAGACGTGCTGCCGCAACAACTCGCTTTGTCTGTGGCTGGGGAGTAGTATGTTGGATTGCCGGGGTTTAGGAGACACACGTTGCTACATAAAATAAAATCTTCTATAAGCTGACCACGAGTATCTGTTTGCTCGCTGCCCCAAAGACACGAATGAGCATTAAAATCACCAACTAAAAGATATGGCTCGGGGATCAGATATACGCGGCTCGGCTGCCTGTCCGCGACTCGCACGTATCCTTGATGCTTTTTCGAAGCGATGTGGATCTTAATGTCGGACTTGCCACCATGTGAAATATTAACATCACAGGCACCACGTGGTGCAAAATCCGAACTTCTTTCCTTTCTTAGACAGCACGAAGCAGTGAAATCCTGCCGCGTACGACTTAGAAAATACTTGGAAGTACTGTCGTGGCTTTGAGCCCGCCATAGCACTGCGAAACCGCTACTACTGAAACTTCAGAGTCACACTGAGGCGGATGCGGCGGCATATCACGCAAAAACAGAGGCCAACACCAAAGTTGTCCAAACACGTGACCAAAAAACAGCCACTAGCCTGGCGGAGGCAGTATTGAGTTTTGGATATGGATTCGTGTTCCCCCGGAGTAGACGATAGAAGTCACTACAACGTTTGCAGCTGCTGATGATGATATCACAAATATGTGTTTCCCTCTCGTGGCTGCCAAAGGTACCATAATAGTGTTAACATGGCCTCCGAGATTACCCTTCCACGCGTACCGTGCGCGTGTGATGTTATCTCGGAGGCCATGATGTTAATAGATGTCCGCACTTTTTTTTTCCGAAAATGAAACATTTTCTGCAAAAGTTTCTGCAAGAGTCGTAAATTCGTAAGACTGGTCAAAATTCGTACATTTTACGGAAAATTCGGAAGAGTTAGCAGGTATGCTGAGAAAACCTCAGACCATCGCGCCGTTCTTGTCTCCTTAAAGTTCTCGGTTACTAAACAGAATATATTTTTTTAATTTTCTGAATTCAATTCCCCTGACGACATTTCAATAACAGACACTCTGGCTGATGAATTTGAAGAATTTCTTGTGCGGAGTTCCACTTGTGATGTGAACACATTTGGAGAGTTATTTTTAACCTTGGCGAAAAAATGTATTCAACACTTTGTTCCTCTCAAGATAAAGAAATATCAAACTTCGGTGGATGACGCATGATATCTTACATCAAACACGGTGTGCACACAGGCTAAGGCATAGCAGGAAAATGGGCCACGAAAGCACGTTTCAATAAAGCAAAAGAGGAGCTTCGACTGAAAATAAACTCTGCTAGGAATTTCTTCTTTCGTGTGCAGCTGCAAGACCTGCTAAACCTAGTCCATGTAAATTCTGGTCATCGGTATTGCCAAGCGTTTCATGACAGCTACTTCAATGATGATTAACAATAATTCTGCTAATGATTCATTTCTCATATCGAATGAATTTATTGAGTATTTTCACTCAGTTTTTGCTTGTGACAATATTATTCCGCCAGTTACCATTGCTCGTAGTGACGTGTCCATTAATAACATTAACATTTCCGAGGAAGGCGTATTTACCTTATATTGAAACTCGACATTAAGATGTCGGCTGGGCTGGATGGCATCTCAAACTTATTTCTGGTATGGTACTCATTATGAACCCGTCTTTGCACCTCACCTACTGACGCCCATGCTCCGGATCACGCCAGTAACACATGCGCTCCGCAATTTTAGCGAAACGATCACGATCCACAATTTCCCAACAGACATGCTTCACGCACTATGTACTTACCTCGGTACACGCCTGGCTCGATCGAGGCGGCCGCACCTGACATATCTGTTTGACGAAAAGGAAAAACGCGTGTGCGCTTATGCTTTTTAATTGAAATTAGCGCTTTTCTTCTACAACATGATTGATGAAACTGGTGCTTTTAAGGGCATGCTTTGAAAAGCCAACTAATGTACCAACGCGTGCCCGCAAAAACAGCGCACGATATGCGCACGTGGGAAGCGTGAGAGCACTACATTTGATATATTCTCACTCGCTTCCGTAACCACGCCGAGGCATTTAATACATGCCGCGGTTAAACTGGTAGCATTACAGCAGTTGGCACATATTCTGGGCACCCGCTACAGATATATATTGTCACGGACAACAGGGCTAGATGGGACTAAGACGACGGGACGAAGCTCAACCAGCAGGCAAAGTTCCGCGCACAGCACGCGAGACAACTTCGGCGTCCTTTTCTTCCAGGTGCCACCTAAAAACATCTGGGACACCAGGTGGCATTACTGCCCTCCTAAAAAGCGCAAGCACAGACGGGGCGCAGCGATGGGCGATGCAAGTCAGTACAGAAAACGAATATAACAGAGGAGGTGCCCTACACAACTAAACGAGTGCATAGTACACCGCACATTACTGCGTGAAATACGGTTTCATGCGGACAACGTGCACCACCTCGGAGCGTGGTTGCCGACGCGAGGTCTGCACAGTACCCGCTGGAAGGACTTCGTATGTCACTTCTGTGACACGGCGCAGAACCTTGTAAGGTCCAAAGTATCGCGACATCAGTTTTTCAGACAAGCCGGGCAGGCGCACCGGTGTCCACACCCAAACTTGCTCTCCTGGTTGGTATGTGACGTGTCGATGACGGAGGTTGTAGCGACGCGTATCCTTTCCCTGCTGTTGCTGAATGTGGATGCGGGCAAGTTGACGTGCTTCCTCGGCGCGCTGAGCAAACTGCTCAGCGTCTGGGATGAGAGGATTATCCGTGCAGCACGGAAGCATGGCATCTAACATCGTCTGAACGTCGCGTCCATAGAGCAGGCGAAATGGCGTAAAACGCGTAGTCTCTTGGATGGCAGTGTTGTAGGCATATGTGACGTACGGGAGAATCTCGTCCCAGGTCTTGTGCTGGGAGTCTATGTACATTGCAATCATGTCGGCGATCGTTTTATTGAGTCTCACCGTGAGGCCATTCGTATGTGGGTGATAAGCAGTGGTTTTGCGATGGCTCGTGTGACTCAGCTCAAATACGTCTTGCATAAGTTGTGCCGTAAACGCCGTGCCTCGATCGGTGATTACTTGGGACGGTGCGCCATGGCGCAACACGATCTGCTGCATAAAAAACTGGGCGATCTCAGATGACGTACCACGCTTCACCGCCTTGGTTTCCGCATACCGTGTGAGATAGTCGGTCGCCACTATAATCCATTTGTTACCGACCGATGTCAGCGGAAATGGGCCCAGAAGGTCGATGCCGATTTGGTCAAACGGTGTTCGGGGAGGCGCAATAGGTTGGAGCAAACCCGCTGGCTTGAGAGGTGGCGCCTTTCGACGTTGGCACTCACGACAGCCTCTGACGTAGCGATGAACGGCGTCAGCGAGTTTAGGCCAATAATAGGCTTGACGAACTCGGGCGAGTGTGCGTGTAAAGCCCAAGTGGCCGGAGGTGGGCTCATCATGGCAGGCAAAAAGGATATCGGCACGGAGGTCGGCTGGCACTACGAGGAGGAACGCTCGGTCAACAGTGCTGGAGTTCTGTTTGTATAGAACGCCATTCCGGACACAGAAAGCAGACAGGTTTCGAGCAAATTGCCGAGGGATATCAGCAGCGCGACCCTGCAGGTGGTCAATGACTGGTCGAAGGTCCGGGTCAGCTCGCTGTCGGGTCATTATGTCTGAAGCACTCACCAGTCCAAGAAAACCGCTCTCATCGTCCGTGCTCTCATCGACTAAACCGACGGGTGCGCGCGACAGCGCGTCAGCATCTTCGTTCTTCTGGCCAGATTTATACACAATGGTGTACTCAAATTCTTGGAGGCGAAGACTCCATCGTGCTAGGCGCCCCGATGGGTCGCGGAGGTTAGCCAGCCAGCACAAGGAATGATGATCGGTGACAACTTTAGACTGGCGGCCGTAGAGGTAAGGCCTAAATTTCATGGTTCCCCACACAACCGCAAGGCATTCCTTTTCCGTAGTGGAGTAGTTTGTCTCGGCGCGGGAGAGCGTGCGGCTGGCATACGCTATTACCTTTTCGACGCCAGCTTGGTGTTGAACGAGTACAGCGCCAAGGCCGATATTGCTGGCGTCGGTGTGGACTTCGGTGTCAGCGTCTTCATGAAAGTGCGCAAGAACAGGGCTTGTTTGCAGTCGGCTGCGCAGCTCCGCAAAAGCCTCTTGTTGCTCGGCGCCCCACACGAACTGTGTATCATCGCGCGTGAGGCGAGTCAGGGGGGCGGCAACTTTGGAAAAATCGGCGATGAAGCGGCGGTAGTACGTGCAGAGACCCAGGAAGCGTTTCAAACTTCTCTTGTTTGCAGGAACGGGAAATTTGGTGACAGCAGCAGTCTTGTCGGGGTCTGGCCTAACGCCTGCGGCACTCACAAGGTGACCAAGAAACTTCAACTCTTTGTAGCCAAAGTGGCACTTCTCGGGCTTGAGCGTCAAGTCAGCTGACCGGAGGGCATCTAATACTGTGCGCAGGCGTTCGAGGTGTTCTTCGAAGGTTTCAGAGAATACGACAACGTCGTCGAGATAGACTAAGCAGATTTGCCATTTGAGGCCGGCGAGGACGGTGTCCATCATGCGCTGAAAAGTTGCCGGCGCTGAACATAGGCCAAAAGGCAGCGCTTTGAACTCGTACAGTCCATCTGGGGTGACAAAAGCTGTTTTTTCGCGGTCCCGCTCATCAACCTCAATCTGCCAGTACCCACTCTTCAAGTCAATGGAGGAGAAGTACTGGGCGCGACGAAGCTTGTCGAGCGAATCGTCGATACGGGGCAGCGGGTAGACGTCCTTTTAGTGATGGCATTCAGCTTTCGATAATCGACACAGAAGCGCAGGGTCCCATCTTTTTTCTTTACCAGCACGACAGGGGATGACCACGGGCTGTTGGATGGTTGTATGACACCATCACAAAGCATCTCCTGAACTTGTGTCTGAATCGCTTCACGTTCCGTCGTTGAGATACGGTACGGCTGCTGGCGGATAGGGCGGGTGTCGTCAGGAGTAATGATGCGGTGCTTCACGAGCGGCGTTTGCCGTACTTTCGACGAGGACGCAAAGCAAGAGCTGAACTCTAGTAGGAGGGCACGTAGCTCATGATTCTGTGTGTCCGAGAGATCCGGACTAATATCAAGACGGTCAAGTGGGGGCTGCACAGTGCTAACAGTCCCAAACGTAAAACATTCAGAAACATCCGCTAAGGAGTCAGCAAACGCGATGGCAGTGGCACGAAAAAGATTCCGGGGTTCGTTGGTGAAGTTAGTCACCAGGAGACCAGACCGGCCGTCGCGGAGGTGGATGAGGCTGCGCGCTGTACAGATGCCGTGGGTGAGCAAAAGTGACTGGTTGCCTTCCGCGACCGCATGCCCGTCACGCAGTTCGTCGCAAGTAACAGTCACAAAAACACTGGCGCGTGGCGGAATCGAAACGCTCTCGGCGGAAATTCGAAGGGCGGCGCGGCGTTGGCGATTCTTGACTTCAGTATCAGCAGCTTTCTCGGTTGAAAATGTCACTGTGCGCTTTCGGAGGTCGATAATAGCTCCATACTCCCGGAGAAAATCCACCCCAAGGATAACGTCACGGGAGCAATCAGGTATAACGAGGCAGCTTACAATAAACGTGGAGCTGCGAATTTGAACTCGTGCCGTGCACAGGCCACTAGGAGTTACGACATGTCCGCCAGCGGTGCGAATCTGCGTGCCCGACCATGGTGTCATGACTTTTTTTAGAAGCGCTGCTAGCTTCCCGCTTATAATCGAAAAATCCGCGCCAGTGTCCACCAATGCGCTAACCTTATGGCCGTCGAGAAGCACGGGTATGTCCAGCGAGAGTCGATGTTCATGCGTAGGAACTGTCGTCGGTGCCGTAAAATCCAGATCGCTCCTTGTCAGGGGGTCTTCGTCACGTCGATTGCAAGCGGCCTCGCCCCCGGAGGTCGCTGTCTTTAGTTTTCCCGGTGGGGACTTGGCGAGCGTCGCTGCGCCGTCCAGGATGGCCCGCGCTGCGGCGATGGTCGGCGTGGGGACGTGGATCGTGACTGCCGCTGAGAAGTTGGGCCATGCGCTGCTGCGCTAAGTAGTCTTCAATCTCCCGGGGTCTTTGGCCTATTGGAGGGCGACGCATGTCGATGGGAAATCCGTGAAGTCCAAGGTGTCGATAGGGGCACTGGCGATAGAGATGACCTGGCTCCCCGCAATGGAAGCACAGGCGCTGGCGATTTGGGGCGCGCCACAGGTCCGCCTTCCGCTGGGGTGGTCGTCGGTTGTCGACGAACGGCTCAGTGTGTGCGGAATACAGTGAGCCTTGATCGGGTGGCGGTAATGGCGCCGAAGCAGTGGCAGGGCGTCGCGCCATATCTGCATAAGTTGGACGCAAGTACTTCGTGGGGAAAGGTTGTGGATCAGCGGACGCTACCGAGGGCTTCAACGCTTGAAGCTCTTCGCGGACAATACTAGCTACAGAGCCGACCATCGGCTGTGGAGCACCGAAAAGCTTCTGGAGCTCTTCGCGTACAACTGAGCGGATGATGTCGCATAGGTTCTGGGTAGCCCCGAAGGCCGAAAACGGCTCCACAACCGAAGCGGCGACCACCGGCCTGTCGTAAGTGGTAGACCGCTGCTGGAGCATCCTCTCGATTGTGACAGCTTCCGAAAGAAACTCAGCAACAGTCCTTGGTGGATTACGCACGAGGCCAGCGAACAGTTGCTCTTTAATACCGTGCATAAGGTGGCGCACCTTTTTGTCTTCGGTCATGGCCGGGTCAGAACGTCGGAAGAGCCGGGTCATGTCCTCCACATACATGGTCACAGTCTCATTTGGCATCTGTATACGAGACTGTAGAGCCCTTTCTGCGCGTTCTCGTCGATCCGCGCTGGTATAGGTCTCACGAATTCGTCGGCAGAACTCACGCCATTTTGTTAGGGCGTCTTCTCGGTTCTCGTACCAAGTACGAGCGCCATCTTCCAGGCTGAAGAAGACATTTCGAAGCTTGGCGGCGTCGTCCCACTGATTAAACGAGGCTACCCGTTCAAATTGGATAAGCCAGTCTTCGACGTCTTCGCTCTGACTGCCGTGGAAGGGCTGAGGCAGTCGTGGATTTTGCAGGGTGTAGTAAGTTGGAGCTCCTTGCATAGCCGGTCGAAGGGCGCCTGCGGTGTTGAACTCCAACGGCCCGTGCTCAGGTGGTAGGCCTAGGGTCCTCCGGCTAGCGCGGTGAACAGGAGTGTCGATTGGCACAGGACCTGAATCCTGGGTATGCGGAGGAGTTCGGGACATATACTGGGATCGATACCCTGCGCCGACACCAAAATATGTCACGGACAACATTGCTAGATGTGACTAAGATGACGGGACGAAGCTCAACCAGCAGGCAAAGTTCCGGGCACAGCACGCAAGACAACTTCGGCGTCCAGGTGCCACCTAAAAACTTCTGGGACACCAGGTGGCAATATATATATATATATATATATATATATATATATATATATATATATATATATATATATATATATATATATATATATATATATATATATATTGTCACGTACAAGGTGATTGAGGATATCAAGAATATCAAGGGGTTAGCTCCGATACAACAGCGGTGAGCAGCACAGGCGCAAAACCCACAAGCGACACTTCGTCGTCCTTCACTCAGTCATGCGCCACCTGGCAACGCTAGGTGGCATTACTCCCCCTTCCGAAAAAAAATGGAAAAAAAAAGTGAAGACGGGCGGTGAGAACGGTGTGCAAAGTAAGAGAGTCGTCACAGGAGGTGGCCGTGCGTTATCGTTGGTAGTACGGCCTCAGCCGCACAATGTGCACAATGTCCGAGCTGGGCTTTCGACGTTTTGAAAGTGCGGCGCCACCTGGAATAACTTCATAACTGAGATACTCACACGGCGCAACACTTTGTACGGCCCGAAGTAGCGGGAAAGGAGTTTCTCTGACAAGCCTGGACGGCGAACTGGTGTCCACACCCAGACTTGGTCCCCAGGTTTGTAGTGAACCTGGCGGTGCCGGAGGTTGTAGCGGTGCGCGTCAGAGGTCTGCTGTCGCCCGATGTGCACACGGGCAAGCTGGCGGGCTTCCTCAGCGCGGATGGCATACTGCTGGGCACCTGGCGGAAGCTGGTCATCATCTGGGCACGGAAGCATGGAATCGAGCATGCTCTGAACTTCACGCCCGTACACAAGTCGAAATGGTGTGAAGCGCGTTGTTTCCTGTTGGGCTGTATTATACGCAAATGTGACGTACGGCAGCATCTCGTCCCAGGTCTTGTGCTGCACATCGACGTACATTGACAACATGTCCGCAATCGTCTTATTTAACCTTTCGGTGAGACCATTGCTCTGCGGATGGTACGCTGTGGTCTTGCGATGCGTCGTGTAACTCAACTCAAATATGTGGTCGATGAGCTGCGAAGTGAAAGCAATGCCTCTGTCGGTAATGACATACGAAGGGGCGCCATGCCGCAAGACTATGTTATGCATGAAAAACTCGGCTACTTCAGAAGCTGTGGCATGAGGGATTGCCTTTGTCTCAGCGTATCTGGTCAGGTAGTCAGTAGCGACTACTATCCATTTGTTTCCCGCCTGCGACAAAGGGAAAGGGCCAAGGAGGTCCATGCCGATTTGGTCGAACGGAATACGTGGTGCTCTAACGGGCTTGAGAAATCCGGCAGGCTTCAGAGGCGGTGTTTTACGGCGCTGGCATTCGCGACAGCTTCTTACATAGCGTTTCACAGTTGCGGAGAGTCCTGGCCAGTAATACATGTTGCGGACGCGAGCAAGCGTCCGTGAGTAACCCAAATGACCAGACGTTGGTTCGTCGTGGCAAGCAAGTAGAATATCCGCACGGAGCTCGCATGGTACTACCAGAAGGTAAGCTCTTTCTTGGCCTTGGGAGTTTCTTTTATACAAGACGCCTTGCTGCATACAGAATGAACCAATGTGCCGAGATAGGCGTCGAGGGAGCGGCGTATCACGCCCTTCCAGATAAGCTATGAATGGAAGGATGTCTGGATCAGCTCTTTGTCGATCCCTGAGCTCAGATGCGCTGAGAGCTCCTAGAAAGCCGTTGTCGCCATCGGCTGCAGCATCGTCAGTGTCAACGGGGGCTCGTGACAGCGCGTCAGCGTCGTCGTGTTTGCGGCCTGACTTATAAACAATAGTTATGTCAAATTCCTGAAGTCGTAAACTCCAGCGTGCAAGTCATCCCGATGGGTCTCGCAGATTTGCCAGCCAGCACAAACAATGATGGTCCGTGACGACATTAAATGTTCGGCCGTAAAGATAGGGGCGAAACTTCATAGTGGCCCACACGACCACCAGGCATTCCTTTTCCGAGGTAGAGTAGTTCGTTTCGGCGTGAGAGAGTGTGCGGCTAGCATAGGCTATTACTCGCTCAATCCCGTCTTGATGCTGAACAAGGACCGCACCCAGACCGATACTACTGGCGTCAGTGTGCACCTCTGTGTCAGCCGCTTCATCGAAGTGCGCCAGAACAGGGGATGTTTGAAGGCGCTCGCGAAGCAAAGAGAAGGCCGTCTGCTGCTCCGAGTTCCACACAAAGGCGGTGTCCTTCCTTGTGAGGCGCGTCAGAGGTTCCGCAATTTGAGAGAAGTCCGCAATGAACCGCCGATAATATGCGCACAGGCCGAGAAAGCGCTGAACAGCCCTCTTGTTAGCTGGAACGGGAAACCGTGTTACGGCAGCAGTCTTTTCGGGATCCGGGCGCACCCCATCGGCGCTCACAACATGGCCAAGGAACTTGAGTTCTGTATACCCGAAGTGGCATTTCTCGGGCTTCAGCGTGAGATCAGCAGAACGGAGCGCTTCCAGTACAGCTCGAAGGCGTTCGAGGTGTTGGTCAAATGTTTCGGAAAAAGCAACTACGTCGTCCAAGTACACAAGACAGATCTGCCACTTGAGGCCAGTGAGGACAGTGTCCATTATCCTTTGGAATGTAGCTGGGGCAGAGCACAATCGAAATGAGAGTACTTTGAATTCATATAGGCCATCTGGAGTGACAAATGCGGTTTTTTCTCGGTCTTTTTCGTCTACTTCGATTTGCCAATAGCCGCTTTTCAAATCAATAGATGAAAAATACTTCGCACGTCGCAATCTGTCCAGTGAGTCATCGATGCGCGGCAACGGGTATACATCTTTCTTTGTCACATTATTCAATTTCCGATAGTCGACGCAAAATCGAAGAGTGCCGTCTTTCTTCTTGACCAGGACTACTGGTGAAGACCACGGGCTTTGTGAAGGCTGCACAACACCATCATCCAGCATCTCCTGAACCTGCGTCTGGATCACTTCTCGTTCTTTGGCAGACACACGATAAGGCTGCTGTCGTATAGGGCGAGCGTCTTCATAAGTAATGATGCGATGTTGTGTGATGGGCGTTTGACGAACCTTCGAGGAAGAAGCAAAACAGTGCTTGAAGTCCAGCAACAGTAGCTCTAAGGCCCGCCGTTTCTCCTTCGACAAGTGGCAGTTAATGTCGATGTTGTCAAGAGATGGCTCATTAGTTTCGACTGCCGTGGATGTAAAACAGACCGGATCGTGCGTAACAGGGCCAGCGAAAGCGATAGCAGTTCCCGGAAACAAGTGCCGTTGCTCATTACAAAAATTTGTGACAAGGAGTGCAGCCCGGCCATTGTGAAGCGACAATAAACTTCGAGCAGCGCAGATGCCTTGAGCAAGCTGTCGCGTTCGGTCCCTGGCCGGACGCCGAGCGCGGCCGGGCAGCGGGCAGGAAGGAACTGAGACTTGCCCCGATCCCGGCACGATAACAACAACCCTTTATTTCACGCGAACAGCATCTTATATAGCAAGCACACATGTGACCAGTGACGTCACGGACAGACAATGTTTCAGACGCGGCACAGGCGCTATCAGCACATCTCCCCTTTTCTCTGAAAAGATACACTGGCATTTGCAACAAACTTAGCACTGCCACCAACAAAGGATGAACACTTTTTAATGGATGCAACCAATGCTCAAAACAAAATAACAGTCAGTCATTGAACCCATATCGGTCTGGCGGTCGGACATGACGGCCAAATCGTGTTCTATATGCAGGAGGGCTAGTTTGTGGCAAGGGGGTATCGGATGGATCGGCAGGTGCCTTCGGTTTAGATGGATTAGTTTCTTGTTCCATTTCTACCCGACTATCATATGCCTGCGGAAACTCATAGCTACCTCCTCCTTCCTCGCAGTCATTCTGCTGGGAAACAAAGCGAACCAGGAATTTCCTGTTTCTTTCTAGAACTACACCCGTAGAAGTTGTAACTACATACGACCTCGGACGTTGTGCAGGACGTAAGACTCGCGCTTTCACTTTGCAGTCTGTCACCCATACTTCCGCTCCTGGTTTGAGGACTGGCAGCGGAAGAGCCCTATGACGACTATTGAAGTACCTACGCTGCCGCTGTCGGATGGTTACATCGCGATCTCTGAACTTTTTCAGGCTCACCTTCTGGGGCAGAAGGCTCTTGGGAGGGACAGGGACTGTTGTGCGTAGCCGCCTGCCCATCAAAAGCTCTGCAGGGCTTTTTCCCAGTGGCCCTGGGGTGTCCCTGTACGCTAGCAGCGAAAGATAGGGATCCTTAGCTTTTATAATCAGCCGTTTAATTGTTTGGACCATCCTTTCTACTTCCCCATTTGCCTGAGGGTATCTGGGGCTCGTCGTCACAGTGCGGAAGCCATAGTCGCGAGCAAAAGACTGGAATTCCTGAGATACAAATTGTGTTCCATTATCCGAGATGACAACCTCTGGTATGCCATGTCTTGCAAAGAAACTTTTGAGGTGCATAATGACAGTGACACTTTTTGTCGAAGATAGCAAGGCTACCTCTGGGTATCTAGAAAAATAATCTACTACCACCAAATACCATTTTCCCTCAATATGGCAGAGATCAACACCTAGCTTTTGCCAAGGACGCTGTGGAGTGGTTGTCGGAATCATTGGTTCCGACTTTTGTTGCCTGTGTTCCGCGCACACTGGGCAATCAGTTACCAACGCTCTCAGCTGGCAACTCAATCCAGGCCACCATACGGACTCTTTGGCTCGAGCTCTGCATTTCTCGATTCCTTGGTGACTCTCGTGCAAGCGCCTCAAGACCTCTGCGCGTAATTTTTGTGGAATCACTAGCCGCACACCTTTGAGTAGCACGCCTTCAGCGACTGTCAGCGTTGCTCTTTCCTGCCAGTATGGACGCAACACCATCGACAGCGATGAGAACTTGGGCCAGCCTTCCAGGCTGAATTTTGTGAGAGCTTGACAAACTTCATCGGCTGCTTGTTCAGCTTTGACTCGTTCAAAAAGGCTAGCCTCGACGGCATTTGTCAAACAGCCCGAAACGAATTTCGCGACTTCGCCAACACTCAGCGCATGAGCATCAATTTGGTTTCCCTGAATCGGGGCTCTAGACAATACATCTGCAGTAACGAGGCTCTTACCCGGGACATGCACAACCGTAAAGCTGAACCGCATAAGTCTCATGCGAAAGCGCTGAATACGAGGAGGCAAAACATCTAAAGGTGATTTTCCCAACAACGTTACAAGTGGTTTGTGGTCGGTTTCAAACACAATTTCAAGACCTTTGATGTACCCTTCGAATCGTTCTGCCGCCCAAGTCATTGCCAACGCTCCCTTCTCAATCTGAGAGTATCTGGTTTCGGCAGGCGTCAACGAGCGTGACACAAATGCAACACGTCTTTTTTCATTGTTTGGTTGAACTTGTATCAATACGGCCCCCAAACCGAATGATGACGCGTCAGCGGAAAGAATCGTAGGGTACTTTACATCATAGTTAGCCATGACGCGCTTCGAAGAGATAACGTCTTTGACGTACGACAGCGCTTGCTCTTGGGCTGGTCCCCACGTCCATTCGGAACCCTTCAAAAGCAAGTGACGTAAAGGCGCCGTTTTCGAAGCCAAATCTGGTATGAATCTTGCCAGATGATTAGCCATACCGAGCAGCCGTCGAACGTCAGACACGTTAGCTGGCGTCGCCAGTTCTTTGATAGCACGAACTTTTTCAGGATCCGGCTTGATGCCATCTTTACTAAGCACACAGCCAAGAAATTTTATCTCAGTTACCCCAAAGCAACACTTTTCTTTGTTTAGCGTAACACCGGCACTGGCGAGACGATCTAAAGTTAGACGCAGGCGTTCGTCGTGTTGAGCCTTGTCTTTACCAAAAATGAGCACATCATCCATCAGGTTTATCACGCCTGGGATTCCTTCAAGTATCTGCGACATTTTCCTCTGAAAGATCTCGGGTGCCGACGTTATTCCAAACGGCAGTCTTTGAAAACAGTATCGCCCAACTGGCGTTATGAACGTAGTTAACAACTGGCATTCGGGCGACAACTTAATCTGAAAGAAGCCAGAGTTGGCGTCCAGCTTCGAAAACACAGACGCACCACCTAAAAGACCGAAGCTATCATCCACAGTCGGCATGACATAGCGTTCGCGAAGTACACTTTTGTTTAATTGAGTCAAGTCAACGCAAATACGAACCGCTCCAGATGGTTTGAGTACTGGCACAATTCCTGCACACCATTCTGTTGGTTCTTCTACTTTGCGGATCACGCCATCTCGCTCCATACGCTCGAGCTCTTGTTTAACTCGGTCACGCAAAGGTAAGGCTTTGCGACGCGCAACATGAATTGCAAAAGGTGTCGAGTTCGGCTTTAGTCTAATTTTGTATTCTCCTTTTATCGCTCCTAGACCACTGAAAAGCTGCGGGTAGGAAGCTTCGACAGCTGTTGCGCTACTGACCGAGTCCGCAAATTTAATAACTTCCAGAGCCTCAAGCGCTGGGAGACCCAAAAGTACGGAGCGTAATGGTGAGACCACGTACACAATTTGCTGTACAGTGTTTTGTTTCCACTGGATAGTGGCATGAAACTTTCCCAAAACATTCAGTGGCTCATTCGACGGGCCTGTTAGGGTTAGGTCGCACTTTTCTAGCCTGGTAGGTAAACCGGGAAACGTCGAGGGCACAACAGAAACTTCGGCACCGGAATCAACTTTAGCGAACGCCGGAGTGCCGTTAATGACGACCTGTACATACCGAGAATTAGAGTACTCCCCGTTCACAACGCCAACGAAGGACGCCGCCTTGTCCATATGGAGAGAAGAAAGCTGTACCTTCTTTCCATCACGTGCAGCCTTTTTTCGACATACCGCTGCGAAGTGTCCGGAACAACCGCAGTAGTTGCATTTGGCTGCTTTTGCCGGGCACGAGGCTCTGGGGTGCGTTCCTTGACCGCAGTTGGGGCATGACCCGAGGGTGCCTGGTCGGTAGGACTTGACTCTGGGACGCGGACCTTGTATTCCAGATGAATAGTTCTTTGACGAGCTGTCCGAGTGCTGTCCTGAAGAATACTTTCTGGGCTGCCCTTGATGCTGACCGCGTCAAGATTGCCGGTCGCCGTTACCAAGGGTTCGTCGCCGGTTTCTCGCAGTTGCAGCTGCTGTCGTTGGACGGTCTCCTTTAAACGCGCTTTTGCCAAAGCGCTGGTGAGAGTCAAATTCGCATCCATTTGAAGCGACTCAGCGAGCTTAGCGTCCCTGAGGCCGACCACGAACCTGTCGCGAATCATGCGTTCCTTTTCCTGGTAGTCGCACCGGTCCGCCATCGTGTGCAACGCGGTAACGAATTGGTCGACTGACTCTCCAGGTTCTTGAGTGCGACTGAAAGCACGCGCTCTCATAAACAAGGTTCCTTGCGGCGACGAAGTGCTCGTGGAACTTCTTTTTGACGACTTCGTATTGCTTCTGTTCTTCTTCGGGTAATGAAAAAGTAGAGAAGATTTCTCCTGCTTGCCTGCCCATCGTATAAAGTAGCGTCCGGACCTGCGCTTCTTCATTCCGCTCATTTAGGCCCGAGGTGAAGCGGTAGTCATCAAAGAGTTGGATCCAAGAAGGCCATTCAGACGTCCGGTCGAAGTCAAACCTTGGCGGAGCTGGAACCGCGAACATTCCGTGGGAGAGCTTGGCTGCGTTGTCCTCTGACATGGCGCCCGTTGACGAAGTTAATGCAACGCCTCTCAAACGCCAGAGGATCCCACTTCTGACACCATGTCGCGTTCGGTCCCTGGCCGGACGCCGAGCGCGGCCGGGCAGCGGGCAGGAAGGAACTGAGACTTGCCCCGATCCCGGCACGATAACAACAACCCTTTATTTCACGCGAACAGCATCTTATATAGCAAGCACACATGTGACCAGTGACGTCACGGACAGACAATGTTTCAGACGCGGCACAGGCGCTATCAGCACACAAGCAGGAGTGAATGGTTCGCTTCCGCTACAGCATCGCCGGCACGGAAATCGTCACAGGTAACTTCCACAAGAACACTGCTTCGCGGCGGCAGCGAGACGCTCTCGGCGTAAACGCGAAGTGCGGCATTGCAAGGACTGCTACTATCTCGTTCGGCAGATTGTCCCATCGAAAATGTGACGCGTCTATTTCGCAGGTCGATAACTGCTCCGTATTCTCGCAGAAAGTCAATGCCGAGGATAAGGTCACGGGAACAGTCACTCAAAACGACGCAACTAACGACGAACGTATATCTGTTAATCTGAATACGAGCCGTGCACACCCCCTTTGGGGTAACTATATGACCGCCGGCGGTTCGAAGGTACACACCTGGCCAAGCAGTGAGCACCTTCCTCAAAACAGTCGCCATGCGACCACTCAAAATCGAATAATCCGCACCGGTGTCCACTAATGCATTGACTGGAGTACGACCGTCTAAAACAACAGGAATGTTCAGAGAAACGCTTTTGGCTTCCCTAGGGGACGGTACCAGCAGCTCGCGGTCGGATCGAAGCGGCGACGACGGGAGGTCTTCAACGCAGCGACTACCAGCGGCCTCGCCCCCGAAGGTCGCTGTTTTCAGTTTTCCCGACCAGGGCTAGACGAGCGGCCTTGCCCCTCTCGCGAGGAACCTTGGGTGGACGTCAATGAGCGCCTTGGTGAAGGGGAGCGGGACTGACGCTGCGAACGAGATGAACGCTGTTCCGCCAGATACTCTTCAATAACTCGGGGTCGTTGACCAAACCGGGGAGGAGGCGCGTCGATGCGGAAGCCGTGAAGACCGAGGCGTCGATAAGGACAATCCCGGTAAAGATGGCCTGGTTCACCGCAGTGGAAACAGAGTGGACGGCGGTCAGGCGTGCGCCAAATGTCGGCTTTGCGTCGGGGCAGGGGACGTTCGTCGAAGTACTGCACTGGTTGCACTGAGGGCAGCGGAACTGTAGGCGGCGCGGGAATGGGTGGTGGTGAAGGAGGAGCCTGACTCTGCAGAACTTCCGCGTATGTGGGACGGTTTTCGGTCCCCGACATCAATGGTGGGCTCGTAACTATAGGCGAAAAAGGGCTCTTGAGCGCCTGTCGTACCTCCTCTTGCACTATAGCAGAAATGGAAGCTGGCGATTGCTGCATGGGGTTCCAGAACTTTCTCAGTTCTTCGCGCACGACACTGCGACTTAGTTCACGCAAAGCATCAGGATGCCGCCCGGAAGATGCAAATGACTCCGCAGCTGTGCCAGTATGGAGAGGTCGGTTATAAGCCGCGGCACGTTGTTGGAGCACCCTTTCCATTGTGGCGGCCTCCGCAAGGAATCCATTTACAGTCGACGGTGGGTTGCGCACAAGGCCTGCGAACAGTTGCTCTTTCAAACCCTGCATCAAGTGCCTGATCTTTTTGTCCTCGGACATGGCGGGATCCGCTCGCCTGAAAAGGCGCATCATGTCCTCGACGTACGCTTGGACACTCTCATTGGGCATCTGGATGCGGGAGTGAATGGCACGTTCTGCATGTTCGCGACGATCCGCGCTAGTGTAGGCCTCGAGCAGTTGACGACGGAATTCCCGCCACGATATTAACATTTGCTCTCGGTTCTCGAACCAGATCCGGGCGCCATCCTCAAGGCTGAAGTAGACGTTCCTTAGTTTGGCAGTATCGTCCCACTGATTAAAAGCAGCGACACGCTCAAACTGAAAGAACCAGTCCTCCACATCCTCAAAGAGGTCACCATGAAAAGACTTCGGTACCCGAGGGGCCTGCAAGGTGTAGTTACAGGCCGGTGCGACGCCCGTTACCTGCTGAGCAGGAGCACTAGATGTCATGGCGGCGGGTGATGGCTGAAACTCCGGAGGCAGTCCCTGGAGCCGTCGACTGCAGCGATGCACGGGGGTGTCCAATGGCACAGGGCTGGCGCGACGTCTTTCAGATGGAGACTCTTGCATAGGTGATCTTACCCAGCAGCTCCACCAGAATGTCACGTACAAGGTGATTGAGGATATCAAGAATATCAAGGGGTTAGCTCCGATACAACAGCGGTAAGCAGCACAGGCGCAAAACCCACAAGCGACACTTCGTCGTCCTTCACTCAGTCATGCGCCACCTGGCAACGCTAGGTGGCAATATATATATATATATATATATATATATATATATATATATATATATATATATATATATATATATATATATATATATATATATATATATATATATATATATATTCCTTTTTCGCACCATTCATAGTTTCGGCAAGCGCACGCGATCTGCAAAAGCGGCATTTCGATTCAAACTTCAGTAATTATCAGCTCAAGGTCTTTCAAATACACCCATTTTGCGAAATACTTATTTTAGGCTCCAGAAAAAAATTAAATTTTTGTGCAGACTTACTGCGCCGCTGAAGATGCTTCCGATTGACAGCCCGAGAACAAGCCCCCCCCCCCCCCAAAAAAAAAAAAAAAAAACGACACTCAAGCAACAGGCAAGGTATATGCAGTATATGTACCAGTACTACAACAGGTACCATGCGCCAAGTAAACACTGGAAAGCCGCGGAGCGGAGCCGCTGGAGCGCAGGAGTTCCATGGAAGCAGCGCAAGGACCGAGCAGAATGAAACTTATAAGAAAACAAAAGAAAACAGCAGTATAAAAATAAAATTTCAATAATAAGGTTTTATAATATTGTAGTTTTTAAATATTGTAACAGCTATTTTATCAATAAAAAAAAACATGTTTCACAATTCACCGTGGCACTAGTGCAATGCTGCTGTCACGCTATGTCATCATAAACTAAGCAAAGGAAAACATGTGTGCAACAGCAAGTGAAACATTTATAATACTAATTTATAACTTAAAATTATGTCTGAAAAAAGGGTTACTGTTTATTTTCTTAATAATTTTAACTTATGTAGGTATCGTCAGCGTTTGGCGCGTTGCTCATGGTCGCACACTTTTACTCATGGCCACGGTACTCATGGCATTGCATATTTCAGTCGAAGCGTTTCGCGTACTCATATATCAAATCCTCCAGAGATTAGCAAGGAGGATGTGAGAAATCAGAGCTTGATTGCTACAATTAAGCGCGGAGTTTTGGACGCGCTTGATTGTGACGTACAGTTGCAGACGAAGTTTTTCTCGTGTAGTGCAATTTCTAGCTTCGCTCTGCATTGTGCGCTTTACTCGACGCAAGGAAATTTGGCTCCCCGTGGCCTGCTTATCTCGTTGTTTTGCCGAAGGTATTCCGCCTTCAAATACGCAATTACTGCAGTGTTCTGTTCCACAGCTCTAAGGCTGTACTACAGTGTCTACGTCGCCCTTGTGTAGAGCACTCGATCGGCGCATTTCCCTGCATAAAACTCGATACCTCGTCGCGGTTACTACTTTTAACAAACAATGCTTGTACGGAAGTAGATCTACTAAGACATGTGAAGAAGATGAGCACGAGCACTTTGTCCGTAAGTCGTGGGCTGATTTTTAATTTCAGGTTTTATTGCGGGATGAGCACTGCCCAAGCGTTCTACACACGGGTTACGTCGACTGTAGTACGTTGTGGCACTGCATTTATTGACCTCCGAATTCCTTTTTGCGGTCAGCTAGGCTACGCATCCGCAATTAATAATTCAGTATTCAATGTAGATCTGATAGACAGGAAATACAGGCTGTAAGGCCGGTTGGCGCGGCCGGCGCATGTCAGAAAGGAACTGCATGCAGCAACAGCTGGTGAATATTCGAGGTTGCTTTGGTTGCCTTTGGTACTTATATGATTGTTGTTGCGTTGGGTTTAGTGGCGCATAAGCAACTTAGGCTATCATGCGCCAACTTCAAGGTTAAGAGTGTTGCGTTTATGTAATTTAAACTTACATTCTGCTTGGAACGTTTGCTTCTATTAAAAACCTGAAAATACAGGGCAATTCAACGAACGCATTTTCACCTAAAAGCAACACTGGATGAAGAGGAATGTGTTGTTTGTAAAACTGCGTAAAATGTTTTTTTTTTCTTAGTTTTTCAAGTTGTGTGTTATGTTGTGTTGGGTTTTATGGCGCATAAGCAACTAAGGCTATCATGCGCCAAGAGCAAGGTTAATGTATGTTTTGGTTGCAAAAGAGGAAATGGATATGTTAAATCTATAGTTTATTTAAAAAGTTTCCTTCTTCTAGGAAACTGAGAACAGATGCTAGGTTTACAAGTGCTCTTTCTCCTAAAAGCAAGGTGGGATGAAATGGGATGGTATGATTGTAAAATATAGTAAAATGTTTTCTCCGTAGTGCCTCAAGTTTTGAGCATGTAATTAGAATGTGGTTTACAGTGAGTATCTCGTCGCATTCTTCACAGGTCGGTTTGTTACGTTTCATTAGCAGAAAGTTATGTGTAAGATGTGTATGTCCAATACGAAGACGGCATACTATCACTTCCATAAAACGTTGTTGATGTGTGCTCGATTTCCATTCTCCTAGTGCAGGCTTTATGAGACGCAACTTATTATTTTCTTGGTTGTTCCATCTGGACTGCCATTTATTCATCTGTTTATGTTTTATTAATTTCAAGCAATCACTATGTGGTATGTTTACTTTCTGAATCAATTTGTTGTGGGCAAGTGCAGCATATTTGTCTGCTCTTTCATTGCCGTCAAAGCCTACTGACTAGGGACCCAACAGAACACTATGTTATGTCCTTGTGTCGTGATCATTTTTACATTATGTATTATGTCACCGATTAGAGGCATGGCAGCATTTCTGTGATTTAAAACAGATGCTTGGGCAAGTTGGTAACTCATTTTGACCGGAACAGCGCGCACTAAGACACAGACAAGAAGAAAGACACGACACACACGCAGCGCTCGTGTGTGTCGTGTCTCTCTTCTTGTCTGTGTCTTAGTGCGCGCTGTTCCGGTCAAAATGTGATTTAAAGCCATCAGTACACTCAACGAATCGGTGTAGATGACACTGTTCCCAATGCCTTCATTCACAATTTTTTCTACAGCTGTCAGGATAGCATAGGATTCAGCTGTAAAGATTGATGCGCACTGAGGAAGCCTAATTATTTGTTCCCAGGTCTCTTCAACTACGGCACAGCCAACATAAGTATTGTATTGTATTGTATTGGGGTTTTATGGCGCATAAGGAACTGAGGCTATCATGCGCCAAGAGCAAGGTTAAAATCTGTTCTTATTTGAAAAGGGGAAGAAGGTTCGTTTAAGTTTACAGTTTATTCAGAACGTCTGCTTCTTTTAAAAAACTAAGAACACATGTTAAGTTTATTATTGCTCTTTCTCCTAAAAGTAATTTGGGATGGAAAGGGATGGCATGATCATAAAAAATAGTGAAATGCTTTCTCCGTAGTGTCTCTAGTTTTGGGCATGCAATCAGGATGTGGTTGACTGTGAGTACTTCTCCGCATTCTCCACACGTAGGCTTATCTTGTTTCATTAGTAGAAAATTATGTGTGAGATGTGTGTGCCCGATACGCAGACGGCATACTGTAACCTCCGTGAAGCGTTCCTGATGAGTGCTTGTTTCCCATTCTTCTATTATAGGCTTTACGAGGTGCAATTTATTACTTTCCTGGTTATTCCATATAGACTGCCATATATCCTTTTGTTTTCGTTTAATTAACTTTATGCAATCCTTATAAGGTATGTTTACTTTCTCTATTTCTTTCCTGCCTGCTTGAGCAGCACACACGTCCGCTCTCTCATTTCCTTCAATGCCCATGTGGCTTGGAACCCAACAGAATATTATGTTATGTCCTTGGGCTGATATCTTTATTACATCGTGTATTATGTTACCGAGTAATGGCATGACTGCATTTCTGGAGTTTAGAGCTGTGAGCACACTCAGTGAATCTGTATAGATAACACTGTTCTCCGTGCCCTCGTACACAATTTTTGCTACAGCTACCCGGACAGCATAACACTCGGCTGCAAATACTGATGCACATTGAGGAAGTCGAATAATTTTTTCGGAGTTCCGATCCACTACAGCGCAGCCCACATAGGAGGCAGTTTTTGATCCGTCTGTGTAAAACTCTGTGCATTTGCTGTATTTCTCTTTTAGTGCGTGATATTCTTGTAATATATGTTCTGTAGGAGCTTCGCTCTTTTTGAACTGTGTAAGAGTGAGGTCACAGACTGTTGGAAAGTTGTACCATGGGGCCAGGGGCCTATTTTCTTGAGCGACATCAGGCAAGGTGTCCAGAATATGGAGCTCACGGCAAATGTCTTCAAATCGCATTATCAATGGTCTTGTTGTCTGAGGCTTATTTGAGAATATTGTTCGGGAGGGGCAAGTTGTGACAATCGGGTAACAGATGTGTTTTTTCCGTGTCCTTATTTTGAGGACATATGCGCATGTAAGTAAAGCTCGTCTATCTTTCAGAGAAGGCTCGTTAGTTTCAACATAGAGGCTATGCACAGGAGACGTTCTGTATGCACCACAAGCAAGGCGGAGGCCTAAGTTATGCACTGGGTCTAATTTCTTTAAATATGATTGCCTAGCTGCTCCATAGACTATGCTTCCATAGTCCAAGGAGGAGCGCACAACGGAGCAATATATATGCAAAAGGCATGCCCTATCAGATCCCCAATGTTTGCGTGAAAGGACTTTTAGGATGTTTAGGGATTTGGAGGCTTTCTTCTTTAGTGCTTGTATGTGAGGGAGAAAAGTGAGTTTTTTGTCAAAAGTAATGTCCAAGAATTTATGGTTATTGTTTATGGGCAATTTGATTTCATTTAGGTGTAAGGTAGGATTGGGCTGTATGCCTCGTTTGAGCGAGAACATAACTGCCACTGTCTTCTGCGGGGAAAATTTAAACCCATTTTCACTGGCCCATTTTGTTAGCTTATTTATTGTTAATTGGATCTGTCTCTCACATGTGGACATGTTGCATGACGTGTAGGCTATTTGAAGGTCGTCCACATAGAGTGAATACAATATGGAATCTGGTATTACTTTACTGATCGAATTCATTTTTACCACGAAAAGTGTGGTGCTTAAAATGCACCCTTGGGGCACACCATTCTCCTGCAGGAAGGTTCTTGATAAAGTGGTCCCAAGACGTACTTGAAACGACCGATGTGACAAAAAGTCACTTAAAACCTTTAGCATTCTGCCACATATGCCTAGATCTGCTAGGTCGCGCAATATCCCATACCTCCAAGCCGTATCATATGCTTTCTCAAGGTCAAAGAAAACGGCAAGGCAATGCTGTCGGTGTATAAAAGCCTCTCTGATAGTGTTTTCAAGACGCACGAGATGGTCAGTTGTTGAGCATCCTTTTTTAAAACCGCACTGATGAATGTTTAAAAGTTGATGAGATTCTAAAACAAAAGTTAGTCTGATGTTTAAAACACTTTCAAATGATTTTGCTAAACAGCTGGTGAGAGCAATGGGCCTATAACTACCAGGAGATGTCGGCTCCTTTCCGGGTTTTAAAAAAGGTATGACAACAGCTTTTTTCCACGCCTCTGGCAATTTTCCTAGGACCCATATTTTGTTAAAAAAGTTTAATAGTGCCTCTATGGCAGGTTCGGATAAGTGGGCGAGCATTTTGTAGTGAATTTGGTCAGGACCAGGTGCAGTTTGTTTACCGGCAGCTAGGACATTTTTTATTTCTTGTAGTGTAATTAAGCTATTATAGGGTTCTTTTGTACCACTACTTGTAGGGAGTTTTTGTTTCTCTGCTGTGTTTTTGTGTTTTAGGAATGTTTGAGTGTAGTGTGTTGAACTGGAAACTTCAGAAAAGTATTCACCTAAAATGTCGGCCTGTTCTTGTATAGTTGTCTGTACTCCGGGGGCTGTTAGAAGGGGAATGGTAAATGGAGAGTAGCTGCCATTTAGCTTTCTAACCTGTTCCCACATTTGTTTTGTTGTTGTTGAGCTATTTATAGAAGTTACATAGTTTTGCCAGGAGGCTTTTTCGGCGTGGCGGCGGATGTAGCGGGCTTTTGCTCTTGCTTTTTTAAACTTGACAAAATTGTCCTGTGTTGGGTATCTGCGAAAAATTCCCCATGCTTTGTTTTGTTCTTTTTTTGCTTGTTTACATTCTTTTGAATACCAGGTTTCGTGATTTTGTTTCACCACTCCTGAGGACTGAGGAATTGCTATATGTGCTGCAGTAAGGATACAATTTGTGTAAGCATCGTTTAGTTCATCTATATTATATTTATCTAGAGTAATTTTTTCTAGGCTGGCCTTCTCTCGGAACAGTGCCCAATCGGCTAAATGCAGCTTCCAGCGTCGCGGCTTGGATGGGATGATTTGTGGTGACGATGTTAAGCTGATTAGTATAGGTAAGTGATCACTTCCGTGTGGATTATCTAAAACGTCCCATTTAAAATCTGTAAAAATTGATGGTGAGCTGAGGGATAAATCAATACAGCTCATTTTGCCTGAACTAGATGAACAGTAGGTTGGTTTTCCGGTGTTAAGAAGACAGATATTATTACATAGTATACAATCCTCGATGATTTCGCCTCTCGTATCTGTTTTTCTACTGCCCCAAAGGATGGAATGTGCATTAAAATCTCCTACTATTAAAAATGGCTCTGGAAGCTGCTTTAAAAGGTCTTCTAATTCATAACTACTAAATTTAAGGTGCGGCTCTAAGTATATGCAGCACACAGTTATAGTTTTAAAAGCCTGTAAGGTTACCGCTATAGCTTCAAACTTAGTTTTTAGTTTGTATTCTCGAACTGCTATTCCATTTTTTACTACTATGGCAACGCCACCTGAGAGCCTGAGAGCTTGCTCTCGGTCGCGACGGAAGACTGTATAGTTTTTGAGTATGTTCTTATGTTTGGGACCTAAATTTGTCTCTTGCAAACACAAGGCTAGTGGTGAGTGAGTGGCCAATAAGTGTTTTATGTCATTTATGTTAGTTAAAAGTCCTCTGCAGTTCCATTGTAAAAAAGCCATTTTGTATTAAATGAGTAGAGCAAGTTAAGTTTTGTTTTCAGGCCCTCTGATTCGGGGCTTTTCTCGTTTTTGTCTATCCAAGGAGCTGTGCCGTCCGTCTGACGTCGACGGCACAGGACTGCCTTGGCTTGTGTCCATCGCGTCTTCTGACACGCTGGACGCCCGTGCGGACCGCACAGGTGCGTTTGTATTTCCCCTCACCGCATGGTGGGAGGCCTTGAGGCCGGCTGACCTGGGGGTCTGCGCAGCCTGTTTTTCTGGTGGTGGTGCAGCGCTGGCCGCAGCCACCAAGGGCACGGATGGCCCTGCTCCCGGTTCACTGTGTGAAACCTGGGCAGGTGCCAGAGTCTGTTGTGGCTCAGTGCCCTGTTGTGCCACAACAGAATAGGCCAGTTTTTTTGACAGAACACGATTTCGTGCTTCCCGGAAAGTTATGTTTTCTTTGACCTTGATGGTAATGATTTCCTTTTCCTGTTTCCATATTGGGCATGTGCGTGAATAGGCAGGATGACTACCCTCACAGTTGGCACACAAGTGTGTCTGAACCTCACATTTTTGGGAATCGTGTTCATGGGAAGCACATTTTGCGCATCTCGGCTGGCCACGGCAGGTCTGGGAGCCGTGACCATAGCGTTGACACTTGAAACAGCGGCGAGGATTTGGAATATATTTCCTGAGTTGAAGTTTCACATAACCTATTTCGACTGATTCGGGGAGGATACTTTGTGCAAATGTCAGGACAAGGTGCTTGGTCGGAATCTCTTTGTCATCGCGCCTCATTTTTATTCTGTAAACATCTGTTACGTTTTGGTCTCTGAGGCCTTCTAGAAGTTCCTCTTCGGTTAAGGATCTGAGGTCATCGTCAGAGATAACTCCGCGGACAGTGTTCAGAGAACGGTGTGGACTGATGGTCACTGGGATTTCTCCAAAAGACTTTAATGTGGACAGTTTTTCATGTTGATGATTATAGAAGATTTCCAACAGAAGGTCTCCGTTCGGAAGTTTCTTTACGTTGTAACCCTGACCTATTACTTCTGTCAGTGTCTTGGTCACTATGAAAGGTGAGATTTGTCTAGCCGTTTTCTCAGCGTTGTCACTGTGTACTACATGAAATCGTGGGAACCTGTTTGGGTTTTTCAGAAAGAATTTAGAGGTTTCGTCGGTGCGACCCCTTTTTCGGGATCGATCATGTGAGAGTAAAGAAGCCATAAAATAATGTTGACGTTCGGCCAGGGTGGCGGCCGCCCACCACCGAGCCCAACAAGGGGACGGGACGGGAGCTTCCGAGAAAGTCCAGCCCACGCCAGCCTTACACCCTGACTATAACCAAATATGGCATAACACAGGGTGGTTAGCCACACAAGGTTAACCCTTGCCGCCTGGAAAATGAAAAATCCAAGAAAAGAGGAGGATACAGGAAAGTTGTAAGCAAGAGGACAGGAAAGCAAAAGATGGAGGGCAGGACAGGAAAAGGCGACTGCCGATTTCCCACGGTCGGGTCAGGCCGGAGGTGCCGTCTATGGGAAGCGTGGGCCAAAGTGGTGTGTTGCCTCCGCCGAGGGGCCTTAAAGGTCCAAACACTCGGCATCGGCTCAACCACCAGGATCCCCTTTTCCCCAGACACGACGATGCCACGCACGGCTAAACGTGGGTGCTCGGGGTCCGTGGTGTCGCACAAAACACACAAACACCTGCTTTAACAGGTGCCCCCTGCGGGGCAACATAAGTAGAAGTTTTTGATCCATCTGTATAAAACTCTGTATAATTACTGTACTTTTCTTTTATTGTAAAACTGCGCAAAATGTTTTTTTTTAGTTGTTCAAGTTTTCTGCATGAGATTAAAATGTGGGTGACTGTTAGCTCGTGTTCGCATGAATCACATACGGGCTTATCCTGTTTAGTTAAAATGAAGCTATGTGTGAAATGTGTGTGTCCTATGCGAAGACGGCATAGAGCCACTTCATTGGAACGATCAAGGTGGGTGCTCGATTTCCACTCTTCTATTACAGGCTTTATGAGGTGTAGTTATTTGTTTCAGTGTTCCAAGTGGACTGCCATTTTTGCATCGGTTTACTTTGTATCAATTTCATGCAGCCTTGAGATGGTATCTACACTTCTTTTATTTTCTTGACTCCAGTTTCGACAGTGCACATATCTGCTTTTTCATTGCCTTGGATTCCTACATGACTAGGGACACAGCAAATTTTTATGCTTCGTCCTTCATCTGTAAGTGTTGTTATGCTGTGTATGATGTTTCCTAGTATTGGTATAACTGCGTTTCTTGTGTGAAGTGCTGTGACTATACTTAAGGAATCTGTGGAAATAATACTTCTCCTGAGGTTTTCTTTTATTATTTTCTCTATGGCAACAGAGACAGCATAACATTCAGCAGTAAAGATGTGCGCGCACTGTGGAAGTCATATTATTTCCTCCCATTCGCTTGAACAACTGCGCTTCCGACATAATGATCTGTTTTCGAGCCATCCGTGTAAAAGTCCGTGAAGCTACTGTATTTTTCTTTCAGCTGAAGGAATTCTTGCATGATGTGCTCTTGTGGGGTTATTGTTTTTTGGAACTGTGTGAGAGAGAGGTCGCAAACTGCAGGGACCAGGTACCAAGGAGGTAGAGGGTTAGGTCTTTTGGCAATACTAGGTAAACAATCCGGTAGCTCAACCTCTTGACAGATTTGCTCAAACCTTAGGAGCAGTGGTCTCGCTGCATTGGGTTTGTTGGTGAATAGTGTTCTAGAAGGGCATTTAGTTACTAGGGAATAGCAGATATGCTTTGGCAGAGATCTGATTTTAAATATATAGGCACATGTAAGTGAAGTTCTGATTTCAAGAGGGGGTTCATTTGTTTCCACAAGCAGACTGGATATAGGAGAAGTTCGGTATGTTCCACATGAGAGTCGAAGTCCTGTGTTATGTACCGAGTCTAGTTTTTTTAAGTATGATGGTCCAGCTGACCCATACACTATGCAGCCATAGTCTAAGGAGGAGTGTACGACAGATCTGTAAATGTGTTTAAGGCATGTCCTGTCAAGTTACGCCTAGAAATTTGTGTTCGTTTTTCACCGGTAATTTCGTTTTGTTCAGGTGTAGTGTAGGATCTGTCTGTAAGCCTCGTTTGAGAGAGAATAGAACAGCCACTGTTTTTTGAGGAGAAAACTGAAACCCGTTTGTGTCTCCCCATGCTGCTAGTTTATTTATGGTCAACTGCACCTGTCTCTCGCATGTAGATACGTTAGAGGATGTGTATGTAATCTGTAGATCGTCAACATAAGCTGAATACATTACGGTTTTCGGGATAACTGTGCTTATAGAATTCATTTTTACTATACAGAGAGTTGTGCTTAAGACGCATCCCTGTGGTACGCCATTCTCCTGTACAAAGTTCTTTGAAAAGTGTGTGTGTTGTGTTGGGTTTTATGGCGCATAAGCAACTAAGGCTATCATGCGCCAAGAGCGAGGTTAATGTATGTTCTGGTTGCAAAAGAGGAAATGGATATGTTAAATCTATAGTTTATTTAAAAAGCTTCCTTCTTCTAGGAAACTGAGAACAGATGCTAGGTTTACAAGTGCTCTTTCTCCTAAAAGCAAGGTGGGATGGAATGGGATGGTATGATTGTAAAATATAGTAAAATGTTTTCTCCGTAGTGCCTCAAGTTTTGAGCATGTAATTAGAATGTGGTTTACAGTGAGTATTTCGCCGCATTCTTCACAGGTCGGTTTGTTATGTTTCATTAGCAGAAAGTTATGTGTTAGATGTGTATGCCCAATACGAAGACGGCATACTATCACTTCCATAAAACGTTGTTGATGTGTGCTCGATTGCCATTCTCCTAGTACAGGCTTTATGAGACGCAACTTATTATTTTCTTGGTTGTTCCATCTGGACTGCCATTTATTCATCTGTTTATGTTTTATTAATTTCAAGCAATCACTATGTGGTATGTTTACTTTCTGAATCAATTTGTTGTGGGCAAGTGCAGCACATTTGTCTGCTCTTTCATTGCCGTCAATGCCTACGTGGCTAGGGACCCAACAGAACACTATGTTATGTCCTTGTGTCGTGATCATTTTTACATTATATATTATGTCACCGATTAGAGGCATGGCAGCATTTCTGTTATTTAAAGCCATCAGTACACTCAACGAATCGGTGTAGATGACACTGTTCCCAATGCCTTCATTCACTATTTTTTCTACAGCTGTCAGGATAGCATAGGATTCAGCTGTAAAGATTGATGCGCACTGAGGAAGCCTAATTATTTGTTCCCAGTTCTCTTCAACTACGGCACAGCCAACATAAGTAGAAGTTTTTGATCCATCTGTATAAAACTCTGTATAATTACTGTACTTTTCTTTTATTGTGCGAAATTCTTGCATTATATGCTCTTTAGGAGTTTGGTTTTTGTTGAAGTGTGTTAGAGTGAGATCACAGACATTTGGAAGTTTGTACCATGGGTGTAGGGGGCTGTTTTTTGGTGCAGTGTCGGGCAAGGTGTCCAGAATTTCTAGCTCACTGCAAATGTTTTCGAAACGCATTATCAGTGGCCTCGTTGCTTGTGGTTTATTTGTGAAAATTACTCGTGAGCGGCATGTTGAGACTATTGGATAGCAGAGGTTTTTCTGTGACCTTATTCTAAGGACATAAGCACATGTAAGTGAAGCCCTTCTATCTTTCAGCGGAGGCTCATTCGTCTCTGCATACAGACTATCAACAGGGGATGTTCTGTAAGCACCACAAGAAAGGCATAAACCTAAGTTATGTACCGGGTCCAATTTCCTTAGATATGATGGTCTAGCTGACCCGTAGACTATGGACCCGTAGTCCAAGCTAGACCGCACAACAGATCGATATATATATGTAGAAGACACGCCCTATCAGACCCCCAGTGTTTCCGAGAGAGAACCTTCAGTATGTTTAGAGATTTTATGGCTTTCCTCTTTAGGATGTTTATGTGAGGCAGGAATGTTAGTTTTCTGTCGAACGTTACACCCAAAAATTTATGTTCGTTCTTTACTGGCAACTCAATCCCATTTAAGTGTAGCTTGGGATTGATCTGTATACCTCGTTTCAGCGAGAACATTACTGCCACGGTTTTTTGTGGGGAAAATTTGAACCCATTTTTAAAAGCCCATGAGTCTAGTTTATTTAGTGTTAATTGTACTTGTCTTTCACAAATTGATATGTTTGACGATGTGCAGGCTATTTGAAGGTCGTCGACATACAGCGAGAACATAGTGGATTTTGGGATTACCTTGCTAATAGAATTCATTTTTACAATAAACAAAGTTGTACTTAAAATGCACCCCTGAGGTACCCCATTCTCTTGAATAAAGTTCCTCGAGAAGGTTGTACCGAGACGTACTTGAAATGAACGACCTGATAGAAAGTCCTTCAGAACATTTAGCATCCGGCCTCGGATGCCCAAATCTGCTATATCGCGTAGGATCTCGAACCTCCAAGTCGTATCGTATGCCTTTTCCATGTCAAAGAAAACGGCCAGGCAATTTTGTTTATGTATGAACGCTTCCCTGACAGTATTTTCAAGACGCACTAAGTGGTCGGTCGTTGCACACCCTTTTTTAAAACCACACTGATGAACATTGAGAAGTTTATGAGATTCTAAGATGAAAGTTAGTCGAATGTTTAAAACACTTTCAAAACATTTTGCTAAACAGCTGGTCAGAGCTATGGGTCTGTAACTGCCCGCTGAGGTCGGCGGCTTTCCTGGTTTCAGAAACGGACAATAACGGCTTGTTTCCAAGCCTCTGGGAGTTTACCCAGAGTCCAAATTTTGTTAAAGAATTTCACAAGTGCCTCTACAGAGGATTCGGATAAATGAGCCAGCATTTCGTAATGAATTTCGTCAGGGCCAGGCGCAGTCTGTTTTCCAGCAGCAAGGACGTTCTTTACTTCTTGGAGTGTAATAAAACTATTATATGATTCATTTCTGCCGCCACTTGTTGTGAGTTTTTGTTTCTCAGCTATGTTTTTGTATTTTAGGAATGTTTCTGTGTAGTGTGACGAACTTGAAACGTGTGTGAAATGTTCGCCTAGTATATTGGCCTGTTCTTCTATGCTAGTCTGAACACCAGGGGCTGTGAGGATGGGAATTGTAAACGGGGAAAAGTTTCCACTGAGTTTACGAACTTGTTCCCACATTTTTTTAGACGTCATTGACGTGACATACTTCTGCCAGGATTCTTTTTCAGAGTTGCGACGGATGTATCGAGCTTTAGCTTTGGCCTTTTTAAAAGGTGTAAGATTTTCGTGTGTAGGGTACCTTCGGAAAACACCCCATGCTTTATTTTGTCGCTTTTTGGCCTCCTTACATTCCCGAGACCACCACGTCTTGTGTTTTTGTCGCACCACCCCTAAGGACTGTGGAATGGCGAGGTGAGCGGCAGTGATAATGCAAGTCGTGAACAACTCATTTATTCTGTCGACACTAAGGGCATCTGTAAAAACTGCTCCTAGATTCGCCTCTACTTTAAAAAGCTCCCAATCTGCTAAGTGAAGTTTCCACCGTTTCGGTTTGGTCGGCATGAGTGATGGTGAGGATGATAAGCTGATTATTGCTGGCAGGTGGTCGCTACTATACGGGTTGTTCAGAACATCCCATTTAAAATCATTAAAAAGGGAAGGTGAACTAAAAGCCAAATCTAAAAAACTCATTTTTCCTGTCCTTGGTGAACAGTACGTGGGCTCACAGGAGTTCAATAAGCAAATGTCTGAACTAAGAATAAAATCCTCGATAAGCTGTCCACGTGTATCACTTTTTTCACTTCCCCACAAAGGAGAGTGTGCATTAAAATCTCCTACTACTAGGTAGGGCTCTGGTAGCTGACAAAAAAGGTTTTCTAGATCATGGAGTGTTATTTTAAGATTTGGTTGAATATAGACAGAACACAGCGTAAGAGTTTTAAAGGCAATTATTCTGGCTGCTACAGCTTCTAAGGGAGTGTTTAATTTCAGTTCTTGAGCTGGAACTCCACTTTGCAATACGATGGCCGCACCACCCGAAAGCCTGCTTGCTTGCTGTCGATCTCGGCGGAAGACTTGATATTTTTTCAGTATATTCGAGTGCGTGCAACCTAAATTTGTTTCCTGTACGCACAGTGCAACTGGCGAGACTGTATCTAGAATGTCTTTTATGTCATTAATATTCTTTAGAAGTCCTCTACAGTTCCACTGTACCAGGAATGCCATCTTATTTTGTTGAAAGCTTGGAAATTAAGTTAGGTTTTTCCCAGGGCCCGTGATTCAGGCCTTGTCTGTTTTGGTTCGTTCCAAGGAGCTCCGCCGTCTCTGTGACGAAGACGGCAAAGAGCTGTCCTGGCCTATGTCCATTACCTCGTCTGAGGTGCTGGACGAACGTGCCAGAGGCACGTGTTCCTTCTTTTTAGACCTTGCCTCGTGGGCGGAGGTCTTGTGGCCCGCCGACCCTGAGGGACGCGTAGCCTGCTTTGGGGGTGGTGGAGGAGCGGGAGCTGCTTCCACCGGGGCAGGGGATGGCACTACCTCAGCCTCGTTTGAGGTCTGGGTAGGTGCCGAAGGCCGTTGTGGTGCCCCGCCCTGTCGCACCACATCGGCGAGATTTGGTTTCCCTGTGAACTGAAATGTGTTCTTGGTTTTGTTGTACTGGGTACGTGCCTCTTTGTATGTGATGTTCTTTGTTGTTTTTAGTGTTATGATCTGCTTTTCTTCTTTCCATTTTTGGCAGGATCGAGAGTATGCGGGGTGATCCCCCTCACAGTTTGCACAGCGTGGGTCTGCGGTGCAGTTATCAGAGTTGTGGTCGTTTGCAGCACATTTCGCACAAGTTCTGCGGCCACGGCAACTTTGCGAGCCATGGCCGTATTTCTGGCAGTTGAAGCATCTCCTCGGATTAGGGATGTACGGTCGGACGTTTATTTTGATGTATCCGACTTCAATTGACTCTGGGAGGGTGCAGCTATTGAAAGTCAGAACCAGATGTTTTGTAGGGATCTCCTTGTTATCCTTTCGGATTTTTATTCTGTGAACCGCGATGACGTTTTGGTCTGCTAGTCCTTCTGCCATTTCATCTTCAGTGAGAGCAATGAAGTCTATCTCAGATATTACTCCTTTTACAATGTTCAAGGATCGGTGGGGGGTGATGACGACGGGGATGTCCCCAAGCGACACAATGTTTTTCAGATTGGAGGACTGACACTTGGTTTGTACTTCTAGCAAGAGGTCACCATTTGCAAGTTTTGATACTTTGTATCCAGGGCCGAGGTGTTTAGTGAGACACTTTGACACTATGAAAGGGGATATTTTTCGAGCGGGTTTTTCTAGCTCCTCGCTATGTATGACATGGAACTTTGGGAAAACCTCTTTTGTTTTCACAAAGAAATGGCTTGTAGCATCGGTCCGCCCTCGCTTGTTTGGAGGGCGATCATTTGTTTGGGAGAAAGAATCCATGAAAGGGTTTGTGTTTTCGGTAGTTGTGCCTGCCACCCACCATGGAGCCCAACGAGGGGACGGGACTGGAACTTGCAAGAAGTCCTGCCCACGCCAGCAGTACACCGCTACTATAACCAAATATGGGCAACTCAGGGTAGCTACTCCACACAAGGTTAACCCTCGCCGCCAAGAAAAAAGGATAAACAAGAAATGAGGAGGAGACAGGACAGTGCTGAGAAAAGAGATAGGAAAGTGAAAGATGAAGTGGAGGACAGGAAAGGCGACTGCCGATTTCCCCCGGGTGGGTCAGCCCGGGGGTACCGTCTATGGGAAGCGTGGGCCAAAGTGGTGTGTTGCCTCCGCCGAGGGGCCATAAAGGTCCAAACACTCGGCATCGGCTCAACCACCAGGATCCCCTTTTCCCCAGACACGGCGATGTCACGCACGGCTAAGCGTGGGTGCTGGGGTCCGTGGTGTCGCACAGTACACGCAAACACCTGCTTTAACAGGTGCCCCCTGCGGGGAGTTCTTTGAAATGGTTGAGCCCAAGCGCACACGGAATGAGCGATTGGACAAGAAGTCCTTTAGACAGTTTAACATCCTACCACGTATGCCTAAATCTGCTAGGTCACGGAGGATGCCAAACCTCCATGTAGTATCATACGCCTTTTCCAATATCAAAGACGGCAAGGCAGTGCTGTTTGTGAATAAATGCTTCACGAACAGTGTTTTCAAGGTGGACTAGATGGTCCGTGGTAGAACATGCTGTTTTGAACCCACATTGGTGAATGTCTAGAATCTCTCGAGAATGAAGGACAAAGGCTAATCTGGTAATAAGAACACTTTCAAAAGACTTTGCAAGGCAACTTGTGAGAGCTGTGGGTCTATAACTGCTGTGGGCCGTTGGTGGCTTTCCTGGTTTCGGGAAAGGCACAATAATAGCTTTTTTCCAGGCCTCAGGAATACCCCCGGATACCCATACTTTGTTGAAAAATTTTAGAAGTGCTTCTAAAGCAGGTGTAGAAAGATGTGCAAGCATCTGATAGTGAATTTGATCTGAGCCAGATGTAGTCTTCTTGCCGGCAGATAGAACCGTGTTTATTCCTTGTAGTGTTATTAACTTGTTATATGCTTCATTTGTACTTGCACTTGTTGGCAGTTTTTCTTTTTCGGCCTTGTTTTTGTATGTTGTGAAAGATTTTGGGTAGTTTAGTGAGCTTGAAATTGCAGAAAAATGCTCGCCTAGAATATCTGCCTGTTCCTGTAAGTTTGTTTGGGTGCCAGGAGATGTTAGAAAGGGGAGAAATTACCATCCAGTTTGTGAATAAGCTCCCACATTTTTTTTATTTGATTGAGCTATTTATTGATGGTATGCATTTTTGCCAAGAAGCCTTCTCAGCATTTCGGCGGACGTACCGTGCCCTAGCTTTCGCCTGTTTGAATTTTACAAGGTTTTCGTTTGTAAGGCACCTGCGAAAGGTTCCCCAAGCTTTGTTTTGTTTCTTCTTTGCATCTCTGCACTCCTGAGAATACCAGACTGCGATTTTTCAGTACCACTCCTGAAGACTGTGGTATAGCTACAAGTGCTGCGTCAATGATGCAGGCCGTAAATTTTTCAATTATCTCGTCAACACTGAGTTTTTCGGAAAAGACATTTTCCAGGCTGGCTTCAGACTGGAATAGAGCCCAGTTCACAAGGTGCAGCTTCCACCGCTTGGGTTTGTTTAGAGTGATGGAGGGTGAGGGTGTTAGGCTGATAATGACAGGCAAATGATCACTTCCTAGAGGATTGTCAAAAACGTCCCATTTAAAATCAGTAAAAATTGATGGGGAGCTAAATGATAAATCTAAAACGCTCATTTTCCCCGTGCTTGGGAAGCAGTATGTATGCTTTCCTGTATTTAGGAGGCAGACATCATTGGATAATATAAAATCCTCTAATATACAACCTCTAGTGTCTGTCTGCTCGCTTCTCCAAAAAGTGGAGTGCGCATTAAAATCTCCAACCAGATATGGTTCTGGCAGTTGTTCTAAAAGCTCTTCCAGATCATGAAGGGTTACAATTAGGTTCGGTTGGAGATACAGTGAGCATATAGTTATTGTTTTATAATAAATGATAGAGACAGCAACAGCTTCGAACTTAGTTTTGAGGCCCATTTCACATGTTGATACTCCATTCTGCACTACAATAGCGACACCTCCAGATAGCCTATTTGCTTCTTTTCGGTCGCAGCGAAAGACGTGTCCTTTTAAAATGTTTTGGCGTGGTCCGAAGTTAGCTTCCTGTAGGCAAAGGGCTACAGGAGAAAATGAATGTAAAATGTCTTTTATATCGTTGTAGTTGTTTATGAGACCTCGGCAGTTCCAGTGTATGAGGAACGCCATATTTTTTTTTATGAAATGTACCTGAAATTAGGTTTCAGGTTTGTCTGGTCCTGTTATACGAGTTTTTTCTCTCCGTTTTCTTTCCAGAGAGTTATGCCGCCGCTGCAGCGTGGATGAGGAAGGGGTTGTGTCCATTGCCTCGGGGGCTTCGGACGTTTGGGGAGAATTAGGAGTGTTGGTTGCAGGCTTCCCTTCTGGGGAGAAGCCTTTCGGGCTGCTGGCTCTGGGGCCAGTGTGCCCTGTTTCTGCGATGGCAGGGCAGCTTTCGCTGCTTCTGCCTGGGGCAGGGATGGCCCTGCCTGAGGCTTACCGTCTGCGGAGACCAAATCCTGTTGTGGTGTGCTGCCCCCATGCTCCACCACATTGGAATAGTTCGGTTTGGCTGTGAAAAAAAAGTGCCCTGTTTAACAAGATACCGCTGTCGTGCCTCTTTAAACGTTATGTTTTCCTTGACTTTTATGGTAATGATGTCCTTTTCCTTCTTCCAAGAAGGACATGACCGTGAGTATGCGGCGTGTTCACCTGCACAGTTCGCACAGTGTGGCGCAGCTTCACACGCGTCAGATTTATGTTCATTTGAGGCACATTTTGCACATGTTTTGCACATTTTGCCATGGCAGCTCTGGGAGCCATGACCGAATCTTTGGCAGTTGAAACAACGCCTAGGGTTTAGAATGTAGGGCCGGATGTCTACTTTGATGTAACCGACTTCAATGGATTCAGGGCGTTTCCTAGAGTTGAAAGTCAGAACTACGTGCTTTGTTGGTATTTCTTGGTTGTTCTTTCAGATTTTGATCCTGTGTACACCGATTGCGTTTTGCTCGAAAGACCTTCTAGAAGTTCTTCTTCCGTGAGTGACAGGAAGTCATTCTCTGATATCACGCCTTGGACTGTGTTCAAGGATCTGTGAGCACTGACCGTTATTGGGATATCCCCAAATGTAGTAAGTTGCTGAAGGTTGCTGTACTGGAGTTTGCTTTGCAGCTCAAGCAGGAGATCCCCGCTAGCCAGTTTACTAACTTTGTATCCTGGGCCTAGTATGGTTGTGAGAGACCTAGATACTGCAAAGGGGGATATTAGCCGAGCTTGTTTGGCAGGGCTTTCACTGTGGATCACATGATATTTAGGGAAAGTGTCATGCTTTGCTGAAAAGAACTGAGCTGATACATCGGTCCGCCTTTTCTTGGAAAGGCGATCAGTTTGTTTGGAGGAAGAAGCCATAAATAATGTATGATGTTCGGCCGCGTCGCCAGCTACCCACCATGGAGCCCAACGAGGGGACGGGGCAGGAATTGGCAGACAGGTCCTGTCCACGTCAGCTGTACAACGTAACTATAACCTATAATGGTGTAACTCAGGGTAGTCAGCCACACAAGGTTAACCCTCGCCGCCTGGAAGCAAGGAAAAACCAAGAAGAGAGTAGAGGACAGGATGTGGATGGATGGAAAAACTTTATTTTCGTCAGAGAGCATGTATGGATGGTTCCGTGTTAGATGGCCATCAACCCATGACTGACGGCGACCTGGGTGGCCCACTCCACGGCCTTGGTCTGGACGACCGGGTCTGAGCTGGCCAACACGGCCTCCCACTGCTCGAGGGAAGGATCACGCATAATATCCGCCGGTGGCGGTGCTATGCTACAGCTCCATAATATATGGTCATAGGTTGCCAATTCCTGACACCATTTGCACTCCGGCTGAATGTCCGGGTAGATTTTGCTCAACACGTATGGGTTGAAGAAACATAGAAAAATCTAGTCTGCAATCGTCGCCAGATGTATTCCTGCGCCTTCACCAATTGCTTGTCCGGGGATGGGTAAATCCTCCGCTCAAGTTTGAAATGATTAGTAATGTCATGAAAGGATACCAATCCATCTCTCGTGGACCTTCCCGGAACGTCCGGCTCACCTACTCGGCTGACGAAACCTCGAGCATTCATGTGAGCCGTCTCGTTCCCAGGATTCCCAGAATGCGCTGGTACCCAGATAATTTCCGCCTCCGTAGTCCCTCGCCCCGTGGCCCGATTCAGCAATCGCGCCGCTGTGACAGATATTCTGCCCCTCGCCAAATTTCGGATGACTGTTTTGGAATGGTTGAAGATGAAGTCAGCATTACTACTAGTAATAGCTAGTGCTATCTCCGCTTCCTCTGCAGTTTCTGGGGAGCGGGTTTTGACTAATCCGGAGGCGATCAAGCGTCCCCGCCCGTCCACCACCGCAATTGCAAATGCGTCCTTGTCCCTATACTCGGCGACATCTACATAGACTGCCCCGTTGTACTTCCCGTTCTTAACATGTAAAGCTTTGGCTCTTGCCTTCCTGCGGTCCTCGTGATGTATTGGATGCATGTTCTTGGGCAAAGGTTTTATGTACAAGCCCTTGTGCATTTCCCTACCTAATTTGAATTTCAGTGTCACCAGCTGGAGCGTCAACTCCAATGCCGATCCTTTCCAATATGTCCCTTCCTGCTTTTGTTTTTGAAAGCCTACCGAGCTGCATCACCAAGTGCGCCTCCCGTAGTTCTTCTAGGGTGTTGTGCACCCCTAATCCCAGCAGCCTTTCGGTAGATGCATTGTGAGGCAACCCAGGGCCGCTTTATATACCTGCCTAATCATAGCCTCCACCTTGCCTTTTTCCGTCGCGTCCAACTTCAAATAAGGCGTCGCATACACTATTCTACTGAGCACAAACGCCTGCACCAGCTTACACAAGTCCTTTTCCTTAACACCTCTCTTACGATTAGCGATTCTCCTGATGAGCCTCACGGTAGCATTGACCGTATTTTTAAGCCTTTTCAAGCACTCGCTATTTTTCCTGTCAGTGTGCAGATACATACCCAGGATCCTGATCGTTTGGACCTCAGCGACCGGTACGCCCCCCACTTTGACCTCTAAAGGCGGTGGCGGCACATAGTGCCTCGCATGTATCCCTCTTGATTTGTCCCTCAGCACCAAAAGCTCGGACTTGGACTGAGAGCACGAGAGTACTGCTTCTCCTGCTAGCTCCTCAACAATATCCACCGCGTGCTGTAGAGTTTCTTCCAAATGTGCGTCACTGCCTTTTGTTACCCAAAGAGTAATGTCATCCGCATAAAATGTATGTTTAAGTCCCGATATCCCTTGCAGCCTGAGTGGTATCTTGATCAAGGCGAGATTAAATAGGAACGGCGATAATACCGACCCTTGCGGTGTCCCCCTGCCCCGCAATGGGAAGGGATCCGATTTCATTTCTCCGACTATAATCTCCGCAGTCCTACCCTCCAGAAACGATCTGATGTACCGGAAGGTTCTACCCCCCGGTCTTATGTCCGATAGGTTCCTCAATATTGCCTCATGGGTAACATTGTCAAAGGCCTTGTTAAATCGAGGGTAAGGAGAGTTGCAGGGTAGAGGACAGGAGAGTTGTAGGATAGAAGATAAGAACGTGAAAGATGAAGGGGAGGATAGGAAAAGACAACTGCCGGTTTTCCCCGGGTGGGTCAGCCCGGAGGTGCCGTCTATGGGAAGCGTGGGCCAAAGTGGTGTGTTGCCTCCGCCGAGGGGCCTGAAAGGTCCGAACACTCGGCATCGGCTCAACCACCAGGATCCCCTTTTCCCCAGACACGACGATGCCACGCACGGCTAAGCGTGGGTGCTCGGGTTTCGTGGTGTTACACAAAACACACAAACACCTGCTTTAACAGGTGCCCCCTGCGGGGGGTATATATGTATGACCGCCAACTGGGTTTGCACCATGGCTCAGCAGTGCAGCTGATCATTCTGTAGGTCAGCAAAAACGGGGCATAATGCAAACTATTGTTTTTGGAAGGTGCAGTTGTACTCGGCAGTGTGCCTTGTATCTGAATTAGCACAGTGGAGCCTCCCTGCCCATATTTCTATAGTTGCCATCTTTCAGAGATTTGTTCAAGTCAGTGGCATCGTCTTTTAACTTGTTCTTATGTGAAAGTTGCGATATGGGCAGTATGGCATGTTTTTCATCGAGACACTGGTTCAGTCAAGAAAAAAAAAATGATTTCCAATTAAAACTTGCAGTTGCAAAAATTTCTAAATACGCTTTTGGGACAGACTCCAAGCTCCAATTTGAATAAATTGAACATTCCAATTAGGCAGTTCAGCTAAGGCCGGCTTCCAGTCTTAATGCTTATTGCTGGCCCTGACCTGAAATGGCAGCTCCAAACGGGCGACAGGCAAGCATGCATTCATATGACACGTAAACCATAGGAACACACTGTATACCCGAAGAGTTCACACAATCTTTTCTTTGTTGGGGCTTATATACCTCGCACATTAGACTCTCCTCTTGCATTCAGTGGCAGATCTTCAGGGGTCAGAGTTACTTCGTTTGATCACAACTCACTGTGGTTATAGAAATTGTGCAAACTACAGCGCAGTTTAAGTTGCAACTTCTTTTTATTGAATGTTCAACAGGGCCTTCCAATTGAATGTTCCGAAGTAAGTTCCAATCAGAAGTAGAGAAACCATTTGAGCTACATGATTACATTCACAAGTCCAGCTGGCATGACTTATTTAATCTATTTCATTCCTAATAGACACATGGTATCTTTTTGCTTGCGGTAAATTGGCAGCATACCTGGCAAAGTCACTGTTCAAAAGCAAATAACATTACCAGTTACTTGCTAAGCCTTAAAAATATAATTAAATTACTAAATACTGCTCCCAAAAAGCAATGACGTTGCAATTACTTCTGCAGATCAAATTCCTTCTCATTAATTACTGTCTGGATTTCATCCGTATATAAACTAAGTAAAGCTTGTGAACAAAACTTCTCTCCAAACACTAGATCACATTCTTTCATCTTCCCGCCAAATTCTATCCAGTGAGACCATTCTCTCCCCTTTTCCTACAGAACAGGCTATTAAAAATATAAGACAACGGCAACAATCATAGTCAAACACGCCATGAACATTTCCGCCTGTCTCTTCCCCCAAACCTCATTTTTGCCCGTGATGGCAAGTGTAACCAGGCGCCACTATGCCTATAGCCAATATGCAACAGTGAGTGCTACTGCACACTTTCAACTAGTTTTGACCTTCTACCATTTTGCACCATCTCTCACTTCGATGGACCCTCAACACCTTTCATGTATACCTTCTGCTTAGAGAATGGTTGTGACTCGGAGACACAGGGCAGGTGTGAGGCCTTGAATACGTAGTTCTACTCAATTCTGTCTTTTTTGCTTCTTCATCACTGGTGGGACAGGCTTGCTGCATGTCATTACTGCTTTCTTGGCATCGTACCGGGAGTGCATAGTATGAAGTATAGAAACAGCAGTGATTCACTTTAGTAAAAGTAATTTTGGAATGAATGGATTACTTTCAGTGCTTAAAGTCTGGCTCTATCAGAGAGAGGAAATTCGAGCGCAACTGTTGAGGAGGAACGAAGAGGGTGAGAGAAAGGGCTGGCGGCCTTTGCACATTTTTTTAAATGGGAGAAATTATATATATATATATATATATATATATATATATATATATATATATATATATATATATATATATATATATATATATATATATATATATATATTAAGGAGGTTTTTTGTGATCATTTTATGACATGCACCTGAAAAAGTGATCCCTGCACTCTGCCAGCATGATCGATGATCTGTGATGTAAAGCACGTTAAGTAATGCCGAAAGTTGGGCGAGTTGGTTAACATTCATGATGGAAAATAGCGCGAAAGTACACGAAGGACGGAAGGAAGAAAGACACGGACAAGCGCTAACTCGCAACTGCAGGGTTTATTGCTGAAGCACGCAATACATACAGGTCACATGAAAAAAATAACAGAAGAAACAAACGGCAAGAGAAGAGAGAGAGAAGCAGCCTCCTAAATGGGAAGCTAGGTCATAACATAGACAGTGATACACAGTAACACGTGCCACTCATTGCTGGGGGGGGGGGGGGGAGATACAGCTAAGTATAGATAAGTAAAGTTAATGTAAAGTAGAGTCTAAGAAATCAAATTCGCAATCTACCAAGTTAACCGACGGTTCGCTGACACACAAATTTTGACATTTTTTAATATAGTAAGCCTCCATAATTTCACGAACCAGCTTGTCACGATGTCTAAAAAGAACGGTGGCCATAGAAAAAAGCGGTGTGCACTTTTGATTCCCCTTATGGTTCTCTTTAATGCTACAAGCGCGGCAATGCTCCGGAAGATTACCAGACTGTTCTTTTAAGGAGTTGTGGTGTTCCCCAAGCCTAACGTTGAGACACCGCCCCGTTTGTCCTATGTAAACGCCTCCGCATGACAAAGGCAGCTTATACACCACGCCGATCCCACAGGGTACAAACGGCGAGCGGTGTTTAACGGAGCACCCACGCCTCTTTTTTACTGTTCTTTTTTACTGTTTTTACTGTGTTTACTGTTCAGTCTGATCTAAACCATAGCATTCCTGACATTTTGAAGGTTTTTATAGATTGCAGCTCAGGCCTGAAGTTCACCGTTGAGCAGCCTAAAGATTTGGCACTACGGTTCCTCGACTTATCCCTGTCCGTATGCCGGGATCACGTTTGTTGGGCTTACAGCCCCCGATCTGCCAAAGCACTTCTTAGTTTTGCCTCTGGACATTCAAAAATTATTAAGAATGGTATCGCGACGTCCTGTCTCAAAGCAGCAATCACAAAATCCTGTATTCATTCCTTACAAAAGAGCGTCTTTGCACAGGTCAACAGGTTGAAGGAATCTGGCTATCCCATGCATGTTATTAAGATGACTTGTGGAAAACTGGTGCATTGGATTAAGGCAGGCCATAAGTCAAAACTTGTTACACGGGAGCGTCAAAAGGTTGGCGTCGTGCCGTATGTCCATAGGATGGCACACGGACTTAAGAAGGTGGGAAGCCGCTATGGTGTTTTCCGTGGTTTTTTCTGGACCGACAAAATTGAACAGTTTGTGCTCTCATATTCGAAATCGGCAGGAAACTGGCGGCGACAAGAAAAAGAGGCGTGGGTGCTCCGTTAAACACCGCTCGCCGTTTGTACCCTGTGGGATCGGCGTGGTGTATAAGCTGCCTTTGTCATGCGGAGGCGTTTACATAGGACAAACGGGGCGGTGTCTCAACGTTAGGCTTGGGGAACACCACAACTCCTTAAAAGAACAGTCTGGTAATCTTCCGGAGCATTGCCGCGCTTGTAGCATTAAAGAGAACCATAAGGGGAATCAAAAGTGCACACCGCTTTTTTCTATGGCCACCGTTCTTTTTAGACGTCGTGACAAGCTGGTTCGTGAAATTATGGAGGCTTACTATATTAAAAAATGTCAAAATTTGTGTGTCAGCGAACCGTCGGTTAACTTGGTAGATTGCGAATTTGATTTCTTAGACTCTACTTTACATTAACTTTACTTATCTATACTTAGCTGTATCTTCCCCCCCCCCCCCCCCCAGCAATGAGTGGCACGTGTTACTGTGTATCACTGTCTATGTTATGACCTAGCTTCCCATTTAGGAGGCTGCTTCTCTCTCTCTTCTCTTGCCGTTTGTTTTTTCTGTTACTTTTTCCTGTGACCTGTATTTATTGCGTGCTTCAGCAATAAACCCTGCAGTTGCGAGTTAGCGCTTGTCCGTGTCTTTCTTCCTTCCGTCCTTCGTGTACTTTCGCGCTATTTTCCATCATGGATGTAAAGCGGCTTATAGTGAAACAACAAAGTTTCAGCACTTGTAACATATGCAATATTTTTTCCTGAGACCGCTATCTTGTAGCACAGTTCCCATCGAGAGCTGAACTTGTGACTGTCTGGTTGCAAAGAAAATTTTATAAGAGTGAATAAGTTTAAATAGAAATTTTGCAAATAAATGTTTTTGAATACACTTTATAGAAGCAGCAAGAGAGCTATGTTCTTTAAAGCACTTTATATAGGAGGTACAATCTTAATTGCACGTTAAATGTAAAATCAACTAAGTAAAATATACTATAATTTTTACACTTCAAGTGAACTCAATAAAAATTAGCAAGAAATATTGTGAGAGCTATCAGCTTGGTCTGCCTGGCGACAAGTACATCATCTGAATAACATTGCGTGAGCATATTGACAATTTGCTCAGCCAGCACCTAAAACACAGTGCGAACCGGCAAAACCGAAGAGATGGCATATGAGAATACCTTAATTAGTTCCAGCCTCTGTGTAAAGGGACTGACTTGTTTTCTTCATCACAGGTTTTAGAAAATTCTAATTTTACTGAAATTAAGTAATAATTCTTGCAAAAACTTGCTGCAGAATTTTCTAAGAATCATAAACATTCTCTGATTGCCACTGAAAAGAATAAAATTAGGGGACACTTTGGCGACTAAAGTGATGAAAGGCGAAAGCCTGAGTGCTGCATTCTGCAACGCGATAGTTGCGCGAACGCCGGCATATCGCGCGCGCCGCCGGAGCGGACGGTACCTAGGGATTCCCTAGATGGGTTAGGGACGAAAAAAACAAGCAAACCCGTTTTCATTGACGTCACATCCGGTTAAGCATCGAGCGTGACGCGAAAAATGTCACGCCAGGCCGCTGCGTGTCCACCAATCAGCGTTTCCAGCCGATCTACCCGCAAACGCTTCTCCGATCCTCGATATTGGAAGCGTTTAGGGGTAGATCGGCTGGAAACGCTGATTGGTGGACACGCCGCGGCCTGGCGTGACGTTCTTTGCGTCGGGCTCAATGCTTAACCGGACGTGACGTAGTCAAAAACTGGGTTTGCTTGTTTTTTTTCGTCCCTAGACGCTTTAGGGAATCGCTAGGAGCCCCCGCTCTGGCAACGCGCGCGATTCCGGCATTCGGTTCGTGGATCTCGCTGCTGCATGACACCGGCGCGTTCGGTCACCGAGGTGCTCGACGATGGCGGGCCTGCGCGTTTACGTCAATGCGCTTTCGGCACGCCGATCCGTGCTGTACGTTGGGCGGAATGACGTTGATAATGGCGACGACCTGCGGGAGATCGCAAGCACCGTCAAGGTAAGTATAAATTGCGCAAAATTGTCTCTCATTTTGCTTATTTATAAGTGCTGTGTCACTTGTCTCTCCCCACGTGCTTCCAGGACCTCGTGCAGCAGCAGCTCGTGGCATGGACGCTCCTCGTGTTCAAAAACTCCACGAAAACATCCGCCGTCGGCAACTAAGCGCTTCCTGACTGCTATGCTGAGGCGCACGTCTGCCGTGCGCATTCTCAACCCTGATTGAGGTACAAGAACGCAGATTTCTTTGTCGAAGGTTTTGTAATATGTTGCGCATTCATCAAATCGCTATGTTCATAATGCAACTTTTTCTACTCTTTTACAGCACCGTTTCCTGTATGCTGCGAAGAGGCCGAGGATTTTCTTTGTACGCAGCAGCCCATGTCAGGGATCGCGGCATCGATCAGCTCTCCAAGATCATCGCCGCAACCCTCGTAAATGTCTACAGTAGAAGCATCGCGACAGCATCCAGGGCAGCATATAACCATGGCGCTGTGTACGACGTAGTGCACCGCTGTTGACGGTGCACGGCAAAGGGCCACGGACGAGTGCAGGGCGTTGTGTTCGCCACGCCGTCACGTCGCTGCTCATCCAAACGGCCCTTTTCAGGGCCGCCCCAATGTTTCCTGGCAGACCGCAGACCTGCACCTCCCGTACTCCTCTTCCCTCTCTACGTTGCACGTGGCTTCGTATCAATCGTCGCGGCCACCAAAATAACTTGCGCGCTAGGCCTCTTTACCAGGCTATACGTAAATACACGCATGCTTAATCGTGTCAAATTTGATTTAATAAAGTGCTACAGTGCTTATTACCTGCTTCCCTCACGCATTCTTCCGAGTCTTCGTGCAGCAGCTGCAGAACACGTGGCAAGCGTCACTCTACTGCCGCGACGAACGCTAAGCCCACACAACAGGCTTAACAGATAGAGTATTGTGCGGCTTTGTTCAGCGATGTTAATGGAAGTATCGACATTTTATATAACAACTGCATAATCGTCTTGAATATTGCTTCATAAAGTACTGTACTGCTTAATTCTCACTTACCTCGTGCATTCCACAGCTGCTGCAGCTAGCACTTGGCCAGCGTCGTTCTCTCCAGTGCTGCAGAGACGACAAACTAGGCCTCGCGATAGGCTACAATATACACCGCGGCTTTGTGCCGCTGTGTATTTTTTTTTATAAATGCATCACATTTCGAAGGTTATAGTCGCCATCCAAGGATCACTTAACTCGAGAGCACGGGAAAAGGCAAAAGTGTACGCACCTGGATTCGATGCCATGTACAACGCCGGTTTTTTTTTTTTTTTTTTTTTTTTTTTTTTTTTTTTTTTTTTTCACGAAAGCATCCTACGCGCTAGGCGTCCTAGACAAGGTTCAAGTGCAGTGTGCCTTTGTATAGTAACCATGTATGGGGTGAGCAGTTGCCATGTTTTCAGTTCACTTTTGTTGGCTGTTTCTTAAATAAAAATGGTCTCTGTGTCTGTCACTGTGTCTAAAGAGCTGCTCTAGCCGAACTGCGTACGTAGCGATGGATTGCACCGCGGCAGTATGGCTTTGTTCCAAGTTTAACTAAACAGTTGATCCCAAATCAAAATCGGAAATGACCATTTCCAACTGGATATTGGCCCCCAGTCAACAATTTGGAGTCCAATTCAATGGCAACAGTTCAGCTCTGTGCCAACATTTCGTACAATTAAGGGAGTCGAAATTATGGAAATGGCATGCATTTGTGAACATCAAACATGCTTCACATCCAATTAACATGTCATGCAATGCTAATATAAAAGCTCAATATTCTATCGGGGAACTCTATGAAATCTGCTAGAGCATGGAGCACACGTTCGTAGAGATATTTTTTTTAATTACCAGCACTCGCAAAGGTATTGGAAATAATTGAATCAAGTCCCATTCAAGGAATCAGATGAACAGTAACAAATCATCCTTTATATATTTTGTTTAGTACCTCAATGAAGAGTATTAGGCACACTTTTGCTGAATTTGTACATAAATGACATAATTCATATTGACAACAGTGCTCAGCTCATCATGTATGCTGATAATAGTGTGTTTATTACTGGCTTTGATCTCAATGAGACTGTTTTACATTGAAATTATTCACTTGAAAAATCGTTTGCCTGGTCCAATTTCATGAAGAAATAAACACAGAAAAACTATTTTATTTTGAGTATGAAATAAGAAAATGATGTAAGAGATGGCTACCGATCTATAATAAAAATATTGACCTTGTAGAAACTCGCATAAGTCTTGTGTGATTTTTTTTCATTTGAGATAGGAAATTCATATAAACAACACTGCAAAAAAAAAAAAAGATTTCTTCAATGAGTGAGCTTTACCTTGATGTGGTACTGTCCTTGCCTTTAATTATGCAAGTCCCCACAGATAAGGTATTGCAGTTTTATGTGGGCAAGCACCACAAGAGCATATATCAATAAAATGATAATTCTCAGTAAATTAAATGTGTGTTTCTTACATAACAGATATTGACTGCCGGTTTACGACATGACACCTCCGTGCAGAATACAGTATAATTATCTTTAACTATGAATGCCACTTGTTGCATGTTTCCTATTTTTCTTGGCGGGACAATAAAAGCTTTCTTTCCTCGATGGCACTGCTGCAATTTAGAGCCACTCTGTTTTTAACTCAAAACTCCAACCTCTGGTTTCTCCCGTACTTTCACACTTGGTGCAACCTGCAATCAATAAAACACAATCTAATGGTCTCACTGAATGAACTTAAACAGGTATTCCTGAAATTGTGAAAACAGCTATGAATACACTTTTTAGGGTTGTAAAATCAGAAATGTTGCAAAGTTAAAGAGCACTGCAGAATCTGCATTGGAGCAATGCAAAAGAACGGATGCTACTGCAACATTACATCACCCTCCGTCGATTGACACCACTCATTAACCTCCACCACTTCTCAATTACTCACAACTGCTGCGGACATGATTTTGCAGACACATTCTGCGGACGTGGTCTGCGGACAGAAATCTGTGAAATAATGTGCGTTTGCCAGCGCTGTGTTAATGTATTTTATGTTATCACTTATACTACTTGAGAATTCATTTAGTGTTCTATCAGTGTGTTGTGTTACCTTGCTGACAAGTTTCCTTATATCTTCTTTGCATGTGTTATTGTGTGTAGTTGTATCCCCCCTACAATAATGCCTCATGGGCGCTGTAGCTACTTACAATAAATAAACATAGCGAAGTAATACTTTAGCATTAATAGATCTTCTAGACATAGGGTCTCTAATTCTTGCACTTTTTTTTAAATAATGTGTAAATTTTTTTATCCTACTCTGCAGCTACTCCTTTGTAAATGGGTCCAGGACCTAAGTGCATGAGTTGCTCTCTGAAACATTTAATTTAGCTCTCGAGACTATCTAATATGCTCGAATTGAAATCATTGACTCCAGATTGGACATTGAAATTAGTTGCAAAATTTTTAACTGCAAAGCCTATTGAAATCTAATATGTTTGGGTGTATTTTTACTAGGGAGCAAAATGCACCAGCTTCCTTTAACATCTTAGCCAGCGCACACACAATGCATCATTGAAATGTAGTTTGAATTCCAGTTTCACCATGCATAACAATTGTCCATTCAGTTGGGATGTTCATTAGGAATATCAATTCTAATCCGTAAGATGACCATAACTTAGCAGCCCATAATAAAAATAAATTGCTTCTTTATAGAGAGTTAAAACTATGCAGTTGGGACTAAGTACTTATTCCAGCTGGGAGGTCATCTGGAAACTGGAAGACATTTGATTATGGAAATTCAATTAGGACTAAAAATTCTAATTGGAAAGAATGAAAAGATGCCTAAATGGAATGAGGGCTTCTAGAGAAAGTGTAAATTCTGGAAACTCAATTGGATAATACAAGACTCTTTAGCAGGATCTAGAACACATCTTTTACAAATGAACACTTGAAACTTAGAGCACTGGCTGATGCTCACCGCCGCAGCTCTCAGAATAACTGACAGCATGGGCAAAACTACAGTAGGTGTTAGTGCAGCATATAGCAGTGTTGTCACTGCGAAGTGAAGAGCCACAAAGCAGAGGACTGCCATCCTTACTACTGCCAATATAAAAGTCCTTCTCAGAGCCACCCCATTGTTTCCTGGCAGATCATGGGCCTTCAACTTCATTGTCATGTTTCCTCGTTTTTAGTCTTTTGTAGGATGTATTGGGCCTTCAGTGGTCTGTCATGTAACACTGCATGACTAATCCACTGAGTGCAAAGCCGTTAACCAACAGAGATATCTTTTCACTTCATGTGCGGCACACAAACATCATGCATAAAACAGGCCACATGTCACTATTCCATCTTTCTTTACACTTTCTTTCTTTAGCACACTCTAAAACCATTCCTGTAAAAAGCTAGAGCTTCTTTTACGCAAAGTGACATGGCAAGTATTGTAGCTTGAAACATTTTCAAAACGGAAAAATAAATGCATGAGGTGGCTCACAACCATTGTTTTTTTGTAAAATTGTGTTGCTTCATAGGCAGTAACTTGAACAACACTGACAACATTTCTACATTACTTTGAAACAACCCAGGCAAAAATCCTAACTGATGTAAATGGTTTAAGGAACAAACTTCCGGTTCATACCAGTTGGATAACAATGGATCCCTAACTGGAATTCAACTGGGATCAACATTCATGCGTATAAGGTACCCGTTGCATGCGAGCCTTGCTACCTGTTGATGGTTTACAACTCCGAAAGAACACAAAAACGAGGGCACAAGTGCAGATAAGGCGCATGTTTGCAGTCTCCATGACCAGTTGTATTCGTTCCTCTGTATCCCATGAAAGCACTCCATTTCTAACCCACAATGGCGTAGGTCTGCGACATCCGGTGCAATAATGCGAGGCAACCGCCCCCCCCCCCCCCCCCTTCTTCATGAACACACCTGAGCGCAATACCATCAACTACTTTGTCGTCAAGGCTTTCTTCGATTGGGGAAGTTCGTTTTTTGTATCGCACAACATTGTGCAAGCCGAGGCATTTTTTTCCTTCATTTCTTAAGACTTCAACGTAACAAGCATACCCCACAACTGATAATAGCTATATTACGAGGGGCATATGTCATATTTTTTCTTTTCTTAAGAAAGGTGCATTTGTGAAGAATTAAGTAGAGGTTTTTGACAGATGAATTTCTAGATTGGGACCACTCAAATAAAAGGGCATATAAAAACCACAAGAATTGCAAACTTTGAGCACGTAGAAATACTTGGTAACACGCACAGTAACTAAAAAGTGGCAAACTGGCAGATGCGACCAGGATTATAACACGGTGCCATTGTGAACAATTTCGTTTACATCAGGCATAGCGCAGTGCCAGCAAAAGCCTTGAGAACTGGCCAATGTGCTGTATTGTAGTTCATATTTTTTATGCTTCCACAAACTCTCCATAAGGACTGTTGAAAGCTTTGAACATGCACAAGACAACTGCAATTACATCGGCCACAGTGACAAAGAATAAAGTAAATACGAACCAGCTAGAATGTTAGACTGAGCGTTCACATGCAAATATGGGCATAGAAATGTCATTTGAGAAGTAAGCATGCTAATAGTGAAAGGACAACTCGAACACACAGAAGAGAACTGAAGTTACAAAAACAAACAAGCAGTCATAATTGAGGCCTTCAACAACTGCGTTGTAAAAGACAAATTTTGCAGAGGGACAAGTGCATAATTAATCCTGCCACACAAATGAAATAAGCATACCCCTCGATCAATTATAGAAATCGCTTGTGTACAAAAAGTGGGAAACACTGAAGTCATCTTGCTTTGAGCAACTAATTTCAGATATTATAAATCTTGTTTTGAAAGCTGGTATTGATCTAAAGAGCATAAAGCAAAAAAAAAAACCGACATGCCAACATTTTCATTTTCCGGTCTTTAAGGCTTCAAAGCTGCTACTCGATTTGTCAAAATCAATGTTTTTTGCCAGCTCACCTACGAGAGATGATAATGCCAGATCTGAAAGCGTCCACTGACCCATCATAGGTCCTCTTCCTCACAGGACACAACCTCCTCCTCTCACAGGATACAACAGACACTCATATATTAGGAATAGTTGCAGGCTGGGAGAGGCTCTAGAAAATCTCAATCTGGGGAACTCCAATGCTGCCTAACCGTTGGCCTCTTCGAGTCCAATGCTTGCCACTTTAATTTGAGGTGTCTCCTCAGCCAAGGCATTTTGATGAAATGTGTTCTATCAGACAGCTTGTTGTAGAAGGATGTAAGCTTCGGAATACATACTTTAAGGCTTGAGAGGTCCCTCAGTAGAATAAAGAAATCTCTTCACTTCGGGACCAGATATGTTCTGCGGCTTCTAAAATCGCTTTTGATTTAATGCAGAGCTCGGCATAAAATCTACCAGTGCAGTCAAGCATCGCCCCTTTTATTTTCTTCCTGCAATGAAAACCCTGAACCTCAGACACATTCTCCTACCATACTCTTTTTGAACTTCTGGTGCCTGTCTACTGATACTCTGAGCTCATTTGATTTTATGAATTTCTGCTCAATAGCCTGCACACTGTGGCCACACATCATCTTTGAGAAGGAGCTTTAAATCATCCATCTTTGCCACCACTTTGTCAAGGTATAGGTGCTTTGTCTGCAAATGAAATTGTGCAGCATTTACTACTTCAGGTACTGCATGCTATAGGTGCAAGCAACATAGAAAAGCAATGGCAGAGACTACCGTAGCCTCCTTGCAAATAAAAAAGGTACCAATGAGCAGTGATGCCTTGCTAACAGAATACATTTAGTCTCAAAGTGGTCTTCAGCAGCGGAGTGATAGTGGGGGTCGTCAGGTTTGATTTCATGATGGACTGACTTGTATCTCTCATTTTAACAATAACCTTCTCTTACAGCAACAAAAGAGAGAAAGCATTCTCTTGAGGAAAAGAACTTAAGGCCCACAGTATTGCAGCATGTGAATTGCCTTGCATATATTTCTTTAACTGCACTCTTTGCATTACCACCCTCTCCCCCCCCCCCCCCCATTCCCAGCCACACTTTCCTGAGCACTGCACCCAGTGCAGTCCTCACACCCCTATAGTGCCCGCAAGGTTTCTAACCCCTCCTTTATGCTAAAAAAATGCCTTTTTATATCCTGAAAAGCAATCCCACAATGTCTGGACAGCCCGAAATTCAGCAAATACTCGTTTTACTCATCTTTGCACCTTAGTAATGTATAAGAAAGTTGTTTTTTTTTTTTTTTTTTGCTGTTGACATATTAGATGCATAAAAGGTGGCATATGCCCAGAAAATTTTGTTAAAAATTGGCTATAGTGCATGCTACCTTTCTCTTTCATAAGTTTTTTGCAAACTGAAGTTGTGGACCACATTAACTTATTCTTCATTGCATTATGCCATCATTGTGCAATTAAAAAAGTGTCCACTTAGATATATTCACAAGTGCTGTTTGATAAATAATTGTCTTTAAACTCTGAGGTTGTGTGAAAGAGATTTTAAATGGAAGGAAAAATAGTGTAGCACATATATAACTTTAAATGTGTTTATAAGTGTAAGGTATAGCCAAATAAGAATGTAAAGAATTTCTGGACTGCAAGCAATCAATGTAACGAATGACAAACATTTACTCAAGGCAATGAAAGTTATTAAAGCATTTCAATGTTTTTATGAACAAAAATAAATGCAGTGTTTGAATATATAACAAACAAATTTGTGATGGCAGTCAGCAGTCTGTTTCAGGCTACAGGTCCAGTTAAAAATCACAATTGACACATATGACGGATGCAAAACTTGTTGCTGTGAAAGAAATGCAGAAGACGTAAGATGCTGCTTATTACATATTAGACATGCGAAGGCATGACAAGCTGAAATGGTCCATGCGTTGCATTAGAACAAGCACTAAGTCATTAAAAGATGCATGCATCACATGGATCTCAATTTGACAGCAAACATATGCTGACACTTAGAAAACATACAATGCCATTACTCTTCATGTGATATATATGCTGCAATATTTTCATGTTTTCTAAAGGCTACGCACAGTTCTGTACTACTTAAAAAAACATCTTATAATGCTCCTATAGTTACCCATATATAACATGACCTCCTTAGTAACAATGTAGTACAACATTTCTTCTTGTTGGCCTGAAATCCTGAGGCTGAATGATCTGAAATCCGGTTGTAATAATTGCGACTTTATGATGTGCTCCATCATCTTTATTTGAGGTATGAAGGCATTATGCTCCAAGTGCAAGATGGGGATTTGCTTTATTAAACTTAATCTAAAACAAGCCCTGATCAATGTGAAATGACTTACATAGTTTTATAATAATCATAGCCCAAATGAGAATAGGGTATTCATTAGGCGCCTAATTGTTTTTAACAACAGGGTAACCAAAACAGTGAGAGGTCATCCTTTAATACTACAGCTTATTTAGTTTTTTTTTTTTTCCTAATCAACATATCACTCCCAGCACCACAATTCTGACCTAAAAAATTTGTAGAGTCGAATGACCTAGTACGCACCTCTATTCCCTTTGTCCTCAAAGCTTCTCCTTTTTTTTGCCCCCTACAGTCATCGACTAGCCAGTTATTGCAGCTAGGATGTGCTTATAATAGCGCCGGCGCCGCGGTGTTGCGGCCCGCATCATTTGCATTCGCCGGCGCATTAGTTTGGAGTGAGGAAATTAGGCCCTTTTTAGCCAATAAGAGCGGTCACCGAGCGCATTTCTGGTTAAAACAATTCATAATGAACTATTTCGCTTAGAAAAAGACCGAATTATATCGGGACGCGTGGCAACGGGACGGACGGCCGTTGCCGACAGCCTGCGCGCCTGAAAGACATCGCACCGAGAAAGCTATTTTGCAAGGAAACGTGTTGCAAATATACGAAATGTGCAGAAGAGCGGAATCACCGCAAACATGTGTCACTGGAAAATTCGCCCGGCCAGCCTACGAACAGGTCACACTGCGTTGGCGAACCTCGATTGTTTTTGTCGCCGAAAGGTCTCACACAGATCTAGAATAAAGGAAAACCAATTAAACTGTGATTTCCCCGGCAATTCGTGTGGTGCGACAAGCTGGTTCGGAAACCTCTTCGCGGCTCGAAGCGTGCATATGTTATTTGACGTCGCTGCCGTTTCCACAGTGTCCGCACTGCATGCAAGCTAGGCCTCGTGCCTCTCCGCCACGGTGCAAGATATATAGGTGGGGACACAGCGTACCGCGCCGGTTCCAGATAAAGTCCCCTAGTTAGTCTAAGCCATACGAGATGGCAGTTCGCTCAGCGGCCTGTGACGTTGTGGGAGGCACTGCTTTTCTATGGTGAATACATGCTTTTTGAGAGCCATTTTCTCGTAAACTGTGACCTATGATGAGAGAAAAATATTTTTGTCGCGTTGTTTTTGTCTAGGTCCATTAATCAGCGCAGTTTTATAAATCTGTTGCTTCGTGAATGCTTAAATAAAAGCGCAAAAGGCGAATGAATTTTCGCGCGGAATTTGAACCTGCTGCACGCATAAGCGGCGGCACTTTGACAACAAAGCATTAACCATCAGTCGTTTCATTTGTTCTTTGACTTTACAGCTTTTGTTCGCCCATCAGTGTGCCCGCTCATCCTTAGTTTGCTCCTTACTTTATTCCTTCAATACATTAGAGGTCCTCTAACTGGATTCTGCTAGCTCCCACTGAATTCCCCCCTTCCTCTCACTTCCTCTATACCATTACTTCTCTTAGCTTCTTTTTTCCTTTCCCTTATTCTTTTATCCTCAGGGTATAGGGTACAGTACAGAGGGGAAGAGAATTTCACAATGAAAAAAGAACACCAAGTATAATTTATTCAATACAAAAAAGTAGAGGTAAAATTACAGTTAACAGCTTTCTTGAATCTACGTTAGAGATTGGCGAACAGTAGTGTGATGTGGTGCGCCAAAGCCGCATATAAATCAGTTGATGAACATAGACAGATAGATCGTGCAGCCGTTCGTGCAGTCGGGATTCGTGCAAATATAGAAGACAGTTGAGCTTGCTTGAGGCAAAAAAGCCTTAAATCACGACAGCATTTGTGACGTTTTTCGTGCACATAACACGTCCGTACTGTTCCTCGCTTGCTTATCCCATTCTTCCACTCAGTTTGCACGTTAGTGATTTATGCGATAGAGAAGCGGTACGGGGCGCTGTTGCATTTCCTTGATTAAGTGGTTAAGAATACACTATGAATTTTTATATTTTTCTCCCATTCGCCCAACCGAACGCAGGATTCGCTTCCCTGCTCTATTGCTCTATTTACGCTATCCAAAGTGACAAAACTGCCTCCCCGGCGCCTTCAATTGAATGACGATGACTCAATGGTTGAGTAATGTAGTACTCACTCCCCCATATTTCAACATAAAGTGCAACTTCAACCTTTTATTCACTTCGTTGTTAGGAATATATTACGTCAATAGTATTGGCAAGCCAATAAATTATTCTGGACCTCGCTTCTGCACTGATGCAGTGGGCACGGCTTAAGAATAAAATGCTACGGTGATGCTTCTGGCGACGGCGGGGAAACAGTTCGGGCCACGCAAACGGCTCACGCAGGAGAAACGCGCCGCGCGATATCAGCGGGTTGCTATCGCAACGGCGTTGTCGATGTATGTGTTTTTTTCTTCCATCGAAGATTCACCGCTAAATCGACGCTGACGCTGCGATCAGCGGCCCGGTTCGTAGGAGCGTGGCTGGTACCTTATCTGGAAACTTGCGTCCAGTGCCTCGCCCGTGCTGTGTCCCCACCTAAATATTCTTGCACCGTGCTCTCCGCCGACGGCCATCGACTAGGCAGCTGCCGTTTGCTTGCGGCGCGCCGCCGACACCGTGTCACCGTCGACCTGCCGCGCCCGGGCGCTCTGAAAAGCATGGGGAATCCAGGGACAGTCTAGGGAAAACACGTGCGCCCTACATCCGGACATGACTTCATAAAATATCACGTGACCCATAACGTTGTTTGTGACGTCATATATGACGTCATACATTTTGGGCCAATCAGCGTTTCCAGCCGATCTACCCCTAAACGCTTGTCGATATTATAGTGCCTAGAATATACTGGCTAGTGTGACGAGCGCCCGCGCTTCCCTATGGGCGAGGATGGCGCTCTTTGCAATGAAAGCCAATCGTTAGCGGCAGAGGGCGCTGCTTGTCGGGAGGGTGCCACCTGAGCAGACGACGCAGTTTTCTCTCTTCAGAATACGGCAATCTGTTGGTGTTGTGCGTGCGTGTTAAACCTGCTTCTGCGCGTCTTTTGCTTTCACGAAGGTGCAGTAGTTTATTTACGGTGTAGGTGCTTGCTCATGCGAGTCGTTCCGCACTTCTACCTGCTCGGCGACGATTGCATCGGTTTTTTTTTTCTCTCGTTTTGTGCGCGCGTTCTGTGCTCGCCTGTATCCCTTCTTTTTTTACTGTGTCGCCAGTGGTGAAGCGCGGTTCCCGATTGTTGTTTCCCCAGTGCCTCTCACTAGACTGCAGAGAAAAATGCCAAAGAGAAAGCGGTGGTGCACAGAGAAGACTTGCTTTTTTGGCAAACGGGGCTACCGCTAGAACAAGGAGCGTACGTATTACTGCGCTATCTGATGCTACGTAAGTACGCATTCTGTACAATGGGAACGAAGCATCGATAGAAATGACGGAAGGTAAACGGCAACTGCTTTTGTTGGCGAGAAACATTTTTAGAGCATGCAGTTATATTCACAAGGATGCAAACCTGGGCGAGTCGGTAACGGTGCTCTATGGCAGTGTGTAGCACAAAGAGTGTACACAGGCGCTACAGACAGCACCTGTGTTGTGTACCTTTTCTGTGTCCCTCGATTGTTCTTTTGCGCTACACATGTCATACGGATGCAGTTATATATTAGGCGCATGTTTCACCGTAAGCGCGGCATTACCAACGAGCTTCATCGCGATTAATCGGCCGCGTCTCGTGCGTATTGTGTATCTGAGAAAAAAAAAAAAACTTCGTCAGCTTCTTCATTCAAAAGATGGTGACTTCGGCAAAACCTTGTGCAATCGCAGGCCGTGATGTACCTTAATTAGCCGCTGTAAGTAAAGGTTCCTCGTTTGTGTTCTGCTGTTTTTTTTTATTTATTTTTTTATTCAAATACCTCACGGGCTCCGATTGGAGTATTATGTGAGGGGGGTTACATAACTGGGGTGCGAAACAGAAGCATGTAGAAGATGGTTATTTTAACATCGTTATTTTCAAAACGTTAACATTATACCCTTCACACCTTGTGCCCAAGACGGCACCAAAAAGGAAGGAAAGAAACATATGCGAGCAGCAACCAGCTCGTAAACGCCATAAGCGGGCCGCAGGGACTGGACCTAAAGCCCCGGGCTTTAACTGGACCCGGTGATTCGGGCTCGGAAATCAATGAGGGCTCCTGTTTTCTCGAAGCTGGCTTTCAAGACTGCAACGACTCCTCCGGCTCCAGTGAAGCGGGCATTGTGGGTGAACAGCGTGGCAGCCAGGCTACACTACAGACACCTAACCGTGCACGGAGGCCGTCATCCGTTTGAGGACATTCTCATTCCGGTTACATGGATGCGGATACCTTCCGTGGATGACAGCCTAGCTTATGCTTAAGACCCAATAACTTTGAAAAGATGAAGGTTGATCTTGCATTCCAACTTTTTAGAGATGAGGTTATTAAAGGACTTTTTTTTGCACCGGCGGCATGTGGAGACTATATACACTCGGGTGCAACCAACAGAAGAGTTCGTCAAGCTAATCAATCGCCTGATACGAGTAATGACCTCCAGGATGACCAAGCGTGCACTTAATCCGGGTAGCCCAGACATGCGTTTCTTGGAAGACTTTTTAGGATATCTGGACAAGTGGGAAGAACATGCCAGCATTGCCTTGCACTCGCATTGTCACCTTTGATTAAACATGCTGCCTTCGTTCTATTAAACCGAATCTGTGTTTCGTGACTTGTATTCTTTGAGTTTGAATTCCTCCAAACGCGAAAGCTCTCATGTGCGTTTACCGGGTTAGCCAGTGGCTCACGTACCGATTGAGCTTTCAAGTTCGAGCAATCTGCACAAAGCAATTCGATATTAACATTAGCATGTTAAAACGTTATATCAATCCTAAGCTCCTGAAAGAGCTCCAAAGTATTAAACGTGAGCCAAAGCAACGCGCAGCTCCCTTTCCAACTCTCAGCAGCGCGGCGCAATGTGCGCGAGAAACCGGCTCGCACCCTCTCGCACCACAGCGCCGCTATGCGGCCGCCTACGGCTTTCATAGCTATCAGAGCCATCCCAGCCGGCGCGCTCGACACACTAGTCAGTATATTCTAGGCACTATATCGATATTCGCCTTCCCCTGGCGGCGCCATATTGTCTTTCTGATTGGCTCAGAAAAGAGTCACGTGCTTCAAACTTGTGGCGCGAAACTATCAGTTGAGGCAAGCACTTTTAGCGGTTACGTCAAAATGACGTAGCCGTGAAAATCGATTTCAACCGGAGCTATCCTTGTTGCCTGGATGACAAATACGAATGATTTTGGAGTGGAAGCAAAGTTACTGATGGTGGTTTGGAGAACACTTACGCGCGATTAACCAATGTGATGAAAATAATGGCATACTGGGAAGGAGCGGATGCTCAAATTTGATTGGCTGGAGCTATGTCACGTGAAACACGTGATACGCAAGCATATTTAGATTACGTCAAATTGACGCGTCATGACGTAACTGACGTGCCGCCATTACCGAAAATGCTGACGTTTGGCCGCCATAGGGAACCAAAGCTGGAGTTTGCTCCGCGACGCCAGCGCTCGGTTTCCAGCGGAGCGGAGAGGAACTACAAAACCTACGCGCATCCGCGCCCGCGCTGCGCGCGGCCGTCTGCAGAGTCTGCGCGGCCCGCTCGCTCGGGAGCGCGTGCTACAGGCAGCCGCACGTGCAAGCGGAGCGGGAGAAGGAAAGTGAGGACGAGGGGGGATGGTCGTGCGTCTGTGCGCGCAAAGCCGGCGCTCTTTGCCAGTGGTGTTTCTTATTTTTGCTTTTTTCTGTGCCCCGGCTGATATAGAGGCTGGCTGGAGGCACGCTTTTCATCGGTGCTTTCTAAAGTGAGAAATTATGATTAATTGATCGCCGCGGACATTGTTTTCAAAGAGCGCTTGTTGGCAGGCTCAGACAAAAAAAAACATGAACGCGAATTCGGTACTCCAAGGCAAAGGCAAGCGACAGGTATTTTGAAGGACTTGAGGCGGCACCTCTTGATGTCTCTTCCCTGTTGTTCAGAGAATGAAGGGTCCAGCCTTCTCGTTGAGAATTGATACGCGTGTACACAGCGACGAGTGCTCTGGGCGCTGGTTGGGGAGCTTCCTTTCCATTTGTGACTGCTCACTTGAAAGGGGCCTATTCAACTCTTTGGGGAGAGACGTTTTAGGCGATGCTGCCGGCGCCGTGGTGCCTGCTTTCGGCGCGTTTAGGACGCGTTCCCTACAAAGGCACAAAACATGCCGCCTTACCCTTTGGTTCCTGCTGACAGCGGTCAGGGGGAGTTCCCTGCTGTGGCGCTGCCATCCGAAATCAATGACTTATCTACCTTTAACGATGAAAGGTTTCTTAACGACCTGGATCACTGACGAGAAGCCGAGGCATGCCATTCTTTCGGCAGTTTCCTCTCTCCGTGAGACGAAGAGCGAGGAAATGCCTGACGACTTTTCATGCAGGCGGGGACATCTCTCCATTTAAACCTTTGTCTTCTTAATTCCACAGCTACGCTGTGCAATCCCTAGTTCAGTTATCTCCTCTAGCGAATGCGCAGTTTTGAGCTCCCGAAGCAGGATCGCGTATGAGGATAGGACGATTAACGTATGTGTTTACCCTTTATAAGCGCCGAGTGATGGCATTAATAACATATACCTGTTTCTTGAGGCCGACTTGTTTCTGCGATGGCTGCTGCGGCACCGCCAGTTACCAACAGAGGTGTGAGATACGAACGGTACGAGATACCTAAAAAAAACCGACAACCATCATTTCAACACGAAAGAGAGAACAGAGAAAAACACTTTCACGAGTTTTGCGAAAAAGCGCGCCGTCACTTTTTCATTCCAGTTTTTTTTTCTTGCCCCCTTTGTTGGAGCGCGACGGCGGCCAGAATGCGGCCGGAGGAGGAGAGAAACAACCGAGCATGCAGACGACAGCATGCTTTTCTATGCGGCGGGGAGCAGACGACGCGGCCGCACTGCGCGTAGGTTTTGACGGGATCTCCATGGAGGGCGCTGACGCACAGAGCGGCGCAGCGCCCCCTGGCCCAGGTTTTCTCCCCTTATATAATTTCGCCGAGTGGCGAGGTGCCCGAATTATGCTAATGAGACTATGGCGACAGGCAAACTGATTTATGCAGCCGTTAGCCTACCGTAGTTTCTTAGCTTGTTGTTAAGAGTAAAAGGATAACTTTATATACACCTTACATGGCTTTTTAAACGCAATAGAAAGGCAAATTATGAGCGCGTATGAAATAAAGGACGCTTGAGACAATCTCTAATGGGGGCAGAAGCGTGCGGCCGCGTGAAGGCGCTAACTGCTTTCTTATTTCAAACCCTTTCTTCCTTGGTAAGAAATCATTGGTCTGCGCGGTTATAATAACCCAGCAATGGCGGCGGCCATGGAGGGAGGCATGAAGGGAGGTACGCTTACATTATAGTGAACTAGAATATATATTCTAGTTCACTATAGCTTACATGGAGGAAAGAAAGAACTTGTACGCTTATGAGTGGTCTTCGTGCCGTCCGTCGTCTGCAAGTAGTGATCGAGGATTTGCTGCAGCACAGTAATGCTGTCAAATTGAAAGATAGCTCGTCAGTAGTCAGATCAGTCATCTGATGAGGAGTGTAGTGTGGCGGCTTTGTAAGCTCCGAGGCGAGAATTGCCCTGCGCTCGGAGTGTTGAACTGTTGAGCAACTGGTGTTTCGGGTGGAATCGGCAGTGGTGAACGCCTCTGATGTAAGATGGCACGAAATGTATTCGTTCGGCCGAGCAACGAGCTCCTGGAATGTGTCGGGCTTCTCGATGGGTGTCGACCAGCAAGGCAACGCAGTCAATCTGCTGGAAATGCTGCAGCACGTCGAGCATCACAGAGGTAAGCGCAATAGGAAAACCTGCAAAGGTGACTGTTCATACAGCGTCATTCGCATTCAAGTTGTACACAGGCGGGAAATGACTGAAGATTAAAGGAATACTTACAGGACGCATGCGGCGAATCCGATATTTTTAATCAGCACTTTGCGTTGCTTTTAGCTGCCTATTTCTACGACGCATTATAATTTTCTTCAACTTCTCTACACTGCACGAACTTAAAAAAAAAAAAAAAACTGAGTGTGCTCGTAGTTGTCAAGATTTCTTGGTTAATGGTTGCGACGACCGAGAAAGGAAAAACATGTGAAATCGCCTGATATAAGTCGTTCCTTTAGTTGCAAAATAGAAAAAGTTAACCTTCGCACTACAATTTCCGCCACCAACCCGTCTTTACCTGTTACGGAAATGGTTCACTTAGGTATAGGTTTTGCACTGACCATTTCTTGCATTCATAGATTACACTTTACCGCAGCTTAGCTTGCAGCATTGATGATTTTGAATGTTCCTGTGCCATGCGTGTCTGATATTTTATTTGCATATCATTTAGGCACTAAACATTTACAGATGATCGTGTGGACCTTGTGCAGCCGTTGCAGCACTTCCGATCTGAGTCATCATGTGGTGAAAAGTCCTGGGGCCATATTCAACATCATTAACCTCTCTGCTAGGCTTGTATAATCTGGGAGGCCACGCCTTGTCCCTGGACGGCCACATCAGATGTGAAGTGCTATGCAGATGGACAGCTCTTTTTGAAGATCGTTACAGCTTGTAGTGTGTGCAGATCACATGACATTGACGCCACCTGCGAATGGTAATCGCAGCAGGAACATCAACAAGGACAAGGAAGAGGACGTGCAACATTTATATTAACTTGGACAGGAACAACTTGATTACCTGCACTTGAGATTTTCACTCGCTGTCATGATTTTGATATATGCCACAAGTGATCAATGTGCACGTTCTTACTGCTTCATGTTCGATAGCATACTGCTGAAAAGCCGTGCAAGTCTTAATTTTTACTGTGGTTTTGGGATATAACCATCTCTTTGATGTACAGTTTGTTGATAGCATGTGCAAGAACCAAGTTCAGCCTTGGGGTGGCGCAGTGGTTACGGCGCTCGACTATTGTTCCCAAAGACGCGGGTTCGAATCCCGGCCTCGGCGGCCACTTTTCGATGGAGGCAAAAAGCAAGGCGCCCGTGTGCTGTGTGATGTTGGTGCACATTAGTGCGATGTTAGAACCCCAGGTGGTCGAAATTTCCGGAGCCCTCCACTACGGCGTCTCTCATAGTCTGAGTCGCTTTGGGACGTTAAACCCCACAAACCAAACCAAACCTTTCCTTGGTGCTATAATTTTTTGTCTACCATCTGTAGACATACTGAGTGTATTCTGCAAGTGCTGTGGCCCTCGCTGAGAGCTGTCATTCTTTGTTGTATACTTTGCTTTTTTGTGTTCTGCTTAAACTCAGTGTGCATTTTATTAAGTGCTTCATGTCAATGAAACGCAGGAAGGTACAAAAACGTTCTCCTTCTACCTCCAGAAGTGCCATTCTGAGTAGGACGTGCGTGCACATATAGCTCACAATTCACTTTGGTGTTTGTGGCAAGCAAGCAGTCTGCGACGTACTACTTCAGTGAGAATATTTGACATACGTGTACCCTGGTGGATGTGTCTGCAGTCGTTTACCATAGCAGAGTCCATTTCGTTACACCTATCTTGTGTGCTACTAGGGTGAAACGTGAGGTGCCCACTGTGTTTTTCCACAAACTGCAGAGTGAAGCGAGCTGTGCTTCTTTGTATTTGGTTGCCTTTATGCTTGTTTTCTATTGCTTCCTTCATATGCTGAATGCAGGTGAACAGCAATCAACTAGTTTTCCCAAAGATAATTTGTGCATCTATTTGGTGGTCATTGTCTTTCATTGTTGTATGCACGAAAAATGAGGGCCCCGCCAACTTGTCAACCCATTTTGGCAATTTTAGATTCCACTTTTGCAAAATTTGCCATTTTCCCTTTGCACTGCAATTACCGATGCTTTTTAGTCATGTTAATCAAGATCCCAGATAACCTGTTTAACCTCTGCATCATTTGTGTGGCTCGGCTATCAATGAACATTTTTGTATTCATTTTTTTTTTTTACAAAGGCAACTATTGACTTCTCTGTTTTGTAACTAGGTGATATTGATGTGCATGTGCACCCACTGGCAAAAGTTCTTGAAGGTGGCTTCGCAGGGGAAAGAATGCATTCATTTGTGTACGAGATAAATTGCTTTACATTTCATGTTACACTATATAACCCATAGTCACAATAATGATGCACAAGCGCAGGAATGAAATAAAAACTTTTTGATAAGATTGTCCTTCATAAATTTTTGACTGCAGCTCTACAAAATGCTTTGCTCCTTTTGTACATTGCTACATATCTTGTTCCATAAAATATCTCCCTCCATGATAGCGTTGTGTGTAGACCTTCCATACCCCTATTATGAAGCTGCTATCTGGGCTAGTTGCTTCTTGACACATTCTTGCTGCTGCCACATGCCCTCCGGCACTCACATATGTTAAAAGAGGGTTGGTAAAGCTCACATATTCATGCTCTAAGCCACTAGAGCATGGCTTCATCACTCGAGATGTTTATCGAATGATTGCAGCTGTGTATAACTGCTTCATTATTTTTTTTCTGTTAGTTGCTTTTGTAGCCTTATCTTCATTGTTCTTTGTGAGCTTTAAATTGAGAATTTTAAGGAAGGGGCATACATTTTATGCCAATCACTTTCATCTCGTTTATGTGGAAGCACTTTCAAGGACACTTTTGTTTCATCATCACTTTTCAACATTTTGTACCATTGTGCTAGTACTGAGTTGTATAACTATTTGCTCTCATAAGTGACAGCTGCACTAGTTTCACTTACACCTATTCTATTGTCACATGTGTTTTCTACGTTATCTAGTATCCCTATGCTTTCCTATTATATCAGCTTCAGCAATCCTCTCTGCATTTAACCCTCAGAATGTGTTCCATATTTTGCACGTCTGCTATGTGTACAGCCTAAATTGAACACCACAATATATTCTTAAGATTGCATTCAAAAGATAACTTCCTGAAGGTACAATCCTATTGAACACAGTAGACGTCATACTATCCATAAGAGAGTCATTCTTTTTTATGATGTATTGAACAATTTGTGAACAAAGCAATTTCATTTTATCTTGACCTCATTCGTCTGTTGTTTCTGTGGTACAGCCTCTGCCACAGCTGCATCTGTAACTTGGCTGTTGGCACCGTGGTCAAATGTCTTGTGAGCCAGCAGAGCCTAATGTAGCGTATATGTTCAGCTATTGGCTTCTTGCTTCTTTTTTTGATGCAGCAACGTTAAAGCCTCTCTTCTGCACAAAAAACGACGTTGTGAGTGGAAAATCTTGAGCACGTTTCAGACAGGCGACATGGCCGAGTACTCAATGTGATGTCTCTGGCTTCACCTTTGAGATGAATGTGTGAGGTGATAAACCTTGCAGGATCTTTGGGTAATAAGACAGGCAACCCTTAGGCCATGGAACCGCATCCGTACAGCTTGGTTACAGTGGGCTTTATAAGTATCTAGACAAGTGGTCTTCCACATAATTGGATAACTTACAGGTATACGCTACTGATATGTATCATAGAATAAATACTAGGTGTTAGCAGTAGCAAAGTCGATTCACACGAATGAGAGTCTGCAGACAGGAGCCATAAAAGCTGTTGTGTTATAGCGGTAAATGTTGAGCTTGCGTGTCCCCACAATTGTTTTTAGAGCATGAAGTTTTCAAGTGCTGTGCTGGTTTGCCTGATAGCCGTCACATTGAGGGACTTGCTGAAATAATGCTTAAGGCTTGTCTTCCTGAGACAAACATTTCTGCTTTTTGGTAGACTGCATAAAGGGAACATTCTAGGTGTGGCAGGCATTTATGCACAGATAAAATCATTCTTACACACACTATAACTACCTTTGCCCTGTCCATAACAGAATCGGGGAATACTTGCTCGGTCCCAGGTGCCGACTACCATTTAAATGACATTGAGTTCCATAATCTTTGATACTGGTAATACTGCGGAACGCATAGCATCCTGTAAAAGAAGAGACATCTGGGCGAGTTGGTATGGTGACATGATAGAAAAACAGCGCAAAAGACGTGCACGGAGGAGAAGAACGGACAGGACGAGCGCTGAACTCACAACTGAAGTTTATTGAAAAAAAACACAGATATATAGCCCAGCCAAGCAGCACCAAACCGCACATTAAACAAGAGAATCATGATAACCCCCCACACACACCATGTTCAAGAAATTCAACCTCATTATCTGTCAAAGCGATTGACGGTTCACTAACGCAATTTGCACCCAATCGTATGATATATCTGTGTTTTTTTCAATAAACTTCAGTTGTGAGTTCAGCGCTCGTCCTGTCCGTTCTTCTCCTCCGTGCACGTCTTTTGCGCTGTTTTTCTATCATGGCATAGCATCCCTTGACTGTAGTTGCAGCCTAGTGGTTTGAGCATTTGGGGACCAATCCTCAGTGGTGTTGGGTACTCTTTGGTAAAACAGTGGGTGCTTGCTTTGCTGGTGTTGGGGTTATCTTGGGCCAAACACTTGGAGAATGGGTTTTTGACCCTATCTTGTGTTCCCTTGCTTTGTATAACTAATTTCTCTTCTTTGGTCTCCAAGGCCGTGCCACCTTTCAGATATGGCGATGAGCTGTACAAGTACAACAATACTGTAATTACTTGAATGTGTGACAGCCTTTCATTTTTTAGGCTGTGTATTGTAGAGTGTGGAGTGCTGTAAATAAATTTTGTATTGTTTTGTGTATTGTAATTTTCAGTTTTCTTATAAGCAAGGCTTCATGTCAGGTGCATGTAAAAAAATGCCAAAAAGTACCGAAAGCAAATGATACACCAATTGTTTGTCAACGACGAGCTGTTTAAAGCTACAGGGAATGTGTTATGTAAGTAGCAGGTCTCTTAAAGTGTGCATGTTTTGCCAAAATAAAGGACAGAGGCTATACTGCAACCTGTTGGAAAAATCATGCATACACGACACACTAGCTGCAAATGATAGGCTCATTTAAACTAGCCATCACATTTAGTTTTCCAATGATATGCAATCAGAATATCGAAAAAGTAAATTCCATGCTTTATTCCCATATTTATGCCCGTATTCAGGTGAGGTTCATTTGAGCATGTTTTTGAGTCAGAGTGTAGAGAGTGGATGTTAGACAGTTGCACGTTGGACATTATGCATTGCTGGAAGAGCACACAGAGGATGGCAAAGCCAATACAAATCATACAGTATTATCACCTGGCATTAATGAACCTTTGCCAAAAAATCCAGAACACCACCCGATTGCGTTGCTGTCTCTCCTAAAAGTAATGTACTGCAGGCCACATCAGCCTTGCAATTCATGCCTCTTTTTGTCTAATATTGTCCCCGTGCATGCTTCTGTTTTTCTTTTTTGTTGCTGTTACTTTTTACTTACGGTGTCCTTAAAGTCACGCTTGTTTTCCCCTTTGGCTCCCTTGCTTCACTCAGAGACAGGTTCGGGCTTTGTGTAGCATGTGCACTGGTTAATGTGTGCATGAATGCTACATTCAATGACAATTGCTTCAAGAAAATGGTTTTCATACTGCATCTAGCTCATTGTAATTAGGCATCATATCATATTCACTATTCATGTCTGTTCCTTCACTTCCTGAGCATCAAATAGTATATGTGAAGGCATTTCTCTAGCCGACCTCTTCACCCTTTTCTCTCCTCTGAAGAATCTTGCTGCACTGAAAGAAAGTGCCAGATGCTATTGCAAGTGCAAAACTGGTAAACAGTAGCAAAGAAACTAGGCTGTACCTGACAAATTTTGTTTCACTTGTGACATTGCGGTGTGATGTGTACCTGCATCAGACGAACAGTGTTGCTACTTTTATAAAATGTTTTTATGCAACATGCTCAGAAACCAAGGAGAATATTTTTTTTTTATTTTAACGAGGTAATACATCTGCCACAACAGAGTGGCACACTCTGCATGCAGTGAAATGTGCATACAGCGTGCTATGTCTAATTCAGGGCACATTAAATGCCATCAGCGTGAAAGCTAACCTGTTGTTGCCAGTGGGCATCTGGCTACACTTTTTATTTCATTTTGATTGCTGCCAGAAAATCTTCTCTGCTTATTTTTGTGACGAAATTCGCGGTAACGTTTCCTGTGCGGCAGCGTGAAAACGTCCCAGCCGCGATGGCTCAATAATGATTATAGACGCTCGGTTCTCTGATCCGCAGTATGTGCGTTGCCCAGCCATAACGATCGCATTTCGATGTAATTAACGCGCTAAATGTGGTCCGACGTAAGCGCAGGCTAAGATCGCCAGATATATGGCCTAATCGAGCTTGCGTTTTCGCTACGCCGCTCCACCGGGCCGACATCCGCACGCTACGTCACTGAAGCCGACACGTAGCCGTAGCAGACTTGCTAACATATGATGGAAGCGGTGGGCTTCCGCAGGCAGTTTCCAACAGCAGTGATACCTTGAGAAGGTCAGCATTGTCGTCGAACAGGTGTGCCTCTTCTCTAGCGGCAACTGCAGCCCGAAAATCTGCTGGGCACTTCCAATTCTCAGTATTCGTAAACAAATTCTTTAATCCTGATACTCGCCGATTTCTCTGCGCGACTAAGTCCATAAATGAAACTTACGCACAGCTAGCCACATGCACTCATCTCAAGTAAGGCATCGCTCACACTTGACGACCGGCTGTTTGTAGGGTTTGCGTCGAGTACCGCCGTTCGCTCAGCCTATACTGCTGCTGGACGTCCGACAGCGTACGTGTACTATGATGCACTGTGGTCGCAACGACCGTAACTAATAGTATAGTACAGCCGCAACGTATACGTAAGTATCTCACTATCTCCTCAGCCTTGCCCTGCCGCGCGACGCGTATATGCAGCGTACACACGGTTCTCACCGACCCTTCAGCTTCTCGGCATCGCAGCGTTGGCTTTTTTGTAATCGGCGCCAAGTAGCAGACGACGGCGTTATTTTTTGTAACTTTTTTCCTTGTTTTTTAAATTTCGTAATCAATTCCTGTGTTTACGCGCTTTAGCACCGCCTCAATTTTCACGTCACGGGTACGTCACAACATGGCCGAAAAGGCGAATATCGAGGATCGGGCCCCTGTTCTGTGCTGGCTCGTGTTTGCGAATGCAGGAATATTTTGTGCTTTTTACAATATTTAAGCGTCGTCGTCAGTATGAATTATTTAAGGCATTTTACCTGAAACATCTACGTAAGTTTGAACCGATCAAGGTGGTGTAACAACTTCTGTCAAGACTGAGAAATGTGATGTGACATCTGCAAGGCCTAGGACCTGCGTGTGTTTGGTAAGTAAAAAAGTGCATCTCATTTCTTTTTTTGCAGTCCTCGCGTTGTGTAACGTCTAGTGGATTTGCGAGAGATTATTATAGGCACGGAGGAAAAGAACAGTGAAGCAAGCGGGAACAGTGACTCAAGCGCGCACCACTGCCAGCGCAGTTCGGCAGTGATGAGAGCCGCTTACTAGTCGAGTGACTAGTAATTGACTATTAAGTGAGCTGGTAATTTTGTCGTCCCTAGTTTAAAATAGGCCATATCATTTTGCCGAAGTATCATTGGTGCTATTTTCGGCAAGTAAAATATCTTTGCCGCCCGATTGTTTTTCGCTTTGTACGAACAATGGTGAACAGCCAAGGATTCAAAGAACGTCTAATCGCAAGTTAACACACTGTGCAAGTTAACACACATTCGATACGGTTCGTTGCAAATAGACTAACTAGACTGTCTTTCCATGCCAATCCATTTGCGGGGTATGGGTGTATGACGAGTGGCATACCAAACAAGGTTAAAAGAATATGCCGCTAAACAGTCATGTCTGGCTAGCAATGGGTATACCTCTAATCTCTCTGATTTAATTTAAAGGAGCGAACAGTCTACGAGTCCAATGTAAACGTTGGGTATAATTTTTTTTTTTAGGTTTGTTGTTATTAACAAGAATGAGTCTTATGATGATTTAGGGAGAAATAATATTGCATGAAAAGCGGCATTGTTTTTTCTTCCACATTTCATTTAATATTCTTTCTCCCTAAATCATCTTAACACTCATTCTTGTCAACATCGACAACAAACCTACTAAGAAAAATTATCCCCAATGTTTACCTTGGACTTCTAGACTGTTTGCTCCTTTAAATTGTATCATAACGAGCCCCTCATTTCATCTAACCTTTCTGGCAATACCACACCAGTTGTTACGTTGCATCTGCCTAAAGCAATGCAGACACTTTCCTAGGAGTGGCGTTCTCATGGTTGAATGAATGAAACACCATGGGTGCGTGTGGGCACTGGTGCAGTCTGCACAGGCACATGCAAAAGCTAGCCATCCACACATTAGTAGAAGCGCTGCTCATTGAAAATTTTCTCTAAACGTGGTTTGCATCACACTTGACCAGTTCTCATGTGGATTTGCACCAAATATGTGGTTCTTGGGTAGGTGCTTTCAATTTCCATTATTCATATTTTATGTGCAGTAGCATGGTTTTGGTAGCATATTTTTCTGGTCTGTTTTTTTTCATGCAGCTACCTTCATGTCACCATCCGAGTTGGAGCTGGAGCACACCTGCTGCAGTACCACAGTCTCGAAGGGAAAATGTGTCCATGAAGATTGCAGAATTTATATGGGCATGGAAAATAAAATTAAACTATGAGTCATGACTGAAACCTCTGCTGTTGCCATTATTTTCTTTGTGCAGTCCAAGGCAGTCGCTGCACCAAATTCTCGTAGGCTGACAAGCCCCCAGAGAACCAATCCACCAAATTCTGACTATATGCAGCGCTCGGTTGAAACCTAGCAGCCAATGGTTCCAATAGCTGCTGGTCCCAGTGGCTGCTGGTCCCAGCAGCTACTGGTCCCAGCAGCTACTGGTCCCAGCAGCTACTGGTTCCAGCAGTGCTGGGTTATTAGCAGATTCCCAGCAGCTACTGGGAATGTGCTAATAACCCAGCACTGCTGGAACCAGCAGGATCCCAGCAGAAAATTTTCACCTGGGGCTGCACACGGGTTGGTACCAAAGTTTTGTTTCGTACAGGTCTCTGTCCGCATCGCGCCCACTTTGCAGATAAATCGAACTGCCGCTCATGATACCGATTGAGTTTTCATAACAACGGTGCTGGCATGAGGCAGAGTGACAGAGCAAACGGACGCGCACGAACAGCTAACCTAACCGCCGCCCGGACTAGTACTAGTCAAAACAGGACGCAAAGATGGCGTCGGCTGCATACTGACGTCAGCTGTGACGTCATGTGAATAACCCCTATAGGCCAGGATTCGATCACGCATTCTTGGGAACAGTACTATAATTAAAGTAAGCAGATTCACTGACATACCCACACTGATTTTGCCTCTCTGCACAATCAATTCTTATAAATGCGCAGACATTAATAGCCGCGTCAAGGTATTTCTTAAAGCCCTGCGAAAATAACGTGGCAGCAGTGCCAAGACGCATTATACAACTCCCCAGAAAACGCCAGGGTCGTTTTTGCATTCTCATGGCTACTTCCGGCGCTAAAATGAGCTGGTGTGTGCCTTTCTATGCAACTCACAGGCGCTTTCTTGTCCCAGAAAGAAACATGAACTTGTGATACACCTCCGAGAGGCCATTATGTGCACCTTGTGTAGAAAACACAGTCTGTTCTTCCGCAGTAAACAACAGGGTCATTAACTCTACTTCCTCGCACAATACTTATACAATAAAGATGACATCTGCATCAAAGCAGCAGTGTTTAAAAGTCTGCCGGCATTCTTACACAAGACGCACAGCGCAGCAGTCCGCACTGCGCGTCGATGCGTTCCGAAGGCCGTCCTAGTGGTGCCACCTGCTAGGAATGAGTAGAACTACACCGTGTTTACAAACAAAGGGGGCGCTCGCGGCGCCGCAGCCGACTGGGGATGAAAAATAGGGTTAATGTCCATAGGAATACATGGAATCGAAATATTTCAAAACAGTTTTCTCATTTCACGGGGCACCTGTGATCTCGTTATTCGGTACGAAGCAACTATGAACATCCTACAACAGATCGTCAAAATATGAAAACTCATTGCCGAGGCGAAGTATTTTTAAAATACCGCGAATTATGTGGGGGTGCGGGTTGGGAGGGCGACCCGCAGAAATAAATGTGAACACAACTTACCGGAGCATTTTTCTCATTTCGCAGAGCATCAAAAGTGGTGGCCGTTGACCCGCGCTTTGACGAAGTGTGTGATAAAGTATGGTGCGTCATTACGGAGGCAGTCTACTATAAAAACTCCCCGAATAATCTGTGTTATGAATCCAGACGCCGCCAAAAGGCAAGCTGCAAGGTGTAGCGAATCGCGCAGTTTTGCTTACAGTCTGATATGCTGCCGCATAGGGCAAATAAGCTTGATAATACTCTCGCTTCAGTGATACTTCCTAGACAGAATTACATTTAAAAAGCAGTTGACAAACGCCATACGACAATATAGACCGGACGAGATTCGCGCATTGCAGCAGACAACAGCTCAACTAGCGACACCGCGGCCGCCTCCAGCTCCGGAGCGTCTGCTGGCGACAGCGCCGGTGATGCATGGTCGTCTGCAACTGTGCGCGGTCAGTTTATCGTGCTTTGAGAGAGAGAGAGAGAACAACTTTTATTTAAAATGCCTGCAGAATCGGTTAGGCTCCCTCCACGCAGGGAGGACAAGCTTTTACCGCGACGCGGCCACTACGTCAGTCTCGTGCGTTGTGCTCCTTGAGGTCTTGTTACGTCCCTCGCTACTTCCGCGGGTTCGAGAGGGCCGCCGCCCCCTTCTTGGGGGTGCTGCCCCCCTCTCCTCGGTTTCGCTCGGTCGCTGCCTCTCTAGAGCTGCCGAGACCTGCTGGACGGCCTTGAGTTGTGTCTCTTGATCACAGCTCCTCGTTGCAGCCTCTAGCTGCGGCGGGATCGTCGTCTTCTCGCTGGCTTCGCGCGGATTTACGCTACAGTCCCAAAGGATGTGAGCCGCGGTGGCTCTCTCCTTCGCGCATAGTCTACACATGTCGCTCGCGTGCACACTCGGACACATGTGCTTAGCTAGCACCGGGGTAAGCAGGGACCCTGTCTGTAACTGTCTGTATAACACTGCCTCCTTCCGGGTAAGCCCCGGGTGAGGTGGCGGCATAGTCTGTCTGTTCAGTCTGTACCACTTCACTATTTCGTTGAAGGTGGTCATCTTGTCCTTGGCACTGCGCCGCGACCAAGACTCCGAGTCGGCCGTGCTTGCAGCCGCGCGGTTGGTTAGTCCTCGCGCGGCCGAGTTGGCCGTCTCGTTGTGGTTCACGTTTCCGCGTTCCGACACGTCACTGCCCATGTGGGCCGGAAACCACTTGATCACCACAGGACTTTTGCGTTCGATGTCTTCGGCCTTGCGCAGTATGCGCGCGGCCTCACTACATACCCTACCCTTGGCGTAGTTCTTCACTGCCGTTCTAGAGTCACACAACACTGTAGTGCATCCGGGGTCGGAAACGGCCAAGGCGATGGCCACCTCCTCCGCCCGGTGCGCTTCTCGAGTCCGGACGCTCACCGCGGTCTTCGTTGCACCCGTCGATGCCCCGACAACCACCGCCGCGTATGCGTCGGTGTTCCCTCGATACTCCGCCGCGTCCACGTAGGCGGCGCCTTCTTCTCTGGCGTGGAGGTCTACGAGAGCCCTGGCCCTCGCCAACCTCCGCTCCCTGTTGTGCTCGGGGTTCACGTTCTTCGGGATCGGGAAGACCCTGAGCTTTCTGTTGATGCTATCTGGTATAGGTACGTCTTTCTGCTGCTTGCCTTCCCTCGGTTCGAGGCCAAGGTCCCGCAGTATCTGTCTTCCGGTTCTCGTTTCAGAGAGACGCTCGAGTTGCGCCGTTCTCTGTGCTTCGGCTATTTCGTCCAGCGTGTTGTGGACTCCCAGCGCCATGAATTTTTCGGTGCTCGTGCCCCCGAGGAGACCGAGTGCCGCCTTATATGCCTTGCGTATGGTGGCGTCTATCTTGTTACGTTCACTCGGCCTCCAGTTGTGGAAGGCGGCCACGTACGTTATGTGGCTAACTGCGAAGGATTGAACGAGCCTAGTCAGGCTCTCCTCTTTCATCCCCGCTTTTCTGTTGGACACCCTCTTGATGAGTCTCATTGCCGCAGCCGCTTTGCCCGCGAGCTTGTTGACCGTTTCACCGTTGGCTCGGTTTCGCTGGATGAGCAGCCCGAGTACTCGAATCTTCTCGACCTCCGGTATTACTTGTCCTCCCGCCGTCTTGACCGTGATCTTGGGACGCTCGTACTTGACTTCCATATTCTTTCTTTTCCTGCCCGATCCTTTCGGGGGAATCACCAGCAGTTCTGACTTGGCCGGAGAGCAAACGAGTCCAGACCCGTCCAGCTGCTCCTCGATGGCGTTGACCGCTTCTTGCAGCGTTGTCTCGATGTGTCCGTCGCTTCCTCCCGGTACCCATAGCGTAACGTCGTCGGCGTAGATGGTGTGCCGGACTCCCGCTACTCTTTCTAGCCGGGTGGCCACCCCGATCATCACGAGGTTGAAGAGTAGCGGGGAGATTACCGACCCCTGCGGAGTTCCGACGCTTCCCAGCTTCTTCTCTTCGAGCTGCAGGTCTCCCGCACAGATTTCGGTGGTCCGTTCCGTCAGGAAGTCTTTGATGTACTGGTATGTCCTCCTGCCCATGTTTAGCCTGGATACTTGGGCCAGGATAGCCGAGTGCCTCACTTTATCAAAGGCGCTCTGCAAGTCCAGCCCGAGTATGGCTCTGTTGTCCTTGGTGCCCGTCGTATCGTCGATGATCTCGTTCTTCAGTAAGATCATGGCGTCTTGCGTCCCGAGTTTGTTCCGAAACCCGATGATGGAATTTGGGTAAAACTCCGATGCTTCCAGGTAACGCTGCCACCTGTTCATGAGAACGTGCTCGAGGACCTTTCCCACGCACGAAGTGAGCGAGATCGGCCTGAGGTTCTCTATGTTGGGTGGCCTGCCAGGCTTGGGGATGAGGATCGTCTTGGCTGCTTTCCATTGCTTGGGTAGCCTTCCTTCTTGCCAGCACTTGTTGTAGAAGTTCGTGAGCGTTTCGATGGCCGCTTCGTTGAGGTTCTTGAGCGCTCTGTTGGTCACTCGATCGGGACCCGCGGCAGACCTTCCATTGAGATTCTGCAGGGCAACTCTGACTTCCCAGGTCTGGATGTCGCGATCTAGCGTCTCGTTCTCTTTGCCTTGGTAATCCGGGTGTCTTTCCGTGGGGGTGGTCGGCAGGTACTTGGCGTCCAAGCGCCGCTTGACCTCGTCTTCCCCGTGTTCGCAGATTGCCTTGTGTAGGATCCTGGCCAGGTTGTTGTGTTGGTGGCCCTTGGTCTTGGTTTCGTCGAGGAGGTTCCGCAGCATGTTCCACGTCTTGCCCTTGTGCATCTGTCCGTCGGCTTCGTTGCAGGCCTCGTTCCACTGTTGGGTGCATAGCACCCTGCAGTGGACCTCGATCTGCCTGTTGAGCTCGGCGATCTTCTTCCTTAGACTTCGGTTGGTTCGTCGCTTCTGCCACCTCGCCTTTATGGACTGCTTGAGCGGTCTCGCAAGTCACCAAACTTGCATTAGTTGCAAGAGAATGTAGTGTGTCATGCAACATGACATCGGGGCGTCGTACAAGACGTTCACCAAAAAACGAGAAGGGTTCAACGCTTTTGAACGGAGCACAATGTTGCGGTAAGTTGTGTCTACATGTATTTCTATGTGTCGCCCTCTCAACTCGCACCCCCATAAGTTTCGCTGTGTTTTAAAAATACTTCGCCTCGGTAATGAGATTTCATACTTTCACGATCTGTTTTAAGATGTTCATGGTTGCTCTGTGCTAAATAACGACATCGTATGTGCCCTGTGAAATGAGAAAACTGTTTTGAAATCTTTCACTTCCATGTATTCCTATGGGTGTTAACCCTACTTTTCACCCCCAGTCGGACCACGCCATAGAGTTTCTTACTCTTACCTAGAGGGAAAGCTGTGCTGCCGTCTATGGGAGTTTACATGGAGTTTCCAGACGGCCAGTTCAGCCACCATGGGCGCTCAAAGCATCATGGGCCGGAGAGCTACCGAGTGCAGAACTACAACTTTTGGCTAAAAGTAATGCAAAGATAAACGTTGTTCTACCGTAAATAATGTCCTAAGATTGAATATTGTGACTATAAATTGCAAAAAGAGAGAGAAACAGAATGCCAGTGTGAGATTTATCCAATATAAGCGATGACCCTTCCTCCTATTGGCTTAGTTTTGAGCAGCACAAATACCAATATTTCACAGTTAATAGGCGCACTTTGAAACAAAAAAAATGTTATGAAAATATTTATCGTTGTGCAATCACTTAAGGAAGTTTTTAGTGGCGTTTCGGGAAACAAAAACCATTTATTGGCGACGTCTGCTTTTGCGCCTTCGCTACTATGGCTTTCGCGGTCTATGTACGCACCTTCAGATGATGATGATAACAAAAAAGAAACATTGCAGTAACGCCACTCCACGTACCCGAGAAAAACCGACTGTCCCGCAACAAGTAGCACACCGGCCCATGATTCTTAGCGCGCCCATGGTGGCTGAAGTGCAGCGCCCTCAGCTTTCCCTCTAGTTAGTGTAAGGAACTCTATGGACCACGCTAGCGACAGAAGTGCCACCGCATCGTGCTTACGTCACAGATCGGTGTTGGTCTATAGACCAACACCGTGGTCCGACTGGGGGTGAAAAGTAGGGTTAACACCCATAGGAATACATGGAAGTGAAAGATTTCAAAACAGTTTTCTCATTTCACAGGGCACATACGATGTCGTTATTTAGCACAGAGCAACCATGAACATCTTAAAACAGATCGTGAAAGTATGAAATCTCATTACCGAGGCGAAGTATTTTTAAAACACCGCGAAATGTATGGGGGTGCGAGTTGAGGGGGCGACCCATAGAAATACATGTAGACACAACTTACCGCAAAATTGTGCTCCGTTCAGCAGCGTTGAACCCTTCTCATTTTTTGGTGAACGTCTTGTACGACGCCCCGATGTCATGTTGCATGACACACTACATTCTCTTGCAACTAATGCAAGTTTGACGACTTGCGGGACCGCTCACAGCACGATAAACTGACCGCGCACAGTTGCAGACGACCATGCACCACCCGCTGCCGCTAGCAGACGCTCCGGAGCTGGAGGCACTGGAGGCGGCCGCTGTTGGTATCGCTAGCTGCGCTGTCGTCTGCTGCAATGCGCGAATCTCGTCTGGTCTATATTGTCGTATGGCGTTTGTCAACTGCTTTTTAAATGTAATTCTGTCTAGGAAGTATCACTGGAGCAAGAGTATTATCAAGCTTATTAACCCTATGCGGCAGCATATAAGACTGTAAGCATAAGTGCGCGATTCGCTACACCTTGCAGCTTGCCTTTTGGCGGCGTCTGGAAACAGATTATTCGGGGAGTTTTTAAAGTAGACTGCCTCCGTAATGACGCACCATACTTTATCACACACTTCTTCAAAGCGCGGGTCAACAGCCGTCACTTCTGATGCTCTGCGAAATGAGAAAAATGTTCCGGTAAGTTGTGTTTACATGTATGTCTACGAGTTGCCTTCCCAACCCCCCCCTCCCCCCAATGTTTCGCGGTATTTTAAAAATACTTCGCCTCGGTAATGAGATTTCATATTTTGACGATCTGTTGCTCTGTGTCGAATAACGGCATCATAGATGCCCCGCGAAAACAGAAAGCTGCTTTGATATCTTTCGGTTCCATGTATTCCTATGGGCGCTAACCTTACTTTTCACCCCCAGTCAGCTGCGGCCCCCTTTTGTTTGTAAACACGTTGTTGGTCTATAGCCACCATACGGCGACGGCATCATTTTTCTCCGTGTGCGTATAGCAAAGAACGAGCGCAGCGCCTAGTATTCAAAGCCGCCACGAGATGTCGCCACTGGTATCATCATTAAACATTTGCAGGCGGGGACGCGATGTCAGTGCACGTTAAAGAACCCCAGGTGGTCGAACAGGGTTGCCAGGTTGGGCTATAAATAGCCAAATTGGGCTACTTTATGTTGTGGTTGGCGGGAAATATTGTTGGTTGGCTATTTGGCTATCTTTGGGCTATTGTGCATTTTCGCTTGAAAGGTCCAAACCATTTCAAAAGCCTTTTCTCCAGAAAGGTTTAGCAGTGGGCCGCGATGCTGTGTGTACAGTAATAGCAACCAGCGCACTTTTCTTTCCTAGAAGATACTGCCAGTGTACATTCTAGGCCCACACTTTGGTCTCACAAGCTGTTTGCAGCACTGCGAAAGGCAGCTAGGGTAACCTTGTCCAACCCGGATCATGTGCACAATAGGTAATTTGCTTCTGTGCATCTCTCGCCCTGCGAATTGGTGTTGGTCCCACAAGCTGTTTGCAGCACTGCGAAAGGCAGAGGTAACCTTGTCCAACCCAGATCATGTGCACAATAGGTAATTTGCTTCTGTGCATCTCTCGCCCTGCGAATTGGTGGGGGTAATAGTAGGAGCACAAATTATCTATTATAGTGCGCCGAGCACAATTGCCTATTCTAATGCACGAGATCCTAAATGGGCCAGGGCTTCCCTGCCTCACAGTGCTGCAAAATTCTTGTGAGACGAAGTATATATTTCGACTGTCAGAAAGACGGGCCTTCGCAGCCTGTGGTTCGGTGAATGTTCGGCATAGGGGATTAGGGTACAGATGAGTGAATGGGGGACTTCGCACATGACGGGGTTGGTAGTGAGGTGTGCCTGGACAAAAGCTCGAAGCTCTTTTCCTTCCCTTTCCTGCTTCCCGGCGTTGCCGATGGTGTTAAAGTGGTCTATTGAATGGACAATTTGCAGAACTCAGCTTCTCTGTAAGGCTTGTTTTCCAACAGAAATTTCTCGTTCCAAGATGCGCCACTCATTATTCGAAGAAACGAGCAGACGGAAGTCTAGCTCCTTTCTAAGTAAACCCTTCAAGATCACTAGGGGAAAGGGGGTCGGATGGGAAAATTGTTTGAATACCCTTTCTATGTGAAATAAAGAATGAGGATTGTCCAGCAGCCAATTGGTTCTCGAGCATGACTGAATACCATTCGTCGCACTTCCGCCCTGCGAAACGTTCGCGACTTATTGTGAGTGCCCCCTTAAGAGGTGCCTGCTTCTTTTCATTTCACCAAAGACTGGGAGTGAACGAGACTTTTCGATTAGAAAAGAATTCCGCAAGTTGTGCATTCGGTTCGTTCGCTGAAACCGTCAACATACCCCCCATTCAAACACACGAAAAGCAAGTACTGGTGACAATTCAAGGCAGTCCTGTCCATCTTACATTCGGCCATCTATCACCCCCGCAGTTTTAATTTCCCCTGCACCACTGGCAACCACTGATTCCGCAGCAAGAACTTTGAGCACAGCGGTGGAGGTTTAACAGTCCGTATATAGTGAAACGTGCTTCTCGACGCCACTATGGGCAAATGGGCGAAGTACGCGCGGACGTACAGAAAAGAATGGGAAAAAGATCCTGCATTCAAAGGTACGTTGACCATCTTTAATGTTTTAGTGCTTGTTTGTACCAGTCCAAAAATTATGTTCCGCTTTTCGGAGTGCATTCCATGTGACCATGCCAGTCTCGATCATTAGCGCGTGACAAATTTTTCTTTTTGATTACAGATTGGCTTACGCGCTCACCCTCAGGGGATATGGCCTTTTGCACAGCCTGCAAAACAGAGCTACGTGCACACGTGCAAGATCTGAAGGCACATAGAAAAACCGAAAAGCATGCTAGAAGCATGCAGTCGTCGACTGCACCCGAACAAAGGCAAATGGATAGATTTGTCACCTCGCAGCCAAGGGCCGCCAGCAACAGACATGAAGCGAAGATTGCGGAGCTGCGTTTGGCGGCGTATGTCGCCGTACATGGTTCGCTTGCTACCGCTGACCACCTGACGCCGCTCATCAGCGACTGTTTCAGAGATTCGACCACTGCGTCGTCGCTATCCATGGGAAGAACCAAGTGTACGGCGTTAGTGAACAAGGTACTTGGACCAACCTTCAAACAGATGCTTTTGGATGAGCTGAAGGGAAGAAAATTTTCGTTGATCCTGGACGAAAGCACAGACGTGTCTTCGGCAAAAGAGCTTGCCATTGTGGCAAGGTTCTACTCGAGCGAGAGCAGCGCAATTGTAACTGCGTTCCTTGGACTAGTTCCAGTTCTGGACGCATCATCTGGAGGACTTTTCTGTGAGTTGAAAAACTTCCTCGACAAGTCTAATCTCTCTGTCAGTGACTGTGTGGGTATAGGAACTGATGGAGCCAGTGTGATGTGCGGGCAGCACAATAGTCTGTACACAAGAATGAGGGAAGTTAACCCAAACATCGTGTTGGTAAAATGCGTATGTCACTCCCTTCACCTTGCTTGTAACGAGGCAGTGGATGTACTACCCACACAGATTGACTACCTTGTTCGGGAAACCTTTAACTGGTTTTCCCACTCTCCAAAGCGTCAAGAGTTTTATAAAAGCATTTATGCTGCGATTAACTCTGGATCAACCCCCAAAAAGTTGGTTGGTGTGTGTGCGACGCGTTGGCTTAGCATTGCTGGTGCTCTCCGTGCAATTCTTGACCAGTGGCTGGAACTGAAGGCGCACTTCGATGTCGCAAAAACAGCTGAGCGTTGTTACTTAGCTAAAATGTTGAGTGAGATGTACAATGATGACCAGAACTTTTTGTATGTGCAGTTCTTGAGCCCCATTGTTAACGAATTTGACAAACTCAACAAAGTATTTCAGAGTGAGGACCCTGATCCATCAAAACTTTTCGAAGACTTAAGCTCGTTTGTGAAGTGTTTGCTTAGGCGGATCGTACTTCCCGATCATGCATCTCCCGATTCAGCTTGGGAAAGCCATTTGATGCATGTTCGAGCCTGTCAGCTGGGAAGCGTCTTTCGCGACTCCTTAGAGAAGTCTTCCCTCGGCGACGACAAGAAAATCGCCATTCTTGAGCGTTGCCGAAACTTTTTGGTCGCTTGCATCAAAAGCACATTAAAGCGCCTTCCAACAAATTTTAAGGTATTAAGTGAACTTCACCTCTTGCACTGCAACAATATTGCCAAGTTTTCTTTTGATGCATTCTACAAGGCCTTTGCAAAATTCATAGATCCATCAGTTGTTTCTGCAATGGAATCCGAATACTGCCTTTTGCAATGTAAGCTTAGTGAACTCCGAGACGACTCCGTGACAGTATTTTGGAAAAACGTTCTGCGTTCCAAAAACAGTGCTGGAGTCAGCCTATTTCCGTTGCTGTCGGAGCTAGCCATTTCTCTACTCACGCTGCCTGTATCCAATGCTGCTGTGGAACGAGTGTTTAGCCATGTCACTCTAACAAAAACCGACTTGCGGAACAGAATGTCTTTGGAAACCTTGGAAAATATTTTGCATGTGAAATTTGCACTGCTGAAAAATGGTAAATGCTGCAAAGACTTTGTGCCGTCAGATATTTTTTTGGAGCGCTTCAATACCGCCGCAATGTACAGTGAGTGATGTTTGGATACTCTTTTTTACATTCATTTGGAAGTGAATTCAAAACTTCACAGCAGACATGTTAATAAATGTTTGAAATAAACTATGTACTGTAACTATGAAGTTTTCTGTTTTGGCTATTTGGGCTATTTTTATGGTTCGACGTTTGGCTATTTTTGGGCTACATCGAGCAAAAAATTTGGCGGGTCACGCTGTGAGTACCTGGCAACCCTGTGGTCGAAATTTCCGGAGTCCTCCACTACGGCGTCTCTCATAGCCTGAGTTGCTTTGGGACGTTAAACCCCACAAACCAAACCAAACCATCAATGGGGAAAAAATAATAAAAGTATGTTCGCATCGCTCACGCCGGCGCGGCTACATTGGGCGCGGCTCGTTCTTGTTGACAGTGGGATCGTGCTCGCGACGAAGCGCTTGGCGAACGCTTATGTGACGGTTAAGTGAACGGTTTCTAATAGTGTTTAATTACGTCGCTTTTCTTACTCTGCACTTTATTTTAATCGCTGTATGCGACCAGGGCACGTTTTTATTTTATTTTTCTTTCGCCGCTGGCCCGTTTTAACGGTACGGTCACACTAGCTCTATCAGTTTGTCAACACTGGACTTTTTTTGCTTTTTTCTACGAGGACATCGCACGCAGAAAAAAAAAGGCAAAAAATAAAACGGATGCTGCAAGAAAATTTGGTTTACTATAAAATGGTCGTGTTATTCATGGAATTACGAGACTGTTTCATGAATGCAAAAAAATGTTTATTAGAACTTTGTGGCGTACGTGCAGTCGATCCAGTTCATGTGCCAGCAAAGAACTCCGTCAACTTCAACTGACGCGTTATAAGGCGCTCGTATAGGCAAGCGTCATGTTTGTAAACAAAGGTGGCGTTGCGATCGGCAGCGACAGGGGTGTAGGCAAAAACGCAGCGTGCCTACACTGCGCCAAGCGATGCTGCCTTAAAAAAAATAGTTTGGTTTATGCCTGGAGAGTATTTCAGCACGTTATCGGCCGATTACTGCTGGAATTACCTGGCGAAGAGCGCTGGATTGGTGCGTAGGCGACTGCAGTAAGTGATTAAGTTAAATTAAAACGAGAAGACGCAATGTACAAGAAAGACAAATAGCCAACATTGCTCAACTCCCAGGCCTATTCCTAGCGCATGCAAGGAGGACGACGATGTGAATGACATGGAAGTGTGTTTCAAATGCCGACTCTTTTGACTGCGCGCCTTTTTAGCTGCTTCAAGCACTTTCACTTAAGGAACAATATTATCGGCAACTATATATAGTGAACCAGAAATTACATTTCTAGCTCACTTTACCGCCAACGAAAGTCATAGAATTTCATATTTAATAAGAACTCAATCTTTTAGTAATTGTAACATGTTCCCATAGTGCGCTGCCAACTTGTTTTCGCCTGCTCAATAAAAAAGACTTTTGACGTCTGTCTCATCTTACATACGTAGCCAAGAAGGAAAGAAGCCAACAGTCGGCGAGGCCAAGGAAAGCGTTGGGGATGGTACTTAGTCTTTTTTTATTTTATTGTTTACTTGGATAATCACAGAAAAAGTAATGTAATCTGTTTAGGTGAAAGATAATTAAACACAAAGTAGAAGAAAAAACGTGCCGATAGTGGGAACCGAACCCACGACCTCCGAATATCGCCTCCGGTGCTATTCCAACTGAGCTACATCGGCCGCTGTCCCCTCTGTATACTAGCTTGGGTATTTGTGTTGTCTGTATACGAACCTTGAGAGTGTTCACCAGCGCCACCCTCAGCCATAGCGGCGGACGTGGAACGTCCTTTGTTACCGCCAGCGTCACGTAGAACGTGATCAAGAGCGAGGGCGAAAGCTGTGCTAGAACCCTCTTACGCTACCTATGGCTTCAAGACTGCCAGAACCGAGACCCCCGTAAGCTACAAGCAGATCAATTAGGGGAAATGAGGGTCCTCGTTATAATACATGAAGGAAAGAAGCGAACAGTCGGCGAGGCCAAGGAAAGCGTTGGGGATGGTACTTTATGTCTTTTTTATTGTTTACTTGGATAATCAGAGAAACAGTAATGTAATCTGTTTGGGGGAAATATAATTAAACACAAAGTAGAAAAAAAAACAACGTGTCGATTGTGGGAACCGAACCCACGACCTCCGAATATCGCGTCCGGTGCTCTTCCAACTGAGCTACATCGGCTTTTTTTTCTTTATTTCCGAAGTATACATGAACAACAAATGGTCACACTTAATAAAACACTTCAGCTGTCCTTGAGCTGACGCGTGTGAGGTTAAAATGTCTTCAATTTTACCAGGTCATCCAGAACTTCTCCCCACTGTGGTGGGTCAGGGAGCGCGCAGATACATTCCCGTAGATAAACAGCACTTTCAACAAAATTTTCACGTACACTGCGAATGTTAATATCTTCATGCCTTACTTGCATTCGTGTTTTCCACAAGCTGTGGAGGCCTAGAAGCATTATTCAATCATAGGGTACGTCTTCGTTCTCCACCGGTAAAAACCGGATGCCATAAGGGTTGAAGGCCTCGCCTTCAAAAAACTGATCCGCGAGCTATGGTCTCGCCCGACGAGTGACAAATCCAGTCTCTTAAAAACACCGGTTTATTCCGCATAAACAAAAAAAAAAGCAAAAGAGAAACATAAGGCGCTACTGCGCTGAGAACAGGCTGTTCATGCGCGCGACAATAGAACAACGAAAAGCGGCAAGAATGTCAGGGCCTTACCGCGGCGAAACAACACACATTGCGGAGCGAATAAAACGAGCAATGGGGCCAAAGCGCTAACGGCGACACAAGAAAGATTGGCCCTCGCGGCACAGCAGATCACAGAAATACGCCTAGGCTGTTCCTGCAGACACTGCTTCCATCTTCGCGTCGGCGATCTTCTTTCGGTCGTCCGTGCACACCCTGCTGGCCCATGACGCTCGCCGGTTGCCCCGCGCCGGCCTTTCCGCCGGCGCAAAAAAGCCACGCGCCTCGCTTCTGACGCGCTTATTGTTACGACCGTGCATCCGCATTTGCGCGCTCTATTGTTCGCCTGTGGGCATGGAAAAGTGCTGTGAATATGTGGTGATGGTCCAATGGCTCTAAGTGAGCCTGTTTCCAGGAATCCTGTTTTGTAAGCCTGTTTTGCTTTGTGGACACTCTGCAAATGCTAAATTGACCCTGCCAAGAGAACGTCTGGAAAAACACAAAGAAACGTCCCCCTGCGGGAAATGCAGGAAGTGCTTTCTTTCTTTTGTTCACCCTTCCAGTCGATAAGCCCTATCGTCCAGTGAGGAATGCCTACTTTCCAAAGGAGACGACAGAGTGACATGTCCGCTGACATGCAGGACAAGAAAGGAGCATGACGCATACAGCCATTAAGTGATTTCCCAGGAATGCAGGAAAGATTTGCAATTGTCGAAAACGGACAATGCTGGGAGCGGATGCGGCGCCACGTGCACTCGGGTTTCTGAGAAGTAAAACCACTTGTCGGAACCAGCCTGTGGTTTCTTTGCTGAAGAATAGAAATGTACCTCCTCTCCTCGCCGTTCCCAAGCTTTTCCCGCCAACAAGTGATCACGCCCAACGAATGAATGCCGGACCAGTCAGTACTTCAGACCATCAGTGCAGTGATGTGTTCGATTGGATGCCGATACCTGAGGGGCGTGCCCTGGATTTGGTTGGTCAGCATCTTCAGAGAGGGGCTGGACATAGGGGGTTTTAAGGACGCTGCAGAGCACGAAATGTCGCTCTGGGCCCTGGGTAAACGGCTCATCCAGTCGCTTCTCGATATCAACTCTTAAACGCTTGCCATTTTGCTGATGTACCCTTCTTTTTCGTGTAAATAATCTTGTAAATAAGTTCTCAAAGTGCCATTAAACCTGCTTGTACATATTTCACCAACTTCGAAGATTCAATCCTACTTCAACCCCGAGTCTCTGCACGCTACCAAGTGAAGGCCGGGTCGACTTAGTCCCAGCGTCACGACAACTGGTGACCAGCGGTGGGATCTGAATCTACAAGCCACAACATCTGATGACTGGAGGTGGGATCTGGATCTACAAGCTACAACATCTGGTGATTCGAGGTGGATCAGAATCTACAAGCCACATCTTGTGATCGGAGGTGGCATCTCAAGCAACAAGCAGGCGCAACAATCGGCCAACAAGACAGCAGCTCGGAACATCGATCGCATGTGTGGGTGAGTGCTTGGCTTTTCTTCTGATGTGGACCAGGTTCTAGAACAGGGTTAGATTTTAAGAACTGGTAAAAAGTGTTGAAACGCCTTTAGGTTTGGTAGTTTGCACTGTTGTTTTGGAAGTAGCCGACACTCGGAGCGATCATGGACCTACAAAAGCTGCAGAAACCGGAACTGTTGCTATTATGTGAGGAATTGGGAATTAATACAAGTGGTTTGGCACGAAAACCCTTGATTATAAAGGCAATCACTGATCTGGGAACCGATGATGAGGAGCTCAGTGAAGCATGGAACCTCATCGGGCAAAAAAAGGAACAGCTCAGACAGCAGAAAGAGGAAAGGGAGCGTGAACTTGAGAGGGAAAAAGAGGAAAGGGAGCACGAACGTGAGAAGCTTGAAAGAGAAGCAAAAAAGCTGGACCAAGAAATTGAGCTCCGGAAATTAGAACTAGAGTTGAGCAAGAGGTCGGGCGATTGTCCCCAGCTAGCGGTACCTCGTCTCAACAAGGAGGCAGATTTCAAGATGTCAAAGTACATGCAGCCATATGTGATATCAGGGGATATCGGTCTGTATCTGGCTAACTTTGAGCGAACCTGCGAAAAACTGTCCTTCCAGCGAGACACTTGGTCACAGAGATTATTGACGGTTCTGCCCAGCGAGGCAGCGGAGGTTGTCGCGCGGCTAAGCAAGGAGGACGCGGACAACTACGAGAAGGTCAAAGCTTGCCTTCTGAGAAAGTATAGGCTTAGCGCCGAGGCGTTCAGACAACGTTTTCGGAACGCTACTAAGTCCAGGGACGAGAGTTACCCTGAATTCCTGTACAATTTAAGAGTAAATTTGGGCGAGTGGCTAAAGAGCACAGATTCCTACAGTGATAGGGACGCTGTAGTCGAGCGAATTCTTTTGGAGCAGTTTTATAACTGCCTCCCAGAAAAAGAAAGAAATTGGTTACAGGACCGAGGCAAAATTAAGTCGGCAACTGAAGCTGCCGAACTCATTGAGGAGTACGCTTCGCGCCGACAATTCAGCAACCCAGCAGTAGATAGGCTCCGCAAGCCCAAGTTCAGTGTGAATAACCGTCAGAAAAGGCACTTTGCTAGATTTGCAAACGAAGAAAGGAAGGCTTCTTCAGGCAAACGCCCTAGAAAGGACGGCAGTGAGAAAAGTGAGGAAGTGACCAACGCGCAGAACACAAAGAATAAGTTTGAGGCTAGGAAGCCGCTCACATGCTTTAGGTGTAATGAGCAAGGTCACATTGCCGTCAACTGCCGGAAAGAAAAGATTGCTTTCTCGTATGTCAGTGACTGCGATGAAAATATGCAGCTTTTAGAACCTTACATGCATGACCTAGTAGTCAACGGGAAGCCTTGCAAGGTACTGCGCGATTCGGCCGCAACGATGGATGTTGTCCATCCGGTGTATGTGTCGCCTTCCGACTATACAGGACAGTGTGCGTGGATCCGCCAGGTAGTGGAGGAACAGAGTGTGTGCTTGCCAATCGCGAACGTGGTCATCGAGGGCCCTTTCGGCAAGTTGACAACCGAGGCTGCCGTTTCAGGAAAGCTTCCTAAGTGCTATCCGTATTTGTTCTCCAACAAATCGGATATGCTACTGCAAAAGAGGGGCATCCTTTTCGGAGACAGAGTTGTGCCAGCCTTAACACGTTCAAAGGCGCGAGAACTAGCTACACTGCTAATTCCAGAAAAATCCACCGCGGAGGAAACGACAGCTAAAACAGTGGTCGATGCGGAAGACAGTGGGTCAGAAAACTTTGAGAGCAAGGCATCTCAAATAAGTCAACTTGAAAGTGAGCTTGATGAGACGCGGAATGAGGACGTCCTTGGGAGTAACCTCTTGCCGCCAGCGTCTAGTAATCTAACGAGACTTTTAAGTGAAAACCGAGAGGACTTAGCTATGGAGCAAACCGTGGTAAATCTAACGTTAAACCTTCCCGAGGAGATGGGGGATAACTTGATTTGCCTCAGCGGAAAAGGAAGCAACGCTCAGGAGCTTCTCAAAAAGACGGAGCAGAGAGGAGAACTAAAGAAGTCCCAGCTGTCCGATCTGGGCGAGATAATAACAGAGTTTGAGGCCTGCTTCGTGGACAGGCCAGGCAGAACTGATTTGACTGAGCACGATATTGAGCTGACTTCAGACGTGCCAGTGCGATCAAGGTGCTACCGATTTTCTCCAAGGCAAAGAGAAATTCTGGATAGGGAAGTAACTCGCATGCTGGAATTGGGAGTAATAAAACCCTCGGAAAGCGATTATGCTTCGCCTATGATCTTAGTAGAAGCTCCAGGTAAAGACCCTAGGCCTGTGGTAGACTACCGAAAGCTAAATTCTCTCACCAGGGATCAAGTGTATCCTATTCCGAATATTGAGGAGAGAGTAGAACAGGTCAGTAGAGCGGCATATGTGACTACGCTGGACCTTACTCGAGGATACTGGCAAGTACCGCTCACTGAACGCGCCAGCAGATACGCGGCTTTCGTCACTCCGACGGGCAGCTACCAGCCAACAATGATGAGTTTCGGGCTCAAAAATGCTCCATTTTGTTTTTCCCGACTCATGGATAGGGTTTTAAAGGGGTGTGAAACATTCGCGGTGCCTTATTTAGACGACATTGCGGTTTTTTCCGACTCATGGGCGGACCATATGGTACATCTAAGAGCTGTACTGAGCCTTTTGCGTCAAGCTGGACTAACCGTAAAGGCCGAGAAATGTTGCCTGGCAAGGGCGACCGTGGACTACTTGGGTCACAATGTAGGTCAAGGTTTCAGGAAACCCAGCGAGATTAAGATTTCTGCGGTAGCAGACTACCCGCGGCCGAGCACGAAGACGGAAATTCGAGCATTCCTGGGTCTGACTGGGTACTACAATCACTACATCCCTAACTATTCAGCTTTGGCTAGCCCTCTGACCGACGCTCTCCGCAAGACAGAACCGACAAATGTAGTCTGGGACGAACAAAAGGAAGCCTCCTTCGTAAACCTGAAGGCTGTGCTGATTAGCCGTCCGGTATTGCGAGCTCCAGACTATGGCCGAGAATTCACGGTCCAGTGTGATGCCAGTGATCGAGGGTTAGGTGCTGTTCTCTGCCAGAGAGATGACGACGGTAATGAGCACCCCGTGCTCTACTTGAGCAGAAAACTGAGTACTAGAGAGAGGGCTTATTGCGCGTCAGAGAAAGAATGCGCTTGCATTGTATGGGCCATTCAAAAATTGCAGTGCTATCTTGGAGGGGCCAAATTCACCGTAGAGACGGACCATTGTCCCCTGGCTTGGCTGCAAACTGCGACATCGAAGAACAGTCGCCTTCTTAGGTGGAGCTTGATTTTACAGCAGTACAATTTTGAAATAAGATACAAAAAGGGGAAGTTAAATGGGAATGCGGACGCGCTTAGCCGCTCTTTCTAAGCGGTCCGAGATGTTCCTCACCATGTATCCAAATTGATAATCAGGTTTTTTTTTTTTTCGTGCGCTTGTATATGTGTGGCTATGTAAAGCAGCACGTTTGGTTTTCTAGGAATACGTGGGTCCTGAACGTCTTGAGAGTGGGCTTTTCTCGAACAACAATGGCAGTTTTCTTTTGACCTGGTCTCTTCAGACGGGAGCCGAGTGCTTGTTTAGACATGTGGTTGAGTTTCAGACAGCTCGAGCAATTTGGCCTACGACAATCAAGACAACGCGACAAGCAACAGCGAGCTTCAAGCGTTCACGTGCAGGCCATTAAGTCGTCTCTTCATGCAGCAGCTGCGGCTGCTGCCCTCCGAGTCTCTTCTGGCGGGGGAGGAGGCTGTTACGACCGTGCATCCGCATTTGCGCGCTCTATTGTTCGCCTGTGGGCATGGAAAAGTGCTGTGAATATGTGGTGATGGTCCAATGGCTCTAAGTGAGCCTGTTTCCAGGAATCCTGTTTTGTAAGCCTGTTTTGCTTTGTGGACACTCTGCAAATGCTAAATTGACCCTGCCAAGAGAACGTCTGGAAAAACACAAAGAAACGTCCCCCTGCGGGAAATGCAGGAAGTGCTTTCTTTCTTTTGTTCACCCTTCCAGTCGATAAGCCCTATCGTCCAGTGAGGAATGCCTACTTTCCAAAGGAGACGACAGAGTGACATGTCCGCTGACATGCAGGACAAGAAAGGAGCATGACGCATACAGCCATTAAGTGATTTCCCAGGAATGCAGGAAAGATTTGCAATTGTCGAAAACGGACAATGCTGGGAGCGGATGCGGCGCCACGTGCACTCGGGTTTCTGAGAAGTAAAACCACTTGTCGGAACCAGCCTGTGGTTTCTTTGCTGAAGAATAGAAATGTACCTCCTCTCCTCGCCGTTCCCAAGCTTTTCCCGCCAACAAGTGATCACGCCCAACGAATGAATGCCGGACCAGTCAGTACTTCAGACCATCAGTGCAGTGATGTGTTCGATTGGATGCCGATACCTGAGGGGCGTGCCCTGGATTTGGTTGGTCAGCATCTTCAGAGAGGGGCTGGACATAGGGGGTTTTAAGGACGCTGCAGAGCACGAAATGTCGCTCTGGGCCCTGGGTAAACGGCTCATCCAGTCGCTTCTCGATATCAACTCTTAAACGCTTGCCATTTTGCTGATGTACCCTTGTTTTTCGTGTAAATAATCTTGTAAATAAGTTCTCAAAGTGCCATTAAACCTGCTTGTACATATTTCACCAACTTCGAAGATTCAATCCTACTTCAACCCCGAGTCTCTGCACGCTACCAAGTGAAGGCCGGGTCGACTTAGTCCCAGCGTCACGACATTATCTACCCTCGTCTGTCGCCGCTAACATCACGCCCCCCAAGATTATCTGCTTGCTCATGCGCACTCGCTCTGCCCGTGCAAACACAATACAAATAGAAAGACGCGCGCGCGGTTTAAAACACCTAAAGGGGCTGCGGAGCCCCACACTCCCCCCCTTTCAAGACGGGACACCTCCCGAGATTTCTAAGAACGAAACAAAGAAGGGCACTGGGAGTACAAAAACAGTGCTGGTTCCGACGAGCTGCCCGCTTGAAGAAATCCGCTGGATTGGTGGCATTCATCAGACGATGGTCCAGGTGGCTAACATCTGGTAGACCCGAGTGCCGTTACGTACTTTCTGGCCGCTCGTAGTACTTTCTCAGGTCGGCGACGTTGACTGGTCCGATCTCCCGGCCACCTTGCACATGACGAAGCATTTAAGCCAGCCGCGAAAGACGCTTTATTACTACAAAAGGACCAGTCCATCGAGGAGCGAGAGAGGCGCAAATCCTTTTGTGGCATCACTTAGCGGGTGCGAGCGGCGGAGTATTTTATCCCCAACGTCGAACTGCAAAGGACGCCTGCCCTTGTTGTACTGGCCGCAGTGCTCCAGGCGGGCGAGGTCCAAGTTCTCCCTGGCCTCCTTTAGAGTTCCAGCGAGACGACTGGAGAGATCCTGGGTGAACCTGTAATAACTGGGAGCCTGTAAATCAAAGTCATGGGTAAGGACATGTTCAATGGGAAATCGAAGCTCACGGCCAAGAAGAATAGCTGCCGGCGTAAAACCAGTCGACCGGTTTACTGTGGTTCTTGTGGCGAAATCCATCTCCTGCACTCGCAAATCCCAGTCTTTGTGACGTTCCGTGAAAGCCACGAGCATGTTTTTCAGGTTTCTGGTGACCCGCTCTGTGATGTTGGCCTGAGGATGGTAGGGCGTAGTCTTTTTGTGCTGCACGCCAAGAGCTTTGCAGGTGTCAGCAAATATCCTGCCCGTGAAATACGTCGCATTATCAGTGATTAGCTGCGCCGGGAAGCCGAACCGAGTGAATGCGTCTAGGAGTTTATCCCAGACTACTTTTGAGTCCAGTTTACGCAACGGGTATAATTCAACCCATTTAGAAAAATGATCAGTGACCACTAGCAAGTAGCGATTTCCTTTCACAGATCTAGGATAAGGGCCCATTACGTCGCAGGCAACAATTTCCCATGGGTAACGGCTCTCCACAGGTTGCAAGAAGCCCGGTGGTTTACCTCCCCTTGCCTTCGCTGTCTGGCATGTAAGACAAGTACGGACGTATGCCACGACATCCTTTCTCATGCGGGGCCAAGTCACGATGCGACCCAAGTTTTCATATGTTTTCTTGCCATCGCTGTGGCCTGCAAGGCGTGTGTCGTGAAAACACTCTAAAAAGAGCTTGCGCAGGCTCTTTGGTACGACAACACGAAATGGAGACTCACCACCATCTGTGTCGGCAGCGGGTATATATCTCAGGAGAAGTCCATCCTCTGCTTCCAGGTAGCAGTCATAGCCGCCGGTAGGCGCTGTGCTTCCTGCAGGGTTGGCGATGTCCAGGCCCTTTCGTATTTGGATGCACTGAGGATCGCTCAGCTGAGCTTGGAGAAGCTGTTGACGGGAAACCAGCGTTCCCCAGGCATCAGCGGCTTCTGCGATCACCAGGACTTGCGGTGCTTGCTCGCCATCTGCAGGTAACGGAGCTCGGGACAGGGCGTCGGCTGCCTTGTTGAAGGTGCCTTTCTTGTACTCCACCCTGTAATTATATTTCTGAAGAGCGAGCGCCCAGCGGGCTAGACGGCTGGCTGGGTTCTGCAGCTTTGACAACCAAGACAGTGCCTGATGATCGGTCTGAATTGTAAACTCAGCCCCATCCAAATACATGTCAAACTTCTTTAGCGCAAATACAATTGCCAAGCACTCTTTCTCTGTTACCGTGTAGTTTCGTTCCGGCGATGAGAGAGTGCGACTTGCAAATGCCAAGGAGCAAAGCTTCCCTTCGTGATCCTGAAGTAAAACACCACCTATTCCACACTCGCATCAGTCTGCACTGTAAAGGGCCAGTTTAGGTCCGGGAGCCGCAGACGAGCAGTATCGGCGATAGCTGTTGACAGCGCCCGAAACGATTCCTGCTCCGTGTCTGTCCAGGACCAACGGGCGCCTTTCCAGAGAAGCTGATGAAGGGGTCTTGCCAGGTCCGTACAGTTTGGAATAAAGTGGCGGTAGAAACCGACCATGCCCAAGAATCGCTGCAGGCTCTTGACGTTTGTTGGTGATGGCAGCTGCAATATGGCCTGCAGTTTCTCCTCGTCAGGCCGGACTGTGCCCTGTTCAACAATGAAACCAAGCAGGTTGATTCTGCGTGAAACCAACTGCACTTTGCGGGGATTAATGGTAATGCCTGCGTCCTTCATTCGTTGCAAAACAGGGGTTAAATGGATCAGATGCTCATCTAGGCTTTCTGAAAACACCAAGACGTCGTCCATGTATGCCATTGCATAGTTGAATTTCTCGTCTCCGAGCACTATATCCATCACGCGCTGAAAGGTAGCAGGTGAATTGCATAAACCGAAAGGCAGTCGAACAAACTCGAATAAGCCCTGATGGCAAGTGAATGCAGTTTTTTCAGTGTCACTCTGGTGAATTGGTATCTGCAGAAAACCTCTGCTACAGTCTAGAGTAGTGAAGAATTTTGCTGATCCAAGCGTATACATAACAGAGTCGACTGACGGAAAAGGGTACGAATCTCTGACTGTTACAGCGTTCAGCCGCCGATAGTCGACACATAAGCGTGCTGTGCCGTCTTTCTTAGGCGCAAGAACAACGGGAAAAGCCCAAGGGCTCTTTGAAGGTCTTACTGCACCGGTAGCCACCATTTCATCTAGAGCAGCATCCAGGAGTCCTCGCTTGTGGATGCTCAACGGCCTGGGGTTGAAACGGATCGGGCGGGAGCTGCCGGTGTCAGTCCTGTGCGTCAGCACGTTAGCTTTTCCAGGAGCTTCCGTGAACATGGTAGCGAAGGGCTCGAGTGTCTCCTGGATTCTGGATCTCTCCGTTTGTGACCCTGTGAAAGACTGCAGGACAGTGAGAACACCACTTTCTGCCACTCCGACTGAGGGGGGATCAGCGACCAGAAGATTTGAGTGACGCTCTGTTATCTTTGTAATGAACTTCAGTGGTTCTGCATTAATGCCGTATCTGTAGCTGCCTGAATGTAGGTCGACAATGATTCCTGCCTTAGAGATGAAGTTACGGCCCAAAATTACCGGACAAGAGAGTCCGCGAAGATGCAGAAAGCACAGCCTTATTTTGCGACCATTCACGGTAACTGTTAGACGTGCTGTAGAGGTTGCTGACGCTATCTGTGGCGATGCCATCCGAAGCTTTGTAGTCACTTCTCGTAACTGCAAACGTCTTGAATCGCATGCTCGCTTGACCTTATCGCCAAAACAGAAACAGTGGAACCTGTATCCAGTAGAGCGGGAACTTCTATCCCCACTGTTCTGACAGCCACCAATGGTGCATTATCAGGGCGGGCATCCTGGAGGCGGAAAGTGGACGGCAAATCGCTTACCGGTTGGTACTTGATGTCCTGGGGCCGTGATTTATGTTCCAAGGGGCCGCCAATCACCTCTGGTGCAGCGGCTGTCTGGGCCAGAGGAGACGACTTCTTTCCTCGTCCCTTACGTCGCTTAGGCTGACGTCTGCAGCAGCCCCATACCCTAGCCGCCGGGTGATGAGATGACCAAAACACCAGGCTCTGTGTTGGCCGCGCTCCTTCGCCCGCATTGTAGCAGGCAGCAGCCAGAAGAGGCCCGGTCCAGCCTGCCACAGCCGGCAGTCTGCCAGTCACCGGAGGAGGCCCGTTCAGGCCTGCCACCCCTTGCGCTCAGCCACTCACCGGAGGAGGCCCGGTCCGGCCTGCCACCCCTTGCGCTCGGCCACTCACTGGAGGAGGCCCGGTCCGGCCTGCCACCCCTTGCGCTCGGTCACTCACCGGAGGAGGCCCAGTCCGGCCTGCCACCCCTTGCGCTCGGTCACTCATCGGAGGAGGCCCAGTCCGAGCTGCCACCCCTTGCGCTCGGTCACTCATCGGAGGCCCAGTCCGGCCTGCCACCCCTTGCGCTCGGTCACTCATCGGAGGAGGCCCAGTCCGGCCTGCCACCCCTTGCGCTCGGTCACTCCTCGGAGGAGGCCCAGTCCGGCCTGCCACCCCTAGCGCTCGGTCACTCATCAGAGGAGGCCCAGTCCGGCCTGCCACCTCTTGAGCTCGGTCAATCACCGGAGGAGGCCCAGTCCGGCCTGCCACCCCTTGCGCTCGGTCAATCACCGGAGGAGGCCCAGTCCGGCCTGCCACCCCCTGCAGTCGGCCAGTCAGCGGAGGAGGCCTGGTCCGGCCTGCCACCTCCTGCAGTCTGCCAGTCACCGGAGGAGGCTCGGTCCGGTCTGCCACCCCCTGCAGTCTGCCAGTCACCGGAGGAGGCTTGGTCCGGTCTACCACCCCCTGCATTCAGCCAGTCACAGGAGGAGGCGCACCAGGGATTGTGACCTCGTGCAAGTCACCTGTCCCCATACAGCAGCTGGGGGCCATCACGCTGCGGGCTGCCAAAGATCCGAGCCATGCACAGGACGGCTCGAGGCAGGTCTCCGCTGGGGGAGGTGGCTTGTAGTTGAGCTCCGCCAGAAAAGATGCCTCGATGCGGGCGGCCTCACGGGCCATGTCCTCGAAGTCCATAAACTGGCGGCGCCGGAGGTATGGCTGGTACCTCGGATGGCACCGATGTATGGCATGGGCCACCTTCTCTGGTTCCGGAGCTCCAGGATCTGCCCGCTCGTGCAGCTCTTGAAAGCTGCGCAAAAACTCCAGCAAACCCTCGTGTTCGCCTTGCGTCCTGGCAAAAAGCTCATCCTTGATGAGGATGACGTAGTCAGGCGGCAAAAACTCTTCCCGAAAACGCTGTACGAAGTTCTGTTTTGTTGTGAATGGCCGCTGTCTACGCCTCCAGGTTGCTGCGGAACCTACTAAAGCTACAGGAATCACACGTGTGACCAGAGCACTGTCCGAAATTGCCATTGCCATCTGAGAGTCATCGAGTTCATGAAGAAAATCGCAAACAGATTTCTTGTCGGCGTATCCTTCAAACCTCGGCACGGGCAAATTTAGCAGCAGATGGTTATCGCGATACAAGGGAGTGGGCGTTAACGAAACTGGCTCGTTTCCCATCACTTCTCTAAATTGTGCCTTTGACGCAAGTAGCTGAGACAGTAGGCCAATAATTCCGCTTTGAAAATCCGATGGTTCACTTTTCTGGTCTCCTAATTGCTCATGCATAGAACCCGCATGGGTGGGAGGTGGAACTTCAGCTTTCAACTGGGCGCTTGCGCCAGGTAAGTTGAGGTTATCCGCCATAGCTACGCATGAAAACATGGAATGTTCTCAGTAAAGTTGCGACACTCGCGGGGCAAACCAAAGCTCGAGCAAAAATCACGTTGGGCGCCAGATGAAGGCCTCGCCTTCGAAAAACGGGTCCGCGAGCCATGGTCTCACCCGACGAGTGACAAATCCAGTCTCTTAAAAACACCGGTTTATTCCGGATAAACAAAAAAAGCAAAACAGAGAAACATAAGGCGCTACTGCGCTGAGAACAGGCTGTTTATGCGCGCGACAATAGAACAACGAAAAGCGGCAAGAATGTCAGGGCCTTACCGCGGCGAAACAACACACACTGCGGAGCGAATAAAACGAGCAATGGGGCCAAAGCGCTAACGGCGACACAAGAAAGATTGGCCCTCGCGGCACAGCAGCTCACAGAAATACGCCTAGGCTGTTCCTGCAGGCACTGCTTCCATCTTCGCGTCGGCGATCTTCTTTCGGTCGTCCGTGCACACCCTGCTGGCCCATGACGCTCGCCGGTTGCCCCGCGCCGGCCTTTCTGCCGGCGCAAAAAAGCCACGCGCCTAGCTTCTGACGCGCTTATCTACCCTCGTCTGTCGCCGCTAACATCACGCCCCCCAAGATTATCTGCTTGCTCATGCGCACTCGCTCTGCCCGTGCAAACACAATACAAATAGAAAGACACGCGCGCGGTTTAAAACACCTAAAGGGGCTGCGGAGCCCCACAGGGTTTAGTGGCAGCTCTTTTTTAATTGTTCTTTGTAGCACGTCCCAATGAAATACTGCATCCCAGCAGTCTAAGAATATGTGTTCGATTGTCTGGCTTCTTGCAAAGCTGGCAGTTTGTCGTCCAAGGGATTCCTTTTCGTGAAGCTAGGGATTCCTTTTCGTGAAGATTCCTTTTTCGTGAAGCTAGGTTTTGACGCTAACTGAGCTACATCGGCCGCTGTCCCCTCTGCTACTTGCTTGGGTATTTATGTTGTCTGTATACGAACCTTGAGAGTGTTCACCAGCGCCACCCTCAGCCATAGCGGCGGACGTGGAACTTCCTTTGTTACCGCCAGCGCCACATAGAACGTGATCAAGAGCGAGGGCGAAAGCTGTGCTAGAACCCTCCTAGAGTCCCTAGAAATATTGCTAGCCTCTCGTCCGCTGGCCGCGGCGGGGGCTGCCGCTGAATGATCGCCGCGGTGGCGCTGCGGTGAACCGGAGTGCGCCACTGCTGACGGAGCAGACGACGCGCGCGCCAGTGCGCTTCGAAATGCATTCGCTGCGCACTGCCTGGTGCCTTGTACGTGCGATGCCGCTCTTTAGTTTTTTGTGTCAGTTTAGTCGTAGTAACAGGGTATGTTGGTTGGCGAGTTGGTTATTCATTGTCAGAGAAAGAGCGCTATAGCAGACGACAGACCAGGAAGAGGAGGACACACACACACATGCGCGAGGACACACACACACACAGTCGCGCTCCAGTTATTGGCATAACCACGGAAACGATTTTTTTTTTGTCGTGACCGAAGTTTTGCGCGCATGCCCTGGAGCTGATGGAGAAAGAAGCCGCTTTTTTTTTTACCCTATTATCCTCACTGAATATTACCGCGGTGCAGTATTGTAAAAACGTCTTCTGAAAATTTTGCATAAACAATTGTGCTTGCATGAATCAGACGCACATTCTAGGCTCAGAGGTGCGAGAAACAGAGCGCTGTCGCCGGCGTTTTCGTTCACGCTATAATTTCATTTTAACTTCTTGTCAAGTTACAACACGTACGTGGAACCTTTCGGATGCATGCACAATTAAAGCACGCAAGATGGAAACCCGAGCCCTGCAAATCGCATCAGGCAAACTGCTGATGTGCATTCTTTGGTGCTTAGGAAGCCGAGTAGCCACTCGCGAATATGCTACCCCTTTTCTTGAATTGCATTTTGCAGCATCAAAGAGGAAGGCCACTAACCCTTCTTTCAACCGCTGTCCTTGAAAGGTGTTCATTTTCATTTCATAGACCTTTTACCAACTTTGTCACCAATTGTACATTTTTCATACGAAAACCTGCTCGAGACTTGGAAGTCTTTTTATTCTTTACACCTGCCAGGCTTGGACCTTTTCTTCTTGACAGGGTGTTCTGAGTTAACTTTCGCAAGTATTTTCCGGCTATGCATGCGTGCTGCATCAGAAAGAATGGTGCAGTTCGTCGCAAATTAAGTAACGCCCATTGGAGGAGGGAAAGGTCTTTGTCATGCATGGGCTTCAATCCGCAGCCAGGACACGAACTGAGTTTCGCAATGTCCCGAAGAAGAATTATCTCTTCTGTTTACTTGACAGCTGCTATCTCCTCCACTTTCTTTGCTCGAATGTACACTGCAGCATTCATATGGCAGCTTCATTTGTATAACTGCGATATAGCAGAACTCGCCGGCTTACGTAGATATCATCCGGAGATCCGTCCTCCCTTGAGACTGCATGTGCGAATGTTACTTGCTCATCATCAGAAAGAGCGACATTTGTCCACGCGGTGGTGGTGACTGCAGCTTTCTGCATTTCTGGAGCAGACTCGCGTCACACGTACGATCCACCGTCACTGTATTCTTCAATCGGCTCACTGGTGCTTTGGGATCAATGCGCTTCTTTTTCTCTGCAGGTCTCCCTGCTGACTGTTTTTGCTCGCACAATAAGTTGCGCTCATTTCATTTTTGAGGCAGGGGTTTCGGCAAATATCTTTGAACGTCAGGAAACACTGTCTGGACGGCATCCTTCGTGAGGTAACAATTAACCTTTCCCTGAATCACAGTCTTCTCAATAAAACAGCTAGGGTTCGAAGTGTCGCTCACAAACGACACTACTTTCGTCGAGCACTCTGTCGCTTGATGGTGCGCTTCCACTCTTCTCTGCGTCTTTCGGTATCCTAAGACAGATTATTTCACCTTGAACGAGCGCTAGCCGCTCTTGCACCCGCGAGCACGAGTTGCAAGTCCTTTATTGAATAGGGCGGCTCATGGCCACGGATGCTCTACTGTTTCCTCCACAGATCATCACTCAAATCAAATTGCTCTGATCAGGCCACTAAGGGAGCCATACTTGGCAAATATTATTTGTGTGTTAGGCGGTATAGGTTCGAAACACGTGCTTGTCCCGTTGTGTGGACATGGCGCGATCCCAAAAGAGCACCAACACACATGCTTGCTAACTTCCGGCTCTCGAGCGCAAAGAAATGCACGTGGTGCACAAGCGTTGCCACGGCACTAGCGGTTCAGCGGGGCGCAGTACGGCACAACCTACACCACGCTCCGAGCAGCGCCCCCAGCGCTTTCATCCGAGAAGTGGTCAACCGGTTCCATAGGGAACCCCGCTCGGACGGCAGACTAGCAAATACTTCTAGGGACTCTACTATGGCTTCAAGACTGCCAGAACCGAGACCCCCGTAAGCTACAAGCAGATCAATTAAGGGGAAATGAGGGTGCTCGTTATAATACATGAAGGAAAGAAGCCAACAGTCGGCGAGGCCAAGGAAAGCGTTGGGGATGGTACTTTATGTCTGCTTTTTTTTTTGTTTACTTGGATAATCACAGAAATAGTAATGTAATCTGTTTAGGGGAAAGATAATTAAACACAAAGTCTTATTATCTTTCCCCTAAACACAATAATTGATCTGCTTGTAGCTTACGGGGGTCTTGGTTCTGGCAGTCTTGAAGCCATAGGTAGCGTAAGAGGGTTCTAGCACAGCTTTCGCCCTCGCTCTTGATCACGTTCTACGTGACGCTGGCGGTAACAATTAAAGGACGTTCCACGTCCGCCGCTATGGCTGAGGGTGACGCTGGTGAACACTCTCAAGGTTCGTATACAGACAACATAAATACCCAAGCAAGTAGCAGAGGGCACAGCGGCCGATGTAGCTCAGTTGGAAGAGCACCGGACGCGATATTCGGAGGTCGTGGGTTCGGTTCCCACCATCGGCACGTTGTTTTTTCTTCTACTTTGTGTTTAATTATCTTTCCCCTAAACAGATTACATTACTATTTCTGTGATTATCCAAGTAAACAATAAAATAAAAAAATACATAAATTACCATCCCCAACGCTTTCCTTGGCCTCGCCGACTGTTGGCTTCTTTCCTTCATGTATTATAACGAGCACCCTCATTTCCCCTTAATTCATACGTAGCCAAGGTTATTCACAGGTTAATATATACATGGAGGCCAGTGAGAATGCTCTCATTTTTATTTCTCTTTGCTCTCTAGGAGAGACGCATGAGTGCAAATGCAAATTAATGTTCTCCACGATCGCTTGCAGCGAAATTTGCGCGACCTGCTGATGTTTTTGAATATACTTGGATTTTTTTTTCGAATGCGCGTCATTTATTATGCTTATTTTACACCCCTCATTGCCGATTCCACTTTGGGACAATAAACTCCATGTACCATATTGTCACGTCTCGGTAGAACACCAAGGAGAACCTAGCGATAGATGGTTTGAATGGTCGACCAGAACAAGTCTTGCGTTCAAGCTTCTTTCACTTCCAGGCTCGCGCTTGTCGTCTCAGATGTCATCTTTTGCGTCGTCTTCTATATGCGTCATTTGCCCCCCTCCTCAGGAAGCATCGTCTCGATGAGGTCAGTCCGAGTTGTACGGCTTCATACGCACAACGTGGACGACGTCTGCTTGTTGCTGGCGTCGCTTTGATGTCGACACTTTGTCTGGCACCACCTCATAAGTGACGTCGGTTAAACGTCGCTGGACAACATAGGGCCCGAAGTATCGCCGCAATAATTTTTCGGAGAGTCCACGGCGGCGAATAGGAGTCCAGACCCCCACTTTGTCGCCAGGTTCGTACATGACATGTCGGTGTCTCTGATTGTAGCGTCGTGCATCATGCTCTTGCTGATTTTTGATTCGCACACGCGCTAGTTGTCGAGCTTCCTCTGCACGTTGAGCGAATTCCTCGGCGTCCTGATCGAGATCATCGGTGTCAGCATTTGGGAGCAACATTGCATCCAGCATAGTTGTTACTGGTCGCCCGTGAAGGAGGCTGAATGGTGTCATACGAGTGGTGTCTTGGCGTGCCGTATTGTAGGCGAACGTGACGTAGGGAAGAATTTCGTCCCAATTCTTGTGGTTCACGTCGACGTACATGCAAAGCATGTCTGCGATGGTCTTATTGAGACGTTCCGTCAACCCATTGGTTTGGGGGTGATAGGCTGTAGTTTTACGATGACTGGTGCCACTGAGGCGGAGAACGGTCTCCAAAAGTTCGGCCGTAAATGCAGTTCCTCGGTCTGTTATAATGAGTGCCGGGGCGCCATGCCTCAGGACAATGTTCTCAATGAAGAACCGAGCTGCTTCAGCGGCGGTACCCCTTGGCAGAGCCTTGGTCTCCGCGTAGCGGGTTAGATAATCTGTGGCGACAATTATCCATTTATTCCCGGCTGTGGACGTCGGAAATGGTCCCAGGAGGTCCATGCCGATTTGTTTAAAAGGTGTCTTTGGCACTTGAAGAGGGTGGAGTAGGCCAGCTGGTTTTACAGGAGGTGATTTACGGCGCTGGCAGTCTATGCACGTACGTACATAGTGTTTCACTGTCGCCGGCAGTTTTGGCCAGTAGTATCCATGCTGTACTTTAGCCAAAGTGCGGGTGTAGCCTAGGTGACCGGCGGTTGGCTCGTCGTGACACGCTTGCAAAACTTCACTGCGGAGAGCTGATGGGACGACGAGTAAATGACTGTTTCCCCCTGGGCGGAAGTTCTTCTTGTAAAGTACATTGCTGCGAATAAAGAACGAAGGCATTACTCGGGCGAAAGCCTTGGGCACAACCGTAGTTCGCTTTTCCAAGAAATCAATAAGAGGGAGCAATTGCTGGTCCTCTCGCTGCTGTTGGGAAAGCGTTGCGTCATCTATGACACCTAAAAACGCAGTGCCTTCATCGGTCATAGTGGAAGGTTCGACCGGCGCTCGGGAAAGGCAATCAGCATCCGTGTGCTTCCTTCCAAATTTGTAAATAATGGCCATGTCAAATTCTTGTAATCGAAGGCTCCAACGCGCGAGTCTCCCTGAAGGGTCCTTTAGGTTCGTCAGCCAACAGAGAGAGTGATGGTCGCTAACGACTTCAAAGGGGCGAGCGTACAAATAAGGGCGGAACTTCATAACCGCCGATACCACTGCAAGGCATTCTTTTTCGGTTGCCGAGTAGTTCGCTTCCGCTTTAGATAGGGTCCTGCTGGCGTAAGCAATTACTTTTTCCACACCATCCTGGCGCTGCACCAGCACAGCACCTAAGCCCACGTTGCTGGCATCCGTATGAAGCAGTGTAGGGGCGTCGTCATCAAAGTGTGCCAAAACAGGTGGTGTCTGTAAACGCCTCCGCAGCTCATTAAAAGCTTGTTGCTGTTCTTCACCCCAGCTAAAGACAGCGTTGTCACGCGTCAACGAAGTTAATGGCCAGGCAATTCGTGAGAAGCCAGCAATAAACCGACGGTAATAGGCGCAAAGACCCAGGAAGCGCCGTAATGTCTTTTTGTCCGTAGGTGTTGGGAACTTGGCGACTGCGGATAGCTTTTCAGGATCAGGCCGCACACCTTCTTGGCTAACGACGTGGCCTAAGAACTGAAGCTCCTCGTAACCGAAGTGGCACTTCTCGGGCTTTAGGGTGAGGCCTGCAGATCGTATGGCCTGAAACACAGCTAGCAAACGGCGTAGATGCTCTTCAAATGTGGCCGAAAACACAATCACGTCGTCAAGATACACCAGGCATGTTTGCCACTTAAGTCCCGAGAGCACAGTGTCCATCAGCCTCTGAAATGTTGCTGGTGCAGAGCACAAACCGAACGGAAGCACCTTGAACTCATACAATCCGTCGGGAGTGACGAATGCTGTCTTCTCCCGATCCCTCTCATCTACTTCTATCTGCCAATATCCACTTTTCAAGTCCATTGATGAGAAGTAACGTGCATTTCGTAGGCGATCAAGGGAATCGTCGATGCGAGGAAGAGGGTACACGTCTTTTTTAGTCACTTGGTTGAGCTTGCGGTAGTCTATGCAAAATCGTAAGCTGCCGTCCTTCTTTTTAACAAGCACCACGGGGGAAGCCCAGGGGCTCTGTGACGGCTGGATAACGTCGTCTCTAAGCATTTCGGCCACCTGGCGCTGAATGGCTTCGCGTTCTTTCGGAGCCACACGGTAAGGATTTTGTCGAATTGGGCGAATCGAGTCATCCGTAATGATTCGATGTTTTGTCAAGGGCGTTTGGCCGACCCGTGATTCGGAAGCAAAGCAGTCTCGAAATTGATCTATGAGATCCAAAAGGCGGTCCCGTTCTGAAGAAGACAAATTTGGACTCACATCGACGATGGTTACGGGCGTCTTGCTCATTGGCTCTTCCTGTTGCAGTGAGAAGCAGTGCTGCGCATTTAGGATGCTGTCGAAAAAGGCCAGAGTTGTGCCTTTCGGAATTTGCTGACGCTCGTCGCTGAAGTTTGTCAGCAGCACTTCGGTCTGTCCATCGGTCAAGTTGACTAGCCCCCGAGCTATAGAAACACCTCGGCTTAGTACCAGGGTGACTGCCCTTTCGGCGATTCCATCGCCGGTATGCGCCACGTCACACTTCACTTGAACAAGAGAGCATGATCGCGGAGGTAATGTCACCGTCTCCTTGGCGACGCGTAAGGGCATCAGTGGTACTTCCGCATAACCAAGGTCTCCATGATTCTTGGTGAAGGCAACGACGCTATCTCGAATGCTGATTACAGCCCCATGAAGGCGCAGAAAGTCCATGCCCAAGATGAGGTCTTTGCAACAGTCAGGGAGAATAACGAAACTGCCGACAAACTGCTATCAGGGCAGTGCACTTCCCTGTCGGTGCCAGTAGCTGACCCCCAGCACTTCTAATTACTGGCCCAGTCCATTCGGTTCTTACTTTACGCAGCGTGTCAGCCAGTTTCTGGCTAATAATTGAAAAATCCGCTCCGGTATCCACTAGAGCATGTGCCTCCAGCCCGTCAGTAGAAACGGCGAGGTCAGCACTAACAATTTCATCCAGGTTGTTCGTCTTTTTCGGCATCTGCGGCGGAAGTGCAGCAAGGTCGGCGCTGTCAGCTTCGTCGTCGGGGCTGCTCATCTGGTGCGGCATTTTCGGCGGTAATGTAGGCGGCATTTTCGGCGGTAGTGCGGCGATGTCAATGTTAATGTTAACAGCGGCGTCAGAAGCACAGGTTGTCGGCGGTTGCGGCGGTGGTGAGGGGTTTGGCATTTTTCGACTGGTTGCAACCTCCCCTCGCGAGGTTGCGGCTGTTAGTTTCCCCGGTGAGGGCTCGGGGACCGCTGTCCGCTAACGTCAGCAATGCTAGGGCGCATTGGCGAAGGATAACGCTGTGGTGATGGGGAGGAGCGGCGGCGGAAGCCCCGGGACTTGTTTTCCCTGCTGACCGGAGGATCGTCCTCGATTTGGGCAGTGTCGGCATTGAAGTGTTGGCGAGCAGAAGCAGGCGGAAAGGCTTGCCCCTCTTCGCGGTAGCGGCAGTACCGATACACGTGGCCAGATTGTCCGCAGTAGAAACAGAGTGGCCGGTTATCATAACTGCGCCACCTGTCAGTTCGGCGTGGTTGAAAGCGCCTGGAAGGCGCCCACTGAGGTCCATGGAAGAGTCGCGTCTCCTGACGGCTCGATGAGCTCGGTGGAGCGTAGTCTGGAGGCGGGCGACGAAGGACTGCGGCATAGCTCTCATGTTGCTGCTCCTGGTAAGGTGCAGGGACGCCGGCCGTGAAGCTGACTGGTTGTGGAGCGTGGTATGGCTCCGAAATAGCTGCCGCGTTGTCGACGGGGTGAGACTGGTTACATGGTGCAGACGGTGATAAGGCATACCGAATTTCATTCCTGACGGTTACCACAAGGGCCTGTGATGACTGAGCCTTCGTAGCCGTAATTCGCTGGAGCTCCTGAAGGACAATTTCTCTAATGAGGTCTCGAAGAGCGGTCCTATCGGTTGCATTCAGCGCCGCCGCAGTCGTCGAAGCACAGTTAACGGGTCGGTTGTACTGGCGGCACCGGTCTTGTAGGGCTCGCTCTATAGCAGTAGCGTCCTTAACGAACTCTCTCCCCGTTTTAGGTGGGTTGCGTACCAAGCCGGCAAACACCTGTTCTTTTACACCATGCATGAGATGCCGTAGCTTCCTTGGCTCACTCATATCAGGGTCGGCACGGCGAAAAAGGCGAGCCATGTCTTCCGCAAACATAGCCACGCTCTCATTTGGCTTCTGGATGCGCACTTCAAGCAGGCGCAGCGCATTGTCCCGTCGGTCAGTTCTCGCGAAAGTGTCGACCAGCTGGCAGCGGAAGTCATCCCATGTGGATAAGCTGGCCTCGTGGTTTTCAAACCACGTTCTAGCATTATCCTGAAGGGCAAAATAAACATTACAAAGCTTCTGGCCTGCGCTCCACTGGTTTATCTTGGCCACTCGCTCAAACTGGTCGAGCCAGTCCTCCACATCTTCAAACGCTTCCCCGCGAAAGCACTCTGGCACCTTGGTGTTCTGTAGAGTCACCGGCGTAGGGTTGGTACGTGCCATGGCTTGGGAGGTCTGAGGAACTTGGGCGTTTGAGGAGTCGTTCGGTAGGTGACTGTACTCCGGCGCTAGGCCTAGAAGGCGGCGGCTAGCACGATGGACAGGCGTGTCGACGTTTGGGATCCGCTGTGGACTGCCGGAAGGAGTCCTATGCATACCCCAGCTCGCTCCACCAGTGTCACGTCTCGGTAGAACACCAAGGAGAACCTAGCGATAGATGGTTTGAATGGTCGACCAGAACAAGTCTTGCGTTCAAGCTTCTTTCACTTCCAGGCTCGCGCTTGTCGTCTCAGATGTCATCTTTTGCGTCGTCTTCTATATGCGTCAATATATACTTAAATATCCTGCTCAACCAGAGCTAGGTTGTACGTGGATATTTAATTCGTATGTTCGTCAGGATCTTAATGACCTTCAAAAAGAAAATTTAAGACTATGAGAAATAACGCTGCCGGACTGCCCGGATCATAACGGTGTTGCTATATAGAAACGGTGATGAAAAATCACTCAAAACTCGCAAAAGTAAAAACTAAGGAAAGCTATTTTATAAATAAGTCCGCGGGCCTGTTATATCGGCAGTATCGCGCTGGAGTAACCGCTCAAGGTAACTACAGTTACCTTTGCAGCAGCTTATTCTTTTTCTGTGTGAATATATGCACGGGCAATACTGCAGGTGAATGGAACTAGTGCAGCTTCCCTGCGGGATTATACGCACACGGAATATCGCGTCTAAACTTCTTGTCTTGATAGTATATCAAAACGGGCACGAGCTGCAGGCGTTTATTGTTATTGCGCTCTTCGTCGTGCCGCCGAAAAGTAATCACGACAATTAAGGATTGCAAACGAACTCATCTAGTTGCAGTGCAGAAGTGCAACGCATGTCACCGAAGTCTATTTATCGCGGTCAACACCACTGCCCTTCGCTCTCATCTTTATCCGACCGCAAAAAAACATGTTAAAACAAATGCCATTTCGTTTTTTGTGCCTCGTGGCGCAATCAACCGTACCACAGCTTGCAGAAATATCGGGAATTATGCCCGAAAACGCAGCAAGCGCCGTGCATCCAATGCAGACGGTTCGGGCTTTTGCCTACACCACGAAAGTCACTGCTGTCGCCAGCGCCGCCGCATCTCCACTGACGTCACGGGCTGACGCTTGTCTATATTGTAAGGTAACGCGAAGGTCGGACTTGGGGAATCAGGCTTTATTACAGACCTGAAGCCTTGGTCGCACACTGCAGCCAAACACACTCCGCGATGACGATGGGTATCTACAAGAGGGAGCAGGATGAAGATGAAGCAGCACGTTCAGCAGTGTGGAAGATGAAGCGCCACACAGTGCTCACACTATTTCGCCCGCGCAGTTCAAGCGGCCAGCCTGGCCGCAATTAGTCCGCAGGAATGCGCCGAACAAAAGGTTTCATACGTGAAACGTGGACAACTTCAGTGCCACGGTAACGACAGTCCGGAGGAGGGTAAACAGGGGAGACGCGATAGTTGACCGGGGAGGTTTTTGCAAGAACTGTGTAAGGACCAATGTAACGGTGCTGTAACTTGTCACAAAGGCCAGGAGTGCGTAATGGGGTCCAAAGTAACACCTCGTCGCCGGGACGGAACGAAACTTGGCGATGGGTTGCATCATAACGGTACTTGCGGTCTTCCTGGCTAGCTTCCGTGTTGACGCGAGCAAGCCGGCGTGATTTGGCCACTCGGGAAAGGAACTGGTCAGGAAGAGAGGATGAGGAACTGGCATGTGTAGAAAGAAAAGAGGCGTCAAGAAAGGTAGCGGGAGAACGGCCGTAAACGAGGAAAAACGGGGTGTAACCTGTGGTCCGCTGTACAGCCGTATTGTAGGCGAACGTAACAAAAGGAAGTATTATGTCCCAGTTTCGGTGGTCCTGGTCGACATACATAGACAACATGTCAGAAAGCGTGCGGTGGAACCGCTCAGTCAACCCATTGGTCTGCGGGTGATAGCTGGAGGTCAATTTGTGATGTGTGGTTGAGGCTTCAATAACTTCGGCTACAATCTTCGACAGAAATGTCCGACCACGATCGCTGAGAAGCACTTGAGGGGCCCCATGGCGCAGTACGAGCGATTCCAAAAAGAAGGTCGCGACCTCATGTGCTGAGCCATTAGGCAGGGAAGCGGTCTCAGCGTAGCGTGTTAGGTGGTCGACGGCGGTGACGATCCAGCGATTACCTCGTGCGGACAATGGAAGTGGCCCGTATAAGTCTATGCCAACAACGGCAAAAGGAGTAGCAGGGCAAGGTAGCGGCTGTAGTAGGCCAGCAGGAGGAGAAGTGGGCCGTTTGCGGCGCTGACATGGCAGACAAGAGGCGACGTATTTTGCCACACTTGAGGCGAGGCCTGGCCAGAAGAAACGGGCTTTCACGCGGTGGTAAGTTTTATGAAAGCCTAAGTGACCGGCTGTAGCATCATCGTGGAAAGCCGCCAGGATACGGGTGCGAAGCGCTCTCGGAATAACGGGGACCCAACGGGTGCCTTCGGAGCAATAAATATAACGGGAGAGCACGCCGTTGTCAAGTTTGAACTTTTGGAGTTGCCTGCGCATCCTAGCGGTAGGAGGGTGAGAAGCACCGGTGAGAAGGTTGATTAGGGAAATACAGTAGGGATCTGCTCGCTGGTTTGAAATAATGGCGTAGCGATCTGGAGCAGCGGCAAGAGTAGCACAGGTTAAGGTTGGGGCTCTGGACGACATTGGGACGTCGAGGGTGCACGCAGGAAGGCTCGAGGAAGCACTAGGTGGCGATTCTGATAGCGGGCAGCGGGAAAGAGCATCGGCATCTCGATGTTTGCGTCCCGATTTGAATATGACATCAAAGTGGTACTCCTGCAAACGCAGAATCCAACGGCCCAGGCGTCCAGTCAAATTTTTGAGGGTTGATAACCAGCACAGAGCGTGGTGATCGGTAACGATCGTGAAATGGCGGCCGTAGAGGTAGGGGCGGAATTTCTGAACTGCCCAAACGACGGCTAGGCACTCTTGCTCAGTGATGGTGTAGTTGCGTTCCGCTAGTGTTAGAGTTCGACTGGCAAACGCAATTACCTTTTCCCGAGAAGCGGTATCACGTTGCAGAAGTATGGCGCCGATACCGAGGCTGCTGGCATCGGTGTGAAGAATGGTGGCAGCAGTGTCGTCGAAGTGAGCGAGAACAGGGTCCGAAGTGAGGGCATTCTTTAGGGTTTGGAAAGCTTTTTCGCATTCTTCGGACCAATTGAAAGTAGTACGGTCTGTAAGGAGGCGGTGGAGCGGTGCAGCAATGGTAGCGAAATTTCGAATGAAACGGCGAAAGTACGAAGACAGGCCAAGGAAACTGCGTAGTTCCTTAGTCCGCTGAGGGCGTGCAAAGTTCAAAACTGCAGCAAGCTTGTCAGGGTCGGGTCGAATGCCATCGCGGCTGACGAGGTGGCCCAGGATCTTGATTTCTTTCTTGGCGAAATTACACTTTTTTGTGTTCAGCTGGAGACCGGCGGATGCCAGGCACGTTAATACTTGATCAAGGCGGCATAAATGATCAGAAAAAGTCGCAGAGAAAATAACTATGTCGTCCAGGTAGCACAAGCATGTTTTCCACTTAAGTCCTCTAAGAACAGTGTCAATCATGCGCTCAAACGTAGCGGGGGCATTACAAAGTCCAAAAGGCATGACATTGAATTCGTAAAGCCCATCGGGAGTAGCGAATGCTGTTTTTTCTTTGTCGGCTTCGTGCATCGGTATCTGCCAGTAACCGGAACGCAAATCCAAAGTGGAGAAATATTCGGCGCCCTGAAGACAGTCGAGGGAGTCGTCAATTCGTGGCATAGGGTAAACATCTTTTCGAGTGACTTTGTTAAGTGCGCGGTAATCAACGCAAAAACGCACGGACCCATCCTTTTTTTTGACCAAGACGACCGGAGATGACCAGGGGCTAGCTGATGGCCGAATAATGTCTCGCCGGAGCATATCATTCACATTATCTTCTATGATTTTACGTTCTGATAAGGAAACACGGTAAGGGCGGCGGCTAACAATAGAAGTACCTTCTGTAATAATGCGGTGCTGTGCAGAAGACGTTCGGCCCAAGGTCGGAGAAGTGACATCAAAGGAGGCTTGGTGTTTTCGAAGTAATTCCTGCAAAGCTTGGCGGTGAGTCGCAGGAAGGTCAGGATTGATGGTGCCAAAGAGAACACAGAGAGAAGCATCGGAAGAAGCTGCTGGTGAGGAAGAGGGGGCGGTAAGGGTGGTGAGGGACACCGGGTGAATGTCCAGGACACAAGGAAAACATGTCCCTTTAGTCAGCACAATGGGCTCTGGGGAAGTGTTCGAAGCAGCGACAAGCGCTGTGCCATGCTCAAACCGAACAAGACTTGGTGGTAGCGCGATTCCGCGGGTCAGATGGCGATCAGAAGGCACGATTAGCACATCTCCGTTATCAATGTCAGCAGAAGTAAGCGCGACAAGTTGTTCGCATCCAGGGGGCAACACTGAGTTAGTAGCGGCAAGCAGGCGATAACGGGGCTCGGGATGTTCAGAAGACGGATCGCTCTCGTTCATGTAAATGATCCTGTCGCGACACGAAATGCTGGCTGATGCGGCAGACAGAAAATCCCAGCCTAAAATAATTGGGTGAGCGCACGGTGACATCACGGCAAATTGTACATGGTGGCGGACACCGTCAACAAAAACTCGCACAGTACACTTAGCAGAAGGCCGAATTATTGCACCATTAGCTCCACGGAGTTCAGGTCCATCATAAGGCGTTTTCACTTTTCGCAAGCGGGAGCACAAGTCAGTGTGTATCACAGAAACAGCGGCGCCCGTGTCAACCAAAGCTTCAACAGATAATCCTTCAACCCGCACTAAAATAATATTCCAGGGACGTTCCGGAGGATTTTTGGGATGGCCGAAGAGTGCAGTTTTCCCTCCTAAAACTGCAGTGGTCAGTTTTCCGACAGGCGGGGGGTCGTCAGAGAAGCTTGACGGAGAGGCGAGGCTGAGCGGCGAAAAGGCGAAAGAGAACGGCGTCTTGAAGGCCTGTAACCAGCAGGCGGAGCGGGGCTTTCTGGCGGGGGTGATGAACGTCGGGGATAATCGGGGAATGAACGGTGGTTAGAGCCGGAAAAGCGAGGAGGGTAGTCTGCTTCAAATGATTCGTAGCCGCGGCGTTCATTCTGGAGCCTGCGACGACAGAAGCGGGAAATATGGCCTCGGTACCCGCAGTAATAACACACAGGGCGGGCTGGGCGCCAGTTGGGGTAGTATGTCGGCGCTGCGGCAGGTGGTGCCAATGCAGCGACATGAGCAGTGGTAGGCGCCGGTGGCGTAGGCGCTCCAACTGCGGGCGGCAAGGACGTGATCTGGGCGTACGTTGGCACCTGACAAATGGTAGGAGCGACCGATGTTGGCGGGGAATAGTTCATTGAGGCCAGCTCTTCTTTAACAATGCTACGCAGGCCGGCACTTGAATTATGTGGCTCAGATGCAGGGCGGCACAGATTACCTTGAGCCGAGAGCTCTTCACGAATTAATTCGCGAATAAGCACACGGAGGTCAGCTTCGGCAGTGAAACCAAATGAAGTGGGATCAGGCTGCAGGCGTATTGACTGTAGTTCGTCAAGGCGTTGACAAGTGGATATGATGGCATCGATTGTGGTAGGGTTCTGCACGGCCAGGGCGTTGTAGGCGAGTGGCCCAATACCTTTAAGGACGTGCCGAACCCGCTCGGCCTCTGGCATTGTGTCATTGATGCGCCGACAAAGTGAAAGTACATCTTCTATATAAGAGGTGTAGGTCTCATTAGGCCGCTGAAGTCGGGCTTCTAGCTTCTTCTTGGCGGACTCCGTGCGAACAGTAGGAGCGCAGAAAATCTGGCGTAACTTTTGTTTAAAGGTAGCCCAGTCCGGAATCGTCGACTCATGATTTAGAAACCACGTTTTGGCCACATCCGTCAAATAAAAGGACACATTAATTAATTTAAGAGAATCGTCCCATCGGTTGAAAGCACTGACCCGGTCGTAGCTGTCGAGCCAGTCATCAGCGTCGTCGCCGCGGAGACCGGCGAACATCTGCGGGTCGCGCTGACGGCTACTGACAGTCCAAGTGGCAAGGGGAGCTGGAGTCGAGTTGGTAGCAGCCGGAATAGCGGAGTGGCCCTCTTGTGTCATGACGATGGTGGTCGGGGTCAAACGGCGGCCAGAACGAAGCTCCAGGTGGATGCAGGTGACGAAGCAGCGGGGAAATCAAGGCGCACCTCCACCACGTGTAAGGTAACGCGAAGGTCGGACTTGGGGAATCAGGCTTTATTACAGACCTGAAGCCTTGGTCGCACACTGCAGCCAAACACACTCCGCGATGACGATGGGTATCTACAAGAGGGAGCAGGATGAAGATGAAGCAGCACGTTCAGCAGTGTGGAAGATGAAGCGCCACACAGTGCTCACAATATGTTGACAGGGCTACCAAGGCCTGCTCATGTGTAGGCGCGCTGCTCGCCACATGGGGACATGGGCGCCTTGGTCAGAGATGTCATCCTCCATTCCCGTGTCGGTGACATTCTGAATTATGCATCGTCCAGCTCTTCGGCTGTAAGAGCACAAGCGTCGCTGAAAGCAGTCTTCAAGCGTCACGTCGCTGGGAGCACCACCCTGATCGCAGCTGCCACGAGTCACCGACGTCTGTGCTGGATGTGGATGGCATTCTTTCGTGGTCGTTGTCATTAGCTTCGCAACCCAGTTCTTGGTTTGAGTGCATGCTATCCTTGAAGCCCGCCTTTTTGAAGCAGTTCGCTATAATCTCGCTGCTCGTCGACTCCCATGACCAAGGCCATGAATACGTCGATTTTGGTCTCTCTTTTGAGCTCAATGTTCAGCAGCAGTACGAACACTTCACGCTGTTAATAATACCCTGGTCCAGTGGTTGTATCAGGGAGGTGCAATTTGCGGGAAAATATTCGAGCTCGACGTTGGTGAGCGCACAGTCTTGAACATGATGCGCGGAGCAGTTGTCCATAAGTAGGCAGATGCTTCTTTTCTGCTTGCGCATTTCAGCATCCAAGTCCTTCAGCCATTTTGTGAACAAATCCCGCGTCATCCACGCCTTCGTGTTTGACATGTATTTCACCGGCATCGTTTTCTTGCCGCTAAAGCAGCGCAGCTTCTCACTTGTTCCAATTACGAATGGCACGCGTTTATAGCTGCCATTCATGTTGGCACAGAAAAGAACAGTTAAACGGTGCTTACTGTGCTTGCCACCATGGCATTTTTCATTTCGCAGCGCCAATGTTTTCTTTGGCAACAGCCGATAGAAAAATGCTGTCTCGTCGGCATTGTAAATGTCGGCGACGTCGGAACGTGCCAAAATGCCCGGGACACGATCACGCAGCCAGTCAGATGCTCCAATCTCGTTCGCCTCAGGCGACTCGCCGCTAGCCACTTTTCCAACAATGTTGTGCCTCTCCTTAAATCTTTGGAGTCACCCGCACCGGCTTTGAAGTCCTCGCACCCAAGAATGCAAGCGAAGTTCAGGGCCTTCTGTTGTAGAATGGCCCCGCTCAACGGCATGTTTTTGGCACGCATATGCAAGAACCACGTGAAGAGGGCCTTTTCTACGTCGACGTAGCTTGCCTCCTTTAATCTTTTCCGCTGCAGGCCCGAGCCACCCGCACTAACGGCAGTCATAATGCTGTCTTTCAATTTAAGAATTGTAGACAGTGAACTCTGCGAAAGTCCATACCTTTCGGCAACAGTCTTCTTTTCGCCGCTCATTACTTCAGTGATGATCTTGGCTTTCATGTCCATAGACAAAACTTTTCTCTTGCGAGCACTCATCAATTGGACACAAAACTCACTGCACGAATAACGGAGCCAAGTCGAAGAAACGCTGCTGCTGTTCGTAGGCCCGTTCACACTTGCGACTAGCAGCGGTCGCGCGACCGTTTTGGTCGAAAAGCGACAATCGCAAATGGTCGCATCGGTCGAAAAGCGACTGCCGCGGGCCGATCGGGGACTGCTCGAATTTCAAGTCGCAAACCATTTCACCAATCAGCGAGGTGCCGGAGTACTCGATCGAGCACCTTCTCAATGCAATTAAAGAATACCCCCCCCCCCCCCCCTTTTCAACAAACGGCACCCGGAATTCAAAGGCAGCGAGAAAGATATGGCCTGGGAAGAGATTGGAAAGATATTCGGACTATCCGGTAAGTACCATGGACTTTTGAGAAATGGGTTTTTCACGCAGGCGCAACATTTTATATTGACACCATGGTTATTGACACCGTCTATTTGTCGTCGGCGTTCTCGCCTGAAAAAGCTGAAGTGTCTGGCAAGCGGCTGCTTCGCTGTCATCGCCCTGCAGCTCTCCTAGTCCAAATTCGTTTTTCGAGAAGGCGACGCTCCTCTCCTCTGGTCGCGCGACTGCGACTCATCTAGTCGCAAGTGTGAATAGAGCTCTCACAACGCTATGCTTTTTGTCAGCCTCCTCAAGGCCCGTTCACACTTGCGATTAGCAGCGGTCGCGCGACCGTTTTGGTCGAAAAGCGACAGTCGCAAATGGTCGCATCGGTCGAAAAGCGACTGCCGCGGGCCGATCGGAATTTCTAGTCGCAAACCATTTCACCAATCAGCGAGGGCGCGCGGAGTACTCGATCGAGCACCTTCTCAATGCAGTTAAAGAATGGCTGTGGCTAAAGGTACGTCGAACGGACCCGATCAATGGTCTTGAAGGTACTTCCGACAGACCCGGTACGTTTTTCTTCGGGATACGTCGGACGGATCCGGGAAATATTTTTCAGAGGTACGGCCGACGGACCCGGTCGGTGGGGTTCAAGTTTAACGTCCGACGGACCCTATGCATTTTTATCCGGGATACGCAAGGTATAGATGGATGGGGATGGGCCTTTTGGACTTGAGATACGTCGGAAAAGCCGGATGTGTAGATTGTAGTGTTTCTTAATTGGTAGCGATAGCCAAACGTAGCCAAATCGAAGTTGATACGAGGTGTGCGGTGGATCCAAGCATACGTGAAATGTGAAATTACGAAGAACAGTACAGTGGCAAGAATAGAGCTAGAATGGGTGATAGACTACGTGACGGCATGATGATATATTTACGTGAGTTGGACAGCGGCAGGGGTGCATGTAATGGCGATGTTGACGGCCAGTCCACGGCCCGCTCATTTGGTCCTCGTCTATGACGGTCGTTATGTAGTTTTGATTCTTCAAAGTTTCGTCACTTCAATCTGCGATGATGGTTGGATGGAAAAACTTTATTTTCGTCAGAGAGCATGTATGGATGGTTCCGTGTTAGATGGCCATCAACCCATGGCTGACGGCGACCTGGGTGGCCCACTCCACGGCCCTGGTCTGGACGACCGGGTCTGAGCTGGCCAACACGGCCTCCCACTGCTCGAGGGAAGGATCACGCATAATATCCGCCGGTGGCGGTGCTATGCTACAGCTCCGTAACGCGTCGCTTTCTGCTCGTATATGTGCTTTGCGGTGCTGCAAGTTCTACATACATATAAGCGTGTTGCACAATTAGAGGCGCGTTGTAGAATGCTTCTCCCAGCTAAACTGTGAAATCCTCGCAGTTCAAATTTTGCACAGAAATTGCATTTTGTCGCTAGTATTTTTAATACCAAATTTTTTTGGAGTATTTGCTTGATTCGATCAAAAGAAGTCAGATGTTCCCATCTTATGCGGCGGCGACGACGCCAGACGAGCCGCTGCCCCAGCAATGGTACTGGTGGCGCCACCTCATGCTGCTTACAACAACTCTGTAGCAGGAAACACGGCCGGTCTCGAGGGAGAGAGAAGCGTTTAGGGGAAGCTCGGCTGGAAACGCTGATTGGTGGACACGCCGCGGCCTGGCGTGACGTTTTTTGCGTCGGGCTCGATGCTTAATCGGACGTGACGTAGTCAAAAACTGAGTTTGCTTGTTTTTTTAGTCCCTAGACGCTATAGGGAATCGCTAGGTGCCCCCCGCTCTGGCAACGCGCGCGATTTCAGCATTCGGTTCGTGGATCTCGCTGCTGCATGGTATCGGCACGTTCGGTCACCGAAGTGCTCGACGATGGCGGGCCTGCGCGTTTACGTGAATGCGCTTTCAGCACGCCGATCCGTGCTGTACGTTGGGCGGAATGACGTTGATAATGGCGACGACCTGCGGGAGATCGCAAGCACCGTCAAGGTAAGTATAAATTGCGCAAAATTGTCTCGCATTTTGCTTATTTATAAGTGCTGTGTCGCTTGTCTTTCCCCACGTGCTTCCAGGACCTGGTGCAGCAGCAGCTCGTGGCATGGACGCTCCTCGTGTTAAAAAAAAAAATCGGCCACGGCTATGGAGACCTCCACGAAAACATCCGCCGTCGGCAACTAACCGCTGCCTGACTGCTATGCATAGGCGCACGTCTGCCGTGCGCATTCTCAACCCTGATTGAGGTACAAGAACGCAGATGTCTTTGTCGAAGGTTTTGTAATATGTTGCGCATTCATCAAATTGCTATGTTCATAATGCAACTTTTTTCTACTCTTACAGCAACGTTTCCTGTATGCTGCGAAGAGACCGAGGATTTTCTTTGTACGCAGCAGCCCATATGTCAGGGATCGCGGCATCGATCAGCTCTCCAAGATCATCGCCGCAACCCTCGTAAATGTCTACAGTAGAAGCATCGCTACAGCATCCAGGGCAGCATAACCAGGCGCTGTGTACGACGTAGTGCACCACTGTTGACGGTGCACGGCAAAGGGCCACGGACGAGTGCAGGGCGTTGTGTTCGCCACGCCGTCACGTCGCTGCGTATCCAAACGGCTCTTTTCAGGGCCGCCCCAATGTTTCCTGGCAGACCTCAGACCAATGTTTCCTGGCAGACCATCTTCCCTCTCTATGTTGCACGTGGCTTCGTATCAATCGCCGCGGCCACCAAAATAACTTGTGCGCTAGGCCTCTTTACCAGGTTATACGTAAATACACGCATGCATAATCGTGTCAAATTTGATTTAATAAAGTGCTACGTATTACCTGCTTCCCTCACGCATTCTTCCGAGTCTTCGTGCAGCAGCTGCAGAACACGTGGCAAGCGTCACTCTGCTGCCGCGACGAACGCTAAGCCCATACAAAAGGCTTAACAGCTAGAGTATTCTCAGTGTGGTGCGGCTTTGTTCAGCGATGTTAATGGAAGTATCGACATTTTATATAACTGCCTAATCGTCTTGAATATTGCTTCATAAAGTACTGTACTGCTTAATTCTCACTTACCTCGTGCATTCCACAGCTGCTGCAGCTAGCACTTGGCCAGCGTCGTTCACTCCAGTGCTGCAGTGACGAAAAACTATAGGCCTCGCGATAGGCTACAATATACACCGCGGCTTTGTGCCGCTGTGTATTTTTTTTATAAATGCATCACATTTCGAAGGTTATAGTCGTCATCCAAGGATCACTTAACTCGAGAGCACGGGAAAAGGCAGAAGTGTACGCACCTGGATTCGATGCCATGTATAACGCCGTTTTTTTTTTTTTTTTTTTTTTTTTTTTTTTTTTTTTTTTTTTTTACGAAAGCATTCTATGCGTTAGGCGTCCTAGACAAGGTTCAAGTGCAGTGTGCCTTTGTATAGTAACCATGTATGGGGTGAGCGGTTGCCATGTTTTCAGTTCACTTTTGTTGGCTGTTTCTTAAATAAAAATTGTCATTGGTCTTGTGTCTGTAACTGTGTCTAAAGAGCTGCTCTAGCCGAACCACGTACGTAGCGGAGCGATGGCTTGCACCGCGGCAGTATGGCTTTGTTCCAAGTTTAACAAAACAGTTGAGGCCAAATCAAAATCGGAAATGACCATTTCCGACTTGGATATTGGCCCCCAGTCAACAATTTCGAGTCCAATTCAATGGCAACAGTTCAGCTCTGTGCCAACATTTCGTACATTTAAGGGAGTCGAAATTGTGGAAATGGCATGCATTTGTGAACATCAAACATGCTTCACATCCAATTAACAGGTCATGCAATGCTAATATAAAAGCTCAATATTCTATCGGGGAACTCTATGAAATCTGCTAAAGCATGGAGCACACGTTCGTAGAGATATTTTTTTTAATTACCAGCACTCGCAAAGGTATTGGAAATAATTGAATCAAGTCCCATTCAAGGAATCAGATGAACAGTAACAAATCATCCTTTATATATTTTGTTTAGTACCTCAATGAAGAGTATTAGGCACACTTTTGCTGAATTTGTACATAAATGACATAATTCATATTGACAACAGTGTTCAGCTCATCATGTATGCTGATAATAGTGTGTTTATTACTGGCTTTGATCTCAATGAGACTGTTTTACATTGAAATTATTTACTTGAAAAATCGTTTGCCTGGTCCAATTTCATGAAGAAATAAACACAGAAAAACTATTTTGTTTTGAGTCTGAAATAAGAAAATGATGTAAGAGATGGCTACCGATCTATAAAAAAATATTGACCTTGTAGAAACTCGCATAAGTCTTAGTGTGAATTTTTTTCATTTGAGATAGAAATTCATATAAACAACACTGCAAATAAAAAAAAAAGATTTCTTCAATGAGTGAGCTTTACCTTGATGTGGTACTGTCCCTTGCCTTTAATTATGCAAGTCCCCACAGATAAGGTATTGCAGTTTTATGTGGGCAAGCACCACAATAGCATATATCAATAAAATGATAATGCTCAGTAAATTAAATGTGTGTTTCTTACATAACCGATATTGACTGCCGGTTTACGACATGACACCTCCGTCAGAATACAGTGTAATTATCTTTAACTATGAATGCCACTTGTTGCATGTTTCCTATTTTCCTTGGCAGAACAATAAAAGCTTTCTTTGCTCGATGGCACTGCTGCAATTTGGAGCCACTCCATTTTTAACTCCAACCTCTGGTTTCTCCCGCACTTTCACACTTGGTGCAACCTGCTATCAATAAAACACAATCCAATGGTCTCACTGAATGAACTTAAACCAGCATTCCTGAAATTGTGAAAACAGTTATGAATACACTTTTTATGGTTGTAAAATCAAAAATGTTGCAAAGTTAAAGAGCGCTGCAGAATCTGTATTGGAGCAATGCAAAAGAACGGATGCTGCTGCAACATTACATCACCCTCCATCGATTGACACCACTCATTAACCTCCACCACTTCTCAATTACTCACAACTGCTGCGGACATGATTTTGCAGGACACGTTCTGCGGATGCGGTGTGCGGACGCGGTCTGCGAACAGAAATCTGTGAAATCTGTGCGTTTGCCAGCGCTGTGTTAATGTATTTTATGTTATCACTTATACTACTTGAGAATTCATTTAGTGTTCTATCAGTGTGTTGTTTACCTTGCTAACAAGTTTCCTTATATCTTCTTTGCATGTGTTATTGTATGTAGTTGTATCCCCCCTACAATAATGCCTCATGGGCGCTGTAGGTACTTACAATAAATAAATAAATAAACATAGCGAAGTAATACTTTCGCATTAATAGATCTTCTAGACATAGGGTCTCTAATTCTTGCACTTTTTTAAATAATGTGTAAATTTTTTTATCCTACTCTGCAGCTAACGTCTGCTGCTCCTTTGTAAATGGGTCCAGGACCTAAGTGCATGAGTTGCTCTCTGAAACATTTAATTTAGCTCTCGAGACTATCTAATATGCTCGAATTGAATTCATTGACTCCAGATTGGACTTTGAAATTAGTTGCAAAATTTTTAACTGCAAAGCCTATTGAAATCCAATATGTTTGGGTGTATTTTTACTAGGAGCGAAATGCACCAGCTTCCTTTATCATCTTAGCCAGCGCACACACAATGCATCATTGAATGGAGTTTGAATTCCAGTTTCACCATGCATAACAATTGTCCATTCAGTTTGGATGTTCATTATGAATATCAATTCTAACCCGTAAGATGACCATAACTTAGCAGCCCATAATAAAAATAAATTCCTTCTTTACAGAGAGTTAAAACTATGCAGTTGGGACTAAGTACTTATTCCAGCTGGGAGGTCATTTGGAAACTGGAAGACATTTGATTATGGAAATTCAATTAGGACTGAAAATTCTAATTGGAAAGAATGAAAAGATGCCTAAATGGAATGAGGGCTTCTAGAGAAAGTGTAAATTCTGGAAACTCAATTGGATAATACAAGACTCTTTAGCAGGATATAGAACACATCTTTTACAAATGAACACTTGAAACTTAGAGCACTGGCTGATGCTCACCGCCGCAGCTTTCAGAATAACTGACAGCATGGTCAAAACTACAGTAGGCGTTATTGCAGTATACACCAGTGTTGTCACTGCGAAGTGAAGAGCCACAAAGCAGAGGACTGCCATCCTTACTACTGCCAATATAAAAGTCCTTCTCAGAGCCACCCTATTGTTTCCTGGCAGATCATGGGCCTTCAACTTCTATCAGGACAACCTTAGACTGCAATCAAGCAAAGGATCAAGCAGGGTTTCGGAAACGGTACTCTACTATCGATCATATCCATACCATCAATCAGGTGATAGAAAAATGCTCGGAATATAACCAGCCCTTATACATAGCATTCATTGATTACGAAAAAGTATTTGACTCAGTTGAAACCTCGGCGGTGATGCAGGCATTGCGAAATCAGGGGGTAGACGAGCCATACGTGAGAGTGCTGGAAGATATATATAGCGGCTGCACAGCAACTATAGTTCTGCATAAAGAAAGTAACAAAATTCCCATAAAGAGAGGTGTTAGGCAAGGAGACACAATCTCCCCAGTACTATTCACAGCTTGTTTAGAGGAAGTATTCAGAGACTTGGAATGGGAGCAGTTAGGGATAAGGGTAGATGGAGAATACCTCAGTAATCTGCGATTTGCTGATGACATTGCCTTGCTAAGCAACTCGGGGGATGAACTGCAAATAATGATTGATGACCTAGACAGGAAAAGTAGAAAGGTAGGCTTGAAAATCAATATGCAGAAGACTAAGGTAATGTTCAACAGCCTCGGGAAGGAACAGCAGTTTACATTAGGTAGCGAAATACTGGAAGTAGTAGGCGAATATGTCTACTTAGGACAGGTAGTAACCGCAGACCCGGACCACGAAAAGGAAATAACAAGAAGAATACGATTGGGATGGAGCGCATTTGGCAAGCACTCGCAGATTATGACTAGCAGCTTACCGGTATCGCTCAAGAGGAAAGTATACAACAGTTGCATCTTGCCTGTACTCACCTATGGGGCTGAAACATGGGGGCTAACCAAGAGAGTTCTACTTAAGTTGAGGACAACCCAGAGGGCTATGGACCGAAAAATGGTAGGGGTAACATTAAGAGATAGAAAGCGTGCAGAGTGGGTCAGAGAAATAACTCAAGTTACCGACATTCTAGTAGAAATTAAGAAGAAGAAATGGACATGGGCAGGACATGTAGTGCGAAGAGAGGATAACCGATGGTCGCTTAGGGTAACAAACTGGATTCCAAGGGAAGGAAAGCGTAGCAGGGGGCGGCAGAAAGTTAGGTGGGCGGATGAGATTAAGAAGTTCGCAGGGGTCAAGTGGATGCAGCTAGCACAGAACCGGGTTAAGTGGAGAGAAATATGGGAGAGGCAGTTTTTTGACGGATGCACGACCGTTTCTATGGGCCCAGCCACTCTATTTGCTGAAGCTGCGAGGAAGGCAATAAAACCTCCTGATCATAAACCAGCGCGTTCACGCTGGCGCACCACACAACAATGCTTGCTACTGCCCAAACAAACTAGACCTCAAACGAAGAATCTTAAAAAAAAAAAAAAAGCAAATTACAAACTTCCGTGACTCTCGACTCACAAATAGTTTCACATCATCTGGAGGTCGCCGCGTACGTCCCAATACCCCAGTGCACCCCGAAGACAACAGCAACCGGCGACTGATCGGTGCACAGCAGCAGGTATGCAACGGTTGTTTCAAGCGCGAAGAAACGGGATCGACGCCATTATGCAGTCTCCACATGCCTTCGCCCGGAGACTGTCGCGTGATTACGCCGCGTCAGTAATTGTGACTACCGCATAGCTGCACTGCCGTGTAAAAACTCGTTAAAAAAGCTGCAAGACGGTAGCAGAACGCCGACAAGTGCTTTACCTAGAGCTCGCGGGCATGTACGCGTACGACTCACCGTAGTCGGAGGCTGCAGACAGGCCAGGGACAGGACCGAAGGCTGCGCTGTTGAATTTAGGGCAACAATCCACAAACTGAATCAGATTTTCACCGAATTTGCATCTATCGGGATGATGCCCCGCAAACTCAACCAAGCCGACGCATGAAAAGCGACCTAGGGCTCGCAAGGCGCGAGCACCCGTTGCCCGAAAAGCGCGCCAGCTTTTGCTCGGGTGCGGTGGTTCGAAACGGGGTAATTGGCATCTGGGTTTGAGGCTTATTTCCAGAAAAAAAGCAAATACTAAAAGTTGTTTGATGTCACATCCGTCGAAGGAATCAATGCATCCTCCTTTCCACTTTGGTTCTGGGCGCGCATGCGCAGTTCACGGAGCCGGCTCTCTGCAAGTTCAGGTGGTATCGAGGCACCCTAGACGGCTGTGATGTCAAAGGCCCCCGTACGGTCGTTTTTAAGACCATTGATCGGGTCCGTCCGACGTACCTTTAGCCACAGCCTTTTTAAAATGCGTGATAGAGCGTTACACTGGAGTGCACATGTGTAGAACATAAAAATAACATGGATGCAGCTGCTAGCTATCAGATGACTGTCACACATACTCCATGATAGTAAATCAGGCATAGGTATCTTCCATGGGGCAGGTAGCTAGTAGCAGGCTAGGCAGGCAAACAGGGTTCGTCCGTGGCTCTGGTCCACCAACAACGTGACAGTGCTGCAAGTCATCTATACTTGGGCAGATTGCCTAACATGCAGACAACTACTGTAAAGTCAAACACTGAATTTACAAAAACATTAAGTTGATAGATGAAATGTACGGCCTTTGGATCTGAGCAAGAATGAGAACAGAGGCAAGCCATTTGGCAAGCCTGTTTCGATGCATTCCCTAAAGCAACATCTCTATGCTGTTCTGACCAGTTTATTTGTTTTACAAGAATACACTAGGAAAGAACCAAGCGATCCCACATTACATCTACGTTGTGCACTACAGTTATAAAAATAAAAAGACTGTGGCTAAAGGTACTGACCCGGTGCGTTTTTCTTCGGGATACGACGGACGGATCCGGGGAATATTTTTCACAGGTACGACGGACGGACCCGATCGGTAGGGTTCCTCCGACGGACCCAACGCATTTTTCTCCGATATGGGCCTTGGGATCCGCCGGGAGAGCCAGACGGATCCGAGATCCCCAGATGTGGTTGTAGCAACAACATGGTAGCCATATGTAGCCAAATCGAAGTTGGTATGAGTACGTGCGAGGTGCAAGAAGAATGTACTACATACTGCACGCGTGAAATGTGAAATTACAAAGAATTGTACAGTGGCAAGAATAGTGCCTAGAATGGGTGATATACTACGTGATGGCATGATGATAGGTATACGTGAGTTGGACCGCGGCAGGGTGGCAAGCACGACCAGAGCGCAAGCGCATGTAATCGCGGTGTTGACGGCCAGCCCGCGGCCCGCACGCCTGCTCATTTGGTCCTCGTTATAATGTGGATTAACGTCTACGACTGTCGTTATGTAGTTTTGATTCTTCAAAGTTTCCTCACTTCCATCTGTGATGAGATGCGTCACGTAACACATCGCTTTCTGCTCGCATTGAGGTTTGGTGCTGCAAGCTCTACGTAGTACATATACAAGCGGCGCTGAAAAAGCTGGGTGCCGCCGGCGTGTCTCTAGCCCAAGCATCGCGTCATTCGTGTTTGTTGGAGGTGTGGTTTGTGCTTATCGTGAGATGCCGTGATGTACGGATTACGTCCTACTAGAGTGCTGTGTGAGACTACGAAGAGTGCTGTGATGAGTGCGCCGATGTCCGGACGGACATCAGTGTGTCCGTTAATGCTCGGCGCTGTTGCACGTGCATGTCAGTGTTTATTAGGTGCAGTGGTAATTTATTTACACTCGCTGTGCAATTTGTTAGCCTGCACTACAGAGCTCAAGACTCGGAAAATGGGAATGCACATGATGCAGTTTTCGCATGTTGGAGTGGACCGAAAAATAAGTGCCCAGCCCACACCGCCGTAATGCGCATTACTACAGGTGAAATGGTTCAGGTTTCAGTAAAATAGCTGCCTGGCACAGCACCTTCCTAAATGTTCAGGCTTTGTACTATTGTTGAAGGCCACTTTATCATTAATAAAGGAAAGAATATGCTTTACGTGTTAATGACTAGTGCTTTTTCAACATATGTTCATTTTTTTCGTTTTTCCATAGTTTCCTTTGTTTTTCATGCTAGACAAATACAAATAGTACACTTTTAAACTTGTCAGTCCAAAGCTGAACATGAATATCTGCCATGCAGGTGACAGCTTTAATCCTAGAAAGGTTGACGTGTATAGCATGTACGTAGACGCTGCGACATCTTAGTGGCACGTTCGGCTACTTGCCCCAAGGTTGTGATGTTTAATGCCAGTGATGGCAGTCGCACTTTGGTGCAGGTGAAATGCAAATGCTTCTGTTTCCTGCAAGATGTCAACGCAAAGTACAAAGCCCGGGCAGTCAAATTAGTCTGGAGCTTTCCAATATGGTATTTTTCATAGCTACATATGTCACTTTAGGATGTGAAACCCTACATGCCATAGGTAGGCTGCATTGTTTTTTAGATTTTGTAACCTCTCGTCTATGTTTTGCAACATTTGGCTAGTTTTAGTTCTCAAACAATTGTTAAAGATGAAACCGAAGCAGTTCTTGGCATGGTTTCCTGCTTGGATTAATTTGCTAATTGCAGTTCTTTGAAACTTGAATCAATGCTAGACAGTTCAAATCGCAGGCAGTTGAATTACAGAAATGATGTGGATCGTGTATTTCAGTTCTGACAAATGGAAAGTAACGGTCCCCTCCTTGCATGCATAGGTGCCCTTAGACAAATACATACTCGGGTGTGTGACTGTGACGCATATCAAGGGTCAACAGAAGGCCATGTGGAGCCAGTGTGATATTCTTCATGAAGGCTAAAGTAAAATTGTACAACAGCTGCTGTACCATGCAGAAAAAAATTGATTATTTAGTGTACGATTAACTGACCATGAATAGCATCTTACTCAGAGTATGATGTGATATATATTTGGTTTAGCATCCCAAAATAACTACGGCTATGAGGAACACGATAGTTGAGGGCTCCGGTATAATTTCGACCACCTGGGGTTCTTTTACATGCACTGACACCGCACGGTGCATGACGGCCTATTGTTTCGCCTCTACTGAAATGTTCCTGCTCTGGCTGGAACCAAATCTGCATCTGGGTTCAGCAGCCAAGCACTCTAACTACTGAGCCAGCACAACGGGGCCAAGTATCAAAATGCATGCCATTACATTTCCTTCTAGCCTGTGGTCTTCTTCACAGAACTAATGTATACAAGGAAAAGTAAATAACAAGAAAACACTAGTTTTATTGCACATTATATTCACATTTCAGCAAACATTCTCTAGGAAAAAAATTCTCCTAATGTTTGCATGGAAACCATGAACATCTTACAAAAACAAAACAATGCACTTACTCCACTCCAATTATTAATGGGCAAGGTTGCATCTATGCTACTACACTGCACTTATCACAAAACCAGAAGCTCCATCTGCTTTGGCCAATCACTTGATGAAACTAACGAAGACAGATGTCGCACACCACCGACTGGTCGTCTCGCAACATATCTCTGCATATGTTGCATTTCAATTTCATGCCTTTCCACTTAGCTTCAACTGTTGCCAGCATTACTAGCCACCCATCTTTTCTGAAATTCCTTTTTACACTGTTGGGATCAGCATCCTTGTTAACGATGGTCTCTGGAATTTTCGATGCTATCATTTTCACATCTTCATCATCTGGAAGAACGAAGGAAATGACAAACTGAGCAGAAAAAAATTAGGGAGACTCCTAATTACCACCTGTAAGGGTATGGTGTGCCAGCGTTAATGGTTCTTGTCTGCAGATCCGACTGTGGTTTCCCGTTAATTTACATGCGCTTTGCTACAAACATAATTACTAATTCCTTAATTCATTTCTCTGTTAGTTCAGTTATACTCATTAGCATACGGTCGTAGGCTGCCCTGTTAGGTGATAGACAACCTGGCATATACCTCTGTAAGCCTCAACCTTTCTTAATTGGAGCTGAAACGTCCCAGAACACATTTCAAATAAAACTTTGTAAGCTTGACTTAACAACTCCTGCCATGTCGTGTGGCCTCGTGACATTTGGCTCGTGGCACTTTTGGCTTGTGCACAGGGGTCATCTGTTAAATACTGGTTAAAATGCATGAAAAATACATTTTCACACAAACTGGTGGCAAATGGTCAAGTGGTGCACTGCAGATTCTGAAATGTATACCTATATGCATGCAAGGATCGCATCATCACATAACCCGATCAAGAGTTCTATCAGTACCTGTAGTTACATAGCATTTCAATGCCCATTAAAGGACCACCTCAGACAATGGTTGTTGCCACAAGACCTGTTCCAACAGCGTACTGACACCATTCCACTGAGCGATGGACATGTATATGCATACCCTAGATAGCTCATGATTGTGGATCTCATTTATTTCTATGACTTCCAAGGAGTTCGTGTCGTCAGAAACCCTGCACTTTATGAAATCGGGACAGTTGTCTTGAAAGGTGATGAAAAGAAATAACCAGGTTACCTTGACAATATGCTAAACTACAGAGAGTGAATATGCTGCATGAAGATACCAAGAAGCTTGTACAAAGAAAAGTGAGAGTGAAATGGCAGGATTTTTGAAACATTGAAATAAACTACAAACTATACTTGCCAAACGAGTCATTAAGGAATGGAAATCATGCAGTAATCAAAAATACAACATGGAGGCCATTTTAGGTCATCTTCACAAAACACATACCCACACCTCACACACAGCTTCATACTTATGAAAGAGGACAAACCAGTATGCAAGGAGTGTGGAGATGAACTAACAATAAACCATATCTTACACGTGCGCCAGAGTCGAGAAAATAAGAGGAAATATTTTGTACAATTTTGCAACAGATCCCTTTCCATCCCAGCATAATCCTAGGAGAGAAGTGCAAATTTCCTGCATTTTTGGTTTCCTAAAATATTCCTAAACAAGCTACATCCTAAAGCACATTTTAGTCATTACACACAAAATAAATACATTAAACCTTGTTCTTGGTGCATGGCAGCATTAGTCGCTTATGCACCATAAAAATCAACATAATGCTGTAAGGTATACCTTGGTTAGCTATGTTATATGAGACAAGATTTCGGTCTGGTGTGGTCCTTATTCACGTGACAGGGCTGTCATGAGGGTCTATGTCCCAGCGATCGGAAAGTGACCTATTCCAATAATTTTACAAACTGAAGGCGATTCTACAGATTTCTAAAGACTGGAGTGCTCAAATGTTTTATCAACGTCCGCCTGCTTTGACAGCCTGGAGTGAAACTGTTGAAGAGAATACATTTTTGAACATTTACGCATTTCTGAAGGCGTTGCTTTAAATTACGGGGCCCACAAAAAGCAGCTGAATGTCAAACGCCGCATAGGTAGGCTTTCTAGCAAGACGGCGGTGTAGCGTGGAAAATCGCTCCGCCGGTCCATCGCTGGCGCCGCTGACTTGACAGGCGAACTGTTCAAACTTATAGCTACTGACTACGCCTGAAACACTGAATTGCGCATGATCAAGGCAGAATTTCTCTAACACTGAGCACTGGTAGTTATCGATTTCGAGCCCACTATTGTGAAAATCTGTCCTCTCTTCGATCATTGGTACGTCCACGGTTGAACATTTATGCGCCTCAGGGTGGACCAGCCGTTGGAACATGGATGCGTGGTTGTAGCAACGATCACTTGCATGGCGCACTCTGCAAAATTCCAAGAGTCAGCTTCTGCAATGAAATGTGCAGCGCACATTTTCTACCGCGTGCCTAAGTCCGGCGACGCATGCATATCTCCCGCTCGTTTCAAAGCTGTGCGGCCGTTCAGTCGGGTCACGCTAACCTCGAGCATGCGGGGGTTTACACTACATGTACGCATAATTCAACGACGAGAAAAAGATGCAGGCTAAGCACTTTAGTCTAGTCTTCTTCTAAATACCAAAGAACATTGCTGTTCACAGGGAATTCGGATCATTCGCGCTTCCGGCTTTCCGGTTGTGCACTCTTGCGGTGCGGTGCAGTAGGTATTCGCCTCAACGAGTCGATGTGCAGCTCGCCGCAGTAGCAGCGCAGGCGTCTAGTAGATTCGGCATGTCTTTTGCCACGGCTCTGAGGTAGAATTTAAACGAAGAATTTAGCTAGAAACATCCTGTTTCCTCGGTCTGCATGTGAGGAACGAGCATAATGCCATTTCACATACATACTTTGGACTGCCGAATGTTCTGCACGGCGAGGTGTGTCTGTTGTGTGTGTGTTGTGCAGGCGCTAGATCTTCGGAGGTCGATGCAGGACCTAAGACAGCGTAAAGGCTAGGAATAGCTCGCTCGCATTACGGGCAGATCGAGGTGATAGTTTAGTGCGAAGCGAAAGCTGCTCGTGAATGTGCGTATCTCGATGCCAGCTGGTGGAGCTGGTGCAGTACGTAGCATGGCCTGCAGCTATGTGCGTTACAGCGATGCTTGCCGTACACAACCCTAAGTGAAGACCGTGATCTATGTTAGAACGGATGCACTCTTCGTAGCACCTCATCAAGAGTCGCGGCTAGCTGATATCATAGTTAAGATTCATTCACGCGTAGCAAGCGGAATGTGGCCGCGTTCGACGTGCATATAGCCATGAGCCTGTATATCGACGTCCGCCGTATCTTTACGAGAATCGAATGGATACGTCGGACGTACCTTTAGACACTTCGAAATAAAAATCATAGCTAACGAATACGTGACCCCGTTCGGTAATGAAGTACATATGTACTTTAAAGTACAGCGTACAACTCGTCTCGGGACTGACGGACAACGTGTCAGGCCCTTATCATTTGCCAGAAAAAAAACGAAGTGTCTAAAGGTACGTCCGACGTATCCATTCGATTCTCGTAAAGATACGGCGGACGTCGATATACAGGCTCGTGGCTATATGCACGTCGAACGCGGCCACATTCCGCTTGCTAGCTTGCTACGCGTGAATGAATCTTATCCTCTATGATATCAGCTAGCCGCGACTCTCGATTAGGTGCTACGAAGAGTGCATCCGTTCTGACATAGATTACGGTCTTCACTTAGGGTTGTGTACGGCAAGCATCGCTGTCACGCACATAGCTGCAGGCCATGCTACGTACTGCACCAGCTCCACCAGCTGGCATCGAGATACGCACATTCACGAGCAGCTTTCGCTTCGCACTAAACTATCACCTCGATCTGCCCGTAATGCGAGCGAGCTATTCCTAGCCTTTACGCTGTCTTAGGTCCTGCATCGACCTCCGAAGATCTAGCGCCTGCACAACACACACACACCTCGCCGTGCAGAACATTCGGCAGTCCAAAGTATGTATGTGAAATGGCATTATGCTCGTTCCTCACATGCAGACCGAGGAAACAGGATGTTTCTAGCTAAATTCTTCGTTTAAATTCTACCTCAGAGCCGTGGCAAAAGACATGCCGAATCTACTAGACGCCTGCGCTGCTACTGCGGCGAGCTGCACATCGACTCGTTGAGGCGAATACCTACTGCACCGCACCGCAAGAGTGCACAACCGGAAAGCCGGAAGCGCGAATGATCCGAATTCCCTGTGAACAGCAATGTTCTTCGGTATTTAGAAGAAGACTAGACTAAAGTGCTTAGCCTGCATCTTTTTCTCGTCGTTGAATTATGCGTACATGTAGTGTAAACCCCCGCATGCTCGAGGTTATCGTGACCCGACTGAACGGCCGCACAGCTTTGAAACGAGCGGGAGATATGCATGCGTCGCCGGACTTAGGCACGCGGTAGAAAATGTGCGCTGCACATTTCATTGCAGAAGCTGACTCTTGGAATTTTGCAGAGTGCGCCATGCAAGTGATCGTTGCTACAACCACGCATCCATGATCCAACTGCTGGCCTACCCAGAAGCGCATAAATGTTCAACCGTGGACGTATCAATGATCGAAGAGAGGACAGATTTTCACAATATTGGGCGCGAAATCGATAGCTACCAGTGCTCAGTGTTAGACAAATTCTGCCTTGATCATGCGCAATTCAGTGTTTCAGGTGTGGTCAGTAGCTATAAGTTTGAACAGTTCGCCTGTCAAGTCAGCGGCGCCAGCGATGGACCGGCGGAGCGATTTTCCACGTTACACCGCTGTCTTGCTAGAAAGCTTACCTAGGCGGCGTTTGACATTCAGCTGCTTTTTGTGGGCCCCGTAATTGAAAGCAACTCCTTCAGAAATGTGTTAAATGTTCAACAATGTATTCTCTTCAACAGTTTCACTCCAGGCTGTCAAAGCAGGCGGACGTTGATAAAACATTTGAGCACTCCAGTCTTTAGAAATCTGTAAAATCACCTTCGGTCACTTTCCGATCGCTGGGACATAGACCCTCATGACAGCGCTGTCACGTGAATAAGGACCACACCAGACCGAAATCTTGTCTCATATAACATAGCTAACCAAGGTATACCTTACAGCATTGTGTTGATTTTTATGGTGCATAAGCGACTAATGCTGCCATGCACCAAGAACAAGGTTTAATGTATTTATTTTGTGTGTAATGACTAAAATGTTCTTTAGGATGTAGCTTGTTTAGGAACATTTTAGGAAACCAAAAATGCAGGAAATTTGCACGTCTCTCCTAGGATCATGCTGGGATGCAAAGGGATCTGTTGCAAAATTATACAAAATGTTTCCTCTTATTTTCTCGACTCTGGCGCACGTGTAAGATATGGTTTATTGTTAGTTCATCTCCACACTCCTTGCATATTGGTTTGTCCTCTTTCATAAATATGAAGCTGTGTGTGAGGTGTGGGTATGCGTTTTGTGAAGATGACCTAAAATGGCCTCCATGTTGTGTTTTTGATTACTGCATGATTTCCATTCCTTAACGACAGGTTTAACAAGTATAATTGGTAGTTTATTTCAATGTTTCAAAAATCCTGCCATTTCACTCTCACTTTTCTTTGTACAAGCTTCTTGGTATCTTCATGCAGCATATTCACCCTCTGTAATTTAGCATTGCGTCAAGGTAAGCTGGTTATTTCTTTTCATCCCCTTTCAAGACAACTGTCCCGATTTCATAAAGTGTAGGGTTTCTGACGACAGGAACTCCTTGGAAGTCGTAGAAATAAATGAGATCCACAATCATGAGCTATCTAGGGTATGCATATACATGTCCATCGCTCAGTGAAATGGTGTCAGTACGCTGTTAGAACAGGTCTTGTGGTAACAACAACCATTGTATGAGGTGGCCCTTTAATGGGCATTGAAATACTATGTAACTACAGGTACTGATAGAACTCTTGATCATGTTATGTGATGATGCGATCCTTGCATGCATATAGGTATACATTTCAGAATCTGCAGCGCACCACTTGACCATTTGCCACCAGTTTGTGTGAATATGTATTTTTCATGCATGTTAACTAGTATTTAACAGATGGATCCTGTGCACAAGCCAAATGTCACGAGGCCACACGACATGGCAGGAGCTGTTAAGTCAAGCTTACAAAGTTATATTTGAAATATGTTCTGGGAAGTTTCAGCTCCTATTAAAGGGCCACTGTCCAGGGAAGGACCTTTTAAGCAAAGGAGCCCAGTGTTTCGATCAGGTACCGGAGATAGTCTGTGCAAAATTCTACAGCGACACGCGCGCCGCAAAGCATCGAAAATACAATTCAAAGCTCCCTCATGCTCTCCTTTGAGAAGCCAGCTTCACCGCTCCCTGCGCTGGCCCGAAGGGCCCCGATACCGACGTACGTATCGGGAACGACGTCCATTGGTCCGTCTAGCTGACTGACGGGAGAAGGATGGGTGTCTACCGCTCGCAGCGCGCTTTTCCCTCGCCACGGCCAGACTGAATCCAGCGGCGCGCGCTCCCTCGACCGTTCTTTTTTTTTTTTCGCGCTCGCGGAGAGCCACGCCCCACCTCCCGCCAAACGCGGAGGAGGAAGGGGAATTTGTATTGCGGAGGCTAGACGACCTCGGGCAGGAGAGTGAAAAACCTTTGCGAGGGAACGGAAGGAGAGAGGCAGGATAGAATCGGGTGATTGAGGTGGCTGTAACTGCGTTATTAGTTACTCTTTTCAAAAACATTTTGCGGCCTTGCGTTCCAGGGGCGAAGTCTCACAGTCACCGGGGAAGAAATTATTTTCGACCGGAGGGTGGACAGTGGGCCTTTAGAAAGGTTGAGGCTTACAGAGGTCTATGCCAGGTTGTCTATCACCTAACAGGGCAGCCTACGACCGTATGCTAATGAGTATATCTGAGATAACAGAGACATGAATTAAGGAATGAGTAATTATGTTTGTAGCAAAGGGCATGTAAATTAACGGGAATCCACAGTGGGATCTGCAGACAAGAATCATTAACGCTGGCAGGTGGAGATTAGGAGTCTCCCTAATTTTTTTTCTGCCCAAAGCTTGTCATTTCCTTCGTTCTTCCAGATGAGCAAGATGCGAAAATGATAGCATCGAAAATTCCAGAGACCATCGTTAACAAGGATGTTGATCCCAACAGCATAAAAAGGAATTTCAGAAAAAATGGGTGACTAGTAATGCTGGCAACAGTTGAAGCTAAGTGGAAAGGCATGAAATTGAAATGCAACATATGCAGAGATATGTTGCGAGACGACCAGTCTGTGGTGTGCGACATCTGTCTCTGTTAATTTCATCAGTGATTGGCCAAATCAGATGGGGCTTGTGGTTTTGTGATAAGTGCAGTGTAGTAGCATAGATGCAACCTTGCCCATTAATAATTGGAGTGGAGTAAGTGCATTTTTTTGTTTTTGTAAGGTGTTCATGGTTTCCATGCAAGCATTGAGAATTTTTTTCCTAGAGAATGTTTGCTGAAATGTGAATATAATGTGCAATAAAACTAGTGTTTTCTTGCTATTTACTTTTCTCTGTATACATTAGTTCTGTGAAGAAGACCACAGGCTAGAAGGAAATGTAATGACATGCATTTTGATACTTGGCCCCGTTGTGCTGGCTCAGTAGTTAGAGTGCTTGGCTGCTGAACCCAAAGATGCAGATTTGGTTCCAGCCAGAGCAGGAGCATTTCAATAGAGGCGAAACAATAGGCCGTCATGCACCTTGCGGTGTCAGTGCTTGGAAAAGAGCCCCAGGTGGTCGAATTTATACCGGAGCCCTCAACTATCGTGTTCCTCATAGCCGTAGTTATTTTGGGGTGCTAAACCAGATATATATCACATCATACTCTGAGTAAGATGCTATTCATTGTCAGTTAATCATACACTAAATGATCAATTTTTTTTCTGCATGGTACAGCATCTGTTGTACAATTTTACTTTAGCCTTCATGAAGAATATCACACTGGCTCCACATGGCCTTCTGTTGACCCTTGATATGCGTCACAATCACACACCCGGGTATGTATTAGTCTAAGGGCACCTATGCATGCGAGGAGGGGACCGTTACTTTCCATTTGTCAGAACTGAAATGCACGATCCACATCATTTCTGTAATTCAACTGCTTGCTATTTGAACTGTCCAGCATTGATGCAAGTTTCAAATAACTGCAATTAGCAAATTAATCCAAGCAGGAGACCATGCCAAGAACTGCTTCGGTTTCATCCTTAACAACTGTTTGAGAACTAAAATTAGCCAAATGTTGCAAAACACAGATGAGAGGTTACAAAATCTAAAAAACAATGCAGCCTACCTGTGGCATGTAGGGTTTCACATCCTGAAGTGAGATATGTATCTATGAAAAATACCGTAGTGGAGAGCTCCAGACTAATTTGACTGCCCGGGCTTTGTACTTTGCGTTGACATCTTGCAGGAAACAGAAGCATTTGCATTTCACCTGCACCAAAGTGCGACTGCCATCACTGGCATTAAACATCACGACCTTGGGACAAGAAGCCGAACGTGCCACTAAGATGTCGCAGCGTCTACGTACATGCTATACACGTCAACCTTTCTAGCATTAAAGCTGTCACATGCATGGCAGATATTCATGTTCAGCTTTGGACTGACAAGTTTAAAAGTGTACTATTTGTGTTTGTCTAGCATGAAAAACAAAGGAAACTAAGGAAAAACGAAAAAAAAATGAACATATGTTGAAAAAGCACCAGTCATTAACACATAAAGCATATTCGTCCCTTTATTAATGATAAAGTGGCCTTCAACAATAGTACAAAGCCTGAACATTTAGGAAGGTGCTGTGCCAGGCAGCTATTTTACATAAACTTGAACCATTTCACCTGTAGTAATTCGCATCCCGGCGGTGTGGGCTGGGCACTTATTTTTCGGTCCACTCCAACATGCGAAAACTGCATCATGTGCATTCCCATTTTCCGAGTTTTGAGCACTGTAGTGCAGGCTAACAAATTGTCGATGACTTATTTTCGTCTGATTGTTGCACAGCGCGTGTAAATAAATTACCACTGCACCTAATAAACACTGACATGCACGTGCAACATCGCCGATCATAAACGGACACACTCCGGACATCGGCGCACTCATCACAGCACTCTTCGTAGTCTCACACAGCACTCTAGTAGGACGTAATCCGTACATCACAGCATCTCACGATAAGCACAAACCACACCTCCAACAAACACGAATGACGCGATGCTTGGGCTAGAGACACGCCGGCGGCACCCAGCTTTTTCAGCGCCGCTTGTATATATGTACTACGTAGAACTTGCAGCACCAAACCTCAATGCGAGCATAAAGCGATGCGTTACGTGACGCATCTCATCACAGATGGAAGTGACGAAACTTTGAAGAATCAAAACTACATAACTACATAACGACCGTCATAGACGTTAATCCACATGATAACGAGGACCAAATGAGCGGGCGTGCGGGCCGCGGGCTGGCCGTCAACACCGCGATTACATGCGCTGGCGCTCTGGTCGTGCTTGCCACCCTGCCGCGGTCCAACTCACGTAAACCTATCATCATGCCATCACGTAGTATATCACTCATTCTAGGCACTATTCTTGCCACTGTACTATTCTTTGTAATTTTACATTTCACGCATGCAGTATGTAGTACATATTTCTTGCACCTCGTACGTACACCTCATACCAACTTCGATTTGGCTACATATGGCTGCCATGTTGTTGCTGCTACAACCACATCTGCGGATCTCGGATCCGTCCGGCTTTCCCGACGGATCCCAAGGCCCATATCGGAGAAAAGTGCGTTGGGTCCGTAGGAAGAACCCTACCGATCGGGTCCGTCCGCCGTACCTCTGAAAAATATTTCCCGGATCCGTCCGTCGTATCCCGAAGAAAAATGCACCGGATCCGTCGGACGTACCTTTAAGACCATCGATCGGGTCCGTCCGACGTACCTTTAGCCACAGCCAAAAAGAAAGCGGAGCTTAATTTCTAGGGAATCAACATTACACACTATTAAGAAGCGGTCAACACACTTGAAACACAGTTCTATATTCAGTTAGTCTGCAAACTATTACTACAGTCATCATACATAAAAGCAACAGGCGCATACGTGCAGCATGTGCTGAAAAGGCGCGTCCGATGCAAGTGCAAAACTGACGTCGGCCTCGATGATGTTACGACTGCTAGGGAAAGCTACATGCCTCACATTCACACTAAAAATTAATTCAAAGCACTTCTGACACAAACGTAAGCCTTCGATGTCTCTGTAGTCACAATGCCTAAACACTTTCAACGCAGCGCTTTATTTAGTTCTGCGCAGGCAAGCTCAGAACTTCGCTCAGACAACCTCATGTGCAGCAAGAAAGTAACCCTGCTGCAATGTTGGGAAAGTTATACACAGTTAAATGTCCCGAAACAAATTGTTCCCAGCTAATTTCACACAGCGATTCGCGGATGAATCGCGGTTCTAGCGCAGGCACCATGCTTACCAACATGGCACTCGAGTACGTTAATGTTCCACAAATCAATATATTATGTAACTCATTTCCTTCCAAAAAGCAATCAGCTGGCTTTCTATTCGACTTACCAAAGTGATGCTCACCGTGCGAAGTGCGTCGCCTGTGCTGTATAAACACAGAACACAGCCATTTTATGGTTCGTTGGCATTAACAACAAATACAGGGACTTGAATATTTGGGGGCTGGGATTTAAAAAATTCCTATGCAAAATCTACTAACCCATTCGAGCTGAAATAACGTTCACAAAGTAGCAAAATATAGTCTACGTTATCTGATAAGGGATTCAACATCGGTACTTGCCTAGATTTCTCGAAATCGAGAAAAAACTGCTCTCGGCGGCGTGCACACTTTTCGCAGAAGAGAGTCGAAAAGCTATTTTAACATGGTGCGTCATCTGTCGGGCAGTGAGACAAGCTTCATCCCGGCCGTTGGCGCGCTTGCCTCACTGCCCGACAGATGACGCACCATGTTAAAATAGCTTTTCGACTCTCTTCTGCGAACATTGTGCACGCCGCCGAGAGCAGTTTTTTCTCGATTTCAAAAAATCTAGGCAAGTGCCGATGTTGAATCACTTATCAGATAACGTAGACGATATTTTGCTACTTTGTGAACGTTATTTCAGCTCGAATGGTGTAGTAGATTTTGCATAGGAATGTTTTAAACGCCAGCCCCCAAATATTCAAAACCCTATAGATAAAGCGCAATGCCCTCGCGCCCTGAGGGTACTGAAATAAATAAATGAACACAGGCTCTGCAAAGCACTGGAAGGAGTCAATAACGCGTCAAACATTTTTTTAAAACGTTTCATGTAACGCGCCGCAACTCAAAATAATTTAGCGGAGGGGGCGATGATGATGATAATGGCGCACGCACCATCGTAAACCATCGTATTTAAAATTGTTGCAAATGAAACTATACAGTTTCAGTTAAACAAAGGAGGTGGTGACGCATAAACTACAAGTGCGAATTTTAATTATCTAGAAGTTTCCTTTTACTGAATTTAGTTTTGTTGGTATTGGACGTTTTCGCCACCTGCAGCGCTGTCACTCAACCGTTGCAACGGCGCGCCATTTGAACCGGCTGGTTGTAAGGTGCTCGCACATCAATGAAGGACTACACTTATTCCTAGTCTGCCATTTATTTCCTTTGCGCATTTTCACTCTATCCATTCATAACAAAAACTTGGAAGAAAAATCAAGAGGCTAAGTGGGCTTCCCACAGTGCAGTTACATCATCATCATCATCATCATCATCAGCCTGATTATACCCACTGCAGGGCGAAGGCCTCTCCCATATTTCTCCACTTAACCCGGTTCTGTGCTAGCTGCATCCACTTGACCCCTGCGAACTTCTTAATCTCATCCGCCCACCTAACTTTCTGCCGCCCCCGCAGTTACATATCTATAGTTATTTCATAAATTGGCAACACAGTTTTGATTCATCATCACTGCCTGTATTAGGTATGCTGAAGGGAATTAATGGTCTGCAATCATCGCTGCTTCATGCGTTAGCTGCAGCCGCTAACCTTGGCTCATTTGCCGACATTATCTCTTCATCCCAGTGTCTGGTATCCCTTACTTGTTTCACTCCCTCGAAACCTAATCGTTTAGCTGAAAAGCCCTATTTCCTGGATTACATGTCCCACTCTAATGCTTCTTTTCAGTTTCCTGCATCTTCATACTCAAAGATGTGCACCATGTGCTGCAATCTCGACTGCAGGTACTCTACTGCAAGATGCCCAGCACTCTGTGTCATACGGTATGGCGTTGCAGCAGCATAGAAGTACCACCCACACAAACCATCAGATGAGGACCTGCTTATTATGCCCTCACCTTTTTGGACCAAGGACGCCACCTGTCAAGGGCAAATAGGGCCTGCTCATTTCAATAATAGCTTATTACTACTTCCTTAATTGTTATCATTACCTTGAAACTGTACTTTAATCCACATCTGTGTTTGTGAAGGTTCTCCAAATTATTTTACTTTCTATAACCTGCTGCACTGTCCTTTGCTTAGTATTTTAAACTTATGCTTTAATATCCACTTTTCAGCCTTTCAAATGATTACATGATAGCAAACTGCCTTTTATTACATTACATGTACAGCCCCTTTCAAATTTACTTTCACCTCTCCTTGCATTGGGGAAATGTTTCTCATGGTTCAGATTCAGACTGACTACCTGGCTTAAAAACATTACTTCATTCCTACCTATGTGCAGCAGTGACTTTGTGGCTATGCATTCGACTGCTAATCCTAAGGTTTTTAGATTAAATACATGGCTACATTTTGGCAGAGGAAAGATGTAAAGACACCTGTGGGCTATACAATGTCAGTGCATATTAAAGGACACCAAGCAGTCAAAATTAATTAGCTCTTCCCCATGCTTGCGGTCTTTCATAGACCGCATTAGGTTTTGGCGTTCCCGAACCCTGTGTGCCATGTCAATACCTCTACTTGTTGTAAAGTGTTGCTCTCAGCACAAAGGGTTGAAAAATAATCTTGTAGTTTCTTTAGGTCCTTGAGCATGTGCTGTTATTGAGGTAGTGGGCAATATTTGGCTGGGGCCTTAGACATGCAATAGCCCAAAGTATGTTCGAAATCGAGGAAACAGTTTAGCTGAAACAAATGTCGATTTCAGTCTCATCGAAATCAACTGCACTGCCCGTTCTCTTTTTCTACAGGAAAATAATGTAGATATGATGCAATGCTGTTCTCAAAAATGTTTTCCCCGATTGTCATGGCTACTACAGTTCAAAATAATGAGACCAAAGAGCACGACACACAAGGGATTCTTATTCACAATGGAAGCATTTTATTGCAAGCTATGAAGTAAATACATCTGTCGTGAAGAACAAGCAAAAGATTGCAAGAAACCATCAAAACAAAATTTAAAACCCCATCTAGAAAAGCAAAAATCTAATGCCATGTTTTCATGGAAAGCAGCCATTTTTCAAAAAAGGCTGCTCTTTGAAGCTACTCACAAAATTATTTCAGCATAAATGCTCATTTCTACAATCCTCTTTTTTTTCCAACTAGACACAAAGTCTACAAGACCTTGTGTATAAAATGTCACCAACCAGCACGCAGCTGCCATGCCATCAGCAAAACCATGCGCGCAACTGCTCATTGAACACCAGCCAAAACTCTGCACTGCCTTTGGGCAAGTGGAAAACAGCTGCAAAGCATCTTAAAACCCATCCACCTTCTGTTTCTATTTTAAGGTGCTATCATTTCTCCTGCTTCAATCATTCCTTTCGTTTTCAGGTGCGATTCCATAAACTGAACTTGTTTATGAACCACCCTAAATTCGAAAATGTGTTCAAACCTGCTGTCTATGAGGCAGCGCCTTAAGAATGCGCGACGGCCAAAAATACTTTTGCAGCAGACTCGTTAATAACAGAGCTACAGCCATCAAAACCGGTATGTTTCTCTCCTTCCCTTCCATCACCAAAGAGTCTCTCCCTCCTCCCTGGTTGACTAGCCTCCACGAGAGACAATACGCGTAGGGCTGGTACATGTAGGCTCCCTAAATGATGATGATGATGATTTGAGGCTGCACCCTTTGTAACGGGTGGACACTAAACTGCGTCCCAGCCAAAAAAGAAAGAAAAAAGGAAAGAGAAAAAAAAAAGGAAGAGTTAACGGTGGACGAGTGTCCACCACATGCGGAGACGGGATTTTGTGACTGATGTAGCACTGTCACTGTTGCCACTGTTGTTGCCAATACGCGAAATGCGGAGCGCCATCTCTTAGTGCTTTGAGAAATTATGCCCGCCATGTTGGTTCGGTCAACAAAACGAAAACGCTGCCCTGTGCTGGGTAAAAACAGCTACGAGAACGCATCAAATGCAGTCATTGTGGCCCCGACTTTTACAGGCATTCTTTTTTTCTTGCTGGTTGGTTTGTGGGGTTTAACGTCCAAAAGCGTGTGGGATTCTCTACGGGGCTGTGGCAAGGTCTATGTACAACTACCATGGCTGCGGCTCCTATCTCAGAGCAAACAGCGCTCCGCTAGCTCAGACCACAGTGGTGGCCCCCTTGAACAACACGAACACCGAGGACCAAAGGGTAAACCGGTTTAATGGTTTTCCTCAGCCGCGCACGCGCGATCAACCAATTCAGTTCACCTGGTTCCAGTCCCTCTTTTCCGGACGCGTCCGCACTGCTGGCCCGTCCGGTCCGCTTTCAGAGGTTGCACACCACCACACTCCCTCTCCCCGAAAACCACACCGAGCCAACACATCGCGCTTTTCCCCTGCCACAGCAGTCGAAGGAGAGAGGAGGAAGGAGGCTGTCACGTGATGTAGAGAGGAGAGGCCACACCTCACCCTCGCCGCCACGACGTAGCCAGGAGGGGAAGTAGCGGCGATACGTTCCTTCCCACAAGCGACTCAGGTATGAGAGACGCCATAGTGAAGGGCCCCGATAATTCCGACCACCTGGAGTTCTTTCTTTAAGGTGCACTGACATTGCAGAAACACGGGTGCCTTGCTTTTTGACTTCCATAAAAAAGCTACCGCCGCAGCTTTTTTTTTCTTGCTTTCTGCTACCCAAGCACCACCAGTGACCTTTGTTTGAAGGTTGAGAAGTGAGCTTTAGCTCATCCAGCTACAATGCCAATAAGGAGGAGGAGGGGGAGAGGCTGTGCTCAATGGGTAGCCCGAAGCATAGGTGCGAGGCCTCTGGCCTTTCTTAGGAAACCAAGCCTGTGCATGTATGGACGTTCTGTGTTTTCTGTATTCATGGTTATGCATGGTGTACCATGGCTGGATTCGAGTGGCGACAGTGCGCTCTTTACGACCTACGCATGGAGGGTGCTTCCTGTCTGCTACAGCTGCGAAATCGTGGCACTGTGTGGCATTGACGCGTCTACTCATGTGATGCCGTCACTTGGTGTGCAACAAGCTGGAAAAAAAAAAGCGGAGGCTGGCCAAGCCTGCGGCTGCAAGCCTGCACTTTCAACCGGTTGTGGTTCTTGCCAACGAGATGTCATAAACTTAAGCGTTCAGAGCGACCTGCAATGATTTTTGCCGCTGTACTGAGAGTCATAGATGATAGGTGTGCCGGCCGCGAGCCATCCTTACAAGCTCTGGCTGTGTATCAGCATCTTGCCGAAGAGCCAAAACCAGGGAAAAACTCGCATAAAATATAGCTAAATTATTGGAACAGAGTTCGCCATCACTCGGGAATTGATGAAAGGAAACACCGCAAGTTTTTCAAACTTGCAGGCGTGTGCACGTCGTTCAGAGGAAATAAAGTTCAAATGTGTGGCAGAAAACGCACGTATGGGTCCGGACCGAAGGAAATACCGAAAGCACACTGCGGCCGAGAAGCTCAACTATTGTCATGAAGTTAGCTTCGTTACAAACTAGCCGCAGAGTTTAGCAACGTAGGTGGCAGGCAGAGGCAAGGGTCGGAAGGCTTTCCTACTATCCTTATATGAGGATGGTGATGAATGTCTCCTGTTATTTCGAGGTGATGTTGCGCACGCCTCAGAACAGGAAAAACAGTTACAGTGAATGCACTGTTCGAAGTGCACAGAAAATGCAATAAGAGCAGGTTACCTTTTTTTTTTTCAATTTAAACAGGTCAACGACCAGCCTGACTTGCAGACACGTGAAGGCGCCCGAAATTTCGGTACATGTGCAGAAGCAGACAGTAATGTGCCCAAAAGCGAAAAAATGCTGTCACACTGGCATATCATTTGAAATAATGCATGTAGGCAAAACAGGTACTCCTCCTTGCTCGGCCACTAATTGTAACAGGCTGGCAAAACAGGCCCGAGAGGCCAAAAATGCTCATGTGATAAATTCTGTGCTTCTGCAGCCATGTAAATGCATTTTTGACAGTTCCCCTCATATCATGAAGGAAACAAAGTTACAGCAGGAAGAAAAAAATCAGCTTTTGTACAGCATGCTACTTGCCTTACTGCAGACTGATAACTCAAATCACTGTTGTATTCAGATAGTAATTAGCACATGTTGCGCACTGTAAGAAATAAGACAAAGTAAATATTACTACGATCAAAATGTGCTAAATAATACTGTTGTCTGAGCCTACACTGTACCGTTTTTGCGCACACAAAATTGAGACTACATAATCTCCCTAAGTACTTCGCTCACTCCGTAAACTGAACACTTGAACGCGCGAACGCAGGTGCACACCGGGCGCCGCCACAGAAGCGAGTGACCAGGGTTGGGTAAATCCTGCGCACCCTTCATGGGGAAGAGAGCACTGCTTGTCTAGAAGAGCTGCCATTATATCTGCGGCGAATGCGCAGGCTGTATGAAAGCGCGCGCCGCTGCCACTTGAGTCCAGCCGTTGGTGTATGAATAGCACAGTGCACAAAACACTCTGAAGCATGCATAGACAAGGGCAAGAAACTAAAAGCCTTCTTTCTTGTGTGAGTGTATGCATGAGTGAAAACGAAATGCAAGACAAAAAAGTGCGTGACATCAGCAGACCAAGTGACACCCCTCGCCCATCAGTCAGAGAGACACCAATGGATGCAGTATCTGTTGGTATCTCATCGACAAAGTTCGATGGCCAGCGCAAAGGATAAGGAGGTTTGGCTGTCTGAAAAGGACCATGAGAGCTTTGGTTTGCATTTTTGTTGCTTTCCAGTGTGTGCATCGCTGCAGTATTTCGCAGAGACCATGTCCAACGCCTTATCGGGCTTGGTTAAAATGTCAGCCTGGTCAGTAGCCCTTGAATATGTTAGCTCTCTTAAATGAACAATCTGAAATAAGGACATAAGTTGTGCTGGCCATATTGTGGACTGCTTTCAAGACAATGTGTTTAATGCCAAATAATCTGAGAAGTTGAATAAACCGTTTGGGGTGCCCTGTTTTGTTTTCTAAATAGTATGCATTGTAAGACCATTTAACACAGCTTGGCCACCCAACTTGTGCACACCAGCTAACACAAAGCTTTAGCAGCACTACACTAATCCCTCTGTCACACAAACACTTCCGATCCTCATTGAACTCAATCTGCAGTCAGGCTTTCAAGAAGGATTGAAGCATCCGGTGCTACACGGGCGTTTTCAGTGAGCATTGAGAAATTTCCTACATGCTCCATCGTCTGCTGTCAGTCGCAATGAGTCTCAAAAGGAAATTTAAGATTGGGGTAATGATTGCATGATTTCAGTGTACACAGCAGCATTTCGCTTTTGGCACCTCAGGTCACCTAACCTATCTTCCCAGCAGTCAAGTGCTACAGAGCAGTTTCTCTTCCGCTCCACAGTTTCCACGCTGACGCAGTCGAAGAGAAAGCCACCTTGGCTTCCACTGGCGGTGGACTACGGTGTCGAGATTATAAAATTCAATGACTGCTTTTGAGTGTGCTTGAAATCTCGAGAGTGATTGAGGAAGCAACCTTGAGTCAAGCAGGCTCGAGCTCGACTGCACTTGACAGTTGCCGTGTGACAACCTCGATCTACAATGAGTTGAATGTAGATCCAGTTCAATGAGGATCGAAACTGTTCGTTTGAGAGCGGTTTAACTCGCATCTTGCAGGAACAAGCAGTCTATATACACCTTTCCAATAAGTGTTACTCGGTGCCACCATATTGTTCGCTCCTCTCTGGACTGCTGCAATCCGGCTCTGCTTCCACTGTGCTAGCGCCAAATGCACAAAGCAGTCCAGCAGGTAATATGGTGACACCCCGTTACCACTTATTGGAAAGGTACACACTACTATGACTATGCTACAATATGCTAAGGAAGTGAACACACAAAAAAGCCAGGCAATCATGTTACCCTGGTAACGAATGTTTAATTAAGGCTGGCCTTGCATATGGCGGGCGGTAATGCATGTACCCCTGTCTTCGGACAGGACAGCAGGGTTGTAAGCATCTCCAGAAAACACTGTGCGGATGTTCGTTTTGTTATAAAAATTTAGGAGACTCTTGAGATCTGTCTTTAAGAGCATGGCAGCGTCAACAGCTCCCGTCTGCAGCTTCCCTTGTGGATCCTTGATCGCATACATGCACCTTGCTATTTTATAAATGAAGTCTTTAAAGAACTTTGCTGCAACCTACAAAAAAAAATGTAGGAAGTGCTTAAGAGCTCTAAGAACGCTAAGGCGAACACAACCCGGCACCAGAATTAGAATACATGACTAACAGGTACGGTGCAGGGAATGCAGCCTTATAGTTACGCACGTCAAATGACAGATCAAATACCACACGCCCATCCTCCGAGGTTCTGTAAATAAGCGCATAAGTGGCCCGCGTATGCATGGGGTTGCCATTACCCTCTTTGTCACCTCTCCGCGGCGGTTTGCACAGCCAGGATGCCTCCTTTCCTCCTCTCTGCAACGCGGCAACAGAGCACGCACCTGCCAGAGCTCTTCACACGCAAGTTCCAGTATGAAGGACGTTTCTTGATGACAATTTCTGATCGCACTTTCTGTACATGATGCACATGAGCCAATTAAAATACAGCTATTTAAATGCCCTCTAAACACGTGAATATTATGAATATAAGCATAATACATAAGATAAGTTCTCAGCACTGGGTAAAATATTTACAAAGTATTGCCAAAACATGAATATAAAAACAAGAAATTGTAACAAAATCTTGAGGATATACAAAAGGCAGAAAAATGCTCATTTCTTAAACTACAGCTTGCAAATGAAGAATTTTTTTTTTGCCTCAACTCCTTCAGCACCATGTAATTTGTTTATTAAATGAAATATTTACACAATCTTGCTATTATATAATACTAAAATGCAGGTATTTAGATGCTCAAACAAATAAATGCCCATGTTTTTGTTTTGGCTTTATACATAACATAAAAAACTTTTTCTCCTAATTTGCAGAAAAAATCCAAAAAGTGAAAGAAAAGGGGGCATGAATATCAAAATAAGACAGCAAGAAAAAAAATTCAGAATACTAAAACTATGCTACACTGCCTCTTTTATTACTAGTAAAGATATGGTGCACCTTTCGGCAGATTTCTTTTCTTTGCAGTGCTGTTCGGAAGCAGTGGTCATTCTTGATTTCCTGCAGCAGTTGTTGAGTCTCATGTACCTATTCTCCAAATCACACTAACAAAATGCAGCGAAGCCCAACAGCCAAGGAAGTAATAATTTACGTTCTGAAGTTCATTTTGAAGGTGTGCTGTTCTCTCAGAAATATAGCTAAGTTGCTGAAAACACCCATTTTTAAGCTCGGCCTTCCTCTACTCATTTTACAGTTTATAGCATTGGCATTTCCAAACCTTTCAGGATTTATGACTGGATTATTTGGTGATATGTTTTCGAGAAGGTGGGAGAGTTTGCCATCAAATTTGAAAATCTGCAATAGGAGCTTGGTGTTCAAACTCCACTCGATTTGCTTGAAGAAGTTCCACACTTGAAGTTCTGGAGAATCCATATCAAGTAGTACCAAGCTTTCATTGCTGCTGAAACCCAGCGAATGGAAACAGAACAGTGGGAACACAAAATGAGCACGTGTAACTGACCAAGAGTGATCAGAGATTGAAACTAAGCTTTTCTTGGCCACTAGCTGAAGTTCGAGGCTGACATTTGACTGATTCATCATCTGAGCTGAACTGAGAGCTAGTAAAATTGTCAAGAGACTTCGCTACTGCTCTCATAAAAAGAAAACTATAGTAGAAGCAGCAGAATTGTGTGAATGGCGCCAAAAACCGCTTTATTTCGAATAATGTTTTAAATGTCACACTGTGCCAGAAGAACAAAAAATAAAAAAATTAACAAGCTGCACACAAACAGAAACTATGGTTGTCACAATAGCCCCACTGCGGTAGTGCAGTGGTTAAGATGCTAGACTACTGTGCCGGAGTACCCATGTCCGAACCCGATCGCTGGCGGCTGCATTTCGATGCAAACGAAGTGGCACCCGTGTGCTGTGTGATGTCAGCGCGCGTTAAAGATCCCTAGGTGGTCAAAATTACTCCGTAGACCTCCACTACGGCACCCATTTCTGTCTTTCCACTTTGACTCCCTTCCCTTACGGCGCAGTTCAGGTGCCCATAGAAACAAGTGACAGATTCTGTGCCTTTCCATTCCTGTGAACTAGTTACTATAATTACTTTTGTCATACTCTCTGCCTAAATGGGGCTACATATTCCAAACACGAAAAATTACGTCTACCGGTGTGTGAGAACCATCATTCATATATGAACGATTGGCTTAAAGCGGTCCTAAAAGGTATAAGCCCTAATCCCTTAATTTGTGCCGGTATTATCTCGCACATAATCATCAGCATACAACCATAATCTACCATATTGTGCCTAAGACCACCCAACATGGGTATAAAGGATTGTTTTAACCAAGCTGTAGGAATGTGGAGTAGCATGTTTGATACTAGATCTAAGGGTCTCGGAGGGTTCTATTCCACCTCTCACCTCAAAGGAGCTGCCTGAGTTAGCAGCTCCAGATAGCGTCGTCCTCTCTTTTCTCGATCCTTTGTCTCTTTTGCGCTTTTCCACAATATGAGCTCCAGCCAGTTCAGCTATATCATGTGGCCTCATGACATTGCAGAACCAGACAACCAATCAGTGCATGGTCATGTCACCTGCCAAAGGCATGGTTGTGATTTTTCTCAAAGGTGACGCCTTTTACGCTACCGCAATGAAGCAACCATTCTACAATAAGTCACTTCTTGTGGAGCACGTTTCACTACTGCTGCTGCATTGTACGATATGGACAGTTCAAATTCCTCCTATCCGATGTGGATGTAGGCTACAATCCAGCACACAACAGCGGCAGGGCAGACACATTAAAAAACATGGCAGCCCTTACGAAAGCCAGCTGCTCCTTCAGCTGATAGAAAGTCCAAGCTTTTCCCAATTCTATTATCTTGTAGGCAATGAACAGTAACCCGATCAGTTTAAGTTTGCAAGTGCTTGACAGCCCCTTTCTTATAGATTATGGTACTGTTAGGATCCTTCCAAGATTTCAATATGCTTGAGGTCATGAGGCACTACACACACAAAGCAAGCAGTTTTTCTAGCACAATCTCCTTTCCACTCTTCAAATATCTGCAGTTGCCTAATCCATACCAGCCAATTACCCCCTTTGCATTGCTTCTAAGGCTTTTTTACTTCCTCCATGACCAGCATGACGTACAACCTGCTCACACTACTGCCCGTCATCCTGACTGCTTCACCTGCTGCTGTGACTGCTTCAGGGCAATGTCATCAGCAAATTGCAGATTACTGAGGTATTCTCCATCTACCCTTATCCCTGAAGGCATGTCACTTAGCACACAGTACAATAGATGCTGTCAAGAGAGTACAAGAAGTGGCCGATTCCATGCCAAGTGACCTAAGAGAATGCCATGTTTTAGACACCATCACACAGATAACTTTTTCTCGGAGAACCACAGCTGTGTTACCTCCGCAAGGCATCAAGGTATCTTCTATATGACAAACTCTTCAATAAATGTCAGGCCTGTTCAGGTATTAACCTGCTACTTTAATTCGGAAGGCTAGAAGCTAGACTGGCAAAAAATCGCGGTCGCACATTTGTGCTTCCCACCTCCCCCCACTGCAGATGTGGGTTCCAAACCACCCCGAGTGATTTTCAAATAATAGCATATCAGCAAATGCAAGAGTGACAATATTACACAACAAGATTAAATACATTGCAAGCAAGGTGTTTTAAACTTAACTGGGAGCACGCTCTAAACCTGCGGAAGCAGTGAGAGTATCCATTTGGTCACACCAGTCGCAGCTCACTGCACTACTGAGGTGGCGGTGTAATCAAACTGGCGGAGGGAACTCATTCGTTGGCACCAAGAATTCGTTGCCTCTGCAAATGTAAATAAATGAGAATAATACTGCAATTACATTTAGTTTGCATAATTCAGCAAACTCACAGTAGAATTTGGTTCGAGTAAAGCAAGTGAGAGTGCCTGCTGCAGAAGGAAAAAGGTAGTAACGAGACTGGCTGTCAATGCTAGCACAAATATAAATATTTAGCACACTTACAAAACACTGAAATAGCAACAAAGAGAATCTAAGTTAAATCACTTGTGCAGTAAGTGCCCAATATGCTGCGGCTTGCATGGAACTGCAATGGAGAGTGCTTATAGCAGCAACTGCCAATGTATTTGACAGGATTACGAGGTACTTGCAATGGTGCCTCACTCTCCCACAAAACATGCCAGCTCAGATTAATTATTGCTCTCTTTTCAAATAAGCTGTCAATGGCCTTGGCCGCAGCTTAAAGCCAAGCACTGCCGACTATTTATGTTGGAGCAGGCAAAATATATATATATATATATATATATATATATATATTAGGGAACTCTGCGGTAGCAACATTCACCCAAAGTGTTAAGTCTATATAAACAAGCTCAGTGAGTTCCACCAATGCAGTTATTTCGGCAGTAAAAGGACAGATATTGTCACAGGCATGAACCTATGCTAGCTGAGGAGTAATGAAGTCACCCTCATAGCTGCATACACCGAAATAAGTGAGTACTTGACAGTGGGCGGTCATGTATATGACCATACTTTTGTAGCCATTTCATGCTGTGCAGTAGGCTTGTTGCACTTCGAGGCTCATTCCGCACCGGGCCAACTTATGTTTAAACCATCTCTAGCTGACCAGCAACCACCCTTTTAGCAGTCCGCAGGTATTACTCCTGTATTGCAGCACTACCATGTATGGTCTGTACAGATGAGTGCCACTTACCTTCCAACAGTTTTCCGAAAGAAGCCCGACATTTTTTATGGGCCGAGCCGCTCCATCGGTTGAAGCTGCAAGGAAGGCAATAAAACCTCCTGATTATAAACCAGCGCGTTCACGCTGGCGCACGCAAAAATGCCTTATACTGCCCGAACAACATCATCATCATCATCAGCCTTATTATACCCATTGCAAGGCGAAGGCCTCTCCCATATTTCTCCACTTAACCCAGTTCTGTGCTAGCTGCATCCACTTGACCCCTGCAAACTTCTTAATCTCATCCGCCCACCTAACTTTCTGCCGCCCCCTGCTACGCCTTCCTTCCCAGGGAATCCAGTTTGTTACCCTCAGCGACCATCGGTTATCCTCTCTTCGCACTACATGTCCTGGGGCCGTATCCAGCGGAGGTTCCTTTCGGGAACCGTTCTCTTTCAAGATGACGTCAATTTGACGTGATGATGATGATGATGATGATTATGTGGCAATCCCTTTGCATCGGGGGGGCGCACGATGTGCACCCTAGCCGTTTACATGACATAAGTCTTAGCATATACACACACACAGCCACACACAGACCACTTAAACACAGTCGGGGGGTGCGTTCGCTGGAGTCGCCGAGTTCGCCTTCGGCTTGCGCTGCTGAGTCGACCCCCACCGCTGTCGAAGTCGGCTTTTTGTTGCCGCCACCGCCGCGTGCGGAGTGTCACCGTCAGAGGCGGCGAAACCCAGCGCCTGCAGTAGGGTGGTGCCCTCTGGGTGTCGCGGTGCCAATTGCGGGCAGTGGAGGACCAGATGCTCTATGTTCTCCTGCTCCCCACCGCACGTTTGGCAGCGTCCCGCCTGAACCACCGGAGACTTGTCGAACCTCTGCCGGTACAACAGAGTGCGCAGCGCCCCAGTACGCGCCTCGAGGAAAAGGGCGCTCCCACTGCCGTTGTCGTACAGCTTCTCCGGGGCCGGGGCGGTCTTGTGTGTACGGTAGAGAAGCAGTGTTGACTTCGCGCACATTGCTGCGCGCCACTGCTCCGTCTCCTCTTTTCGGACGCGCTCCTGTACCTCCCTGGACCACTTCCGCTCGCTTGCCTCCTGCACCGGTTGCCTCAGGAGGCCAAACTTGCGGCTCAGCGTGTGTAGGCGCGCAGTCCAAGTTGTGCGGATACCTTTGAGATACAGGTAGCGGAATATTCGGCGTGCCCACCTGCAGTCGGGCATAGTCCTCAGGCGGCCCTCATAGGCAAGCTTACTGCGCGCCTCGCGTGCCTCAAACGAAGACCAGCCGAGTTCGCCCTGTATGGCCTCGACTGCAACCCGGCCATGGCAGCCCAGTGCCACTCTGCCCACTTCACGCTGGCCACGTTCCAACCATGATCGGGTTTTGGCCGATAAGCAGAGAACCGCATTTGCAAAAGTTAATGCAGGCACATGAACAGCTTTCCATAGTTCGCGGACCAGCATATACCTATTGCAGCCCCACAGGCAGCGTCGGCGTAACATGTTGCCCGCCCTGCGGCTGGACTGCCGAACGTGGTCTTCGTGAGCCTCCAAAGGCACAGGCGCCGATCCGATGAGTACACCTAGGTACCGGTACTCGGTAGCCCGGGGTATGGTGTCACCGTTGGGCAGGGTCACCTCAGCCCCACTGGGCGGGCTCGAGAATTGCAGCACTGCGGACTTCCTGGCGTTGAATTGCAGGCCCAGTCGGTGCACACAGGTGGCGGCCAGGGTGACCAGTTGCTGGAGGGTGTCCACATTCTCTGCCAGCAGCACCAGGTCGTCGGCGTATGCAAGGCCTGGCAGAACCCACACTTCCGGCATTCCCTCGTACATATGGGGAAACGGGAAGCCCAGCCCTGACTCAAGCAGGGTTTGCTCAAGGCTTGCAACATAAAGCGCATATAGGAGCGGTGAGAGTGGGCAGCCCTGTTTGAGGCCCCTCGTAACGGGCACGGGCTCCGAGCGGGCGCCATCAAAGCAGGCCACAACCGTGTTCTCGGAGTACAGCCGGCGCAGTAGATTTATCCACACCGGTGGCATTTCCAGCTCTCCCAGACGATGGAACAATGGCTCATGGGGGACGCTATCGTATGCCTTGGCGACGTCCAGGAAGCAGCCCACCAGGCCCCGAGCTTCTTTTCGAGCAATTTCCATCGTCTGGCTAAGCACAAAGAGGTTGTCCTCTAGGCGTCGTCCTGGGCGGAATCCATTCTGAAGTTCAGTAAGCACACTCGCATTCTCTGCCCATCCACTCATCCACCCTTTCAAAATGTGGGCGAACAGCCGGTAGAGTACGCTCGTTACGGTGAGCGGTCGGTAGTCTCGCAAGAGCCCCGCATCGCCTCCTTTCTTTGGTACGAGGCTAACTCTGCCACACTGCCAGCCCGACGGGATCGGGTCGCCATCTATTATTCCGGTGAATATGGATGCCAGGATATCCCGCGCAGCATCGCCGAAACACTTAACCACACCTGCCGGGATGCCGTCGAGTCCCTGCGCGGTGTGCGCTCCAATGCGTAATATAGCGCGGTCTAAGGCCGCTCGCGTGACCTTCCAGCCAGGCTCGGATCCTCCTTTGGGCTCGTTGGGGGCCGGCTGGGCTGAGCGTTCGTGGCGTGTCATAGGGTCCAGAGGCAGGGGGGATTCGTATGTCTGCGACATGTGTCGTGTGAGGTGTTGTGACATATCGTTGACAGGTTGGCCAGTACTTTCGTCCCTGATTGTCGGGGCAGTGTCTCTTTTGTCGAGTGATGTCACGTAAGACCAGAACTTTCTGGTACCACTGCGACCTGCGCTTGTGATGGCTCTGATCTGCTCGTGGTCATATTGGGCTATCTTGCGCTGGACCATCTCCTGCATGGCATGCTTGCACTGCAGGTACACACTCCATGCTCGTTGGCACTCTTCATCCGATCCGCTTTTCACAGCATGACGGTGAAGTCGGTTAGCCTCGCGACGCGTCTTCAGCGCCGCCTGCACCTCACAGTCCCACCAGCCTTTGCGTCGCACGCCTCGCCGAGAATTTGTCCGCACTTCGTGCTTCTGCATCACACGACGCAGCTCCCCGACGAACTCCTCGTACGTCAGCAAGACAGCGGGCGCCACCTCACGGCGAAGACGGGAAAGACAGCGGCCAATCAGCGATGGCCCCAGATCGTAGGCGTGTCCATCACGAGCATGTGGCTTTTTCTGGTACCAAATACTTGTACCAAAGTGGTGTTAAGCACGAAATAAATCTAATAATTACATAGTACTACAAACTAGTGAATAATAGACTGAAATATTCTTAGAAGCATCCTGTTAACAACTGCCAAGCAATTGTCTCGGCTCATGAGTACCTTTCTTCGCCGCTAGATGGTGTTCACGCGCGGCGGCGTCGTCTGCTTTCTCGCTCGCTGTGAAGTTTTTGTAAGTTCTGCCTTTCGCACAGAGTGGCAAATATCCTAATAACGATGTCTACAACGCCCGTAGTATGCAGTCCGAATCACGCTAGCTTTTTGACGGAGGAGTTGCTGCCGCCTTTGCGAGTACGAACGAGCTGCTTGATACCGGCACCGCGCCGGCGCGTCCGCGCCTGCCTATGTAGCGGGGCAGCGTCCGTAGCCTTATCGGCCGCTCAAGCGTCGTGAGTATGCGCGACCTTTCCGTGAATAGCTGTCAATGTAGGACGCAGCCGATGACACATGGAATCCGACTGCACTCGACCCAGTCAGCCACCGTCTGCTCCCCTTCCGCTGATGTAGAAGGGGGGAAAACTCAGCCCGCACTTACGGACGCGAATTATTTGTCTCTACGACTGCCGGATTCAAATGGTCGCACTGCTGTTGGCCGAGAGCTCCCGATCGCAAGGTAGCGATCGAAGCGCGTAGAGCACCTTTGCTTCTGACGGCAGCCCGGCATACCCATTCGTCCCCACTTCGCTTCGCGATCGGCACGCAGCCTTAGCCAGTGTTGCCGCAAAACCTCCTGAGACATGTAGAAGGCGTTGTCTCGTTTTTCTTTTTTTTTTTACTGCGTCAGTTTACTAAACCCGCAAAGCGCTGCCCAAAAAAACACACACACACACACAAAAAAAGGATACCACGGCCGTACTCAAGCAGCTGCGCGGCGCGCGCCGTCGCTCGACTACAGCCATGAGGCGCCACAGCGAGCGCAGAGCGGTTCCATCTCGAAGCAGACCATCTCGAAGCAGACCAACTCTTCGCGGTTCCTGCGCCGGCCGGCGAAACGGTTCCTTTCGGGGCGGTGGCCCCGCCCCGTGCCGCTCCGTGACGTAGGCGAAAAACGTGGACCCGCCTCCGGAAGTTTTGGGGGTCACGCCGGACGTGACGCAGCAACCAATTAGGAGCGGCGAAAAGAACCAGTTCCCGAACGGAACCGTCGCGGGATCTGGCCCCTGCCCATGTCCATTTCTTCTTCGTAATTTCCACTAGAATGTCGGTAACTTGAGTTATTTCTCTGACCCACTCTGCACGCTTTCTATCTCTTAATCGTTACCCCTACCACTTTTCGTTCCATAGCCCACTGGGTAGTCCTCAACTTAAAGGGGTCGTGAAACGAAAATATAGCAGCCCAGTTGCAATTTTCCTTGCTTCAGTAAACATTAGGTATGCCTATTCCAAAATATCTCGTCGAAATATTGCTTCTGCATTTAATAATACCATTCTGAAATCAAAGCATTTTTGCGTTCCTGAAGCGACCATGCGACCCTGTAGGCCGGAATGAGAAGTACTCGCCTACGTCATGTTTAGCCGTTTGGAAACGCAGATATAATCATTATTTCCATACAATAATAGGTTGCTGTTAAAGTTAGCAAATAAAAATATATTATATCAATTATTCGCTCACGCAAACGCATTTCTTTAACAATACTGTCACGTGACGCGCGGTCGGCGGCGGCGGCGGAGCAGGACGGGTGGTAAAGCTCACTTTACGGGCGGTGTCTGCTTCTCGCTGCGCTCTGGAACAGAGCGAGAGGTGACGCTCAAGTTCAGATTTTCGGTAACGACGGCTATACCTCGCTCCGCCGGGTACTCCAAATGACAATGGTTCCAATCTAATTTGTTGTTGTTATTTTCTTTTTTTGTGAACATTCGTGATGGAGCACAACGTCTTGAGCAGTCTCATACCACCGGTACAACTTGGTTGTGCGGCCGCTGCTGTAATTTTTTTTTATTATTATTATTCTTGGCGTGATTAAAGATACGATCGAAATACGGTTCCAGGTCAAAGAAATCGACAAGTGTGTTCAATCCGAGTGGTGGGTGGAGTGTTTCAGGAGCGGGCGCCGCGGCGCGTACTCGTATATTAGTTGCTCGCCTCCGCGCTGCATCACTGAGAATAGCATGTCGAGCTTCGCTTCCTTTATTTCGGCCGGATGACCTGAACTATGGCACTACACGGAAAGCCGGAAACCGAAAAAAAAAAAAAAGTTGCTACAATGTACTTGGGTGGCCCTTTCACCCTACGCGTTGTCGCAGCTTTGCTCCCCCACCTTCCCGACGCCTCTCTCGTAACCTTTCTCAAAAAAAAAAAAAAAAAAAAGAGGAAGCATACTTCCTACAACGTCTACAGTGCTCAGACTTCGCCTATTTTTCCTGTCACCGTTAGGTTCTGGGTTTAGGCGTGTTGTGCGGGTTTGAGTGCTCGCTATGCCAACCGTGTACGTCGCGATCGATTGCAGCACGGCTTCTCCGAGTGGAAGTAACGTTCGCTTTCACAAGTTTTGGCTCACCGATTGGGTTCATGTGTTCGTACTACTTTCTACTGGAAGTCCTAAATGAACCTCGGCGTCATTCGAAGCCTCGGCATGGACCGGAAACGAAGAAAGCTCACCTCAAACGATGCGTCGTACCGACGCAAAACCGCTGGCCCAGTGCATTGGCAAAAAAAAGTGTAGGTCGCGTGATAAAGGAAGTAAACGTAGTTGCGATTTGTAGCCTTACAGATATGTTTATTTGAGAACTACTCGACTCGCAGAAGCCACCAGTTCTATTTGTTTGCTGCCAGATTGCCCTCATAGCAGTAATATGCGCATTTTGGATTTTTTTTTTATTTTGAACGATACCGTGAGGCCAGCACAACAGGTGCCCCTACCAGCATATCGTACCACCCAGAACAGGCCCCTTGGTTCCACTTCGATCACGTTCTTTCCACAGCACTCATCTAGTCCCATAGAACCTGATGAAGACTCCAAAGAGGAGGATCATGTTGAGCAGAGCTCAGAATCCTTCACATCATTTAAAAGACATTTCTAGGGTAAAAATTGTTCACCTCAAAAGCTCATGTCCTTGCATTACGATGGTGTGATTACCAGATCAACCATCCAGGAGAAATGCATTCACGCGTGTTATTGATTGGAAAGGCGGATAGATTGCCTTAAAAGTTTAATATCTGACCTGCTACAGAAAGAGAAGAACAAAGAGGGTCGTGACTTGATTAAAATATATACAGAATCCTTCACATCATTTAAAAGACATTTCTAGGGTAAAAATTGTTCACCTCAAAAACTCATACGCCCCATGTCCTTGCATTACGATGGTGTGATTACCAGATCAACCATCCAGGAGAAATGCATTCACGCAAATGTTATTGATTGGAAAGGCGGATAGATTGGCTTAAAAGTTTAATATCTGACCTGCTACAGAAAGAGAAGAACAAAGAGGGTCGTGACTTGATTAAAATATATACAGGAATAGTAACTTGCACCTCAGTCACGAGTCAAGTCCTGTGTCATGCAAGAAGCAGCAGAAAGCCTGCACAGCCTGTAGAGCTTTCCATTTCTGGCCAACCGGCCAATAAGTCCTCTGAGAGAGGCCTGTTGCCAAAACACTTCAAAGAAGTAACTCGAGTTATTGTTTTGCACGCATATACTGGGACACACCACTAGTACACGCTCCAGAGTCTCCGTAATGTCACATGTGGAACATTCTGGGCAGTCCGCCTGTCCAATTAAGTATAAATATTTGTGTGTGAAACCACATTTAGATGGAGTCTATGGAGAAAGCATGCATAATGGCATATAATTGGCAAGTGGGTATGGATCCACTAAAGCACTACCTTGTGGCCTTGAGGACAAGTAGATATAAGGAACTCAGTGATGTGTAGTGCCAAAGGCTGGTAAGGGTGTGGTGTTGAAAACTTCCAAAAATTTGTAATGCAGGCTTTGAAACTGTGAATTCACACCACTTCTAAAGTGGTTTCCCACAGATGTGGAAAGCCTCTTACCAAGGGGCCACAAGCTCAGCAGAGGTTTGTGGAGAATTATGCCCTTAAAAAAAAGATGAGTCATGTTCTGAGCGGCATCACCACAATTGTAGGCGACGCTTGCGGTGATACAGATCTGTGTATACATGGATAGAGTTGTAATATTCTCACCAGATGTATGTCAGATTAAGTTGCTTGAATCTACTAATTGATATCTTGGATTTCTCCAGTATCCCGAGAACATGCAAACGCACCAAAGGTTGAGTCATTACACACAGAGGTTGGGTGGGGCGGTATGGGAAGTCGTAGCGTGATAGCATTTGTAATTAATGGCAGCGGAGTGTACGTGAAAAACTGCTGTTCAGCTGCTCATCATCAGTGGGTGGCAATGGTGTTGTGCAAGTAGTCGTAAATACACACAAAGTGGTTCGTGTGACAATTATGTAGATATTGGGCAGGCACGTGACATTCTGAAGTAACAGCACAAACGTGGATGGGAGCACAAGACGAGAAGACGACACAATGTCTCATCGTCTTCTCGTCTTGTGCTCCCGTCCACATTTTGTGCTGTTACCTCAGGATGGAAAACCAACAAGCCCAACCTGCTATTCTGGCTAACATGCCATTGTTTGAGGTGCATTGCGGCAGCCAAGGTTTATCCCAAGCACCTGCACTTCTATGTACATGTTAAAGAGTACTGGGAGTGGTGCTCATATGGGTGTGTACCATTTTCCTGGCTCGGGCAATCAGATTGCAGGCGGGCTAGCACACACAGCCCAAAGCACATGTAGCAGAAGTTTGGACTGTCGAACCGCGAAGTCTTCAGTTCAATTCCTTCCCTTATATTTTTCAATTTGTATGAGTATCATACAGTCTGTGCTTGTATGGTTAAATTGCGAGGGTGTACATATCACCTGCGCTCCTGACCAACCTCACTCTGCATAAGTATTCACCAAGCAGTTTTCGTTCCATCAAAAGGCTTTCACAATATTCAGCGACACAAGCAGCTACTCAGACAGCATCAGTGTAGCATTCTTGGAGTTTCGCAAATCTGTGGTTACATTGTTTACTAGCAAAACATGCACGGTATGTAGATATGTGTACTAGGACGCATAAGATGCCGTGACAATGTGGACTGCCCTTACGTCTACAGCTGCCCTTTAATCCTGTTACATTCTAGCCTGCAGTGAATTCAGCAGCAAGGTTTCACAATAAATCATCCCAACTTTATATTTCTAGACTTGACCCCAGCACCGACAAAGTTCATTGTATTACCAGCATTTTGGTGGCATATTCAACCAGCAGGCCAATTAACTCAATGTCATGCAGGTTCTAGTACAGATGTTTTCATGCAAACTACGGGTATCATCAACGAAAGAGGCTTTACTATACATACCTTTTCAGCACACTGTTTTACGACTGGTTAAAGTCTGGTACATTTCAAAGTATAAGGCACATATTATTGTATGCATGTCTACAGATTGCAGATTATGCTGGCTTGCTTCTGAATGAGACTGCAAAATGCTGAAAACAGTAGCCACCTTTCAAAGCAGCTTTTGCAGAAAACGGTTTGATTTTTCTATTCCCCATGAGCCACTATTTTTCGAGGCCGTGTAAAGGTGAACGCGGCAACTAGAAAATCTAGGTTTGTCAGTGCCACAAGGACCACCACTTTGTAGTACATTTGGGCATTATCTAATGTTACCAAATGAGTGTTAGAGACATGTTGCTTTCAAAATAATTTATTGGTTGGCCGCAGGTTCATCAGTGCATACAAAATTTTTAGGCTAGAAGGAAGTTGACCTAGAGCAAGACATCTTTTATTCACGCTTTGCTGTCTTCCTTTCTCCTAAATATACAAATGTGTATATACAGCTTCACAATCATGATGTGTTGAGGTCAGTGCTAAATAAAAAAAAATGCATCCGACAATGGTATAGTTAGAGATTGAGTACACAAAATTCATTCTAAGTGAGCCTATATATGTCTTGTAGATTCCAAGGGAAGGCAAGTATAGCAGGGGGCAGCAGAAACTCAGGCAGGCAGATAAAAAGTTTGCGGGGATCAGATGGATGCAGCTGACAGAGGATCGGGTTATTTGGATAGATATGGGAGAGACATCTATACAAGCAGGTATATACACAACTGCACAATTATGATGCATTTGCGGTCAGTGTTAAAAAAATTCCACCCATTAAAGGTATAGGTGGGGAGTGAGCACACAAAATTCATTCTAAGTGAGCCTATATATGTCTTGTAGATTCCAGGGGAAGGCAAGCGTAGCAGGGGGTGGCAGAAATTCGGGCAGACAGATGAGATTAGGAAGTCTGCGGGGATCATATGGATGCAGCTGATGTATCTGCGGTCAGTTCCGAAAGAAGAAAAATTCTACCCGTCAAAGGTAAAGGAAGGGAGTGAGTACACAAAATTCATTCTAAGTGAGCCTATATATGTCTTTTAGATTCCAAGGGAAGGCAAGTTTAGCAGGGGGCGGCAGAAACTCGGGCAAGCAGATGAAATTAGGAAGTTTGCGAGAATCATGCACCTGGCACAGGATCGGGTTATTCGGATGGATATGGGAGAAGCATTTGCCCAGCAGTGGGTGCAGTCAGGCTAGTGATATCAACAAGACTAACAACTGGATGAGTTGGTACTGATTCATCTTAAAACCAGCCAGAAGACGAAACACGTGAGAGGAGCACAAGACAAAGTTTGCCTAACAACTGAAATTTTACTGAAGGAAAGAGGCAAAAGAAGATTCGCACAGAAATGCACGTGCACGAAAAACCCCCAAAACAGTGAAAGCGTGGAAAGCAGAAAGGGTGTAAAAAATCAAAATCTAAAAAAAGCAAATTCCTTATGGTCAAGAACCACTCGTTATAAAAGGGAAGCCACAGATCCAAGTCCAAAGGCACACTATACTGCAAAGGCTAAGGACGTGTGTGTGGCTAAGAAATCGGTCAACAGTCTTTTGGGGCCTTTTTTACATGTGCATCTCTGTGCAAGTCTTCTTTTGCCTCTATCCTTTAGTAAAATTCCAGTTATTAGTCCAGCTGTCCTGCAATTCTCTCTTCTCATATTTTCCGGCTTGTTTCAGAATGAATAAGCTGATGACTCTACAAACCTTGCACAAACTGGAAACCAGTGTAACTGTCAGATGGAAACCTTTCCCTTATTTGGCTTGCATTACAAATAGGGAGGACTTTACAGTGATGTCTGCCGAGGCATCCCCAAAGCCAGTGCGCAAGCTGGCTGTAGCAGATGTAGTGGTGCCTCCTGTTGACAGGAGAAAAAGCAATATTCACTTTTCAGCATAGCAAAATGAAAATATGATTTAGGTCTTTTACAAATTTGAAAGTTATTCATGCATCTGTACAATTAATTCCCGTCTAACAGAAGCTGTACAGTGTAACTTTCACTGTCAATTTATTCTCCCTGGAAGTATGGCAAACTTTGAATTCTGCTGAAGGTAATTGAGAGAGAATGAGACCCACCCAATATTAGAACTCCAGTGCAATCACAATTTGCTACTGCAGCAAAATAATGCCTGAAGGCAATGCAGCTTTTGACTGACAAAACCTGGTAGTCGTCTTACACCCTCTATACTAGTGTTGTGGCCGATGTCAATGTCCACGCTGATATCATCCGCATAGCACGAAGATGTTAAGTATGCGACTTATGCATTAAGCAGCTCTGTGCATGGAGTCATTCTATTCGAAGGAGCCATAAACTACAAGTGCACTTCTGTCAACAGCTCTCAGTTGTTTTCCCACAACACGGCACGTGCCAAACTTTCTGCAAGTGCCGCAAAACTACTCTATAACTTCATTTGCTAACTGTAAAATTTCCAACACTTACTCAAACTGTGGAAGTTTCGGTGTACTGGCCTTTGGGAGAACGTCTTTCTTTCTTTTTTTTTTTTTTTGGTTGTTACATTTCAGCACATGTAAAATGTCAGTGTCAAAACATTTTGGAGAGGTTTACTGTGTGCAGGTGTTGATGATGGTATCAGTGAAGTCAATTTTTTTAATTATATTTGCACACTATACAACACTCACCTAATGCAAGTGGGTAAAAAAAAAAACTAGCAAATAAAACTTTGAGTGCTGGTATGGTGATGGTTCTGGCAGCAAGTGGGGACAGGCTATAACAAGAGTTGTCGGGCTAGTTAGTGATCGTCTGCAGAAGCCAGTCCTGCTCTGTGTGTTTTTCTTTTCTGTGTCGTTTTTTAGTGCATTTTCCCACGGCTTCCGCAGGAGACAGGCTACTTCACTGCATGCAATTTCACTTAGCACAGAGTCCTCCGAAATGAGATTGCTTTTGTACTTATTTACTGCATTTCTTGTGGCATTCCTTATGTATTTATGTTTTGAAGTGCTGCACTTGCTGAAGTTCATACCTGGCTAATAAAACAAGCAAATGTGTCCGGACAGCGTCCCCCCCCCCTCGTTACTTCACATCAATGTGCATGCCCTTTCCATTTAGCAAGTTCACACTATCAGATGATGCGTGTTTTCTCATTTACTCGTGCATGGAATTAAGCAAACCAGTAATTTGCATGGTGAAACGTCATGCTCATGCGCTTCTACGAAAACAAGAAAAATATGAAAACCAGCGATGTGTTCGCGCTAACGTGGCGCAATATCAACACTGTAGACAGTGTAGATGATCGCAGGTAAGTAACGTTAAAGGGGAAGCTTTATTTTATTAACACTGCCTTCCGCAATAGATTTCGTTACAGCATTTCTTGCTCGAGAAAATGAAAAACAGGTGCCGCTTGTTCAAGTTAGGTCGCCTTTCGCTCAAGGTTCTTACCTTGTGTTCTCGACTAGCAGTCCATGATCAAGAAGCATTTGGAGTAAATGCGGATGATCTGTAACACCCAGACGGCTGTTTCAACTACGTAGTCGCCGCCGGGATCTCGCCAGATGCTCTCAAGAGCAGTCGGCATCGGCACGCACCGCCCGCAGCTGCACCTGTTCGAAAGCTTCGGTTAGCGATTGCGCACTCTCGCAACGGTCAAACGTAGGCTAGGCTGCAAGACTCGGACATACATACCAATGCGTAGTTCCGAAACGGCTGGGATCGGGAGGCTGACGGTCGGGGCTTCTGCAAGCCGGAGTTGTGCCGCGGTTACCGCGGCCTCTCGACACAAGTGTTACTGTACCGGTCGCTCGCAGGGTCCATCTTCGCCGACCTGGCACCCGAAAAGTTGCGTCGGCGTAAGGCTCAAAGCCCACGATGTAACCATGTTTTAACAGTAGCGACTATATTCTAGTTCACTATACCTAGGCGTCGGCCATATTAAAAAACCCTGTGTGAGCGTAGAGTAGGGCACAATTAAAACCTCTAAAATACACCGAGCTTGGTCAACTTTGGCTCAGCAGGCTCCGGCAACGGGAGCTTCTCATTGGCTTAGCGCTATGACGTATCTGTTGAGTTGAGGAGGACGCGCGCTAGGAAACCGAAATTCTGTTTTTGTCGCTATTAAATCAACGCGGGCGATGAAATGAATCGATATATATTATATGATGCAGGACAAGGATTCCATTTAACTAAGCCGTGCAAAATTTCCGGAAAACGTTTCACGACCCCTTTAAGTAGAACTCTCTAGGTTAGCCTCCACGTTTCAGTCCCATAGGTGAGTACAGGTAAGATGCAACTGTTGTATACTTTCCTCTTGAGCGATACCGGTAAGCTGCTAGTTATAATCTGCGAGTGCTTGCCAAATGCGCTCCATCCCAATCTTATTCTTCTTGTTATTTCTTTTTCATGGTCCGGATCTGCGGTTACTACCTGTCCTAAGTAGACACATTCGCCTACTACTTCCAGTATTTCGCTACCTAATGTAAACTGCTGTTCCTTCCCGAGCCTGTTGAACATTACCTTAGTCTTCTGCATATTGATTTTCAAGCCTACCTTTCTACTTTTTCTGTCTAGGTCATTAATCATTATTTGCAGTTCATTCCCCGAGTTGCTTAGCAAGGCAATGTCATCAGCAAATCGCAGATTACTGAGGTATTCTCCATCTACCCTTATCCCAAACTGCTCCCATTCCAAGTCTCTGAATACTTCCTCTAAACAAGCTGTGAATAGTACTGGGAAGATTGTGTCTCCTTGCCTAACACCTTTCTTTATGGGAATTTTGTTACTTTCTTTATGCAGAACTATGGTTGCTGTGCAGCCACTATATATATCTTCCAGCACTTTCACGTACGGCTCGTCTACCCCCTGATTTCGCAATGTCTGCATCACCGCCGAGGTTTCAACTGAGTCAAATGCTTTTTCGTAATCAATGAATGCTATGTATAAGGGCTGGTTATATTCCGAGCATTTTTCTATCACCTGATTGATGGTATGGATATGATCGATAGTAGAGTACCGTTTCCGAAACCCTGCTTGATCCTTTGCTTGATTGCAGTCTAAGGTTGTCCTGATTCTATTAGCGATTACCTTAGTAAATACCTTATACGTAACAGACAATAAGCTTATTGGTCTGTAAATTTTAAGGTCCTTAGAGTCCCTTTTCTTGTGAATGAGGATAATGTTTGCATTCTTCCATGGTTCCGGTATCGTCGATGACACCAGGCACTGCGTATACAGGGTGGCCAGTTTTTCTAACACGATATCCCCCCCGTCCTTCAGCAAATCTGTAGTTATCTGATCCTCTCCAGCTGATTTCCCCCTTTTCATAGTTTATAGTGCTTTCTTGACCTCGTCCTTCGTCACTGGTGGAACGTCTGACTGTTTTTCCCTACCGCCAATCTCATTACGGTCCTGACTACTTTGGCTACTGTAGAGATCTGTATAGAACTCCTCGGCTACTTTGACTATCTTGTCCATATTAGTGATATGACGTTGCCCGCCTTGTCCCTTATCGCATACATCTGGTTTTTGCCAATGCCCAATTTCTTCTTTACCGCTTTAAGGCTTCCCCCGTTTTTTACAGCATGCTCAATTTTCTCCATGTTACACTTCCTTATATCGGCCACATTGCGCTTATTGATTAGCTTTGATATATCGGCCAATTCGAACTGGTCTGTTGGATTGAATGCTTTCATACTCTGGCGTTTCTTAATCAAATATTTCGTCTCCTTAGACAGCTTTCCTGTATCCTCTCTAACAATCCTACCGCCTACTTCTACCGCGGACTCAGTAATGATATCTCTGAAATTATTGTTCCTTGCCTCTAGGGTAATGTCGCCATCCTCAGTTAGAGCTGAATACCTATTCTGTAGCGAGATCCTGAACTATTCTGCCCTCCCCCTCACCGCTAATTCGTTGATGGGTTTCTTTCTTACTAATCTGTTGCATTGCTTCTTCAGATTTAGGTTGATTCGGGACCTCACCTTCCTGTGGTCACTGCATCGCACTTTTCCAATTACCTCTACATCCTGCACAATGGCGGGGGTTGAACACATGAAGTCGATTTCATTTTTAGTCTCTCCGTTAGGACTTTTCCATGTCCATTTCCGGTTCTTCCGTTTGCTGAAGAAGGTATTCATGATTCGTAAGTTATTGCGCTCTGCAAACTCAACTAGTAACTCCCCCCTGCTATTCCTAGAACCAATGCCAAAGTCACCTACAGCCTTGGCTCCTGCCTGTTTTTCCCCTACCTTGGCATTGAAGTCGCCCATCAGTAAAGTATACTGCGTCTTTACTTTTCGCATTGCCGATTCTGCATCTTCAGAGAAGCTTTCAACTGTCTGGCATCATAACTACATGTAGGTGCATAGGCCTGTACAACCTTCAGTTTATACCGCTTATTAAGCCTAATTACGATGCCTGCCACCCTCTCATTATTACTATAGAATTCATCGATATTACCCGCTATATACTTATTGACAAGGAAACCTACTCCTAGTTACCCCGCCGGGGTGGCGCAGTGGTTACGGCGCTCGACTACTGTTCCCAAGGACGTGGGATGGAATCCCGGCCTCGGCGGCAGCTTTTCGATGGAGGCGAAAAGCAAGGCGCCCGTGTGCTGTGCGATGTCAGTGCACGTTAACGAGCCCCAGGTGGTCGAAATTTCCGGAGTCCTCCACTACGGCGTCTCTCATAGCCTGAGTTGCTTTGGGACGTTAAACTCCACAAACCAACCAACCAACCTACTCCTAGTTGTCGCCTCTCTAGTAAACCTCGATAACACAGTGCATGCCCATCCTTCAGTACAGTATATGCCTCATTCGGCCTCCTAACCTCACTAAGCCCCATGACATCCCATTTCATGCCCTCTAGTTCCTCTAACAGCACTGCTAAACTAGTTTCACTAGCTAGGGTTCTAGCGTTAAACGTTGCCAGGGTCAGTTTCCAATGGCGGCCTGTCCAGCGGAGCCAGGCTTTCTTAGCACCCCCTGCTGCGTCACAGGTCTGACCGCCGCCGTGGTCAGTTGTTCCGCAGCCGCTGGTGACTGAGGGCCGGGGTTTTATGGGGCTTATCATAGGAGGTTGTGGCTATAGTGCCTAGAATATACTGACTAGTGTGCTGAGCGCGGGCGGCGCGGTGGCACCCGTGGCACCAGAGCACGGCCGGTCTCGAGGGAGAGAGCGCGCGCTCTTTTTTACGGCCTTCTCAATCGCCGCGTGAACAATGGGAACTTTTCTCCTTGAGTCACGCTCTCCGCAGCCGCAAGGGGCGCGACCTGCTCACTGTTCACTCCGCATCTGCTTCAGTGGCGGCGGGTGGCATTTGCCTGGTTTCGCGCTGTCGCTCGCGGGTTTCGTGGCGAGTGCAGCCCCTAAATGAAAGATTACAGGAGGTAGACGCTGCAGCCGCATCCTGTCAGCGTGCTACACACGTGAATGGAGTCTTTATGTTAAAAAACACTGTCGCTCAGCAAACGCTCGACAAGCATATGACATGTATTGCGGCATGGTATCTACTTTTGTTCATTTTCATCTGAATTTTTGTGCAAGCCTGTACAAGAAGATGAATAAAAAAAGTGAATGAGCAGTGATCACATCGAAGCTTCTTCAAGGTAAACATAACAGCAACAATGGCAAAACCGTCTTTCAGCGCTAGATGAGAAACCATCGAGGTAACACCGAAGATGAAAATAATTTTATAAAAATGTAATGTAAGTTGCACAATGCTTACATGACATAAAGTACTATTAGTATAACGTCAGAGTTAACGCTTTCAAGTTTTGTTTTCAATTTTGCTATAATTTATAGACCAGCAAAAGTTTTATGTTGTATTATAAACATTATTTTAATTTTTGCAAATAAACGTTGGTTTAATGAAATATGTTTACATGATATCATGATTATTTCATGAAAAAACAGGAAATCTATTTCAAGCACTAATTGGTAGCAATATTTTCTTTTTCTAGTCTGCTTTTGATCTATAATAGTTCCTTAACTATCTGTGCAGTAATGCCTGCCTTAGAGAGCAATCGCTGCCCCATTATTTTGGTTATTACACATTCGCCACTGTTACTCAAGGGACACTCCTCAATAATGGATATAAAAGCTTTTCTCTGTGCTATTTATTCAGAGGTGACTATAGGCGTTGTATGTCGCGCTGTATTGCGCGCCTAGTCACCTAGTGTCGACACCGACGAAATCATTTCAGCTCTGCCGCAATCAGTAACCGAGGAACTGAAAGAAGTGATGGTATCTCCTGTCATCCCATTACCCACTGTCACGATTTCTGGTTTAGCTTATGTCGCTGGATGCATTGTGAAGTTAATCAGTGACTTCGGGTGTGACGCTTGTGCTATCCTTCTTGAAACCAGCGAAAGAAGCAGCCCCATGTACACTATTCTGCGAGGACAAGATTCTAGCGGACTGCATTATCCAAAATCAGAGTTTGTAGCACTCTTGGACAAGGTTGTGTCTTTTTTGAAAAAGCTGTCGTGCACCTACCACACACAAATGTCCTTGAAGTCCTTCAAATCTTAATCCAGCCAGCACTTGAGAACTCACCTTTGCTGAGTTGCCCGGAAGGCATTGACAATAGCCAACGTCCGCTTCATTAATATGTGAGAAATTTCTCAGACTCCTTCTTGTCAATTATGCTAAGAAGGTGACAGACAGGAACGAAAGGCCAGCTCCTTATGTGCACAAACCATCCAGAAAGATTTTGAGACTAATTTTCTAGCCGCATGTAGCGTTTTGATGAATGAGTGCAATGTGTTAACTTTGAAGGACATTTTTTTTTATTGCTTGCTGCTCTTTTCAATTATGCATACCTGTTTATGCCCATTTCCTTGATTAAATGTTTTTTTTTATCACTGGTATTAAACTGACTACGACTGTCAATGTGTGCGTCAGTCGCGAGACTATACTGATTTGTTTTAAACGAAGCTAGAACAGCCCACTTCACTAGACAATTGAAATTTTAACTGCATGTGTAAATTTTTGTTCCTTACTCTGAATCTGAGACGTGCCATGAATTTTCGTTAGTGCCTCTTTTGCTCTAAACGAAAACGGCAGCGGTTGACAGAATACTTGGAATATCCACCGAACAGTTTGCCATCGTCAGGTCGCGTTATACCTGCTTACAGCTTTCAAACGCACACTGCATAAAATGGTACATATTGTTTTGTGAAAAATTGAGGGGCAAAAAGTGTTGATGTAAGCGCACCCGAAACTTTATTCGACCGTGCGCGACAGCACTGACGAAGGCGCGCGCGCACGCGCATTATTGACTATTTTATTGCTTATACACGATAAATCAGACGCTGATTACGGCTTCTTCCTATAAGCATAGTCCTTCGACTCTGCTATAAGCCATAAGGGGTGAAATATCAGGACCTGCCGGTTGCAACCGATGCGGGCGGAGCGAAGAGCGAGCGCGCGTTTCCCTTGCGCGTGAACAGCTGTAGCGGAGGAGCAGCAGTGGGGCGGTGGCGACCCCACCGAGGCGCGGCGGGCGGTGGAAACAGACCCCATTGGAGAGGCCGTAAGAGAAGAGAGAAACGCGCTCTCCCTCGAGACCGGCCGTGACCAGAGTTGATGCCTGCCGGCGGCGGCCGCATAGCGGCGCTGTGGTGCGAGGGTATGTAAGTAACAAGGACGGAGAAATAAAGAGCATTAAGCAACAGGTGAAAAACACAGAAGGTAAAAATTGGATAAATTCGATGGAAAAGAAACAGAGTGTGGAATTATACCGAAAGTGGAAAATGCAGATCAGGAAGGAAGATTTCCTTGATAACTCAAGAGGCAGTGCCCTACTTTTTGAAGCTAGATCAGGGTGCCTTAGAACACGCAGCTACAAAAAGAAATTTAACAATGGAGATGACGCATGTGCTGTATGTGGAAACTCCAGTGAAACAATTGACCATATTATACTCGAATGTAATGGTATCCATCCGGAAGTTGGTGCAGGCGTAATCACTCTTTCTGAAGCTCTGGGGTTTAGAGATAACAGTGGCCGGGTAAATAAACCGGCGGTGGAAACTAGCAAAAAACGACTGGAAGATTGGTGGCTTAAAAGCAGAGAAGTGACATAATGTTAGTAATGTAGGAACAAAATTTAATAAATAGAATGATGGATTAGTTAACCAATCTAAATCAATAATTAAGATATATGGAGAAAAATGAGCATGATAGCTACTGCTACCACCCCGTTTCAAAGGGGACGCTCCTATATTCCATCCATCCATCCATCCATCCATCCATCCATCCATCCATCCATCCATCCATCCATCCATCCATCCATCCATCCATCCATCCATCCATCCATCCATCCATCCATCCATCCATCCATCCATCCATCCATCCATCCATCCATCCATCCATCCATCCATCCATCCATCCATCCATCCATCCATCCATCCATCCATCCATCCATCCATCCATCCATCCATCCATCCATCCATCCATCCATCCATCCATCCATCCATCCATCCATCCATCCATCCATCCATCCATCCATCCATCCATCCATCCATCCATCCATCCATCCATCCATCTATCCATCCATCCATCCATCCGTGCGAGCCGGTTTCTCGCGCACATTGCGCCGCGCTGCTGAGAGTTGGAAAGGGAGCTGCGCGTTGCTTTGGCTCACGTTTAATACTTTGTTTTAGAGCTCTTTCAGGAGCTTAGGATTAATATAACGTTTTAACATGCTAATGTTAATATCGAATTGCTTTGTGCAGATTGCTCGAACTTGAAAGCTCAATCGGTACGTGAGCCACACGCTAACCCGGTAAACGCACATGAGAGCTTTCGCGTTTGGAGGAATTGAAACTCAAAGAATACAGGTCACGAAACACAGATTCGGTTTAATAGAACGAAGGCAGCATGTTTAATCAAAGGTGACAATGCGAGTGGAAGGCAATGCTGGCATGTTCTTCCCACTTGTCCAGATATCCTAAAAAGTCTTCCAAGAAACGCATGTCAGGGCTACCCGGCTTAAGTGCACGCTTGGTTATCCTGGAGGTCATTACTCGTATCAGGCGATTGATTAGCTTGACGAAGTCTTCTGTTGGTTGCACCCGACTGTATATAGTCTCCACAGCATAAGCTAGGCTGTCATCCACGGAAGGTATCCGCATTCATGTAACCGGAATGAGAATGTCCTCAAACGGATGACGGCCTCCGTGGTGGTTAGGTGTCTGCAGTGTAGCCTGGCTGCCACTCTGTTCACCCACAATTTGCCCGCTTCACTGGAGTCGGAGGAGTCGTTGCAGTCTTGAAAGCCAGCTTCGAGAAAACAGGAGCCCTCGTTGATTTCCGAGCCCGAATCGCCGGGTTCAGTCGCTGCGTCCCGCTTATGGCGTTTACGAGCTGGTTGCTGCTCGCATATGTTTCTTTCCTTCCTTTTTGGTGCCGTCTTGGGCACAAGGTGTGGAGGGTATAATGTTAACGTTTTGAAAATAACGATGTTAAAATAACTATCTTCTACATCGCGGCCTGCGATTGCACAAGGTTTTGCCGAAGTTACCATCTTTTGAATGAAGAAGCTGACGAAGTTTTTTTTTCTCAGATACACAATATGCACGAGACGCGGCCGGTTAATCGCGATGAAGCTCGTTTATAATGCCGCGCTTACGGTGAAACATGCGCCTAATATACAACTGCATCTATATGACATATGTGTAGCGCAAAAGGACAATCGAGGGACACAGAAAAGGTACACAACACAGGTGCTGTCTGTAGCGCCTGTGTACACTCTTTGTGCTACACACTGCCATGGAGCACCGTTACCGACTCGCCCAGGTTTGCATCCTTGTGAATATAACTGCATGCTCTTAAACTGATTCTCGCCAACAAAAGCAGTTGCCGTTTACCTTCCGTCATTTCTATCGATGCTTCGTTCCCATTGTACAGAATGCGTACTTACGTAGCATCAGATAGCGCAGTAATACGTACGCTCCTTGTTCTAGCGGTAGCCCCGTTTGCCAAAAAAGCAAGTCTTCTCTGTGCACCACCGCTTTCTCTTTGGCATTTTTCTCTGCAGTCTAGTGAGAGGCACTGGGGAAACAACAATCGGGAACCGCGCTTCACCACTGGCGACACAGTAAAAAAAGAAGGGATACAGGCGAGCACAGAACGCGCGCACAAAACGAGAAAAAAAAAAAAAAACAAAAAACGATGCAATTGTCGCCGAGCAGGTAGAAGTGCGGAACGACTCCCATGAGCAAACACCTACACCGTAAATAAACGTTTGCGCCTTCGTGAAAGCAAAAGACGCGCAGAAGCAGGTTTAACACGCACGCACAACACCAACAGATTGCCGTATTCTGAAGAGAGAAAACTGCGTCGTCTGCTCAGGTCGCACGGATGGATGGATGGATGGATGGATGGATGGATGGATGGATGGATGGATGGATGGATGGATAGAATATAGGAGCGTCCCCTTTGAAACGGGGTGGTAGCAGTAGCTATCATGCTCATTTTTCTCCCTATATCTTAATTATTGATTTAGAATGGTTAACTAAACCACCATTCTATTTATTAAATTTTGTTCCTACATTACTAACATTATGTCACTTCTCTGCTTTTAAGCCACCAATCTTCCAGTCGTTTTTTGCTAGTTTCCACCGCCGGTTTATTCACCCGGCCACTGTTATCTCTAAAGCCCAGAGCTTCAGAAACAGTGATTGTGCCCGCACCAACTTCCGGATGGATACCATTACATTCGAGTATAATATGGTCAATTGTTTCACTGGAGTTTCCACATACAGCACATGCGTCATCTCCATTGTTAAATTTCTTTTTGTAGCTGCGTGTTCTAAGGCACCCGGATCTAGCTTCAAAAAGTAGGGCACTGCCTCTTGAGTTATCAAAGAAATCTTCCTTCCTGATCTGCATTTTCCACTTTCGGTATAATTCCACACTCTGTTTCTTTTCCATCGAATTTATCCAATTTTTACCTTCTGTGTTTTTCACCTGTTGCTTAATGCTCTTTATTTCTCTGTCCTTGTCACTAGCATACTTACTAGTTAGTTTCCTAGTTCTTTTCCTCCATTGTGAGTCAACGCTTTTTAGGTACAGGTATTTAAATACTTTAGCTGCCCATCTGTTACCCAGTAAACACCAACCCATCTATGAGACGGCTATAAACTGTCTCGCCAAGACAAGCAAGATGCCTGATAGATGTCTCAGTAGACCTTTGAGATGGCTACTAAACGTATATAATATGTCTCGACAAGATATGCAAGATATTGCCAGATGTCTTGATATTTCTTGTAGTGATCTTGTAGCTCAGCTAATGCACCCACTTTTTTAGGCTACAAGACGTCTTGCAAGATATCTCCTAGAAACCTGGGAGACAAATAACATACTAAACGTAAGTCAGTCTAGCAGATAGCTATAAGGCATCTTGCCCAAGAAAAACAAGTCACTCTATAGGCATCTGAAGTGGCACCCAAGACAGCTGATAGACATTTAAAGGATGCTTTGACAAGATATGAACGACGTTTTTATACGTCTTGGTACATCTTGTAGCTGCCTTCTAGCTCAGCTAATGCACCCACTTTTTTAAGCTGCAAGACGTCTTGGAAGTCATCATCTAGAAATCATTAAAATAGATTCTGAATGTTTAAAATGAGCTCTAGAATCTCCTGCGATGCTCTAAATTATTTATTGCCTGCTATTTCTCGCAAAACTGTCTGAAATGCTTATGTATTTGCAGAGGTTTTCAACACCACTGCCAGACATAAAATATAGTCTCATCAGATGCTACTACAACTAAAGCTGCATTGCCGTCACACACCCACAGTGCTCTTTCACACATTCAGTTGGGATGCAAGCTAAACTGATGTACAATTGTAAATCATTAATTCTCACGCACTACAACTGTTGTCTAGTAATGAGAACTGTGTTTTTTATTACAAAGCGCGCCACATTTCACTGTTAATGGCCATCAGGTGCTCTTTGGAAAGTTTGGTAGTAACTGCGCCCAATGCTAGAAAATGACATGAGTAAACTACAGAACTCTTTAATTTCCTCAACATTATACATTGCAAATAGGCAACTTGAACAATCTCACGCATGTTAAAAGCAAGGAAAGCCACAAGCAACCGTATGCAAATGAAAAAATGTGGTTCTCTGAAGCCTAATATTGTACCAAGGAAGAAAACACCAGAAAGAGCCAACTCATGAACACATGACATGTAAAGAATGATGCACATTGTCATTCATTCTCACAGACATTAAAACTGCGAACTGTAAGTGAGATCTGTACACATTCTTTGTTACAAAACATGCCACACTGCACGGTGGACAGCCATGATTGGGTGCTCTTTGGGAGATTCGGCAATAACTGCAAAAGGTGCTAGGAAACAAAATGTGTAAATCATATATTTGTTTTTTTTTTCAACAATGCACTAGGAAGTTAAAAGCACAGAAACTAGACACTACAAGTGGTATGAAAATGACAAAATAATAATGCAGTTCTCTCCAAGCTTAAAATGATCTGTTTACAAAAACAATGAAAACATCCATACTCCAAACAAGAACAGGAAATGACTAGAAATAAACAGGGATAGGTATGCAAAAGTGTACAAAACTGGTTGAGTGGTTGAACGAACTATCTGCATAATGTTTGTACAAAATAAAACAAACCAACAAATTCGAATGAAAAAGCTTCAGTATACAGAAAAAGGTGCTTTCACAAAGGACCATCATCACCAGTGTTGCATTTCATAATACTATATGTGCATGCATGTCACCAACTGAATGCTGGTCATACATAAATCTTGTAGAAACTGCATAAACACTTGAGCATTAGGCATGACATCAAATCCATTAAAAAATCTACACTGCAAAAAAAGAAGCCGACTGCTTCACTGCTGCTGTTCCTGTTAGCATGACTAGAATGCACTGAAAAAAAAATGAAATGGCTGCATGCCTGTCAGTTACATTCTACTATCATAACTAAAAAGCACTAAGGAAAAGGTAGCAGGTAAGGGTCACACATCACTCTACAAGAAACACTAGAATGCACCATAAGGAAAAAAAAAGGAAGGAGCAAAAGGTTTGCATCCCTGCCATTGTACATACCAACCACTATATTCCATCTCAAAAGCTGTTTGCAGCACTACAAAAGATAAGGGCAGCATGAACCAGCCATGATGGCACCAACTGCCCTTACCTTTTGTAGTGCAGCAAACAGCTTGCGAGGAGTACGGAAGGCACTGCAAAAAAAAAAGAAAGAAAAAAAAAGAGAGAGAATAAAATTCAGTGTTGCACACGGTGCTGCTCTTCACATTCTGCTGGTATAAAAAGAAGGAAGTTAACTGCTGAGATAGTTGGTTTTCAGAAATAAAAAAGGTATTTAGCATAACACAGACACACACAAGAAAGAAGACACCACGTGTACTTACTACAACTGTTTATTTAGGGGAAAGCAGTCGATGCATAGCTTTCACTGCTGATGTGCACATGTATAAGGCAACAGGAAAACAGCACCAATCTTATCAAAGCAGGTATGAGAAATATCTGTTCAGCCTCAAAGAAAAGCTGAAGTGTCGCTGACACAGCTCAAACCTGTTTAATGTATAGATGGTATCCTCTGCTCCCTGAAAGCTTGCTCAGCTAAGCCATCACATAAGCTACTGTCAGAAGAGACATGGCCAGCATTTCGTAAAGTGCACCACCGTCTATAAAATTCTACTGTCATGTAGAAAAATCTTATTTTGCACAGGCAGGGTTCTGCGTCAATGGCCAACTTAAGGAACATGCAAAAGACATTAACAATGAAGGTGAGTGACTTGTCTTGCACCGTAGGGTTTGCACCAATTGTGAAAACTGTGGGTAATGGCTCATGAAACACTAGAAGCCCTTCATATAAAAAAGCAGGTTACAGCTGTGTCAGCAGCAAATTGGTTTTTCTTATGAGACTGAAGAAAAATTTCTCACGCATAGTTTGACAAAATTGGTGCTGTTTCCATGTTGCCTTGTACCCGTGCGCATCACCTGAGTAGGCTATGTATATCAGCTGATTTCCGCTGAACAGTTGTAAGTGCTGATGGTGTCCTCTGTCTTGTGTGCGACTGTGTTATGCTAAATAGCCTGTTATTATGCATGGAAAAAAGGCATTGAAAAAAAAAAACCAAACAAGGTCTGAATACCACTGCCAACATTCTGGCATGAAAGCATTGTAAAATGAGGGAGCTGGCATGGGTTGTTCATCTGTTATTCTGTACAACCCCTAGAGGGCAGAGAAAATTGAAAAAAAAAGAAAACTTCCGGGGCTATCAGATCCACTGCAGTCAGTTACAAATTAAGAATGAAGGGGCGAATATCCCTCAAAGGAGGCTTTTCTGCCAATCAGATCGTTCTCAACACTGGTACCACTCCAGCCCTTGTCCATAGCTAACTAGGCTGAACAGCTTTTTCTTTATCGGTACTGAACACCAGCTGCACTGCCTCTTTTTTGTCACCTACTGCCATGAAAGGGAGAATTCCTTTGTGGCTCAATTGATTGGGAGGCTCCTCTCTGTCAATTGTTGGAGGCCTACCTTTGCAAAATTACAAAGCTTCAAACTTGAGTTGTAAATGAGCACAGAAGGTGCCTTGATCCCAGCTGCTTGCTATTGTGGCACTGTTCATGGTGGCTGTGCAGCGCCTTTAGATGTGGACTTGGTCTTTGTCACAAGGCAAACACCAACCACTCTTTTGTGACGTCGGCAAAACTAAGTTTCATTGGTGTTGAAGGCTTTCCATGTCACACCTGCCAGGATTAAAATCAAAAGCACGATTTAGATATATGAGCTCCCAAACAGAAGGAAAAAGTCCCACTGTTGGCAACTCGATAAGTTTTTGGCACAGTCAAACCATACCTGTGTATTCAGTCAGTAGCCCGCGACTGCCCAGTGAAATGTCAGTCCTGTGGCCCTCATCGCTAAGTTGTGTTTGCAGCACAGACAGGAAAAGGATAGTTGCTAGGCAGCCGTGGAGGTGGTGGCAACCTGCAAGGTGTTCCAATGCTTTAAAGATTTCTTGTGAAGTTTAATAAAGCAAATCACTGACTACAAAACACTGGCACAAATTCCACTTTAGGATAAGAATGTAACCTCAAAATATGTCACATAAGGTTGAGAGTACTGAGTACACAATAGAAATATGTTTAACCGAGACACGCACTAGCAGCACAAAATAGTGCTGAGTATAATATATGTATATTAATAACTCCTTGATGACCTGAAAGGCTAAAACATTTCCTTGTCTTCACCAACAGACACACCTGAAGAGAACCGCCATTTTCCTGATTTATACATTCCTTTCTTTTTATTGAGAGTCACTTTCTATGCTGGGTAAGGTTTCTGCCTCTTAGTTTGCCAAGTGTTTCATTCGACATACGTACAGAAGAAATAAATCTATGTATCATGTATCTATGAATGGATGCATTACCTATGCATCACCAGTTTTTCCTAGAACAATTAAATGAAAGCAATATTTTAAACAGTGAGCATGCACCCAGAGCAAAAAAAAAAAAAGAATGCATAGCTCACTTGCTTGAGCTGTTGGGCAAGTGTTTTGTTTACATGAAAATTCGCGCAGACACAAAATAACAAGAGCACCAAACACAGACACAACAGCACAATGTGAAAAAGAGCATTAAATTAAATGAAGGCATTTCACCTTTGATGCCAAACACCTTCACTTCGGGAGGAGTCCATATGCTATCAAAAGGTTTGCGTGGAGTCACAGCTTTGTTGTTGAGGACAGCCAGAAGGCATACACTGAACCCATATTATAACATGGCTACATTCTATACGCCTTAAAAGTAAGTTAAGATTCAGTACTCTCTTTCCTTTTCCCAGTTCTGTACAGGAACAGTCTATTGGCCGTGAAGCAAGAATACAAATGAAATTGATATGTTTTTCTGTATTAATAATAGGCTTTTCGTTATACGAGGTCCCTCCGAAAGATTTGCTTTCGACTTCCGTCTGTACCAATTGAACTGAAGCTTAATTTCTTAAAACATTTCCGCCCCCCCCAAAAAAAAAACAAAAACAAAAAAAAAAACCTAAGGACCAAAGCAAATAGAGCACCAGAACATCACCAGCATGCAGTTCAGGAACTTAAAAAGAACTAAATTGTGCTTTCTGACTATATGAAAATGTAAAATCACTTAATCACTGAATACATATATAGTATTGTTGTGGCAATGTAATGCCTGACTGTAAACATTTTATGAACTATTAAAATTAAATCACTGCAGAATGTTTGTACGCCGTTCATATCTCGCCATGTGTTCCAACTTGTGCCTGTGAACAGGCCGAGAGTATTTTGCTAGCAGTTGGGAGAGTTGCTTAGGCCAGAATGCCCAAGCAAAAAAAAGTGTGTGGCAAAAGATAGGGCCGACCTTTCTCGCCGACCAAAAAGTGGCCGGCCGACCTTCGGCACCCGAATGAGGGCCGGCGTCGGGGATTGACACTGACCTAACGTTGGCCGATTTTAGGCAATCGACTACGGCCCGACCTTTTGGCCCTACGTGACCGACCACCTGCCGCACGTGGGCCTGCCGTCTGCCAGCGTTACTGAATGGTCGGCCGCTCGTCTGCCCTAGCATTTTGCTGACGAAAGACCGTACGTCGGCCGGTTGCTTCCCGACGCCGGTTAGTGGCCGGCATCGCCCCTCGTGCAGGTATCATGCCATGCATTTAATATATTGTGGGCCATGCATATATAACGGGGTAGCACATACAAATGCATAAAGAAAAGCTGTAGCTTTTCTGATGCCATGAAGAAACAAAAGCTGCAGTATTTGGTGAAAAATTTATTTGTCAACAGCGTTCAGAAAAAGCTCGCGATTTGCTTTTTAATAAGCGTGGATATATGACTGCGCGTGTGCCACATATGGAAGATGGGCTTGAGGCTTGGTCTCCTTCTTTTGGCAGCCTGTCGATCACTTGATGTCTGCGACTGGTCGGATCTGCGGCAGGTTCCATCTTGGTCAGCTGTACGAAGACAAGTGTTTCAATTAAATATTTCCTTTTCGCCTAGACTTTTACATTGCAGGCAAATATAGGGTGGAAAGGTAGAAAAAATAATGTCTGCTCACTGCCACCAACTGCACTATCACATCAATATATTTTATGCGCTTGACTTCATGCGACCCTACTGAAAACGCATTAGCGCAAAGCCGGAATAGGTAATCAGGATCCGTGAATCCGGGAGAAAGGCGCGATCACTTCGTTTTGCTGGAGTCATGATGTTGCAATTTGAAACCGTAGCGCACTCAAACCTTATCCTCCCGAAGCGCGTTCTTGAATGCTAATGCTGCAATTTATTAATTTTAGCAAAACAAAGTGTCCGCGCTTGTCATAGAGCGCGTATGAGGGATTCCAACGCGGCTGAACAAACAGTTTCCGCGATATTTACATGAAACCTACAATAAGTTTATTCCGTAGAATACAGCTTAATTTTCTCAAACTAGATAGAACTTTTACAACTTTTACAGCAAAAGCGACCGGATATTTAACAATAAGTCATCTGATTTATTTTCGTTATTTAACAACCGAGCATTATTTTAAAAATTGTCTCATCAGCCAAGACGGCTGTTTAGACAGCCCAACTCTTAGAAGCTTATAGAACCCGTTGTAAATTTTAAAAGCTTGAAACAAGTTAGCTGAACACCTCATGAGCATGTAAGCACCAGGAAATAATCCGCACGATGAAAATACAACTGCTTGCCCAGAAAGCAAGCGCACAGAGCAAAATCAATGTGAAACGGCACAGATCTGTGTGCATCACATATATGATTCCAAAATCCACAAAATGAACGCACTGGCTCACTTACCTTGCCAGCATACCGCATCACTCAATCATCAATTTTCACGTATAGACATCATTACAGCAGCAAAAAAATTAATAATAATAATAAACACGGCATAAATCTTGTACTCAGTCCTGGCACGAGCTTGCTTGGCAGCAGCGATGATGCTTGTATAGCTTCTGATCGCTCCTATGGCGAGGGGTGCTGCAATATTTATATCAGTGATAGCATTTCACATTTAACTGGGTTGCATGCGTCCCATCTATGTGAGTCGGATAACCGAATTTTCCGAACAAAATCAGCGCTAATACCTGTCCGGCAAGTGCACCGCCATAAAGAAGTGAAAGGCCAGCGTTTTAGTGTAGAGGAGACCAAGGACTTCGGGCTTCGGCGAAACGAGCTTCCACTGTCGCAGCCAGTTTCCAGATCAGCTGATATCGCCTCCCTGCACGATCAGCGCAAGGCGTGCACACCAATTACAAAATATGCATTTACAGTAACAAGATGCGCATAAGTCTCAAAACAATACATAATTAGTTGCAGTACATTATCGTATAGAAGAAAATCAGCGCTAATTTGACTTACCTGATGGGTATACATGTCAGTGCATGCACTTCGATATGAAGAAGTGAAAGACGGGCGTTTTGGGGCAGAGGAGATCGGACCTCGGACTGCAGCGAAAAGAGCTCCGCCATCGTTTCCAAGTCGGCTCAGCACGTCTTACTGCGCAATCAGAGCGAAATGCGCACACATCGATTATATATATAAAAAAAAAATGCACGTAGTAACAAGATGCGCATATATATACGCGCTCCAGAAACGGTTGCAGTATATGTATCGAACAAAATACGTGCTAATTGACTTACCTGATCGGTATAGTGAGTGTCCCTCCATGTTAAAAGTCGAGCATTTTGGGGCAGGAGATACCCAAGGACCCAGACTGCAGCAAAATGAGCCAATTCTGCCACCGCAGCCAGCCGCAGCCTTGTTTCCAAACGGCTCAGCAAGTCTTCCTGCGCGATCAGCGCCCACACCAATTATATATATATATGTATATATGAAGAAAGATGCAAGGAGTATATAACAAGGCGAACATATGCTCCAAAACAATACATTATTATGTTCAGTATAATATCGAATCTAGCAAAAAGCTCCTCTGATCAAGACCGAAAGATCATGTACTTACGCATCTTTTGGTGAACTTCGGCACGAAGAATCTGTACAGAGCGGCTGCAATCATCAGCTGCATATATGGGCTGTTCTTTTCAAACGCTGGCTGCTGCAGGAGGTTGAGACAGATTGAATTTGCGCGAAATAAAAGCGGACCATAAGATTAGGCAGTAGGCATCGCGCCCACACGGAGGCTGGCCGTCGACTGAGTGGCGCCGCGCATCTTAGCTCGCGCGGGATGTGTTTTCCCGCCATTTGGACACGTGACCTCAAGAAGGGAGGAGGGGGGGAAGGGAGAGAAGCTACAAAAGCAGCGAGAATCTCCCTGTGTGCGGTGCATGCAATTTTTTTTTTTTCGCCGCTATCTCTCTCTGCTTCGGCATTCCTGTCGCCCCCCGCGGTAGGGTGCCTCGATGCCTTTCGCCTCCCCGTGGTTCTTTCCGCTTTGCCGCAGGGAAAAGAGATGGACCGATGGGGAGCAGCGGGTCCCGCGCAGCGAGAAGCGTATTTCCGATCCCAACAAACGGATGCGGCGCGAGGGGGAAAACGAAGATGGAGAGGGAGAAGAGGCCTTCGGCTGGCTGTTACGAGCTGCTGCCGGCACCCCCATTCCACGCTCCAAAAATAGATGGCAGCAATCCGGGCCCAAAATGAGATGCTGCTTACCAAAATTCAAGCTTTAGAAAGCAGATTGGCTTCTAATCCTCCCTGCCCTCCTAGCCCGGAGAACATGGAGAGCGAGCCGGTGGCATCATCACCAGCCTTCCCGGCGGTCCTTGCTGAGATGGAGGCCCGCCTGACTATGAAACTTACCTCAATGATCAGTGCAGCAATGGAGCAGGTCCTGACCAAGGTCATGGAGACTGTTCCGGCTATGATTTCAAAACAGGTCAGTGAAAATGCCCGCCTTCTCCGACGATCGGGACGACCCCTTCGGGTTGTGTCCTCTCGACTTCCCAAAACAAGCCGTCGAGTCATAGACTCGGACTCCGAGGAAGCTGCCCCTCACCCGGGGACTGAGCTCCATGCCCAGCCTTTGGGTGCTGGCTCTGAGGTAGTCGCTCCCTCCAAATTTATATTTAATCCTAATGATGGCGGGGCCCCCTAAAAGTAGGCGCTTTCCACCTTCAAACTCGGCTTCCCCATTTACAATAACACAGTGGAACTGCAGAGGTTTCCGTGCTCGCTGTAAGCGGGCCAACTTTCGTCTTTACCTCGCAACTTTTGAATGCTTACCAGCCGTGGTAGCCCTCCAAGAGCCAGGGATGGGCGCCGCACTGACAAGCTATACGACATTCCAACAAGACCCCTCGACTTGTCTTTGTGTCCACAAAAATTATACAGCTAATCTTGTCGACCTCGACCTCCAAATTGTATATTCCTATGTGATGGTGACTCTCCTCCCTCTCCGCAAGCAGGACCCACCACTTCACATTCTCAATGTATACTGTCCTCCTAAACTGCAACACATTTCTTTTTCAGACCTCTTCAGCCGAGCGCTGAGAGTCGCGGGTCGAGACCCCCTCCTGATTGTAGGCGACTTTAACGCCCCCAGTCGGCTTTGGGGCTACCACCGTGAAGAAAAGCGAGGGCGCAGGTTAGCGGAGCTTGCGTCCACGCTGGGCCTCACTCTTCACACTGACCCCGTCCACCCAACCCGACTTGGTAACTCCGTGACAAGGGGCACCTGTCCGGACCTCACCTTTACTTATAACATCCAACATGCAGACTGGGTCAACACCGAGGAAACCCTCGGCAGCGACCACTGCATTATCAATACCACAATCAGAACTCGTCCACTCTCTAAACCCACAACACAAGCCCGTCTCCCAGATTGGACGAAATTCAGACAAAATTTCGACAACACAACATCCATTACAGAGCAAGGGTACACCTCATGGTCCCAGCATTTGGTTTCACACCTTCGCTCCACCGAAACTCAGATTCAGCTTTCAGAGGTGGTATCGGATGTGGACAACCACCTACTCCACCTCTGGGAAGCTCGGCACTCCCTCGTCCGCCGATGGCGCCGGCAGAAACATAACAGAAACCTTAAAGCTCGAATTGCCGAGCTCACCCAGCGAGCCGCTGAGTATGCGGCCCAGCTCGCCGACTCTAACTGGGTGGATAGGTGCAACACGGCAGCGCGTCAAATGTCCAGCCGAAACACATGGCGCCTCTTTCGCGCCCTCATTGATCCAACTCAGACCCGTAGAGAAACACAAAAACATCTTCAGCGTGTAATCCACACCTTCTCTGGTAATACTACACAACTCGCGCACAAACTCAGGGACCGATATTTGTGCAACATACAGGACACCCGTGGGCAGGCGTACTCTTATGCAGGCTCTGAGAACGCTGAACTTGATCAGCCGTTTAAGCTCCACGACTTACGGGCAGCCCTGGGCAAAATGAAACGTGGTACTGCACCTGGCCGGGACAAAATCACTGTTAAATTACTAGCTAACCTTCCCGACTCAGCTTATACCACTTTATTGGACTACATCAATGCAATATGGCGAGGAGATACGCCACTCCCCATTGATTGGAAAACCGCTGTGGTCACATTCATACCAAAGGCCGGCAAAGCAATAAACACGGACAACCTTCGCCCCATCTCTCTTACCTCTTGTGTGGGCAAACTTATGGAGACGATGGTGCGGGACCGGTTGTCTGAGTACCTTGAGACACAACATGTCTTCGCGGACACCATGTACGGATTTCGCCCACACAGATCCGCACAGGATGTCTTGCTTCAACTACATCGGGAAGTCCTTGACCCCCTCGGGTGCCCTCATAAGGACAGGGTCGTACTCGCCCTGGACCTTAAGGGGGCTTTCGACAATGTAACGCATGATATTATTCTCACTCATTTAAGTCAAACCAACTGTGGCCACCGTGCCTTCCAATATATCCGCCAATTCCTCACAGACCGCCAATCTTACATCCGCATTTAGGATAACGAACACGGCCCCTTCCCCCTAGGTACCAGGGGAACGCCGCAAGGCGCAGTGCTTTCTCCCCTGCTATTCAATTTGGCCATGATGCGCCTGCCGGCCCAGCTGGGTGCTGTCGAGGGCGTGCAGCATGCTCTGTACGCCGACGACATCACCCTGTGGTCTACACAGGGCTCACTTGGAGACATTGAGGCCAGCCTGCAGCAGGCGGCGACTATAGTAGACCGCTATGCTAGCCGCTGCGGCCTTCAATGCTCCCCACAGAAATCGGAATTTGTGCACATCCGCCCCTCTCCAAAATGCACTACTAAAATTCAACTTACTCTTCAATCAGGTCCAATTCCAGAAACACAAGAAGTCCGAGTACTGGGACTCTTCATTCACCAACACCGCAAGCCAGACACCACATTGGCTAAACTCCGCAAGGTGGGGGACCAGGTGGGCCGCATGGTCCGCCGGGTTTCCAATAAACGCGGGGGGTTACGAAGCAAGGATGCCTTGCGGCTGGCAAACGCCTTCGTAACCAGTCGAATCCTTTATTCGACTCCATATCTCCACCTGCGGAAGCAAGATGAGGATGCCCTCGAGGTCATTCTCCGCAAAATCTATAAGCGGGCCCTCGATATTCCGGTGACTACCTCAAACCAGCGCCTCATGGCACTGGGAATGGTGAACACCTTCAGGGAATTGAGGGAAGCGCACCTCACAAATCAATATACGCGTTTGTCGCAGACGCAGTCGGGCCGCCGCCTTCTTGCCCGGCTCCACATCAAACATACGACACTTATGGAAGAACGGGCACGCATTCCAGCGCCGTGGAGATGCGCCCTCCGCGTACGCCCTCTTCCCGCCAAAATGGCACGCGAAGACCATGATGGCAGACGCCTGGCGCGGGCGGAAGCCCTGGCACGCCATTATGGTTCTAAACCCGGCGTTTTTTATGTGGACGCCTCTGGCCCGCACCATGGGGGGTGGTACACGGCCGCAGTCGTCCACAAGGCGAAAACAGTCAACGGTCTTAGCTTCAGGGCCCGCAACATAACTCATGCGGAGGAGGTCGCCGTAGCATTGGCTGCTTCCCACTCTGACTCGAAATATATAATTTCCGACTCGCGAGGGGCCTGTCGGAATGTCGAACAGGGCTGGACCCCTTATCTAGCCTACCGAATACTTCAAAATAGCTCCTACATTGGGGACCCCGCTACCCGATATATTATTTGGGCTCCTGCTCATCAGGGGCTGGCTGGAAACGAGGCTGCCGACGCCGCCGCCCGCGCGCTCTCTCTCCGGGAAGTTTCATCCTCCTCCCCCTCCGACCAGGACGCTGATCCTAATCCGGCTTATACATTCAAAGATATCGTAAATTACTACCAATCTAGCCACAGCCTTTACCCCCGCCCATGTAAAGGCCTTTCAAAGGCGGATGAGCGGCTCTTACTCCGCCTCTATACAAACACACTGCTGTGCCCGGCAGCTCTAAAACACTTCGACCCTGCTTTCTCTGGCAGCTGCCCGCACTGTGGGGTGGTGTCTTCGGACATCTACCACATGGTGTGGGCCTGCCCCTCAAATCCGGCTATCCCCCCTCACCCCAACCCAACCCGGGAGGACTGGGAGGCGACCCTGCTCGGCTGCTCCGACCTGAAGGCCCAACGGGCCTTAGTCGGGCGAGCCCGAGCGGCGGCAGACGCCACTGGGGTCCCGAACTAGGGACCTCCACCTAGTGTTTGTGAGGGTTGGCCCCTTCAGGGTCAGCTCACGCATAACCTCCTGTATTTGTCCTATATAAATGTTTTCTACCACCACCACCCGTGTTGTTGTGGCAGCGTGCGATGCGCGTTGTCGCGTGGATGTGTGTGCGCGCTCTTGTGCCGCGAGTCTTCTCCAAAGACCGCATGAGGCTAGTCGTCTTGTCTTGCCCGGATGAACTAAATGCGATTTGTGCATTGATTCAATCGCTGGCGCTCGGCCGCTCCACGAAGCCCGATCGTGGCTCAGACGTGAGGCTAGTCGTCTTGTCTTGCCCGGATGAACTAAATGCGATTTGTGCATTGATTCAATCGCTGGCGCTCGGCTGCTCCACGAAGCCCGATCGTGGCTCAGACGCAGGTTTGTTACATACCGCTTACATGCAAATCGGCCCCGAAATGCGATCTATTTTATGAGGGAACGCAAGCCTTGTATTTCCGCAAGATCCCTTGTGCTGACTGCTAGAGTTTGTTCTAGTAACGTTGCTGCTAGCCGTTGGATGTGCGTGCGTGATGTGCCGCGAGACTACCCCAAAGACTGCATGAGGCTAGTGCTCTAGTGGCTAGTCTTGCCACGAATCAATTAAATGCGGTTTATTTGTGCACGTTTTCGATCGCTGGTGCACGGCCGCGTCATGAAACCCGTCGTGGCTCTCAGTGCAGGTTTGTGTTACATATTGTTAACATGCAAATCGGCTCCGAAATGCTATCGCACGCTTTGTATTTCGGTGAGAACCCCACCTAAACCGTCCGGTGAAGCAAAGGCCTGCTAAAAAAAAAAAAAAAAAAAAAAAAGCTACCGTCCGTAGCTGTGCTTCAACCCCAAAAGCTGATACATTACTTTTCTGAGTGCCTCTACTGCGTGCAAACACCTTCCGCCGTGCATGTAGTGAAAATGATTTGTGTATTTTGCAAGTGGCTTTAAACAGCTAGTGCAGCTGTTGCTTAGGTATTGCAGCAATGTGGCACTGTTCAAAGCTATCTTGTTTGCTTCTTAGTTTCGCAGGGTAGTAGATAAGAGTGAAAGGGTGCTCACAGTGTCATAAATGGCAATATAGCATCAACAAAACCTGCAGATGTCGCCCTTCATCAACAATTTTCCTTCTAGAGATTTACTTTCAGATTAAAACAAGCATTCATTGAATATCCATGCTCAGGTGGAAATTGCCACCACCAGCTGCTGCCTCTGAATACACTTTCTTTCCTTCAACATCAGGGTTAAAGGCCAGGGCAATCGCGAGTTTCGTTTCTTTTTCACTTATTTGGTCAGTAAAGAAAGTGTTGTTCCTCCTTCGGTGTGGTATATGGTGTTTAACTTCCATAAGTGATATAGAAAAACTGCCTATAAGAGACGTCATAGTGGACAGCTCTCCATTAATGCCATTGATTTGAGGTTCTTCGTGTGCACTGACATTGCAAGTGTCTTGCATTTCACCTTCATTGATATGTAACGACCACTATGGCTGGAACTGAACCCAGGTCCTCGGCCTAGCATGTCTTAATATGAGTACTATTTTCTTTTGCAAATGCAATCCTTAGAAATGTAGTTTGTTGATTGCAGACAGCAGCAGAAACAAAGCCTAGCACAAACACAGACTAGAAATCACTTTTTTCACTGGTACACACTATGTTACTTTATCTGTGTCAATGTGATGTGGGCATTAACAAAATCAGCCTTGCATGTTACACACATTTGCAAAAATGTTTTTTTTTCTTGCGAACAAAGTGGTAAAAGTTTAATAATAATTTATTGGTACAATATATTAATCCATTTATTTCTGCTACCAGCCCGATGTGCAATGTCTGGTGAAGGTATGTGTCTAATACTGATCAGTTAAGCGAGGCAAAATGCATGAAACAAAGTCTATTACTGTTTTCACATAGAGGAGAAGTAATTCATTTGTAGTCAGTGTGCACGAAGCAAGAAAAGTATTAACTTTGGCATGTTTTAACCTTGACAGTGTATTCCCTTGCAGCATACTTGCGCTCTTGCTGCCCATGCAGTCATGAGGGAGCTGCACTAGTTGCTACTGTTATCATATGGGCAAACTGTCCCGATGAACTAAAATGCTGGCAGGGGTATGTCGCTGTAGGTCGCTGTATGTGAGCAATTCTTCCATTTCAAGTTCCTCGGCATTAGGTCTCACCGCTCGGCCGACAAAACCTCGAGCGTGTTGATGAGCAGCCTCATTGCCTCGGTACCCTGAGTGGGCAGGTGTCCATACGAGTTCTGTCTCTCTGTCGAGTCTGATATCCGCGAGGTTGTTTCTGGCAGTACTTGATATTCTGCTACGCGAGAAGTTACGTATGGCAGTTTTTGAATCAGTGACAATTATGTCCGCATCTGCTGTAGCGATGGCTAAAGCGATTGCGGCTTCTTCCTCCTGGTCCGAGTAGCGGACTTTGACCGAAGCAGCTGATACGCATTTACTTACTGTACTGCTTAATTACAAAGATAGCAACGGCACCGTCAGCCATATAGTAATCCAAGGCGTCGGTATACACCACCCCATCGTGATTTCGGTATTTTCTGTTTAGGGCCCTAGCTCTAGCTTTCCTCCCGCCTTCATGGAAGGAGGGATGCATGTTTTTGGGCACAGGTTTGGAGATAATTTTGTCGCCAGCTCCTCTTGGTAGTGGTCCTAGTGGTTGGCTAGTGGTTCGGCATTAATTCTCATGCGGTTGAGAATTTGTCTGCCTGCTTTAGAGTTTGTTAGTCTTTGTAGCTGCAATCAGCTCCTCTACATTGTTGTGTATCCCAAGTGAGAGAAGTTTTTCGGTTGCAGTGTTTCTGGGTAGACCTAGCCCAGCCTTGTAGGTGCTTCTAATGAGTGTCTAATTTCTCCTTGTCAGATTGAATGAGGCGGAGATAAGGGACAGAGTATATGAATCGACTTAGTACAAAGGCATGGATAAGACGACAAATGTCAGCCTCTTTCTTGCCGTTACTCTGTGTATCAGTCTAGTGATTTATCGCACAGTCATTTCCAGCCTGTTGATAGTAACATTGCTCTTCCTATTGCTCTGGATGTAGAGCCCGAGCACTCCAATAGTATCGACTGTGGGTAGTCCGTGCAGGCAGACTTTTATCTCTACTTTGTCTTGCGTTTTCCTTCTCACTGCTAGTAGTTCAGACTTATGTTGTGAGCATTTCAGCCCAATCTGGTTAGTGTATGACTGGACTACATTCACTGCTTCTTGAAGCGTTTCCTCTATGTGAGCGTCCGAACCTTTTGCTACCCACAAGGTGACATCGTCAGCATATAGGGAGTGTTGAAGATCTTGGATTTCTTCAAGTTTGGGAGGCAGACCTATCATTGCTAGGTTGAACAAGAAGGGAGAGAGGACTGATCCTTGCGGGGTTCCTGTCTCCTATTGCTATTTTGTCCGATGCAAGTCCTGCGATACTTAGCTCTGCCCGCAGTCCTTCCCGAGAGAAAGGAAGGAATGTAATTAAAGGTTTTGTTCCCTGCGTTTATGTTGGCGAGGGTTTGGAGAATGGCTTCATGAGAGGCTTTTTCCAGATCCAAGGCAAAAATCGCTTTGGTTCCGGTTTTGTTAGGGGGATCTATCACTTCTGCATGCAACTGAAGCATTACGTCCTGAGTAGAGAGTTGAGTTTTGAAGCCAATCATTGAGCTGGGCAGAAGGTCATTCTCTTCAGCGTAGTTCTAAAGCCTATTTAGAATAACATGTTCCATAAGTTTACCTAAGCACGACGTAAGAGAGATGGGCCTTAAGTTCTCTATGCTTAGTTTCTTTTTGTGTTTAGGAATAAAGACAACCTTCACGTGTTTCCACATCTGCGAAAGTTCACCTTTGTTCCAATATTCATTCATTAAGTCGTTAATTGCTGAGAGGTAGTATGTAAATGGCGAATTGCGGCCCAAATTTCCACTTCCGCGATCTCTCTGTCGAAGTCTTCATTAGGAACCCCTTTGTACTCATAGGTAGCATTGGGGTTGCTACCGGTATTGAGATATCTGCTTCGGAGTTCGCTTAGCAGATCTGCATCTGTACTTGGGTATTCTTATACGATTTGATTCATAATAGCATAATAATAACATATTAGCAGCAAAATGGCTGAACACAATCACTATAATATTTGGCTTTTGCTGTGCCTTGGTTGTATAGTCCTTCCCCCTAGCAATAGCAACACACTTTCACCACTAGTGCAGTCGTCAGCACGTCTACAATGCTGGAGAGGTGTGCTGCGGAGCGAACAAAGTGAAATTTTGTCTGGGCTGCTCTATTAGTGGTAAAGTGTAGCTGTCAGTGCAAGTAGTATGCCTATGCACCTTCAGTATAGCGCCATCATTGTTCCTAGAATTGGGCCCCTGCTCAAAAATTTCATTTTCTTTGTGCGACAGGTTGGTGTTCGAGCACTCCGGGCAGACTTGCTGACGTCTGTACATCAGTCTGTACATCAAAAGTTGCTGGTTTACCTCGTACCCCCCCCCCCCCCCCCCAGTACCAACCTTGTGCCATTGAACTTCTAGATGCTTCCTAGAATAAAAAAAATCATCAACTGCTGTTCACTGATAGTTTAGTCAACAGATGCACCAGTCACAGTTAGCGTGCTGCCACCAGTGAAAACTGAATAAAAATGTGTGAAGTAGGACTGAGCTCATTTCTAAGCGTTATTTTAAATGTAAATTCTTTCAGTTCCATCATGTAATGAGTTACAGGACAAAAAGCAAAATGTTTTTTTAATGCACACTGTATTAGGAACAAAAGTGTTCCTGTGACACAAACAGCCAGTGGTTAATAAAGCCATTCGGAGCTGCCTAGCTGTGTCATCGTGCGGAAGAGCTAGACTTTTTTCTATGGCTACAGTGGAGAATATGATGGGCTTTCGAGTTTTTCCTCCTCAGCTAATTATATCTCTCATTTTTTTTGTTTACACCTTAGTGAATTTACGTCCTACGAGAACTGCAGATTGCAAACTTTTTATGGCTGCAACGTGCAACAACAATGGCTTTGCAAAATGAGTACATTTCTCACACCTTACAAAAGTTTAAACACCTAATCTTTTCGGCACAATGAAAAACATACTTCTCAGGTAATCATTCCATGAAATTTTTGTTAGAAATGCTGTAGAAAAGTTTTTACCAAGAATATTTTCATCAGTTGATGTTACTGATGTCTTTTGTTTGTATGAAGAAGCTGGAAACCATGATAAATGAGCAAAATGTCAATCACAGGCGGGCAAAAAGGATGTATTGAAAGCTAATATAAAAAGAAAGCTCTGCTGCCAGACATTCATTTTTTTTTTACAGAAGAGAATAATATATATATGAGTTCCCGCACCCAGCCGTTATGGCACTTTGACAAACGCCTAAGTCTATGCAAGCATTAAATGACCGTGGTCGCCATTGCAGCCAAGAAATGCAAAACATTGTGGTTCCACTGAGTGACAGAAGCTAGACGCACTTCACTGGCGAAGTGAAGGGAGCATTTATAATCAGCAGAGTGATGGCCAGAGAGTGCATAAACTAAAATAGAACATGAACACTCGTGAAAGAAAAAGAAAAAATCATGTGCACTCTAATACTTCACCGAGATGTGGCCATATGGTGGGATGCACCGGTAACGGCTAGGTTTCACAGCAATGTAACGCTCTAGCTCATTTGATAAGATTTTCAGTGATAAATAAATCCTTTTGCTTCCTGTACTGCTGTCCTCAATTGCAAGGCAAGAGCTTGCCATTTCCATCATAATTTATGACACATTTTAGTCTGTTAGTCTCTTGAATGTGAATGTGAAGAAACCACCTACACATATTTCCGCCACTTTGTGATTCTACCAAAAACAAATTCCGATAAATGAAGATTACAATCAGTTCGCCACTGCGTTTAAGATAGTTAGTGTATAGTGAGAACTCAGTATTTTTCTGTATTTCTACCCAAGCATGCTTCGTGAATGTGCGGACAAACCCAATCATTATCCGAAAATTATCTGCATCAACTCAGCTGCGTTTTCAACTGTTGAGGACAGTATAAAAAAAAAATTCGGAGTGAGAAAAGCATAACAGAGAGATTGCTGGCAACACTCCCAGGCTTTCCACATTAGGTGTACTGTAGATGCAAGATTTGTAGTGCTGAATGACCCTATAATTCGTCTCTTGTGCTTGATTGTACAAGTGCAAAACTAAAGGAAGTGCGAGTTGCTTTAAGGTCACTCATAAGGCAAAGCCACTTGCCTATGTCGCAAGGAACCCATCACAGAAAGAGCACAATACAGGAGCCTCGAGACACAACATACACTGACACGTGACCAAGAGAAGATGGTTTGTACTTATCGTGTTAATACAGTTCTTTACAGCTTTTGCTTAACAAAACTTTTCAGAGTTGTATATAATTCCTCATTAAAAACTACCTAGCACTAGTTCTAAGGAAAGTTCACACTTTTACTGCCATCTTCTACAAAATATAACTTGCCAGTACAATAATCTCAAAGCAGTGCACAAAACAGCTTTTGATAACTGCATCTCCCGAATGCAATTTCAGCGATTTCAGAGAAAGTTGCAAATTCCCTGCAGTATACCTTTAACAGTGGCTCTGGCTAGAACCCTTTGGTGCTCCTAGAGGAGGACTAAAGGGTTTTGGTACAGCTGCTACTCTCACCACTCAATCGCATCCCAAGTGGCACTTGTGGTATTAGACCTATTGCCGCATTGGTTGGGGGTGACCCTTGTGAGCAATCTCAATATTCGGCTATGCACAACCGAATTAGTATACTCGGACGAACAAGGTTTAACAGCCACTGCTGTAGCTTTGGATCTCTCTATTTACATATAGTTGCCGTCTCTCCTACTTCCACCGTAATCTTTCAGGTAAAAAAGATTAAAGTAATAATTTTCCATTGAATATCCTGTGAAACAACAATAATAAAAATTTCCATATGCTTTACTTGATTTCAATCACTTTTGGCTTTTTTCATATGCATGTCGTCACGAGCCATTCATTTTCCTACCCTTGTCTGTGCACGAAAGGAATGAAGTTGTTATAAAACTGCTGCATGGAAACCACAACAAAGAAGGAACAAATAGATGAGGACAAAGCTGCATACATTTTTGTGATAATGAACGAACTAGTTCAGCTCGATTAAAGGAACAATGAAAAGGTATTTGCTGTGGCTAGAAAAGGTGCATTAACGATTAGTATTTCATCACTCATTTCCACGACACAAATTTTTAAGCTGGTTTTACTAACACAGATGGAGGTAAAAAATAATGCCCCTCCTTTCCCTTCAACTCGACACATGCCGATGAGAAAAGTAAAGAAAATGTCACAACCATTCCCCACTGTGGCCCATTTCGCCTGCATCATTTGGTCCCAGATGGCCAAGTTTATGTCAGTAGGGGGCAGCTAAGAGTAGGCCGTGAGATGATGTCCAAACAGACTGCGAAAAGCAATTTTGAGAAATTTGTAAATTAAAGGGGGTATGCAGAGACATTTAAAATTTGACTTGAATACCAACAAAAAAAATCTTAGAAGTGTACTGCATTACAATGACAATAATTACCTTTATAGGTTCCTTTTAGCATATTTCCTCAAAAATAAAAAAAAAATCAAACCTTAAAAAAAACGCAAGAAAAGAGAAAAAAACTGGAAGACATCAGCCCTAATGCGATAGTTTTAATGGCTTCCCCTGCAGATCCTCATTACTTTACAACTCGCTGAATCACCAATTCCTGAATTTGTGACACTATCATCCCACACCTACTCATTAGCTTATACTCGTGAGCTACCACATTACGTGAAACACCAACAGCCATAGCTAAAAAGACCTGCTTCAACCAAGAACGTGCTTGCATGGCATAGGAGTAATGTGCTTGACTCGTTATCTGTTTCATGCCTGTTTAGTACGGATGAATTACTCGAGCAGTTTTTAAATGGGCATAACAGGTTCAACTAATCTAGGCTACACAGGTGTGGGCCTGCTGTGTTGCAGCTAGAGAAGAGATGCCATGTAACGTCAGTTGTCTGCTCTGTGTGAGGAGGGAGACAATGGCTGCCAACCACTCCACTCGGCGCACGGCACTCGGTTGGGGCTCCCAGCTGGCTGCTCCGATCGATGAGGATACGATGCATCGATGTTGTAGCTTTCGCTATCAATGGGAGATTCTTGTTACAGTATAGAAGGCTTCCGGTGGGTCCGATTCTCATTTCCCCCTCCATCTCAAAGAAGCTGCTTGAGTTAGGAGTTCCAAGTCGGCCATGTCTTGTAGCTTCGTGGCGACAGACAACCTGCTGACCAGTCAGTGCACGGCTTCTCACCTGCCAACTGCTACCTGCCAGAGGCATGCCCATGATTTTGCGCTCACATCAATATTGCTGCTGTTGCTGGATTTTCTGGAAAACGAAGTCTTTAAGCTATCATATCAAAACAATGCCGCAGAAGCTAAATGCTACTTGGGCTCGAGGCAAGGCTGGCATTATGCAAAAAGGCAGAGGGGCCGAATACATTGCAGGCTGAAGACCTCAGGAGCGAAAAACGAGACAGCTGATAAGGATCTAGACTAGAACAGACCAGCCAACTGTGGTTTCAAGTGCCACTGCCAGCTGGCGTCCTTTTTCATTTTTCCAGCGGCCATGCTTTGGCCGCAGTCTTGCGCAGCCAGGGGAAGGCGCTACACCATGAAACTGTTTGATTTGGAACTGGCTCGCTTTGCCGCAATGTCATTTTGACATTGGCATAGGTGAGCAAACATTTTGGTAGGACAAAAAGAAAACAGCAGCCAATCGGCCATCGAGCGAGCTTTATTCTGCACTCACGAGAAGGTACCACTGAACTGAATTCGCGTGGGAAGCCTGTAAAACTTTTAAAATTTAAAATTTAATTTTAAAAACAAAATTTTTGTAGTGTTTTGCAGAAAATTTGCTGTCAGCGTTATGAAATGTGTCAGCATCATGAGCGAAAAATCACATGCCATTGCCAGAAAAAAATATGCATCTCAGTGCAAAAAACACAGGAAGAAGAAAGGAGACAGACGCAGGGCAAATGCTTCAAAAGATGCAGGGCGAAGCGTTCATCCTGCGCCTGTCTCCTTCCTTCATCCTGTGTTTTTGTACCCGCAGTCATCATACCAATACCAACTAGCCCGTCTTTCCACTTTAACTTTGTCAGAAAGTAGTTGGCAGCTGTCATGGCCGGACGCTTACTGGGTATCAGGTTGTCTTTATGGCAGAAGACTATACGGCATGGCCACTTTGGCAAGTGCTGCAAACTCAGACTTTGCCTTTGAGATAAGAGGGTGAGATCGGAATCCAGCCCTCCAAGACCCTTGGATCTTGAGTAGGACACACTGCTTCTAGGCCCAGGTAGGACAAAGGTCTCTCCCATATTTCTCGAATTAACCAGGTCCTGCACTAGTTGAATCCACTTGACCCCTGCAAATGTCTTAGCTTCATCAGTCCACTTAAGGGCAACGCTTGGCATCCGTTGGAAAAAAAAATTGTTACCTTTGCAAGCGGAAAGGACTATTCCAGTTAATGCAAGAAGGAAATGACCCCGAACTAAACATTGTCTCCGTTATGTCAGGCCCGCTGTAATGTTAATACTGTGTGGAAGTGGTGCTGTTGAACACAAGTGTGATGTGAGTGGTGCCCTAGGAGACCTAGCATATCATTGAAAAATGGGGGTAAATGTGCGTCAGTGCTTGAGAAAGTAGGTTTTGACATGTGGCAAACGCAACGACAATCAGGAAAATTTGTGAAGCATTTAACACAGCCCAGAAAGGCATTTTCATAGGTCCTTTATGACTATCATTCAGCAGGAAAGAATTCATGTTCATTGCGGGCACAGGCAAGCAAAAGAATGAAGCAGATGGACATGCTCAGAGGTATCGGCACACCCCTCACAAAGCTTCAAGAATTGCTTGATTAAGCTAGTACAGTCACAGTCTATAAAGTTGTCCTACCTGCTTGAAGCTGATAAACATGCTGAGCTGATGAGTGCTTCAATGGTAATATTCTAATGCAAGAAGTTCACGGAGGTGGTCTTTCTGAGCACTCAAGTCAAATTTCAAAGCTTTGCAGATAATGTTTAAAAAGTGCTCCTGGCAACTGCTCGCAGTCAAATAAGGTGACGCCTCTCGTGCGCTCACTCTTCAATGATGTTATTGGGGTCTGCTGGACACTCCCAGGTGATGCAGGCAGGCGGGACAGGGCATGGTGGCATGCGCTGAGTTGATGGGGACAAGAGTAATTTTTTGCACCGATACGATCAGTGCTAATGCAGGTAGCTTGAAAATGTTTGCATTGCAGAGGTACTGATTGCTTGCACGCGTTTTCTAGTTTTAATAAATAGTGGGCCCTTTCAGTAACAATTCTACAGCAATTATGTGCGAGACGAGACACTTATTTAACAAACACAGTTCCACTGTAAAGATATGAATGTAGCCTATACCATGTTTTGTCATAACTCACTAGGCACGTCAAGGTGTTAAATCATTTGCATGAAATGTCAACCACGATATTGCACATGAAAGAACTGAACAATTGACTGCTACAAACTTGGCTTGACACTGCATTTAATCTTTGTTTCATCAAGATTTCTGATAACAGGAAACTTTTTATGAGGCAGTTTGAGTCTAGAATCAATGTGTACCTGTTAGCAAGGTATGACTAATTGTACTGGTGTTATAAAATGCTTTGGAAGCAATAACGGGCACGCAATGCATGCTCATAACTGGGAGGTGAAAGAAGTTTGCTTGTGAGAACTTTATGCAAAACTGTGCAAAACATGAGCGCTCGTTACATTTGTGCAGTTGTGGAAGATGGTGGCTTAATTATTTCTTCCTTGTCCCTACATTTCACGCAATTACCTTTGAATCAAGATTGCTGAATAATTGAGCTATAATTCAGTTTGCAGCATGAAGTTCATACTTACCTAGAGAGCATGTACTATGGTTGCATTATCTAGCTCTCTTATTTTGCGCATTTTGAAATGCAGCTTTTGAAAGTTTTCACAAAGCCATGGCAGCACTCGCGCATCGTCAGAGTATCACCAACGAAACAGCCGCAGGCATCTGAAAAAAGCTGCAGTACGCTAGTCGTTTTAGGACAGCAGGCCCCATCTCAAATATTAGGTTGTTTACAGCCTTGCCAGCGACGTGTGCTTCGGAATAAGCCCTGAGCTGCGTTCTAGCTACAACACCCGTATGGAGTCCTAAACGAAGGGTCATCTTTTAGTTATCACTGCATGGAACACACTGCGCCTACGCTGCTCGTCGTCCTCGGGTCTCTGTCCGCTGGTCCGAACCATGATCCACTGCCGAAGTTTACAACGTTCCTGATGATGAAAGCTCTACGGCTCCACTTTGATGATGTCCGAATTCAAAACCACCGTGTACAAGTTTCTTCCCGTGCTGCGCATGGTGCTGCGCCACAATGCGCCATGCTGCTAATGTCGCTGTGGTTGCGTTGTGTTGCTACGCTGCTACCTATTGACTGCTTGAAATACTGCTTCTGTTCACATACAATCATGTGCCTTTAGACACATTACAAATTATTTTGTTTACTCGTCATAACACAAAATACAATATAATTCACTACTTTGCGTGCATGTTTTGGAACAGTTAAATGTGGCTATATTTGGCACATTTTGTTTCTTCTCTTAGTGTCATTGATGTTATTTTGCAAGATGGCTGCGCCCAGTATAGCGAGCTCGCTATTATTATAGTGCCTAGAATATACTGGCTAGTGTGCCGAGGGCGCGCGCTGGCGTGTCCGCCGCGGTGATGCCTTCCCGCCGCCACCGCGGGGCGGCGCTACCAATAGCTAAGGTGTAGTGTTCCTGTAGCATATACAGGAACACTACTAAGGTGCTATCGCTCCGCGTTCGCGGCCTCGGCATAGGCGGCATATGGGCCTAGTGCGCTGGTATGGAGGCGCCACTGCTCCGGAACAAGTAGCGCCACCTCCCGCCGGCGCACCCATATGTGGTATGTCTGCTCGTCGAAGAGAGGCGGCGGAGTGAACGCGAAGTCTACTCTTCTCGGCAGAAACCTTGTGAGAAGAAAACTTTTGTCGGTCATTTCCTGCCTCGTGTCACACGCGTACATAACAGACACATGTACCATGTGTGCGTGTTGAAAAATAAACCAAAAACAAAGCGAAGAAAGCCGCTACCCATTCATGCCGTCTGGGAGACTGCTGCCGGCGCTTTGGGCGCAGCGCATCGTCGGCGCGCGAGCGCTTCTGCTGGCGGCTCTACGGTTTTTTTTTTTTTCCTTTGAAGTAGGAATTCGGAACCCGAACAATATGGCACTTTGAAAGTAAAGACAAATAAAACAAAAACTAAGCCAGTGTGCAATGCGCAGCACTGGCTTTTCCCCTCGGTGGCAGTGTATGTGGAAGCGGCATGCTAGACCCCCCAGAAGCGACAGCCGAGAGCTGGGCTCCGTTGGTCAATAGAAAGGCTCTTAAAAAAAAAAAAAAAAATCAACGGGACGAGCAGCTGTATATGGAGATGTACCCTAAGGCGTCGGGCCTTGCGTGCACGTGCTTTTTCGGCGCTCGGCAGTTCTACCGTAGTTTTTATTTTCTACTCGATGCGTCGAAATAAGTGGTGACGGTTCAGTGCGCGGAAAAACAGCCATAGCTGAGCAAGCTCCACAGCGCGTGCTGTTCGGGAAATTTCGCGTGATCGGGAATGTTGAGACTTGATTTAAGAATAACTGCTTGGTGCGCGGTCAGAACCTGTACGAAGCCAGCACGTGCGTGGAGTGCGCGGGGAACTTCACAGTGCAGAAGGGCCCTCGGATATCTTCAGAAATGCGCTAGCGAAATGAAAATCGCCTTCTACGACGTCAGCTTGGAGGTAAGTTTTATTCGGTCCTTTCGGCGTCTCTTCACCACATATGTAATTCATTTTTTTTTTGTATGTAGTTGTTGGCAAACCCACGCAATATCACGGATGCCAGTTGCATCTGCAAGGCCGGGTGGCACTGTTAACGATGCGACACATCGCTCTCATATGATTTCCAAGGAAACCGCAAAAAACAACAACTTGATTTTCGATTGCCTCCCGACGGCTTTTTTTTTTATAACTATTATGACACCCATAAACACAACAGCAGATCGAGCTGTTAGTTTAAAAGGACGTTTTCTCTTTGCGGGGAGCCATGAACGTGTGTCAAGTCAGAAAGCGCGCACTCCTGCAATGTGCTTCGCTCTCCATGTCGTGCTTCTACGTCTTCTACGTCAGGCTAGGCTTCCCAAAAGCGAACGCCGAGAACAGCTGGAAACTATCATTAGGAAGTCGTTAGAAAAAAAAAAAAAAGCTCTCTACAACACAGGCTGTATCCGAAGACCTGCCAGCGCTGGTTACAACAACTTTTAGAGCTCGAGTTGGTTCCAGAAGTAAAAAAAAAGACTTTTTTTTTTGTGTGTGTGTGATTTTCGCGTACTGCGCGCTCGATACATACAAGCGATCGCTCGTGCATGCTTGAAAGAAACCTAGCGTCAAGTACTGTACAAAAAAAAAAAAATGTGGGAAATGAGCAGCCGAAACGAAAAGCAATGGGTGCGATATGAGATTCGAAATGACTAAGTAATTACAGGCCCTTGTTTTAGTCGCTGTTTATTTTTTATTCGTACGGGGAACCAAAAAGAAATCGGAACACAGCGTCGGCGCTACCCACGGTTGCGGATCCAGACAGCCGCCTTTTACAGCGGCGCCTCCCAGACGGCGCCACATGTTCGGCCAAAGCTGCAGCGCACCAGGCCCATAGGTCCGGATAGCGCGCTGCGCTTTTCGCTGCGAAACCTGTCTCTCGACGGTTTAAGCGCACTTTGTGTCTAAAAACAGTCTTGGTGGAAGACATTCATACCGTCCTAGTACTGTGCGGAGAAAATCATACGCTCAAATAGCGCTCGAGGAAGCGTTTAACAAATACTGTCTGGTCCATGTCATGCTATATATCTGTTTTATTTATTCAGCTGAACCGGATAAGGTCTTAAGCAGAACACATATTGACTTCTTGCTATCCAGCGAGAGAAGAAATTTGAGAAAACCACCTAAAGTTGACACGTTGGTTGCAATAGTTTGTTAATCTTTGATTAAACGATCGAGTCCGGGCCGGATTCAATATATTGCTATGAAATATTCCGATGACGATTTTATTTGATCTAGAGCCACTCGATTGCGATCCACGCATCGCGATTGCGGATGTAAGGTATCGTATGCATCTTCCTTTTGAGTGAGCGCACAGTCAGCCCAGGTGGTTTTCCCGAATTATGGGAACTATATTCTCAATCGCGATCTAACCCGGAACGGGTCGACGACGACTGTTATTGTCCGTGTGACACAGGTATCCGAAAATACCCTTAATATTTTACACTGTTCATTAATCTAACTTTGAATTTTATTTACTCTTCGGTCTTTTCTTATGGCCCATGGTATATCGCGATGCCGCAGTCAAGTGCTACGAACGTCAATACGTATACGGGCCTCATGCTTTCAGATAGGTTACGTCGACGTTTCTGCAATTCAGCCATGCTTATTGCTAAGGTGATATATATCAGGTTAGTGACGTTTTATAGCGTCACATATATGCTACAGAAAAGAAGGACGATCTTGCTTTTTCGTAACATATATTGCACGCGCGCATGTTTTCAAAGATCGCATGCGACAATAAACACAAGCAGTCTAAATTTGACTTCAGTTTTTGTTCTTACTCTTTATTCATTTGTTTTATTAGGAAGTCACTTAATTGTTGCTTAATACATAAATGATTATTATGCGGTGTGCTTTCTTTTGTAACAGAATGAAAGGCAAGAAACAAAAGTGGTGATTGTATCACTGATTCTTTTTTTTTTTACAAAGTCTACAATATAGTAAAGTTTGAGCAAAAAGGCGCAGCAACAATAAACAAGTAAAAATATAGGAATGCACCGCTAAAGGTTTTGGAGAAAGGCCGCACATATGACACCGCAATAATTTTAAAGTAGTCTGATACCAATTTTTGGTGGTATTTTTTTTTTTTTCACTTGCTAATGATGCGCTAGATATTCCTGTATAATTCTCCACGTGGTTTCTCGCTTACCACCGCTAAGTAATTTATAATTAATTTTACTTTCTTCACCAGTTTCGGCTTCGCGGTTTCAGCAGCCGAGCGGTTGTTGTACGGTCACAATTGTCTAGGTCACGCGCGGGATTAAAAAAAAAAAAAAACAAAGCTTTAAACACAGACTCACTTATTAGCTCCTCATTTTCCGCTTTCAATAGAGCCACTTGTTCTGCGCTCCATGCCAGTTTTCTCTTAGCTCTTATCAGAGCGCGAGAAATGTTGCAGCATTTATTTGGCTATAGTTGCATGCTTTTTCCTTCTTTCAGCGCATCTTGTGTAAGCCTCCGCTGGTATTTGCATTAAGCGCAGCTAACCCCTTCAGAGTTGACGGTCAAGCGACACTTTTTCTGCAAAATATATTCCCATGAATGATATGTGCTTCCTGAATCAGCTGGTTGCAGCCCACATTCGGAACAAAGACACTCCAGTGCACTCTACCTATATAGCTCTATCTTCAGCTTTAGATATTATTGTATTGTACGCGCTTTTTTTTTTCTTTTCCGAGAATATACACTGTAGTGTCCACAGAACTGCGTTCAGGCTTCCAAAAATTATCACTTTTTCTATGTACAAAATGACAAAGCTTTTTTTTTTTTTTTCTTTTTTTTTTAAAGGCTCGATAACGCGCGTAGGCTACAGATCCAGCAGGTGCTTCGGTTAATTTGGTCCAAGTTGCAGGTATGTAAATTGAGTCAAACGGATCCCGAGGCTCAAAGCTGCACGTCTGCTGCTGCGGGCATGAGTTCTCGCTCGGCTCTTCTGCTGCCAGCTCATTGGAAGCATTGTCAAACATCCTTGACGGTGCGTGCATGGCTGTCGTCTGCACCACTGGCATTACGGCACTGCGTTTTTGTCGTTTAGCGGCCGGTTGGTCACAGAGGTTCCTCAACTTTCTTTTCGATGTCTTCTTAGGCAGAAGATGGTTCGGATAATGGTCGAATAGCGTTGGCACGGTTTCGGGCTTAATTCGTGGTCTATCTCTAGCGAGCTCGTTGACGATGCCGTTTACTGTCACTTTGAACGTTCTCTCGATGTAGCTCTCCTCAAAATATTTTTCGCAGACAACACACGTTGAAGTCAACTTGCGGTCCTGTCTTTTAATCAGCCGCTTCCACTACGCAAGCTGCGCAGGGTCCGATGGCACACCGAACATAGAAACCTAGTCCTGATTCGAGCGGTAGCCACTCCGACAGAGCGACACGAAACATGTCTTTCCCTGCCCTGATGCTTTATTTTTAGCATCATTAGTCGTTGCAAATTTAATTATCTCATATGAATGCAAGAAACAGAACGACTAAAACAAAAGAACAGCGTAGACGCGTCCAAAGCGCTCGAACCCACTGATGGCTCGGCCAGCGCAGCTGCGGCAAATCAAGGGCGCGCCGGCGGCCGACGGCGCCGACGGCACCTTTACGATGAGCAGCGCCCCTGGCGGCCAAAGTTGGAAGGCATCGCCGGCGCGGACACCTCCTCCCATTGAGAGAGCCCTCCGCACGGCACACTAGCCAGTATATTCTAGGCACTATACTATTATAGTGAACTAGAATAGGTGTAGTGGTGCGAGGGAAGCGCCGCGCCAGCGGAGCGCGTGAAGCAGGCGGCGCCGAAATCTCTGGCCACCGCGCGGCGGCGCTGCTGCGCCTTTCACTTGGCAGCCTCCTCATACTCCGGAGTTCGCTGTGATAGGCGCCTGCTTGTTACACGGGGAGCGCGCTCTGCCTTGGCGTGCTTTTTCAGTGTGTCGTCCTCTGTTATGCTGTTTAACATAGGCGTAATTCCCCAAATCCCATTGTCAGAAGACAATTCAGTGTACCCCGTGACTTTCTCCAGGAAACAGGTAGGGGCCATCCACTGACCGTACGAGAAACGGAACATTTTGTGCAGCAATCTTAGCACGAGCACACATCTGCGTAGGGTACGCGCGCTGGTTTCAACAAGATCGTCGTGGGCAAGCCTTTTTCCGTACGTTAATTCATATGCGTCTTGATTTCATCTCTGCTGCGCTGTGCAGCCCATGATATTACGAGATGAGCAAAGCTCGGCGGAGAAACTATTGTTTTGCTCCTGGATGTAGGACCGGCTACAGTGGAGTGAAGGATGCTCCGAAGTTATCATTATTCGGGGTTCCTGAAGACGAAGCAAGGCGCCGCACATGGCAGCGCAACTTGCACCGTGCGGACAAGCCCCTGGAAATGACGGATGCCGTGTGTGAGCTGCATTTTGAAGAGAAGTATATATTAAGAGACTATGTGCATATCATCAACGGCAAAGAGGTGCGCATACCACGTGGCAAGCCATCTCTTTCACCAGATCCAAAAAGCCCTCGCGCGAGAGGCCAGCAAGAAAAAGAACGTCTTCGCAAGTCTTCGCAAAGAACGTCTTCCTCATCACAGTGAACTGCCTATGATTTTATAACCTTGCTCGAAGCGTTGACGGGGCCAACGCCACTCCAGAAGCGATAAGTGCCCTCCTGAACGTAAGTGACAAGGAGCAAACTAAAACCCCAAAGACAGTCGATGAGCTTCTTGCTCAAGGTAAACTAGACCAGGCTGAGACTTCTCTCGTTAAGGTGCCACCTGCAAATGACCAACACTTGCCATTAGTGGTAGAAAAGAGTGACTCAAGACTTATTTATTATATGGCAGGGTACGTAGCCAGAAAATGTGTCTTGAAACTTAACTGTGCGTCTTGCAAAGACATTCTTCCCGTGGAACCAAATGAGGCAGCAGAGCACCATCTCCCATCCGAATATACAAAACATTGTGACTGGGGTGAACGTTTATACCCCTCGAAAGATTTGTACTGCTTCGTCGCTGAATTGGAAAATTTATTTACAGAATGCTTCAGCACTGGAGAATTGCACGCCAACAGCATCTCCGACGTGATATCGCTTGTGAGGCAAACATTCATTCATTCTAATGCTGTTGGGTGCAGTGTACACAAGGAAGAGATTAGCATGAAGGTGGTCTCTTTCTATGTCCTTACTCGCTTGCACTTTCTCGTCAAAGGACTGAACAGCGAAAATAGCGCAAAGCGAAAAAGAGCCAGACTTGCTAAGCTGAGCAAGAGTGTGTAAAATTCGCGGCAGTCAGTTCCACCAATGCTGCTTTGCATTTTCTCAGAAATATTTGCTTATTATCGCAAATAAAGCCATTTTGTATATATTTCCAACGCAATCAGACTTTTCACATGCCTATGGGAGCTACATGCAGTGAACGCACGCCAGCTTTATGACTTTACAAGAGAGGACTATCTGCCTTTCTTCCATAAATGTCTGATGTAAGATTAAACCTCTTAGAGCCCGTATAACTTCAGGAGCATACCTGCCTGATCACCAGGTACTCGCTGAGCTGCTGCAAGCGAGCGCTTGCTTGCCAGGTGAAGGGAGCGGCAGCGCCATCTGTCGGCGTCGGCGCAAATAGCTTCAGCCCGCCACCTTCCCTCGACCTACTACTCCTATTCTAGTTCACTATACTCGCTATCTCCTCAGAATATCTCAGAGGTTTGTTTTGCTATATAGTTTTGCTCCTCCCGGTTTGCAAAGCATTTCTTTTGAAATTAACCTTAAACGAGTGTGGAAACAGTTGCGCTGCAAGTTCACATTTTTTCCCAGCAATAGTGCTGAAGCGATGTTGGTTTTCTGATGACCACTTCAGGCACCGTCTGCTTCCACATTAAGCCGGATTTTAAACTATTGGCTTTCGTGAATTGTCTTGTGCTTACGGAAATGCACTACAGATATTTATGTTCTGAATGTATGCGGTTTTCACGGACGCGGTCCGCTGTTACCATAGGGTGTCTACGGCTGTTGCCGCATGTGTTGCCCGCAAGTACTTGGCTCTGGCTAGTAGCATAATGTTGATCCGAGTTTTAAAGCGTCTGCCTGTCTGGTTTGACTGCACTGGCGCTAGATCCATATAGTTCTTTGGTGGTGCCACGAAATGTGCGTCATTAATTGAAGTTTCTACTGTTATACTTGTACTACTGCTTCGAGATTTGAGCGCTCATGCTTCAAACTGTTCGATTGAGGCTTGTGCTGTTGGGCAAGTTGGTTCGACTTCAAGGCCAAAATGGACAACACACACGACTCAATTTCGTCGTTGCCTTGGCGTTGGTTGCCTAAATCATTATTTTTTATCCTTTACTCTGTAAGCGGTCACACATCGATGATAAGTATTTTTGTGGGGGTTTGGTATGTCGTTGCTATATTTATTTGTAGCTGTGGGGCCGACCAGTTGTAACTTACTGCCTCCCCCATTAGATATCCACTGCAAGGCAGTACAAACTACAATCGAAACATGCAAATTCTAGCTTTGTAAAACATATGTACACTTGGTTAGCAAGCCTGGCTTTTTGCTTGATGGTAATAGTGTGTTTGTTTGTAAATAGATGAAGAGCCGCAAAGTGGTTCGCTCACCTAAGCCAGGGAAGCCACATTTTGGTTAAAGTGTTTTTTTTTTCTTTAGAAATAGCAATACAGCATACCCTACATACATACACCAGAGCAGATGCATGCAACTTTTTTTTTTTAACCAAATTATAACAGCTCGTGCGTGCTGTTCAGATGTCATTGCCGTGCAGTAAACAAATTGAAGGAAATTGCCTGTCTTTGTTGAAATTCTGTGTTCTTGTGTTTTTCACCGGTACATTAGAAAATCAATAGTGCTTCAATCAGTTTGACTTCTGCTGTGTAATTTAAGACGTCATAAAGTCCTTGTTAAATTTAATACTGGAGTGCTCTGCCAGTAGTCATCTTAAATATTGTGGTTATCCAATCCTTTCATGCCACAACAAAAAGGAAACATACTAAATGTATATGCAGCATGAATGAAGACGAGAGTTCGGTTGCTAAGAAAGGGGACAGCTGGACAACTGCCATAATGTGGGCACAGGCCTCTTCAGACGAGTTGCAGGTAGGATATGGCCTACAAAGCACAGTTCAAGGAAGGATGCTGACAATTGTTTGTTGCTGCTAGGTTAAATGTACCTTTTTGGCCCAGAAACCATAATCCCCAGAGTTCATAACATTTTCACAACCATTTCAAGCTTATTGGTTCCATCAAAACCTATGGTACCTACCAGGCTGTTTGATAACACACATCCACAAGCTTTTGTCTGTAGAGGGTGCTAGGAAGCTGCTAACAGATATGGCCTACAAAGCACAGTTAAAGGAAGGATACTGACAAATGTTCATTGCTGCTAGGTTAAATGTATTTTTTTGGTCCAGAAACTGTAGTCACCCGAGTTCAAAGTGCATGAATGCACATTCATGTGACAGCCCCACGATGCCTTCCTTGTTCACTTCTGTAAGGGATGCCATAGAGAGTAGCGGCACAGTTGATTTCAGAACTCCTCAGGTGTGTCAATTAGTAATTTTATGAAGCTGGTATAATTTCATCTCAGTGTGACGTTTGCATCTTTTGATAACAGCTTTTACCGACAAAGACGAAGGATTTGCATGAGATCCTGCGTAGCCCCTGTGCTAACATTTTTTTTAGCCTTTAATGACCGCACCCTAGAACTCAGTTTGACTGAGAAGTACTAAACGTTTTCAGGTATGTTGATGATTTTCTAATAGTTATTAAAGAACAGAAAGATTTGACCTACACAGATGCTGTAAGCCCAGTTTTAGCCAACTTTCAAGAAGAGGGGCAGGGATTGTGTTTTACCCGTGAACTCCCTTTGCGAGGATATTTTCAGTTTAAGTATAGATTTAAGTATTACCTTGGGCGAGCATCATGTGTGTTGGCAATACTCGCCTCGAGCACGGAAGGAGCTGCTGCCTTATTCCTCGGCTCATTCAAAGACTGTGAAACGCGCTATTGCTAACCTCTGCCTTGGGTCTGCTCTTGTGAAGTCGTGTGAACATACTATGCAGGCGAGCTTTGAAAAGCAAGTGGATTGATTTGCTATGGCGGGGTTCCCAAGCTCGGTAATCACTGGTGATGCTGAAGCCTTCCTAAGGAAAACCAAACGTGTAATGTTCAAAAAGTCGTGCGAGACAAGAAAGTCAAGCGTGTAACCAGAAGTGGTACCCTATGTTCACAGGGTTCCGCACAATGTGAAAAAGGTTCCACGAAAGCTTGCACAATTATGCGCGCGCATTGCGAGCAATGAAAAGGAGGGCGCTTGCAGCAAAAAACATGGCAAGCAGTACGTGAAGTGCTGCATAGGAGTAGTATACGAGATACCAGTGGCCTGCGCAAAAGCCTATGTGGGCCAATCGTGGCGCCGTGTGAATGACCGTGCAGCTGAGCATGCACTATCACAAAAAGAACCAGGAGGTGCACATCTTTCACAGCATTGTGCAAATTGCTTCGTGTGCAACCGAGCAGCAAAATATGCACCGGGGGAAAAATATGCGTGCACTGAAAGATATGTGAACCACGGCTTCATGAGATAAAGATTCTGGGCAGAAGTAGAGATCTGAAGGCACGCGAGGTCTTGGAGGCGTTTCACATAAGAAAGAGAGGGAAAGCGTGTGTACATCGGTTCACCTTTTCAAGACCGAGATGACATATCTTGAACGGTTTGTTTAATGCGTCGTGTTGTTGTTCATGCGCATGCCTTAAAATTTCTATATATTTGCTGCCTTGGCAGTGAATAAAGGCCAGATGAATTTAGCGCTCGTCCTGCGTCATTCTCTCTTGGGTCACTTCTTAGCACTATTATTTTCAGTCTCGAACAGTATGCACTATTTAGCCCAAACTGACATTCTTCTAAACCATTTAATCATGTTGGCTATAGGGGCCATATGTGACAGACAATATATTTAGAAAGCTGTGTATTCATAAGTCACTGAGAACAAAATATATCAAAAAGGCTGCGTTAATCATATCTGGTTCACTTTTCATACCCTTCTACTTTAAGATGACAGACATGGAGTACGACTGAAATCGACAATATGCAGGGATTGTCTGCCAACTTGAGCATCACAAGAATTTTGTACCTTTTTTCCAGCTTTACAGGACACAATAACAGATTTTTTTTGCAGATAGTGACATGCATCCAGAAATTACGACACCAGAGCTTAATGGTTTTTGCTTGGTGCATGTGAAGAAATGAAGCAGGAATAAGTTCTTAACAGAGGTCCATATTTTAAAGTAATGAAATTGCTCATGGATGCTTTTCTCATTGTGAAAAATACAAGTTTATGTTAATGAAGCAATGAAACTGAATTGAAAATGAAAAATAAGTTATGTATAAACAAAGACGGAGGGTAAAAAAAGTAGGAAAGGAGAAGCTCGGAAACACTTCACATTTTCCACTGTGGCCATGGAAAAAGTCTGGCTCTTCTGGACGATGACACCGGCTAGGCAGTTTCCATCAACCTTAGCCTCAGACCATTTGTGCCAAGTGAACACCTTACTGCAACATTTCTAACTAAATACCACTATTGATGATACGTCTATGGAAAAGTTTCGCTTCTCGTCTTGCAACTCATTACATGATGGAGCTGAAATATGTTCCGCTTATAATAAAGTTGGCTATGAGCTTCTCACACTTTTTGACAGTTATCACTGGTGCAGTATGCTACTGTGAATGGTACAGGCACCCAAATCTTTAACTGGCGTGTGCGAGCGGCGACTTTTCTGTGCGTCAGCGCCATATGACGGAGCGAAGTTGGAAACAGGATGAGGCTAAGCGCATGCTCACAAAGCACGCTCAGCTGGACGGAACAGCCTGGCAGACGACGCATCCAGCTGAGCGTGCTTTGTGAGCATGCGCTTAGCCTCATCCCGACGCATCCAGCTGAGCGTGCTTTGTGAGCATGCGCTTAGCCTCATCCTGTTTCCAACTTCGCTCTGTCATAGGGCGCTGACGCACAGAAAAGTCGCCGCTCGCGCACGCCAGTTAAAGACTTGGGCGCCTGTACATCTGGGCACTCTATTGATGTGCACTCCATTGGTGTCTTATTCATCACATGCAGTGTTTATTCCCTTCAAATTTAATTTATCCTAAGAGTGGCACAAGGTTGCTGCTGCAAGGTGCATGATGCAAACCAGCAACTTTCACTTGATGTACTAGTGGTAAAAGTGTGTTGCTATTGCTAGGGGGAAGGACTATACAACCAAGGCACAGCAGAAGCCAAATATTATAGTGATTGTGGATAATCCTGCCAGAATTCTAGTTCATCGGGACAGTTTGTCCATATCGTAACAGTAGCAACTAGTGGCTGCATGGGCAGCAAGAGCGCAGATATGCTGCAAAGGTTAAAAAATGCCAATGATAGTACCTTTTTTGCTTCATGCACATTGGCTACAAATGAATTACTTCTTCTCTATTCCTCTATGTGAAAACAGTCACTGACTTTGTTTCATGCATTCTGTCTCGCTTAACTGATCAGTATAGACATATACCTTCACCGGACATGGCACTTTGGGCTGGTGGCAGAGAGAAATGGATTAATATATTGTAGCAACAAATTGTCATCACTTACTTTGCAAAAAAAAGAAACTTGCTTGTAGAAGTTGAACCCCTTATACCACACCAAAAGAGCAACAAAAAGCTGTTTAGTAACCATGCAAATTAACGAAACAAAACTCGCGAGTGCAGTCAGAGGCAGCAGATGGCGACGGGGCATAACGCAAACAAGATTGTTCTGAAATGTGCCACATGGCTGTCATTTATCGAAAAAGTAGCATACAAAAACAATGTTTCATACTGTAAAGGTCATTTCCTCTATGGTAATGCGGGCGATCTCCAAATTTTGGAATTGGTTTACAAGATCAAATAAAAAAGGGCGTGCATGTCATTCATGAAAGCGGACGAGTAACAAACTTCGTGCTTTACACATAACCAAACTTCAATCACAGCTGTTTCATTTAGAGCTTGCAGAAGCCGCACATTACTGTCAGTAGAACAAAACACGTCATCCCGAAAGCAGCCAAGTGCTTTTGGTCTCCGCACTTTCATTTCATTGTCGCCTTGCGAAATGCACAAATCACTCTCACTGCATGCACGGCGGAACGTGTCTGCACGCAGTAGAGGCGGTCAGAAAGCACAGCTGCGGACGGTTTGCTTTTTTTTAAATGCAGGTCTTTTCTTCACCGGAGGGCGTAAGTAATACAGTCGTACCTTAGTGGGGATCTTGCCGAAATACAAGGCTTGGGTTACCTCACAAAATAGATCGCATTTCGGGGCCGATTTGCATGTAAGCGGTATGTAACAAATCTGCGTCTGAGCCACGAAGGGCTTCGTGGAGCGGCCTTGCGCCAGCGATTGAATCAATGCACAAATCGCATTTAGTTCATCCGGGGCAAGACAAGATGACTAGCCTCATGCGGTCTTTGGAGAAAACTCGCGGCACAAGTATAGCACAAGAGCGCGCACACACATCCACGCAACAACGCGCATCGCGCACTGCCACTGCTGCCACCACAACACGGGCGCCGAGAAGGTGTTGGCCGAGGCCCACGGGTCGCTAGCGTGGAATGGGGGTGTCGGCCGCAGCTCGTAACAGCCAGCCGACGGCCTCTTCTCCCTCTCCATCTTCGTTTTCTCCCTCGCGCCGCATCCGTTTGTTGGGATCGGATATACGCCAGCGAGAAGCAGTTTTCTTTCTTTTTCACGTACGCCCCCTGCCCCCCCCCCCCTCCCCTTCCCTCGTCGTTCAAGAAGCGTCGAGGTAGTTTCTTTTCTTTTCTTTTCTTTTTTCTACGGCTTCTGTAGAGCCCTCGTCTTGATACCAGCGGCTGTAGTTCTTTGCATGAAAAAAATATGGCTTGGAGTGAATGTATGTAATGTTCTTTTAACCGAATATCTTCCACATAAACCAAGTGTGGGGCAGTAGAACACCTGCAGCTTCATTTAGCCAAAATAGCAAGACCTAGCTACGTATATAGTGTTCAGCAACTTTATCGGAACCGTCTTGGAAAATTTTTCCAAGACAGTTAAGTTGCAGAACACTGTATATTATGAGTGCTTTTGCAGAGATTACATAATCCATGCGGATTTATACTTCCCAAAGCAGTACGTGGGTTATTTAGAGCCCCTCGGGCTGTCATATTAATCGCAAACCACATTTCCGTTTTCGCGTTTGGTTTCCATCATAATGCGGCTTCTGCAGCTCGACTAAAGCCCGTGACCTCGAGCTCAAGCTGGTAAATACCGATTGAACCACATAGTAACTGCTGCAAGTTTCCGACAAAAATATATTTTGTCCATTTGTTTTAGGGATGCATGAAAATCAGTAGAAGGTCGCAGGGCAAAGTGCACCGGATCCGGATGAAAGCTCATAAAAGCTCACCGCCTCTTTTCTTGACCCCGTACGAAATGTAAACTCACGGAGGCTGCGAAACGAATTTAAGGGCGTTTAGGATTGATAGGTTTCGAGGACACTGGCAAAAGTAATTGACGGTTAACATATAAACCTTAAAGGCACTGATCTCTTCGGTTTACCGTGGGTTTGCTTAGGGTTATGTTATAGGTTAACTTTATGATGAGGTTGTTTAAATTCAGAGGTTACCATTTAACCATAAAAAAAAAATGGACAATTACATTCGTAGGTTCATAGCAGTTATCGCGGAAATCTTAGGCACTTAATACTAAGTATGGTTCAAACAGACAATCAGCGCCTACCAGCTCACAAATTCAAGCATAAGTTCATGACAACTCGCGATCAACTACAGAGTGTACCATACCCGCCGCGGCTCAATTAGCGCGCGGTCAAAGCTTTATTTCAAAATATGTATAAATAACAGTTAATTTCACCTTCTGTTGCGCAATGTATAATTCTATCAGCAGGCTCAAATGATATACTGTCAATATATATCATGCACGCGGTATAACTCAATGTTGCATAAAAATAGCTGTTTCAATGATACGAATTTTCTACTTTTCTCCTGCTAAGCCGACTGCCTCATGGAACGTAGAGGGGAAACCTGCTGTATTGCAGGAGACTTTACTTTGATATGCACAATGTTATTTAATGGTATATTATAGCAGCAGTGAATACGCGGCTGAGGAAAAGGGGATTCGAGGAACTTTATATACTGGCATTTCATACCATATTTCTGCGTGTGAGGCTGACGTTGAAGAATTTAACACAATGTAGACCGCCACTGGTGCAGGAGCCGATCGATCCTCGTCATGTTGCGCGGGATTCTCAAAACGCAATCCCTATGAATTTTCTCAAAAGAACCAAAGGTTCTTGCACAATGCTTGTGTTCGCAGGAAGTATACGTTCGACAGGCGAATCGTCCGGGCGATCGGCTCTTTGCGTGCCTTTCATTTTTATTTGAAAACTATCAGGACCACATTTGTGTTCTGGATAAAGACAGTCGGCCTCGGCATATTGATATATCAGGAATGAGGCGGGCAAATATTTGTCCCAAGCTGTTCCATTTACCCTCATGTCGGCAATATACCCGAGTTTCGTCTATCGAGAGTGCAGCATATATATGCGAAGCGTTACAGCTCATTTGGTCCAAAAGCCACCTCGCTAACCCGGTTTTCGCTCGAGTATCGTCGAGTTTTGTCTGAAATATTCGGAATGTGGTAGTAAATATGCAGATGCGGTCCAGGTTCCCACCGGGATCTGTGACAGATGCTGCACCTTTACTGTCCTATAACCAATTTGCAATTAACTGCGGTTGTCCACCGAAATAGAGAGATAGAGAGAAGAATGAGAAGGCGTTGTATCCCGTCAAATGTTAAGGGGAAGTTTGAGCGTCCCCCTAATTTTTATTTCCTTCTTTCAATTATTATTAACTATTCCATCGTACCATGTGTAAGGTCGTGGAACAATTTCATCTGTGCGACTGCAGACGTGCGTAAGTGCGTGCGTGCGTACGTGCATGCGTCACTATAGTCACACTAGAGATAGACTATTAACTCAATAATCTCGGACATCTTGTTCACCCTAAAGTTATAGCTAATTAACGTATGCGCGAAACTTCTGATAAAGCCTAGTGCACACAGGTGCCAACTTTCCCACATCTGTGTTCCTTGATTGTTTATTGATCCAGCCTCCCAATGATACGACCCTGCATGGCTTAGCACGTGTTTTCTTATGGATTCCTCTTGCAAAGTCAATCTACTTTGATTATATTTTCACTATAGCTAGGTGGTGGCGCCTATTTGGGTTCCGCCTTGTCTTCATTATGCCCTTTGTTGTGCGCTATTGGGTATCCGAGTTAGTGGATCACATTGGTTACGTTGGGCGCCCTTAACTTTTATACTGCCTTGGAAGTAGAAGGCAGATGTTTGTAGTGCATGGTCAGGGGAAATAGGCGCACGTGTTCGCATAGTTAGAGGAGATGTTCGTAGACGGAGCATGGATAGCCATAGCAGTATCTAATCTCTGCGAAGCGCTCTGCTATTCTGCGCCCCTAGATATATGTGCCAAATGTATGCGAAGTGGGAGACGCCTGTTGCACCCAATCTCCCGCATGCTGTAAGAGACTTTCGGTGGCGCACTGAGTGTGGCGTATTCGATCCCCACCAAATTAAACAGGCTTTACAGCTGGCATATTGATCTGCACTGTATCAACTTTGGTCAGGTCGAGTCTCACACACGTGTCCTTAAGGACTGCGTCGCAGCTTGGACATTCCGCTGCCTAGCGCCGTGAGCTTTTTCGTCGCACAGTGGAAGGCCGCGCGAAGCGTTCGAACAACGTGTAGCGAAGTCCGTGGGATTGATCATTTGGCAGAATAGGAACGCGGTCGATCGTATTCTTTCGGTGACCTCGTTGTCTACTGTTCCCCATGCTAGTGCGTCTCACCTAGATATAGCCAGCTGTTAGTTCTTGGAGAGCAAAGCTTTATCCGGAGGTTGTTGACGCGGCACATCCAACTCAGGAAGGTCACTTGTACATCGAAGTGATTCGAACTCGGTTCTTGTCTTGAAAGACGCAAGCCTGCGGCTCACGCATATATGTGTGAGCACAAAGGATCGAGCAATAGACTGTCTGGAAATTTGTTAGGTGGTCAGAGCTCCCGAGGGAGTCCTGCTGCAGCTGCGCATTATTGATATACAACGTGTGACCAGAAACTCACTGCATTATATATTTCTTGCCGCTATCTTATATGTTCGGTACTGTTTGTTGTTTTACTGAAACATCATTTATTGTCCCAGTGTGCTTTGCTATATTCATGTTTATCAATAAGATTTCTTTGGTTCCCTGCTATGTAAATGGCTGAAGTTCACGCCTATGACGTCATGATCGTTTCTACTCTCTTATCCCGGTACTTTTCAAGCAGTAGTCCTAAGTGTATGGACCTATGCAGCATTCCTTCCATATGCAGGGCTGTTCTACAAGCGATCTCTCGGCTTAGTACGTACGACAGATAATTCGCTTTAATCACTTCCGATACATGTTCACGCCTTAAAACTAAAAGTTCTCCATATTATTAGTCTGCAAGCCACAACAAAAACCCGAAATTGTGGCAGCTGCTTCAGGAAAGAATTCTTTTCAATTAGCTTCTTTTATTGCGCGTACATCGTGTAGCTCTCAATAAATATTCTTAATTTTCAATCACTCTGTCTAACATAGGGGTCTCAAACTCATATTGATATGCAGGATGCGTTGAGAAAATATGTCTCTCGCGGACCAGGAGTGGACAGTAACAAGCAAGAAAATATAGAAGCCATAATTCAAAACAATCTGTAAAACAAAAGCGAAATACTAATAAAATAAATAAAAATCAACTGTTTCGTTCCTATGAAACCACACTCCCATTATTTGAGCAAAAAGAAAAAAGGAACAAAAAAAAAGAACAAACAAACAGAAAACGCGGAGCATCTTCGATTTTTTGTGTCCAAACGCGCCGGAGGAGCGCGTTACTTCAGGGTGGCTTGGCGGAGTTACCGAAAGGATACAGCGGTTGAAAACTATTACAGTCACTTGTCCACTTGTCCTGACAATATACAAATGCGAATGAAAAAGAGGTCTGGTTGTCCAGCGCCTAGTTATTGAAGGTAACAAAGTTGACTGTCTTGTAATTTTAACTAATAACGCGCAACTTTGGAAAACGCGCTTACATTTCCAACATTTCGTTCGCACGTACAGCGTCCTCGCGCGCTCGAGATCGTCTCTTGGTCGCGCTCTACACTTCTGCAATGAACTTGAAAGCACGCACGCACCCACGAGCACAAGCTGCCGAGTCTTCCAAGAACTGTTGACAAGAAGCGGGGGAGCAGAGGGGGGTAGTTTCCGGTCCATTGTAGAATCGGACCGCTGGCTGCGAAAATGCGCCCCTCCGACTTCCGAAAAAAAAAAAAAAACTGAAAAGAGCCGCCCGTCCCACCCCGGCAGGTCGTAAAAGAGGATGAATAGGCCACACGCAAAGAAACAAAACCAAATGACAAGGACGCTGGCCTGTTTTCTCGCGGCTCTTAGCTTTACCAGACTGTTTTGAGAAAAAAAGTATGCGATTAATAACCTGGACAATAATCATTTTCCTTCGTTTTTTTTTCTTCATGTATTTGATCGTAAGACAACTTTGTTCGAAAAGACCTCCTTCAAAAATAGTATACAAATACCACAAAACTGCATGCTCTCTTCAAAGTCGGCGTGTACACACCTCTCCTCTCGCCCAGTCAGGAACGCTCGCCACCAACTTTCGAGCTGCGGGGTGACACAGTTGCCCCGCCCTTCCCATCATTTCCCCCCTCTTTTCCGCCCTTCCTTGGAAACGTCCGAGCGCGAGGTTGGTTTGTTTCGTCCGGGTCTCCCTCCGTGTACGCATTTCTCTACTCCTGCTGCGAAGTAGTGTTTTTAGAATTTGTCTCTTTGCTTGCCTGCCGGAGTGTTCGCCGCGGCCAAGGCTTGCCAGTGCCCTACGCATAATTTCTGTCCCCGTGTGCTTTTTCTCTTCTGTCCGCTTCTCTTATTTTACACAATAGCCTTCTCCTCTTTTACAATGCGATGTTGCGTCTACTCAAGTGCCCAGCTGCCATATGGCGGACGAATTTCAGTGAGTGATACGGGCTAAATGGGGTGTACGGGAGCTTGTGCGCCAAAATATAACTGATGTTACATCACCTACAGCTGCGCTTCGTGATAAGCAAACAGTATAATGACATGATCTACACATGAAATCGCGGTCACCATGTGGCTTGCTGTTTATCAGAACTGGGTAAATAATTTTACTAACAGCTATAAGGTTCACTAAAAATGTGAGCAACAAGTTAAACAAACAATAGCATTAATTAATGTAACAAAACATTTACACTAAATAGCATGTATCATTTTGTTCCATACTAAGCGCAAATTACATAACATCGCGAAAAACCAAAGCCAAGTAACAGGCAGATTTAAAAAAAAAGTAGCAGTCGTGCTCTTCATAACTTTTTTTCAATGTACCGCCTCAACAGTCGGGCCGACGCATTTCCGCACTCTTGCCATTAACCTGGCGCCGTGCCCGGCATTTAGTCCGCCCAAAAAGTCGGGCCAAAGGCCGCTGCGAACTACTTGCCGAAATGGCTGGCGGCTACCTCCGGGCCGACCGCTTGCCGTGGTTTACTAGCCGACTAAGTAGGCTGCCGACCATTTTCCGAACGTCGGCCACACGTAAATGGTCGGCCAAGGATGCTTGGGTGCCCCTTACCCTAGGCGGCTTCTTTTTCGCAACCGCGGCATAACTTAGCGCTGCAGGCTGCCATAAACAATGCACGGCTTCCACGGTGCGTATTTTCTGTATCTTGCTGCAGAGGGAAGCCCACACTAAGCATGCAGACTTTCGTGCTCAGTTGTGTTTCCTGGGAAAGTGTTAGAAGCAGCGGCAATCAACGAAAGACGTCGGATCGCCAAGCTCATTTTGAAGAATTACATCGCGAGTTCCGCCGCCAATGGCAGTTCACGAAACGCGGCGAGTGGAATTACAAGCGCTAAACCTTCTTGCATGCACAAAACTATAGATGCGCCATAAAACACCGCCTTTCGTACTGACTAAACGGTCCGCTCGCGCTATCTTGCTCGCCCATACAGCCTGCGCCGGCGGATGCAAACAACGGTCCTTGCAGCATTTTTATCGAAAAAACAAAACACTCAGTCACTTTACTGCTCCATTAAGTGACTCATTTAGAAGAACCAATTTCTTACTCACCAAGCTAAGCTTGCCTTGCAGCCAGAAGTAGCAGCCGCTGTGCGGGATACATTTTCAACGCAGTCACAAACCAACGGCCTAACGTGCACACACGACTACAGGTTTTCCCTCTGAACTTAATCCTAGCGCCAGCGGAAATAATCTGAGCGCCGACTGATATAATCTAAGCGCCCTGTAATTTAATTCGAATGCCAAGCATTTAATCATAGCGCCAGCATATTTAATCCAAGCGCCAACTCGAATAATGTCCGCGCCAACCAAATTAATCCGAGTGCCAACGCAATTATTACAAGCGCCAGCGAATTGAATCCGGTTGCCAACCAATTTATCCACATGTGAAAAATGAATGTGGTGGAGGGCTCCAAAGCATGAAACACGAATTCCAGAAATAAATAAAAATTGAGATCACATTCCAGACCATGCGACGAGTAAGCGAAGCGTTAGCATATATGGGATGACTTTCGTCAATATTATGACAAACGCACAATTTCGGCACTGAAATACTGAAGGGTCCCAGAGCTGTGGCTTACTGGCTCTATATTCCAAGAGGACAATTTATCCCACAAATGTGCTCACTGCTGATTACAGAATATATGCAGAATTAAAATGTCTTCAATGAAACACAATTATTTTATCACACAATTAAAAAACGTTTTAATGAACTGTACCTAATTTAGCTATATGTAATTTCATCAGCCAAACATTACACAGCCAATGCCAAAAAGTTCCAAAGCAGACTGCAAATTTTCCGCCTCCGTTTACTCGGTGCCGAATTGTCGTCTGTTTTTGCGCTATGCTAGGAGAATGGATGAAAGCACAGACACGTGAATTCACTATTAGAAATAGGTGTGCTTTTTTTGCAAGAAATAGAAATGTTTTCTCAAGAGCATAAAACAAAAACTGCTAGAAACGCAGAAGACAAGAGACTTCAAAGCAGGCGGCAATCTTCGCTCTTCCGTTGTGTGTGCCGCGTTGTCGTCTGCATTTGCACGACGGAGTAGAGCCGGACGGTGGTGGTGCGTACTCGTATATTATAGGCAGGTGGTAGTCTGCGTGTTTTCATCAATTTTGCATGAACTTTAACGCGCATTATTTTCTTCCATGGAAGCTGATGAGCAGTGCTCTGACATCCTAATCGGGCACCGAAAACGGGGACCCCCGTTCCAGCCTCCAGGTGCACCAAAAAGAAAGAAAAGCAAAGTCTCCGAGCATGACAGGGCCAGAATTCTCGAAGTGTCGAGGCGTGGAGGAGATGTGAAAAAATTGGCAGACACGCTGGGCATCAATTTAAAGACGGCGAGATCCATTGCAGCGAGCGATAGAGCGTTGAAGAAAGGCGGAACATAGAAAAAAATCGGAAGTGAGGTAGTAACGCCTCTAAAGAATATTGTGGATAACAACCCTGCTTTCACGCTAAAGCAAATAAAGCCAGCAGTGGAAGAAGAATTGCCGGGAATCGCCATCAGCCCAAGTACCATTGATCGCCTACTGGATTCGCACGGTTACGCTATGAAGTTGATGACTCAGATGCCAATTGACCGCAACAGAGACGACGTGAAACGCTGCCGCAAAACATACGCGCAATGGTTGCAGTGTGAAGGACCTCGCTTGTGCAGGTTTTACATCGATGAGACCAACTATAACATATGGTGTTCAAGGAGCTTCGGACGTGCAGTGAAGAGACAGCCTGCGTTGCAGACGACGACTGGCACTAAAGGAGCAAACCTTAAAGGAGTATAGACACCATTTTTTGAAGCGTCGGAAGGAATACGATTGCTTTCCTGGTTATACAGAGATGCTCCCCAAGCAATCCCAACCTCGCACGTTCCCGCGAATATATTTTAATTTGATTTTAAAAACAAGCCGGAGGAGGATTGATGTTCTGGTTTGGGATGGGAGAAAGGGGGGTAACGTGGTGCTTTCAACTGTCTCCTCTATTGAGGGAATCACCGCGCCGTTGCACCACGCGGGGAATGGGTATTAAAGAAAAGAAGGGTTGGTCGTGGCAAAAAGGGCAAAGACAAGGAAAAGAGCAGAGCCGCGCCAGGAGCGCACGCACGAAGTGCGGAGACTGTGATTCTTGAATTTAGGGGGGAGGGCGCGTTCTAGGTGGGGGGGGATTGAAGGGTGGGGTGGTTAGCCCCCCTATTGCCTCCTCATGAGAGGGACACTGTTGGGGAGCTATGGCTGGGGGGGATATTATTATTAAAAAAATTAATAATAATAATATTGATAGGATAGGGGGAGGGAGGCGGGTCTGTTTGTGGCAGGGGGCACCTGAGCAAGTATATGGAGGGGGGCGAGGTCGATGAGGGGAAGCGGTACAGTGCCCACAGCGCGATAAGTCCATCGGCGGCGGCACCCGAAGTAGTAGCCTGCGTGCCCGCTCCCAGGGCGAGGCGGTGGCGGCGAACTTCGGCAGTATCCGGGGTTTGGAAGGACGGGTGGTTCAGCGGGGCACCTCGCCGCTCACTTGGCGTCCCGGCGATCCTTTCCCCTCCCCGGTGCCGGAATCCTGCAGCCAGCCCCGAGCACAGACACCACACCACCACAGCTGCAGCGTCCGCCGTTCGATGACACCGCACCGCGCGCACAGGGTATCCGATCCCGACGATTCGATCCTCACTCCGCCCAGCCTCACCACAGAGGAGGAGGATTGATGTTCTGGTTTGGGATGGGAGAAAGGGGGGTAACGTGGTGCTTTCAACTGTCTCCTCTATTGAGGGAATCACCGCCGTTGCACCACGCGGGGAATGGGCATTAAAGAAAAGAAGGGGTGGTCGTGGCAAAGAGGGCAAAGACAAGGAAAAGAGCAGAGCCGCGCCAGGAGCGCACGCACGAAGTGGGTGGTGGTGGTTGTTCCGAAGAGGAAGGGGGGAGTGCACTGGCCGGTTGACTGCCGACGGTGTCGACACCGCCACTGCCGAGTGCAGATAGTAGGAGAAGGGGGAGGGGAAGAATGATTAGAGAGAAAGAGACGCTGGCGCTGCGCGAAAGCAATCATGCCCCCCAGGGTGTCTAGAGGAGGTCGGCGAGGCCGGTTGCCGCCAAGAAGGCGAGGAGCAGGCGAAAGGGCTTGTCCGATGTCGGGCCACGAGGGAAAAGAACCTCTTCTGAGGTGGAAGAGGGGAGGGAAAGGGATCGATAGCCAGAAGAGAGGGCGGCACGCTGCAGTGCGAAGGCCGGGCACTCACACAGGAGATGGTCGAGTGTCTCCTCCTGGTGTCCACACTGCAGACATGCCGGAGAGGGGGTGAGGCCGAACCGGTAGAGTCGGGAAGATGTCCGAGCGGAGCCGACTCGGAGTTGGAGAAGAAAGGACCGGTCGGCAAAGGAAAGGCCCTTGGTGGGAAGCGGACGGGGGGGAGATCCGCCCGCAACTCTGGAGTCCGGGTGTTCCAGGAGGAGGTGGCGTCGGATGACGTCCCTCGCCACGTCCAGAGGTCCCACGGCGGTGCTGGTGGGGGTGCCAGGATCATGGGCAGTCCTGGCCAGGCAGTCGGCTGCCTCGTTGCCCGCCACTCCAGAGTGGCCCGGCACCCAGCAGAGGGTCAGGGTGGTGCCCCGGAGTCCAATGGTGGTGAGTCTTGCGGCCAGGCTACGCACCATAGGAGGGGCACCATCCGGTTTCTGGAGGAGCTGGAGGGCGGAGCGGGAGTCTGTGAGGATGGCCGCCCTTAGGATTATGCGGACTCTCCGCCATGATGTCCGCCGCCAGGTGGAGGGCAGCCAGCTCGGCGGTGGTGGAGGAGGCCACAAATGGCAGCCTGGCTTGCCTGCACATGCCGAGTGCTGGGACAGTGCAGGCAGCCGCAGCCGACGGGCAGGGTCCAGGAAGCACAGATCCGTCGGTGAAGAGCTGGGTTGCACCAGCGAGGTCCTCCTCCAGGAGGCAGGCAACCTCCTGCTGCAGGCAAGCAGCAGCCGCAGTCCTCCTGGTCCCAGCCCCAGGGAGGAGCAGCCGGATCGAGTACGGCCGGCCCAGGTCCGGTCGTGGTGGAAGAGGATGGTCCTCACTGGTGCCACCCACGAGCTGTTCAAACTCGTTCGCCAGGTGGCCCATGCGGGAGCGAGGGCAGCCCAGGAGGCAGTCCAGGAGGGGGCGGCCATCAGGTGCATTGTGGAGGCGCTCGATGTGTTGGAGGGCTGTTCTCCTAGCCTGGAGCTCCATCGGCCAGGACCCGGCCTCAGCAAGTGTGGCCGCAATGGCTGTACTACGGGGGAGCCCCAGGCAGAGCCTGATGACTGCCCGTTGTCGCCGCTCGATGGTGAGGAGCTGGGCGATGGTGAGGTGGACCAGGGGGAGGGCATAGAGGAATTGAGCCACAGCCATGGCTTGGAAGAGCCGTAAGCCCAGCTTGGCTGTGATGCCTCGTCCTCTTGCCAGGAGGGCGCGGATAGCCCCCTGGACCCTGGTAGCCTGGGCCAGGAAGTGGCGGACCGCCGGTCGCCAGGTCAGGCGGTTGTCAATCCGCAGGCCCAGGTAGCGCACCTCCCTGCTCCATGGGAGTTGGCAACCGTCCACGGAGAGGAAGGTGGTGCCCCGGCGGGCTCCCGGCCTGGTGTTGAGGAGCATGGCCTCTGTCTTGCTGGGAGACAGGGCCAGGCCGACCGAGAGCAGGAACGCGCTGATCCCATCCATGGCCTTCTGGACGCTCCTGATGACCTGTGGCCTCTGACGGCGGGGCCCCCGGCACCAGATGGCGATGTCGTCTGCATAGATGGCTATGCGAACTGGGTGCCGGAGGTCCCGCGGCAGGACGTTGGGCAGGAGGGCCAGGACCAGGTTGAAGAGGAATGGGCTCAGCACGCTTCCTTGCGGGACTCCTCTCCGCGGGAACCGGGGAGCGCTGGTGACACTGCCCAGGCGGACCTGGACTTTCCGGTTGGCCAGGAAGCTGGAGATGTAGGTCAGCATGCTTCCGTGGACACCCAGGAATGCCAGGGCCTCCAGGATGGCCTCATGGGAGATGCCATCGAACGCCCCCCGGATGTCGAGCAGGGCCAGGCAGACGATGTGCCTGGAGTGCCGGGCGTCCTCCAGGGTGGACACCAAGTCAGCTATGGCATCTCCAGTGCATCGGTGCCGCCTGAAGCCCGCCTGCTGCTCCGGGAAGTAGCCTGCCGCTGTGGTCACCCAGGTGAGGCGCTCCAGAGCCATGGCCTCCATGACCTTGCCGGGCGCTGAGGTCAGGGAGACTGGTCGATAGGAGGACAGCTGGGTGGGCGGCTTGCCGGCCTTGCGGATTGGGACAATCATGGCGGTCGTCCAGTGCACAGGAAGGTCCCCAGTGCTCCACACCTGGTTGTAGCACTCCAGGAGGTCCTCCCGTAGTGCATCGTCCAGGTTGCCGATGCACTACGGGAGGACCTCCTGGAGTGCTACAGGCAAAGTGCGGAAGAGCCGGCGGCCGAATGACCGGCGCGCGGACCTATGGGGAGCGCAAGAGCTGATTGGCTCGTTGAGAGCGCCAATCCCCGAGGGGCGAGGGAGGTCGCCAGAATGCTGGAACCGGCATAGAGCGGGCTTAGAGCACGCGTTGGGACGCGTGGTAGAAGCACAAGGTGTGCTTTCCAGTAGGAAAGAGATGAGGAGGATAGAGAATAGTAAGACGAAGAAGAAAATAAAAAAAAACAGTAGTAATATATTAAAAAAAAGGTAAACATTGCTTTACAGCCGCGCAAGAATGCGCGCGTCCTCGGCGAATTTGAGGACATAGCCGTGTACGCGTCGCGTTTTTTCACGCGATGCCTTAGGGAATAACAGATCATTTGAGGAAGCCGACGGCATACCGAGTTTGCCGAGGGCATCCTGAAGAGTACGCCTGTGTGCGTCCAGTGCGGGACAATCACATAGCAGATGCGAGAGTGTTTCCACTGCTCCGCAGTCCTGACAGAGGGCGGAACCGATTCCGCGTAGTCTGTTAAGGCGCTCTGCTGTCCAAACACATCCAATTCGCATTTTTAGGATGCTCGATCGCTCAGTGGCGTCGTAATCCGCGTGATGCAGGACCCGTGGCGCATTGCCTGAGGCGACACGGCTATCAGGGTGCTTCTGTTTGGCCCTGTAGAATATGCTTAGACGCGCCACATCAAAGCGTGTGATCGCGTTGGAATCGGGGGCATTGCTGTTATGCGCCCGTTTGGCCAGTTCGTCTGCTGCTTCGTTGCCTGCAATCCCAACGTGGGAGGGGAGCCATTGCAGGCAGACGCTTTTGCCGTAGGCTTCCGCTGCGCGGATTTTCGCCTCCAGTGAGCGAGTAGCTGGCAGTGGCCTGTCATTCTTCAGCTGCATAAGAGCAGCGCGAGAATCTGATAAGATGGCAGCGTCGCTAATATCCTGTCTTTCGAGGACAATATCCGCCGCCAAATGTAGGGCCGCTTGCTCTGCGATTGTGGAGGACGCGCGATAGGGGATTTTGCACTGCCTGCTCAAGTTTAGAGCTGGGACAATGCACGCCGCTGTTGCAGAAGCGCCGTCGCGCGAGACGGAACCGTCGGTGTATAGAAGCGTTTTACCGCTGAATTCCTCGTAGATTATGGCCGCGGTTTCCTGCCTTAAAGCGCCGACAGGGGTGCTGCGCTTGCTCTTAATGCCCGGAATGCTGAGCCTGACATTCAGGGAGCAGTAGCGATGCGGTGGTGTGGGCATGGGAGCTCGGGGAGGAGGCTCGGCAATGTGTGCGTCGAAGATGGTAAGCACGCGCCCCATCTTGGACTCTGGCGCCGCTTTGAGGCGCGCTATAAGGGGCCCTGTTCCAGGGCCCCTTATAGCGCGCCTCAAAAAAAAGGTAAACATGGCTTTACAGCCGCGCGAGAATGCGCGCGTCCTCGGCGAATTTGAGGACATAGCCGTGTACGCGTCGCGTTTCTTCTCGCGATGCCTTAGGGAATAACAGATCATTTGAGGAAGCCGACGGCATCGAGTTTGCCGAGGGCATCCTGAAGAGTACGCCTGTGTGCGTCCAGTGCGGGACAATCACATAGCAAATGCGAGAGTGTTTCCACTGCTCCGCAGTCCTGACAGAGAGCACGAATCCAGTACCCGACGAAGCCAGGTAGCGCGAAGTCCTCCGTTCGCACATATGTTTCTTGTAGCGCGAGAACATCATATGTGCGAAGGGGGAGGATGTGAGCTAATTCTGCCTGCCGGCGGCGGAGGGAACGGCAGTTCCATTGAAATATTCTCGGCCTGACTCTTAGCTGGTTAGCCATTGTGGCTGAGTGATTGTTGCGCAGCCAGAGCCGCCTGGCATAGCTGACGCGCTGTCGAATTTAGGGAGAGGTGCTCCAGTAGGGCTTGCACCACTGCTGAGAGGGCAGCGATATCTTTCTGCGCTTCGGACGCAGTTGCGGTGTTGCCCGCCAGAGCTGCCTTATAAGGCTGTGGTTTTCCCGCACTTATCTCGGCGCGAGGTTTATTTGCTGCAGGGGCAATCGTTCGCGCGGAAGTGCCGCGTGCGGTACTTTGTTTAGTACAAATGCGTGCGGCGCTCTCTGTTTGGGCGGGTTCTGCTTCGTCCCCCGTACCCTTAGGCAAGTACTCCGTTTTTCAAAACCCATTGGCATCGACATCTCTGTGACGAAAACGTGTACATAGGTACACAACATGACGTCATCAAACCACTGTGACGTGGAGTCGGCAAAGCAAAGAGCAGTGACGACACATGGCCGGACTCGAACAGCGCCGCTGCCGCTTCCTGCCCTGAGAAAGAACTCCGCCTCTGCTCGCTTTACTCGATGGCTTCATCGTTGGTGCATGTTACAATTACCTCACCGGTGTACATATGGAGACTGCCTGCTAAACTCAGGCCCCAACAGCATGCCTGCACAAGTGCAGGGCTTACGGCAACGGTGCCTGTCGAAGGCGCGCCGGGAACATACTGCGCCGCTCCCCGCCTAGCCTAGACGTCGCTAGCCCTAGCTGGTTTCACATCGAAGCGCCAGCGAAAGGCGCTTCGGAACGAGCTGACGCTGTAAAAAACGTCGGAGTTTAGCGCCGCTTTACTGGCAAGCCCATCTCGTAAAATAATTTCTTGCTTTGCGCGACGCCTTCAGCAGCGGAGCTAGCTAACATCAGGTGCGTCGCACGGGCAGCAGCTGTCGGAAAAAAAAAAAGTTCGCTTGTATCACTGTAAATATTTCTACCAGGACCTCCGTATTGGCCGAATAATCCTCGCAATTTAATCGTGACTGATAGTCCTTTGTACAAATAGCTATGTAAGCGAATGAACAGCGATCTGCAATAGCTAGATTACGGATGCTGAGGCAGCTATGACTTGGGAGCCGATCGCGGCGGCCACGGCTCTACGCACCCAGATTGCCTTGACTGCGCCAGATGGCGCCACATGCTTGGACGGCGGCACGCAGGCCTGCCGCGTCGGGACCAATCAGCGCGTGAACAGGCGTGAGCGGGAGCCATCGGGAGAGCTTACGGGTTACGGTGGCTGATCGCATCATTACTAAAACATTTTTTTAGAACAGCTTGGCTCACAGCGTTGGCCAACCGGACTGATAAAGCAGCATCTTCACGGTTCCTTTGTTCAACATTCCTACCAGTTGACATTTCCTGCGCGTCAACCCACCAAGCTTTCGTGGCTGCTGCTATCTAGCTGCTGCTGATTCCTGCCTCGTCGCATGAGTCGCAGGCGAGCGGGTCGGGATTAAAGTGCCCGGCAATGTTAGTAACATCCGCGCTACTGGGCAAAACAACGTCGCAGTACTAATTATGCTCCGCTGAAGCGCTGCTCGACGACGATATTTTTGTGCACGTGCGACAGCAAGTAGACGAAAAACGCAACCCGAATACGTCATCAGATTTTGTGTTTACGCGATCACCAACCTTGCCAGTAGGGAGCGCTCGTGTGGCGTTCAGTGTTCCTGTATATGCTCCCTAGGGAGCAGAGTTGCGCGACTGACATCCCTGCGCCGCTCTTGGCGATGACGTCAAACGTTCCATTCGAAGGAGGAGTCAACTTGCCAAGCGCAACAGGAGGAGCCAACTTTACAGGCGAAACATTTTTCTCACAGCTTGCAGTGCCGTCAGCTGTCGTCGCATCGGTTTCTACAGTGTGTTCCCACCTTTTTTGTGCGCTCTAATGGCATGGCTGTGCAGTGCAGAACGTTCTCTTCAAATATGACGGGGTTCAGTGCGCCGAACTGCACAAACCGCACCGAAAGCGGCAAAGTGTTTTATTCAGTGCCCTGCGGAAAGTTAGTCCTACGTCGGCGACTGCAGTGGCTTTTAAGCATGGGCCGCGTGAAACAGCCACGAAAGGATCTCGAATATGCGAGGTATGTTGTTTTTATTTCATCTTAATGCATTCTTAGCGCTTATTTTCTGAAAAATAGCTTTGTTTATTAACTTTTGGGCGATCCCTAGACACGTTAATTTGCTTGCGCATCTGCCGACTTCATCGCTCGAATTCCTCGCGATGCACTTGAGAACTGCTCTTTTTTTGAATGTAAGACACCAGCTCTCGCAGTATAATATGTTGGTGGTATATAATGCTACATCTCCTGCTTTTACTGTCACCTCATCGTTTCGTGAACCACATTATTACTTCCCGTGCAAAATTTTACTGGCCTTCCTTATATTTTCCCCTAACTTTCCACTAATGTATATCTGATTTCACTCTAGCATCGCCGTTTAGTGAAGAGGGTCACGAACGACAGTGAAGTGCAGAATTTAATGCAAAGCTAATGTACGTCTTAAAGTATAACTAAACAACGCGATTCATAACTTGCACGAAAACTATCTGTTGTGCTGGCTTTTTCTCTGGTTCACTGTGGTTTTAACAGGTATAAACTGCATTCGTTTCCGTAATTTTAATGTCGCGATTTTCTTACTTGCGGTTCAGTTGCGTGTCGTTGTTGCCGTTCATTCGCCAATGTGTACTACAGTTAATGTCACCGCAAAGCTGCGGTTAAAATTGTGATCGTAACTTCACCAGCGGGAACGCCGGAAAATTGCGCGGAATGTGGTAATGCATGATTAGCGCTATCTTTTGCACACTTCCATTGCGGGGGTCATAAAATATTGTCATGAATGCATGATTGCACTGTCGCGTCTCTCATAACCTGAGTCCCTTTGGGACTTAAACCCCACAAACGAACCATGATTGCACTGTGCATCACCTGTTGCACATGGACCTTTTTTTAAATACAAATCCAGTCAACAATGTTCGTACATGTTTTCTTTTGCACATAATCCTATGCAGGATCATTTCACAGCAGACAAGTTTGAGTGGTCCTACTTCAAAGGAAGGAAACTACTCAAGCCAGATGTGCCTACCATCTTTTCTGGTGAGTGAACCACTTGGAATTTCCAAACTTGCATTGCTCTTAACTCTCCGTTCATTGGAATACCAACAGTGTACTCTTGCTCATGCAGGCACTGGAAAACAGCATGGCTGTTGCGCCGTCCACACCGACGTTAGGTGAATACATTCAGCTCGATCACTCAATAGCTGTGTCATGCATGAAAATTGTGAGGTGCACCTTTTTCATTCTGCCTTTTTCACCTGAACAGCCGTATCAGTGTGCTGCGCCTGTGACTGCCCAGAACATGCATTCAGTATCAGCATATGAGATCTTTTAGTGTCCAGTGCACGATATGAATACTGAACATTAGGATTTTCTTTGTATAATACTAATTCTGTAGGCTTAAAACTAACTCTTCATTCATTGCAATGCAAACAATGTACTCTTTTTCATGCAGACATGCCTTTGCAGGCACTGGAAAACAGCATGGCTGATGAGCCGTCCCCACCGACGTTAGGTTAATACATTCAGCTCGATCACGCTGTAGCTTTGTCGTGCATGAAAATTGTGAGGTGCACATTTTTCATTCTGCCTTTTTCACCTGAACAGCCGTATCAGTGTGCTGCGCCTGTGACTGCCCAGAACATGCATTCAGTATCAGCATATGAGATCTTTTAGTGTCCAGTGCACGATATGAATACTGAACATTAGGATTTTCTTTGTATAATACTAATTCTGTAGGCTTAAAACTAACTCTTCATTCATTGCAATGTCAACAATGTACTCTTTTTCATGCAGACATGCCTTTGCAGGCACTGGAAAACAGCATGGCTGATGAGCCATCCCCACTGACGTTAGGTTAATACATTCAGCTCGATCACGCTGTAGCTTTGTCGTGCATGAAAATTGTGAGGTGCACATTTTTCATTCTGCCTTTTTCACCTGAACAGCCGTATCAGTGTGCTGCGCCTGTGACTGCCCAGAACATGCATTCAGTATCAGCATATGAGATCTTTTAGTGTCCAGTGCATGATATGAATACTGAACATTAGGATTTTCTTTGTATAATACTAATTCTGTAGGCTTAAAACTAACTCTTCATTCATTGCAATGTCAACAATGTACTCTTTTTCATGCAGACATGCCTTTGCAGGCACTGGAAAACAGCATGGCTGATGAGCCATCCCCACTGACGTTAGGTTAATACATTCAGCTCGATCACGCTGTAGCTTTGTCGTGCATGAAAATTGTGAGGTGCACATTTTTCATTCTGCCTTTTTCACCTGAACAGCCGTATCAGTGTGCTGCGCCTGTGACTGCCCAGAACATGCATTCAGTATCAGCATATGAGATCTTTTAGTGTCCAGTGCACGATATGAATACTGAACATTAGGATTTTCTTTGTATAATACTAATTCTGTAGGCTTAAAACTAACTCTTCATTCATTGCAATGCAAACAATGTACTCTTTTTCATGCAGACATGCCTTTGCAGGCACTGGAAAACAGCATGGCTGATGAGCCGTCCCCACCGACGTTAGGTTAATACATTCAGCTCGATCACGCAATGGCTGTGTCGTGCAGGAAAATTGTGAGGTTCACATTTTTCATTCTGCCTTTTTCGCCTGAACAGCCGTATCAGTGTGCTGCGCCTGTGACTGCCCAGAACATGCATTCAGTATCAGCATATGAGATCTTTTAGTGTCCAGTGCACGATATGAATACTGAACATTAGGATTTTCTTTGTATAATACTAATTCTGTAAGCTTAAAACTAACTCTTCATTCATTGCAATGCAAACAATGTACTCTTTTTCATGCAGACATGCCTTTGCAGGCACTGGAAAACAGCATGGCTGATGAGCCGTCCCCACCGACGTTAGGTTAATACATTCAGCTCGATCACGCAATGGCTGTGTCGTGCAGGAAAATTGTGAGGTTCACATTTTTCATTCTGCCTTTTTCGCCTGAACAGCCGTATCAGTGTGCTGCGCCTGTGACTGCCCAGAACATGCATTCAGTATCAGCATATGAGATCTTTTAGTGTCCAGTGCACGATATGAATACTGAACATTAGGATTTTCTTTGTATAATACTAATTCTGTAAGCTTAAAACTAACTCTTCATTCATTGCAATGCAAACAATGTACTCTTTTTCATGCAGACATGCCTTTGCAGGCACTGGAAAACAGCATGGCTGATGAGCCGTCCCCACCGACGTTAGGTTAATACATTCAGCTCGATCACGCAGTAGCTGTGTCGTGCAGGAAAATTGTGAGATTCACATTTTTCATTCTGCCTTTTTGGCCTGAACAGCCGTATCAGTGTGCTGCGCCTGTGACTGCCCAGAACATGCATTCAGTATCAGCATATGAGACCTTTTAGTGTCCAGTGCACAATATGAATACTGAACATTAGGATTTTCTTTGTATAATACTAATTCTGTAGGCTTAAAACTAACTCTTCATTCATTGCAATGTCAACAATGTACTCTTTTTCATGCAGACATGCCTTTGCAGGCACTGGAAAACAGCATGGCTGTTGAGCCGTCCCCACCGACGTTAGGTTGGGTAGCTGACCCTTATTGTGCACTTCTCGCACTGTGGTTAAGCATGAAGTGTGTCTTCAGGCAACATATTTTTATCTGTGTGCAGGAACCTCGAAAGAAGACCGGGTGCTAGAGCTGGAGCGACTGCTCAACCTGGACCTCCTCAAACAGCTGTCAGCTGAAGACACTTAACCATGTTGAATGTCATTCCTGGTTTCTCCTTTTCTTTTATAACAGTGCAGCGCCTATGATTTACTCCAGTATTGTACTCAAATGATATTTGTATGGCTGACATTGTGTCTACTTCCCCCTGACGCTGCAACCACCATTTGGCAGCTTAGTCTGAAACTGAAAATAGAAGCTCTATAATATTAATCAGCCACACACAAACTCCAATGTGGTAACTCATGCTTACCTTTCAGAAATAACCTTTGTCTTTCTACAGCATGCATTATCCCAAATAAAAAAGGTCTATTGAAAACTAGTGCCTACCCCTTTAGGCTGTTATGGCCTTTAATGACTACCAGTGTTTCTGCACAGGGCCTGCATGTCCCTCTGAGTGTTCAGCATTACAGTGAAGTGTACAGTGATTGTCAAGTACAATCTCTTTAGCCTCTCTACTTATTCTGCAGTAATGGTGTCCTGTAATGTACCTGTTATAGGAGCACTAGTCGGCTGTATACAATAAAGTTCTAAATACCAGCTGTTTTTAAAGTGTTTTTCTAATCCCTATCTCCTGCACAGGAAGGAGGTTGCAAGTCTATGTCTGCATGCTAACTAGATTTGCCTACTTTGGTTAACTGTTCTACTTATCAAAAAGCCCTGAAGGACCCTCTGATAACGATGGTATTTAGGGGGGGGGGGGGACAGAAATTGAGATGAATAATAAAATACAAATTGGAATGCTACAATCGTAGCATTCTGCGTTACAGTGAATGCAGCCTTTAGAAAAAAACAAATTCATATATTAAAAACGGAATGATGCTTACAAAAAGCACGCGACTGGATAAGGGCAGTTTGAACGATCGCAGCATGGAAAAGTTTCAGTGGACGAATACAAGTCATATATGGTGCTATGGGTACTATATTGCAAGATAATGGAGCGCGAGCAAGTCTGCGACCTGTGCTATTGGTTCAATTCGCCTGTCTGTCAATTGCATTGCTTTAGACTGCCTGGCTTTGCATTGCGTGCAGCGGGGTTTCGTTGTAAGCTTCGTCTAATATTACAGACGATTCCTACAGAACGTGCATTGAAATGTTCTTTCTGCCGGGGGATGCAAACCGTTTCCACGCAAAACTTGCGTAGTATTGTCATTACTTGTATTTTTACATCATTAATGTCACAGGCACGAGCTACTGCAACCGTTTCGCCATCTCTGACAGATCATGCTGTGCTAGCATGTTATGCGAATCACGTGTTTTCTATGTTACGATTTCCAGAAAAATGCATGATGCGCTTGGCATCGATGCCTGCGCCTTTATACAGCGCAAGGAAAAAGGATGCCTGTAAATAGAGCGCGATGTACATGGCAATAAAAAAAAGCGAACTGCTTTACATCGTCTGCCCCGCCGTGATCACAGCCCCTGTACGCCCAAGGAGTGGCTTTCCCGCAGAGCCCCCTGTAGACGCAAGGAGCGGCTTTCCCGTAGAGCGTGGAACATAATGGCGGACCTTCGCGCAACTCTGCTCCCTGCGGGAGCATATACAGGAACACTAGTTCTCGTATCTTTGACGTCATCACGCGCTCGTGTCCGGAGAGATCGAAACCGAAACTGGCCCTGATAAATGCACTGATAACAAATTAATTGATCTGTGCTGGGGCTTTTTGGGTCGCAGTCCCTCTGTTTCGGACCACTGTGGATCAATTAAAGTAAAAATACCGGAACAGAAAATGTACGTCACAGAGCAAAAACAGCGCAAACTTCACAATGGACAGAGAAGGGCAGACGAGACACAGGCGCTGACTAACAACTGAAGGTTTATTGTTCTGACACCTCGGTATATATACAGCAAGCATCAGAAACAAGAACAACAACAAAGCCTGATAGACACTCATCTCAGCCAGACATCAAGCAGGAGCACCATGATCATCCAACACCCGATAGGAAAAGCAACTCCTTATCTAGAAGGGCTATGGAGGGAATGCTTACACAGCTGTCTTTTAGGTTTGCAATTTTTTCGGCCTCGATTATTTCTCGCGTGGTCTTGTTACCGCACCTGCGCAGCACGCTCGTGTTACGCAAATCAGGTGTGCATTTACAATCTCGGCAGTGCACACCCAGATGGCCCGAGATCCGCTCTGTCACATTGTAGTTGTGCTCCAATAATCTTTTATTAAGGCATCTGCCGGTTTGGCCTATGTACGCATGGCCACAAGTCAAAGGGATCGAATAAACGACGCCTTCCGCACACGAGACGAATCGGTCGCGATGGTTTGTGGTGCAGCCGATGTGTTTTCGACCCATCCCATTCACTCGCTTGCAAAGACTTGACAAGCGGTCCGGAGCCGAAAAAACATCTACTCCAACCCTTCTTCCTATCTTTCTCAAGTTGTGTGAAATCCCGTGCGCGTAGGGAATGACTGCGATCTTCTTATCCCTGTCTCTACTGACTGTTTCTTTAGTTTTTAACATAGCCTCCGCTACTGAGGATAAAAGCGCCGGTGAATAACCAGCCTGAACTAGTCGGCGCGTCTGGTTTAAAAAGCTATCTTCCAGCTTGTGGTTGCACGATTTCATGACAGAATTGTAGAAGCAAGAATTGATGATGCTGCGCTTAACCAACTTCGAGTGCGCAGAAGTAAATGGCAGAAGGTGTTTGTTGGCGCGAGGCTCAAAGGCCCAGCACACATGATTGGGGCTGAAATATAGTCCTAGTTCTAAAAACCATATGAATCCATTAGTAGGCAGTTCGTGCGTGACAATTAAAGGGCTCAGAATGCTTGAAAAACTACGAACAACATTGGCAGCTTCGGACGGGAGGGTGTCCTGTTCGCACTCTAGAAACACAAGGTAATCGTCGACAAATCGAAATATCTGCTTCACATTGCTGCAATCAAAGAACCTGCGTAACGCCCGGTCTTGCATGGCTAAGTATAGATCACTGAGGACCGGTGCAATGGACGAGCCTATACAGATACAATTTTTTTGAATGAAAACCGAACCGTTCCATTCCGCGTAGGTCGACCTCAAATAAGTGGACAGTAGCTCGAGAAAGCCGTCAGTAGAAATGCTAGTCGCGTTCTGGAATTTAACAGCTCCATGCTGGTCAATGCAGTCCTTGATGCAATTGATCAAGTCGTCATGAGGTATGGCATAGTATAGGTCTTTTATGTCAATGGAAAAACCTAATAACGCTCTTTCAGAGTTTCCTTTTAAAAACGTGACCACAGGTTCTGCATTCTTTACCAAAAAAGGGTCGTCAATAGTTAGTAGCTTAAGTTGCCTTTGTAAGAATGATGCAACAGATTTCTGCCAAGTCCCAGCTTCAGAAACAATGACACGGAATGGACGATCGGCCTTACGGGTTTTAACCGAGAAAAACATTTCTAAGCACAAATACTTGTTGCTGTTCACTGCACTACATACCTTCTCGAGATTCAGGCGTTTACACAGTTTCATGGCCCTGCTTTTTACCTTTTTCAAGGACACGTTGCTGCATACATCAAAGGACGAACCTATGGCTTCAAGGGCTTTAGCTATGTAGTCGCCTTTCGGTAAAACTGCGAAACCGCCCTCCTTGTCCGGAGGGAGAAGGCAAAGTTCATGTTCCTTGAGGTATGTCACCGTTTTCCCTAGAGGCAGTCTCTTGCTAGTCGAGTTGCAGCGAGTCAACACGTCCACGCCTTCGGAGACGCAACGATCTACCTCAGCCGCAGGAGCGAGTCTGGAGACCTGCCGGACCAAGCTTAGAAGTTCAGGAGCCGATCTCTTCGCTCAACAGCAAACTTGGGACCACGAGCCAGCACGTCGTAGACTGCTCTCGGAACCGTGGCATCACCCAGGAGGTGGACGCGGTTGGTGTCGGAGGGTGGTTTCTTCGGAACGAGCATTCGAAGACGTGGGAGTGTAAGCTGCCACAGAGCCTCTGTTGTCCTGTCCAAGATGCGGGAAAATTGACGGCATATTTCCCCCGAGCCTCCGTTAGGCTTCGAGGCTTGCGAAAGCAACCAAAGGTGGTCCTTGAATAGTCGACGTTGTCTGTGCAGTTCAGACCGTACTAGTTTGCAAAACCGGATACCATGTCAAGCGGAGGGTGGAAAGCCCCCAAGCAAAGCCAGGAGTTCTGGTGGTATAACCTTGTTGCGGATGCAGAAGCTGAGCAATCGCGCCCTGCACGAAACCGCTGCGATGAGTGGCACAAGGGAGTGCGGATCATGAAAGGCGAAGGAAGGGATGCCCGATGAACTAGAAATAAACTTGAAGAAGACATCTCGAGCTAGTTGGTTCATCACAGAGCAAAAACAGCGCAAACTTCACAATGGACAGAGAAGGGCAGACGAGACACAGGCGCTGACTAACAACTGAAGGTTTATTGTTCTGACACTTCGGTATATATACAGCAAGCATCAGAAACAAGAACAACAACAAAGCCTGATAGACATTCATCTCAGCCAAACATCAAGCAGGAGCACCATGATCATCCAACACCCGATAGGAAAAGCAACTCGTTATCTAGAAGGGCTATGGAGGGAATGCTTACACAGCTGTCTTTTAGGTTTGCAATTTTTTCGGCCTCGATTATTTCTCGCGTGGTCTTGTCACCGCACCGGCGCAGCACGCTCGTGTTACGCAAATCAGGTGTGCATTTACAATCTCGGCAGTGCACACCCAGATGGCCCGAGATCCGCTCTGTCACATTGTAGTTGTGCTCCAATAATCTTTTATTAAGACATCTGCCGGTTTGGCCTATGTACGCATGGCCACAAGTCAAAGGGATCGAATAAACGACGCCTTCCGCACACGAGACGAATCGGTCGCGATGGTTTGTGGTGCAGCCGATGTGTTTTCGACCCATCCCATTCACTCGCTTGCAAAGACTTGACAAGCGGTCCGGAGCCGAAAAAACAACATCTACTCCAACCCTTCTTCCTATCTTTCTCAAGTTGTGTGAAATCCCGTGCGCGTAGGGAATGACTGCGATCTTCTTATCCCTGTCTCTACTGACTGTTTCTTTAGTTTTTAACATAGCCTCCGCTACTGAAGATTAAAGCGCCGGTGGATAACCAGCCTGAACTAGTCGGCGCGTCTGGTTTAAAAAGCTATCTTCCAGCTTGTGGTTGCACGATTTCATGACAGAATTGTAGAAGCAAGAATTGATGATGCTGCGCTTAACCAACTTCGAGTGCGCAGAAGTAAATGGCAGAAGGGGATTCATGGATTCATACGGTTTTTAGAACTAGGACTATATTTCAGCCCCAATCATGTGTGCTGGGCCTTTGAGCTTCGCGCCAACAAACCCCTTCTGCCATTTACTTCTGCGCACTCGAAGTTGGTTAAGCGCAGCATCATCAATTCTTGCTTCTACAATTCTGTCATGAAATCGTGCAACCGCAAGCTGGAAGATAGCTTTTTAAACCAGACGCGCCGACTAGTTCAGGCTGGTTATCCACCGGCGCTTTTATCCTCAGTAGCGGAGGCTATGTTAAAAACTAAAGAAACAGTCAGTAGAGACAGGGATAAGAAGATCGCAGTCTTTCCCTACGCGCACGGGATTTCACACAACTTGAGAAAGATAGGAAGAAGGGTTGGAGTAGATGTTGTTTTTTCGGCTCCGGACCGCTTGTCAAATCTTTGCAAGCGAGTGAATGGGATGGGTCGAAAACACATCGGCTGCACCACAAACCATCGCGACCGATTCGTCTCGTGTGCGGAAGGCGTCGTTTATTCGATCCCTTTGACTTGTGGCCATGCGTACATAGGCCAAACCGGCAGATGCCTTAATAAAAGATTATTGGAGCACAACTACAATGTGACAGAGCGGATCTCGGGCCATCTGGGTGTGCACTGCCGAGATTGTAAATGCACACCTGATTTGCGTAACACGAGCGTGCTGCGCAGGTGCGGTGACAAGACCACGCGAGAAGTAATCGAGGCCGAAAAAATTGCAAACCTAAAAGACAGCTGTGTAAGCATTCCCTCCATAGCCCTTCTAGATAAGGAGTTGCTTTTCCTATCGGGTGTTGGATGATCATGGTGCTCCTGCTTGATGTTTGGCTGAGATGAATGTCTATCAGGCTTTGTTGTTGTTCTTGTTTCTGATGCTTGCTGTATATATACCGAGGGGTCAGAACAATAAACCTTCAGTTGTTAGTCAGCGCCTGTGTCTCGTCTGCCCTTCTCTGTCCATTGTGAAGTTTGCGCTGTTTTTGCTCTGTGATGAACCAACTAGCTCGAGATGTCTTCTTCAAAATGTACGTGTCTATACTCCTTTAACATTCTCGCCTGCATGTCCGCAAATGGTGTCATTCATTGGACGGCCGTAGACAAGGTTCACTGGGTCGTTTTCAATGAATTTTTGAGCGACATATCAGCCCGTGTCGAAAGTGAAGAACCTGGTTCTGAAGCGGTTTTTATTTTTGACAACGCTCCAGCTCACAGCCGTGCGGAACAGGCAAGCCTGGCCAGTCAGACGCACTCGATCAAGCGGCTGCCTCCTTACAGTCCATTTTTCAACCCTATAGAGGAAGTCTTTTCGAAGTTCAAGTCTGAAGTCAAAGCTTTCCTCAGCGAGCGGAGAGACCTGGTGCTAATCACTCCTCCCGGAATGACCAAAAAGGACCATCGGCGCAGTTTGTTGCTCGACGCTGCTCGACACTCTATGCAGCAAATACAAAGGGTAGAGTCTGCTGCTTTTGACCGCTATAACTTCTCTTTTATACGGGCAGCTTTGCATGAAGACGATATGTAAAACGTTCTGAGTTGTACTTCGACCTGCCTAATGTCTCCTAGAAAATAAAATTGCATTTCAGTCGGCTACTTCTGTGCTTGTACGTGCTTATAGTTTGTTGGCAACCTACGCTGCTAGGACTGCCGCCCAGGCAAATTAAGTACTGCTGCTAAGGTGACCATAGTGAGAAGCTAGTAGCTATTCCTGGCCTCGGTTGTAAGCTCCGCTGTACATAGTTTAATTCACTCTACCGTGTCGCGGCCAGACTGAAAGCAGGGGCGCTCTCTCTTTCCGTGGTAGCGTTACTGTAAGTCTTATCGCCGAAACCAACGGTGTGTTACACTGATCCTTTTCTGCTAGTGTTGTTAAATCATGATTAGAAATATTTCTGCACCGGTTGCAATTTCTAAAAACAGCCGGCTGTTGTGTGAAGACCGCACTTGCCATCAGCATGCAGATTCAGTGCATAAGACAACCCATGATAAGCAGTGCTTAACCAAACAATTAGAAGATGACAGGTATATTTATTCACTTGCCATGCGTCTAAGCTAAAAGCTGCAAGAGATGTGTCACAAACCTCTTTTTTTTTCAGCTGCACATATAGTTCTTGGTTGTTGCAAAAATATAAGAACAAAGCGAAATAGTGCATGCAGATGTGACGCTTACTCGTCGCATGGTCTGGAATGTGATCTCAATTACTATTTATTTCTGGAATTCATGTTTCATGCTTTGGAGCCCTCCACCGCATTCATTTTTCACATATGGATTAAATTGGTTGGCACCCGGATTAAATTCGCTGGCGCTTGTATTAATTGCGTTGGCACTCGGATTAAATTGGTTGGCATGGACATTATTCGAGTTGGCGCTTGGATTAAATATGCTGGCGCTATGATTAAATACTTGGCACTCGAATTATATTCCATGGCGCTTAGATTATATCACTTGGCGCTCACATTATTTCCGCTGGCGCTAGGATTAAATTCAGAGGGAAAGCCTGTAGACACGACAAAATGGCCAGCGGCCGAGCAGCGCATTGATACAATAACTTTAAAAACAATAGAAATCTGAAATATATTTCATAAAACAAGCTATACAAGTAAAATGTAACTGTTGCTTATGACGCATTTGTTTCAAAACGGTAAATACAACCTGCGTCTTGCGTAATTATTTTGGCGCACTATTTTCTATCTCGCTGTAAAGAGGAGGGGTGCAAAAAGGCCACGGCGCGCGAAGTTTGGGAATGGCGGATCGTGCATAGCTGGCGTTCCGTATTAACATCGGCGCAGCAAATCGTTCCTCTGCGCGAACTACTTTCTTTTATCAGACACGGATACATCGCTAGCTTACTTTGTCGTAGTGAACACTCGGAGTTTGGAGTCTTCCGGCGGACTGGACTGCGCCCAGCGAGGTCGAACACAGTACGCGTGTGGCTATGGGCTGCACCAATTAAACGATGCAGAAATGAAGGTGTCAGCGGCTTTTGTACATTATGTTCAGATACCCATCGCCTAAACAGCATTTCTTGGTGCCATATTGGTCCTGCATGCTGGAAACAGCCCAGATTGCATGCTTAATTCAAAAGCGCAGGCACTTTGGATACAGCATTTTGCAAGCTGAAAAATTGCTAGAACAAACCTTCGACAATTTGTACTTAGAGTATGCAGAACAGTGTCGTCCAGTTAAATTGTGTACATATTTCACTATAGGCGCATATGTGACCCTAAAACGTCTTGTGAGGAAGTATGGTAGACTTCTGATGCAGAACTCTAGAAGACATCTGGCGTAAGCCGGCTAATAACTGTCTTGCGTAGCTGAAGACATAAAAATTCGTCACAAGACAGATTCCAGACATCTTGCCGATGATGTCTTCTAGACTAGCACCAAGCGACGTCTTGTAGATGTCTTTGATAGCTCAAGATATATGTGACCAATATAGACATATCAAGACAGCTACAAGATATTCTGTGCTCAGTGGGTACTGTCCAATTTCCTCAGGCGTTCCTCATATAATATTTTACTCTGAGCTTCCCGTACTTCGAAAGATGCCCAGCCCATATCTCCCTGTACCGCCTCATTTGTAGTTTTGCCGTGGGCACCTCGTGCTAATCGTCCAACGGATCTCTGATTTGTATCTAATGCCGACTGTACCTTTGATTTTAGACACAAAACCGCATTTCCTAAAGTAAGTCCGGGCACCATAATTCCTTTCCAAATACCCCTCAAAACCTCATACCTATTGTATCCCCACAATGCCGTATGCTTCATTATCCCGGCATTCCTGCGCAATTTGGCCTCATGCTTTCCAATGTATGCCAATCCTTCGTTTACCCATACCCCCAGATATTTATATTCTGCTACTCTAGGTATTTCAAGGCCTTGTATTTTAAGACCCTGATCGGTTGAGCCGTTGAAAATCATCAGACCCGACTTAACGGCGCTGAAACTGAAGCCTAGAGCGTCCCCTTCGTCTCCGCAATACTTAACTAGAGTTTGCAATTCTTCCAGACTCTCAGCTAGCAGCACAATATCGTCTGCATACATCAAACCGGGGAGGCGCTGCTCTACCGCCTTTCCACCTAATCTATATGACAGGTTAAAACCTAGGCTACTATCTTGTATCCTCCGTTCCTGGTTTATCATATAAAGCATGAACAGCACCGGTGATAGAGGACAGCCTTGTCTTAATCCTTTGCATATTTTGACATCCTCCGTACTTCTAATCCCTTCCCACGTAATTTCTACTTTGTTATCCCGTTATATTTCCTGTAGGAACTCTATTATCTCATAACCGATTCTCACCCTCCCGACAAGCAGCGCCCTCTGCCGCTAACGATTGGCTTTCATTGCAAATAGCGCCATCCTCGCCCATAGGGAAGCGCAGGCGCTCGTCCCACTAGCCAGTATATTCCTCGGCCGCTCTCGAGGGAGAGAGCGCGCGCTCTTTCTTACGGCCTTCTCAATCGCCGCGAGAACATTGGGAACTTTTTTCCTTGAGTTACGCTCTCCGCCACCGCAAGGGGCGCGACCTGCTCACTGTTCGCTCCGCGTCTGCTTCAGCGGCGGTGGATGGCTTTTGCCTGGTTTCGCGCTGTCGCTCGCGAGTTTCGTGGTGAGTGCAGCCCCGAAATTAAAGAGCACAGAAGGTAGATTCTGCAGCGGCACGTCGTCAACGTACCACACGTGAACGGATATAAAAAACACTGTCGTTCAGCAAACGTTCGACAAGCATGGCATACATTGCGGCATGGTAGCTACTTTTGTTCATTTTAATCCGAATTTTCCCCAAGCCTGTACAAGAATAGGAACAAAAAGAAAACTGAACGAGCAGTGATCCCATCGAAGCTTCTTCAAGGCTAACATGACAGCAACTCGTCTGCAACAGCAAAACCGTCTTTCAGCGCTAGATTCGAAACCATTCATGCAGCACCGAAGATGAAAATAATTTCCTAAAAATGTAATATAAATTGCAAAATGCTTGCATGATATAATGTATTAGTATAACAGTCAAAGTAAACATTGTAGGGTTGAGTTTTAAATGTTACTACAATTCATATATTAGGCAATGTGTGGTATTATAAACATTATTTTTTTTTGAAAATGAACATTGGTTTAATGAAATTTTTACATGATATTATGCTTATTATGAAAACAAAAAATGGTTTGATATTCATGACACCACTTGTGCTCGAAGTGGTAAAAAAAGGCCAATAAATGATGAAGGTGATACTCGATGCAGTGACTTACAAATGAGTTCACCTGCTATATCGAAAGTATGCAAGGAACTTCTAAAGCGTTAAAGAAGGATACTCTCACTGAAAACTCATTTCAAGCCCTATATAGCGACCCATTGAGGCTCTCTTCGGGAAAGTAAGGTTAATGTGCGGAAGGGAATGACATATGCTAGATGCGATGGCCGTAACAGCTAGCGGCACATGACTACATTGTCAAAACGGGCGTTTCCTCTAAGAGCAAAATCAAGGCACTGAAGGAAATGACGGCATCTCCTACCATCCAATTTTCCACTGCCACATATTCCGGTTCACCTTACGTCGCTGGATATGTCGTTTAGTTTATCAACTTCGGGTGTGACGTTTGCGCTATTCTTCTTGAAACTAGCGAAAGAAGCACTTCTACGAGGACAATGTTCTAGTGGACTGCATTATCCGAAACCAGAGCTTGTTGCCCTATTGGACAAGCTTTTTTTTTTTTTCGAAAAAGCTGCCGTGCCCCTACTACACACAAATGTTCTCGAAGTACTTAAGATCCTGATTCAGTCAGCATTTCAGAACTCAACACTGAGTTACCCGAAAGGAATTGACAACAGCTATGTTATTAGGTCCGCTTCTTTGGTATTTGAAAAATTTCTCAGAATTATTCTTCTCAATTAATTATACTAGGAAAGTGACAGAGAAGACCGAAAGGCCAACTCCTTATGTGCACAAGCCGTGCAGGAAGACTTTGAGCCTGAATTTTCTAGACGAAGGTCGCATTTTGATGAATTGATTAATATTTAGTGCAATGTGTAACTTTGAAGGACAATTGTTTTATTGTTTGCCGCTCTTTTGAATCCTGCTTAAATGTTTATGCCCATTTCCTTGATTAAAAGTAGTCGCGAGACTACATATGCATCTTCGGTCTTTCAACCGACTGATAGGTTTTGAACGAAGCTAGAACAGCCCACTCCACCAGACAAGTGAAATTTCGACTATATGAGTAGATTTTTGTTCTTTAGTCTGAATCTGAGACGCGCCATGAATTTCCGCCGGTGCCTCTTTTAATCTAAACGAAGACGGTAGCGGTTGGTAGAATCTCCACAAAACAGTTCACCATGCACTCACGTCAGGTCTCGCTGCACCTGCTTAAAACATTCAAAGGCAGATTGCATAGCCTGGTAAATTTATTTTTGTACAAAACTTAGGGGTAAAAAATGTTGAAGTGTACCCGAAGCTTCATTCGACCGTGCACGGCCGCACTGACGAAGGAGCGCGCGCGTGAGCGGATTGGGATTGTTGACTGTATTTTATTCCTCGTACACGATAAATGTTCGATGTTGACGGACTTTGTATAAACCATAAGGGGCGAAATGTCAGGACCTGCCGGTTGCAGCTGACGCGAGCGAAGCTAAAAGCGAGCGCGCGTTTCCCTTGCCCGTGAACGGCTGTAGTGGAGCAGCAGTGGGGCGGTGGCAACCCCACCGAGGCGCGGCGGGCGGTGGAAACAGACCCCATTGGGGAGGCCGTAAGAGAAGAGAAGCGCTCTCTCCCTCGAGACCGGCCGTGTATATTCTAGGCACTGAAGTTGGAATATCTAGGCACTGTAGTTGTGGATAGATGGATGGATGATAGTGGCTCTGCCCTTTGTATGGGAGTTACGCTACCATTTGTTCTTCTACCATGGTCGCACTATGGTAGAAGAACAAATGGTAGCGTAACTCCCATAGAAGCCTGCGTGTCGACTCTGAGCGAGGCTTTTAGGGTTCCTCGATACCAGCGCCGCCGTACAGGGTGGTGACACCCTTTGGCATGCCCCGCGCCGCCTCATTCTCCGCGCTCGCCATCTTGGGGCAAGTCGCTTCGTGCAGTTGCTGCAGAGTGTCCGAAACGGTTGTGTTCGGCGCTGGGCGATTGTACTGTGTTCAGTCACGCAAACTAGCATGCCAGGCTGTTGGGTTCCATTCTGTGCTGGCTCAGCAAACAAAAAAAAAAAAAAAAAAAAAAAGAAAAGGAGCCAGATGATTTTGTTTTCCACGAGATAAGAGACGGAGAAATGTATGGGAGGCGAAAGTGAAGCGTGAAGACTGGACGGCGAATGGCAACGCGAAGATCTGCGAGGTAAGCCACAATACCTGCGCTGCTTTTATGCATCCATAAAATTTCTTTTGAGCAAATAGGTGCATTTCGATTGTGTAAAAAAGATCTAGCGCAGACACAGACCACTAGAAAGATGACAAACACACACACAAGCGCCTGCGTATGTGCGCGTGTTGTCTTTCTTGCGGTCTGTATCTGTTCATACGAAAGCGTGTTACAAGATATTTTTGTACTTTTCTAATGCAGTTACCCACTCCTGTATGGAATAACATTATCTCACGCCGCTTCACCCATCTGCTTGTAAGCACGAGCTTTGTGCGGTTTTTGGCTTCCCAATCTAGCATTGTGCGCAACAGATTTTGGTCTGCCTTCTTAAACGTTGAAGCAGGTCGAAGCATCGCATTGCCTGGCATCGGGAGTAGAACGGAGTGTTTTTTAAGTCTAAATTTTGAATTTTCAGCGTACGTGATGGCTTCTAAGCTAAATATATGGACAATTGCGTCTATGTTGTAGTCACTCGGGAAAATTTAGTGTAACTTTCAGTGAGTGACACTCGACCTTAGTATCATTCGCGTAGTGTCACACAATAATATCTGTTGTTGAGGATCTCCCTTTCTGTGTTCATAGCCGCACCAAGAATATGCGGAGAAGGTCGAGCCTGGTATTTGTCAAAGGAATGCACCATTGCACCCTTTCGATCGCTCCCCTTTACACTCGATCTTGAAAGCTAACGTCAACCACCGAGGCTTCAGATTCACACGGATTACATTCCCTCTCCCCTTCTCGGGAAATAATACAATGGAGAGCGACGGATGGCATGTCACCTCGCGACAGAGTAGGAAGTGAAACACAGTTTGTAACAATTACTTTGGTCGCAAAAAAAAAAAAAAAAAAAACTTCCCGTGAGTGGGCCCGCTGGAATTTGGCAAGTGGGCTTATCGCTAGTACAACATTTCGCGAAACAGAGATAACAGGTCGTCTGAAGCTGCTTTTTTTAATATATATACACAGGAGCAGATTTTCGCGAGGTTTGTGAGATTCACAATAATATAAAAAGTTGGGTTCTCATGAAAGTTAGTTCGTTTTAAGTATATGATTGGCAGCTCGACAAGTCACAAAGAAACTGATCTCGTGAGCTGGAAGGTGTAGCGGCATCATCTTGTGAAAGCGGTCGTGAGGAAGCAAGGTGCTTGCGCAGTACAAAAGTTCATCCCGAATGCAGCTTTTCCTTCCCTGTGTAATTAATTACCCATCGCAAGGCGATGTACACACCCTGTTGTCCCCGCAAGCACTCGTCTGAGGTTAGGCCAAATTTAGGTGAAGCTAAATTTGACCGCCTGTCACCCGAATTGGTGCTGTCTCTTGCTTGGCATCCATAGAAAAATTGTGCTATCGCACATGTAAATATCGCATTGCTTCCATAATGTTTTTATTATTTCATTTATTTGCGTGCACACTACAAAAGACGCAACATCTCATTTCAGCGCCAGTTCGAGGGCAAACACAGTGTATGGACGGCGGCTCCTCAAGTCAACGGCTGTCTCGACATCGTTTGATTGCGTGTAAAACTTTATTGGAATAAAACGACATCTGCCATTTGAAGAGTCTAGTAAAATCCGTTAAATGCCTTATATCGAACAAACCGTTCCGATTCCAGTGGTTAATTGCGCGGAACACCCAAAGCTGATCAGCAGACTGTTAGAGTGGTTTGGGACGATGCGCTTGCACATTTACTTGAGTTGGCTAAGTCAGCCAGAAAAATCAAATGATGGGTACGGCAGCAAAACTGTAGCTGGCACCACCCTTGATTAAAAGATGTCTCCTAGGCGTGCATCCAAAATCAGCTTCGAAGTCTTGATGAGGGTTGTTTTGGAATAAAATGCTGTGTGCATCAGCATGCGACACGTGTCAAAGGTTGATTTACGCATTGTTTTTTGCTGTGTCTTTCTATGGTGTCTGCGATACAAATAATTTTCGATATACGGCTGACTGAAACGTAGACATGGTTGTTGATCTATAGCAATAGACGCAACTGAATGTTATGCACCTCATAAACTCATTCATATCCGGCAGAGCAAAGTGCATTGCTTTATAAAACAGCCAGTCTTCAAAATAACCGCATTTGAGCATTCGAGACGGCGAACGAGTAAAGGCTTACTATCTGCAATTTGATCATTTCCTCTAAAAAACTAGCAAGCAGTAGTTGCTTTCACATTTTTTTTCGAGCAAGAAAGCGCTCAGGATTGCGAGTATGTGTGTAAAAACGTTAACCAGCTGAGCCTGGAAGCGCAAGCGCATGCTGAACAAGAAATCGGGCCGACGCTCCATAGCCCGCCGTGTCTACGCTTGCCCCAACATGGCGCCGTCGACGGCGGTGTCTCCACCCTGTACGGCGGCGCGTTACATCGAGGCACCCTAGAGGCTTTAGTTTCTCAGCGCCCCCTGCGAACTGTGAGGCACAACAAACACGTGACGTTGCTTGTGACGTCACAGTAACGTACTTTTGGCGGGGAATTTGATTGTCTTTTTACTTATGAACGAAAAACAAGGCCAACAACGACAGAGGCAGAACGATGCTCGGATAAGGCAGAAAAATGGACACCGTAACTGTTCAGCCAACTTTACTTGACATGGATTTCTACTGTCAAGTTTTACGTTAACTGAAATGTTACGGCATCTTTAACCACCTTATCACAGCATCGTTCTGCCTCCGTCGTCGTTAGCCTAGTCTTTGGTCGCGCGTCATGTAAACGCATTCTGGGGCTTATTTCTTCGGGCACGTTTGTGAACAAGGGTCTTCATGCGAATTCGGCAAGCACATGGATGGAATCACATGGCTTGAGACATTTCACTAAGGCCATAAATGAGTGAAGCTGTGCTGCATAGAAAGTCAGGCTTTATTAATTCACGGTTACTTACATAGACGCTTCACGACAATGAAATCTTTAAGTGCGGGAAAGCGACCACCGCTCATTCGTCACGGTCTTCATGAAATCCTCGTGATAACAAAATGACCTGAGCGTAGGTCGCCAAACAAGACGCACGTGAGATTATAAAAGGGCAAAAGATCTTGCTAACAAACAATTGACTACATATCAGTGTCAGAGAACAAAAAACAAACAAACGGAATAACACGCTAGCGCTAGAACGCTAACCTGTAAGAGCTTAGGCAAGCAATTCAAATTGGCATGGCTAGTATTTAGAAGTTAATGCGTCTGAGAAGTGAAAATATCTACGATACAGCTTCGCTCCAATAAATCTCGCCCTGTTCACAATTCCCATATTTTACTCGCGCTTCATTTGCCACTGAAAGGAGTCAATGTGAGGTTACAAATTTACAACTTAAGCATTTAACATATTCATGAGAAAGATCCCATTGACAATAGGAACATCACTGTGATAACAGCTAAAGCACGTTCAGCGAACGTTGGTGCGGTAATACAACGCAGTAAGCAAAACACGCAGCAAAGGGAGCGGAACGAAAAGCTTTGAGTAATGCCACACGCGTCTTGGGGGGCAATAAAATATCACCTCCACCGTTCAAATAAAACAAGCAGCGATACGCCGCTCATGCAGACGTGTATCCGCAAAACAAGCCACCACCCCAGACGGCCATAGACGTCCGACGGTCGACCGACGGATGTCCGTTTTCGGACCTTCGGACATCCGACGGAAGCCCGGTTATGTTCAATATACGTACAACGGACGTCCGTCGGACTATCGTTCGTGGATCCGGATCGCGTCCTACGGACGTCCGACGGACAGCCGGAGGCGGACATTCGGACGTTTGCCGGAACTTGCTTGCAGGGCCCGCTATTGGTGTAAAAACTTGCCAATAACATTCGTGTAAAGCTCAGCATGTGCCATGGAAATTTCAGTCACATACTAGTGCTCAATGCCTTTGTCGTGAGAGTAAAGCAGACAATAGAATATGCAACAGGTCCAAGTTTCCTGTTGTCTGCTTTACTTTCACACACAATGCACTGAACAGCAGTGTGCAATTAAAACTTCCATCAAAGAGGCACATATGCTAGCTGAGCTTTACACAAATGCACCATTCCTGAAAACATGCGAATAAGTGCATAGGCATACCAGCATGTGAGGTTGTAAAAAAAGCATTTTTTTTGCTTTATTTCAAAAACTGCATGCATAAATAGTCTACACTAAAAAAATATCGATGTTAAGGAATGTCATGGTAAAATGCAGGCCAACTGGAGTATTAAGAATCTACTTGAATAATTTTTTTAATTATCCTTGGCCGTGACTGCTCTACCCTTGGGGAGGTGGTGGAGGAAAAGGTATTTATTAAAACCTAATATTTCGGAATTAGCGAGGAGATGATCGAGTTCTCTGTGGGCGACCTCCGCAGGCCGGGATTCCAGGAGCAGTTACTATCTTGTGCATTTGTTCAATCAGCTGTTGCTGGTCTTTCAGGCCTAAGATGGAAATAGCAGGTTGGGCTCCTCCTGAAATAGAAGGGAAAATGAAATTCAAGTTATCTGTGCTGAACTTTGATTACACATCTCCAAGGGCAACTGCCAGTTTCTCTCAATTGCTTTTTACAGATGGCACTGTACGCATGCATCTCCATTCAGAACTGTCACATACTATATAGAAAGGTCATATAACTGCAGCAAAACCCATGTAGAATATGTAATCCAAAGTTTGACGGAACGCCGTCTGGTCAGGTAGTAGCATAGTTATTCTGTAGGGTCACTGACCACTTGTCAAAATATAAGGTTGACGTTTCGGAACCCCTACGGGTTCCTTGTTCACAATGGAGAACCGGGCGATGGAAGAGGCGCTTAAATAGCTTTAAAAAAGGCGATGTAATGATTTTGCGTAAGCGGGGGGAAGGTTTCCCTTTGTTCTGTTGATAGTGTTTGCCGTTGACTGGATGATCAAAGATTCTAGGTGCAGTCGTGCTGACAGGTTTCTTTCGGTAGCGACGATTTCCACGTCATCCCAAGCAATTTCGTGACCCTCCTTTTGCGCATGCTCTGCCACAGCGTTTGACGCTGTCCGGCTCTTGGCGACATCATTGCGGTGCTCTTTTAGTCGCCTGGGCAGATTTCCAGTCTCGCCGATGTAGACAGAGCTACAATCGTCACACGGTATCTTATATATGATACCCGGGAACTTTGAACGGGGCAAATCGTCTTTTACATTGAAGAGATCGCCGCGCAGTTTGCTGGTTGGCACGTGGGCAATGTGTAGATTGTGCTTCTTGAAAACACGTGCCAAGGCTTCACTTGTGCCTGGGATGTACGGGATGGGCGCGCGTTTTGGTCGAGAGGACGACGTGGAATTTTGTATGGGCTCCGGCTGGGAATGTTTTTCGATCTGTCGTTTGGTTATGCTTTGAATAAACTTTTTCGGATATCCGTTCTTTTGCAGGTCTGTTGTTATAACTTCCAATTCTTGTTTGAGCATATGCTCATCGGAACACGTGCGTACTGCCCGGTTTACGAGTGATGCTACTACTGAGCGTTTGTGAGCTAATGGGTGCACAGATTTAACAGAAAGCCCACCCACTCAGGAAGGTACCTCGACTTCAAATCTTGGGGCGGCCCTTAAAAGGGCCGTTTGGATGCGCAGCGACGTGACGGCGTGGCGAACACAATGCCCTGCACTCGTCCGTGGCCCTTTGCCGTGCACCGTCAACAGTGGTGCACTACGTCGTACACAGTGCCTGGTTCCCAAGCAAAAAGAAGTGTGTGGCAAAAGGTAGGGCCGACCTTTCTCGTCGACCAAAAAGTGGCCGGCCGACCTTCGGCACCCGAATGAGGGCCGGCGTCGGGGATTGACACTGACCTAACGTCGGCAGATTTTCGACAATCGACTACGGCCCGACCTTTTGGCCCGACGTGACCGGCCACCTGCCGCACGTGGGCCTGCCGTCTGCCAGCGTTACTGAATGGTTGGCCGCTCGTCTGCCCTAGCATTTTGCTGACGAAGACCGTACGTCGGCCGGTTGCTTCCTGACGCCGGTTAGTGGCCGGCATCGCCCCTCGAGCAGGTATCATGCCATGCATTTAATATATCGTGACCCATGCATATATAACGGGGTGGCACATACAAATGCATCAAGAAAAGCAGTACCTTTTCTGATGCCATGAATAAACAAAAGCTGCAGTATTTGATGAAAAATTTATTTGTCAACAGCGTTCAGAAAAAGCTCGCGATTTGCTTTTTAATAAGCGTGGATATATGACTGCGCGTGTGCCACATATGGAAGATGGGCTTGAGGCTTGGTCTCCTTCTTTTGGCAGCCTGTCGATCACTTGATGTCTGCGACTGGTCGGATCTGCGGCAGGTTCCATCTTGGTCAGCTGTGTGAAGACAAGTGTTTTAATTAAATATTTCCTTTTCGCCTAGACTTTTACATTGCAGGCAAATATAGGGTGGAAAGGTAGAAAAAAATAATGTCTGCTCACTGCCACCAACAGCACTATCACATCAATATATATTATGCGCTTGACTTCATGCGACCCTACTGAAAACGCATTAGCGCAAAGCCGCAATAGGTAATCAGGATCCGTGAATCCGCGAGAACGGCGCGATCGCTTTGTTTTGATGGAGTCATGATGTTGCAATTTGCAACCGTAGCGCACTCAAACCTTACCCTCCCGAAGCGCGTTCTTGCATGCTAATGCTGCAATTTAATAATTCTAGCAAAACCAAGTGTCCGCGCTTGTCATAGAGCGTGTATGAGGGATTCCAACGCGGCAGAACAAACAGTTTCCGCGATATTTACAAAAAACCTACAATAAGCTTAATTTTCTCAAACTAGATGGAACTTTTACAGCAAAAGCGACCGGATATTTAACGATAAGTCATCTGGTTTATTTTCGTTATTTAACAACCGAGCATTATTTTAAAAATCGTCTCATCAGCCAAGACGGCTGTTTAGACAGCCCAACTCTTAGAAGCTTATAGAACCCGTTGTAAATTTTAAAAGCTTGAAACAAGTTAGCTGAACACCTCATGAGCATGTAAGCACCAGGAAATAATCCGCACGATGAAAATACAACTGCTTGCCCAGAAAGCAAGCGCACAGAGCAAAATCAACGTGAAACGGCACAGATCTGTGTGCATCACATATATGATTCCAAAATCCACAAAATGAACGCACTGGCTCACTTACCTTGCCAGCATACCGCATCACTCAATCATCAATTTTCACGTATAGACATCATTACAGCAGCAAAATAATAATAATAATAATAATAATAATGATAGTCAACACGGCATAAATCTTGTACTCAGTCCTGGCATGAGCTTGCTTGGCAGCAGCGATGATGCTTGTACAGCTTCTGATCGCTCCTATGGCGAGGAGTGCTGCAATATTTATATCAGTGATAGCATTTGACATTTAACTGGTTTGCATGCGTCCCATCGATGCGAGTCGGATAATAGAATTTTCCGAACAAAATCAGCGCTAATACCTGTCCGGCAAGTGCACCGCCATGAAGAAGCGAAAGACCAGCGTTTTAGTGTAGAGGAGACCAAGGACTTCGGGTTTCGGCGAAACGAGCTTCCGCTGTCGAAGCCAGTTTCCAGATCAGCTGATATCGCCTCCCTGCACGATCAGCGCAAGGCGCGCACACAAAATATGCATTTACAGTAACAAGATACGCATAAATCTCAAAACAATACATATAATTAGTTGCAGTACATTATCGTATAAAAGAAAATCAGCGCTAATTTGGCTTACCTGATGCACTTCGGTATGAAGAAGTGAAAGACGGGCTTTTTGGGGCAGAGGAGATCGGACCTCGGACTGCAGCGAAAAGAGCTAATTCCACCGCCACAGCATCGTTTCCAAGTCGGCTCAGCACGTCTTCCTGCGCAATAAGAGCGAAATGCGCACACATCAATTATTAAAAAAAATGTACGTAGTAACAAGATGCGCATATATGTACGCGCTCCAGAAACAGTTGCAGTATATTGTCGTATCAAACAAAATATGTGCTAATTGGACTTACCTGATCGGTATAGTGAGTGTCCCTCCATATTAAAAGGCGAGCATTTTGGGGCAGGAGATACCGAAGGACCCAGACTGCAGCAAAATGAGCCAATTCTGCCACCGCAGCAAGCCGCAGCCTTGTTTCCAAACGGCTCAGCAAGTCTTCCTGCGCGATCAGCGCCCACACCAATTATATATATATATGAAGAAAGATGCAAGGAGTATATAAGAAGACGAACATATGCTCCAAAACAATACATTATTATGTTCAGTATAATATCGAATCTAGCAAAAAGCTTCTCTGATCAAGACCGAAATATCCTGTACTTACGCATGTTTTGGTGAACTTCGGCACGAAGAATCTGTACAGAGGGGCTGCAATCATCAGCTGCATATATGCGCTGTTCTTTTCAAACGCTGACTGCTGCAGGAGGTTGAGACAGATTGAATTTGCGCGAAATAAAAGCGGACGATAAAATTAGGCAGTAGGCATCGCGCCCACACGGAGGCTGGCCGTCGACTGAGTGGCGCCGCGCATCTTAGCTCGCGCGGGATGTGTTTTCCCGCCATTTGACCGCGTGACCTCAAGAAGGGAGGAGGGGAGGGGAGGGAGAGAAGCTGCAAAAGCAGCGAGAATCTCCTTGCGTGCGGTGCATGCAAATTTTTTTCTTTCGCCGCGATTTCTCTCTGCTTCGGCATTCCTGTCGCCCCCCGCGGTAGGGTGCCTCGATTAAAACCCGTCAATAAACTAAAAGTAGCGCCAACATGTGAAGTTTGCCGCCCGCCTCCTCTCCGGCGCTCTCCTTCGTCGTTCGACCCTCTCATTGGCCGAGCGCCGTCACGTGCGCGCGCGCGCTTTTTTTTTTTTTTTTTTTTGCTGGGTGTGCAGCTTCCTCCTTTCCAGCGGTGCGGGCGCGCGGCACATATCGCCGTGTGTTTTGCTGCCACGCGGACTGCTGATAAATATTTCCCGCCGGCTAGTTAATTTTTTTTTTCAAGCATTTTGCGCACTTTGGCCGGCGGCTGATAGAAGCACGGTGTTGAAGGCGAGTTCAACCAACGCAGACATCGCGTACGAATGGTGTCACGCACTGACAGTTGAAAACGGAACCGTTTCAGCGCAAATTATTAAAAAAAAAAACTGCTACAACGCTTCTCAAGTTTAACGGTAGCTTACAATTCAGTCCAACCTGCAAGGACACCACACAGACTGCAGCTTCCGCAGCCTAGTTAAATTTTTTTAAAGCATGTTGCGCACTTTTATCAATGGCTGACGGACTCAAGAAGGTGAAGGCGAGTTAAACCGACGCCAAAATCGTGTACGTATGGTGACACACCATGAAAGCGGAAAACGGTACCGTCTCAGCGCCAAATATTAAAAAAAAATAATAACTGCCACCACCCTTTCCAAGTTTACCGGTAGCTCACAAGTCAGTCAAAGCGGCAAAGACTCCACACAGACTGCAGCTTCCGCCGCCTCTAGGTTATTTGATCTGCAGCTGAAGTTGAAAATACATGGAAGACAACTTTTCTCAAGTTTACCGGCAGCTCGCAATCCAGTCAATGCTGCAAAGAAACCATACACAGACTGTTGCAAAATTGTCCCTGTCCACCGCCTAGTTAGAAATTTTTTAAAGCATGCCCCTGAGTTTGGCCAAAGGTGACGAACTACGGACACACGGAGATGACGGCGAGTTGAACCAACGCCGAAATCGCGTACATGTGGTGTAAGACGCTCACAGCTGAAACTATTCTGGCGGGAAATCCCTGTCAACATTCGGTAATTATCTTTCAGCAGTGAGTAATATTTTAACCTGAAAACATTGCGACAAAATGCAAACTGAAATGCTCTGATGAGACCCGGCGCCAGCGCTTTTACCGGCGCATGGCCGCCTCGATCGGCGCGCGCGCGGCGCTGATCGAGACGGCTGTGACCGGCGCCTGCTCCGGGGAGCGCAGGTGGCTTTGAGAGCGCGCGCTAGTCGCGCACCCCGTAGGTGGAGCCACGGTCGAAATGGGAGAGGAGGTGCGGCGCCGCCGGAGGAGGAGAGAGGAGATGGCGCTACTTTTAGTTTATTGAGGGGTTTTAGCCTCGATGCCTTTCGCCTCCCCGTGGTTCTTTCCGCTTTGCCGCAGGGAGAAGAGATGGACCGATAGGGGGCAGCGGGTCCCGCGCAGCGAGAAGCAGTTTTCTTTCTTTTTCACGCCCCCCCCCCCCCCCCAACCCTCCCTCGTCGTTCAAGAAGCGTCGCGGTAGTTTCTTTTTTTAGAGTGCAGCTCTTAGGCGGCCGTTCCTGGGTTTCGCGTCGGCGTCGGCGTCGGTCTCGTAACCAGTTCCGCCCCCCTTTCAGCCCCCCCCGTTCGAGCCGGCGCTTTGGCCACCGGAGCCTCGCAGGAGGAGGGGGGAGCACACTCAACGGCGAATGATGGGGGCAGGAGCGCGCGCAGCTACCGGAGCACACAAGGAAAAAATAGGGGGGTCGCCGGAGGCAGCGCTAGCAGCGACTGACTGATAAAGCCCCTTGATGTTTTGAAAGTAGCGACACTCTCCTCCTTCGCGGCGCATTCCTCCTCGTTTCTCCTCGCCCGCCAGCCGCCCGCGCTGCACACGGCACTCTTTTTCACCCAAGCGCCCGCCGGCCAGCCGCGCCTTTGAAAGCTGGCGTGCTTTTTAAGCACCGTTTACAGCTTCGGTAGTGAAAGTAATTCTCATAAACGATTACCCAAGCGATTAGAATGCTGAGAAAAAATTCTGTGGATTTTTTTCCTTTTTTTAAGGCACTTAATTTCTAAATATTTCCCAGAAGAAGACATTCTTCTGCGGGTGTCATTTACGAAAACCGTCTCTGAAAGGAGATGTGATGTTTTGCGGCGTATAATCAACTAAGTAGTGCTCCAGGCGTAAGTTAATGCGTATTAAGCTTATCAGTGCAAGACATCTAACGGTTTGCTAGTGTTTATTGCGGCATACAATAAATTAGTTGTAAGTGCTGTGCAAGACGATGTGTTTAGTTTCCTGATGTGAACGCAGGTGCATGCAGTGAGATGTGCGGCGCAGAAGTGATGGACTTAAAAAAACTTACAAAACTGACAGTTTAGAACACAACACAAAAAGCAAGCACAATTGTACAAAAGCAATATCACGCTATGAATGAATCGGTTTTAGTGCGGCTGAAAAATGACCAACACAGTACCAAGCATGAACTGCTTACGATTTCCAGACATGTAATGAAGCCGATGCTACGTGGTGCAAGGGCCAGCACATTATTTGGAGCCGAAACTCTCCAGTAAAAGGAAGTTCAACGCACGGAACGCAGTTTTCTTTAACGTTTATTGTCTCTCCTTCACCCTTTGTGGACGTTCTGAAGTTTTTTTTTTTTCTTGGTGCACTTTACCATTGAGCCCCTTCAGTTTTATGTTACAGTAAATTGAAAGCGGATTGAAATAAAAAAAAGTCTTTTCTGTTGTGAACAAAATTTATTTCGACATGAAAAGCGAAATCCTCACGTTAGATATTAACTACACAGTGGCTGTAAAATTTTAAAATTTATCCCAGGCAGTGGCTTGCTGCTTATGAAAGATATTTGTTTTAAAAGTATCACATAAAGGTCCTTTGCTTCGCAAGCAATGAAGCGTCTACACACCATTTAATGCTTGAAACAGCAACGCGCATGCCAATGCTTTTACTGGCACATTTGGAACTCTCAATAGAAGATCTTTTAGCCGCTTCACTTTTCACTAAAATTTCCATGCGCAGTTTGCCGAATATTTTAACAATGTCATCAAGTAAGTCATGGCAAGAAGGAAAGCATGTCTGCGAGGTTACGCTTTGGGTAATGGCTTTTTGCACCTCCGACTCATGTACAGAATTACGGATTAGCTTTTCCTTGTTAGTGCGGAAGTAGTTCTCTGCTATTTTTATCACTTCAATCACCCCTTGCGATGGAGTGGTCAAAGACTGCTGGTGCTTTGAAAAGTTTTTGAGCTCTATCAGCGTCATAGAGCTGTCTCGTTCAATCAGAGAATTATAGCAATTCTCACTCTGTACTCGCTTCACAAGTTTTGAAGCAACGTAGCCTGCTAGGTACGTTAATGACTGCTCTATTTCAGGGCTCAGGTCAAGAATATCATCGGGCGCTTGAATAGCATCTGTGTCGCTTCTTGCTTCACTTGTGTCGCGTAAATGTAATAGTAAATAACCTTCCTCCTCGGAGTAGCTTCCTGATTTGCTAGGCTTCAAAAATTGACCTAGTGTTGCGTTCCTTAAGCTACATTTAAACTCATATAGTCTCGGGATGGGGTTTTTGGCGCGTAATGTAGAGAAAGAAAGACAACGGGCCGATGGCGGGATGGCGCCATCGGCCCGTTGTTTTTTCTTCAGCTTTACTTTAATTTCTTTCTCAATCAAATCATTACAAGACTGATTCAGCTCACTGTAAACTACTATAAACATTACAAACAAAACATCCCCATGCGTCCACCTTGGAATCGTAGACTGCTCCCTCCTTTCGTTGTACCTAATTAAGGTGATTATACAACACCCGAACGTAGTTCACTGGCTACTTCAGCTCATATCTCGTGATTCCAGATTAAGGAACACTCCTTCCGTAAATTTACTAAAAGAATATTTCTGCATGGATTACACCTCGTCTAGTAAACTTGGGAAAAGCGGGAAAGTGAGAGAGGTGCCTTACCTCGCATACAACGCTGCTTCTTGTCGGCACAAAGTTTTTTCTCCCGATATAATGAAGCCATTGCTTCGTCTTCAAGCGATCCCGCTTTCCTTGAGGTACCATGAAAACTGCATAGCCATCCTCAGGCCGGTTTGAACAGTTATATGCGCAACACTGTGGCATTTGGCGAGCGCGCCGCAAAGAAAAACAACGTGCGCAAGGTCTCCTTTGCTTGAGTGGGTGAAAAATGGCGCGCGAAGAACGAAAAGCTTCACAAAGAATGCAAAAAGCGCGCGTGTAACCATGGCGACCCCGGGGACAGCCAGAGTGACCAATTAGCGCGAAGCGGAACGCGCCGCGCGTCTGCGCGCGGCGTCGCGCAGAGGTGCCCGTCGCGCGGAGATCTGAATCCGAGTAGGTGGCGAGGAGGTGAGGAGAGGAGGTGATGCGGCGGCGGCAAAGTACAAAGCGTGGCGGTACTTTCTCTTTATCGAGGGACTTTACTGACTGACGTCGCTAGCTAGTCAACACAACGTGCTGCGTAGAACACCGTCGCCGCCATGCAGAAAGAGGAGACCCCCCCCCCCCCTCTTCCTGAGTGGAGGCGAGGGTGCTCTCCGGTTGCGGAAACGCCGACCCGCTCCGCAAGTATGCGGGCGCACCGAGACGACCGCTTCATCCGCTGAAAGCAACCTTACAGCGGCGGATCACGGTGCGTGCATCCCGTTCTCACTCGCTTCCAGGCTCGCTTCACTCGCTAGCGGCGTCAGCGAGTCGCTGCTATCTGTTCGTTGCGCAACGTTCCTATGGACCCACGCGCTACTTTCCGCAACCTCCCGATAACTCAATTGCTCTCTTCGTTTCTCGGACCACAAAGTTTCTCGAGTCGCTGCTATCTGTTCGTTGCGCAACGTTCCTATGGACCCACGCGCTACTTCCCGCAACCTCCCGATAACTCAATTGCTCTCTTCATTTCTCGGACCACAAAGCTTCTTTCATGACAGCCAAGAACTGTTAGTGGAGTGTTTCTTGAAGGAATACGTGTGAAAAATTAAAAAAAAAAAAAGAAGTATGCAATTGTGCTTATGTGCTTTGCTCGAAATCCTTGCCTCTTTTTTCTCTATTGGTTCACGGGAAAGGAAAGGCGCAGTATTTGTCACATTTGCTAGCTAGCACTTGAACCGCGCCGTAAGGGAAGGGAGGAAGGTGGGAGTGAAAGTGGAAAGACAGAAAGGGGAGCCGTAGTTGAGGGCTACGGAGTAATTTCGACCCCCTGGGGATCTTTAACGTGCCCTGACATCGCACAGCACACGGACGCCTCTTCGTTTTGCCTCAATTTATCGAAAAGATGAAACAGCTGATGAGCTGCGCTCAAATTTCGCATTAGGAAGTAACATAATCGTGGGAATTTTTTTTCTTTTCTTTTTTCTACGGCTTCTGTAAGTGCCCTCGTCTTGATACCAGCGGCTGTAGTTCTTTGCATGAAAAAAATATGGCTTGGAGCGAATGTATGTAATGTTCTTTTAACCGAATATCTTCCAAGTGTAGGGCAGTAGGACACAAGACGCCCGACTACTGTGCCGGAGTTCCCGGGATCGAATCCCGGCCTCGGCGGCTGCGTTTCGATGGAGGCGAAACGAAGTGGCGTCCGTGTGCTGTGCGATGTCAGCGCACGTTAAAGATCCCCAGGTGGTCGAAATTACTCCGTAGCCCTCCACTACGGCTCCCCTTTCTCTCTATCCACTTTCACTCCCACCTTCATCCCTTCCCTTACGGCGCGGTTCAGGTGTCCACAGAGCAAGTGTGACAGATACTGCGCCTTTCCCTTCCTATGAACCAACCAACCAACCAGTAGAACACCTGCAGCTTCATTTAGCCAAAATAGCAAGACCTAGCTACGTATATAGTGTTCAGCAACTTTATCGGAACCGTCTTGGAAAATTTTCCAAGACGGTTAAGTTGCAGAACACTGTATATTATGAGTGCTTTTGCAGAGATTACATAGTTCATGCGGATTTATACTTCCCAAAGCAGTACGTGGGTTATTTAGAGCCCCTGGGGCTGTCATATTAATCGCAAACCACATTTCCGTTTTCGCGTTTGGTTTCCGTCATAATGCGGCTTCTGCAGCTCGACTAAAGCCCGTGACCTCGAGCTCAAGCTGGTAAATACCGATTGAACCACATAGTAACTGCTGCAAGTTTCTGACAAAAATATATTTTGTCCATTTGTTCTAGGGATGCATGAAAATCAGTAGAAGGTCGCAGGGCAAAGTGCACCGGATCCGGATGAAAGCTCATAAAAGCTCACCGCCTCTTTTCTTGACCCCGTACGAAATGTAAACTCACGGAGGCTGCGAAACGAATTTAAGGGCGTTTAGGATTGATAGGTTTCGAGGGCACTAGCGAAAGTAATTGACGGTTAAAGGCACGTGATCTCTTCGGTTTACCGTGGGTTTGCTTAGGGTTACGTTATAGGTTAACTTTATGATGAGGTTGTTTAAATTCAGAGGTTACCATTTAACCATAAAAAAAAAAAGGACAATTACATTCGTAGGCTCATAGCAGTTATCGCGGAAATCTTAGGCACTTAATACTAAGTATGCTTCAAACAGACAATCAGCGCCTACCAGTTCACAAATTCAAGCATAAGTTCATGACAACTCGCGATCAACCACAGAGTGTACCATACCCGCCGCGGCTCAATTAGCGCGCGGGTAAAGCTTTATTTAAAAATATGTATAAATAACAGTTAATTTCACCTTCTGTTGCGCAATGTATAATTCTATCAGCAGGCTCAAATGATATACTGTCAATATATATCATGCACGCGGTATAACTCAATGTTGCATAAAAATAGCTGTTTCAATGATACGAATTTTCTACTTTTCTCCTGCTAAGCCGACTGCCTCATGGAACGTAGAGGGGAAACCTGCTGTATTGCAGGATACTTTACTTTGATATGCACAATGTTATTTAATGATATATTATAGCAGCAGTGAATACGCGGCTGAGGAAAAGGGGATTCGAGAAACTTTATATACTGGCATTTCATACCATATTTCTGCGTGTGAGGCTGACGTTGAAGAATTTAACACAATGTAGACCGCCACTGGTGCAGGAGCCGATCGATCCTCGTCATGTTGCGCGGGATTCTCAAAACGCAATCCCTATGAATTTTCTCAAAAGAACCAAAGGTTCTTGCACAATGCTTGTGTTCGCAGGAAGTATACGTTCGACAGGCGAATCGTCCGGGCGATCGGCTCTTGCGTGCCTTTCATTTTTATTTGAAAACTATCAGGACCACATTTGTGTTCTGGATAAAGACAGTCGGCCTCGGCATATTGATATATCAGGAATGAGGCGGGCAAATATTTGTCCCAAGCTGTTCCATTTACCCTCATGTCGGCAATATACCCGAGTTTCGTCTATCGAGAGTGCAGCATATATATGCGAAGCGTTACAGCTCATTTGGTCCAAAAGCCACCTCGCTAACCCGGTTTTCGCTCGAGTATCGTCGAGTTTTGTCTGAAATATTCGGAATGTGGTAGTAAATATGCAGATGCGGTCCAGGTTCCCACCGGGATCTGTGACAGATGCTGCGCATTTACTTTCTTATAACCAATTTGCAATTAACTGCGGTTGTCCACCGAAATAGAGAGAAGAATGAGAAGGCGTTGTATCCCGTCGAATGCTAAGGGGAAGCTTGAGCGTCCCCCTAATTTTTATTTCCTTCTTTCAATTATTATTAACTATTCCATCGTACCATGTGTAAGGTCGTGGAACAATTTCATCTGTGCGACTGCAGACGTGCGTAAGTGCGTGCGTGCGTACGTGCATGCGTCACTATAGTCACACTAGAGATAGACTATTAACTCAATAATCTCGGACATCTTGTTCACCCTAAAGTTATAGCTAATTAACGTATGCGCGAAACTTCTGATAAAGCCTAGTGCACACAGGTGCCAACTTTCCCACATCTGTGTTCCTTGATTGTTTATTGATCCAGCCTCCCAATGATACGACCCTGCATGGGTTAGCACGTGTTTTCTTATGGATTCCTCTTGCAAAGTCAATCTACTTTGATTATATTTTCACTATAGCTAGGTGGTGGCGCCTATCTAGGTTCCGCCTTGTATTCATTATGCCCTTTGTTGTGCGCTATTGGGTATCCGAGTTAGTGGATCACATAGGTTACGTTGGGTGGCCTTAACTTTTATACTGGCTTGGAAGTAAAAGGCAGATGTTTGTAGTGCATGGTCAGGGGAAACAGGCGCACGTGTTCGCATAGTTAGAGGAGATGTTCGTAGACGGAGCATGGATAGCCATAGCAGTATCTAATCTCTGCGAAGCGCTCTGCTATTCTGCGCCCCTAGACATATGTGCCAAAGGTATGCGAAGTGGGAGACGCCTGTTGCACCCAATCTCCCGCATGCTGTAAGAGACTTTCGGTGGCGCACTGAGTGTGGCGTATTCGATCCCCACCAAATTAAACAGGCTTTACAGCGGGCATATTGATCTGCACTGTATCAACTTTGGTCAGGTCGAGTCTCACACACGTGTCCTTCAGGACTGCGTCGCAGCTTGGACATTCTAAGGCTCCTCGGACATTCCGCTGCCTAGCGCCGTGAGCTTTTCGTCGCACAGTGGAAGGCCGCGCGAAGCGTTCGAACAACGTGTAGTGAAGTCCGTGGGATTGATCATTTGGCAGAATAGGAACGCGGTCGATCGTATTCTTTCGGTGACCCCGTTGTCTACTGTTCCCCATGCTAGTGTGTCTCACCTAGATATAGCCAGCTGTTAGTTCTTGGAGAGCAAAGCTTTATCCGGAGGTTGTTGATGCGGCACATCCACCTCAGGAAGGTCACTTGTACATCGAAGTGATTTGAACTCGGTTCTTGTCTTGAAAGACGCAAGCCTGCGGCTCACGCGTATATGTGTGAGCACAAAGGATCGAGCAATCGACTGTCTGGAAATTTGTTAGGTGGTCAGAGCTCCCGAGGGAGTCCTGTTGCAGCTGCACATTATTGATATACAACGTGTGACCAGAAACTCACTGCATTATATATTTCTTGCCGCTATCTTATATGTTCGGTACTGTTTGCTGTTTTACTGAAACATTATTTACTGTCCTAGTGTGCTTTGCTATTTCCGTGTTTATCAATAAGATTTCTTTGGTTCCCTGCTATGTAAATGGTTGAAGTTCACGCCTATGACGTCATGATCGTTTCTACTCTCTTATCCCGGTACTTTTCAAGCAGAGGTCCTAAGTTTCTGGACCTATGCAGCATTCCTTCCATATGCAGGGCTATTCTACAAGCGATCTCTCGGCTTAGTACGTACGACAGATAATTCGCTTTAATCACTTCCGATACATGTTCACGCCTTAAAACTAAAAGTTCTCCATATTGTTAGTCTGCAAGCCACAACAAAAACCCGAAATTGCGGCAGCTGCTTCAGGTGAGAATTCTTTTCAATTAGCTTCTTTTATTGCGCGTACCTCGTGTAGCTCTCAATAAATATTGCCACCTAGCGTTGCCAGGTGGCGCATGACTGAGTGAAGGACGACGAAGTGTCGCTTGTGGGTTTTGCGTCTGTGCTGCTCACCGCTGTTGTATCGCAGCTTACCCCTTGATATTCTTGATATCCTCAATCACCTTGTACGTGACATTCTGGTGGAGCTGCTGGGTAAGATCACTTATGCAAGAGTCTCCATGTGAAAGACGTCGCGCCAGCCCTGTGCCATTGGACACCCCCGTGCATCGCTGCAGTCGACGGCTCCAGGGACTGCCTCCGGAGTTTCAGCCATCACCTGCCGCCATGACATCTAGTGCTTCTGCTCAGCAGGTAACGGGCGTCGCACCGGCCTGTAACTACACTTTGCAGGCCCCTCGGGTACCGAAGTCTTTCCATGGTGACCTCTTTGAGGATGTGAAGGATTGGTTCCTTCAGTTTGAACGTGTCGCTGCTTTTAATCAGTGGGACGATACTGCCAAACTAAGGAACGTCTACTTCAGCCTTGAGGATGGCGCCCGGATCTGGTTCGAGAACCGAGAGCAAATGTTAACATCGTGGCGGGAATTCCGTCGTCAACTGCTCGAGGCCTACACTAGCGCGGATCTTCGCGAACATGCAGAACGTGCCATTCACTCCCGCATCCAGATGCCGAATGAGAGTGTCCAAGCGTACGTCGAGGACATGATGCACCTCTTCAGGCGAGCCGATCCCGCCATGTCCGAGGACAAAAAGGTCAGGCACTTGATGCAGGGTTTGAAAGAGCAACTGTTCGCAGGCCTTGTGCGCAACCCACCGTCGACTCTAAATGGATTCCTTGCGGAGGCCGCCACAATGGGAAGGGTGCTCCAACAACGTGCCGCGGCTTATAACCGACCTCTCCATACTGGCACAACTGCGGAGTCATTTGCATCTTCCGAGCGGCATCCTGATGCTTTGCGTGAACTAATTCGCAGTGTCGTGCGCGAAGAACTGAGAAAGTTCTGGAACCCCATGCAGCAATCGCCAGCTTCCATTTCTGCTATAGTGCAAGAGGAGGTACGACAGGCGCTCAAGAGCCCTCTTTCGCCTATAGTTACGAGCCCACCATTGCTGTCGGTGACCGAAAACCGTCCCACATATGCGGAAGTTCTGCAGAGTCAGCCCAGACGGCCACTGACGTCCGACGGGCAACCGAACTCGGCCGCAACTCGGCGGCCGATTTCGGACGTCCGCCGGAATTCCGGCGTACGTACGAAAGCGGATGGTCGAATCCGTTCGCCCAGCGGACAGCCGCCGTACGTCCGCCAATGGATTTGCTTTTACACAGCTATGATATAGTTTGTAGTCGTCGTGCTCATCTGAACTGCGTATAAATCAGTAATGCCGTCAAGTCTGCATTATATGATGCCAGAGCGAATCGATGCGATAGAAAGCGTTTCCATTAAACAGTTTCTTTTTATTTTCCGCGTGTTTCATCGTTGAATTCTTCCATCAAAAATTTTTGATAAGTTAAATGACCATTAAACATTTTTCTATCATGATGCTTCGGTGAAATTTTAATCAGTGGCTGAATAGACGCAGCAAGCAGCAAGCTCAAAAAGAAGGAAACCGAACTTATCCTCAAAAAAATCTGAAATGAGCCAATCCAATCCACCTGACAAGTTGAAGTTTAGTCATGGAAGATGGCTTCACGTTTCCGTGTTCTGCATTATCTGCGCAGTTACAAATACCTACGGCTGTAATGCACTGCTAGCATTGTTTTTGCTGTGGCTTGGTGCGGCTGGCACACTTTGTTCACCCGCCGATTCCAAAGTAAGTATTTCACTGAACTTTTGTTTCTGTAGTGGAACTTTTCGATGCACCGATAGTGGTGAGCTTTTGGGTAAGGAAACAGCTCTGTACAGCAGCCGAACGGTCGAGTGTTTTAGGCGAGACTGACAGGATGGCTCCGCGCCGACTAACTAAAGTGCAGCCTCAAGTCTGAGGGCCATCTTTCTCGGCATTACTGGACGCTGCGCCAGTAAGCCGCGCAACTTCTCTGTCTCTGATAAAGGAGTGCCTGTCCGAGCTTTAAAGGAGTTAATTTGTTTACCATGCGCAACGTGCTGAGTTGTAAAAACTATACGAGAAAACTTTTGCACTCCTCGAGCCCATCGTGCGACATGCCTACACTTGTGAAAACGTCGCGAGTTTTTTTGTTGTTTTTTTTTTAATGGACAGCCGCTGATCTTTCTCTCTCGAGCTTTACGGCAACTACAGTTTCTAGAAGGAACGGCTGTAGCTACTAAATAACTAAAGGTTTAGTACTCTCCTTCAGCTTTGACAAACCAGGACAGCACCTTGCGCATGTTGGTTATGCATGTGGGACCGAACCGCGCAGAACAACCGGACAAGGAGATGAGAGAAAAAAAAAAGTCAGCACTTGTCTTTTTCTTGACCCGTTGTTCTGCGCTGTTCTGGCACGAATTTGACATACCGCCGCCGCGATACAGTGGGCTGTGAGCTCTGGTGCCTGCAACGCCTTCTTTTATGCAAAACAGGCATACTGGGAGGCCATGCAAGCCGCGGGCTCAAAAAAAAAAAAACACGAGTTGAGCAAAAGTGAGATGAAAACAAAATTGTTGTTGCTTTGTCCTTACAGATATTCAAAGGCTCCTCAGAACTTCACTGCATTATTGACAGCGAGATAATGCCAATGTTACACTAGAGCCATGCAGCACCTTATAGTGCATGATACTGAGCTTATGTCTCGCACTGAAAGCTCTTACCATGTTCTTAGATTATCATATTAAAGTAGCTTTAAACCCATGCTTGTTAATACAGTGATAGCCATAAATTGAATCTAGGGCATCATGCTCACATACAAGGCTTCTGATAACCGCTGGTCACATGATGTGGGCTATAGCAGAAACCTGTACCTGGTCATCTTACAAGCATTTGTGCAATTGATGCTTTTAATGTGTTGTAAAAGTTTTTGTGTTCTGTTTCTGTATGGGAATGCTTTCCTTATTGAAGGCTAACATTTGGCTCGCTACAGCAAAACCTCTACCGAGTCATCCTAAAAACAGCACCGCAGTTGGTGCTTTTAGTGTGTTGTAAAAGTATTTGTGTTCTGCTTCTGTATGGCAATGCTTTTCTCGTTGAAGACTAGCATGAGGCTTCCAAAAATATTTCAGATGCCATTTGCTGTAGCCGTTTTCGTAGGCCAACAGGAGGCAGAACTTTGAACATCAAAAACTGTCATCAACGGGGGAAAAACAGCAACATCCCTTTGCATTCTCATTTCTTTGGTATGGCTAAAAGTGAGTATTGTATCATTATCTATATTAATAATATTGAATCATGATTGTCGGTGTTGAAGTTGTTTGAGCGTGATGATTTTAAACACACAGGACATCCCTTCGACATTAAGGTTTTAGCTTGTTTACATGTAGGATGTAGAACTGGTTTCAACAAACTTTATGCAGCAAATTCTTTTTACATTGTCCACCATGTTACTTTTTGTCATTGTCCATTGAAGTAAATAACCAGTATTTTACGTTTACACAGTCGTCCACTCTTAGCTTGAATGGGAATGTGTGGCATGCAGTTTGCAAAATAACAATGCATCCGTCACAGCCATGCATCAAGGCTAAGTGGCTTGTTCGTTGAGGGCGAGCCGCTCCAGCTTCACGCCATCTGCCTCTTTGCTCCGGTGTGCAGACGTGCATTGAGGCAATGTGGTTTATGTGTAGAGAAACCAGGAGCTTCTTTGTCACATCTGGCTGTTTGTTAGGGTGTGCAGATGCGCATCGAAGCAAAATGGCTGATGTGTAGAGGGACCAGGAGCTGCTGCTTAACGTCCTTCGCCTCTTTACTACAGTGCACAGCCGTGCATTGATGCTAAGTGGCTTGTGCATGGAGGGCCCAGGAGCTGCAGCTTCACGTCTGCCTCTTCGCTCAGGTACGCAGGTGCGTATTGAGGCAAAATGGCTTATGCATAGAGGGACCAGGAGCTGCTGTGTGGCGTAGTCTGTATATTTGCTATGGTGCGTATCGAAGTACAATGGGGGGGCTCATGTGTAAAGGTACCATGAGCTGCTGCGTCATGTTGTCTGCCTCTTTACTATGGTGCGCAGGCATGCATCAAGGCAAGGTGGCTTATGCATAGAAGGACCAGGAGCTGTTGCTTCACATCTGCTATGATGCGCAGCTGCGTATTGTGGGTGGTGGTGGAAAACATTGCCATCAGATACAAATACAGGAGGTTACTCACTAGCTGACCCTGAGGGGGCCTGTCCTGACAAAAACAAGGGGTCCCTAGTTTGGGACCCCAGTGGTGGTAGAGGGACTAGAGGCTGGTACTTCACGCTGTCTGCCTCTTCGCTACGGTGTGCGGCTGCGATGGATGCAGTGGCATCTCAAAAAGTGCATGCCACACACTCGCATGTTCAGCCTGAGTGGACGACTATGTACCTGCTATAGCTTTGTTATTCATAGAATAAACCTAGGCCAAGTTGGATAAATTATAGCTCACCTCATTTGTGGTCAGCCAAGAAAAGCCACTCCAGAAAATCTGATGCATTTACTGTCATAGGATTCTTATTCATATACATGCTACTGACAAGTCATATTCTTCACCCTCAGAAATGCCAGAAAAATAACCAAGGGTGCGTCTGCAATAGTCTAGCTTGCTCTTTCTCTGCAGACTTGAGTCAGATGTGTGTTCCATTGCTGTGGGTGGGACAGGTGTGAATCTTTGATTTTAAGCTTGCAACAAGTATGTTATTGTAGTTTAAAAGCAAAACGGTACTAATAATCGCAGCCCCCCGTGGCCTTTATCCCCTTTTAATGGTGTTGCTAGACACTGAATTATTAGTTTACTCTGCACTGTTTCTGTCCAGTTAATGTGCGGAGATGTACATATATTTATATGACTTGGAGTTGTCGACTTTGCACTTAGAAACATTGTAGCGTTATCTGATGTTTTGCTTTCATTTCTTTAATGATTTCTGTAAGGGATCGGTGGGTATGCTAGGCACCATTATTAGTCTGCTCTTTTTGGGTCACCTGTTCAATGCCCAGCTGCGGCCGTCTCCCACTTGCCCTCGGACAGGAGGCGGAGAGACGCGCACAGAGAGGCAGCTACAGCAGCTACAGTGCTTAACGGAAACGTAGGCAGGGAGGGAAAGGAGTCCCCTCTTCCCAGGACTTTGCTGTCGCACTCGAAGACGCGGGGACAGGCAGTTTGTTCTCGTTGCTGTGTCATGTAGGGGGCTCATTTTTATTTAAGGAGCTTTACGAACAGTATACAACTAAGGGGTCTTTAGTACTAAGCGTACTAAGGGGTCCTTAGTACGCTGACTGGACCCATCACCCGGAGGCAGCACAGCTTTAAAACGAGCACCTCTTTGGAAGAACTGCTTGTCGTTCAAAGAAAAAACACTGTCAGGTTGAAGGGTGTAAGGCCCTCTTCCTTGTTCGGGAGGTCATAAAAGTGACAATTATTCAGTGCAGGCCCGCTGAGTGGGGTCTCGTTGAGGATTCAAACCCTGGATGTCAACAATGGTGGGAGATGGCGGCGTTGAAAAAGGGCAAGTGTGTAACAGTGACGGTATGATGCGGAGCGGGAGGATGTGGGTTGGATCTTCTGATGTGGTCCGCAATGGTGCTGACTCGGACGCCAATAATTGCAATAATTGCCCTGTAAAAGGAGCCGCCAAGGATGCAAGCTTTGGGCAATGGTTGCGCACGTGGGACACCGTTTTGATGGGTTCTAATTTTTTTCTTTTTTTTTTCCTAGGGGAGAGATTTTGGCATGTGACCTAGTGAGCCAATCATTTCGAGGTCCATTCTCTAAATTCTGTTTGTTGTGAAATAAATTTGTTGTCCCTTTTGCATTGCTTGTATTAGGGAGAGGGTGAAGAATTTATGAAAGTGGAAAGACATGCCAAAATGTTTGTTAGCCAGTCATGTGTGAGTTTGTTGTCATTGGGGATGAGAAATGAGGGCGGAGTCCCGAAGTTAATGAAACGGCCCCGCGGCCAGGAGAACTCGTTCTGAGCTAGATTTTGATCTCTTTCCTCTTCGGCATCGATCATGGTCATTGTTTCACCTGTTGTGAATACGTACATTCATGTATTAAATTTTCAGTTCATCTTCCTCTCCGTGTGCAAGTTGTTGTGGCCAGATGCAGTAAATTCACTATTTTCATTTCTATATAACGTGCCTTTCTGAAGATGGTGAGCTCTTTTGTCCAATCCTGTAAGAAAGCAGCAAAGCGCTCCCAAATCTTCCACAAAACTGTGATATATTTAATGCTAACTGCGGCTTGGTGTCATTCAAAACATGTAGTTGAGGAAGATTTCTTCCCCCCCCCCCCCTCCTTTTGTTCGTTCAAATGAGGACCAGTGGACACTATCTCTTGCTTTTGTAATGCCCTAGGCCCCGACTTAAGGCAGTACTCCAATGTCAATACCATTTTTATAGCTATGGCTGTCCAACAGCACTGTCTTTTATACACTTTTACTAATCTCTTACCCAAGTGGTGGCTTATACTGCGGGGGCGAAAGTCTCTGGACAGTATGTCTGGAGATTTTGGACTAGAATCGCGATGTAAACGAACTGTGACCTTATTTCTCTTGCACACATGAAAGAACTAACGTTCAACTTTCACATCGACAAGTATGGTCTGAGTTTCCTGGTCGATGTGAAAGTTATGTGCTTTGATTGCAGTTTGTGTAGTTCACACACTTGTCCCCGATATTACATAGGGGAAAATTAGGCGCCTTTACAGGGGCAGTTTCTTTGGCGCCCACTGCCTTCCCCATAAAAAAGCTACAATGTTTCTTGCGAACAGCTGGCTGCATTTATAAATACCATTATTTTTTTTGTAATTTGTTATGCGTAGTTGAGAAATCCATGACATACATGCACAGCTGGTTGCCAGAATTGTGCAACCATATTTCAGTAACTAACATCCATGCTGCATGCTGCCGGTAATACATCAGGAGCTCGTGGTTGTCAGCTTTTTGTGTTTTGTGTGACTATAAGCCTTGCTATTGTAATGTCACATATAGTGCTGTGGGTAAACAAACAACTTTTAACTCTTGTACAAGCATGAACACTGCGCGATCACTGCGGCGGGCTATGCTTCCACATTGGGCTTTAGCCACATGTCAAATGTCTATTTTTATTCTGCTGCAGCAGCTTGCATGTTATCAGATAAGTTACTTCGTCGCAGCTGCTCTAAGGAGACGCTTTCTAGACGCTTGTAGCCTAGATGTTGATGTCGATATACCCCCGACACGCCCAGGCAATGTCCTCGGTAGAGGGTACATGGAAACCAGCGAAATGTGCAGTTTACAGAACATAAAGGTAACAATTTTATGATGTTATTATTGATCACTTCTTTTCAGAGCAGGAACAATTACTTTAGAAATCTGCCTGTTAAACCGCTCAAAGTGCAGGTTTCTGCTGCCAGTGCGTACCTGTGTAATACCGCAATGCTCTGGCTGTGCTTTATGTTCATATACAGCATCCTTTATGCTTAGTTTCTCTGCATGTGCACTCCATGTCTTGGGCATTGCTGAGGGTGCATAGCAGCAAGCATAACATGCCATGTTTGGTCAGAGTGGCATGTTCAAAAAGACGACATAAAAACATTAAAATACTGAATGCCAGGTTCTGGCCAAACTACATTTGTATATTTTGTTATTCTGCATGGGTTTTGCTGCAGTTATATGACCTTTCTATATAGTATGTGACAGTTCTGAACGGAGATGCATGCGTACAGTGCCATCTGGAAAAAGCAATTGAGAGAAACTGGCAATTGCCCTTGGAGATGTGTAATCAAAGTTCAGCACAGATAACTTGAATTTAATTTTCCCTTCTATTGCAGGAGGAGCCCAGCCTGCTCTTTCCATCTTAGGCCTGAAAGACCAGCAACAGCTGATCGAGCAAATGCACAGGATAGTAACTGCTGCTGGAATCCCGGCCTGCGGAGGCCGCCCACAGAGAACTCGATCATCTCCTCGCTAATTCCGAAATATTAGATTTCAATAAATACCTTTTCCTCCACCACCTCCCCAAGGGAAGAGCTGTCACGGCCAAGGATAATTAAAAAAAAATATTCAAGTAGATTCTTAATACTCCCGTTGCATTTTACCATGCCATTCCTTAACATCGATATTTTTTTTAATGTAGACTATTTATGCATGCAGTTTTTGCAATAAAGCAAAAAAAAATGCTTTTTTTTACAACCTCGCATGCTGGTATGCCTATGGACTTAGCATGTTTTCAGGAATGGTGCATTTGTGTAAAGCTCAGCTAGCATATGTGCCTCTTTGATGGAAGTTTTAATTGCACACTACTGTTCAGTGCTTTGTGTGTGAAAGTAAAGCAGACAACAGGAAACTTGAACCTGTTGCATATTCTGTTGTCTGCTTTACTCTCACAACAAAGGCATTGAGCACTAGTATGTCACTGAAATTTCCATGGCACATGCTTGCTGAGCTTTGCACGAATGTTATTGGCAAGTTTTTACACCAATAGCGGGCCCTGCAAGCATGTTCCGGGAAACGTCCGAATGTCCGCCTCCGGCTGCCCGTCGGACGTCCGTGGGACGCGATCCGGATCCACGAACGATAGTCCGACGGACGTCCGCTGTACGTATATCGAACATAACCGGACTTCCGTCGGATTTCCGAAGGTGCGAAAAAGGACGTCCGTCGGTCGACCGTCGGACATCTATGGCCGTCTGGGAGGCTCCCCCATCACCGCCACCCATTCCCGCGCCGCCTGCAGTTCCGCTGCCCTCGGTGCAACCAGTGCAGTACTTCGACGAACGTCCCCTGCCCCGACGCAAAGCCGACATTTGGCGCACGCCTGACCGCCGTCCACTCTGCTTCCAGTGCGGTGAACCAGGCCATCTTTACCGGGATTGTCCTTATCGACGCCTCGGTCTTCACGGCTTCCGCATCGACGCGCCTCCTCCCCGGTTTGGTCAACGACCCCGAGTTATTGAAGAACAGCGGAACAGCGTTCATCTCGTTCGCTGCGTAAGTCCAACTCCCCTTCACCAAGGCGCTCATTGACGGCCACCCAAGGTTCCTCGCGAGAGGGGCAAGGCCGCTCGTCTAGCCCTGGTCGGGAAAACTGAAAACAGTGACCTTCGGGGGCGAGGCCGCTGGTAGTCGCTGCGTTGAATACCTCCCGTCGTCGCCGCTTCGATCCGACCGCGAGCTGCTGGTACCGTCCCCTAGGGAAGCCAAAAGCGTTTCTCTGGACATTCCTGTTATTTTAGACGGTCGTACTCCAGTCAATGCATTAGTGGACACCGGTGCGGATTATTCGATTTTGAGTGGTCGCATGGCGACTGTTTTGAGGAAGGTGCTCACTGCTTGGCCGGCGGTCATATAGTTACCCCAAAGGGGATGTGCACGGCTCGTATTCAGATTAACAGATATACGTTCATCGTTAGTTGCGTCGTTTTGAGTGACTGTTCCCGTGACCTTATCCTCGGCATTGACTTTCTGCGAGAATACCGAGCAGTTATCGATCTGCGAAATAGACGCGTCACATTTTCGATGGGACAATCTGCCGAACGAGATAGTAGCAGTCCTTGCAATGCCGCACATCGCGTTTCCGCCGAGAGCGTCTCGCTGCCGCCGCGAAGCACTGTTCTTGTGGAAGTTACCTGTGACGATTTCCGTGCTGGCGATGCTGTAGCGGAAGCGAACCATTCACTCCTGCTTGCTCAAGGCATCAGCGCTGCTCGAAGTTTATTGTCGCTTCACAATGGCCGGGCTGCACTCCTTGTCACAAATTTTTGTAATGAGCACCGGCACTTGTTTCCGGGAACTGCTATCGCTTTCGCTGACCCTGTTACGCACGATCCGGTCTGTTTTACATCCACGGCAGTCGAAACTAATGAGCCATCTCTTGACAACGTCGACATTAACTGCCACTTGTCGAAGGAGAAACGGCGGGCCTTAGAGCTACTGTTGCTGGACTTCAAGCACTGTTTTGCTTCTTCCTCGAAGGTTCGTCCAACGCCCATCACACAACATCGCATCATTACTTATGAAGACGCTCGCCCTATACGACAGCAGCCTTATCGTGTGTCTGCCAAAGAACGAGAAGTGATCCAGACGCAGGTTCAGGAGATGCTGGATGATGGTGTTGTGCCGCCTTCACAAAGCCCGTGGTCTTCACCAGTAGTCCTGGTCAAGAAGAAAGACGGCACTCTTCGATTTTGCGTCGACTATCGAAAATTGAATAATGTGACAAAGAAAGATGTATACCCGTTGCCGCGCATCGATGACTCACTGGACAGATTGCGACGTGCGAAGTATTTTTCATCTATTGATTTGAAAAGCGGCTATTGGCAAATCGAAGTAGACGAAAGAGACCGAGAAAAAACCGCATTTGTCACTCCAGATGGCCTATATGAATTCAAAGTACTCCCATTTGGATTGTGCTCTGCCCCAGCTACATTCCAAAGGATAATGGACACCGTCCTCACTGGCTTCAAGTGGCAGATCTGTCTTGTGTACTTGGACGACGTAGTTGTTTTTTCCGAAACATTTGACCAACACCTCGAACGCCTTCGAGCTGTACTGGAAGCGCTCCGTTCTGCTGATCTCACGCTGAAGCCCGAGAAATGCCACTTCGGGTATACAGAACTCAAGTTCCTTGGCCATGTTGTGAGCGCCGATGGGGTGCGCCCGGATCCCGAAAAGACTGCTGCCGTCGCACGGTTTCCCGTTCCAGCTAACAAGAGGGCTGTTCAGCGCTTTCTCGGCCTGTGCGCATATTATCGGCGGTTCATTGCGGACTTCTCTCAAATTGCGGAACCTCTAACGCGCCTCACAAGGAAGGACACCGCCTTTGTGTGGAACTCTGAGCAGCAGACGGCCTTCTCTTTGCTTCGCGAGCGCCTTCAAACATCCCCTGTTCTGGCGCACTTCGATGAAGCGGCTGACACAGAGGTGCACACTGACGCCAGTAGTATCGGTCTTGGCGCGGTCCTTGTTCAGCATCAAGACGGCATTGAGCGAGTAATAGCCTACGCTAGCCGCACAATCTCTCGCGCCGAAACGAACTACTCTACCTCGGAAAAGGAATGCCTGGCGGTCGTGTGGGCCACTATGAAGTTTCGCCCCTATCTTCACGGCCGACCATTTAAAGTCGTCACGGACCATCATTGTTTGTGCTGGCTGGCAAATCTGCGAGACCCATCGGGACGACTTGCACGCTGGATTTTACGACTTCAGGAATTTGACATAACTATTGTTTATAAGTCAGGCCGCAAACACGAAGACGCTGACGCGCTGTCACGAGCCCCCGTTGACACTGACGATGCTGCAGCCGATGGCGACAACGGCTTTCTAGGAGCTGTCAGTGCATCTGAGCTCAGGGATCGACAAAGAGCTGATCCAGACATCCTTCCATTCATCGATTACCTGGAAGGGCGTGATACGCCGCTTCCTCGACGCCTATCTCGGCACATTGGTTCATTCTGTATGCAGCAAGGCGTCTTGTATAAAAGAAACTCCCAAGGCCAAGAAAGCGCTTACCTTCTGGTAGTACAATGCGAGCTCCGTGCGGATATTCTACTTGCTTGCCACGACGAACCGACGTCTGGTCATTTGGGTTACTCACGGACGCTTGCTCGCGTCCGCAACATGTATTACTGGCCAGGACTCTCCGCAACTGTGAAACGCTATGTGAGAAACTGTCGCGAATGCCAGCGCCGTAAAACACCGCCCCTGAAGCCTGCCGGATTTCTCAAGCCCGTTAGAGCACCACGTATTCTGTTCGACCAAATCGGCATGGACCTCTTTGGCCCTTTCCCTTTGTCGCAGGCGGGAAACAAATGGATAGTAGTCGCTACTGACTACCTGACCCGATACGCTGAGACAAAGGCAATCCCTCATGCCACAGCTTCTGAAGTAGCCGAGTTTTTCATGCATAACATAGTCTTGCGGCATGGCGCCCCTTCGTATGTCATTACCGACTGAGGGACAGCTTTCACTTCGCAGCTCATCGACCACATATTTGAGTTGAGTTACACGACCCATCGCAAGACCACAGCGTACCATCCGCAGAGCAATGGTCTCACCGAAAGGTTAAATAAGACGATTCCGGACATGTTGTCAATGTACGTCGATGTGCAGCACAAGACCTGGGACGAGGTGCTGCCGTACGTCACATTTGCGTATAATACAGCCCAGCAGGAAACAACGCGCTTCACACCATTTCGACTTGTGTACGGGCGTGAAGTTCAGAGCATGCTCGATTCCATGCTTCCGTGCCCAGATGATGACCAGCTTCCGCCAGGTGCCCAGCAGTATGCCATCCGCGCTGAGGAAGCCCGCCAGCTTGCCCGTGTGCACATCGGGCGGCAGCAGACCTCTGACGCGCACCGCTACAACCTCCGGCACCGCCAGGTTCACTACAAACCTGGGGACCAAGTCTGGGTGTGGACACCAGTTCGCCGTCCAGGCTTGTCAGAGAAACTCCTTTCCCGCTACTTCGGGCCGTACAAAGTGTTGCGTCGTGTGAGTGATCTCAGGTATGAAGTTATTCCAGACGGCGCCGCACTTTCAAAACGTCGAAAGCCTAGCTGGCACATTGTGCACATTGTGCGGCTGAAGCCATACTACCAACGATAACGCACGGCCACCTCCTGTGACGACTCTCTTTGCACACCGTTCTCACCACCCGTCTTCAATTTTTTTTTCTTTTTTTTTTCGGAAGGGGGGGGGGGGGTAATGCCACTTAGCGTTGCCAGGTGGCGCATGACTGAGTGAAGGACGACGAAGTGTCGCTTGTGGATTTTGCGTCTGTGCTGCTCACCGCTGTTGTATCGGAGCTTACCACTTGATATTCTTGATATCCTCAATCACCTTGTACGTGACAATATTCTTAATTTTCAATCACTCTGTATAACATAGGGGTCTCAAACTCATATTGATATGCAGGATGCGCTGAGTAAATATGTCTCTTGCGGACCAGGAGTGGACAGTAACAAGCAAGAAAATATAGAAGCCATAATTCAAAACAATCTGTAAAACAAAAGCGAAATACTAATAAAATAAATAAAAATCAACTGTTTCGTTCCTATGAAACCACACTCCCATTATTTGAGAAAAAAGAAAAAAGAAACAGGAAAAGCGGAGCATCTTCGATTTTTTTGTGTCCAAACGCGCCGGAGGAGCGCGTTACTTCAGGATGGCTTGGACAGGGGTTGAAAACTACTACAGTCACTTGTCCTGACAATATATTGCCACCTAGCGTTGCCAGGTGGCACATGACTGAGGTGTGAAAGGAGGACGAAGTTGAAGAGGACGACAAAGTGTCGCTTGCACGTTTGTGTCTGTGCTGCTGTGTTCTTGTGTCTGGGCTACCCCCTGCTATCATTGGGATCCTTAGTCACCGTGTACGTGACATTCTGGTGGAGCTGCTGGGTAAAACGATCGCCTATGCAAGAATCTCCATCTACAAGACGTCGCGCCAGCCCTGTACCATTGGACACCCCCGTGCATCGCTCCAGTCGACGGCTCCAGGGACTGTCTCCGGAGTTTCAGCCATCACCCGCCGCCATGACATCTAGTGCTCCTGCGCAGCAGGTGACGGGCGTCGCACCGGCCTGTAACTACACCTTGCAGGCCCCTCGGGTACCGAAGACTTTCCATGGGGACCTCTTTGAGGATGTGGAGGACTGGTTCCTTCAGTTTGAACGTGTCGCTGCATTCAACCAGTGGGACGATGCTGCCAAACTAAGGAACGTCTACTTCAGCCTTGGGGACGGCGCCCGTATCTGGTTCGAGAACCGAGAGCAAGCATTAACTTCGTGGCGGGAATTCCGTCGTCAACTGCTCGAGGCTTACACTAGCGCAGATCGTCGCGAGCATGCAGAACGTGCCATTCGCTCTCGCATCCAAAGGCCGAATGAGAGTGTCCAAGCATACGTCGAGGACATGACGCGCCTCTTCAGGCGAGCCGATCCCGCCATGTCCGAGGACAAAAAGGTCAGGCACTTGATGCAGGGTTTGAAAGAGCAGTTGTTCGCAGGCCTTGTGCGAAACCCACCGTCGACTGTAAACGGATTCCTTGCGGAGGCCACCACAATGGAAAAGGTGCTACACCAACGTGCCGTGGCTTATGACCGACCTTTTCATACAAGCACAATCGCGGCATCATTTGCATCTTCACAGCGGCATCCCGATGCATTGCGCGAACTGATTCGCAGCGTCGTGCGCGAAGAACTAAGCAAGTTCTGGAGCCCTCTGCAGCAATCGCCATCTTCCGTTTCTGCTATAGTGCGGGAGGAGGTGCGGCAGGCACTCAAGAGCCCTCTTTCGCCTGTAGTTCCGAGCCCGCCATTGCTGTCGGGGACCGACAATCGTCCCACATATGCGGAAGTTCTGCAGAGTCAGGCTCCCCCTTCACCACCGCCCATTCTCGCGTCACCTACAGTTCCGCTGCCCTCGGTGCAGCCAGTGCAGAACTTCGACAATCGTCCGCTGCCCCGACGCAAAGCCGACATTTGGCGCACGCCTGACCGCCGTCCGCTTTGCTTCCACTGCGGTGAACCAGGACATCTCTACCGGGATTGTCCGTATCGACGCCTCGGTCTCCACGGTTTCCACATCGACTCGCCTCCTCCCCGGTTTGGTCAACGACCCCAGTTATTGAGGAGTACCTGGCGGAGCAGCGTTCTTCATCTCGTTCGCAGCGTCAGCCCCGCTCCCCTTCGCCAAGGCGCTCCTGCTCGTTCACTCACGGTTCCTCGCGAGAGGACCAAGGCCGCTCGTCTAGCCCTGGTCGGGAAAACTGAAAACAGCGACCTTCGGGGGCGAGGCCGCTGGTAGTCGCTGCGTTGAAGACCTCCCGTCGTCGCCGCATCGATCCGACCGCGAGCTGCTGGTACCGTCACCTAGGGAAGCAAAAAGCGTTTCTCTGGACATTCCGGTTATTTTAGACGGTCGCACTACGGTCAATGCATTAGTGGACACCGGTGCCGATTATTCAATTTTGAGTGGTCGCATGGCGACTGTTTTGAGGAAGGTGCTCACTGCTTGGCCAGGTGTGTACCTTCGAACCGCCGGCGGTCATATAGTTACTCCAAAGGGGATGTGCACGGCTCGAATTCAGATTAACGGACGTACGTTCGTCGTTAGTTGCGTTGTTTTAAGTGACTGCTCCCGTGACCTTATCCTCGGCATTGACTTTCTGCGGGAGTACGGAGCAGTTATCGACCTGCGAAATAGACTCGTCACGTTTTCGATGGGACAATCTACCGAACAAGATAGTAGCAGTCCTTGCAATACCGCACTTCGTGTTTCCGCTGAGAGCGTCTCGCTGCCGCCGCGAAGCAGTGCTCTCGTGGAAGTTACCTGTGACGATTTCCGTACCGGTGATGCTGTAGCGGAGGCGAACCATACACTCCTGCTTGCTCATGGCATTTGCGCTCCCCGAAGTTTATTGTCGTTTCACAATGGCCGGGCTGCACTTCTTGTCACAAATTTTTCTAATGAGTACCGACACTTGTTCCCGGGGACTGCTATCGCTTTTGCTGACCATGTTGCGCACGATCCGGTCTGTTTTGCATCCACGGCAGTAGAAACTAACGAGCCATCTCTTGACAACATCGACATTAACTGTCACTTGTCAAATGAGAAACGGTGGGCTTTAGAGCAACTGCTGCTAGACTTCAAGCACTACTTTGCTTCTTCCTCGAAGGTTCTTCAAACGCCCATCACACAACATCGCATCATTACTTATGACGACGCTCGCCCAATACGACAGCAGCCTTATCGTGTGTCTGCCAAAGAACGAGAAGTGACCCAGACGCAAGTTCAGGAGATGCTGGATGATGGTGTTGTGCAGCCTTCACAAAGTCCGTGGTCTTCACCAGTAGTCCTGGTCAAAAAGAAAGACGGCACTCTTCGATTTTGCGTCGACTATCGGAAATTGAATAATGTGACAAAGAAAGATGTATACCCGTTGCCGCGCATCGATGACTCACTGGACAGATTGCGACGTGCGAAGTATTTTTCATCTATTGATTTAAAAAGCGGCTATTGGAAAATCGAAGTAGACGAAAGAGACCGAGAAAAAACCGCATTTGTCACTCCAGATGGCCTATATGAATTCAAAGTACTCCCATTTGGATTGTGCTCTGCCCCAGCTACATTCCAAAGGATGATGGACACCGTCCTCACTGGCCTCAAGTGGCAGATCTGTCTTGTGTACTTGGACGATGTAGTTGTTTTTTCCGAAACATTTGATCAACACCTCGAACGCCTTCGAGCTGTCCTGGAAGCCTTCCGTTCTGCGTGCTGATCTCACGCTGAAGCCCCAGAAATGCCACTTCGGGTATACAGAACTCAAGTTCCTCGGCCATGTTGTAAGCGCTTATGGGGTGCGCCCGGATCCCGATAAGACTGCTGCCGTCGCACGATTTCCCGTTCCAGCTAATAAGAAGGCTGTTCAGCGCTTCCTCGGCCTGTGCGCATATTATCGGCGTTTCATTGCGGACTTTTCTCAGATCGCAGAACCTCTGACGCGCCTTACAAGGAAGGACACCTCCTTTGTGTGGAACTCTGAGCAGCAGATGGCCTTCTCTTTGCTTCGTGAGCGCCTTCAAACATCCCCTGTTCTGGCGCACTTCGATGAAGCGGCTGACACTGAGGTACACACTGACGCCAGTAGTATCGGTCTTGGCGCGGTCCTTGTTCAGCATCAAGACGGGTTTGAGCGAGTAATAGGGAACCAAAGCTGGAGTTTGCTCCGCGACGCCAGCGCTCGGTTTCCAGCGGAGCGGAGAGGAACTACAAAACCTACGCGCATCCGCGCCCGCGCTGCGCGTGGCTGTCTGCGGAGTCTGCGCAGCCCGCTCGCTCGGGAGCGCGTGCTACGTTCAGCCGCGCGTGCACGCGGAGCGGGAGAAGGAGAGTGAGGACGAGAGGGGTTGGTGGTGCGTTCTCGCGCGCAAAGCCGGCGCTCTTTGCCAGTGGGATTTCTTAATTTTGCTTTTTTCTGTGCCCCGGCTGACATAGAGGCTGGCTGGAGGCATGTTTTTTATCGGTGCTTTTGAAAGCAAGAAATTATGATTAATTGATCGCCGGACATTGTTTTCAAAGAGCGCTTGTTGGCAGGCTCAAACATACATAAAAAAAAATGAACGCGGATTCGCTGCTTGAAGGCGGGAGGCAAACGACAGGTATCTTGGACTTGAGGCGGCACCTCTTGATGCCTCTGTCCATGTTCACAGAATGAAGGGTCCAGCCTTCGAGTGCTCCTTCCTTTCCCTTTGTGACTGGTCACTTGAAAGGGGCCTATTCAGCTCTTTGGGGACAAACGTTTTAGGCAGTGCTGCCGGCGCCGTGGGGCCTGTTTTCGGCGCGTTTAGGATGCGTTCCCTACAAAGGCACAAAGCATGCCGCCTTACCCTTTGGTTCCTGCCGACACCGGCCAGGGGAAGTTCACTGCTGCGGCGCTGCCATCCGAAATCAATGACCTAGCTACCGTTAACGATGAGGGGTTTCTTAACGACCTGGGTCATTCCCCAGAAGCCGAGGCATGCCATTTTTTGCGGCAGTTTCATCTCCACGAGACGAACAGCGAGGAAATGTCTGACGGCTTGCCATGCAGACGGGGACATCTCTCCACGGAAATCTTTGTCTTCTTAATTCCACTGTTACGCTGCGCAATTCCTAGTTCAGTTATCTCCTATAGCGAACGCGCAGTTTTGAGCTCCCGAAGCAGGATCGCGTATGAGGATAGGATGATTGACGTAAAGTGGTGGCATTAATGACGAATATCTGTTTCTTGAGGCCGACCCGGTTCCACGATGGCTGCTTCAGCACCGCCAGTTAGAGAAGTACGACACACGAACGGTACGAGATATCCCCCCCCCCAAAAAAAAAAAAAAGAAAAAAAGAAAGGCCCACAACCATCCCGTTACCGTTTCCACACAAGCTTCGCGAAAAAAGTGCGCCGTCATTATTTCCTTCTAGTTCTTTTCTTTCTTTCTTCTTCCCCCCTCATTGTTAGAGCGCGACGGTGGCCACAATGCGGCCGGAGGAGGAGAGAAACAACCGAGCGCGCGCGCGCAAACACGTGCTAGAAAGCAGCGCGGAGCAGACGACAACATGCTTTTCTATGCGGCGGCTAGCAGACGACGCGGCCGGGCTGCGCGTAGATTTTGACGGGGTCTCCATGGAGGGCGCTGACGCACAGAGCGGCGCAGCGCCCCCCTGGCCCAGGTTTTCTCCCCTATAGCCTATGCTAGCCGCACTCTCTCTCGTGCCGAAATGAACTATTCCACCTCAGAAAAGGAATAACACGATCTGTCGGGCTAGTTGGTAACGATCCATATGTATCAGCAGCGCGAACACAATCAGAGGAAAAGAAGAATAAGATAGGACAGAGCGCTCTGTCCTATCTTATTCTTCTTTTCCTCTGATTGTGTTCGCGCTGCTGATACATACAGAAAAGGAATGCCTGGCGGTCGTATGGGCTACTATGAAGTTTCGTCCCTATCTTTACGGCCGGCCATTTAAAGTCGTCACCGACCATCATTGTTTGTGCTGGCTGGCAAATCTGCGAGACCCATCTGGATGACTTGCAGGCTGGAGTTTATGGCTTCAGGAGTTTGACATAACCATTGTTTACAAGTCCGGCCGCAAACACGAAGACGCCGACACGCTGTCACGAGCACCCGTTGACACTGGCGATACTACAGCCGATGACGATAGCGGTTTTCTAGGAGCCCTCAGCGCATCTGAGCTCAGGGATCGACAATGAGCTGATCCAGACATCCTTCCACTCATCGATTATCTGGAAGGGCGTGATACGATTCTGCCTCGACACCTATCTCGGCACCTTGGTTCCTTCTGCATACGGCAAGGCGTCTTGTATAAAAGAAACTCCCAGAGCCAAGACAGAACTTACCTTCAGGTAGTGCCGTGCGAGCTCCGTGAGGATATTCTCCTTGCTTGCCATGATGAACCAACGTCTGGTCATTTGGGTTGCTCACGGACTCTTGCTCGAGTGCGCAACATGTATTACTGGCCAGGACTCTACGCAGCTGTGAAACGCTATGTACGAAGCTGTCGCGAATGCCAGCGCCGTAAAACACCGCCCCAGAAGCCTGCCGGATTTCTCAAGCCCGTTAAAGTACCCCGCATTCCGTTCGACCAAATTGGAATGGATCTCCTTGGCCCTTTCCCTTTGTCGCAGGCCGGAAACAAATGGATAGTAGTCGCTACTGACTACCTGACTCGATACGCTGAGACAAAGGCAATCCCTCATGCCACAGCTTCCGAAGTAGCAGAGTTTTTCATGCACAACATAGTCTTGCGGCATGGCGCCCCTTCCTACGTCATTGCCGACAGAGGGACAGCTTTCACTTCACAGCTGATCGACCGCATATTTGAGCTGAGTTGCACGACCCATCGCAAAACCACAGCGTAGCATCCACAAAGCAATGGCCTTACAGAAAGATTGAATAAGACGATTCCGGACATGTTGTCAATGTACGTCGATGTGCAGCACAAGACCTGGGACGAGGTGCTGCCGTACGTCACATTTGCGTATAATACAGCCCAACAGGAAACAACGCGCTTCACACCATTTCGACTTGTGTACGGGCGTGAAGTTCAGAGCATGCTCGATTCCATGCTTCCGTGCCCAGATGATGACCAGCTTCCGCCAGGTGCCCAGCAGTATGCCATCCGCGCTGAGGAAGCCCGCCAGCTTGCCCGTGTGCACATCGGGCGGCAGCAGACCTCTGACGCGTACCGCTACAACCTCCGGCACCGCCAGGTTCACTACAAACCTGGGGACCAAGTCTGGGTATGGACACCAATTCGCCGTCCAGGCTTGTCAGAGAAACTCCTTTCCCGCTACTTCGGGCCGTACAAAGTGTTGCGCCGTGTGAGTGACCTCAGTTATGAAGTTATCCCAGACGGTGCCACACAACCAAAACGTCGAAAGCACAGCTCAGACATTGTGCACATTGTGCAACTGAAGCCGTACTACCACCGATAGCGTATGGCCACCCGCTGTGACCACTCTCTTGCTTTTCACACCATTTTTACAGGCCCTTCTCATCTTTTTTCGGAGGTAGGGGGTAATGCCACCTAGCGTTGCCAGGTGGCACATGACTGAGGTGTGAAAGGAGGACGAAGTTGAAGAGGACGACAAAGTGTCGCTTGCACGTTTGTGTCTGTGCTGCTGTGTTCTTGTGTCTGGGCTACCCCCTGCTATCATTGGGATCCTTAGTCACCGTGTACGTGACAATATAAAGGCGAATGAAAAAGAGGTCTGGTTGTCCAGTACCTAGTTATTGAAGGTAACAAAGTTGACTGTCTTGTAATTTTAACTAATAACGCGCAACTTTGGAAAACACGCTTACATTTCCAACATTTCGTTCGCACGTACAGCGTCCTCGCGCGCTCCAGATCGTCTCTTGGTCGCGCTCTACACTTCTGCAATGAACTTGAAAGCACGCACGCACCCACGAGCACAAGCTGCCGAATCTTCCAAGAACTGTTGACAAGAAGCGGGGGATGAGACGGGGGTAGTTTCCGGTCCATTGTAGAATCGGACTGCTCGCTGCGAAAGTGCGCCCCTCCGACTTCCGAAAGAAAAAAAGAAAAGAGCCACCCGTCCCACCCCGGCAGGTCGTAAAAGAGGATGAATGGGCCACACGCAAAGAAACAAAACCAAATGACAAGGACGCTGGCCCGTTTTCTCGCGGCTCTTAGCTTTACCAGGCTGTTTTGAGAAAAAAAGTATGCGATTAATAAACTGGACAATAATCATTTTCCTTCGTTCTTTTTTTCTTCATGTATTTGATCGTAAGACAACTTTGTTCGAAAAGAGCTCCTTCAAAAATTGTATACAAATACCACAAAACTGCATGCTCTCTTGAAAGTCGGCGTGTACACATCTCTTCTCTCGCCCAGTCAGGAACGCTCGCCACCAACTGCCGAGCTGCGGTGGTGACACACAGGGGGTTTACATGAGACCGACAAAGTCGGGTCGGGGAGGCCTGTCGGGCTAAAAACCGGCTATCGGGCTCAAGTATACGCTAGGGGGTCGAGCTAAAGGACCGTCGGGTCGTGTCCCGCCAGCCCGACTGCGGGGGGTGGGTTGGCTCTACCCTACCCGATGGGCGAGGGGCATGTATACGCTGACGCGTCGGGCAGGCGCCTCCTCTCTTGCCTCCTTGCAGGTCGGGGACGGGACCCTGAGCTGTTCGTCTGAGCATTCCTCCTCCTCTCCCGCCTGCGCCTGGTTCATTTGTTCGACGCACGGTGTAGCAGCGATCTTTGCCTGACAGAATCGAGCTCATGTAAACCCGGACGGGTCGGGCTGGCTAAGCTCGACAACCGGCTCCCCCCTACCCGACCCGCTTGCGTCGGGCTCATGTATACAAGGCTACAGTTGCCCCGCCCTTCCCACCATTTTCCCCCCTCTTTTCCGCCCTTTCTTCGAAACGTGCGAGCGCGCGGTCGGTTTGTTTCGTCCGGGTCTCCCTCCGTGTACGCATTTCTTCTCCAGCTGTGAAGTCGTGTTTTTAGAATTTGTCTCTTTGCTTGCCTGCCGGAGCGTTCGCCGCGGCCAAGGCTTGCCAGTGCCCTAAGTATAATGTCTGCCCCCGTGTGATTTTTCTCTTCTGTCCGCTTCTTTTATTTCACCCAACAGCCTTTTCCTCCCTTACAATGCGAAGTTGCGTCTACTCAAGTGCCCTGCCATATAGCGGACGAATTTCAGTGGGTGATAAATGGGGTGTACAGGAGCCCGTGCGCCAAAATATAACTGATGTTCCATCACCTACTGCTGCGCTTCGTAACAAGCAAACAGTATAATGACATGATCTACAATGAAATCGCGGTCACCTTGTGGCTTGCTGTTTATCAGAACTCGGTAAATAATTTTACTAACAGCTATAGGGTTCAATAAAAAAGTGAGCGACAAATTAAACAAACAATTGCATTATTTAACCTAACAAAACATTTACACTAAATAGCACGTATAATTTTGTTCCACACTAAGCGCAAATTACATAACATCGCGAAAAACCAAAGCCAAGTAACAGGCAAATTTAAAAAAAGTAGCAGTCGTGCTCTTCATAACTTTTTTTCAATGTATCGCCTCAACAGTCGGGCCGACGCATTGCCGCACTTTTTCCATTAACCTGGCGCCGTGCGCGGTATTTAGTCTGCCCGAAAAGTCGGGCCAAAGCCCGCTGCGAACTACTTGCCGAAATGGCTAGCGGCCCCCTTCGGGCCGACCGCTTGCCGTGGTTTACTAGCCGACTAAGTAGGCTGCCGACCATTTTCCGAACGTCGGCCACAGGTAAATGGTCGGCCAAGGATGCTTGGGTTATAGGCACCGTGCAGAAACCCGGGGGGCAGCACTCGCGGCTAAAGCCCCTTGATACTTTGAAAGTTACGCCAATGATTGAACTTTGCCGCCGCCGCGCTACCTCCTCGCCCCTTGCGCGCCCTTTCGCTGAAGGCCGGCTCTCCGCCCGATTTCCTGAGCGACGATTGGTCTCCCTCCCTGCCCTTGGAAACCGACGCGCGTCCGGCGTTTTCCTTGTGTTTTCTTTTTCCTTCGCGCCATTTTTCTCCTAGTCTCGGCGAGCGAATATTGCGCGCTGTGCTTTTATTGCAGCCTGCAAGCTCTATGCCGTGCTGTTGCGCGTACAACTGCAGCAAGCGGCCTGAAGATGGTTATGCGGTATTCATGATATCTCAAGGCAAGCGTGACGGCTTGCGCACGAGTCAATGGATTCACAAGATTAGTCGAAAGACGTTTGTTCCTAGAAAGCACAGAGTTGTTTGCGACGTCGGGTGCCTTTCTCACTCCCCATAATAACGCGTCCCCTGACGCTGAGTTTTTTATTCCTGCTTGCTCCTCAATATTTTTGCGGCGGCACCATGTTCATTGTATAAAAATAAGGTTGTCCTCTGCAGCATGCTGAATATTCTGCGAGGCTCCAAGGCTCCATCATTTAACACGCTTCGACTTCTGTACAGTCAGAAACAGGGCGCTATAATCTGCTTTTTGCTGTCAGAGATAACTGAAAAATTACAGTCTCTCGATTGCATTTGTCGCGATTATGCTAGGATCCCTGGCCTCCTTCACTAAAAATCAAAATTCGGGCTTGTAGAGGAGCTAGTCTTTTCAGCTTGTACTTGTAGTCGGCGTCGGTTACTCAGGAGCAATGAATGCTGGCCCTGAAAAACTCTTTGGCAAGTAAACCCGAGGTATGCGGGTAATCTGCACTAGTTAGGTCGTACGGCATTTTTTTTTCAATTCTTGAATGTGTCTTGTCATGCTTCGAAGCACGCGTGGGTTAAAACGTATGCGTTCGTTTTATCAGGGATACGGCCAATGTGCAGGAGGTGTTCATATGATCACACACTTCACTTTGACCATGACTACTAGGCGTTGGCAGGTTACCTTCGCTTTGAAAGCTGGAGCTCTAAAAGCGCAATTCCGCGTATTCATTTATTGCGAGAAAAGTTATCCCATCGATGTCAAATCAGCCGGAATCATTGCATCAATTTTCCGTATTTACGAAACTTAAACAATCAATAATGATTATAGTTATGATGTAAAAATAGGGGAACATTTTGCGAGCAACAATTCTTAACACTGTAACATATTACTCATTTCAATTGTATGCAAGATTTTTTTTTCACCTAGCCTGAGTGATTAACTCATCGCTCTATGTTCTAGCTACATTTCACTGAAGACCAGTTTGAGCCGCCAATATTACACGAACTCGAAAAAAAAAAACAGGCCAAACGCAGTTCCATCAATTTTCTCTCACCGACCTGTCCTGAAGTAAAGGAAGCCTCCTCGACAGAGACATGAACCTCGCGCTGATAGTAGTCAGTTATTTCTGTGGCTTGCTCTTTTCCCACCTCCATTTGTGAGAAAACAAGAAAATATAAGAATTAAAAGTCAATGTATAGTTATCTCGTCAGATATTATGAGATAATAGAGATATGACTGACAACGTAAGTCAATGAAAATTGAAGTATATCAATGGGTCATGGGACGGCATCAGATTAAATAGTGATGGTTATGAATAGTGATAGCTAATGATAGTGACTGTTACGGATAATAATAGTAAATGATAGTAATAGGCCCGGATAGTGAGGTGATAGTGTTCGTTGCGGATAGTGACAGTTACGATAGGTCTCTGGCATTAGTAGATATAGTGATAGATAGGATAGCGATAGTTAATGAATTGGCAGTTATATGCTTTCTCATTTCCGCACTTTGACGACCTATGTGCACCTTGTAATTTTTTTATTTGATTGTTGCGTTCAATTAAATCAAGCTCTTTTACATAGCGCAGGAGACCACAGCATGCTTGCCCTAGAACTTCAGTGTGTCGGCAATAGGGCCCACCACTTCTCCCAGTGTACCCTGCTCTCTTTTAACCACACGCGAAGTCAGTGAGTGGCCGCGTACTCATACAATTATTTAATTCCTCCATCAGCATCATATCAAGACTGCCGTGGCAAACCTGTTCCTTGCCTCGAAGCAGCAAGGAACAGCTCAAAATTTGGTTTTATACAAAATTAACTAATTAACGCAGATTATCGCGGATCGCTACCTAGCACAGTGCCATTACACTTGGCCTAAGCTTTCCAACGGTATACGGTTCGATGTTGCAGCTAAAATTTAGATTTTAATTGCAATTTACTAAATATCAATTAATTTGGCCCAGTAATTGATCGAAATACATGTACAATTAACCAACAATCCAATCTCATGGTTGATCACGTGACATATACTATGCTTAGAGAGATAGCTTGACAGTAGCGAAATAGACTAAGTCTTGCTTTGACCTTCTCTGATCTTGAAGTTCAAAGCACCAGCCTAGATCGTTTTCCGAAGTTTTACCGCGGTGACAGATTTCACGCTCTAAAAAAAACACAAAGTCAGAGGCAGTACTAGATTAAGTGCACAAAGTAAAACCTTATCAGGAGACTTAAGTGTCCGTAGCACAGAACTCGGCTGAAAGCTTTGTTTATCAGTATTCCCCATTCAAACAGTTCTAAGAAGAAACCAATCAATTCATGAACTTTACTATCGGCATTCTCAATGCTTTTCTCGCAATTTTTCAAAAATTTTGTGCACTCCTGGAGCGCAGACCTGGCCCAAAAGCTCGCGCTTTACTCACTGCTGCGGCCGGCCGGCGGGCGTCGAGGAGAAAAGCGTGTCGTGCGCAGCGCTCGCCGCCGCCGCGCGAGGAGAATCGAGGAGGAAAGCGCGGCGCGGAGGAGAGTGTCGCTACTTTCAAACTACAGTGTTCTAGAATATTGTAGTGCGCTCACATGGCGGAGGCGCGTGACGCACTTCATGTCGACACCGGCAGATGGCGTGCTTCCCAGCGTAACCTGAAGCTAGACCGCGCGCCGAAGTTGAACGGGTACCGTTCACTGCTGGATTTGCCGAACGAAATGCAATATTCATGACGTCTGATGCACGATACATCTTTTGCTGCATCTTACCGGTATGCAGTGACCTATGGGGCCGTGTAATTTTTGCACCGCAGACAATGGCGAAGGGTGCCTTCAGGATGTGCAATGATATTTTGATAATATAACGGTAATGGTAGCCGCATTCTCGCAGTGAGAATACCACAGGGCCGATTTCAACGTAACCGTTTTTTTTTTTTACAACTACCATCGGCTGCGGAAATGCACGTTATTAAGCAGTGTTCTTCCCAAACTATGCGCGCGAAATTCGACATCAGCGCATTGCTGCTTCAAGAAGCTATTTATATGCATTGCGTCGCTCTAAACCCAACAGAACATGTAAAGGAAATAAACGCAAGGCACTCTTATTTAATAACGTTTATTTTAAGACTTGGAACACGTGCAGCCGAAAAATCTGGCCGAATATTTACAAGTGGACATAATCCTACACCATGCACATTAGGAAGTTTTCGCGATCTTCTTGTGCATGGTCCTCTTTCTTTTTTTTATTTCTCTCTGAGTTAATGCCCTTTGTAAAAAAAATGAAGCCGCGTTGTAAGGTAAAAGCTGATCACATTCTTGGTGAGCTCAGCTGAATGCTCAGTGCAACCAATGTTGCGCATGCATCTTGCCTTCACCAGGCTGAGCACATCTAAAATGCTATCGGTATGCAACAGTTTTTTGCTGAAGCATTCCGTGAACATATCCTCAAGAGTTTTCACAAAAGAAAACAGTGTGCTGTGCGGGTATAGAAGCCCGCCTCTGTCTCATATTATTGCAGCCAGCCCAAGAGATGACACGGTTGGAGCTTTCATGCATTCCTGGCACTTAGTTTTCATTATGCACTTCCTCGCGACGTATCCTGACACATAATAAGTTAAGTGAGAGTCGCTTCTCTCTATGTGTTCGTCATGATCCACTGAAGACAGCATCGCTTCAGCATCTGGCAAGTTCCCCGAAGCAATGAGGGCATCCACCTGGTCCCACACATTGCTGGGAGGACCACCTGCACTGCTGTGCTCAGCATCAAGCAAAGCACTGAGTGCACATGGATCTGCATTGCCATATCTCACAGTTTTGACTAAACTATAGAATGACATGCAGTTCATTGCTATGAGAAACTGAGTGGGAGTTGGATGGTCATTACAGCCTGAGGCTTGTCTCACGATTCCAAACAAAGTTTCAATAGGATCCTGACTAAGCCGAGATGTCATAAGATATGCATACCCTAAATTTTCTAGGTATGACAGTAGCTCTAGAGTGCTTGAGATTGTCACACGCAGACCAGTCGCTGTTGACTCGCTTAAGAACCCTCCTGCTCCACCAGCGTGCTGCTCCCAAGACGTGATATAATCCAGAAAATCCGAGAGTGCTTTGGCTGATGAATAATTGGGTCGCAGAGCTTCTGCCGGGAACCTAGAAGTCATGATGCTGATGAGCCGGTTGATCCTCCTGTGAAAACAATTTTCTCATATTATGAGTTCAGGTCCCTTGAGATACATGCCTTATATTTTAAGTGGCATTATAGCTGCAACGAACATTCAGAACATTCGCCACCGGTTAGATGCGAGTACTGCAAAAAGTGTCAACACGCTTTTAGGAAATAGAGGTTTTAGGTAAAAGCAAAGATACAAGGGCAAGGAAATTATTGGGACGCCAAACAAAGACGCCTTCGGCGCGTCTTTCACACGGCTGTAGCCAGTTCTGCACCCAGGAGCGAAGCAGTAATTTCGACGACGGCCAGGCATTTTTCACTGACATAGCACGCTAAAAAAGCGTGAGGCACAAAAAGACCACACGGATTTAGCAGGCGATAGAAGACTAACTGATCAAAAGGGGCTGTGAAAAGCAAACCGTCGTCGCCGCTGCCGCGAAGCAAAAGAAGCGACTAGCGAGATCGTTCAGGTGACGCTGGCAGCAGCGCCCCTGGCGGGCGCCGGAGATATCGACACTGAGTGCTTCACGGCGGAGCGGCGCATGGATACGGCAGTGAGCCCACTGCCCCCTTCTAGAACACTGTATTTCAAACTATCAAGGGATTTTACTCGCGGCCATAGAGTTAATACAAAGACTCATTAACTCTATGCTCGCGGCGAACAGGCAGCGCCACGAGTGAGCGCCGGAACAGTATGATAGGGAGACGCGCGGCCGCCTAGGCAAGGCGCGCGCTTGAAAAGGCGGCCTGCGCAACGAAATGGTAGCAGTTTTAGCCAGCTCGAGCGACGTAGCGAAGCACAAACGATGCGAGAGCCACACGACACAAGACGCAGAGACAGAGACGAGCCCTGCGCTGGGCGTTTATTTCTAGGCTGGAAACACGCGAAACGGAAGTCGACAGGAGAAGCGCGTTGGAAAAGGCCGAGCAAAAAACAAAGGGGTGTGGGAGGGTGGGGGCGTAAAAAACGGTAAAAATGTAGAAAAATACAAAAAACATTTGTGGCGAACGCCCCTCCTCCCAAGTGTGGTACAGCTTCACAAAGGCCAGCTCGAACGCCTCAAGCTGGGGTGGGTGAGAGAGAAAAGAAAAAAAAAAGAAAAGAAAGCTGCGGGGAATCGAGCGGCCGAGAAGGGTGGAACGAGTATATGGGAGAAGAATAGGAATGAATGAAGCTGTAGTCGAAGAAGAGAAAAAAAGCCTAAAAAAAGGACAAGCCTGAAAACTCGAGAACGCGATTACTGGGGCCTGAAGATGCCGCAGGCACTGATATTACGCAGACGGATTTTGAAGAGCTTAAGCTGTTTTCTGGTGAGGCGGTTGCCACTTTTCTCGACGATAAAGGAAAGGATGGCAGATGGCAAGCGGTCGCTGATACAGCGACACAGCTATGAGAATGGAAACTGCCTTACAGCACCGCACAAACGATCTACAGTTTCTAATACACATTCATGTCTTCCTCTCTGTCACATGTCAGAGTTCATCATCATCATCATCATCAGCCTGATTATACCCACTGCAGGGCGAAGGCCTCTCCCATATTTCTCCACTTAACCCGGTTCTGTGCTAGCTGCATCCACTTGACCCCTGCGAACTTCTTAATCTCATCCGCCCACCTAACTTTCTGCCTCCCCCTGCTACGCTTTCCTTCCCTTGGAATCCAGTTTGTTACCCTCAGCGACCATCGGTTATCCTCTCTTCGCACTACATGTCCTGCCCATGTCCATTTCTTCTTCTTAATTTCCACTAGAATGTCGTTAACTTGAGTTATTTCTCTGACCCACTCTGCACGCTTTCTATCTCTTAATGTTACCCCTACCATTTTTCGTTCCATAGCTCTTTGGGTTGTCCTCAACTTAAGTAGAACTCTCTTGGTTAGCCTCCACGTTTCAGCCCCATAGGTGAGTACAGGCAAGATGCAACTGTTGTACACTTTCCTCTTGAGCGATACCGGTAAGCTGCTAGTCATAATCTGCGAGTGCTTGCCAAATGCGCTCCATCCCAATCTTATTCTTCTTGATATTTCCTTTTCATGGTCTGGATCTGCGGTTACTACCTGTCCTAAGTAGACATATTCGCCTACTTTTTCCAGTATTTCGCTACCTAATGTAAACTGCTGTTCCTTCCCGAGGCTGTTGAACATTACCTTAGTCTTCTGCATATTGATTTTCAAGCCTACCATTCTACTTTTTCTGTCTAGGTCATCAATCATTATTTGCAGTTCATCCCCCGAGTTGCTTAGCAAGGCAATGTCATCAGCAAATCGCAGATTACTGAGGTATTCTCCATCTACCCTTATCCCTAACTGCTCCCATTCCAAGTCTCTGAATACTTCCTCTAAACAAGCTGTGAATAGTACTGGGGAGATTGTGTCTCCTTGCCTAACACCTTTCTTTATGGGAATTTTATTGCTTTCTTTATGTAGAACTATGGTTGCTGTGCAGCCACTATATATATCTTCCAGCACTTTCACGTACGTCTCGTCTACCCCCTGATTTCGCAATGCCTGCATCACCGCCGAGGTTTCAACTGAGTCAAATGCTTTTTCGTAATCAATGAATGCTATGTATAAGGGTTGGTTATATTCCGAGCATTTTTCTATCACCTGATTGATGGTATGGATATGATCGATAGTAGAGTACCGTTTCCGAAACCCTGCTTGATCCTTTGCTTGATTGTAGTCTAAGGTTGTCCTGATCCTATTGGCGATTACCTTAGTAAATACCTTATACGTAACAGACAGTAAGCTGATTGGTCTGTAATTTTTAAGGTCCTTAGAGTCCCCTTTCTTGTGAATGAGGATAATGTTTGCATTCTTCCATGCTTCCGGTACCGTCGATGACACCAGGCACTGCGTATACAGGGTGGCCAGTTTTTCTAGCACGATATCCCCCCCGTCCTTCAGCAAATCTGTAGTTATCTGATCCTCTCCAGCTGATTTCCCCCTTTTCATAGTTTCTAGTGCTTTCTTGACCTCGTCCTTCGTCACTGGTGGAACGTCTGACTGTTTTTCCCTACCGCCAATCTCACTACGGTCCTGACTACTTCGGCTACTGTAGAGATCTGTATAGAACTCCTCGGCTACTTTGACTATCTTGTCCATATTAGTGATGACGTTGCCCGCCTTGTCCCTTATCGCATACATCTGGTTTTTGCCTATGCCCAATTTCTTCTTTACCGCTTTAAGGCTTCCCCCGTTCTTTACAGCATGCTCAATTTTCTCCATGTTATACTTCCTTATATCGGCCACCTTGCGCTTATTGATTAGCTTTGATATCTCGGCCAATTCGATCTGGTCTGTTGGATTGGAAGCTTTCATACTCTGCCGTTTCTTAATCAAATCTTTCGTCTCTTTAGACAGCTTACCGGTACCCTCTTTAACTATCCTACCGCCTACTTCTACTGCGCACTCAGTAATGATATCTCTGAAATTATTGTTCATTGCCTCTAGGGTAATGTCGCCATCCTCAGTTAGAGCTGAAAACCTATTCTGTAGCGAGATTCTGAACTCTTCTGTCCTCCCCCTCACCGCTAATTCGTTGATGGGTTTCTTTCTTACTAATCTATTGCGTTCCTTCTTCAGATTTAGGCTAATTCGGGACCTCACCATCCTATGGTCACTACATCGAACTTTCCCGATTACCTCTACATCCTGCACAATGGCGGGGGTTGAACACATTATGAAGTCGATTTCATTTTTAGTCTCTCCGTTAGGACTTTTCCATGTCCATTTCCGGTTCTTCCGTTTGCTAAAGAAGGTATTCATGATTCGTAAGTTATTGCGCTCTGCAAACTCAACTAGTAACTCCCCCCTGCTATTCCTAGAACCAATGCCATAGTCACCTACTGCCTTGTCTCCTGCCTCTTTTTTCCCTACCTTGGCATTGAAGTCGCCCATTAGTACAGTATACTGCGTCTTTACTTTTCGCATTGCCGATTCTACATCTTCATAGAAGCTTTCAACTGCCTGGTCATCATAACTACATGTAGGTGCATAGGCCTGTACAACCTTCAGTTTATACCGCTTATTAAGCCTAATTACGATGCCTGCAACCCTCTCATTAATGCTATAGAATTCATCTATATTGCCCGCTATATACTTATTGACAAGAAAACCTACCCCTAGTTGTCGCCTCTCTGGTAAACCTCGATAACACAGTACATGCCCATCCTTCAATACAGTATATGCCTCATTCGGCCTCCTAACCTCACTAAGCCCTATGACATCCCATTTCATGCCCTCTAGTTCCTCTAACAGCACTGCTAAACTAGCTTCACTAGCAAGGGTTCTAGCATTAAACGTTGCCAGGGTCAGTTTCCAATGGCGGCCTGTCCAGCGGAGCCAGGCTTTCTTAGCACCCCCTGCTGCGTCACAGGTCTGACCGCCGCCGTGGTCAGTTGTTCCGCAGCCGCTGGTGACTGAGGGCCGGGGTTTTATGGAGCTTATCATAGGAGGTTGTGGCCAATTACTGCACCAGGGTGGCCAACTCCTGTTCTGGTGAGGGAGTGCGTTGCCGGAGGTGTTCACCGGCATCAGGTCGCACCCCAAACCTGTATATGCAATTCCATCGACACGCGGATTTTTTTTTTTTTTTTTTTTTTGTCATCCGGTGGAGAATTGCGCGGCACCGGGATTTGAACCCCGGTCCTCTTGCATGCGAGGCGGATGTTCTACCGCTACGCCACCGCTGCACCTTCATGTCAGAGTTGTACCATGCTTAATTTTCTTTTTCGTTGAAAGAACGTCCTGCCTCATCCCGACTTGAATGCTAGTTCTCTTTCGTTTTTTTTAACGATCCTTAATGCCTCTTTAACGGTACTTTCAAGTCCTCTGCCGCAAAATTAAGTTTTGAGCTGCTCGACAACTTGTTTGGAGCATGATGGCACGTAATGAATGCAAGATCTGTTCAGAGCGTCCACGAATAAGTAAAAAAAAAATCATATTTCTTTACTTATTTTTTAGGCTGCGGCTAAAGGTACGTCGGACGGACCCGATCGATGGTCTTAAAGGTACTTCCGACGGACCCGGTGCGTTTTTCTTCGGGATACGACGGACGGATCCGGGAAATATTTTTCAGAGGTACGGCGGACGGACCCGATCGGTAGGGTTCTTCCGACGGACCCAACGCATTTTTCTCCGATATGGGCCTTGGGATCCGTCGGGAAAGCCGGACGGATCCGAGATCCCCAGATGTGGTTGTAGCAACTAGTAACGTTGGTAGCAACAACATGGTAGCCATATGTAGCCAAATCGAAGTTGGTATGAGGTGTACGTGCGAGGTGCAAGAAGTATGTACTACATCCCAAGCATCCTTGGCCGACCATTTACGTGTGGCCGACGTTCGGAAAATGGTCGGCAGCCTACTTAGTCGGCTAGTAAACCACGGCAAGCGGTCGGCCCGGAGGTAGCCGCCAGCCATTTCGGCAAGTAGTTCGCAGCGGCCTTTGGCCCGACTTTTTGGGCGGACTAAATGCCGGGCATGGCGCCAGGTTAATGGCAAGAGTGCGGCAATGCGTTGGCCCGACTGTTGAGGCGGTACATTGAAAAAAAGTTATGAAGAGCACGTGCGACTACTACTTTTTTAAAATTTGCCTCTTACTTGGCTTTGGTTTTTCGCGATGTTATGTAATTTGCGCTTAGTATGGAACAAAATGATACATGCTATTTAGTGTAAATGTTTTGTTACATTAATTAATGCTATTGTTTGTTTAACTTGTCGCTCACATTTTTAGTGAACCTTATAGCTGTTAGTAAAATTATTTACCCAGTTCTGATAAACAGCAAGCCACAAGGTGACCGCGATTTCATGTGTAGATCATGTCATTATACATTATACTGTTTGCTTATTACGAAGCGCAGCTGTAGGTGATGTAACATCAGTTATATTTTGGCGCACAAGCTCCCGTACACCCCATTTAGCCCGTATCACTCAGTGAAATTCGTCCGCTATATGGCAGCTGGGCACTTGAGTAGACGCAACTTCGCATTGTAAGGGAGGAGAAGGCTATTGTGTAAAATAAAAGAAGCGGACAGAAGAGAAAAAGCACACGGGGGCAGAAATTATGCGTAGGGCACTGGCAAGCCTTGGCCGCGGCGAACGCTCCAGCAGGCAAGCAAAGAGACAAATTCTAAAAACACTACTTCGCAGCAGGAGAAGAGAAATGCGTACACGGAGGGAGACCCGGACGAAACAAACCGACCTCGTGCTCGGACGTTTCCAAGGAAGGGCAGAAAAAAGGGGGGAAATGGTGGGAAGGGCGGGGCAACTGTGTCACCCCGCAGCTCGAAAGTTGGTGGCGAGCGTTCCTGACTGGGCGAGAGGAGAGGTGTGTACACGCCGACTTTGAAGAGAGCATGCAGTTTTGTGGTATTTGTATACTATTTTTGAAGGAGGTCTTTTCGAACAAAGTTGTCTTACGATCAAATACATGAAGAAAAAAAAAACGAAGGAAAATGATTATTGTCCAGGTTATTAATCGCATACTTTTTTTCTCAAAACAGTCTGGTAAAGCTAAGAGCCGCGAGAAAACGGGCCAGCGTCCTTGTCATTTGGTTTTGTTTCTTTGCGTGTGGCCTACTCATCCTCTTTTACGACCTGCCGGGGTGGGACGGGCGGCTTTTTTCATTTTTTTTTTTTCGGAAGACGGAGGGGCGCATTTTCGCAGCGAGCGATCCGATTCTGCAATGGACCGGAAACTACCCCCCTTTTCTCCCCCGCTTCTTGTCAACAGTTCTTGGAAGACTCGGCAGCTTGTGCTCGTGGGTGCGTGCGTGCTTTCAAGTTCATTGCAGAAGTGTAGAGCGCGACCAAGAGACGATCTCGAGCGCGCGAGGACGCTGTACGTGCGAACGAAATGTTGGAAATGTAAGCGCGTTTTCCAAAGTTGCGCGTCATTAGTTAAAATTACAAGACAGTCAACTTTGTTACCTTCAATAACTAGGCGCTGGACAACCAGACCTCTTTTTCATTCGCATTTATATATTGTCAGGACAAGTGACTGTAATAGCTTTCAACCGCTGTATCCTTTCAGTAACTCCGCCAAGCCATCCTGAAGTAACGCGCTCCTCCGGCACGTTTGGACACAAAAAATCGAAGATGATCCGCTTTTTCTGTTTTCTGTTTTTTTTCTTTCCTTTTTTATTCTTTTTGCTCAAATAATGGGAGTGTGGTTTCATAGGAACGATACAGTTGATTTTATTTATTTTATTAGTATTTCGCTTTTGTTTTACAGATTGTTTTGAATTATGGCGCCTATATTTTCTTGCTTGTTACTGTCCACTCATGGTCCGCGAGAGACATATTTTCTCAACGCACCCTGCATATCAATATGAGTTTGAGACCCCTATGTTATACAGAGTGATTGAAAATGAATAATATTTATTGAGAGCTACACGAGGTACGCGCAATAAAAGAAGCTAATTGAAAAGAATTCTTTCCTGAAGCAGCTGCCGCAATTTCGGGTTTTTGTTGTGGCTTGCAGACTAATAATATGGAGAACTTTTAGTTTTAAGGCGTGAACATGTATCGGAAGTGATTAAAGCGAATTATCTGTCGTACGTACTAAGCCGAGAGATCGCATGTAGAATAGCCCTGCATATGGAAGGAATGCTGCATAGGTCCATACACTTAGGACTACTGCTTGAAAAGTACCGGGATAAGAGAGTAGAAACGATCATGACGTCATAGGCGTGAACTTCAACCATTTACATAGCAGGGAACCAATGAAATCTTATTGATAAACATGGAAATAGCAAAGCACACTGGGACAATAAATAATGTTTCAGTAAAACAGCAAACAGTACCGAACATATAAGATAGCGGCAAGAAATATATAATGCAGTGAGTTTCTGGTCACGCGTTGTATATAAATAATGCGCAGCTGCAACAGGACTCCCTCGGGAGCTCTGACCACCTAACAAATTTCCAGACAGTCGATTGGTCGATCCTTTGTGCTCACACATATACGCGTGAGCCGCAGGCTTGCGTCTTTCAAGACAAGAACCGAGTTCTAATCACTTCGATGTACAAGTGACCTTCCTGAGGTGGATGTGCCGCGTCAACAACCTCCGGATAAAGCTTTGCTCTCCAAGAACTAACAGCTGGCTATATCTAGGTGAGACGCACTAGCATGGGGAACAGTAGACAACGGGGTCACCGAAAGAATACGATCGACCGCGTTCCTATTCTGCCAAATGATCAATCCCACGGACTTCACTACACGTTGTTCGAACGCTTCGCGCGGCCTTCCACTGTGCGACGAAAAAGCTCACGGCGCTAGGCAGCGGAATGTCCGAGGAGCCTTAGAATGTCCAAGCTGCGACGCAGTCCTGAAGGACACGTGTGTGAGACTCGACCTGACCAAAGTTGATACAGTGCAGATCAATATGCCAGCTGTAAAGCCTGTTTAATTTGGTGGGGATCGAATACGCCACACTCAGTGCGCCACCGAAAGTCTCTTACAGCATGCGGGAGATTGGGTGCAACAGGCGTCTCCCACTTCGCATACCTTTGGCACATATGTCTAGGGGCGCAGAATAGCAGAGCGCTTCGCAGAGATTAGATACTGCTATGGCTATCCATGCTCCGTCTACGAACATCTCCTCTAACTATGCGAACACGTGCGCCTGTTTCCCCTGACCATGCACTACAAACATCTGCCTTCTACTTCCAAGCCAGTATAAAAGTTAAGGGCGCCCAACGTAACCTATGTGATCCACTAACTCGGATACCCAATAGCGCACAACAAAGGGCATAATGAAGACAAGGCGGAAACCAAATAGGCGCCACCACCTCAGTTCAGTTCAGTTCAGGCGTTCAGTCGTGTCCGACTCTTCGTGACCCTATGGATCATGTCACGCCACGCTTTCCGGTCTCTCACTATCTTCTTAACATCACATAGCTTCATCTGCAATGCCTCGAGAATGCCATCTAACCATCGCGTTCGCTGCCTACCCCTTCTCCGGCGACCCTCAACCTTTCCTACCACCTAGCTATAGTGAAAATATAATCAAAATAGATTGACTTTGCAAGAGGAATCCATAAGAAAACACGTGCTACGCCATGCAGGGTCGTATCATTGGGAGGCTGGATCAATAAACAATCAAGGAACACAGATGTGGGAAAGTTGGCACCTGTGTGCACTAGGCTTTATCAGGAGTTTCGCGCATACGTTAATTAGCTATAACTTTAGGGTGAACAAGATGTCCGAGATTATTGAGTTCATAGTCTATCTCTAGTGTGACTATAGTGACGCATGCACGTACGCACGTACGCACTTACGCACGTCTGCAGTCGCACAGATGAAATTGTTCCACGACCTTACACAGTGGTACGATGGAATAGTTAATAATAATTGAAAGAAGGAAATAAAAGTTAGGGGGACGCTCAAGCTTCCCCTTAACATTTGACGAGATACAACGCCTTCTCGTTCTTCTCTCTATTTCGGTGGACAACCGCAGTTAATTGCAAATTGGTTATAGGAAAGTAAAGGCGCAGCATCTGTCACAGATCCCGGTGGGAACCTGGACCGCATCTCCATATTTACTACCACATTCCGAATATTTCAGACAAAACTCGACGATACTCGAGCGAAAACCGGGTTAGCGAGGTGGCTTTTGGACCAAATGAGCTGTAACGCTTCGCATATATATGCTGCACTCTCGATAGACGAAACTCGGGTATATTGCCGACATGAGGGTAAATGGAACAGCTTGGGACAAATATTTGCCCGCCTCAGCTAAAACACGGGGATTAGGAAAGCTTTATTCCTGATATATCAATATACCGAGGCCGACTGTCTTTATCCAGAACACAAATGTGGTCCTGACAGTTTTCAAATAAAAATGAAAGGCACGCAAAGAGCCGATCCCCCGGACGATTCGCCTGTCGAACGTAACTTCCTGCGAACACAAGCATTGTGCAAGAAGTAACCTTTGGTTCTTTTGAGAAAATTCAAAGGGATTGCGTTTTGAGAATCCCGCGCATCATGACGAGGATCGATGGGCTCCTGCACCAGTGGCGGTCTACATTGTGTTAAATTCTTCAACGTCAGCCTCACACGCAGAAATATGGTATGAAATGCCAGAATATATATAAAGTTCCTCGAATCCCCTTTTCCCCAGCCGCGTATTCACTGCTGCTATAATATATCACAAAATAACATTGTGCATATCAAAGTAAAGTCTCCTGCAATACAGCAGGTTTCCCCTCTACGTTCCATGAGGCAGTCAACTTAGCAGGAGAAAAGTGGAAAATTCGTATGATTGAAACAGCTATTTTTATGCAACATTGAGTTATACCGCGTGCATGGTATTGTTACGGGGATGTACTTAATGTAACAGCACTGCGATGGGCTGAACTTGACCCTGAGACTTCAGTAGCCGTGCAGTGTTCACTCTGTCAGCGTCGTCCTCTTTTTCAACGCTTTGTCGAGCCCGTGTTCCTCGGTCGTCGTCTTCGTCAGTGAGCACATCACTTTTGTCCCCGCGTTTCCAGGTAACACTACCCCCCCTCGGCAAAAGGCAACGTCCCGGTGCGTATTAGGCGTGCGATGTGGAGGGGGAGTAATATGGCTTTAGGCGGGCGACATGTACGATTTCGGAAATGGGTGTAGCAGTCGGTGACTTTGGGTGGAGCGGTGCAATCTCATAGGTCACGTCGGTCACTGGGCGTGATACACGTTAGAGGCCCTGTGTAGTGGGGCAGAAGTTTTTGACACAACCCCACACGACGGCACGGAAGCCAGAGCAACACCAGAGATCCGGGAGGATAGTGCACATCGCGGTGGTGAGCGTCGTAGCGGCGTTTTTGAGCTTCTTGAGAGATGGTGAGATTGTGACGAGCAATCTGGCGAGCAGCGTCGGCTCGGGCGATGGTATCGCGGTCATAGGTTGTGACGGGGCCAGCGGCGGGAAGCAAAGTGTCGAAGGGCAGTAAGGGGTCTCTTTCAAAGAGAAGATAGAATGGATAGTACCCAGCAGTGTCATGACGCGAAGAGTTATATGCAAAGGTGACAAATGGCAGACTAATATCCCAGTCGCGATGACTGTCGGATACGTACATTGCGAGCATGTCGGTGAGTGCGGTTAAGACGCTTCGTAAGGCCGTTCGTCTGAGGGTGATACGCAGTGGTGAACTTGTGCCGAACGGAGCAAGAACGAAGTATTTCCTCAACAACTCGGGAAAGGAAACAGCGGCCACGGTCGGTAAGTAGTTGACGGGGAGCACCATGGTGTAGTATGATGTCGTACAAAAGGAAGTCAGCAACATCTGTGGCGCAGCTGGTTGGAATGGCGCGAGTGATCACGTACCGCGTGGCATAATCGGTGGCCAGAGCGATCCATTTGTTTCCTGACAAGGACTCGGGGAAGGGCCCTAGGAGGTCAAGGCCAACACGAGAAAATGGCTCAGTCGGGATAGCAATCGGCTGCAGGTGTCCAGGTGGTAGCACAGGGGGTTTCTTCCGGCGTTGACAGAGGTCGCAAGCGGCTACATAACGTTGGACAGAGCGGTAGAGTCCAGGCCAGAAGAAACGCCGGCGCACGCGGTCGTATGTGCGTGAGAGGCCAAGATGACCAGCTGTAGGGGCGTCGTGCATTTGTTCGAGAACGGCGGAGCGTAGGTGTTGGGGAACGACCAGCAAGTGCTCAGCGCCATCAAGTCGCATGTTGCGGCGGTATAGCGTATTCCCATGAAGGAAGAACAGGGTGAGGGAAGAGTCACTGCTGTGTGTGCGGAGGCAGTCGATAAGAGAACTGAGGGTTGGGTCCAACCGCTGTTCGTCGGCTATGTGGGAAAAGTCCGATATAGAGAAGACACAGGGGTCCGACTCATGGTCAGTAGAGGAAGGGGGATCGACGGGATAACGGGACAGACATTCTGCATCCTGGTGAAGCAGACCGGATTTGTATATAACGGAAAAGGTATACTCCTGCAAGCGCAGTGCCCAGCGGCCGAGGCGGCCAGCAGATCTTTGAGAGAAGAGAGCCAACATAAGGCGTGGTGATCGGTAATTACAGTGAAGGGTCGGCCAAACAAGTAGGGTCTGAATTTTCCAACGGCCCAGACGAGAGCCAGGCACTCCCGTTCCGTAATAGAATAGTTCTGTTCTGCTGATGACAGGAGACGACTGGCGTAGGCAATAACGCAATGTTGGCCGCGTTGTCGCTGTGCAAGAATGGCACCAATCCCGTGGCCACTGGCGTCGGTGCGAAGTTCCGTTGGTTGGGGCAGATGGGTTGAAATGGGCCAACACAGGAGAATTGGTGAGAATAGCGATGATGGTGGAGAATGCGTTAGCCTGCTCTGGGGATGAGAAAGGAACGCCTTTCTCCAGCAGATTGGTGAGAGGACGAGCAACAGCGGCAAAGTTTGGGACGAACCGGCGAAAATAAGAACACAGTCCTACAAAGCTGCGGACATCACGGGGTGAACGGGGACATGGAAACGCACTGACAGCGCGAACTTTGCCGGGATCGGGTTGCACGCCGGTGGCATTCACCAAATGGCCAAGCACTTTAAGTTCGCGGCGGCCAAAACTGCACTTCTTTGAGTTCAGTTGAAGTCCGGCACGGCGGAAAAGTGCCAAGATGGAAGAAAGGCGACGAAGATGGCTTTCGAACGAGAGCGAGAAGACAATCACGTCATCCAAGTAACATAGACAAGTCGTCCATTTGAAGCGGCGGAGTGAGGAGTCAGTCCATCATTCGTTCAAAAGTAGCAGGGGCGTTGCAAAGTCCAAAAGGCATAACCTTAAATTGGTAAAGTCCATCGGGTGTGACAAAAGCTGTCTTCTCGCGGTTTTTTTGTCAACAGAGATCTGCCAGTAGCCGCTACGAAGGTCGATGGAGGAAAAGTAGCGGGCTCCATGTAAACAGTCCTAGGCATCGTCTATTCGCGGCAGCGGGTAAACATCTTTCCTTGTTTGACACTATATCATTTGAGCCTGCTGATAGAATTATACATTGCGCAACAGAAGGTGAAATTAACTGTTATTTATACATATTTTGAAATAACGCTTTAACCGCGCGCTAATTGAGCCGCGGCGGGTATGGTACACTCTGTAGTTGATCGCGAGTTGTCATGAACTTATGCTTGAATTTGTGAACTGGTAGGCGCTGATTGTCTGTTTGAAGCATACTTAGTATTAAGTGCCTAAGATTTGCGCGGTAACTGCTATGAACCTACGAATGTAATTGTCCATTTTTTTTATGGTTAAATGGTAACCCCTGAATTTAAACAACCTCATCATAAAGTTAACCTATAACATAACCCTAAGCAAACCCACGGTAAACTGAAGAGATCACGTGCCTTTAAGGTTTACATGTTAACCGTCAATTACTTTTGCCAGTGCCCTCGAAACTTATCAATCCTAAACTCCCTTAAATTCGTTTCGCAGCCTCCGTGAGTTTACATTTCGTACGGGGTCAAGAAAAGAGGCGGTGAGCTTTTATGAGCTTTCATCCGGATCCGGTGCACTTTGCCCTGCGACCTTCTACTGATTTTCATGCATCCCTAGAACAAATGGACAAAATATATTTTTGTCAGAAACTTGCAGCAGTTACTATGTGGTTCAGTCGGTATTTACCAGCTTGAGCTCGAAGTCACGGGCTTTAGTCGAGCTGCAGAAGCCGCATTATGATGGAAACCAAACGCGAAAATGGAAATGTGGTTTGCGAATAATATGACAGCCCGAGGGGCTCTAAATAACCCACGTACTGCTTTGGGAAGTATAAATCCACATGAACTATGTAATCTCTGCAAAAGAACTCATAATATACAGTGTTCTGCAACTTAACTGTCTTGGAAAATTTTCCAAGACGGTTCCGATAAAGTTGCTGAACACTATATACGTAGCTAGGTCTTGCTATTTTTGCTAAATGAAGCTGCAGGTGTTCTACTGCCCCACACTTGGTTTATGTGGAAGATATTCGGTTAAAAGAACATTACATACATTCACTACAAGCCATATTTTTTTCATGCAAAGAATACAGTCGCTGGTATTAAGACGAGGGCTCTACAGAAGCCGTAGAATAAAGAAAAGAAAAGAAACTACCTGGACGCTTCTTGAACGACGAGGGAGGGTTGGGGGGGGGGGGGGGGGCGTGAAAAAGAAAGAAAACTGCTTCTCGCTGCGCGGGACCCGCTGCCCCCTATCGGTCCATCTCTTCTCCCTGCGGCAAAGCGGAAAGAACCACGGGGAGGCGAAAGGCATCGAGGCACCCTACCGCGGGGGTCGACAGGAATGCCGAAGCAGAGAGATATAGCGGCGAAAAAAAAAAATGCATGCACCGCACACGGGGAGATTCTCGCTGCTTTTGCAGCTTCTCTCCCCCCTCCTCCCTTCTTGAGGTCACGTGTCCAAATGGCGGGAAAACACATCCCGCGCATCTTAATGCGCGGCGCCACTCAGTCGACGGCCAGCCTCCGTGTGGGCGCGATGCCTACTGCCTAATTTTATCGTCCGCTTTTATTTCGCCCAAATTCAATCTGTCTCAACCTCCTGCAGCAGTCATCGTTTGAAAAGAACAGCCCATATATGCAGCTGATGATTGCAGCCGCTCTGTACAGATTCTTCGTGCCGAAGTTCACCAAAACATGCGTAAGTACATGATATTTCGGTCTTGATCAGAGGAGCTTTTTGCTAGATTCGATATTATACTGAACATAATAATGTATTGTTTTGGAGCATATGTTCGTCTTGTTATATACCCCTTGCATCTTTCTTCATATATTTATATAATTGGTGTGGGCGCTGATCGCGCAGGAAGACTTGCTGAGCCGTTTGGAAACAAGGCTGCGGCTGGCTGCGGTGGCAGAATTGGCTCATTTTGCTGCAGTCTGGGTCCATGGGTATCTCCTGCCCCAAAATGCTCGCCTTTTAATATGGAGGGACACTCACTATACCGATCAGGTAAGTCCAATTAGCACATATTTTGTTTGATACGACAATATACTGCAACTGTTTCTGGAGCGCGTACATATATGCGCATCTTGTTACTACGTACATTTTTTTTAATAATTGATGTGTGCGCATTTCGCTCTTATTGCGCAGGAAGACGTGCTGAGCCGACTTGGAAACGATGCTGCGGCGGTGGAATTAGCTCTTTTCGCTGCAGTCCGAGGTCCGATCTCCTCTGCCCCAAAAAGCCCGTCTTTCACTTCTTCATACCTAAGTGCATCAGGTAAGCCAAATTAGCGCTGATTTTCGTTTATACGATAATGTACTGCAACTAATTATATGTATTGTTTTGAGACTTATGCGTATCTTGTTACTGTAAATACATATTTTGTAATTGGTGTGCACGCCTTGCGCTGATCGTGCAGGGAGGCGATATCAGCTGATCTGGAAACTGGCTTCGACAGCGGAAGCTCGTTTCGCCGAAACCCGAAGTCCTTGGTCTCCTCTACACTAAAACGCTGGTCTTTCGCTTCTTCATGGCGGTGCACTTGCCGGACAGGTATTAGCGCTGATTTTGTTCGGAAAATTATATTATCCGACTCGCATCGATGGGACGCATGCAAACCAGTTAAATGTCAAATGCTATCACTGATATAAATATTGCAGCACTCCTCGCCATAGGAGCGATCAGAAGCTGTACAAGCATCATCGCTGCTGCCAAGCAAGCTCATGCCAGGACTGAGTACAAGGTTTATGCCGTGTTTACTATTATTATTATTAATATTATTATTATGGTGCTGTAATGATGTCTATACGTGAAAATTGATGATTGAGTGATGCGGTATGCTGTCAAGGTAAGTGAGCCAGTGCGTTCATTTTGTGGATTTTGGAATCATATATGTGATGCACACAGATCTGTGCCGTTTCACATTGATTTTGCTCTGTGCGCTTGCTTTCTGGGCAAGCAGTTGTATTTTCATCGTGCGGATTATTTCCTGGTGCTTACATGCTCATGAGGTGTTCCGCTAACTTGTTTCAAGCTTTTAAAATTTACAACGGGTTCTATAAGCTTCTAAGAGTTGGGCTGTCTAAACAGCCGTCTTGGCTGATGAGACGATTTTTAAAATAATGCTCTGTTGTTAAATAACGAAAATAAGTCAGATGACTTATCGTTAAATATCCGGTTGCTTTTGCTGTAAAAGTTCCACCTAGTTTGAGAAAATTAAGCTGTATTCTACGGAATAAACTTCCGTTCCTCACATGCAGACCGAGGAAACATGATGTTTCTAGCTAAATTCTTCGTTTAAATTCTACCTCAGAGCCGTGGCAGAAGAGATGCCGAATCTCCTAGAGGCCTGCGCTGCTACTGCGGCGAGCTGCACATCGACTCGTCGAGGCGAAGACCTACTGCACCGCTTTCCGGAAGCGCGAATGATCCGAATTCCCTATGAACAGCAGTGTTCTTTGGTATTTAGGGGAAGACTAGATTAAAGTGCTAAGCCTGCATCTTTTTCTCGTCGTTGAATTATGCGTACATGTAGTGTAAGCCTCCGCATGCTCGAGGTTAGCGTGACCCGACTGAACGGCCGCGCAGCTTTGAAACGATCGGGTTCGATATGCATGCATCGCCGGACTTAGCTACGCGGTAGAAAATGTGCGCTGCACATTTCGTTGCAGAAGCTGACTCTTGGAATTTTGCAAGTGTGCCATGCAAGTGATCGTTGCTACAACCACGCATCCATGTTCCAACGGCTGGCATACCCCGAGGCGCATAAATGTTCAACCGTGGACCTATCAATGATCGAAGAGAGGACAGATTTTCACAATATTGGGCGCGACATCGATAGCTACCACTGCTCAGTGTTAGAGAAATTCTGCCTTGATCATGCACAATTCAGTGTTTCAGGTGTGGTCAGTAGCTAAAAGTTTGAACAGTTCGCCTTTCAAGTCAGCGACGCCAGCGATGAACCGGCGGAGCGATTTTCCACGCTACACCGCTGTCCTGCTAGAAAGCCCACCTAGTCGGCGTTTGACATTCAGCTGCAATTTGTGGGCCCCTTAATTGAAAGCAAGGCATTCAGATACGCGTTAAATGTTCAAAAATTTATTCTCTTCAACAATTTCACTCCAAGCTGTCAAAGCAGGCGTACGTTGATAAAACAGTTGAGCACTCCAGTCTTTAGAGATCTGTATAATCGCCTTCAGTTTTTAAAACTGTTGGAATAGGTCACTTTCCGATCGCTGGGACATAGACCCTCATGACAGCGCTGTCACGTGAATAAGGACCACACCAGACCGAGGACCACACCAGACCAAGGTACACCTTACAACATTGTGTTGATTTTTATGGTGCATAAGCGACTAATGCTGCCATGCACCAAGAAGAAGGTTTAATGTATTTTGTGTGTAATGAGTAAAATGAGGATGTAGCTGGTTTAGGAACATTTTAGGAAACCAAAGATGCAGGAAATTTGCACGTCTCTCCTAGGATCATGCTGGGATGCAAAGGGATCTGTTGCAAAACTGTACAAAATGTTTTCCTCTTATTTTCTCGACTCTGGTGCACGTGTAAGATGTGGTTTATTGTTAGTTCATCTCCACTCTCCTTGCATATTGGTTTGTCCTCTTTCATAAGTATGAAGCTGTGTGTGAGGTGTGGGTATGTGTTTTGTGAAGATGACCTAAAATCTCCTCCATGTTGTGTTTTTGATTACTGCATGATTTCCATTCCTCAATGACAGGTTTGGCAAGTATCATCATCATCATCAGCCTGATTATACCCACTGCAGGGCGAAGGCCTCTCCCATATTTCTCCACTTAACCCGGTTTTGTACTAGCTGCATCCACTTGACCCCTGCGAACTTCTTAATCTCATCCGCCCACCTAACTTTCTGCCGCCCCCTGCTACGCTTTCCTTCCCTTGGAATTCAGTTTGTTACCCTCAGCGACCATCGGTTATCCTCTCTTCGCACTACATGTCCTGCCCATGTCCATTTCTTCTTCTTAATTTCAACTAGAATTTCGGTAACTTGAGTTATTTCTCTGACCCACTCTGCACGCTTTCTATCTACCCCTACCATTTTTCGTTCCATAGCCCTCTGGGCAAGTATAGTTTGTAGTTTATTTCAATGTTTCAAAAACCCTGCCATTTCCCTCTCACTTTTCTTTGCACAAGCTTCTTGGTATCTTCATGCAGCATATTCACCCTCTGTAATTTAGCATTGCATCAAGGTAACCTGGTTATTTCTTTTCATCACCTTTCAAGACAGCTGTCCTGATTTCATAAAGTGTAGGGCTTCTGACGACAGGAACTCCTTGGAAGTCATAGAAATAAATGAGATCCACAATCATGAGCTATCTAGGGTATGCATATACATGTCCATCGCTCAGTGGAATGGTGTCAGTACGCTGTTAGAACAGGTCTTGTGGTAACAACAACCATTGTCTGAGGTGGTCCTTTAGTGGGCATTGAAGTGCTATGTAACAACAGGTACTGACAGAACTCTTGATCATGTTATGTGATGATGCAATCCTTGCATGCATATAGGTATACATTTCAGAATCTACAGTGCACCACTTGACCATTTGCCACCAGTTTGTGTGAAAATGTATTTTTCATGCATGTTAACTAGTATTTAACAGATGAACCCTGTGCACAAACCAAAAGTGCCACGAGCCAAATGTCACGAGACCACACGACATGGCAGGAGCTGTTAAGTCAAGCTTACAAAGTTATATTTGTAATATGTTCTAGGACGTTTCAGCTCCGATTAAGAAAGGTTACTCCTAGGTGATGGAGGCATGTTTGTACAGTTTGGTTAGCGTGAGGCTTAGTAAGGTCTATGCCAGGTTGTCTATCACATAACAGGGCAGCCTACGACCATATGCTAATGAGTATATCTGAGATGCCAGAGACATGAATTAAGGAATTAGTAATTAAGTTTTTAGCAAAAGGCATGTAAATTAATGGAAATCCACAGTGGGATCTGCAGACAAGAACCATTAACGCTGGTGCACCATAACCTTACAGATGGAGATTAGGAGCCTCCCTAATTTTTTGTCTGCTCAAAGCTTGTCATTTCCTTCGTTTTTCCAGGTGAGGAAGATGTCAAAATGATAGCATCGAAAATACTAGAGACCATCATTATCAAGGATGCTGATCCTAACAGCGTAAAAAGGAATTTCAGAAAAGATGGGTGACTAGTAATGCTGGCAACAGTTGAAGCTAAGTGAAAAGGCAGGAAATTGAAATGCAACATATGCAGAGATATGTTGCGAGACGACCAGTCTCTGGTGTGCGACATCTGTCTCCGTTAGTTTCATCAAGTGATTGGCCAAAGCAGATGGGGCTTGTGGTCTTGTGATAAGTGCAGTGTAGTAGCATAGATGCAACCTTGCCCATTAATAATTGGAGTGGAGTAAGTGCATTGTTTTGTTTTTGTAAGATGTTCATGGTTTACATGTAAACATTATGAGAAATTTCTTCCTAGAGAATGTTTGCTGAAATGTGAATATAATGTGCAATAAAACTAATGTTTTCTTGCTATTTACTTTTCCTGGTATACATTAGTTCTGTGAAGGAAACCACAAGCAAGAAGGAAATGTAATGGCATGCATTTTGATATTTGGCCCCATTGTGCTGGCTGAGTAGTTAGAGTGCTTGGCTGCTGAACCCATAGATGCAGATTTGGTTCCAGCCACAGCAGGGGCATTTCAATAGAGGTGAAAGATTAGGCCGTCAAGCACTGCGCGGTGTCAGTGCATGTAAAAGAACCCCAGGTGGTCGAAATTATTCCAGAGCCCTCAACTATTATGTTCCTCATAGCCGTAGTTATTTTGGGATGCTAAACCAGATATTATATATCACATCGTACTCTGAGTAAGATGCTATTCATGGTCAGTTAATCATACACTAAATGAGCAGTTTTTTTTTCTCCATGGTACAGCAGCTGTTGTACAATTTTACTTTAGCCTTCATGAAGAATATCACACTTGCTCCACATGGCCTTCTGTCGACCCATGATATGCGTCACAATCGCACACCCGATTATGTATTTGTCTAAGGGTACCTATGCATGCAAGGAGGGGACCGTTACTTTCCATTTGTCAGAACTGAAATGCATGATCCACATCATTTCTGCAATTCAACTGCCTGCTATTTGAACTGTCCAGCATTGATGCAAATTTCAAAGAACTGCAATTAGCAAATTAATCCAAGCAGGAAACCATGCCAAGGACTGCTTCGGTTTCATCTTTAACAACTGTTTGAGAACTAAAATTAGCCAAATGTTGCAAAACATAGATGAGAGGTTAAAAAATCTAAAAAACAATGCAAGGGTTTCACATCTTAAAGCGACATATGTAGCTATGAAGAATACTGTAGTGGAGAGCTCCAGACTAATTTGACTGCCCGGGCTTTGTATTTTGTGTTGACATCTTGCAGGAAACAGAAGCATTTCATTTCACCTGCAACAAAGTGCGACTGCCATCACTGGCATTAAACATCACGACCTTGGGGCAAGTAGCCGAACGTGCCACTAAGATGTGGCAGCGTCTACGTACATGCTATACACGTCAACCTTTCTAGCATTAAAGCTGTCACATGCATGGCAGATATTCATGTTCAGCTTTGAACTGACAAGTTTAAAAGTGCACCATTTGTGTTTGTCTAGCATGAAAAACAAAGGAAACTAAGGAAAAACGAGAAAAAAAAATGAACATAATATGTTGAAAAAGCAGTCATTAACACATAAAGCATATTCGTTCCTTTATTAATGATAAAGTGGCCTTCAACAATAGCACAAAGCCTGAACATTTAGGAAGGTGCTGTGCCAGGCAGCTATTTTACAGAAACCTGAACCATTTCACCTGTAGTAATGCGCATCTCGGCGGTGTGGGCTGGGCACTTATTTTTCGGTCCACTCCAACATGCGAAAACTGCATTATGGGCATTTCCATTTTCCGAGTTTTGAGCTCTGTAGTGCAGTCTAACAAATTGTCGATTACTTATTTTCGTCTGATTGTTGCACAGCACGTGTAAATAAATTACCACTGCACCTAATAAACACTGACATGCACGTGCAACATCGGCGATCATAAACGGACACACTGATGTCCGTCCGGACATCGGCGCACTCATCACAGCACTCTCGTAGTCTCACATGGCACTCTTGTAGGACGTAATCCGTACATCACAGCATCTCACGGTAAGCACAAACTACACCTCCAACAAACACGAATGACGTGATGCTTGGGCTAGAGACACGCCGGCGGTACCCAGCTTTTTCAGCGCCGCTTGTATATGTACTACGTAGAACTTGCAGCACCAAACCTCAATGCGAGCGGAAAGCGATGCGTTACGTGACACATCCTATCACAGATGGCAGTGAGGAAGCTTTGAAGAATCAAAACTACGTCACAACCGTCGTAGACGTTAATCCACATGATAACGAGGACCAAATGAGCGGGCGTGCGGGCCGCGGGCAGCCGTCAACACCGCGATGACATGCGCTCGCGCTCTGGTCGTGCTTGCCACCCTGCCGCGGTTCAACTGACGTAAACCTATGATAATGCCATCACGCAGTATATCACCCATTCTAGGCACTATTCTTTCCACAGTACTATTCTTTGTAATTACACATTTCACGCATGCAGTATGTAGTACATACTTCTTGCATCTCGCACACCTCATACCAGCTTCGATTTGGCTACATATGGCTACCATGTTGTTGCTACAACCACATGTGGGGATCTCGGATCCTTCCGGCTTTCCCGACGGATCCCAAGGCCGATATCGGAGAAACATGCGTCGAGTCCGCCGGACGAACCCCGCCTATCGGGCCCGTCCGCCGCACCTCTAAAAATATTTCCCGGATCCGTCCGACGTATTTTGAAGAAAAACGCACCGGGTCCGTCGGACGTACCTTTAAGAGCATTGATCGGGTCCGTCCGACGTACCTTTAGCCACAGCCTATATATATATATATATATATATATATATATATATATATATATATATATATATATATATATATATATATATATATATATATATATATATATAATTGGTGTGGGCGCTGATCGCGCAGGAAGACTTGCTGAGCCGTTTGGAAACAAGGCTGCGGCTGGCTGCGGTGGCAGAATTGGCTCATTTTGCTGCAGTCTGGGTCCATGGGTATCTCCTGCCCCATATGGAGGGACACTCACTATACCGATCAGGTAAGTCCAATTATCATATATTTGTTTGATACGACAATATACTGCAACTGTTTCTGGAGCGCGTATATATATGCGCATCTTGTTACTACGTGCATTTTTTTTATAATTGATGTGTGCGCATTTCGCTCTGATTGCGCAGGAGGACGTGCTGAGCCGACTTGGAAACAATGCTGCGGCGGTGAAATTAGCTCTTTTCGCTGCAGTCCGAGGTCCGATCTCCTCTGCCCCAAAACGGCCGTCTTTCACTTCTTCATATCGAAGTGCATGCACTGACCTATACCCATCAGTAAGTCAAATTAGCGCTGATTTTCTTTTATACGATAATGTACTGCAACTAATTATGTATTGTTTTGAGACTTATGCGCATCTTGTTACTGTAAATGCATATTTTGTAATTGGTGTGCACGCCTTGCGCTGATCGTGCAGGGAGGCGATATCAGCTGATCTGGAAACTGGCTTCGACAGCGGAAGCTCGTTTCGCCGAAACCCGAAGTCCTTGGTCTCCTCTACACTAAAACGCTGGTCTTTCACTTCTTCATGGCGGTGCACTTGCCGGACAGGTATTAGCGCTGATTTTGTTCTGAAAATTCGATTATCCGACTCACATCGATGGGACGCATGCAAACCAGTTAAATGTCAAATGCTATCACTGATATAAATATTGCAGCACCCCTCGCCATAGGAGCGATCAGAAGCTATACAAGCATCATCGCTGCTGCCAAGCAAGCTCGTGCCAGGACTGAGTATAAGATTTATGCCGTGTTGACTTTTATTATTACTATTATTATTTTGCTGCTGTAATGATGTCTATACGTGAAAATTGATGATTGAGTGATGCGGTATGCTGGCAAGGTAAGTGAGCCAGTGCGTTCATTTTGTGGATTTTGGAATCATATATGTGATGCACACAGATCTGTGCCGTTTCACATTGATTTTGCTCTGTGCGCTTGCTTTCTGGGCAAGCAGTTGTATTTTCATCGTGCGGATTATTTCCTGGTGCTTACATGCTCATGAGGTGTTCAGCTAACTTGTTTCAAGCTTTAAAAATTTACAACGGGTTCTATAAGCTTCTAAGAGTTGGGCTGTCTAAATAGCCGTCTTGGATGATGAGACAATTTTTAAAATAATGCTCGGTTGTTAAATAACGAAAATAAATCAGATGACTTATCGTTAAATATCCGGTCGCTTTTGCTGTAAAAGTTCCATCTAGTTTGAGAACATTAAGCTGTATTCTACGGAATAAACTTATTGTAGGTTTCATGTAAATATCGCGGAAACTGTTTGTTCAGCCGCGTTGGAATCCCTCATACGCGCTCTATGACAAGCGCAGACACTTGGTTTTGCTAGAATTATTAAATTGTGATAGCAGTGAGGCCAGATGAGGAGTTAAAATCAAACTGTTTATTAATACTTAATACTTAAAAAGAGATTCGGTTGATCTGCAGAGGGTCGCCTGGCTGGATGTGGTGCGCCTTCGTGCTCGTCCGTGCTTCGTCTCGTCTCGGCTCCGAATGCCTTCTTCCCGAGGCGTCGGGTCCTCGCGTTTCCCCTCCGAAGTTCGAGGGGAGACATAACTCAGGCAGGGTTCGCGGGGCGCGAAGTCTCCGCGCCGTCGTAACGGTGGTGTGAATAGACAGACCACAGACCGACCGAGCGAACGTGCTCTTCGCGGTATCCGCGCGGTCGTAACGGAGGTGTGGAGAGATGAACACACCGACCGAGCGAATGTGCTCTTCGCTGGGTTCCGCGTGGCGTAAGCACGCGCTCTCGGGTCGCCGCGGTTACGGGAGAGTTGGGCCATCTTGAGCGTTGTCTCAAGTGATGAACTGCGTGCTGACAGCAGCATTAGCATTCAAGAACGCGCTTCGGGAGGATAAGGTTTGAGTGCGCTACGGTTTCAAATTGCAACATCATGACTCCAGCAAAACGAAGTGATCGCGCCTTTCTCGCGGATTCATGGATCGTGATTACCTATTGCGGCTTTGCGCTAATGCGTTTTCAGTAGGGTCGCATGAAGTCAAGCGGATAAAATATATTGATGTGATAGTGCAGTTGGTGGCAGTGAGCAGACATTATTTTTTCTACCTTTGCACCCTATGTTTGCCTGCAATGTAAAAGTCTAGGGGAAAAGGAAATATTTAATTAAAACACCTGTCTTCGTACAGCTGACCAAGATGGAACCTGCCGCAGATCCGACCAGTCGCAGACATCAAGTGATCGACAGGCTGCCAAAAGAAGGAGACCAAGCCTCAAGCCCATCTTCAATATATGGCACACGCGCAGTCATATATCTACGCTTATTAAAAAGCAAATCGCGAGCTTTTTCTGAACGCTGTTGACAAATACATTTTTCACCAAATACTGCAGCTTTTGTTTCTTCATGGCATCAGAAAAGCTACTGCTTTTCTTGATGCATTTGTATGTGCTACCCCGTTATATATGCATGGCCCACGATATATTAAATGCATGGCATGATACCCGCACGAGGGGCGATGCCGGCCACTAACCGGCGTCGGGAAGCAACCGGCCGACGTACGGTCTTCGTCAGCAAAATGCTAGGGCAGACGAGCGGCCGACCATTCAGTAACGCTGGCAGACTGCAGGAACACGTGCGGCAGGTGGTCGGTCACGCCGCGCCAAAAAGTCGGGCCGTAGTCGATTGCCTAAAATCGGCCTACGTTAGGTCAGTGTCAATCCCAGACGCCGGCCCTCATTCGGGTGCCGAAGGTCGGCCGCCCACTTTTTGGTCGGCGAGAAAGGTCGGCCCTATCTTTTTGCCACACACTTTTTTTGCTTGGGATACTGCATGCGTGAAATGTGAAATTACAAAGAATAGTACAGTGGCAAGGATAGTGCCTAGAATGGGTGATATACTACGTGATGGCATGATGATAGGTTTACGTGAGTTGGACCGCGGCAGGGTGGCAAGCACAACCAGAGCGCAAGCGCATCTAATCCAGTGTTGACGGCCAGCCCGCGGCCCGCACGCCTGCTCATTTGGCCCTCGTTATCATGTGGATTAACGTCTACGACGGTCGTTATGTAGTTTTGATTCTTCAAAGTTTCGTCACTTCCATCTGTGATGAGATGCGTCACGTAACGCATCGCTTTCTGCTCGCTTTGAGGTTTGGTGCTGCAAGTTCTACGTAGTACATATGCAAGCGGCGCTGAAAAAGCTGGGTGCCGCCGGCGTGTCTCTAGCCCAAGCATCACGTCATTCGTGTTTGTTGGAGGTGTAGTTTGTGCTTACCGTGAGATGCTGTGATGTACGGATTACGTCGTACTAGAGTGCTGTGTCAGACAACGAAGAGTGCTGTGATGAGTGCGCCGATGTCCGGACGGACATCAGTGTGTCCGTTTATGATCGGCGATGTTGCGCGTGCACATCAGTGTTTATTAGGTGCAGTGGTAATTTATTTACACGCGCTGTGCAACAATCACACGAAAGTAAGTCATCGACAATTTCTTAGCCTGCACTACAGAGCTCAAAACTCGGAAAATGGGAATGCACATGATGCAGTTTTCGCATGTTGGAGTGGACCGAAAAATAAGTGCCCAGCCCACACCGCCGGGATGCGCATTACTACAGGTGAAATAGTTCAGGTTTCCGTAAAATAGCTTCCTGGCACAGCACCTTCCTAAATGTTCAGGCTTTGTACTATTGCTGAAGGCCACTTCATCATTAATAAACAAACGAATATGCTTTATGTGTTAATGACGTGCTTTTTCAAAATGTTCATTTTTTTCGTTTTTCCTTAGTTTCCTTTGTTTTTCATGCTAGACAAACACAAATAGTACACTTTTAGACTTGACAGTCCAAAGCTGAACATGAATATCTGCCATGCCTGTGACAGCTTTAATGTTAGAAAGGTTGACGTGTATATCATGTACGTAGACGCTGTGACATTTTAGTGGCATGTTCAGCTACTTGCCCCAAGGTCGTTATGTTTAATGCCAGTGATGGCAGTCGCACTTTGGTGCAGGTGAAATGCAAATGCTTCTGTTTCCTGCAAGATGCAAACGCAAAGTACAAAGCCCGGGCAGTCAAATTAGTCTGGAGCTCTCCACTGCGGTATTTTTCATAGCTACATATGTCACTTTAGGATGTGAAATCCTACATGCCACAGGTAGGCTGCATTGTTTTTTAGATTTTGTAACCTCTGATCTATGTTTTGCAACATTTGGCTAATTTTAGTTCACAAAAAGTTGTTAAAGATGAAACCGAAGCAGTTCTTGGCATGGTTTCTTGCTTGGATTAATTTGCTATTTGCAGTTCTTTGAAACTTGCATCAATGCTAGACAGTTCAAATAGCAGGCAGTTGAATTACAGAAATGATGTGGATCGTGCATTTCAGTTCTGACAAATGGAAAGTAACGGTCCCCTCCTTGCATGCATAGGTGCCCTTAGACAAATACATACTCGGGTGTGTGACTGTGACGCATATCAAGGGTCAACAGAAGGCCTTGTGGAGCCAGTGTGATATTCTTCATGAAGGCTAAAGTAAAATTGTACAACAGCTACTGTACCATGCAGAAAAAAAATTGATCATTTAGTGTATGATTAACTGAATAGCGTCTTACTCAGAATATGATGTGATATGTATCTGGTTTAGCATCCCAAAATAACTACGGCTATGAGGAACACAATAGTTGAGGGCTCCGGTATAATTTTGACCACCTGGGGTTCTTTTACATGCACTGACACCGCACGGTGCATGACGGCCTATTGTATCGCCTCTATTGAAATGCCCCTGCTGTGGCTGGAACCAAATCTGCATCTTTCGGTTGTGGGGCCCTGCACCACGTATCCGTATGCCCGTGCGCGCCGCGCATTCAAAGGCCGCGCCACTATCCCAATGCTCCCTGCGCGGTGCCTGTTTCCCTCTCCCCGCTCGTTCGGGGATAACCGGTCCCGCGCGAGGGGGCTATAAAAAAAGGGGCGCGCCGCCGTCTCGGCTCTTCTTGGTCCCTGTCTCTTCCTGGTCCTTGGCTCGTCGCTCCTGCTTCGCTCCTGGCTCTCTCCACGGAAACGAACCGCAGCCACCCGGACGACGACCCGGACAGCCTCGACGACGCCCGCGCTTAACGTGAGATAAAGGATGTTTGTTATACATCTGCGTACTGTGTGTTTGTCGTGCGCATGCCTCGGGCAGAGGAATCGCCCACAACTGGCACCCAAATGGGGCTGAATTAGAACCCATGTGGACGATTTTTCTGCCAACATGGCAGCGCACGGCAACACGACGGGCCGGTCCTTTGTATGTTAGGCGCGAAGCCATTTTGAGTTTAGGGCTATCGTGTGTGCAGATGACGCGGAGTGTAGTATAGTAGTGTTTTTACAGTGTTGTAATTTTTTTGTGCATATGTTAGTTTTATGAAGCGTTTAGCCTTTGTGAATAGTCTAGTTCTGCGGCTCTCAGCCGGCCTTGGTTGTTGAGTGCAATGCCTCCTAGAAAAGACGTGCTAGATAGGGCCGCCGCTTCGGACGCCAGTGCGTGCGGAAGTGAAGTGAGGGACGCGGTAGAGTCTGCGCAGGTTACCGATGCGGCCGCCCTGATGAGGCAGATGAACGAAATGTTGTCGGTATTCACCTGTCAGCTCGGTTCGGTGGCTAGCGCCAACCAAGCCACAGCTGCGGCGACAGTCTCGTGTCCGCGGATAAATGTAGAGGTTCCCTCCTTTTCCGGCTACACGGACGTGAAGTCAGTCCACGAGTTCTTGCAAGAACTCGAGGATTATCAGACGGCACTGGGTTCCCCAGACGACGTGTTGCTAGCGCAGGTAATCCCCGTGGCACTTGTTGAGAGCGCGGCCCGGTGGAGACGCTGCCAGCTGGCCTTCCAGTCGATGGCAGACTTCACAGATCGCTTCCGCGCCGAGTTCTTGCCGCCCGATTACGAACGCCGGATGCTTGAGGAGCTAGCGTTGCGCACACAGCACCCAGAGGAGAGCCTCCTCGAGTATGCGTTAAACCAAAGGAAATACAGCACTAAGTTTTAGACGAACCACACAGAAAGACGGACGGCCGAACTGTTGACCGAACTCCTCGAGTATGTACGCGCAATGCAGGAGCTCTACAAGCGGGCAGATCCCACGGCAACCGATCTAGAACAGGTCACGCGCGTGATGAGGCAATGCCATCCGCGCTTCAAGCCGTATTTGCGGGGACGTGGTTTTGCAAACCTCGAGGCCCTAGCACAGGAAGCGAAGGTAGTACAGGCGGATTTACTCGCTGAATTGCGCTACCAGCCGCCCCCCAGGCCAGCCGAATCGATAGAGCCGCGATGCGCCTGGGCCGGAGGCCAAGACTCCGTGCCGCGCGCCAGAGGCGCAGACGTAATGACGGTAGGGCAGGAAAGGCCAGCGGAAGGCTCCACGATTCCTCGCGCTCTTGACCCGTACGCGTTCGAGCAGCGGCGTCGAGCTGAGCTCGCCAGCGACATCCGCATAGGCGCGGAGAGAGGGGAAAGACGTCCCCAGCCGCTTCGTGGAACGCGGCATCCCCCGAACGCGCGGCAGGTGAACGATCAGCTTTGCTGGAATTGCAACCAGCCGGGCCACGTGGCACGCTAGTGTCAAACAAGGCGTATGCAGGGAAACGCGGACCGCTGGCGGCCATAATTGGTAACACCAGCCTGTCGCCGTCGGCGGGAGAATTTCGTGGTAGCCACGGTGGAAAATGGGAAATGTACTCCCACGCCGCGTCACCGGGCGACCGCCCCGGGGGCGCAGAGGCATTTGTCCCCCTCGCCTGTAGAGCGCAAGGAATGTTGTCGCGCTCGAGCCCTTTTATGCTAGTGCGGTTAGTTGGTCAAAGCTACTCGGCACTCGTTGACACCGGCTCAACTCTCACTGGTCGGTGATGACGTTTTCGAGGCCTGCCGTAGATGTAACATCCGTGTCAGGCCAGTGGAAACCCCTTTGAGCTGAGCAGCAGGGAAGACAAAAGCGGCGGGAGCGGTACGTCTGGTCCTGCGTTTTGACGGCAGGAAGCGGAGGCATCGCTTCGTCTATCTGCCCGGCTTAGCCATACCAGTTATTCTGGGAAGAGATTTTCTTTCGAGCGAAAGCATTGTGCTTGACATGGGGGAGAACGGCTATCGCTACAGCCCCTTCACCCCCCTCATTCCCTTTGTAAGCGCACCCCAACAGGAATGCGTCGCTGAGCGAGCGAGCGTCCACGCTTTTGTGGCAGACAGCTCCCCCGCGACACTGAATGGTAGCCCATTAGAAGCAATTATCGCGTCCTTCTCAGGAACCGGTAGTCAGCGCCGAAGGCTCGTGGAAACTTTACTCCCGTTTTCGAATTGCTTCACAGAGAAACCAGGCAGAACCGACTTGCTTCAGCACAAGATCGAAACGGGTGATGCGCGCCCTTTCAGATGTAACCCGCGGCCGTTAAGCGCGCATAAGAGACAGCTTCTCGACAGCGCCCTTGACGAGATGATAGATACCGGCGCGGTGAGACCCTCACAAAGTCCCTGGGCGTCCCCAGTGGTTCTAGCGCCAAAGAAAGATGGTTCGGTCAGGCTGTGTGTTGATTATCGAAAGCTCAACTCACTGACGCCTATGGTTGCGTACCTTTCCAGTCGATCGAGGCTGTAATGTACGCGTTAGGGAACGCAAGGTTCTTCACAGTCCTGGATGCAAGCAGAGGGTACCTGCAGATTGAGGTGGCGGAAGGTGACATTCAGAAAACCGCATTCAGCTGTCACTGCGGGCTCTTCGAATTTACTCGACTCCCGTTTGGTTTGTCTAATGCACCGAGCACGTTCATGTGATTGATGGACATCGTGCTGGGCGATGCAAGGTTCAACTACGCGATGGCGTACCTCGACGACGTCGTGATATTCTCACAGTCGTTCGAAGAGCATCTCATTCACTTGAATTCCGTTCTTGAAAGAATGAGACGTGCGGGTATAACGATCAACCCAAAGAAAGGGCAGTTGGCATCGAAGAGAGGGAACCTCTTGGGATTTGTGGTTGATGATGGCACTTTGAGACCGAACGATGACAAACTGCAGGCAATTCTGAACTACCCCTGCCCGACGGACGTGAAAAGCTTGCAGAGATTTTTGGGAATGGTTGCCTTCTACAGACAATTCATCCCTAGTTGTTCAGAGCTCGCTAGGCTGTTGATCCAGCTGTTGCGGAAAGGCTCGAAGTGGGTCTGGGGCAAGGAACAGAACGACGCTTTTGTTGCCTTGGCTCGCGCGATAGCGAACACCGCTAGTTTGCGCCTCCCCGACCTGAACAAGCCGTTTGTCTTGCAGACAGATGCTAGTGATGCCGGTGTAGGAGCTGTTTTGTTGCAGGAACTCGAGGGCAAGCTGCGCCCTGTCGCGTTAGCTAGCCGCACGCTCACGTCGGCGGAGCGGAATTACTCCGTGACCAAAAAAGAATGCTTGGCGATAATGTTCGCATTGTCAAAGTTCGACATGTACCTAGACGGAGCGGTTTTCATCGTGTAGACAGATCACCAGGCACTTTCGTGGTTAAAGAGGCTGAAAAACCCCGAAGGCAGACTCGCGAGATGGGCGCTGACGTTGCAACGTTACGCGTACGCCATTGAGTACCGCCGGGGCAGCATGAATAAAGCGAACATAGCGAGACTGTAGCGCAAAGCAGACAGGACGCACGAGAAGAACGAACAACACGAGCGCTAACTTCCAACAATCTTTATTTCAGACATGCAGCACATTTATACGCCAAAGAAAGCCACCCTTTTGAGCATGAATAAGGTGGCCGATGCGTTATCGCGCGCACCGTTGAAGGCTGGCAGAAGCGCAGAAGAGGCGCAGACCAGCTTTGCTGAAAGCGGCGTCGCCGCTAGTGGAGAGGAGGAGAGGGCGGACGCGAGTGTCGCGCCGTGCGTATTTAAAGAGAGAAAGGAGGCGGACAGAGTTGCCGCGCGGTGCTGCGAGAGAGATAAGGCGCAGCAGCTGGTGGCGGCGACTACTCGCCTGCCAAGAAGCGAGGCAGAGAGAAATCTGTCATGGGGAGTAGCGGTCAGTAGGGAAGAGCTAATTGAGGCCCAGAAAGCAGACGGTCTATGCCAGCGGGTGCTAACAGAGCTTGCGAGTAGTGCAGCTTGCACCGGGAACGCTGAGGGCAAGTACGATGCGTATCTGCTGGGCGATGATGCTTACTGCTCCGCTACATCCCCCAACTTGACGATGAAGAGGCGATTGCATCCCCCTTCCGAGTCGTGGTCCCGAGGAAGTTGCGGAAACGATTCCTCCAGTACTTCCATGACTCAGCGCTGGCAGGCCATGGCAGCGGCAGTAAGACTTATGACAAATTATGCCGTGTCGCGACCTGGCCAGGTATGAGAAAGGATGTGCTGGGCTACGCCCGTACATGTCCTGTTTGCCAGGTAGCCAAGCCTCGGGCGGGGAAACCTGCTGGCATGATGAAGCCGGTAGTTAGCAACTATCCGTGGCAAGTGGTCGCGTGCGATATCATGGGACCCCTCCCTCGCTCAGCGCGCGGACACCAATATGTCCTGGTAATAACGGACCACTATTCCAAGTGGGTTGAGGTTTTCCCCCTTAGAAAGCTTGTGTCAGAACGGATTTGGGAGAAACTGTTGGAGACATTCACTCGTTTCGGTTTCCCTTCCGACCTCATTACAGACAATGCTTCGTATTTCACAAGCAAAGTCTTTGTTGATTCCTGTCGGGCGCTTCAAATCCGCCACAGGAAAACGAGTCCCTACCACGCTCAGAGCAACATAACCGAGAGAGTGAATCGGAATGTTAAGAGTATGCTGGTTGCGACGACCGAGCAGCACAGAGATTGGGACGCACGGCTGTCCGAACTGGCTTTCGCCACTAGAACAACAGTGAACAGGTCGGTGGGTATGACACCTGCTTACTTGAATTTTGGGAAAGAGATCGCTTTTCCGCTAGAGAACGCCCTACTTGACGCGGCGGGACCCGCGCCCCCTCCGCTTACGCAGTACGCGGCAAAGCTCCGCGAGCGCCTTGAGGCAGCGCAGCGCGCGGCTCGCGAAAACCTCGATGTCGCGCGCATGGAGCAAGCGGATCAGTACAACAAAGGTCGTCGTCACGTCGTTTTCAACACGGGCGACTTGGTACTGAAAAAAACGCACCCGCTTAGTAACGCAGCGCGTGGTTTCGCCGCGTCGCTAGCGCACAAGTGGGTTGGACCGTTCGAAGTTACGGCACGGACTACGCCACTCACCTACCAGCTGCGGTTGTTGGCGAGCGGTGAAACCGCTGGTCCGGTGCACGTCGCAGACTTGAAAGCTTACCACCTTCGCAAGGACGATAACTGCGAAGCGGGGGAAGCTCAAAGCGATGCAGCGATCTCCCCCAAAGTAAGGCGTACAGGTAGCAACCCGGTTCGCAACCGACGCTATAACCTAAGGCCAAGGTAGTGCACTACTTTTTCTAACGTCTTTGCTTCTTTCAGAATGCATTCTGATAAAATTTTGCAGCAGCCAGATGAACCACCGTCGCTGGGGCGGGAAACCGCACCCAGCGCATGGTTCCAGGAGGGGCCACTTAAACAGGGGGTACCCCCCTAGTTTGCAGTGGTTTGTGGCCCATCATTGTGACCAGCGCGGCCATGCTGGCCGTCTTCAACGAATCTGGATTGGAGCCCGCTGCCCAGGCCTGGAGTACAGGCCTCAGGAAGCCAGGTGTGCCCGGGGCGGAAACGCCTGCTGCAATGTGCATCCAGCACGGCGCCACGTGGAAAGGGGTCAACGATGTAGAGCAGCAGCTCAGGGCCGCTACCAGTCATATCCGTGGGCGAGCCCAGCTGCGCTGTGACCCCGAGGATGTGGCCGGTGCCGGAGAGGGACCAGCCGCAACAGTCCCGCCATGCCTGCTGCTCCTCCCGTCCCACGGGCCAGCTGAGATGGCATCCCGCCAGAGCCAGGCGACAAGCCTTCATATTTTACGCCGACCCAGGCTCGGACATGGACATGGCCCGGCTGTTGGTGGAGCCCGGATCGGACGCCGAGGGGGGGGGAAGATGTGGGGCCCTGCACCACGTATTCGTATGCCCGTGCGCGCCGCGCATTCAAAGGCCGCGCCACTATCCCAATGCTCCCTGCGCGGTGCCTGTTTCCCTCTCCCCGCTCGTTCGGGGATAACCGGTCCCGCGCGAGGGGCCTATAAAAGAAGGTGCGCGCCGCCGTCTCGGCTCTTCTTGGTCCCTGTCTCTTCTTGGTCCCTGGCTCGTCGCTCCTGCTTCGCTCCTGGCTCTCTCCACGGAAACGACCCGCAGCCACCCGGACGACGACCCCGGACAGCCTCGACGACGCCCACGCTTAACGTGAGATAAAGGATGTTTGCTATACGGCCCACTGTGTGTTTGTCGTGCGCATGCCTCGGGCAGAGGAATCGCCCACACGGTTCAGCAGCCAAGCACTCTAACTACTGAGCCAGCACAACGGGTCCAAGTATCAAAATGCCTGCCATTACATTTCCTTCTAGCCGGTGGTTTTCTTCACAGAACTAATGTATACAAGGAAAAGTAAATAGCAAGAAAACACTAGTTTTATTGCACATTATATTCACATTTTAGCAAACATTCTCTAGGAAAAAATTTCTCATAATGTTTGCATGGAAACCATGAACATCTTACAAAACAATGTACTTACTCCACTCCAATTATTAATGGGCAAGGTTGCATCTATGCTACTACACTGCACATATCACAAAACCACAAGCCCCATCTGCTTTGGCCAATCACTTGATGAAACTAACGGAGACAGATGTCGCACACCACAGACTGGTCGTCTCGCAACATATCTCTGCATATGTTTCATTTCAATTTCATGCCTTTCCACTTAGCTTCAACTGTTGCCAGCATTACTAGTCACCCACCTTTTCTGAAGTTCCTTTTTACGCTGTTTGGATCAGCATTCTTGTTAACGATGGTCTCTGGAATTTTCGATGCTATCATTTTCACATCTTCCTCATCTGGAAGAACGAAGAAAATGACAACCTTTGAGCAGAAAAAAAATAATAATAATATAAATTGTTTATTTATTTCAAAAAATTACATACAAATACGAGCCTGCCCAAGCCAACAATGGGCTTGTGGGGCAGCGCTCGGCACAATGGAGCAAGCCCAGGGGCGGCACAGTAAGTCAATTGCACAACACTCAAACTAAAAACTAAAGAAAGGCAGTAAGAAATGACAAGAAAAAAAAATAAAAAACAAAGAAACAAAGAAAAGAAACAAAATTACACACACAGATAAAAGATATAAGATTTTACTTCTTGCCGCGTGCTGGAAGATAAAACATTATCTGGCAGGTTGTTTAACACATCAGGTACATAGAAGGCACGGACACGTTTCCCGTATCTTGTCCGTACTCTTGGTAAGGAAAAGCGGTCGCGTGGACGTAATGTTCGGGCGGGGACATACGGGAGGCAGAACTCATTGTTCCATATATAGGAAAGGATTACTGTTTCTTTGAATAACAGCCTGAACGAGGGCATGTGCGAGCATGAAAAAAGATCGGGATTGTTAGTAATGTGCACACCATACATCATCGCCCGAATTATGGATTTTAGTAAAGAATCAACTTTATTGCGCCAAAACACTGAACAGAAATAAAAAGAGCAAATTCCATATCTCAGCACACTGTACGCCAATGCATGTGCTATTGTTTTCCTTACGTAAATTGGGCATAGTGCTTTAATAGAATACAGCAGGCAGGCTATTTTGCGCAGCCTTTCACAAACGTTAGCCAAGTGAGTGTTCCAGGACATGTTAGAATCGAAATGAACACCGAGATAATTGACACTTGAGAGGTATGGAATAGGAGAGCAAGAACAATTGTTACACAGAGGAGAATGAAGAAACACTGAGGAGAATGAAGAAACACTGGAGTGATGACAGGAATAGATTTCAGCAGATCGTGAAAACATACTAATTTTGTTTTATTTTGGTTAATAGAAATTAAGTTATTACGGTACCAACTGATAACATTTGTAGTGTCAGTTTGTAATTCAGCCACGGCTTGATGGTAATTAGTATGGCGAGATACTAAAAGCGTGTCATCTGCGTATTGGAACACCCGACAGTGAAAAATTGCTTGACTGAGATCATTAACGTACAAGTTGAATAAAAGGGGAGCTAAAAATCGACCCTTGGGGTACTCCAGCGCTCAACTGCCTAGGTTGGCTTTTAATATTTCCGAGAACTACTACTTGGATTTGACCGTGCAAATAATTCTCAAGGAAAGTTAGGAAAGGCCCTCGGAAGCCATAGCTATGAAGTTTACGAAGTAAAATTTTATGGTTTACGGAGTCGAAAGCTTTTGATACATCTAGAAATAGTGCACAAGCGAATGCACTAATTTCAAGAGTACTGTTAAGGTAATCGGTTAATTCATCTAATGCTAATCTAGTGCCACAAGTAAATCCGTACTGATTAGGCGACAGTATGTTGTGCGCATCAATAAAGCTCTGCATTACGTGAAAAATATGCTTTTATTAAAGTATAAGAGCAATGCACGAAAGTATCGAAATTGGCCTGTAGTTTGTGACAACATTGAACTGTCCGCTTTTGAAGAGAGGAACTACAAGCGCTTCCCTGAGGCCAGGTGGAATTTCTTGCGTGGTTATAATGTTATTTATAATTGCTAAAAGAACATTCTTCAGGGCCTCGAAATTTCTGCGAAGGACGTCCACAGACACACCATCTAATCCAACCGACTTGTGCTGTTTTAAGTTAAATAAAATATAGCGAATATCATCCTCGGTACACTCAGGCAGGAAGGCAGACTCAACTACCGATTGTGGCATACAATAACTAGCCGTATTACCGGACAAACTTGCTGCAGTAGACGAGAAAAAGGAATTAAATTGGTCTGCTAACGTTATAGATGGTGGACCGAAATTCTTGGCAATAGTTTGGTATGCGCCTTTCCGGGGACGACCCCTTAATTCGTTAACCACGGATCAAGCCTTGGACGGGTTATTTCTAAATTCAGAAAATTTACCTTGGAAGTGCTGTCGCTTGGCACCCCTAAGCACAGCAGTGACTTTATTGCGAGCCATCTTATAAGCTTCACGAAGATACTGATTATTAGGTGAGCGACGACAACGCGCCCAGGCTAGTTCTTTTTCAGCTATGGCGATTAAAGCATTTCCATTTATCCACGGGCATCCCGGCTTTCGTTGCTTTAAGACGACTACGTTTTTGCAAGAGTGCACTGTCTGCGTATAAACGGCAATAAATGATTTATAGAGGTGACTGGCAGGAACTTCTGCTAGGAAAGATTTCCAGTCGTAGCGTTGCAACAACGAGTCCAGCTTTCTTTTATCAACAACCTCTATCTGTGATACTGGGTTGTTAGCCGCAGCATGCTGAGACGATAGAAAGCTACACCCAACATAGAAGTGATCGTATAGCTTTTGCTCAATAATAAACGGAAATACCTGGTCGTTTTCAGTGCGAACGTTGACGTGATCTATGCATGAAGACACAAGTGATGTACCCAAAATTTCGACACGTGTGGGAAGGTTGATAATAGATTCTATCCCAACGTCAGCAAGCGTGTTCAAGTAATCAGCTACAATGTGTCGTTCTTCCTTCAGCACGTCAATGTTAACATCACCTATCATGCAGACGTGACCAGATGGAAAAGCAAGTAGACGCAATTCTTCCACAAACTTTCTGACACTTTGATTTGGCGGCCTATAAATAGCGAGCAATGTAATGGCAAAAGATTGTGTGTGAATACGAAGGGCTAGCGATTCAGCACTTGTGAAAATTATGTTTAGAGGACTTGAAACCAACCATTTTTAATGAAAATGGCAATTCCACCGCCACTGCCGTCCTTGCGCGTCAAAAAATGATTGTGATAACCTTGGAGTTGAAAGAGACCAGTATGTTCCTGCCCAATATTAATTTCAGTTCAGACGAAAACATCAGCTATATCACGTACTGCACCAGCGTGGACACAAAATTCATTCCAGTGCTTGCGAATACTACGCACATTTACATGAAAAACAGTGAATGTGCCTTCACCTGGTTTTAAAAGAACAGAAAAGAAAGGAAAGTCTCGAAATTGTTCGCACGAAGCCATGAATCAAGGAAAAAGATTACAACGGACAAAGCAGGGAATAGAAGAGATCAGACTAGCCGAGACAAGTCACAAGGGCTCATTATGCGCACAACTGGGTCGCCCTCCTTCTTACGGGCATAAATTTTGCCATGTTTCACCCATACAAACTTGAATTCGGCTTCCTTGGCCTTAGTCTTTGTCTCCCAGAACAGTTCTCTGTTGTATTTCTTCAAGTTTTCGACAAAGAAAACCGAGGGCTCATTTTCCTTCGCCAGAGATTCCTGTTTCTTTCGCTTTGCCAGCCAGCTGTCACGTATGCCCGCCGAAAGGAAGCGCACTAAAACTGGAGCTGTTTTGCTCTTCCTGGGCAACCGGTGCACAGCTACTACATGACCTGGCAGGAATGAATCAATGCCCAGTTGAGCGGCCAGTTCAGCAACGGTAGCCGTCAAGTTTTCACTAGGAAGTTGGGGTAGGTTATGAATTTCGAGGTTTGAGGACCTACTATACTGTTCAGATGCATTTATTTCGCCTCTAAGATCTTGAATGACAGCTGCCTGAGAAGCGACCTGATCCTCAAGTACCATCACTCTAGAAGACAATTCAGTGACCTGTTTCTCTCGTGTTGCTGATTCTTTAAGCAAGGAATCATATTTATTTGAAAGTCAACCGAGTCGTGTATTTCCTGCATTTTTGTTTTCACTACTTCGATCTCGGACTTTAGGCACAACAGTTCGTCTATTTTCGACGGAACCAGGGAAAGAGATTCAAATTTCTCGCGAATAGAATCCAGCAACGATAGCTTTTCAGCAATAGCTGTTAACTGGCTAGAACTGCCTTGGGAAGAATCCGCTGATCTGCATGTTTTGCACCGCCACTTTTCTCTCTTTTTCGGGCCCATCAACGAGAATGTGCCTTCAGCCACGCCTGAGCACTCATGACCGAGGTGATACAACGATGCACAGTTGGAGCATTCCATGCACCGGTCTTCGTCAGCAAAATCATCCCCACATTGAGGACAATTTTGTCCCTCCATCACACATGCGTACAAGAGAACACACGCGGTAGATCAAGCAAATGGCAGTTTTGCAGTTGGTGGCATGGAATGTACAGAAAAGTCGCTACAGCGAAACCAGCTGACCTGCAGTAACAGAACAAATCGTTTAGGGCCGGCTCTGGACGTGCCGCCAACTGCGCTTGCTGCTTGCAAGCGATGCGCTTTTATGGGGACGATGACGGCGCTTGTTGATCAGAGCATATCTTATGACGCGAACCAAAGTCAAGAAGAACTGGAAAAGTTCCACGTATTTTCAGCAGAGCTGCCACACCTACGAAGCCATCCGTGCAAAAGAGCATCCGACGTCCGATGACCACTTGAAACTGTTGCGACGTAGTTGCGCGCCTGCAGTAACAGAACAAATCGTTTAGGGCCGGCTCTGGACGTGCCGCCAACTGCCGACTCCTAATCTCCAAGGGAGACTCCTAATCTCCACCTGTAAGGGTATGGTGTGCCAGCGTTATTGGTTCTTGTCTGCAGATCCCACTGTGGATTCCCGTTAATTTACATACCCTTTGCTACAAACATAATTACTAATTCCTTAAATCATGTCTTTGTTATCTCAGATATACTCATTAGCATACGGTCGTAGACTGCCCTGTTAGGTGATAGGCAACCTGGCATAGACCTCTGTAAGCCTCATCCTTTCTTAATTGGAGCTGAAACGTCCCAGAACATATTTCAAATATAACTTTGTAAGCCTGACTTAACAGCTCCTGCCATGTCGCGTGGTCTCGTGACATTTGGCTCGTGGCACTTTTGGCTTGTGCACAGGGGTCATCTGTTAAATACTGGCTAACATGCATGAAAAATACATTTTCACACAAACTGGTGGCAAATGGTCAAGTGGTGCACTGCAGATTCTGAAATGTATACCTATATGCATGCAAAGATCGCATCATCACATAACCTGATCAAGAGTTCTATCAGTACCTGTAGTTACATAGCATTTCAATGCCCATTAAAGGACCACCTCAGACAATGGTTGTTGTTACCACAAGACCTGTTCCAACAGCGTACTGACACCATTCCACTGAGCGATGGACATGTATATTGTGAGCCTTCTGTGGACCTTCTTTCATTTGTACATGCCATCATCATCTTCTTTCATTTGTACATACCATCATCATCGTCCCGCGGCGCCGGCTCTGGCGCGTGCCTGGGTTGGTGACCGGATTAAAACGCTGGACAAGGCTTCGCTGTCCTTGCCGACACGACCTCGCCGTCTTGACCTAGCCTTCTTCCACAAGTGGTGGAGGTGAGAATTGATCCCCTTGCTGTTTTGTGCCCTGCCTCTCGCTGGAGCTACGTTCCGGTCGCTGTTTACCGCCTGCCACCATCGTTATGTCTACCGAGAGCACCCAAGAATCGGCAGGACCCTCTACCTCGGCTGCACCACCCCCTCCGACTATGCCCGCACGACAACGCGACCCGCCGCTGTTCGCTGGTCGTCGCGACGAAGACGTCGATGACTGGCTGGACACCTATGAACGCTGCAGTAACTACAACCGGTGGGACGACGCTCTAAAATTTCTGAACGTTTCTTTCTACCTCATTGAGGTCGCCAGAACCTGGTTTATTAACCGCGAACCCCACACCACTAACTGGACAACATTCAAGCAGCAGTTCCGCCAATATTTCGCCGACCCAGCAGTTCGCACTGAGGTCGCGAAGAACAAGCTCGCCTCTCGCCTCCAAGGTCCCGATGAGTCGTACGCGTCTTATATAGAGGCCATACTTGCACTCTGCCGGCGTGTTAGTCCCACCATGCCGGAACCTGAACGCGTACACCACATCTTAAAAGGAATTAATTCTGTTGCTTATAATACCCTGATTGCCCAGAATCCTTCTACTGTTGACGCCATTATTGCGACCTGCCAACGCATCGACCAGCTGCAGTCCTCCCGATTGCAGCCCAGCATTGCTACAGGCCCGACCTATGCTGACCTGGATCTACGGGCACTAATTCGAGCCATCATCCGGGAGGAGCTCCAAGCCCTCAAGCCTGTCTGTCGACACGGGTGCGATCATTCTTCCGTACCTTCTAATGACGCCGGTCTACGCAACATCATTAAAGATGAGCTGGCAACAATCACGCGACCTATGCCGTCCGACCCTCCTGCACCCCGCCAAGCATCGACTTACGCGCACGTCGCAGCATCACCCCCTCCTTTTGTTCCGCCGCCCCAACTGGCATCGCCCTACAACCACATCAACGCCGTGACGACGGCTCAGCCTACGCCACACTATTACGCACCCTGGCGCCCCTCTCGCCCAGTGTGCTACTACTGTGGAATACGAGGACATATATCCCGCTTCTGCCGTCGCCGTATTCAGAACGAGCGGCGTGGTTATGACACATTCGAAAGTGACGTACCCTCATATTATCAGCGACGACCTCCTATGTCCAGCCCACCTCGAAGATCATCTCCACCTCCAGAATCCTCGTCTGAGCCTCGTGGAACCCATGCGTCCCGATGATGGGCCTGAACTCCGTGGAGCCAATGACGTCCCTTTGCGCCCTTTAGCAAAGTGCACCGTACGAGTTGTTATTGACGGCGTCCGTCATCATGTGCAGTTTGCTGTGCTCTCTCCATGTGCGCATCTGATAATTTTTGGATGGGATTTTTTGTCAACCGCTTCGGCATTAATTTCTTGTGGCGACCGTGTTATCCATATGACAGAAAGCGATTTTTCATCTGAAGTTTCTGAACGACATCATCCCCTCGTTGCCGCCGCTGATACTGTTCTGCCTCCTCAGTGCGAAAAACTGCTTACCGTTGTTTCTGACCACATCGCTGACGGGGACGTACTCATCGCACCATCTTATCGTCATCTTGAACGCGGTATCGCCTTCCCGTCCAGTCTTGTGAGGTTCTGCAACGGCTCAGCGACAGTAGCGGCCACTAACACTTCACGTGAATCCCTCGTGCTCCGAAAAGGAACTTCTCTCCCCTGCAAGGTGGATGTTCAACCTTTGTCCTTGATGGTGCTCACCGCCCCTCAGCCTCAGCACCGTGTTTCGACAGACGTCTCTCTTTCTGTTCTCACAAAGACTATTAATCCTAACCTCACGCCGAACCAACGCCAAGAACTGCTGACATTGCTTCGACAACACCAAGCCATTTTTGATGCCACTTCCCCACCACTGGGACGGACTAGTGTTGCGCACCATCGCATCATTACTGAAGGTAACTCTATCGTTCGCCGACGACCTTATCGGGTTTCCCTCTCTGAACGAATAGTAATTGAAGAAAATGTAAATGACATGCTCCATCGCAATATTATTCGTCCCTCGACAAGTCCATGGTCCTCCCCAGTAGTGTTAGTTAAAAAAAAGGACGGCTCGGTACGCTTTTGTGTTGATTACCGCGCACTCAACAAAATTACCCGCAAAGATGTATACCCAATGCCAAGAATTGATGACGCCCTTGACTCTCTCCAAGGCGCCCAATATTTCTCGACTTTGGACCTCCGCTCGGGTTATTGGCAAATACCTATGCACGAGGACGATAAAGAAAAAACCGCTTTCGCAACTCCCGATGGCCTTTACGAATTTAATGTTATGCCCTTCGGACTTTGTAACGCACCAGCGACATTTGAAAGGATGATCGATACTGTGCTTCGTGGCCTAAAATGGAGAACCTGTTTATGCTACTTGGATGACATTGTCATCTTTTCGTCAACTTTTAACGACCATCTCACGCGCCTGAATGAGGTCCTCACGTGTCTCGCTTCAGCGGGCCTTCAGCTCAACACCAAGAAGTGCCACTTTGCACAGAAGGAAATTAAAATATTGGGACATCTAGTCAGCCATGACGGCATTCGTCCAGACCCTGAAAAAATTATCGCGGTCTTGAAATTTGCTCGTCCACAACGGACTACAGAATTGCGCAGTTTTCTCGGCCTGGCGTCTTATTTCCGGCGTTTTATAAAGCATTTTGCAAGTATTGCTGCTCCCCTCCATCAACTACTTAAAGCACGCAGCCCTTTCGTGTGGACTGAACAGTGCGAAGCTGCTTTTAATAACCTGAAGCACGCCCTCACATCAGACCCTGTTCTTGGCCACTTCAGTGACAGCGCTCCAACCATCCTGCACACTGATGCCAGTGGTATCGGTCTTGGCGCTGTACTTCTGCAGCGCGATGCAACTTCGCGTGAGAAAGTGATTGCCTTCGCCAGTCGGACTATGACTCCAGCTGAGAAAAACTACACTATTACAGAACAGGAGTGCCTTGCCGTCGTCTGGGCTGTCCAAAAGTTTCGCCCTTACCTATACGGTCGGCACTTCACAGTTGTGACCGATCACCATGCTCTTTGCTGGTTGTCTTCGCTCAAAAATTTGACAGGCCGACTTGGCCGTTGGATTCTACGCCTGCAAGAATACGATTTTGACGTCATTTATAAATCGGGTCGCCAACACCAAGACGCCGACGCTCTTTCTCGCTGTCCACTTTCGGAATCGGCTTGCTGTTTTTCTTCCCAATGCATTTCCACCTATGACCACAGCCGACCATCTCTTTCCCCGACGTATATCACAACAGTTTCATTTGACGACGCAGAGAACAAACACACTCTCCGCTCACAGCAATTAGCCGATGCCTACTGTCGTCCCATCATCGATCGCCTTATTGGCGCTTCGGACCCACCCAATGCTCGGCTTCGCCGACAACTTCGCAATTTCAAGCTCGAAGATGGCATCCTACTCCGCTTCGTGTATTGCACTGATGGAACTCGCTGGATACCAGTCGTGCCGCATGTGCTTCGTCAACGAATACTGGCGGCTCTCCACGATGACGCTACTGCAGGTCACCTTGGTATTGACAAAACCTACGACCGCGTGAAAAAACGATTCTTTTGGCCTGGCCTATCTTCCAGCGTTGCCAAATACGTCGCATCCTGCCCTCTATGCCAACGTCGCAAATGGCCGACTTCTTCACCCGCTGGCCTTCTACAACCCGTTCCCTGTCCCGCCACGCCATTCGACGTAGTCGGCATCGATTTATATGGTCCCCTACCTCTCTCCGAGGGGGGTAACCATTGGATTATAACAGCTGTCGACCACCTTACACGCTATGCTGAGACAGCACCTGTACCGACCGGTTCCGCTCAAGAAGTAGCAAATTTCTTTTTGCAATCAATTGTATTGCGTCATGGCGCTCCTCGGGTGCTCCTAAGTGACCGCGGGACGGCCTTCTTATCGACAGTCGTTGCCGAAGTTCTTTACGCGTCATCCACCCTTCACAAGACAACCTCGAGCTACCATCCCCAGACTAACGGGCTGACTGAGCGATTTCACCGCACCTTATCGGATATGATCTCCATGTATATCACACCGGATCATCGAAATTGGGACACTATTCTACCATTCGTCACTTTCGCCTATAACACAGCAGTACAACGGACTACCGGTTATTCTCCATTTTTCCTCGTTTATGGCCGTCCTCCCACTACAATTCTCGACGCTTCCTTCTTCTCTACGCCCGACTACTCCACATCGGTACCTACCCAGTTCTTATCTCGTGTGGCCAGATGCCGTCATCTTGCCCGCCTCAACACAGCAGCGTGCCAGGAAGACCGCAAGAGCCGCTACGATTCTACGCATCGCGTGGTCTCTTATCGTCCCGGTGACGAAGTACTGCTTTATACTCCACTGCGCACCCCTGGCCTTAGTGACAAATTCCACCACCGCTACCTTGGTCCCTACAAGATCATCAGCCAAACTTCTCCAGTTAACTACAAAGTCGCGCCTGTTGATCCCCCAGCCGATCGACGCCACCGTGGAGCTGAAATTGTCCATGTCTCTCGCTTGAAACCGTTTGTGCGCCGCGGTACATCGGTTAGTTAGGAGCGGCCAGGCTGGCCGCTTCCGACCCCCCGGGCAGATTGTGTGAGCCTTCTGTGGACCTTCTTTCATTTGTACATGCCATCATCATCTTCTTTCATTTGTACATACCATCATCATCGTCCCGCGGCGCCGGCTCTGGCGCGTGCCTGGGTTGGTGACCGGATTAAAACGCTGGACAAGGCTTCGCTGTCCTTGCCGACACGACCTCGCCGTCTTGACCTAGCCTTCTTCCACAATATGCATACCCTAGATAGCTCATGATTGTGGATCTCATTTATTTCTATGACTTCCAAGGAGTTCCTGTTGTCAGAAACCCTACACTTTATGAAATCGGGACAGTTGTCTTGAAAGGTGATGAAAAGAAATAACCAGGTTATTTTGACAATATGCTAAACTACAGAGGGTGAATATGCTGCATGAAGATACCAAGAAGCTTGTACAAAGAAAAGTGAGAGTGAAATGGCAGGATTTTTGAAACATTGAAATAAACTACAAACTATACTTGCCAAACCTGTCATTAAGGAATGGAAATCATGCAGTAATCAAAAATACAATATGGAGGCCATTTTAGGTCATCTTCACAAAACACATACCCACACCTCACACACAGCTTCATACTTATGAAAGAGGACAAACCAATATGCAAGGAGTGTGGAGATGAACTAACAGTAAACCATATCTTACACGTGCGCCAGAGTCGAGAAAATAAGAGGAAACATTTTGTACAAATTTGCAACAGATCCCTTTCCATCCCAGCATGATCCTATTAAAGACGTGCAAATTTCCTGCATTTTTGGTTTCCTAAAATGTTCCTAAACAAGCTACATCCTAAAGAACATTTTAGTCATTACACACAAAATAAATACATTAAACCTTGTTCTTGGTGCATGGCAGCATTAGTCGCTTATGCACCATAAAAATCAACACAATGCTGTAAGGTATACCTTGGTTAGCTATGTTATATGAGACAAGATTTCGGTCTGGTGTGGTCCTTATTCACGTGACAGCGCTGTCATGAGGGTCTATGTCCCAGCGATCGGAAAGTGACCTATTCCAATAATTTTACAAACTGAAGGCGATTTCTAAAGACTGCAGTGCTCAAATGTTTTATGAACGTCCGCCTGCTTTGACAGCCTGGAGTGAAACTGTTGAAGAGAATACATTTTTGAACATTGAACGCGTTTCTGAAGGCGTTGCTTTTAATTACGGTTACGGGGCCCACAAAAAGCAGCTGAATGTCAAACGCCACCTAGGCAGGCTTTCTAGCAAGACAGCAGTGTAGCGTGAAAAATCGCTCCGCCAGTCCATCGCTGGCGCCGCTGTCTTGACAGGCGAACTGTTCAAAGTTATAGCTACTGACCACACCTGAAACACTGAATTGCGCATGATCAAGGCAGAATTTCTCTAACACTGAGCACTGGTAGTTATCGATTTCGCGCCCAATATTGTGAAAATCTGTCCTCTCTTCGATCATTGATACGTCCACGGTTGAACATTTATGCGCCTCGGGGTAGGCCAGCCGTTGGAACATAGATGCATGGTTGTAGCAACGATCACCTGCATGGCACACTCTGCAAAATTCCTAGAGTCAGCTTCTGCAACGAAATGTGTAGCGCACATTTTCTACCGCGTACCTAAGTCCGGCGATGCATGCATATCGATCCCGATCGTTTCAAAGCTGCGCGGCCGTTCAGTCGAGTCACGCTAACCTCGAGCATGCGGGGGTTTAAACTACATGTACGCAAAATTCAACGACAAGAAAAAGATACAGGCTAAGCACTTTAGTCTAGTCTTCCCCTAAATACCAAAGAACATTGCTGTTCACAGGGAATTCGGATCATTCGCGCTTCCGGCTTTCCGGTTGTGCACTCTTGCGGTGCGGTGCAGTAGGTCTTCGCCTCGACGAGTCGATGTGCAGCTCGCCGCAGTAGCAGCGCAGGCCTCTAGTAGATTCGGCATCTCTTCTGCCACGGCTCTGAGGTAGAATTTAAACGAAGAATTTAGCTAGAAACATCCTGTTTCCTCGGTCTGCATGTGAAGAACGAGCATAATGCCATTTCACATACATACTTTGGACTGCCGAATGTTCTGCACGGCGAGGTGTGTGTGTGTTGTGCCGACGCTAGATCTTCGGAGGTCGATGCAGGACCTAAGACAGCGTAATGCTAGGAATAGCTCGCTCGCATTACGGGCAGATCGGGGTGATAGTTTAGTGCGAAGCAAAAGCTGCTCGTGAATGTGGGTATCTCGATGCCAGCTGGTGGAGCGGGTGCAGTACGTAGCATCGCCTGCAGCTATGTGCGTGACAGCGATGCTTGCCGTACACAACCCTAAGTGAAGACCGCGATCTATGTTAGAACGGATGCACTCTTCGTAACACCTAATCGAGAGTCGCGGCTAGCTGGTATCATAGAGGATAAGATTCACTAACGCGTAGCAAATGGAATGTGGCCGCGTTCGACGTGCGTATAGCCATGAGCCTGTATAACGAAGTCCGCCGTATCTTTAGAGAATCGAATGGATACGTCGGACGTACCTTTAGACACTTCGTATTTTTTATTATAGTCTCGATTGAGCAGTATCGCATGAGAAACAGCTTATCATTCGAGGTTCAACAACTCAGTAGACATCGAAATGTCATTAATACAACTAAATGAATAAAGCGTATGGAATGGCACTTCCTGAATCACATCTACAGAGGAGGGCGAAGTGGACAGCGAAGGATGGCGAGGAAAAAAAAAATATCAGGCTGGGGGACAGTGATGTTAAGTTCGTGTTCGGCAGGTAGAGAAGCAGAAGACGATGATCTGATGATGGTCAGGAGGAGATACATATTGTTAAGGTTTATTTACAGAATGGTTCTGCACCTTAGCCTGATGTGCTAACCAACAGATGGTGAACTTCCTATTCTTCCACTTCTATCCCGGAGAGCCTCTTTTTGCACTTTGTTCTCTTCTGTTCGATGCCTGACAATATTTACAAAAGCAAAATAGTTTACATTGGCAAACTGTAAGTTACAGTAACAAGAGTCACACAGACAACTGCAACTTAAAATAGACTCTCACACAGAGAAGTCACTCTACAAGCCCTTACTTTTCTACCGAGCATTTCGGTTAAAGCCTAGGGACTGTAAATACGTGCTAAGCACGGAACCTCAATCTTGACTGTCGAACATGGTCCGAAGACCGCTTTTTGATACCAGACATCAACAAAGACCCAAGGGCGGTCACCTTAGGTGATCCGCCCCGAAAATGAAACAGCCAACCAAATTATTTAATAACATGCCACAACCCCCCTGGGTTGGGAATAATCTCGGACCCAGGTCCTTAATTACTTCAAATAAAAATACAACATTCAAAATTCACACTCTTTCCACTCGCCGCTCCCCAAACCCTCTCACACGGCGCCTGTCTTTGCCTCCCCTCCTCAGCGTGTTTGCGACGCGACCTCGCAGCTGTGCCTTTGTGAAAGAAACGCCGCGGGGGATTCTGGATAGCCTCCGTATTCACAAACCGGCCTAACCTTTACCTTCCTGCAACTGCAAAGGCGACCTTCATAAAGGTAACGGAAAGGGGATGGTCACGCAAAAGCCAAGCCGCGTTTCAAAGACCCACCTTAGGGCAGCCTTCCGGAAGGGGCGGCTTAGCGCGGTTGTAAGCGATATGGTAGCAAGGCTAAACAAATAATAATGTTTCAATCAGCAGCATATGTTCGCGTAGCTTGTTTTTGTCCTAGAAATTGCAGTTAAATATATACAAGAGCTGTCATGTGCTTCGTGCTGCATTGTGTGAGCGTTCGTTTTTTTTGTTTTTTTTTTGTGCTGTCTCAGAATGTGAACCAAAAACAAAAAAGATGCTCATTTGCGGAGAATGAGCGTGGCGTTCTAGTAGACCTTGTCAACAGTACTACAAGACAGTGTGCGCGTCGTCTGCTAGCCGGAAAACGTAGTACAAGTGGTGATCGTGGTTATCATTGCGCGAACGCCAACCTTTCTTTTTTAAAGAAGAATGTAAGATAAAGCTCCGCGAGTATCGTTTTTATTTTATTCCCTTGAGAATAAGTCGACATGCAGACGGCAAACCACGCAGCGAGATCACCAGAACGCAGATGGTACGGCATAGGAGCCGTATTACAGACGGCTCACACTCACAATCACACTCACACTCACAATCTTCCTATTGGCCAGCGGCAAAACGGTGGGAGTGGCCGTCCTTTACATCATCGACGTCTGCTGTTTACGTCATGAACACACTTGAAGCGGTGACGTCGACTACGGGCCAATTGTGAGCGGGGGATGCGAGCGACGCGAGCCGCTTACAACTCGTTTGTGAGCGCGCTCACAAAGGAAAAATGGCGGCAGTCTATGCGGCGGCCGGCGTTCTCGTGAGGCGGTAGCGGCGGCGCCCCGACGCGATCATCGGCAAAGGACGGTGTACGAAGACTGTTTGACGTGCCGGGCGAGATGTTTCGACGCATGTTGCTACTCGAGAAGGATATAGGACAGTGACTGTGCGACGCGACGAACTGAGATAGGTGTGTGCGGCCGAGTGCGCTGTCTGTGTGGCGGCAGATAATGTGTGCACTGCGCTTTTTCCGAGCTCCTAGTGGCTTCCAAACCGCTACTGGCAACGAGGCGAACATCGGCCTCGCGCAGCCGACACTTCAAAAGCGTTTGCGGCATGCAGCAAGGCGGCTGCGAAGAAAGGCTTCCTTCGTCACGGCCGCATACCGGACGTCGTCGGGTTTGTCGACGGCCCATCGGGCGTCTACGAGTAGCCTTGTGATGTCCCTGTTTTCAGATATGAGATGCCGACATGATTTGGGCCATGAACCTCCCTACGTGGTATCTTGGTATGATGCTTTCTTCTGGCGGCCTTCTCGGCTGCACACAGGCATGACACAGGCCGAGGAAGGCCTTCTGCGAGGCGTCGAATTCACGACAGTGAGCCGTGCTGCTCTTTGCAAGATAAGTTACGGTAGGCTCCACATGCCTCACATGTATTGCCGTTCTTGGGCTTTTATAAAAGCTGAAACGTAAGACACGTCGTACATTTTTGAAATGCCTACGTAAGAAACGAATATGGGAATGCGTGTGTTTGATGCCTGTATTGAGTAGGAATGGGGCACCATTTATACCGATATGAAGTGCAAGGCTCTCCTTACAGCAGTGTTGCTGAAACTTTCAATCATTCATTGTCTGCACTCCCATGAATGTCATCGTCAGCAAGACCTGGCAATGAGCTACTTGATGCGACTCTTCCATTGTGTCAGCAAGGCTGTTAAAGTTTATGAGGCTGTTGAGGTCGACAACGACGAAGAATGTGCTTAACAGCGTGCCATTTTCGGTTATGCTGGTGAAAGGGGCACCTGTTGGAGACATGGCTGCCAGTGTCATGGCATCCCGGTCCGGACTCTCCATAACGGCTATAGAACAAGGCATACACCTCCACAAGGTTAATGGTGGATAACTGCGTAGGCGTGCTGAAGAGCCGCTTCCAGTGCTTGCAAAAATACTAGACGCTCCTCTACCAGCCAGAGCGTGTAACATGTGCCGTGTTGCATAACTTCTTTGGATGTATTCCTGCCTGCAGACGAGGAGGGTGCTGCTGGCATGGACAAGAAAGGGTCACATCTGTGTACCGGCTACTTGGAAGTGGGATCACTATTGCCATGCATACATCTAGGGAAAAGCCATACAGAATCATGTTAGCTTGTTCCACAGAACCTGCCACCAGAGCTGGCTGGCACAGCTGCCCATGGTGCGGCAACAGCTGCGGCGTCAATGCCAGCACAACAATCGGCTATGATATACCACACGTAGCTGACCAACTCATAGCAGGCAGCCAAGTGCAGCGCCTTCTCGTTTCATGTCTGTGCCAGAAACCTTTGTGATAATGATGAATCTTCTCGAACCTCATCTGTCAAGTCAAATTTGTCTTCGTACCCCCCCCCCCCCCCCCATTCACTGTTGCTTGCAACCCTGCATGTTGGTGTTTGTGTGTGTGCCTGTGTTTGAGTACATAATTAAAGTGTTTCACAACGAGGCAGCAATTGTGATGCCTATCGGAATGGGAAAGTCTCACAGAAGTTTTTTAGAAGCACGTGTATCAACTGTGCCCCTTTATTTTCCTGCAGCGTTTCACACGCTTGAATATGCAGCAGCGAAACCAACAGCCTGCAATAGCACAGGCAGTTATTTGCACGTGCTGCACGATTGTGCTACACAGAGAAGACATACACGAATAATTTTTTAGAGCCTGTAAGCTGGCACTGTACTCATCGCAGGTCTGACACACTTCAGAAACAAGAAATGAAAGTATTGTGCATAAAACTGCGACTCAGAGGCATGACACAAAATAATAGTTGCTTAATGATTACAGGCTTGCATAGTAGTTGTCATAGGTTTGGCACATTTCAGAAGCAGGAAACAAAGTATGGCTCTTAACAGTGCAGAAACATGACACAAGTAGTGTTATGTACAATGTTTGCATAAGGTAGTCTCCATTAGTGAACCTTCCAGGACTACAGGCCTGCATATACTGTTAGGACGCATAGAAAGCATTTGCTTAATGCTAAACAGTGTAAAGCTGACAAATTGAATGCATAATATTGCGAGTTTTAGTGCTCACAGTGATTGTAGCGTACGCAGAAAAACATCACATATGCATCAAGCAAATGGTGTGTGGGCAGAAGGTATCGCTCGAAGTACCGTGCAAGTGCCGTGAGCATGCTGAAAATCTAATAGAATGCAGTCGAAGTCCAGGGCCTGCAGCGATAAAATTTCATGGAGCGCTTGACACGGAAATGGACAAAGACAACTTGCGAAGGTGTTTTCGGTCGGCGCCTACTAGTATCGATGAGAAAAGTGCTTAAAGTGCAACGTGCAGGCTCCGTGGTTCTATTTGTTTCTCTTTAGGAAATGCAAGACGACTGTGAAGCATGTAGTGTAGGCCAAAATGAAGCTCTGTCCTTGCATTATCATCTGTTTGTATGTAGCTGGATAGTTTAGGAAAGAACATGATCATGGGAATGCTTCCACCCCTGCCGTGACTGAACCCGAAGCCTTCATTCACTGCAGTGCCACCGTGACAGGGCTTTCGATGTAGCTTTCGTTGTAGTGTGCTCTGTATTTTTTTTCCTTTATTCTCATGACTGAGTTGCTTTGTTTTTGAGCGATACCTTCTGCCCACACACCATTTGGTTGATGCATATGTGATGTTTTTCTGCGTACGCTACAATCACTGTGAGCACTAAAACTCGCAATATTATGCATTCAATTTGTCAGCTTTACACTGTTTAGCATTAAGCAAATGCTTTCTATGCGTCCTAATAGTATATGCAGGCCTGTAGTCCTGGAAGGTTCACTAATGGAGACTACCTTATGCAAACATCGTACATAGCACTACTTGTGTCATGTTTCTGCACTGTTAAGAGCCATACTTTGTTTCCTGCTTCTGAAATGTGCCAAACCTATGACAACTACTATGCAAGCCTGTAATCATTAAGCAACTATTCTTTTGTGTCATGCCTCTGAGTCGCAGTTTTATGCACAATACTTTCATTTCTTGTTTCTGAAGTGTGTCAGACCTGCGATGAGTACAGTGCCAGCTTACAGGCTCTAAAAAATTATTCGTGTATCTTCTCTGTGTAGCACAATTGTGCAGCACGTGCAAATAACTGCCTGTGCTATTACAGGCAGTTGGTTTCGCTGCTGCATATTCAAGCTTGTGAAACGCTGCAGGAAAATAAAAGGGCACAGTTGATACACGTGCTTCTAAAAAACTTCTGTGAGACTTTCCCATTCCGATAGGCATCACAATTTCTGCGTCGTTGTGAAACACTTTAATTATGTACTCAAACACAGGCACACACACAAACACCAACATGCACGGTTGCAAGCAACAGTGAATGGGGGGGGGGGGTACGAAGACAAATTTGACTTGACAGATGAGGTTCGAGAAGATTCATCATTATCACAAAGGTTTCTGGCACAGACATGAAACGAGAAGACGCTGCACTTGGCGGCCTGCGATGAGTTGGTCAGCTACGTGTGGTATATCATAGCCGATTGTTGTGCTGGCATTGACGCCGCAGCTGTTGCCGCACCATGGGCAGCTGTGCCAGCCAGCTCTGGTGGCAGGTTCTGTGGAACAGGATAACATGATTCTGTATGGCTTTTCCCTAGAGGTATGCATGGCAATAGTGATCCCACTTCCAAGTAGCCGGTACACAGATGTGACCCTTTCTTGTCCAAGCCAGCAGCACCCTCCTCGTCTGCAGGCAGGAAGACATCCAAAGAAGTTATGCAACACGGCACATGTTACACGCTCTGGCTGGTAGAGGAGCGTCTAGTATTTTTGCAAGCACTGGAAGCGGCTCTTCAGCACGCCTACGCAGTTATCCACCATTAACCTTGTGGAGGTGTATGCCTTGTTCTATAGCCGTTATGGAGAGTCCGGACCGGGATGCCATGGCACTGGCAGCCATGTCTCCAACAGGTGCCCCTTTCACCAGCATAACCGGAAATGGCACGCTGTTAAGCACATTCTTCGTCGTTGTCGACCTCAACAGCCTCATAAACTTTAACAGCCTTGCTGACACAATGGAAGAGTCGCACCAAGTAGCTCATTGCCAGGTCTTGCTGACGATGACATTCATGGGTGTGCAGACAATGAATGATTGAAAGTTTCAGCAACACTGCTGTAAGGACAGCCTTGCACTTCATATCGGTATAAATTGTGCCCCATTCCTACTCAATACAGGCATCAAACACACGCATTCCTATATTCGTTTCTTACGTAGGCATTTCAAAAATGTACGACGTGTCTTACGTTTCAGCTTTTATAAAAGCCCACGAACGGCAATACATGTGAGGCATGTGGAGCCTACCGTAAATTATCTTGCAAAGAGCAGCACGGCTCACTGTCGTGAATTCGACGCCTCGCAGAAGGCCTTCCTCGGCCTGTGTCATGCCTGTGTGCAGCCGAGAAGGCCGCCAGAAGAAAGCACCATGCCAAGATACCACGTAGGGAGGTTCATGGCCCAAATCATGTCGGCATCTCATATCTGAAAACAGGGACATCACAAGGCTACTCGTAGACGCCCGATGGGCCGTCGACAAACCCGACGACGCCCGGTATGCTGCCGGGACGAAGGAAGCCTTTCTTCGCCGCCACCTTGCTGCATGCCGCAAACGCTTTCGAAGTGTCGGCTCCGCGAGGCCGATGTTCGCCTAGTTGCCAGTAGCGGTTTGGAAGCCACTAGGAGCTCGGAAAAAGCGCAGTGCACACATTATCTGCCGCCACACAGACAGCGCACTCGGCCGCACACACCTATCTCAGTTCGTCGCGTCGCACAGTCACTGTCCTATATCCTTCTCGAGTAGCAACATGCGTCGAAACATCTCGCCCGGCACGTCAAGCAGTCTTCGTACACCGTCCTTCGCCGATGATCGCGTCGGGGCGCCGCCGCTACCGCCTCACGAGAACGCCGGCCGCCGCAGAGACCGCCGCCATTTTTCCTTTGTGAGCGCGCTCACAAACGAGTTGTGAGCGGCTCGCGTCGCTCACAGCCTCCGCTCACAATTCGCCGGTAGCCAACGTCATCACTTCAAGTGTGTTCATGACGTAAACAGCAGACGTCGATGATGTAAAGGACGGCCACTCCCGCCGTGTTGCCGCTGGCCAATAGGAAGATTGTGAGTGTGAGTGTGATTGTGAGTGTGAGCCGTCTGTAATACGGCCCCAGGATCACCTGTCACAACTTGAAATGTCCCTGCACCATAGAAGCACAGGGCGATCAGCAGTCACAGGAGCGGACGGGCAGGGTTAACCGCGGTTACGCGAAACCATGCTACGGCGGACCAAACCGTGGTTCCGCGGTTATCGCAAACCGAGCTTCGCGACCTCGGTTTGCGTCGTTAACTGCGAGGCGTCTGTTGACGGAGGCTACTCGATCGTCGGCGCCCGAGTGCGCGAGGCGTGCGAGCGGGTCCGCTTCACAATGTTATTCATTTTCCAACTTCATCACGTTTAAGGATCGATGCATAAAACAGGCGTTGTCTACTCTACCGCCCGACGTCTTCTGTTACGGCCGACAGCGCAGCGACTGCGTACTGAAGCCCCGTCCTGCCTGCAGTATCATTTGAACGGCATGTTGCTGAACGGAACGCCAAAGAATGTGTGGCCTTAGCTCTATCGTGAAAGTACACGAGTTTGCAACGCTTTCAGCACGGGATGCACGTTACACTTACCGAGAGCGCGGCGCACGACGGCGCCGTGCGTGACCGTCCCTAGTCGTCGCTAGGCCTAAATATTGTTTCGCTTCGAAGCCGCGGCGGCCGGCACTTTGGAACTGATCAACGCTATCGTAAATAGTCTACTTATGAAACTGCCTTATTTTTAACCTGTTCTGCCATAGTAAAAGAATGATAGGATTATGTCTGGCGACGCATTAATCGCAGAGCTAGTACAAGCAGATCTAATGAACCGCAATGCACCAGCGGCAGCTGGCTTGAGCAGAAACTTGCTTATATCGCGGCTATCGCTCATACCAGCAATTTGCTGCTGGTCAACGGCCCTCACTGAAACACAGAAACATTTGCAGAGAGCCATGCATGCTTTCTCTGGCAACACGACACAACTGGCACAGAAACTCCGGGACCAGTATATGTGTGCAGCCCAAGACCCCCGTGGATCATCATACTCTTATGCAGGAAGAGAGAACACAGAGCTGGATCAAATTTTCCAGCTCCATGATCTGCGGGCGGCTCTTGCCAAAACGAAACGAGGCACTGCCCCGGGAAGAAATAAGGTCACCGTCAAGCTTTTGACTAACCTGCCCGACTCGGCATACCAGTCCCTCCTCGACTACATCAATGCGATTTGGCGCGGGGACACCCCCCTGCCAAGCGACTGGAAAACGGCTCTGGTAACCTTTATTCCTAAATCAGGGAAACCAATTGACACAGATAACCTCCGTCCCATCTCTCTCACCTCCTGTGTGGGCAAACTAATGGAGACGATGGTGCGGGACCGGCTATCTGAATATCTTGAACAAAAACATGTATTCGCAGGCACATGTTCGGATTCCGCCCACACAGATCCGCTCAAGATGTCCTCCTGCAACTCAATCGGGAAGTCTTTGACCCACTCGAATGCCCCCATAATGACCGGGTAGTACTCGCCTTAGATCTCAAAGGGGCATTTGATAATGTAACACACGAGATTATACTCACCCACCTATGCCAGACCGACTGTGGTCTCAACACATTCCAATACATCAAGCAATTTCTCACGGATCGTCAATCCTACATTCGCATCCAAGATAATGAGCATGGTCCTTACCTACTCGGCACGCGGGGAACCCCCCAAGGCGCAGTACTTTCCCCGCTGCTCTTCAATTTGGCTATGATGCACCTGCCTGCCCAGCTCGATGGTGTCGCTGGTGTGCAGCACGCCCTGTATGCCGATGACATCACCCTGTGGGCCACGCATGGCAGTATCGGGGACATTGAAACCAGCCTGCAAACAGCTGCGACGATAGTAGACCGCTACGCCCGCCGCTGTGGTCTTCAGTGTTCCCCACAAAAATCAGAATTTGTGCACCTCCGCCACTCGCGAAAGTGCACAACTCAAATCACTCTATCTTTAGACAGTGGTCCCATACAAGAAGCTGACGAGATACGGGTACTCGGACTCTACATACACAAACACAGACGATCAGACACTACATTGGCCAAACTCCGTAAGGTGGGGGACCAGGTGGGCCGCATGGTCCGCCGGGTTTCAAACAAACGCGGGGGGTTGCGAAGTAAGGATGCCTTGCGGCTGGCAAACGCCTTCGTGACCAGTCGGATTTTATATTCGACACCGTATCTCCACCTACGGAAACAAGAGGAGGATGCCCTTGAGGTTATCCTTCGTAAAATTGTCAAGCGTGCCCTGGACCTCCCCATCACTACTTCAAACAGGCGTCTTATGGCCCTTGGGGTGGTGAATACTTTCCGGGAGCTCCGGGAGGCCCACCTTACAAATCAGTACATGCGTTTGTCGCAAACGGAGTCGGGTCGCCGCCTTCTTGCTCGACTCCGTATCCAACACACCACACTCATGGAAGATAGGTTTCGCACCCCAGAATTGTGGAGACGCGCCCTCTGCGTGCGACCGCTGCCAGCGAATATGTCACGCGAAGATCATAATGGTCGGCGCCTGGCACGAGCGGAAGCCCTAGCCCGACATTATGGCAACAAAACAGGAGTATACTACGTGGACGCCTCCGGCCCTCACCACGGGGGATGGTACACGGCCGCTGTAGTTCACAACAGCAAAACGGTTAACGGTCTCACCTACAGAGCCCACAGTACAACACACGCAGAAGAGGTGGCGATTGCTCTCGCGGCCTCTCATTCCGACTCAAAATACATAATTACCGACTCGCGAGGAGCCTGTCGGAACGTCAGACAAGGCTGGACTCCCTTACTAGCCTATAAAATTTACTTAAATTGCATACGGGATACGGACCCCGCACACCGCTACCTTATATGGGCCCCTGCTCATCAGGGTTTGGCAGGAAACGAGGCAGCAGACGCAGCCGCCCGCGCGCTCTCTCACCGGGCTGTTTTCTCCTCCCTACCCGATCAGGAACCCGATTTTAATCCGGCCTACACCTTCAAAGATATCACGACGTACTATCAAAATTGTCATCGCCTTTACCCCAGCCCATGTAAAGGTCTCAAAAAGGCGGATGAGCGGCTCCTTCTCCGCCTTTTCACCAATACATTGCTGTGCCCGGCAGCCCTAAACCATTTTGACCCCTCCTTTAGTGGCAGCTGCCCACACTGTGGAGCGATGTCTTCTGACATCTATCACATGGTGTGGGCCTGCCCCTCCAACCCGTCTATTCCCCCCATCCCCAACCCAACCCGGGAGAACTGGGAGGCGGTCCTGCTCGGCTGCCACGACTTACAGGCCCAACAAGCCTTAGTCGGACGCGCCCGAGCGGCGGCAACCGCCACTGGGGTCCCCAACTAGGGACCTCCACCTAGTGTTTGTAAGGACCGGCCCCTTACGGGCCGATCCAAACATCCTTGTGTAAATAAATGTTCTTACCACCACCACCACCATTCTTGATATTCGGCTCAGTATTCCAGACGCCAAAAAATTTATCACGCTTTATTTCGGACATCGGCGCTAGCGATCCGCCGTGTCGTTCGCGCACGGTTTGCGGGAGGAGGGGCTACCCCGCGGCGGTGTTTACGGTGGTCAGGGAGGTGCTGCCATCGTGGGGTGTTTGACAGCGCTGTTGACGCCTCCATGCCCAGCTTTTTGGGACATGTACTACTCACGCCATCTACCGGCAGGTGGCGGCGACAGGGCGCGTTACTTAATGGGAACGGGTACAAAAAAATACGTAAAACGTGAACAAAAACACGTACGCAAAATGATTCCGGGATTTATATAATATAGAGTTAGCCGAACATTGTGCCGAAGTTTCAGCTCTGTGCTCTTATTACACGAGCTTCCCAGCGCGTCTGAATATTATGCATTGCTTCCTATGGCAAGGCACCAAAATTTCCCTCTTTTTCAGACTTTGAAACTGTATAGCGTCGTAACGTGGATAGATATCGAAAATGATTCCCGGTTTTAGGTACCCTAACATATGCTGATTAAAATGGTTTGCGTCGATCTGGCATAGATTTAATCATGCAGCTTCCTGGGGCCGTTTTATGTGCAACCTGATGTCGCTTCGCATATGAAACACGGCGCCTGCAGTGGGCAGTTACGCAGAAGAGATGGTTGGGTGATTCCACATCAGATGGATCAAAGCGTGGATTGTCGAAATTTTTATGTGATGTTTCCTGATGTTTGAATAAAAAAATATCTGCAACTGGTTTTAATCCATTTTTGTTTTCTATAAGCACCGGGTATAATTATTGGCCACGAGGTCTAGCGCCGCGATTAAATGCTCTGCTGTTTGGCTAAGTTTTTATGAATGACATAAAATGTTAAAGTTATGTAAATAAAATCGTTTGACTACATATCAAAATATTTTTATTTCCGCTCAAATATTTTTATTTTTGTTTTTTATAGCGAAATTTTTAACGAAACGTCAGCCCAAGGAAACGACTTTTTTTTCCTATTTTGCGTATCTAAAAAAAAAGGTTACTACAAAGCAACAGAAATGCGCATTATGTTTCATGTAAACTTATCTATCAAACTGCCAGCGCTCCTATCTAACGTTTCCGATTAAGCGTTATGATCGGGCTAACTTCAACAAACGCTGCGCAATGGAAAGTTCGGACAACAATGAAAATACTTTGTATTTCTTAAAATTAGTCCACATATTATCCTCTACATCAACTTTCATAATCACTAAAAACTTACTGCGTAATTTCATTGCACTAATAGTTACGGCTTCTTTAATGAGGTCCCTCCGTAAGGCTCAGCGCGCAATGCGGATTGTAGAGTCTACGGGGTCATTCCAAGCCAACGCATCCAGACATTGCACTCGACCATCTTCGATTTCTTTTAAAAAAAATTATGGCCTGTTGTATTACTGTGATGAATATTATCCTGGCCTTGTTTTAGCGGAAAAACATTTTCCAACGTCGCCGCCGTTTGCAAACGGAGCGAAACCTAGCCGCACAATCAAATTTGTAAAAATTAAAGTTCTTGACGCACAACTTTTAAACTTTTTCATGCAAATAAAACAAACATGTTTAAAATGGGTGCACATATAGATTATTTATTGTAAATAAAACGCGCATAATTATGATTTACAAACATTTCAAGCTCTGAAAGTTACATTTCGTTCTACTGCATACCCTTTAGAGGAGGCACTCGAAGCAGTGGAATAGGTCTCTGTCCATGCCGTCGCAGTCGCCGCATCGCCCCTGTTACGCTAGCTGCTAGCTTTACTAAAAAAAGGCAGTTCGTTTTGAAAAGGGCAATATAGTGCGAACATAAAATATTTTAATACACACTGTCCTACGCAACAATTGGAAACAAAATTTGTGCAGTCAGAATCACCGCGTCATTACAATGTATTGCTGTTACATATACAACCTAAACAGTCCTCTAAAGATGTCGCTATAATATGAATGTTGCTATAAACATTTCACAACAGACAGGACACATAAAAGAAGCAATGCTTTAAGAAAAAAAAGGAAGGCAAACTTCTCGTCGGTTAGCAAAGAATAACAGTCAGCAAAAGTTGACGTAATTTGAATATAAATATGCTCACGGTTTATACAGCCAATGCAGCTTATGTCGGACAATGTAGCAATATCCTTGAGAGTTTCAAATGTTGTAGCTCGAGCTCCCCAGATGGTGCAGAAACAACGGCACAGAAAGGCAGACTATCACATGCAGGAATAAGCGGACAAAGGAGTCAGGCCCTCCTAAATAACCTCGGGCGTAGTTTTGGCGCCTTTTTTGCCTGACAGGAGTGCTTTCTTCTATATATCTTCAGTCCTGCTGTACCTGATTGGTGTATTTTCCCTCGCCGGAGACGTCTCCGCAGTCTCACTGACTTTAGATATTTAGCTTTTGGCATCGCAAGTGTGTGTGTGTGTGTGTGTGTGTGTGTGTGTGTGTGTGTGTGTGTGTGTGTGTGTGTGTGTGTGTGTGTGTGTGTGTGTGTGTGTGTGTGTGTGTGTGTGTGTGTGTGTGTGTGTGTGTGTGTGTGTGTGTGTGTGTGTGTCGCGCGGCCCTGCAGCCTAATATATGTATATTGCCGCATAGAAGACGACGCCAAAGATGATGACTGGGCCCCACAAGCGCGAGCCTGGAAGAGAAGGAAGTTGGAGCGCAAGACTCGTCCAGGTTTATTTATTAAACCCGTCCTATCTTTGGGTCCTCCTTGGCGTTCAATCGAGACGTGACACTGGTGGAGCGCGCTGGGGTATGCATAAGACTCCTTCCGGCAGTCCACAGCGAATCCCAGACATCGACACGCCTGTACATCGCGCTAGCCGCCGCCTTCTAGGCCTAGCCCCGGAGTACAACCATCTGCCAAGCTACTCTTCAAACGACCAAATCCATCAGGTCTCCAAAGCCATGGCACATCCCAACCCTACGCCGGTGACTCTTCAGAACACCAAGGTGCCAGAGTGCTTTCGCGGGGAAGCGTTTGAAGATGTCGAGGACTGGCTTGACCAGTTTGAGCGAGTGGCCAAGATTAATCAGTGGAGCGAAGATCACAAGCTTTGCAATGTTTATTTTGCCCTTCAGGATAATGCTAGAACGTGGTTTGAAAACCACGAGGCCAGCTTATCCACATGGAACGACTTCCGCCGCCAGCTTGTAGACACCTTTGCGAGAACTGATCGACGCGACAATGCGCTGCGCCTGCTTGAAGTGCGTGTCCAGAAGCCGAATGAGAGCGTGGCTATGTTTGCGGAAGACATGGCTCGCCTTTTTCGCCGTGCCGACCCTGATATGAGTGAGCCAAAGAAGTTACGGCATCTCATGCACGGTGTCAAAGAACAGGTGTTTGCCGGCTTAGTACGCAACCCACCTAAAACCGTGAGTGAGTTCATTAAGGACGCTACGGCTATAGAGCGAGCCCTCCAAGATCGGTGCCGCCAGTACAACCGACCAGCCAGCTGTGCCCCGACGACTGCGGCGGCGCTGACTGCAACAGATCAGACCACTCTTCGAGACATGATTAGAGAAATTGTCCTTGAGGAGTTGCAGCGAATTTCGGTTACGAAAGCTCAGTCGTCAGAGGCCCTCGTGCAGGCTGTAAGGAATGAAATTCGGTGCTCCCTAACACCGTCTGCCCAGTGCAACGAGTTTCATCCAGTCGACAACGCGGCAGTCATTTCCGAACCACCATACCGCGTTCCACAACCGGTCAACTACACGGCCAACATTCCTGCACCTTATCACGAGCCGCAATCTGAGAGCTACGCCGCGGTCCTACGTCGCCCGCCTCCAGACCACGCCTCACCGAGCGCACCAAGCCGTCAGGAGACGCGATTCTTCCAGGGGCCTCAGTGGGCGCCTTCCAGGTGCTCTCAACTACGCCGAACGGACAGGTGGCGCAGTTATGACAGCCGGCCACTCTGTTTCTACTGCGGACAACCTGGCCACGTATATCGGTACTGCCGTTACCGCGAAGAGGGGCAGGCCTTTCTGTCTGCTTCTGCTCGCCGCCGCTTCGACGCTGACACTGCCCAAACCGAGGACGGCCTTCCGGTCAGCAGGGAAACCGAATCCCCGGGCTTCCGCCGCCGCTCCTCCCCATCGCCACAGCGTTATTCTCCGCCGATGCGTCGTGGCAATGCTGACGTTGGCGGACGGCGGTCCCCTAGCCCTCACCGGGGAAACTAACAGCCGCAACCTCACGAGGGGAGGTTGCACACAGTCTAAAAGTGTCAAAACCCTCACCACCGCCGCAACAGCCGACAGCCCGTGCTTCTGACGCTGCCGTTAGTATTGACATTGCCGCACTACCGCCGAAAATGCCGCCTACATTACCACCGAAAATGCCGCATCAGATGAGCAGCCCCGACGACGAAGCTGATACCGCTGACCTTGCCGCACTTCCGCCGAAAATGCCGAAAGAGACGAGCAACCCAGATAACGTTGTTAGCGCTGACCTCGCCGTTTCCATTGATGGGCTGGAGGTACATGCTCTGGTGGATACCGGGGCGGATTTTTCAATTATTAGCCAGAAACTGGCTGACACGCTGCGCAAAGTAAAAACCGAATGGACTGGGCCAGTAATAAGAAGTGCTGGGGGCCAGCTACTGGCACCGACAGGGAAGTGCACTGCCCGGATAGGAATAGGAAACGCGGTGTTTGTTGGCAGCTTCGTTATTCTCCCTGACTGTTGCAAAGATCTCATCTTGGGCATGGACTTTCTGCGTCTTCATGGGGCTGTAATCAGCATTCGTGACAGCGTCGTTGCCTTCACCAACAATCATGAAGACCTTGGTTGTGCGGAAGTACCACTGATGCCCTTACGCGTCGCCAATGAGACAGTGACATTACCTCCGCGATCATGCTCTCTTGTTGAAGTGAAGTGCGACATGGCGCATACCGGCGATGGTATCGCCGAAAGGGCAGTCGCCCTGGTACTAAGCCGAGGTGTTTCTAGAGCTCGAGGGCTAGTCAACTTGACCAATGGACAGACCGAAGTGCTGCTGACAAACTTCAGCGACGAGCGTCAGCAAATTCCGAAAGGCACAACTGTGGCCTTTTTCGACAGCATCCCAAAGGCGCAGCACTGCTTCTCACTGCAACAGGAAGGATCAATGTGCAAGACGCCCGTAACCATCGTCGATGTGAGTAAAAATTTGTCTTCTTCAGAACGGGACCGTCTTTTGGATCTCATAGATCAATTTCGAGACTGCTTTGCTTCCGAATCGCGGATCGGCCAAACGCCTTTGACAAAACATCGAATCATCACGGATGACTCGATTCGCCCGATTCGACAAAATCCTTACCGTGTAGCTCCGAAAGAACGTGCAGCCATTCAGCGCCAGGTGGCCGAAATGCTTAGAGACGACGTTATCCAGCCGTCACAGAGCCCCTGGGCTTCCCCCGTGGTACTTGTTAAAAAGAAGGACGGCAGCTTACGATTTTGCATAGATTACCGCAAGCTCAACCAAGTAACTAAAAAAGACGTGTACCCTCTTCCTCGCATCGACGATTCCCTTGATCGCCTACGAAATGCACGTTACTTCTCATCAATGGACTTGAAAAGTGGATATTGGCAGATAGAAGTAGACGAGAGAGATCGGGAGAAGACAGCATTCGTCACTCCCGATGGATTGTACGAGTTTAAGGTCCTTCCGTTCGGTTTATGCTCAGCACCAGCAACATTTCAGAGGTTGATGGATACTGTGCTCTCGGGACTTAAGTGGCAAACATGCCTGGTGTATCTTGACGACGTGATTGTGTTTTCGGCCACATTTGAAGAACATCTACGCCGTCTGCTAGCTGTATTTCAGGCCATACGATCTGCGGGCCTCACACTAAAACCCGAGAAGTGCCACTTCGGGTACGAGGAGCTGCAATTCTTAGGTCACGTCGTTAGCCAAGAAGGTGTCCGGCCTGATCCTGAAAAGCTCTCCGCAGTCGCCAAGTTCCCGACACCTACGGACAAAAAGACATTGCGGCGTTTCCTGGGTCTTTGCGCCTATTACCGCCGGTTTATTGCTGGTTTCTCACGAATTGCCTGGCCATTAACTTCGCTGACGCGTGACAATGCTGTCTTTCACTGGGGTGAAGAACAGGAACAAGCGTTTAATGAGCTGCGGAGACGTTTACAGACACCACCTGTCCTGGCGCACTTTGATGACGACGCCCCTACACTGCTTCATACGGATGCCAGCAACGTGGGCTTAGGTGCTGTGCTGGTGCAGCGCCAGGGTGGTGTTGAAAAAGTAATTGCTTACGCCAGCAGGACCCTATCTAAAGCAGAAGCGAACTACTCGGCAACCGAAAAAGAATGCCTTGCAGTGGTATGGGCGGTTATGAAGTTCCGCCCTTATTTGTACGCTCGCCCCTTTCAAGTCGTTAGCGACCATCACTCGCTCTGTTGGCTGACGAATCTAAAGGACCCTTCAGGGAGACTCGCGCGTTGGAGCCTTCGATTACAAGAATTCGACATGGCAGTTATTTACAAATCTGGAAAAAAGCACGCGGATGCTGACTGCCTTTCGCGAGCGCCGGTCGAACCTTTCACTATGACCGATGAAGACACTGCATTTTTAGGTGTCATAGATGACGCAACGCTTTCCCGACAGCAGCGAGAAGACCAGGAATTGCTCCCTCTTATTGATTTCTTGGAAAAACGAACTACCGTTGTGCCTAAGATTTTCACCCGAGTAATCTCTTCATTCTTTATTCGCAACAACGTGCTTTACAAGAAGAACTTCCGCCCTGGGGGAAACAGTCATCTACTCGTCGTCCCATCTGTTCTCCGCAGTGAAGTTCTGCAAGCGTGTCACGACGAGCCAACCGCCGGTCACCTAGGCTACACCCGCACGTTGGCTAGAGTCCAGCACGGATACTACTGGCCAAAACTGCCTGCGACAGTGAAACACTATGTACGTACGTGCATAGACTGCCAGCGCCGTAAGTCACCCCCTGTAAAACCAGCTGGCCTACTCCATCCTCTTCAAGTGCCAACAACACCTTTTAAGCAAATCGGCATGGACCTCCTGGGACCATTTCCGACGTCGACAGCCGGAAATAAATGGATAATTGTCGCCACCGATTATCTAACCCGCTACGCGGAGACCAAGGCTCTGCCAAGGGGTACCGCCGCCGAAGCAGCTCGGTTCTTCGTGGAGAACATTGTCCTGAGGCATGGCGCTCCGGCGCTCATTATAACTGACCGAGGAACTGCATTTACGGCCGAACTTTTGGAGACCGTTCTCCGCCTCAGTGGTACCAGTCACCGTAAAACTACAGCCTATCACCCCCAAACCAATGGGTTGACGGAACGCCTCAATAAAACCATTGCAGACATGCTTTGCATGTACGTTGACGTGAACCACAAGAATTGGGACGAAATTCTTCCCTACGTCACGTTCGCCTACAATACGGCACGCCAAGACACCACTCGTATGACACCATTCAGCCTCCTTCACGGGCGACCAGTAACAACTATGCTGGATGCAATGTTGCTCCCGAATGCCGACACCGACGATCTCGATCAGGACGCGGAGGAAATCGCTCAGCGTGCAGAGGAAGCCCGCCAACTAGCGCGTGTGCGGATCAAGAATCAGCAAGAGCATGATGCACGACGCTACAATCATAGACGCCGACATGTCATGTACGAACCTGGCGACAAAGTGTGGGTCTGGACGCCTATTCGCCGCCGTGGACTCTCCGAAAAACTATTGCGGCGATATTTCGGGCCATATGTTGTTCAGCGACGTTTAACCGACGTCACTTATGAGGTGGTGCCAGACGGGGTGTCGACCTCGAAGCGACGCCAGCAACAAGCCGACGTCGTCCACGTTGTACGCATGAAGCCGTACAACTCGGACTGACCTTGACCCCCTACTCCCTTTTATGCTCATCGGGACGATGCTTCCTGAGGAGGGGGGCAAATGCCGCATAGAAGACGACGCCAAAGATGATGACTGGGCCCCACAAGCGCGAGCCTGGAAGAGAAGGAAGTTGGAGCGCAAGACTCGTCCAGGTTTATTTATTAAACCCGTCCTATCTTTGGGTCCTCCTTGGCGTTCAATCGAGACGTGACAATATGTTTATTTATCCACTGCACAGACGAGAGAGTTTTCTTCTTGGTCTCAAATTTAGTTCGCCGCCTGTGCTACGCTATGAGCAAGGAGGGCAGGCGTGTGTAGCTTAGAATGCTTCTTTAGAGGATCTAAATATACACACTGCACGTTCGCTACTCCCAAAAGCACGATTCAGCCCCATGTCCCATTTCGTTTCTCCGTATGTGTACATGAAGCGCCCCTCTCCACCCATAAAAACTGGGCAGTAAATCGTGCCTACTTAAAGCACTCGAACGCTGCACTCTTCGTTCTCTTCGCGCATTTGTCCTGACTCTTAGTGTCATACATCAATATGTCATCGGGAAGGCCAAGTCAGGCAGCCATGTCAGTCACATAGAACTGACAAAACGAATGGCGATGCAGGGAAGAAAAAAGCGACAGTATGGTGCTCTTTGTTCTGGTGCCTGTGACGGGCGTAGGTGGGTATGAAAGCGAAAAAAAAAAAAGAATAAACCAAGACCCGAGGATAAGCCCCTTTACCATGCGTTCAGCAGGGAATCTCAGAATGTGAGAATACACGCTTCCAAGAAAAAAGCAATTGCCCTGCCCGCAGTGGCCCAAGTGCCCGAACCCCACTTAGCGGAGGCATACATCTCCGTTTTTTTTTGTGTCTTTTTTTAATATAGCCTTCGTGAACTTAAGGAAATGCAGAAGACCTCTTCCTGCAGCTGGTCGCGTGCTCGAATTCTTGGTAGCTGCAAGGAGGAAGTTTGTACACCAGTTCTGTAGCTTCAGGTCAAGCGCAGACGTTTCGGCCCGACATTCTTTACTTGGGCTTCCGATGTTTCAGACTCGTCAGGCGAGCAATAAGCTGGGCTTTAAATCAAGAGATGTCAGTTTTATTGCCTGTCTCGGCTGCAAATGCTTTCTTCCTTTGTAGGACACGCGAGGGGCGCAGGCCAGCGGAAAGGAGTCAGTGGCGAAAGCTTGGTTCCACACAGAGCCAACGGGCACAAAAAATACAGGCAGCGAAGCTTCTTTAGTAAGAAGACTCCCCATTTCTTTCTCTTTCTGTCCCCCTCTTCACACTAAGCGGGCGACGGGGGTCTGGGGTCCCACAAGAGCAAAGAATAGTCAGGCAGAAAGAGGGTAAGACCGTTTGGAGAGGGCGGAAGGCCTGCATCGTTGCTCTAGTGCTGAACAATGAGAGAATCTGTTTGTTCAGTAGCAGTCGCGACAACCCAAAGAGGACCGGTCTAAACCTTGGTGGTAGGCCGGCTACATTCACGATATCGTGTTTTTTTTTTTTTTTTTTTACTTGAGCTTTTGTAGTGTTACCAGACATATAACTTTTTCCGGAGTTGGGAATCGCTCGTTGCGGTGCCAAGTCACATCGCGATGGCACTTTGCAAACATTGCAAACGTAGTTCGGAAATAATATAAGAAAGTTGCGAAGTGTGTTCAGTGTGAGGTGGTCCATCAAGAAAATGCAACATGTAAATCAAAGCGATAATAAGGCTTATGCTAAGGGATATACATTTCATTTTTGCGCATTTTAGTCGTAGGATGCCTAGGTCGAAATAAGGTCTGGTTAGAAAATGGGATTATATACCTCTGATTATGGAGATAAAAGCTGCTCCCCAGTGGTACAAAAGGGTTTAACTCTAGTTGTAAGATTTGCAAAACGAGTCTCCACGAGGTTGAGAAGTGAAGCAAAGAAGGGCGCAGTGACACACAGTGTGCCATGTCTCTCCACGCAGGACCGTATATTTTCGTTGTGTAATACCAACTATAGCCCAAACCGCCGCCTTAGTAAGCTCAGATTTACACCCGGGATCAGGAGCCAAATTAAAGTTTATAAAACTATTTACGCAGTCCATGATGCTGAAAGCAGGGATACCAAGTGTTTGGAGAAGCATCTTTGGGTGAAGGCAATGAGGGCCTCTAACGGACCAATCTCAAAAATCATTCAGGGCAGCTGCAGGTTGCCGCCAATATTCTATAATTGCTTTCACCTGCCTTTGCTTCGACTGAGTGAATAAGCTGTTTTATGGACGTAATGCTAGTACTAATTTCGTGTCCGGAACTTAACTTATCTCATATAAACCAGCCATAAAGGATAGCTGCGCTCATCACGAATTTTGTGACGGGAGTGAGACACTCCGTTACAAGTTGAGGAAACAACGTTTTGTTAGAAGACGTCTCTCGCTTCGTGCACGCCGAGCGTTCGTGAAATGAGCGGCCAGCAGTGACAAAAAGAAAAAAAAATGGCGTATTTGGAGAACTTCGGCTTTAGCGAACTTTGCTAGAAAAGCGATCTTCAAGTTTAAGTACTCAGGTCGCGGAATTGCCTACAGATAGAGTAAAGATAATCCCCCCATAGAAACCACCACCACTGCTCTCGCAAAAAGCTGCACAGAGCACGAGTAGGAGTATTCCTTGGTTCTTTTACATAGTTGTCAAACAAATGCATGTACTCTTGCTTCCGTTCAATTGTTCAATTTTAATTTAACGGTTCCAACGGCAACATAAGCATGTAAACTTAATTCAGTATTCCCCTACGACATTACGTCATATTCTGTTCCGCTGAAACAAAGCATGTCGCTTTTATAAAATATAGGCTGCACTTTTAACGACTCCAGTGGTGTGTAGTCCTAAATTTACAATACAAGGTTACCGTGAAGTTAGCCCCAAAGCTGCCCGGGCCTAGAAGTAATTTTCCCTCCCTTCAAGCGTCGTTCACGGGTTCCTTGTTTCTGGGAAAAGTAGGGGGAGCTAGTGGGGTCGGAGTACAAAGCCCTTTTCTTCCGAGCGCGCAGTCTTTCTTCCCTTACTCTGGGCTTGCGAGCGCCCTGTTCCTGCCGGGTAGCTCTGCAGATATTCAGGTTTTGTGTGCGAGAGGCATCGCCCAGAGGGTGCGAAAAAAAAAATACAGAGAGGGAAACTTTCGATCAGCGTTTCGGAATATGCGCTCGCTGGCAAGGGCAAGTTTGTTTTCAAGCGGATCCTACTATTGAGCGTAAGCCTGGTGGGGCGAGGGTTGGTGTTTTCGTTATTTTACTTTTGTTCTTTTTTGTAGTCTTGCTCTTCAATGGGTGCACAATAGGCGGTCAGTTGGCTGCGACTTGAAATATGCAGAGTACTGTTTGTGATGGCCTCACTTTCTTGCCCCAGGGCTTGCGCACGTGCTCCGTGTATGGTGTGTTGTGCGTGCTGGACGAGGCTGTACTTCCTGGCCGAAAACGATTTCGTCATATATCGTAGCTCCTGAAGATTGACGCTGGTCACCTGTCATAAGCTTCTGGTCGTGCGCGAGTCCGACACTGTCAAAGCTTGACTTCGGCTTTGCAAGTAGAGTTAGAATGTTTAGTTCTCGTTTTCGATCTACGGGGTTCTCTTTTGAATAATCCTCTCATGTCATCAACATGTTGGCAGTGTTGTACGCTCTGAGGTGCTGGTTACGTAGTGTTTTGTAAATGTTAGCCCTAAGTCGAAATAAGTGTCAAGAGGATGTGATTGAGAACGGGTAATAGGCAAGGCTGCATAGCTGATTGTTGCATGCAGTACAGCGAGTGTTGTGCTATCTTTAATGACCGTCGCTGCGCTTTCTAACTCGCAGAGAATTTAAAAGGTGGAACATGCGGACATTGTCCCGCTTGATTGAGAGCGTAAGCGCGTGGAGAATTCTGACTGTGTACCTTGAGAATGCTCCACCTCAAACCTGCGCTGCGTCTGAGCATTACTCACCGCACTGCACTTGAAATTTTTACTTTTTCATTTTTCACTATTATTTTTTCCTTTCGGTTCTCAGAAAGCAGTATGGTGATGCGCCACTTTTCGACCGCATGAATCTTGTTGGCCAACTACAAGACCCCTTTAGATTGGGAATACACCGGCCTGATGCAAATCATGAGCGCGCACGCAGGTGTAAGTGCTTTTTACCCACACCACGAGAGTTGAGAGCGGAGAGCAAGCTCAAGACACACATTCAGAATTCATCACGCACTTAAGCTCTCAATCAAGCGGAGTATGATCTCATATGTTCGACTTCATAAATTCTAAGTGTGTTAAAAAGCACAACAAGAGTCGTTAAAGACAGCACAACACTCACTGCACTAGTGCAGCAATGAGCCTTGCCGCATTGCCTATATTCCCATTCTCAATGACACCCGTTTGACAGTTAGTTCGACTAACATTCACAAAACACTACGCAACCATCACTTCAAGCTGTACAACTTTGCCTACATAATGGCAACATGACAGTAATTACCCAAAATAGGACCCTGTGCATCGAAAACGAGAACTCAACATTCGAACTCCTGCATGAAAAGTCGAATTCAAGCTTGTATACTGTCGGACACGCGGAAAACAAGAAGCTCATGAATGGTGACCAATGTCAGAGCTCAAGAAAAGTCCGTCGCGGCTATGATATATATCTGACGGAATCGTTCTCGGCCACGCAGTACAGTCATTGCACCAACCTAATCCAGAACGCAATACATACCCCGGAGAACGTGCGCAAAACCTGAGACAAACAGGCACTGAGACCAGCGACAGCCATATCAAACAATATTAGAACAAAATTCTAAATATTGAAAATAGCAGTCAACTCACCGCCAACTGTGAACCCGCTGAAGTGTGAGACTCCAGTTTACAAAAAAGGACAAAAGTAAAACTACGAAAACACTAACCCTCATCCCACCAGGCTTACGCCCAACAGTTAGGATCTGCGAGAAAACGAACTAGCACTTGCAAGCGAGCGTACATTCCGAAACGCTGCTCGCAGGTTTCCGTCTATATATATTTTTCTTTACGCCCCCTTTGTTGGATGCTTTTCGCGCTCAAGGCCGGAACATCTGCAGACCGACTCGGCAGGAATGAGGTGCTCGCTAACACACAGAAAGGGAAGAAAGTCGGCGCGTTCGGAACTAAAGGCATTTGTGCTCCTACCCCAGTAGCTTCCCCTACTTTTCCCACAACCTAGGGACCCGCGGGCGACGCTTGGCGACACAGTGCGAAAATTACTTCTAGCACAACGCAACATTGCGGTTAACTTCAGAAAAAACTTTGTATTGTAAATATAAGACTACACACCACTGGAGTCATGAAAAGTTGAGCTTATATTTTAAACAAACGACTTTTGTTTCAACTTAACAGAGTAATGACGTAATGTCTGTCGTACGCGAATATTGAATTAAGTTCACATGTTTATTTTGTCGTTAGAGCAGTTAAATTATAATTGAACAACCGAACTCAAGCAATGATACATGCATCTTTTTGACAACTACGTAAAAAGACAATGGAATAATCCTGCTCGTGCTTTGTGCAGCTTTTTTGCAAGAGGAGTTGGGGCAGTGCTGTCTATGGGGGGATTATCCTTGCTCTGGTCTGTCGGCAATTCCGCGACCTGAGTACTTAAATTTGAAGATCGTGTTTCTACCACAGTCCGCTAAAGTCAGTTCGCAAAAAACTTCGAGGGTTTTTTTTTTTTTTTTGTCGCTGCTGGCCGCTCATTTCACGAACGCTCAGCGCGCACGAAGCGAGAGACGCCGTCTAACAAAACGTTGCTTCCTCAGCTTGCACCGCAGTGTCTCACTCCCATCACAAAATTCGTGAAGAGCGCAGCTATCCGTAATGGTTGGTTCATATCAGATAAGTTCCGGACACGAAGCTCGCCCTAGCATTACATCGATAAAGCAGCTGGTTCACTCAGCCGCAGCAAAGACAGGCGAAAGCAATTATGGAATCTTAGCGGCAACCTGCAGTTCCCCTGAATGATTTTTGAGATTTGTTCGTTAGACGCCCTCATTGCCTTCACCCAAAGATGCTTCCCCAAACACTTGGTATCCCTGCTTTCAGCATCATTGACTGCGTAAATATTTTTATAAACTTTAACTTGGCTTCTGATCATGGGTGTAAACCTGACCTTACTAAGGTGGTGCTTTGGGCTAGTTGGTATCACACAACGAAAATATAAAGCCCTGCGGGGAGAGACATGGAACACTGTGTGTCACTGCGCCCTTCTTTCCCGGGGTGCATCACTTCTCAACCTCCTGGAGATTCCCTTTGCAAATATTACAACTACAGTTGAACCCTTTTATAAGGTACGTGCTCTTGGGGGGGGGGGGGGGGGGGCAGTTTTTATCTCCACTATCCGAGGTCCCTTATAAGCAGGGTATATAATCCCATTTTCTAAGCAGACCTTCTTTCGACCTACTATGGGTAAAATGCGCAAAAAGGAAATGCATATGCTTTGGCATAAGTGTTATTATCGTTTTTATTTACATACTGCAATTTCTTAATGGACCGCCACACACTGAACACAATTCGCAACTTTCTTATATTATTTGCGAACTGTGTTTGAAACGATTGCAAAGTGCCATAGCGATGTGACGTGGCATCGCAACTAGCGATTCCCAACTCCGGAAAAAGTTATGTGTCTGGTAACACTACACGAACTCAAGTAAAAAAAAAAAAAAAAAAAAAAAAGAACGCAATGAAATTGTGATTATAGCCAGCTTACCACTAAGGTGCTAGAAGCAGCCAGAACTATGAAACATCACCTGCAGAAATATCACTCGGAAGTTTTTGCTTGTTTGTCAAAAGGTAACATCGGCTGTGAGTAACAAACCTGTGAATGTCGTGACGAAAGATTAAAAAAAAAATGCCAACAGGACATTCCTGAGTGGAGTTGATACCACGGTTGAATAGCAACCAGAGCAGTTTATTTGTCTTAGCTAGAGCAGAACCACTTCTGTTATGAGGTTTTTTTTTTTTTTTGGCCTTGGCTTGGCTGTCTTGCTTTCTAGTCACAATGGTTTGTTTACGTCAGCAGCACAAGCTGATCGCTTTCTTCGCATTTACCGGATAGGTTGTTCATATTGGAAAGGTAAAGCTCAAAAAGACACAAGACGAACTGTCGCAACTGTGAAAAAGATGAAAAGAGAAAAAAAAAAACAACCGCCCTTTATTGGCGAAGACTAAGATTTTATTTCGGCACCGGTATAGAACAGAGAGCTGATGGAGGCCTACTTGATCCGAAAAAGACAGTCGCAATGTTTAAGCCAGCCTTCGGTTATGTTAGCAGATAAGGAGGTGTCGTTCCTGGATAATTCATAATCTTGTCCTTATTGTTTTCACGGGAGAAGGGAGGAAAGCATTTTTTTTTTTAAATATACCATCCGGTGGTTGCGCCTTATGATATGTTTTGCCCCCTTGCAATATGTTTCGCGCAAACGCTATAGGCTTCCTGTTATCGATTGAAAGACTTGTATGAAAATGTGTTTCTTCCCAATAAAATTTAGTTGCGAGTCAGCGCACGTCTATCCGCCTTCTTCATTTTGCCTTGTGTCTTTTTGCGCTGTACCTTTCCAATATGAACCTAATACCAACTTGCCCGATTTTATATCCTTTTTCGAATAGATTGTTGTTTATACTGAATTTCAACGTAATTGACAATTCCCGCTGTATTCTTCTAACTAGCGGACACAACATCTACGGTATGCCCGGATAGGAAGTTCCAATAATTGGAGAACCCAACGCGCACTCCCTGTATAGGCTCCGATATGAAGTCGCGCTTGTGTTCCTCGCGGCAAACCTGAGGACCTCATCTACGTTGCATTCCCCCTGCAGGTGCTCCTTTTAGTCATTTGATAGCTGACTGACTTGCTTTTTTCTTACTGAACTTATGATTAATCATGATGACGCAAGCGTGTCTCTCTTTTTTGTTTTCACTATAGCTGTGCTTTGCGCACGTGCTCCGTGCATGGTGTGTATCCGATATAGTAGCCCCGACGGAGTTTTCCTGAACTTTGACGCTGGTCACCTTTGATGGGCGTCTGGTCTTGCGCGAGTCCGACAATGTCAAAGCTTGACTTCGGCTTTGCATGTAGATTTGTTAGAATGTTTAGTTCTCGTTTTCGATCCACGGGGTTCTATTTTGAATAATCCTCTCATGTCATCAACACGTTGGCAGAGTTGTACGCTTTGAGGTGCTGGCTACGCAGTGTTTTGTAAATGATAGCTCTAAGTCGAAATAACTGCCGAGAAGTGATTGATAACGCAAGGCGGCAAGGCTCATTGCAGCATCGAGTGTTGTGCTGTCTTTAATGACCGTCGCTGTGCTTTCTGACTCAGAGAATTTAAGAAGTGCAACATGCGGACATTGTCCGTTTGATTGAGAGCGTAATTACGTGGAGAATTCTGGCTGTGTGCCTTGAGCATGTTCCACCTATTTTGCGCTAATTATCAACATCAAGCCAGTGTATTCTCAATCTAATAGTGTCTTGTTCTTGACCAGTGAGGTTCATGCAGTTAGAAGTGGCGGATGGCCGTGTTACTTTCCTAGCACAAAACGGAAAAAGTAATGATGAAAAAAAAAAAAAGGAAAAAGCAAAGCTTTCTTGTGCGGTGTGGTGTGGTGGGTAATAGTCGGGCCGCACAGAAAAGGCAAACTGAGGACTGCCGACATATCCTTGGCATCCAAGTGGATGTCGGCTCTCCATGTGAATTTATTGGTGCTGTACCCAGGGACCACTTCAGCGGGAAGCTTTGTTCCATTCTTTTCATCATTGCTCGCAGCCTGCCCTGCGAGACTAGCTTAAACGGTGGTTGCAGCTCGTCATTCTCAAGGTTGTCTTTCCTGACTTTTACCATGATGAAAAACTACGCCATTTTCAAGCAACGTAAGCTGAAAGCCAATGCCTTCATAATACAGCTATGTCAGAGGGCTGTTATACTTACTGATCACTACCGATCTAGTAGACCTCATTACGTCCTAAATGATGCTACATACAGCCTACCGCAAGAGCCTCTTCTTGTAACTTTATTGATATTAATACATAGCAGCACTTATTGTTCATAAAGCTTCTCGCAAAATTCACTTGTACGCAGAGGACTGCACCGCGTACAGCCCGACAATCAGTGAATACGACGTTTTCGTGTTACAGTATGATCTAGAAAGCATCACCAATAGCGCATCACGGAGAAATGGACGCTCAATTGAAATGAATGAAAATATACTGGAGCGACTCGAAAACATAATCCAAGAAGCTCGGCATACTGTTCAAATTCCAATCCTTTAGAAAAATCTGTTTTTAAGCGCCCTGGAATGTATATTAGAGAGAATATTTCATGGAGAACTCATATCGAGTATGTAACTAGGAAAGCACACAGGGTATTCAATATCTTGGCGAAAATTTCATACAGCCTCAGATGTAAAATATCTGATGTACCTCATGCATATTACAGCTATTCTTGAATAAGTCAGCGTCCTGTGGGATTCACGTATGGTTACAGTATCAGATGTCTTAGAACGCGTAAACTCTGTGGCCCGCTTTGTTGTTAGTGGCTACAGTTTTCAGTAAAGCGTTCCAAGAGTTTGGATGAAAGTTTCTTAGTAGTGCTAGCACTAGCAGCCTACATAGCTTTATCAATTCCATTTTATCAAAATTGAACTCTAGGAGCCTGCATGTGCTCTATTTTGATATAACTGATATTGAGAAAGCTCTGTAGGTTCTGCTGCCACGTTTCGCATCTACATGATCATTTTGCGCCTACTTGAGCATGCTTTTAAGATACAAGAAATCAAATGTAGAACTAAAGAAGGGTTGTTCTGTAGGCCAGTTCGTATCCATACTTCAAGGAATGCTTCGGCGCGGCAGAAAAGGACAAGGCGTTTTTACGGCATCTTGTAAACTGTCAAAACTATTCCCGTTGGTTCGCAGGGTGCAATGAGAAAGAATAGTCTGTGGAAAAAAAAAATTAAATTTCTTTCATCCCATGTGCAGTAGGTGTGATCTACAAGATAAAGTTCACCTTTGTTAAGTTTTATGTTGTACAAACTGGCAGGTGCGTAAATGACAGATTAATAGAACACTCAAACACTCTCAAGAATCGCACTGGGGAGCACCTGCCGGCGAACTGCAATGGATGCGGCTGTTTTCCGCAGAAAAGACCAGCTGGGAAGAGAAATTTTTGAAGCAATAGTCATTCTTCGTTTTGGGACAAACACATGCGTGAGCAATCCATCTGTGACACTGCTCAAGAAAGAATTAAAGTTTCTATCAAAATGATTAGCTTTGGTGCAGAAGATGTTCGCTTGCTAATGTGGTGTTTGCTAATCATTTCATGCCTAGTGCTCTCTTCACTGTATATTTATCTTTTCTGTCGTTGGTGAGCGCAAGGCATATATTCGTTGACGCGGGTTTCAATAAAATCAGTTGTTAGCTGGCGCTCTGTGGTGTGCTTTCTACGTCTTGTATGCCGCGCGGAAGCCTTTCTTGAAGTATAGAACTAAAGCTTATCAGAATTCATTCTTTCTACATGTCATATCTCTGTGGAACAAACTGCCTAAAGATGCGACTGACTGCACATCTCTGGAAACGTATCGCGAATTTATTCATGAATTGATTTTATACAAAAATTACGTAACACTATGTGCGCGAGTGTGTTTTTCTTATGTCTATGGCTATGGCTGTTTCATGTGTTTGAATAGCCCCATCATCTAGCTAAGACATTCGTAGTGCTTGATATTATTCTTCTTAGCGCTGGCAATAATTCCCTCGAGAGATGTACGAATCGTTCAGCACTGATTAAAAAGTAAATACGCACTCACGGCTATTTCTCACATTGAAACGTTCCTCGACGTTTAGTGCCCGTCTAGTACATAATCATGACGTCAGTCCAGGCCAGTCAGGGATTACGCGCGAGCCAGCTCGGACCTGGCCTAGGCCCGCAAAAAAAAAAAAAAAAAAAAAAAAAAATGCGCCACCTGGTCCGGTCCGGCTTGTCCGGCTTGCGTGCCTGGCCGGGCTCCAGCTTCTGGATAAGCCCGATCCCGTGCAGTGCTCTAAACCAGCCTTCCGCGTGGAACAGTGATGCAAACACAGGGTGCAGGTGTCAGTCTTTGCCTTTTCTTGTTTTTTACATGTAGGTTTAAATAGTGTAATTAATGTATATAGTTCGGCTCTGCCTTTTCTTCCGCAATCATGCTACTAAATTCTTCAGTCCCTTTTGTTTTCCATCAGCTCCAGCTCAGGTGCTTACGGAGTAAAACAGCAGCGGCTGAGGCCGGCAAACACATTTTTTGTTTCATGTTTATCCTTATGTGTAATAGCTACTTCAGAATCCTCAGCGGCTCCCTTAGGGGCTTTCAGTGCGTTGAGTCAGTTGCAGGCTCGACTGCCAGTCACCAATTAGGCTCGTGTTCTAAGCAACGCTTTCCTGGAACGTTTTCATTTAAAATGTGCACCCGGCCGCTCCCCTCAGGGTTGTCGCGACTGCAGCTGAACGAACAGATTCTCCCATTGTTCGGCACACGATGCAGGCCTGCCCCTCTCTCCAAACGGTCGCACCCTCTTTCTGCCTGACTTTTCTTTGCTCTTGTGGGACTGCTGTCGATGAATGTGAAGATGGGGAGAGAAAGAATGAAATAGGGAGACTTCGCCGTTTGTATCTTGTTCCCGTTCGCTCCGTGCAGGGCCTCACTTTCACCACTGACGCCTTCCCTCTGAATGCCTGTGCCCCTGCATGGTAAAAGACGAGAGCATTCGCTGTCCAGACGACCTAGCGGCAGTACAACTGCCATCTCTTGATTTAAAGCCCAGTGTGTTCCTCCCCTGACGAGTCTGAAACATCGAAAGCATTGGTGAAGTAAAGAGTGTGGGTGCCGAAAAGTCTGCGCTTGACTCGAAGCTACAGAACTGGTACGCGAGCTTCCTCCTTGCTGCTACCGAGAATTCAAGCACTCGACCAGCTGCAGAAAGAGGTCGCGTCTATTTCCTTAACTTCCCGAAGGCTTTCTTTTAAAACAGAGATGTCTGTCTTCACAAAGTGGGGTTCGGACACATGAGCCTCTGCGGCTAGGGGAATCGCTTTCTTTGTGGAAGCGTATTCGCACATTCTGAGAATCGCTGCCGAACACGTGGTAAACGGCCATATAGCGGGTCAAGAGGAGGGCTATGGGCGTGGCTTATTCGTGGAGGCTTACCGATCAACAGAGCGCAGCTACGCCATCACAGGCAGCAGACATCGCCATTCGTTTTGTCAGTTCTATGTGACTGACATGGCTGCCTGACTTGGCCTTCCCGATGACATATTGATGTATGACACCAAGAGTCAGGACAGACGCGCGAAGAGAACGAAGGGTGCAGAATTAGCGTGCTTTAAGCAGGCGCGATTTACTGCCCCTTTTTATGGGCGGAGAGGGGCACTTCGTGTACACACACAGAGAAACGGAATGGGACATGAGGCTGAATCGTGCTTTTGGGAGTAGCGAACCTGCAGTGTGTATATTTAGATCCTCTAAAGAAGCATTCTAAGCTACACACGCCTGCCCTCCTTGCTCATAGCGTAGCACAGGCGGCGCACTAAATTTGAGACCAAGGAGAAAACTCTCTCTCGTATGTACAGTGGATAAATAAACATATACATATATCAGGTTCCACGACCACGTGACACGGACACGTACGCGCGCGCGCGCGCAAGTGACAGACATGTGTCATTTTGGACATGCGAGGCTGAAATCTATATATCTAAACTAGACTGTAGCAAGGGAAAGTGAACCAATCGGGTACAGCGACACAAATTTAAGACAGACCTGAAGATAACAGAAAGCAATTTTGCTGATTGGGCAAAAAAGGCGCCAAAACTACGCGCGTGCTTATTTAAGCAGGCCCGATTTCTTTGCCCAATCGTCCGCCGTTTCGTGCCGTTGTTCGTGCGCCAGCTGGAAGCTCGAGCCACAACATTCGGCACCCTTCAGCGATACTGCTGCATTGTCTGTCGTAAGCTGCATCTCCCTGACCAGTTTTCGAAGTCCATCCGATGCCAAGTTTCGATGCACCATCCGGTTGAGAGAGTCATCGCCAAGACGGTAAGTTACAATCTGTCATCTGCTTTTTTTTTTTATATGCTTCGCAATATGTTTGCACCTATAGGCTTGTTCAGATAAGATGGGTGTGATTGCATGCCCACTTTCAGCTTTCAATTATTTTTTTTATGAAAATGTCTAAGTATCAGCACAGCGAAATGTAACTTAGTTTTGTGAGGCTGGAGCATTTCTTGGAAAAAAAATGCATTGTAAATTAGTGCAACTTGAAAACTGTGTTTTTGTTATTTTCGATGCTCGAAGCTTGCATAAGTTAAAATGATCGTCCTGACTGCTAACCGCGTGGGTGTAGGTTTATTCTGGAAACAGAGACGATAAGCCACGCGATGAGGAGATGACAGTGGTTCAGATCGTATTGCATATTTGTGAAAAGTAAAATGACTGTATAATTTGCGTCTTAGTCGTTAGTGAAACGCCTATGACACCCATTGAGTACTAAACCTCCCGACTGTAAGGACAATAGCTGCCTTTTTATTTAACCTATTTTGATGTTAAGCGCAGCCGCAATGTCTTTACTGTAAGAGGGAGGAGGAAATCATGCCATTGGTGCGTTGTTTTTCCTTCCGCTTTGCATTTAATGTGATTTATTCCGATAATCACCATAAGCCTAATTCCTGTCAAATGCCAACAGTATAAAAATAAAAAAAAAGGAAGAAACCCGACGTTTGCCTTGCACTCGTAGACTGATATATGTGTGTATGTGTGTGTCCCAACTAACTTGAACCAAGGGTTAAAAAATAAGATATTTAAGGTACGCCAGGAAAACCAGTTGCATACAATACAATTTCCAGCCGCCTTGCGCACCACAGGCAATTTTTGTTGTGAAATTGCTTAATTAGCTAATTATGTTCTTTTTTCTAATTTATTTTTATATTAAATTAGAAAAATGTAAATGGGAAAGTTGAAAATCGCCTTCAGAAACCCCCCTTCCAGTAACTGCGAAAACGAAAGCATCCCAAATATCTTTTTTTTTTTCCGGGCTCAGAAGAAAGCCCGCGAAATACAAATAAAACCACGTGACTAGCCCATTCGTGGGCCACGATGTGTCCTTGCAGTGCTTCTTAATGCATGCGCAATTGTCTGCTCTTTGATTTCAACCTGTGTGTAATCGTGTACAGTGTCGAATGTGATATCCGACGCCTTGAAATTAAGGTCCTGTACAGTACGGCCTTCACAGCAGCACATTTTTGTTTTATGAGTAATACGCAGATTTGCCCCGCAAGAAGTTGTATAATTAATCTCACTTGCGCATGTGTATCCTAGAACCATAATAAATATAAAACAACCAAAACGGTGAGAATCGGTTTCAGTTTTCCCCTTTTGGTTTTACCACCTCCCTTAATCTTTCAGATAAATTATATCCTTTCCTATAGTCTCGAGAAAACATCTCCGTTTCTCTTTCATGTAGGGCAAAGGCTACCTGGTGCAATGGAAAGGTTTCTCCAAGTGGCATTGTACCCTGGAGCCTAAAAAAAATCTCAACGAGGCCTGCCTCCGCGAGTTCACATCCCCAAGAAAGCCATCGAACAGACGCCTGCAGTCTGCGTCTGAAGATTTTCTTTACGAAATCCAGAAAAAGCTCTCAAACTGCCGACGATCAAGCGGGCTACTCAAGGTGAACTTTGAACAAGACATTTTTCGCTGGGTTTTTCACGGCAAAGGCCAGCCATTGGAAAAAAGTTGGCTACTTTGTGAGGAAGAAGACTTTTCGAGGCTTCAACTTCCGTCTGCGTGGTCTGTGCGGGAAACAAAACTTGGAAACGCGGTAGCCATTGAGTTTCCAGTCAGAATTAAGGCTGTGGTAACGCGTCAAAAATCTTGCAAGAGGTTTCCAAGTGGATTTCCTCGTGAAACCTTGCAGGTGTTTTTTGTGACAAAGGTGATTGCTGGCCTATGGTAATGACATTATAAATTTTTATTCTAATAGAGCTGTACTTTTCTTCGATTTGTTTTGCTTTCTTGATGTTCTGGCTTGTAATGCAAAGCGTGTGATTGTATGACAGCTACTGTGTAGGCCATTGTGTTAATTTCTTGTTCATGAAATTTCCTACTTTTCATTCGTTTCGTTGTAACAGTTCTGCGACATGGCTAAGCAAGGTAAAGATAGTAACCTGTCTGCAATCTTCAAAAGTAACAGTGTCACTTTCACGCTTAGCAATGCGACAGCTATAAAGATAAGACACGAAAAGGGCCTTCTTCAAAAAACGTACTTTGAAACTGTGCAGTCATTTTTGCCAGCGAATGTTAGGCTTGCCATTGCAGGCAAATATTTTGAGGACCGATTTGCGTCACTGTGCAATGGTGCCGATAGGCGCTACAGAGGTTTGACAGGCCGTGCAAAAGCGTCCTTTCTAAACAAGAAGAGGCTTATAAAGATCGACTTCGAGTCTCAATGCAGCCCACCTAAAACGAGGACAGGAGAATCCATAGAGGATATCATAATTGCGGCTCTACAAAAAGAGCTCGACAAAGTGGAAATGGTTTCGGAAAAGACCATAAATGAGCTCAAGGACACCATCTCCGCCTATGAGGCTAAGTGTCTTGACCTTGAGCAGCAAAAGGAAAAATTGAAATCGCGACAGAGTGCAGGGCTACTCAACAAAGGTATAAAGGTCGGCGAGGGGTGCAAAAAAAAAAACGATAAAAGAAAGCTTAATGCTGCTGGTTACTTCATCACGCAAGCACTTGAAGATGTACTGGAGAGTTACGGCCTAGATGTATGCCAGCTTCTGGTTACTGATCTAAAGGGCCTGCTACATAAAATAGTATTCAAGGAAGACGGAGAAATTAGTTCTAATTATAATGTCAAAAAAGGTTTCTGCAGCAATCGTCAGGTTAACTACAATTCCCTTTGTTCCCCAGACAAAAACAAGTTGCGAGAAGTTGCAGCCCTCTTAGACTCGCATTTTGTAAGCAATGTTTTCTGGGAGCACCTCACCGCGAGCGTTCCTAATCTGCCCTCCATAAGACTGATAAATTCTTACAGAGAGCACATCGACAGCAGGATAACAGTCTTCAAAACACCCGGGACCGTGCCTGGCGCACAGGTTTCATTTGAGGAAGACTTAGTGTTAGCTGTGGAAGAGCTAGCCAAAGATGTAGGCATGGATATGAAAGAGCTCTGCACCGAGCCTCTTCTGGTAAAGATAGAGGGTGATGGCTGCGTTGTGAGCAGAAGAACGACCTGGACAACATTATCATTCGTGATAATTTTCAAGCTTCGACAGCTACAAAGCCATAAGCTTCATCGTCTTCTTGGTGTGGCGGAGATCTCTGAGGGTTACTTTGAAATAAGAGAATGCTTTCGGGATTTGATAACAGAAATTAACATCGTCGCAGAAAGGGGTAGCATATCTGTGGGGGGCCACAAATTGGCAGTTCACGTCTGTCTAGGGTCAGACTTGAAATTTTTGCTTGTTGTCCAGGGTATGCAGTCTGCTGCATCACGCTATCCTTGTCCATTTTGTCGAGCGAACCCGCAGACAAGGTCCTCAGCTCTAGCAAGCAACAGAATTTTTAACGAGCTTCCTTTGATTCGTACTCTTGAAAATATGAAAGAGGATTGTTGCTCAGAAGCGAACGGAATGAAAAACGTGCCATTATTTCATTTAGACTCTGCATTAATCATTCCTGATGTTTTGCATATGAAGCTGAGAATAGTTAACCGCCTTGTAGATGGATTGCTTGCAGAAGCTGAAGACAGAGATGGCCGAGAAAAAGTCCGCAATCCGCGATGCATAACTGCACATGTTCAGGACATCGTTGACGCCATAAATAACTGTGGGGTTAAATTCAAAGTCTGGGAAGTTAGTGAAGGAGGCAAGGGAAAAACATTCACGTCCCTATCTGGGGGCGATTGTGAGCGCCTGCTGAAGGCATTGCCAGGAAAGCTGGCTGGCAAATTGTACCCTCAAACAGAGGAAAAATCTTTGCTCCTTTGGAAGCTTCTGCGCAAGATTTTGCACCACCTAGAAAATGATGTTGAAAGTCGCAGCATAGAAAGTGAAGCCTCAGAATTTTTCCACACATTCTTAGAATTAGGAGCTCACGGTTACAAAGGTTATGGTGGCGATAGAGTTACACCGTACATTCATATTCTCGCGCACCACGCTCCCTCAAAGCACGAAAAGTTTAAATGCCTCGGCTGGTTTTCAAGCCAAGGCTTAGAGAAAAAAAACGACGTGCTGAAGCATCTACATCACGGAAAGTCCAATAAATGGAATGCAGCCGCTGACGCCCTCAAGCTGGCGAAAAGGCTTGAAGTGAGTGAGAACCTCAGAGTAAGCCGTGCATATAAAAAGAAGGACCAGGAGTATTGGTTTAAAGGACTTATTGAAGAGACACGGGCGAAGAGGCCCCGCTCTGCGGAAGAAAGACCGAGAGGAGGAAATCCGCTACAAAATGTAGACGCTATGGATGCGGGAGAATTGCGCACGGAGCTTCGGGCTATGGGAGTGTCGACGAAAGTCAAATCAACTGAAAAATTGCGCCACCTTCTGAGGAAAGAAAGAGATAAGCAATGATTTGAGTCCCTGTAATAAGCAACAGCTACGTTTTGAGACAAGTGCCTTAAAGCTTTGCATGTGTTTTTTTTTTTTCATGTTTCTATATGCGTAGTATTGTGTTACCCTTATGAGTTTGAAAATGTATCACTGTTTGATGATGAAGAGTGTTTGGGATCTCTCATGCAACATGCCTGTAAAGAAGTGTTCGATATATACTAAAGGTAGTGTGATTGTAACATGAGTATTTCCTTGCCATATACGCCGTGAGCAATTATATGTACAATATGAATGTTTTAAATGTGTATAGCAAGTATTGCAATCGTCACCTTTAAAATGATCTTGTCGCTTGATTTTGCGTAAGCGAATGCCCTTATCTCATCAAGCAGAGATAAAGGTTTATAGGGCAATCAGTGCTGATAAAAAATAACTGTGCGGAGTTTTGAGCATGACCATGCACATGACCTTTAAGTTTTCCGGCCTAGCAGGAAAATGTATTGTGCCAAAGTGAAGATAAACGCTCAGATGCTATAATTGAGTGCAGAGTGCACAAAACCAGGATCGAGAAGAGTGACGACAGCAGTGCTTCAATCCGTGAGCATATTTATGTTCATTTGACTTCCATCTTGTCTGACTGATTTTCTTTGCCAGCTGACGAGAGGTTTGCCTTGTTCTTTATATATATTTTTTAAAGCGTTGCTTCTTTCATATGCCATGTCTGCTGCGAAATGTTTTAGTTATATTTATATTATAATTGCATCTGAAATGCACTGTTCAGGTTGGATATTTAAGAGAAATACATTGTAATAAAAATGATTGATTCTGACTTCATATATTTGGTTTCCGAATGTTGCGTACGTATGGCAGTGTGTAATAAAATATTTTATGCTGGCACTATATTGTCCTCAATAAAACGCATTTCCTTTTTTTTTTTGGTTGGAGTTGATATAACCCTTCCCGTACCTGCTAGCAGCTAGCGTAAGAGGTGCAAGGAGCTTGACTGCGAAGGCATGAAAATAGGCCCATTCCACTGCTTCGAATCCCTGTTGGAAAGGTGAAGCAGAACAAAATATAGCCTTCACAGCTTTAAATGTTTTTTTTATGTAGTTACTTTAAACATGTTTGTTTAATTTGCATGAAAAAGTTCAATAGTTTTGCGTCAAGAAGTTTAATTTTTACAAATTTGATTGCGCGATAAGGTTTCGTTCCGTTTACTGCATGATCACGGCCACGCTGGAAAAACTTTTCCGCCCAAAACAAGCCGGGCTTTCCGTAACGACTCGTTGCTGTTGTGGAAAATATCCTACTGCAGTTTTCCACACCTCACGCGCGTCGTACGAGCCTCTACTGTGCTTTACTAAAATAAAGTGGTAATAATAAATGCGATCTGGAGAGTGATTGTAGTTTCTTTCACTTTGTTTTCTTCTTGTTTTATTTTATGTATGATAAGTAATTTGAGACTAAATGCATTATATATCTGAAGTAATTGTAATTTAATGTCATCAATTTTCGAAGATTAATTCGTATTGTTTTATAATTAATTTGAAACGCAATTTTACCGTGTATGTATCAGCGGCATGTGCCAATATATGCAATTAGGTACCTCCTAATATTCGCTAGGTCACGCGTGGCGGGAGCTTTTATCGCCGTGGCATGTTCCGCATTATTATGGCTGGCACTGTACGTACAACGCTCCAGTGCAGCGCTGACGCGATCGTAGTTGCGCCAGCCTTTTTGCCGACTTGACTTCCTCGCTGCTCCGCTCGGACAGCGGAGACTGCTGCGGCGAGCAACCGCGCGACGATGGTGAGAAAGCGAGGGACTGGTGCCCGCGCGTGAGCTTCGTCTCCCCGCGCCCCATCCCCACCCCATGTGGTGGTGGCGGTCGGTGGTCTAGCTTCCAAAAAGGGGGCGCAAAAAAAAAAAAAATAACGGCGCAGTGCAGAGTCTCCTTCTATTCTCCCCACCCTCTCGTCCGCGGCACAACGTAAAAAGGGCTCACCGCTGAGCCCGGCAGCCCTGGCCGGTGATCGTGCCCTCCCTTAGGCGAGAGAGGGAAGGGCAGAAGAAAAGAGAAAGGAGGAGCTCACGGTGCTACGCCGCGTGGTGCCAGTTTGTCGAACTAACAACCTGTGTCCCGGAAAGCTGGGCATGTTGGACGGCACTCCGGTACTCCTGAAACCACGTTATAAATTATGATATTTGTAAATGCACCTTCGTTCCACCGATCAGCGAAGCGGTACCGTCCCACACGGCCAATTATGTCCGTCGGACGTCCGGTTAAAGTCCTCACGTCTGGAGCCGGAGCGGGACGACCGCCGGAAGAACGAAACACATCCGAAAACGAATCATCCGAATTGGGACATAAACCGGTAGGAACGAAACACAGCCGAAAACGGACATCCGCTTTGGGGTGTCCGTAGGATTTACGAGGGATCATCTTTCTCGGATCAACATTCAATTATTTCAGAAAAATAGTCTCTCGATACAGACCTCAACAGAACCCGTGCTATCAGTTCATGTGTGGACACTGGTGGGCACTCATTAGTGGAATGGGCTACCAAGGAAATTCCGACCTGAGCGCACTCATAACATCAATGTACCAGTACTGCCAGTCATTGCAATTTATATCAAGCTATCAATAGTCGCGCTTTCTCGCGAAAAGCTATCCATTTAAGAAGCTGTCAGGGCAGTTCTGCGTTGTTCAGCAGTGCACTGGCCTTTTCGCACCGCTCGATCCTTGGACGCGCTCACAGCGCTCTGATCCTAATTACTACATTTATGATGTCACTAAGAGCAAAGAAACGTCCTCAGTTTATAAACTTCAATCGCACATGCATTGAGCCAGCGCTTCGAACGCACTATAACTATGGTATATTGAATATGTTATCAACGTTTTATCCGCCATGTTTGTTTACAATCATTACGGTGGCTAGATGGGTAGGTGTGCCCACGGCCGGTCTCGAGGGAGAGAGCGCTTCTCTTCTCTTACGGCCTCTCCAATGGGGTCTGTTTCCACCGCCCGCCACGCCTCGGTGGGGTCGCCACCGCCCCACTGCTGCTCCTCCGCTACAGCCGTTAACACGCAAGGAAAACGCGCGCTCGCTTTTAGCTTCGCCCGCGTCAGTTGCAACCGGCAGGTCCTGATATTTCGCCCCTTATGGTTTGTACAAAGTCCGTAATCAACATCGAACATTTATCGTGTACGAGGAATAAAATACAGTCAACAATCCGCTCACGCGCGCGCTCCTTCGTCAGTGCGGCCGTGCACGGTCGAATGAAGCTTCGGGTACACTTCAACATTTTTTACTCCTAAGTTTTGTACAAAAATAAATTTGCCAGGCTATGCAATGTGCCTTTAAATGTTTTAAGCAGGTGTAGCGCGACCTGACGTGAGTGCATGGTGAACTGTTGGGTGGGGACTGTCAACCGCTACCGTTTTCGTTTAGATCAGAAGAGGCGCAGGCAAAAATTCATGGCGCGTCTCAGATTCAGAGTAAAGAACAAAAATTTATTCATATAGTAAAAATTGCATTTGTCTAGTGGAGTGGGCTGTTCTAGCTTCGTCCCAAACATATCAGTCGATGAAAGACCGAAGATGTATATGTAGTCTCGCGACTACTTTTAATCAAGGAAATGGGCATAAACAGTTAAGCAGAGTGGAAAAGAGCAGCAAACAATAAAAATATTGTCCTTCAAAGTTATACATATATATTCATCAATTCATCAAAATGCGATCTGCGTCTAGAAAATTCAGTCTCAAAATCTTCCTGCACGGCTTGTGGAGTTGGCCTCTCGGTCTTCTCTGTCACTTACCTGGTATAATTAATTGAGAAGAAGAATTCTGAGAAATGTTTGAAATATCAAAGAAGCGGACCTAATAACATAGCTGTTGTCAATTCCTTTCGGGCATCTAAGTGTTGAATTCTGAAATGCTGACTGAATCAGGATCTTAAGTACTTCGAGAACATTTGTGTGTATAGTAGGGCACGGCAGCTTTTTCGAAAAAAATAAAAAAAAAAGCTTGTCCAAGAGGGCAACAAGCTCTGGTTTCGGATAATGCAGTCCACTAGAATGTTGTCCTCGTAGAAGAGCGTACTACATGGGTCTGCTTCTTTCGCTAGTTTCAAGAAGAATAGCGCAAGCGTCACACCCGAAGCTGATTAACTAAACGATATATCCAGCGGCGTAAGGTAAACCGGAATATGTGACAGTGAGAAATGGGATGGTAAGAGATGCCATCACTTCCTTCAGTGCCTTGATTTTGCTCTCAGATGAAACGTCCGTCTTGGCAATGTAGCCATGTGCCGCTAGCTGTTACGGCCCTCGCATCTAGCATATGTCATTTCCTTCCGCACATTAACCTTACTTTCCCGAAGAGAGCCTCAATGGGTCACTATATAGGGCTTGAAATGAGTTTTCAGTGAGAGTATCCTTCTTTAACGCTTTAGAAGTTTCTTGCATACTTTCGATATAGCAGGTGAAGTCATTTGTAAGTCACTGCATCGAGTATCACCTTCATCATTTATTGCCTTTCTTACCATTTCGAGCACAAGTTATGTCATGAATATCAAACCATTTTTTATTGATTTCATAACAAGCTTAATATCATGTAAAATTTCATTAAAGCAATGTTTATTAGCAAAACTAAAATAACATTTATAATACCCCACATTGTCTAATATATGAACTGTAATATCATTTAAAACTCAACTCTACAACGTTTACTTTGACTGTTATACTAATAATTTATATCATGAAAGCATTTTGCAATTTACAATACATTGTTATGAAATTATTTTCATCTTCGGTGTTACATGAATGGTTTCGCATCTAGCGCTAAAGACGGTTTTGCTGTAGCAGACGAGTTGATGTCATGTTAGCCTTGAAGAAGCTTCGATGTGATCACTTCTCATTCAGTTTTTTTTTTTTTTTGTTCCTATTCTTGTACACGCTTGGGAAAAATGCGGATTAAAATAGACAAAAGTAGCTACCATGCCGCAATGTATGCCATGTCTGTCGAACGTTTGCTGAACGACAGTGTTTTTTATATCCGTTCACGTGTCTAGTACGTTGACGACATGCCGCTGCAGCATCTACTTTCTGTGTTCTTTCATTTCGGGGCTGCACTCACCACGAAACTCGCGAGCGACAGCGCGAAACCAGGGAAAAGCCACCCGCCGCCGCTGAAGCAGACGCGGAGCGAACAGTGAGCAGGTTGCGCCCCTTGCGGTGGCGGAGAGCGCAACTCAAGGAGAAAAGTTCCCATTGTTCCCGCGGCGATTGAGAAGGCCGTAAGAAAGAGCGCGCGCTCTCCCCCGAGACCGGCCGTGGTGTGCCGACCGACAGGGCACAAGGCGTAGTTCCGCGTGCCTCCGCTTCATTACGACGAAACTGGCGCTGCTGTTCTCCGCCCGGTGCTCACCGGCGGATCGTCTGCTACTTGTCGCAATCGCATCGCGCGTTTTGTTAACCTCATTTTTGTTTAAAAACATTGCTTATTACTTGCGTTATCAGTCAAAATAGTAGCTGAAACTGAGACTTTTGCGGTCTGGCATTGAAACAATAAACAGACGACACTAGCTACCTGTTTTCTCGTCTGTTTGCTATCTGTCATCGTCCACATGCAAGCGCCGTAGCGGAGCAGGCGCTGCGCTTTTTGTGAGAAGTGATCGGAATGAAGACCAAAAAGGACACAACTTGTTTCGCACCCTTCTGCAAATCCGGCTACAAGTCATCGAGAAAAGGACTGAAAGTCTCGCTGTTTTCGGCGCCGCGGGATCCCGAACTGTTCAAAAGGTGGGAGCTTGCTCTTCATCGTGCCGACAAGAGGTTGCAGCCACACTCCGTTGTGTGTGAGCGGCATTTTGACCAAGAGTGTACCGAACGGGATTACAAATATATGATAGAAGGCAACGTTGTTAGCCTCCCACGTTCTCACCCGCGATTGACGAAAGATGCCATGCCTTCTGCCCTGCCCGATGCTCCTGCTTACCTGTCAAGAAAGGTGACCGCGAAACGAAAGACGAAGAATTCCACAGGCTGCCGCCCAACCAAGGCTGCCAGAAGTGACAGCCACGACCTTGAGACAGTGCCGGACGATCCAGTACCTTCAAGCTCCAGTGAAGGTATCTCTACGTCTGTAACCGAAGTGTCACCTCGTGCGGTTGACATTGACTTCACCACCTGCACGGTATCCCACAGCGGCTGGACACATCACTCTATTGAAGATTCTGGCGCCTCTGCGTTCTCGACTTGCAGAAAAAGCGGACAGAGCATCGTTCTGGTGAAAGTAATACTCCTGGAGCACTGTGCGTCAAAACTGCGAGCCACCGTGTCCGTGCAAGGCGCCGTAACACAGAAGCTGGATTTGGAAACTCGTGAACAGGTTGGGGACCTTTGGCTGACGTGGATGCCATGATTACATGTCAGGGCATAAAATGCAATGACCAACTTGACACCGTCCTCGCGAAATCCAAGAATATAAGAATCCACGGAAACACAACATTCAGCTCCAAATGCGTCGGCATATCGCCACAAGTCAAGGAGACTGTTTGCATTGCCGATACGCAAAAAAGTTGCTCCTAAATCAGCTGTCGTACAAAAGAACAAAGGACCGGAGGTCGAGGGAGCGCGAAAAGAAGAGAAAGCTTGTAACCGCAAAGTTCAAGAGACTGAAGCGAAATATATTTACTCTTGAGACAAAACTGGAAGAAATGAGGAGGAAGAACTCAAAACTAGAAAGCTGCGCGCTCATGTCAAGAATAGAAAATTTGCCAGTAAGACAACAGTCACAAGTCATGGCCTGTTTAAATGCTTCAAAGCGGAAAAGCACGAAGGGTTTTAAGTACCAGCGCGAGTGGCTGCTCGAATGCTTGATAATGCGGATGAGGAGCAAACGGCTTTATGAGCACCTGCGCAAGGAGAAGATCATGCTGCTGCCCGGCAGAACGTGTCTCCAACGGTACCTGCGCGGATTTCGAAGCGGATTCGGCTTCAACAAACGGGTGTTTGCTGCATAGAAGGAAAAATGCATATGCATGACGGAGCAGCAACGTCATGGCGGCATTATGATGGATGAAATTAAACTTTCCGAGAACCTGACGGTCAGTCACTACGGGAAAGTGAACGGTTTGGTGGACCTCGAAAAATTTTCATCTAGCTCCAGCTCAGAATTGGCGGATCACGCCCTAGTTGTTCTCTTCCAACCATTCACGTTAAAGTGGCACCAGGTGTTTGGCGTTTTCGCCTCGAAGGGGAACGTGAAAGCTGAAGTGCTAGCAAAAATTACGGTGGAGGGTGTGATAACAACAGACGCTGCTAGCTGGAATCGTTCCATGTGGCGTATTTTTGGAATTTCTGGGAAAGCAGGACAAGTTAGAAAGTCTCGCAGACTTCGCCTCTTTTCTGCAGCTCAAATCTCCGCCTATGATCGATTGGGAGGAGCATAAGATTGAGATCACTAACAGCGTCGTCAAGTTTTACTCTATCATGCGCCTCCACTTCTTGGTCAAGAGCAAGAACCTGGCCCGTGAAAACGCGCGAAAAAAAAGAAGACATCTGAAATTGAGACGCGTGCTTTGAACGCATAGGCATGATTTTGGGGTGTGTTACTTCACTGACTCAAAAACACTAATGTGTGCATGTCATTTATTGCACTTTCAAAAGTTCAGCTAGAAGATACCGTTTTGCAATACAAGCTTATGCACTCGTTTTATTTTATTTATTCGCAAGGTCTGCTTACGCCCATGCACACGCATAAATCACAGCTGAGCACTGTGTTAATATATATTGCCACCTAGCGTTGCCAGGTGGCGCATGACTGAGTGAAGGATGACGAAGTGTCGCTTGTGGGTTTTGCGTCTGTGCTGCTCACCGCTGTTGTATCGGAGCTAACCCCTTGATATCCTTGATATCCTCAATCACCTTGTACGTGACATTCTGGTGGAGGTGCTGGGTAAGATCACCTATGCAAGAGTCTCTATCTGAAAGACGTCGCGCCAGCCCTGTGCCATTGGACACCCCCGTGCATCGCTGCAGTCGACGGCTCCAGGGACTGCCTCCGGAGTTTCAGCCATCACCCGCCGCCATGACATCTAGTGCTCCTGCTCAGCAGGTAACGGGCGTCGCACCGGCCTGTAACTACACCTTGCAGGCCCCTCGGGTACCGAAGTCTTTTCACGGTGACCTCTTTGAGGATATCAAGGATATCAAGGGGTTAGCTCCGATACAACAGCGGTGAGCAGCACAGACGCAAAACCCACAAGCGACACTTCGTCGTCCTTCACTCAGTCATGCGCCACCTAGCGTTGCCAGGTGGCGCATGACTGAGTGAAGGACGACGAAGTGTCGCTTGTGGGTTTTGCGTCTGTGCTGCTCACCGCTGTTGTATCGGAGCTAACCTAGCGTTGCCACGTGGCGCATGACTGAGTGAAGGACGACGAAGTGTCGCTTGTGGGTTTTGCGTCTGTGCTGCTCACCGCTGTTGTATCGGAGCTAACTCCTTGATATCCTTGATATCCTCAATCACCTTGTACGTGACAATATTCGCGTTGCCTTGTGATGGCGTGGAATATTTAATGGAAAAAAAATTAAGAACGAGGAAGTGACATAACAGTGTTTAGAGTTGCTTGCCTGAAAAATCGGGAACGCAGCAAACACGCTGTAAAAAAACAGCCTTAAACTCGGCTCCCCTGCCTTTGTAATATGTTTACATCCCTTCTGTTAGGTTTGAGTCGCGAGTGCCGGGGTAGCGTACCGCTGCGGCGCGCGGCCCCTCGGTAGCGTTGGCCTGGCGGCTCCGTGGACGGCGGACGGCATCAAAGGTGCCAGCAAAGACGAGGCGTCTTTTAACGAAACAACCTTTACTGTAACATCAGGAAGAAACGGGCAGTGAAGCTGACCCGGAGAGATTACAGACACTCTCACACAGCTGGTGTCTAGCGTCGTGCCAACGGCGCGTCAAAGTAGTCTCTATCTCAGCGGAGTAGGCCGCTGCTTTTTATAGTTTTTCCAGTTCACAGGGAAAGGGTAAAACCTCACAGGAAAGGGAGAGCCAAACATGTTGGTTCACGACGAATGACTCAATCGCAGGTGTTCCGACCTCATCTCCTCCACCTCCTGCAGACAGGAGAGGGCGACGCTCTCTCCCTCGAGCTCCAGGCTTGGCCAGCTTTTGCACACACACGCACGCACACACATTTGGCACGTGGCAGGAACACGCTGAGACTTGTCGGCGGGAGGAAGCGTTGCGCGGCCGATGAACGGCGTCGAAATGGCCGATCCGCTCGCGGTTCTGCTGGTTGCTATGCGGTGGCCGCGTCAGCTGTCCCACTTCTCGGTGGAGAAACGTAACACTTCCCTATTCCCGTAAGACAGCTTGTTTGCAATAAACTCATTTTCACATGGAAAAAAGTGAAGCGAGTCGCTTGCTGTCATGCGTGGCGACGGCCGGAGGAAACGGTCATGAACCGGGCTTTCGCTGGTGGCGCCACTGCGGCGTCATGAAGAAAAGGCACGCGTTACCCCCGCCGGTCGGCACACCTACCCATCTAGACACCGTACAATCATAGATGGCTTCGACATGTCTTGACTCAAAGTGTACAAATAATATTAATAAACTGCTGTTAAACAATTGTTTGAATACAAAATACTGCATATTATTTATTGTAACACATTAAAGTTTTAACTGGAAGTTTTATTTTGGCATAATGGGGTAACATGCCACATATGCGTTACTGTCGGTTCAGCCAAAGTCTCGGCTAAGCCAGCCTAAGCCTACGCCAGCCATAGCCACTAGCCGCTAGTGGCCGTGTTCTCACCGTAGCTTTGCTCGTCGGCGTGCGATTCACAATCCGGTGCATCTAGCTGTGTCGTGGTAAGTAAACATCTTTTAATGCACCCATCAGAGTTTTTTAAGTGCTCTTAAATCTGTCTAGTAATTAACAGCGCAAATTTTGGTTTTGGGAGTGGTTCATTTGGTACGAGTGTTCCAACGGTCAACACGGACCGCAAAATGCTTCCGTCGGTTAAACCGCTCGCTTATTCACGCTGAAATTCGGCACACGTATAGCATACAACCGTCTGTCTTTTTTAATACCAGTTTAGATTATGTACTTCCCTGATTAGATCACAAATCATTCGAAATCCTGTAGCATCGTTGCCGCGGCGACCCATAGGCAGCCAAGCCGCGTTATCTGGGTCGCCGACCGCCGATGCTGCAGGCACAGGTTTCAGCTTGATTCTAATCATATCAGGCAAGTAAATTGCCGAAACTGATATTAATAACGATAGAGTTATGTACTATCTGGCATATAACAGCCGAATAAGCCAGCGGATTAACCGATAGAAAGATGTTACGATTCGCGTTTAGTGTTACAAGTTGCAACAGTTAGAACGCAGCTCTGGTTAAAATCGCATACGTTCCTACTGTTTGCTCCCAGAGACACTGCTTTCATCTTTTTAGATAGTAGTAGTAGTAATCTCATCCCATGATTGTCATTTGCTGTGCAAATGTTTTGCGCGACCAAACAATTTCGAGTTCTCATTGTGGTACTTTGAACTGCATTTTTTTCTAGCTGCAGTGAGGAGCCTACACTCGGACTAAAGGGGCACCTCTGAGGCTGTCGCGAAATCGTGGCCGAGGCATTCATCGGAACGGTCAGCTCAACCCGCAAGAGCACATCTGACTAAGCACGTTCTTCTTATGTATGTACATATCGTGAAATAAAACTTTCATTTCCCTTGAGACTGGTTCTTTTAATAAAAACAGTGGCCTTCCACCGTTTTATAAACAAATGCATGTAGAAACCACGCGGATTTGCTAGGTATGCATGCTACTATGAAACGTCCGAGAATAGTCCGTATGTCCGCGCTCGGACGTCCGCTGGATTAACTGTACATGTTCTGCGGTCTTGCATCGGATGGTCCGTAGGACGTCCGAGAGGTGACTTCGGGACAGAAACCGGATGACCGACGGAGGTCCGAAGCGGGCGTACCGACGGTCGTCCGTCGGATGTCAAATGCCGTGTGGGGTGGTATAAACGAGCTGCTGAAGGTAGGTCAGACGCTACCTTAGCGAACGCTCCCTTTCCGAGGCCGAAAGGCCGGCTAAAGGTGTAGTTTAAAGGGAAGGCTGGTTTCTGAAACGCGATAAGGAGCCGCAAAGGTCAGAACCTCGAAAGGGAAGGTAAAGGTTGGTTCGTGAATACGGGGGTAGCCACCCCGCCGTCCCGTTCGAGGAAAAGGGGGGGGGGGGGCACTGTCCCAGAGCAGTGTACAGTCGCCTTCTACAGGGCGTTTAGCGAGCGCTTGGGGCAGGGCAAAACGGCTTCATTATCGGGGTCTCTCTGCCCCGATGTTTCGCGACACAGCGGGAGATCGCTGGGCTGATTGCCTACTTTGGAGGGCCGAGGGTCGCGCCTATTGTCGCCTTCTGCAGGACATTTAGCGAGCGCTTCTGGCAGTGCAAAAGCTTCATTAACGGCGTCTCCCTGCTCCCATGCTTGGCGCCACAGCGGGAGATCGCTGAGATTGCTGGACGAGCTGGCCGTAAGGTGGGTCGCAGAAGCGTGTCACTGTTGTTCCCGGCTGATAATTGGATGCGTCTGTCGTTCGCTTCTTGGCGACGCCTCGGGGCGAAGGGAATGAAACAAACCAAGCCTCCCGCGCGCCCCGCGAGGCGCATTCAGCATCCAAGAAGAGGGGAGAAAAGGAGAACAAAAAGAAAACAACAGCGCCCGCTCCTTGGCCTCGGCGCGTGGGGGGTTCGACCGCCAGCTCGACTCCACGTGCGAATCGCTTTTCACTGCGGCCTTACACGTCCCTCCTAAGAGGGTAAATGAGCTTGGAATCCGGTCATTTACACAAAAAAAAACACAGGCCGCCACATTCCTCTTCAGGCGACCATTTCGCCAGGCTAGAGCGCACCTAAATCCGTCCCCACTGAGGGAAACCGTACACTCGAAGTCGGGACATAAAACCAATACAAACAACGGCACTGAAGACACGAAAGTTCTTCATGACAGCCTGCCACATCCCGCATTGAGCACAGCAGTTTGCCCTATTTTTGCTATACATGAGACACATGTAAAGACACCCACACACACACAAACAATTGCGCTGCAAGAGCGCGTGGAGGCTACACCTAGTTCGCCATAGCCCGAGTGTCAGCACAAAAGCACTCCTCCGTGGCGCACGGTTGCAGCACGCGTCACACATCACATAACACGGCGGGTGACGGGAACACTCACGCCACTGCACAGTTCCCGCTCCGCCATGCAACTGTCTTTACACCACTTTTTGGTGCCCAGTTCCGTGCACGCCACCCGTTGGGTAAGCAGGAACCCTCACGCCTGGTGAGGCCAGCATGGCTATGCCAAACAACCAGATACAAAAGTGGACAGTAAGGCTTTCTTCGTCTCTGTACTTTGCGCAAGATTTGTACGGGGACCCTAATGACGAGGCTAGCCCATGCAGTTTCCTGCGCTGACGAAGTGAGTTGGGCAGGCGCCCGCTGCTATCATTCGAAGCCGGTACGATCTCGTGCGCGCCTCGGCGCTCGCGTTGTCGTGCATTAGGAGCTTTCAGCGCCTGCGGTGTACCGTTGTCCCCTCTCGCGGCCCTAGCGCTTGAGATCCTCTCACTGACCCTCACTGGCAAATTGTGGTTACAACTGGCACGTCGCCGCACCTTACCTCTGGCGGCCTAAACTTTCGGAGGCTGCCCATTGCTGTCATGCCTGCGTGAACTTTGAGAGGTCCACCTGCGTGCTCCTCGCCACTACTCTGCTGTGGTTTAGCGCGTTCGCTCTCTTGACCAGAGATATCGAACGGGCCAGAATCCGTTACTGCGCCCTCTGTTTCAAATAGAGCGGGCGCCCTCCCCGTAAGCTCAGCCTCGACACCTGTTGCGCGTAGATTAACACACGGGGCGCACTCCGTCTCCGTCGGCTGACCAGCTCGCACTTCGGAAGTGAAATTTCTTTGCGCGGGATCCGCGCCGCTGCTGTCGGGCTCCGACGGCTGATTGTCGCTATCACCGATCGATATGCTAAGCCTTCTTCAGATTGTAACTTCTTCTGGTCCCCGTTCATTTCGATTAGCTCCGTGTCTAGGTCTTTTCGAACGGACTCACCAGACTCAGCCATAGCTGATACTGCCAAGGGGTCGTCAGCTTCTTCGCGAATTTCTATCCGCGCCACGACACTGGTCGTGCAGTTCGTCTCGCCCCCTAACGCAAGCTCCTTTAGCTGCGCCTGTGGGGCTGCACTAGCAGTTTCCGCCGCTCCCTGCCCTGAGCTAGCAACGCTTCGCTCGTCCAGGCTATCTGTATTCGTCGAATACCGGGAGGGGCAGCCCTCAACTGCACTAGTGCTTTCTGCCACGGGGCCAAGGTCTAACTGTCACTGCTCCGTTGCTTCGGGCGCAGTTTTAGCCTTTCTGCCGCCGACATGCTCACGCATCAGCGCTCTCATCAATCTCTCTTCTTCTCTCAGAATTTCCCGTTTTTTTTTGCTCAAAATCCAATTCAAGTTGCCGAATTACCAGACGCTCCTCCTCCGTCAGGGGATATGCGTAAGCTTTGCTTTCAATCATATCTGGCGTCCTCACTGCCTAGTACCTCACTTTCCCTAGCACAAGCCAAGCCAACCTCGACCAGACGCGAGAAATCCCTCTCACCCGTCACCAGCGTCGCTGCGGGTAGTAGCACACAGACCGGGAGTCACGCCTTGGCTGGTCGTCCTCGGCAGGTAGCTTTCACAGCCGTCCTTTGGCTGCCGCTGCTGCTGCCCGAGGCCTTGTTGCTAGCTTCTTTGTGGTAGGGTGCCGAATCCTGTCGTACTGCGCCAGTAATGTTAATACTGTCTTCGGCAGGTAGTGAGGAAGCAGTAGTAGACGATGATCTGATGATGGTCAGGAGGAGATATATATATGCAGAAGCAAAATAGTTTACATTGGCAAACTAAGTTACAGTAACAAGAGTCACACAGACAACTGCAACTTAAAACAAAATAGACTCTCACACAGAGAAGTCACTCTACAAGCCCTTACTTTTCTACCGAGCATTTCGGTTAAAGCCTAGGGACTGTAAATACGTGCTAAGCACGGAGCCTCAATCTTGACTGTCGAACATGGCCCGAGGACCGCTTTTTGATACCAGCAATCAACAAAGACGCAAGGGCGGTCACCTTAGGTGATCCGCCCCGAAAATGAAGCAGCCAATCAAATTATTTAAAAAACATGCCACAACCCCCGTGGGTTGGGAATAATCTCGGACCCAGGTCCTTAATTACGTCCAATAAAAATACAACATTCAAAACACACTCTCTCCACTCGCTGGTCACCAAACCCTCTCACACGGCGCCTGTCTTTGCCTCCCCTTCTCAGCGTGTTTGCTGCAGCTACCGCCTTTGTGAAAGAAACGCCGCGGGGGATTCTGGAGACTAGGCCACCCCGCCGTCCCGTTCGAGGAAAAGGGGGGGGGGGGCACTGTCCCAGAGCAGTGTACAGTCGCCTTCTACAGGGCGTTTAGCGAGCGCTTGGGGCAGGGCAAAACGGCTTCGTTATCGGTGTCTCTCTGCCCCGATGTTTCGCGACACAGCGGGAGATCGCTGGGCTGATTGCCTACTTTGGAGGGCCGAAGGTCGCGCCTATTGTCGCCTTCTGCAGGACATTTAGCGAGCGCTTGTGGCAGTGCAAAAAGCTTCATTAACGGCGTCTCCCTGCACCCATGCTTGGCGCCACGGCGGGAGATTGCTGGACGAGCTGGCCGTAAAGTGGTTCGCAGAAGCGTGCCTCGGTTGTTCCCGGCTGATAATTGGATGCGTCTGTCGTTCGCTTCTTGGCGACGCCTCGGGGCGAAGGGAACGAAACAAACCAAGCCTCCCGCGCGCCCCGCGAGGCGCATTCAGCATCCAAGAAGGGCATCCAAGAGGGGAGAAAAGGAGAACAAAAAAAATCAGCGCTCGCTCCTTGGCCTCGGCGCGTGGGGGGTTCGACCGCCAGCTCGACTCCACGTGCGAGTCGCTTTTCACTGCGGCCTTACAGGGACGGACAAAGGAAGCCGCCCAAGAGGAGAAGGAAAGTAGTGGCATAAGCGTGGAAGGAAAGGGTGTGGAAAGCAGAAAACGAACGAGCTGAGAGGAAGACAAAAATAATGAATGCAAGCAAGCAAGCAAAAAAAAAAGTTGCCAAGGCAAATTCGCGAAACTAATGCGAAAGACATAGTAAATGCGCCATTTAAACACTCCATTCCTGTTGATTACTCTCTGCATTGTACTGGCGCTTATGCAAGCTATCGTAGACAGGAAAATATAGACCACAGGACAGCATAAATGAAAATTATGCAATGAACAACTGCATCCACGAGCGCCGCCCACAAGCGCGCGCGGCGGTCCCAGTAGCGCTGATGCCTATGAGCTGCCCAATTTCTTTAATTTTTTTTTTGCGGGTTGAGAAAGGATGCTAATGCAGGTGAAGGTATAGTCTGTCCTCTTTCGGGAAAATGCTTCGCGGTAAATCTGGATGCGGCAATACTCGAGCATGATTGCCAGCTCACTGCTCGTTGGAAGGCAGCGAATCGCCTTAGCGTCGCTTCGCTTCGTAAAGCTTATTCGGTGACGCGAAAAATATTTTATCAGGCCAGTGAAAATGTGTGCAACAGCAGCAATCCAAGGTCTGCAACCTAGCAATTCATTTGTGACCATAGAATGCCGCGAATTGAAAGAACGAACTGCGAATGCACCCCACGCACAGCAGATCTGCCGCGTCTCCGCTGCACGGCCGGGCGCACGTCTCCCTACCAAACTGTTCTTTCCGCCGCGAGGGGCGCGCGCGTCGCACTGCGAGTTACTCCTGCACGGTGCCTATATGCTGCCCTGGATGCTGTAGCGATGCTTCTACTGTAGATATTTACGAGGGTTGCGACGATGATCTTGGAGAGCTCATCGATGCCGCGATCCCTGACATGGGCTGCTGCGTACAAAGAAAATCCTCGGCCTCTTCGCGGCATACAGGAAACGGTGCTGTAAAAGAGTAGAAAAAAAGTTGCATTATGAACATAGCGATTTGATGAATGCGCAACATATTGCAAAACCTTCGACAAAGAAATCTGCGTTCTTGTACCTCAATCAGGGTTGAGAATGCGCACGGCAGACGTGCGCCTCAGCATAGCAGTCAGGCAGCGGTTAGTTGCCGACGGCGGATGTTTTCGTGGAGGTCTCCGTAGCCATGGCCGATTTTTAAAATTTTTTTTTTAACACGAGGAGCGTCCATGCCACGAGCTGCTGCTGCACGAGGTCCTGGAAGCACGTGGGGAGAGACAAGCGACACAGCACTTATAAATAAGCAAAATGCGAGACAATTTTGCGCAATTTATACTTACCTTGACGGTGCTTGCGATCTCCCGCAGGTCGTCGCCATTATTAATGTCATTCCGCCCAACGTACAGCACGGATCGGCGTGCTGAAAGCGCATTGACGTAAACGAGCAGGCCCGCCATCGTCGAGCACCTCGGTGACCGAACGCGCCGGTGCCATGCAGCAGCGAGATCCACGAACCGAATGCCGGAATCGCGCGCGTTGCCAGAGCGGGGGCACCCAGCGATTCCCTAGAGCGTCTAGGGACGAAAAAAAAACAAGCAAACCCAGTATTTGATTACGTCACGTCCGGTTAAGCATCGAGCCCGACGCAAAAAACGTCACGCCAGGCCGCGGCGTGTCCACCAATCAGCGTTTCCAGCCGAGCTACCCCTAAACGCTTCTCTCGCAGGAGACCATCGAGTTGATGCCGCTGGCAGTAGGCAGCTGCACGCGTTTTCTTCCAAGTTGCGCGACCAGTTGTACATAGACCTTGGTCGCACCCCAAACCTGTTTATGCAATTCCATCGACACGCGGATTTTCTTTTTCTTTAATCCGGTGGAGAATTGCGTTTTCTTTTTTGTATGTTTTTTAATCCGGTGAAGAATTGCGCGGCACCGGGATTTGAACCCTGGTCTCCTTGCATGCGAGGCGGATGTTCTACCGCTACGCCATCACCGCTGCTTTTTTTTTCTTTATTTCCTGTCCGAGGACACTATACTGGCCAAACAAATATAAGCAAACCCAGAAATAGTTTTACGTTATCTTTTAGTCGCCTCATATGTCCCAATACTCCAGTGCATCCGGAAGGCAATAGCAACCGGCGACTGATCGGTGCACAGCAGCAGGTATGGAAGTTGTTCCAAGCGCAATGAAACGAGATCGTGGACGCCATTACGCATGGTCCGTTCGTTTCACCTGCACTACGTGAACTGGCTCACGTGGTGCTGCACTTCACCATTCGTTTCATCTTTGCATTAACTCTATGGTTTCATCGATGCAAGATGGCGCCCTCTGCCCCACGCCGTTCGTTTCAAAAAGTGCAGACGTCGTGCAGGTCGAGTTCACGAAAAGATCAGCAAAACTGTGCACCTCCTCAGCGGTCAGTGCCGAAATGGTGCAGCTGCAGCAGCCGCATGAAAGCAGACGACAGCTTGCGCGACGGTGTTGTGATAAACAGTGAAGCGACCCTTATTTCACTCGATCGTCAACGAGAACGGTGCCTGTGTTTGCCAAAGAAACCACGACGCGTACTTCAAACCATGCCTACCAAGTAAGCACGTGCATGCGTTATGGTTCATGCTGACTTCAATCGTGATGAAAGTTTGCGCTTCGTGCCAGCTGCCGCATATGGTGCGCATACATATACATCGATCGAGGCTGGTTCGTGTCAACGCTTCATTGCGAAGTGCTGTTTGAAAATTGATCTTAATCGGCATGTTGGCGCCGGTTGATTTGAATGGCAATATAATTCACAGATAGCCGACCACATGCGGTTGGCTTTTGTACATATATGCATCGCATATTCATGATTGAATGAATTCTATCGCCTGTGTATTGTGGGCCTCAGCCCTCACTCAGGGGCGTTCGTGAGCCGCCACCCATGCGACAAACAACCGGCAACAACGTGAATAAAAGAAACCGCTTTAATTTGAGCAGTCAAAAATAAACTCTATGATGAAAGGCATGGTGAAACGCATGGTGAAAGAAAACAATCTTGCGAGCTGCTGCACAGCACCGTACAAGGAAGCGAGCATCGATAACACGCCACACAACCAGGTGGAAACACAAGAGCCAAGCCGCATGTGGCGAGGCCGGAAAGCGCCTGCGCTGCCGGACAAAAACACGACGCTTCGAAAACGCACACACTCACGTAGAGCTCCCGGCGAACGCCGCTGCCCGGGCCGTCCAGCGGGAAAAAAGCCCCCTGCGGCTGTTTGCTCGTCGCTTATCTAGACGCTCGGCGAGTCACGTGCAACGTTACGCGTCAGAGTCCAGGCTGCCTGAGATGCGCAGTAGCGTCGGCGCCGGCGGCCGGCTGCGTTGTTGCATTAATATGCTCCAAAACAGAGGGGCCGAGGGTCCCACACTCCCCCCTCACAAGACGGTACCCCTCCCTGGGGAAAAAGAGAACTGTAATATTGTTCATAATGGACAGAGTAACGTTCATGAGGTTCAAAAGGCACTGCATGGGTGTTCACGACAAATTAGACATCGTCTAAGTCCAAGAGGTTGTCAGCTGCCACCGCGTCTTGAACTGCAGGTGCTTGGGGCAGGCTTTGGCTGTGGATTAGAGCTGCGGCGAACTCTGTGAGCAGGCGGCGCCTAGCGTCATTTGGAGCACCCGGCTGCAGAGCCTGGCACAATGTGTCGTGCAGCCGCTGCTGCTCCTGGTGTAGCGCGCTGAGGGAGTGCGCCTCTTGAAAGATTATGCATGTATCGCATAGTGAGCACCAGCGTACGTTGGCTTCCTCGGTGAGGGACCGGATGGGGTCTCTACGGCGATGCTCCTCCACGGTATGGCCGGTGAATGGCGGTGGTGCCGGTAGACTGCCTCTCTCCGGCCGTACCTGCGTCTCCCAGGCGGAGGCCGATGCAAAGCACGCCACCGTGCCGTTGCCGATGTGTCACCAAGTTGCCACGTGCCGCCAGCGCCCGGGAACCTCGTCCCTTGCTTGCCGACGCCGTGGGGGAGCAAGATAGGCGGATCGACTGTACGGAGTCTGGACCGTCCTGCGATGACTGCGGCTGCGGTAGGCCGCGGAGCTGCCATCATAGCTGGGAAGGCTCCTTTCGTTGCGTTGATCACGTGGCATCCTGTAGAGCAACGGAAAAGGATGGGGACAACAAGGATCGGTCTGCGTATGGACGTTCCAATTCGGAGTGCAGCGACAACGATGAAAGTGTTGTAAAGTCCAAGACACCGTTACTAGTGGTTTAGACGCTCATAGTAAGGTCTTAGATCATTGATGTTAACGGGGCCAATTGTCCGACCACCATGCATGTTTCGGAGAAGGTAGGCTAGACTGCTGACGCGTTTTATTATTAAGAAAGGGCCCTCCCATCGCGGCACGAGGGAGGCTGCAAACCCCTTTGCAGCATCGCTGAGTAGGTGTGTGCGGCGGAGGACCTTGTCGCCAGCAGTGAATTCCCCGTGTCGCCTTCCCTTGTTGTACTGACTGCATTGCTCCAGGCGGGCGATGTCCAGGTTTTCTCTGGCCTCCTTCAGGGTCGCGGCAAGGCGGCTCGATAGATCCCGGGTGAACCTGGAGTAATTGGATGGTGGTAATTCAGAGCTGGAAATAACGTCGTGCTCGATAGGAAACCGGAGTTCGCGACCAAGAAGAATAGCTGCTGGCGTAAAACCTGTGGATTGGTTCACCGTGGTTCTTGTGGCGAAGGCCATCTCCTGGATGCGAGCGTCCCTGTCCTTGTGGCGTTCTGTGAAAGCTACCAGCATTGTCTTCAGGTTTCTGTTGACCCGCTCTGTAATGTTCGCTTGAGGGTGGTAGGGTGTCGTTTTTTTATGTGCTGTACTCCGAGAACTTTACAAGAGTCAGTAAATGCCCTGCTCGTGAAATAACTTGCGTTGTCAGTTATAAGCTGCGCTGGGAAGCCAAAACGGGTGAACGTTTCTAGCAGCTTATCCCAAATTAGCTTAGAGTCGAGCTTTCGCAGTGCGTATAGTTCTACCCATTTTGAGAAGTGATCAGTGAGCACTAACAAATAGCGATTCCCTCTCACCGATCGGGGGTAGGGACCCATTACGTCACAGGCCACGATTTCCCATGGGTATCGACTCTCTACGGGTTGCATGAAGCCCGGTGGTTTCCCTCCCCTCGGCTTCACGATCTGGCAAGTGTGACAAGCGCGAACATACTTGAGGACGTCCTTTCTCATCTGAGGCCATGTCACGATACGACACAACTTGTCATACGTTTTCCTACCATCGCTATGACCCGCGAGGCATGTGTCATGGTAGTACTCGAGGAAGGCTTTGCGAAGGCTCCTAGGGACAACGACCCGAAAGGGGGACTCACTGCTGTCCGCATCAGCAGTAGGTATATACCGCAAGAGTAGGCCGTCAGCTGCTTCCAGGTAGCTGTCGTAGTTGCCGGCTGGTACTGTGCTGGGCCTGCTCAGACACTGGCGTATCTGGATCCACTGGTCATCAGTGTTCTGGGCTTTCAGGAGCTGTTGCCTAGAGACTAATGTTCCCCAGGCGTCTGCGGACTGCAGGACAGCCAGGACTGCAGGTGTTGGCCACCCTTCTCCGGGAAGTGGAGCTCTGGACAGGGAGTCTGCTACCTTATTGAAGGTTCCCTTGCGGTATTCCACCCTGTAATGGTAATTTTGGAGGGCGAGAGCCCAGCGGGCCAGGCGGCCAGCTGGGTTTTGCAACTTTGAGAGCCATGACAATGCCTGGTGATCTGTTTGAATGGTGAACTCGGCTCCATCCAAATACATGTCAAATTTCTTTAGTGCGAAAACTATCGCTAGACACTCCTTCTCTGTCACGCTATAGTTGCGCTCTGGCCCAGTAAGGGTATGACTCGCAAATGCCAAAGGGCAAAGCTTCCCTTGATGCTCCTGAAGCAATACCGCACCTATGCCGTACTCACGTGCGTCCGTTTGCACCGTGAATGGCAGGTTGAGGTCGGGAAGCCGTAGGCGTGCCGTATCCGCGATCGCTGCGGACAACGCTCGAAATGATCCATCCTCAGTGTCCGTCCAGGACCAACGGGCGCCTTTCCGAAGTAGCTGATGGAGGGGTCGTGCTAGGTCGGCGCAGTTCGGAATGAAGTGCCGGTAGAATCCTACCATGCCCAAAAAGCGCTGGAGGCTCTTGACGTCTGTCGGCGGTGGGAACTTCAGTATGGCCTGGAGTTTTTCTTCATCTGGGCGGACTGTGCCTTGCTCCACTACGAAACCAAGGAGGTTGATTCTATTTGCCACCAACTGGACCTTGCTGGGATTAATGGTGATACCTGAATTCTGCATTCGCCGAAGAACGTTGGTTAGATGATTGAGGTGTTCTTCTAGACTCTCCGAGAACACTACTACATCATCCATGTAGGCCATAGCGTCGTTAAACTTAGCGTCTCCGAGCACAATATCCATTACTCGCTGAAAAGTGGCAGGTGAATTACACAAACCGAAGGGTAGCCGTACAAACTCGAACAGTCCTCGATGGCAAGTAAAGGCAGTTTTTTCAATGTCATTACGGTCAATCGGGATCTGCAGAAAACCTCTGCTACAGTCAAGAGTAGTAAAAAACTTTGCTGATCCAAGTGAATGCATGACCGATTCGACAGATGGAAAGGGGTAGGAGTCTCGAACTGTTGCAGCGTTCAGCCGTCGATAATCGACGCACAGCCGTGCTGTGCCGTCTTTCTTAGGCGCGAGACCAACAGGGAATGCCCAAGGACTTTTTGAGGGTCTCACCGCACCAGTGGCCAGCATTTCGTTGAGGGCACCATCCAACAGTGCTCGCTTGTGGACGTTCAAGGGCCTTGGGTTGAACCGGATCGGACGAGCACTGCTGGTGTCGATCCTGTGAGTCAGAACGTTGGCCTTCCCAGGGGCCTCCGTGAACAATGCTGCGAAGGGCCTCAGTGTCCTCTCTATTCTGCACATTTCGGCTGGTGATCCCCTGAAAGACTTCAAAACCGTGAGAATACCACTTCCAGTGACTGTGTCCGAATGGCTGTTTGTGGCCAGTAACTGTGAATGCAAAGCACCAGGTTGTGCTGTGAACTTAAATGCCGCAGTATTCATGCCGTACTGGTAAGTTTGGTTTCGAAGGTCTATCACGATTCCCGCCTTGGCTATGAAGTTACGGCCCAATATCACTGGACAGGAAAGGCCGGGAATGTGTAGGAAGCGCTGTCTAATATATATATATATATATATATATATATATATATATAAATTATTTATTTATCTAAAAAATTACATACAAATACGAGCCTGCCCAAGCCAACAATGGGCTTGTGGGGCAGCGCTCGGCAGAATGGAGCAAGCCCAGGGGCGGCACAGTAAGTCAATTACACGAGACTCAAACTAAAAACTAAAGAAAGGCAGTAAGAAATGACGGGGAAGAAAAAAAAATAAAAACAAAGAAAGAAAGAAACAAAATTACACATACAGAAAACATTATCTGGCAGGTTGTTTAACACATCAGGTACATAGAAGGCACGGACACGTTTCCCGTATCTTGTCCGTACTCTTGGTAAGGAAAAGCGGTCGCGTGGACGTAATGTTCGGGCGGGGACATACGGGAGGCAGAACTCATTGTTCCATATATAGGAAAGGATTACTGTTTCTTTGAATAACAGCCTGAACGAGGGCATGTGCGAGCATGAAAAATGACCGGGATTGTTAGTAATGTGCACACCATACATCACCGCCCGAATTATGGATTTTAGTAAAGAATCAACTTTATTGCGCCAAAACACTGAACAGAAATAAAAAGAACAAATTCCATATCTCAGCATACTGTACGCCAATGCATGTGCTATTGTTTTCCTTACGTAAATTGGGCATAGTGCTTTAATAGAATACAGCAGGCAGGCTATTTTGCGCAGCCTTTCACAAACGTTAGCCAAGTGAGTGTTCCAGGACATGTTAGAATCGAAATGAACACCGAGATAATTGACACTTGAGAGGTATGGAATAGGGGAGCAAGAACAATTGTTACACAGATGAGAATGAAGAAACACTGGAGTGATGACAGGAATAGATTTCAGCGGATCGTGAAAACATACTAATTTAGTTTTATTTTGGTTAACAGAAATTAAGTTATTACGGTACCAACTGATAACATTTGTAGTGTCAGTTTGTAATTCAGCCACGGCTTGATGGTAATTAGTATGACGAGATACTAAAAGCGTGTCATCTGCGTATTGAAACACCCGACAGTGAAAAATTGCTTGACTGAGATCATTAACGTACAAGTTGAATAAAAGGGGAGCTAAAATCGACCCCTGGGGTACTCCAGCGCTCAACTGCCTGTGTATATAAGGTATCACCACTGGCTTGGCTCCACGAAAGGATTGTTTTCGACGTTGCCCCTTTGGCTTGTCCTTGAGGCAACGTCGAAAACAATTCCTTTCGTGGAGCCAACCCAGTAGTGATACCGTATATACACAAAGTATCCCACAATTTAAAACGAGTTGGCAACAAGTACGGAGTCGCCATGGTCTTCTCCGCCCCCTGCAAAGTGGCCAAGATGTGCCCCAAGGTTACCGGTAGGGCTCAAACAACATCTGGGTGTGGAAAGAAACACTCGAAGCCCTACGTAAAGTGTGCTACGGGAGTGGTCTACGAGATCCCCCTTACGTGTGGCAAGGTGTACGTCGGTCAGACCGGACGCTGCGTTAACGAGCGTGCCGGCGAGCATAACAGGTCTTTAGGGAACGCATCAGACTCGTTCCAAAACCTACCCGCCCATTGCCGCTCTTGCCTTGATGAAAATAAAAAAATCTGTGAACCACGTTTTGGAGAGATTAAAATTCTAACTAGAAGTAAAGACAGATTAGCTCGCGAGCTCGCAGAAGCCTTTTTTATCAAAGAGAGGGGGGTAAGTGTGTCATCACGACTTCTGTATCTTTACGCGAAAGTGAACACAGATTGTTAAAAAATACGAGATTATGAGAAGGTTTTTACCTTAGGGTGTTTTTCTGAATGGTTTTTTTCCTTCTTACTTTAGGGACATGCGCAAGCGTTCACTGTCTTCGAGTTATATATGTGCACATGAATCTTTCAATAAACTTAGTTGGAGTTAGCGCCTGTGCCGTCCGTCTTTCTGTGTGGTTCGTCTAAACTTAGCGCTGTATTTCCTTTGGTTTAACGCAATGTCACACCAACTAGCCCAGCAAGAGATACTGTTGACTACTACTTGGATTCGACCGTGCAAATAATTCTCAAGGAAAGCTAGGAAAGGCCCTCGGAAGCCATAGCTATGAAGTTTACGAAGTAAAATTTTATGGTTTACGGAGTCAAAAGCTTTTGATACATCTAGAAATAGTGCACAAGCGAATGCACTAATTTCAAGAGTACTGTTAAGGTAATCGGTTAATTCATCTAATGCTAATCTAGTGCCACAAGTAAATCCGTACTGATTAGGCGACAGTATGTTGTGCGCATCAATAAAGCTCTGCATTACGTGAAAAATATGCTTTTATTAAAGTATAAGAGCAATGCACGAAAGTATCGAAATTGGCCTGTAGTTTGTGACAACATTGAACTGTCCGCTTTTGAAGAGAGGAACTACAAGCGCTTCCCTGAGGCCAGGTGGAATTTCTTGCGAGGTTATAATGTTATTTATAATTGCTAAAAGAACATTCTTCAGGGCCTCGAAATTTCTGCGAAGGACGTCCACAGACACACCATCTAATCTAACCGACTTGTGCTGTTTTAAGTTAAATAAAATATAGCGAATATCATCCTCGGTACACTCAGGCAGGAAGGCAGACTCAACTACCGATTGTGGCATACAATAACTAGCCGTATTACCGGACAAACTTGCTGCAGTAGACGAGAAAAAGGAATTAAATTGGTCTGCTAACGTTATAGATGGTGGACCGAAATTCTTGGCAATAGTTTGGTATGCGCCCATCTTTCGCCCATTGATAGTGACTGTTAAACGGGTTGCCGAGGTGGCAGATGCTACGTGAGTAGACGCCATGCGCAGGTTGATGCTTACACTCCATAACCGGAGGTGTTTCGCATCACAGGCGTTTTTAACTCTGTCACCGAAAACTGAAACTGTAGAGCCTGTGTCTAAAAGCGCAGGCACTTCTATTCCGGCCACATTCACCGCATTCAGCGGCATATTGTCAAGGTGGGTCTCATTACAACGAGATGTTGACGGAACAGCGCTCACCGTTTGTTCCTGAAGCTTTTTGGGTAATGCCGGAGGCTCCCACGTTGATCTGGGCCGGGTGAGCGGTTCTCGTCTCTGCTTCACCAGCGGTCGTTCACGGTTGTATTTTGTGGCAGCAGGATGGTGCGACGACCAAAATATCCTGCATCGTGGTGTGGTTCTGGCCCCCCGAACTCCGTCAGCAGGAGGGGGCGAACGACGACTTGCACCCACAACTCCGTCAGCAGGAGGGGGCGAACGACGACTTGCACCCACAACTCCGTCAGCAGGAGGGGGCGAACGACAACTTGCATCTGACACCGCGGGGCAGTCGGCAGGTGCTGCAGGTTGTGTACACGGCACGCCTACCGGCACTTCATGGCAGGCTGCCAGGAGGCGCCCGGGACCGGTAGGTTGCGGGCCGGCAAGTGGTCATAACTGCTTACCACCGCCGGCCGTCGTCGTTTCCCTGCTTACGAGAGCCGCGGGGACTTGGGCACTGGCTTCTGTAGTGGCCTCGACCACCACACTGGAAACAGACCGGAAAGTCAGTGTTTGTGTCGTCCATACCTTGCCGCGTGCTTGGATCCGCAGACCGGCGACGGCCCTGGGTACGCCGTGGGGATGCTCCCGGGTACCGGTCTCGGAGTGGGAAGGGGCCCGGTGATCCAAGAGCTTGGTAGCTGAACGGGTCCACCGAGCGAGGCAGGGGCGGAGGCGAACGAGGTCCCCCATTTGCAGTGAGCGCACCAGGCCACGCGCATGAGGGCTCCAGGGCGGTTTCTGGAGGGGGCGGAGGCCGATAGGTCAATTCGGCTAACATGGCGGCCTGGATATCAGAAGCCGCTTTTGCGAGATCGTCCAGTGACGAAAAGCTACGCCCCCACAAATAGGCCTGAAAGCGTGGGTGGGCTTGGGGTATCGCTCGTGTGACCTTCTCTGTTTCTGGTGCAGAGGGGTCGGCACGCTCATAAAGTTCCTGAAATGAGCGTATATATTCCAAAAGGCTTTCCTCCTCTGCCTGTGTGCGAGTGTACAATTCATTTATAATGCGGACGGCATAGTCGGGGGGAAGGAACTCTGCCCTTAGCGACTGCTCGAAATGAGTCCAGTTTTGAAACGTCTGTCGACGCCGCCAGCGTGCGGCGGAGCCTTTCAGGGCCACTGGCAAAACGCGTTGTAAAATAATGTCGTCTGGTAGGGCTTCCGCGTTACGGTAGTCAAGCATTTCGTGTAGGAAGTCTGCTACAGATTTTTTGTCCGTGTGCCCTTCATATGTCGGCACTGCGAGCTGCAAACGCCGCTGCCCGGGCCGTCCAGCGGGAAAAAAGCCCCCTGCGGCTGTTTGCTCGTCGCTTATCTAGACGCTCGGCGAGTCACGTGCAACGTTACGCGTCAGAGTCCAGGCTGCCTGACATGCGCAGTAGCGTCGGCGCCGGCCGAGTGCGGCCGGCTGCGTTGTTGCATTGATATGCTCCAAAACAGAGGGGCCGAGGGCCCCACAGTATATGCCGCTCGATCAACGGCGCTAATCATCCCAAACATGAAGATTTTCAAGTATGCCAAATCGCATTAAGTACGTCTTGTGCAAATGCATATATATGCGCATTTTGCGGCAGCCGGCGATCGAAGCGCACATGGTCATGATTGAAACATATAATCAGTATGCATCACACCGCATGCGTGTGTCTACTTCTTGAATATGCGTAGCCGATACTTTGGCGAACTCGATCGTGTTCTCGTTGACAAGTGCCGTTTATTACAAAGCACAGGCCAAAAGCGTCGCGGCTGGATAATGTCAAAACTTCGTTGTCATGTGCTAGTTGAAAATTCATCAAGTTAACCGGAACGTTGGCGTCGGCTGACGTGATGTTGCACACAGCCGGCCACAGCTTGTTGGCGACGCCAAGGCTAGCAGACGGCCCAGACTGCACTCTACCATTCGTTTGTAAGTAGCTGGTGCCGATGCTCCACCAGAACTGCTGGAACTGGTGCTGCACGCTTGCGGCACCGCCGCAGAACTTTACGGAACTGGTGCAAAGAGTGCAGCTGAATCGAACAGACCAGCAGTCTCCTCGTCTCCTTCGCCCGGAGACTGTCGCGCGATTACGCCGCGTCAATAATTGAGGCTAACGCATGCTTGAGCTGCCGTGCAAAAACTCGTTAAAGAAGCTGCAAGGAAGGCGATGGCAGAAAGACGACAAATGCTTTACTTAGAGTTCGCGGGCATGTATGAACGACTCACCGCAGTCAGAAGGCTGCAAGTAGGACTGCACCGAGGGCTGCGCCCTTGAATTTAAGGCTATAATCCACGAACTGAATCCGCATATCACAGAGTTTGCATCTACCGGGATGATGGCCCGAAAACTGCAGCAGACCGACGCATGAAAGACAACATAGGGTGCCTAGGGCTCGCAAAGCGCCAATGCTCGTTGTCTGAAAAGCGCGCCAGCCTTCCTTCTTTGGGGGCGGCTCAGTGAGCATCTGGGTTTGAGGCTTACTTCTAGAAAAAAAAACAAGCACTAAAAGCTATTTGACGTCACATCCACCCGCCTTGTCACATCCGTCCAGACCCTTGTCCAGACCACGGCCGGTCTCGAGGGAGAGCGCGCTTCTCTTGCGGCCTCACCAATGGGGTCTGTTTCCACCGCCCGCCGCGCCTCGGTGGGGTCGCCACCCCTGCGTCTCTGCTACCGCCGTTCACGCGAAAGGGAAACGCGCGCTCGCTCTTCGTTGCAACTGGCAGGTCCTGACATTTCACCCCTTATGGTTTATACAAAATCCGTAATCAGCATCGAATATTTATCGTATACGAGGAATAAAATACAGTCAACAAGTAATGCCGAAAGTTGGGCGAGTTGGTTAACATTCATGATGGAAAATTGCTCGAAGGACGGAAGGAAGTAAGACACGGACAAGCGCATACACAGAAACGGACAAGCGTTACAGCAAGTCAACAATCCGCTCACGCGCGCGCTCCTTCGTCAGTGCGGCCTTGCACGGTCGAATGAAGCTTCTGGAACACTTCAACATTTTTTACCCCTAAGTTTTGTACAAAACTAAATTTACCAGGCTATGTCATGTGCCTTTGAATGTTTTAAGCAGGTGCTGCGCGACCTGACGTGAGTGCATGGTGAACTGTTGGGTGGAGGTTCTGTCAACCGCTACCGTTTTTGTTTAGATCAAGAGCTTCGTTCAAAACATATCAGTCAGTTGAAAGACCGAAGATGTATATGAAGTCTCGCGACTACTTTTAATCAAGGAAATCGGCATAAACAGTTAAGCAGAATCGAAAAGAGCGGCAAACAATAAAAAGATTGTCCTTCAAAGTTACACATTGCACTATATGTTCAATTCATCAAAGTACGACCTGCGTCTAGAAAACTCAGTCTCAAGATCTTCCTGCACGGCTTGTGCACATAAGGAGTTGGCCTCTCGGTCTTCTCTGTCACTTTCCTGGTATAATTAATTGAGAAGAAGAATTCTGAGAAATGTTTCAAATATCAAAGAAGCGGACCTAAAAACATAGCTGACTTGTAAATTCCTTTCGAGCAACTCAGTGTTGAATTCTGAAATGCTGACTGAATCAGGATCTTAAGTACTTCGAGAACATTTGTGTGTATAGTAGGTGCGCGGCAGCTTTTTCTAAAAAAAAAAGAAAAAAAAGCTTGTCCAATAGAGCAACAAGCTCTGGTTTCGGATAATGCAGTCCAATAGAATATTGTCCTCGTAGAAGAGCTGCTTCTACGAGGACATGGGGCTGCTTCTTTCGCTAGTTTCAAGAAGAACAGAGCAAGCGCGTCACACCCGAAGTTGATTAACTAAACGATATATCCAGCGGCGTAAGGTAAACCGGAATATGTGACAGTGGGAAATGGGATGGTAGGAGATGCCATCACTTCCTTCAGTGCCTTGATTTTGCTCTCAGATGAAACGTCTGTCTTGACAATGTAGTCATGTGCCGCTAGCTGTTACGGCCCTCGCATCTAGCATATGTCATTCCCTTCCGCATATTAACCTTACTTTCCCGAAGAGAGCCTCAATGGGTCGCTATATAGGGCTTGAAATGAGTCTTCAGTGAGAGTGTCCTTCTTTAACGCTCTAAAGTTTCTTGCACACTTTCGATATAACAGGTGAACTCATTTGTAAGTCATTGCATCGAGTATCACCTTCATCATTTATTGGCCTCTTTTTACCACTTCGAGCACAAGTGGCGTCATGAATATCAAACCATTTTTAGTGCTTTCATAACAAGCTTAATATCATGTAAAATTTTCATTAAAACAATGTTTATTTGCAAATTTAAAATAATGTGTATAATACCACACATTGGCTAATATATGAAAAGTAATAAAATTTAAAACTCAACTCTACAACGTTTACTTTGACTGTTATACTAATAATTTATATCATGCAAGCATTTTACAATTTACATTACATTTTTATGAAATTATTTTCATCTTCGGTGTTACATGAATGGTTTCTCATCTAGCGCTAAAGACGGTTTTGCTGTCATAGACGAGTTGCTGTCTTGTTAGCCTTGAAGAAGCTTCGATGTGATCACTTCTCATTCAGTTCTTTTTTTTTTGTTCCTATTCTTATACAGGGTTTGGAAAAATTCGGATTAAAATGAACAAAAGTAGCTGCCATGCCGCAATGTATGCCATGCTTGTCGAACGTTTGCTGAACGACAGTGTTTTTTGTATCCGTTCGCGTGTGTAGTACGTTAATGACATGCCGCTGCATCATCTACGTTCTGTGTTCTTTAATTTCGGGGCTGCACTAACCACGAAACTCGCGAGCGACACGCGAAACCAGGCAAAAGCCACCCGCCGCCGCTGAAGCAGACGTGGAGCGAACAGTGAGCAGGTCGCGCTCCTTGCGGTGGCGGAGAGCGCAACTCAAGGAGAAACATTCCAATTGTTCTCGCGGCGATTGAGAAGGCCGTAAGAAAGAGCGCGCGCTCTCCCCCGAGACCGGCCGTGTCCAGACACGGCCGGTCTCAATGCGCGCGGGGAGCGGGACCGGCCGTGGTCCAGACGAGCAACATATCCTCCTTTCCAGTCCTGGGCGCGCATGCGCGAAGTCGTAGCGGCAACCGATGGAAATACATTGGACATCGTTTCTCGGCGCCGCCAGTGCACGGGGGCTGGCGGCGCCGGGCGGCACGGTGACCGTCACAGGCTTGGCAAAGCAATGCCAACCACACCTGCCGCGTACGGTTGTCACTCTCTAAGCGTGCCGAGATGCAAGGCGCGTTTTTTTTAATCGATATTTGTTGCCTCAGGGCATCAGTAGGTTATGAGATGAAGGATATGAATAAATGATTAAATGAATGGAAAAAGGTTGGCTGATTTTATGAAGTCCAGAAGTGAGCGATGATGAGGTCCCTGCGTCCAAGTGACGTATGATGCAGGATTGGTTGCTGAAAGGCCAGCATTGCTCAGGTGCCGGATACGGGTTGGTTTGAGTGCTGGGCAGTCCCACAGCAAGTGGTGGATGTCGGCCTCGTTTTCACAGATCGGGCACCCTGGGCGGGGATATAAGTGCTGGAAGTATGACCACGTCCTAGTGACAGCTGGTGTAAGGGCAACACCGACCCGGATCCTCCTAAGCTCAACCTCCTCCGCACGGGTGAGACCGCGGCGTAGGGATATCGCACACGGAGGGATAAGTGCACGTGTGCGGCGCCGGAGGTGATCCTTTCTTGACAAAAGAAGGGTAGCGTCGTCTACTTCGAGGAGCCGCGGGATTGATGCGTCGTGGTTCACGAGGCGGGTTGCTAAGTCAGCTTGATTTTGGGAAGGCAGCAGATCCCGTGGTACCCACTCAATGCGTACTGACCTGAACAAGACGCGGTTGTTCAGGTTTCTTTCAGCGAACCGCGACCAAAACGACGTGAAGCTTGATGTCACCCGTTAATAGTTAGGGGGTATTATTAACGATGCGCCCTTAACGGTGCGCACACTCCCAGACACCCTTTGAGTGAGTGGGGGTAGCTGTTCCGGTCGCAAAGGAGATGCCCTCGACCTGCGTGGCAAGCTCAGCCGGAATTCAACTACCTTGTACCCACTGAGCACAGAATATCTTGTAGCTGTCTTGATATATCTATATTGGTCACATATATCTTGAGCTATCAAAGACATCTACAAGACGTCGCTTGGTGCTAGTCTAGAAGACATCATCGGCGAGATGTCTGGAATCTGTTTTGTGAAGAATTTTTATGTCTTCAGCTAAGCAAGACAGTTATTAGCCGGCTTACGCAAGATGTCTTCTAGAGTTCTGCTTCAGAAGTCTACCATACTTCCTCACAAGACGTTTCAGGGTCACATATGCGCCTGTATAGTGCAATATGTACACAATTTAACTGGACGACACTGTTCTGCATACTCTAAGTACAAATTGTCGAAGGTTTGTTTTAGCAATTTTTCAGCTTGCAAAATGCTGTATCCAATTAAGTGCCTGCGCTTTTGAATTAAGCATGCAATCTGGGCTGTTTCCAGCATGCAGGACCAATATGGCACCAAGAAATGCTGTTTAGGCGATGGGTATCTGAACATAATGTACAAAAGCCGCTGACACCTTCATTTCTGCATCGTTTAATTGGTGCAGCCCATAGCCACACCTGTGTTCGACCTCGCTGGGCGCAGTCCAGACCGCCGGAAGACTCCAAACTCCGAGTGTTCACTACGACACAGTAAGCTAGCGATGTATCCGTGTGGGATAAAAGCCAGTAGTTCGCACAGAGGAACAATTTGCTGCGCCGGTGTTAATACGGAACGCCAGCTATGCACGATCCGCCATTCCCAAACTTCGCGTGCCGTGGTCTTTTTGCACCCCTCCTCTTTACAGCGAGATAGAAAATAGTGCGCCAAAATAATTACGCAAGACGCAGGTTGTATTTACCGTTTTGAAACAAATACGTCATAAGCAACAGTTACATTTTACTTGTATAGCTTGTTTTATGAAATATATTTCAGATTTCTATTGTTTTTAAAGTTATTGTATCAATGCGCTGCTCGGCCGCTGGCCATTTCGTCGTGTCTACAGGCTTTCCCTCTGAATTTAATCCTAGCGCCAGCGGAAATAATGTGAGCGCCAAGTGATATAATCTAAGCGCCATGGAATATAATTCGAGTGCCAAGTATTTAATCATAGCGCCAGCATATTTAATCCAAGCGCCAACTCGAATAATGTCCATGCCAACCAATTTAATCCGAGTGCCAACGCAATTAATACAAGCGCCAGCGAATTTAATCCGGGTGCCAACCAATTTAATCCATATGTGAAAAATGAATGCGGTGGAGGGCTCCAAAGCATGAAACATGAATTCCAGAAATAAATAGTAATTGAGATCACATTCCAGACCATGCGACGAGTAAGCGTCACATCTGCATGCACTATTTCGCTTTGTTCTTATATTTTTGCAACAACCAAGAACTATATGTGCAGCTGAAAAAAAAAGAGGTTTGTGACACATCTCTTGCAGCTTTTAGCTTAGATGTATGGCAAGTGAATAAATATACCTGTCATCTTCTAATTGTTTGGTTAAGCACTGCTTATCATGGGTTGTCTTATGCACTGAATCTGCATGCTGATGGCAAGTGCGGTCTTCACACAACAGCCGGCTGTTTTTAGAAATTGCAACCGGTGCAGAAATATTTCTAATCATGATTTAACAACACTAGCAGAAAAGGATCAGTGTAACACACCGTTGGTTTCGGCGATAAGACTTACAGTAACGCTACCACGGAAAGAGAGAGCGCCCCTGCTTTCAGTCTGGCCGCGACACGGTAGAGTGAATTAAACTATGTACAGCGGAGCTTACAACCGAGGCCAGGAATAGCTACTAGCTTCTCACTATGGTCACCTTAGCAGCAGTACTTAATTTGCCTGGGCGGCAGTCCTAGCAGCGTAGGTTGCCAACAAACTATAAGCACGTACAAGCACAGAAGTAGCCGACTGAAATGCAATTTTATTTTCTAGGAGACATTAGGCAGGTCGAAGTACAACTCAGAACGTTTTACATATCGTCTTCATGCAAAGCTGCCCGTATAAAAGAGAAGTTATAGCGGTCAAAAGCAGCAGACTCTACCCTTTGTATTTGCTGCATAGAGTGTCGAGCAGCGTCGAGCAACAAACTGCGCCGATGGTCCTTTTTGGTCATTCCGGGAGGAGTGATTAGCACCAGGTCTCTCCGCTCGCTGAGGAAAGCTTTGACTTCAGACTTGAACTTCGAAAAGACTTCCTCTATAGGGTTGAAAAATGGACTGTAAGGAGGCAGCAGCTTGATCGAGTGCGTCTGACTGGCCAGGCTTGCCTGTTCCGCACGGCTGTGAGCTGGAGCGTTGTCAAAAATAAAAACCGCTTCAGAACCAGGTTCTTCACTTTCGACACGGGCTGATATGTCGCTCAAAAATTAATTGAAAACGACCCAGTGAACCTTGTCTACGGCCGTCCAATGAATGACACCATTTGCGGACATGCAGGCGAGAATGTTAAAGGAGTATAGACACGTACATTTTGAAGAAGACATCTCGAGCTAGTTGGTTCATCACAGAGCAAAAACAGCGCAAACTTCACAATGGACAGAGAAGGGCAGACGAGACACAGGCGCTGACTAACAACTGAAGGTTTATTGTTCTGACACCTCGGTATATAAACAGCAAGCATCAGAAACAAGAACAACAACAAAGCCTGATATACACTCATCTCAGCCAGACATCAAGCAGGAGCACCATGATCATCCAACACCCGATAGGAAAAGCAACTCCTTATCTAGAAGGGCTATGGAGGGAATGCTTACACAGCTGTCTTTTAGGTTTGCAATTTTTTCGGCCTCGATTATTTCTCGCGTGGTCTTGTCACCGCACCTGCGCAGCAGGCTCGTGTTACGCAAATCAGGTGTGCATTTACAATCTCGGCAGTGCACACCCAGATGGCCCGAGATACGCTCTGTCACATTGTAGTTGTGCTCCAATAATCTTTTATTAAGGCATCTGCCGGTTTGGCCTGTGTACGCATGGCCACAAGTCAAAGGGATCGAATAAACGACGCCTTCCGCACACGAGACGAATCGGTCGCGATGGTTTGTGGTGCAGCCGATGTGTTTTCGACCCATCCCATTCACTCGCTTGCAAAGATTTGACAAGCGGTCCGGAGCCGAAAAAACAACATCTACTCCAACCCTTCTTGCTATCTTTCTCAAGTTGTGTGAAATCCCGTGCGCGTAGGGAAAGACTGCGATCTTCTTATCCCTGTCTCTACTGACTGTTTCTTTAGTTTTTAACATAGCCTCCGCTACTGAGGATAAAAGCGCCGGTGGATAACCAGCCTGAACTAGTCGGCGCGTCTGGTTTAAAAAGCTATCTTCCAGCTTGTGGTTGCACGATTTCATGACAGAATTGTAGAAGCAAGAATTGATGATGCTGCGCTTAACCAACTCCGAGTGCGCAGAAGTAAATGGCAGAAGGGGTTTGTTGGCGCGAGGCTCAAAGGCCCAGCACACATGATTGGGGCTGAAATATAGTCCTAGTTCTAAAAACCGTATGAATCCATGAATCCCCTTCTGCCATTTACTTCTGCGCACTCGAAGTTGGTTAAGCGCAGCATCATCAATTCTTGCTTCTACAATTCTGTCATGAAATCGTGCAACCACAAGCTGGAAGATAGCTTTTTAAACCAGACGCGCCGACTAGTTCAGGCTGGTTATCCACCGGCGCTTTTATCCTCAGTAGCGGAGGCTATGTTAAAAACTAAAGAAACAGTCAGTAGAGACAGGGATAAGAAGATCGCAGTCATTCCCTACGCGCACGGGATTTCACACAACTTGAGAAAGATAGGAAGAAGGGTTGGAGTAGATGTTTTTTCGGCTCCGGACCGCTTGTCAAGTCTTTGCAAGCGAGTGAATGGGATGGGTCGAAAACACATCGGCTGCACCACAAACCATCGCGACCGATTCGTCTCGTGTGCGGAAGGCGTCGTTTATTCGATCCCTTTGACTTGTGGCCATGCGTACATAGGCCAAACCGGCAGATGTCTTAATAAAAGATTATTGGAGCACAACTACAATGTGACAGAGCGGATCTCGGGCCATCTGGGTGTGCACTGCCGAGATTGTAAATGCACACCTGATTTGCGTAACACGAGCGTGCTGCGCCGGTGCGGTGACAAGTCCACGCGAGAAATAATCGAGGCCGAAAAAATTGCAAACCTAAAAGACAGCTGTGTAAGCATTCCCTCCATAGCCCTTCTAGATAAGGAGTTGCTTTTCCTATTGGGTGTTGGATGATCATGGTCCTCCTGCTTGATGTTTGGCTGAGATGAATGTCTATCAGGCTTTGTTGTTGTTCTTGTTTCTGGTGCTTGCTGTATATATACCGAAGTGTCAGAACAATAAACCTTCAGTTGTTAGTCAGCGCCTGTGTCTCGTCTGCCCTTCTCTGTCCATTGTGAAGTTTGCGCTGTTTTTGCTCTGTGATGAACCAACTAGCTCGAGATGTCTTCAAGTTTATTTCTAGTTCATCGGGCATCCCTTCCTTCGCCTTTCATGATACGCACTCTCTGGTGCCACTCATCGCAGCGGTTTCGTGCAGGGCGCGATTGCTCAGCTTCTGCATCCGCAACAAGGTTATACCACCAGAACTCCTGGCTTTGCTTGGGGGCTTTCCACCCTCCGCTGGACATGGTATCCGGTTTTGCAAACTAGTACGGTCTGAACTGCACAGACAACGTCGACTATTCAAGGACCACCTTTGGTTGCTTTTGCAAGCCTCGAAGCCTAACGGAGGCTCGGGGGAAATATGCCGTCAATTTTCCCGCATCTTGGACAGGACAACAGAGGCCCTGTGGCAGCTTACACTCCCACGTCTTCGAATGCTCGTTCCGAAGAAACCACCCTCCGACACCAACCGCGTCCACCTCCTGGGTGATGCCACGGTTCCGAGAGCAGTCTACGACGTGCTGGCTCGTGGTCCCAAGTTTGCAGTTGAGCGTAAGAGATCGGCTCCTGAACTTCTAAGCTTGGTCCGGCAGGTCTCCAGACTCGCTCCTGCGGCTGAGGTAGATCGTTGCGTCTCCGAAGGCGTGGACGTGTTGACTCGCTGCAACTCGACTAGCAAGAGACTGCCTCTAGGGAAAACGGTGACATACCTCAAGGAACATGAACTTTGCCTTCTCCCTGCGGACAAGGAGGGCGGTTTCGCAGTTTTACCGAAAGGCGACTACATGGCTAAAGCCCTTGAAGCCATAGGTTCGTCCTTTGATGTATGCAGCAACGTGTCCTTGAAAAAGGTAAAAAGCAGGGCCATGAAACTGTGTAAACGCCTGAATCTCGAGAAGGTATGTAGTGCAGTGAACAGCAACAAGTATTTGTGCTTAGAAATGTTTTTATAATAATAATATAATAATAATAATAATAATAATGGTTTATTTTGCGCCAAATGAATACATGGCGCGGGAGACCCGCAGTAAAAGCTGTCACAAGCGACAGCTTGACAAAGCCGGAGGCCCCCCTATACACTTGACAGCATCATAGGCGCAATGAAACGGCATGTCTCATCCAAAAAGAAAATAGAAACAAAACATGAAAACATCTGCAATTACAATCACTCATAAAAACTACATAAAATTATACAGAAAATGTGTTAGAATGAAGCTAGAAAGCACTTACAAAAGCAATGGAACATTCATGTGCGATGGCAATGAGTTTAGCGAAAGTAACAGATAAATTAAGCACATTTTTGCTTCAAATAAAATTCAAATCAAAGTGAATACAGACAAGCGGTACAGTCAGGGTAAACAACAATGTGACAGAGTAAACAGGAATGGCAAGCGAAGTGTCCTAGTACATGTTGAAATACCGGCGGAGTGTTTTGAACGTCACCTTTTCAAGTTGGATATGTTTATGATTTAAATCATTTAGTAACCGGGGTAGTTTATTCTGTAGTGTTTGTAGGCCGTATGTTGTGCGAAACGTCCTTACTTTCCAGAGCTCCGTGTAACGTGTCTGGCGTGTAGTAGCGTTTTGTTGTAACCTGGCTAGACGATGTAGAAATGAACTGTTGCTGGCGTTTTCATTCTTAATTGCCTTGCAAAGGATATAATCAAATAGCTTGGTAACAGGAATTATGTTGTATTTGGGAAAGAGATGGTACGTATGTGAATAAAACGGCAGATTTTCTATTACTCTTACAAACCTTTTCTGCAACTTGTGAAGCTTCTGCAAATTTCCATAAGTTGTCGTAGACCAAACTAAGTGACAATAATTGAGTCGGGAGGAGAATAGGGTATTATAAATTAACAGTAAGATTTTTGGTGGTAGTAAATTGCGATTGCGGTATACTAGCCCAATTACCTGTGCCAGCTTAATAAGCATACTGTCCACGTGGACATCCCATGACATATTCTGCTGAAAGATAACACCTAATGTCTTAATACTGGAAGTTATTTCGAGAGGAGTGGCATTTAAGTAGATAGACTTTTGTATTGTTAGGTTTTTGTTTTTACTTCGAAAAAATACGGCTTTTGTTTTGTTTGCATTAATCGTCAGGCTGTTTTTACGCGTCCATTCGTCTAGTTTTATTAATGTTAAATTAGCAGCATCAACAAGGTCGTCACTAGTTTTACCGGTTAATAATATGCTGGTATCATCCGCGTACATGATAAATTTCACGGTTGCATCAATATTCACAATATCATTCACGTACATATTAAATAAAAATGGTCCTAATATACTGCCCTGTGGGACGCCTGCTGAAATAGATAATGGGTTAGAACTGTGGTTGTTTATGACGACTATTTGTCTACGAAATTCCAAGTAGGAGCATAAAAGAGATGCGGCTTTACCACGAAAGCCATAGTGTTGGAGTTTCTTAATTAAAAGTTGATGACTAATGGAGTCAAATGCTTTTGACAGGTCAATAAAAATTCCTAACACAAGTCTTCCTTCTTCAAACTGATTTAGTATGTGTTCTTTTTGTTGTAGCAGTGCGAGTTGTGTGCCTAAACCCTTACGGAAGCCATACTGGCAATCAGTCAGCAGGCAATGTTTCTGCTCAAATTCGGATAGTCGCTTTAAAATAACTTTTTCGAAGACTTTTGAAAAGACGGGAAGGATTGATAACGGTCGATAGTTTCCTAAGTCGTTTTTATCGCCTTTTTTAAAGAGCGCAGCGACTCGCGCTATCTGCATCGTTCGAGGAAACGTGCCTTCGCTTATACAGATATTAAAGATATATGTAAGACAAGGAGAGAGAAGGTCAGCAACATATTTGATGGGTTTTATTTGGATACCATCAATATCTTTAGCGGTACTATTATTTAGACTGTGAATTGTGCTAATTATCTCTCCCTCATTTACTGGATACAAAAATATAGAGCTAGAGTTGTATGGAATACCATCAAGATCAATGTCTGGTGCGTTGTTACTTCCAATTTTAACAAAGTGTTCGTTAAAAGCGTCGGCAAGTGCTTTTCCCTCTAACTCAAGACCATTTATTTTTAAGCTCTGTATCCTTTCCTCAGGATTATTGCAATTCAACAAAGAGTTCAGTTTTTTCCACATTGTGGCCGTACGTGGAACCAGTGAATTAAAAGAAAGTGTATAGTAATCTCGCCTGGCCTTTTTTATATCTTTGTCTAAACGATTCCTGATTTTTTTAAAAGCCTGAAATATTTCGGGGTCTCTTGTCTTTATAAATTCACTGTATAATGCATTCTTTCTCCGTATTCTGGCAGATAGCTCTGCACTAATCCATGGTTTACGTATTTTCTTTTTTTGTTTAATGCACTTAAAAGGAAAGCTAATGTCATAACTTTCTTTCAATAGGCTGAAAAAAGCCTCGTAAGCCAAATTTGCGTCTTTAAGATCGTATACAGTATCCCAACATGTCTGAGCTATCTTCTCACGAAAAATAGAAAGAGTCTGATCTGTTATTAGTTGAATGAAATGGTTTGTCTTTGTTTCCTTGTTTCGTACGTGACCCTTGAAACATAAATATATCGGCAAGTGATCACTGAGATCCGATGCGAAGACGCCAGCATTAATGACTTCAGAACTTAAATTCGTAATAAATACGTCAATTAAAGATGACGAATTCTCGGTCACTCTGGTAGGAAGACTGATAGTATTCCAACACGCATTCATCTCCAAGAGAGTACCTAACCCAAGTTTTGGTGAATCATTCTTCATCATGTTAATGTTAATGTCTCCGCCATAAATTAAATTGAAATTGTTTTCATTTATAAAGACGAGAAAAGTTTCTAAGAACTCCAAAAATGATGCAACGGAACCATTCGGCGGGCGATAGCAAACAGCGAAAACAGTATTGTTTTGTATCACTGATAAAAATTCATAGTCATGAGTTATTACTGAAAACTGGTTCAATATTTCACATGCAGACGGCTTTTTAACCAAGGTGCATATTCCGCCACCACGACCTGTTGATCGATTCAGGTAGAAAGTATTGTACAATGGAAGCCGAAAGATGTTCACATCGTCAACACACCAAGTCTCTGTCAGCATAATGACGTCAAAGGATTGCTTTGTTTGCTCAAAAAAGAGTTGTAAGTCATGTTCCTTGCGAGTAAAAGAACGTATGTTTAAGTGAAAACATTTGAAAGCCTTCGAAAACGCTGTACCTAAGTGATGGTTGAAAGTGTGTGGCAATACATACGAGTGAGTAGGTGCCATAGTGTTCTTAGTGTTCAGCTGATCTGTTGTTTAAGTTTGTCGCGGTCACTAGAGCAGGAAATGCAGTTAAAACCCATAAGGTCGACCATCCATTCCGTGTCATTGTTTCTGAAGCTGGGACTTGGCAGAAATCTGTTGCATCTTTCTTACAAAGGCAACTTAAGCTACTAACTATTGACGACCCTTTTTTGGTAAAGAATGCAGAACCTGTGGTCACGTTTTTAAAAGGAAACTCCGAAAGGGCGCTATTAGGTTTTTCCATTGACATAAAAGACCTATACTATGCCATACCTCATGACGACTTGATCAATTGCATCAAGGACTGCATTGACCAGCATGGAGCTGTTAAATTCCAGAACGCGACTAGCATTTCTACTGACGGCTTTCTGGAGCTACTGTCCACTTATTTGAGATCGACCTACGCGGAATGGAACGGTTCGGTTTTCATTCAAAAAAGTGGTATCTGTATAGGCTCGTCCATTGCACCGGTCCTCAGTGATCTATACTTAGCCATTCAAGACCGGGCGTTACAAAGGTTCTTTGATTGCTGCAATGTGAAGCAGATATTTCGATTCGTCGACGATTACCTTGTGTTTCTAGAGTGCGAACAGGACGCCCTCCCGTCCGAAGGTGCCAATGTTGTTCGTAGTTTTTCAAGCATTCTGAGCCCTTTAATTGTCACGCACGAACTGCCTACTAATGGATTCATACGGTTTTTAGAACTAGGACTATATTTCAACCCCAATCATGTGTGCTGGGCTTTTGAGCCTCGCGCCAACAAACCCCTTCTGCCATTTACTTCAGCGCACTCGAAGTTGGTTAAGCGCAGCATCATCAATTCTTGCTTCTACAATTCTGTCATGAAATCGTGCAACCACAAGCTGGAAGATAGCTTTTTAAACCAGACGCGCCGACTAGTTCAGGCTGGTTATCCACCGGCGCTATTATCCTCAGTAGTGGAGGCTATGTTAAAAACTAAAGAAACAGTCAGTAGAGACAGGGATAAGAAGATTGCAGTCATTCCCTACGCGCACGGGATTTCACACAACTTGAGAAAGATAGGAAGAAGGGTTGGAGTAGATGTTGTTTTTTCGGCTCCGGACCGCTTGTCAAGTCTATGCAAGCGAGTGAATGGGATGGGTCGAAAACACATCGGCTGCACCACAAACCATCGCGACCGATTCGTCTCGTGTGCGGAAGGCGTCGTTTATTCGATCCCTTTGACTTGTGGTCATGCGTACATAGGCCAAACCGGCAGATGTCTCAATAAAAGATTATTGGAGCACAACTACAATGTGACAGAGCGGATCTCGGGCCATCTGGGTGTGCACTGCCGAGATTGTAAATGCACACCTGATTTGCGTAACACGAGCCTGCTGCGCAGGTGCGGTGACAAGACCACGCGAGAAATAATCGAGGCCGAAAAAATTGCAAACCTAAAAGACAGCTGTGTAAGCATTCCCTCCATAGCCCTTCTAGATAAGGAGTTGCTTTTCCTATCGGGTGTTGGATGATCATGGTGCTCCTGCTTGACGTCTGGTTGAGATAAGTGTCTATCAGGCTTTGTTGTTGTTCTTGTTTCTGATGCTTGCTGTATATATACCAAGGTGTCAGAACAATAAACCTTCAGTTGTTAGTCAGCGCCTGTGTCTCGTCTGCCCTTCTCTGTCCTTTGTGAAGTTTGCGCTGTTTTTGCTCTGTGTGAGTGGCGCTCTGTCCCGTTCTTCTTTTTTGGTGTGTGTGCGTGTTGTTTTGGCGCCTTCAATTTATTATGAATAGACAACTAGCCCAACAAGAAGTTCTCTTAGCAAGATTCGACATAGCCGCAGCGAAAAAACACAATCACAGAAGGAAGACACGTACACAAGGACCAACGCTGCACTCACAACTGGTTTATTTCCGAGAAGAACGCGAAATATATTGCTTAGAACGCGCATGCGCGCAACAGGTATAACGAGAGAGATAGATAGAAAAAAAATATAAGTAAAAAAACACATTTACCAATGCCAAACGAAAACGAAGCTTGCACAAGAGAATACATTTCATCTGGCGCAGAAAAGCTCGTATTCAGACTTGTGCAAAACGATAGAAGCCACACTTATACAGTTCCCCCCCTTTTTTCTTATATAATACGACTCTAGCAGCTCACGTGCTGATTGATTACTGCTTTTGCCTAGAATCTACCGAAGTTGCTTTTGATTACTGCTTTTGCCTAGATTCTAGGCAAAAGCAGTAATCAAACAGCACGTGAGCTGCTAGAGTCGTATTATATAAGAAAAAAGGGGCGCAACTGTATAAGTGTGGCTTCTATCGTTTTGCACAAGTCTGAATACGAGCTTTTCTGCGCCAGATGAAATGTATTCTCCTGTGCAAGCTTCGTTTTCGTTTGGCATTGGCACATGTGTTTTTTTACATATATTTTTTCGAATGTAAGCTACCAACTTGCCCAAAAGCTTGTTTTACTGAAGCATATTCTCTTAGCAAGAAATGTTCTAGTGTTTCCGGTTCCCCGCGATTGAGCAGACGGGATAAGAACCAAATCCGACCTGCGCATATAGAAATTTAGAGGCGGAATACGGCAGCGCAGCCTGATTAGAGAGATCTGCCTTGATTGACATTGTTTCCTACTCCAGGAATACTTGAGATGCAGGTAGTCATCCGATGTTAAAATGGATCAAGTCTGCGTGCTTAATAAGGAGCGCCTACGAAATGGCGCTGCTGTTGTGTACGCTGTTGCCGGGAGGATAGGCAACACGGGGCCATTGAGAGATTCTTTAGCTAGTCTATCCGCAACCTCATCGACTGTCACATTACTGTGGCCTGGTACCTACACTATATGTATGAGGCTCAAATGTGAGGGGAGCGATGAAAGAAAGGGGATCTGGCGCCGACATGGCAGCCAGACGCTTACACCTTGTTCTTCTTCAGGTGCTGCAAATGATGGCAATTTTCGATCCTGCCGCGATGTCGACGTGCCGGCCAATGAACGGAGCCGCTTCTACCGAGCAAATCTGTCCTGCTGACCTGGCTTTTTTTGAGTGACGCTTCGCCGTTGGACCTAACAGAGCTACCGGCGCTCGAATACTTCATCGACTGGCAACCCTGGAACCTTCTGCACAAGCATGACCTACATAAGCAGCTGTTGTACCCAGCCACACCGGGATCTGGCACCGACATGGCAGCCAGACGTTTACACATTGTTCTTCTTCAGGTTTGTTACTCTTACCTTTCTGTTAATGGCAAACCGTTTAGGAAGTCGACGCCAGATCCCAACTTTGCTGTGTGCATGTTTTTACGCCTTCTGTACGATGTGTCCGCGAGCTGTTCAGGATACATAGGTTTGTTTCAAAGAAGGCTCTTGCTTGCGGGAGACGTAGAGCAAAACCCTGGGCCCCTGTCTGCTGAGCAGGAAAAGCGGATGTTCGATACTATCATGACAATACCTGTCATACAACAGCAACAGACCGAAATATTGGACGAACTACGTTCCATTCGGCTTGAGCAAAAGAATCTCGAAGAAAAACTAACAAAACTCGCAGAAAAAGTCAAGAGCGTTGAAGATAATGTATCACTGGTGCTCCCACTAAAGCCTGAAGTGGAAAGATTATCTCAAAGTTCCCAGAAACTTGCTGTCGCGTGCACGGCCCTCCAGTCATCGCACGATGACCTGGAGAACCAATCACGAAGAAACAACTTAATATTCTACGGCATCCATGACAAAGAAACCGAATCGTAGGAACAGTCTGAGACTAATATTGACACGCTGCATTCTTTATCTTCCTTCTGTGCTGATCGCGAGCGTGTGGCTCCTCGAGGCGAAGAAACCGACGTTCGTCTCCTCGAGGCGAAGAAACTGAAGTTCTTCTGTCGAAGCGGGCCTGCTAGTTTCCTGCCGCACTGTGACTTCTGTTACTTCTGTGTCCCGCGGTGACTTCTGATCAGAGACTTCACACCGTGACATCTGGTGGAGCTGCCGGGTAACGCAACCCATGCTCCGAACACCTACAACCAGCCGAGACTCCAGCCCTCAAGGATCTCCTACCATCGAGATTACGCCTACTCATCAGAGTAGCCGACGGCTTCGAGGGCTTGATCCTGAATTCGCGCCTCTACAATTTTCTCGTACTGCGAGGCCGCCACCATCTTCTCCAGCACCACCTTCGGAGACAACACAACCACCCGTAATGACGCAGGTAGACACCACTGCCCCCTCCTTCGTGTTGCAGCAGCCGCGGGAGATACCCATCTTCCAAGCCTTTCCCGGCGACGACCCGGAAGACTGGCTAGATAAATTTGAGCGAGTAGCCCAGTACAATCGCTGGGGCGACGACCAGAAACTGCAGCATGTATTTTTTTCGCTCGACGGTGCAGCTCGTACATGGTTTGAAAATCATGGGACTACTATCACAACGTGGAGTTCCTTCAAGGACCAGTTCCTGCAAGCTTTCACCACCGTTTTTCGGAAAGAACGCGCCGAGCTGCTCCTACAGACGAGAGTTCAGCTCCCTAACGAGAGCGTCCTCGTTTACTTCGAGGACATGACGAGGCTATTCCGTCGCGCTGATCCAAACATGTCCGAAGAAAAAAAAAACTTCGCTATCGCATGATGAGAATTACGGAACAGATCTTCGTTGGATTAGTGCGATGTCCCCCCAAGACCATCGGGGAATTTGTATCCGAGGCCACTACCATTGAGAGGGCTCTAGAGATGCGTTCTAAGCCCTACGAGCGGCCGTCCATCCCTATTGCTGCCGCCATCGCGGATACTGGTAGCACTGACGTGCTCCGTGAGACCATACGGGCCGTCGTACGCGAGGAGCTGCAAAAACTATTTTCGACGGCAGCACCCCCTCAAGTATCCAGCCTTTCTCAGATGGTTCGGGAAGAGGTCAACCAGGCACTCAATCCACCCGAGCCACTCCCGACAATGCCACCACAGCAGGCCATGACCTACGCCGCAGTCACTCGTCGTGCCTGTCCACCTCCCAGTCAGCACCAAGCAGCCCCTGCATACACTCGTCAAGCACCTCCCGCTCGAATTTTTCAGGCGCGTCCACGCAAAAGCGACGTCTGGCGCACTCGCGATAATCGCTTGCTGTGCTTCCACTGTGGCGAAGCTGGTCACCTGTTCCGCGATTGCTATTACCGACGAATGGGTCTGCCGGGATTTAGCGCCGACGCGCGAAAGCCGCAGCGTGGTGAACGACCCCCTGCCATTGACGCGTACTTGGCTGAATCATCCGGAACGCCCTATGACTACTCGCGGTCGCCTTCACGGCGCCAATACTCCTCGCAGACACGTGTTAATGCCGGCCTGCTGACGCGGGTCCGCTCCCCTGGCCCCCATCGGGAAAACTAGACGCGGCAACCTTTGGAGGGAAGGTTGCTCATCGACGAAATTCTCAAGCTCCTCCACCGCTGCAACCGGATGGCCACTCCGTTTCACGACGACACGACGCGCCCCACAATGATCCGTTGCCTCGGCGCTCCAGTTCTCCGACGACACGAAATCAGCTAGTACCACACCGCAGCCGTGACCGGACCCCGCGACGTTCCGGCAACACCACAGCCGCAACCGCCGACCTGAAAATTTCAGTGGACGGAACCGACGTGACAATATTATCTCTTTTTGCGCTGAAAAGTTAAAACTTTCCGTTGACGCCGCTGCTATTGAAAGAGCGCACAGACTAGGAAGATATGCGCCCGACAAGCACAGACCACTGATCGTTAAATTCTTGTCCTTTAAAGAGAAGAATCGTGTTCTTTCAATGCTGCCAAACTAAAAGATACTGGGCGATAAGCGAGGACTATTCGGCCAAAGTCCGGCAACAAAGAAAAAAGCTCATGCAGTTTGCTAAGGCACGCGGCGGAAAGTTGAAACTGCGGTTTAATTAGCTAAACCCGGACAACAAAACCTATATGTACAACATTGAAACCGACGATATCACTTGTGTAAACCAATAGCCATCACCGAGGTTTTTAGCTAGCCCAGAAACTGCTATTAAATATGAAGTCTGTATTGTTGTTAATTGTTGCAGTCTAAAAAACAAAACTGACCAATTCTTCTCACTCTTACAAATGACGAACGCACATGTGGTAATTGGAACCGAGTCATGGCTAGACAGCAACATAAGAGATAGTGAAATATTTCCTCCATCCTATACCACGTATAGGAAGGATCGCAATGTACGCGGTGGTGGTGTGTTCATCCTCGTTCATAGCAGTTTGAGAAGCGCGTCTGTTAACTCAGAAAACGATTCCTGTGAAGCTGTCTGGTGCAAGGTACGGCTGGGCGATGGCACTTCTTTCGCAATTGGCTCTTTTTATAGGACGCCCGGTTCAACCTGCGCACAGCCATTCTTTGAACTTAGCAACACATTATTAGCCTTAGACGCAACACATATTATCCTTTCCGGTGATTTTAATATGCCCAGCGTAGAATGGTCTTCTTTTAAACCAGTAATTCTCACTGCATCCCTCTTGTATACCGCTTTCCGTGGAGTAATTAGTGCTCACTCATTATTCCAGTTTGTTCAAACCCCTACCAGACTCGGCCTTACCAGTGCTAATGTACTAGACTTGTTTTTCTGCAATGACCCTAGCCTAGTCTCGTCTGTCATAACGCTGCCAGGCATAAGCGACCATGATGTAGTTTTAGCAAAAGTGTCCTGTAATGCTATGAAGACCCACCACACTCAACCACGGAAAGTGTATTTTTATGAAAAAGGCGATTATGCTTCGCTATCACGGGAACTCGACGCATTTTTTCCTGAGTTTCTTTCACATCGGCCATCTCTGAATATTGATTCCTTCTGGAACTTGTTTAAAACTAAAATTTTGTCACTGACGCAGGCTTTAATCCCATCCCGCTTAATTTCAACCAAGCGTCGTGACGATATGCATTGGATGAATAGACAGTTGCCCGCCAACCGGCGGAAACGGCTGTTTCGCAGATATTGTGATACGCCCGCACTAACTTTGTACTCCGAGATGAAAAAGCAAACTAAGAACTTATCGAAAGAAATCCGTAAAGCAAAAAGGGCATACTTCAGCACACTAGGCCAACAACTAAAGACAAACCCAAAAGCAGTCTGGAAATATGTTAAAAATAAGAGAAACAGCAGGGTCTGATATACTAGATGAAACTGATTTTGGAAGGGATTCAAAAGGTAAAGCGAGAAGTTTCAATCTTTATTTCCAATCGGTGTTTTCCGATCCCATTAATATACGTACTGATTTTCAATCTTCCAGCACCCTGACCAGAATGAATGACGTAGAAATTTCTGAACGGGGGATCATGCTTTTATTACAGAAAATTAAAGTTACATCAGCACCAGGGCCTGACAACATTTCCAATTACGTTTTGAAAAATTGTGCGGCTTCAGTTGCCCCGTATCTGGTTGCCTTATTTCATAAATCAATAGAGAATTCTTCTTTACCCCTTGACTGGAGAAGTGCCAATGTCGTTCCGATTCATAAGAGTGGTGATAAAACTAAAACATGCAACTATGGGCCCATATCGCTGACGAGCGTGTCGTGCAAAACACTGAAACATGCCATTTATACTCAGTTAATTAACCATCTACAAAACAATAGTTTTTTCTGTTCGACACAACATGAATTTAGGTCCGGCTTCTCATGTGAAATACAGCTCGTGGAATTCACACATGACATTTTTGTTTCCTTAAACTCTGCCGGTCAGGTAGATTGTATATTTTTAGATTTTCGAAAAGCGTTCGATTTAGTTGCTCACAACCTGTTGCTACAGAAGCTTTGAGAATTAAATATTCCTACCTCACTCTTATCCTGGATTGAAGCGTATCTTGCGGAAAGGAAACAGTGCGTGGTTATCGACGGTGTCAGCTCGGAAAGTGTGGGTGTAACTTCAGGTGTTCCGCAGGGGTCGGTTTTGGGCCCTCTTCTTTTTCTCATTTTTATAAATGATCTCAGTAGTAACAATTCAAGTAAAATCAGACTTTATGCTGATGACTGTTGTGTCTACCGCAACATTTCTTCCGAAGCAGATGCAATTTCACTACAGCATGACCTCAACTCTGTGTTCTCTTGGTCCAACAACTGGAATCTGAACTGAATATCTCCAAATGTAATCTGATCCGGTTTACAAAAAAGAAACAATTTCTGCAAACAGACTATTTCCTCGGTAGCACTGAATTAAACACAGTTCCAACTTATAAGTACTTGGGAGTCTTTTTTTCTACTGACCTATCATGGAATACGCACGTAAATTACATATCTGCTAAAGCCAGCCGCACATTAAATTTTCTCAGACGTAATTTTAAGGACGCTCCCCTTACGCTGAAGGAGACATTATACATGTCTACTGTACGTCCGATACTTCAGTATGCTTGCGCGGTTTGGGACCCGCATACAAAACTGAATATTGAGGAGCTGGAGCGCGTTCAGAAACGGGCTGCTAGGTTTGTGTCTGCCGATTATAATTTCCAAAGAAGTTCTTCTGGTTTGCGCGAGAAGTTGGGATGGCCGTTACTTGAAAACAGGCGCAAATATTTGAGACTCTCTTTCTTTTATAATGTGCTTAATAATAAAACTGGAATTCCAAAAGAGAAATACATTAATGAACCCAGCTACATTTCCGCCCGCACTGACCACCCACTTAAGGTACGCGAGTACTATTGCCGTATAAACGTATTCAAATATAGTCTTTTCCCACGAACAGTGCATGACTGGAACTGTCTCCCTTCGCGGGTCGCTACCGCTCCTCCTACATCGTTTCTGACCGATTTGCAAAGCTACCTGTCAATGTAAGTGCAATAATTGTTGTCCGAGTGTATTATGTTCCTTTTCTTTTTTTTTTGAACTTTTTTCAAAGTTGATTATGCCGAAAGCTTTATTCTTTAAGCAGTGCTGTATTTAAAATATATATTTTTTTGTGTGTGTGCGTGTGTGTGTGGTTAGGGTATGTTTGCCTTTCTACAATGGTTTTTATTTTTTGTTTGTTTGCTTCTACTACCACAGTGCATGGGTTTTCTGTATTTTCTGTGTAGCCCGCATCATTTGCCTAATTTATTGTGTACTAGATGTTTGTTCTTATTTATGATGTTTTCTCCCTACAAAAATGCCTCTGTGAGGGCGCGGTAGGTACTGCGTATAAATAAATAAATAAATAAAGGTGGTAAATAATGGTGAATCCATATGCGAAGAAAGGTACGAGCACAAGGAATCTGTAATAACAGCCACTGTTGAGTATGGTGAGTATAGTTTGCGCACCATCACCAAAAACTCCGCCTAGAAAATTGATATGAAATACGGAAAACGAACAGAAAAAAAAAGCTTTCTAGAAGCGGACGGTATATTCCAATGCCTTCCTTTTCATGAAATTGAGAGGCATCATTTGCTATCATTATGCTAATTCGAAGAGTTTGTAACGGATCTTCTAACAATCCACTTACAATTCGAGGTGTAGTAATCCTGATCGCCATCAGCTCGCGCGCCAACCCGAAGAGGTAGACGAAGTGGACCGGAGCCTTGTTGGCACTGCACTGTTGCCAAGCTGTTGGTTCGAACGCTACCCCCGTCGCTTTGGTTTGCGGACGTTGCATACGGTCTTGGACTCCAATAAACACCTTGCACTTGGTGGAGGTGTCTCGGTCGTCGCCCCAGTCCTTCTCGAAAATTTCACTCTGGAACTTCGGAACCGCACGCTACCGCCTTCGGTCACAACCATCCAGGACGCTCCCAGCCAACCATCGGCGCCCATCCCTGCCACTCCTGCCACCATCTTCTGTCCCGGGGCACAACGCCCCCGTGACCCACCTTTCTTCAGTGGTACCGACGACCACGACGTTGACGACTGGCTGGCCTCTTTCGAGCGCGTCAGCACTTACAACCGTTGGGACGATTCCATAAAACTGAGCAACGGCTTCTTCTACCTCACGGACGTGGCAAATCTGTGGTTTCGAAACCACGAAGCCGATCTTTCGACATGGTCTGTGTTCAAGAAGAACTTCGCGGATGTCTTCGGCCGTCCTGCGGTACGCAAACTCCGCGCCGAACAACGCCTCAATGCACGGCTTCAACTTCCCGAGGAAACGTTTACCAGCTACATTGAGGACGTGGTTGACCTCTGCAAGCGGGTCAATCCGTCCATGCCTGAGCCCGAACGAGTCACACATGTTCTAAAAGGTCTCACTGATGATGCGTACTATGTGATGTCGGCCAGGGACCCTACTTCCGTATCCGACATTATAACCCTGTGCCAGAGGTTTGACGAGCTACGAAAGCAACGCGCTTCTACGCGGCGGGCTGCCGCACCTGCCGGCATTGCTGGCTTGGCACTGGCTACGTCGTCGGCGGAACAGTCTCAATTTATGCAGAATATCCAAGACTTCATCCGCGAAGAAGTTGCACGCCAGCTGTCCCTCCTCCATCCGGTTCAGCCGACCGTCTGCACTTCGCAATTAGCGCCGGCCAACGCGCCATCCATATCGCCGGTTATCCGCCAAGTTATCGAGGAGAAAGTCGCCGAAGCGCTGCCTTCTAGTGTTCCCATCGCTCCTGTGCAAGCCCCACTCACTTACGCTCAAGTAACCGCTGGAACGCGCGGTCCGCTTCCTACATCGTCTTACCAGAACGGTCCTACATTTTATGCTCCACCTCGTTTCATGGCCCCTCAGTCTTCGATCCCTCGAACGCGACGCCGCATTACGAACCCATGGCGAACCGCCGACAATCGCCCAATTTGCTATGCTTGCGGGCTCCCGGGTCACGTCGCTCGCCTTTGCCGTCAGCGCCCGCTTCATCCTGAGAACACATTCCGTCAGTACCACTACGATCCCGAGCCGCCCTTGAGCAACGTCTCTTCTGGATCGTCTCCACCTCGGGCTCAGTACTCGACACGCCGTTCGCACTCACCTCGCCGACGTTCCATTTCGCCGATGCTCTGGCGACAGGGCCCTACGCAAGGGGAAAACTAAAAGCCGCAGTTACGGAGGCAAGAACTGCGCGTTTGACGAACACGTTAAGTGCTCCGCCTTCTCCCGCCAACGTCATTGAAGTGTTCGTAGAAGGTTTTCCCGTTCTTGCGCTGGTGGATACAGGTGCTGCCGTTTCCGTAATTAGTGATGCCCTTCGCCGCAAAATTCGCAAGGTCACGACGCCGCTTTCTGCCTTTTCGCTTCATACGGCCAGTTCAGAGCGCATCACCCCTGTGGCAGCGTGCACGGTACGATTTTGCAATAAAGACATTACGTATCTCGTCGAGATGGTGGTGCTTTACGCCTGCTCCCACGACATCAACCTCGGCTACGACTTTCTATCGACTCACAGTGCTGTGATTGATTGTGCCCATGCTGAAGTTCAGCTTTCCCCTGTGTGTAATGTTTCCCTGTGTGACCGTCTGTGCGCCCTGCTAAACTCATTGTAGCTGCAGACACCGACATTCCTCCCTTTTATCTGTTCTCGTTCCCCTTATTTCGACATCTGTAGATCCGATCGCCATCAGCTCGGGCGCCAACCCGAAGAGGTAGACGAAGTGGAGCCGGAGCCTTGTTGGCACAGCACTGTTGGCAAGCTGTTGGTTCGAACGCTACCCCCGTCGCTTTGGTTTGCGGACGTTGCATACGGTCTTGGGCTCCAATAAACACCTTACAGAGGTGATAAGTGATTTGCGTTATTGGGGAAAATGTCATTATAGACAATTTGAACCGAAGATCCACGTACTTTTTTGGAAGGATGACAGAAAGCACTACGATAAAAGGTAGTAACAAATTTTGCACTAGTATTACCTGCAGGGTATGAAAACCGAGGCCAGGTGACGCTAAAAAAGGAGGTCGGCTCGTAAAAACAAATTGACAGGCAGTGATAGAATTGATATTCATATATTTTTAGATCCGTCTGCACGTCAAGAATTGTAATCTAGCTAGCAACGGTGGTATTCGGGCTTCAAGGTATAGTACATTGTTAGCCACAAATTTGGGGAGCCCAAGACATAATCTAAGCGCTTCCCGCTCTAAAAAAAAAGCGGACGAATTTTGTTAGCAGGAGAACCAGAAAACAACACAGATTATAATTCTATACTTGGCCGGACATAAACAAAAATGATTAAAAGAGCATTCCAGACCTGGGATTGCGTAACCTGTGCAACATACCCACAGCACGAGTGTTTTCCGCTGCAACATGTTGAATGTGATCCCTCCATGTCAGATGATCATCGTAAACGACCCCTAGATACTTCAAAGACCTGAGGAATTGTTTCCGGCTGAAATGTTACAGAAAGATTTACGGGATCCTTAATTCGGAAAACAAAGACATCGCACTTTTTTATGCTTAATGTAAATCTTAAGTCACATAACCAATTCTGAAGGGAGTTCAGGTATGATTGCAGGCGTACATTGAGGGTTTGAGTGCCAGGTGCAGCCATGAAGAACGTGATGTCATCCGCATAAACATACGTGCGAACTTCTTGATGAGTGGGAATAGAGGTCAATAAAATTTTAAATAGCACGGCCTAAAGAACTGCCACTTGAGGAACAGCCCTGATTTGTTGATATCTGCCAGAATGCACACCATTCAATGAACAATAAATTTGGCTGTTTTGTAGGAATGCTGATATCCACGCAAATAAATATCATCCGCAGAATTTTTAATCTTTGCAACAAAATTCTTGGCTCCACACTATCATAAGCCTTTGCTATATCGAGTGTCACCATTGCAGCATCCGCGCGCAAGTTGAAATCAACTATCAATGTCGGTATGCGCATTCTATATGAACATTTTGAGCGAAAACCTATTTGACTAAGAATATTGCTACGCGATGACGACGACGAAGTGTGTCCTCTTGTCTCGCGGAAGGGACAAGGTGATGACGAAGAAGTGGGACTGGTTCCGCGTTGCTGCTCGCTGCTCTGCCAGTTCTAATTTTGCTGTAAATATACTGTAAATACATCGAGTTTCCACGTAACATCTTGGTGGAGGTGCGGGGCATCGATCCCCGTACCTTTCGCACTTCTTCGTGTCGAGATTTGCCGTCCCAACACCAGCCAACATCGACAGAAAATGTAACGCGTATCGTCCGCCGCGAACTCGAGGCCATTGCTCCCGTTACCTGGCCGCCACATTTGGCCCACGGCTACCACCCAGACGTTCCCCTAAATGAGGCCATTGTCCGCCAAGAGCTCGCCATCTTGGGACTCAACTCCGTTGCTGCCGTCAGTGTATCCTTGTCGACCTCCTTATGACACCGACGTTCGCACAGTTTATCCTGGCCGACTTGCTTATACCCCTGACGTTCGCAACCTTTATTCTGTCCGACCTGCCTATGTTGCCCAGCGTCGACGCAATCTTGACGAATGGCGCACATCTGATAACCGACCTATTTGTTTTACTTGTTCCAGCGTCGGCAATATCGCCCGTTATTGCCGAAATCGTTGGTTCCAGCCACAAATGTCCCGCCTGCCACGCTCCTCTATCTGCGAAGACCACTATCGTCCATTCCCACCTCGTCACTACCCTTCAAGCACAGCCGCTGATACCGAGTCTTCACGCCTCAACCGATCACCCTCCCCCCACTGCCGTCAGTCCCGTTGTCACCCGTTAATAATTAGGGGGTATTATTAACGATGCGCCCTTAACGGTGCGCACACTCCCAGACACCCTTAGAGTGAGTGGGGGTAGCTGTTCCGGTCGCAAAGGAGATGCCCTCGACTTGCGTGGCAAGCTCAGCCGGAATTCAACTACCTTGTAGTGACCGAAGGGGGTGGTCGTTTGGTGCCCAGCGGTCGCCGGTTCAAACCAGAGTAAGGATCGGAGTCAGAAGTAACAAACAAAACACAATTTATGCACAGCAAGAGACGATACAAAGGAATACACAATATCACTTGAAATACATAGGTGAGAGGTTCACAGAATACAAACGCTAAGCATGCAACTACAGTATGATTCAATAACAGAGAGGCTTTACAACAGATCAAACACGAGAGAGTTACATAAACAAACACCAAATTGTTCACCGGGCACTGTTGCAATCCGACGCCTCAAGAGTCACGATGTGGCCGCCATACGAGACGAGCGCCGCTCCCTTGAAAGTCCGTGGGCTTGCCAGCAGCGGGTGATCCCCGGGAGTCCAGCCGAAACACAGGCGAGCACGTCGCAAAACACTTGACGAACTGACTGACTGGCTGACTGCTCAACAAGAGGCGCGGTCGCTTTAAGTAGGGCGCGCCGCGTCTGTTTGTTAACACGCGCCAAAGCTAGCGCGCACACACACATAGCTTCGCTGGTTGTAGCTCCCTCTTCTCTTCCCGTCGAGCCGCGCGTCGTCATTGGCCAGGTCCCATAGAACCTTCTCGAAAGGCCTGGCACATTCCAGGCCGATGAACCACCGTCTTCCCCGGACAAGGGGAAAGAGGGTGACAACAACGCGTACAAAGCTACGTGCTCTCCCGCGCGGGGAAGGGGGCTTTGCTCTCCATGCCTTCCACGCGACGCCGTGCGGGCCTCGCGCCGTACCGGCTTGATGAAAATGGGCGCCGATTTCGTGACACTGCCCCTCCCTTAAAGAATATTGTCCCACAATATTCACAACAACCACGAACATCGCGCGCACATGCATGCGCTCACAGTATATGGGGCAAATGTCTACATCACACACCTTGCACAAATTTCACAAACTGCAATAACACATTACAAAATTCACACATCAATGCCATGATGTTCACAAACATAGCACCACGCTGTCGTCAGATACACAAAAGAATCAACAACACACCGCTTTTCAAATGCGAAGCGCACGAACCTAAATTCTGAGCGTAATTACAGCCCGCGATCAGTGCGTGACACGCTTCTGTCCGCCAAAGATTCTGCCTTCGCTCTAGGCTCTCGCATTTGAAACTCTTCTATGTTCTCCGATCGGGCTACTGAAAATTTCCTGAGGCAGGACTTATCCTCTTGCAAATCACACAACCAATGTGTGCCGATAATTGCCCCTACAACCAGTAGCGCCGACGGATACACGGGAACATGTTGCAACGCGCACAGACCAACAAAAAGAATCACTGTAATAGTGTTCTTTCCTAGGCACCGGTATTCCTTCCGCTGAAGGTGAAATATCCCAAGTAACGCCCCCATAAGTAGGACGAACACTTGGGCTGCCTGCATCAACGAAGGCCTAGGCATTGCTGACTTTATTTCCCGTGTTGTCTCTTTCTTTTCGGTTTCCTCCTGAGGTGCTTATTCTTGTCTCGAGGCTTTTCTTCCGGCTTCTCATGGCCTTGCTTTCCTCGTCTTGCCCTGTTCTCTTTAGATTCCTTGCAGCGCACAGGCGCGGGACTTTGATCAGGATCCTCGGGAAATGTTGCGCCCTTGATATTTCCCAACACCAAATCGTAGATAGGGCGTTCCATGCACAGGGCTGTCAGTTTCCCAGAATAGTATTGCGTCTGCACTTCCAATTTTGCCTCAGGGACTAATTGGATTGAGCCGTCAATTAGCCTCACAGGGCGTTTCTCGCCAGTAAGATCATTCTCATGAATCAAGCTTCGTTTCACGATTACGGCACTACTACCTGTATCTCGTAGCACAGAGACTGACTTTCTTCCTATCTTTCCCCTCGAAACCGGCATCCGATTCACCGCAGATCCAGGTTGTGCATGTACTACGGCGTTCACCACCCGGATTTTCTTGTCCTTCCGATTAACAACTCTCTCTGCTTCCTCCTCCTCTTGGCCGTGCACCACGCGGACTTTCCTGCCGTTCTTAAGCTCAACAAAGCCATCGGCATCTTCTTCCTCCAGGCGATATTCTGACTCTGACGGAGTCCTCGCGCATGCCGCCTGCGGTGCTGCCTTGTCAGCGTCGGGACACGACATTGCTTTGTGGCCCTTCTGTCCGCATTTCCAACACGAGGATGGATGGTTGGTTGCCAGTTTGCGGCAGTTAGGTGCATAATGGCCTAGTTGTCCGCAGAGATAGCACCTCGGGGTTGACTTTACAATAGGTTGTGTCTGTCGGAATTCAGGCTTTCGAGGGTTTTCAGAATTTACAATTTTGCTCAAATTTTCGCCTCCCTGGGCTTCCAAATACTGGTCTGCGAGCTCCATCATTTCATCCAATGTATGTGCATTTCTTTCTTTTAAATAAAGCGACAAACCAGGGTGACAGCTGCCCAGGAATTGCTCCTTAATTAGGAGTTCGCGAAGTGCGCCGTACTCTAGTTTAATTTTTGAAAGTTCAGTCCAGCGGTCGAAATAATGACTCAGTCGCGCAACATACTGTGTTGCCGTTTCACCGTCCATAGGTTTTCCAGTCCTGAACTTCTCTCGAAACCCATCCGTCGTAAATCTAAACCTTTTAAGTAATGCAGTTTTCACTTTGTGATAGCTGCCTGCATCCTCAGGAGGAAGTCTTCCAAACACACTTAATGCTTCGCCGCTAAGGCAAGTGCTCAAGATGGTAGCACATTCACTGTCTGTCCAATTTGCATTTATGGCGATCCTTTCAAAACGCAAGAGGAACGCGTCGAGATCGTCTCTTCTCTCGTCGTATTTCGGGATCAATTTGCTTGCGCCTATCCGCAAGCTGCTATGTCCTTCACTGGAGCTATGCACTTCAGTTAAACCGTTGTTGTTGTTGTTTTGGAGCTGAAGTTTCATAGTAAGTAATTCCTTTTCTCGCTGAAATTCCTCTTCCCGCTCCTTTCGAGCCCTCTCTCTTTCTTCCTCGGCCTCCTTTCGGGCCCTCTCTCTTTCTTCCTCGGCTTCCTTTCGAGCCCTCTCTCGTTCCTCCTCGGCTTCCTTTCGAGTCCTCTCTCGTTCCTTTTCTTCTCTCTCTCTTTCTTCTTTTTCTCTCTGGCTAACCCATTTGCGCAGTTCGGCACCGGACAACCCCAGCTGGGTGCCAGTCTCCACCAACTCTTTCAGATTCATATCTGAAGCGCGAACCGTCTGGGTGTAGCCTAAACACTGCTTAGCGAACTTCGCCTAAACGCTTCCGCGCGGCACTACCTCTCGCTACCGCTCTGCTGCTACACTGTTTACGACCTCTTCGTAAACTCTTCCAACTCTTTCTCCGTCCTCTGAGCTTGAGTGCACCAAACGTCCTGTCGCGGACGGCAGAATAATTGTCACCCGTTAATAATTAGGGGGTATTATTAACGATGCGCCCTTAACGGTGCGCACACTCCCAGACACCCTTAGAGTGAGTGGGGGTAGCTGTTCCGGTCGCAAAGGAGATGCCCTCGACTTGCGTGGCAAGCTCAGCCGGAATTCAACTACCTTGTGGTGACAGAAGGGGGTGGTCGTTTGGTGCCCAGCGGTCGCCGGTTCAAACCAGAGAAAGGATCGGAGTCAGAAGTAACAAACAAAACACAATTTATGCACAGCAAGAGACGATACAAAGGAATACACAATATCACTTGAAATACATAGGTGAGAGGTTCACAGAATACAAACGCTAAGCATGCAACTACAGTATGATTCAATAACAGAGAGGCTTTACAACAGATCAAACACGAGAGAGTTACATAAACAAACACCAAATTGTTCACCGGGCACTGTTGCAATCCGACGCCTCAAGAGTCACGATGTGGCCGCCATACGAGACGAGCGCCGCTCCCTTGAAAGTCCGTGGGCTTGCCAGCAGCGGGTGATCCCCGGGAGTCCAGCCGAAACACAGGCGAGCACGTCGCAAAACACTTGACGAACTGACTGACTGGCTGACTGCTCAACAAGAGGCGCGGTCGCTTTAAATAGGGCGCGCCGCGTCTGTTTGTTAACACGCGCCAAAGCTAGCGCGCACACACACATAGCTTCGCTGGTTGTAGCTCCCTCTTCTCTTCCCGTCGAGCCGCGCGTCGTCATTGGCCAGGTCCCATAGAACCTTCTCGAAAGGCCTGGCACATTCCAGGCCGATGAACCACCGTCTTCCCCGGGCAAGGGGAAAGAGGGTGACAACAACGCGTACAAAGCTACGCGCTCTCCCGCGCGGGGAAGGGGGCTTTGCTCTCCATGCCTTCCACGCGACGCCGTGCGGGCCTCGCGCCGTACCGGCTTGATGAAAATGGGCGCCGATTTCGTGACACTGCCCCTCCCTTAAAGAATATTGTCCCACAATATTCACAACAACCACGAACATCGCGCGCACATGCATGCGCTCACAGTATATGGGGCAAATGTCTACATCACACACCTTGCACAAATTTCACAAACTGCAATAACACATTACAAAATTCACACATCAATGCCATGATGTTCACAAACATAGCACCACGCTGTCGTCAGATACACAAAAGAATCAACAACACACCGCTTTTCAAATGCGAAGCGCACGAACCTAAATTCTGAGCGTAATTACAGCCCGCGATCAGTGCGTGACACGCTTCTGTCCGCCAAAGATTCTGCCTTCGCTCTAGGCTCTCGCATTTGAAACTCTTCTATGTTCTCCGATCGGGCTACTGAAAATTTCCTGAGGCAGGACTTATCCTCTTGCAAATCACACAACCAATGTGTGCCGATAATTGCCCCTACAACCAGTAGCGCCGACGGATACACGGGAACATGTTGCAACGCGCACAGACCAACAAAAAGAATCACTGTAATAGTGTTCTTTCCTAGGCACCGGTATTCCTTCCGCTGAAGGTGAAATATCCCAAGTAACGCCCCCATAAGTAGGACGAACACTTGGGCTGCCTGCATCAACGAAGGCCTAGGCATTGCTGACTTTATTTCCCGTGTTGTCTCTTTCTTTTCGGTTTCCTCCTGAGGTGCTTATTCTTGTCTCGAGGCTTTTCTTCCGGCTTCTCATGGCCTTGCTTTCCTCGTCTTGCCCTGTTCTCTTTAGATTCCTTGCAGCGCACAGGCGCGGGACTTTGATCAGGATCCTCGGGAAATGTTGCGCCCTTGATATTTCCCAACACCAAATCGTAGATAGGGCGTTCCATGCACAGGGCTGTCAGTTTCCCAGAATAGTATTGCGTCTGCACTTCCAATTTTGCCTCAGGGACTAATTGGATTGAGCCGTCAATTAGCCTCACAGGGCGTTTCTCGCCAGTAAGATCATTCTCATGAATCAAGCTTCGTTTCACGATTACGGCACTACTACCTGTATCTCGTAGCACAGAGACTGACTTTCTTCCTATCTTTCCCCTCGAAACCGGCATCCGATTCACCGCAGATCCAGGTTGTGCATGTACTACGGCGTTCACCACCCGGATTTTCTTGTCCTTCCGATTAACAACTCTCTCTGCTTCCTCCTCCTCTCTCTCTCTGTTTCCTCTCTGCTTCCGCCGTACCGGCTTGACGAAAATGGGCGCCGATTTCGTGACACCCGTTCGCCCCAACGCCGTCGCTTTTCATCTCCCAGTCCATATGGCCGCATCCCGACGAAAAACTTGGCGCTGCAACGTCTAGAGGTGATGCTGCAGTACGATCTCAAATCTTCGTGCTCGACGTAATTTGCTCACCGGGCTCGTGGATGGCACAGCCATAGAAGCCCTCAGTGATAGTGGTGCGCAAGTTTCTGTCATGAGCCCAGAACTCCGCTCTCGCTTGCAAAAAGTGCTGCTCCCTGCACCTATACAACTTGTGCGTGTTGCAGATGGAGCAACTTCAAAGGTCATTGGCTTGTGCACTGCCCGCGTAACGATTTCTGGCTGCCATACTACCGCCCTCTTCACAGTTCTGCTGCATTGTCCTCACATCATTCTTGGCCTCGACGTTCTGACCATGCAACCATCATAGACTGTGCTACCAACATCGTTGAACTTGACCTGCCCTCTCCTTTCGACCCACCCTCTCATGTCCTGCACCGCCTTTGTAGTGTCGACTTTCTCCGCCTGCCACCTGAAGCCGCAACTTATGTTACGTTTTGCTCTGTACCCTCAATTCCCGATGGACAGTATATCGTTACCCCAACCCTTGATGCTCCCCTAACCCGACGCATTGCCCTTGCTCATACAGTCGTCACAGTGACCGCGAACCAAACATGCCTCCCTGTTCTGAACTTTGCGTCGCAAATCCAGCCCCTCCGGCAAGGTATCTCGCTCGCCACTTTGAGTCCTGTAAATGAATGTAATCTTTCTGCTATGACTACCGGTTGGCTTCTCTTTATCTGAAGTATCCAATCTCCAAGACTACGCCAAGAGGATCGCTCCGGACCTTTCTCCTCCACAAGTCTATGCACTCTGTCGTCTCCTGGCATCTTTCAGAGACATTTTTGATTTTGATCAGCGCCCATTGTCTCGAACTGCTCTTGTGCAACATCGCATACACACAGACGACACTGCTCCTATTCATCTCCGTCCTTATCGCGTATTCGGTGCTGAGCGCCAGGTAATACAAAAGGAGTTTGACAAGATGCTCGCTCAAGACATCATCGAACTCTCTGTATCGCGATGTGTGTCGCACTAAGGATAGAGGCAACTACATGGTGGCAGGAACAAGAAGAACAAGAAGGGTTTATTAGCACGCCCTTTTATAGACGAAGGAGAGGGGCGGGGCAGTAGCAGTGCCAAGCGTACAGTTTGCGGTAGCACTGATAAGACAATGCGCTGACACGATAAAGGAGACAGCGCATGCCCGATACATCCTCCGAGGGGTAATGAAAACGACAAATGTTCAAGCTATTTGATTAAAAGCAGTATCGCACTGAAGACGTTGCGGTGGCTTCACTGTAAGTGCCGACCTCCTTGGAACCGGTGTCGGCCCTGGCAAAATTAGTTGCATATGGTTTCCAGAGCCTCCGAGCGCCGAGCTGTCGGTGGCGGACTGTTGCCGAGGAGAGTCAGCAGATGTTCGTGCTGTGGCACCAGGCGAGATATTTCGAGCAGATTGTCCGGAGTTATCTGGTTCACGCTCGGACGAACCACTGTCGTCGTCACTAGTGTCTGCTGCACACTTCTCACGGGTTTGCAGAAGATGCCGCCTGTTGCGCCTAAACACCCGATGATCCTCTGTTTGCACTTTGTAGGACCTGGGAGCCGCAGTGCCAACGACAGTACCTTTTTTGACCGTGTTTTGTCCCGGATCCTCACGACAGAACCTTCAGCTAAAGGTGGCCCCTCTTCTGATGGTGCTTCTTGACCACAGGAAGATTAGCTCTCAAGCACCTGCCTTGAAGAAGTTCCCCAGGTGATCGGCCGTCCTCCAGTGGGATACAGCGGTAGGCCAGCAGACCTAGCCAGAAGTACTCCTGTGAATGTTCACATTTCTTCATGGTCCGCTTTACCACCTGGACACCTTTTTCTGCCAGTCCGTTGGATTGCGGGTAGCGGGGGCTGGATGTGACGTGAGCGAAGTCGTATGTTCTTGCAAAGGCTGCGATCTCGTGACTGGCAAATTGTGGCCCGTTACCGGTGCACACTTCAAGAGGTACGCTGTACCTCGCGAACACGGCACTGAGTGCAGCGATTGCTGTCTTCGCAGTAATGTCCACAAGTTTCTCGACTTCTGGGAAGTTAGCAAACGCGTCAAACGCCAGGATGTACGCCGTTCCCCCAAAATAAAAAAATATTAACACCAACGCGATACCACGCACATCGAGGGACTGGGCGCATCAGCAGTGGTTCTTGCGCTTGCTTGTAAGCAAATTCGCGACAAGTCGGGCAACCGTTGATCAATACACTGATGTCACTGCTGAGACCGGGCCAAAAAACAAGACGAATGGCTCTGTCTTTGCATTTCTGTAGTCCCAAATGCCCAGCATGAATTCTTGCTAAAACATGTACACCGGGAAGGCCATCGAAGACTTCACTCATCCGCTTTTGCAAAACTTCGGGAGCAGACGAGATACCGAAAGGCAGCCGGAGATAACGGTATCTTCCAAAGAGTGTAGAAAACATGCATATTTTGGACGTCTTTTCGTCAAGTGGTATCTGGTGAAAACCAGAACTTGCGTCCAAACAGCTGAAATAGGCTGCGCCGGCCAATTCCCCTTCCATGGCCTCACGCTTTGGGAGCTGGTAGTGCTGCCTTTTTACGTGCTCGTTTATTTTCCTTGGGTCCATGCAAACCCTAAGTTTGCCATCCTTTTTCTTAACCAAAACCAATGGGCTTACCCAGTCTGTCGGGCCATCCTGTTTGACGATGACGCCTGCACGCTCCATTCTACGCAGCTCCTCCCGAAGTGGTTGTCGCAGGGACAGGGGAACCCGTCGGGCTGGTTGAACAACTGGAATCGCAGATGGTTGCATGACCATGCTGTACGGTTGCTTCAGGCAGCCTAGCTCCTGAAAGACATTTTTGAAATCCTTGAGCGCTTGGTACCCCGAAGCATTTACAGTAGCCACCATGCGATGGACAAGTCCCAGAGCTTCGCTTGCATCTAGTCCCAGAACGGCTTGACGGCCATTCTTTCTTCTTCTTCTTCTTTCTTAATATTTGGCACATACCCACGAAGGGGGATTGGCCAGGGTTCAGTGTGGACTGCCAAATGTCCTACACAAACTGAATTAGTGTATTAAAGTAATTGACAACTAAACAAAAACATAAAATTTAAGACCACAAAAGTTATTGAATGAAAAATATGAAGCAAAACTTTGGAGCTTACAACAAAGAACTTCACGGTGGCGGAAGCGTTACCGATAGTTACTTCCTGTGACGTTGTTCCGAAGTGAGTTAGTACACCCCGGTTGTAAGCTCTCAGCACCGCACTTGTGGGCGTTAACTGCTGCTACTCCCGAGTCTTGCGGTACATAGAGAATGGTAACAGACTGGCCTGGCACCCGGTGTCTACTTTGAAGCAAATATTTCTTCCGGCAACTTGTGCTTCCACTACCCAGTCTTTGCTGCTTCCTTTTTCAGTTCCTACTTCTAGAATGTCAAAGTCGCCATCGCTTTTGTCTTTACTAACTTGTTCAACTTTAGACATTCCTTCACAGCAAACCGCGAAGTGGTGAAGTTTTCGACACTCATGGCACTTTTTCCCGTAGGCTGGGCACTGTCTGGGTCTGTGCCGTCGGTTGCACTTTTTGCAACGCTACTGCTTCCTGCAGTTATCATCAATTTTGCTTCGCGATGGTGGCGCGTGCCTTGAAATAGCATCGACCAGGTCGTCCGCAGCTTTCCAGACCTCGTTTCGTTGTACGAGAGACCCTGCTACCTTGCAGAATTCTTCAGCTTTCAGCCACGTTAAAGACTTCTCTCGAAGCATTTTCCCGCGCAGCTTTGAGTTATTCGTGCCAAACACGATCAGCGAATCACGCTGATCTCCGAAATAGCATTGCTTTTTGAGGTCCCGGACAAACCTCTCAAAAGGTTCTCCATCTGCCTGCTTCGTGGAGCGAAACACATAACGTTCGTGAACTTCGTTGCTCGGCACAGTAGGTCTCAAATCTTCTAACCAGAGTTGCTTTCGGCTGCCTCGAACTGGAACGTGTTGGACACGTTCATCGCCGGCTCCGCAGGAGTTCTGCTTTTGCAGAATCGCTGCGAGGTTGCTCCTTCGTTGCGGTCGCCTGCAGGAACAGGTCGAATTTTCGCTTGAAGCGTTTCCAATTTTCAGCGAGGTTGCCGGTCGGTTGCAAAGGTGGCGGGGCCTTTAGAAGTTCCATAGCTGTCGCAGGATCCCACTTCTGACACCATATATCGCGATGTGTGTCGCACTGAGGATAGAGGCAACTACATGGTTGCAGGAACAAGAAGAACAAGAAGGGTTTATTAGCACGCCCTTTTATCGGCGATGGAGGGGGGCGGGCCCGTAGCAGTGCCAAGCGTACAGTTTGCAGTAGCACTGATAAGACAATGCGCTGACACGATAAGGCAGACAGCGCACGCCCGATACACCCTCGACGAGCCATTGGGCGTCCCCAGTCCTTCTGGTTAAAACGAGTGACGGCAGCTGGCGCTTTTGCGTCGATTATCGCCATCTCAACAGTATCACTGAAAAAGAGGAGTACCCTCTTCCCAGAACTGCTGATGCCCTAGATGGCCTCCGTGAAGCTAAATACTTTTCTTCCATCGATTTACGGTCCTGGTATTGGCAGATCGCTGTTGACGAGCAGGACCATGAAAAAACAGCCTTTGTCACACCAGATGGCTTGTATCACTTTAAAGTCATGCCGTTTGGTCTCTGCAATGCACCGGCGACCTTTGAACGAATGATGGACTCCCTTCTTCGCGGATTTAAATGGACAACCTGCCTGTGCTACCTTGACGACGTCGTCGTTTTCTCGCCGACCTTTTCTTCGCACCTTGAACGACTCAACAGTATGCTCAATGTATTCCGTACAGCCGGCCTTCAGCTCAATTCATCAAAATGCCAGTTTGGTCGCAGCCAACTCACCATTCTTGGACACATGGTTGACGCCTCCGGAGAACGACCTGATCTGGGGCCGTATTACAGACGGCTCACACTCACAATCACACTCACACTCACAATCTTCCTATTGGCCAGCGGCAAAACGGTGGGAGTGGCCGTCCTTTACATCATCGACGTCTGCTGTTTACGTCATGAACACACTTGGGTGACGTCGACTACGGGCCAATTGTGAGCAGGGGATGTGAGCGACGCGAGCCGCTCACAACTCGTTTGTGAGCGCGCTCACAAAGGAAAAATGGCGGCGGTCTATGCGGCGGCCGGCGTTCTCGTGAGGCGGTAGCGGCGGCGCCCCGACGCGATCATCGGCAAAGGACGGTGTACGAAGACTGTTTGACGTGCCGGGCGAGATGTTTCGACGCATGTTGCTACTCGAGAAGGATATAGGACAGTGACTGTGCGACGCGACGAACTGAGATAGGTGTGTGCGGCCGAGTGCGCTGTCTGTGTGGCGGCAGATAATGTGTGCACTGCGCTTTTTCCGAGCTCCTAGTGGCTTCCAAACCGCTACTGGCAACGAGGCGAACATCGGCCTCGCGCAGCCGACACTTCGAAAGCATTTGCGGCATGCAGCAAGGCGGCGGCGAAGAAAGGCTTCCTTCGTCACGGCAGCATACCGGGCGTCGTCGGGTTTGTCGACGGCCCATCGGGCGTCTACGAGTAGCCTTGTGATGTCCCTGTTTTCAGATATGAGATGCCGACATGATTTGGGCCATGAACCTCCCTACGTGGTATCTTGGCATGATGCTTTCTTCTGGCGGCCTTCTCGGCTGCACACAGGCATGACAAAGGCCGAGGAAGGCCTTCTGCGAGGCGTCGAATTCACGACAGTGAGCCGTGCTGCTCTTTGCAAGATAAGTTACGGTAGGCTCCACATGCCTCACATGTATTGCCGTTCTTGGGCTTTTATAAAAGCTGAAACGTAAGACACGTCGTACATTTTTGAAATGCCTACGTAAGAAACGAATATGGGAATGCGTGTGTTTGACGCCTGTATTGAGTAGGAATGGGGCACCATTTATACCGATATGAAGTGCAAGGCTGTCCTTACAGCAGTGTTGCTGAAACTTTCAATCATTCATTGTCTGCACTCCCGTGAATGTCATCGTCAGCAAGACCTGGCAATGAGCTACTTGATGCGATTCTTCCATTGTGTCAGCAAGGCTGTTAAAGTTTATGAGGCTGTTGAGGTCGACAACGACGAAGAATGTGCTTCACAGCGTGCCATTTTCGGTTATGCTGGTGAAAGGGGCACCTGTTGGAGACATGGCTGCCAGTGTCATGGCATCCCGGTCCGGACTCTCCATAACTGCTATAGAACAAGGCATACACCTCCACAAGGTTAATGGTGGATAACTGCGTAGGCGTGCTGAAGAGCCGCTTCCAGTGCTTGCAAAAATACTAGACGCTCCTCTACCAGCCAGAGCGTGTAACATGTGCCGTGTTGCATAACTTCTTTGGATGTCTTCCTGCCTGCAGACGAGGAGGGTGCTGCTGGCTTGGACAAGAAAGGGTCACATCTGTGTACCGGCTACTTGGAAGTGGGATCACTATTGCCATGCATACCTCCAGGGAAAAGCCATACAGAATCATGTTAGCCTGTTCCACAGAACCTGCCACCAGAGCTGGCTGGCACAGCTGCCCATGGTGCGGCAACAGCTGCGGCGTCAATGCCAGCACAACAATCGGCTATGATATACCACACGTAGCTGACCAACTCATCGCAGGCAGCCAAGTGCAGCGCCTTCTCGTTTCATGTCTGTGCCAGAAACCTTTGTGATAATGATGAATCTTCTCGAACCTCATCTGTCAAGTCAAATTTGTCTTCGTACCCCCCCCCCCCCCATTCACTGTTGCTTGCAACCGTGCATGTTGGTGTTTGTGTGCGTGCCTGTGTTTGAGTACATAACTAAAGTGTTTCACAACGAGGCAGCAATTGTGATGCCTATCGGAATGGGAAAGTCTCACAGAAGTTTTTTAGAAGCACGTGTATCAACCATGCCCCTTTATTTTCCTGCAGCGTTTCACACGCTTGAATATGCAGCAGCGAAACCAACTGCCTGCAATAGCACAGGCAGTTATTTGCACGTGCTGCACGATTGTGCTACACAGAGAAGACATACACGAATAATTTTTTAGAGCCTGTAAGCTGGCACTGTACTCATCGCAGGTCTGACACACTTCAGAAACAAGAAATGAAAGTATTGTGCATAAAACTGCGACTCAGAGGCATGACACAAAATAATAGTTGCTTAATGATTACAGGCTTGCATAGTAGTTGTCATAGGTTTGGCACATTTCAGAAGCAGGAAACAAAGTATGGCTCTTAACTGTGCAGAAACATGACACAAGTAGTGCTATGTACAATGTTTGCATAAGGTAGTCTCCATTAGTGAACCTTCCAGGACTACAGGCCTGCATATACTGTTAGGACGCATAGAAAGCGTTTGCTTAATGCTAAACAGTGTAAAGCTGACAAATTGAATGCATAATATTGCGAGTTTTAGTGCTCACAGTGATTTTAACGTACGCAGAAAAACATCACATATGCATCAAGCAAATGGTGTGTGGGCAGAAGGTATCGCTCAAAAACAAAGCAACTCACTCATGAGAACAAAGAAAAAAAAATACAGAGCACACTACAACGAAAGCTACATCGAAAGCCCTGTCACGGTGGCACTGCAGTGAATGAAGGCTTCGGGTTCAGTCACGGCAGGGGTGGAAGCATTCCCATGATCATGTTCTTTCCTAAACTATCCAGCTACATACAAACAGATGATAATGCAAGGACAGAGCTTCATTTTGGCCTACACTACATGCTTCACAGTCGTCTTGCATTTCCTAAAGAGAAACAAATAGAACCACGGAGCCTGCATGTTGCACTTTAAGCACTTTTCTCATCGATACTAGTAGGCGCCGACCGAAAACACCTTCGCAAGTTGTCTTTGTCCATTTCCGTGTCAAGCGCTCCATGAAATTTTATCGCTGCAGGCCCTGGACTTCGACTGCATTCTATTAGATTTTCAGCATGCTCACGGCACTTGCACGGTACTTCGATTACCGACGACACTAAAAAAAGCAGCACCTTCTCGGGGAATCAGCTGTTTGCTTGCAGGCCGCCATGTGCACGCCATGACGCCGCCGGCGCACCCTCGCGGCAACAAAAGTTACCTAATAGCAAGTATAACTACACAACTAAGAACGCTTCAACTTGAGCTCAATGTTAATCAATACTAAAAATAGTATCTTGCCAAAATAAACCTTTGTTTGTTTTATTTATTGCGTATTATTTGCGTCGTGTTAGAAAAAGTTAGGAGACGGTCCCTGCTCAGTTTTGTGCCACACTGTGGCATCAACGTTTGCCGAGGATTCGGGACTACTAGGGCGGAGCCACGCTAAAAGTCGCTGGTAATTGGACGATTTCGCATACTCGTCACGATTGACGTCTCAAGGCTGCGTCACAGCTTCGTAATTTTGACGTCACGCTCACAAACTTGTGAGCGGAGTCCGTAATTCGGCCCCTGGCTAAAATTCAAGCCGTCAAAGACTTTCCGCGTACCCAGTCTTCGAAGGATGTGCGCAGCTTTGTCGGCCTCTGCTCTTACTTCCGCCGTTTTGTCAAAGATTTTGCCCGTACCGCTCGTCCTCTCACCGACCTACTTAAGAAAGACACCGCTTTCACGTGGGGCCCTGACCAGCAAGGTGGGTTTTCAACGCTTATAAGCTTACTGACATCTGCCCCCGTCTTGGCTCATTTCGATCCAGCAGCTTACACTAAAGTTCGAACAGACGCCTGCGGATATGGGATCGGTGCAGTGCTGGCTCAACGCCAACATGGCAATGACCGCGTCACTGCATATGCTAGCCGCCTCCTCTCCAACGCGGAACGCAATTTTTCGATTACCCTCACCCTTGTATGGGCTGTCGCTAAATTCCGACCTTACTTATTCGGCCATTCTTTCTCAGTTGTCACTGACCACCACGCGCTTTGTTGGTTGTCATCTCCGAGAGATCCCTCCGGCCGTCTTGGTCGGTGGGCTTTGCGCCTTCAAGAATACTCCTACAACGTCGTTTACAAGTCAGGGTGCCTTCATCAAGATGCCGATTGTTTGTCTCGCTGTCCAGTAGAGCCCCCTGATCTCGGCGACGCAGAGGAGATTCCCTGTGTATTCGCCCTTTCCAATCTCGCCAACATTGCAGGCGAGCAGCGCAACGACCCATCTTTAAGAGCCATCATTGAAGGCCTGGCATCTGGAAGAACAGATTCTTCTCTCCAGCTTTTTGTCGTACAGGATGGTATCCTCTACCGCCGTAACTTTCATAATGACGGTTCTCCTCTCCTGTTGGTGATTCCCAAAAAGCTCCGCTGCTCTTTTATTCAAGAACTTCACGGCCTGATCACAGCTGCCATCTCGGTGTGTCTCGCACCTACGACCAGGTACGGCGTCGTTTTTTTTTGGCCGGGACTATACCGCAGCATCCGGCACTACATCGCAGCCTGCGACACGTGTCAGCGGAGGAAAAAAACCATCGCGGCCACCAGCTGGCCTTCTCCAACCTATTGACGTGCCCTTGAAACCATTTTATCGTGTTGGGCTTGACCTTCTTGGCCCCTTCCTGACGTCACGGTCGGGCCACAACTGGATCGCAGTGGCAACCGATTATGCCACACGTTATTCCATCACCCGAGCTTTACCCACGAGCTGCGCTACGGATGTCGCTGACTTTCTTCTACACAGCGTCATTCTCCATCACGGCGCTCCTCGTCACTTAATCACCGACCGCGGTTATCTACTTTTGTCCCAAGTTGTTGAAGACATCCTGTGTTCATGTTCTACGAAGCATAAGCTCGCGACCGAGTACCATCCCCAAACCAACGGGCTAACCGAGCGCTTCAACCGCACACTTATGTTATCAATGTATGTATCACCTGATCACCAGGACTGGGACCTCGCGCTGCCATATGTGACCTTTGCTTACAACCCTTCTAAGCACGACACGACGGGTTATTCGTCCCTCTTCCTGTTCTTTGGAAGGCATCCCGCTTTACCTTTGGACACGTTGGTTTCGCCTGCTGGCCGCCCCATTCACCTACGCACGTGCAGCCATTGCGCAAGCCACTGAAGCGCGCCAAGTAGCCCGTAGTCCGCTCCTCGCCTCTCAAGCTTCTCAGAAGTCTGCCTACGATAGGCGACATCGCCACGTAACCTATGACCCTGGGTCCTTGGTTCTTTTCTGGTCTCCTGCACGCCGCCGCATTGGTCTCTCGGAGAAATTTTTGTCCCCTTACAGTAGCCCTTATCGGGTGGTGCGCCAAGTCACTGATGTGACGTATGAACTTGCCCCTCTTGTGCCCGCGTCCTCCTCCTCTCGCCCCACTACTGGCATTGTCCATGTTTCGCGCCTGAAGCCATACAAATTCAAGCCTTCTTTACCAGTTTAGCGCCGGGACGACGCTTACACCGCCGGGGGGTCATGCTACGCGATGATGACGACGAAGTGTGTCCTCCTGCCTTGCGGAAGGAACAAGGTGATGACGAAGAAGTGGGACTGGTTCCGTGTTGCTGCTCGCTGCTATGCCAGTTCTAACTGTGCTCTAAAATTTACTGTGAATACATCGAGTTTCCACGTAACAATATGTTCTTGTTCCACATTAACCCGTTGGAGTACGAACCTTTCAGTTAAGTTTACCAAATTTGATGTTAATGATAGTGGTCTGGTATTGTCCAAGGTATAACCGCCACCATTATGTTTATCTAAAGGAATTACTTGGGCCAGTGTCCAATAAACAGGTATCATGAGTGAATAATTGAGTAATTTACCAACTCTAACAAGGAATTTGGAGACACCTCCAAGAGGATCTCTAACATTTTTTATGTTACTCCACCAAGGCCAGCAGCAGCTGCTGGCAATGTGATATCACTATCGAATAAAGGTCAGAAATTGTAATTTTGGGGACATTCTTAACCGTATCTACTGGGCCTACAAACCAAGGGGATATGGGAAGTCTTGACAAACAATGCTTTTGCAAACCTTTAGCAATTATTTCTACTGCTTTGAGAGTTTCTTTAGGAGTCCAAACATACGAGGGTAAATTTTTTGAGGCAGGAATCCTCATTCGTGATTTTAAAAAGCCGAAAAATGCACAGCGGGTATTAGATTGTGATAGGTAATTGAAATGCTTAGTATCATAATGATCTTTCGCATGTGCGACTGGGCGTTTAAATGTAGTTGCAAAAAATATAATCATGCGAATTTTCGGGTCACTGGCTGTAAGGAGCCTCTTCCATGCAGCCTTTCTTCCATATTCACGCGAACAAAACTGCAATCCACCATCTTGTAGATGTACTGCCTTTGATGCACGCACCAAAAATTTGCACTTCTTATGACAGGATACAATATAGCCTGCATAATTGTTGTGATTGCAGCTCTTCCTTACCATTTACCACTGACTCAAGAGAGGAAAGCAAACATGACTGAAATTGGTTATAATTAACATATGACCTCAACTGAGAGCTCGGCGGAGTTAAGCGGCAGTTAACATCAAAACAATAGGCGTATTGTTGCGTGCTTAGTACATTTACAAGGATCTGTCAAAACAGGACCGTGGCGACGCGTACAAACTTCCTTCTGCCGTTGCTCTTCTTCCTCCTTCACCAGACCGTTCGTCTTCATCTCCCGTCGATGCTCTGAGAAGGCGCGTGACATTTCCTTCCTCGCAGACGAAGCCCGTCGGGTGAGTTACGTAGAACCTCTGGAATGAAATCGCTTGAGGTGGGCTACATGCATTGCCTGAGATTGGCATCGACCATTGCAGTTATGCGTCCAGTTCAGTTCAGTCGTGTCCGACTCTTCGTGACCCTATGGACCATGTCACGCCATGCTTTCCGGTCTCTCACTATCTTCCTAACATCACATAACGTCATCTTCAGTGCCTCGAGGATGCCATCTAACCATCGCGTTCGTTGCCTACCCCTATGCTATAGCAGTTATGCGCGCTATAACGTAATTTAGGTAGCTAATGCGTTCTAACACGACAAACGGTCCGGTGTAGTGCGAAAGCAATTTCTGACCGCGTGTATGGAGAGCCATCCACAACCACACATAGTCGCCGGGAACATAAGAAACTTGTTGGTGACAGGCGTCGTAGCAGTTCTTAGAACGTTCTTGCGAAGATAAAATTCCAACTCTGGCCAGCTGGCGAGCTTTTCAGCTCTGCAGTGTGTGGTAGGAAGAGAAGGTTCTTCATGAATGAAAATGGCAGTATGGTGTCGAGGCCACAGGGAGGCGAGCGAGCATAGAGAAGGTAGAAGGGACTGTAGCCCGTTGTTTCATGTTACGCTGTGTTGAATGCAAGAGTAATGAATGGCAGAACGCCATCCCAGTCCTTATGATCGGCAGCGACGTACATAGTAAACATGGTGGTGAGCGTCCTATTAGTGCGCTCAAGCACACCGTTCGTTTGTGAATGATATGGTGGGGAGGGGCGAAAACTGCAGGCGCTGAGGCAAAGAAGTTCTTCGACAATTTCCACTGTGAATTAGCGTCCACGGTCACTAATAATGACTGCAGGAGGACCGTGCCGAATAATGACGAATCGAAGTATGAAATGAGATACTTCAGACGCAGTAGCGGGTGGTATCGCGGCGGTCTCATAATAGAGGGTTAAATCTACGCACACAAGAATCCATCGGTTTCCGTGGGAAAGGTCCAAGAAGTTCAATGCCAACTTGCTCAAACGGGGCTGTTGGAGGTGTGACTGGCCGTAGTTTTCCCGGTGGGCTTGAAGTCGATAGTTTAAAGCGCTGGAATTGCACACAGCTGGCTACATATCGCTCGATAATTGAACGCATCTTCGGCCAGTAAAATCGCTGCTGTGTGCGGTGGAGTGTTCAGGCCACTCCCAAGTGCCCAGACGGGGCGTCATCATGCATAATTTCTAAAGCTTTGATGCGTAGGCTTTTCGGAACGACAAGAAGCATGCGTTCTCACATAGAGGCGAAATTCTTCTTGTAAAGCAATCCTTCGCGAATGCAAAAAGTGTGCTTCATGGAATCTTTGGCGGAATCAAACAAAGAGGTCAACGCTTGGTCTTTGTGTTGCTCAGTTTGGAAAACTCGAAGATCGGGGAAGGTTTGTGAAACTGGAGCCAAGTATTCATCGAAGTTGTCTGCCTCGTTATTAGTCGTTTGAAGCGGCAAACGCTAACGACAATCAGAATCTTATTGTTGATTTGGTTGGATTTTGGGGTTTAACTTCCCAAACTCAGGCTATGAGAGACTCCGTAGTGGACTCCGGTACTTTCGACCAAATGGGGTTATTTAACGTGCACTGACATCGCACAGCACACGGGCGCCTTGCTTTTCGCCTCCAATGAAAAGCTGCCGTCAAGGCCGGTATTCTATCCCGCTTCCTTGGGAACAGTAGTTTATGACCGCTTTTATGCACCATTAAACTCTTGCAGGCGTAAAGCCCATCGAGCGAGCCGTCCACAGGGGTCTCGAAGACTCACGAGCCAGCGAAGGCAATGGTGGTCGGTCACGACGGTGAAAGCATTCCCGTACAAATAGGAGCAAAAGCGCTGTACAGCTAAAACAACGGCGAGGCATTCTTGCTCCGTAACTGTGTAAATTCTTTCGTATTTACTCAACGTGTTGTGTTGGGTTTTTTGGCGCATAAGCAACTGAGGCTATCATGCGTCAAGAGCAAGGCGTTTTTATTTTGTAGATGAGAAATTTTAGTTTGCTTAGGAGCTTTGCCTCTTTTAAGAATTTGAAAACATGAGAAGTTTCTACCAGTGCATCTTCTCCCAAAAGCAGGATAGGTTGAAACGGGATTTGTTCATTGTAAAAACGCTTAAAATATTTTTCCTTAATTTCTCAAGCTGAGTGCCTGAAAGTAATATGTGATTTATTGTTCCCCTCCGCATCACTCACATACAGTGAAGGCTTCTAGAATACGGGCCCGCGAGTCTAGCCCCACGAGCGAAAAACTGTCTTTCTTAAAAACACCTGTTTATTCCGGATCAAAAGAAAAGTGTAAAATAAAAAAAGTCGCAGTCGATCCGCGTAGCAATCCACGAGAGTTAAAAATATGCGGTCTGTGCCGCACAGGCGCGGCGAGGCACGAGCAGACAACCGCTCCCTTCGACAACTTTCTGTCGTCTGCTCCGGCGGACTACCGATGCAGCGAGTGCCGTCGCGCGCGCGTCCGCCCATGCCCGCGCTGGTGCCGCCATCCATCAATCGGCGGCAGCGCAACAGGTCGCGCGTCATTTCCTGGGGCCAGTTTTCGCCGATTGTCAGCTCTTTACCAGTCTCTTTCTCTATGCCATGCTTCCGACGCGCTTATCCACCCTCTGTCTCGCGCCGATAACATGCAGCCCCCGCTCCAGTCAGCTCGCTCATGCGTACTCGCTCTGCTAGGGCGGACACGAACACAAACAGAAAAAAGTGCGTGCGGTTTGAAGCACTAGAAGGGGCTTTGGGGCCCCACACTCTCCCCTTCTCAAGACGGGACACCTCCCGAGGAGTAAAGCAAAAATAACGAGGGATAAGGACGGAACTGGTACTGCTGCTGGTGGGGCACATGCTTGGAGGTATCCGCCGAGCGTGGGTAGCCGTAGTGCCTGGTAGGTCAAGTGGTTCTGTGTGGCTAATGGACGGCTGTGGTAAGCTCGGAGATCTGCCACGTTGACTGGTCCGGTTTCTCAACCTACCTGCTCATGGCGAGTAAAGTAAGAAAGCCGAGACAAGCGCTTTGTTATCGTCTAAGGGCCAGTCCATCATGGAGCGAGAGAAGCAGCAAACCCTTTTGCTGCATCACCTAGTGGGTGCGTGTGGCGAAGGACCTTGTCGCCGACTGTGAACTCCAAGGGTCGCCTTCCCTTGGTGTACGCCTTATAGTGTTCCAGGCGGGCGAGGTACAAGTTTTACCTTGCCTCCTTCAGTCTCGGCCAAGCGGCTGGAAAGATCATGCGCGAATTTAGAATGGCTAAGACCCGGTAAATCAGAGCCATCCAGAGCATGCTCAACAGGGCACCTGAGCTCACGACCAAGGAGAATGGCCGCTGGCATAAAACCTGTTTACCGATTTACCGTGGTTCTTTTGGCGAAGGCCATCTCCTGGATACGAGCGTCCCAGTCCTTGTGCCGCTGCCACCCGTTAATAATTAGGGGGTATTATTAACGATGCGCCCTTAACGGTGCGCACACTCCTAGACACCCTTAGAGTGAGTGGGGGTAGTGGTTCCGGTCGCAAAGGAGATGCCCTCGACCTGCGTGGCAGGCTCAGCCGGAATTGAACTACCTTGTAGTGACAGAAGGGGGTGGCCGTTTGGTGCCCAGCTGTCGCCGTTTCAAACCAGAGTAAGGATCGGAGTCAGAAGTAAACAAAACACAATTTATGTACAGCAAGAGACGATACAAAGGAATACAAAAGATCACTTGATATACACACACGAGAAGTTCACAGAATACAAACGCTAAGCATGCAACTACAGAATGATTCAATAACACAGAGGCTTTACAACAGATCAAACACGAGAGAGTTACATAAACAAACACCAAATTGTTCACCGGGCACTGTTGCAGTCCGACGCCTCAAGAGTCACGATGTGGCCGCCATACGAGACGAGCGCCGCTCCCTTGCAGGTCCGTAGGCTTGCCAGCAGCGGGTGATCACCGGGAGTCGAGCCGAAGCACAGGCGAGCACGTCGCAAACACTGACTGACTGACTGGCTACACAAGCGGCGCGGTCTTTTTAAATAGGGCGCGCCGCGTCTGTCTGTAACCACGCGCCAAAGCTAGCGCGCACACACACTTATCTTCGCTGGTTAGAGCGCTCCCTTCTCCTCCCATCGAGCCGCGCGTCGTCATTGGCTAGGTCCCATAGAAGATTCTGGAATTTTCTGGCGTATTCCAGACCGATGAACCACCGTCCTCCCCGGGCAATGGAAAAGAGGATGACGGCAACGCGTACAAAGCTACGCGCTCTCCCGCACGGGGAAGGAGGCTTTTCTCTCCATGCTTTCCACGCGTTCGCCGCGCGGGCCTCGCGCCGTACCGGCTTGATGAAAATGTGCGCCGATTTCGTGACAGCCGCTCCGTACATGCCACCATCATAGTCCTGAAATTTTGATTAACTCGCTCTGTAATGTGTGCTTGAGGGTGGTAGGGCGTAGTCTTTTTTTGCTGCACGCCAAGAACTTTGCAGGTGTCACTGAATATCCTACCAGTGAAATACGTGGCATTATCAGTAATAGGCTGAGTTGGGAAATCAAAGCCAGTGAATGTTTCCAGTAGCTTATCCCAAATTATCTTCGAGTCTAGCCTACTCAGGGGATACAATTCTACCCATTTCGAGGAATGATCAGTGATTGCTAACAAGTAGCGATTCCCTTTCATTGATCTGGGATAGGGACCCATTATGTCACTGGCTACGATTTCCCATGGGTATCGGCTCCCTACAGGTTGCATGAGGCCCGGTGATTTCCCTCCCCTCGGCTTCGCGGTCTGGCAGGTATGACAAGTGCGGACGTATGTCAGGACATCCCATCTCATGCGGGGCCATGTTGCGACGCGACACAATTTGTCATATATTCTTGCCATCGCTGTGGCCGGCGAGGCGTGTATCGTGGAAGTACTCTAGAAAATGCTTACGTAGGCCCTTAGGAACGACTACACGAAATGCGGACTCACCACGCTCGGTGTCCGCAGCAGGTATATACCGCAGGATCAAGCCATGTTCTGCTTCCACGTAGCTGTCGTAGCTTCCGTTAGGCGCCCGGCTTCCTGCAGGGTTGGCGCTGTTCAGGCTTTGGCGTATCTGGTTGCACTGGTCGTCTGAGAGCTGAGCGTCGAGGAGCTGTTGGAGGGACGCCACTGTGCCCCAGGTGTCTGCAGGAGCTGTCACAGCATGAACTGCGGGTGCTCGCTCGCCCCCACCAGGAAGTGGAGCTCGGGGCAAGGCATCGGCCACTTTGTTGAAAGTGCCTCTTCTGTATTCTACCTTGTAATTATACTTTTGGGGAGCGAGTGATCAGCGGGCTAGACGGCCAGCTGAATTTTGCAACCTTGAAGGTTGCACCAAGCACGATAGGGCTTGCTGGTCGGTCTGAATAGTGAATTCCAAATACATATCAAATTTCATGAGTGCAAACACAATCGCGAGACACTCTTTCTCTGTCACAGTATAGTTCATTTCCGGTCCCGTCAGTGTATGACTAGCAAACGCCAATGGGCAAAGCTTTCCTTGATGTTCTTGAAGCAATACCACACCAATTCCGTACTCACTTGCATTCGTTTGTACTGTGAATGGCTGGTTAAGGTCTGGAAGCCGCAGGCGTGTAGTATCCGCGATGACTGCAGACAGTAAGCAGAATGATCCCTGCTCGGCTTCTGTCCATGACCAGCGGGCACCCTTCCGGAGGAAGCTGATTGAGGGGTCGCGCCAGGTCAGCGCAGTTCGGGATGAAGTGGCGGTAGAATCCCACCATGCCAAAAAAACGCTGGAGGCTCTTTATGTTGGTTGGTGGTGGGAGCTGCAGAATGGCCTGAAGCTTCTCTTCATCCGGGTGAACTGTGCCCTGTTTTACAATGAAACCAAGAAGGTTGATTGTGCTTGTCTCCAACTGAACCTTGCCGGGGTGATGCCTGCATTCTGCATTCGTTGGAGGACATTCGTTAGATGAAAGAGGTGCTCTTCTAAGCTTTCTGAGAAAACTACTACGTAATCCATGTAGGCCATAGCGTAGTTAAATTTTATGTCTCCGAGCACAATATCCATTACCCGTTGAAAAGTGGCAGGTGAATTGCTAAACCGAAAGGCAGGACTGCACAAACGCAAGATCCCGTTGCACCGCCGCCAGCGCTGGTCTCCGTAAACTGCGCCGGTCTACCGAATTAAAGATAATCTCTTGTGTCATGTGAGGCGGCTCCGTGGTCGACCACCCGTGTGGTTTCCAGTGATGCCAGCAACACTGCGGTCGCAAGTCTTGCGCGGCCTACACGACGCTCCCACAGCTGGTCACCTTGGTCGCGGCAAGACCTACGCACGAGTGTCGGAGCGCTTTTGGTGGCCTAATGTGTACAGAGACGTCAAGGAACACGTTGCGTCCTGCCAGACGTGCCAATACCGGAAATCGTCCACACGAATAACCAAGCCACCCCCGCAGGCTTTTCGCCGCCGAGTTCACCTTTCGAACTGGTTGGACTGGACCATTTGGGACCATTCCCGAAGAGGCCCGCCGGAAACAAGTATATTCTGGTTGCGATCGACTACTTTTCTAAGTGGGTCAAAGCACTGCCCGTTCCAGACACCTCTTCCGCTCATGCCATTTTGTTTGTGGAACAGCATCTCGTTCTTCGGCATGGTGTGCCCCCTCATCACGGACCGTGGGAGCTGCTTTGTCTCATGAATTTGAGAGAGCCCTCCGTTCCTTCGGCATTGCGCATTCCACTACACCCATCAGTCACCCCCAGTGCAATGGCCTCGTGGAGCGTGTTAACCGCACCCTCACGGATATACTCGCCTCCTACGTCGCTCCGTCCCACAGAAACTGGAATCGTTTTGTTTCTGCGGCAGCTTTTGCACTCAACACTGCGAGGCAAGAAACAACGCATGTCACGCCGTTCTCAGTCGTCTATGGCAGAACACCCTCCATCCCTCTCGACGCGTAGTTGGGCCTTCCCCATCAGATCACCAACTGACTCCGCCCAACAATCTCGTTATGCCCGCCTCGACGCTCAGCGCAACCTTCTCACGGCTCATGCGCGTGTGCAAGTGGCCAGTGCGGCAGCACCACCACTTCCCTCCTTCCGGTCCGGTGACTTGGTTCTTGTACGCCGCACCATCCCCGCGACTGGCCGTGCCACGAAGCTCATGCCCCGATACCGCGGCCCTTACCGTGTCGTTGAACGGCTCGGCCCCGTGACATACCGCCTCGAAGACCTCCCCGAGCATCGACCATGCGGTGTGCACCACATTTTCCCGGAGCATGTGTCAAACATGAAGCGATATGTCAACGGCGCCATCGTTCACTCCGACTTAGATACCGGGTCATCACCACTACACTGTTGTCGCCTGCTGCCTCATTGCCTTCCCCACGAAATGCCGCCCCATAAGTGGAGCGCCTGTAGCAGCTCACCGACACTTTATTTCCCCCCGGTGGAAAGATGTTACGGCGCGCGCCAAGGAGCGCTGCGCCAGAAAAAGAAGAGGCGCGGGACGAGCGCGAGACGAGCGCGCGGCGCCAGCGCCAGGGTTAGAGAACAAAAGATCGCCGGGGCAAGTGGTGTTTGCCTGGTGTTCTCCGTTCTTCTGTGTCTATCTCTAGGCGGGCACAGCGCCCCACAACAATATACAATGTCTTTTGCACGAATTCAGTGCTGGGTGCATGATCAAGCATGTAAGGTATTGAATTCAATTTAACTACAATTTCTGTTACATTGTGTCAGTAGCGCCAGATGTGCAGAGCCAATCAGACTTATCTAGAGCAATCACGTACCGTGGTGCGGAAGAAATAACCTGAAATTCTGAAGGAGCTACTGGTTTTCACTGATTATACTTGCGCTCGCATGCAGCCGAAAATACTTATGAAAAGCACAGACACAAGCCTTATGTAAAAAATCATCGATAACACTTCAGTTAATTTATTTTCAAGAGAACCCCTCGAGCACTCCACACAAGGGCAATCCGCTCACTATACTGCCATGTGGGCTAACTAATGCATATGAAATGAAATGAAAATCTATTATATGCCATCAAATACGGATGGGGGGATTGTAGAAAAAAAGCTGTCCATGCATGAACAGCTTGACCGGTTCACAATTCCTTTTTTTTCGGCAGCATCACATATGCACCGACACATACATATTTAATTTTATGTTAACATAGCACTCATCAGTAAAAATTTAAACAAAAACAACATAGGAACTCATTGTTAGAAATCGAAAATAAAACACCAGCATGGCTAGACAATACTACATAGAAATCAAATACATCTCACAGAGGTCTTTGTACGGTGCCGTGAAAAGATCAAAACGGACAGAATTATAATGATCTAAAAGTGTTGGTATTGTGTACTTAAGACACGGTTCACGTAATCTGAACGCGACGTCGGTACTGACCAATCTTCGAAATGTCTCGTGATGTAACTTTGAGTTCTGTCCTGTAATTGGGATAGGTTACGTAGATTGTTAACATTCCTGTGGGTTTCCTGTTTATGCAGATGACTTAAGCGATATCTATAAAGATTGTAAGCTGGAATTACACCAGAGTTCTTAAAGAAAGTTTATGTCGAAGCAGTATAAGAAGCATTATATGAGTGTCGGAGATACCTTTTCTTTAACAGGTGGATGTGTTCTATATTAGTGGATGTTGTGTTTCCCCATACTAACTGACCATAGTTCAAGTGTGATTGAAGGAGTGAATTATAAAGCAAAAGTTTGATGCGTGTGGGAAGAATATATTTAAGACGACCTATTACACGAGTTATTTGACTTATTTTGCTGAGAACATGCTTGACATGATTATCTCAGGACAGGTTAGCGGAAAAGGTGACATCAAGGAATTTGAAATTCTCCACTAAATCGATGAATCGTGAGTTTATTATAATATCTTGATGCGGAGCTTTTTTTTTTCGTCGTGAATATAATCGCTTTTGCTTTGCTTCCATTTATCTTCATTGCATTCACTCTCGACCATTCCTCTAAGGATTTCATTGGGGCTGTTGCATTGTGCAACAAGGAGAATAATATCATTGCCGGCGAAAAAGTACTAGTGTCGTCTGAATAGATCATAAATTTTGCTTTGGAGTTAATATTGACGATATCATTCAGATATAGATTAAAAAGAAGAGGCCCTAAAATGCTTCCCTGCGGCACCTCACAATGGACAGTTTTAGCGTTCGATGAAAAGGTACGTATTTTCACAACTTGAGTTCTATTAGATAAGATTTCATAAGAGCTTGTGCCTGTCCTCGTATGCCATAATAACCTAATTTTTCCAGCAAAATGTTATAGTCAACTGAATCGAAGGCCTTAGAAAAATCCACAAAAGTGCTAACAGCTAACTTTTTTTTTTACGCCCTTAATATATATTCTTTCTGCTCTAGCAGCGCTGACTCAGCTGGTTTGTTTTTACGGAAAGCGAACTTGTGTGGTGTTAACAGATTATGTTTTTCAATTAAATTTGTCATCCTCGAATGCAAGACTATTTCAAACAGCTTTAAAAAGATCGGCAAAATAGCTACAGGCCTGTAATTTCCTAGCTCATTACAATCTCCTTTTTTGTATAGAACAGTAACATTTGAACACTGCATTTAGCTGGAAAAATTGCCGATTTCAAACAAATGTTAAAAATATAATTGAGTATTGGGGCATTAATGTTAACTACATGCTTGATTGGGCGTGCTTACAAACCATCTATGTCACAACTGCTACTGTTGTTTAAGGCTAGTATAAATGACACGATTTCGTCCAGTGTTACTGGCTGAAGGATATTGTGTGGTTAATATGAGTGGAAACATATTTGGTTGCATGGGGTGACGTAGAATGAGTAGTAGCGATACTTGTGAAAAAAGTGTTAAAAGCATCAGCTAGTTCAGCATCGGATAATTATTTTCCATCAATTTGTAACTTCAATAAAGGCTTATGTGAGTGACCACGACTAAGTAGAATGTTCAGCCTCGACCATAACAGACTGTCTGACGGCCCCAAATATTCAGAAAAGATGAGTAATAGGCTCTGCGTGCATTTTGCAATTTTTTGTTAGCTGATTACGATGCTTTCTAAATTTGACAAGATCCTCTGATGATCGCATATGAAGAAAATTCGGATACAGCTTGTGCCTCGTTTTCATTTCATTTCGTAATTCAGGTGTAAGCCATAGTTTACGTGTTCTTTTTTTTTTTGCGTGTTGTTAACGGGAAACTTTTGTGGTATAGCTGGGTCAGTATATCCACAAACTTATTGTACGCTTCACTGGCATCTGTAAAATCAGTGCTCATGTGCCTTTCCGCTGACAAAAGGGCGTCACGAAAGGAATTCAGCATTGTGTCTGTTATTAGTTGGTACATTATAGGGTGGGACTATTTTCCTTATTGACCTGCTTGTTTCCAAACACAAGAACACCGGCAAATGATCGCTGATAGAACAGCATAAAACTCTATATTTAGCGTTTGAATGAAAGGAATTAGTAATAAATAAATCAAGGGTGTAATCAAGGTTGGTGTATCAATTAAATTGGCAAAACCATTCGATAATATAATCATAGTGAAAGCATTTGATGGCTGACTGTTCAAACTAATGTCGACGTTGAAATCTCTATCAGAGGTTTAGAGTTATGGTTTTGAACGACTTAACTCTTTCAAGCACAGAAGTTTATTTTTTATTGAAGTTTCTACTTTATTGCACAAATGGTAAAAAATGATCACAAAAACAATGTTGCAGAAAGTAGAAAAAAAAAACACTTATTGCTCTTTAAAACATATGAGGTGGTCAGTGCTGCTGACCACCATGCTGGAAGGGCATACCTTCATCACTCTATCTCTGAATGTCCAGCGGAATATCCTGCAAATAGAACATCCTCATATTCAACATCTGAAAGGCAGGTTTAAACGCGAAATTTACATTCATGATGAATTTGGATGATGAATTTAGATGATAAAATATAGTCCTGCCTATAACGCCATCCATGCATGGTGATCAGCGTAGCTGACCACCATCTGGCGGTGCTAAGAGAACACTAAAAAAAAAAACAAAAGCCTGCTTTTAATTTCTTCCATGAACAGCAGGTGGCTCTGCAAAAAAAAAAATAAATGGTGGTCAGCAACCATGCTTGAAAGTGTTAAGACAGACACTGATCATAAAACTGCAGATCCACCCACAAATCACCATTCGGTGGTCGATAGCACAGAGAAAATGCACGTCTGGCAGTACACAGGGTTAATATTTCATAGTGTGGTGAAAGTACTGTATAAGAGTGAATTATTTGACATTCTACATCATTTGTAATGAGAAGTGATACTCCACCCCCTCGAGAGTGCGATCTGTTTAAATAGTAGGTATTGTAATCATTTAACCTAAAACATCACATTCATTAGTGCTCCATGTCTCAGCACCATAACCGAAAACTGAAAAGAAAGTCAGTAAATAACTCCTCCAGGGATGACATCTAATTTCTGATCGAACGCGTATTAAGATGGATATATTTTATTCGAGCTGCAGGAAATGCTGTAATAATTTTGTCTACATCATTAGACAAGTAAAACTCCATTTCATTATGCATCCTTCCTTTGTTGCAAAAAGAAACTACCCTTTAAAGATCGTCATCATCATCATCAGCCTGACTATACCCACCGCAGGGCGAAGGCCCCTCCAATATTGCTCCACTTAACCCGGTTCTGTGCTAGCTGCATCCACTTCACCCCCTGCGAACTTCTTAACCTCATCCGCCCACCTAACTTTCTGCCACTCCCTACTACGCTTTCCTTCCCTTGGAATCCAGTTTGTTACCCTCAGCGACCATCGGTTATCCTCTCTTCGAACTACATGTCCTGCCCATGCCCATTTCTTCTTCTTAATTTGCACTAGAATGTCGGTAACCTGAGTTATTTCTCTGACCCACTCTGCACGCTTCCAATCTCATAATCTTACCCCTACCATTTTTCGTTCCATAGCCGTCTGAGTTGTCCTCAACTTAAGTAGAATTCTCTTGGTTAGCCTCCACGTTTCAGCCCCATAAGTGAGTACAGGTAAGATGCAGCTGTTATATACTTTCCTCTTTAGCGATACCGGTAAGCTGCTAGTCATAATCTGTGAGTGCTTTCCAAATGCGCTCCATCTCAATCTTATTCTTCTTGTTATTTCCTTTTCATGGTCCGGATCTGCGGTTACTACCGGTCCTAAGTAGACATGTTCGCCTACAACTTCCAGTACTTCGCTACCTAATGTAAAGTGCTGTTCCTTCCCGAGGCTGTTGAACATTACGTTAGTCTTCTGCATATTGATTTTCAAGCCTACATTTCTACTTTTCCTGCCTAGGTCACCAATCATTATTTGCAGTTCATCCCCCGAGTTGCTTAGCAAGGCAATGTCATCAGAAAATCGCAGATTACAAAGGTATTCTCCATCTACCCTTATCCCTAACTGCTCCCATTCCAAGTCTCTGAATACTTCTTCTGAGCAAGCTGTGTCTTGTGTCTTCTGGCCTAACACCTTTATTTATGGGAATTTTGTTACTTTCTTTATGCAGAACTATGGTTGCTGTGCAGCCACTATATATATCTTCCAGCACTTTCACGTACGGCTCGTCTACCCCCTGATTTCGCAATGCCTGCATCACCGCCGAGGTTTCAACTGAGGCAAAGGATTTTTCGTAATCAATGAATACTATGTATAAGGGCTGGTTATATTCCGAGCATTTTTCTATCATCAATACAGCGAAGCGCTCGAAATCACTAGGACGAGGAGGGAGCGCTTCGCTGTATTGACGATGAACCAACACGCCCAAACATTTTCCCATTTTTCTATCACCTGGTTGATGGTATGGATATGATCGATAATAGAGTAACGTTTCTGAAAACCTGCTTGATCCTTTGGTTGATTACTGTCTAAGGTTGTCCTGATTCTATTAACGATTACCTTAGTAAATACCTTATACGTAACAGACAGTAAGCTGATTGGTCTGTATTTTTTAAGGTCCTTAGAGTCTCCTTTCTTATGAATGAGGATAATGTTTGCATTCTTCCATGGTTCCGGTACCATCGATGACATCAGACACAGCGTATACAGGGTGGCTAGCTTTTATAACACGATATCCCCCCCGTCCTTCCGCAAATCTGTAGTTATCTGATCCCCTCCAGCTGATTTCCCCCTCGGCTCCGTCGGTCTTTCGAACAAGGACCTTACCGTTCACGTACCAAGCACACCTTTCTGTTTTGCAGCTTCCTTTGCCGACCGTAGAAGCTTTCTGTTATGCTGAGTGAAGTTTTTTTGAAAGTAAATTCGATTGGTCTCACCCTCAGGGCGTTTTTTTCTTTCTTAAGCCACGTGGCTCTGGTTTCCTGTTAGTGAAAAAACAGCGCAAGAACAACGAGACACACGAGAGACAAGCGCTGACTTGCAACTGAATTTATTGCGAAGAAATATGCCTTCTTATACATGTGCAACAGCCACGTGCGTCACAACCATATCGCTCAAGCATTGGAAAAAGTAACACAATTGTAATCATGCAGGCGCGCAATTTACAACATGTCCAGTTCACTTTTTGTTAATGCAATAGACGGTGTGCTGACACACTTATCATTCAGCTCCGCCATAGCAGCTGCCTCGATAATCTCGCGGACTAGCTGTTCTTTGTGCTTGGCAAGCTTTCCTGCTTTGTAAAACGGACAAGAATTTCTGGGACGTTATCTTGCCTAGCGGGCAGCCGATGCACGGCTTCAAAGTCAGCCTCTTCAAGCTGAGGTATTTGGAGCATATCAGCGACTTCATTTCGAGAGCATAGCAGTTGTTCACCCACTACAACAGGGAGTCTGTGGAATTGAAGGTTCAGTCTCCTACTTCGGAACTCAAGGTCATTCAACAGGATAGTTAAGTGGGCGAGTTGGTGATAAATCATCCAAAAAAACATCGCGAACAAACGGGGACGACAGGAAGAAACCACAGGAACAAACGCTGACTCTCAACTAAAATTTAATCGCAGGAAACACATTTATATAAGGTAAAGAAACAATAAAACACCAAAACCAGAACGCACGTGTTACTATGTGATGTCCAGATATGCAACCTCGCAGTCACGCAGGAGCAGGGAAGGTTTGCTGACACACAATCTTTCTTTCCTAGCCATATTATACGCCTCGATGATTTCCCTGGTCAACTGGTCGGGGTGTTTGTACAAAATGTCAGTAAAATGCAAGTACGGAAAACAGGATTGACACTCACGGAAATGATCAGCTAGATTAGTGGAGCGATTAGATTCTAATGAGTTGAGATGTTCTCCGACTCGTGTGTTAATACATCGTCCCGTTTGCCCAATCTATATCTGACCACAGGACAAGGGAATTTTATAAACTACCCCTTTGGAGCACGGCACAAATCTTTTATCGTGTTTAACAGCGCAGTGTTTAACCCATGACCCTAATTAGCCGCGATGTTACCCAGAGCACAATACCTTACAGTAACACCAGTCTCCACTGTACGCCGCTACAACAGCCGTAGCTAAAACGCTGGTGCCGTCGTACGTGTTCAGGATAAACAATATAATGATGCGCCCATTATCGGCAAGGAGCATGCTAGCAGTAACTCACAACCTAAAAACAATCTAGCACTACTGACCAAACGACACACAGGCGCGAGCGATCGGTAGCCTCGTTGAGAGTGGTCAGCGCTGGAAGAACAGCAGCTAAGAAACACACGGCACAGCACAATCGCGGGTTACACACTGATCATCAAGACCAAACGGCGCACAGGCGTGAACAATCGACAGAGGGTGGTCAGCGTTTGCAGCACAGCAGCTACGACGCGCACGGCGCAGTACAATCACGGCCCAACAGTGTTCAAACAACCTAGGACAGGCACCACAGAGCGCATTACTTAATACTTAGGCGCAAACAGCACAGGCAAGCGCGGCGGAGCACTACAGCGAAGGCCTGCGCTCACGAGTGGGCGGCGATATCTTGTTTCATCCAGCTGTTAGCTGTCATCGCTGCACCACGCTCGAAATTTTGTTGACAGCACTTTTTTATATCTCCTCAGTCTTATATCTCCTGGCAGCATCGTAGCACTGCATAGCTAATATCAGCCCGGCGCGCTGTGCTGGCTTCATTTGGCGAAAGCGCAAGCGGGCATGAGCGGTCGTGCTAGGCCCGCCAACAATTCATTAAACGTCATCTCACGATCATCGAACATATTTTCTCTGTTATCCTGATTTTATCGCCTTGCCGCTCCGTAACAATGCTGTTACGTGGCAAGAAGGTTAGCTCAAGAAGCACAACGGCTGACGACTTTTTTTGAATGTTCTGGCACGCGCCAACCTTCTCTTAGCACCAACTACCGTTGCTACAGCTTAGTCTTCCTTCTGTCTCACTGTTGTTGATCGTCGTCTTGTTAAACATTCAGCGATGCAAGACACATATGCAAGGATATTCTTTTAATGCAGTCATGAAAATCATGCAAAACCACGCGCCTATCCATCAGTAACAACTCCTCGAGCGAATTCACGCATCAATGCTTGTTAATGCGTTGCAGTAACCGAAATAAGCACCAAAGCTAAAAAAAGGAATGCTGTGCATAATGCCACAAAAGATATTAAATGCTCGCTTGCTCCCCTTCCGAGTCAAAATTTCAAAACGACGTCATAGAGGAAGAAGAGATTGGTAAAGCGCGGACACTCGGCGAAAACTGGCCACAGGAAATGACGCGCGACTTGTTGCGCTTCCGCCGATTTATGGATGGCGGTACCAATCTCTTCCTCTATGGTACCAGCGCGGACGCGCGCGCGACGGCACTCGCTGCAGCGGTAGCCCGCCGGAGCAGACGCTAGAAAGTTATCGAAGGGAGCGAGAGGTTGTCTGCTCGTGCCTCGCCGCGCCAGTGCGGCACAGTCCGCATATTTTTATCTCTCGTGGGCTGCTACGCGGAACGACTGCGGTTTGGAACAACGTCAAGGTGAACAACGTTTTTTGCTTAACTACGCTGCATTTGAAGCAGTTTACCATGACCACGCCGGCCGGTGCCAATTAAGTTTCGCAGCCCGTGAACAGGCGCGCCGGCTGTTCAGGCATAGAGAAGTTCAGGCGCAGTTCGTGACGCTCCGACAGTTTCCAACCGCGGCGAGGTTTTATATGTTGTGTTCCTGCGAAACTGAGCAGCATTTAGAACAGTTTATCTCAGCACGCTGAACAAAGTGGCATGTGAAGGCACCAAGGCACGCCGTCGCGCCAACATGGCGTATTAGCCGGCCGGTGCGGCCAGGCCTGACACGGTTTGCCGAACGGCTAGTTTTCCTAAGTGTCGCGCTTAACACGGCGACGGTAAGGTGAGAAATGTTGCATTCTCGACTTTCTTGCCAAACTACGCAGTATTTCAGGCAGTTTAGTGAGTACGGCGGCGACAGCGCTTCACAAAGTCGCGCGTGAAGGGCAAGCTAAGAGGCATGATAAGGCGTGCTGGCCGCGGTGACGTGACATGGCATGAAGCGGTTTTGCAAACGCCTAGTTTTGACTGGTGTCGCGTTTAACAGGGCAACCGCAAGGTGAGAAATGTTTCATTCTTGTCAAACTACGAGACATTTCGGGCAGTTAGCTCGGCACGGCGGTCTGCGCTTCACAAAGTCGCTTATGAAAGGCAAGACAACATGGCGTGCTCGTCGGCCGCAATTTTGCGAACGGCAAGTTTTGCGTAGTGTCACGTTGCATTTAACGGGACAACGTTAAAGTGAGGAATATTTTATTACGCTGCAAGCTTCATTGCTTCGGCTGTTCAGTGCTTTTGAGGAATATTGTTAGTGTAGTGGCTGTTATTTCATTTTCAGATATACGTTCTATTAGCCTGCATTTCCTGACCTCTACGTTGCAAGAGTAGCTTTTGTATCAATTTTACGAATGACAGCTTTTCTGTTCTGGACCATAACTGCTGCTCACCAAGTTTCAATACGCATCGAAGTGCGCAGGTGTGTGCGCGGGGCAGTGACCTTATATTTCATTGCAACCTTCTGCACATGTTCAATTCTTTTCCAACAGCAATGAATAGACCCACCTGCAGCCGAAGCACTGCAGATGCGACGAGTGAACGATGTGGCCTCCCCCCAAGCGTCAGTACTCCTCTCTGCCCTGAAAAATACAAGTTACCCTTGCTACGTTAGCTGCGACTGGGACTGTGCAGTTTATGTTTTGTTACATATCATTTGCCATAATTCGGAAATCAACGTTATGCCATTTTTTGTCTCTACCTAAGTGCTGTTTCTCGACTTGAGTATTTATATTGTCACGTACACGGTGACTAAGGATACCAATGATAGCAGGGGGTAGCCCAGACACAAGAACACAGCAGCACAGACGCAAACGTGCAAGCGACACTTTGTCGTCCTCTTCAACTTCGTCCTCCTTTCACACCTCAGTCATGCGCCACCTGGCAACGCTAGGTGGCATTACCCCTCCCTCCGAAAAAAAATGCGAAGGGCCGGTAAAAATGGTGTGAAAAGCAAGAGAGTGGTCACAGCGGGTGGCCATACGCTATCGGTGGTAGTACGGCTTCAGTCGCACAATGTGCACAATGTCCGAGCTGTGCTTTCGACGTTTTGGTTGTGTGGCACCGTCTGGGATAACTTCATAACTGAGGTCACTCACACGGCGCAACACTTTGTACGGCCCGAAGTAGCGGGAAAGGAGTTTCTCTGACAAGCCTGGACGGCGAACTGGTGTCCATACCCAGACTTGGTCTCCAGGCTTGTAGTCAACCTGGCGGTGCCGGAGGTTGTAACGATGCGCGTCAGTGGTCTGCTGCTGCCCAATGTGCACACGGGCGAGCTGGCGGGCTTCCTCAGCGCGGATGGCATATTGCTGGGCATCTGAGGATAGCTGGTCATCATCTGGGCACGGGAGCATGGAATCGAGCATGCTCTGAACTTCGCGTCCATAAACAAGTCGAAATGGTGTGAAGCGCGTTGTCTCTTGTAAGGCTGTATTATACGCAAATGTAACGTACGGCAGCACCTCGTCCCAGGTCTTGTGCCGCACATCGACGTACATTGCCAACATGTCCGCAATCGTCTTATTCAATCTTTCTGTAAGGCCATTGCTTTGTGGATGGTACGCTGTGGTTTTGCGATGGGTGGTGCAACTCAGCTCAAATATGCGGTCGATCAGCTGTGAAGTGAAAGCTGTCCCTCTGTCGGTAATGACGTAGGAAGGGGCGCCATGCCGCAAGACTATGTTGTGCATGAAAAACTCTGCTACTTCGGAAGCTGTGGCATGAGGGATTGCCTTTGTCTCAGCGTATCGAGTCAGGTAGTCAGTAGCGACTACTATCCATTTGTTTCCGGCCTGCGACAAAGGGAAAGGGCCAAGGAGATCCATTCCAATTTGGTCGAACGGAATGCGGGGTACTTTAACGGGCTTGAGAAATCCGGCAGGCTTCTGGGGCGGTGTTTTACGGCGCTGGCATTCGCGACAGCTTCGTGCATAGCGTTTCACAGCTGCGTAGAGTCCTGGCCAGTAATACATGTTGCGCACTCGAGCAAGAGTCCGTGAGCAACCCAAATGACCAGACGTTGGTTCATCATGGCAAGCAAGGAGAATATCCTCGCGGAGCTCGCATGGTACTACCAGAAGGTAAGTTCTGTCATGGCCCTGCGAGTTTCTTTTATACAAGACGCCTTGCCGTATGCAGAAGGAACCAAGGTGTCGAGATAGGTGTCGAGGCAGGGTCGTATCACGCCCTTCCAGATAATCGATGAGTGGAAGGATGTCTGGGTCAGCTCTTTGTCGATCCCTGAGCTCAGATGTGCTGAGGGCTCCTAGAAAACCGCTATCGTCATCGGCTGTAGTATCTCCAGTGTAAACGGGTGCTCGTGACAGCGTGTCGGCGTCTTCGTGTTTGCGGCCGGACTTGTAAACAATGGTTATGTCAAACTCCTGAAGCCATAAACTCCAGCGTGAAAGTCGTCCAGATGGGTCTCGCAGATTTGCCAGCCAGCAAAAACAATGATGGTCGGTGACGACTTCAAATGGCCGGCCGTAAAGATAGGGGCGAAACTTCATAGTAGCCCACACAACCGCCAGGTCTTCCTTTTCTGAGGTGGAATAGTTCGAGAGAGAGTGCGGCTAGTATAGGCTATTACTCGCTCAAACCCGTCTTGGTGCTGAACAAGGACCGCGCCAAGACCGACTACTGGCGTCAGTGTGCACCTTAGTGTCAGCCGCTTCATCGAAGTGCGCTAGAACAGGGGATGTTTGAAGGCGCTCACGAAGCAAAGAGCAGGCCATCTGCTGCTCAGAGTTCCACACAAAGGAGGTGTCCTTCCTTGTAAGGCGCGTCAGAGGTTCTGCGATCTGAGAAAAGTCCGCAATGAAACGCCGATAATATGCGCACAGGCCGAGGAAACGCTGAACAGCCTTCTTATTAGCTGGAACGGGAAATCGTGCGACGGCAGCAGTCTTATCGGGATCCGGGCGCACCCCATCAGCGCTTACAACATGGCCGAGGAACTTGAGTTCTATATACCCGAAGTGGCATTTCTGGGGCTTCAGAGTGAGATCAGCAGAACGGAGGGCTTCCAGGACAGCGCGAAGGCGTTCGAGGTGTTGATCAAATGTTTCGGAAAAAACAACTACGTCATCCAAGTACACAAGACAGATCTGCCACTTGAGGCCAGTGAGGACGGTGTCCATCACCCTTTGGAATGTAGCTGGGGCAGAGCACAATCCAAATGGGAGTACTTTGAATTCATATAGGCCATCTGGAGTGACAAATGCGGTTTTTTCTCGGTCTCTTTCGTCTATTTCGATTTGCCAATAGCCGCTTTTTAAATCGATAGATGAAAAATACTTCGCACGTCGCAATCTGTCCAGTGAGTCATCCATGCGCGGCAACGGGTGTACATCTTTCTTTGTCACGTTATTCAATTTCCGATAGTCGACGCAAAATCGAAGAGTGCCGTCTTTCTTTTTGACCAGGACTACTGGTGAAGACCACGGACTTTGTGAAGGCTGCACAACACCATCATCCAGCATCTCCTGAACCTGCGTCTGGATCACTTCTCGTTCTTTGGCAGACACACGATAAGGCTGCTGTCGTATTGGGCGAGCGTCGTCATAAGTAATGATGCGATGTTGTGTGATGGGCGTTTGGCGAACCTTCGAGGAAGAAGCAAAGCAGTGCTTGAAGTCTAGCAGCAGTTGCTCTAAGGCCCGCCGTTTCTCCTTTGACAAGTGACAGTTAATGTCGATGTTGTCAAGAGATAGCTCGTTAGTTTCTACTGCCGTGGATGCAAACAGACCGGATCGTGCGCAACATGGTCAGCAAAAGCGATAGCAGTCCCCGGGAACAAGTGTCGGTGCTCATTAGAAAAATATGTGACAAGGAGTGCAGCCCGGCCATTGTGAAACGACAATAAACTTCGGGGAGCGCAAATGCCATGAGCAAGCAGGAGTGTATGGTACGCCTCCGCTACAGCATCACCGGTACGGAAATCGTCACAGGTAACTTCTACAAGAGCACTGCTTCGCGGCGGCAGCGAGCCGCTCTCAGCGGAAACACGAAGTGCGGTATTGCAAGGACTGCTACTATCTTGTTCGGTAGATTATCCCATCGAAAACGTGACGAGTCTATTTCGCAGGTCGATAACTGCTCCGTCCTCCCGCAGAAAGTCAATGCCGACGATAAGGTCACGGGAGCAGTCACTTAAAACAACGCAACTAACGACGAACGTACGTCCGTTAATCTGAATGCTAGCCGTGCACATCCCCTTTGGAGTAACTATATGACCGCCGGCGGTTCGAAGGTAAACACCTGGCCAAGCAGTGAGCACCTTCCTCAAAACAGTCGCCATGCGACCACTCAAAATTGAATAATCGGCACCGGTGTCCACTAATGCATTGACCGTAGTGCGACCGTCTAAAATAACCGGAATGTCCAGAGAAACGCTTTTTGCTTCCCTAGGTGACGGTATCAGCAGCTCGCGGTCGGATCGAAGCGGCGACGACGGGAGGTCTTCAACGCAGCGACTACCAGCGGCCTCGCCCCCGAAGGTCGCTGTTTTCAGTTTTCCCGACCAGGGCTAGAGGAGCGGCCTTGGCCCTCTCGCGAGGAACCGTGAGTGAACGAGGAGGAGCGCCTTGGCGAAGGGGAGCGGGGCTGACGCTGCGAACGAGATGAACGCTGCTCCGCCAGGTACTCCTCAATAACTCGGGGTCGTTGACCAAACCGGGGAGGAGGCGAGTCGATGCGGAAGCCGTGGAGACCGAGGCATCGATACGGACAATCCCGGTAAAGATGTCCTGGTTCACCGCAGTGGAAGCAAAGCGGACGGCGGTCAGGCGTGCGCCAAATGTCGGCTTTGCGTCGGGGCAGCGGACTTGTCGAAGTTCTGCACTGGCTGCACCGAGGGCAGCGGAGCTGTAGGTGACGCGAGAATGGGCGGTGGTGAAGGGGGAGCCTGACTCTGCAGAACTTCCGCATATGTGGGACGATTGTCGGTCCCCGACAGCAATGGCGGGCTCGGAACTACAGGCGAAAGAGGGCTCTTGAGTGCCTGCCGCACCTCCTCCCGCACTATAGCAGAAACGGAAGTTGGCGACTGCTGCAGAGGGCTCCAGAACTTGCGATTTATATTATTCGGTGCTTCATGCTGCCCTGTTCGTTGCTGTGAGAGATGCTATTGAAGAAAGTGGGGTTGCTCAATTTCAGAACTCTAGTGGTCTAACAGTGGATAATTTTATACGTGTGCTTGAGTTTTATATTGGTGTTACGTTTATCTCTTTTGAGAACAAATTTTATCGCCAGAAACAAGGGATATGTATTGGTTCTTGTGTTGCCCCGGTTCTTTGTAATGTGTTTTTAGCTTTTGTTGACCGCGCCCTTGAGCAGAGCTTTAATGGGAAAGGTGTGCTTAAGGTACTTCGGTACGGGGATGATTTTCTGATTGTTCTTAAGCTACCAAACTCGACGTACACTGACGTGGTGGGTGGGATTTTGGACAACTTTCGGCAGAATGGGAGAGGTCTGGTTTTCAATCATGAATTTCCTTCACAGGGTTCATTGCAGTTTTTAGATATTAACATTACTTTAGGGAATGGTCATGTTTGTTGGTTGTACGCTCCGCGGGCACAGAAACAACTTTTGCCCTACTCTTCGGCACATTCTAAAACTGTTAAAAGAGCTATCGCTAGCCAATGCTTAGGATCTGCCCTCACGAAGTCGTGCCCGCATGCTGTGCAGTCGAGTTTTAATAGGCAAATACAGCGGTTGCTGTCTGCTGGTTACCCCTGCGCGGCCATTATGTCGGTGACGGAAGCCCTGCTCCGGAAAACCAAGCGAGCCATGTTTGGGAAGAAAACTGCTCCGGAGAGAAATACGGCTAGACCTGTTGTGGTACCGTATATGCATAAGATTGCGCACCACGTGAAGAAAGTGGCGAACAGACATGGCGTGCCGGTGGTGTTTTCCGCTCCGAAGAAGATGGCGGAGCTTTGCTCACGCATTTCGTGTGTTGGAAAACCGAGCGTTTGTGAGAAATAACCTGCTAAGCGGTTTGTCGACTGCTGCATGGGGGTAGTATATGAGATCCCGCTGACCTGTGGGAAGGCCTACATTGGCCAGACCGGGCGCTGTATTAACGATCGAGCAGGGGATCATTTGCGGGCTTTAAGGAGTGGAGGGACAAATTTGGCAGCGCATTGCGCGAACTGCGCTGCGTGCGAGCCACGACTGGCTGACATTAAGATTCTGGGCAGAGGCCGTGATAAGACAGCGCGTGAGCTTTTGGAGGCATTTCATATCGGGAAAAGGGGAGATAGGTGTATCAGCGATACGTCGGTGCGGCTCTGGAAGGCAGAGATCAGTTTTCTTGATCGGGTTTTGTAATTTTCCTTGATTATGTTTTGTAATATTCCTTGTATTTTTTCTCTGTCTTTATGTGATTGTTATGTACTGCACATGACCCCTTTTCAGCATATAGTAAAATACCACTTGAACGAACGTCAATTAAGCGAAATATTCAGTAGTACGAACTTTATTAATTTCCCCCGCCGAAGCTCCATTGAACGCTATGCAAACGCCCTTCATTTTAACGAACTTCAATTGTTGCTTATTTCAGTTCTACGAACATTTTCTATAACGTCATCTTGTGTTTCCCACGCCATACTGAGTATTTAAACCGGAACAACGTGCACTTTTTACTGAATATTTCGAGAAACATACTTGATTAGCGCGTGACGAAAGCTGGCCGTCATTTAGCTATAAGCCTAACTGGCTATCTAAACAAGCTTGTATCCAGCGGAATCACAGCTATCTTTGCATGCTTAATTGGATCCACAGTCAAAGCCACCCATAGCCACAACTTGAGCCCTACGAAGCTTCTTAGCTCCAAGAAAGGCGTACTTATATATGCTGGTTAATTGTGGAAGGAATAATCTGGTTGGAGGAAATGAATTGCTGCCCAGCAGACCGCTGTGGTTCACGGGAGCTTGCACACAGTGACTGAGGCCACGGCAGTCCGAAGTTCAAAAGCGCTGCAAAATTTCACTTTAGCAAACATTTTCCTAAGGTCCCTTGAAGTTCGTTCAAGTGAAGTTTCACTATTTGCTGTTATTGCTGCAAATAAACCAGATGTGAGTTAGCGCGTGTCCTGTGTCTTCTTCTCTTGTGAGTGTCTTCCCGTGCGCTTTATCTTCAGTCAAGTCACGTATAGATTCTCGAGCTTTTTCTTCGTACAGGTCATTAAGTACGATGACAAAGCCACCTTCCTTGTCCGACTGGAACAGCTTGACATTAGCATCCCTGAGGGCCGCGGCTGCAGTGGTGACAAGGCGCGTGCTTCCCATCTTGACGTCTCGTGGAAGCGACTCGACGCTTCCCATGATGCACCTGTTGGCGTCAACTGTAGTTGCCTTCTTTGCGGCTGTGCGTACAAGAGAAAGCAGCTCCGTTTTGTCAAGACGCGGATGCTGGCAGAATTTTGGTCCAAGCTTAAGCAGACTGTTCACTTCATTGGTGACGCTGGCGTTGCCCAACACAACCACATCTTGTTGAACTGCAGATGAAAGTCTTCTTTTCTGTGGAAGCCAAGGAACTATCTGACACCAGAGGAAATTGGCCGTAATGGACGCCAAATGTAGGCCTTGTCCAAATCTTTTGGTGCCTACCTGCGGCGGAGCGTCTCTTCTGCAGGTGATGTTGAGGCACTCTGTGTAGAACCTGACTTGCCTCCAGGTCTCGGACCGCAGAATCCGGCAGACTCTCTTAGCGTGACCATCTGAAGGCGCTAGCCTTCCGAATAAGCGGAGGACATCCGGAGGTAGATAGGAGTTCTTGATCGAAAACGTGAGTACCCTTACAAAAATGAGTTTTGAAACTCTATTGTTGGACTATTGACCGCCTTTTGAATTTATTGAATTTCGATAGACATTCAACCCCAGCTGAGTGCAATCTTTACAGGGCCCACAGAATTTTCATTGTGTTCTACCCAATAGACTTTTTGTGCTATTTTTTCTATGTGCTTTTTGTTGTCAGTTTTCAACGTTCACGAACAATTAGCGTGTACTGTTCAAGCTGACCCATGTTTTTAAGTAGTTTTAGGCACAAATGATAAGAACATGATGTGACAATTTCGTTATGAATTTTTGGTCTCACTTGTAATCAACTATTGGCCACATTCTGCAAAGGGAAATATAAGAGCAGCATGCAGTTGCGTGCTCGTTCATGTTATATAAAAGTACATATTAACGGTGCACACTTAGCTCAAGCTTCGCAACACAGTGAAAATATGCCCTAAAAACTTCATGATGGCAAAGCCTCCACTAATAATGCAAATACATCGTTGAATGTCAGTCAGAATCCGTAATGAATCAGCTTCTGTATGTCGCAGAAGGTAACTTTAGTGGTAGGACATATTTTATATTTATCATAAAACAAGTTCAGTGAGTCATCATACTAACAAACAGGATCCTAGATTGAACCTACCATGTAGGGCAGGACAAAGCTTTTTTAAACCAGTTGCAAAGTTCACTATATATATGCTTCAGGGTCTGACATTCTGCCCAAGCCTAGGTATTTTTGCCCGTAGCTTTTGCCGCAAAATGAGGTGCAGTCTGTATTGGAATCCTGTATGTCTTTGGAGAATTTAACTGTTATTTTTTTCTTTTCCTTCCTTTCTTAAAGTGGACACCATGCTAAAATGAAGTCACTTTAAACATTGAGGGGTTCTAATAATGACGGATTGATCCCACGCATACTATAGAGTTAACACGCATAGCAAAAACATTCGCGTATGAAATAAAAAGAAAAAAAAATAGGATTACACGCGTCTTCTATCCGCGACTCGTCTTTTCAAAGAAGCATTCGGCCACTGCCTTGCTACTGTCCACACCCATCTTTCCCCCGTGCCGCGAACGGCGCCAGCATGTCCGGAGGGTCGAGAGTTACTTCCTGTCGGCTGGGGGGAAAAAGGGGGAGGGGGGGGAGGGGTTGCTCCCTCTGGGTCTCTGCTCTCTGCCTTCTCCGTGGTTTGTCTTCACGGAGATGACCTTGGCTGCAGCATAGCTCGCGCAGCGGGGGCGGCGGCTCCCCCTTTTCACCGAAGCTGTTCTTCCGCGCCCTGTTTTCTTTGCACGCGGACGCGGGTACGCTGAGTGCGGCGATGTGCCACTTCAGTTGGCGTTTTCCCGCCACCGTGGTCGCATCTTGCACTGTGAGCGAAGCACCGTATGTAGGTTTTTCGCTGGTGATTATCACGAAGATCGTTTTGTTCAAATTTGAGCGCGAACGTACGCATTTAAGTCTTCGGAGGAATCCGCTCTTGGGTGGCAGCTTCTGCGCAAGGAGGACGTGTTTAAGAAGTTCAACAGTCGCAGGCGTTTTGGATTCTGGGCGAAAAGCCGGCACGGGCGGAGGGAGCGTCTGCACTTTGGTGAGAGTTTTACTTTTTCCTATTCGTGTTTGTGCCAGTCTTGTACAGTGTGTGCTACAAGGGGAAGCGAGCATGTAAATATTTCTAGCAGGCAAGCCAGCCTCGTCGGAAAAAAAGGAGGGAGAGAGAGAGAACCAGGCTTGTCTCTAACGCGGACGCTGGGGCCGATGGAACGCCAGTTGGGATGGCGACATTTTCTTTCTTTTACAAGGTGACCGTTTTTGACGGATTGTTCGGCACAGTGCTGTACTCTTTCGATACGCTACTCGCGCTGAGACGGACACATTATCGAGATCATAATATGCCTCTGTCACACATTGTGGATTATTGAATCTGTGCAGCTCCACCAATTTTGCAGTGTTTGTTTTTGTTTCCACTCATTTTGGTGCCTATAGTTGGTAATTCTGCTTCAAGTTTTCTGGGTAGTAATGCTTGTGACTTGCACTTTGCTATTTATATTCACAATAGGATCTTTGACGGCAGCATATATTGTTTATCAGGGAGAAATGAACGATGTGGCAGTGCTGCCGAGCTGTGGAAGCGGCGGTCGATGCCGTCTAAGCAGTGAAAGACAGTGACAACTCATTTTAGACAAGAAATTTCTTGAGCTATGACGTGGAGCAGCGCACAAATGCCTTTCCTCTATTTTTAAGTTAGTATATACCGCAACTTAATTATGATTTATATTGTTTATTTCAGCATCACATGCGAGGAGTTCCCGGACGTATCAGCGTTTTACGCAAAGAATAGCCTGGCGTCATACCTTGCATATGAATTGAAATAAAGCAAATAAACAGCCCAGCTCATGTTATGGGTTCACCAAAGATGCATATTTTTTCTTTCTCATTAACGCGCATTTTTTATTCTGTGTTCCCTTTCCGCTGCGGATTAACAGAAAATGCTGCGTGATCAACGGTTAGCCGGGAGCAGGCACGAGGTGGTTTACATTAATGCAAAAGTAGAACAGCACATATCCTTGCTGCGGTCAGTCAACACATTCTATGTTCTGCTCGATCAATCAACAATTTAGTCAGTTTAGTGTAGGTTAATGAGTGAGTAAGTATAATGGGGCTTAAAAGATCAAGATCTGTTTTGTTCTTTTATGCCTCACTATGCTTATCATTAACCAGCACTGATCAGACAGGATTGTTGATTGGTCGGGCAGAACATAGAATGTGGTGACTTATCGCAGCTAGGAGATGTACTGTACTACTTTTGCATTAATGAAAATCACCCCGTGTCTGCTCCTGGCAAACCGATGGTCGTGTACTATTTTCTGTTGTTCAGGAGTGGAAAGGTAGCAGAAAATCAAAAAGCGTCACTTGCAGAGTTTCTGAAGCATTTGAGCCTGAAATCAACAGAATTTCAGTTGCGCGAATTCCAAAAGCGCTCTTAAGAAACACATGGGCCACTATTTCATAAGCGCTCAACAAGAGGTCAACACTGCATCATCCAAGATGTTGCCGATTATCAACAGACTTTCAACAGCGTGTATTGACACAACGCTTTCGAATTTCTATAGAAACCCTACATGCATTTTTGTAAGGGTAGACGGGCCCGGCACGTGGCTACGGCCAAAAGGTTCATACATATAGCAGAGGAGCGGAGACACGAGTAGGACAGAATAGTGCCCGATGTAAAATAACAAATTCCCGATGAGGGCAAATACGGCCTGGTTGGTACATGCTTAAGAATTGAGTAAAACAGCGCTAGGGGAGACGAAACACGTGAACGACAGACACATGCGCTGACTAGCAACCAAATGATTTATTGTTACCTGTGAGGCAGCAATATAAAGGAAAAACAACAAGAGAGAAACGCAAAAAAAACACAAAAAGGAATGTGCGCAACCACACTACCACATGAAAAAAACCAAGTCACTGATTCAGATAATCATATTCCTTAGCGTATAACGTTATCGACGGGCTGCTGATGCAGGAGGCAGTCATATTCCTTAGCGTATAACGTTATCGACGGGCTGCTGATGCAGGAGGCAGTCATATTCCTTAGCGTATAACGTTATCGACGGGCTGCTGACGCAGGAGGCAGTCATATTCCTTAGCGTATAACGTTATCGACGGGCTGCTGATGCAGGAGGCAGTCATATTCCTTAGCGTATAACGTTATCGACGGGCTGCTGATGCAGGAGGCAGTCATATTCCTTAGCGCATAACGTTATCGACGGGCTGCTGATGCAGGAGGCAGTCATATTCCTTAGCGTATAACGTTATCGACGGCCTGCTGATGCAGGAGGCAGTCATATTCCTTAGCGTATAACGTTATCGACGGGCTGCTGATGCAGGAGGCAGTCATATTCCTTAGCGTTAACGTTATCGACGGGCTGCTGATGCAGGTGCCTCCTAACTTTTCTATATTGGAAGCCTCGGAGATAAGCCTGAAGGTTTCATCTTTGTATCTGGCGATGATGGTGGTGTCCTTGAGATGCGCTTCAAAGTCATTACATTCTGTGAAATGGATGTCAAGATGGTTTCTGGGTTACTTGTTCTCTATATCATTAACATCTTCTCTTAGTCTATCATTGATGCAGCCTCCTGTCTCGCCAATGTAGAAATGGCCATATGACGTCGGGATCTTGTACACCACACCGACGCAACAGTCAACAAACTTCTTCTTGTGCTTTTTTTGGCAGCCTCTTTTCGTGTTTCCATCGTCATTCACGCTTTTGCACAATCCTGACAACCATGTTGGTTGGGCATACTCACCAAAGTCCAGGAAGAGCCTTCTTCCTTTTAAGTCGGCTCATTCTAAGATTATTAAACGGAATATTGCAAAGACATGCCTAAGAGCCGCACTACAAAGATCTTGCGTGCATCAAACAAAAATCAGTTTCTCTGCTCAGGTGAACAGGCTCGCTGCAGCTGGATACCCAAAGAAGTTTATGTCAAGTATATCCGAGTCTTTGCTGGCCGAATGCACACAGAAAAGGAAGAAGCGCACCGATGCTGGTCTGACGAAAACGGCGTGTATCCCGTACGTGCACAAAATTTCACACAATGTCAAGAAAATTGTAAGCAAAACTGGTATTAGGTTGGTTTTTCGGCCAATAACAGATTGAGCGGATTGTGCAAAAGAGGGAATAACGATGGAAACACGAAATGAAGCTGCGAAAAAAAGCTTAAGAAGAATCTTTTTGACTGTTGCGTCTGTGTGGTGTACAAGATCCCGACGTCATGTGGCCATTTCTACATTGGCGAGACAGGACGCTGCATCAGTGATAGACTAAGAGAACATGCTAAAGATATAGAGAACAAGTCACCCACAAACCATCTTGCCATCCATTGCACAGACTCCAATGACTGCGAAGCGCATCTCAAGGAAACCACCATCATCGCCAGATACAAAGATGAAACCTCCAGGCTTATCTCCGAGGCTTCCAATATAGAAAAGTTAGGAGGCACCTGCATCAGCAGCCCGTCGATAACGTATACCCTAAGGAATATGACTATCTGAAACAGTGACTTGGTTTTTTTTTTTCATGTGGTAGTGTGTTTGCGCACATTCCATTTTGTGTTTTTGCTGTGTTTCTCTCTTGTTGTTTTTTCTTTATATTGCTGCCTCACAGGTAGCAATAAATCATTTGGTTGCTAGTCAGCGCATGTGTATGTCGTTCACGTGTTTCGTCTCCCCTAGCGCTGTTTTATTCAATTCTTAAGCATGTACCAACCAGCCCGTATTTGCCCTCTTCTGGATCTTCGTAAACATGTTAATCATGTCCGAACCTGACAAGATCACTGAAATCCTGAAGGGAATCTCCGACGATGCCTTTCAAATGTTGACGGCTAGAAACCCGCAGACCATCGTCGAAGTGTTCGAGTTACGACGTCCTCAAGAGGCAACAAGCTACTACTCGACGTTCTGTCATGAATGATCGGTTATTCCCGCCTCCGACAGCATGCGGTCTCGCTTCTGAACCACATTCCTTCCTTCCTGAGATCAAGGCCTTTAAACGGGAGGAAGTGGCTCGCCAACTGTCACTCCTCCCTGCTTCTGACGAAACCACCCATCGCTAGATCCTGCACTTCGATGCACCAACCAGGAGCGAGTTGCAGAAGTTTTACCACCAAGCTCTCAACTTAGCCTGTGACAGCTCCGCTAAAGTACGCCGCTGTCACCAGCAGACCACCATCGTGCCCTGTCGCGTATACTGCGCCGTTACCATCGCCACCACCTCCGCCCCGCCCCTATCTGCCTCCTCGACGCCCGGTCAACAATCCATGGCGAACCTCCGACAACCGCCCAATCTGTTATTCATGAGGCGTTCCTGGCCACGTCGCACGGCTTTGACGCCAGCGCGCGCAGTCGTTCCGCAATGGGCCCCGCCTGTACAGTTCCAGCTATGAACCTTCCCCTCCCCCTGTCGCTGCTGGCACCTCTGCGGACTCATTTTATCCTGACCGCTCCTCCCGCCAATCGCCGTTTCCCCAACGTCTTTCCCTCTCGCCGCTGCGCCGTCGCTCTCCTGCTGGCCCGGAGGAAAACTAATAGCCGCAGTTCTGGAGGCAAGAACTGCGTTTTCTTCTACTTGTGGAAGTCCACCGTCTTCCCAGCCAACGTTATAGAAGTGCTTGTTGATGGATTCGCAGTTCTCGCGCTTATGGACACTGGCACCGCTGTGTCTGTTAAACCTTTGACGCCAACTTCGTAAAGTTACGACGCCTGTTTCGAAATTTTTTTCTCCGAACTACCAGCTCACATCGCATTCAACCGCTCGCGGCGTGCACAGCTCGAATTGTCATTCAGGGTGTTTTGTATGTCGCCAAATTTCTTGTGCTGTCTCACTGCTCTCACGAACCGATTCTGAGTGGCGACTTTCTTACCAGTCATCATGCGATTATTTTCCCAGAGCCAGCATCGAATTGTCTCCGCTTTCACCTGCCGCCTCGTCCGACACAGCGCTCCACGTCGATAAGACAACCGTTGCCGAAGATACTGACATCCCCGCCTTCTCTACCCGTTTCTCGTGCTCGTTTCTTGCGCCTGCTTTTCAGATTCGACTGTTCTTTTCACTCCGACTCATGCCACTAATCGTCGCCATTGCTTAGTCCTGCCTTTCTCCCTTCTGACCTTCTGTGGTGGCTACAGCGCCATGTACGTCTCTAACCTGTTTCCTTGTCCGTCAACGCTTCTTCGTAGAGAACGTCTTGGTCATGTCGAGTCCTTTGCTTTGATGACGCTATGACATATGACGTCTCAGAAGACCAAGCCCCAGTTCAGCTCAATACTATTGACTTGCCTGCTTATGTACACAGCGAAAACTCCACTTAGCCTTTTCTGGCTGTCGTGATGCCAGCCTTTCAGCAGATCAATGCGACCAGCTCGTCTGCTTGCTTCGGTGCTTCCGCTCCTCATTCGACTTTTCTCAGACATCTTTGGGCGCACATCCGTTGTCACTCACTGCATTGACACCGGTACCCACGCTCTGGTACGCCAGCGCCCTTATCGCGTATCGGCTGCAGAACGTCAATTTATCACCGAGCACGTTAATGAGATGCTTCAGCGCGACGTCATCCAGCCTTCGCACAGCCGTAAGGCTTCTCCAGTTGTTCCCGTAGGGAAAAAGGATGGCTCTATCCGGTTCTGCGTTGATTACCGGCGATTGAACGAGATAACGCGAAACGACGTCTACCTATTGATGACGCCCTCGATTGCCTTCAATGTGCCAAATTCTTTTCATCTCTGGACCTGCGCTCGGGCTACTGGAAGGTACCCATGGCAACTGACGATCAACCAAAAACCGCTTTTGTGACACCTCACGACCTCTATAAATTTAACGTCATGCCGCTTGGATTGTGCAATGCGCCGGCCACCTTCCAGCGCATCATGGACACAATTCTTAGCGCACTCAAGTGGCATGACTGTCTTTGTTACTGGACGATGTTGTGTTTTCAAGAGATTTTACATCAAATTTGGACCGTGTCGAGCTTGTGCTGAGGTGTTTGACTGACTCCGGCCTACAACTAAGCTTGAAAAGGGGCTGCTTTGGGGCTCGCCAGCTTCCTATGTTCCGTGCAGCAGCTTAGTTTCCACACCCAACCTCTCTAAAAAAGCTGCGCAGTTTTATCGGGCTGTGCTCGTATTTTCATCGCTGTGTCCGCAATTTCGCTTCCATCATCTCACCACTGACTGGGCTCCTTGCCGGTGACGCCATTCTTTCGTCTTGGACCTCCGACTGTGATGAGGCCTTTTCGACGCTTCGGCGCCTTCTAGTGTCGCCTCCGATTCTCCGCCATTTTGACCCACAGCGTCTACCGAACTTCACACTGATGCCAGCGGTGTAGGTCTCGGCGCTGCTCTCGCACAACAAAAGCCCTGCTACCCAGAGTCCGTTGTTGCTTATGCCAGCCGCACCTTAACAAAGGCTGAAAACATTATTCTGTAATCTAAAGAGAGTACTTGGCCACTTGGGCCATTTGGAAGTTCCGCCCATATCTCTACGGTCGTCCCTTCTCTGTTCTCACGGGCGATCACGTACTATGCTGGTTGTCCATCCTTAGACCCATACGGCCGTCTTGCTCGTTGGGCGCTCCGCTTACAAGAGTACGACATTCAGGTCACCTACCGGTCTGGCCGCAAGCATTCTGATGCCGGCGCCCTGTCTAGGTCAGCTCTTCAATGCGGCTCTGACTCAACAGCTATCATTGTAGGTGGCTCATATTCGCTAGAAATTGCCGACATGCCCATTGAACAAAGACAAGACCCTTGGATCGCTTCTCTTCTAACGCTTCTATCTACACCTGCTCTGCGCACAGCTCCTTGAACGCTTCGCCGCCAAGCTCGTCATTTTGCCATCCGCGACGGCATGCTTTGCCGCCGAAATTACCTTTCCGACGGACGCAAGGGCTCCTTTTCATTCCGCGGCACCTCCGTTCGGAAATAGGCCCCGCTTTTCACGCCGATCCTCAGTGTGCCCGGAGTGTTGAAAACTTACACTCGCCTCCGCTATTACTGGCGGGGTATGTGCGTCATTACGTCCGCGTATGCCAGGATTGCCAGTGTCGCCAAAGACGTTCCGATGCAGCGCTTGCCCCAGCCGGTCATTAGACCGTGTGGGTCTTTTTACAGGCCAGTCACTCCAGCTGGTAACCGTTGGGTTATTGTGGCTGTTGACCCCCTTACCCGCTACGCAGAAACATCATCTTCACCTTCTGCGTCGGCGCCAGACGTTGCGTCTTTCGTACTGCACCGTCTCGTTCTGCGCCACCGTTCACCTAAAGAATTGTTCAGTGACCCTGGGCATGTTTTTCTTTCCGAGACCATTGAAGGCCTTCTTCAGCAGTGCCGCATTGTCCACCGTTCTACCTCGGCCTACCACCCGCAGACAAATGGCATGGCGGAACGTTTAAACCGCACCTTGAGTGACATGCTGGCCATTTATGTCGCGTCGGACCACTCAAACTGGGATCGGCTTCTCCCATTAGTCACGTACGCCTACAATACTGCCATTCAAATCACTACCGGCTTCTCCCTCATTTTCCTTCTATACGGCCGTGAACCCACCTCAACTATGGACACGGTACTGCCTTATCGCCCTGACACCTCCGTATCGACCACAGTCTCTCAAGCGGTAGCATATGCAGAATGTCGCCAGTTGGCCCGATCATTTACAGCCCAGAACCGGGGTCACCAGCAGTTCCTTCGCGCACCGACTTTGCCAGCTCCTTCATACACTACAGACTCCCTCGTGTGGCTTTGGGTTCCTACCACCCCCTCCGGCCTCTCTACCAAACTTGCTTCCAAATACCATGGTCCATACCGGGTCATTTTCCAGACCTCTCCGGTCAACTACGTTATAGAAAGGCTTGCACCGACACCGAATATGCGTCGCCGCGGGCGTAAAACAGTGCACTGACCGCCTCAAGCCCTGTTATGACCCCCCTGTTGTGTCGATGCCATGAGTCGGCAGAATGCCTCCTTTTTCTCCCGGGGATAATTGTAGTATCGCACCAACGCTCGGTGACAGTCGCAAATAAGACGAGCCTATGTCGAAAGGCGCGTGCTAACAAAGACGTCAGACAAAGAAGACGACGCAAGAGACTGGCTTGCTAGTTGAACGTTCGACGGGAACACCGACCTGAGTTTGAAAGTATGATAGCATTATTGTTGTTTCATGTATTAATATACAGCGAAATCTATGAAAACACTCGACGTTATTTTTTCGGAATACATGCCTTATAGCGCACACGTTGAGCACGTTTGCTCCACCGTGCGAGAACTGGTAGGTATCTTAAATAGAGTTCGCCATTTATTTCCAGTAAACATAAACAAGCTATTGTATAACGCCTTGTTCCACTCCCATTTTAGCTACTGCACCCTGGCATGGGGAGACATCACATTATAAAATCTGAGCTGACTCGCTGCAAAAGAAAGAAGTTCGAGCAATAGAAAACAGTAGAAGTGGACAATATGTACAAGTAAAAACTCGTAAGAAATTGCTCTGAAGCGGTAGAAGGAAAGCCAGATTCTTTTCTCACACTCGCTAATCGACAGAAACAACATTATACTCACCGCCATCAACCCCATGGAAAATTCCTTTCTCGTGCACTATGGCCGGTAACGAATTGCTCACACATCCAAACACACTAAATGACTTCACAAAGAAAAACATAACCGTAATGGGTCTGAGCAAAATGTGTCTTAGAAACATTTCTCTAAACCGCTTGCCTGGAAGATTAAAATACTGTTTCTATCCTGAACTTTTTCCTCATTGAGAATATTTAATTTATTCATTGTGTAATATGCGATGGGTATTTTGCGTACAATTATGCCATATGTCTATTTTGCAGCAGTGTATGAAATTGTAATACGGGTTTTCTTTCTACAGTCATTGTAGAAAACCAAGCAGCAGTTGTTTGAATTATATTGAAATATTTAATTTTGTAACCCTCGGTACAAGTTAGCGGCAACAACTTGTATATATGTATATACATACTCTCGCCCCGTCTACAGAATGGCAGTTATGCAAAACCTGCACTAATCCAGCCAACGATTCGTTTTGTCGGCATTTTGTGGGGGTGAGTATCAGGGAACCAACAGACGCAGTGACCGAACGAAAAAAGGTATCCCAAACAGCACTCTTCATTTTCTACACGAGTGTGGCGTGGAACTTGGTGCGTCAAGAAACGTTTCGTTTGAGTAAACACACAACGCGGTTATCAAGTGCTTCTTTATGCATCCTCAGCGTGCACTCCGTCGTATCCACTCTCGGTCGGCGGCGCAGTGGCAGCGTGATCCCTTGCAGTAGCCAGTCACCCACTGGCCGTGCTCGCGAACGCACTGGCGCGTGCACCGAATTCCCTCGCAGTACACCAGCTCTGTGGACGACAGACAAACCACTTTGGTTGGTGTACTGATATTGCACAGCAGCTTTCTTTTTCCTGGAATCTATTTCACAATACTGTGAGCCTTTCTCAGGCTCTGACAGGAGTGCTCCAAAGCAGCCTGGAAATCATTTTCGAGCGGCAAATAAAAACACAGAAGAGGACACACACGAATACCCGATAGACTGCATCTGGGTTACTCGACACATGAATGAATATTATATAGCGCTTTCACTCGGCACACGCAGGTACCTAGTCATTCATTAAAGGTCTCGTGGCACCCTCCGTCCTCACACGTGGCATGCGGAGATAATTTCGTTCAGTGCTAACGCCAGGGTGCTTGCACACATGTCACCCGCCTCGTGTATCTGCAAAGCCTCTAAAGTTTCCTTTTTCCCCCTCCAACGTGCATCAGAGAGGTAACAACATCCGCATCCCTTACATTGTTTTACCCATTCAGTTCCCCTGGCCAGTGATACAGCAGTCCTGCAGTTTTCTGTTTTCTCTCATGCGGTCACTATGCACCTTCGTGGATCCTGACAAGGAGCTGTTTCAAGGTTCTTGCAACTGAAGATTCTGATGCCAATAAGTCCATTTAAGGTCAGGAACGCGATGGACGTGGTCGATTTCTTCGTTAAAAGTCTTGGTTTAAGAGCATAATGGTTTTCGTTCAAGGACATTCAGCGAAAAGGCATTAGTTATTGCTAAATAGAAACTGCTAGATAATTTTCAGCGCAAACATTTTACTATCAGACTGTTTTTAGATTTTAAAAAGGCTTTTGATTGAATTAAGTATCATATTTTGTTCCGAAAACTCCCGTTTAATGGCATTCGAGGCGAGTTGATCCAAACCTATTTATCCGGAAGGTTCCAGTGCGCATGCCTCAACGGTTTTCATTCCCAACCAAAAGCAATAATTTATGGCGTTCCACACGGCTCAATCTTGAGGCCGTTGCTTTTTATTATATACATCAACGACATTGTACATATTCCACTCACTCCAGATATCAATATTTATGCTGATGATACCGGCTTGTTTTTCTCTGGCAATAATCTAACTGCTCTTGCATGCCAGGCTAACGGATGGTTGAGCGAATTATTGCTATTGCCGAGTGCAAACCACACACAGGTAAATGTTGATAAAACGAAATACGTCATTTTTAAACCTATAAACAAATCTGATGACGCATTAATTAATATAGTTGAATGACTATGTAATAAACTAGGGTAAGCTCATTTTAGTTCATGGGCGTTCACTGCGAGGAGCATTTGAGCCTCACATAAACAGGATACACGAAAACGTATCTAGATCTGTAGGCGGGCTGCACAAAATCAGGCAATTAAAATCTGTGTGGTCAAAGCGTCAGTTCCCTTATCCAGTGTCACCTTAACTATTGCTTACAGATCTGGGGTTCTACCATTAAGACTAACATTGATCGACTGATGAGCCATGCGCTCCATTGAAAACTTCGAGCGGTTGCAACACACGGCCCCAGTGTTTTGAAGGCACAACGTTAACTAGTTATACCAGCTGTCAGAAACCGAACTATACTAGATCCATCTATAATACCCAGCTTGCGCTTGCCCAGTAATACACGGTACGACTTGAGACATAGCTTGTTCAAACTGCCTACTGTAAGGACGAGTTATGGTACCCAAACCTTATATACTTAATCCCTAACTTTCTGAACACACACCCATTTTTCCTAGATACCATGCAGCGATTTAGATTACCTGGGAGCTTTAAAAAGTCCTTCAAAACTTACATGCGGTCGCTTTTGAATGCCATGAGTATTTTCCGTCGTCTTAAAATGCCACAAATGTATACGTGCGAGAAAACTAGTGCAATTGAGTTGTATGTTTTCATTAGCACTCGTATAACAACTTATTCCATCACTTGTGCTTGCCGTCGTGTGTTGCAGTGACGGACGCCAGTAGGTGTCGAGGGAACGAATGACAGAAGGCGTGTATTGTATCGTATATAAAGCCACGTTGGGCGAGAAGGTAGAGTGAAATGAAAGGTTATCACAAAGGGAAGGGTCGGCAAGTGTGTGCTTGCAAGTTAAGCTAAATGCGCGCACAAGCAGATATGATGCATGCAGGTGACAGGGCCCTCGTCAGGCAGAGAGTATCTGCCTTTTTCCCTGTCATGCAAGACGAACTGTGTCTGAAATAATGCCTCAAATAAATAAATAAAAGACCTGCACGGCAGACCATGCGCTAACTTTGCTTTTTCAATAGGTGTAAAAGATTTGTTTTATAGCATTCCGGTTCAGGATCTAATTGATGTAGTCCGTGACCTCAGAAAATTGCGCTCCTGTAAATTTCAGAATGTTATAATTTTTGGAGAGCGAAACAGAAACAAAAAAGAGGGGAATAAACCCCATGTATAGTTGCATTACAATCGCACAATAAAACAAGCAATGCATTACCAATGAAAGCAATATATGAAGAAAGTACAGGGAAAATGAGGGAGCAATACTTCACTCTAAGGGGAGAGCGAAAAATTGTAAACGGTTTTAGAGCCTTTCTGATACACATTTTCCGATTATAATGTCATATTTATTAGCTCAGTGCGAGATATCAAGTCAAATACATTTCTCTTTCAGAGCTTACAAAAAGGGCCAGAACGTTCCGCGCTTATTCACTGGCATCGAGCGAATTTGGGCAATTTCCTTTCGGAAGAAGAGTTTTCACCAGCGGCTGCGAGCCTCGGCTATATGTTGCGTCAAGCTTACCGTGTAGTTACCATTCGAGCATAACCACACAAAGCAATATTGCGAATATACTGCTGTGGATCAACGCACATATGAAAGCTAAAATAGCCTATTCCACTGCCGCATCAATATTGCAAAAACCAGTGCCGCTGGGCCCCAGCGCCCCAGTACCATACCTGATTATAGGCCCTGTATGACGCTGGAGACTGTGTGTACTGGGAGGGGGGATCAATGGCACGCGCCGCACTGGTCGCCCGGAGAAAAAAAAATCGCCTCGGATAAGAAATAAAACTGAAAAGCAACGAAGCACCTCAACTACATTACAAAAAAAAAGTAAAAAAAAGCGAAAAAAAAGCTGCAGTACTACCTTTTTCTCCAAAGCTTTCTACGCTAACCACTCGGCCACGCCGAAAACATGGAAGTTTTTAAACATTTTTGCCTCATGTCATGATCGCATTCATATGGTTGGGACTTGATGTTTTGCAGTGTACAGGCAATTGCTGCCGTTCTAACAATTACAAATTCTTGACCATTGCAGCTTGCTGCCTCATCTCACGACTTGCAACAAATGTTCTGGATAGACATCCAGAACATTTGCGCATAGACATGCGCACTATTTTGTGCACTGGAATCATTTTAAGATGTCGAGTTTGGCATCGCTGGCAAATTTACCAGAGCCGGCTCTTGGGTGGTGCTCTGCTACCTTGGGCGTAATTTTCGCTGAACACGGAACTGTAGCACAAACCTTCCAGGAAAAACGTGCGACCAACCTTCAAAGCGCAGCAGCGACGACACTACTTTGCTGGTAACTGAATTTTATGTGTATGTAAACATTTCGAAAAGCGATGCGATGCTCGAAATACGTGGCTGGAACATGCAGTTCCGAATCATCGGTCTCACCATGACTCGAGAGAGTCGAAAACACTCTACACCACAATCAAGAATACACCGAGTACTCAGTTCGCACGCAGCTAGCCAGGCAACAAGCAAACACATCAACAGGTTTCGTCACTTCTCTACTAGGCAGAGCGTTAGGGACGCCTGAATCTGCCTCCGAATCGGAAAGTAATGTTTGAAGCGCTTTGTCATTAAACGCTCCCACACATACATCTAATGTCGGCCAATAAAAACATTTGTAGCTGTGAAAAATGCCGTTCTACATGCCCGAGCCACATTTCGATGCCAGTAGACGCTGATGGCTGGCCTTCGCTTCGTCGATGCCGCTGCATTGTTTGCGGCCGTATCTGGGGCGTATACATACGACGAGACCCAGATAGTCACTTTAGCTTGCCGCAACAGCTTTCATAATGTCGCAGAGAGCTGTGACAGCTGCGATATACATGCCGCACAGGGAGCATCTCGGCTGCGCCTCGGGTCCTCACGACGGCGTCACGACAGCTCGACCAATCGCAGGCGGCGGCGCGGTCCGCGGCGTGTCTCGAGGTGCCGGCAGTGCCGGTCGCATATGTTAAGTTAAAAAAAAAAAGACAATTGGCCCTTGTTTCTGCCTATATTTATTTTGATAGCCGAGTTCGCGGCATGATAAACTGTTATAAGCCATTAAAATCTCGATTTCTGCAAAACGTGCTGCAGTGTCCCTTTAAACAACTGCCTCAGGGAACACGAATTTTTTGCACAAAGCAGGCGGCTTGAACTTAGCTCAGCATTTCAGACAACGTGAACACTCTTTGCTTCGAGAGACGTGTGTCATTTTCAAACACAAAGATCTGACGGTAAGAGTATAGCGCTCGCCGACGCTATAAAGCCGAGGAGCTGAGATCAGCATTACTAGCCCGTGTTAGAAAAAAGATGTACAGCGCGTGCTCGGAGTGCAAGCACGGCACGATCTGTTCAAAATGAGAAGGCTGCTCCGCTGCGACCCTGCAAATTCGCAACAAGATAATTAGTAGAAGCGTATCACATTGATAAGGGGGGCTCCGCGTGTGTCGCAAAACCGTCGTTGTCGCTGCTTAAGCGGCAAATTGCCTTTCTTGAGAAGTCTATGCAGGAATATTAAGGCAGGACAAGTATTTTTTTTGTTTGTGTATTTTGGTGGGATAAAGTATAAATATCGTTTGTGGTAATAAATCTTCAGTTGAAAAGGGCTCGTCTTGTTGTGTGTGTTAACGTCCTCGTTCCTTCGCGCTGTCGAATAATGGTTAACCAACTTGCCCAACTTTCTGTTCTTTTTAATGTTTTTCTTTGTTATGTATTTCTCGTCATGGAGCCGGTGCTCCCATGGCCTGATGAAGAAAAGTGAAAGTGGCAGCTGCACGAAAAACTACAATGCGAAGTGGATGACAATACAACACCTAAAATAGTTCGGATGCTGACACCCCTTTCTTAAAAGGGGTCAGGAAACAATTACAATGCGGGGTGGATGACGATAAAGCACCTAAAACAGGTTGGATCCTGACACCCAATTCTTTAAAGGGGACAGGCATTCCAAAGGATACTGGTAAGGAATACTTCTGCTAGAGAACAGTTCTCAAAAGCTTTGCGCATGGATGGGAGAAGGAAAAGAAACAGAATAATACCAGGTCAAGTGAGCTGCACCTGCCACGCCCTGAAAAAAAAAAAAGGCTTCAAGGACCAACCAAAGTAGGAAGTGAAGAAGGAAACATGCTTGGCAAAACGCGTGTAAGTTATGCTATTTCGGAGGAGGGATAGAGTGTGTTCATACTGCATACGCAGAGGAAATATATTTAAGGGATTCTAACGTTCCTGTGGAGATATTTATAGCTGGTGATTGGAATTATCTAAATTTATGTTTAGATCATCATCATCATGCTGACTATACTTACTGCAGGGCGGACGCCTCTCCCATATTTCTCCAATTATCCAAGTCCGGTGCTAGCTGCATCCACTTGACCCCTGCGAACGTCTTAACCTAATCTGCCCACCTAACTTTCTGCCGCCCCCTGCTACGCTTTCCTTCCCTTCGAAACCAGCTTGTTACACTAAGGGGACATCGGTTATCCTCTCTTCGTACTACATGTCCTGCCCATTTCTTCTTGATGTCCACTAGAATTTCAGAAACTTCGTTGACCCACTCTGCACGCTTCCTATCTCTTAATGTTACCCCTACCATTTTTCGTTCCATAGCCCTCTGGGTTGTCCTCAACTTAAGTAGAACTCTCTTGGTTAGCCTCCATGTTTCAGCCCTGTAAGGCCGCAGTGAAAAGCGACTCGCACGTGGAGTCGAGCTGGCGGTCGAACCCCCCCACGCGCCGAGGCCAAGGAGCGAGCGCTGTTGTTTTTTTTTGTTCTCCTTTTCTCCCCTCTTCTTGAATGCCCTTCTTGGATGCTGAATGCGCCCCGCGGGGCGCGCGGGAGGCTTGGTTTGTTTCGTTTCTTTCGCCCCGAGGCGTCGCCAAGAAGCGAACGACAGACGCATCCAATTATCAGCCGGAAACAACAGTGGCACGCTTCTGCGAACCACTTTACGGCCAGCTCGTCCAGCGATCTCCCGCCGTGGCGCCAAGCATGGGTGCAGAGAGACGCCGTTAATGAAGCTTTTTGCACTGCCACAAGCGCTCGCTAAATGTCCTGCAGAAGGCGACAATAGGCGCGGTCCTTGGCCCCCCCCAAGTAGGCAATCAGCCCAGCGATCTCCCGCTGTGTCGCGAAACATCGGGGCAGAGAGACCCCGATAATGAAGCCATTTTGCCCTGCCCCAGGCGCTCACTAAACGCCCTGTAGAAGGCGACAATAGGCGCGGCACTTAGCCCCCACGCAGCGGCTCATCGGGTGCGAGCAACAGGGATGCTACACTGCTCTGGGACAGTGCCCCCCCCCCCCCCCTTTTCCTCGGACGGGACGGCGGGGTGGCCTAGTCTCCAGAATCCCCCGCGGCGTTTCTTTCACAAAGGCGCCAGCTGCAGGGTCGCGTCGCAAACACGCTGAGGAGGGGAGGCAAAGACAGGCGCCTTGTGAGAGGCATTGGGGACCGGCGAGTGGAAAGAGCGTGTGTTTTGAATGTTGTATTTTTATTTGACGTAATTAAGGACCTGGGTCCGAGATTATTCCCAACCCACTGGGGTTGTGGCATGTTTTTAAATAATTTGATTGGCTGCTTCATTTTCGGGGCGGATCACCTAAGGTGACCGCCCTTGGATCTTTGTTGATGTCTGGTATCAAAAAGCGGTCCTTGGCAGTTAAGATTGAGGCTCCGTGCTTAGCACGTATTTACAGTCCCTAGGCTTTAACCGAAATGCTCGGTAGAAAAGTAAGGGCTTGTAGAGTGACTTCTCTGTGTGAGAGTCTATTTTGTTTTAAGTTGCAGTTAGTTTGCCAATGTAAACTATTTTGCTTCTGTAAATATATATCTCCTCCTGACCATAATCAGATCATCGTCTTCTGCTTCTCTACCGGTACAGGTAAGATGAAACTGTTGTACACTTTCCTCTTGAGCGACACTAGTAAGCTGCCACTCACAATCTGCAAATGCTTGCCAAATGCTCTCCATCCGAATCTTATTCTCCTTGTTATTTCCATTTCATGGCCCGGATCTGCGGTTACTACCTGTCCTAATATTACATATTCGCCACTACATCCAGTGCTTCGCTACCTAACGTAAACTGCCGTTCCTTCCCGAGGCTGTTAAACCTTACCTTTGTCTTCTGCATATTGATTTTCAAGCCTACCTTTCTGCTTTTTCTGTCTAAGTAATCAATCGTTCTTTGCACTTTGTTCCCTGAGATAATTACCAAGGCAATATCTTCAAATCACAGATTACTGAGGGATTCTCATTCTACCCTTATCCTTAACTGCTCCCAGTCTATGTTTCTGAACACTTCCTCTAAGCAAGCTTTGAGTAGTACTGGGGAGATCGTGTCTCTTTGCCCAACACATTTGTTTATAGGAATTTTTTTGCTTTCTTTATTAGAAGTATGGTTGCTGTGGAGTCACTATAATGTGCAGCCACTATAGTTTGGCAGTAACAGTGGTGAGTCGCGGAGACGCCTTACAAGTTTTGGGTACGTCGCCCAGGACATATCGGCCGCAGACATGTGCTGATTCCTTCGCCAGTGATGACCAGCTATAGCATAAACTTTGCAGTTTGGCAGAAGCAGGGGTGAGTGACCGACACGTCTTACAAGTTTGCGTACTTTTTCGAGGTCCTTCCCTGTTTTGATAGTGTGGCTGTCGCCTTGCTTTGGCCTTACCGCCTACGAGAAATAAATAAGTTGGTTTAACCGTCTTCCAATCTAGGACATATCGACCGCAGTCCGCGTCTACCGTCAACGTCTTCCCGCAACCATGTGCTGATTCCTTCGCCCGCGATAACCAACGCGTCGCCCGCTCTTGGCAGTTTGATAATAGCAGTAGTGAGTGACGGAATCGTCTTTTAAGTTTTTGCGTACCTTTTGCAGGTTGGTGCACTTTTCCTGATGCTTTGAATAAATTGAAAAAAGAAGCGAAAAAGAAATGGGAGATTACGGATGCTTTGAACACAAGAAGACCAGCTGTTGTTTAGATAAGGAAATGGACGATGTACTAACAGTTATCTTGTAAGGGAGGAATCTGTGCAGCTTCTACAATTTTGCTAGTTGGCATATCTCTACTCTTGGCAGCAATTAAGCGTTTGTCCAAAAAAGGTACGCACTTGCCATCTTTGCAATGCAAAGCTGGATTGCTGTAGTTTTATGTCTTCATGTTGTTATTGGGCTCCAGAAGCCTTTCTTTCAGGCACCTACTAGATTGTCTAACATGCACTGCTTGCCACAAGAGAGCGGAGTATTGTAGTGAATACCCTCAGTACATTTAACAAATCTTTTACTGTGGCAGATGGTACACTGCTGCTTTTGGGAGAGATGTGCGCAGGGCAGGGATCTTTTCCATACCACACTGAGTTTTTCTGGGGTGACAACACACGCGAACGTTTGCTTTTTTTATTACTTTCTGAGGCTGTGCGAGAGAATGAATGTAAGAAATGACAGCCACCTTTCTCTTCGCTTGGTTTGTGGTGTCAAGCTTTTTTTTTTTCCGGAGTTTCTTTTTCAGGAAGCTTTCGGCGACTGAACCCACGAAATCCTTAGGATGCCCTGCTTCGAGGAACCTTGCGAGCTATTCGTGAAAGCTAGTTGTGTATTGGGGGGGGGGGGGCATGACTTTTGAAATGCGTTTTCTTCGCAGAGGTTATTAATGCCTCGTTTCACGAGTTTAGAAGTGCTTACGAAAATGGTAGCAATCATATATACTTTCATATATACATAGCATTCATTGATTTCAAAAAAGCATTTGACTCATGTAGAAACCTCGGTGGTCATAGGGGCATTGCGAAATCAGGGTGTAGACGAGCCGTATGTGAAAGTGCTGGAAGTTATATTGTTACGCCCTTAGCGTCGCGACGGAGACGTTCTATTCGGTTCAGTACGCTAGGTACACACGGCTAGCGGGAACGACAAAAGTGCCACAAGACAAAGGTCGAACGGGCGCGCACACTTCTTCCTCTTCCTTCTTTCTTCCTCCGTGCTCTGTTTGAGAACAAGTCCGTAACACTTCCCCCGTCGCAGGCGAAGCCCTCCGGGCGAGTCAATCGTCAGCACGAGGATGACAGGGTTTCAGACGCGCGACGTGGGCAAGCTCAGTTCGTGAAGAACGTCGGCCACTTTTGGTAAGGCGCGCAATCCGATAAGTGAGGTAACTAATTGCCTCGAGGATAACATAGGGACCGATATAGTGCGCGAGCAGTTTCTGACTTAAGCCACGCTTCCTTAGTGGACGCCAAAGCCAGACCATATCTCCAGGGAGGTAGGTGACGTGGCGATGGTGGTCGTCGTAGCGGGATTTCGAGCGCTTTTGTGAGGCGAGAGTTCTCAGGCGGGCTATCCGGCGGGCTTCTTCAGCCCGGCACAGGATCTCAGCAATCTCAGGTTCGTCATCTGTGGAGCACGGGAGGATGGTGTCGAAGATGCGTCGAGGAGACCGGGCATAGAGGAGAAAGAATGGACTGTAACTTGTTTCCTGTTGAGCGGTGTTGTATGCGTATGTTATAAATGGTAGCACAGTGTCCCAGTCCTTGTGGTCGGCGGCGACGTACATTGAAAGCATGTTGGTGAGTGTCCAGTTGGTTCGCTCGGTCAACCCATTTGTTTGCGGATGATACGGGGTAGAATGTCGGAAATGCGTTTGGCACAAACGAAGGAGTTCTTCGACAACATCAGCGGTGAACTGACGCCCTCGGTCGCTGATCAACACTCGGGGAGGCCCATGGCGCAGTATAACAAAGTGCAGCAGGAAGAGGGAGACTTGGTGTGCAGTAGCCGATGGAAGGGCTGCCGTCTCACAGTAACGAGTGTGGCCAATTCCAGCGGTTGCAGGAATGAGACTTGGGAAAGGGTCCCAAGAGGTCTACCCCGACTTTCTCAAAAGGGGATCTTGGAGGCGTCACTGGATGAAGAAGACCAGGAAGAGTGCCGGCGGGGCGTTTGTGACTCGCACATTGAGCACAGCTAGCCACATACTTCTCAGTGGTTTCACGCATCCGGGGCCAGTAGAAACGTTCTTGGATGCGATAGAGTGTCCGCGCAGATCCCAGGTGTCCAGAAGTGGGGTCGTCGTGCATAACGCGCAAAACAGAGGAGCGTAGGCTGACGGGCACCACCAGCGGAGACCAGTGGGAGAATAGTCCTTTTTGTACAAAAGACCACTCCGTATACAATAGGGAGTGGAAGCTGTAGGGTCCCTTGCAGCGGTAAAGAATGGTTGGAGATTCTCATCTTTCCTCTGCTCAGTGCGGAACGTACGGGTATCGGGGAATGGAGGTAAAACCGCAGCGATGTAATGATCAAAATTGTCGGCATCACATTCCGTTGTGGGAAGCGGTAAACGTGAGAGACAGTCCGCGTCAGCGTGCCGGCGTCCACGCTTGTAGGAAACTGTGTAATCAAACTCTTGTAAACGAATTGCCCACCGTGCAAGACGGCCAGATGGGTCACGGAGGTTTATCAGCCAGCACAGGGAATGATGATCAGTGACCACTGTGAAGGGCCGCCCGTATAGATAACAGCGAAACCGCTGAACGGCCAAAACTACCGCGAGGCATTCTTGCTCAGTAATTGTGTAATTGCGTTCAATTGCGTAACATTGGGGTGGAGAAGCCGGGTAACGATCCCTGGCACTACAGACAGCACCGACACAACTGGAGCCTCGCCGGAGTCGTCGCCTTGCGGGCCTCGAACCGCAAACCAGCGCCATGCAATCGGCTAATGGCCCGCAAGCAGCCCGTGGTGACGCGGTGATCCAGGCTGAAGACCGGCCTGCGGGCGCAGCGAACAGTTCTTCGCATCACTATCGGGAGCCCCGGACTTTCGCGGGAGCGGCAGTCGAGTGGTTGACGAGTGGTTGACCCACTACCAACGGGCGCGCACACTTCTTCTTCCTCTTCCTTCTTTCTTCCTCCGTGCTCTGTTTGAGAACAAGTCCGTAACACTATATAGAGGGTGCAAAGCAACCATGGTGCTGCATAAAGAAAGTAACAAAATTCCTATAAAGAAAGGCGTTAGCAAGGAGACACGATCTCCCCAGTACTATTCACAGCTTGCTTAGAAGAAGTATTCAGAGACTTACTGGGAGCAGTTAGGGATAAGAGTAGATGGAGAACACCTGAGTAATCTGCGATTTGCTGATGATATTGCCTTGCTAAGTAACTCTGGGGATGAACGGCAAATTATTATTAATGACCTAGACAGGAAACGAAAAAAAGGTATGCTTGGAAATAAATATGCAGAAGGCTAAGGTAATGTTCAATAGCCTAGAGAAGGAACAGCAGTTTACGTTAGGTAGCGAAGCACTGGAAGTAGCAGGCGAACATGTCTATTTAGGACAGGTAGTAACCGCAGACCGGACCAAGGAGGGAAATAACAAAAAGAAAAAGACTCGATGGAGCGCATTTGAGAAGCACTCTCACTATAAAACTAGCAGCTTGCCGCTATTGCTCAAGAGGAAAGTACACAACAGTTGCATCTTACCTGTACTTAACTATGGGGCTGAAACGTGGAAGCTAATAAAGAGGGCTCTACTTATGTTGAGGACAACGCAGAGGACTATGGAAAGAAAAATGGTAGGGATAACGTCAAGAGATAAGAAGCGTGCAGAGTAGGTCACAGAAATAACTGAAGTCACTGACATTCTAGTGGAAATCAAGAAGAAATTGTCTTTGGCAGGACATGTAGCGCGAAGAAAGGATAACCGATGGTCGCTTAGGGCAACAAACTGGATTTTAAGGGAAGGAAAGCGTAGAAGGGGGCGGCAGGAAATTAGGTGGGCGGATGAGGTTGGGAAGTTCGCAGGGGTCAAGTGGATGCAGCTCGCGCAGGACGGGGTTAATTGGAGGAATATTTATTTATTTATTTATTCAGATACCCTAAAGGCCCACGGGGGGCAGTATATAGGGGGGGGACATATGCCTGTATGCAATTCATTGTTAAAGAAACAATCAATCAAACAAACAAACAACAAAAAAGAACAAACAGAGCAATGGAGATGGTGAAGTAGCACTCATAAACAACACACCCAGAGATAACATAGCATTATATCCTAGAAACTGAGTTTAGTGCAATCGCGGGGAAAATTCATGCAAAAGAAAGAAGACAGCGGTAGGAAAAGAGACGGCAGAGTGGTCCAAAACATTTACCTTGAGTGTAATGATTCGAGGTAGGTTTTCAATGCTGACTGAAATAAAGATGATTCTGTTATCGTGGCGATTCTGGGTGGCAGTTCATTCCATTCTTTTATTGATAAGATTAATGGTGAATGTTTGTACTTTTCCGTCCGGGCAAAAATGGGTTTAACTTTATGGGCATGATCAACGCGATGTGACGTATGAGGGGCTGGAGAAATATGAGACCGGGTGAACGGAGTGCTATTATGATAAAGTGTATGAAAATACAATAAACGGGTGATTTTTCTGCGCACTGATAGGGATGGCATGTCGAGTGTTTCCTTCAGAGATGAAACGCTTTGATATCGTGAATAGGATGACAAGATGAATCGAGCAGCTTTATATTGGACGGATTCAAGAATGTTAGTTAGGGTGATTTGATAAGGGTGCCAAATTATTGATGCATATTCCAGAGAAGGACGTACAAGGAAATTATAAGCTTCAAGTCTGGTGTCCCTGTCGGCGAGATATAAGCGACGCTTGAGATAGCCAAGTTTCTTTTGTGCTTTAGACGTAATTTGCTCTATGTGGTAGATTTGTGGTAGATGTAGAATTTAGGTAGACGCCAAGGTATTTAATCGAGAAGATCGAGTCTATAAACCATTATTTATAGTGTAGATATTGGGATAAGACTTTGAACCAATGGAAAACTTTATATGTTTAGTCTTTTCTGCATTAATTTGCATCTGCCAGTTGCAGCACCATGCCGTTAGCTTGTCTAAGTCAGATTGCAAAGTAGCTGTGTTGTTAGGGCTGCTTATATGTCTATAGATTATACAATCATCGGCTAAAAGCTGATCTGTAGAAGTAATATTATCAGTTATATCATTAATATATATTAAGAATAAAAGCGGGCCTATGACCGAACTTTGAGGGACACCAGACATGACTGGTGCTGGACTGGAAATAGTATTGTTCAGTTTAACCGCCTGAAGACGATTGGTGAGGAATGCTTCAAGCCATCTTATTGTCTTATTATCTAACTCCAGATTGCGTATTTTCATTAGTAATCGCTTATGAGGTACACGGTCAAAAGCCTTTGAAAAATCGATAAAGATGCCATCCACATAATGAATCAGATGCAATGAAGTGTGAATGTCTGTTACTAGTTCGTAAAGTTGAGTCTGGCATGAAAGCTTCGGACGGAAACCGTGCTGATTGTTTATCAGCAAATTGTTTTGGTTCAGGTGGGCCATAATGTGGGTGTAAAGAATGTGCTCGAGCAGTTTACAACTGATTGAAGTTAGCGAAATAGGCCGGTAGTTGCTGAAAAGTGTATTATCGCCAGATTTAGGTATTGGTAGAACATAGGCTAATCTCCAGTCATCAGGTACACATCCAGATTCAATTGATTGTTGAAATATAAGGGAAAGTATAACAGCTGAAAACTCACTTGGTAGCCTTAAAAGATTAGCACTCACGCCGTCGGGCCCTGGGCTAGTCTTGAACGGTAGACGGTCCATAGCGCACTTCACGCCGTGGGCGGTGATGATAATGGACGGGTATGCAAACGGGATGCTTAGCCTGGGAAGCGTAAGGGAATCGGAGATTGGCTGTTCTTGTGTGAATACGCTGGCAAAGTGCCTGTTAAAGTGTTCGGTGCACTCCTCTGGTGGTAGTATGTTGCCATCTGGCCCTGTCATGGCGGGAATGGACTGATTTTGCTTAGGATTTACCATATTCCAGAACTTCTTAGGATCTGTTTTTAAAAGATTTGGAAGAGTGCAATTAAAATATTTCTTTTTCGCATCAGCAACTGTTTTTTCGGCAAGCCTAGAAATTTCCTTGTATTTCTGCCAATCTTCATGGGCATTTGACCGACTAGCTTTTCAATACGCTCTCTTCTTCCTGTTTAGGTGTCTTCCAACATCCCGAGAGAACCATGGGTCGCTTTTACGAAATGTTATTGTACATTTGGGCACACGTGAATCTTCTATATATTTTAGCTGATCTCGAAATAAGCACCAGTTTTCATTAGTTCAACGGCTCGCGAAGCTGGAGTGAAACTCGGTTAAAAAACTATCTAACATGATATTTATTCTTTCGGTATCTGCGCGCGCATAGTTTAGTATTCGTTTTTTTATTTTTGTTTTTTCAGAGCGAGGTAGAGACAATGAGCAATGAACGGCTCTGTGATCGCTGATTTTTTCCATGACTTGAGTACATGCAAGGTCAGGACTGTTTGTCAGGATGAGGTCTAATATGTTTTTTTTCCGCGAGTTGGTTTATAGACTACTTGGGTGAGGTGATGGTAGTGAAGGCAGTGAAGAAACCGAAGATTTTCTGCTCGATCATGCTGTGTATTAATAGATGAGGTGCTCCAATCTATGGCTGGATAGTTAAAATCACCGCATATGACTAGAAAACAGCGTGGAAATTTGATTGGAATTTGATCCAGTGTGTTGATGGGAGAGGCCATCGCCCTACAGTCGGTATAGTCAGGCTGAGGATGAAAGTGATGATGATTAATAGCACTAGCAAACGTTGTTTCCATGAATTTAAACCGAATTTCAAGAAAACGCATCTCTTTGTCTATAGGCAGTTCGCTAGTCAATAGTAGCGGGTAAAAACGCCCTTGTACAACGGTCAAAATATCTGACGTAACGGCCTCGAGGTTCAATGGTGTGCCGTTAACAAGGAAGAAAAAATCATCTACAAATCTGAAGAATCTAACAACACAAGAGCTTGCAAGCCGCTCTTGCAAGGTTGTATCAAGATGTGCAAGGTATAGGAGACTACAAACTGGGGCAAGGCATGACCCAATGCCTATTACCAGTTTTTGAAAATAAGGAGCGTCTTGCCAATTTATGAAAGTGGCGTGCAGATAAAACAGAAATTCAAAAACTATCATTGGACAGCCATGATTCATTTCGAAGTGCCACCGCATCGTAATGAAGGATCAAATCGCACCTTGTTCGCGCCTGCGCATGAGATGGGATTCTTTCTTCGCTTCCAGCCTTCGACCCTCCCCTGCTTGTCTGGCTTGCATGAGCTCAGCCGCAAACAACCTCCCGAATCGATATTGGCATCATCCACTACGAAGGATTTAAAAAGCCAGCTCAGCCCCTACCGCTTCAGTGGATACGGGAACAGTTTTGACCAGATTCTCAACCGCTTTCTCTTTACAATGCAGGTTTGGCTTGTGTTCCTCGTGCCTTGGTTATCGGCCGCCTCCTGTGGTGCGTTATTCCTGGTTTCGTCACCAATGCATCGGATATTGTTCGCGCCTGCGCATATGGGATGGGATTCTTTCTTCGCTTCCAGCTTTCGACCCTCCCCTGCTTGTGTATGGCTTGTATGACCTCAGCCTCAAGCAACCTGCCGGATCAATATTGGCATCATCCACAACGAAGGATTTAAGAAGCCACCTCAGCCCCTACCGCTTCAGTGGATACGGGAACAGTTGTTTGGACCAGATCTTCAACAGCTTTCTCTTTACAATGCAGGCTTGGCTTGTGTTTCTCGTGCCTTGGTTATCGGCCGCCTCGGGTGATGCGATATTCCTGGCTTCGTCACTCCCGGCATCACATCTTGTTCGCGCCTGCGCATAGGATGGGATTCTTTCTACGCTTCCGCTGTTTGTCTGACCTCAGCCTCAAACAACCTCCTGGATCGATATTGGCATCATCCAATACGAAGGATTTAAGAAGCCACCTCAGCCCCTACAGCTTCAGTGGATACGGGAACAGTTGTTTGGACCAGATGTTGAACAGCTTTCCCTTTACAATGCAGACATTGATTGTGTTTCTCGTGCCTTAGATATCGGCCGCCTCGGGTGATGCGATATTACTGGCTTCGTCAATCCCGGCATCGCATCTTGTTCGCTCGTGCGCAGGGGATGGGATTCTTTCTACGCTTCCAGCCTTCGACATTCCCCTGCTTGTCTGACCTCAGCCTCAAACAACCTCCCGGATCGATATCAGCATCATCCACTACGAAGGATTTAAGAAGCCACTTCAGCCCCTACCGCTTCAGTGGATAGGGGGAACAGATGTTTGGACTAGATGTTCAACAACTGTCCCTTTACAGTGCAGGCTTGGCTTGTGTTTCTCGTGCCTTGGTTATCGGCCACCTCGGGTGATGCGATATTCCTGGCCTCGTCACTCCCGGCATCGCATCTTGTTCGCGCCTGCGCATGGGATGGGATTCTTTCTACGCTTCCAGCCTTCGACCTTCCCCTGCTTGTCTGACCTCAGCCTCAAACAACCTCCGGGATCGATATTGGCATCATCTACTACGAAGGATTTAAGAAGCCACCTCAGCCCCTACCGCTTCAGTGGATACGGGAACAGTTGTTTGGACCAGATGTTCAACAGCTTTCCCTTTACAATGCAGGCTTGGCTTGTGTTTCTCTGCCTTGGTTATCGGCCGCCTCGGGTGATGCGATATTCCTGGCTTCGTCACTCCCGGCATCGCATCTTGTTCGCGCCTGCGCATGGGATGGGATTCTTTCTACGCTTCCAGCCTTCGACCTTCCCCTGCTTGTCTGACCTCAGCCTCAAACAACCTCCCGGATCGATATTGGCATCATCCACTACGAAGGATTTAAGAAGCCACCTCAGCCCCTACCGCTTCAGTGGATACGGGAACAGTTGTTTGGACCAGATGTTCAACAGCTTTCCCTTTACAATGCAGGCTTGGCTTGTGTTTCTCATGCCTTGGTTATCGGCCGCCTCGGGTGATGCGATATTTCTGGCTTCGTCACTCCCGGCATCGCATCTTGTTCGCGCCTGCGCATGGGATGGGATTCTTTCTACGCTTCCAGCCTTCGACCTTCCCCTGCTTGTCTGACCGCAGCCTCAAACGACCTTCCGCATCGATACTGGCATCATCCACTGCGAAGGATTTAAGAAGCCACCTCAGCCCCTACCGCTTCAGTGGATACGGGAACAGTTGTTTGGACCAGATGTTCAGCAGCTTTCCCTTTACAATGCAGGCTTGGCTTGTGTTTCTCATGCCTTGGTTATCGGCCGCCTCGGGTGATGCGATATTCCTGGCTTCGTCACTCCCGGCATCGCATCTTGTTCGCGCCTGCGCATGGGATGGGATTCTTTCTACGCTTCCAGCCTTCGACCTTCCCCTGCTTGTCTGACCTCAGCCTCAAACAACCTCCCGGATCGATATTGGCATCATCCACTACGAAGGATTTAAGAAGCCACCTCAGCCCTTACCGCTTCAGTGGATACGGGAACAGTTGTTTGGACCAGATGTTGAACAGCTTTCCCTTTACAATGCAGGCTTGGCTTGTGTTTCTCGTGCCTTGGTTATCGGCCGCCTCGGTGATGCGATATTCCTGGCTTCGTCACTCCCGGCATCGCATACTGTTGGCGCCTTGCGCATGGGATGGGATTCTTTCTACGCTTCCAGCCTTCGACCTTCCTCTGCTTGTCTGACCTCAGCCTCAAACAACCTGCCGTATCGATATTGGCATCATCCACTACGAAGGATTTAAGAAGCCCCCTCAGCCCCTACCGCTTCAGCGAATACGGGAACAGTTGTTTGAACCAGATGTTCAACAGCTTTCCCTTTACAGTGCAGGCTTGGCTTGTGTTTCTCGTGCCTTGGTTATCGGCCGCCTCGGGTGATGCGATATTCCTGGCTTCGTCACTCCCGGCATCGCATCTTGTTCGCGCCTGCGCATGGGATGGGATTCTTTCTACGCTTCCAGCATCCGACCTTCCCCTGCTTATCTAACCTCAGCCTCAAACAACCTCCTGGATCGATATTGGCATCATCCACTACGAAGGATTTAAGAAGCCACCTCAAGCCCTACCGCTTCAGTGGATACGGGAACAGTTGTTTGGACCAGATGTTGAACAGCTTTCCCTTTACAATGCAGGCTTGGATTGTGTTTCTCGTGCCTTGGTTATCGGCCGCCTCGGGTGATGCGATATTCCTGGCTTCGTCACTCCCGGCATCGCATCTTCGCGCCTGCGCATGGGATGGGATTCTTTCTTAGCGTCCAGCCTTCGACCTTCCCCTGCTTATCTAACCTCAGCCTCAAACAACCTCCTGGATCGATATTGGCATCATCCACTACGAAGGATTTAGGAAGCCACCTCAGCCCCTACCGCTTCAGTGCATACGGGAACAGTTGTTTGGACCAGATGTTCAACAGCTTTCCCTTTTCAATGCAGGCTTGGTTTGTGTTCCTCGTGCCTTGGTTATCAGCCGCCTCCTGTGCTGCGATGTTCCTGGCTTCGTCACCCCCGGCATCGGACCTTGTTGGTGCCTGCGCATGGGATGTGATTCTTTCTTAGCGTCCAGCCTTCGACCCTCCCCTGCTTGTGTCTGGCTTGTATGACCTCAGCCTCAAGCAACCTCCTGTGTCGATATTGGCATCATCCACTACGAAGGATTTAAGAAGCCACCTTAGCCCCTACCATGGCGGAAGTAGAATGGTGGCGAAGGCTCGGCCCAAACGCGGTTCAGCGGTACCGCAGCATAGCCACAGTTCGGGGGCCAACCACTCAGATTAAGAAATTATACTACTACAAATTAGGATTTTACTACTACTACTTAAATTAATCAGAATTATACTACTAGAAATCAACATAAACAGAATAGACATTTTGATAACTTCGCTTGTGAATGCGGTAAGGTATTTTAATAAGACATTCATAATTAAAAAACGAAATCTTCAATACTCTTTTCGTGCCCCCTTGATGTTGCATCGGTCGTGACGAAACTTTTTGGGCCTTGCTAGGTGCTTGCGAAGTAGGCAACGGAGATAACGAAGCTGACGAAGCACGAAACGGTTTCTTATCGCTGTCTGCTGCTCGTCTGCTGTGGTGCGGGCCTTGGTGCGCCCGGAAAAGCCTAATTCAGTTCGCAAGTCTGCAAATGTCCCTTTTGCGAAGATTTCAACGTCCTTGCTGGTCGCTGCTCTGCCGCCGTTTTGGTGAGATTTAATGTCCCCCAGCAGGCGTGTCTTTTCTGCTTTCGACCCCCTTCGTGGTGCAGGCAGTGCGAAGTCTTTTTGCAGCATTGTATTGCGCTTAGCGTTTTATCGCAAGACGGGCCCGCACAAAGTAATGAAGCGATGCTCTGTGGCACGTTGCGATAGCGTGTACTTACCGCGTCCCGGCGGACTTTCACCGGTGAGCAGATCTGGAGGTTGCCCGCAGACTCAATGTATGCTCTAATGCTCCTGTACGTTAAGCACGTTTCTTGATGCTAAAGCTGTCTGGATTGGAGCAACCTTGAAATTGCCTTGAAAACTGCTGTATACTTTCTGCTGAATAATTTAAATGTGAAGAGTAATCCTAGTGCTCTATGCTCCACGTACGTTTTGATGCACCTACTTTCATGGCATTTTTATTTCAGTTGCAGCTGCCATATCTTTTTTTCTGTACATGCATGTTTCTTAGCTGGTGTTGTTATGTGGCAGGCACTTCAAGCCTTTTCCATGCCTCGGCTGCGATCATATTGAGATGACTAGCCCGCTTAAACAGCGCTACTGTTTGTGCTATTCGCGACATGCATTTTTATTGTTGTGATTTGTTGCTGTATGTTATTGGTTGATGCAATAAACGATGAATATGAAAACCATAATCGCTTACTTGGTATACACCGTTGCGAACTGGGCACGATTGCCCGGTTGCACCAATGTTTCTTGACCGCACCTTACTGTGCTGAGGGACAAAGTAAATGGGCAATTCATTCTAAAACAGCGCAAAAGAACAGGGACGAGAAAACAAAACGTACAACACGAGCGCTGACTCGCAACTAATGTTTTATTAGGAAGAAAGCGGATTCTTATACAAAAAATACGTCATGTGATGTTAGAAAGAACGAAACCCTTGACCAGGCAAAATTCAAGAGATATCTTCTTCCTTCATCAGCCACGTGGAAAACCCTATCAAGCAAGCCCAAACATACAAGCCCCCTCCCCTTCTCCCCAACGGCCCGTTTTACAAATTATAAATTATCACCAAGCATTATTCAGAAAAGGAACCTCTTTTTCGATAAGGTTCCTTTTCTGAATAATGCTTGGTGATAATTTATAATTTGTAAAACGGGCCGTTGGGGAGAAGGGGAGGGGGCTTGTATGTTTGGGCTTGCTTGATAGGGTTTTCCACGTGGCTGATGAAGGAAGAAGATATCTCTTGAATTTTGCCTGGTCAAGGGTTTCGTTCTTTCTAACATCACATGACGTATTTTTTGTATAAGAATCCGCTTTCTTCCTAATAAAACATTAGTTGCGAGTCAGCGCTCGTGTTGTACGTTTTGTTCTCTCGTCCCTGTTCTTTCGCGCTGTTTTAGAATGTATACATACCAACTCGCCCAGGCTTCTATTTTGGTAAATGGGCAAAGTACTTGCATGACTTGCAGCAGTATTTGTATTATGAATTTGCCTGCGTGGTCTCTATTTGGAAGTGTTGCTGCCTTTCTATGCCGCCACCTTTGCCAACCACTTTCATTGTGCCGGAGCAACTGCTTATCGTAACTGCGGGCCACGGCACCGCAGTTACGATGCCACGCTCACCGCTGATGTTCTTCCAGGTGCTGCTGCTTTCGTTATTGGGCCAGCTGCCCCTGTCACGCCGGCACCCCTACGACTGGTCCCGTCACAACCCTTTTGGTGTCCTGATGCCTCGAGGAATTGTGCAACCGAATCGTCTGTCAAGTGCGCCGCATCATCACCACTTTACTGCCGCCACCAGTTCTGGATGCTACGGCGTTTGAAGTCCGGCAACGTGGAACGGCGTCAGCTGACCAAACAGCTGAAGAACGCGCACTTTTCTCGGATGCACCGGGCCACGGCACCGTAGTTACGATGTCACGCTCACCGCTGATGTTCTTCCAGGTTAGTCAGTACAGAACATACTGTTACCGCAGTGATGATGTTTGTGTTTTCGCGCTGTCGTGGCCACCCAATTGTTTCAAAAGTGCTCGTGCTGCATTGATCTACCTTTGGCGCCTCCTACCGATTGGTGGTGACGTTGAACCCAACCCTGGGCCCACGAATAAAGCACAAGAGGAAAAGTTCGACAGCGTTGCTCTTCCGGTCCAAAGTATGAAAACTAGCCATACTACCATCTTGAAATCTTTGAATAAGGTCCCTAACATTCACATCAGCCTGAAGGATGACTTGAATGCACTAACAAAGCGTGTGGTTGAATTGGAATCCAAAATCGAATTGGCACCATCTACATAGTCCTCATTAGCCCCTAACCTAGAATTATCTAGAATGCAAGACAAAATTGATGACTTGGAAAACCAATCTAGGCGGTCAAATGTTCTTTTTTACGGAATCAAAGATACAAACGATGAAACGTGGGCTACTTCGGAGCAAATTATAAATGTATTTTGTTCGGTTAGGCTTGGTGTGGTGCCAACTTCGATCGTGAGAGCACATCGTTTGAGTCGTTTTTCGACACAAAAGACGCGACCTATCATTGTTAACTTCTATAATGCTAAAGAGATAGATTTGGTGCTGAGCAACGGTTCCAAGCTGAAGGACAGAGACTACAGCATCTCTCGTGATTACTCTGAGGCCGTCAGACAAAAGGCCGTAATCTCTGGCAGTACGCGAAATCTGTAAAAAAAGGAAGGTGACCGTATTCATCTCACTTTTAATAAGCTGCATATTAATAATGACGTCTATGTGTGGGACACTCAGGCTGCCCGCGCAGTCTGCGTTTTTCGCCATTCCACAGAAGAGTGACGTTTTTCTTTTATCCCAGCTAAAGCACCAGCTTCCCATTCTTCAGAAAGAGCATCATGTAATAATAAAAAAACCATTGCTTTTCTTTACACTAACATCAGAAGTGTTGTATCAAGGGTTTTTGAAATATCTTTGCTGATCGACTCATGCTAAACATCAGTAATAGCACTAATTGAAACATGGCTCACTGACTTAGTTCCTGAAAACACCATTTTTGTCACCGAAACACGTTTTAGTATTTTTCGAAATGACAGACAAAATCGTAGAGGAGGTGGTGTACTCTTGGCGGTAAAAGACGATTTGTTGGCTGTACCTTTTATGGTTAGTTCTTTTGTTCAATGTGTATGGGTTTCTTTAAAGTGCTTTCAATTGATGTAATCATTGGTGTTATCTACCGTCCTCCTAATATGACTGTTTGCTTTTCTGCAAAATTTAATCGAATCCTGTGTGAAATTTGTACGCGTTTCCCTAACTCTACACTGCTCATATTTGGAGACTTCCACTTCCCTAGCATAAACTGGTTTACACAATCCGTCACAGCGAGTGAAACCGAAGCTCATATGTTTCTTCAATCATGTCTTGATTTTTCGCAGTCGCAACTTATCACCAATCCCACACGTCGCACATCAAGCACCGCAAACATTCTTGATTTATTCATCATCATCATCATCATCATCATCAGCCTGATTATACCCACTGCAGGGCGAAGGCCTCTCCCATATTTCTCCACTTATCCCTGTTCGGTGCTAGCTGCATCCACGTGACCCCTGCGAACTTCCTAATCTCATCCGCCCACCTAACTTTCTGCCGCCCCCTGCTCCGCTTTCCTTCCCTTGGAATCCAGTTTGTTACAGCAAGCGACCATCGGCTATCCTCCATTCGCATCGGTTATCCTCCTAGAAGAAGTATCTGAATACTTCCTCTAAAAAAGCTGTGAATAGTACTGCCTAACACCTTTCTTTATGGGAATTTTGTTACTTTCTTTTTGCAGAAATATGGCTGCTGTGCAGCCACTATATATTGTCACGACTGAAGTCACAGGGAGCCGTGAAGGTACACGTTGCCGAGGAGCAGAGAATAAGGTCGGCTTGTCGTTCCGATCACTGAGCCACAGAGTCCAGCACCAGCGCGCCGCTCGTGCCAACAACAACCGCTTCGTCGTCGTCGGCACCAAACAAGGCTGTCGCGCGGCGCTAGGCACGTGGCATTATTCCCCCCCGTGAAAGAAAACATCGTCCCGATGACAAGGTGAGAGGAGAAAAAATTAGGCGTGAAGTGAACTGCACAGTAACGCAAGGTTTCACTTGCAGGAAGCGCTCAGTCACGCGAAAAGTATGGCTTTAAGCGCACCACATCCACAATTTAAGGCCGCTGGTGTCGAACCCTGACGGTCACAGTTCCATCTGGAATGACTTCGTAATTAACGTTGTTTAAGCGGCGCAGGACTTTATAGGGTCCGAAATAGCGGTGGAGTAGTTTCTCGCTCAAGCCATTGTGGCGCACGGGGGTCCACACCCACACCTTGGTCCCCTGGTTTGTAGTGGACTTCACTGTGCCGGAGGTTATAGTGTCGAGCGTCGGTGGCATGCTGCTCCTTGATGTGCAAGCGGGCCAGCTGACGGGCTTGTTCGGCCTGTTCTGCTAACTGGGCGGCATCGGGTTCGACCGCCTCTTCCCCGCACGGGAGCATCGCGTCCAACATTGTGCGGGCCTCTCTGCCATATACGAGACGGAACGTCGTAAACTTCGTGGTTTCCTGCGGCGCCGTATTGTAGGCGAAGGTGACATACGGCAGGATCTCGTCCCACATTTTATCAAGATACTTTGTTGGGCGTGTTGGTATTTATTCATTATTGATATAAACAGCGCGAACACGAAAACAAGGGACAAGAAACAAGAAATTAGTGAAGAATGGGATGATAAACACTTGCTTATTAAATGCGTTGACGAAATCTTGTTACCATGGCATGGGCAAGAGTTTTGAAAGACAAGTGAAGAGAATTGCAAAGGCCGATTATCGCGAGTCAGTTATTATTGAGGCCAGTTGCCGGGTACTGAAGAACCTTAAAAGAACGCACAGACTGAAATCTCTGCCCAGCATGGGTGAGAGGAAGAGGAAGGTTTCCGTGGTACCGTATGTGCACAGGATTTCGCATGGCCTCAAAAATGTAGGCAAGAGGCATAATGTGGACGTCGCACTGACGGCCCCGCTCAATATGAAGAGGATCTGCCCGGCTGTTCAAAGGGAAAGAGAAGAGAAGAAGCAAGAATGTGGGGTGAAACATAGAAACCCCTATGTTGGATGCAAGACAGGTGTTGTGTATAGGCTTCCACTCTCTTGTGGAGCCAGTTATATAGGACAAACCGGACGGTGTATAAATAAGAGGCTACAGGAACACTGTAACAACTTGGAAATTGGAAAGGACAAAACGTTTCTAGTATCCCATTGCCAGTCATGTGAAATAATGAAGGAGAAGAAGTGCACTCCTAAGTTTGACAGTGTTAAGATTTTATATCGCCACAAACAGAAGATAACGAGAGAGATAGTGGAAGCGTATTTTATTTCAACGGACAATAAGTGTGTAAGCAAGCCGTCTCTTGCTCTTTCAAGCAAAGAGGTGTCCTTTTTAAGTGATTTTTTAAAGTAATTTTTATGCAGCAGGTGAAACCAGGGGTTTTTCACGTGACTGTTTCGTTTTCTTCCTGTTTGTTTTTCTGGGCCTTGGAGTAAACGGCTTAGGCTTAGTTGTGAGTCAGCGCATGTACTGTGGCTTTCTTGTTTCTTGTCCCTTGTTTTCGTGTTCGCGTTGTTTATATCAATAATCCAGATTTTATGTTCGACGTCGATGTACATTGAGATCATGTCCGCCAAAGTTTTGTTTAGTCGTTCCGTTAATCCATTTGTTTGAGGGTGATACGCTGTTTTTGTGCGATGCTCGGTATGGCTGAGAGTTAAGGTGTCCCGCAGTAGCCGAGCTGTAAACGCCTTTCCTCGGTCAGTAATGATGGTCGACGGTGCACCGTGTCTGAGCACAATGTCGTTCATAAAGAATCGAGCAACTTTGCCGGCAGTACCTCGGGCAAGGGCCTTCGTTTCGGCGTAGCGTGTTAAGTAGTCTGTGGCGACTACGATCCACTTGTGTCCGTTCGAGGATAAAGGAAATGGGCCTAAAAGGTTCATGCCCACTTTCTAGAAGGGTGTGAGGGGTGGTTCAATAGATTGTAACATACTGGATGGCTTGAGCGTGGGTTTTTTTGCCGCTGGCATTGTCGACAAGTCTCTACGTAACGTCTAACGCTCGGAGAAAGATGTGGCCAGTAATAGTTCTGCCGGACTCGGTTTAGGTTGCATGTAAAGCCAAGATGCCCTGAAGTTGGTTCGTCGTGGCAGGTCAGGAGGATTTCGTGCCTTAGATCAGCCGGTATGACTAGCAGGTATGTTTTCGCACTCGACGTAGAATTTTTATAAAGCACCCCATTGCGGAGGCAATACGACGACAACCCCCGAGCAAGATACTGGGGTATTGCAGGATGCCCACCTTCAAGATGGTCAATAATCAGTCGCAGCTCGTCGTCGGCAAGCTGTTTGGAGGCGAGATCGGACGTAGTGACTGCTCCGAGGAAGCTATCGTCGTCGGTGGCATCTGACGAAGGAGGGCCGACAGGCGCGCGGGACAGGCTATCAGCATCGGTGTGCTTCCGGCCAGACTTATAAACAACATCGAAATCGAACTCCTGCAGGCGCAATGCCCAACGTGCTAAGAGGCCACAAGGATCCTTTAAGTTTTTCAGCCAACACAAGGACTGATAGTCAGTGATGACACGAAACGGTCGGCCATAAAGGTACGGGCGGAACTTGGCAGCGGCCCATACTACCGCCAAACATTCTTTTTCAGTGGTGGAATAGTTACACTCAGCACGGGAAAGTGCACGGCTGACGTAGGCAACTGCTTTCTCGACCCCGTCTTGGTGCTGAACTAGAACGGCACCAAGGCCGGCGTTGCTCGCATCCGTGTGTAACTCTGTGTCGGCATCATCGTCGAAATGTGCCAGGATCGGGGGTGACTGGATCCGGCGTCGTAACTCGTCGAAAGCCATTGCTGCTCGGCGCTCCAGGAAAATGATGCGTCATCTCGAGTCAGCAGAATGAGAGGGCTGGCCATCTGTACAAAGTTTTTGATAAAGCGACGATAATAGGAGCGCAGCCCCAAAATCCGTCGGACTACTTTTTTGTGGGCGGGGACGGGAAAGGCAGCAACGGCGGCAAGTTTCTCAGGGTCAGCTCGGATGCCATCAGCACTCACGATGTGCCCAAGAAACTTCAATTCGGTGAACCCGAAGTGGCACTTTTGAGGCTTGAGAGAAAGGTTGGCAGACCGGACAGCTTCAAGAACAGTTCTCAGGCGGCGCAGGTGTTCCGTGAATGTCGGTGAAAAAATTATTTTTCGTCGAGACAAACATGCATGTCTGCCACTTAAGACCTGTGAGCACAATGTCCATCATCCGCTGGAAGGTGGCAGGAGCACAGCAGAGCCCGAATGGGAGGACGCGGAATTCATAGAGCCCATCTGGTGTTACGAAGGCAGTTTTTTCACGGTCCCTCTCATCAACTTCAATTTGCCAATAACCACTCCTGAGGTCAATGGAGGAGAAGTACTTGGCTCGGCGAAGTCGGTCGAGAGAGTCATCAATCCGTGGCAGCGGATAGACGTGCTTCTTTGTCATACTGTTAAGTTTCCGATAGTCAACGCAGAACCGAAGTGTTCCGTCTTTCTTTTTAACGAGGACTACAGGCGACGGCCATGGGCTGCTTGAAGGTGGAATGACGCCATCCGCGAGCATCTCCTTGACTTGCTGTTGGATAGCGTCTCTCCCGAGGAGACACATGATAGGGCTGCTGATGGATGGGTCGAGTACCTTCATGCGTGATAATCCGGTGTTTAATGACCGACGTTTGCTGCACTTTAGATGAAGACGTGAAGCGCACACGAAACTCCAGCAATAGATCTTGGAGTTGCCTCTTTTCAACGGAGGAAAGCCTAGAATATATGTCGACAGCGTGTACGGCATCATCCGGTTCAGTGCTAGGCGTAGCTTCCTCTGAAGCAAAACATTCGGCGACTTCGTGCAAATGGTCGACGTAAGCGATGACAGTGCCACGGAACAGATGTCGATGTTCATTGGAGAAATTGGTGACAAGCACCTCCGTCTCTCTTTCACGAAGGAAACAAAGACCTCTTGCCACAGAAACTTCCAAGGCGAGTGAGAGGGAGACATTAGGCTCAACAACCCGGAGGCCGTGATGTGGCTCCTCAGAAGTAACTCTGGCGAGGATGCTGGCACGTAGTGGCACTGTGAGGCTATCATCGGCGTCTCGCAGCGTCGATTGGGACCCTCGGTACTCATGCCTTTCAGTGGCCAGTTTGGTGGAAAACGTCACCAAGCGGTTCGGTAGATCTATAGTGGCACCGTGCTCACGAAGGAAGTCAATGCCAAGAATAACATCACGAGAGCATTCGCGTAGAACAAGAAAAGTCGCAACAAATGTGCAGCCTCGCATTGTAACCCGGGCCGTACACATACCCAGTGGTGCAACCACATGTCCGCCTGGTCCGTTCCATGGCGTCATCACCTTTTTCAGTGTCCTTGTAAGCCGACCGCTAAGGATAGTATAATCGGCTCCCGTATCAACTAAAGCGCTGACCTCCTTCGTGTCTACGATAATAGGGATGTCGAGGGAGACCCGGCCAAGACCAGGGACTGTCGACGTCGGTTCGGAGTGGAGTGAGCGGTGTGGCGGCGGAATCTGGACGGCGGTTGGGTGGTCGGCGTCGGGACAATTCAATGTCGACGGCAGGTCGGAGTGAAGCAAGCGGTGTGGCGACGGAAGCTGGGCGGCAGTTGTGTGGTCTGCGTCGGGGCGATTTAAGCGACACGCCGGTGATAACTGGTCGGCGATGCGGACGACGTCGGGGCGATCTGGTCTGTGCGGCGAAAACTGGACAGGAACTCGGCGTTCGACGTCGGGGCGAATCGAGCGGTGCGGCGGTGGAAGCTTTACGGCGAATCGGTGTGCGGCGGCCTCGCCCCCAAAGTTCGTCGGTGCTAGATTTCCCGATGAGGGCTCGAGAAACCATGGCGTCCAGCGGTATACCGTGGCCCAGAAGGCGAAGAGCGACGAGGCGAAGGCGAGCGCGACTAGCGACGAGGAGAATGTGGCAGACTACGCTGGCGGGTGACGTACTCGGCGATGTCCTGAGGCCGCTGACCAGGCCGTGGACGAGGGCTGTCGGGGGAAAATCCTCTAAGGCCCATCTGACGATAAGGGCACTGCCGGTAGAGGTGACCTGCCTCGCCACAGTGGTAGCAGAGAGGGCGGTTATTTGGAGCGCGCCAGAGATCAGTCTTCCGGGGCGCCTGGCGCCGATCTACCCAAAGGGGCAGCGGTTCCGCAGCGTGCACAGCGACCTGAGGTTGCGTGTAAGGCGAAGGGGTAGGTAGCAGGGCTGGGCGGCGTGTGACATCAGCATAAGTCATCCGCTGGGTGGGGCCCGGGGGTGGTGGTGGAACGACTGTACTTGTCGGTGGCGTGAGTGCGTTCTGGACCTCTTCACGGATGATGCTGGCCAGGGAAGCTGCACCAGGAGTAAATGATCCATGAAGTTGCTGGAGCTCCTCGCGAACCACGGTGCGAATGAGGTCGCGAAGGGAGCTCATATCTGCCCCGGGATTATAGTCGGTTCGGTCAGACGGCGGTAGTGTGGAGATGGAATTCAGCGGCCGACCATACTGGCCGCATCGCTGCTGTAGCAGTTTCTCCATGGTCACAGCTTCAGCCAGAAACACCGCGACGGTGGTGGGGGTTTTCCGCACGAGGCCGGAAAAAAGATGTTCTTTGACGCCGTGCATCAGGTGCCGCACCTTCTTCTCCTCACTCATGGACGGGTCGGCGCGATGGCAAAGGCGCATGACGTCTTCAACATACATTGCGACCCCTTCGTTCTGACGCTGAACTCGAGAGGTAAGGGCACGCTCGACATTCTCTCGGCGGTCACTGTTGGCGTACGTACCGAGGAGCTGGCTTCGGAAGGCCGGCCACGTAGAGAATGTGGCCTCGCGGTTCTCGAACCATGTCCGAGCAGCGTCTTCAAGGCTGAAGTAGACGTTCCGCATTTTCGCAGCGTCGTCCCAGCCGCTACACGTTGCGACCCTTTCGCAGTGAGCTAGCCAGTCCTCGGCGTCTTCAAACTGCTCACCGTGAAATGGTTTAGGGGTACGTGGGGTCTGAAGGATGAGACAGGACGAAGGGGTGGAAGGGACAGTCATGGTACGGGCGGGCGGTGTCGTTGCCACAGCTAGGGTCTCTTCGTCAGGAGCGAAGGCCTCGGGGGGCAAGCCTCGGAGCCGTCGGCTGGTACGATGAACAAGAGTGGTCACGAGAGGCGGCCGCGTAGGATCGTCCGCAGGAGAAGGGATCATCGATGGCACCTCCACCAGTGTCACGACTGAAGTCACAGGGGGCCGTGAAGGCACACATTGCCGAGGACCAGAAAATAAGGTCGGCTTGTCGTTTCGATCACAGATCCACAGAGCCCAGCACCAGCGCGCCGCTCGTGCCAACAACAACCGCTTCGTCGTCGTCGGCACCAAACAAGGCTGTCGCGCGGCGCTAGGCACGTGGCAATATATCTTCCAGCACTTTCACGTACGGCTCGTCTACACCCTGATTTCGCAATGCCTGCATCACCGCCGAGGTTTCAACTGAGGCAAATGGTTTTTCGTAATCAATGAATGCTATGTATAAGGGCTGGTTATATTCTGAGCATTTTTCTATCACCTGACTGATGGTATGGATATGATCGATAGTAGAGTACCATTTCTGAAACCCTGCTTGATCCTTTGCTTGATTGCAGTCTAAGGTTGTCCTGATTCTATTAGCGATTACCTTAGTAAATACTTTATACGTAACAGACAGTAAGCTGATTGGTCTGTAATTTTTAAGGTCCTTAGAGTCCCCTTTCTTGTGAATGAGGATAATGTTTGCATTCTTCCATGGTTCCGGTAGCGTTGATTACACCAGGCAGTGCATATACAGGGTGGCCAGTTTTTCTAGCACGATATCCCCCCCGTCCTTCAGCAGATCTGTAGTTATCTGATCCTCTCCAGCTGATGTCCCCCTTTTCATAGTTTCTAGTGCTTTCTTGACCTCGTCCTTCGTCACTGGTGGAACGTCTGACTGTTTTTCCCTACCGCCAATCTCATTACGGTCCTGACTACTTTGGCTACTGTAGAGATCTGTATAGAACTCCTCGGCTACTTTGACTATCTTTTCCACATTAGTGATGACGTTGCCCGCCTTGTCCCTTATCGCATACATCTGGCTTTTGCCTATGCCTAATTTCTTCTTTGCCGCTTTAAGGCTTCCCCCGTTCTTCACAGCATGCTCAATTTTCTCCATGTTATACTTCCTTATATCGGCCACCTTGCGCTTATTGATTAGCTTTGATATCTCGGCCAATTTGATCTGGTCTGTTGGATTGGAAGCTTTCATACTCTGGCATTTCTGAATCAAATCTTTCGTCTCCTTAGACAGCTTACCCGTATCCTCTCTAACTATCCTCCCGCCTACTTCTACCGCGCACTCAGTAATGATATCTCTGACATTATTGTTCCTTGCCTGTAGGGTAATGTCGCCATCCTCAGTTAGAGCTGAATACCTGTTCTAAGCGAGATCCTGAACTCTTCTGACCTCCCCCTCACCGCTAATTCGTTGATGGGTTTGTTTCTTACTAATCTGTTGCGTTCCTTCTTCAGATTTAGGCCAATTCGAGACCTCACCATCCTGTGGTCACTGCATCGCACTTTCCCGATTAACTCTACATCTTGCATGATGGCGGGGGTTGAACACATTATGAAGTCCATTTCATTTTTAGTCTCTCCGTTAAGAATTTTCCACGTCCATTTCCGGTTCTTCCGTTTGCTGGAGAAGGTATTCATGATTCGTAAGTGATTGCGCTCTGCAAACTCAACTAGTAACTCCTCCCTGCTATTCCTAGAACAAATGCCATAGTCACCTACTGCCTTGTCTCCTGCCTGTTTTTTCAAAACCTAGGCATTGAAGTCACCCATTAGTACAGTATAATGCGTCTTTACTTTTCGCATTGCCGATTCTACATCTTCATAGAAGCGTTCAACTGCCTGGTCACCATAACTACATGTAGGTGCATAGGCCTGTACAACCTTGAGTTTATACCGCTTATTAAGCCTAATTACGATACCTGCAACCCTCTCATTAATTCTATAAAATTCATCTATATTACCCGCTATATACTTATTGACAAGGAAACTTCTAGTTGTCGCCTCTCTGGTAAACCTCGATCACACAGTACATGCCCATCCATCAGTACAGTATATGCCTCATTCGGCCTCCTAACCTCACTAAGCCCTATGACATCCCATTTCATGCCCTCTAGTTCCTCTAACAGCACTGCTAAACTAGCTTCACTAGCTAGGGTTCCAGCATTAAACGTTGCCAGGGTCAGTTTCCAATGGCGGCCTGTCCAGTGGAGCCAGGCTCTCTTAGTACCCCCTGCTGCGTCACAGGTCTGACCGCCGCCGTGGTCAGTTGTTCCGCAGCCGCTGGTGACTGAGGGCCGGAGTTTTATGGAGCTTATCATGAGAGGTTGCGGCCAATTACTGCACCAGGGTGGCCAACTCCTGTTCTGGTGAGGGAGTGCGTTGCCGGAGGTGTTCACCGGCATCAGGTCGCACCCCAACCTGTGTATGCAATTCCATCGACACGCGGATGTTTTTTTTCGTCCGGTGGAGAATTGCGCGGCACCGGGATTTGAACCCCGGTTAAAGTGAGCTAGAATGGGGTAGTGGGCTCACGGGGGCTCCTTCCCTGACGCAGTCTGTGTTACATGCACTAGGTGGCGCCACCGCAGACTTCAATGTAGCGCTCTGCTGGTTGAGGGGTTGCGTTCGTGCTACCGCGGTCTTCTCGCTTTAGAAAAACGCACCCTCTTCGTCCACACTTTTTAGAATTGCATGTGGCAGCTATGCAGAGGTTGGATATATTAGCAAGTTGTGCTACTACTGGTGCTATAAGATGAACTAAGAGATTTCTAACTGCAAACGAGTGTCCGATTTCTCTCCGGCGTCCTTGGCGAAAAGTGAATTAAGGCGCTTGTATGAAAATGACTGCGGCGCTCGATAGCCCAATTTTCTGAGGTTTGTGATTCACGGCCGCGGTGATTAAGAGTACAGAGACACGTAGGTTTATGTGTGTAACGTGTAAAGCTGTATCCGTATTCCTAATAGGCCGCAGCTGTCAGCCCCTTTTTGTCGCGCCTGCCTTCGAGATCGTGAATTTTAATTTACTGTCGACGCTGTTTATGGAAGAACGGTGCATAAAAATTGCCACAAGTCATTATTGAACACATCTTAAATGCTTGCAGTTGCGCATCCTCCTTCCATTATCAGCAGTTTAATCTGGAAATTTTCAGGTAACTGCACAATTGAGAATTAGCTATTTATTTATTACAAGTTCCTGCAGCGCCCGAAGGCATTATTGCAGGGGGGGAGATGACAAGTAATCTTGCTGGGAACGCCAGTGATAAAATACATAAAAATGAAGAAAATAACAGGACACAAGTGATAATGCGGAATGAAAAACATGCATCTAAAGGGGGCAACTGCGCGACGAACAAAGTGATGAAAACACTCAAAAAAACAAAGTAATGAAGGAAACACACGCAAGAGAACTGGGCGCCACGTCACACATCCGATAAAAAAGCCCGAACTAAATTTTCAGTGCAACACTCAGTGATGCCAACTGGAAGCTGGTTCCACTCATTGATCGTCAGTGGAAAAAACGAGGTTGAAAACACATCTGTCCGGCATTTTATTTCGCGGATCTTCCACTGATGATCAAGTCGTCTAGATAAAAAGTGAGGTTGAAGCAGGTACCGGTCTTTGTCAATGCTGAACTTTCCAAAATAAATGCGATACATGATCTGCAGTCTGAAATGTTTTCTGCGGTGAGCTAAAGATTCCCAACCAAGATAATGTTTAATAGACGTGACACTAGATGAAAAATTATAAATATACAGTGTTCGGATCGATAGCGAAGGGCCTGACAGGAGCTCTAGGAGTGTGAAAACAAGCATTTAGTAGGCATCTCGGGTTGATGAACGGCGGCTCCACTGCCAGCTTCCTTGACAAAACGTACACCCGTGTTAATCATAACTGATGAGAAAGGCAAGGCGTATATGTTGTAAGCATCCCATTTCTCGCGGGCACGTGTCTTTTACTACTCCGAGTGCATCAATTAATTTGCTGCCCGAATGCAGTTTATGGCACGAAAAAAAAAAAAACAAGCTCCGTGAGCATATATTTTCGAGGACCACTGCATGTATACGGCGCAAATTTAAGAAAACAACACAAGAAAGAAAAGGACAGCACATGCTCACATGGCGTTCTTTTATTTCTTGTGCTGGTGTCTTTGCGCCGTGTACATTGGTTTGCAAGTCATGAATGATTGCCCCACAGGCCGTCATTTTTCGAGCTTGCTCAAGAAGCAAAAGCTGAACTGACAATAGCTGAGCTCCCATTGTCGCGGAAGTTTGCGCCGAGTAAGAGGTTAGCAGGCTTGTACAAGCTTCGCAATTCAATTTCATTAGACTCTATTTAGCAACATATACCCAGTAGTGTGAAATATTAGCCTATAATCACGCACTTCAGCTATAATATGCTGGCTGTGGTCAACAGATATACCAGCGCATTCTTGACGCTTAGTAATGCGTTGAATAAAGTTGTTTCCTAACTACTGGTCCTCCTTTTTATTCACATTCGTGTCTGGCTTCGTACTTCCTTGATGCAGCATGTCGACAATCCGGCTAGTTGGCCCTGCTTGCCCTTCCCCTGGCGTATTGTTTCCACAAGGCCATAGAATGAAATACAACTGAAAAACTAGGCTGGTGTACATGTCATTGATGTGATCAGGTCATCGTGTATTTATATCCTTCAGAGAGTATTTATATTCGCCCCCATTATTTTCGATTCGTGGCGCCTTTCCCGTAAGCATGTCCGGCAGCCTAGCACAATGGTTTTGTCATCGGGGTGGCTTCTTCGTATCAGAAGTCCCATCGCCCCACCGCAAAACAAAACCTCCGCAATGGCAAGAATACAGCAGCGAAGGGGAAGGCAGGCAAAGGGCGCGCGGTGCCGCGCGCTGCTACATTGAAGGCGGCGGTGGCGGCGCCCTGCGGAGGCGCGCATAACAAGAATCTGCTGACATAGGCGGCGTCATCGCAATGTATGGCGCCGGCTGAGGAGTGAGCCCACTACCCAATTCTAGCTCACTTTACCCCGGTCCTCGTGCTTGCGAGGCGGATGTTCTACCGCTACGCCACTGCTGCACCTTGATTTAATACTAACAAATAATTCTGATATTTGTTCAGACATAATTCATTTAGACGGCATTTCTGATCACGACGTAATAACAGGACGCATTACCGGTTCCTTTAACGAAAACTACTGTTAAACAAATCAGATGTTACAATAGAGCTAATTATGAAAGAATTAACACTGAATTAGATATTTTCGCTGTCCAGTTCAAAAATCAATATTTATTGCGCACTGTTGAGCAAAATTGGGATTATTTCAAAACTACCCTTACTAACCTTATCGACAACTTTGTGCCTCTTACGTCCATTAGATGTAGCAGCAATACACCATGGTTTAATCACAAGCTGCGGCATATGAATAACAAAAAAATAAACGACTTTACCGGCAGGCCAAAAAATGGTAGTTTAGGTACGTCGCAAAAGTATAAGAAATGCGACAGAGAATACCAGTTGTTATTAAAATCCACTCGACGTCACTTTTTCAATCATGACTTGTCCTCTCTGTTAACCAACAACCCTCGTAAATTTTGGTGCATCATAAATCCTAGCTTTCACCCTGACATTTTGCTTTTCGACAGTAACGGCGTCATAATCACTGAATCCGATTGTGCTCAGGTTCTGAACGTTACCTTCTCATCAGTTTTTACCAAAGAAGACATTAGCTCATCTCCTATCTTAATTACATTTCATGACATCTGCATGCGTGACATAGTTATTAACGAAGCAGGTATTTCAGTTTTATTAAACAATCTCAAAATTACATGTAGCTCGGATCACCTTGTCTTTAACATTAAGATACTAAAAATACATCCAGAAGCATCTCCGCTACCTTGTCCTGTTTATTCTCGCAGTCGTTAATGAACGGACAAATTCCTAATGACTAGTGTGTTGCAAAGGTAATACCTAAATTCAAATCAGGTGATCGTTCCTCCCCACTCAACTATCGACCCATCTCGTTAACCAGCAACTGTTGCAAACTTCTAGAGCATATCATTCATATCCAAGTCATTAACTACCTCGAATATCATAACATTATTTTCAAATATTAGCACGGTTTTCGCAAGGGTTTTTCATGTGATACTCAACTACCTGGCTTTGTTAATGACTTACAATCATCACTTAACGCAGGCTTTCAGGTCGACGCAGCTTTTCTGGATTTTTCAAAAGCATTCGATCGAGTCCCTCATCACAGATTTTTACTAAAACTAGCACAGTTTAACATCCACCCCAATGTGCTCGCCGGGATTAAGGACTTTCTTTGTTCTAGATCTCAGTATACCTCAGTTAATAATTCTAACTCTTCTTCGACTTATGTGACATCTGGTGTACACCAAGAAAGCGTGCTTGGTCCTTTGCTTTTTCTAATCTATATTAAAGATTTACCTGCCTGTGTAACATCTAGAGTTCGTCTTTTCGCAGATGACTGCGTAATTTACCGTAACATTATTAATGACAGTGACCACCAATTCCTACAATCGGACCTGAACGCACTAAGCTCATGGTGCTCATCCTGGTTAATGGCTTTAAACGTTGCTAAAACTAAATTTATATTGTGAGCCCTCCACGGATCTTTTTTTATTTGTACATACCATGATCTTCTTCTTCTTGGACATACCATCATCATCGTCCCGCGGCGCCGGCCCCGGCACGCGCTTGGGTTTTGTCCATCGGAATAAATGCCAGACACCGCATACCTTGCCTCGCCTTCACGACCTTGCCGTCTCGACCTGGCCTTCTTCCACATTGTTCGCGCCCGCATCTTTTTAGCGCCTGAGCATGGGATGGGACTCTTTCTTCGCTTCCAGCCTTCGACCCTCTCCTGATTGTATGACCTCAGCCTCAAACAACCTCCCGGATTGATATTGGCATCATCCACTACGATGGATTTAAGAAGCCAGCTCAGCCCGCCCCTACCGCTTCAGTGGATACGGGAACAGTTTCGACCAGATGCTCCACCGCTTTCCCTTTACAATGCAGGCTTGGCTTGTGTTTCTCGTGCCTTGGTTATCGGCCGCCTCCTGTGGTGCGATATTCCTGGCTTCGCTACCCCCGGCATCGCATCTTGTTCGCGCCTGCGCATGGGACGGGATTCTTCGCTTCCAGCCTTAGACCCTCAAATGCTTGTCTGGCTTGCATTACCTCAGCCTCAAACAACCTCCCGGATCGGTATTTGCATCATCCACTACGAAGGATTTAAGAAGCCACCTCAGCCCCTACCGCTTCAGTGGACACGGGAACAGTTGTTTGGACTAGATGTTCAACAGCTTTCCCTTTACAATGCAGGCTTGGCTTGTGTTTCTCGTGCCTTGGTTATCGGCCGCCTTGGGTGATGCGATATTCCTGGCTTCGTCACTCCCGGCATCGCATCTTGTTCGCGCCTGCGCATGGGATGGGATTCTTTCTACGCTTCCAGCCTTCGACCTTCACCTGCTTGTCAGACCTCAGCCTCAAACAGCCTCCCGGATCGATATTGGCATCATCCAATACGAAGGATTTAAGAAGCCACCTCAGCCAATACCGCTTCAGTGGATGCGGGAACAGTTGTTTGGACCAGATGTTGAACAGCTTTCCCTTTACAATGCAGGCTTGGATTGTGTTTCTCGTGCCTTCGATATCGGCCGCCTCGGGTGATGCGATATTCCAGGGTTCGTCACCCCCGGCATCGCATCTTGTTCGCGCCTGCGCATGGAATGCGATTCTTTCTTAGCTCCCAGCCTTCGACCTTCCCCTGCTTATCTAACCTCAGCCTCAAACAACCTCCTGGATCGATATTGGCATCATCCACTACGAAGGATTTAAGAAGCCACCTCAGGCCCTACCGCTTCAGTGGATACGGGAACAGTTGTTTGGACCAAATGTTGAACAGCTTTCCCTTTACTATGCAGGCTTGGATTGTGTTTCTCGTGCCTTGGTTATCGGCCGCCTCGGGTGATGCGATATTCCTGGCTTCGTCACTCCCGGCATCGCATCTTCGCGCCTGCGCATGGGATGGGATTCTTTCTTAGCGTCCAGCCTTCGACCTTCCCCTGCTTATCTAACCTCAGCCTCAAACAACCTCCTGGATCGATATTGGCATCATCCACTACGAAGGATTTAGGAAGCCACCTCAGGCCCTACCGCTTCAGTGGATACGGGAACAGTTGTTTGGACCAGATGTTGAACAGCTTTCCCTTTAGAATGCAGGCTTGGATTGTGTTTCTCGTGCCTTGGTTATCGGCCGCCTCGGGTGATGCGATATTCCTTGCTTCGTCACTCCCGGCATCGCATCTTGTTCGCGCCTGCGCATGGGATGGCATTCTTTCTACGCTTCCAGCCTTCGACCTTCCCCTGCTTATCTAACCTCAGCCTCAAACAACCTCCTGCATCGATATTGGCATCATCCACTACAAAGGATTTAAGAAGCCACCTCGGACCTCAGCCTCAAACAACCTCCTGGATCGATATTGGCATCATCCACTACGAAGGATTTAAGAAGCCACCTCAGCCCCTACCGCGTCAGTGGATACGGGAACAGTTTGGACCAGATGTTCAACAGCTTTCCCTTTACAATGCAGGCTTGGTTTGTGTTCCTCGTGCCTTGGTTATCAGCCGCCTCCTGTGGTGCGATATTCCTGGCTTCGTCACCCCCGACATCGGACCTTGTTCGTGCCTGCGCATGGGATTTGATTCTTTCTTAGCGTCCAGCCTTCGACCCTCCCATGCTTGTGTCTGGCTTGTATGACCTCAGCTTCAAGCAACCTCCTGGATCGATATTGGCATCATTCACTACGAAGAATTTAAGAAGCCACCTCAGCCCCTACCATGGCGGAAGTAGAATGGTTGCGAAGGCTGGGCCCAAACGCGGTTCAGCGGTACCGCAACATAGCCACGGAGGCCAACCACTCAGATTAATAAATTATACTACAAAAAATAAAAAGTATCAATGAACATAAAAAGAATAGACATTTTGATAACTTCGCTTGTGAATGCTATAAGGTATTTTATTAAGACATTCATAATTAAAAAACGAAATCTTGCAATACTCTTTTCGTGCCCCCTTGATGTTGCATCGGCCATGACGAAACTTTTTGGGCCTTGCTAGGTGCTTGCGAAGTAGGCAACGGAGATTACGAAGCTGACGAAGCGCGAAACGGTTTCTTATCGCTGTCTGCTGCTCGTCTGCTGTGGTGCGGGCCTTGGTGCGCCCGGAAAAGCCTAATTTAGTTCGCAAGTCTGCAAATATCCCTTTTTCAAGATTTCGACTTCCTTGCTTGTCGCTGCTCTGTCGCCGTTTTGGTGAGATTTAATGTCCCCCTGCAGGCGTGTTTTTTCTGCTTTCCTCACCCTTCGTGGTGTGGGCAGTGCGAAGTCTTTTTGCAGCATTGTATTGCGCTTAGCGTTTTATCGCAATATGAGCCCGCACAAAGTGAGGAAGCGATGCTCTGTGGCACGTTGCGATAGCGTGTACTTACCGCGTCCCGGCGGACTTTCACCGGTGAGCAGATCTGGGGGTTGCCCACAGACTCAATGTATGCTCTAATGCTCCTGTACGTTAAGCACGTTTCTTGATGCTAAAGCTGTCTGGATTGGAGCAACCTTGAAATTGCCTTGAAAACTGCTGTATACTTTCTGCCGAAGCATTTAAATGTGAAGAGTTATCCTAGTGCTCTATGCTCCACGTACTTTTTGATGCACCTACTTTCAAGACATTTTTATTTCAGTTGCATCTGCCATATCTTTTTTTCTGTACATGCATGTTTCTTAGCTGGTGTTGTTATGTGGCAGGCACTTCAAGCCTTTTCCATGCCTCGGCTGTGATCATATTGAGATGATTAGCCCGCTTAAACAGAGCTACTGTTTTGTGCTGTTCGCGACATGCATATTTATTGTTGTGATTTGTTGCTGTATGTTATTGGTTGATGCAATAAACGATGAATATGAAAACCATAATCGTTTACTTGGTATACACCGTTGCGAACTGGGCACGATTGCCCTGTTGCACCAATGTTTCTTGACCGCACCTTACTGTGCTGAGGGACAAAGTAAATGGGCAAAGTACTTGCGTCACTTGCAGCAGTATTTGTATTATGAATTTGCCTGCGTGGTCTCTATTTGGAAGTGTTGCTGCCTTTCTATGCCGCCACCTTTGCCAACCACTTTCATTGTGCCGGAGCAACTGCTTATCGTAACTGCGGGCCACGGCACCGCAGTTACGATGCCACGCTCACCGCTGATGTTCTTCCAGGTGCTGCTGCTTTCGTTATTGGGCCAGCTGCCCCTGTCACGCCGGCACCCCTACGACTGGTCCCGTCACAACCCTTTTGGTGTCCTGATGCCTCGAGGAATTGTGCAACCGAATCGTCTGTCAAGTGCGCCGCATCATCACCACTTTACTGCCGCCACCAGTTCTGGATGCTACGGCGTTTGAAGTCCGGCAACGTGGAACGGCGTCAGCTGACCAAACAGCTGAAGAACGCGCACTTTTCTCGGATGCACCGGGCCACGGCACCGTAGTTACGATGTCACGCTCACCGCTGATGTTCTTCCAGGTTAGTCAGTACAGAACATACTGTTACCGCAGTGATGATGTTTGTGTTTTCGCGGTGTCGTGGCCACCCAATTGTTTCAAAAGTGCTCGTGCTGCATTGATCTACCTTTGGCGCCTCCTACCGATTGGTGGTGACGTTGAACCCAACCCTGGGCCCACGAATAAAGCACAAGAGGAAAAGTTCGACAGCGTTGCTCTTCCGGTCCAAAGTATGAAAACTAGCCATACTACCATCTTGAAATCTTTGAATAAGGTCCCTAACATTCACATCAGCCTGAAGGATGACTTGAATGCACTAACAAAGCGTGTGGTTGAATTGGAATCCAAAATCGAATTGGCACCATCTACATAGTCCTCATTAGCCCCTAACCTAGAATTATCTAGAATGCAAGACAAAATTGATGACTTGGAAAACCAATCTAGGCGGTCAAATGTTCTTTTTTACGGAATCAAAGATACAAATGATGAAACGTGGGCTACTTCGGAGCAAATTATAGGTGTATTTTGTTCGGTTAGGCTTGGTGTGGTGCCAACTTCGATCGTGAGAGCACATCGTTTGAGTCGTTTTTCGACACAAAAGACGCGACCTATCATTGTTAACTTCTATAATGCTAAAGACATAGATTTGGTGCTGAGCAACGGTTCCAAGCTGAAGGACACAGACTACAGCATCTCTCGTGATTACTCTGAGGCCGTCAGACAAAAGGCCGTAATCTCTGGCAGTACGCGAAATCTGTAAAAAAGGAAGGTGACCGTATTCATCTCGCTTTTAATAAGCTGCATATTAATAATGACGTCTATGTGTGGGACACTCAGGCTGCTCGCGCAGTCTGCGTTTTTCGCCATTCCACAGAAGAGTGACGTTTTTCTTTTATCCCAGCTAAAGCACCAGCTTCCCATTCTTCAGAAAGAGCATCATGTAATACCAAAAAAAAAAAAACATTGCGTTTCTTTACACTAACATCAGAAGTGTTGTATCAAGGGTTTTTGAAATATCTTCGCTGATCGACTCAAGCTCCACATCAGTAATAGCACTAATTGAAACATGGCTCACTGACTTAGTTCCTGAAAACACCATTTTTGTCATCGAAACACGTTTTAGTATTTTTCGAAACGACAGACAAAATCATAGAGGAGGTGGTGTACTCTTGGCGGTAAAAGACGATTTGTTGGCTGTACCTTTTATGGTTAGTTCTTTTGTTCAATGTGTATGGGTTTCTTTAAAGTGCTTTTCAACTGATGTAATCATTGGTGTTATCTACCGTCCTCCTAATATGACTGTTTGCTTTTCTGCTGAATTTAATCGAATCCTGTGTGAAATTTGTACGCGTTTCCCTAACTCTACACTGCTCATATTTGGAGACTTCAACTTGCCTAGCATAAACTGGTTTACACAATCCGTCACAGCGAGTGAAACCGAAGCTCATATGTTTCTTCAATCATGTCTTGATTTTTCGCTGTCGCAACTTATCACCAATCCCACACGTCGCACATCAAGCACCGCAAACATTCCTGATTTATTCATCACCATCATCATCAGCCTGATTATATCCACTGCAGGGCGAAGGCCTCTCCCATATTTCTCCACTTATCCCGGTTCGGTGATAGCTGCATTCACTTGACCCCTGCGAACTTCTTAATCTCATCCGCCCACCTAACTTTCTGCCGCCCCCTGCTACGCTTTCCTTCCCTTGGAATCCAGTTTGTTACCCTGAGCGACCATCGGTTATCCTCTCTTCGCACTACATGTCCTGCGCATATCCATTACTTCTTAATTTCCACTAGAATGTCGGTAACTTGAGATATTTCTCTGACCCACTCAGCACGCTTTCTATCTCTTAATGTTACCCCTACCATGTTTCGTTCCATAGCCCTCTGGGTTGTCCTCAACTTAAGTAGAACACTCTTGGTTAGCCTCCACGTTTCAGCTCCACAGGTGAGTACAGGCGAGATGCAACTGTTGTATACGTTCCTCTTGAGCGATACCGGTAAGCTGCTAGTCATAATCTGCGAGTGCTTGCCAAATGCGCTCCACCCCAATCTTATTCTTCTTGTTATTTCTTTTTAATGGTCCGGATCTGAGGTTACTACCTGTCCTAAGTAGACATATTCGCCTACTAGTTCCAGTATTTCGCTACCTAATGTAAACTGCTGTTCCTCCCCGATGCTGTTGAACATTACCTTAGTCTTCTGCATATTGATTTTCAAGCCTACCTTTTTACGTTTTCTGTCTAGGTCATCAATCATTATTTGCAGTTCATCTCCCGAGTTGCTTAGCAAGACAATGTCATCAGCAAATCGCAGATTACTGAGGTATTCTCCATCTACCCTTATCCCTAACTGCTCCCATTCCAAGTATCTGAATACTTCCTCTAAACAAGCTGTGAATAGTACTGGGGAGATTGTGTCTCCTTGCCTAACACCTTTCTTTATGGGAATTTTGTTACTTTCTTTATGCAGAAATATGGTTGCTGTGCAGCCACTATATATTGTCACGACTGAAGACACAGGGAGCCGTGAAGGTACACTTTGCCGAGGAGCTTAGAATAAGGTCGGCTTGTCGTTCCGATCACAGAGCCACAGAGTCCAGCACCAGCGCGCCGCTCGTGCCAACAACAACTGCTTCGTCGTCGTCGGCACCAAACAAGGCTGTCGCGCGGCGCTAGGCACGTGGCATTATTCCCCCCGTGAAAGAAAACATCGTCCAGATGACAAGGTGAGAGGAGAAAAAATTAGGCGCGAGGTGAACTGTACAATAACGCAAGGTTTCACTTGCAGGAAGCGCTCAGTCACGCGAAAAGTATGGCTTTAAGCGCACCACATGCACAATTTCAGGCCGCTGGTGTCGAACACTGACGGTCACAGTTCCATTTGGAATGACTTCGTAATTAACGTTGATTAAGCGGCGCAGGACTTTATAGGGTCCGAAATAGCGGTGGAGTAGTTTCTCGCTCAAGCCTTTGTGGCGCACGGGGGTCCACACCCACACTTGGTAGCCTGGTTTGTAATGGACTTCACTGTGCCGGAGGTTATAGTGTCGAGCGTCGGTGGCATGCTACTCCTTGATGTGCAAGCGGGCCAGCTGACGGGCTTGCTCGGCCTGTTCTGCGAAATGGGCGGCATCGGGTTCGACCGCTTCTTCCCCGCACGGGAGCATCGCGTCCAACATTGCGCGGGCCTCTCTGCCATATACGAGACGGAACGGCGTAAACGTCGTGGTTTCCTGCGGCGCCGTATTGTAGGCGAAGGTGACATACGGCAGGATCTCGTCCCACATTTTATGTTCGACGTCGATGTACATTGAGATCATGTCCGCCAAAGTTTTGTTTAGTCGTTCCGTTAATCCATTTGTGTGAGGATGATACGCTGTTGTTGTGCGATGCTCGGTATGGCTGAGAGTTAAGGTGTCCCGCAGTAGCCGAGATGTATATGCCTTTCCTCGGTCAGTAATGATGGTCGACGGTGCACCGTGTCTGAGCACTCTGTCGTTCATAAAGAATCGAGCAACTTCGCCGGCAGTACCTCGGGCAAGGGCCTTCGTTTCGGCGTAGCGTGTTAAGTAGTCTGTGGCGACTACGATACACTTGTGTTCGTTCGAGGATAAAGAAAATGGGCCTAAAGGTCCATGCCCACTTTCTGGAAGGGTGTGAGGGGGGGTTCAATAGATTGTAACATACTGGATGGCTTGAGCGTGGGTTTTTTTTGCCGCTGGCATTGTCGAGAAGTCTGTACGTAACGTCTAATGCTCGGAGAAAGATGTGGCCAGTAATAGTTCGGCAGGACTCGGTTTAGGGTGCATGTAAAGCCAAGATGCCCTGAAGGTGGTTCGTCGTGGCAGGTCAGGAGGAGTTCGTGCCTTAGATCAGCTGGTATGACTAGCAGGTATGTTTTCGCACTCGACGTAGAATTCTTATAAAGCACTCCATTGCGGAGGCAATACGTCGACAACGCCCGAGCAAGATACTGGGGTATTGCAGGATGCCCACCTTCAAGATGGTCAATATCAGTCGCTGCTCGTCGCCGGCACGCTGTTTGGAGGCGAGATCGGACGTAGTGACTGCTCCGAGGAAGCTATCGTCGTCGGTGGCATCTGACGAAGGAGGGCCGACGGGCGCGCGGGACAGGCTATCAATGTCGGTGTGCTTCCGGCCAGACTTATAAATAACATCGAAATCCAACTCCTGCAGGCGCAATGCCCAACGTGCTAAGCGGCCACAAGGATCCTTAAATTTTTCAGCCAACACAAGGAGTGATGGTCAGTGATGACACGAAACGGTCGGCCATAAAGGTACGGGCGGAACTTGGCAGCGGCCCATACTACCGCCAAACATTCTTTTTCAGTGGTGGGATAGTTACACTCAGCACGCGAAAGTGCACGGCTGGCGTAGGCAATTACTTGCTCGACCCCATCTTGTTGCTGATCTAGAACGGCACCAAGGCCGACGTTGCTTGCATCCGTGTGTAACTCTGTGTCGGCATCATCGTCGAAATGTGGAAGGATCGGGGGTGACTGGAGCCGGCGTCGTAACTCGTCGAAAGCCATTGCGGCTCGGCGCTCCAGGAAAGTGATGCGTCATCTCAAGTCAGGAGAGTCAGAGGGCTGGCCATCTGTGCAAAGTTTTTGATAAAGCGACGATAATAGGAGCACAGCCCCAAAAACCGTCGGACACCTTTTTTGTGGGCGGGGACGGGAAAGGCAGCAACGGCAGCAAGTTTCTCAGGGTCAGCTCGGATGCCATCAGCACTCACGCTGTGCCCAAGAAACTTCAATTCGGTGAACCCGAAGTGGCACTTTTGAGGCTTGAGAGAAAGGTTGGCAGACCGGACAGCTTCGAGAACAGTTCTCAGGCGGCGCAGGTGTTCCGCTAACGTCGGTGGAAAAATTATTACGTCATCGAGATAACCAAGGCATATCTGCCACTTAAGACCTGTGAGCACAGTGTCCATCATCCGCCGGAAGGTGGCAGGAGCACAGCAGAGCCCGAATGGGAGGACGCGGAATTCATAGAGCCCATCTGGTGTTACGAAGGCAGTTTTTTCACGGTCCCTCTCATCAACTTCAATTTGCCAATAATCACTCCTGAGGTCAATGGAGGAGAAGTACTTGGCTCGGCGAAGTCGGTCGAGAGAGTCGTCAATCCGTGGCAGCGGATCGACGTCGTTCTTTGTCATACTGTTAAGTTTCCGATAGTCAACGCAGAAACGAATTGTTCCGTCTTTCTTTTTAACGGGGACTACAGGCGACGACCATGGGCTGCTTGAAGGTTGAATGACGCCATCGGCGAGCATCTCCTTGACTTGCTGTTGGATAGCGTCGCTCTCCCGAGGAGACACACGTAAGGGCTGCTATTGGATGGGTCGAGTACCTTCATGCGTGATAATCCGGTGTTTAATGACCGACGTTTGCTGCACTTTAGATGAAGACGTGAAGCGCACACAAAACTCCAGCAATAGATCTTGGAGTTGCCTCTTTTCAGCGGAGGAAAGGCTAGAATTGATGTCGACAGCGTGTACGGCATCATCCGGTTCAGCGCTAGGCGTAGCTTCCTCAGATTCAAAACATTCGGCGACTTTGTGCAGATGGTCGACGTAAGCGATGACAGTGCCACGGAACAGATGTCGATGTTCATTGGAGAAATTGGTGACAAGCACCTCCGTCTCTCTTCCACGAAGGAAACAAAGACCTCTTGCCACAGAAACTCCCAAGGCGAGGGAGAGGGAGACATTAGGCTCAACAACCCGGAGGCCGTGATGTGGCACCTCACAAGTAACTCTGGCCAGGATGCTGGCACGTGGTGGCAATGAGAGGCTATCATCGGCGACTCGCAGCGTCGAGTGGGACCCGCGGTACTCATGCCTTTCAGTGGCCAGTTTGGTGGAAAACGTCACCAAGCGGTTCGGTAGATCTATAGTGGCACCGTGCTCACAAAGGAAGTCAATGCCAAGAATAACATCACGAGAGCATTCGCGTAGAACAAGAAAAGTCGCAACAAATGTGCAGCCTCGCACCGTAACCCGGGCTGTACACATACCCAGTGGTACAACCACATGTCCGCCTGCCGTCCGCATGTCTGGTCCGTTCCATGGCGTCATCACCTTTTTCAGTGTCCTTGTAAGCCGCCCGCTAAGGATAGAATAATCTGCTTCCGTATCAACTAAAGCGCTGACCTCCTTCGTGTCGACGATAATAGGGATGTCCAGGGAGACCCGGCCAAGACCAGGGCCTGTCGACGTCGGTTCGGAGTGAAGTGAGCGTTGTGTTGGCGGAATCTGGACGGCAGTTGGGTGGTCGGCGTCGGGACAATTCAATGTCGACGGCAGGTCGGAGTGAAGCAAGCGGTGCGGCGACGGAAGCTGGGCGGCAGTTGTGTGGTCTGCGTCGGGGCGATTTAAGCGACACGGCGGTGATAACTGGTCGGCGATGCGGACGACGTCGGGGCGATCTGGTCTGTGCGGCGAAAACTGGACAGGAATTCGGCGTTCGAAGTCGGGGCGAATCGAGCGGTGCGGCGGTGGAAGCTTTACGGCGAATCGGTGTGCGGCGGCCTCGCCCCCAAAGTTCGTCGGTGCTAGTTTTCCCGATGAGGGCTAGAGAAATCATGGCGTCCAGCGGTATACCGTGGCCCAGAAGGCGAAGAGCGACGAGGCGAAGGCGAGCGCGACTCGCGACGAGGAGAATGTGGCAGACTACGCTGGCGGGTGACGTACTCAGCGATGTCCTGAGGCCGCTGACCAGGCCGTGGACGAGGGCTGTCGGGGGAAAATCCTCTAAGGCCCATCTGACGATAAGGGCACTGCCAGTAGAGGTGACCTGCCTCGCCACAGTGGTAGCAGAGAGGGCGGTTATCTGGAGCGCGCCAGAGATCAGTCTTCCGGGGCGCCTGGCGCCGATCTGCCCAAAGGGGCAGCGGTTCCGCAGCGTGCACAGCGACCTGAGGTTGCGTGTAAGGTGAAGGGGTTAGGTAGCAGGGCTGGGCGGCGTGTGACATTAGCATAAGTCATCCGCTGGGTGGGGCCCGGGGGTGGTGGTGGCACGACTGTACTTGTCGGTGGCGTGAGTGCGTTCTGGACCTCCTCATGGATGATGCTGGCCAGGGAAGCTGCACCAGGAGTAAATGATCCATGAAGTTGCTGGAGCTCCTCGCGAACCACGGTGCGAATGAGGTCGTGAAGGTAGCTCATATCTGCCCCGGGATTGTAGTCGGTTCGGTCAGACGGCGGTAGTGTGGAGATGGAATTCAGCGGCCGACCGTACTGGCTGCATCGCTACTGTAGAAGTTTCTCCATGGTCACTGATTCAGCCAGAAACGCCGCGATGGTGGTGGGCGGGTTCCGCACGATTCCGGAAAAAAATCTGTTCTTTGACGCCGTGCATCAGGTGCCGCACCTTCTTCTCCTCATGGACGGGTCGGCGCGATGACAAAGGCGCACGACGTCTGCAACGTACATTGCGACCCCTTCGTTCTGACGCTGAACTCGAGAGGTTAGGGCACTCTCGGCATTCTCTCAGCGGTCACTGTTGGCGTACGTACCGAGGAGCTGGCTTCGGAAGGCCGGCCACGTAGAGAATGTGGCCTCGCGGTTCTCGAACCATGTCCGAGCAGCGTCTTCAAGGCTGAAGTAGACGTTCCGCATTTTCGCACCGTCGTCCCAGCCGTTACACGTCGCGACCCTTTCGTAGTGAGCTAGCCTGTCCTCGGCGTCTCCAACTGCTCACCGTGAAATGGTTTAGGGGTATGTGGGGTCTGAAGAATGAGACAGGACGAAGGGGTGGAAAGGACAGTCATGGTACGGGCGGGCGGTGTCATTGCCACAGCTAGGGTCTCTTCGTCAAGAGCAAAGGCCTCGGGGGGCAAGCCTCGGAGCCGTCGGCTGGTACGATGAACAGGAGTGGTCACGATAGGCGGCCGCGTAGGATCGTCCGCAGAAGGGATCATCGATGGCACCTCCACCAGTGTCACGATTGAAGTCACAGGGAGCCGTGAAGGCACACGTTGCCGAGGACCAGAGAATAAGGTCGGCTTGTCGTTCCGATCACAGAGCCACAGAGTCCAGCACCAGCGCGCCGCTTGTGCCAACAACCGCTTCGTCGTCGTCGGCACCAAACAAGGCTGTCGCGCGGCGATAGGCACGTGGCAATATATCTTCCAGCACTTTCACGTACGGCTCGTCTACACCCTGATTTCGCAATGCGTGCATCACCGCCGAGTATTCAACTGAGGCAAATGGTTTTTCGTAATCAATGAATGCTATGCATAAGGGCTGGTTAGATTCTGAGCATTTTTTTATCACCTGATTGATGGTATGGATATGATCGATAGTAGAGTACCGTTTCTGAAACCCTGCTTGGTCCTTTGCTTGATTGCAGTCTAAGGTTGTCCTGATTCTATTTGCGATTACCTTAGTAAATACTTCATACGTAACAGACAGTAAGCTGATTGGTCTGTAATATTTAAGGTCCTTAGAGTCCCCTTTCTTGTGAATGAGGATAATGTTTGCATTCTTCCATGGTTCCGGTAGCGTCGATGACACCAGGCATTGCGTATACAGGGTGGCCAGTTTTTCTAGCACGATATCCCCCCCCCCCCCGTCCTTCAGCAAATCTGTAGTTATCTGATCCTCTCCAGCTGATGTCCCCCTTTTCATAGTTTCCAGTGCTTTCTTGACCTCGTCCTTCGTCACTTGTGGAACATCTGACTGTTTTTCCCTACCGCCAATCTCATTTACGGTCTTGACTACTTTGGCTACTGTAGAGATCTGTATAGAACTCCTCGGCTACTTTGACTATCTTTTCCACATTAGTGATGACGTTGCCCGCCTTGTCCCTTATCGCATACATCTGGTTTTTGCCTATGCCTAATTTCTTCTTTACCGCTTTAAGGCTTCCCCCCTTCTTTACAGCATGCTCAATTTTCTCCATGTTACACTTCCTTATATCGGCCACCTTGCGCTTATTGATCAGCTTTGATATCTCGGCCAATTTGATCTGGTCTGTTGGATTGGAAGCTTTCATACGCTGGCATTTCTTAATCAAATCTTTCGTCTCCTTAGACAGCTTACCGGTATCCTCTCTATCCTACCGCCTACTTCTACCGCGCACTCAGTAATGATATCTCTGAAATTATTGTTCCTTGCCTCTAGGGTAATGTCGCCATCCTCAGTTAGAGCTGAATACCTATTCTGTAGCGAGATCCTGAACTCTTCTGCCCTCCCCCTCACCGCTAATTCGTTGATGGGGTTCTTTCTTACTAATCTGTTGCGTTCCTTCTTCAGATCTAGGCTAATGCGAGACCTCACCACCCTGTGGTCACTGCATCACACTTTCCCGATTACCTATACATCTTGCATTTTGGCGGGGGTTGAACACATTTTGAAGTCGATTTCATTTTTAGTCTCTCCATTAGGAATTTTCCATGTCCATTTCCGGTTCTTCCGTTTGCTGAAGAAGGTATTCATGATTCGTAAGTTATTGCGCTCTGCAAACTCAACTAGTAACTCCCCCCTGCTATTCCTAGAACCAATGCCATAGTCACCCACTGCCTTGTCTCCTGCCTGTTTTTTCCCAACCTTGGCATTGAAGTCACCCATTAGTACAGTATAATGCGTCTTTACTTTTCGCATTGCCGATTCTACCCCTACTGAAAAATCCTGTATCTGGGATACAGGATTGGGGGCTATTTCAGCAAATTCCTGTACTGCTCTGGAAAGTCCGGAATGAAAGCGCGAGGAGCTCTGATACCGGAATGGCATGTATGGTTGATGGCCCTCGTTTCCGGAAAGAAACGCGTCGCCAGGGTGGAGAAAGCGTGCAACAATATAAAATAAAACGACTACATTTAAAATAATAAATAAAATTAAAAAATAAAAACAATTTGACTACCGAATGTGGAATCCAATCTCGGTCCTTGTGGTCTTCAGACGGGCACCTTAACCACTACTCTACAGCAAGTTATGGTTACAATGATTATTATTCAGTATATGTAGCTACTTTTGCTCTTTCGTACTTGTATATCTTCCCTGGCAGTAGAATTTGTGGCCGTAATTCACCGATCGCCCTTTAAACACGCTGAATGTCTTTGCAGGCTGTCACGAGGGTTCACAAATGTGCCGTATCTTTATAATGCGTCGCTTTTGTGAAGGCAAACCTCAAGATATCATAATTTACTAGTGCTGATGTGTTTTTCATCGTCTACGAACGCTTGTAAGTTTTCCTACATACAGGGATATCCGGTGCACTAATAGGTACTTGTAATGCTGGGCGTTTTAGCTTCACGTGCTACCAGCGGAGCATCGATGTCAATGAATACACTTCCGACTGAGCGGTTTCAATATGTAAACATTCGAGAACGCGTCGCCCGTTGTGTCGCTATCTGCGCTTCTTTCGATGGTCAGCGATGTTTGTTTATTTTTTCTCGAACAGTTTTTTGTCATCGCTAGCAAAACGATACGTTCGTGCTTCTACTTTCGTGTTGTAGGCGGCAGATCTTCAGTCGCAGATATGAAAACGCACCGCAAGATCGTACGACCTGCAGCGACTGTTGTACGCGCAAAAGCGACGCGACGCGCGTATATGCTTGCTAGCGCACACTTCGACGGCTTCGCATTTTCGAGGTATTTGGGAAACGAAGCGTGCCCTTTATATACAGAACAGTTGTATAATATGTTTGGTATCATGCTTATTTAGTGCGCTGGCGTGTCCGGCATGGTCATTCTGGTTGAGCTTCGTCGATCGGCCCGACTTCTGTTCAGAAGCAGAATACTCTGCGCGGTATCAGTTCCAGAAATGACGCGTTCGTCCGGTTTCTGGTTAATTGACGCAGGCTGAACACTACATAACATCACTACATTTGAAAAAGAAAAAAAATAAAATAAAAAAATAAAAAGAAACAAAAAGAAAATAGAAAAGGAAAAAAATTTACATGTGATTCGAACTTCGGTCTTCTCAGCCAGCAAGCACTTTAACCACTACACCACGGCAGGACACGCTGATGATGGTTATATATCTGCTTATGTAGTCGAGATTGCTCTTTTGTAGTTTGTGTATTTTTGCAGGGTGTAGAATTTGCGGTCGTAATTGAACGATCGCCCTTTAAACACGCTGAATCTTTTTCCTGGCTATCACGAAGGGTTATCCGTGTCCCGCATCTTTACAATGTATCGCTTGCTTGCAGACAAACCTCCGAATGTCACAATTTACTAGTGCTGATGTATTTTGTCATCGTCTTCGAACGCATGCAATTTTTGCTACATATAGATATATGCGGTGCACCAATACTTGTAATACTGCTTGTTTTAGCTTCACCTGCTGCCAGCGGAGCCGCGACGTCAATGAACTTACTTCTCACCAAGTGTTTTGCATGCGTAAACACTCGAGGAAGCGACTCCCGATGTCCGACTGACCTGTGCATATTTCGATGGTCAGCGATGTTTCATTTATTCTCCAGCGTATTTTATCCGCGCTAACGAAACGCTACGTTCTTGCTTGCACTTTCGCGTTGAAGGTGGCAGATCTTCAGTCGCAGATTATGAAGATGCACCGCAAGATCGTACAAGCTGCAGCGACTGTTGCACACGCAAAAGCAAAACGCGATGCATGTATGTACTTGCTAGCGCACACATTCACGGCTTCATATCTTCTAGGTATGTACGAAATAACGCGTACTCCACATATACAGAAAAGTTTTAACATATATTATGTATGGTTTCATGCTTATTTAGCGTGAAGGCATGTTCCGACGTGGTCATCCTGGCTGAGCTTCACGATCCGCCCGAGTTGTACTGAGAAGCGGAAATACTCTGTCCCGTATCAGTTTCAGTCATTCGGATTTGTCCGATCTGTTAAACCGGATATGCCCTGTATTGTATATGAGCTCAATACAGGTCTGGTCCGCCCTGTTTCATATCCATACCGGTTGGGATGTCATGTATAAGATGCATATTGGAAATGGTCTGCCCTGTATTAACTCGATACCGGACTGGATCGTCCGGATTGAGATTCATACCGGACATGACCTGTCCGATATAAACCCTCTTAAGCTTCATACACGACTGGTCCGCCCTGTTTCATATCCATACCGGACTGGAATGTCACGTATAAGATGCATACTGGAAATGGTCTGCCCTGTATTAACTCTATACCGGCTGGACCGTCCGGATTGAGATTCATACCGGACATGACCTGTCCGATATAAACCCGTTTAAGCTACATATAGGACTGGTCAAACCGGTATCAAATTTATACGGGATAATACAGGACCGGTTTAAACCCGTTTGTCGCGATACGGGATTTTTCACTAGGGACATCTTCATAGAAGCATTCAACTACCTGGTCATCATAACTACATGTAGGTGCATAGGCCTGTACAACCTTGAGTTTATACCACTTATTAAGCCTAATTACGATGCCTGCAACCCTCTCATTATTACTATAAAATTCATCTATATTACCCGCTATATACTTATTGACAAGGAAACCTACTTCTAGTTGTCGCCTCTCTGGTAAACCTCGATCAAACAGTACATGCCCATCCATCAGTACAGTATATGCCTCATTCGGCCTCCTAACCTCACTAAGCCCTATGACATCCCATTTCATGCCCTCTAGTTCCTCTAACAGCACTGCTAAACTAGCTTCACTAGCTACGATTCTAGCATTAAACGTTGCCAGGGTCAGTTTCCAATGGCGGCCTGTCCAGCGGAGCCAGGCTTTCTTAGCACCCCCTGCTGCGTCACAGGTCTGAACGCCGCCGTGGTCAGTTGTTCCGCAGCCGCTGGTGACTGAGGGCCGCCGAAGTTTTATGGAGCTTATCATGAGAGGTTGCGGCCAATTACTGCACCAGGGTGGCCAACTCCTGTTCTGGTGAGGGAATGCGTTGCCGGAGGTGTTCACCGGCATCAGGTCGCACCCCAAACCTGTGTATGGAATTCCATCGACACGCGGATTTTTTTTTTCGTCCGGTAGAGAATTGCGCGGCACCGGGATTTGAACCCCGGTTAAAGTGAGCTAGAATGGGTAGTGGGCTCACGGGGTCTCCTACTCTGACGCATTCTGTGTTACATGCACTAGGTGGCGCCACCGCAGACTTCAATGTAGCGCTCTGCTGGTTGAGGGGTTGCGTTCGTGCGACCGCGGCCTTCTCGCTTTAGAATAACGCACCGTCTTCGTCCACACTTTTTAGATTTGCATGTGGCAGCTATGCAGAGGTTGGATATATTAGCAAGTTGTGCTACTACTGGCGCTATACGATAAGCTAAGAGGTTTCTAACTGCAAACGCGTGTCCGATTTCTCTCCGGCGTCCTTGGCGAAAAGTGAATTAAGGCGCTTGTATGAAAATGACTGCGGCGCTCGATAGCCCAATTTTCTGAGGTTTGTGATGCACGGCCGCGATGATAAAGAGTACAGAGACACGTAGGTTTATGTGTGTAACGTGTAAAGCTGTATACGCATTCCTAATAGGCCGCAGCTGTCAGCACCTTTTTGTCGCGCCTGCCTTCTGGATCGTGAATGTTAATTTACTGTTGACGCTGTTTATGGAAGAACGGTGCATAAAAATTGCCACAAGTCATTATTGAGCACATCTTAAATGCTTGCAGTTGCGCATCCTCCTTCCATTATCAGCAGTTTAATCTGGAAATTTTCAGATAACTGCACAATTGCGAATTAGCTATATTCGTGTAGACAGTGTTGTGATCGATAGGGAAGGACCTGACAGGAGCTCTAGGAGTGTGAAAACAAGCATTTAGTAGGCATCTCGAGTTGATGAACGGCGGCTCCACTGCCAGCCTCGTTTACAAAACGTACACCCGTGTTAATCATAACTGATGAGAAAGGCGAGGCGTATATGTTGTAAGCATCCCATTTCTCGCGGGCACGTGTCTTTTACTACTCCGAGTGCATCAATTAATTTGCTGCCCGAATGCAGTTTATGGCACGAAAAAAAAAAGCTCCGTGAGCATATATTTTCGAGAACCACTACATGTATACGGCGCAAATTTAAGAAGACAACACAAGAAAGAAAAGGACAGCACATGCTCACATGGCGTTTTTTTATTTCTTGTGCTGTTGTCTTTGCGCCGTGTACATTTGTTTGCAAGTCATGAATGATCGCCCCACAGGCCGTCATTTTTCGAGCTTGCTCAAGAAGCAAAAGCTGAACTGACAATAGCCGAGTTCCCATTGTCGCGGAAGTTTGCGCCGAGTAAGAGGTTAGCAGGCTTGTACAAGCTTCGCAATTCAATTTCATTAGACTCTATTTAGCAACATATACCCAGTAGTGTGAAATATTAGCCTATAATTACGCACTTCAGCTATAATATGCTGGCTGTGGTCAACAGGTATACCACCGCATTCTTAACGCTTAGTAATGCGTTGAATAAAGTTGTTTCCTAACTACTGGTCCTCCTTTTTATTCACATTCGTGTCTGGCTTCGTACTTCCTTGATGCAGCATGTCGACAATCCGGCTAGTTGGCCGTGCTTGCCCTTCCCCTGGCGTATTGTTTCCACAAGGCCATAGAATGAAATACAACTGAAAAACTAGGCTGGTGTACGTGTCATTGATGTGATCAGGTCATCGTGTATTTATATCCTTTATGGAGTATTTATATTCGCCCCCATTATTTTCCAAGAGCCACATGTCTTCAAAACTCAGTCGCTGCACTGCAAAGTGATTGCAGTCAAAGAAGGCGCCTCAGATAATCGGCGTAGACTGGTAAACGCGAAATCGTCCCTCGAGGATGCAAATAACAGGACACGCAGAAATAACTTGATAGTTTTTGGCTTATCTGACTGTGAAAATGAAAGTTGGAAAGAATCTGAGAAAAATGTTATCGCGTTTTTCCAAACTGAGCTTGACCAGATCACCCACGCAGATGATATCGAACGTGCTCACAGGCTCGGAACTTTTCGTGAAGGAAAGAACCGGCCGATTATTGTAAATTTCTGTAGGTTTAAAGCAAAAGAACTACTGTTGTCGTGCGGATCAAAGCTAAAGGGTAAACGATATGCTATTCGTGAAGATTTCAGTCCCGCTGTTAGACGCGCTCGTCAAAACTGTACGAATATGCTCGAACCACAAACCTCTCATTCAAACTGCGTTTCGACAAACTACATATAGGCAACAAAATTTTTGTCTACGATAGCGGAGATGACATGGTGACGGAAATAAATAGATAGCTAAATGTCAACCACTGCTCAAAGTCTAAAGCTTTGTGCGCCAGTGCAAAATCTGGTTCTTGTTGCAGCCTTCCGCACAGTATTTTGCTAGTTAACTGCCGAAGTTTGAAAAATAAGGTAGACGAATTTGCTGCATTGCTTTCCTCTGTTCGACCACATGTTATTATCGGGACTGATTCTTGGCTTCATGAATCCGTTGCAGATATCGAAGTCTTTCCTTGTGGCTATAAAGTTTACCGGTGTGATAGAAACACACATGGTGGTGGTGTTTTTGTCCTTATTGATGAATGCCTTCAGAGTAGTGAGTTACCTAGCTCTTTTGATAATTCTGAATCTGTGTGGTGCAGGATTAGACTTAACCATGGCAGTTACATCGCTATTGGGTCCTTTTACCGGCCTCCTGGTTCTTCTAGTCCAGAATCATTTAATGAGTTATCAAGCTTTTTAACTACCATAAATAGTGATTATATACTTGGAGGAGACTTTAATATGCCTGCCGTTCACTGGAATAATGGGAAACCTGTTTTGGCTGATTCGACTACCTTATCTCTAGCTTTTTCAGAGTTTATTACAACTAATGACCTGACCCAATTCGTGACTGAGAGCACCAGACGAGGTCATGTTAGTGAGAGTACCTTGGATTTGTTTTTTGCTAACTCTGACTCATTGATTAAAGATGTAGTTGTCATCCCCGGTATCAGTGACCATGACAGTGTTGCGGCCGCGTGTTCTACCACTTCAGTCAGATCTGCCCACAAACATCACAGGAAAGTGTTTTCTTACGACCGAGGTGATTACACGTCAATTTCAAGAGAACTTTCTAGTTTCTACCCTCTTTTTTATGAAGTCATCCAGTTACTGGATATAGATGGAGCTTGGATTCTTTTCAGAGATAAACTAATGGCTTTAATTGAGCAACACATCCCTTCAAAAATTATTACACGTAGACGCCGGAATGATAAGCCATGGGTGGATAAGAAAATTCGTGCATTAATTAATAAGAAACGCCGTCTGTATGCCACATATATAAGAAATCACAAGCAGTCTGTTTTCCAGGAAATGCGCCAGATAAGCTACAAAATTAAGCAAGAAATAAAGGTAAATAAACATATTTATATTTCATCGCTTGATACAAGGTTAAGAGAAAATCCAAAAGAATTTTGGAAATTTGTTAAAAGCAATAGTGAAGAGGTGACCTCTGCCCCTACTTTGTTAGTTGACGAGAAAACAGTGTCCGACGATTATGAGAAGGCCTGCTGTTTCAATTTTTATTTTCAATCCGTCTTTACTGCCGCATTCTCTGGTGAATTGCCTGAAACACAAGAAAAAGCCTACGAGGACATGCCCGCGGTTGCTGTCACATATAACGGTGTCCTCAAGTTACTTTCTAGCCTAAAAAAACAAATCAGCCAGTGGGCCTGATGCCATCCCGTCGCATGTATTGAAATCTTGCTCACAAGAAATTGCGCATTTCTTAGTAGCCTTGTTTAATAAATCACTATACAGCATTTCTTTACACTGCAGACTGGAAGGCAGCAAATGTCATCCCAGTCCACAAAAGTGGTCCCAAAAAGGCATTGCAAAACTAGAGACCAATCTCTCTTACATGCATATGCTGCAAAACTATAGAACACATTATTTACAGCTCTGTGATGAAACATCTCCAAAACAATAATTTCTTCTCAAATGCTCAACACGGCTTCAGCCTGGCTTGTCGTGCACGACTCAACTGGTAGAATTTTCTCATGATCTCTTTTATTATTTTGATCTTGGTTTTCAGGTAGACTGCATCTTTTTGGATTTCCGCAAAGCCTTTGATACCGTTCCTCATGCTTTATTGTTATATAAATTATCTTCTCTCTGTATACACCCTGAAGTAGTAGACTGGATTTGAGATTACTTATCTGGGCGAACTCAAAATGTTGTAATCAATGGTACTAATTCAACGAATGTCACCTTAACCTCTGGCGTGCCCCAGGGGTTTGTCTTGGGGCCTTTGCTATTTCTAGTCTTTATAAATGACATTGTTGAAGGGCTTGAATGTAAAGTGAGATTATATGCAGACGATTGTGCCATTTACAGGAATATACGAAATGATCTTGATGTAAGTAGTATACAGAGTGATCTGAACAAAATTCATTGTTGGTGCACTAAATGGGGCATGTCTTTGAACACTGCTAAATGCCAGTATGTCTCATTTTCCCGTAAACGTCTTCCCGTGAGATCAGTCTATAATTTGGACGGGCTACCACTTGAAAAGGTCCAACATTACAAGTATCTAGGGGTCTATTTTTCAGAAAATTTGACATGGAACCGACACATAGAATATTTAACCTTAAAGTCATCTAGAACGCTGAATCTCATTAGACGAAATTTTTATAAAGCCCCCACAAAAGTAAAAGAACAGCTATACGTAACTAACGTCCGTCCAATACTCGAGTATGCTTGTGCGGCACGGGACCCTCAAAGCTCTTACCTTGTGGAAAAACTTGAACGCATCCAAAACCGCGCTGCCAGGTTTGTTTCCGGCAACTATAACTTCCATAGTAGCATCACATTAATTAAAGAAAACCTTAGATGGAAAACACTGGCTCACCGGAGACTAACCGCAAAATTAGAACTTTTTTACCAAATATACTCTGATCTTACGGGAATAAACAAGAGCTTGTACATTCTACCTCCACATTTTATCTCTGAACGCCGCGACCATAAGCTGAAAGTTCTTGTAACGCGATGTCGAACTGATGTGTTTCGTAATTCCTTTTTTCCTCACAATTCTTCACTTTGGAATAGCCTTCCTAAGAGCATAGAACAATGTAAAACAGGTAAACATTTTCAGTCGTTCCTGGCGTCCAATTTGTCGTAGTAGCTTTCCACCCTTTTAAACCTGTTTCTCGCACTCACATTTTCAGTGTTGTTCTTTTTATTGTTAAACAAATGTGCTTTACTGTATACTTTCAGTATTGTAACATGCTCATTTTAGGTATTTTTTTACCGTTATTGCCCCCCCTGCTATAATGCCCCTGGGCGCTTCAGGTACTTGTATATAAAAAAAAAATAAATAGATTCGTGGCGTCTTTCCCGTAAGCATGTCCGGCAGCCTAGCACAATGGTTTTGTCATCTGGGTGGCTTCTTCGTATCAGAAGTCACATCATCATCATCATCATCAGCCTGATTATACCCACTGCAGGGCGAAGGCCTCTCCCATATTTCTCCACTTAACCCGGTTCTGTGCTAGCGGCATCCACTTGACCCCTGCGAACTTCTTAATCTCATCCGCCCACCTAACTTTCTGCCGCCCCCTGCTACGCTTTCCTTCCCTTGGAATCCAGTTTGTTACCCTCAGCGACCATAGGTTATCCTCTCTTCGCACTACATGTCCTGCCCATGTCCATTTCTTCTTCTTAATTTCTACTAGAATGTCGGTAACTTGAGTGATTTCTCTGACCCACTCTGCACGCTTTCTATCTCTTAATGTTACCCCTACCATTTTTCGTTCCATAGCCCTCTGGGTTGTCCTCAACTTAAGTAGAACTCTCTTGGTTAGCCTCCACGTTTCAGCCCCATAGGTGAGTACAGGCAAGATGCAACTGTTGTATACTTTCCTCTTGAGCGATACCGGTAAGCTGCTAGTCATAATCTGCGAGTGCTTGCCAAATGCGCTCCATCCCAATCGTATTCTTCTTGTTATTTCCTTTTCGTGGTCCGGGTCTGCGGTTACTACCTGTCCTAAGTAGAGATATTCGCCTACTATTTCCAGTATTTCGCTACCTAATGTAAAGTGCTGTACCTTCCCGAGGCTGTTGAACATTACCTTAGTCTTCTGCATATTGATTTTCAAGCCTACCTTTCTACTTTTCCTGTCTAGGTCATCAATCATTATTTGCAGTTCATCCTCCGAGTTGCTTATCAAGGCAATGTCATCAGCAAATCGCAGATTACTGAGGTATTCTCCATCTACCCTTATCCCTAACTGCTCCCATTCCAAGTCTCTGAATACTTCCTCTCAACAAGCTGTGAATAGTACTGGGGAGATTGGGGAAGTCACTTCGCCCCACCGCAAAACAAAACCTCCGCAATGGCAAGAATACAGCAGCGAAGGGGAAGGCAGGCAAAGGGCGCGCGGTGCCGCGCGCTGCTACATTGAAGGCGGCGGTGGTGGCGCCCTGCGGAGGCGCACAGAACTAGAATCTGCTGACATAGGCTGACATATGCAGGAGACAAGGCAGTAGGTGACTATGGCATTGGTTCTAGGAATAGCAGGGGGGAGTTACTAGTTTGCAGAGCGCAATAACTTACGAATCATGAATACCTTCTTCAGCAAACGGAAGAACCGGAAATGGACATGGAAAAGTCCGAATGGGGAGACTAAAAATGAAATCGACTTCATAATGTGTTCAACCCCCGCCATCATGCAAGATGTAGAGTTAATCGGGAAAGTGCGATTCAGTGACCACAGGATGGTGAGGTCCCGAATTAGCCTAAATCTGAAGAAGGAACGCAACAGATTAGCAAGAAAGAAACCCATCAACGAATTAGCGGTGAGGGGGAGGGCAGAATAGTTCAGGATCTCGCTACAGAATAGGTATTCAGCTCTAACCGAGGATGGCGACATTACCCTAAAAGCAAGGAACAATAATTTCAGAGATATCATTACTGAGTGCGCGGTAGAAGTAGGCGGTAGGACAGTTAGAGAGGACACCGGTAAGCTGTCTAAGGAGACGAAAGATTTGATTAAGAAACGCCAGAGAATGAAAGCTTCCAATCCAACAGACCGGATCGAATTGGCCGAGATATCAAAGCTAATCAATAAGCGCAAGGTGGCCGATATAAGGAAGTATAACATGGAAAAAATTGAGCATGCTGTAAAGAACGGGGGAAGCCTTAAAGCGGTAAAGAAGAAATTGGGAAAATGGCGAGAATTGGGCCTAGTTGGTTATTCATATTGGTTTCACCGCGCTAACACATTGAACGACAGAAAAGACAAACACCACGAAGCGCGAACTAACAACTGGTTTTAATGGATGAAACGGAAGTCATTTTATACACAAAACGTGGTCGTCATCATCGTCGTCTCCATCGATGTTCAGGACATGTACTACAGCATCCCAAAACCTGATGCCGTGACCGCCGTCGAGGAGGCTGTGGAGTACTTTAGACCCACAAAATTCCAGAATCAATGCGGTACTAGTGTTCGTGCTTTTTTAGACTTGCTTCAGTTGTACTTGGGATCTCTGTTTGTCGAATTCGAAGGGAACCTTTTCGAGCAGCGCACTGGGATCTGCATCGGCTCCTGCTTGGCGCCGATTTTGTCTGACCTGTACATGGCAAAAGGAAATAGGGCATTCAATCAACAGCTCGAATCCCTCGGAGTGCTTGCATGTTTCCGTTATGTTGATGATTTTTTGGTGTGTTTTCCTGGTGATGCAAGCAGTACTGTAAACCCCAACTTGGTTATTAATTTGTTTGAAACGGCGTTCAAGGGACTAAAATTCTCGTTTGAACTGCCGGAACAATCGGTGATTAGGTTTCTGGACCTCGAAATTCATAAGGGCCTAGAGCACACGTGTTGGCTTTACAAGACAAAAGGAGAGAAGGCGATTTTAAGGTATGATTCCGGACACTCAAAATTAATCAAACGGTCCATCGCTAATACATGTATAATTCAGAGCATCAGGAAGTCAGGCGTGCATAAGGTAGAGCAAGGAATTATCCAACAGGTCGCAAGGTTAAAAGATAGCGGGTACCCTGATATTCTCCTGGCCTCGATTTCAGAAAAAGTCCTAAAAACATTGACCGCAAAAAATAAAGAAAAAAATGACCCTGAAGGTTCCAAGAAGATAACGCGTCCAACTGTCATCCCGTACGTACACGGAGTATCGCACGGTCTAAAAAAGATTGCAGGCAGGCACGAAGTTCCTGTGGTGTTCACGGCACCCAAAAAGCTATCGGGGTTGTGCGCAAAAATAAACAGACTCGATGAAACACCCAAACTACGTTGCACCACCAACCATGAGAGGAAACACGTCGAATGCGATACAGGCGTGGTTCATTCCATCCCCCTCTCATGCGGAAGTATGTCGGCCAAACGCGTCGGTGCATAAACAAAAGGCTAAATGAGCATGCTAACAATTGCAAATCAATCACGCATCCAGGGAAGCTGGCTACGCATTGCCAGCACTGCAAATGTAAGCCTCAATTTGAAAAAACCGCTGTTATTTTGCATTCTGATAATAAAACCGAAAGAGAGATCACAGAAGCGTTTGATATAAATTCCGTCGGGGTCGATATGTGTATCAGCAACGTATCACTGTCGTTGTCTGCAAAAGAAGTTGATTTGCTTAGATTTTCGCGATGAGTGAGTCTAGCTGTATGCCTTTGTTACCTGCGATGATTGTTTCCTCATGTTTCCTCGTGGCTTATGTTTGTTTGATGACGACCACGTTTTGTGTATAAAATGACTTCCGTTTCATCCATTAAAACCAGTTGTTAGTTCGCACTCCGTGGTGTTTGTCTTTTCTGTCGTTCAATGTGTTAGCGCGGTGAAACCAATAAGAAATTGGGCATAGCCAAAACCAGATGTATGCGATAAGGGACAAGGCGGGCAACGTCATCACGAATATGGATAAGATAGTCAAAGTAGCTGAGGAGTTCTATACAAATCTTTACAGTAGCCAAAGTAGTCAGGAGCGTAATGAGATTGGCGGTAGGGACAAACATTCAGACGTTCCACCAGTGGAGAAGGACGAGGTCAAGAAAGCATTAGAAACTATGAAACGGGGGAAATCAGCTGGAGAGGATCAGATAACTACGGATTTGCTGAAGGACGGGGGGGATATCGTGTTAGAAAAACTGGCCACCTTGTATACGCAGTGCCTGGTGTCATCGACGGTACCGGAACCATGGAAGAATGCGAACATTATCCTCATTCATAAGAAAGGGGACTCTAAGGACCTTAAAAATTACAGACCAATCAGCTTACTGTCTGTTACGTATAAGGTATTTACTAAGGTAATCGCTAATAGAATCAGGACAACCTTAGACTTCTATCAAGCAAAGGATCAAGCAGGGTTTCGGAAACGGTACTCTACTATCGATCATATCCATACCATCAATCAGGTGATATAAAAATGCTCGGAATATAATCAGCCCTTGTACATAGCATTCATTGATTACGAAAAAGCATTTGACTCAGTTGAAACCTCGGCGGTGATGCAGGCATTGCGAAATCAGGGGGTAGACGAGCCGTACGTGAAAGTGCTGGAAGATATATATAGTGGCTGCACAGCAACCACAGTTCTGCATAAAGAAAGTAACAAAATTCCCATAAAGAAAGGTGTTAGGCAAGGAGACACAATCTCCCCAGTACTATTCACAGCTTGCTTAGAGGAAGTATTCAAAGACTTGGAATGTGAGCAGTTAGGGATAAGGGTAGATGGAGAATACGTCGGTAATCTGCGATTTGCTGATGACATTGCCTTGCTAAGCAACGCGGGAGATGAACTACAAATAATGATTGATGACCCAGACAAGAAACGTAAAAAGGTAGGCTTGAAAATCAATATGCAGAAGACTAAGGTAATGTTCAACAGCCTCGGGAAGGAACAGCAGTTTACATTAGGTAGCGAAGTACTGGAAGTAGTAGGCGAATATGTCTACTTAGGACAGGTAGTAACCGCAGATCCGCACCATGAAAAGGAAATAACAAGAATAATAAGATTGGGATGGAGCGCATTTGGCAAGCACTCGCAGATTATGTCTAGCAGCTTACCGGTATCGCTAAAGAGGAGAGTATATAACAATTGCATCTTACCTGTACTCACCTATGGCGCTGAAACGTGGAGGCTAACCAAGAGAGCTTTACTTAAGTTGAGGACAACCCAGAGGGCTATGGAACGAAAAATGGTAGGGGTAACATTAAGAGATGGGAAGCGTGCAGAGTGGGTCTGAGAAATAACTCAAGTTACCTACCTTCTAGTGGACATTAAGAAGAAGAAATGGACATGGGCAGGACATGTAGTGCGAAGAGAGGATAACCGATGGTCGCTTAGGGTAACCAACTGGATTCCGAGGGAAGGAAAGCGTAGCAGGGGGCGGCAGGAAGTTAGGTGGGCGGATGAGATTAAGAAGTTGGCAGAGGTCAAGTGGATGCAGCTAGCACAGAACCGGGTTAAGTGGAGAAATATGGGAGAGGCCTTCACCCTGCAGTGGGTATAGTCAGGCTGATGATGATGATGATGACATAGGCGGCGTCATCGCAATGTTTGGCGCCGGCTGAGGAGTGAGCCCACTACCCAATTCTAGCTCACTTTACCCCGGTCCTCGTGCTTGCGAGGCGGATGTTCTACCGCTACGCCACCGCTGCACCTTGATTTAATACTAACAAATAATCCTGATATTTGTTCAGACATAATTCATTTAGACGGCATTTCTGATCACGACGTAATAACAGGACGCATTACCGCGGTTCCTTTAACGAAAACTACTGTTAAACAAATCAGATGTTACAATAGAGCTAATTATGAAAGAATTAACACTGAATTAGATTATTTCGCTGTCCAGTTCAAAAATCAATATTTATTGCGCACTGTTGAGCAAAATTGAGATTTATTCAAAACTACCCTTACTAACCTTATCGACAACTTTGTGCCTCTTACGTCCATTAGATGTAGCAGCAATACACCATGGTTTAATCACAAGCTGCGGCATATGAATAACAAAAAAATAAACGACTTTACCGGCAGGCCAAAAAATGGTAGTTTAGGTACGTCGCAAAAGTATAAGAAATGCGACAGAGAATACCAGTTGTTATTAAAATCCACTCGACGTCACTTTTTCAATCATGACTTGTCCTCTCTGTTAACCAACAACCCTCGTAAATTTTGGTGCATCATAAATCCTAGCTTTCACCCTGACATTTTGCTTTTCGACAGTAACGGCGTCATAATCACTGAATCCGATTGTGCTCAGGTTCTGAACGTTACCTTCTCATCAGTTTTTACCAAAGAAGACATTAGCTCATCTCCTATCTTAATTACATTTCATGACATCTGCATGCGTGACATAGTTATTAACGAAGCAGGTATTTCAGTTTTATTAAACAATCTCAAAATTACATGTAGCTCGGATCACCTTGTCTTTAACATTAAGATACTAAAAATACATCCAGAAGCATCTCCGCTACCTTGTCCTGTTTATTCTCGCAGTCGTTAATGAACGGACAAATTCCTAATGACTAGTGTGTTGCAAAGGTAATACCTAAATTCAAATCAGGTGATCGTTCCTCCCCACTCAACTATCGACCCATCTCGTTAACCAGCAACTGTTGCAAACTTCTAGAGCATATCATTCATATCCAAGTCATTAACTACCTCGAATATCATAACATTATTTTCAAATATTAGCACGGTTTTCGCAAGGGTTTTTCATGTGATACTCAACTACCTGGCTTTGTTAATGACTTACAATCATCACTTAACGCAGGCTTTCAGGTCGACGCAGCTTTTCTGGATTTTTCAAAAGCATTCGATCGAGTCCCTCATCACAGACTTTTACTAAAACTAGCACAGCTTAACATCCACCCTAATGTGCTCGCCTGGATTAAGAACTTTCTTTGTTCTAGATCTCAGTATACCTCAGTTAATAATTCTAACTCTTCTTCGAGTTATGTGACATCTGGTGTACCCCAAAGAAGCGTGCTTGGTCCTTTGCTTTTTCTAATCTATATTAATGATTTACCTGCTTGTGTAACATCTAGAGTTCGTCTTTTCGCAGATGACTGCGTAATTTACCGTAACAGTATTAATAACAGTGACCGCCAATTCCTACAATCGGACCTGAAGGCACTAAGCTCATGGTGCTCATCCTGGTTATTGGTTTTAAACGTTGCTAAAGCTAAATTTATATTGTGAGCCCTCCACGGATCTTCTTTAATTTGTACATACCATGATCTTCTTCTTCTTGGACATACCATCATCATCGTCCCGGGGCGCCGGCCCCGGCGCGCGCTTGGGTTTTGTCCATCGGAATAAACGCCAGATACCGCATACCTTGCCTTGCCTTCACGACCTTGCCGTCTCGACCTGGCCTTCTTCCACCTTGTTCGCGCCTACATCTTTTTCGCGCCTGCGCATGGGATGGGATTCTTCGCTTCCAGCCTTCGACCCTCCCCTGCTTGTCTGGCTTGTATGACCTCAGCCTCAAACAACGTCCCGGATTGATATTGGCATCATCCACTACGAAGGATTTAAGAAGCCAGCTCAGCCCGCCCCTACCGCTTCAGTGGATACGGGAACAGTTTCGACCAGATGCTCAACCGCTTTCCCTTTACAATGCACCCAGGCAGCACATTTCATCGGCCCAATAATGGGGATTGACTGGGGATTACTAGCCCACAAGTGACCCAATGGTGCCATTGAGCTACCAATAATGTGCAGCCACGCTATACCATAATCATTATTGGCCCAGTGAACTTCACCCATATCCGTTATTGGCATTCAACCGGCTAAGAGCGGTCAATAATGCCCATTCATATTGAACAGTTTGCCATTATTGTATACACAATGAGGCAGCCTGGTCATTATTGGCCAACCAGCTGCAATTGTTTGCCAATATCTTCCACACCATGGTATAACCTGGTAAATATTGTCCGGTCAATAACAACGGCTTCTCAATATTGAATATATCTAGGCATACAGTGGTCAATATTGTCCAACCAACTTTGGCGGCTTCCTAACATTGTAATATCTTGGTTTCTAGTGGTCGATATTGTCTAATGAGCCTTGATGGCTGACCAGCATTGCACATATCATAGCATAGCTTGGCTAATATTGTCCGGCCATTATGGTTCCCTCGTCAACATTGAATATATCTTGGCATACATTGGTCAATATTGCCCCACCAGCTTTGGTGGCATCCTAACATTGGATATATATTGGATTACAGCGGTCAATATTGCCTAATGAGGTCTGATGGCTGGCCAGCATTGCACATATAATGGCATAAATAGGTTAATATTGTCCGGCCATTGTGGTTGTCTTGTCAGCAGTAAATAAATCTTGGCATATATTGGTCAATAGTGACCCGCCTGTCATGGCGGCCTGCCAACAATGTATACATATGCATTATATTGTTCAATATTGTTCGATGGACTCTGATGGCTAGCCAGCATTGCACCCTAATGGCATAGGTTGGGCAATAATGTTCTGCCAATATGATTGGCTTGTCAACATTGCATATATCTTGACATAGATTGGTCAATATTGTCCCATCAGCTTTGATGGCATCCGAACATTGTATATATCATGGTTTTTAGTGGTCGATATTGTGTAACGAGCTTTGATGGCTGGCCACCTTTGCACATTTCAGGCTGCGGCAGCGCTAAAAAAACATTAGAACCAGCTCTGACCGACAGAGACATTTCTAATGCTTGCATCTCAATATGACAGTGTGTTGGGGCTAATTTCGTCGCAACTAAATTTTTCGCTGGCCCGGACGTCAGTTTACGTTCAACTGTAGAAGATATTCATATGCCATACGTAATTTGGGCCACCATATATATAATGTTTATTGGGATTAATGTATAGATTGTCCTAAAATTGTTTGACTGAGCTGACCAGACAAAATGAACAGAAGTGCCCATCACGGAAAATGTAGAATATATATTTCTGAATACATTTTTGTGATTCGCTAATTGTTGTGGATGACCTGTGATTATACTTGACAATTTTGGTAGAGAACTCTTTTATTTACGACTCTAGGCACGATTAATTGTTATGTAAAATTCTGCATATAATATCTTCGAGACAATTCCTGCAGACTAGAGGCCCGGATGTCGATCACGCTTGGACGTAGCTAACACAGATAGCGTTCCAAACTTTAGCCAGGTGTTGAAAAAATTCTGACAGCAAGTAGAATCTACACTGCAGAAATTAGCGAAGGCGAGATTAATGCTACTGCATACGGTGCATTACGTATCATTATCGTTATCAACTAAACGCAGCGTCATTACCGTTGATTCTGTCATCATTGTCATTATCACTAATTGCAGCGTCATTCTCGTCGCTATCGCTATCCTCACGGTAGACAATGAGAATTACGTATGGTGCTAGTTTCGCGATCCAGGGTTTAGCGCAGTTGGTTAAAGCTTAAACTAGGCTAGGAATTCGATTCCCGGTGGAGACGATTTGTTTTTCTGATCTCGTCAAATCAGGATGATTGAAAGTGATTGACACATCAATGCACAGATCCGATGCACAGATATATCCATGCACAGATCTCGAACACATCTCGCGCACAACTCTCGCGCACGGGATTTCGTTCCATGGGCCTATTTATACGCATACGAGTACAAGCATACGCGCACGCTCGAGCACACATCTGATCTGACAAGCAAATATTTAATTGATGCGTGTCCGCGAAAAAAATCCTGCGCAGTCAAGAAACGCAAGGTACTCAAATGCAGTGTACGCAACAGAACGTGTGAGTCGCTTGAACAAACACGTTTTGATTGTAAACGCAGAAACGATCGACGGTGAATCCACATCCTGTAAACGTTTGTCCATTATTGGAAACACGCACGCGTAGCATCATTATTTCCGCCTTTTTTTTACGTGATGGAAAGAAACCCAACATGTTCAAGCTAAGCAAAGGTGGGAGAGATCGATCGCGCTAGCCAATCAAACACGCACTGCATGATTCGCCATTACCCTAGCTGTTTCCGGCATTCAGCATAAGCACCGACTATACCACGCCTCGGTACTAGCTGTTATAGACAGATATGTTGGGCTGCTTTCAGGGCCTTCGAGTTCTAATATCTACTAAACACAAATTTGTAGTGTACTCTTTTGCGCTCTGCTGTGGGCTTCAGCAACAGAGAAAGACTGATAGAGTTTGGCCATCGGTGCAGCAGCGCATAAAATATTTCAGCTCAAAGAAAAAATACAAGCAACATATATTCTACGTTATGTCTAGCTATTTCAATTGACAAGAAAACAAATCTGAACTGTCCTGGAATGGTTCGTATTCTAATGCGACGTAAATCGCACACTGCCAAAAAGTAGTGTACATGTAAAAGATAATAAAAAAAAATCAACAGCACTGCATGGGGCAAGGCAAACGAAAAAAAAATAAAAATTCAAAACAATTACCTACAGTGTAATGAATGCGCGCACATGTGTCGCCAGCATATATGGTAACAAAATTGAAATTGCATAATAACGATGTTCTTTACGGAAGGTATTTTTGTTCGAAAGCTGTAATATATGGCTCATAATGATGCATTTGACCACAGCGTTTGACAGCGCTCTCCTAAGCATTGTTCAGAAACTATTCTTCAAACATTCATTGCCTTATTATCCAACCATGTAATCACCGCACCGAAGGCGTTTCCCTTCAGAGAACTAAATAATTCTATCCCATCATGTCAACCAGGCAGCTAATTGCAATTCATATATATTAAAAGTAATGCGAGTTCGTTACTTTAGCAGTTTTGAGGTATATTTAGAGAACACCACTCTCGAAGAATTTAACACATGATTGAGAATTAGGGTTCGTTTGTGAAATATTCTGCTGCTTTCACAAGAGCTGCTTCCGCGGGCTGAAAGATGATTCTACCGCGCTTCTTTCTGAGGACAAACTGCAAATTTAGTTCTTCAGATCTTAGCTCGTCGAGTATTTTGTATTTCTTGATATGCCCACGCTTAGTTCTACGCGGATTTTTTCTTGCTCGAAATGTCCACCTGATTTGAAAAAAAAAAAAATAAAAAGAATAAAATGGGAATTTTTAACCTTGAAGTACTCGTAGTTATGGTCGTTTTCGCTTTTCTTTTCCTTAATAGGAATACAGCAAGTATACGGGCTGTTGCATCGCTCAGTTGCGCGTGATGATGTTTCAAGAGCACTCCGTCATGAACAGCGACCTGTGTGCCATCTTTAATAAAAAAAAAATATGTCCATTTGTTCGAACCGAGGACGATTCCGTGAAAACTGAAGATTGTTTTACGTATGTGATTATTATTTGAAACTATGAGGTGAAAAGTATTTTGCATTAATAAAAAAAATATAGCGAAATTATCATTCCACTGAAAATGTTACCGAGCCAACAGTCGAGGCGACCAAAGAGCTCCGAACGCACTCCTCGTTGTTTTAGCGAAGCCAAGGGCAAAACTCTGCGCATTCCTCCTCACACGCTTGGCGCAAAGAACATATGGTTTCCATTCTCTTGTCCTTTTGTCGCCTTTCCGCCCGAGGGCCTTGACTAAAGCAATTCTCCAAACCGCTTTCAACTTCCCGTCTTGTAGCCTTTTCTCCCGGTAAAGCAGTCATCGCGGAAGGGCAGCGACCTTCACTGCCCTCTCTTTCCTCCCGGCTAGGCAGGCGTTGCTCACAATGCCCCCCACTCTACTCCCCCTCACTCTTCCCTTCCTTCCCGCCAACTTTACTGGCCGGCAGCCTTCTGGGCTCACGTGGTCCTGCGGGACCTCTTTCATTTCTCTCACCCCCTTTCGAGCTTTATGCCTACTCTTTCGACAGATCTCAAGCAAAAAAAAAAGAGGGAGAGAAAACACAACCATCCTTCTGCCCCCTTCCAACCGTGCCTCACAACGCGACACAAGCCGCTGATTCAGAGGCGTCTGGTCGGCCACACAATCCCCACCGGCTCGAGCTGCTCGAGCTCCCGCAGCTTTGGACAGCAGAACAGAAAAACCAAGCCTTCTGAAAGTTCCGATTCGTTTTAATGGCCATGCCTGAAAGAGGATATTTGTGAGTACCACCAGCATTTTAAGTTGTTTGTTCATAACTGAGCTCTCTGAGATTATTTCTTGCTTTGTCTCCTTGTAAGATCGCTACTTTTTCTTACCAGGTGTATAAAGCATCAGATCCCTGGGATGTACTTTGCTTGGCAGCATTCATTTTGGATTGTTGCAACTGAGGTCTGCAAATCTGCGCTAGCCGTATGGTAAGATACTTTTTTTTTTGCATTATTTGGTGCAGTATGTTGTCAGCCTTGATCATCATGTCAATAACCGATATGCTTGCGAGAACGGAAAGTCATTTATTTCGACCTCACCACGCCAGTCAGTTCTGAACTGTATTTTCAGCGCACTATTTTGTATGCATAAACTCTGGTCATAATGACAAAATTTACGGCGCAGAGGTGGCCAATTTGTATCGCAAAAGAAAAACGTGGTCCTGTAAAACATGACGCGTGTTTTGTGTGATTTTCAGGTTACAACTTCATCGCGCGTGTGTTGTGTGTCTGAAGTGGTCAGTTTCTTTTACAAACTATATTCAAAACTCAGAGTTAAGTCTAGCTTTCTGGGACATGATTTTTAGTTGCGAGCGAATATTTAATATTGTAATTTGCCGTTATGAATGCGCTATTGGAATGGTCTAAACGACGCCTAGCTTATTCACGTGTTTGATCTTTCTCTTGCGCTAATTCCGAGTAGTAGAAGTGTCATAAAATAGCCGCTTAAAATAGGTTATTTACAGTTGCTACCATAGTTCTTATACTTTACCACACGTACAAACTTGTTCCCACAACAAACGTGATGCTAAGTTATTTACAGTTGCTACCATAGTTCTTATACTTTACCACACGTACAAACTTGTTCCCACAACAAACGTGATGCTAAGTTACGGATTTGTTTATTTTTTCAGTTCGAGTGTATCATACAAACCCCAAAGCATCTGTGTCGTACGTTGTTTTGGCTGCAGCTTTGACAACTTTTAAAACGTTCTGTTTGCAGTAATGATGCGGTGCACACTAAATTTAGCAGCCGCGGTTGGAGTGCGACTACTATTTTTTGTGTCTGTTTTTTTCCTTTGTAGTTTCTTTTTAGTTCTTGCGGCAATCTATTCAAAGGAAAGCTATTGATTTGAAGCTTCCAGTTATGACGGAGTCTTTCTTCTACAGGTGTTCGATCACAAAGGCACTACAAGTATAAAGGGGCAAGCACTGACTACCGTTTAACGAATAGATAACGGCAAATATCATTTTGTTTTCTGTTCCCAGCGTCAACAACACATCCACATGGGAAGCCGTGCACTGCCAGATGTCGCAACCAATGTAACCAAGTTAATATGGCCGGCCTCACTGAGCATGGAGCTTATTTCAACCTGAGTAAATCAGACAAGAAAGTTGCCTGGGGGCCAACAGGTAATGCTTTATTTTGCATTTTTACTCCACGGTCTAGCTGCACTTCCACTTTCCAAAAGTTTTCTGTCTTAATGGGATTTATGAATGTTGCTTTTATTTCCAGGTGCCATCTGCGAAAGGAAATACATTGTTATGCACGCTGCTCAAGTCCATATCTTTAAAGGCTGCATGGAGCTGCTGCCCCTACAACCGACCACACAAGAAGCTGCGATGAACGCAGCGCCTTCCTCCAACCTGGGACCTGAGAACACCTTGCCAAGGGACGCAAAGACAGGAGGAGCACTGAAGTCTAAGAGCTCTGCCTAAATCTTTCCATGCCCTGTAACACGTGCACACCTAATAAATCACCATGCAGTGAACCTTTCAGCTGTATTATTTTCTGTGCATGGATATCCTCAGCATGCTTTATTTAAATAAAAAGCTGCATGAAAAATATCTGCACTGCATAAGTAGGGGATGGCTTTGCAGGTGCCTATTAGTCATAGCACGAAAAAGCAACTAGCCGGATTGCCAATTGCTCTGGCTGGATGCCAATAATGCAAAACTACTGGGCAAGATTGGATTGGAAATATTGGGTAGCCGATAAATCTGGCTGGATGCCAGTTGTGAATATCCAGTGAATAAGCATGGATACAAGATATTGGATGGCCAGTGAGCTTGGCGGGATGGCCGTGATATAACAACCAGTGAGTGAGCTTGGGTGGAAGATATTGAGTAGCCATTGAGTGCCGTTGAATGCCAGTAAACAAGGTAGTATGCCAATACTGGTTTTGATAGGAGAGCCGATCAAATTGGTTGGCATATATCTTGGCTCTTTGTGCGCCCCAATCAGACGCCAATATTGACCAATATTGGGACCAATATATCCCAATATTGGACCATTGGCGGTCCATTGACGGCGTGCTGCTTGGGCAGGCTTGGCTTGTGTTTCTCGTGCCTTGGTTATCGGCCGCCTCCTGTGGTGCGATATTCCTGGCTTCGTTACCCCCGGCATCGCATCTTGTTCGCGCCTGCGCATGGGATGGGATTCTTCGCTTCCAGCCTTCGACCCTCCCCTGCATGTCTGGCTTGCATGACCTCAGCCTCAAACAACCTCCCGGATCGGTATTGGCATCATCCACTACGAAGGATTTAAGAAGCCAGCTCAGCCCCTACCGGTTCAGTGGATACGGAAACAGTTTCGATCAGATGCTCAACCGCTTTTCCTTTACAATGCAGGCTTGGCTTGTGTTTCTCTTGCCTTGGTTATCGGCCGCCTCCTGTGGTACGATATTCCTGGTGAAATGTGGATTTAATAGTTGGTTTGAACGTCTAGCGCTGCCAGTAATTCGGGCACAGCAGGGTCGAATTGCCAGCCGCAGGGCACATCTTCAGCACGAGAGATGGGCGCCGGAGCCAAGCGATGGTGATGGCGATGCCGCAGCGTTTTCCGTTCTTTGTCTTCTTTACATTTCCCCCACGTGAAGAAGTCGCCATCCTGGCGACTCAGGGAGAAGAGACGACCAGAGGGTTGTAATATGGCTTGAGGCGGCTAACGTGGACAACCTCGCGGCCGTGACGGCGGTGGTAGGAAGAAGGGGTTGTCGTGACGCTGGGACTAAGTCGACCCGGCCTTCACTTGGTAGCGTGCAGAGACTCGTGGTTGATGAAGGATTGAATCTTCGAATTTGGTAAAATATATACAAGCAGGTTTAATGGTACTTCGAGAAAACCTATTTACATGAAAAAGAAGGGTATATTAGCAAAATGGCAAGCGTTAAGAGTTCATAGCGAGAAGCGTCTGGATGAACCGTTTACCCAGGGCTCAGAGCCCCATTTCGTGCTCTGCAACGTCCTTAAAACCCCCTATGTCCAGCCCCTCTCTGAGATGCTGACCAAGCAGTTCCAGGGCACGCCCCTCAGATATCGACATCCAATCGAACACATCACTGCACTGATGGTCAGATGCACTGACTGGTCCGGTATTGTTTCGTCGGGCGTGGTCACTTGTTGGCGTGTAGAGCTTGGGAACGGCTAGGAGGTACATTTATATTCTTGTGCAAAGATCCGATATGGTGGTTCCGGCAAGTGGATTTCCTTCTCAGAAACCCAAGTGTGCTTGCGCGCCACGAATACTGCTCCCAGCATTGTCCCTTTCCGGCAATTGCAAATATTTCCTGCATTCCCGGGAAATCCTCTAATGGCCGTAATCACCTTGCTGCTTTCTTCTCCTGTACGTCAGCGGACGTGTCACTCTGTTGTCTCCTTTGGACAATAGGCATTCCTCACTTGACAATGGCGCCTCTCGACGGGAAGGGTGAACAGTTGAACAAAAGCGCTTCCGGCTATTTCTCACAGGGGGACGTTTCTTTGTATTTTTCTTGAGGTTCCCTTGACAGGGCCAATTAGGCAGTTGCAGGGTCTCGACAAAGCAAAGCAGGCTCACACAAAAAGATTCATGGAAACAGGCTCACTTAGAGCCCTTGCACCAACAGCACATATCAGGGGAACAATAGGGCGGGCAAGCGCGGACCATGCACGGTCACAACAGGGTGACTGGCTCGATGACGTAGTTCACAGGGGATGTGCGTTCCAAGACGCGATAAGGTCCGTGGTATTTGGCATCTAGTTTGTTGGTGGCAGGAACGCATAGCCAAACGAAGCTGTCGGCCAGGAACGTGTGAGCAGAGGTATCGGTATCATGCTGATCTTTGCGATAGCCTTGAGTGTTGGAGGTAAACGTGCGAGCTAGCTGACGGCATTCCTCGGCCTTCTGTACAATATCTGACAAAGCACTGTACTCAGAGGCATCTGGATGGTATGGCAAAATTGTGTCCAGAGTACAAGGTGGTTCACGGCCGTATAAGAGAAAGAAGGGCGAAAAACCAGTTGTTGCTTGGGTGGCAGTGTTGTACGCGAACGTTACGAATGGCAGTACCTGGTCCCAGTTGGAGCTTCCCGATTCAGATGTCATACATTGCGAGCATGTTCCCAAGCGTACAGTTGAAGCGCTCCGTGAGGCCGTTTGTTTGCGGGTAGTACGCAGTTGTAGCCCGATGTATCGATTTACAAGACAACAGAAGCTCTTGGACTACTTCGGAAAGAGACACGACCTCTATCACTCAGTAGCTCGCGAGGGGCGCCGTGTCGAAGAATGAAGTGGTGCAGAAGAAAATGGGCTACCTCTCGGGCTGTCGCCGCGGGAAGTGCAGCTGTCTCGGCATAACTGGTCAGGTGGTCGACGGCGACGATGACCCATTGATTACCAGCGGCACTGCATGGTAGCGGACCATAAAGGTCGATTCCCACGCGATCAAACGGGCGAGCTGGGCATGGTAAAGGCTGGAGAGGGCCAGCGGGGTGGCGAGAAATCTTGCGTTGTTGACAGGCGGTACAAGAGCGAATGTAGCGACGTACGAAATTGCACATTCCTCGCCAGTAGTACCTCTGACGAATTCGATAATAGGTTTTGAGGACGCCGGCATGAGCGCTTTGCGGGTCAGTGTGATGGTGGGCACAAACCTCGGAGCGGAGGTGGCGCGGAATGACAAGAAGCCACGTTCTGCCGTCTGAGTGGTAGTTCCTGCGGTAGAGAAGGCCGTCCCGAATGGCGAAATGGGAGTCCTGTCGGCGGAGTGCCCGAGGATGCGTAGTCGCGGAAGTAGTGCCAGGGATATCTAGCAGGCTAGAAACTCAAGCATCTTGTCGTTGCTCGAAAGGCATATCCTCAATGGTGAGTGCTGACTAGGATGCTTGAGGAGGGGACGATGAGTTAGGCGAGCGCACCGGTGACCGAGAAAGAGCGTCGGCGTCAGAGTGCTTGCGGCCAGAGCGGTACACTACACGGATGTCGTATTCCTGAAGCCTGAGAGCCCAGCGCCCAAGACGGCCAGACGGATCCTTGAAAGACGCGAGCCAGCAGAGAGCGTGATGATCTGTAACTACATCGAAGGAATGGCCATATAACTAAGGGCGGTACTTCGTTATAGCCCACACGATTGCTAAGCACTCCTTTTAGGTAACGGAGTAGTTGGTCGCGGCTTTGGTAAGGGCACGGCTTGCGTAGGCGACAACGTATTCGGAGAAGCCAGGCCTGCGCTGGGCGAGGACGGCGCCGAGGCCGACACCACTGGCATCGGTGTGAAGTTCTGTAGGTGCAGTAGGGTCGTAATGGCGAAGGATTGGCGGTGACGTCAGAACATTGCGCAGCGTCGCGAATGCATCATCGCAGGCTGGCGACCAAGAGGGGAGGTTAGGGGCGCCTTTCAAGAGCTGTGTAAGGGGGGCTATGATGGTGGCGAAATTGCGAACAAAAAGACGAAAGTACGAGCAGAGGCCCACGTAGCTTCGCAGTTGTTTCAAAGTGGTCGGTTTCGGAAAGTCACCAACGGCGCGGAGCTTCTCAGGATCAGGCAGAACTCCATCTTTGCACACATGTCCGAGTATTGTGAGCTGGCGGGCACCGAAGCGGCACTTTTTTGAGGTTCAGTTGAAGACCGGCGCGGGTTAGGCAGGTGAAGACCTGGCGAAGTCGAATCAGGTGGGTCGGGAAGTCTGTTGAAAAGACGACATAATCGAGGTAGCATAAACAGATGTTCCATTTCAGGCCACGCAGTACAGTGTCCATCATTCTTTCAAATGTGGCTGGGGCGTTACAGAGTCCGAACGGCATAACATTAAATTTGTATAGTCCGTCTGGAGTAATAAAGGCGGTCTTAGCGCGATGCGCCTCTGCCATGGGCACCTGCCAATATCAAGAGCGCAAATCGAGTGAGGAAAAGAATTCTGCGCCTTGCAAGCAGTCTAGAGCATTGTCGATTCTTGGGAGGGGATACACATCACGACGAGTAATTTTGTTTAGGCGGCGATAATCAACACAAAATCGTATGGAGCCATCCTTCTTAAGAAGGACCACAGGAGACGACCATGGACTACAGGATTCTCTAATTACTCCGCGTTGCAGCATGTCATCGACTTGTTGGGCAATAATACGGCGCTCAGTCGGGGACACCCGATACGGCCGCTGATGGAGAGGTGGGTGAGCGCCAGTGTCAATAAGGTGAGAAACGGTCGTCGTGCGGCCCAAGGAAGATTGCGGGATGTCGAAGGAGGAGCGGAATTGGTGTAGAAGGTCAAGAAGTTGCTCGCGGTGGCGCGGCTCTAGAGCGCTGTCCACAGAATGGTCAAAAGGATCCCGCTGTAGCGGATCTGAAGCCACACGAGTTGGTGTCAAGGCGTCAACTTGGCAAACAGGGAATGGCAAATCATCAAAGGCGAACAGAAGGTCCACGGGCTCGACGCGGCCGACGCACTCCCCTTCGATCAACATAACAGGAGATGCAAGAGGATTGGCTACCAGAAGTGTGCAAGCGCCGTTGTTCATGTCAAGGACGGCAAACGGCAGCGGTAAGTGGCGGCGGCTGCAGACAACGTTAGAGGGCACAAACAAGACTGTTGATGCGGTGGTAAAAGGGGCAATGAGGGGAACCAGCAGCGCTAACGGGTAGGATGGTTGTGTCATGAGCTACGAGGAGTTTGGCCGCAAAACGAGGACACGACTTGTGCAGCAGGGCAGACGGTGCATCACTTGGTTCAATGAGCTCTACTTGAGGATTGGCGCAGTCAATGATAGCATGATGCTGCGACAGGAAATCCCAGCCGATAATGACGTCATGCGAACATGTGGGAAGAACGACGAATTCGATGATGTACAGGGCTGCAGCAATGACGACGCGAGCAGTGCGGACAGCTGTCGGCTGTATACTGTGAGCGGATGCGGTACGAAACGATAGTCCTTCGAGAGGCGTAGTCACCTTTCGAAGGAAGCGGCAGAGTTTTTGGCTGATAACTGATACAGCGGCACCGGTGTCGACGAGAGCAAGAGTATAAACACCTTCAACGATGACAGCAGTAACACTCGCGGGATTAAGAAGAGGACTTTGAAATTCTGTCGAATACGCAGTTCGTGCCTCGCGAACTGCAGCGGTTAGTTTTCCGGCTGAGTAGCGGGTCGTCGGCGCATTGGCGAAATGGAGCGGCGACGTGGTGAGGGCGAACCACGAGGATCGGGGGGTGCTGTTGGAGGACCCGATGGGACGGGGAACTGGGGGGCCACATAAGGTGGCGCAGGCCGTGCAGCAAAGGCCATATTTATTCGGCGCCGGCAGTAGCGTGTAGTGTGTCCAGGGATGCCGCAGTGCTAGCAAATAGGCCTGTTGTCTGCAGTGCGCCATGGAGATGGTGTCTGACGCAAGGGGGGAGCAAAAGCTGTTGGTGCCGAACACATAGGGGTCGAAGCATAGGCATATGCTGGCTCAGGCGGTGGACTTGAAGTAACTGCGGCATACGTGCGACGCAATACCTGACGAGGAGCCGGCGCGAATGCTGGAGCGTAGCTCAGTGGCGCAACGCCGGACGATGAAATTGTGGGCGTGGGGAAAGGCATTGAGGGTGCGACCGGAGCTGATTGAGGAGCAGGATTAGGGACGACTTCAGATACATGTTGCTGGATTGCACGGCGAAGCTCCGGAACAAGGCCAGTTGGTGACGACTCCTTAACATATGGCTGCAGGGACAGTTGTCGCGCGACCTCCTGACGTACAAAAGCCTTGACGTCTTCAGAGAGGCTAGATGACTCCCTCTCCGCGGCTAGTCCAGCGAGTGAGGCATGAGGCTGGCGAATCAAAGCACGCTCCTTGCGAAGTTCGTCGTAGCTTTGACAGAGGTCGTAGATTTCCTTGACCGTAGTGGGGCCTTTGGCGATGAGCATGTTGAAAGCGCCGTCATCAATTCCTGTGAGGACATGACGTATCTTTACGGCCTCGGTCATGGTCGGGTCAACGCGGCGACACAAATCAACAATGTCCTCTATATAACTGGTGAACGTTTCACCGGGCAGCTGTAGTCACGATCGAAGACGCTGTTCTGCGCGGAGTTTTCGGACAGTAGGGCGGCCAAAGACATCGGAAAATTTGGTCGTGAAATTCGCCCAGGTGGTAAAGTCCGACTCGTGGTTTCGAAACCACAGATTAGCGACATCGCTCAAGTAAAAGATGACATTATTGAGCTTACGGTTGTCGTCCCAGTTATTGTGACGGCTGACCCGTTCGTAAGCGGACAGCTAATCGTCGACGTCGTCATCGCTGCTTCAACTGAAGGTAGCGGGGTCCCGTTGACGAAGGGCACCTATGCAGGTGACTGGCGGAGGTAGGTGCGATGAAGTAGGCTCCGTCAATGGAGTAGTTAACGTTCTGCTGCGAGATGAGTACAGGGAACCTCAGCTTGACCTCCACCAAGTGAAATGCGGATTTAATAGTTGATTGGAATGTCTAGCGCTGGCAGTAATTCCGGCACAGCAGGTTCGGAATACCAGCCGCAGGGCACAGCTTCAGCGCGAGAGATGGGCTCCGGAGACCAGCGATGGTGGTGGCGAGGCCGCAGCGTTGTTTCTTCGTCATCTTCTTTACAAGTTATTATTAAAATCCACTCGACGTCAGTTTTTCAATCATGACTTGTCCTCTCTGTTAACCAACAACCCTCGTAAATTTTGGCGCATCATAAAACCTAGCTTTCATCCTGACATTTTACTTTCCGACCGTAACGGCGTCATAATAAATCGGTCCGATTGTGTTCAGGTTCTCAACGTTACCTTCTCATCAGTTTTTACCAACGAAGACATCAGCTCATCTCCTATCTTAAATACATTTCATGACATCTGCATGCCTGACATAGTTGTTAACAAAGCAGGTATTTCAGCTTTATAAAACAATATCAAAATTACAAGTAGATCGGGTCACCTTGTCTTTAACATTAAGATACTAAAAAACACATCCAGAAGCATCTCCGCTACCTTGTCCTGTTTATTCTCACAGTCGTTATCGAACGGACTAATTCCTAATGATTGACGTGTAGCAAAGGTAATATCTATATTGAAATCAGGTGAACGTTCCTCCTCACTTAACTATCGATCCATCTCGATAACCAACAACTTTTGCAAACTTCTAGAGCATATCATTCATAGCCAAGTCAATAACTACCTCGAAGAACATAAAATTATTCTCAAATATCAGCACGGTTTTCGCAAGGGTTTCTCATGTGACACTCAACTAGCTGGCTTTGTTAATGACTTACAATCATCACTTAACGCAGGCTTTCAGGTCGACGCAGTTTTTCTGGATTTTTCAAAAGCATTTGATCGGGTCCCTCATCACAGACCTTTACTAAAACTAGCACAGCTTAACATCCACCCTAATGGGCTCGCCTGGATTAGGGACTTTCTTCTAGATCTCAGTATACCTCAGGTAACGATTCTAACTCTTCTTCGACTTATGTGACATCTGGTGTATCCTAAGGAAGCGTGCTTGGTCTTTTGCTTTTTCTAATCTATATTGCCGCGAAACCTTCAAAACTGTATTTGCTGTTTTTTAACAGCCGCCGGCCTATAGGCTTATCACTCTGATTCTGGACCGCGTATCAGTTCCGTAATCTTTGTTTGTTAATGCTCGATGTCGCGGGTCACACCTTTATCAGTTTCGTTGTAGCTCAAGATGCACCTAGATCTGTCTCGAAGGTTCCGGCCACTAGGGTGTCTTTCCACAATGTTCCAGCCGTGCTGGTAGCTGTTTGCAACGTTATCTAGATTGTTCTGTGCAGCCTTTAAATTGAGCGTTGACGAGTGTGATGGGCATTCTTTGTTCGACGATCGACCAACACGTTTGCTGCTATCGCCGCCGCCGAGTTGCTTAGTTCTTTTGCGGGCGCAAGTCAGCCCAATAAAGAGATAATTTCCGTACCATCAAGCTTGTGCCTTCATTTGTGTCTTCGATTCATTATTACAGCGCAAAGACGGCACGGAACAAGAGGAGAGCCGTCTTTGGGCTGTAATAATGAATGTATGTAATTAACTCTCCCAAAATGTTGTATTCTGTCTTCGACCCTGGTCACCACCACGTGACATCTGGTGGAGGTGCTGCCCTTGATCCTCCAAGCGAAGACCTGAGCCTTATTCTTGTCGCCCTGGAAGACCAGCCTACAGATCACCGAGCCAGCCGCCGACTCCAAGGCCTACAACACAAACACGGTCTGCTGCCTGACCCCGTTCGACTCCGGAGGGCATCAACTTTGGAAATGGCCCAGTCAACAGCACCAGTCGTCTTCGTGCAGCCCAGGGAGCCCCCCATGTTCCTAGGACTGCCCAGTGAAGATGCGGAAGACTGGATGGACCTTTTCGATCGTGTGGCAGAATCAACGGCTGGAACGACGCCATGAAACTTAGGCAAGTCTACTTTGTTCTTCAAGGACATTCCCGAGTTTGGTTCGAAAATCATGAGGCAACTATGAAGGAATGGGAGACTTTCAAGGAAGCGTTTCTGAATGCCTTTTCAAGCGTCGTCCGAAAGGAAAGAGCCAAGGCCCTCCTTCAGTCAAGACTTCAACTCCCTAACGAGCCTGTCCTGGCATACGTTGAGGAGATGAAGCGTCTCTTTCGCCGCGCCCACCCTAATATGACCGAAGGTGAGAGAGTCAAATTTTTAATGCGAGGCGTCAAAGAATCTCTTTTTGCAAATCTTGTCCGAAATCCGTCAAAACCCGTGGCGGAATTTGAAACAGAAGCGTCTGCCATCGAGAAGACGTTGTACACCCGGATGCGGCACTACGAGTGACCGCTTCAGCCAAAATACTCAAGCCACTACCCCAGCGCATTTGCAAGTGGAGAGAACCTTCGGGACCTCATCCGGGAGATCGTGCGAGAGGAGCTCCGCCGATTGATGCCATCATCGCAACAACCCCATGTGGCGACGCTCGCGGACGTCGTCCGTGAAGAAGTGCAGCAGGCGCTGGGCGTTTCTCAAGCGATGGCTGCGACTGCTCCAGCGCAAGAGGCAACAGCACTGAACTACGCTGATGCATTACGTCACCCTGCGCCCCGACGTGATGACTTTGCGAGCTTTCGCCGCTACCGTCCTGTTCCTGAAAACCGCCCCTTGGCCCCCGCCCACCAAGCCTACCAACGACCCCAAACCCCAGGAAGTGCGATGCCTGGAGGACTGCAAACAACCGGCCAGTGATGTTATGTTCGTTGTTCGGCAGGTACAGAAGCAGACGACGAGAACAGTAGACGATGATCTGATGATGGTCAGGAGGAGATATATATTTACAAATGAAAAATATTATTTACATTGGCAAACAGTTACAGTAACAAGTCACACAGACAACTGCAACTAAAGACAAAATAGACTCTCACACAGACAAGTCACTACAAGCCCTTACTTTTCTACCGAGCATTTCGGTTAAAGCCTAGGGACTGTAAATACGTGCTAAGCACGGAGCCTCAAACTTGACTGACAAACATGGTCCGAGGACCGCTTTTTGATGACCAACATCAACAAAGGCCCGAGGGCGGTCACCTTCGGTGATCCGCCCCGCAAATAAAGCAACCAATCAAATTGTTGAAAAACATGCCACAACCCCCGTGGGTTGAGAATAATCTCGAACCCAGGTCCTTAATTACTTACAACATTCAAAAGACACACTCTTTCCACTCGCCGGTTCCCAAACACTCTCACACGGCGCCTGTCTTTGCCTCCACTCCTCAGCCTGTTTGCGACGCGACCTTGCAGCTGCGCCTTTGTGAAAGAAACGCCGCGGGGGATCACGAAACGAGGTCACTCAGCCGTCCCGTTCGAGGAAAAGGGGGTGGGGGGCACTGTCCCCGAGCAGTGTACAGTCGCCGTCGCTCGGAATGTCCCGGGCACAGCGGGAGAACGCTGGGTTGATTGCCTACTTCGGGGGGGGGGGGGGGCAAGTGTCGCGCCTATTGTCGCCCTCTGCTGACCGTAAGCTGGTTCGCAGAAGCGTGCCACTGTTGATCCCGGCTGCGTTCGCGTCTTGGCGACGCCTTGGGGCGGAAGGACGAAACAAACCAGGCCTCCCGTGCGCCCCGCGAGCCCGCGCCCAAGAAAAGGGGAGACAAGGAAAAAGAAAAACAAAACAGCGCTTGCTCCTTGGCCTCGGCGCGTGGGGGGGGATCGACCGCCAGCGTGACTCCACGTGCGAGTCGCGTTTCACTGCGGCCTTACACGACCCTTATGCTTCCACTGTGGTGAGGCCGGCCACATTCTGCGCCACTGCCCGTACCGACGAATCGGCCTAAGCGGATTGGCAATCGACGCTCCACGACCACGCCCAGGTGAACGACCACAAGAAATTGACAACTATCTGCGTAGCGGTGAGATTGCGCCCCCAAGACGTCGATTCAGATGTCCATCGCCGTACAGGGCCCGCTTTGCGTCGCCAGGCCGTAACTATGATGGGAGTATGCGCGGAAGGTCCTCAAGCCCGCGCAGGGGAAACTAAACACAGCAACCTTTGGAGGTGAGGTTGCTCAACGGCGAAAAGACGAACATCCTCCGCCGCCGACGACCACTAACGACCACGCAGCCATTTCACCGCCGCTCCACACGACGACATCGAAGACAACACGACCAGAGTGCAAGCAGACACCGCCGCCGAGCGAAGTAGCAATGGTATGCCCCGGCCATGACCTGAAGAAACGACGGAGCAGAGATCGGACACTAAGGCCCACGTGCAATGTCAGGACGCGAACAAGTGACCTTGAAGTTGATATCGGCGGTCGCAGAGTCACTGCCCTAGTAGACACCGGAGCTGACTATTCAGTCATTAGTGGACCGTTCGTCTCTCCGCTCAGAAAAGTTACCACCGCTTGGGAGGGCCAGCTGATTCACACCGCAGGTGGCAACCTGATTACACCATCGGGACGATGCACTGCAAGAATAACCGTAAATGGGCGTACTTACCCCACCAGCTTTGTGGTCTTGCAGCAGTGCTCCCGTGACGTGATTTTAGGCATGGACTTCCTAAATGAACATAGGGCTATCATCGACCTGCGATCCAAGCTCATCAAGCTCTCTGCAGACAAAGCCATTCCTGCTACGACGACGTCGATGCAACACATCGCTCTAAACGTCCTCGATGAAGAATTGACCGTCCCACCGATCAAGCATCGCAGTCTGCGTAGGTAGCGCAAACATCGAAACCACTGAAGGCATCGTCGAAGAAAATATCCAATTGCTCTTAGAACGAGGTGTCGCAGTCTGCGTAGGTAGCGCAAACATCGAAACCACTGAAGGCATCGTCGAAGAAAATATCCAATTGCTCTTAGAACGAGGTGTCGGCATCGCAAGAGGCATCACGAAATTCCGGAGAGGTCAAGCTCAGGTTCTGGTAATAAACTTCACCGAAGAATACGGGCATCTCAACAAGGGCACGACGATCGCTTTTCTCGACGAATTAGCGGACCTCAAAGATGTATTCGCCCTCCACGACCAACGCTGGAAGAGGCACCGGACCTATTCCGTCAGCCCACATTTGACATCAACCCGGCATTGACCCACAACAAGAAAGACCAGATTCTCAGTCTGCTTCGAAGCTACGGGGAGTGCTTCTCATCGTCATCGAAGGTAAGACAGACACCACTGGCCAAGCATCGCATATTAACGGACGAACACGCCCGACTTCTGCGCCAAAGCCCTTATCGCGTATCGCCGCGAGAACGCCTGGCCATTCGCGATCAAGTTGAGGAAATGTTGCGTGAGGACGTAATCCAGCCATCGAACAGCCCCTGGGCGGCACCAGTCGTTTTGGTGAAGAAGAAAGACGGCACACCTCGCTTCTGCGTTTATTACCATCGCTTGAATAGCATAACGGAGAAGGATGTCTACCCGCTTCCCTGCATCGACGACAATCTCGACCGGCTCTGCAATGAAAGGTACTTCTCATCCATGAACCTTAAAAGCGGTTATTGGCAAATTGAGGTCGACGAAAGAGATCGCGAGAAGACCGCATTCATTACACCGGACGGTCTTTTTGAGTTCAAGGTGATGCCATTTGGCCTCTGCTCCGCACCAGCCACATTTCAACGAGTAATGGACACAGTCCTGGCAGGCTTGAAGTGGCAAATCTGTTTGGTATATTTGGACGACGTTGTTGTCTTCTCGTCAAATGTTGAAAACCACCTAAAACGACGACAGACAGTGCTGGAAGCCATCAAGTCATCGGGACTAACGCTAAAAGCAGAGAAGTGTCATTTCGCCTACGAAGACCTCCGGTTCCTAGGTCACATCTTAGCAAGGACGGTATTCGCCCAGACCCGGAGAAAACAGCTGCAATCGCAAAATTCCCACCGGCTGCCAATAAGAAAGCTGTGCGCCGATTCCTTTCGCTGTGCGCTTATTATCGACGATTTGTCAGAAACTTTTCGCGGAGCTCCAAACCGTTGACGCAGCTTACAAAGGCTGACGTACCTTTTAAATGGGAAGCGCCGCAAGGAGAAGCCTTCGACGAACTTAAGCGCCGCCTGCCATGCCCTCCTGTTACTTGGCCACTTTGATGAAAACGCCGAGACCGAAATTCACACCGACGCGAGCAGTGTGAGCCTATTAGCCATTCTCGTCCAGAAGAGTGCCGGACAGGAAAAAGTAATCGCCTACGCTAGCAGGTCCCTCACAAAAGCCGAAGTCAATTACTCGATGACCGAGAAGGAGTGCCTTGCGATCATCTGGGCTACTTCTAGGTTTCGTCCATACCTATACGGCCGACCATTCAAGGTCGTTAGCGACCATCATGCGCTCTGCTGGCTGGCTAATTTAAAAGATCTCTCCGGCCGCCTTGCCAGATGGAGCCTACGACTTCAAGAATTTGACATGACTGTAGTCTATAAGTCGGGCCGGAAGCACTCCGACGCAGACTGCCTATCACGCGCTCCCGTCGACGCTCCCCCGAAGGACGATGACGACGACGCCTTTTTGGGACCGGTAAGCACCAGCAGTTTCGCAGAACAACAGCGATCAGACCCTGAGCTGAAAGCGCTTGCCGATTATTTAGAAGGAAAGACCACTTCCCCTTCTGGTGTGTTCAGGCGACATTTATCATCGTTCGAATTAAGCAATGCCCTCCTAGTGAAGAAGATCTTTGCAACCAACAAGACCGCGCAGCTTCTTGTAGTGCCTAAAAACCTCCGGCAGGAAATTCTGCAGGCGTTGCACGATGAGCCCACAGCAGGCCATCTCGGATTTGCCCGCACGTTGCGTTGAATCCAGCAGAAGTATTACTGGCCGCGACTGCCTGCCGAACTTGCCCACTACGTGAAGACGTGTCGTGAGTGCCGACACAAGACGCCGCCGATCAGACCAGCAGGACTACGCAACCCGACTCCGCCCCCAATCCTGCCCTTTCAACAAATTGGGATGGATCTCCTCGGCCCCTTTCCATCTTCGTCTATGAGTAAGAAGTGGATCATCGTGGCCACTGACTATCTTACCCGTTACGCCGAAGCAAGACCGCTACCAAATGGTACCGCGGCAGAAGTCGCCAAATTTTTTGTCGAACAAATTTCCTTGCGACATGGCGCCCCAGAAGTGCTCATCACGGACAGAGGAACGGCGTTTACGGCAGAGTTGACGCAAGCCATCCTGAAATACAGTCATACAAGCAATCGACGAACAACTGCGTACCATGCCCAGACCAGTGGCCTTACGAAGCGCGTGAACTAAACGATCGCGGACATGATCGCCATGTACGTCGACGCTGAACACAAGGCCTGGGATGCCATGTTGCCATACGTGATCTTCGCGTATAACACGGCAGTCCAGGAGATGCCCAGAGCGACCCCGTTTAAGCTTGTGTACGGCAGGGAACCCACGACGATGCTCGACGCAATGCTGCCGCACGTAACCAACGAGGACAACCTTGACGTCGCCGCCTACCTGCAGCGTGCAGAGGAAGCCCGACGACTCGCACGGCTGCGTATTAAAGACCAACAGCGCACCGACAGCCGACGATACAATTTACGACGACGCCACTCAGAGTACAATCCAGGAGACCAATTGGACACCAATTCGCCGTCGCGGATTAAGTGAAAAGTTGTTGCGTCGATACTTTAGGCCGTACAAAATCATTCGCCGCGTCGGACCACTGGACAATGAAGTCATTCCCGACGGACCGTCAGCATCACAATGGCGACGCGAACGCCCAGAAATTGTAGATGTTGTAAGACTGAAGCCATATTACGCGCGTTAAAGAATCTGTGGTGTTTAAGCTTTGAAGTGTTTATGTTTAAATTTCTTTGTTTTGGAACATCGAGGCGATGTTTTTTTTTTAAGGAGGGAGTAATGTCGCGAAACCTTCAAAACTGTATTTGTTGTTTTTGAACAGCCGCCGGCATACAGGCTTATCACACTAATTCTGGACCGCGTATCAGTTCCGTAATCTTTGTTTGTGAATGCTCGATGTCGCGAGTCACACCTTTATCAGTTTCGTTGTAGCGCAAGATGCACCGAAATCTGTCTCGAAGGTCCCGGCCACTCGGGTGTCTTCCCACAATGTTCCAGCCCGTGCTGGTAGTTGTTTGCGACGTTATCTAGATTGTTCTTTGCAGCCTTTAAATTGAGCGTTGACGACGAGTGTGATGGGCATTTTTTGTTCGACGATCGACCAACCCGTTTGGTGCTATTGCCGCCGCCGAGTTGCTGAGTTCTTTTGTGGGTACAAGTCAGCCCCAATAAATAGTTAATTTCCGTACCATCAAGCTTGTGCCTTCATTTGTGTCGTCAACCCTGGTCACCACCACGTTACAATATTAATGATTTACCTGCTTGTGTAACATCCAGAGTTGGTCCTTTCGCAGATGACTGCGTAATTTACCGTAACATTATTAATGGCAGTGACCGCCAATTCCTACAACCTGACCTGAACGCAGTAAGCTCGTGGTGCTCATCCTGGTTAATAACTTTAAACGTCTCTAAAACTAAACAGGTATCTTTCACTCGTCGTACAGCTCGCATTTCAACCACTTACATGCTCAATGACAGTGCTGTTCAACTAACAAACACTTACAAATACCTTGGCGTGCACCTTCAGTTTGATCTAACATGGCATAACCATATCGACCTCACCCTATCTGCTGCTAACCGTTCACTTGGTCTTCTTAATCGTACTCTAAAACACGCTCCTATGCATGTTAAAAAAACTTGCTTAGTCACTCTTATACGCCCTAAAATTGAATATGCCGAGGCTATTTGGGACCCTGATCAAGTCTATGTTATCACCAACATCGAATCCTTGCAGAACTGTGCTGTGCGTTTTATTTTTTCAGACTACTCACCTTTCACTAGCGTCACAGCATTAAAACAACGTGCTGAACTGGAAGACTTATCATGTCGTCGTAAACATGCTCGGTTAACACTTTTCCATAAGCTTTATCACCATCCACTACTGCGCAGTGATTTCTTTCAGTCACCTGATGTCATTTTTCCACGACTTGATCATGCCTTCAAAGTTAAACGTGCAAAGTGTCATTTATCATCTTATGCAAATTCATTCATACCTCACACTATCATTGAATGGAATAACTTGTCATCGCACATTGCTACAGAAACTAACATAAAAGAATTCCAAGAGCTACTTCGCCGTGACGGAAATGTGTAGAATATTTTGGTGTTTTTCTTTTCTCTTTTGATGTTATATTTGATGGTTATTATTGTAATTGTTGCTAATTGCATCGTTTTTTTACACTTGTATCCCCCCTCCGCTATGTAATTACTTCTTTTAGAGGGCCTTTAGGGGTAACCTGAATAAATATAAAAAATAAATATGGGAAAAAATACATCCATCCATCCAAGAAGCCTAGCTTGTTGGGCTAGTTGGTGCATAGTTAAAGGTGAAAAGCAGCAAAACGATGACCCATCCATTCATTACCCATCCGCCCACCCACCTACCCATCCATCCATCCATCCATCCATCCGTCCGTCCGTCCGTCCGTCCGTCCGTCCGTCCGTCCGTCCATCTATCCATCCATCCATCCATCCATCCATCCATCCATCCATCCATCCATCCATCCATCCATCCATCCATCCATCCATCCATCCGTCCGTCCGTCCGTCCGTCCGTCCGTCCGTCCGTCCGTCCGTCCGTCCGTCCATCCATCCATCCATCCATCCATCCATCCATCCATACGTCCGTCCATACGTCCGTCCGTCCGTCCATCCGTCCGTCCATCCATCCATCCATCCATCCATCCATCCGTCCATCCATCCGTCCATCCATCCGTCCATCCATCCGTCCATCCATCCGTCCGTCCGTCCGTCCGTCCGTCCGTCCGTCCGTCCGTCCGTCCATCCATCCATCCATCCATCCATCCATCCATCCATCCATCCGTCCATCCATCCATCTATCCATCCATCCGTCCGTCCGTCCGTCCATCCATCCATCCATCCATCCATACGTCCGTCCGTCCATCCATCCATCTATCCATCCATCCGTTCGTCCGTCCGTCCCAGCAGCGCCGCCGTGCGACGGTTTGGTAGCCTATCTGCAGCGAAACGCAGGGACTCGGCAAGGATTAGTACGGTGTTTATCATCACTGCTGTCAAGTGGTGCCCAACAGGTGAGCCGCTACCTTTACAGCCAATAAGCGGATGAGGTGAATCTCTTCTGAGAGCCGAAAACCGCTCAGCTGATGACGTGAGAACTGCCCCTTGAAGCAAATAGGGGAGATTGGTGCTCGCACATTCTCATGCACTCAGCTAATTCTGGGCGCAGTATACAGAGGGCCGTGTACGATCAACCTGCAGCGAAACGCAGAGACACGGTAAGCAGTAGCTAGAAGTTTACCTCCGCTGCTTAAGGCGGCTACAGTCGCCTCCTGTCTTAGGCCACGGATGAAAACACTAAACTGAAATTCACACCGATGCAAGTAATGTCGGCCTAAGTGCCGTTCTCGTTCATGAGAGCGCCGGACAGGAGATAGTTATTGCGCACTCTAGCAAGTCCCTCTCCAAAGCCCAAGTCAATTTTTCGAAGACCGAGAAGGAGTGCCTCGCGATCATTTTTGCCACTTCAAAGTTTCGTCTATAATTATACGTTCGACCATTCAAAGTGGTGTGCGGTCAGAACATGCTATGCTGGCTGGTGAATTTTAAAGAACCCTCCGATCTGTTTGCATGATAGAGCTTACGTCTTCAAGAATTGGATGTTTGTAAATCTGCAAGTCTTGCCGGCAGTATTGCGACGCAGACTGCTTATCCAGAGTCCCTATTGACGTTCCCCTGAGAGGAGACCACAAAGACCAGTTTTTGGAACCGGTAAGCGCCAGCATTTTCGCACAACAGCAGAGCTTGAATCCTGAGTTGCAAACTCTTATTTATTATCTGGAAGACGAGGCTGCTTTCACTCCTACTGTCTTCAGGGGACAATTTTCGGCCTAACTTTACGCAGCGCGGTCCTCATGAAGAACTTCGCACCCAACAGAACCACTCATCTCTTTTTTTCCCCAAACTCCACCGAGGAGAAATTCCGCAAGCTTCCCACGATGAATCAACAGCCGGGCATCTCGGGTTTGCACGCATGTTGCGGGCCGAGTACAAAAGAAGCGTTACTGAGCGCACCTATATATCCACCAACGTTCGACATTATGTGAAAACATGTAGTAATAGCCAGCGACGCTAGAGTCCCCATCCCACCTGCGATGTTACTGAATCCCATACTACCCCTGACCATACCTTTTCAACAACTAATTGGGATGGATCCCATCGACCCCTTTCGAACTTGTTGTACGCGTAACAAGTGGATAATCGTCCCCACTGAGTATCGTGTCAGTTACGCCGAAGGGAAATCCCTAGCTGCCTCATGGTATCGTGGCAGAAGTCGCCAAGGTTTTGTCCAACAAATTCTATTGCGACACGGTGCCACAGAAATGCTAATCACAGACCGGTGAACAGCATTTACGGCGGAGCTTTCGCAAGCCATCCTGGACTACAGCCATACATGCCACCGAGGAACAACTGCGTACCATCCGCAGACAAACGGACTCATAGATCGACAGAACAAAACTATGGCCAATATGCTTGTCATGTAGAACCGGCGGCAAAATATTGACGACGGCAACGACAGGTGGCAAAAAATCAGATAAAACTGCAACGCAGCGCCGCCTCACATTGCACTGCTACTGTGGAAGCATAGGAAAATGTACCGTCTGTTGCAGAAGTTTGCGGCCCAACGTGCCGGGCAGAGGAGCAGTATTTTATTTATTTATTTATTTGAAATACCCTAAAGGCCCAATAGGGCATTACATAGGGGGGGATGTGGAAGCAAATCAGTGTAGAACAAGAACAGATTAACAGATGATGTTATGGTGGTATGTGAGGGAAGTATATAACTAGTCATAGTAATCTTTATACAAAACTAGAGAAAAAAAAATAGTCGGGCAAGCAATATTTCAACATAATAAGAGAACTGTAAAAAGATAAAAATGTGCAGCGATTTCAGCAAAAGGGAAAAACTTGCACATCACGCATGACAGACACTACAAAGCTGAAACTAAAACCAGAAAAAGACAACAAATGAAACAAATGAAACACAGATTACACCGAAAGAATCAAGAAAAGGAAGCTCTACACAGGGAACGACAAAACCGCGCAAATTGACTACGATGCGTCTGAAGAAGCTAGCAATGCTGCTTGAAACTCTGATAAATCAGTCAAAAGAGCAATATTTGACGCCAACTCATTCCATTCATTTATTGCTAAAGAGAGTGGTGAGTATTGGTATTTTTTTGTTCGTGCGAACAGTGGGAGGATTTTGTTCGCATGGTCAAGCCGGGATGAGACGTGAGGAGCAGGAAGAAGATGGGAGCGAGCAAATTTCGAATTGCTATAGTATAATTATGAAGAAATGATAATCTCGCAAACTTCCTTCTGAAAGCGAGCGATGGTAGGTTTAAAACTTCTTTAATTGATGATACGCTCTGAAATCTTGAGTAGGATGATGTAATGAATCTTGCTGCTTTATTCCGAACGGATTCAAGAAGATTCGAAAGGGAGTCTTGGTGAGGATGCCATATAACGGAAGCATATTCTAAGGTGGGCCTTATTAGTGTAGTGTAAGCTTGATGTCTTGTGGTAGAATTTGCGAGGTGTAAACGGCGCCTTAGAATGCCAAGTTTTCTGAAAGCTTTGCCGGTGATGAAGTCTATATGAGTATTCCAAGAGAGATTAAAATGCAAATGAACACCCAGATATTTTATAGAAGAAACAGATTCAACAGCTTTACCGTTGATTGTGTACACGCTAAGTAACGGCTCTGGAACAGAAGAAAATCTTATATGTTTAGTTTTTTCTTCGTTAATTTCCATTTGCCAAGTACGGCACCATTCGTTAGCCTGTTCAGATCGGACTGGAGCGTATGTGCATCTTCCGCGTTAGATATTGTTTTATAGATTACGCAGTCGTCTGCAAAAAGGCGAATTGATGAGTTGATGTTACATTGCTATGTCATTTATGTAAATTAAAAAGAGCAAAGGCCCGAGAACTGTCCCTTGTGGGACACCTGATTTTACACGTGCAGGGTTAGAGATGCAATCATTTATCTTAACTGATTGGAAACGATTAGTCAAGAATTCAGCGATCCATCTGGCCGTGTTATCATCAAGCTGCAGATTTTTAGTTTTTAACAGTAAATGTTTGTGAGGAACACGATCAAAGGCTTTTGAAAATTCGACAAAAATTGCGTCTGTGTCAAGGGATATATGTAGCGCATGATGTAGGTCAGTAACTAATTCAAATAACTGCGTTTGACATGATCTTTTGTACTGGAAACCATGCTAGTTTTCTAGAAACAGATTATTTAAGTTTAAATGGTTCATAATGTGAGAGAACAAGATGTGTTCTAATAGTTTGGAGCATATTGATGTCAGGGAAATGGGTCTGTAGTTAGTAGGATCAGAACGAGCTCCCGCCTTATGTATAGGAATGATGAGAGCGATCTTCCAGTCGTCCGGGACGCATCCTGAGTCAAGTGACTGCTGAAATAGCAGCGACAAAAGAAATGCAGATTTATGGCACGTTAGTTTGAGAAGTTTGGAGGTGATGCCGTCGGGGCCAGGACTGGTGGAAAGGGGGAGTCGGTCAATCGCCTTCGCTACACCGCTTTCAGACATTACAATTTGGGGGAACTTAAACTGTGTACACGAAGGAGTAAGTACATGGGAACTGGTAAGTGGCATCTCGTCTGTGAATACTTGACGAAAGAGTTCACTAAACGTTTCAACGATAAATGGAGAGGAATAGGCGCAACCATTCTCGTCCGTTAGGATAGGCGCAGTCTGGTCGGGTTTGGGATTTACTGAGCGCCAGAATTTTTTAGGGTTGGTTTTAAGCATATTGGGAAGAGTCCGGCTAAAATAGTTTTCCTTAGCTTCCAGGATTGCAGCTTTAGTTAAATTCGAAAGGTTATGGTATCTTTCCCAGTCAAGCGGTGAATTGGTTCTACTAGCTTTCTTATAAGCCCTCTTTTTTTGTTGAGGCTTCTTTTCACATGGGCTGTGAACCAGGGGTCATTGGATCCTGCTCTGATTGTGAATTGTGGAATACAAGTAGATTTAATTTCTTTGAGCTTATCACGCAATAGGCTCCAATTCTCGTTCGCGGATCGCATTTTAAGGGTGTCTGCAAACCAGTTGGAAAAGCTAGAAAATATATGATTATTTTCTGCATATCGGCATGAGTGTAGTCACGCAATCTTTTCTTTTCTTTTATTTTGTTAGTCCGAGGCATCATTAAGGAGCAGTGAACCAGCCTATGGTCGCTAATCTCCTCCAGGACACGCGTTGTAGCTTGTTCGGGATGATTAGTTAAGAGTAAGTCTAAGATATGACTGCCGCGCGTGGGTTGCTGTACCAGCTGTGAAAGGTGATGCAGCTGAAGCAAGTGGAAAAAGTGAACGCATTCAGAGCGATTATTCTGAGAACAGATAGAAGAAGACAACCAATCGATATAAGGATAATTGAAATCGCCACCTAAGACAATAATACACTTTGGAAACATTGTTGTAATGTGTTCGAGAGCGTCGTTCAGGAGTTCATAAAAATCAGATCTGCTATCAGGGACGATAGCAAGCCCCAAAAATGCATTTGATGTGCTGAAAGCAAGAAGATACCCAAATCAACTTGAGAGGAGTGTCAATCTGCACAAGAGAAGGTTGGCAATGATCTTTAACTGCGATCATAACTCCGACACCTCGGTGGTTATCTCTGTCTTTGCGGAAGAACACCAAAGAACTCGGAAGCGCAAGCTCGCTGTTGGAAACTTCGTCAGATAAGCACGTTTCTGTGCCGATAATTATGTCAGCGGAGCATGTGTGCAAAAATGATTTTAAAGCATCAACCTTTGGAAGAATTCTGCGAAAGTTAGCTAGAAGAATCGAAATTGCTGATACATGAGTGGCTTGAGGTTGACGCGAAGAAGGCAGTCAGCGTTCGGAGGGATTCGTACGTGTGATCAGCTCTACTCTGCCTGTGGATGAATTGTACTCGTAGATACAGCCGCGTAGGTGAAGCTTGTTGAATCGAACACTGAAGCGCTCCTTCTCGTAACGGTTCGCTTTAGCGTAGTCACGCAGCATCTTTCGGGCATATTGTACCCTGGGGGAGAAATCCTCCTCCAGCCAAACCTTAGGAGTATCGAGGTCTTTAAGTTTGTAAGCGTTACGTAGTGCCTCAGCCTTTGATTTAAAGTTTAGAAATTTGACAATCAAGGGGCGGTGAACGTTGTCTCGGCGCTGCCCTACTCGATGGGCGCGCTCAATGTCGCCAGCATTTATCTGAAGATGATCGGAGAAGAATTCCCTCACAATTTTTTCTGATTCCTCATAGTCCTCGTTTTCTTTTTCTGGGAGACCTTTGATTAGGAGATTGTTTCTTCGCATTCGATTGTTGATATCGTCCACAACATCTACGATTTCTTCATTCGTTTTTGATATACCGGACTTCACCTGTTGTAGCGATTCATTGACTGCACCGACATTGCTTTTCACATCAGACATGCTACCAATGCTTTGTTCCAAGGAACTAAGTCTTAACTTAATGTCCCCGATATCCTTTTTAATGTCAGCTAGGGCAGAAGTAGTCTCTTCATGACATTCCTTCACTAGCGCGAGAACGTCATCAATCTTAGGGCCAGGATTTGATTCAATATCACCTGAGCATAGCAGAAGGAGAGCAAAGCATGACGACAAACATATAAGAGATAGTCTAGGGCAAGGAACACGGATGAATCCCGGAATTGGGCAAAAACTATCGGCATTGCTATTTCCCGTCCCTCGGCACGCAAAAAATGTGCCAATTCGCAACCGGTAGGTGCAGACGTCGATACCCATCTTGTTCACGAAAAACTCATAAAACACACAATAAAACACACAAAATGGGGATAAGCAGCCACAGGTAAATGAAGTAAAAAAAATAATAAAATAAAAATAAAATACTACCTAGAACAGGAATGGCACAACTTAGCGTCGGCAATTCGTGGCCGCAAATCCCAAGAACACAGTGGCAGGTGATCCTTTAAGTAGTGCACGGTGGCGCTGTTTCCCAGAGTGACGACACGGGCTGCGTCGCAGTGTTTGTCAGCACGCTGTAGATGACTGATAAGATGCAGGCCACGATGTACTCCCTGCGATGAACTGCAGATGGTGGTCGGTCCAGCAGGAAGGGCAGGGGGCACGAACGATCTTGGAGCGCTAGAACAGGAATGGCAAAACTTAGCGTCGGCAATTCGTGGCCGCAGATCCCAAGAACACAGTGGCAGGTGATCCTTTAAGTAGTGCACGGTGGCGCTGTTTCCCAGAGTGACGACACGGGCTGCGTCGCAGTGTTTGTCAGCACGCTGTAGATGACTGATAAGATGCAAGCCACGATGTACTCCCTGCGATGAACTGCAGATGGTGGTCGGTCCAGCAGGAAGGGCAGGGGGCACGAACGATCTTGGAGCGCTAGAACAGGAATGGCACAACTTAGCGTCGGCAATTCGTGGCCGCAAATCCCCGCATTCCGGTAAGGAGTATCGCTCCCGAGAGGCGGCGCTGCGCCCGCCGGCGCTGCCTGGTGACGCAGCTATAAAGGGTGACGAGGCTTGTTCTCTTCCCCTCATCCCGCGGCTGAGAGCAAAGATGTGCGATATCAACCGCGGGATGAGGGAAGAGAACGAGCCTCCTTGCTCTTTATAGCTACGTCACCAGGCAGCGCCGGCGGGCGCAGCGCCGCCTCTCGGGAGCGATACTGCTCCTCTTCCCGGCGCGTTGGGCCGCAAACTTCTGCAACAGACGGTACTTGCGTCCTTCTATTCTCGGAGAAGTGTCTTTTGTTCGCTGCCGGGGTATGATTTTATTGCATGCGGTGCTTAGCGTAAGGTGTCTTGCTAATTCACTACCCTACGCGCGCCGTTCGCCGGGGCCCGGTAAGGGTCTTTTCCTGATTAAACAAATAACGTAGCTTATGCAGAGCGGTGCCTCATGCGGAATTTCTTTACCTAATTTAAAATCTCGTATCACGCCAAATCGATTTTTACAGGTGCTGTATTATCCCGTATAAATCGCATACCTGTGTGACCAATCCTGTCCGAAGTTTAAACAGGTTTATAACGAACTGGCCGTGTCCTGTATGAATTTCAATCTGGACGGACAGGTTCAGTATAGAGCTAATACCGGACAGACCATTTCCGGTATGCATCTCAAGTCGGCCATTCCGGTACGGTATGAATCTGATCGAAACGAACTTGTAGACGGTATAGATGGTTTTCTGTTTCAGGCGCCATTTTGCAGCGAAAAACTTCACTAGGCTAGTCAACTCCGTGTCTCGCGTGGGCTCCGTCGTTAGAAAAAGCCAGCAAACCACGTGACGTCACAAGAGAAGAAGAAGACGAGTAATGCACTGCGCTTGGTTTCCAAGCCATCGGCGTGCCATCGTGACAACGTATGCCGGGAAAGAGAAGAAGAAGAATGACAGGAGACGAGGCGTCGGATGCTACTGCTCAGGCCGAAGTCACTGCTGCACGGCGGAATGAAAACAAGAGAAGGCGGCGGGGCCGAGGAAATACAAGAACCGCGTGCCGAGCGGTTGGAAAAGAGACGTATGAGTGACGCAGCAAGACGGGCGCGTTTTAGTGCAGAGAAGAACACTGGATGTGACGATGAGGTTAACCGTTTAAGAAAAGTGGACGTTGACATTCGGCTGAGTGAGCTTGGCTATGCTATTCGTGAGTTTCAGCCTCGCTTCCCAGACAATCCATTTGAAAGTGTGTGTAGTGCGCCAACTGCGCCAAGGAACCACAAGCTAAGCCATGGCATCGGCAAACGTTTTCGCTTCTGATATCCAGACTTAACCTAGCTAAGCCACCGCCAATTTTATTAGCGCTGAAACGTGGAGGCTAACCAAGAGAGTTCTACTCAAGTTGAGGACAACCCAGAGGGCTATGGAACGAAGAATGGTAGGGGTAACATTAAGAGATAGGAAGCGTGCAGAGTGGGTCAGAGAACTAACTCAAGTTACCGAAATTCTAGTGGAAATTAAGAAGAAGAAATGGGCATGGGCAGGACATGTAGTGCGAAGAGAGGATAACCGATGGTCGCTTACGGTAGCAAACTGGATTCCAAGGGTAGGAAAGCGTAGCAGGGGGCGGCAGAAAGTTAGGTGGGCGGATGAGATTAAGAAATTCGCAGGGGTCAAGTGGATGCATCTAGCACAGAACCGGGTTAAGTGGAGAAATATGGGAGAGGCCTTCACCCTGCAGTGGGTATAGTCAGGCTGATGATGATGATGATGATGATGGTGATGAAATACGCAGCTCCAGTGTCATGTGCTTCTTTGTCTTTGCTGTTCGTGTTTGGTTTCGCGCATCGCATTGCTTTTGAGCGTGCAACAGTTGCTACATCTTTAAATCTGCGAGACTGAAGATCTGCTGCGTTCCACGTGAAAGTGCAAGGAAGAACATAGTATTTCTTTAGCGAGGACAAAGATACGGTCGAGAATAAATGGAAAACATCGCTGACCAGGTTGCTGCATATCATGCGACATTTTATCGAGTGTTTACATATGCGAAACACTTAGTCGGGAGTGCATTCGTTCACGCGCTGCTCCGCTGGCAGCATGTGAAGCTAAAACATGCCGTGTTACAAATATTCCGGATATCTCTGTATGTAGCAAAAATTCCAGGAGTTGGAAGATGATGAGAAAACGCTTAGCACTAATACATTACGATATTCTGAGGTTTTCATAGAAGAAAGCGAAGCATTATAAAGATGCGGGACATTGATGACCACTCAGGATAGCTCGGGATTCAGCGTGTCGAATGGGCGACCAGTGAATTATGACCACAACTTCTACACCAGAGATGTACGAAAGACGAAAGTTTGCTACTTGGAGAGATATTGCAACCATAAGCGAGGTTCAACGCTGGCACTTCTCTTCGGTATACATATCGAATCTTTTTGTATGAATGTTCTCGCAAGTAATTTAATTTCTGGATCGGCACTGCAGAAACACGAGTTGTAGCATAGGCTGATGATATAGCCATGTAGACCAGGAAAGTGTTACTCAAGCAGCGAATATGGGGTTTGCAAGCTTAGTGGGAGCGCGGGTAATTGGCATAAGTGTTGGGGTTTCGGCAGAGGGAATGGTAAACAAAGCCTACACTCTTAGAGAACATTACTTGATTATTGACTTCAGCAAAGTATCTCAGAGTCCCACTCGAAAACTTCAGGGAGAGTAACTCATATAGTGACAACACAAATGAATTGCTGATCAAGGCTAAAAAATGGGGGCAAAACAATTGTCAGTGTTTGCTCACTCGACCGCAGGCAGTTTCAGGCATGGTGCTAGCGCACAAGGAGGACACACACGGCGGGTAGGCGGACAGGACAAACGCTAGACTTACAACTCAAGTTTATTCCGAAAAAGACACATTTATACTTTTTTTCCTCCTCTCTTTTTTCCCCCTCATCCTTAACGTGCTCCGCTGGTGGCGCCTTCAATTGTAGTCGCGTCAGAAGTGATAAAAGCGACTTAAAAACGCCACGTTTACAGAATGCACTGAGAAGATTAAATTCGATAAATCTGAAATGCAAATGGGACGAAGAGCATGAGGAATACGGTTCGAAAAGACCTTACAGAACCAAAATATAAACACAAAATAAAACCGTTGTGGCGAAAGAAACCTTCAAAAGGTGACGTGAAAGCTAAAGCGGACATGTGTAAAGGCAAGCCGACGTGAGGTTAGATGAAAGAGACAAAACAATCATAAAAAGATAAAAAGTATCCCGCGATAACCCAGCAACAATTAGATGAGAGAGACGAAACAACCATGAATTGATAAGAACTACCCCGCGACAATCCGAGCAACAGAACGAGCAGGAGTTTTAACACAAGTAAAAAAGAAGAACCAGTTTATTTTGTTTCAGTAAAGTATGGTGTGTGGTCAAGGATATGACCACACAAGCTTATGAGAAAACAAGTAGAACCGATCCTCTTTTTCTCCGCGATGGTGGGCTTTGTAGCACTTTTTGTTTCAGGGTGTTAACCATTTTGTATTCTTGAGAGAGGATCCTTTTCTACGTACCGTTTGTGAATTACGCTTGCCAATGTTCGTTATGTCAACTGCTTCTATTGTCGTTGGTGAAACGCGTGGTGATTTTGGTGAAATTGTTCAAGCCACACAGTTTTTATGTACTCGTTTTTCAATGGAATATTAGCCCCCAGAAAAAGGTTGTATAAGGATCTTACTGAATTGACTGTTCCTGTATGCCGGTTATGCACATTTCATGAGGTCGATTGGACTGTGTCCGGTAGTTTCATGAGTTGCAGTGTTGATGTGATGTAAGGCCCAGTTATTATGCTCCGAGTCTGTATACATGTTATGCATGTTGGTTAGTGTCCTGCTGATGTGTTCAATGCATTATATGGTGTTAAGTGCCTGTAGGCAACGTTGCATTAATGCAGCAGTTCCTCAACAATATCGGCAATGAATTGGCAGCCACGGTCATTGATAACTACTCTTGGAGCTCCACGCAGCAAGAACGCCGAGTTTAAAAGGAACAGCGACACGTGATGCATAGTAGCCGATGGTAGAGCAGCTGCTTCACAATAGTGAGTAAGGCAGTCGGCGCATATGAAGATCTATCGATTGCCGTTTTGAGATTTGGGAAAAAGTCCACGAAATGCAATTGAAACCTGCTCAAACGGACTCCGCCACAAGGTGAAGTAGGCCAGATGGAACGGATGCATGGCGTTTATGACGCTGATACTGCATGCAGCTAGCCACATAACGTTCTCCCGCGGAACGCATTCTCAGCCAGTAAAACCGCTCTTGAACTCGACGGAGCGTGCAAACCTATCCCAGAGGTCCGGATGCGCGGTCGTCCTGCATCACACATAAAATAGAGGAGCACAGAGCCTTTCAAGCACATAAGAGTAGTTCTTTTTCCAGAAGACACCATCGCGGATGCGGATACATTGCGAGCGCTGGCAAACAAAGGCAGGATATTCGCGTTGCTCGTTCGTAAATGCCTCTATGTTGGGAGAGTCTTGGACGATGGCGGAAATGTAGTGGTTGAAATTGTCATACCCTGCTGATGGCATTCTCGAGGTATAGTCTGCATCGGCGTGTAGATGCCCGCTCTTCTAGATAACATCGAAGTTCCTGGAGGGCCCAGTGCTTAAGACGAGCGCATGGATCTCGAATATTGACGAGCCAGCACAGGGAGTGATCGTGAATGGGCGCCCATACAAGTACGACCGGAACCTCTGCAGAGCGAAGGTCACAGAAAGGCATTCTTGTTCTGTGACGGTGTAGTTTCGCTCTGGCTTGAGGAGTGAACGGCTCGCATATGCAATAACGTGCTCCTGATTATCTTTGCGCTGAACCAGAACAGCGCCGATGGCAAAACCAATAGCATCAGTATGAACTTCGAAATGCCTTCGAACATGTGAGGTCAGTAGAAACTTCAGCTGGTGGATGCATCACACTCGCTAGTCGATTCAAATGAAGCTTCATTGTGAAGAAGAAACTTCAGCGGATACGCAATATCTGCAAAGCGGTGAATAAAACGTCGGAATTAGGAACATTTGACTGTCTGTGGTGCTTGAAACGACTCCAGAGCTGCTGTTTTCTGAGGGCCTAGTCTAACGCCTCCTCATCAACTAAATAGGCCGAACACCAACTCTTGACGCTCGCCAAATCGGCAGTTCTTGGAATTGAGGACTAATTCGGTGTTATGCAAACAGTCTAATACGCGCGCTAAGCGCTCGTTATGCTCTCCAAAATTTTGCCAAAAAAGTAAGACGTCATCAAGACAGCACAGACATATGTCCCATTTCATGCCGCGCAATACCGAGTGCATAAATTGCTCGTCGCAGACGCATCGCAGAGCCCAAACGGCATCACATTAAATTTAAAAAGTCCATCCGACATTAAAAACGAATTTTCTTTGTCCGCTTGATGCACTGGGATTAAACAGTGACCGGTTCGCAGATCGACGCAGGAAGAATAGGAAGCGCCACAGAGGCAGGCTATGGCGTCGTCAATAAGAGGCAAAAGGTGATCCTTCTTGGTGTTGGCAGTTTACCGGCTGTATTCCACGCAAAATCGCCGTGTGCCGTCATTCGTACGGACAAGAAACACGTGAGCAGCCCAGGGACTAGACGATTCCTGAATGACTATCTTCTCAAGCATCTCTGTGACTTGCTTCATTGCACTTTGCGCTCAAAAGGCGACACACGATAAGGCTTTTGACGAATCGGGCGAGACGAAGTAGTGTCGATAGTGTGGTGTGTACGACACTTGTGAATAGAGGGCGGTCCACGGGGCTGGGAGAAGTCGAAGACAGCTGAATGTCTACGAGTCAGCGGCATTGAGTGGTGAAGAGCGTTTTGTTAATCATGCCGAATTGTGCGTTCAGCGCTGAACGCTAGAACGGGTTCAGCCAGGGTAGCCGTGAAGAGCTGGAGGTGCATCGGGTTCACATAAAGCAACTTTTAAGAAGCTTGGTGAAATTAAGGACCGGTTCAACTGAAGAATTAACTGTCCACAACCACGCGCTGCCGTTAACCACAGGAAAACATTGCACATTAAGCGCTTGAAACATTTAACCAAGGTCAGCGAACACTGCAACACACACTGCAGCCCGCGATGATATCTTGAGTACCATCGGCGTCCATGAGACTGGGCACATTGAAATAAACTTCACCACTTGCGCAACAGACCGTCGCCCCGCAGTGCGTCTATTCCTAAGATGATGTCATGATAGGAATAACAACCAATATAAACGGCTCCACTTAGTTGAACTTTTATTTTTCCAAGAGGCTCGTCACTCACACCACAAAACGTTGAGGTTTCATCACAGTTGAACATCATTTGGCGTCCCAGGAGGCATTTAAATGTCACACTAACGACAGAAACAATTTCGCCGGTATCAACGACAACTGGTGTGGACACGCCATTAACGACCACATAAACTTTGTTCTTAGGCATTGAGACGGGAGGAGGAATATCGGAACAGGGCCAAGTTCAAGCGGCCTCACCTCTATCGGTCGCGCTGATTAGCTTTCCGGACGAGGTGACGGAGATCGCCGCGTACGAAACACAGGAGGAGGAGCTACACTCCGATATGATGCCGGGGAGGGTAGTGTGCCGGAGTTCTTTTGAAGGACATGAGTACGCAATCAAGGTAGATGCACCCTAGGAACCCGTTCGCACTGGGAACATCGGTGGCCCGTATCGATAAGATCGACGCAGGTGGCAGAATCTTGCGATATGGTCGTCATTCCCGCAGTGGAAGCAAAACATGGGTGGACGATCGACGGTCCTTGCCTGTCATGTATCATCGGAGCAATCAAAGGTTTGTGTCTAGTATCTTTGATCAGTGGCAGGATCCACTGAAATGGCATCACGCCGTGCTTTCTGCTCAAAAACGGGTGATGGCCGCTCCTGTTGGTCCTGGTGCGACCTCAGTGCGTCGAGAATAGTTTTACGTGTCATCATCGCCATCATCAGCCTGAGTATACCCACTGCAGGGCGAAGGCCTCTCCCATATTTCTCCACTTAACCCGGTTCTGTGCTAGATGCATCCACTTGACCCCTGCGAACTTCTTAATCTCATCTGCCCACCTAACTTTCTGCCGCCCCCTGCTACGCTTTCCTTCCCTTGGAATGCAGTTTGTTACCCTCAGCGACCATCGATTATCCTCTCTTCGCACTCCATGTCCTGCCCATGTCCATTTCTTCTTCTTAATTTCTACTAGAATGTCGGTAACTTGAGTGATTTCTCTGACCCACTCTGCACGCTTTCTATCTCTTAATTTTACCCCTACCATTTTTCGTTCCATAGCCCTCTGGGTTGTCCTCAACTTAAGTAGAACTCTCTTGGTTAGCCTCCACGTTTCAGCCCCATAGGTGAGTACAGGCAAGATGCAACTGTTGTATACTTTCCTCTTGAGCGATACCGGTAAGCTGCTAGTCATAATCTGCGAGTGCTTGCCAAATGCGCTCCATCCCAATCGTATTCTTCTTGTTATTTCGTAATATGAGAAAGGAGGACATGTTCCATTAACTTTGAAGGGATGCTAGTGATAAATATAGGTCGGTAATAACGTGAAGATGAAGAACCCTTTTTGGAACTCGAATAACTGCCCCTTTCCAGTCATGTGGTACAACACCTGATGAAAGGGATTGTTGAAAGATATGAGACAGTATGACACTAGTAATAGATTTTAACATCCGGATGTTTGCAGAGGGCTCCGTTATTTCATCATCATCATCATCAGCCTGATTATACCCACTACAGGGCGAAGGCCTCTCCCATATTTCTCCACTTAACCCGGTTCTGTGCTAGCTGCATCCACTTGACCCCTGCGAACTTCTTAACCTCATCCGCCCACCTAACTTTCTGCCGCCCCCTGCTACGCTTTCCTTCCCTTGGAATCCAGTTTGTTACCCTAAGCGACCATCAGTTATCCTCTCTTCGCACTACATGCCCTGCCCATGCCCATTTCTTCTTCTTAATTTCTACTAGAATGTCGGTAACCTGAGTTATTTCTCTGACCAACTCTGCACGCTTCCTATCTCTTAATGTTACCGCTACCATTTTTCGTTCCATAGCCCTCTGGGTTGTCCTCAACTTAAGTAGAACTCTCTTGGTTAGCCTCCACGTCTCAGCCCCATGTGGTGCTCACCAAAGTTCGCTGCGTTGATGGATGAAAACTCTCCCGATCGCTGCATAGATGTGGACGTGTGATTACAAGCGACTCGCGAGTGCCTGGGAGCGGGACAATATAGGATGGATGGATGGCTGCAATATAGGAGTGTCCCCTTTAAAACGGGGTCGTAGCAGTAGCTATCATGCTCATTTTCCTCCCTATATCTTATTTATTGTTTTGGTTAACTATACCATGATTCTGTGTATTGAATTTTTGTTTCTATAATATCAACAATAAGTCACTTTTTTGCTTTTAAGCCACCAATCTTCCAGTCGTTTTTGCTAGCTTCCACCGCCGGTTTATTTACCCGGCCGCTGGTATCTTTAAACCCCAGAGCTTCAGGAAGAGTGACTGCGCCTGCATCAAATTCCGGATGGATACCATTACATGCGAGTGTAATATGGTCAATTGTTTGGCTGAAGTTACCACATATAGCACATGCGTCATCTTCATTGTTAAATTTCTTTTTGTAGCTGCGTGTTCTAAGGTAGCCTGGTCTAGCTTCAAAACGTAGGGCACTGCATTTTGAGTTATCAATGAAAGCTTGCTTCCTGATCTGAATTTTCCACATTAGGTGTAATTCCACGCTCTGTTTCTTTACCATCGAATTTATCCAATTTTTACCTTCTGTGTTTTTCACTTATTGCTTAACGCTCTTTATTTCTTCGTCCTTGTGACCAGCCTACTTACTGGTTAGTTTCCTAGTTCTAGTCTCCAATGTGATTCAATGCTGCTTAGGTATTGGCATTTAAATACTTTAGCTGCCCATCTATTCCCATTTCTGGTCGATTTCCTCCTGAGATACCTGTGCTTTCTTTGCCACTCTGTGTGACCTTGAAGCAGTCCGTCGTTGTTCAATCAGTTCAGTTCAGTCGTTCAGTCGTGTCCGACTCTTCGTGACCCTATGGACTATGTCACGCCACACTTTCCGGTCTCTCACTATCTTCCTAACATCACATAACTTCATCTGCAGTGCCTCGAGGATGCCATCTAACCATCGCGTTCGCTGCCTATCCCTTCTCCGGAGACCCTCAACCTTTTCCAACATCAAATCTTTCTCCAGCGACTGCTCTCTTCTCATCAGATGACCAAAGTAGCTGAGCTTTAATCTTTGTTCAATAGCTTCCCTGATTTCCTTATTTCACCAGCTCCGTGGCTTCCTCGTTCCATTCCAGCGGTTTGCTACTTTATTCTCCTTAATTTCCCTCCTTGTGAGTAGTTCTACCTGTTTATAATCCCAGTCTTCCATGGTGTTTTGCTGTATTGCTTCCTCTATGTCTGCTGCTATATGCGCTATTTGATAGTCGTTTAATTTTGCGTTTACTTTTTGTCTAAGTTCCATTTCTCCTTTCATCAAGGGCCCCATCTGCAGTCTAATACACTTATGATCACTTCCCAGACTACACTCCCTTTTTCGTCCATTTCTATTTTTGTGGCCTTGCTCTAAATGTCCTGCGACATTAGACAGTAGTCAATGGTCGTCGGCCTGTTTCGGAATTCCCACGTGATTTGGACTTCACATTTTGTTTCTCTATTTAATATAACTAGATCGTGTCGCTCACAGAAATCTAGCATTAGCTTCCCGTTACAATCCGTGTATCCACCCAGATCGTCGGTTTGGCCGTTCATGTCCCCCTGCAGAATAATATTAGCCCCGTCTGCAAACTGGCTTATATCGTCCCTGAGACATTCAACAAGATCCTTGTTTTCTTGCCTGCATCGGTATCCTGCTCCTAAATAAACTACCCCTAGCCATGTCCTCATGCCGGCAATTGTTCCTGATACTCAGGTATGTGTTTTACAAGATGATTTATTTCTTTGCCAATTTGTTCCCTGGTGTATCAATACCTACCCCTCCACCCTTTTTTTCCGTTCTCGTTCTGTTGCACCCTTCCCAGACGTAGCCTTCTATAAACGGCGGATCTAGATCCCTGAGATGAGCCTCGCAAAGAGCGTACACACCTATTTGTCATCCTTCAACTGCTGTTCCATCTCTGGCCATTTCGCTCTTTTTCTACCTCCTTGCATGTTTATGTAGCTGATCCTAGGGTTAAATTTCTTTTTTGTGCTTTTCTTTCTCGACCTCCTCCTTGCCATTTTTGGGGGTTATCCTCCGTTATTACACTTTCTTCTGCATCACTTCTAACTACCTCGGGGCACGGAGTCCTCGCGGACCCCCTAAAAAAGCTAAAACCCTGCCTGCCAGGCGCCAGCCGATCTCTGCTCCCACCCTTCTGTTAAAATGATATGCCATCTCGCTGAAAAGCCCTACCAAAACCTGCTTTATGAACTTCCCTGTTTACCTCAACCACTTCTAACCGCTTTTCCAGTTTTCCTTTCAATCTTAGCACCTCCGGTACTGTGCATACAACTATCTGCGCTTGCTGTGCTATATCCCTGATATCGTGAACTCCCTTAGCTAAACTTTCCACCACACCTGCAGCGTTGCCATTTAGGACATCGGTTAGCCCCGCGGCCACTATCACCATACTGCGCACTGCGGAATTTTTCAACAGCCTTTTTTTTACTCTCTTTCAGCACTGCCCTCATTGCGCTCTCTGGAAAGGCTCCAACTAACACTCGGTTATCACCCTTTACACGTTCCAAGATATTTCGCTTGCACCTGCTTATGTTAGACTATCCGGCGATAAGCACCTGGGCCTTTTCTCTCCCTCTCACAACTGTTGGCTTCTGCTTTCGGTTATCTGTGTCCTTCTCTCTTGGACTTTCCTTCTTTCTTACTTCCTTTTTTTCGGTTTCTTTGTAGCTGCCTCTAAATAACTCGGTCGGTTCGGATCCGCCTGACCTACTTTGCTTATGCCTTCCATGCCAGTGCTGGTCCCAGCCACGTTGCCCGCACTGGAATGTTCGTCCTCGTTGGTTTCAAGGAAAAATCGGCCACTTTTGTTTTTCCAAATGAGGAAGCTGTCCAAGCAGTTTCTGGCCGCGCCACTTCTGGCACCCAACTGGGGCTGAATTAGCACCCATGTGGACGATTTCTCTGCCAACGTGGCAGCGCACGGTAACACGACGGGCCGGTCATTTGTATGTTAGACGCGACGCCATTTTGAGTTTAGGGCTATCGTGTGTGCAGATGACGCGGAGTGTAGTATAGTAGTGTTTGTACAGTGTTTTAATTTTGTTCTGGTTTATGTATGTGTTTTTTAGTGTCGGGCGATTCTGTTTTATTTTTTTTTTGCACATGTTAGTTTTATGAAGGGTTATCGCCGCGATTAGCCTTTGTGACTAGCCTCTTGATGCGGGCTAGGTGGCAGTCGTGCGCGTGCAGTTGCTCTGCGGCTCCCGGCCGGGCTTAGTTGTTGAGTTCAATGCCTCCGAGAAAAGACGTGCCAGATAGGGCCGCCGCTTCGGACTCCAGTGCGTCCAGAAGTGAGGTAAGGGACGCAGTAGAGTCTGCGCAGGTTACCGATGCGGCCGCCCTGATGAGGCAGATGAACGAAATATTGTCGGTGTTCACCCGTCAGCTCGGTTCGGTGGATAGCGTCAACCAAGCCGCAGCTGCGGCGACAGTCTCGCGTCCGCGGATCAATGTAGAGGTTCCCTCCTTTTCCGGCTACACGGACGTGAAGTCAGTCTACGAGTTCTTGCAAGAACTCGAGGATTATCAGACGGCACTGGGTTCCCCAGATGACGTGGTGCTAGCGCAGGTAATCCCCGTGGCACTTGCTGAGAGCGCGGCGCGGTGGAGACGCTGTCAGCCGGCCTTCCAGTCGATGGCAGACTTCACCGATCGCTTCCGCGCCGAGTTCTTGCCGCCCGATTACGAGCGCCGGATGCTTGAGGAGCAAGCGTTGCGCACACAGAACCCAGAGGAGAGCCTCCTCGAGTATGTACGCGCAATGCAGGAGCTCTACAAGAGGGCAAATCCCACGGCAACCCATCCTGAACAGGTCACGCGCGTGATGAGGCAATGCCATTTGCGCTTCAAGCCGTATTTGCGGGGACGTGGCTTTGCAAACCTCGAGGCCCTAGCACAGGAAGCGAAGGTAGTATAGGCGGGTTTACTCGCTGAATTGGGCTACCAGCCACCCCCCAGGCCAGCCGAATCACTAGAGCCGCGATGCGCCTGGGCCGGAGGCCAAGACTCCGCGCCACGCACCAGTGGCGCAGACGTAATGACGGTAGGGCAGGAAAGGCCAGCGGAAGGCTCCGCGATTCTTCGCGCTCTTGACTCGTACGCGTTCGAGCAGCGGCGTCGAGCTGGGCTTGCCAGCGACGTCCGCATAGGCGCGGAGAGAGGGGAAAGACGTCTCCAACCGCTTCGTGGAACGCGCCATCCCCCGACCGCGTGGCAGGTGAACGATCGGCTTTTCTGGAATTGCAACCAGCCGGGCCACGTGGCACGAGAGTGTCAAGTAAGGCGTATGCAGGGAAACGCGGACCGCCGGCGGCGATAATTGGTAATACCAGCCTGTCGGCGTCGGCGGGAGAATTTCGTGGAAGCCACGGCGGAAAATGGGAAATGTACTCCCCAACCGCGTCACCGGGCGACCGCACAGGCGGCGCAGAGGCTTTTGTCCTCCTCGCCTATAGAGCGCAAGGGTTGTTGTCGCGCTCGAGCCCTTTTATGCTAGTGCGGTTAGTTGGTCAAAGCTACTCGGCACTCGTTGACACGGGCTCAATTCTGTCACTGGTCGGTGATGATGTGTTCGAGGCCTGCCGTAGATGTAACATCCGTGTCAGGCCAGCCGAAACCCCTTTGAGCTTAGCAGCAGGGACGACAAAAGCGGAGGGAGCGGTACGTCTGGTCCTGCGTTTTGACGGCAGGAAGCGGAGGCATCGCTTCGTCTATCTGCCCGGCTTAGCAATACCAGTTATTCTGGGAAGAGATTTTCTTTCGAGCGAAGGCACTTTGCTTGACATGGGGGAGAACAGCTATCGCTACAGCCCCTTCACCCCCCTCATTCCCTTTGTTAGCGCACCCAAACAGGATTGCGTCGCTCAGCGAGCCAGCGTCCACACTTTTGTGGCAGGCGGCTGCCCCGCGACACTGAATGGTAGCCCATTAGAAGCAATTATCGCGTCCTGCTCAGGAACTGGTAGTCAGCGCCGAAGGCTCGTGCAAACTTTACTCCCGTTTTCGGATTGCTTCACAGAGAAACCAGGCAGAACCGACTTGCTTCAGCACGAGATCGAAACGGGTGATGCGCGCCCTTTCAGATGTAACCCGCGGCCGTTAAGCGCGCATAAGAGACAGCTTCTCGACAGCGCCCTTGACGAGATGATTGATACCGGCGCGGTGAGACCCTCACAAAGTCCCTGGGCGTCCCCAGTGATTCTAGCGCCAAGGAAAGATGGTTCGGTCAGGCTATGTGCTGATTATCGAAAGCTCAACTCACTGACACCTGCGGTTGCGTACCCCTTCCAGTCGATCGAGGCTGTAATGTACGTGTTAGGGAACGCAAGGTTCTTCACAGTCCTGGATGCAAGCAGAGGGTACCTGCAGATTGAGGTGGCGGAAGGTGACATTCAGAAAACCTCATTCACCTGTCACCGCGGGCTCTTCGAATTTACTCGACTCCCGTTTGGTTTGTCTAATGCACCGAGCACGTTCATGTGATTGATGGACATCGTGCTGGGCGATGCAAGGTTCAACTACGCGATGGCGTACCTCGACGACGTTGTGGTATTCTCACAGTCGTTCGAAGAGCATCTCATTCACCTGGATTCCGTTCTTGAAAGAATGAGACGTGCGGGTATAACGATCAACCCAAAGAAAGTGCAGTTGGCATCAAAGAGAGTGAACCTCTTGGGATTTGTGATTGATGATGGCACTTTGAGACCGAACGATGACAAACTGCAGGCAATTCTGAACTACCCCTGCCCGACGGACGTGAAAAGCTTGCTGAGGTTTCTGGCAATGTTTGCCTTGTACAGACAATTCATCCCTAGTAGTTCAGAGCTCGCTAGGCCGTTGAACCAGCTGTCGCGGAAAGGCTCGAAGTGGGTCTGGGGCAAGGAACAGAACGACGCTTTTGTTGCCTTGGCTCGCGCGATAGCGAACACCGCTAGTTTGCGCCTCCCCGACCTGAACAAGCCGTTTGTCTTGCAGACAGATGCTAGTGATGCCGGTGTAGGAGCTGTTTTGTTGCAGGAACACGAGGGCAAGCTGAGCCCTGTCGCGTTCGCTAGCCGCACGCTCACATCGGCGGAGCGGAATTACTCCGTGACCGAAAAGGAATGCCTGGCGATAATGTTCGCATTGTCAAAGTTCGACAGGTACCTAGACGGAGTGGTTTTCACCGTGCCGACAGATCACCAGGCACTTTCTGCATACGGGCCTATATGAGGACACTTATTTATCCGGCTAGAAAAATCCTTCAGTCGCTCGGAGCGTGTCACTGCCGCATGGAGTCCTCAGATGAGGACATGTGAAGTTTCCTAACATGTTTCATAGACGGCACTAGCTGTCCATGTTTCTTCAAACGCCAGGCTCTGAGGAGGAGTCAGCTTGTTTGAGGTTTCTGAATCTTCCTAAGAAACAACAATTAATTCATTGACAGGCGATAGCTGTTTTCGACTATAAAAATTATCTGCGCCAAGTATAACTCTTGAAAATTGTCAGCGAAATTTGTTGCCATTTGTTTCTCGATTTATACAGAGAAGAGAACATGTGTCCTCGAGTGGGGACATCATGCATTGAAGGTGTAGCCTCACCTAGAGCGCCACCCAAAAACTTTACCTGCAGAATGCCAGGCCTGGGCATTCTGCAGGCGGGTGATGACATCAGACTGACCGAGGGACTTCAAGAAAAAAATCATAAACTTTATCATAACTTTATCAAAAAATCATAACTTCTTCACATCCATGGCCCTCGTCAGGAAACTGAGAGAGGATGGCATAATGTTTGTCAGGACATGCCGAGCAAACCGTCTGCGAGGAGCAGATAAAAAGCTAAAGTCCTTGAAGGAGCTCAAAGCGCTCGGAAGGGGAAGCACATCCATTTGCACATAAGCGGACAACATCACGGTGACAAGGTGGCTAGATAACTCGCTTGTTCACGTTGTTTCAAGCTATGCAGGACGGGACCCTGAAGGCACTACGAAAAGATTCAACAGGAAAGAGAGAAAAGTAATCGATGTCAGCAGGCCATACTCCGTGGAAGTATACAACAAACACATGGGATGTGTCGACCTCATGGATTCCTTGATTGCAAGGTAAAGAAATGACGTGCGGAACAAAAGGGGCTACTTGAGAATGTTTTTCCACCTACTAAATGCGGCAGTTGTGAACGCCTGGATTGTATGGAGGTGGGACAAAGGCACGGACCAATATATGGACCAACTTGAGTTCCGAAGTCGCATTGCCAAGGCGCTCATATTCCGCGGTGAAGTAGCGCAAAGCTCGAAGCGACGAGGCCGCCCATCCAACGATCCTCCTCCACCATTACTAAAGAAGAGGGTGCTTCACCATGTGTCGCTGGAAAAAAGGTTGGACGGCGGGCAGCATTTCCCAAAGAAGAGCATCCTGAAGTACGCCAGCCGCTGTCGAAGTCTTGCCTGCCACAAGGTACCTCTGCGGTCGCTGCAACGTCCATCAATGTCCAGAGTGCTTTGAGTCTTTCCAAAGCGCATAAGCAGAGTATGCAAGACCCACCGTCATCCTTTCAATGTGATTTGTTGCCTCTTTCAGTGTTCTGGTATGAAAGCTCTATATTTTTGAGACTGTCACTACTTCGTTGCGTAGTTAAGCCAATTACCTAGGCTACCTTACGGCATGTTGTCCTCATATGGGGACGTATCAAAAATATAATAAGGATGTTGTTGATTACTTGAATTAAATTATTTTTGTGATCTTTGTGGCATATAGTGACATGTTTAGGCGATAAATAATTTTTTTATACACTGAGTTTAATTCATGCATGAGAGGGTTAAAGAGGCAGAAAAACCCCGCAGGCAGACTCGCGAGATGGGCGCTGACGTTGCAACGTTACGCGTACGTCATTGAGTACCGCCGGGGCAGCATGAATAATGTGGCCGATGCTTTATCGCACGCACCGTTGAAGGCTGGCAGAAGCGCATAAGAGGCGCAGACCAGCATTGCTGAAAGCGGCGTCGCCGCTAGTGGAGAGGAGGAGAGCGCGGACGCGAGTGTCGCGCCCTGCGTAGTTAAAGAGAGAAAGGAAGCGGACAGAGTTGACGCGCTGTGCTGCGAGAGAGAGAAGGCGCAGCAGCTGGTGGCGGCGACTACTCGCCTGCCAAGAAGCGAGACAGAGAAATCTGTCTTGGGGAGTAGTGGTCAGTAGGGAAGAGCTAATTGAGGCCCAGAAAGCAGACGGTTTATGCCAGCGGGTGCTGACAGAGCTTGCGAGTAGTGCAGCTTGCACCGGGAACGCTGAGGGCAATTACGACGCGTATCTGCTGGGCGATGATGGCTTACTGCTCCGCTACATCCCCCAACTTGACCAGCAAGAGGCGATTTCATCCCCCTTCCGAGTCGTGGTCCCGAAGAAGTTGCGGAAACGATTCCTCCAGTACTTCCATGACTCAGCGCTGGCAGGCCATGGTAGCGGCCGTAAGACTTACGACAAGTTATGCCGTGTCGCGACCAGGCCAGGTATGAGAAAAGATGTGCTGGGTTACGCCCGTACATGTCCTGTTTGCCAGGTAGCCAAGCCTCGGGCGGGGAAACCCGCTGGCGTGATGAAGCCGGTAGTTAGTAACTATCTGTTGCAAGCGGTCGCGTGCGATATCATGGGACCCCTCCCTCGCTCCGCGCGCGTACACCAATATATCCTGGTAATAACGGGCCACTATTCCAAGTGGTTTGAGGTTTTCCACCATAGGAAGCTTGTGTGAGAACGGATTTGGGAGAAACTGTTGGAGACATTCACTCCTTTCGGTTTCCCTTCCGACCTGATTACAGACAATGCCTCGTATTTCACAAGCAAAGTCTTTGCTGATTCCTGTCGGGCGCTTCAAATCCGCCACAGGAAAACGAGTCTCTACCATGCTCAGAGCAAAATAACCGAGAGAGTGAATCAGAATGTTAAGAGTATGCTGGTCGCGACGACCGAGCAGCACAGAGATAGGGACGCACTGCTGTCCGAACTGGCCTTCGCCACTAGAACAACCGTGAACAGGTCGGTGGGTATGACACCTGCTTACTTGAATTTTGGGAAACAGATCGTTTTTCCGTTAGAGAACGCCCTACTTGACGCGGCGGGGCCCGCGCCCCCTCCGCTTACGCAGTACGCGGCAAAGCTCTGCGAGCGCCTTGAGGCAGAGCAGCGCGCGGCTCGTGAAAACCTCGATGTGCGCGCATGGAGCAAGCGGATCAGTACAACAAAGGTCGTCGTCACGTCGTTATCAACACGGGCGACTTGGTACTGAAAAGAACGCACTCGCTTAGTAACGCAGCGCGTGGTTTCGCCGCGTCGCTAGCGCACAAATGGGTTGGACTGTTCGAAGTTACTGCACGGACTACGCCACTCACCTACCAGCTGCGGTTGTCGGCGAGCGGTGAAACCGCTGGTCCGGTGCACGTCGCAGACTTGAAAGCTTACCACCTTCGCAAGGACGATATCTGCGAGGCGGGGGAAGCTCAATGCGATGCAGCGATTTCCCCCAAAGTAAGGCGTACAGGTAGCAACCCGGTTCGCAACCGACGCTATAACCTAAGGCCAAGGTAGTGCACTACTTTGTCTAACGTCTTTGCTTCTTTCAGAATGCATTCTGATAAGATTTTGCAGAAGCCAGATGAACCACCATCGCTGGGGCGGGAAACCACACCCAGCGCATGGTTCAAGGAGGGGCCACTTAAACAGGGGGTACCCCCTAGTTTTAGTGGCTTGTGGCCCATCCTTGTGACCAGCGCGGCCATGCTGGCCGTCTTCAACGAGTCTGGATTGGAGCCCGCTGCCCAGGCCTGGAGTATGGGCCTCAGGAAGCTAAGTGGGCCCGGGGCGGAAACGCCTGCTGCAACGTGCATCCAGCACGGCGCCACGTGAAAAGGGGTCAACGATGTAGAGCAGCAGCTCAGGGCCGCTGCCAGGCGTATCCGTGGCCGACCCCAGCTCGCTGTGACCCCGAGGACGTGGCCGCTGCCGGAGAGGGACCAGCCGGAACGGTCCCGCCATGCCTGCTGCTTCTCCCGTCCCACGGACCAGCTGAGATGGCATCCCGCCAGAGCCAGGCGACAAGCCTTCATATTTCACGCCGACCCGGGCACAGACATGGACATGACCCTGCCGTTGGCGGAGCCCGGGTCGGACGCTGAGAGGGGGGAAGATGTAGGGCCCGTGGCGCGCCGCGCATTCGAAGGCCGTGCCACTTCCCAATGCTTCCTGCACGCTGTCTGTTTCCCTCTCCCTGCTCGTTCGGGGATAACCGGTTCCACGCGAGGGGGCTATAAAAGAAGGCACGCGCCGCCGTCTTCGATCCTCTCTTGGTCCCTGTCTCTTCGTTCCTGCTTCGCTGCTGCTTCGCGCCTGGCGCTTCTCCACGGAAGACGACCCGCAGGCTGCAGCCCCCCGGATGACGACCTAGCACCGCCGTCGACGACCCCTGTGAGATTAAAGATGTTTGTTACACGGCCCGCTGTGTATTTGTCGTGCGCATCCCTCGGGCAGACGAATCGCCCACAGCCTCAATTAGAAATAGTAGGTACTGCTGCAATAAAACAGCTAGGTATATCTCCTGTTTTAAAGCACTGAAGAAGCCACGAAAAATGTTCTTTAGTGCAGACTATCAGCAAGATACATCAAGAGGCCAGTCGTGAGTTAAAAACTCGGCAAGAATCATATTGTCACAAGGTCGATAACACAAATGAAGAGTCGGTGATTGCACTGAAGAAACTCTTTATTGGGCTGATATGCGCCTGCAAAAGAACTAAGCAACTCGGCGGTGGCGATAGCAACAAACGTGATCATCGATCATCGAACAAACAATGCTCGTCTCACTCGTCACCGCCCAATTTAAAAGCTACTCAGAACAATCTAGATAAAGACGCAAACTGCTAGTAGCACAACATGGAACATTGCAGTAACATACGCGAATAGAAACAGGACCTGTAGAAACGATGGAGCCGAGATCGGACACCAAGGCCCACGTGCAATGCGAGGACGCGAACAAGTTACCATGAAGTTGATGCTGACGGTCTCAGAGTCACTGCCATAGCAGACACCGGAGCTTACTATTCAGTCATCAGTAGACCGCTAGCCTCCCAGCTCAGGAAAGTTACGACCGATTGGGATGGCCCGCTGATTCGCACCGCAGGTGGCAACCTGATTAATCCATCTGGACGATGTACTGCAAGAATAACCGCAAATGGGCATACTTACCCCACCAGCTTTGTGGTCTTGCAGCAGTGCTCCCGCGACGTGATTTTAGGCATGGACTTCCTAAATGAACACAGTGCTATCATCGGCCCTCGATCCAAGCTCATCAAGCTCTCTGCAGACAAAGCCATACTACGACGACTTCCACGCAACACATCGCTCTAAACGTCCTCGATGGAGATTTGACCGTGCCGCCCCGATCAAGCGTTGCAGTCCGCGTAGGTAGTGCAAACATCGAAACCGCTGAAGGCATCGTCGAAGGAATTATCCAATTGCTCTTGGAGCGAGGTGTCGGCATCGCAAAATGCATCGCGAAATTCCAGGGAGGACAAGCTCGGGTGCTGGTAACAAACTTCACCGAAGAATACCGGCATATCAATAAGGGCCCGACGATTGCTTTTTCCGACAAATTAGCGGACCTGAAAGATGTATTCGCCCTCCGCGACCCACCCCTGGAAGACGCACCGGACCAATTCCGTCAGTCCACATTTGTCATTAACCCGGCATTGACCCACAACAAGAAAGACCAGATTCTAAGTCTTTTTCGAAACTAAAAGAAGTGCTTCTCATCATCGAACGTACGACAAACACCACTGGCCAAGCATCGCATTATAACGGACGAACACGCCCGACCTCTGCGCCAAAGTCCTTATCGTGTATCGCCGCGAGAACGCCAGGTCATACGCGATCAAGTTGAGGAAATGCTGCGTGATGACGTAATCCAGCCATCGAAGAGCCCCTGGGCGGCACCAGTCGTTTTGGTGAAGAAGAAAGACGGCACACTTCGCTTTTGCGTTGATTACCGTCGCTTGAACAGCATAACTAAGAAGGATGTCTACCCGCTTCCGCGCATCGACGACACTCTCGACCGGCTCTGCAATGCAATGTACTTCTCATCGATGGACCTGAAGAGCGGATATTGGCAAATTGAGGTCGACGAAAGAGATCGCGAGAAGACCGCATTCATCACACCGGACGGCCTTTATGACTTCAAGGTGATGCCATTTGGCATCTGCTCCACACCTGCCACGTTTCAACGAGTAATGGACACAGTCCTGGCAGGCTTGAAGTGGAAAATGTGTTTGGCATATTTGGACGACGTTGTTGTCTTCTCGTCCAACTTTCAAGACCAGCTAAAAGGACTGCAGACAATCCTGGAATTCATCAAGTCATCGGGACTAACGCTAAAAGCAGAGAAGTGCCACTTCGCCTACGAAGAACTGCGGTTCTTAGGTCACATCGTTAGCAAGGATGGTATTCGCCCAAGCTCGGAGAAAACAGCTGCAATTGCACAATTCCCACCGCCTGTCGACAAGAAAGCTGTGCGCTTATTATCGACGATTTGTCTGATACTTTTAGCGCATCGCCGAACCGTTGACGCAGCTTACAAAGCCTGACGAACCTTTTAAAAGGGAAACAAAGTTCCATAATAATGAATGAATAAAAGGGAAACGCCGCCACAAGGAGAAGCCTTTGAAGAACTTAAACGCTGCCTGCAGTGCCCTCCGGTACTTGGCCGCTTCGATGAAACGCCGAAACCGAAACTCACACCGATGCGAGCAGATTGGGCCTAGGAGCCGTTCTCGCCCAGAAGAGTACCGGACTGGAGAAGGTAATTGCTTACGCTAGCAGGTCTTTCACAAAAGCCGAAGTCAATTACTCAACGACCGAAAAGGAGTTCCTTGCGATCATCTGGGCCACTTCTAAGTTTCGTCCATACCTATACGGCCGACCATTCAAAGTGGTAAGCGACCATCACGCAGTCTGCTGGCTGGCTGATTTGAAATATCCCTCCGGCCGCCTTTCCATATGAAGCCTACGACTTCAAGAATTTGACTTGATTGCAGTCTATAAGTCGGGCCTGAAGCATTCCGACGCAAACTGCTTATCCCGCGCTCCCGTCGACGCTCCCCCGAAGGACGATGACGACGACGCCTTTTTGTGAGCGGTAAGCGCCAGCTGTTTCGCAGAACAACAGCGATCAGACCCTGAGCTGAAAGCGCTAGCCGATTACTTAGAAGGAAAAACCTCTTCCCCTCCTGGTGTGTTCAGGCGACATTTATCATCGTTCCCGCTGAGCAATGGCCTCCTCGTAAAGTAGAACTTCGCACCCAAAAGGACCGCGCATCTTCTTGTAGTGCCTAAAAACCTCCGGCAGGAAATTCTGCAGGCGTTGCACGATGAGCGCACAGCAGGCCATCTTGGATTTGCGCGCACGTTGCGTCGAATCTAGGAGAAGTACTACTGGCCGCGACTGCCCGCCAAAGTTGACCACTACGTGAAGACATGTTGTGAGTGCCAACGACGCAAGACGCCGCCTATCAGACCAGCAGGAATACTAAACTCGATTCCGCCCCCAGACCTGCCCTTTCAACAAATTGGGATGGATCTCCTCGGCCCCTTTCCAGCTTCGTCTATTGGTAGCAAGTGGAGCGTCGTGGCCAGCGACTACCTTACCTGTTACGCCGAAGCAAAAGCTCTACCCAATGGTACCGCGGCAAAAGTCGCCAAATTCTTTACCGAACAAATTCTTTTTCGACACGGCGCCCCAGAAGTGCTCATCACGGACAGGGGAACGGCGTTTACGGCAGAGTAGACGCAAGCCATCCTGGAATACAGTCATACAAGCTATCGACGAACAACTGCGTACCATCCCCAGACCAATGGCTTTACGGAGCGCCTGAACAAAACGATCGCGGACATGGTCGCCATGTACGTCGAAGCTGAACGCAAGACCTCAGACACCATTTGCCGTACGTGATCTTTGCGTATAACACGGCAGTCCAGCAGACGACCAGAGCGACCCCACTCAAGCTTGTGTACCGCAGGGAGCCCACGACGACGCTCGACGCCGCACGTAACCAACGAGGACAACCTTGACGTCGCCGCCTACCTGCAGCGTGCAGAGGAAGCCCGACGACTCGCACGGCTGCGTATTAAAGACCAACAGCACACCGACAGCCGACGATACAACTTACGATGACGCAATGCAGAGTACAATCCAGGAGACCAAGTGTGGGTTCGCTGTCGCGGACTAAGTGAAAAGTTGTTGCGTCGATACTTTGGGCCGTACAAAATCATTCGTCGCGTCGGACCACTGGACTATGAAGTCATTCCCGACTTAACGTCAGCATCACAACGGCGACGCACACGCCCAGAAATTGTACATGTTATATGACTGAAGCCATATTACGCGCGTTAAAGAAGCTGTGGTGTTTAAACTTTGTAGTGTTTATGTTTAATGCTTTGTTTTGGAACATCGAGGCGATGTTTTTTTTAAGGGGAGTAATGCCGCGAAACCTTCAAAACTGTATTTGTTGTTGTTTAACAGCCGCCGGCATACGGCCTTATCACTCTGATTTTGGATCGCGTATCAGTTCTGTATTCTTTGTTAATGCTCGATGTCGCGAGTCACACCTTTATCAGTTTCGTTGTAGCGCACGATGCACCGAGATCTGTCTCGTAGATTCCGGCCACTCGTGTGTCTTTCTACAATGTTCCAACTTGTGGTGGTAGATGTTTGCGACGTTATCGAGATTGTTCTTTGCAGCCTTTAAATTGAGCGTTGACGAGTGCTACGGGCATTCTTTGTTCGTCGATCGACGAGCACTTTTGTTGCTATCGCCGCCGCCGAGTTGCTTAGTTCTTTTGCGGGCGCAAGTCAGCCCAATAAACAGTTAATTTCAGTACCATCAAGTCTGTGTCTTCTTTTGGTGTCAACGGCCTCGTCACCACCACGTGACAATATCAATAGCCTATCATTATAAAGTTGACAGACCACTTAGAAAAAAAAAACGCGCTGCGTAACTGCCGCAAGCTCAAGGGGCCGCACGAAGATTTTTCAACTGCGACTCGGAAGATTAGGAACAACCTTTGGGACAGCAAGGCCTAAGAAAGGAAAGCAGGCAAGGCTTCAGTAGGATGAAATTAAGGTTGACAAGCAAATATATCAGTGGGACAGCACTCAGATGGCAAGAGTACCAGTCAGCCCGCATCCTGAGAGCCCTAAAGAGCAATGACCTAATGAACATGTTAAAGAAAAAAACGTAACTTCGGTCTCTAAATATTAACGCCCACAGTATAATAAATAAAACCACCGAATCAGAAAGCATTGTAACCGCAAACAAACCTCACGTTATAGTAATGACTGAAACCTGGCCTCATAGTGCTGTCACGAACTCTGAAATGATACCTTACGGTTACAAAATTTACAGACACGACAGAGACTCTCGAGGCGGTGGCGTCGCAATACTTTTCCAAGAGACGTTAAGACTGCTAGGCTGCCTGATATTGCAGGAATTTAATGTATTGTTAAACATTTTCTTTTTCTTGATGTAATTTAATCATAGGAGGATTTTATCGGCCGCCAAGCAGCGACATCGTCTTCTTCGAAAGTGTCAATGAGTTCTTGTGCGCTTGTAGGAAGAAGCGCCGTGGTATGCTCCTTGCTGGAGACTTTAAAGTTCCTTCCGTGAAATGGAATGATTTCCCTGAGCCCCTTTCAAGTGCTTCTGAGCCTTTCGCTGATGTAGTTCTGCACAACCTTACACAACTTGCCAAAAAGCCTAACCATGCTCAAAACAACGCACGGTCAATTCTGAACCTTTATCTTGGAAATGCCGCTGTCGTCCGCAAAACCCCGCAAGTTCAGGTTTTGCGAAGGCATATCAGACCACAAAATTGTCTACTTAACTTTGAAGGTGAACTTGTGTTTACAAATTGAAAAACATGAAAGGACTGTCCCTAATTTCTCACGTGCCAGTGATACTGATATATTGGATGCACTAGATACTTCGTTTTCTTCATTTCATGTCATGTGTGAATCAAATGAACATACTGCTGATGACCTGTGGTGCTTCTTCGAACATCTTGTTTTATAATTTGTACAAACGTTTTTACCTGTGAAGCGAAAAGTGCTGCGGAAACGCAATTCTTGGGTAACAAAAGAAATAGTGCGATTAGAACAACAGGTAAAGAAGGCAAGAAAACAACACAGGAAACGCCCAACTTTTTCCACGAGTAACAAGTTAACTGGCTTACGTGTATTAATAGCTGAAAAAAATAAAAAGAAAGCAAACGACTACTTTCAGAAAATAACGCTAAAAACCTTTTTCATCTCTGCCCCGGGAAAGCTCTGGCTGCACGTGCCGCCGAACACGAAAGTTGCACCCAAACTCTGTATCGCTGATAATTCTATCACTGACAATGCAGATATCAACCAGTACCCGGTGTTTACACATGATGACGCTATCAGCCCACACTATGAACATTCTGCCAATTGGTAATGTCACGATTACTCAAGAAGGTGCGCTGCTGCTTAATCTAAACACCAAAAAATCACCTGGAGCTGGAATGCCATACCGAACGCATTTCTTTGGTGTTCAAGATATTTGACTCTAATATTCAAGAAATCACAGTCCAGCGCGGAACTCCAACGGAATGGGAGTATGCAAAGGTCGTTCCCATAGCAAAAACAGAAAATCCGGGGCCTCCTAACGGCACCGATATCGTCAGTGACATACGCATGAAGATCAAGCTTTTTGCAGACGACTGCATTCAGTATCACGAAAACGCTATTCAAACGACCAGGCAATTTTAAACACCTAAGCAAAGCAGCAATGGGGGCTAGTTGGTTGAACCACAATCTTAGGCCGTTCAAAAGAAAGAAGAGAAAGGGAAATAATAGAAGCATTTCAGATATGGGAAGACAAGTGCGTAAGCACGCCATCAGTCATGCTAACTAATCATGAGATAAATATAATAAAGAAGCGTAGGTACGTAGGGATGTGACACTGCCTATTCAGTTTGTGTACGAGATTTCTTGTATTATAGAGTGCGTGTGGATTGTTTTAAATGTAACCCTGTTATCAATAAACCTTAGTTGTCTGTGCGCGCTTGTCCTGTGTACGTAGTTCCTCCTTTCTTGTGTATCTTTGTATATCGTAGCGCGAAAATTCTTAAAACACCTCTCTATCTTAAATACAAATTTGGTGCTCGAAATGGCAGATGAACATTAACCTTAAAAAGACCGTTGCAATGACGATAACACGCAAAAAGAACCCCTTTACATTTAATTAGCAACCAGTGCTTATCTGTCATTTCCAGCTGTAAGTACTTGGGAGTGATATTCACATCACAACTTTAGGTGGAATGAACATGTAACACAGGTTTGCAAGCAAGGCAATGAAGAAACATGGCTATTTTAGGTGTACGTTAGGAAACACTTCGCCTGAAATTAAAATTTTGGCCTACAAAACAATTATGCGACCCATCCTAGAGTACGCCGCGATTGCCTGGGATCCACATACACAAACTAATACCACCAAACTTGAGAAAGTGCATGACAATCAGCTAAGTTCATTTTTAACTCTTAACATTCCCATCACTCATTCTGGAAGCGGCAGAACTTGAAAGTCTTGCCTTCAGGCTTTACAGGGATAGCATGAAATTTTTCTATTTTGCTCTATAATAATCGGTTGGGAATAGGTAAATGTTTATACATTATAACACCTAATCGCCACTCCACGCGCTCGTATCATAACAAACGTTATAGATTGTTCGCGTAAGACTAACGCGTTGGTTGGTTGGTTGTTTTTTTTTTTTTTATAGGAAGGGAAAGGCGCAGTATCTGTCACACTTGCTCTGTGGACACCTGAACCGCACCGTAAGGGAAGGGATGAAGGTGGGATTGAAAGTGGATAGAGAGAAAGGGGGGTCGTAGTGGAGGGCTACGGAGTAATTTCGACCACCTGGGGATCTTTAACGTGCGCTGACATCGCACAGCACACGGACGCCACTTCGTTTCGCCTCCATCGAACCGCAGCCGCCGAGGCCGGGATCCGATCCCGGGAACTCCGGCACAGAAAATTCCTTTTTTCCGCCCACTATTTGCGAATGAAATGCGTTACCCGCCGACACTGTTGATTCCCCAACTATTTCTTCATTGCACTGCGCAATTGCGCTCAAGTCATAGTTGCCTCTCCCCGTCAAATGACAGCATCATGCAAATAGGCCCGCAGTGGTTACGGCGCTCGACTACTGTTCCCAAGGAAGCGGGATCGATTCCCGGCGGCTGCGTTTCGATGGAGGCGAAAAGGATTGGCGTCAGTGTCAGTGCGCGCTAAAGAACCCCAGGTGGTCGAAATTTCCGGAGTCCTCCACTACGGCGTCTCTTATAGCTTGAGTCACTTTGGAACGTTAAACCCCACAAACCAACCAATCGTCATGTAAACATACTGTGTTTTTGTTATGATTTATCCTTCTAGTATCTTGTTTGCTGTTTTTGCTTTTGTTTACATGAACTGCCCACTCCTGCCAAAGGCCTGATAACAAGGCTGGCAGTACCTGTAAGATAAATTAATATTTACTCGAAAGAATATGCAGATTGCTTATTAACATCGCCTGAGCATATACTTTCCCGCAGAGTACACGCACAGATTGGCGCCTAGAATGGGCTATTTTAGCAAATGACAGGACACACAACATAATATCTCAATAATCCGAACGCACATTCGCTCATTATTTTCTTAGCTAATCTGTTAGCGCACGACGATATGCTGCGTGTGAGAACAACGAAGTAGAGAAGAGATGGGTCTCGTTCAAAGCCTTTCGTAAACACTTTCCGTAAAGAACCTCAAGAATTCATACACGAGAAGCAATGTTGTTATTTACTCCAAGAGCTGTCATTGTGCAGGGAGCTAAACCTCTTCAAAATGATGCCGTCTCTAGAAAACGACATATTTACTGAAATGGCGTCAAACTCAAGTTTTAACTAGCTCAAATGTTAAGTAGTATATACTTACATTTTAGAGATTGCCGACATTTTCAAAGAAATTTTATATTTACATTGTGCACATAGTTTCCACTGTACAAATAGAAGGACGCACTTTTGCCTGTATCACACATCTTTTCTGTTTTCAATGTAGAATAAATTTGCAGTTTACGAGATAAACGCAGCTAATTTACTCAGAAGCCGCCGCTGTAGACCGCAGCGATAAAAAAAATAATAAAAAAAATAGGGCGGACACTTAAGACACCTTTATGTGCATGATAGGACAGCGAATCATCGTTCGCGTACATTGCCTCAAGATTCGGGGAACACCTAAGCGTGCTATCGCGTCTATAAGGTGAAGCATAAGCGCCCTCTTAATTCTTTGCAGAAACACTACATGTTTACTCAATCGAGAGAAATAGGTTTACATATTTCACAGAAATTCAACTTATAAATGGCGCTTGTATTCATTAAACATACCTGCTTTTTTAATTCAACATTTATGCAATTGACTGGAGCTATTGCTCTTCTATGAGCATTTGCAAGCCCTTTGTTGGGAAGTAACTTGACGAGAGCTTCAACGTCGACCAATCTCAAAACCTCGCGTGTCCGCTTTCCCTGTCTGGAACCCTCATAGTTATTGTGACATTAACCTGATACAGAGTACAACGAAAATCAATCAGGTTCATCATATACCGTCGCTATGGCCAACATTTTTAACCTGCTTGTGCCTGGTTTTATATGAACATAACCTAACCTAATAAACAGGTTTGGCGTGCGACCTGATGCCTGTGAACACCTCCGGCAACGCACTCCCTCACCAGAACAGGAGTTGGCCACCCTGGTGTAGCAATTGGCCGCAAACTCCCATGATTAGTCCCATGACACCCTCAGTCACCAGCGGCTGCGGAACAACTGACCACGGCGGCGGTCAGACCTGTGACGCAGCAGGGGGTGGTGAGAATTCCTGACTCCTCTGGACAGGCCGCCATTGGAAACTGACCTTGGCAACGTTTAACGCTAGAAGCCTAGGTAGTGAAGCTGGTTTAGCAGGGCTGTTAGAGGAACTAGAGGGCACAAAATGGGATGTCATAGGGCGTAGTGAGGTTAGGAGGCCGAATGAGGCATATACTGTACTGAAGGATGGGCATGTACAGAGTTATCGATGTTTACCGGAGAGGCGAGAACTAGGTTTAGGTTTCCTTGTCAATAAGTATATAGCGGGTAATATAGAGGAATTCAATAACAATAATGAGAGGGTGGCAGGCATTGTAATTAGGCTTATTAAGCGGTATAAACGGAAGATTGTACAGGCCTATGCACCTACATGTAGTTATGATGTAGTGGACACGGCAACCCCGTCGTGACAATGTCAACTGATGTGCCACTATTTGTGCAGGTACTTACCGGATTCTTTTCCATCGCCTTGGGCAGTGCAGTAAGCCCAGACAGCGGCTTCAATCGTCACCCAGCTTCTGCCGATGCCTATCGACTGCCGTGCGCGGGGGGCGTACATTTTTTACACTGCGAGCTGCTGTCGTGGCACGTGGATACTGCCTTCTGCGCACCCTCTTTGAGCACAGCGACGTCATCCACACTTCCAGCCCGGATTTTGCCTATAAAAGGGACGTCTGCGCCTTCCATCAGCAGTGGACACGGCAACCCCGTCGTGACAATGTCAACTGATGTGCCACTATTTGTGCAGGTACTTACCGGATTCTTTTCCATCGCCTTGGGCAGTGCAGTAAGCCCAGACTGCGGCTTCAATCGTCACCCAGCTTCTGCCGATGCCTATCGACTGCCGTGCGCGGGGGGCGTACATTTTTTACACTGCGAGCTGCTGTCGTGGCACGTGGATACTGCCTTCTGCGCACCCTCTTCGAGCACAGCGACGTCATCCACACTTCCAGCCCGGATTTTGCCTATAAAAGGGACGTCTGCGCCTTCCATCAGCAGTGGACACGGCAACCCCGTCGTGACAATGTCAACTGATGTGCCACTATTTGTGCAGGTTGGTGGACGAAAATATTGCTGCCGTAGCAACTGCCTTTTTTTGATCGTGTTGCCGTGTCCACGCACATTGCTGGTTTGCTTTAGTGATTGTATCTCAATTGTAGGCCTGTTGCTGAAGTTATCTGGTGATGTTGAGGAAAATCCTGGCCCGGATACAATGGAAATGATTCAACAAGTAATTGCTTCTCAAACTGAAATCCTCAGCAAATTAAGCGAAATACAGGAAAACCAAACATCGTCTGAAGCAAGAATTCTGGACATGCAATCCAGGCTGTCTGCTATAGAACAAAAGCTACAAACCTTTGACGAGTCTCGGGATAGGCTTTCGAAACTAGAAACTTTTGCTGAAAGATGTGAAATAGAAATGACTACAGTTTCGAGAAAACTTGATGAGTTGGAAAACCGCTCGCGGCGCAATAACTTGATTGTACGCGGAGTCAAGGAGGAGGAATCAGAGAGTGAAGAGGACCTACTACAGAAAGTAAACAATGACATCTTTGATAAAATTCTGAAACAAAGGGTGGACACTATTGAAAGGATTCACCGACTTGGAAAGAGGGAACCAGGTAGAGACCGTCCGATTATTATTAAACTTACTGACTTTAGGGATAAGATGAAAATAATGAGTAGCTGTTTCAACCTAAAAGGCACTCAATTTAGTGTAAATGAAGATTTTTCTAAAAAGGTTGTGGAAATACGAAAAAACCTTTGGAACTCCTGTGCCGATGAACGGAAGAACGGTGTGAAAGCTAAGTTAATTTTTGATAAGTTAAAAGTCAAGAATACCTTATACGCATGGAACGAGGAGACCAAGCAGCGGTTCAAATGCCAGGTTGCCACTAGCACTAGCAATGAGTGACTAAACAATCATAAGACGGTCTGCTTTAAAATTATAAATGTGAACGCTAGGAGCATGCTTAACAAGGTTGACGCCATAGAAAGTATATGCCTTGAACATGAACCCGATATTATGGTAATCACAGAGACATGGCTGCATAATGATATTAGAGACTGTGAAGTTGCTCCCCCAAACTACTCCATAGTACGAAAAGACCGTGAAAGGAGGGGTGGCGGTGTTGCAATTCTGGTTAAGAGTAATATAGTATTCTCAGTTATAGAAGGGTTTGATGATTTAGAAACTGCATGGATTAAAACCAGACTGAATGGTCATACTGTCTTAGTGGGTGCTTTCTACAGAGCTCCCAATTCAACCATAGACGTGCTTGATAACCTAAAAAGGTTTCTGGACAAAAATGTACACTTTGGTGACAACATTATTCTGACAGGTGATTTTAATTTGCCAGGAATTGATTGGATGTCGCTTTCTCCCGGCAGAGTTGATACAGCTAGCAGTGAACATCTGATCGAACTCGCCTACTGCTATGGTTTGACTCAGATTGTTGAAAAGAGTACGAGAGTATGTATGACAACATCCTCGATACTAGACCTTGTCTTTATGTCATCTGGTCTACTAGAGTTTTTGCTGAGTTGTGATGTTGAAGAAGGATTGTCTGACCATAAAATGGTGATTATTTCGCTCAATATGACTCGCGAAATTTGTCACAAATCTTGCAGAAAGACTGTTTTGAATTTTGCGGCTGCTGATGATGTCGGATTACTGGACTACCTTGAAATCTCGTTTGATGAATTCATGTGTTTATATCAAGACGGACTTGGCACAGATAAGTTGTGGGATTTTTTTGCAAACATGATAGCCAAAGCAATTGAGATGTTCATTCCTAAAACCACGAAAATAACAAAAAGGAAGCATCCTTGGATTAATAGAGACATTATTCACAAAAAACGACAGCTCAAAAGGAAACGAAAAAGATGCTCACAATACCCAAGCCCTGAATTAAAAACCTCCATATGTCGTATGAGCCAAGAGTTAAAGCGACTCATCAAAGAAAGTAAAAATACCTTTTACAGTCAGACTCTCACCAGATTTCTTACTGAAGCGCCCAGTAAGTTCTGGCGATATATAAATGGCGGCGGTAAATCTCACCATTCTAATGAAGAAGAGAGCCCCCAGAGGGCTGAAAGTTTTAATTCATTTTTTGCATCTGTTTTCACTGAAGATGACGGCGAATCGCCGTTTTTTGAGCCTCCAGGTTGCCCTCCTATTCCCGATTTAGAAATAAGTGAAGAAGGAGTTCTGAAACTCCTTTTGAATATCAACACAAAAAAGAACTCAGGACCGGACGGTATCCCGAATGAATTCTTATATAGATATGCAGAGTGGAATTCTAAATTTCTTACCAAAATCTTTCAATCATCTATCGACAGTAGTTGTGTTCCCGTTGCCTGGAAATGTGCGAAAATAGTGCCTGTGCATAAAAATGGTCCCACTTGTAACGTTGAAAATTATAGACCCATTTCCCTCATTAGCACGTGTTCCAAGTTACTCGAACATATTATGTACGCTCACTTATCAACTTTTCTTGAGAGTAACAATCTCCTATTTGTAAACCAGCATGGCTTCCGCAAGGGGCTTTCTACCATCACTCAACTCACGGAAACAGTACATGATCTTTCCCAGTCAATTAATTCCCGCATGCAAACTGACATCGTAATTTTGGACTTTGCAAAGGCGTTTGATAAGGTTTCGCATCCTAAACTATTACTAAAAATCAGTGCCATATTTAAAAATGAAACTATAACTGAGTGGTTCAGGTCATATCTCTCGTCTAGAGTACAGTATGTTCAGGTTCAAGAGTATAAATCCAACATCATGCCAGTCGATTTCGGTGTCCCCCAGGGCAGCGTTCTGGGCCCTCTCTTGTTTTTGATCTTCATCAACGACTTGCCGGTTGGTTTGAGCGTTCCAGTTAGACTGTATGCTGATGACTGCATCGTTTATAAACAAATTAATACTCCGGAAGATCAGGCAGAACTCAATCAAAACTTGCAGAAAATACATGAATGGTGTAAGGTGTGGCAGATGGTATTAAATTCAAACAAAACTGTTTTTATGTCCATTACAAGAAAGAAAACTGTCCTTGATTACAGTTACAGCATTAATGGCAGATTACTAACTAGAGTAAGCAATTTTAAATACCTTGGAGTAACACTCACATCTGACTTACGCTGGAATTCACACATCGATAATGTATGCACTAAGGCTTCCAAGGCACTCTGGAGCTTGAGACGCAATATGTGCAGTGCAACTCCCGAAATAAAAAGTCTGGTTTTCAAAAGCCTAGTTAGGCCTATCCTCGAATATGCAAAAGTTGTCTGGGACCCGTACACTGCTTCCAACTGTTCTAAGCTGGAAAGAATCCAGCGCCTCGGAGCAAGGTTTATATTTAATAGGTATCGTTATTCTGATTCTCCAACTTCTTTGTGCAAATCTGCTGATTTGCAAACACTTGACATTAGAACCAAATGTGACAGACTCAAGTTTCTTTTCCAGATCGCTAACCACTACTTGAAAATCGATCAAACAAAATACTTTGAAATTAAAACAGGGGAAACATCACGCCATCGTCACAGTTTGTACATCCCAATGCCGCCTGTCAGAAATGATTGCTTTAAATTTAGTTTTTTTCCCGAGAGCCATTAAGGAATGGAATATGTTACCAAACTCCGTTGTCACGTCACAATCACTTAGCGAATTTTTAGATAAACTGCATAATGTTTTATGTACTGCTTGATTTCTATGACAATGTTTTTGTTCTGTTCAAGTGGCAAACACAATTATGTATGAAATTTAGTGTTGATCTCAGTGTTTGTTTGATGTGTTCTTGTTCTATTTCAAGTTTGATATCCACTCCTGTAATAGCCCGCCCAGGGCTGACAGTATGAATAAATGAAATGAAATGAAAAATGATGACCAGGCAGTTGAAAGCTTGACGAAGGTGTAAAATCGGAAAATGCGAAAAGTAAAGACCCAGTATACAGTACAAATGGGCGACTTCAATGCCAACGTAGGGAAAAAGCAGGCAGGAGACCAGGCAGTAGGTGACTATGGCATTAGTTCTAGGAATAGGAGGGGGGAGGTACTGTTGAGTTTGCAGAGCGTATTAAGTTAAGCATCATGAATACCTTCGTCAGCAAACGGAAGAACCGAAAATGGACATGGAAAAGTCCTAACGCGGAGACTAAAAATGAAATTGCCTTCATACTGTGTTCAACCCTTGCCATTATGCAAGATGTAGAGGTAATCGGGAAAGTGCGATGCAGTAGTAAGAAAGAAACCTATCAACGAAAAAGCGGTGAGGGGGAGGGCATAAGAGTTCAGGATCTCGCTACAGAATAGATATTCAGCTCTAACCGAGAATGGAGACATTACCCTAGAAGCAAGGAACAATTATTTCAGACCCATTCGCAGCACGAATAAAAGAACGACAGGAAGAAAACACACACGACAGAACGAATGCTGCATTCGTCCTGTCGTGTCTGTTTTCTTCCTGTCGTTCTTTTATTCGTGCTGCGAATGGGTTTGAATATGGATCATTACCAACTGGCCCAAACCTCGGTGTTATTGCACAATTATTTCAGAGATATCATTACTGAGTACGCTGTAGAAGTAGGCGGTAGGATAGTTAGAGCGGATACCGGTAAGCTGTCCAAGGAGGCAAAATATTTGATAACAAACACTAGTGTATGAAGGCTTCCAATCCAACTGATCCGATAGAATTGGCCGAGGTATCAAAGCTAATCAATAAGCGCAATGTGGCCGATATAAGGAAGTATAATATAGAGAAAATTGCGCCTGCTGTAAAGAACGGGGGAAGCCTTAAAGCTGTAACGGGCATAGACACAAACCAAATGTATGCGCTAAGGGACAAGGCCGGCAACGTCGTCACGGATATGGACAAGTTAGTCAAAGTAGCCGAGGAGTTCTATACAGATCTCTACAGTAGCCAAACTAGTCAGGACCGTATTGAGTTTGGCGGTAGGGAAAAACAGTCAGACGTTCCACCAGTGACGAAGGACGTGGTCCAGAATGTATTAGAAACTATGAAAAGGAGGAAACCAGCTGGAGAGGATCAGATTACTACAGATTTGTTGAAGGACGGGGGTAAGGGGGGATATAGGGCTAGATAAGCTGGCCACCCTGTATATGTAGTGTCAGGTGTCATCGACGGTACCGGAACCATAGAAGAACGCAAATATTACCCTTATTCATAAGAAAGGGGACGCGAAGAACCTTAAAAATTACAGACCAGTCAGCTTAATACCTGTTACGTATAAGGTATTTACTAAGGTAATCGCTAATGGAATCAGGACAACCTTAGACTGCAGTCAAGCAAAGGATCAAGCAGGGTTTCGGAAACGGTACTCTACTATCAATCATATCTATACCATCAACGAGGGGATAGAAAAATGCTCGGGATATAACCAGCCCTTATATAAAGCATTCATTGATTACGAAAAAGCATTTGACTGAGTAGAAACCTCAGTGATGATGCAGGCATTGCGAAATCAGGGGGTAGACGAGCCGTACGTGGATGTCCTGGAAGATATGTATAGTGGCTGCAAAGCAACCATAGTTCTGCATAAAGAAAGTAACAAACTTTCCATAAGGAAAGGTGTTAGGCAAGGAGACACGATCTCCCCAGTACTATTTACAGCTTACTTAGAAGAAGTATTCAGACACTTGGAATGGGAGCTGTTAGGGATAAGTGTAGGCATAAAATACCTCAGTAAACTGCTGTTTGCTGATGGCATTGCCTTATCCTGAACTGCAAAGAATGATGGTGACCTACACAGGAATAGTAGTAAGGTAGACTTGAAAATCAATATGCAGAAGACTAAGGTAAAATTTAATAGCCTCGGGAAGGAACAGCGGTTTACGTTATGTAGCGAAGCACTTGAAGTAGTAGGCGAATATGTCTACTTAGGACAGATAGTAACCGCAGATCCGGACCATGAAAAGGAAATATCAAGAAGAATAAGATTGGGATGGAGCGCATTTGGCAAGCAATCGCAGATTATCACTAGCAGCTTACCGGTATCGCTCAAGAGGAACGTATACAACAGTTTCATCTTGCCTGTACTCACCTCTGGACCTGAAACATGGAGGCTAACCAAGACTGTTCTACTTAAGTTGAGGACAACCCAGAGGGCTATGGAACGAAACATGGTAGGGGTAACATTAAGAGATAGAAAGCGTGCTGAGTGGGTCAGAGAAATAACTCAAGTTACCGACATTCTTGTGGAAATTAAGAAGAAGAAATGGACATGGGCAGGACATTTAGTGCGAGAGAGGATGACCGATGGTCGCTTCGGGTAACAAACTTGATCCCAAGGGAAGCAAAGCGTAGCATGGGGCGGCAAGATATTAGGTGGGCGGATGAGGTTAAGAAGTTCGCAGGGTTCAAGTGAATGGACCTAGCACAGAAACGGGTTAAATGGAGAAATAGGGGAGAGGCCTTCACCCTGCAGTGGGTATAGTCAGGCTGATGATGATGATGATGATGATGATGATGATGATGATGATGATGAACCCCCTTATCCATATGCCATCGCACTGACTCAATGAAGTTCTTGCATAGCATCGCGAAATATTTATTATCGTCACAGCAAGACAAATTGCTGAGGCAATGGGTAGCTATACAATAAACTCTAGTAAATAATTTATTGCGTTTCTTAGGAGTACTTACGCTCAGTATATTAATTCACACAATTTATCTCCACAGCAGTAAGGAACGAGGACATCTCGTGTACCAGCTGGTACCAGCTGACTCCAAACTGGAAACCAGCTAGAGCCCGTTGACTGCACTTAAACCACCTGCCACGACCCGCTGACTTCTTGCTGGTAGATATAACGAATTTGTTAATGCCAGTTGGGATAACAGATGGGGACAACTGAAACCAAATGAATCCAGCTGGATTCATATAAATCTATTTAGATGTTTCCTGACAATTTTGGCAAGAACAAAGTTTTATACTTGTCAGGCAAAAGATGTGGCTGGCTTCAGCATTTAGCCTATGATGAGACAAAACGTTTGAAGCATACGGCATTACAATGCTTAAGGTGTAAATTCAATGATGGAAAGTCAGGAAACAAAGATGTGACTATTTTCTGAGGAAACCTTAAAATTACTCATTTTTTTCAGCTCTCGAAGGGCCTCTGGGAACGCAGGGCCCGGTTAAATGGAACCCTTGAAACCTTGGATTATCCTTGCCTGGTCGTGCCCTGGGCCAACTGCTCGCATGACGCAGGGAATTAACAAAGCGACCCCTGGCGCCAAGTACTCCATGTTATCAGCTCCTACACTGCCCCCTGGGGAAGAAGACATGACTGTGGGAATGAAAGGACGCGCATGCGTACTACTATGCAACGTCAGACATTGTGGCGATGTAGTTTTTTCTGATCAGTGTCATCTGTCGCGTGCCAATACGTAGTTTGCCCCCAGTTGTACGTGGATGCCGAACATGAGACGGGATGACATGCTGTCATACGGGACCTTTGTCTACAACCCCGTATTCTAGGAGACAACCAGGCTACATAATAAACGTGTGTATGGCAGGCAGCCGAAGGTTCGCCGCGACGCTACCGCACGTGACGAAAGAGGACAACGTCTACAAGGCCGCCTACCTTCACCACGCGTAGGAAGCCCGATGGCTCGTCCTACTTCGCATTAAATATTACCGCGAAACCTTCAAAACTGTATTTATTGTTTTTTTAAGCGAGAAGCTTGACTATAGGCTAGTCAACTCCGAGTTCGGCGTGTGCTCCATTGTAAGAAACACATATAAAGCCCCGCTTTAACCAAGCCGTATGAACGTGCCTTAGTGGCCTATAGGAGTAATGGAATGCAAGTCTTAGCAGGCTGAGTCTGACATAACCGTCCCATGTGAAACGAGAGACCCAAGTTGGCAGCGCCTGCCAGGGGACCACAGTCACGGACACGGCACACAGCGACGAGCGGTTAGACCTGCCGCAGTATTGCTTTCGCAATAAAAGCAACAGCTGCGCATGCGTCTACCACGTGACGTCATAGGAGAGGTGCAGGTAGTCGGAGCCGCCGCAACTGCCGCCGCGACTCCGGCGGTCGAACTTTAGCCGGTGCCGCGCGCTTTCACCGGGCTGTGTGTATACAGAAGTGTAACGGTGATGGCTATGTGGAATCGGAACATGTGATGTACGGCTGTAATCAAAGTTTCATCGTGATGATAAACCATGGAATATCTACAAGGTGCAACCGTGGACAACAAGGTAAGCCACAACTACCTCAAGGAACCACTAGCTAAGCCATGGCATAGCCGAAGCTTTTCGTTTCTGATACCTAGGCTTAACCAAGCTAAGCCACCACCAATTTTTAGCAGCCGCCGGCATGTGGCCTTATCATTTTGCTTCTTGTACGCATATCAATTTTGTATTCTTTGTTAATGCTCGGTGTCGCGAGATGCACCTTTATCAGTTTCTTTGTCGCGCAAGATGTGCCGAGATCTGTGTCGAAGATTCCGGCCACTCGCGTATGTTTCTACAATGTTCCAGGATGTGCTAGTAACTGCTTGCGACGTTATCTTGATGGTTCTAAGCCACCTTTAAATTTGGCGTTGACGTGTGCGACCGGCATTCCTTGTTCGACAAGCGCCGAGCACGATTGTTGCTTTCTTCGCCGCCGAATCGGCTACTTCTTTTGCAGGCGCAACTCAGCCCAATAACGAGTTTCTTCAGTGCACTCACAGACTCTTGATTTGTGTCATCGACCTTGTCATCAGCACGTGACATCTGGTGGAGGTGCTGAATCCCGACACCGTGGTGATCCCGAATATGGCATCCATCGAGCAGAAAGCACCCTTGGTTTTCTTCGAACCCCGTGAGCCCCCCAGCTTCCAAGGACGACCGGATGAGGATGAGAAGACTGTCTCTACCTGTTCGAACGCGTGGTAACGTTCAACATCTGGAACGACGAAGCGAAGCTGAAGCAAGTATATTTTCCTCTTGAAAGATCTGCCCGTATATGGCTTGAAAATCACGAGGCAGCTTTGAAAGATGGGGAGATTTTCAAGATTGAATTTTTTACTGACTTAGCAAGTGTTTTCCGCAAGGAACGAGCCCAAGCCCTACTTCATTCAAGACTTTCAAACGAGCCTGCTTTTCTTTACACTGAGGTGATGAGGCGCCTCTTACGCAGCACCGATTCTGACAAGACCGAAGGTGAGAGAGTGAAATTTTTAATGTGAGGGGTTAAAGAGTCTCTTTTTGGAGGTCTTGTCAGGAATCTGCCAAAAACCGTGGCGGAATTTGAAGTTGAGGTGTCTGCCATCGAGAAGGCGTTAGACACCTGGATGCGTCACTACGAACGACCACTTGAACCGGTCAACGCAAGATCCTACAGCAGCAGCGCACGAATATCCTCAACCGCCGACGGCGACTAACGACGACGCAGCCATTTCACCGCCGCCCCACACGACGACATCGACAACACGACCAGAATGCAAGTCGACACCGCCACCCAGCGAAGTAACAACCGTATGCCCCGGCCGTGACCTGAAGAAAGGATAGAGCCGAGATCGGACACCAAGGCCACGTGCAATGCGAGGACGCGAAAAGCGTCCTTGAAACTACTGTCGATGGTCACAGTCACTGCACTAGTGGACACCGGAGCTGACTATTCAGTAGTCAGTGGACTTGAGCAAAACGTTGCGGGCTAGTTGGTTTATCGCAAGGGGCAACAGCGCAAGCTACACACGAACAAAAAGGGAGGACGAGACACACACAGCGCTGACTTTCAACTGAAGGTTTATTTGAGACACGTCGGTAAATATACAGTAGCATCAAGGGATACAACAGCAACCTAGTTAGAAACAGTCATCGCCACCAGAAAACACAGGAAAATACAGGTCACCCAGCTCCCGATAAGAACTGCAATTCTTAGTTCTGCTCAAAGTTAAGCGCAGTATCATCAATTCATGTTTTGACAATTCATTCGAAAAATGCTGCAACCACAAACTGGAAAACCGCTTTTTAACCGAGATGCGCCGATTACTACAGGCTGGATACCCGCTAACCCTCATATCCTCAGTGGCTGCGGCCTTGTTGAAAGGAAAAGAAAAAAGAATCAGAGATAAGGGCAAGATCGCGGTCATCCCCTACGTACACGGGATTTCCCACAACATATGAAAAACAGGAAAAAGAGTAGGAATAGACGTTTTATTTTCAGCTCCGCATCGCTTGTCAAGCCTATGCATGACCGTTAACAAGAAGGGTCGCAAGCATACAGGATGCACACTATAACCATAGCGACCAGTTCGTTTCCTGTGCTCAGGCCGTTTTATATCCCATCCCCTTGTCTTGCGGCCATGCATACGTAGGCCAAACCGGCAGATGCCTCAACAAGAGATTGGCTGAGCACAATTACAATATTACGCAACGTATCTCGGGTCATCTGGGCATTCATTGCTGAGATTGCAAATGCACCCCTGAGTTGGGCAACACGAGCGTGATAAGCAGGTGCGGTGACAAAACCACGCGAGAGATTATTGAAGCCTTAGTCCGCACTGCCCTGGATTGGAACGACCTTTCCGACCACATCGCCTCACTAACCGACATTCATCATTTCAAGACTGACATCAAAAGACATATTTTATTGTAACCACCGTACTTCAAGCCCACCCCTCATGTAATACCCCTTAAATGGGGCCTTTGAGGATTCAATAAAAAATTAATAAATAAAAATAAATAAACATTGCGTATCTTAAAGAGCATTGTGTCAGCACCCCCTCCATAGCCTAAATAGATAAAGAACTGCAGTTCTTAACGAAAGCTGGATGATCTGTGTGTTCCTGTATGTTTTCCGGTGGTGATGACTGTTTGTAACTAGTTTGCTGTTGTATCCCTTGATGCTACTGTATATTTACCGTAATGTCTGAAATAAACCTTCAGTTGTAAGTCAGCGCTGTGTGTGTCTCGTCCTCCCTTTTTGTTCGTGTGTAGCTTGCGGAACCCCCTTGCATCAGTGGGCTTCTCAGCTAAGAAAATTAACGACCGCTTTGGATGGCCCGCTACTCGGCACCCCTGGTGGTAACCTTATTACGCCGTCCGGGAGAGGCATCACCAGAGTGACAGTGAATGGACGCATTTACCCTACGAGCTTCGCGGTCTTGCAGCAGCGCGCCCGTAATGTGATTTTTTGTGCGGACTTTCTGAATGAGAATCAGGCAATCATTGACCTCGGCTCAAAGCTCATCAAGCTCTCCACCGACAAAGCAACACCTTCCACGACGACTTCGGCTCAACACTTCGCTATAAACGTCCTCGACGAAGTATTGAGTATACCGCCCCGATCAAGCATTGTCGTCTCCGTGGTTACCAGTGACATTGAAACTGCTGAAGGTGTCGTCGAAGGAAACACCTAGTTGCTTTTGCAGCACGGACTAGGAGTCGAAAAAGGCATCGCCTGTTTCCGTCATGGATTAGACCAAGTACTGGTCACGAACTTCACCGAAGATCCATAACAGCGCGACAGACGGGACACAGAACGCTGACTCAGAACTGAAACGTTTATTAGCCACCATCTAATATAAATACTGCCCTCATGGCAAGAAAGGAAACAAGCGCGCTTGACTTGCTGACATGCGTGAGATTCAAAACGCCAGTACATTAGGCACGTGTCAATAGGCAAGTGTCGTTCTTGGGAAAAATTCTGTCAGCGTAACATCAGGCGCACGGTAATATTTACAATCTAAATAACGATTTTATTTATCTGACAGCTCTGCAGAGGGAGCACAGATGCATTGTTCTGAGGTCTTAGCTATCAAGTGAGATTCTTTCTCTTGCTAGCGTGTCGCGGTTCTTTGCTATAGCAGGGTAGGGTGCCTCGATGCCATTTGCCAGAGGTTCCGTCCAGGGTGGAGACAACGCCGCCATACTGAAGGACACGGAATCAGCCGTAACGACGCCGTTCATACTCTCTTCGCTCTTCAGAGTGCTTTGACTTGAACTTGACTTTTTATCAGCATCGTACTGCGTATCATGTTGCTCATAATAGCCTTTTTAAAAGCCTAGCGTCGGAGACGGAATTACACGACTTAATTTTAGGACCGCAGGTGGTCGAGATGGGGTACCATCCAAACACACACTTGAAGAAATTGTGAGAGATACTGCGCCTTTCCTCAGGAGACTCATCTTGTCTAGCGTTCCTGCCATCTGCAATCTCACACTTGAGCGCGCGCCAAGGAACGCCACGCGACAGCCGCCGAAAAAGCGGGACAAACTTTGTCCGCGACAATATGAGCCATTAAAGGATTTCGCCTTAAAAGCTCCGTAACAGCATACCAAGCACGCTCGGGAATCCCACTTCCTTCTCCGTTCCGAGTCCCGGGGGAAGCGAAAACAGCGCAGGCCTTTGCGCATTGACTCAGTGCTCATTGCCGCAAAACAGCCCATCATTTTGGCTCAGTGGAGTTACCAACCTTGTCAGTCATACAGTAGAACACAAAGTAAAATCCCTCGCGGGACGTCAGCAACCACTTTGCATCATCACCAGCAGCAGCCTGATTATACCCACGGCAGGGTGAAGGCCTCTCCCATATTTCTCCACTTAACCCGGTTCTGTGCTAGCTGCATCCACTTGACTCCTGCGAACTTCTTAATCTCATCCGCCCACCTAACTATCTGCCGCCCCCTGCTACGCTTTCCTTCCCTTGGAATCCAGTTTGTTACCCTCAGCGACCATCGGTCATCCTCTCTTCGCACTACATGTCCTGCCCATGTCCATTTCTTCTTCTTAATTTCCACTAGAATGTCGGTAACTTGAGTTATTTCTCTGACCCACTCTGCACGTTTTCTACCTGCTAATGTTACCCCTACCATTTTTCGTTCCATAGCCCTCTGGGTTGTCCTCAACTTAAGTAGAACTCTCTTGGTTAGCCTCCACGTTTCAGACCCATAGGTGAGTACAGGCAAGATGCAACTGTTGTATACTTTCATGTTTAGCGATACCGGTAAGCTGCTAGTCATAATCTGCGAGTGCTTGCCAAATGCGCTCCATCCCAATCTTATTCTTCTTGTTATTTCCTTTTCATGTTCCGGATCTGCGGTTGCTACCTGTCCTAAGTAGACATATTCGCCTACTACTTCCAGTATTTCGCAACCTATCGTAAACTGCTGTTCCTTTCCGAGACTGTTGAACATTACCTTAGTCTTCTGCATATTGATTTCCAAGCCTACCTTTCTACTTTTCCTGTCTAGGTCATCAATCATTATTTTCAACTTTGCAGCAAACGCAAGCAACTGCGACCACCCCGACCAGCCGTTGTGCTTCAAAATGGCGCAAGAGGCGGCGTGGGGCTGTTCAAAGGTTGGCACTACCCGGGACGGCGGCGCTTGCATCGAGGCCTCCTAATCACGGAGCATTCCTTATACAGGGGAAACAGACTTTAGTATCATCGTCGTCTGTGCAGTGTCTGTAGTGTTTCGCTACTTGGCCTGTGATAGCTACACGAGAAAAATTGTATTCGTGCTCTTTTGACCTTTCGTTAACACATCGGCCAGTTTGGCTGATGTAGCACTTGCAGCATGGCAGAGAGTAAACTACTGATTCTTGGCAGGGCACGAAGACATAAAAAAATAAAAAAAAAGAGAGGGCTATGGCTCTACTAGATGATCTTGAGCTTGAACGGGTACGTGAACAGGTGAAACAATGCAAGCAATTACATTTGGAAGTATTCTTTTCGGCAAAAACCCATAAACGAGATGTTCCGTTCAGAGCCATCGTTTCTGAGAAGAGCACGTGGCAGCATCTGGTGTCCAAATATTTGCAGAAACACCTTTCCTCGTTGACTTTATCAGACCCCCCCAAGGCTACCTAACTCTGAAGCCCTTGTTGTATTCCTCAAAGAACACAACCCAAGAAAATTTGTCGGCTTCAGCATGGATGTCAAGGATTTGTATTATAGCCTCCCCCATGACTGCTTCCTTAAGCGTGTACAATTGTGCATTACAGAAGAGAATAAGGAATGTGACTTCATTGACGCCTCAGGTGTAAGTGTTGAAAGTTTCCTTGAAGTTTTGAAGTTCTACCTGGAGTCCACCTTCATAGGCTGGAAGAACAAACTGTATACTCTTAGAGAATGAAAACCAGCCAAGGGACGAGGACGCCTTCCTTCGTCCTCGTCCCTTGGCTGGTTTTTATTCTCTAAGACTATGTACCAACTGGCCCAGATTTCAACCCTCCTTCAAAGCTGTATACGCAGAAGGCTGGAGTATGCATTGGGTCGAGTGTTGCACCGGTCTTGAGTGACATCTTCTTAATGTACGTGGACAGACACCTGAAGGATAACTTGGAGGGCTTACATTTTTCCACCTTCAGGTACGTGGACGACTTTTTAGTATTCGCAGACCGTGAAGGGTTCAAGCAACGAATGAAGGACATTATGGATGTTTTTACTTAGTGTGGATCCGGGCTGAAATTTACTGTTGAAGAACCAGTGGACGATCGGTTACATTATTTAGATCTATTGATTCCATTCGGTGATGATCATGTTTGTTGGGACTACAAACCGAGATCGATGAAGCCGTTGCTAAGCTCCAATTCGGGACATTCCAAATTAGTGAAGAATGGGATGATCAACACATGCTTATTAAATGCGTTGAAGAAATCTTGTTACCACGGCATGGGCAGGAGTTTTGAAAGACAAGTGACAAGTATTGTAAAGGCCGGTTATCGGGAGTCAGTTATTATTGAGGTCAGTTGCCGGGTACTGAAGAGCCTTAAAAGAACGCACAGACTGAAATCCCTGCCCAGCATGGGTGAGAGGAAGAGGAAGGTTGCAGTGGTACCGTATGTGCACAGAATTTCGCATGGCCTCAAAAATGTAGGCAAGAGGTATAATGTTGACGTCGCATTGACCGCCCCGCTCAAGATGAAGAGGATCTGCCCGGCTATTCAAAGGGAAAGAGAAGCGAAGAAGCAAGAATGTGGGGTGAAACTTAGAAACCCATATGTTGGATGCAAGACAGGTGTTGTGTATAGGCTTCCACTCTCTTGTGGAGCCAGTTATATAGGACAAACAGGACGGTGTATTAATAAGAGACTACAGGAACACCGGAACAACTTGGAAAGTGGAAAGGACAAAACGTTTCTGGTATCACATTGCCAGTCATGTGAAATAATGAAGAAGGAGAAGTGCACTCCTAAGTTTAACAGCGTTAGGATTTTATATCGCCACAAAGAGAAGATAACGAGAGAGATAGTGGAAGCATATTTTATTTCAACGGTCAATAAGTGTGTCAGCAAGTCTTCTCTTGCTCTTTCAAGCAAAGAGGTGTCTTTTTTAAGTGATTTTTCTAAGTAATTTTTTTTTTATGCAGCAGGGGTTGTTTCACGTGACTGTTTCGTTTTCTTCATGTTTCTTTTTTTGGGGCCTTGGAGTAAAGGGCTTAGGCTTAGTTGAGTCAGCGCTTGTACAGTGGCTTTCCTGTATCTTGGCCCTTGTCTTCGCTGTTTATATAAATAATGAATAAGTACCAACTCGCCCAACAAAGTATCTTGGTAGGGCACGAAGAATACCGGCACTTGAACAAGAGCAACGATTGCTTTCCTGGATGAGCTAGCAGGCACCCCAGAGGTCTTCGTCCCTCCCAGCCAACTTGAAAACGATTCACCCAACCGAGCCAAGCAGCCCAATTTCGACACTAACCCAGTGTTCCCCAGAGACAGAAAAGCCGAGATTCGCACTCCTCTTGAAAGCTACTGCTAGTGCTTTTCTTCAGCGTCGAAGATGCGGCAAACTTCATTGGCAAAGCATCGCATCATCACGGACGAAAACGCTCGACCTCTACGTCAAAGTCCCCGTCGTGCATTGCCACGCGAACGCCAGGCAAGGAAATGCTGCATGATGACGTGATCCAGCCATCGAAGAGCCCCTGGGCGGCACCAGTCGTATAGGCAACGTGCACTGTCTAGGCGGCGCTGCATTTGTTCCGCAGCGCGCCTAAAAATGTTGCGGTTAGCCGCTTGGTTCGCGATAAACGACCGAGCATATTCATCGCTGATATAGATACGCATGTGACAGATAACGTCCTTGCCTCTCGATGTAGCCCAGTTATTTGACGCGCCGTGCAAAGCTTCGACAGAGCGTGCAGTCTGATCTCTGTAAGCTCATGCAGGTGGCAAGGCGGATGTAAAATGGTGGCGAAGGCTGGGCCCAAAAACGGTCTAGCGCGACAGCAGCACAGCCACTTTGGGGGGGCCGAAACACTTAGATAATGAAATTCAAAAGCACAAATGAAAACGCTATAAAGAAATAAATATTTTAATGCCCCGTTTTATAAAATAGGTAAACTATTCCAGCAAAACATTACGCCGCATTTTTTATTTTTTGTAACGTTCTTGTTACGCCCCCTCTTGATGAGTGTGCGGTGCATTTGCAGCTTGACTTTGCACGCCTTGTTTCGGCTACCGGCCACGGTGGCCGCGGGAGCTCACGGAGCGGTTTCTTATCGCCAGCTGTTTGCAATAGCGCGCCTGGTGAAGCTTATAAATTTAGCTCGCCGGTCTCGAAATGCCCCTTTTGCGAAGTTTTCGTCGTCCTTGCGCGTCGCTTCTCTGTCACCGTTTTGTAAAATTTGCACCCCGCCGCACCACTGCGGCAGTTTTCTCGGTTTTGTCGTTTCCGTCGACGTGCGGCCAGTGCGGCCAGTGCGAAGTCTTTATCCATCTTTGCACGCTTCGCGCTGTTCTTTTGAAGCGCTTAGCGCTTTATTTCAAAATGAGCTTGCGACGTGTGAATAAACGATGCGCCGTGGCACATTGCGACAGCATGGACAGTACCGTCGGTGTCAAGCTACACCGCTTCCCGCTGGACTTTCACAGGTGAGCTCTTGTCAGTGTCGTCTGCTACAAAGCATCTGCTCTAGGTATGCTCTGAATGCTTTCGTTGAACTGTTCGCTTCTGTTTCTGTAACCAGTTCGTGCGCACGTGGCTTCATTTTTTCGAGGATATTTATGTACTACACTACAGGTCACACACTTTAAGTGCTGAGCTGTGCGAAAGATGCCCATGCCGTTTGTCTGATTTATGGTGAGTTTCATGCAGCCGGCTATCACCAGCGTTAACTTGATACCGGGCTCTCAGGAGAAACCACGCCCATGCCACTGACCGGAAGGCCAATTTAAAACTAACTGCCTGACAAGTCTGAGCACAACAGTGTTTAGCTTTCCAACACCGCGAAGCCAATTTGACCCTCGCAACTGGTAGTATCCAAATTCAGCCACGTGTATATGCGCGGCCTTGAGGGTGCTTTAACTGAATTCACTCAGCAGGAGTTACTGCCTGTCTTGTTATTGCTATTCTGCATATGCATGACCGTTAGGGTAACTTTAAACGCACTTCATTCTCGTCAATCTTAACCTTAGAATAGTATAGCTACCCGCATGGCATGAGGACGAGGGTACGCAACCGCACTCTTGGACGCTCAGAGCTTGGGGCGAGCATTTACTACCATAGTTCAGATATAATGGAAGTATATTGTACTGCAGTTAGCATTGACAGGAATAATGACACATTGGCGTGTGGAGTATGCAGTATTCCTTACGGCGCAATTGTGAATGACGTGCACGTTACATCACGTCCAGGTGCCGAGCGTGGGTGCAGTTCTGCCACAACGTCAGCCTGGAGAAGAAGACACCATGGCAGCTGCGAGACTTGCGGGTTTGTTCCAAGCACTTCGAACCGTCTGCGTATCTGTCGTCAAAAAGGCTGCGACCCGTGTTGACACGCTTACTTATGTCATGTCATGTTTGCCTCAATTGAAGCCGTCTTAGCACTGTCTTCTATGCTTTTCAATTTCCTACCTGCCAACGTTTGTGGAACTGCAGGGCTTTTTTCTATCCGCACTGTGACCACTGAGATGAATAGCCAGCTTAAAGGAACTACTGCTTGAGCTGCCTGTGAAGCGTATTTTTTGTTGGTGTGCTTTACCACTGTATTTGTTTGGTTGCTGTAATAAAACATGAATATGAAAACCATACTTGCCGTACACTGTATTGCAAACTGTGCACTTGAGCCTGTGCTTTGTGCATCATACCTTGTACTCAAAAGTACTAGCACCAGTATTTCCACCAAGGTTTCCACTACGAATCATGCATGATTGCATGCTTAGCCAGCCAAGGTAAGCCAGCGTCTGTAAGTGTTGCTGCCTTTCTATGCTGCCTTCTTTGCCAGTCACTTTCATTGGGTTCCGAATTGCACATCACCAAGGCCATAACTAGCAGGAACTCGAGCACATTTGACTGGCAAAGGTTGGTGCGCACTGAAAGGCAACCTTCATGAGATACCGGCCTGAAAATGCGGGTTCTATAAAAGACCACTTTAAAATTCGCGCTAAAAACATACGTATGCGGGACGTCATTCAACGTCACTAATACGTAGTTGCCCCCCAATATGGTGATGCCCATGAGCCGCCATTTTTTGAACCAATGGGCGTCTATGGAGCCTTCGCTAATATGGTATATCTACCTTGCAGGTGGCGTGAAAACGCCCGACGAAAGCGCCTTAAAAATATTGCCGCATGGATGGATGGATGGAATATAGGAGCGTCCCCTTTGAAACGGGGTGGCAGCAGTAGCAAGCATGCTCATTTTTCTCCCTATATCTCAATTATTGATTTAAAATGGTTCACTAAACCATCATTCTATTTATTAAAAGGTCCACTGAAAGGGGTCACAAAGAAGGGTAAACAACGCCATAGCACTGATGGTTATTGAACCACCCATCATTCTCCCGCAAAAATTTTCGATCTAGCTTCTGCAACACCAGAGATATCGGCGATTAATAATGACCCTTCCAATTTTCCCTCTCAACTCGTACGCCGAAGGGAGCCATAAAAAAACAAAGAATACAAGCAAGTTCAAAGCTCCGCCCAGACATACGTCACTTCGACGAACTTCCGGTTGCCGCGCGCTCGCTGGCGTACTCGCGCCAACCCGTCCTCGCTTGCACACGCCTGAGGAGTTCGCCAGTTCGCGCAGCGACGGTTAGTGTAACCGCGAACCCGTGGTTATCCTATGTTACACGGCGGACCAAACCATGGTTGCACCAGTAACCGCGGTTACCGCAAACCGAGCTTGACGACCTCGGTTTGCGTCATTAACCGAGGTTATGACGGCGTCTGTTGACGGAAGCTACTCGTCGGCGCCCGAGTGCGCGAAACGTACGAGCGGATCTGCTTCACAAAGTTATTCATTTGCCCACTGTATCACGTTTAAAGATCGATGTATAGATTATGGTGCCGCCCGACGTCTTCGATTACGGCCGACAGCGCAGCGACTGCGTACTGAAGCCTTGGCGTGCCTACAGTATCGTTTGAACGGCTTGTTGCTGAGCGAACGCCAAAAAATACGCGGCCTTAGCTATGAAAGTACACGAGTTTGCAACGCTTGCAGCACGGAATGCCGCGAGCAGGCTGAGGTAAGTTACACAATTACCGCGGGGGTGGAACGTGCGAGCGAGGCGAACGCCGGCGCCGTGCGTGACCGTCCCTAGTCGTCGCTAGGCCTATTGTTTCGCTTCGAAGCCGCGGCGGTCGACGCTTTGGAACATGATCAACGCTGTCGTAAATCGTCTACTTATGAAACTGCCTTATAGTGATTCCTATCCTGCAATAGTAAAATAATTATAGGATTAACTCTGCCGACGCATTAATCGCAGAGCTAGTACGAGCAGATCGGATCAGCCGAAATGCACCAGCGGCAGCTGGCTTGAGCAGAAACTAGCTTGTATCACGGCTATCGCTCTTACCAGCAATTTGCTGCTGGACAGCGATCCTCACGAGGGCTTCATACTTGATATTCGGCTCAGTATTCCAGACGCCAACAAATTTTAGCACGCTTTATTTCGGACATCGGTGCTAACGATCCGCCGTGTCGTTCGCGAACGGTATGCGGGAGGAAGGGCCACAGCGGCGGTGTTTACGGCGGTTGAGGAAGTGCTGCCATCGTGCGGTGCTTGACCGTGCTGTTGACGCCTCGTCGGACTACACACCGATACTCCTGAAACCACGTTATATAAATAAGATATTTGTAAATGCAGCTTCGTTCTGCCGATCCCTGCGTCGCTTCGGTTGTTGCACTTAATGGGCAATGGCCACCTAACCGATAAGGGCGGCGAGCTGTGTAACAGCCCGCACAGAGTTCGAGCAGCGCACGAGCAGACGACTTTCGCAGCTACCGGAAGTGTGTCCGTGACGTCATGGTTGCAGTGACCGCAGCGAATGGCAGCTTCTAGCAAGCCTTGCCAGTCAACCGACCCGTGACGTCACGGGATTAAGAAATAGTTCCATGCGACACCGCCAAGCGACATTTCCTCTGCCCGCGAATTTCAAAAAACGCTGTTTTTAAAAATTAATAATAAATTGCTGGCTTTGTTCCAAGGAGTTATACTTTGCGTTAATGCTCAAAAGGATGTGTTCTACACACTGAACACGTTTATCAGTGGTTTCTTGGGGGCCGTTTCCGTGGACCTTTAAATTTTATTCCTATATTACTAACATTATGTCACTTCTCTGCTTTGAAGCCACCAATCTTCCAGTCGTTTTTTGCTAGTTTCCACCGCCGGTTTATTCACCCGGCCAATGTTATCTTACTGGCGCCGCCATGTGGCGAGCTCGGGAGACTGGCACGCGCTCGTCTTCTTCGCTCTCGGTGCTCGCCCGCCAGTCGGTTCCGTGCCTGATCTTGCCGGTACGTTTACTTAGTTGTAAGTAAACCTGCTGAACCAGTTTCACTGGCTTCTGTGACATTTTTGGTGGAGCTTCTGGGTAGATCCCATGTACGAAGAGCCTCTGGCTGCCTCCTACGCCCATCTACACACCGTGGACACGACACCTGTGCACAAGGCGAGCCGTCGCTTGAGAGGCTTAGCACCCGAGTGTGGTCCTCTTGTTTCCCCACCACGAACCACGATGACTACAGCGGCAATTCAGACCACTCAGCTTCCCGTGAGGGCCCAGCAGCTGATCTGCCATACTCCACGTATGCCCACACCGTTTCATGGCGACAAGTTCGAAGACGTTGAGGACTGGCTGACCAGCTACGACCGGGTCGCTGTATTTAATGCGTGGGACGAGGAGCGAAAATTGCAGAATGTTTATTTCGAACTAGAAGACTCCACCAAGATGTGGTTCGAAAACCATGAGGCTACCATTTCCACCTCGCAGGATTTCCGGCGGCAGCTGCTCGCAACATTCGGCAACGATGCAAGCAAAGAGATGGCCGAACTCGCTCTACAGTCGCGAGTGCAGCGGCCTAATGAAAGCGTCGACATGTTTGTGGAAGAAATGATTCGCCTTTTCAACCGGGTGGATCCCTTCATGTCGGAGGTAAAGGAGGTGCGCTACCTTATGCAAGGCGTCAAGAAGCAGTTGTTCGTTGGCCTTGTACGTGACCCTCCACGTACTGTTGCTGATTTTACGAAAGAAGCAACAAGCATCGAGCGTGCCTTGAATCAGCGATTTGTATATTTTGATCGCTCAGCGAACATCGCTGCCATAGACTTCCGCTTGCCAATGGCCGGAAACGACAGGGAAGCCCTTCGCGAACTTATCCGAAGCATCGTGCGCGAAGAGCTGCAAAAGCTGCCCTCTCTCGAACAACATCCACGTGTTGGGGGCATCTTGGATATGGTGCGCGAAGAGTTCCGCCAAGCAGTGCCATCAGTACCGTCACCCCAGCCGCCTGCGCCACAGATCATGACGTACAGCGACGTGTTGCTTACCCCTGCGCCTGAACAATTGGCACCCTGCAACCCTGCTCCTCCCGCACATCCTCCACCCCAATATCCAGTTTCGACTGGTGTGCCTGAAGCTCGACCACCCGTTCGCAAAGCACACGCGTGGCGCACGCCGAACAATCTGCCTTTGTGCTTCCACTGCGCCGAAGCCTGTCACGTTCTGCGCCACTGCCCGTACCGTCGGATGGGCTTGCGCGGATTTTCCCGGGATGCCCCTCGGCCGCGCTATGGCGAACGACCTCGGGACATCGACCAATACCTCAGCGACCACGTCCCACCTGCGTCCCTCCAGCGACGCCAGTCCAGGTCACCACCGCCGAGACAGTTTTCAACTAGCCGCCGTTCTTTCCTCAGGCAGTCCCAAAGTCCGCACCGGGAAAACTGAAGACGGCGCCCCTGGGGGGTAGGGCCGCCGTCGATGGATACTACGACCAACGTCCACCGCTCACCGATTCGATTACACATACCGACCTCCGACCCTTCGCTCCGATCAACAATCCGACCACTTTTCGACGATCGCCGAAGCTTTCCTCTGACGCCCCCAATCGACGCACCGCACGACCAACGAGTCAGACGACCTCCCGACGATCACAGAAGATTACCTTCGACGCCGCATTTCGACGCAACGAACGACCCGTCAGCCCGACGATCCCTGACACGCCGCACTTTGTCGACGGTGAGCTACATTCCGCCGAGATACCAATCGTCGTTGGTAACCACAACACGACTGCCGTTGTAGATACCGGCGCTGATTTGTGCGTTATGAGTCATGGCCTTGCTACCATTCTGCGAAAAGTCCTGACTCCTTGGCACGGAGCCGCGATAAGGACAGCCGGAGGGCACGTGGTAACGCCGCTCGGAGTGTGCACCGCTCGCGTCGAGATTCACCACGTAACTTTCTCGTGCTGCTTTGTTGTGCTAGCAGAGTGCTCCAAGGACCTGATTCTCGGCCTTGATTTTCTTAGAGAAAACTACGCAATCATCGACCTCCGTGACTTCATGGTGACGTTTTCCACTCACCGCGCAATTTCCGACGAGTACAGACAGCACAGCGATAACTACACAGACAGGCCAGTTTTCCGAGTGTGCGACGACCATGTCACTCTACCTCCACGCACCAGTTTGTTTGTTACAGTGCAGTGCGACAACGCCCCCGCCTTTTAAGGCCTCGCGGAAAATAACGTGAATTTATTCATTATTACAGCGCAAGGACGGCACGAAACAAGAGGAGGAGTGTCCTCCTCTTGTTCCGTGCCGTCCTTGCGCTGTAATAATGAATGTATGTAACCAACTCGCCCAAAATGTTGTTTTGTGAATTTATTGTTGAGCCTACAAGTTTGCGTCGCTCGGGGGGTCTTCGCTTTGAAAAGTAAACGAACTGAACTGCTTTTAACGAACTTTAGTGCCGAATACCGCCATTTACCGCAAAGTACAGCTATCGCTTATTTTGACGAAGTCAGTGCGTCATCCGCCCATTGCGCCCTTTCGCTGGCCAATGAGAACCCTCCCGAGAGCACTGGACATACTGTTCAAACTGACGTGAATCCAGCTTTGTCTCTTACCCAGAAACGCCGCCTTCAGGCAATTCTGGACACTTACCGTGACTGCTTTGCTGTCACTTCCAAAGTGAAACAGACGTCAGTAACCAAACATCGAATTATAGTTGATCCCACCGAGCGCCCTATCCGCCAACACCCCTACCGAGTATCGCCGAAAGAACGAGAGGCTATTCGGGTGCAAGTTGATGAAATGCTCCGCGATGATGTGATCCAGCCGTCCACAAGCCCATGGGCGTCACCAGTTGTGCTGGTCGCTAAAAAGGATGGAGCACTCAGATTCTGCGTCGACTATAGGAGGCTCAACAAAATTACGAAAAAGGACGTCTACCCATTGCCTCGAATCGATGACTCGTTCGACCGACTTCGCCACGCCCAATACTTTTCATCGCTCGATCTATGCAGTGGGTAATGACAGATCGAAGTCGACGAACGTGATCGAGAGAAGACCGCATTCATTACTCCTGACGGACTCTACGAATTTAAGGTGCTTCCATTCGGTTTGTGTTCCGCTCCCGCAACCTTTCAAAGAATGATGGACACTGTCCTAGTCGGCCTGAAATGGTAGACGTGCCGCGTCTACCTTGACGACGTTGTCATTTTCTCTGTGACCTACGAAGAGCACCTCAAACGATTGACGGCCGTACTAAATGCCATTCGCGGGGCAAGACTCTCATTAAAACCAGAAAAATGCCACTTTGCATTCCAACAGCTCACGTTCCTGGGTCATGTCGTGAGTGCTGAGGGAATCAGCCCTGATCCAGGGAAGACGGCTGCCGTAGCTGCTTTCCCGACCCCCACTGATAAAAGTTCAGTACGTCGGTTTTTGGACCTCTGTGCATATTACAGGATATTTGTGCACGATTTCTCCCGAATAGCGGAACCATTGACTCGTCTAACAAAGGACGACCAACCTTTCATCTGGGCCGACGAGCAGCAAAGGGCCTTCGAGGAGCTTCGCAAGCGCTTTCAAACAACGCCCGTACTTGGCCACTTCGACGAGGAGGCCGACACAGAATTGCATACCGACGCCAACAACGTTAGCCTCGGTGCAGTTCTCGTTCAGTGGCAAGAAGGCGTTGAGCGGGTGATTGCTTATGCCAGCCGCACCCTGTCTGCGCCGCTCGAGCGGGTGCTGCCGGCGCGGACCGAAGCAGACTGTGGAAGGGTAACGCCATCTACGCGGACTGCGTGTTCGTGAGGTTTGACTGCGGCTTCCTTGGCTTTCGAAGCGGAACTACTGCAGTTTGTCACGACGGCAAGGTGAGGAACGTTATTTTGCTTTAAAAGGTTACATTTCGAGCAGTTTATGCTTACCGCGCCTGCCGGTGTTTTGAATTGCGCAGCTCGTGAACAGGGGTCGGTGCGCACGTCATGGGTCGCCCAGTTCGTGACACCCCGGCAGCTTCCAGCAAAGGCAAGGTGAGATATTTTTTATGTTTGCAAACTCTGCATTTCTAGTTGTTTTAGCTGAGCACTCTGGTAAGCGCGGTTGTGAAGGGAAGGTCAATATCTACTCGATAATGGCGAAACAAGGGCTCGCCGGTTACTGCGCAGTTAGATAAGAGCGAACCCACGCCTGACGTCCTTTGCTTGGTTTGCCTAGTGGTTACGTTTGCGTGGTTTCTCGTTGAGTTTTACGTTTTAGGGTGTTTTTATGGCCCTCACCAGTGCGCAGTCTCTTTTAGGTAATGTGTTGACCGGGTGAAATTTGAACATCGAGAGTAGGCTGATGTGTTAAAGACGAGCGGTCTCGGTGGTATGTACGGGACCGTTATTTTTAAGAGGGCAGGAAAAAAAAGGTACCGCGCAAAATCTGGAGAACAAGAAACTTGTGTCGAGGATCATCTGCAACGAAAAACCTGCAGGGAATCCGCTTAAAAAAAAAAATAGGAAAGGAAACGCCGAGGTGCTTCTAAACAGCTTGATACTACAGTGGCGCGCCGATAATTCCGTCCTCTCCGTTTCTGAAAACATGCATTCCACCCGCACATTTAAAGCCCACTGTGGTATTCCCTGAGTTGTTGCTGCCGGGTATCAAATATCTGTATCGAACGAAATGCGTAGTCGGCTGTCAATGTAGCTTTTAAAACCAAAGACTAACATCGAGAAAGGAAGCAATGCTTGGAAATTACTGGTAGGGATCTTCGTCGTGTAGCTTGATTTGTGTATTTTACGTGGGTATGCACGCGAGGTTCGATAAAACATTGACCAATTCTCGTAACTTTATTCCTATAACGATTTCTCGCGTTTAATCTGTTTACGGTGTCAGTAAAAGGTCATCATGGCATGTATTTCTGCAGTAAATTTTCTAGCTGGTGCCAGGATTCAGCAGTTTCGGCTGTGTGCCCTGAGGCCGTATCCAGCGGAGGTTCCTTTCGGGAACCGTTCTCTTTCAAGATGACGTCAATTTGACGTCAGCAAGGCAGCGGGCGCCACCTCACGGCAAGGACGGGAAAGACTGCGGCCAATCATCGATGGCGCCAGATCATAGGCGTGTCCACCACGAGCATGTGGCTTTTTCTGGTACCAAATACTTGTATCAAAATGGTGTTAAGCACGAAATAAATCTAATAATTACATAGTAATGCAAACTAGTGAAACTAGTGACTGAAATATTTTTAGAAGCATCTTGTTAACAACTGCCAAGCAGCAACTGCCAAACTGCCAAAAGCATCTTGTTAGCACTTGCCAAACTGCCAAGTCTTGGCTCATGAGTACCTTTCTTCGCCGCTAGACGATGTCGCGTGCGTGGCGGCGTCGTCTGCTTTCCTCGCTCGCTGTGAAGTTTTTGTAAGTTCTGCCTTTCGCACAGAGTGGCAAATATCCTAAGAACGAGGTCTACAACGCCCGTAGTATGCAGTCCGAATCACGCGAGCTCTTTGACGGAGGAGTTGCTGCCGCCGTTGCGAGTACGAACGAGCTGCTTGATACCGGCACCGCGCCGGCGCGTCCGCGCCTGCCTATGTAGCGGGGCAGCGTCCGTAGCCTTATCGGCCGCTCAAGTGTCGTGAGTATGCGCGACCTTTCCGTGAATAGCTTTAAATGTAGGACGCAGCCGATTACACATGGAACCCGACCGCACTCGACCCAGTCAGCAACCGTCTGCAGATGTAGAAGGAGGCGAAACTCAGCCCGCGCACTTACGGACGCGAATCATTTGTCTCTACGACTGCCGGATTCAAATGGTCGCACTGCTGTTGACCGAGAGCTCTCGATCGCAAAGTAGCGATCGAAGCGCGTAAAGCACCTTTGCTTCTGACGGCAGCCCGACATACCCCTTCGTCACCACTTCGCGATCGGCACGCAGCCTTAGCCAGTGTTGCCGCAAAACCTCCTGAGACATGTCGAAGGCGTTGTCTCGTTCTTTTTTTTTACTACGTCAGTTTACTAAATCCGCAAAGCGCTTCCCCCCCCCCCCCAAAAAAAAAAAAAGAAACCCACACACACACAAAAAAAAAGGATACCACGGCCGTCCTCAAGCAGCTGCGCGGCGCGCGCCGTCGCTCGACTACGGCCATGAGGCGCCACAGCGAGCGCAGAGCGGTTCCATCAGTTCCATCTCGAAGCAGACCAACTCGTCGCGGTTCCTGCGCCGGCCGGCAAAAAGGTTCCTTTCGGAGCGGTGGCCCCGCCCCGTGACATAGGCGAAAAACGCGGAGCCGCCTCCGGAAGTTTTGGGGGTCACGCCGGACGTGACGCAGCAACCAATTAGGAGCGGCGAAAGGAACCAGTTCCCGAACGGAACCGTCGCGGGATCTGGCCCCTGGTGAGACAATTGTAGCATACGTGCAAGAGGTTCGGACCAATATCTTGCATTCCAGGAGTCGATATGTTTGAGCTTTCACTTTCAGCTAGCCATTTCACGTGATTTAATGTGCACATCAAGTATTTCTAAAACGATATAATTGTTCAATAACATGAAAATGTTTTATTAGGCATGAAAGAAATGTCCGAATTGTTTCCTGAAATAATAATATCAGCACATATTTTCATATTCCAAGGAATTGACCATCTGAGAATATTGCAAGCTAAGCTTGATTGCTTTCTATTTACCGTCCCAAAGAGACTCAGGCCATAAAGACGCGCATAATAGACGAACCATTCTTTTATTAACACTGTTGATCATTCTGGCTGTGAATACAAGGCACATTGTTCAGTTCAGTCGTTCAGTCGTGTCCGACTCTTCGTGACCCTATGGACCATGTCACGCCACGCTTTCGGGTCTCTACCTATCTTCCTTGCATCACATAACTTCATCTGCAGTGCCTCGAGGATGCCATCTAACCATCGCGTCGCTGCCTACCCCTTCTCCGGCGATCCTCAACCTTCCCCAACATCAAATCTTTCTCCAGCGACTCCTCTCTTCTCATCAGATGACCAAAGCAGCTGAGCTTTAACTTTAGAATTTGACCCTCCAATGAGCAGTCAGGGTTTATGGTCGACAATATCGACTGATTTGATCTTCTGGCAGTCCAAGGAACTCTCAAGAGTCTTCGCCAGCACCACTATTCAAACGCGTCAATTCTTCGGCGGTCAGCCTTTTTCACAGTCCAACTCTCGCATCCATACATCACAACTGGAAAGACCATAGCACGAGTTATACGGATGTTGGTTGGCAGACTAATGTCTCTGCTCTTTACTAGGCGGTCAAGGCTAACCATTGCTCTCTTTACCAGGCACATTGTAGCAAGAGTCAATGTTTTACAGCTTATTTCGAGCTTAAAGAATACGTGTGATTAGGAACCCTTCAAACCTTCTGAAATAGGTGATGCTCAGGATGAAAGAAGTGACCGTCTGCTGGAATTTTGCTGCCAAGGTCATATCCAAAAACACACGATTGTATGGGGAAGGGTGCGCATTTAAGCAGAAAGCAATGTGTCTGTGGCATAATACCCAAGACTGCTTGAAGTATATTTGCTTGAAATCTGTTTAAAATAAAATAAAGGGTATTGTGAGGTAGCCGCGAATATATTTTGAGCATAGTGTATGTCTATTTTCTTGTGTATCATTTTCCATACTTTTTATATCTGCATGTAATGCTACATTTGTCTACCTATGTATTGTTCCTTGTGTAATTTTTTTTTACATCTTGTTTTACAGTGTACACGTGGGCTGATGTATCCTACGTTTTGTCTGTCTCTCTGGTTGCTTTCTTGCACCAAACTGACACAATTGTATCTGTTTTGTTATTGTATGAAGCAAAAAAATTATTCATTTCACAGAGCTGTTGGCATCTTTCCTGCTTTACTGTTGTTTGGCGAGGCATTGACGCAGCTGCGTTGATGGCCAGTCAGCAGTAATTGTGACCTAATTTTATATTTCATCGCTGAAAATAAGTAGAAAAATAATACCACACCGTACAGAATAGAAATAATGTGCCAACAGGGCGCGGCAGTACGGCAAAGCGCTTGTTAGCATTCAAACTGCGCGCCATGACGCAGCACGTTCCAGCATTCAAGCTGTGTGTTTTCAACCGAAAGCGGATGTGCGTCAAGCATCAGCCGCTTGGTGCGCTACAGTCAATTGGGCCCTATGGAAGTGTCCGCTCTTTACCATATCCCTTTCTCTATGCTTTCGTCCGGGCGGAGGGGCCAGCGGGCCTCGGAATGAAGACCGGCGGCACGAATTAAGATTGAAGGAGTGCCTGCAGAAACGGTCTAGGCGTATTCGCGTGAGTGGCTGCCACGCGAGAAGTCTGTTGTGCTGCAGGCAGTGCATTGGCCCTGTTCGCGCCGCAGTGTGTTTTGTTTGACGCAGTAAAGTACCTGACCCTCGTTAGGTTTTTGTCCTTGGCAGTGTATTGTCGTGCGCATCGACAGCATGTCTCTAGCGCAGTGGCGTTTCTTTTGTTTGTTGTACTTTTTATTGAATGATTTTGCGTTTACCCGGAAATAAAACGGTGTTTTTAAAAAAGACCAATTGTCACTCGTCGGGCAACACCATGGCTCACGAACCCGTTTTCTGAAGGCGAGGCATTCGACATAAACCGCATTTTCCAATAAAAAATTTCGAATTATTATAAGATGGAAGATCAAAATCCAGGGGCAGTGCAAATTACTAACAAAACTATTCCATCGCATTCAACACTCCAGCCTCGCGCAGGTCTAGACGCTCACCATCCCTTCGACTCCAACTATCACGATCACCGCAACTTCGCCGCCCGTCCTCATCCCCATTATTCGGACTTCCTCAATAGACCTAACCAGTGCAGCGCCCAGAGGCGACGCTACATTGACGACTCGGCCCGAAAATCCTCTCCTGACCGTGGCTGATAGAGCAACCTTCTTGACATTTTCTGAAGAACAGCGCGACTTGGACAAGGACGGAAGGAAGACAACATGGACAGGCGCTGACTTGCAACTGAAGTTTATTGCTCGGAACGTGGTACTATATATTGAAAACATTATTTGTTGCATGCAAAGATGGCGTTATCTACTCCATCCCACTATCTTGCGGCAAGCAGTACGTCGGCCAGACGGGCAGATGCCTTAATGAGCGCCTAAGAGAACACAATAGTAATGTTTTCAACTCCGTTAAAGGGCATCTCGGCATCCATTGCAGAGATTGCGAAAGTAACGACTGCCAACCTTATTTTCAAAAAACAAAAGTGTTAAATAGGCATCGAGACAAGATAACCCGTGAAATTATTGAGGCCGCACAAATCGCTTGGTCAAATGACGCCTGTGTCAGCAGCCCGTCCTTGGCGTTGTCAGCAAAGGAGCTTAGATATCTAGCTACAGGGAAGTGACGTGGTGGCATCACACGAGTTTTCAAGTGTTTAATCAAATGTGTATCGCTTCTGTGTTTTATCTTGTTGTTTGGAGCCTTATATATATAGTACCACGCTCCGAGCAATAAACTTCAGTTGCAAGTCAGCGCCTGTCCGTGTTGTCTTCTTTCCGTCCTTGTCCAAGTCGCGCTGTTCTTCAGAAACTGGCATACCAACTCGCCCAAGCATCAGTTCTAACATTCTTGACATTTATGTGGACGATGTACCTGTAACCGCTTTAACTGGCATTAGTTGGTCGTTTTGTCGACGGCTGAAAAAGATTTTGAGCTCCGCAGTTTCCTCCGCTGCTGTTGTTGGATTGTTCTCTATTCATGTTAGTATTGCCGACCTAACAGCTGTTCGCCGTAATAGACCGCTGTCCTCAGCATGTCATGGATATCGCTCATGCAGCGCACATCGATTGCTCTTGGAAATCCCGCTCCCAATTGTTGGCGCTACTGAACTAGTTCGTCTGCCATTTATGTTCCCGATGGCGCCTACCTTAATCGCTGACGTCGTTCTTCCTCACACCTTCTGGTCTTGGCCTCTCGCGAATCTGTTGCCCCTCACCGAATGTTTGCTGTCACTGTGTAGCCCCGCTCTCGCCCACTGCGAGCTTGCTGCTGCAATATTCGCTGCTTCAGATCTGCCACCAGACCACGCCCGCGCGCTCTCTCAATTCTTGAGTTCCTACAATTTCGGCAACTGTTCCCCCGGACAAACTTCCCTTGTGCCAGCCCTGTCCACTGGCGTCCGTATTGCGTATCTTTTCCTGAGCGCCAAGTGGATGGTGGCGAACATTCGAGTAGTCCATGGGCATCATCTTAGCGATAAGAAAGACGAGAGGTTCTAAATGCGATCACAAAGAAAGAGCTCCGAATTGATGACTCGCTAGATTGGAGTGATCTACGTTCGGGGGCTGAGACGATCGTAAGGCCTTTGTTCCCCTTACGGCATTTAAAGCCTCGGGCGACAACTCTCTGGTTTCAAATGGACCACGTGGTAATGTTCTCACCGATCCTTTCCCTGTTCCGCCATGCTGGTCTCCATCACCAATTGCAGGCCTCTTTCATTTTCCTCCGGTCCTGCAGATCTCATTACCCACCGCCCTCTGGTATGCTTAGCTTCCCTTGCAATTGGGCTCTTTTCGAAGTACATGTCCATTTTGTCTTAATTTCGATTAGAATGTCAGTAACTTGAGGTTTTTTTTCTCTGGCTCACTCTGTACGCTTCGCATCTCTTAATGTTACACCTACCATGTTCCGTTCCATGGCCCTCTCCGTTATCCTCAAGTAGAATGCTTTTCGTTAACCTCCATTGAAAGCCCCACAAATAAATACCGGTTGAATGCAACTTTTATACACTTTTCTCTTGAGCGATACCACTGAGACTGATATGCTGGTATCCATGTTGAATTAAAAAAAAAAAAACCCAGATAATGGTTCTTGGCCACCTGGTTAACGCCACAGGAGTCAAGGCTGACCCTGGTAAAGTGCGTGCGCCCTTGATTTCCCGACTCCTCTTTCCCAACTCGGCTTATGTTGTTATTTCCGACGCTTCATTCAGAACTTCGCCGACGTTTCCCGTAGGCTCACTGCGCTCCTCAAGAACAACGGGCATTTCTCTGTGATGAAGCTTTCAAGTTTTCATTTCGGCCCTCACCTGTCTTTCGTCTGGAGTGGTACCGCTGAGATGCTGGTCTCCAGTTGAACGAAAAAATGGCCACCTGGTTGACGCCACATGGCCTACTCTGGTGAAGCCCATTTAGGCGCCATTGGAACTTAGAACCAGCGCTCTAATATTGCCCATGTAATCACCGCCTTCAATCTATCCCAGCGCAACTTTTCAGTTTGGGTGCCCGTATTTATTTGGCAGATCCTCCTGCGTTGTGACAGATCACCGTGTTTTATATTGATTGTCGTCAATTAAATACTCTACCGGGCGCTTAGGTCGCTTGGCCTTTCGCTTAAAAGAATACACATTTAAAGAAGAAAGGCTAACCAGCCAAGAAGACGCAGAAAGAAACAGGCTGGACTACCAACTGATTTATTTCTAAGATCGGGGCTCGAATATATAGAGGCCCTCAGTCACATGACCTTCTCACATAAAGTCTGCGCTGTTTAGTTGGACACGGTCTAAGGAAATGGACAAACGCTGAGACAAATGGTTTCTGGAAAGGAGGCGATTACGTTAGCTCCCTTCCGTAGCCCTCTCCCGCAGGGAATAGACATGTTGCGGAGAGACAAAAGAATTGCATGAGGATCACCCGTGCGTGTCTGTTAGAAGCGGGGAGGAGGGGGGGGGGGGGTTGAGTGCGATTTCATCCCGGGCTTAGATAAGTTTTTTAATTTTCATGGTTTCAATCCTTCGTTGTTCTTGCTGTTACAGTGCACTGTTATGATTTATATGTATTCACGATCCTCAGATTACGTCGCGTGCTTATGTTTTCTTTTTTCTATTCTAAGGAATAAAACTTCAGTTGGTAGATTGCGCTCAACCTCGGCGTTTGTCCGATTCCTTTGTCCGTGTCCACCTAAGGAGCGCAACCTTTATGAGAAGGTTTCCAACTAGCCCTGTCCCAAGCACTTCTCGACCTTCTCACAATCGCCATCACAACCTTCCGTCGTGGAAGCGCAATTTACATTTATCGAAACTCCTTTATCTTACCTTCGCCCACCAAGTAATCGCTACTTACTTGTAATACAACCCTATCTATAGAAAGAAGCGTCAGAAACAGCCAAAGTCATAAACATTAACAATATCATTTGCGCATAGGTATTCAACCTTAAATCAACGCCATGAGAACAGGCTCGCACTTTGTATAACATGGCCTGGTGATTACAAAACAGATTCAATGAATGTGATTTCCTTACTTCGTAATGCAACAGAATAGTCACTACCAGCATGCATCTCTTTTCTTTGCTATCATTAGCTATGATTTCCTATCTTTCGCTATTGCTATATTTCGCCCGTCTTTCGGACATGTGAAACGTATCTGCCGCATTCTGAAGTCTGAGCTCTGGAGACAAGGGAGGTTGCTGTACGACTCGATTCGAGTATTGTGTTGTGCCGATGTCCCAGATTCCAGCGTTGACAGCAGAATGAAGATTTTCAGAAGACTTGCATCGCAAACTACCGAGTTTCTGGGGCAGCGCACTTTGTATCTTTTGCCGAAAAAGCATAAAAATCGCCTTTTCAACACTGCAGTCTCGTGAACCCTGACAACGCTAGCCTACCTGAGGATATCGCGATACCCTCGAGAAGGGACCGAAGTACAGCGTTCCACCCAGGATAGCTGCGAATGAAATGCTTTCCTTGAACAGGAAGCGTGCATACAAGGCTAGGGAAAATGGTGACAGGTGCCTTTTGGACGGGGTGGACAGCATCCTCAGGACTGCACAGAAGGACCTTTTCCCAAAGTACTGTAGGCAGCGAGTAGTAAGCTACTTCGAAGAGAACGAGCTGCGACTACTACAGGCTGATAAACAAGGCGGATTCTTGGTGATGACAGCTCCAAGCTACGACAATAAGGCCTCCTTAGCGGTATTAAAACTTTGTTCAGGTGAGCAGACAAGCCTGCAGAGTGAAGAAAAAAACGATAGGCATCTGTAAGGACTTGCAGCTCACGAGTTTAGCGAATGGTATTAGCAAATGTAAAAAGGGTCACCTGGAGGTATTCTTTTCTGTTAAAACGCCAAGCCCGAAATGCCTTTCAGATGTATTGTCAGCGAGCGCGGCTAATGGCAACAGAAAATTAGCCGATTTCTTCTTGAAAACTTAAACAAGCTTATTACTAATGATCCCTTGGTTACTTAGAATGTGACCGCCTGTTTAAAATATGAGAAGGACATCGGTCCATTGATGTTCAAGATTTATTCCGTCCCGCATGCATGAGGCAGTACGTGAGTGTATTGATTTTAATGGGGTTACAGCATTTCAGAATACATCAGGTATTAGTGTGGAAAGTTTCCTGTCAATTTTAGTTTTACCTAGGCTGCACTTTTGTGCTTTTGGAACAAGATGTTCATTAAAAAAAAAAAAGGTAATTGGTATAGGTTCCTTTATTGCCCCAGTGCTATGTAATATATTTTCTTCTTAGCACTTTCTTTTGAGAACGGCTCTGTCCTGCGCATTTTAGGTATGCTGACAGCTTTCTGGTGATTTTAAGAACTAATCGTAACTTGACGCATGCCAGATGGGCAGAAGGAATCTTAAGCCTGTTTGGACAACAAGAGAAAGGGCTTACTTTTACCCGTGAGTTTCCGGAGAACCATTGCCTGCAATTTTTAGACATTAACACCAGCTTTTGAGAAGGCTATGCCTGTTGGATGTGTTTCCCCACAGATAAAAATTGCTTCATCACATTCCAAGACAGTAAATCGCTTCTTTTTGCTCGGAATCGGCGCTGATCAAGTCCTCACATGATGGACGTTAGTTTTAATAATCAGATGAACAGACTTCAAAAGGCACGCTTCCCGTTCTGTGTTGTGTCTGCAGTAGCAGAGACCCTGCTACAAATAATGAAAAGAAAGAAAAGCCTCATATCTAAGCCTCGACAAGCGAGACTACAAGTGGTCCCTTATACGCACCGGGTCGCCCACAGCCCGAAAAAGGTTGTTGCCAGGTATGATGTGCCAGTCGTCTTCCCAGCTCCGAGAAAGCTGAGCGCTTTGTGCGCACGCATCGGGCGGAAAAAGTACCCCAGTGCGAAAAGAGGCATGGCCAACTCTTTGTGGAATGTGCGGTCGATGTGGTGTATGAAGTTCCACTGACATGCGGCAAGGTTTATATAGGCCAATCGGGTCGTTGTAATAACGACAGAGTACTGGAGCGCTCAAAATAGCTAAAAAATAGAACCGAGTTTAATTTGCCCCTTCATTGTAAAGAGCGCAGATGTGAGCCGGTGCTTCACGGCTGTAAGGTTCTTGGCAGAAGTCGCGATAAGATAGCGCGTGAAGCTCTTGAAGCTTTTATGATAACACAGAATGGAGGTGCATGTTGTAGTGACTGTTCTGTTGCATTACGAAGTAGGAAATTATGTTCATTGAATCTGTTTTGTAATAACCAGGCCTTATTAGATAAAGCGTATGCCCGTTCTCATGGTGTTGATTTGTTCTTTTTTATTTTTATTTATTTCATACTGCAGATCATTGTACAGATCCAAGCAGAACAAATACACAAGTAGATATTACAAATACAAAGGCACGAAGTAAAATAAACAAAATGAAACATGCAGCATGACTATTCCAAGTAGCACACATTACGTGGCCTACCTGGGGCCCGTATGGGCAAGTTGGGCTTGGCCAAACACAATAACATCCATGAGCGCCCCTTTTAGGAATCAACTGGCCCGAGCTGCTTTTTCCACCGGGGCATCATATAGGCATGGAAAGGGCTAACTAAGTACATATTCCCACATCTGGCCCTCAAAGGTCCCATTTGGGGAATTTTAGGGCCGATGCAAAGAAAATTTGGGCTTTGTGTAGAAGAAGCCTGGGCTAATCTAATTGGGCCTGCCATGATTCTTGCTGATTCAGGTTGGACATTGAAGTTACCATATAGTCACATAGTTATACATAGTGCTGTCTTTCGCTGCTGCCAGTTTTTGTTTTTGTTGCCTATTTTTCTTGTCTATACAGAACATGGTTACTCGTTTTGAGGACTTGAGAGAAGAGTTAAAGAAATGAAGGAATTTAAGAGCAAGGTTGAACGAGACCTCAGAAAGGAACTGAGGTAGATTAAAGACAGCCTTGAGTTCTACAACAAAGAATATGAAGACTATAAAGCGAAAACTGAGGCTCTAGAGAAGGAAAATGAAGCTCTGGGAAAAGCAAATCAAGCCTTGCGAATCGACTGTGATGACATGAGAAAGCAAATAGAGGAGCACGATCTCTGGATCGTAGCAGGAGAACAATATTCTAGAAACTGCAATGTTGAATTTAAAGGTGTTTTGCAAGAGCAAAATGAGGATGTCACAAGCACTGTTTGCAAAGTCGCAGCATTACTAGACATCACAATAACTCCTGAAGACATTGATGTTTGCTTTGGACGTCTTGTCCAAATATTGTTCTAAAACTAAAAAGCCGTTCACAACGCAACCTGTTGCTTCAGAAAGCGACTCTCAATGGCTGACCTTGGACATTCATCGAGTGAGGACCCTATTTTCATAAACGAGCACCTCTGCCCAGCACTAAAGCTGCTACTGGGTAAAACTGTTGAAAAGAAAAAGGCTTGCAACTGGAAGCTTGTGTGGGTGAGGGAAGGCAGAATCTTCGCTCGTAAAGAAGAGAAATCAAGCGTGCTTCACGTGCAGTGAGAGCGTGATATAGATAAGATTGCCTAAAGAAGGTATGCCTGACCTCCTGCTGTGTTTCTGCGTCCTGAAATGGCGATAAAACCTGTAGACTTAAACTCTGTCTCTCTCCACTATGATCTGAACAGTCTTACATGTTTTCACTTGAATATACAGTCGGCAAGAAATCATCATCATCATCATCATCATCAGCCTGATTATACCCACTGCAGGGCGAAGGCCTCTCCCATATTTCTCCACTTAACCCGGTTCTGTGCTAGCTGCATCCACTTGACCCCTGCGAACTTCTTAATCTCATCCGCCCACCTAACTTTTTGCCGCCCCCAGCTACGCTTTCCTTCCCTTGGAATCCAGTTTGTTGCCCTCAGCGACCATCGGTTATCCTCTCTTCGCACTACATGTCCTGCCCATGTCCATTTCTTCTTCTTAATTTCTGCTAGAACATCGGTAACTTCAGTTATTTCTCTGACCCATTCTGCACGCTTCCTATCTCCTAATGTTACCCATACCATTTTTCGTTCCATAGCCCTCTGGGTTGTCCTCAACTTAAGTAGAACTCTCTTGGTTAGCCTCCACGTTTCAGCCCCATAGGTGAGTACAGGCAAGATGCAACTGTTGTATACTTTCCTCTTGAGCGATACGGGTGAGCTGCTAGTCATAATCTGCGAGTGCTTCCCAAATGCGCTCCATCCCAATCGTATTCTTTTTGTTATTTCCTTTTAATGGTCCGGATCTGTGGTTACTACCTGTCCTAAGTAGACATATTCGCCTACTACTTCCAGTATTTCGCTACCTAATGTAAACTGCTGTTCCTTCCCGAGGCTGTTGAACATTACCTTAGTCTTCTGCATATTGATTTTCAAGCCTACCTTTCTACTTTTCCTGTCTAGGTCATCAATCATTATTTGCAGTTCATCCCCCGAGTTGCTTAGCAAGGCAATCTCATCAGCAAATCGCAGATTACTGAAGTATTCTTCATCTACCCTTATCCCTAACTGCTCCCATTCCAAGTCTCTGAATACTTCCTCTAAACAAGCTGTGAATGGTACTGGGGAGATTGCGTCTCCTTCCCTAACACCTTTCTTTATGGGAATTTTCTTACTTTCTTTATGCAGAACTATGGTTGCTGTGCAGCCACTATATATATCATCGAGCACTTTCACGTACGGCTCCTCTACCCCCTGATTTCGCAATGCCTGCATCACCGCCGAGGTTTCAACTGAGTCAAATGCTTTTTCGTAATCAAAGAATGCTATGTATAAGGGCTGGTTATATTCCGAGCATTTTTCTATCACCTGATTGATGGTATGGATGATCGATAGTAGAGTACCGTTTCCGAAATCCTGCTTGATCCTTTGCTTGATTGCAGTCTAAGGTTGTCCTGATTCTATTAGCGATTACCTTAGTAAATACCTTATACGTAACAGACAGTAAGCTGATTGGTCTGTAATTTTTAAGGTCCTTAGAGTCCCCTTTCTTGTGAATGAGGATAATGTTTGCATTCTTCCATGGTCCCGCTACCGTCGATGACACCAGGCACTGCGTATACAGGGTGGCCAGTTTTTCTAGCACGATATCACCCCCGTCCTTAAGCAAATCTGTAGTTATCTGATCCTCTCCAGCTGATTTCCACCTTTTCATAGCTTCTAGTGCTTTCTTGACCTCGTCCTTCGTCACTGGTGGAACGTCTGACTGTTTTTCCCTACCGCCAATCTCGTTACGGTCCTGACTACTTTGGCTACTGTAGAGATCTGTATAGAACTCCTCGGCTACTTTGACTATCTTTTCCATATTAGTGATGACGTTGCCCGCCTTGTCCCTTATCGCATACATCTGGTTTTTGCCTATAGCCAATTTCTTCTTTACCGCTTTAAGGCTTCCCCCGTTCTTTACAGCATGCTCAATTTTCTCCGTGTTATACTTCCTTATATCGGCCACCTTGCGCTTATTGATTAGATTTGATATCTCGGCCAATTCGATCTGGTCTGTGGGATTGGAAGCTTTCATACTCTGGCGTTTCTTAATCAAATCTTTCGTCTCCTTAGACAGCTTGCCGGTATCCTCTCTAACTATCCTACCACCTACTTCTACCGTGCACTCAGAAAAGATATCTCTGAAATTATTGTTCCTTGCCTCTAGGGTAATGTCGCCATCCTCAGTTAGAGCTGAATACCTATTCTGTAGCGAGAACCTGAACTATTCTGCCCTCCCCCTCACCGCTAATTCGTTGATGGGTTTCTTTCTTACTAATCTGTCGCATTCCTTCTTCAGATTTAGGTTGATTCGGGACCTCACCATCCTGTGGTCACTGCATCGCACTTTCCCGATTACCTCTACATCTTGCATAATGGCGGGGGTTGAACACATTATGAAGTCGATTTCATTTTTAGTCTCTCCGTTAGGGCTTTTCCATGTCCATTTCCGGTTCTTCCGTTTGCTGAAGAAGGTATTCATGATTCATAAGTTATTGCGCTCTGCCAACTCAACTAGTAACTCCCCCCTGCTAATCCTAGAGCCAATGCCATAGTCACCTACTGCCTTGTCTCCTGCCTGTTTTTCCCTACCTTGGCATTGAAATCGCCCATTAGTACAGTATACTGCGTCTTTACTTTTCGCATTGCCGATTCTACATCTTCATAGAAGCTTTCAACTGCCTGGTCATCATAACTACTTGTAGGTGCATAGGCCTGTACAACCTTCAGTTTATACCGCTTATTAAGCCTAATTACGATGCCTGCAACCCTCTCATTATTACTTAAGAATTCATCTATATTGCCCGCTATATACTTATTGACAAGGAAACCTACTCCTAGTTGTCGCCTCTCTGGTAAGCCTCGATAACACAGTATATGCCTCATTCGGCCTCCTAACCTGACTAAGCCCTATGACATCCCATTTCATGCCCTCTAGTTCCTCTAACAGCACTGCTAAGCTAGCTTCACTAGCTAGGGTTCTAGCATTAAACGTTGCCAGGGTCAGTTTCCAATGGCGGCCTGTCCAGCGGAGCCAGGCTTTCTTAGCACCCCCTGCTGCGTCACAGGTCTGACCGCCGCCGTGGTCAGTTGTTCCGCAGCCGCTGGTGACTGAGGGCCGGGGTTTTATGGAGCTTATCATAGGAGGTTGCGGCCAATTACTGCACCAGGGTGGCCAAATCCTGTTCTGGTGAGGGAGTGCGTTGCTGGAGGTGTTCACCGGCATCAGGTCGCACCCCTAACCTGTTTATGCAATTCCATCAACACGCGGATTTTTTTTTTTTTTTCATCCGGTGGAGAATTGCGCGGCACCGGGATTTGAGCCCCGGTCCTCTTGCATGCGAGGCGGATGTTCTACCTCTACGCCACCGCTGCCTCCACGAAATAAAGAAGATCAATTAAGTGCTCTACTAAACACTTTCAGATTTCAGTTTGACGTCACAATGCTAACCGAAACATGGTTTACATTTGTTTGTGACGTCATGAAGGATGCAGAATATAGCACATTCTTTTTAAACCGAGCGACCAAACGTGGTGGTGGTGTCCTTATGCATGTAAAACAGTCGCTTCAATGTGAATTGCTTGAAGAATTTTCTTTTATAACGCGAAGTATAGAGTGCCTTGCTGTGATATGTCAAAAATATCTGTTTGTAGTGATGTATCGTCCTCCTGAGGGCCATGTGTCAAATATTTGTTCTCATCAATAAGATACTAAATTATGTAAACGAAAATAAGCTCGTGCTAATACTCGGAGGTGATCTTAATATTGACCTGTTAAATCCATCTACACTACAACACAATTTTGAAACACTCCTGGGCTCGCATGGCTTCAACGACCTAATTAAATCGGCCACACGTGTAACACACCAACCAAGCCATACAAGATAGTAGCGCCGTCGTTTCGCCTCACGTATCAGTGATCACATGCCAATTTTTTTTTTATTTAGTCGATCGACCCCTAGAAAGAGGGTAAAGAAACCGGACGTTTGCCAGAAAATGCAGAATATAAACGACAACACATTGGAAAAATTTCGCACTATTATCTCAGAAACAGACTGGGATGCAGTGTTTTGGTCGCAAACGTCTGATGAAGCATATAATACTTTTTTGTCTCTATTTTTAAAGTTTTACCTATCATCATTCATTTTAGTCCCTAAGCAAAAGACTAGCAAATCAAAGAAACCTTGGATAACGAAAGAATGCCTTAAGATGATAAAAAGGAAAGATAAATTGTTCAAAAAGTTCATAACCACACGGGACACAAATGACTGGAAGATTTTTAAACGCCATAGAAACAAAACCAATACGGAATAAGAAGCGAGAATACCTTTTTAATCTTTTTCAGCCAGAGTCCAACTCTAAACCGGATGCTTTGAGGAAAAACATAAACAAGATTTTAAACCGTTCTCTTACAGATCACAGCGTTTCCGAATTAACATTAAATGCCTCTCTGGTATCTGGTGTAGAGTTGGCGGAAGCCTTCAATCATCAATTTGTCGACATAGTTTCGTGTTCACATCATTCTGAGGCAATAAATGGAATTAACAGAAACAGCAATAGTTTGTACTTAGGGCCGACAGATGAGAGTGAGGTTCATGCAGAATTCATTTCTATGAATAACCGTACGGTTTGCGATATTGATGACATACAAATCAAGCCGGTGATATACGTTTTAGATTTGATCTTACCGCAGCTTTCGTTTATAGATAACTTGGTCCTTTCAATAGGAACCTTTCCTCGGAAAATGCAGGCATCAAAGGTAATAGTGCTGTTTAAAGGAGGCGATAAAAATAACTTGTCAAACTACCGTCCAATATCTATTCTACCAGTTTTTTCTAAGCCATTAGAAAAATTAATACAAACTAGAATTACTGCATTTGCTGATAAATGTTGTCTTATTAGTCCCGCACAATATGGTTTTCGTAAAGGCAGATCTACTGAACTAGCTCTATTAACACAAAAAGAATTCATTCTACGAAGCTTTGAAAACGAAGAGTTAGTCGCTGGCATTTACATTGATTACTCCAAAGCATTTGATCGATAAATCATAGGTCATTGCTCAAAAAGTTAGAAGCATGCGGAACACGAGGTGTGGCCCCTAGACTTACGTTAATATCTGGAGCATCGTACACAACGCGTTAAAATAGGCGAAAATCTTTCTTCCTCAAAGCGTGTTACTATGGGCGTGCCTCAAGGGAGCATCCTGGGGCCCCTCTTATTTAATTTTTATGTCAATGATATTGTAAACATTAGTGCAAGGCCAGATTACATAATATATTCGGATGATACAACACTCTTGTTTCAAAGCAATGACTACAACGAGCTTGTAAACGACATAAATGAATCGTTGAATTATTTGAGCACACGGAGCAAACTTCATTAGAAATAAATGTAACCAAAACAAAAGCAATGCTTTTTTTCCGTAAGGCCGTCATCGTTGCCAATAATATCTCTAAATAATAGTACAATTTTTGGCCATGCTCCTATTGAAATCGTTGATGAAGTAAAAACACTCGGTGTTTATTTTCACAAAAATATGTCCTGGGATAGGCACGTAAATGGAACAATTTCACGCCTGTCAAAAGTAGTGGGTATATTAGCAAAATTCCATTTCTTTCTACCGGCCAAAATTAGGCTTCATATTGTCACGTCTCGGTAGAATGCCAAGGAGGACCCAAAGATAGGACGGGTTTAATAATCAACCTGGACGAGTCGCGCTCCAACTTCCTTCTCTTCCAGGCTCGCGCTTGTGGGGCCAGTCATCATCTTTGGCGTCGTCTTCTATGCGGCATTCGCCCCCCTCCTCAGGAAGCATCGTCCCGATGAGCATAAAAGGGAGTAGGAGGTCAAGGTCAGTCCGAGTTGTACGGCTTCATGCGTACAACGTGGAAGACGTCGGCTTGTTGCTGGCGTCGCTTTGAGGTCGTCACCCCGTCTGGCACCACCTCATAAGTGACGTCGGTTAAACGTCGCTGAACAACATATGGCCCGAAATATCGCCGCAATAGTTTTTCGGAGAGTCCACGGCGGCGAATAGGCGTCCAGACCCACACTTTGTCGCCAGGTTCGTACATGACATGTCGGCGTCTATGATTGTAGCGTCGTGCATCATGCTCTTGCTGATTCTTGATCCGCACACGCGCTAGTTGGCGGGCTTCCTCTGCACGCTGAGCGCTTTCCTCGGCGTCCTGATCGAGATCGTCGGTGTCGGCATTCGGGAGCAACATTGCATCCAGCATAGTTGTTACTGGTCGCCCGTGAAGGAGGCTGAATTGTGTCATACGAGTGGTGTACTGCGTGTACTGCGCCACCTATCCGTTCGGCGTGGTTGAGAGCGCCTGGAAGGCGCCCACTGAGGCACCTGGAAGAATCGCGTCTCCTGACGGCTTGGTGAGCTCGGTGAGGCGTGGTCTGGAGGCGGGCGACGTAGGACCGCGGCGTAGTTCTCAGATTGCGGCTCGTGATAAGGTGCAAGAATGTTCGCAGTGTAGTTGACCGGTTGTGGAACGCTGTATGGTGGAACGCTGTATGGTGGTTCGGAAATGGCTGCCGCGTTGTGACTGGATGAAACTCGTTGCACTGGGCAGACGGTGATAGGAAGCACCGAATTTCATTCCTTACAGCCTGCACGAGGGCCTCTGACGACTGAGCTTTCGTAACCGTAATTCGCTGCAACTCCTCAAGGACAATTTCTCTAATCATGTCTCGAAGAGTGGTCTGATCTGTTGCAGTCAGCGCCGCCGCAGTCGTCGGGGCACAGCTGGCTGGTCGGTTGTACTGGCGGCACCGATCTTGGAGGGCTCGCTCTATAGCCGTAGCGTCCTTAATGAACTCACTCACGGTTTTAGGTGGGTTGCGTACTAAGCCGGCAAACACCTGTTCTTTGACACCGTGCATGAGATGCCGTAACTTCTTTGGCTCACTCATATCAGGGTCGGCACGGCGAAAAAGGCGAGCCATGTCTTCCGCAAACATAGCCACGCTCTCATTCGGCTTCTGGACACGCACTTCAAGCAGGCGCAGCGCATTGTCGCGTCGATCAGTCCTCGCAAAGGTGTCTACGAGCTGGCGGCGGAAGTCATTCCATGCGGATAAGCTGGCCTCGTGGTTTTCAAACCACGTTCTAGCATTATCCTGAAGGGCAAAATAAACATTGCAAAGTTTGTGATCTGCGCTCCACTGATTAATCTTGGCCACTCGCTCAAACTGTTCAAACCAGTCCTCGACATCTTCAAACGCTTCTCCGCGAAAGCACTCTTGCACCTTGGTGTTCTGAAGAGTCACCGGCGTAGGGTTGGGATGTGCCATGGCTTGGAAGACCTGATGGACTTGGTCGTTTGAAGAGTCGCTTGGCAGATAGTTGTACTCCGGGGCTAGGCCTAGAAGGCGGCGGCTAGCGCGATGTACAGGCGTGTCGATGTCTGGGATTCGCTGTGGACTGCCGGAAGGAGTCTTATGCATACCCAGCACCTCCACCAGTGTCACGTCTCGATAGAACGCCAAGGAGGACCCAAAGATAGGACGGGTTTAATAATCAACCTGGACGAGTCTTGCGCTCCAACTTCCTTCTCTTCCAGGCTCGCGCTTGTGGGGCCAGTCATCATATTTGGCGTCGTCTTCTATTCAGCAATATATACAATTCATTGTTCTTGTCTCAACTAAACTACTGTTTCCTTGTATGGGGTAAAACTACACAAACAAATTTAAATATATTATATGTACTTCAGAAAAAGGCGGTCCGCCATATAGCTGGAGCAGACTACTACACTCATACCATGCCGCTTTTCAAGAACTTTAGAATAATGCCAGTGGCCCATCTCTATTCATACAACTTAGCCGTTCGCTACAAACAGCACATTGCTACCTCTGAATCTGCAGTACTTTCCATCGCCAATTTAAGAGCACTTACACGAACATACCCTTCACGTTCTACAGATACTTGGATTGTGCCTTTTGCGAGAACAACATTTGGCCAGCAAATGCTCGCATATCTTTTGCCCTCCCTCTTAAATTATCTTCTCCAAAGTAAAGTTGATATTGAAAAGGTTAATAAGAGGACAATACATTTATTTTTTATGTCACAGATGTAAATATGATTTGCTGTTTTCTTTCATTCTTTTGTATTTTCTGGATTTCATGCTGCATTCATTTTGATGGCATTCACTGGTCCTGTTGATATTTCATGTTGTGCAGTTATATTAAGCTTTTCCGCAGACTGAATTATGTGGAAAAGGAAGATATTTGTAACTCTTGTTTGAAACCACAATCTGAATTTTGGATGCACCGATACTGTAATTACTAACCCCTCGCTGTTGCCATGTATTGGGGCCCGAGCGCCGTCAAGTGAATTAACGTTCACTTTTTGTCTCGGTTCCCTCATTTCTTCTTGAAATGAAAATAAACTTCAAACTTCAAAATAAACTTCAAACTTCGAACTCAAAAGCGCAAAATGTCTCGCATGGGCCGCCGCGGGGCTATATACGGGTATGCCCGCACATTGCTTACATGGGACCCTTGAGGGGCACTCGAGGGATGGTCAGGCGGAAATGTGGGCTTCATGCAGAAAATGCATGGGCTGCCCCAAATGGGGCTGCCCACCAAAAACCTAGATAATTTTCGAATAGCCTGTAGTGGGCCAGGAAAGTGCTCCTTCCCGCTTCTGCCCGCATCAGTTTCTTGTGGGGCACTTTAGGGCAGATCCGTATCAAATGTGGGCCTCAAGCAAACAGAAGACGGGCTAGCCCGAATGGGGCTGCCCACTCAAAAGCCCGAATAGGTCCCGCATGGTTTGCGGTCGGGCTGAAAAGCGGGCATAACCGCACGCTCCTCACAAGGGTATTTCTTGGGGTATACATGTGGGCTAATACAAAAAATGTTCGTATTCCATGCGATAAAAATAAGATCAGCCCAATTTGTGCTGCCCATGACAGGCCGCAGTGGGCCCCAAATCGGCCGTAGGCGGGCTTACCGCTCTGGAACGTCTCCACCCTATCTTTAAGGCACCATTTTATTTATGTATTTCATGTTACACCGGCCGCTAATTGCCTCTTCTGGAGGTTTCACATAACTTTCCTAGGATATCTATACCATGCATAAAGACTATTTTTATTCTAAATACTACGTCAATTAAACAGTATTGGCAGAAATTATAGAGGAGTAACTTTCCGCTTTACCAGTATGTACTGAACTACCTCCAATTTTTTCCTACGCCATTATTTATCTACACGCACCACCAAAAGAAACATTCAGACCAAGATTTTGGGGGTGATATGGGCCAGCCCACATTATTGTAGTGTTGCGATTTCTCTTAATTTACTGAGTGCGAATACAAGGTAAAGAAGTGGTGCTCAATGTATCACACTTGATGATGGAACATGGGCAACCCAGAAAATGCCTGAGGGCAGCACGTGGGTCAGCCTGAAACGGAATGACCTCCGCAAAGCCCGCACCGGTACAATTCGGCTATTGCAGGGATTAATCGACAATTAAAACCTTGATGGCGGCACTGCCTCCACAAACGTAGGACGCATTAGGGATTCTTGTATGCTGCTCACATTCGTCTATCTGGGCTGAATGCGGGCAGCCCTGTTTGGGCTGCCCACATGGATACAGATAGGGAGCGCATTTGGCGAGCACTCGCAGATTATGACTAGCAGCTTACCGGTATGGCTCAAGAGGAAAGTATCTTACCTGTACTGAAACGTGGAGGCTAACCAAGAGAGTTCTACTTAAGTTGAGGACAACCCAGAGGGCTATGGAACGAAAAATGGTAGGGGTAACATTAAGAGATATGTAGAGTGCATATTTTGGCAGCGTAAAAATTAAAGACAGGACTAAAGGAGAAAGACAAGGGACAAACGCTGAACTTCAACTGATAGTTTAATGGACGTAACATCAATATATACAAAATTTTTTTTTCAACGCCATCACTTCAGCGCATGCTCCCAAACCTTCGCCTCTGCATTATCGAACAGATTAGAGCCTCATCACCTATGGCCACGTGTCATTCTCCTCTTTAAAAATTCCAGCTCTTTGGGTGACAGCACAACCGAGCTACTGCTAACACAATTATCACCTTGATTGTGAATCTCAAGGGCGTCAAATATCTCCCTGCTCAACTGCTGCTTGAAGCTGCGCAGGACACGTGTGTCGCTCAACGCAGGGGTGCATGATGGGCTGGTAGGGCTAGGGAAGCGGCTGCAGTGCAAGGCTAAATGACTGCTCTTTACAAGGGATCCTACTGCTCTTCGGTGCTGTAGTTATCTGATAAGTGAGTGGCCGATAAGGAAGGCGGTTTCACCGTCATGCCAAAAACTTTGAATGAGGCTAAAGCAAGCGATGCAATCGCCAAGAATTTCAGAGCAGTAAAATCCGCTCCTACTAGGGTAAAGACCAAGGCAGTGGGCTTATGCGAAAAGTTACAGTTATCGTGTCTTCAAAAAACTGTCTCTGCTGCGGGGAAAAATGCTCTTGACATATTCTTCACAGCAAAGACACATAAACCTGATGTGCCGTTTCGAGCAATTGTGACGGAGCGTTCTACTTGGCAGAATGCGATTTTTAGGTTTCTGCAGAAGCACCTCAGCTCACTGAAGATAGAAGACCCTTTCATGGTGGTAAATTCGGGCGAGGTTATAGACTACTTCCAGCAGTGTAACAGCCGTTCGGAGGCACTTGCTGCCTTTTCGATAGACGTAGTAGATCTTTTTTATTCGATTCCTCAGCCTGACTTATTAGTGGCAGTTCGAGACCTCATTGAACAATCACGGCCTCTGCAATTCCAGAATTCTTCAGGTTTATCTATTGGCGGCTTCATGGAACTTCTATCATTTTATCTTTCTTCCACTTTTATACATTTCAACGGCAAACCTTTCATACAAAAGGCGGGGGTCTGCATTGGTTCTTGCATTGCGCCTGTTTTAAGCACCATCTTTTTAGCCCAGTGTGACAAGCGTATTCCCCTTCATGGATCACTGCCTTGTCGTGGCGGAGGGGCTTGCGAAACTCGATGAAGTCGTGAGCTCTGCTGTGTAGGGCCACCCAAGATAGACAGGTCACGGCAGAGAGTTCTGACAAAATGTGATTCACTGGAGAAAGTAATGGCAACCCACTCCAGTTTTTCCTGCCAAGAAAACCCTATGGCCAGTCACAATACCATTATTGATATGGCGCCGGAAGATGAGCCCCCAGGTTGGAAGGCGTCCCACATGTTACTGGGGATGAACAAAGGGCGATTCCTAGTAGCTCCAGGACGAATGAAGCGGCTGGGCTAAAGCCAAAAGGACGCTCAGTTGTGGATGTGTCGGGAAGCGACCGGAAAGTCCGATGTTGTAAGGAGATATATCACATAGCAACATGGAATGTAATGATCTATGACGCAAGGTAAACTGGATATCGTCAAGCGAGAAATGGACAGATTGAACATTGATATCTTGGGTATCAGCAAGCTCAAGTGGACCGGAATGGGAGGATTTAACTCCGGCGACCATTATGTCTTATATTGTGGACACGAATCCAAGAGAAGGAATGGGGTCGCTCTCATAGTAAACAGAAGAATGGGCAAAGCAGTGATAGGGTACAACCCCAAAAACGACCGAATGATGTCACTTCGGATCCAAGGTCACCCTTTGAACATAACCGTTATCCAAGTCTATGCACCGACCACTACTGCTGAGGAAGCTGACGTTGAGAGATTTTATGCGGACCTACAATGCCTTTTAGACCGCACCCCATCATCAGACGTCGTTTTTCTCATAGGAGACTGGAATGCTAAGTTCGGGAGTGAAGAAATATCCGGAATTACAGGCAAGTTCGGCCTTGGCGAGCCAAATGAAGCTGGGCAGAGGCTAGTAGAGTTTTGTCAAGAAAACAACCTGACCATAGCGAATACTCATTTTCAACAGCACAAGAGGCGCCTGTACACATGGATTTCACCGGACGGTCCGTACAGGAATCAGATCGATTATATTATTTGCCGGCAGAGATCGAGAAGCGCTATACAAGCGGTAAAAACAAGGCCTGGGGCCGATCATCAGCTTCTTGTTGCCAAAATTAAGCTTCGATTGAGGAAAACGCAGAAAACTAGAAGGCCTTTCAGGTATGATCTGGATCAAATTCCATTAGAATATGCTGTGGGAGTGAGGAATCGATTTCAAGAATTAGATCTAGAAGAAAAAGAGCCCGAAGAGATGTGGACTGATGTTCGTGATATAATACAAGAAGTTGCTACTAAGGTAGTTCCAAAGCAAAAGAAATGCAAAAAAGCAAACTGGTTATCTGAAGAGGCTTTGCAAATAGCTGAGGAAAGGAGGATGGCAAAAGTTATGGGGAAAGAGAAAGATACAAAGTTCTCAATGCGGACTTTCAGAAAATAGCAAGGAGAGATAAGAATGCCTTCCTGAACATACAGTGCCAAGCAGTTGAGGACAACAGCCAATTAAGGAACACAAGAGTTCTGTATAAGACAATCAAAGATATCAAAGGAAGCTTCTCTGCTAAGCTGGGCGTGATAAAGGACAAACGAGGCAAGGACCTCACTGAAGCCTCAGAGATAAAGAAGAGGTGGCAGGAATACACAGAAGAACTGTACAAGAAGGACCCGGATGTGCAAACCCAACATAAGACGGTTGTCATTACTGATCTCGAGCCGGGCATCCTGAAGAGTGAAGTTGAAGGGGCCTTAGCCAGCCTTGCTAAGAACAAAGCTAGCGGAATTGATGGTATTCCAGCTGAGCTGCTTCAAAACCTCAACCACGACGCTGTTAACACTCTGCATACATTATGTCAGAAGATTTGGACAACCCTGCAGTGGCCACAGGATTGGAGGAGGTCAGTTTACATCCCCATTCCAAAGAAAGGCAGTGCCAAAGATTGTTCCAACTACCGCACGATCGCGCTTATTTCGCATGCTAGCAAGGTGATGTTGAAAATCCTCCAAGGTAGGCTGCAGCAGTATGTGGATCGGGAGCTTCCGGACGTGCAAGCTGGGTTTCGCAAGGGCAGAGGAACTAGAGACCAAATTGGCAACCTTCGCTGGATCGTGGAAAAAGCAAGAGAGTTCCAGAAACCCATTTACTTCTGCTTTATTGATTATGCGAAAGAGTTTGACTGCGTAGGTCACAGCAGATTGTGGAAAGCTCTCAAAGAGATGGGAGTTCCAATTCACCTCATCCGTCTCCTCAGGAACTTGTATGAAGGGCAAGAGGCCACAGTCAGAACTGGGCATGGTCTTACTGATTGGTTTCCGATTGAGAAAGGGGTGAGGCAAGGCTTCATACTGTCGCCCTGCCTATTTAACCTATATGCAGAGTGCATCATGAGGAAGGCCGGTCTGGACGAGTCTTCAGCTGGAGTGAAGATTGCTGGAAAACGTATCAACAACCTTAGATATGCGGATGATACCACTTTAATGGCAGAAAGTGAAGTGGAACTCAAGAGACTTCTGATGCGCGTACAAGAAGAGAGTGAGAAGTTTGGGCTTAAACTGAACATTATAAAGACAAAGATCATGGCGTCTTGCCCTATCAAGTCCTGGAGCATCAATGGACAAGAAGTGGAAGCTGTGACAGATTTTCTGTTCTTGGGCTCCAAGATTACCTCGGAAGGAGACTGCAGCCATGAAATTAGGAGACGCTTGCTTCTGGGAAAGAGAGCAATGGTTAGCCTTGACCGCCTAGTAAAGAGCAGAGACATTAGTCTGCCAACCAAGACCCGTATAACTCATGCTATGGTCTTTCCAGTTGTGATGTATGGATGCGAGAGTTGGACTGTGAAAAAGGCTGACCGCCGAAGAATTGTGGTGCTGGCGAAGAAGCTTGAGAGTTCCTTGGACTGCCAGAAGATCAAATCAGTCGATATTGTCGACCATAAACCCTGACTGCTCATTGGAGGGTCAAATTCTAAAGTTAAAGCTCAGCTACTTTGGTCATCTGATGAGAAGAGAGCAGTCGCTGGAGAAAGATTTGATATTGGGAAAGGTTGAGGGTCGCCGGAGAAGGGGTAGGCAGCGAACGCGATGGTTAGATGGCATCCTCGAGGCACTGCAGATTAAGGTATGTGATGTTAAGAAGATAGTGAGAGACCGGTCCGACCGGACCGGACCGAGAGACCGGTGAGGAAAAGTCCTAACGGAGAGACTAAAAATGAAATCGACTTCATAATGTGTTCAACCCCCGCCATTGTGCAGGATGTAGAGGTAATCGGGAAAGTTCGATGTAGTGACCACAGGATGGTGAGGTCCCGAATTAGCCTAAATCTGAAGAAGGAACGCAATAGATTAGTAAGAAAGAAACCCATCAACGAATTAGCGGTGAGGGGGAGGGCAGAAGAGTTGAGGATCTCGCTAAAGAATAGGTATTCAGCTCTAACTGAGGATGTCGACATTACCCTAGAGGCAATGAACAATAATTTCAGAGATATCATTACTGAGTGCGCGGTAGAAGTAGGCGATAGGATAGTTAGAAAGGATACCGGTAAGCTGTCTAAGGAGACGAAAGATTTGATTAAGAAACGCCAGAGTATGAAAGCTTCCAATCCAACATACCAGATAGAATTGGCCGAGATGTCATAGCTAATCAATAAGCGCAAGGTGGCCGATATAAGGAAGTGTAACATGGAGAAAATTGAGCATGCTGTAAAGAACGGGGGAAGCCTTAAATCGGTAAAGAAGAGATTGGGCATAGGCAAAAACCAGATGTATGCGATAAGGCACAAGGGGGGCGATGGCATCACTAATATGGACAAGATAGTCAAAGTAGCCGAGGAGTTCTATACAGATCTCTACAGTAGCCAAAGTAGTCAGGACCGTAATGAGATTGGCGGTAGGGAAAAACAGTCAGACGTTCCACCAGTGACGAAGGACGAGGTCAAGAAAGCACTAGAAACTATGAAAAGGGGGAAATCAGCTGGAGAGGATCAGATAACTACAGATTTGCTAAATGACGGGGGGGAACGTGCTAGAAAAACTGGCCACCCTGTATACGCAGTGCCTGGTGTCATCGACGGTACCGGAAGCATGGAAGAATGCAAACATTATCCTCATTCACAAGAAAGGGGACTCTAAGGACCTTAATAATTACAGACCAATCAGCTTACTGTCTGTTACGTATAAGGTATTTACTAAGGTAATCGCTAATAGAATCAGGACAACCTTAGACTGCAATCAAGCAAAGGATCAAGCAGGGTTTCGGAAACGGTACTCTACTATCGATCATATCCATACCATCAATCAGGTGATAGAAAAATGCTCGGAATATAACCAGCCCTTATACGTAGCATTCATTGATTACGAAAAAGCATTTGACTCAGTTGAAACCTCGGCGGTGATGCAGGCATTGCGAAATCAGGGGGTAGACGAGCAGTACGTGAAAGTGCTGGAAGATATATATAGTGGCTGCACAGCAAGCATAGTTCTACATAAAGAAAGCAACAAAATTCCCATAAAGAAAGGTGTTAGGCAAGGAGACACAATCTCCCCAGTACTATTCACAGCTTGTTTAGAGGAAGTATTCAGAGACTTGGAATGGGAGCAGTTAGGGATAAGGGTAGATGGAGAATACCTCAGTAATCTGCGATTTGCTGATGACATTGCCTTGCTAAGCAACTCGGGGGATGAACTGCAAATAATGATTGATGACCTAGACAGAAAAAGTAGAAAGGTAGGCTTGAAAATCAATATGCAGAAGACTAAGGTAATGTTCAACAGTCTCGGGAAGGAACAGCAGTTTACATTAGGTAGCGAAATACTGGAAATAGTAGGCGAATATGTCTACTTAGGACAGATAGTAACCGCAGATCCGGACCATGAAAAGGAAATATCAAGAAGAATAAGATTGGGATGGAGCGCATTTGGCAAGCACTCGCAGATTATGACTAGCAGCTTACCGGTATCGCTCAAGAGGAAAGTATACAACAGTTGCATCTTGCCTGTACTCACCTATGGGGCTGAAACGTGGAGGCTAACCAAGAGAGTTCTACTTAAGTTGAGGACAACCCAGAGGGCTATGGAACGAAAAATGGTAGGGGTAACATTAAGAGATAGAAAGCGTGCAGAGTGGGTGAGAGAAATAACTCAAGTTACCGACATTCTAGTGGAAATTAAGAAGAAATGGACATGGGCAGGACATGTAGTGCGAAGAGAGGATAACCGATGGTCGCTTAGGGTAACAAACTGGATTCCAAGGGAAGGAAAGCGTAGCAGGGGGAGGCAGAAAGTTAGGTGGGCGGATGAGATTAAGAAGTTCGCAGGGGTCAAGTGGATGCAGCTAGCACAGAACCGGGTTAAGTGGAGAAATATGGGAGAGGCCTTCGCCCTGCAGTGGGTATAATCAGGCTGATGATGATGATGAGAGACCGGAAAGCGTGGCGTGACATGGTCCATATTGTCACGAAGAGTCGGACACGACTGAACGCCTGAACTGAACTGAACTTCACTTTTATACATTTCAACGGCAAACCTTTCATACAAAAGGCGGGGGTCTGCATTGGTTCTTGCATTGCGCCTGTTTTAAGCACCACCTTTTTAGCCCAGTGTGACAAGCGTATTGACATGTGCATTGACGCAGCTATAATAGCTAAGATTTTCAGATATGTTGACGACTACCTAGTAGTTATCAGGGCAAGCAAGTTTCAGTTTAGGGCGGCCGTGGTAAAAACAGTGCTTGACGTGTTTGAGGTTTGCTCGAAAGGGCTTCGTTTTACTTTTGAATTGCCCGAGGACACCGGACTTCAGTTTTCGGATGTGCGTTTGATCTTCAGGGAGGCGAATGTGTGTTGGAGCTACATGCCGCGGTCGAAAAAAGAAGTGTTGAGGTATGATTCGGCCCATTCGAAATTGGTAAAAAGAGGGATCGTTGTTAATTCTCTACGGGCTGCTCTCGCAAAGTCGTGTGCACACTTTATGACCATCAGCGTGCAGGGCCAGATCGAACGCCTGAAAGCCGCTGGCTACCCGAATGAACTCCTGGCTTCGGTAGCGAATAATCTGTTGCGGGAAGTGGAGAGTGAGGAACGAGGGCGATCACAACAATCCAGACGCCAGGAAACAAGGCCTATTGCCGTTCCTTACATTCATGGTTTCTCCCACCAGCTGAAGAAGGTTGCAGGGAAGTGCGGCATCCCTGTCGTCTTCTCTGCTCCTGAAAAGTTGTCGCGGCTTTGCCCTAAAGTGAATGGGCAAAAGAGTGGCATTGATGCATGCACGAAGAAGCATGACACCTGCTTCGTCCCCTGTAGAACGGGGGTAGTCTACAAGATTCCTTTGTCATGTGGGAAAACCTACGTCGGACTGACGGGCAGGTGCATAAACGACAGATTGCGAGAGCACCGAAGAGCAGTAGGATCCCTTGTAAAGAGTAGTCATTTAGCCTTGCACTGCAGCCGCTGCCCTAGCCCAACCAGCCCATCATGCACCCCTGCGTAGAGCGATACACGTGTCCTGCGCAGCTTCAAGCAGCAGTTGAGCAGGGAGATATTTGAGGCCCTTGAGATTCACAATCAAGGTGATAATTGTGTTAGCAGTAGCTCGGTTGTGCTGTCACCCAAAGAGCTGGAATTTTTAAAGAGGAGAATAACACGTGGTCATAGGTGATGAGGCTCTAATCTGTTCGATAATCCAGAGGCGAAGATTTGGGACCATGCGCTCAAGTGATGGCGTTGAAAAAAATTTGTATATATTGATGTTACGTCCATTAAACTATCAGTTGAAGTTCAGCGTTTGTCCCTTGTCTTTCTCCTTTAGTCCTGTCTTTAATTTTTACGCTGCCAAAATATGCACTCTACTTACCAAGACCAATTAGCCCGTCTTTCTACGTTAATTAAGAGATATGGAAGCGTGCAGAGTGGGTCAGAGAAATAACTAATGTTACCGACATTCTAGTGGAAATTAAGAAGAAGAAATGGACATGTGCAGGACATGTAGTGCGAAGAGAGGATAACCGATGGTCGCTAAGGGTAACAAACTGGATTCCAAGGAAAGGAAAGCGTAGCAGGGTGTGGCAGAAAGTTAGGTGGGCGGATGAGGTTAAGAAGTTCGCAGGGGTCAAGCAGATGCAGCTAGCACAGAACCGGGTTAAGTGGAGAAATACGGAAGAATCCTTCGCCCTGCAGTGGGTATAGTCGGGCTGATGATAATAATGATGAGGGACCGATCGTGGGAGAATTGGGCAGCCCACGCGGGACCCCTCTGGGTACGTGATGCAAATCCCGCATGGGGCCCGCATCGGCTGCCCTCACGCGCCCAACGTGGGCCCCCATGCCATAGCCCACTTTGTGTTACTTGGGTATGCGCTGTCAGTCATTGTGCCGGAAGATTCCACTCTGCTATGCTAAGTTGGAAAAAGAAAAATTTAAATGTGTCAGTTTGAGCAAAGTATGGAGTAAGGGCACTGGGATGATGATGACCTATAGGGCGTGTAGGTAAAAATGATACGAAGGTGAGCAGGGAAAGGAATTCTCGACGGAATCAAACGGCGAAAACTTGGAATAAATAAATCTTACGGTTTTTCTTTGAAATCTTGCAAGTTTTTTAACATCTGTTTTAGTATAAGGATGCCACACCACGCATGCATACTCGAGCTTAGGCCTGATTAATGAATTTTAGGCGAGTAATTTAACTTCAGCTGGAGCTTTCGAAAGTTTGTTTCGTAGAAAACATAGCTTCATGTAATGGTGATTTCCTAATGTGATACATGTGAAGAAATATATTTGTGTTACGTGTCACACGAAGGAAATTTGTTTCTGTTTATTTATGACCATGCCCCATTTCTGGCACCACGCAGGACGTCAGTTATAGAAATCTCAAGATCAATTTGGTGATTAGAACATCTGATATCCCAGTGCAGCAAGCAGTCATATGCAAAAAAACGAATATTCATGCCAGGAAGAACTGTTTCAACAATATTGTTACGGTGCTCAATATCTAGATGACGACGACGCAGGTGTTGTGAAGAAGCTGGGTTCGTGCTGGTGGTGTGTGCTTCTGAGAGTTATCTGGCGTTTACCGCTGTGTAAGTTTCCCTTAACATTTGGTGGAGGATTGCTAGAAGTGCACCCGTAGGAAACCTGGATCTCCGTAGTGGCAGCAAGATTGGTACCACACCGATGCCATCCGACGCGACATCAACTTCAGCTGCACCACCGGCTTCCACAGTCGTCATGACGCAGCCTCGTGACCCGGGCACCTTTTGCGGCACCGACCATGTCGACGTAGAAGACATGGATCGGTATGTACGAACGCGAAAGCAAGCACAATCATTGGGACGCGACCCTCATGCTCGCAAACGTCATCTTCTATCTAGCAGGTACGGCGCGCGTCTGGTTTGAGACGCATGAAGATGATATCACATCCTGGGATATGTGGAAAGACAAGCTTCGGGATCTATTCGGCAAGCCGATCGGACGCAAGCTCGGCGCACAAAAAGACCTCGCATCCCGTGCCCAGTCTTCCACGGAATCATATTTGTCTTATATTCAAGATATTCTAGCCTTATGCCGAAAAGTGGACAGCGCCATGTCCGAGTCAGACAAAGTGGGCCACATATTAAAAGGGCATTGCAAACGATGTTTACAATCTGCTGCTTTGCGGTCGACTTAGTCATCCAAGTTTGCCGGCAGTTTGAGCAAGCAAAACACCGTCGCATTACTCCCCGCTTCGACCGCTTGCCAAATACAGCTGCTACGTCTTCGTGCGAAGACAGTTCAACTCTGCAGCAGCCATCTCATCCCTCCAACTTGTCCAGGATTGTTCGCCGACCCAAGTAGCACAAAGTGGGCTATGACGTGGGGGCCCGCGTTGGGCCCGTGAGGGCAGCCCATACGGGCCCCATGCGGGATTTGCAACTCGTACCCAGAGGGGCCCCGCATGGGCTGCCCAATTCTGCCGCTATCGGTCCCAATCTGTATCCGTGTGGGCAGCCCAAATAGAGCTGTCCGCATTCAGCCCAGGTAGACGAATGTGGGCAGCACACCAGAATCATTAATGGGTCCCACATTTGTTCAGGCTCTGCCATCCCATTGATCAAGGTTTTAATTTTTAAGTCGATTAATCCCTCCAATACCTGAATTATACAGGCGCGGGATTTGCGAAAGCCAGTCCGTTTCGGGCTGACCCACGTGCTGCCCTGATGGGTTGAATCTGGCATTTTCGGGGCAGCCCAAATTCCAATAATCATCAATTGCGAAACATTAAGCGCTATTTTTTTGCTTGTATGCGACACTCAGTAACATGAGAGAAATTTATTCCCAACACTACAATAATGTGGGCTGGCCCACATGAACCCCAACATGTTGGTCTGAATATTTATTTCGATGGTGTGTAGAATAGTAATGCCGCAGGAAACATTTGGAGGTCGTTCAGTGCATACTCGTAAAGTGGAACAGTTACTGTTGCATATTTTCTGTCGACACTGCATAATTAACGTAGTTGTTAGAGTAAAAATAAATAGTCTGTATTCATAGCAAAGATATGCTTAGGACAGTTATGTGAAAACTCCAGAAGAGGCAATTAGTAGCCGGTATAACATGATTTACATAAATAAAATGGTGCCTTAAAGATAGGGTGGAGACGATTCAGAGCGGTAAGCCCGCCTACGGCCAATTTGGGGCCCACTGCGGCATTTCATGGGGCCGCCCCAATTGGGCTGATTTTGATTTTACCGCATGGACTACGAATATATGTTGCATTTTCTCGCAAGTAGCCCAAAAAATACCCGTGTGGGCAGCGTGGCGGTGTGGTCGCTAATCTGCCCGGCCGCAAACCATGCGGGACCTATTCGGTTTTTGCGTGGGCAGCCCCAATCGGACTAGCCCGTCTTCTATTTGCTTTAGGCCCACATTTGCATCGCATCTGCCCTAAATTGCCCCGCAAGAGACCGATGCCGGCAGAAGTGGGAAGGAGCAATTTCCTGTCCCGATACAGGTCATGCGGAAATTATCTAGGTTTTTTGCGGGCAGCCCAATTTGGGGCAGCCCAGGAATTTTCTGCATGAATTCCAGATTTTCGTCTGACCTTCCCTCAAGTACCCCTCAAGGGTCCCATGTAGGCAATGTGCAGGCATACCTGTATTTAGCCCCACCGCAGCCCATGCGGGACCTATTCGGCTTTTGATTGGGCAGCCCCAATTAGATCAGCCCATGCGTTTCCTACACAAAGCCCAAATTTCATTTGCATCGGCCCTAAAATTTCCCAAGCGGGATCCTTGAGGGCCAGATGTGGGAATATGTACTCAGTTAGCCCTTACCACGCCTATATAATGCCCAAATGGAAAAGGCAGGGGCAAGCCCAATTTAGGCTTGCCCACTTGATCCCTAAAGCGGGCCCTCGTGGGTGTTATTGTGGTTGCCCAAGCCCAACTTGCCCATACGGGCCCCCGGTGGGCCATGTAATGTGTGCTACTTGGGGAGAGATAGAAGCTATGGCGCCCATTGGGTTCGCTCCTCAGTCGGCAGATGCTACTATAGCCTTAATACAATCTGTTGTTTGCCAGGAGTTCGCAAATGTGGGCCTCAACGCGAACGTGGGCTTTAACTCTGGCCAGGCTTCCGAACAGCCCTCGTTCCAACCTAACGCACAGCCATCTGTCCAACCCACCGTTCCGGTGGTAGCAGCTGCGGCTCCAACTGCGCCCTTGCCGACGCGATACCGCTACCGCTACCGCAATCCGGACGAATTGCGAACCTCGGATGACCGACCCATCTGCTTCAACTGTTCACGTGCTGGCCATATTTCTCGTCATTGCCGCAGCCATTGGATTCCGCCACCTCGACCCGCTAGTTTCCTGATCGCAGCGCCGAATATCCACACCCAAACCATTTCCGGGATACGCGCTCTCGTGACTTTAACTCGCCAACCCCGCGCATGTCCAACGGCTCACCGTCGCCTCAGACCCGGAGGTACCGCTCGCCCCTACCCCACCGTCCATCATCTCCTCACTTCTCGGCTCTCTTCCGGAAAACTAACCAATGCAGCTCTCGGAGGTGATGCTGCATTGACGACCCGGCCCGAAAATCCTCTGCTGACCCTCGCTCACTAATATTATCATTAACATTATCATTAACAATTTCATTAACATTAATATTGTAACAATAAAATAAGAAATAATAAAGGCCCGAGTACGCTCCCTTGTGGCACTCCAGAAGTGGCTGCAAGACTGTCCGATTCCTCTCCGTTAACTGATAGTGTTTGCTGTTTGTTAAATAGTCTGAAATCCAAGCAACCAACATGTCAGGAAGGCCTATTCCATTAAGTTTTAAAACTAATTTGTCATGAGGGACATTGTCAAATGCTTTTCTGAAATCTAGGAATATTAGATCAACTTGACCATTACTGTCTAGGGCAAATGCAAGCGAGTGAACGATTGCTAATAACTGGGTTACTTTAGAATATCCTTTACGAAAGCCATGCTGAAATTTAGATAGAACAGAGTGAAGATTTAAGAATTGATTCACGCGATTAGTAAAACAGTGCTCAATTTACAACACGAAGAAATTAGGGGAATAGGGCGCCAAAAGCAAACGATCACCTTTCTTGGGTACAGGGACGACTCGGGCTGTCTTCCAGTCATCTGGCAACTTTCCAGTTTGCAAGGATGCTTTAAACAGTAGACACAAGAACTTAGCCAATGGTTCTGCATATCGCCGTAGGAAGATGTTTGGACGGGGCACATGTTTTTTTAGTTTTCAAGTTCAGAAGCATAGAAAATACACCAGCGTAACAAACAAAATTTACTTCTGCGTCGCAAAACTGGACGGCTGAGGGGGTACATGAGCTAGATTTTGAAAATACGCTTTGAAATTGGGGTTGAAATACTGCGCAATGGCTCTCTGGTCAGGAATTATATAATTGTTGACCGATATCTTGGACAAAGCAGTCTTGTTTCCGCTAATATATTTCCAGAACGTTTCTGGTGCGTTCGTTATAAAGTTCGGCAAGGACGTCGTGAAATAGTGATTTTTATAAACGCGGACTGATTGCGTGGGAGTCTCGTGTAATTTTTTTTATGGCGCCAGGTTGCGATCGTTGTTTCTTTAAACGTTTTACTTTGCGCTCCTGGTGTATCATGTCGCGTGTTATCCAAGGTGTCTGTTAACTTTCTTTCGTTTGCTCGGCACAAAGGTACCAATGCAGTAGTGGCATATGTGCTTAAATCCATCCCACAGGACGCATTCATCTGTGTCATCGAATCTAGCAGAGAGCTTTCGATATGTTCTACAATTGAGGCGTCATTGACACGGGAGTAATCTTTAAATGATTTAATCGACGAATTTTGGTATTAAGTGCTGAAAGAGAAAAGGAAGCACCCACGAAGTAATGACCAGAGAGCCCCTTCTGAACATGCGCGGAATATTCAGTGATATCACGTTTTACAAATACTAAATCTAAAACAGATCTGCTTGAACCCTGTACATTTGTTGGCTTATCCACCACTTGAATCAAACCATGCGCTCATCGGTACTTCGGTTGGGATGCGAACATGTCAAAATCCCCAATTAGAAGGACTCGGCTCTTTTGAAATTGTGACATGTGCACTTGCAGTTTCCTTAAGTAGCTAGGTGGCGAATCCGGAGGCCTGTAGACAGCGTACAAAACAAAACTATAACCCCAACATGCCAGTCGTATACACAAACATTCAAGATCATCAACAAAGTCTAGCATCTATTTGATTCTTAATCAGCCACACCACCACCCCTGGAGGACCTGTCATTTCGAAATTCCTGATATGAGGGTGGAAACATTTCGTCATTGCTTATTTCATAGCGAAGCCATGTTTCAGGTAATACGATGATGTGAGGGTCGTGCTGTAATAATGCTAGTTCAAGGGAGCTTGTTTTATTTGTGACGCTGCGAGCATTTGTGTTCAGCAGACATCTTTCTTATGAACTTCATAGTGACGTCATGTCTCAGATTCCGCGCATTCTACAGCTTCAGATCCCGTAACATGACTATTCGTAATCTAAACGGGCCTGTTTCGTGTTTCATCCCACATGAAAACATCTTTTTCGGCCTTTAGCCTATCATGCACTAGAAATTTTTAACATTCCTTTCTGCCTTTGCACTCTCCCATAGCAGTTTGCGTTTCTTAAGAGTTGAATGGGAATAGTCGTTTTGAATGAAAATACCAAACCCTTTCAATTTCGCTACGTTTTCTTGTATTGCTTTCTTTTCAGCGAGATTCTGGAGATATATGATGACTGGTCTTTTCCCGGTTTGCTTTCCAAGCCCGTGAATTCGCCAAATAGACTCGGCTTTCACATTAAGTTGATCACTGAAGACTTCTTTATCAAGTTTTTATTTTGACTGTGCTGTCTCATCAGGGCTTTCAGCAATACCATAAATGACTAGATTCGATCGCCGACTACGGTCTTCTAAATCTGTCAGTTTCCTAGATTGAAATGTCATGAATTTTTCGATTGACTGCAAGCTATTTTGAAATTGCTCACTGGTATCCGAAAACTGTGTAGTGTCACCAAGCCGTTTTTCCAACTGAGTTAGTAACAGTTGGATGCTGCTGAATAATTTTTCCATCCTGTTCACTTGCTCTTTAAATGGTCTAGGTCGCCTCGCAAGGCAGGTTGGCCTTCAAGTAACTGCTCAAACATCTCTTTCTGTGTTGGACCAGGATTCATTTCCATGTCTCCGCTACGCAATAACAGCGCCATTATATTCCAAACGTCAGTAATAATAACACAAAGTGCCTGTGGGCTCGGCAGCACTAGTAGCTAGACCACGGCAGTCGTCTCTTATAGAAGATACAGAACGCTTTTCACCAACCTGGGCGAAAAACAGAATAGAGTTGGTCATTGTCGTTGAACTAGTGCTGCCAAGCCCACTGACGGTGCGACGAAATTCCCGGTCCGAAGAAGACGCCCCCTGCGTGGATGTTCTTGTCCCTTGCGCTGTACAGGTGAGTTCGTCAACCGCCGGCAATTCGGCGGGAAAAAGCACACGATGAATACAGGTGTCGGGCTTGTTACAAGCAAGGTTGTCTTGTTTCACCGTGAGTTAGTCGCTGGCCATGCTTAGAGCAGGCCAAATCAGCAGCACCTGGGCGAAGTACAGGATATGGTTGTTCATTGTCGTGGAGCCAGTGTGGCCAAGCCCACTGACGGTGAGACGACATTCCCGGTCCGAAGAAGACGCCCCCTGTGTTGATGTCCTTGTCCCTTGCGTTGTCAATACCCATGTGTAAAGAATATTGTTAAGGTGAATTAGCAAAGGGGTGTTTATTTACAGTGATATGGCAGTGGGATAAGGGGAAGCCTACTAGCCCCCAGGCAGCAACGCTTTCTCCTCTTCTTCTCCCAGAGCAGCACAATCCTTCGTCGTCAATGGCGTGACATTTCCCCCCTACTCAGCCTTAAGCCCTCTGGGCGTGTTCGTGAGTCGTGCGAGGCTGGCACGGCTTCAAGCCGGCAACATGACATAGTTCGGTTTTGGCAGACCGACGACCCGATGCTGTCAGGCGGGCTATTGCATAAGTTAAATCACTGATGCGTTTGACGACCACATATGAGCCGTCATAGTGGGCCAAGGGTTTTTGATGTAGGCCACGGCGCCGAATTGGACGCCACAGCCAGACTAAATCACCTACAGAGTACGTGACCCGCGGATGACTGGCATCGTATCGCACTTTAGAACTTTTTTGTGAAGCACCAGACCGTAATCGGGTGAGACAGAGGGTCGCAGCCAGGCAGGGGTCTTCGCGGCTTGAGAAGGGCCGGATAGTATCCAGGGAGTAGCGTGGCGGTCTGACATAGAGCAGGAAAATGGACTGTACTCAGTCGTCTCATGCGTGGTGGTATTAAACGCATACGTGTTAAAGGGTACTATGGTGTCCCAGTTTTTATGCCCTGCGTCCACAAACATGGCTAGCATGTTGATAAGCGTTCTGTTGACGCGCTCAGTCAAGCCATTTGTCTGGGGATGGTATGGCGTCGAGTGTCGGAAAGTTACGGCGCATAAACGCATGAGCTCTTCAACAACATCAGCAGTGAATTGTTGGCCCCGATCAGTGATGACAATTCGTGGCGGCCCGTGTCGTAAGATGACTGAGTGCAGCAAGAAACGCGACACCTGATGCGCCGTAGCATATGTAAGAGCAGCGGTTTCACGGTAACGTGTGAGATAGTCCACGCAGATTACAATCCAGTGATTTCCATCCACGGACTTCGGAAACGGACCTACGAGGTGAATGCCTACTTGATCAAATGGAGCTGTCGGGGTCTTCACTGGGTGCAGCAAGCCAGATGGAGTTGCAGTTGGACGTTTGTGACATTGACATTGCTTGCAACTGCCAACGTATTGTTCAATCGTCGAGCGCATTCTGGGACAGTAAAATCTTTCCTGAGCACGGTGGAGTGTTCGAACCGATCCCAAATGCCCAGAAGTTGGGCCATCATGCATAGCATGCAATACGTCCGTGCACAGCGTCCTGGGAACTACGAGTAGGTATCGCTGGCCGACAGGCGAATAACTCTTTTTCCATAGGAGGCCATCACGCACACAAAAACGGCTTGTAGGTACGCTGGCTTGGGCGGCGGCAAACAGAGGCTGCAAACTGCTATCATTTTGCTGTTCCGTTTTGAAAACATTCGTGTCGGGGAACACTGGCTCGAGGGTCGATATATAATTGTCGAAATCGTCGCTGTCAGGTCCAGTCGTGGCCATTGGTATCCTAGAAAGACAATCTTCGTCTGCATGACGCCTCCCGCTTTTGCACACCACGGCAAAGTCATATTGCGGTAACCGGAGGGCCCAGCGTGCGAGGCGACTACATGGGTCTCGAAGGTTCCGCAGCCAACAGAGTGGATGATGGTCAGTAACGATAGTAAACGATCGTCCGTACAAATATGAACGGAAACGCTGCACAGCGAAAACTACAGCCAGGCATTCCTGTTCGGTGACTGTGTAGTTTTGCTCCGGCTTGCTCAGGGTACGACTTGCGTACGCGATAACATGCTCTCGTTCATCGTGCCGTTGGACAAGGACTGCCCCGAGACCGATTCCACTAGCGTCCGTGTGAACTTCTGTCACTACAGCAGGATCGAGTGACGTAGGATGGGTTTCGATATTAAAAGAAACTTCAGTTGACGAAATGACGCGTCGCAGTCTGGTGTCCAGTCAAAAGTGGAGTTCTTGCGGAGAAGGCACGTCAATGGGTAAGCAACGTCATAAAGTGATGTATAAGGCGTCTAAATTACCAACACAACCCTGGAAAACTGCGCAACTCCTTCACTGTCTGCAGGGGTTTAAAAGACTCGACAGCAGCAGGTTTCTGGGGATCCGGCATTACAGCATCACCATTGACAAGGTGTCCTAGCACCAGCGCTTGGTGCTCTCCAAAGCGGCACTTTTTCGAGTTTAAAATCAGGGCGGCGTTGTGTAGACAATTCAAGGCGCGTACTACACGGTCATTGCGTTCTTGGAAGGATTTCCTAAATATGACGACACCGTCCAGATACCAAAGAAAAATGTCCCATTTTAAGTCGCGCAAACCTGTGTCCCTAAAGCGCTCAAATGTGGCTGGCGCATTACACAGCCCGAATGGCATAACATTAAACTCATTAAGGCCATCTGGCGTTACGAAGGCTGTTTTTTCTTATCCGCAGGGTCCATTGGAATTTGCCAGTAGCCAGACCTGAGATCAAGACAAGAAAAATAGGACGCATCAGAGAGGCAGTCGAGTGCATCGTCTATGCGAGGAAGAGGATAGACGTCCTTTTTCATAACAGAATTTAGACGCTGATAATCGACGCAGAATCGTCACGAACCGTCTTTTTTGCGTACGAGACTAACAGGGGCAGCCCAAGGGCTAGATGACTCCTTTATCACCTTCTTCCGTAGCATGCCCTCCACTTGTTCATGAATGACTTTGCGCAAATGGGGACACGCGACATGGCTTTTGACGAATGGGACGAGCCGAACCAGTGTCGATGGCATGATGGGTCCGATGTGCAGGGCGAGAGGTTGGTCCATCTGTTTGAGAAAAGCAAACATAGGAAAAAGGGTAGAAGAATATCCACAAGAGTACGGCGTTGAGGTGAGCTGAGATCGGCGCTGATCACGCGGAAGATCGAAGTTTCATCAGCAGGCAGAGGTACGGTGGCACTCGTAGCATCTGTGACCAAAGCAACGACGTGGGGCGCATCGGGTCCACAGGCAAGCTTCAATCCCGTTGGTAAAACTGCGGGCTCGGATTATGGATAGATTGTCCATACCGAGGCACTACCGTGATGCACGGAGATCATACAGTGAGGGATAACATTTTTCTTCAGGCATGAGTGAACTGGGTGCACCACGGCCTGAAATGAAACCTGGTCAAGACGTGGAGCGGACATGAGGGCAAACATGGCAGATAACGGTTGAACTACTGTGTCTTCGGTAATACTAAAAACTGTTTCTTCATTGCGGCCACGTTCAAAAAGAGTCAGCAGATGCGAGCCGTCAAAATGGACCTCTTGACTTCGGCAGTCCACGGTAGTGCCACAAAACTTCAAGACGTCCATTCCTAAATGATGTCAGGCGTAGAGTGGCGTAAGACTACGAATTCGGCTGGAAAAATTGCACCACCCACAGAAACTTGCGCACTACACACACCCAGTGGCCGCAATGCCTCTCCACTCACACCACAAAACGATGAAGCACGGTTATATTCAAACATCACTTCGCGTCCCAACAAGCGCCTAAACTGATTACTCATCACAGACACAGTCGAACCCGTATCCACCAAAGCTAATGTACACACACCATCAATGAACACACGAATTTTGTTTTTGAGCATTATAGTTGAAGGGATGTTGGCACACATCACATTTCCAGTGGCTCACCCCCATTGGTCGCACTGGTTAGTTTTCCTGCTGAGGCGACATGGAGCGCCGCCGCGGTGATGAAGAACGACGCGCACGGAAGGCGGGTGCAGGAGTAACACTTCTATCAGATGCGGGGAGTGGTCGCGGAGATTCTCGTTATGGATGCTGCGGTAATACCCACGCTGAGTATTTGATTGCTGAAAAGCGGGACTGTATTGCCGATTGTCGGGTACAGTTGGAGGCGTCGGACGGTTATAGCGAGGTGGGAACCTACTGCGGCAGTACCTGGGGATGTGACCTTCGACGCCGCAGCGGTAGCATATCGGCGGGGAAGGTAGAAAATGCTGTTGTGGATAAGAGCAAGGAACAACTTGGCACGTCGTAGGTCTGGCTGAATGCATATACACTGTAAAAAAAAAATTGGTCAAAATGACGGAAAATTCTTGGCAGCTCTATTTCCAAGCACTATCCGTCATTTCAACTTATGGTGCTTTTAGTCATTTTGATGTTTACTTGTCAAACTGGAATACATTTAAACCGTCAATATGACAATTGACCATCGTTTCTAAATGACTGTGCATTTCTTCATTTCGATATAATGTACTTAAGTTGTAAATATGACAGTTGATCGTCATTCTCAAATGACGGTTCATTTCATTATTTGGTATAATACACTTATGCCGTCAGTATGATGGCTGGCTGTCATTCCCACATGATGGTGTTGTTAATCATTTTGACGTGCTGCTTGTGAACCAGGAATACAACGGAGTCATCAATGTGCCATTGTACAATGGGCCGTCATATTGACGGTTGCTGTGTCAGTTTGAAATACATTTACAGCGTCAATATGACAACTTGACATGTTTTCACTTCACGGTCCAATGACATTAAGCACTTTTTTGTACAGTACAGCATCAGTTCAACATAAAGCATATTTAAGCCATCAATAGAAACCTATAAGAATCCATCAATATCATTTCAGCTATTTGAATCTAAAACACATTTATTTAGAATTTCCTATAGCCTCCGTTGTAAGAAGCTGAGCAAATTTTAAGTTAAACTTTGTGCCGCTCTAAAATCGAGCCTCAAGAGCAAAGTTCAGCTGCTTCTCTTTGTCATTTGGATCTGTTCCTTTTTATTTTTAATCAAGGACTTCCACTGCTGCTGCTGTCAAGCTGCAGACTGACTCGCAGAATATCTTTAAAGAAGACACAAAAATTTGCACTTTCAAAACAACCTTTATTGTTATAAATGCGCTAAAATGTAATGTAAAAATACACTTTGAACTTGCAGCTTGCTGCTAGCAGATTCTTCCCAAAATCATGCATGGTGTATCTAGAAAACAGAATATGACGTATACTCATATTAGATGCATGATCATATTAAGGGTATTTAAATAAAACAATATGGGGCCATAAGAAAAGCATCCAACATATGCTGAAACTAACTTTTGATATAAAAAATACAAACATTCAACACGTGGGCAACTTCTGTTACCATCATTGCATTCCAGTAATTTCTATAAAATGAGACAACAGAAATCTGTCCAACTCGTATTTATGAACTTTGAGTCATTTTGTCCAGCCTCTTCCCTGATTCTGAGAGAAATTGTGATTTTGTCAAGCTAGCCCGACATTCCAGTTTCCAAGTCCACTTATCCAAGCTGTTATTTCCCAAATCCTTAGAAAATAAACAATTTGAACAGAGATGAACCACAAAAGTTGAGATGACAGTCAAATTCTTTATAGTACCGTAGTTCAGGTAAACATTTTACACTGTCGGAAGGAATGGCTTCATTTTCTCACTTCATTACCATTTCATCTCTAAGCCATTGAGATTATATTCATGCAATTACTTTTATGTTTCCCATGTGAAGGCAACTATATTGGTCAATTTTCTTCCTTTGCCTGATTCTTTCAGTTAAAGAACACAAACGCTTAAAATTCCTCAAGGTCAAACTTTCACTTATGGGGCACTTCATACGCTGCAATTTAGGCACAGTCTTAGTTGAATACATCAGTACCATCTCACTCAACTGGCCAGCTCCGAGAAACAAATTGTCCCTCCCGCAAGGCACATTTGCAACCGCCACAAGACCGACAACAAACTTTTCAGATTCACTAGGGCTGCAGGAAGGTTAGAAAAATCAAATTTTGTACAAAAACATGACTTTACATAAACTTCCAATTGCCAACATGATGGAGCAAGAGATTCGCAGTTTTGTTTCCGTTCTGATGCTTGACTGTCTCAGCACATTGTTTACATAGACGACAAGCAGTAATCGATGACAATGGCTGTAGTGGTTCTGCAAGCCTAGGGCAAACATGGGCTTAGACGAAGTTTAGGCTCAAAATAAACCTGCCACTGTGAGTTCACTCAAGGGCATGGTATAAAAGGAAAGACGCATAGCAGAAAAAGACATGGACACACGGTCAAGACACACAGTGCGAACTTCCAACAAATGTTTATTTTAGTAAAGAAAGGTTTTTATATCTTCATATTACAGTGGGCCATCAGGCATGCACTAGCAAAGTATTTTTGACAGACACAAAAGTTCCCTTGACAAAGTGCGAACAAAGGGCTGCTTGCATAATTTTCTCTGAAAAGGGACAATCACTGGGCTTCAATTAATTTACGTGGTAACCTGTTTTTCTGCACTTTTAAAACCACAGGATTTCTGAGATGGTAAATGCATTCACACACATGGCAGTGAGTCGACAAACTTTTCCCGCACATGCTCTTCTACATCCAGCCCATGGTCCCAATGCTTATCATTCAGGCATCTGCCCATTTCTCCTACATATTGTTTGCCACATGGGAGAGGAATTTGGTAGGAAACATTCTCGGAGCAATAAACAAAATTTTCCCCAAGCTTCCTTGTGCAGCAGCCAACCGGCTTATTAAGCTCTGAAAAAGTTTTTGTGCACAGACGACTCAACTTGTTAGGAGCCGAAAAACCCGCTCTGCTGCTAGATCACTGCGCTATTTTCTTTTGAGCCCAGCAACACAGTGGCAGAGTTCTATTTTTCGGCTCCTTATAAGTTGAGTCATCTGTGCACGAAAACATTTTCAAAACTCAATAAGGCAGTTAGCTGCACAATGAAGCTAAAAGAAAAATTCATTTATTGCACTGAAAATGTTGTCTATCCAATTTATCTCTCCTATGGGCTGTGGCAAACAATATGTAGCACAAGTGGGCAGATGCTTGAGTGATAAGCTTTAGGACCATGGGCTGGGCATTAAGAGCATGTGCGGGAAAGGTTTATCGACCCAATTGCATGTGTGTGAATGCATTCCCCATCTCAGAAAACGTGTGATTTTAAAAGTGCATAAAAATAGGTTAGCACGTGAAATAATTGAAGCCCAGTGGATCGTCCCTTTCGAAAGAAAATTATGCAAACAACCCTTCGGTCGCAAGGGAACTTGTGTATCTGTCAGATACGCTTTGCTAGTGCATGTCTGATGGTCCACTGTGATATGAAGGTATAAAAACATTTCTTTACTAAAATAAACATTTGTTGCACTGCATGTCTCTCCTACTTGTGTCCATGTCTTTTTGCGCTACATATTTTTTCTTTGAGCTCACAGAACGACCACATTTTGTGGAACACTTCCCTGCATAGTCTTGTAGTTCATGTGGCTAACCACTTTCAAAACATGGCAGTTATAGCTGTGAAAAGCCACCACTGCTACTGCGTTGCACTGCAGAAATGTGTGCGAAGGCACTCACAATTCTGAATCATTTCTTGAACATTTCCAAGAATGTGTGCAAAAGCAGAACACTAGATTAAATGGAAAAAAATGGTCCTTGGCGCATGGTTTTCAGAGCGTTGATTAGGCAAAAGTATTGTGATGGTGTATGTTCTTGGCAGTTCTTGTCAGTTTCATAGGGTTATTCAAAAATTCTAAGCATTCACCTCATCTCTTAATGATGAATTAATCAAGATTGTTGTATTTGCGAAGAAAGCAAGCACATGTGAGCTCTGCGAACTTTGAGCAGTGCAAGCTTTGGCAGTGGACGATATCTCAGAACAGTAAGAGCTTGCAGCCATTCGTATGTACTGAATGAACCCACTGATGATAATAGACTTGCTTTTATTAGGCTCCTTTCTGGATTAAATTTTCTGTCTGATCACATTTCCGGCCCCCTTGAATTCTGAATTATTGACTTTCCACTCTGCATATTATATAGTGGTTCGGCTCTTTGCAGCAGCACTGCGGAGAATATAAAAGGTTTGAAAAACTTAGAACATTGGTTCTATGACTACTGCTGTGGTTCCATGAAAATGTCGAAATAATCGAGAGTCGGAAAACTCACAGGTCAGAAATTTCGCCTTTGACTGCTACATAGTTGGTCATTTTGCACATTGCCTGCTTCAAATCTCAGCAACTACAGATATTCAAATTTTTGGAGCTGCAAAAAATAATCACAGTAAAGGGTTTTTTGCCATTTACTTTAACTACCACAGCAACTACCAGCTGCCGCCGAATATTTCCTCGCCTTATTCTCAGACGAATTTAAAATACAAATGAATTCTATCTTATGCATTACACAATTTGCAACTTAGCCTTTCATGTCTAATGGTGCATCAATCAAGTCACACTGAACAACACTTTCTTTAAAAAGCCTTTCATGTAGGAACGAGGTTCCTTGAACTAAGAGGAGTGAAGGAAATCCTAATGCATTGTGTAGATGTGCATTAACTCTAGACACTGCTATAAGCTATCACAGTAGCACAAGCCACATAACAGGGACAGTGATCAATTCAAAGGTCAACTCACCAGTGTAAAAACACCCGTAGCAGGCTCAACGACCTCGGTGAAATACCGCTGGCTGGCCCTGTTCCTCGGCCCTTGAAAAGGTTTATTTTTCCAAAGTACCTGTAAAATATGAATAGTAAAATAAATTAGATTGATTTGGTGAGCAACGCTGATAACAATCGTTCATTAAAAAGCAGAGGGGTGGGAGAAACAAGAAAGTAAAGATATGCATGGAGTAGTTCCAGCATATACTCAATAATTTGTCTAAAAATGGCAAGGCCAGTGATGGTATGAAGTAGCACTGAACGAGGATAAAGAGGGCACGCCTCAGTTCGCAAGTCGAGCCAATGTTTCGATAAGTGGACTTGTCTTCGTCTGGGCTTAGACGAAGACAAGTCCACTTTTCGAAACGTTGGCTCTACCTGCGAACTAAGTTCTGCCCCCTTTACCCTTGTTCTTAGATGAAGACAAGTCCACTTGTGGAAACGTTGGCTCAACCAGCGAACTGAGGCGTACCCCCTTTACCCTTGTTCAGTTCTCCATCATACCGTCTAAACCCTCTTCTTTCTCTCGTTCTACCAAGGCCAGTGATGGAGATATTTGAGGTAACATGTGCTATCCTAATCAAAAGTAATGCGTGGTATAAATAAATCAATATTTTTGTTGAGCAGCATAGTGTTTAATGTTTGATTACGCATATATACAGGCTACTAAAAAATCGTGGGAAAGGTGAAAAAAAATTATGGGAATTTGCTTCACTTTATAACAATATATGGAAGATGTGCCCATGATATACCTGCAAAATAATGGCAAGCTAGGTTTAACAATTATTTCATTTTTGCAACACTAACGAAGCAAGAGTAATTAGAAAATAGGGGGCAAGGCAAGTCATTCTTGACATACTCAAAATTCATTTCTATGTCATATATAATGTGACTCATATATTTTGGCATATAGTTGTCTAGAATGCCTTGAATGTTTATAGTGCATAATATTCTTTGAGGTTAAGTATGCTGAAGTGGTGAAGAGAAACATGTTTGGGACGTCCTGATGGCAGACATGTTCACACTCTTAATATGCTCAACTATACAGAATCATTTCCTACTATACATGCTTCAAGAGGAAAAGAAGGTAATCTTCATAGTAGTAGGTTGCAGTTAGGGAAAAAGACTTAACTTACTTCGAGATGCAGCTAAATAAATCGAAGCATATGACGATGAGCGACAGCAATGAAACAACATTTTCAAATTATTGAAAGCCTTAAATATCAGCCCAAAACACAGGACGCGAACTCAAAACCTTCAGGTAGTTACATGGACATCACCTAGAGTTCAGTAAAGGAGGCTATTAGATTTCATTAACAAATTGGTTGCTTCCTATTCAACAAAGTAAATAGAATGTACTGTCATGCTCAATACGAGTTGCAACGCATCACGAGTGAATCAATTCTGGCATCCATGCAACAATAAATTAGTGAGCATTTAGGGAGAGCATGCAACTTGTAAAAATAATAAATGAACTCTGTTATCCATTTCTTCAACTGAATGAATAAATTGTTTGCAAGGCTATAGTCAGTATGTGCCAAGAACATAGCTCCTACTGCATCTTGTGCGTTGTAGTGCATATTGAGTGCGACAGTACATTTTCAGAAAGTTTTATGCAAGTCAGAAATGTATTAAGCACATGATGTAAAATGCATTACTAATATGCATGATATTTACTAGTGTAAATTATTTAAGATTGCCATCTTGCCATGCTAAATACCTGCTAAGTAATTTTTTTTACGCATGATAGTCAGGCACAACTAAAGAATGAACCAGCAGTTGCTCTACAAGTCCCTTCAGCAGATGCCATCAAACAGTTTCATGATGGCATGGTTGATCCAAGTGTAGAGTGTTTATTCACCTTTCCTAGTCATCAAAATAAAAAATATCAATTGTGCAAGTTGATGGAACCCAATATATACAAAGCCTCAGCAATGATTAAATTGCTCAAAAACTATAGATGAAATTCTATTTATTTCCTAGCAACTAAAGGGCTTTATCCTTATAGTAACACTTATGTCTTAAATATGTAACCAGTACAGAAATTACAACACCTGATGAAAATATTTTTTCCATCATTTGAAACTCATTTACCTCTGCAAAAACACTATAGTAAGAGGGCGACAGGTGGATAGGAGATATTGAACACGAAGAACGCTCCAAGTAGTAGTGACATTGCTTTCTCCATGCTTGCAATGCTAAAGCACTCTTCTTCATCTACTGCCAGCACAACTCGATGGATGTCCCCCATGTCTGAGCCTGCAAGTGAAAACCACATTACTTCACATAAAACTTCATCATGGGTACACAAAACAATTATGATTTGCAACATACTTTGCATAAGTACACAGACAAATATGAAATGAATCTCAAGAATAATAACATACAGGACTATTGTTTCTATATTAATATAAACTGTCCAGTTGTAAGATGAGCAAAAACTCTCAGCATGGTGCAACCCGCCTTTCTTGATTTAGAACAAGTTTTTCTAGCAAGAGCGCTGCTTCTACAAAATGAGGCTATCTATTAACAAGAAAATATATTAATATATGTACACAAAATAGACTCGATTGGAAAATGACTACTGACAGACCATAAGGATTACAGCTACAACTTTGCCCATCTAAATAAAAAAAAATGCTTACAATATCTTCTAATTCTAGAAACAAAATTATTTAAAAGTAATAGCCCTGCGAACTCATACTATATTTGACTTCGTTTTGGCTCAAGAGAAGATGCCCCTGCGGCCGAAGAAAGACAAAATCTTGTTATCAAACACCTTTCTCTGTGCATGCGACCATGGTGGCGGGGCTGCCACGAAGACGGCTCTCTGGGCAAAACGCAGCAGCGGGCTGCGCTACTGTGATGTTGACTGGAGTCGTGTAACGCTTGGCACGCGGTTTTTTCCGCGCGTACGTTCGCCTACTTAAGTACAGAGAAGAGCTGGCTGAGGCTTTCAGCGAACATCGTCCCAGCAAAAAGCAAAGAAACAGAAGGTATTGTTATCAAACACCTTTCTCTGCGGACTGCAGGTGGTCACGCGGTAGACGAAAGACAAGCTGGGGCACCATGGCCGCACTGTGGCCCGCAGCGACGAGTTATATGATAACTCCCAAGAGCAGCGCCGAAGGACGCAGGTGTTCAGGCGGGCGCTAGGCCCCGCCGCTTGAGCAAATCGACTATGAGCGCCAGCAAGACGCCATCTTCCAAATTTTCCGCGCACGCCACATACCCTGCCCTGGCGGCTAAGCGTCAAAGAGAGATAAAACGATCTTCAAACAGATGGCAGCTCACCATGCATCGGATGTTAATCCTTTCAATGTCTGCAGTCACCAAAAGTAGCAAAACACTCAAAATTGATCCGTGCATTTTGATATAAAGAAAACAGCACATAAAAAAACAGCCAGCGTTGTCCTGTGCTTTTAATAGGCGAATGCACACGTTGAAAATATGAGCCTCGTGACATCACTCCGGTCAACACCACAATATTTCAACCCGCTGCTGGGTTTCGTGTTTTTGAACAAGCGAGAGCCCTCTCTGTCTGCTGCTCTTCAATCACCGAGAACAACGTACCATTTAACTTATGCACCTGTATCACGCCCAACGTGCGGTCCATGCGCGCTTTAAAAATTACTTGCACAATGCGCCGTGAGCACCCTGGCCGTGAGCCGCGCCATTATCACATATATTCAACAACCCCATCTCCACAGCAACTCCTTCCTAATCAACCTTTCAATTTGTGACGTTAAGCCGCACAAACCAAACCATGGACACACTTTGCACAAATACCTGTGAAAAATTCACGTTCTCTATACAAATATATCGCGCCTACAACTTTCCCTTAACGAATGCTAGCGGACAGCCTTCTGTCGTTATGTGGAGCACAATACGAGCGCACGCCGGTTGCCTTCAGATGCATGCTTCGCATAAGCTCGGCGCACGCGCTTCTATCTTACACCACAAGCTCCACAAAGTCTTCAAGTAAATAAAAAACACGCAGTACACTTACCCTAATCAGGCGGACTTGGTCGGAGACTGCAGCTTCGTGTGCGGAGCTGACTCAGAACCACGCCGTCCTTTTGCAAAGTGCAATACAAAATGGCGCAACACACACAAAGGAAGAAGGAACACGAGAAGCCGACGAAAACGGTGCAGGAGACGTCGACCTCGCACGCAGTCGAGTCAACGCAGCGGCAGGCTGGGTCTCGCCCGACGCCGAACAAAACATTGCGATAGGCCAAATGCGGATCACGGGTTGTGTGACGTAACCCAAACGGCGGCGAACGATCTGCGCGCATTGTGTTTGTTTTTTAGGACTCCTGGTCTCTTCACTATCTCCCGCTATTTGACTCCTCGGCGGCACTTTATTCTGTTGGCGTCAGCGCTCCAAAACTGAGTAGAGGGAGGCCGTCAAAGTGACGAATATTTTTTACAGTGTACCTCTCGGGAATCCTGATAGATCGAATGGAAGATCTATGTGCACTTGAGACGACGTCATACCTTGGGGCGTCAGGCATCGACGCATTCCGGTTGGCGAAATGCATAGGAGGATAGTCAATAGAAGCTGTAACTTCAGGAGCTCGTGCGAAAGGTTGCACTGTAACTGCTTGTGGTGGTGAAGCCGGCCGTTTAGATACCCTCTGGACAGAGATCTTAGCAGATTCGTGCAGAGGTAGTGGGTTGAGCCGCAAGAGTTCTTCCCGGACGATTTGCCGGATCGTCAACAGAAGATCTAGTTGGACATGGTCATCAAGTCTGGTCACAATGGTCACGTTGGCCAGCCGCCCAAATTTTGGCGCAATACGACGCGCTTCGAGAGCTTGAAAAGAGCGGATGTGTTTAATAACGTTGGAGACGGTCTCAAGGGTGTCTTTGGCGATTAAAAAGTTATACACGTCAGCCGCGATGACCTCCAAAATGTGTCCGACTCTGTCTTCTTCGGGCATGTTGTAATTCACACATTTTCACAATGTGAGGGTTTGTTCTGTATAAGTTTCATCCGGCAATTGAGCTCTTTGAGCAAGGGTCTGCTCATCCCGCTTTTTGCTCGGTACAGAGTCACCAAAACGCTGTTTTATCTCGGTGGCAAACCGTTCCCAAGTTGTCAAATTGTCCTCGTCATTCTCGAACCAGGTCATAGCCGTGTGAGTTAGAAAGAAAACGACATTTGTGAGCATGGTGATAGGGTACCACCGGTTGTACCAACTAACTCGTTCATAACTCGCTCATAACCTACTGAAGGGCGAAGGCCTCTCTCATATTTCTCCATTTAACCCAGTTCTGTGCTAGCTGCATCCCTGCGAACTTCTTAACCTCATCCGCCCACCGAACTTTCTGCCGCCCCCCGCTACGCTTTCCTTCCCTTGGAATCCAATTTGTTACCCTTAGCGACCATCGGTTATCCTCTCTTCTCCCTACATGTCCTGCCCATGCCAATTTCTTTTTCTTAATCTCCACTAGAACGTCGGTAACTTGAGTTATTTCTCTGACCCACTCTGCACGCTTCCTATCTCTTAATGCTACCCCTACCATTTTTCGTTCCATAGCCCTCTGGGTTGTCCTCAACTTAAGTAGAATTCCCTTGGTTAGCCTCCACGTTTCAGTCCCATAGATGAGTACAGGTAAGATGCAACTGTTGTATACTTCCCTCTTGAGCGATACCGGTAGGCTGCTAGTCACAATCTGCTAGTACTTGCCAAATGCGCTCCATCCCAATCTTATTCTTCTTGTTATTTCCTTTTCATGGTCCGAATCTGCAGTTACTACCTGTCCTAAATAGACATATTCGCCTACTACTTCCAGTGCTTCGCTACCTAATGTAAACTGCTGTTCCTTCCCGATGCTGTTGAACATAACCTAAGTCTTCTGCATGTTGATTTTCAAGCCTACCTTTCTACTTTTCCTGTCTAGGTCATCAATCATTACTTGTAGTTCATCTCCCGAGTTGCTTAGCAAGGCAATGTCATCAGCAAATCGCAGATTACTGAGGAATTCGCCATCTACCCGCATCCCTAACTGCTCCTATTTCAGGTCTCTGAATAGTTCCTCTAAGCAAGCTGTGAATAGTACTGGGGAGATTGTGTCTCCTTGCATAACACCTTTCTTTATGGGAATTTTGTTACTTTCATTATGCAGAAGTATGGTTCCTGTGCAGCCACTATATATATCTTCCAGAACTTTCACGTACGGCTCGTCTACCCACTGATTTCGCAATGCCTGCATCACCGCCGAGGTTTCAAGTGAGTCAAATGCTTTTTCGTAATCAATGAATGATATGTATAAGGGCTATGTATTCTGAGCATTTTTCTATCACCTGGCTGATGGCATGGCTATGACCGATAGTAGAGTACCGTTTCCGAAAACCTGCTTGATCCATTGCTTGGTTGCAGTCTAAGGTTGTCCTGATTCTATTAGCGATTACCTTACTGAATACTTTATACGTAACAGACAGTAAGCTGATTGCTCTGTAATTTTTAAGGTCCTTAGAGTTCCCTTTCTTATGAATGAGGATAATGTTTGCATTCTTCCATGATTCCGGTATCGTCCATGACACCAGGTACTGCGTATATAGGGTGGCCAGTTTTTCTAGCACGATATCCCCCGCCCCGTTCTTCAACAAATCTGTAGTTATCTGATCTTCTGCAGCTGATTTCCCCCTTTTCACAGTTTCTAATGATTTCTTGACCTCGTCTTTCGTCACTGGTAGAACGTCTGACTGTTTTTCCCTAACGTAAATCTCATTACGGTCCTGACTACTTTGGCTACTGTAGAGATCTGTATAGAACTCCTCGGCTACTTTGACTATCTCCTCCATATTCGTGATGACGTTGCCCGCCTTGTCCCTTATCGCATACATCTGGTTTTTTCCTATGCCCAATTTCTTCTTTACCGCTTTAAGGCTTCCCCGTTTTTTACAGCGTGCTCAGTTTTATCCATGTTATACTTCCTTTTATCGGTCGTCTTGCGCTTATTGATTAGCTTTGATATCTCGGCCAATTCTATCTGGTATGTTGAATTGAAAGGTTTCATACTCTGGTGTTTCTTAATGAAATCTTTCGTCTCTTTAGACAGCTTACCGGTATCCTCTCTAACTATCCTACCGCCTACTTCTACGGCGTACTCAGTGATAATAGATCTGAAATTATTGTTCATTGCTTCTATGGTAATGTCCTCGTCCTCGGTTAGAGCTGAATATCTATTCTGTAGCGAGATCCTTAACTCTTCTGCTCTCCCCCTCACCGCTAATTCGTCGATGGGTTTCTTTCTTACTAATCTGTTGCGTTCCTTCTTCCTATTTAGGCTAATACGGGACCTCACCATCCTGTGGTCACTGTATCGCACGTTTCCGATTACATCTACATCTTGCATAATGGCGGGGGTATAACACAGTATGAGGTCAATTTCATTTTTAGTCTCTCCGTTAGGACTTTTCCATGTCCATTTCCGGTTCTTCCGTTTGCTGAAGAAGGTATTCATGATTCTTAAGGTATTGCGCTCTGCAAACTCAACTGTGTCAGTAACTTGAGTTTCAATCAATCAATCAACGTGGTCTTTATTTGTATGAAACGAAATACATAAAGATTATTTAGACCGATAAGCCGCGGGGCTAGTAGACGGTCCAGTACAGAATAAACTTGATCAGGCAGCCGTAATGAGCACATACAAACACACAAAAAAAGACAAACAAACAAACAAAAAGAATCAACACGCATGGAGGAAAATACATTTCAGCAAACAATTCATAGCCAATTAATACAAAACGCAAGCGCACACAAAAAAAATGGGGGGGGGGGCGGGGAGGGGATCACAACTCTTCTTGGCTATTAATAAAGAACATTTTGCAACTCATTTTAATGTTAACTGCAAGTTTCACATGTGGGGCCCTCGGCCCCTCGGTTTTGGAGCATATCAATGCAACAACGCAGCTGGCCGCACTCGGCCGGCGCCGACGCTACTGCGCATGTCAGGCAGCCTCGACTCTGAAGCGTAACGTTGCACGTGGCTCGCCGAGCGTCTAGATAAGCGACGAGCAAACAGCCGCATGGGGCTTTTTTCCCGCTGGACGGCCCGGGCAGCGGTGTTCGCCGGGAGCTCTACGTGAGTGTGTGCTTTTTCGAAGCGTCGTGTTTTTGTCCGGCAGCGCAGGCGCTTTCCGGCCTCGCCACATGCGGCTTGGCTCTTGTGTTTCCACCTGGTTGTGTGGCGTGTTGGTGCTGTGCAGCAACTCGCAAGATTGTTTTCTTTCACCATGAGTTTCACCATGCCTTTCATCATAGAGTTTATTTTTGACTGCTCAAATTTAAGCGGTTTTTTTTTGTTCACGTTGTTGCCGGTCGTTTGTCGCATGGGTAGCGGCTCACGAACCCCCCTGAGTGAGGGCTGAGGCCCACATTTGGCGCCCAACGGGATTTTTTCTGAGCTTTCAGGGAGTTGTCACCCGCCACTTTGAGCACGCACCCGTGCCGCGAGAACCGCCAATGCAAGAGAACCACCCCCGTCCGGAGCCAGCCCCAGTAACTTTCCGGATACAACTGCATCAAGGAACGTAAGCTCTGGGCCAAACATTTCTCCTCGGACAGTTCCATTTCTAATGCTTCTACGCTCAGGTAAACTTACTAATCGTAACGAGCCAACCAACCACACGACTGACAGAATGTCTGACAATGAGTAAAAAGGGGCGGCCGCGACAGATATGACCGACGTTTTGAGCCGGATAACTACGCTGCTTGAGCGACAGGCACAAACTGAACCACCCACCTTCCGTTTGCAGCTCGCAGTGCCGACATATGAAGGGCACACGGACAAAAAATCTGTAGCAGACTTCCTACAAGAAATGCTTGACTACCGTAACGCGGAAGCCCTACCAGACGACATTATTTTACAACGCGTTTTGCCAGTGGCCCTGAAAGGCTCCGCCGCACGCTGGCGGCGTCGACAGACGTTTCAAAACTGGACTCATTTCAAGCAGTTGCTAAGGGCAGAGTTCCTTCCCCCCGACTATGCCGTCCACATTAAAGATGAATTGTACACTCGCACACAGGCAGAGGAGGAAAGCCGTTTGGAATATATACGCTCATTTCAGGAACTTTATGAGCGTGCCGACCCCCCTGCACCAGAAACAGAGAAGGTCACACGAGCGATACGCCAAGCCCACCCACGCTTTCAGGCCTATTTGCGGGGGCGTAGCTTTTCGTCACTGGACGATCTCGCAAAAGCGGCTTCTGATATCCAGGGCGCCACGTTAGCCGAATTGACCTATCGGCCTCCGCCCCCTCCAGAAACCGCCCTGGAGCCCTCATGCGCGTGGCCTGGTGCGCTCACTGCAAATGGGGGACCTCGTTTGCCTCAGCCCCTGCCTCGCTCGGTGGACCCGTCCAGCTACCAAGCTCTTGGATCACCGGGCCCCTTCCCACTCCGAGGCCGGAACCCGGGAGCACCCCCACGGCGTACTCAGGGCCGTCGCCGGTCTGCGGATCCAAGCACGCGGCAAGGTATGGACGACACAAACACTGACTTTCCGGTCTGTTTCCAGTGTGGTGGTCGAGGCCACTACAGAAGCCAGTGCCCAAGTCCCCGCGGCTCTCGTAAGCAGGGAAACGACGACGGCCGGCGGTGATAAGCAGTTATGACCACTTGCCGGCCCGCAACCTACCGGTCCCGGGCGCCTCCTTGCAGCCGCCCAGCCTCCTTGCAGCCTGCCATGAAGTGCCGGTAGGCGTGCCGTGTACACAACCTGCAGCACCTGCCGACTGCCCCGCGGTGTCAGATGCAAGTCGTCGTTCGTCCCCTCCTGCTGACGGAGTTGTGGGTGATAGTCGTCGTTCGCCCCCTCCTGCTGACGGAGTTGTGGGTGCAAGTCGTCGTTCGAACCCTCCTGCTGACGGAGTTGTGGGTGCAAGCCGTCGTTCGCCCCCTCCTGCTGACGGAGTTGTGGGTGCAAGTCGTCGTTCGCCCCTCCTGCTGACGGAGTTGTGGGTGCAAGTCGTCGTTCGCCCCCTCCTGCTGACGGAGTTGTGGGTGCAAGTCGTCGTTCGCCCCCTCCTGCTGACGGAGTTCGGGGGGCCAGAACCACACCACGATGCAGGATATTTTGGTCGTCGCACCATCCTGCTGCCACAAAATACAACCGTGAACGACCGCCGGTGAAGCAGAGACGAGAACCGCTCACCCGGCCCAGATCAACGTGTGAGCCTCCGGCATTACCCAAAAAGCTTCAGGAACAAACGGTGAGCGCTGTTCCGTCAACATCTCGTTATAATGAGACCCACCTTGACATTATGCCGCTGGTTGCGGTGAATGTGGCCGAAATAGAAGTGCCTGCGCTTTTAGACACAGGCTCTACAGTTTCAGTTTTCGGCGATAGAGTTAAAAACGCCTGTGATGCGAAACACCTCCGGTTACGGAGTGTAAGCACCAACCTGCGTATGGCGTCTACTCACGTAGCATCTGCCACCTCGCTAGCCCGTTTAACAGTCACTATCAATGGGCGAATGATTAGACAGCGCTTCCTACACCTTCCCGGCCTTTCCTGTCCAGTGATATTGGGCCGCAACTTCATAGCCAAGGCGGGAATCGTGATAGATCTTCGAAACCAAACTTACCAGTACGGCATGAATACTGCGGCATTTAAGTTCACAGCACAACCTGGTGCTTTGCATTCACAGTTACTGGCCACAAACAGCCATTCGGACACCGTCACTGGAAGTGGTATTCTCACGGTTTTGAAATCTTTCAGGGGATCACCAGCCGAAAGGTGCAGAATCGAGAGGACACTGAGGCCCTTCGCAGCAATGTTCACGGAGGCCCCTGGGAGGGTCAACGTTCTGACTCACAGGATCGACACCAGCAGTGCTCGTCCGATCCGGTTCAACCCAAGGCCCTTGAGTGTCCACAAGCGAGCACTGTTGGATGGTGCCCTCAACGAAATGCTGGCCACTGGTGCGGTGAGACCCTCAAAAAGTCCTTGGGCATTCCCTGTTGGTCTCGCGCCTAAGAAAGACGGCACAGCACTGTTGTGCGTCGATTATCGGCGGCTGAACGCTGCAACAGTTCGAGACTCCTACCCCTTTCCATCTGTCGAATCGGTCATGTATTGACTTGGATCAGCAAAGTTTTTTACTACTCTTGACTGTAGCAGAGGTTTTCTGCAGATCCCGATTGACCGTAATGACATTGAAAAAACTGCCTTTACTTGCCATCGAGGACTGTTCGAGTTTGTACGGCTACCCTTCGGTTTGTGTAATTCACCTGCCACTTTTCAGCGAGTAATGGATATTGTGCTCGGAGACGCTAAGTTTAACTACGCTATGGCCTACATGGATGATGTAGTAGCGTTCTAGGAGAGTCTAGAAGAAAACCTCAATCATCTAACCAACGTTCTTCAGCGAATGCAGAATTCAGGTATCACCATTAATCCCAACAAGGTCCAGTTGGTGGCAAATAGAATCAACCTCCTTGGTTTCGTAGTGGAGCAAGGCACAGTCCGCCCAGATGAAGAAAAACTCCAGGCCATACTGAAGTTCCCACCGCCGACAGACGTCAAGAGCCTCCAGCGCTTTTTGGGCATGGTAGGATTCTACCGGCACTTCATTCCGAACTGCGCCGACCTAGCACGACCCCTCCATCAGCTACTTCGGAAAGGCGCCCGTTGGTCCTGGACGGACACTGAGGATGGATCATTTCGAGCGTTGTCCGCAGCGATCGCGGATACGGCACGCCTACGGCTTCCCGACTTCAACCTGCCATTCACGGTGCAAACTGCCGCAAGTGAGTACGGCATAGGTGCGGTATCGCTTCAGCAGCATCAAGGGAAGCTTTGCCCTTTGGCATTTGCGAGTCATACCCTTACTGGGCCAGAGCGCAACTATAGCGTGACAGAGAAGGAGTGTCTAGCGATAATTTTCGCACTAAAGAAATTTGACATGTATTTGGATGGAGCCGAGTTCACCATTTAAACAGGTCACCAGGCATTGTCATGGCTCTCAAAGTTGCAAAACCCAGCTCGCCGCCTCCAAAATTACCATTACAGGGTGGAATACCGCAAGGAAACCTTCAGTGAGGTAGCAGACGCCCTGTCCAGAGCTCCACTTCCCGGAGAAGGGCGGCCAACACCTGCAGTCCTGGCTGTAGCAGCGCCCGCAGACGCCTGGGGAACATTAGTCTCTAGGCAACAGCTCCTGAACGCCCAGAACACTGATGACCAGTGCATCCAGATACGCCAGTGTCTGAGCAGGCCCAGCACAGTACCAGCCGGCAACTACGACAGCTACCTGGAAGCAGCTGACGGCCTACTCTTGCGGATGCGGACGGCGGTGAGTCCCCCTTTCGGGTCGTTGTACCTGGGAGCCTTCGCAAAGCCTTCCTCGAGTACTACCATGACACATGCCTCGCGGGTCATTGCGATGGTAGGAAAACGTATGACAAGTGTCGTATCGTGACATGGCCTCAGATGAGAAAGGACGTCCCTCAAGTATGTTCGCGCTTGTCACACTTGCCAGATCGCGAAGCCGAGGGGAGGGAAACCACCGGGCTTCATGCAACCCGTAGAGAGTCGATACCCATGGGAAATCGTGGCCTGTGACGTAATGGGTCCCTACCCCCGATCGCTGAGAAGGAATCGCTATTTGTTAGTGCTCACTGATCACTTCTCAAAATGGGTAGAACTATACGCACTGCGAAAGCTCGACTCTAAGCTAATTTGTGATAAGCTGCTAGAAACGTTCACACGTTTTGGCTTCCCAGCGCAGCTTATAACTGACAACGCAAGTTATTTCACGAGCAGGACATTTACTGACTCTTGTAAAGCTCTCTGAGTACAGCACAAAAAAACGACACCCTACCACCCTCAAGCGAACATTACAGAGCGGGTCAACAGAAACCTGAAGACAATGCTGGTGGCTTTCACAGAACGCCACAAGGACTGGGACGCTCGAATCCAGGAGATGGCCTTCGCCACAAGAACCACGGTGAACCGATCCACAGGTTTTACGCCAGCAGCTATTCTTCTTGGTCGCGAACTCCGGTTTCCTATCGAGCACGACGTTACTTCCAGCTCTGAATTACCACCATCCAATTACTCCAGGTTCACCCAGGATCTATCGAGCCGCCTTGCCGGGACCCTGAAGGAGGCCAGAGAAAACCTGGACATCGCCCGCCTGGAGCAATGCAGTCAGTACAACAAGGGAAGGCGACACGGGGAATTCACTGCTGGCGACAAGGTCCTCCGCCGCACACACCCACTCAGCGATGCTGCAAAGGGGTTTGCAGCCTCCCTCGTGCCGCGATGGGGGGGGGCCCTTTCTTAATAATAAAACGCGTCAGCAGTCCAGCCTACCTTCTCCGAAACATGCATGGTGGTCGGACAATTGGCCCCGTTAACATCAATGATGTAAGACCTTACTACGAGCGTCTAAACCACTAGTAACGGTGTCTTGGACTTTACAACACTTTCATCGTTGTCGCTCCACTCCGAATTGGAACGTCCATACGCAGACCGATCCTTGTTGTCCCCATCCTTTTCCGTTGCTCTACAGGATGCCACGTGATCACCGCAACGAAAGGAGCCTTCCCAGCTATGATGGCAGCTCCGCGGCCTACCGCAGCCGCAGTCATCGCAGGACGGTCCAGACTCCGTACAGTCGACCCGTCTATCTTGCTCCCCCATGGCGTCGGCAAGCAAGGGACGAGGTTCCCGGGCGCTGGCGGCACGTGGCAACTTGGTGCCACATCGGCAACGCCACGGTGGCGTGCTTTGCATCGGCCTCCGCCTGGGAGACGCAGGTACGGCCGGAGAGAGGCCGTCTACCGGCACCACCGCCATTCACCGGCCATACCGTGGAGGAGCATCGCCGTAGAGACCCCATCCGGCCCCTCCCCGAGGAAGCCAACGTAGGCTGGTGCTCACTATGCGATACATGCATAATCTTTCAGGAGGCGCACTCCCTCAGCGCGCTACACCAGGAGCAGCAGCGGCTGCACGACACATTGCGCCAGGCTCTGCAGCCGGGTGCTCCAAATGACGCCAGGCGCCACCTTCTCACAGAGTTCGCCGCAGCTCTAATCCACAGCCAAAGCCTGCCCCAAGCACCTGCAGTTCAAGACGCGGTGGCAGCTGACAACCTCTTGGACTTAGACGATGTTTAATTTGTCGTGAACACCCATGCAGTGCCTTTTGAACCTCATGAACGTTACTCTGTTCATTATGAACAATATTACAGTTCTCTTTTTAACCCCAGGAAGGGGTACCGTCTTGTGAAGGGGGGAGTGTGGGGCCCTCGGCCCCTCGGTTTTGGAGCATATCAATGTAACAACGCAGCCGGCCGCACTCGGCCGGCGCCGACGCTACTGCGCAGGTCAGGCAGCCTGGACTCTGGCGCGTAACGTTGCACGTGACTCGCCGAGCGTCTAGATAAGCGACGAGCAAACAGCCGCATGGGGCTTTTTTCCCGCTGGACGGCCCGGGCAGCGGCGTTCGCCGGGAGCTCTACGTGAGTGTGTGCGTTTTCGAAGCGTCGTGTTTTTGTCCGGCAGCGCAGGCGCTTTCCGGCCTCGCCACATGCGGCTTGGCTCTTGTGTTTCCACCTGGTTGTGTGGCGTGTTATCGATGCTCGCTTCCTTGTACGGTGCTGTGCAGCAACTCGCAAGATTGTTTTCTTTCACCATGCGTTTCACCATGCCTTTCATCATAGAGTTTATTTTTGACTGCTCAAATTAAAGCGGTTTCTTTTGTTCACGTTGTTGCCGGTCGTTTGTCGCATGGGTGGCGGCTCACGAACCCCCCTGAGTGAGAGCTGAGGTCCACACACATTATTAGGCAACGTGTTCCAATGTTTTACTCCAGATAATTGCGCTAAACGTTCTCCGTACACATTGTGGCAGGCAGGGAGGTTGAAATTGCCATTTAATGCGTGTCTTGTATTGCGAGATGGTAACAAGAAAATACCAAGTGGCAAAGGATTACTAGTATTCATTATGTTTACCAATACACAGATTTTGTATTTAAGCATGGATTCTAATAAAAGTACTCGATTTTTTAGAAATAAATTATTGTTGCTGCAGTTGGAAGATACGTGATATATTATACGCAATGCTCTCTTCTGCAGCATCTGTAAGGGAAGTAGATACGTTTTGTACGCTTGGTCCCCAAGATTCACAGCAGTAGCTGGCAGTGAAATAATGAAAATACAGGGAACGTCGTATGGTGTACGGGAAATACCTTTTCGCCTTGGTAAGCGCGTAGCAACTGAAAGCTAGCTTTTTAGATAGCTTATCTATCTGCTCTTGCTAGTGCAAGTGTTGGTCAAAGATGATACCAAGGTATTTGAAAGAACAAACTTGCTGAGCACAATCGTTGTTTACAGATATGTGAATCGTACTAAGGTCAACGTTTCTTCTCTTGGAGCGGAATACTACATATCTAGTTTCATCTACATTTATTGTTAGTTTATTAGCACAAAACCATGCTGAAACATTAAACAGTTCGGACGTTATTGTATTTTCTAGGCCCAAGAGTGACTCAGATGTGAACAAAAGAGCAGTGTCATCTGCATACATAAAGACTTTTGAAAATTGAACAGCCTGTGGTAGGCCGTTCAAGAAAATAGAAAACAAAACGGGACCCAATACAGATCTTATTCAGAAATGTGGCGCAACAAACACAAACACAAGAGAAGATATACAACACACGCGCACACTACCAACTGTAATAAGAACTGAAAACACTTCCTCTTCACCACTCCTCCTCTTCTACACTCAGGCACATCTCATCTTCCTCTTCTTTGCCAAGGGGATAGTGGCACTTTCTTCCTCGCAGACGATAAACATCGTCCAAACCTGGCAGTCACCAATCACATCTTCCTCTTCTTCTCTTCTTCCTCTTCTTTGCCAAGAGGATAGCGGCACTTTCTTCCTCGCAGACATAAACATCGTCCAAACATGGCAGTCACAAATTCTACACTTCCTTGTTACTCCACACCTCTGCTTTGCCCAGTAACTCATACCACGTTGGAGAAGCAAATATCACCACATAGTCACATAGTCATACCCTAAAAACCACCGCCACACATATACCGTAGGACATGTCCATCCACACCACATAACTTGTGTAGTCCCTATGTATTGAAAAGCTTTAACCTGCCAACGTGTACGAAGCCACGAAGCCCATGTACTTGAGGGAAAAGACTCTAAACTACCTTGGCCCCAAAACGTAAGAGGAGTCCAAGAATAACAGCTTGAGTCCCGACAATATTCTCATTATTTGCATAACACAGGAGGATTGCTCAATAAAAGTAAATTCTTTTCTACGTAAGGTCAACGATGCTTCACTAATACAACTTTCTTCTTCTGTATTCAGTGCGCCTCTAAAATTTCCCGCGCCATCTTATCCCGACTCTTTCCTAATATGTTACCTTGCTAAACAACGGCTCACATTTGCACTTCTGACAGTGCACGGGTAAATTTGACCCCTTGCCATTTTCCATGGACTTCTCATGTTCCCTCATTCTATCATTGATGCATCTTCCAGTTTGCATTATATATACTTTACCGCACGTCAGAGGAACCTCATAATCACTCCCACCCGACATCCAAAAAAACTCTTTGCATACTTCTTATCGCATTGTCCTTCCTTTTTCTTCCCTATTAATGCACATAACCCACCCAGTTTTTTGGGGGCAGAAAACACAACTGTCGCCTCAAACCTACCTGCCACCTTTTTCAGGCAGTGTGCAGCTCTATGAATATAGGGGATCACCTGTGGTCGTTTATTTCTCAACATGTCTGTCGTTCTTTTTTCCCTTTAATTTTTTGAAGCAGAGACTCTGACACCCCACATATAATCATAACCGGGAAACCAGCCACTTCTAGTCTTTGTAATTGATTATTGAAGCTTTCCTCTGCGATATGTACACATGATTTCAACAAGGCCGACTATAAACAAAGGGAAGCTATCCCTCTTTTAACAGTCTTTGAATAGGCTGATCCATAAGGAAGTAGCTTTTTTTTAGCCCTGGGAAAATACTTCTAACACACTTCCCCATTACATATTTTCATATTTAAATCAAGAAACTGCAATTTATTGTCCACCGGTAGCTCATGAGTAAACGTAAGTCCTTTTCCTTGTAGCTTAAAAATTGAAAGACACTTTCCGCACTTTGATTCACTGCAGAGCCCTTATCCACAATGACTAAGAAATCGTCAACATATTGTGAAAGAAGGCTAGTTTGGGACGGCAAGATCGTGACGGCAAGGCCAGCGATGCCTTGTCTAGCGTTTTAATCTGATGACCAAAAACCCAGGCGCGTGCCGGAGCCGGCGCCACGGGACGATGATGATGGTATGTACAAATGACAGAGGAAGATCATGGAATGAACAAATTAAAGAACATCCACGGAAGGCTCACACAATCTGCCCGGGGGTCGGAAGCGGCCAGCCTGGCCGCTCCTAAGCGATGCATCGCGGCGCACAAACGGTTTCAAGCCAGACACATGAACAATTTCAGTTCCACGGTGGCGTCGATCAGCTGGGGGATCAACAGGCGTCACTTTGTAGTTCACTGGGGAAGTTTGGCTTATGACCTCATAGGGACCTACGTAGCGGTAGTGGAATTTGTCACTAAGGCCTGGGGTGCGCAATGGTGTATAAAGCAGTATTTCGTCACCAGGACGAAAAGAGACTACTCGATGTGTAGAATCATAGCGAGTCTTGCGGTCTTCCTGGCACGCTGCCGTGTTGAGGAGGGCAAGATGACGGCATCTGGCCACACGAGATAAAAAATGTGTAGGTACTGATGTGGAGTAGTCGGGCGTAGAGAAAAAGGAAGAGTCGAGAATTGTAGTGGGAGGACGGCCATAAACCAGGAATCGGTAGTCCGTTGTACTGCTGTGTTATAGGCGAATGTGACGAATGGTAGAATAGTGTCCCAATTGCGATGATCTGGTGTGATGTACATGGATATCATGTCTGACAAGGTGCGATGAAATCGCTCAGTCAGACCGTTAGTCTGGGGATGGTAGCTTGACGTTGTCTTATGAAGGGTGAATGACGCGTGAAGAACTTCGGCAACGACTTTCGATAAGAAGGCTGTACCGCGGTCACTTAGGAGCACCCGAGGAGCGCCATGACGCAATACAATTGATCGCAAAAAGAAATTTGCTACTTCTTCAGCGGAACCAGTCGGTACAGGTGCTGTCTCAGCGTAGCGTGTGAGGTGGTCGACAGCTGTTATAATCCAATGGTTACCCCCATCGGAAAGGTAGGGGACCATATAAATCGATGCCGACTACATCGAATGGCGTGGCGGGACAAGGAAGAGGTTGTAGTAGGCTAGCGGGCGGAGAAGTCAGCCGTTTGCGACGTTGGCACAGAGGCACGACGCGACGTATTTGGCAACGGTGGAAGATAAGCCAGGCCAAAAGAATCGATTTCTCACGCGGTCGTAGGTTTTGTCTAAACCAAGGTGACCTGCTGTAGCGTCATCGTGGAGAGCCGCCAGTATACGTGGGCGAAGCACACGCGGCACGACTGGGATCCAGCGAGTTCCATCAGGGCAATACACGTAACGGAGTAGGATGCCATCTTCGAGCTTGAAATTGCGAAGCTGTCGGCGAAGCCTAGCATTGGGCGGGTCCGAAGCGCCGATAAGGCGGTCGATGATAGGACGGCAGTAGGCATCGGCTAATTGCTGTGAGCGGAGAGCGTGCTTGTTCTCAGAGTCGTCAAAACAAACGGTTGTGATATACGTCGGGCAAAGAGATGGTCGGCTCTGGTCAGAGGTGGAAATGTATTGGGAAGAAAAACAGCAAGTTGATTCCAAAAGAGGACAGCGAGATAGAGCGTCGGCGTCTTGGTGTTCGCGACCAGATTTATAAGTGACGTTGAAATGGTATTCTTGCAGGCGTAGAATCCAGCGGCCATCTCGGCCTGTCAAATTCTTGAATGAAGACAATTAGCAAAGAGCATGGTGGTCGGTCACAACTGTGAAGTGCCGACCGTACAGGTAAGGGCGAACATTTTGGACAGCCCAGACGACGGCAAGACACTCCTGCTCGGTAATGGTGTAGTTCTTCTCAGCTGGAGTCAGAGTCCGACTGGCAAAGGTAATCACTTTCTCACGCGATGTTGCATCACGCTGCAGAAGTACAGCGCCAAGACCGTGACCAGTGGCATCGGTGGGGAGGATAGTTGGAGCGCTGTCACTGAAGTGGCCAAGTACAGGATCTGATGTGAGGGCGTGCTTTAGGTCATGAAAAGCAGTTTCGCACTGTTCCGTCCACACGAAAGGGCTACGCGCTTCAAGTATCTCATGAAGTGGTGCAGCAATAGGTGCAAATTGCCTTATAAAACGCTGGAAATAAGAGGCGAGGCCGAGGAAACTGCGCAAATCTGTAGTCCGTTGTGGACGAGCAAAGTTCATGACCGCGATTATTTTTTCAGGATCTGGGCGAATGCCGTCATGGCTGACCAGATGTCCCAATATTCTAATTTCCTTCTGCGCAAAGTGGCACTTTTTGGTGTTGAGCTGAAGTCCTGCTGAAGCGAGAAAGGTGAGGACTTCATTCAAGCACGTGAGATGGTCATTAAAGGTTTCCGAAAAGCTCACAATATCCTCCAAGTAACACGAACAGGTTCTCCATTTTAGGCCACGAAGCACAGTATCGATCATTCTTTCAAATGTCGCTGGTGCGTTACAAAGTCCGAAAGGCATAACATTAAATTCGTAAAGGCCATCGGGTGTTGCAAAAGCGGTTTTTTCTTTGTCATCCTTGTGCGTAGGTATTTGCCAATAACCTGAGCGGAGGTCCAAGTTCGAGAAATATTCGGAGCCTTGGAGAGAGTCAAGGGCGTGATCAATTCGTGGCATCGGATATACATCTTTGCGGGTAATTTTGTTGACTGCGCGGCAATCAACACAAAAGCGTACCGAGCCGTCCTTTTTTTTAACTAGCACTACTGGGGAGGACCATGGGCTTCTTGAGGGACGAATTATATTGCGATGGAGCATGTCATTTACATTTTCTTCAGTTACTTTTCGTTCAGAGAGGGAAACCCGATAAGGCCATCGGCGAACGATAGAGTTACCTTCAGTAATGATGCGATGGTGCGCAACACTAGTCCGTCCCAGTGGTGTGGAAGTGGCATCGAAAATGGCTTGGTGGTGTTGAAGCAATGTCAGCAGGTCTTGGCGTTGGTTCGGCGTGAGTTTAGGATTATTAGTCTTTGCGAGAACAGAAAGAGAGACGTCTGACGAAACACTTTGCTGAGGCGGAGGGGCGGTGAGCACCATCAGGAAAAAAGGTTGAACATCCACCATGCAATGCAGAGAAGTTCCTTTTGGGAGCACGACGGATTCACGTGAAGTGTGGTGGCCAGTACTGTGGCTGAGCCGTTGTGGAACCGGACAAGACGACGGGAAGGCGATGCCGCGTGCAAGATGACTATATGATGGTGCTATGAGTACGTCCTCGTCAGTGATGTCATCATCAGCATCATCAGCCTGATTATACCCACTGAAGGGCGAAGGCCTCTCCCATATCTTTCCACTTAACCCGGTTCTGTGCTAGCTGCATCCACTTGACCCCTGCGAACTTCTTAATCTCATCCGCCCACCTAACTTTCTGCCGCCCCCTGCTATGCTTTCCTTCCCTTGGAATCCAGTTTGTTACCCTCAGCGACCATCGGTTATCCTCTCTTCGCACTACATGTCCTGCCCATGTCCATTTCTTCTTAATTTCCACTAGAATGTCGTTAACTTGAGTTATTTCTCTGACCCACTCTGCACGCTTTCTATCTCTTAATGTTACCCCTACCATTTTTCGTTCCATAGCCCTCTGGGTTGTCCTCAACTTAAGTAGAACTCTCTTGGTTAGCCTCCACGTTTCAGCCCCATAGGTGAGTACAGGCAAGATGCAACTGTTGTATACTTTCCTCTTGAGCGATACCGGTAAGCTGCTAGTCATAATCTGCGAGTGCTTGCCAAATGCGCTCCATCCCAATCTTATTCTTCTTGTTATTTCCTTTTCATGGTCTGGATCTGCGGTTATTACCTGTCCTAAGTAGATATTGTCACGTACACGGTGACTAAGGATACCAATGATAGCAGGGGGTAGCCCAGACACAAGAACACAGCAGCACAGACGCAAACGTGCAAGCGACACTTTGTCGTCCTCTTCAACTTCGTCCTCCTTTCACACCTCAGTCATGCGCCACCTGGCAACGCTAGGTGGCATTACCCCCTCCCTCCGAAAAAAAATGAGAAGGGCCGGTAAAAATGGTGTGAAAAGCAAGAGAGTGGTCACAGCGGGTGGCCATACGCTATCGGTGGTAGTACGGCTTCAGTCGCACAATGTGCACAATGTCCGAGCTGTGCTTTCGACGTTTTGGTTGTGTGGCACCGTCTGGGATAACTTCATAACTAAGGTCACTCACACGGCGCAACACTTTGTACGGCCCGAAGTAGCGGGAAAGGAGTTTCTCTGACAAGCCTGGACGGCGAACTGGTGTCCATACCCAGACTTGATCTCCAGGCTTGTAGTCAACCTGGCGGTGCCGGAGGTTGTAACGGTGCGCGTCAGTGGTCTGCTGCTGCCCAATGTGCACACGGGCGAGCTGGCGGGCTTCCTCAGCGCGGATGGCACATTGCTGGGCATCTGAGGATAGCTGGTCATCATCTGGGCACGGGAGCATGGAATCGAGCATGCTCTGAACTTCGCGTCCGTAAACAAGTCGAAATGGTGTGAAGCGCGTTGTCTCTTGTAAGGCTGTATTATACGCAAATGTAACGTACGGCAGCACCTCGTCCCAGGTCTTGTGCTGCACATCGACGTACATTGCCAACATGTCCGCAATCGTCTTATTCAATCTTTCTGTAAGGCCATTGCTTTGTGGATGGTACGCTGTGGTTTTGCGATGGGTCGTGCAACTCAGCTCAAATATGCGGTCGATCAGCTGTGATGTGAAAGCTGTCCCTCTGTCGGTAATGACGTAGGAAGGGGCGCCATGCCGCAAGACTATGTTGTGCATGAAAAACTCTGCTACTTCGGAAGCTGTGGCATGAGGGATTGCCTTTGTCTCAGCGTATCGAGTCAGGTAGTCAGTAGCGACTACTATCCATTTGTTTCCGGCCTGCGACAAAGGGAAAGGGCCAAGGAGATCCATTCCAATTTGGTCGAACGGAATGCGGGGTACTTTAACGGGCTTGAGAAATCCGGCAGGCTTCTGGGGCGGTGTTTTACGGCGCTGGCATTCGCGACAGCTTCGTGCATAGCGTTTCACTGCTGCGGAAAGTCCTGGCCAGTAATACATGTTGCGCACTCGAGCAAGAGTCCGTGAGCAACCCAAATGACCAGACGTTGGTTCATCATGGCAAGCAAGGAGAATATCCTCACGGAGCTCGCATGGCACTACCAGAAGGTAAGTTCTGTCTTGGCTCTGGGAGTTTCTTTTATACAATACGCCTTGCCGTATGCAGAAGGAACCAAGGTGCCGATATAGGTGTCGAGGCAGAATCGTATCACGCCCTTCCAGATAATCGATGAGTGGAAGGATGTCTGGATCAGCTCTTTGTCGATCCCTGAGCTCAGATGCGCTGAGGGCTCCTAGAAAACCGCTATCGTCATCGGCTGTAGTATCGCCAGTGTCAACGGGTGCTCGTGACAGCGTGTCGGCGTCTTCGTGTTTGCGGCCGGACTTGTAAACAATGGTTATGTCAAACTCCTGAAGACGTAAACTCCAGCGTGCAAGTCGTCCAGATGGGTCTCGCAGATTTGCCAGCCAGCACAAACAATGATGGTCGGTGACGACTTTAAATGGCCGGCCGTAAAGATAGGGACGAAACTTCATAGTAGCCCATACGACCGCCAGGCATTCCTTTTCCGAGGTGGAATAGTTCATTTCGGCACGAGAGAGAGTGCGGCTGGCATAGGCTATTACTCGCTCAAACCCGTCTTGATGCTGAACAAGGACCGCGCCAAGACCGATACTACTGGCGTCAGTGTGTACCTCAGTGTCAGCCGCTTCATCGAAGTGCGCCAGAACAGGGGATGTTTGAAGGCGCTCACGAAGCAAAGAGAATGCCATCTGCTGCTCAGAGTTCCACACAAAGGAGGTGTCCTTCCTTGTAAGGCGCGTCAGAGGTTCTGCGATCTGAGAAAAGTCCGCAATGAAACGCCGATAATATGCGCACAGGCCGAGGAAGCGCTAAACAGCCTTCTTATTAGCTGGAACGGAAATCGTGCGACGGCAGCAGTCTTATCGGGATCCGGGCGCACCCCATCAGCGCTTACAACATGGCCGAGGAACTTGAGTTCTGTATACCCGAAGTGGCATTTCTGAGGCTTCAGCGTGAGATCAGCAGAACGGAGGGCTTCCAGGACAGCTCGAAGGCGTTCGAGGTGTTGATCAAATGTTTCGGAAAAAACAACTACATCGTCTAAGTACACAAGACAGATCTGCCACTTGAGGCCAGTGAGGACGGTGTCCATCATCCTTTGGAATGTAGCTGGGGCAGAGCACAATCCAAATGGGAGTACTTTGAATTCATATAGGCCATCTGGAGTGACAAATGCGGTTTTTTCTCGGTCTCTTTCATCTCCTTCGATTTGCCAATAGCCGCTTTTTAAATCAATAGATGAAAAATACTTCGCACATCGTAATCTGTCCAGTGAGTCATCGATGCGCGGCAACGGGTATACATCTTTCTTTGTCACATTATTCAATTTCCAATAGTCGACGCAAAATCGAAGAGTGCCGTCTTTCTTTTTGACAAGGACTACTGGTGAAGACCACGGACTTTGTGAAGGCTGCACAACACCATCATCCAGCATCTCCTGAACTTGTGTCTGGATCACTTCTCGTTCTTTGGCAGACACACGATAAGGCTGCTGTCGTATTGGGCGAGCGTCGTCATAAGTAATGATGCGATGTTGTGTGATGGGCGTTTGACGAACGAAGAAGCAAAGCAGTGCTTGAAGTCTAGCAGCAGTTGCTCTAAAGCCCGCCGTTTCTCCTTGGACAAGTGACAGTTAATGTCGATGTTGTCAAGAGATGGCTCGTTAGTTTCTACTGCCGTGGATGCAAAACAGACCGGATCGTGCGCAACATGGTCAGCAAAAGCGATAGCAGTCCCCGGGAACAAGTGTCGGTACTCAATAGAAAAATTTGTGACAAGGAGTGCAGCCCGGCCATTGTGAAACGACAATAAACTTCGGGGAGCGCAAATGCCATGAGCAAGCAGGAGTGTATGGTTCGCCTCCGCTACAGCATCACCGGTACGGAAATCGTCACAGGTAACTTCCACAAGAGCACTGCTTCGCGGCGGCAGCGAGACGCTCTCAGCGGAAACACGAAGTGCGTTATTGCAAGGACTGCTACTATCTTGTTCGGTAGATTGTCCCATCGAAAACGTGACGAGTCTATTTCGCAGGTCGATAACTGCTCCGTACTCCCGCAGAAAGTCAATGCCGAGGATAAGGTCACGGGAGCAGTCACTTAAAACAACGCAACTAACGACGAACGTACGTCCGTTAATCTGAATGCGAGCCGTGCACATCCCCTTTGGAGTAACTATATGACCGCCGGCGGTTCGAAGGCACACACCTGGCCAAGCAGTGAGCACCTTCCTCAAAACAGTCGCCATGCGACCACTCAAAATTGAATAATCGGCACCGGTGTCCACTAAAGCATTGACCGTAGTGCGACCGTCTAAAATAACCGGAATGTCCAGAGAAACACTTTTTGCTTCCCTAGGTGACGGTATCAGCAGCTCGCGGTCGGATCGAAGCTGCGACGACGGGAGGTCTTCAACGCAGCGACTACCAGCGGCCTCGCCCCCGAAGGTCGCTGTTTTCAGTTTTCCCGACCAGGGCTAGAGGAGCGGCCTTGGCCCTCTCGCGAGGAACCGTGAGTGAACGAGGAGGAGCGCCTTGGCGAAGGGGAGCGGGGCTGACGCTGCGAACGAGATGAACGCTGCTCCGCCAGGTACTCCTCAATAACTCGGGGTCGTTGACCAAACCGGGGAGGAGGCGAGTCGATGCGGAAGCCGTGGAGACCGAGGCGTCGATACGAACAATCCCGGTAGAGATGTCCTGGTTCACCGCAGTGGAAGCAAAGCGGACGGCGGTCAGGCGTGCGCCAAATGTCGGCTTTGCGTCGGGGCAGCGGGCGATTGTCGAAGTTCTGCACTGGCTGCACCGAGGGCAGCGGAACTGTAGGTGACGCGAGAATGGGCGGTGGTGAAGGGGGAGCCTGACTCTGCAGAACTTCCGCATATGTGGGACGATTGTCGGTCCCCGACAGCAATGGCGGGCTCGGAACTACAGGCGAAAGAGGGCTCTTGAGTGCCTGCCGCACCTCCTCCCGCACTATAGCAGAAACGGAAGATGGCGATTGCTGCAGAGGGCTCCAGAACTTGCTTAGTTCTTCGCGCACGACGCTGCGAATCAGTTCGCGCAATGCATCGGGATGCCGCTCTGAAGATGCAAATGATTCCGCGGTTGTGCGTGTATGAAAAGGTCGGTCATAAGCCACGGCACGTTGGTGTAGCACCTTTTCCATTGTGGTGGCCTCCGCAAGGAATCCGTTTACAGTCGAGGGTAGGTTTCGCACAAGGCCTGCGAACAACTGCTCTTTCAAACCCTGCATCAAGTGCCTGACCTTTTTGTCCTCGGACATGGCGGGATCGGCTCGCCTGAAGAGGCGCGTCATGTCCTCGACGTATGCTTGGACACTCTCATTCGGCCTTTGGATGCGAGAGTGAATGGCACGTTCTGCATGCTCGCGACGATCTGCGCTAGTGTAAGCCTCGAGCAGTTGACGACGGAATTCCCGCCACGAAGTTAAAGCTTGCTCTCGGTTCTCGTACCAGATACGGGCGCCGTCCTCAAGGCTGAAGTAGACGTTCCTTAGTTTGGCAGCATCGTCCCACTGGTTGAATGCAGCGACACGTTCAAACTGAAGGAACCAGTCCTCCACATCCTCAAAGAGGTCCCCATGGAAAGTCTTCGGTACCCGAGGGGCCTGCAAGGTGTAGTTACAGGCCGGTGCGAGGCCCGTCACCTGCTGCGCAGGAGCACTAGATGTCATGGCGGCGGGTGCTGGCTGAAACTCCGGAGACAGTCCCTGGAGCCGTCGACTGGAGCGATGCACGGGGGTGTCCAATGGTACAGGGCTGGCGCGACGTCTTGTAGATGGAGATTCTTGCATAGGCGATCGTTTTTCCCAGCAGCTCCACCAGAATGTCACGTACACGGTGACTAAGGATACCAATGATAGCAGGGGGTAGCCCAGACACAAGAACACAGCAGCACAGACGCAAACGTGCAAGCGACACTTTGTCGTCCTCTTCAACTTCGTCCTCCTTTCACACCTCAGTCATGCGCCACCTGGCAACGCTAGGTGGCAATATATTCGCCTACTACTTCCAGTATTTCGCTACCTAATGTAAACTCCTGTTCCTTCCCGAGGCTGTTGAACATTGTTCAATGTCAGTGATGTGGTCAGAAACAACAGTAAGCAGTTTTTTGCACTGAGGAGGCAAAACAATATCAGCGGCGGCAACGAGGGGATGATGTCGTTCAGAAAAGTCAGATTAAAAATCGCTGTGTCATATGGATAACACGGTCATCACAAGAAATTAACGCTGAAGCGGTTGAAAACAAATCCCATCCAAAAATCATCAGGTGCGCACAAGGTGAGAGCAGAGCAAACTGCACATGATGGCGGATGCCGTCGATAACAACTCGTACGGTGCACTTCGCTGAAGGGCGCAAAGGGACGTCATTGGCTCCACGGAGTTCAGCCCATCATATGGTGTTGTCACTTTTCGCAAACGGTAGCACAAATCAGCGTGAATGACAGAAATTGCAGCCCCTGTATCAATCAAAGCTTCGACCTTTAAACCTTCAGCGATAACAGCAATTACATTATACGAGCGATCAGGAGGACTTTTAGTAAGTTCGCAGAGTGAGATAGCACGAACTGGCGATGATTGTGTAAGTGGTGCGTCGATTTTGCTGTCTGAGAAAGAGATTGCATATCTTTCATCTTTTACATGTGCAGCCAGATAATATTTTTTCTTGTTTGAGTTTTCTTCGCATGCGCATGTGATCTGAAGTGTACATATATTCTGCTTCTCGCATGAAAATAAAAATCAGTTGGAAGTAAGCGCTCGTGTGTCTGTCTCTTGCTGTTGTCCGTTGTTTTTTTATGCGCTTTCCAGGTTTAACAAGGAGAAGGACTTACGTTTACTCATGAGCTACCGGTGGACAGCAAATTGCAGTTTCTTGATTTAAATATGAAAATCTGTAATGGGGAAGTGTGTTGGAAGTATTTTCCCAGGGCTAAAAAAGAGCTACTTCCATATGGATCAGCCCATTCAAAGACTGTTAAAAGAGGGATAGCTTCCCTTTGTTTGGAGTCGGCCTTGTTGAAATCGTGTACATATGGCAGAGAAAAGCTTCAATAATCAATTACAAAGACTAGAGGTGGCTGGTTTCCCGGTTATAATTATTAGTGGGGTGTCAGAGTCTCTGCTTCAAAAAATGAAAGGGAAAAAAAGAACGACAGATATGTTGAGAAATAAACGACCACAGGTGATCCCCTATATTCATAGAGTTGCACACTGCCTGAAAAAGGTGGCAGGTAGGTTTGAGGTGCCAGTTGTGTTTTCTGCCCCCAAAAAACTGGGTGGTTTAAGTGCATTAATAGGGAAGAAAAAGAAAGGACAATGCGACAAGAAGCATGCAAAGAGTTTTTTTGGATGTCGGGTGGGAGTGATTTAAGAGGTTGCTCTGACGTGCGGTAAAGTATATATAGGGCAAACTGGAAGATGCATCAATGATAGAATGAGGGAACATGAGAAGTCCATGGAAAATTGCAAGGGGTCAAATTTACCCCTGCACTGTCAGAAGTGCAAATGTGAGCCGTTTTTTAGCAAGGTTAACATATTAGGAAAGAGTCGGGATAAGGCGGCGCGGGAAATTTCAGAGGCGTACTGGATACAGAAGAAAGATGTATTAGTGAAGCTTCGTTGAGCTTACGTAAAAAGAATTTACTTTTATTGAGCAATCCTCGTGAGTTATGCAAAGAATGAGATTATTATCGGGCCTCAAGCTGTTATTCTTGGCCTAAAGTTGTTATTCTTGGACTCCTCTTACGTTTTGGGGCCAAGGTAGTTTAAAGAGTCTTTTCCCTCAAGTACATGCGCTTCGTGGCTTCGTAGACGTTGGCAGGTTAAAGCTTTTCAATACATAGAGACTACACAAGTTATGTGGTGTAGATGAACTTGTCGTGCGGTATATGTGTGGCGGTGGTTTTTAGTGTATGACTATGTGACTATGTGGTGATATTTGCTTGTCCAACGTGGTATGAGTTACTGGGCAAAGCAGAGGTGTGGAGTAACAAGAAAGTGTAGAATTTGTGACTGCCATGTTTGGACGATGTTTATATCTGCGAGGAAGAAAGTGCCACTATCCTCTTGGCAAAGAAGAGGAAGAAGAGGAAGATGAGATTGGTGACTGCTAGGTTTGGACGATGTTTATCGTCTGCGAGGAAGAAAGTGCTACTATCCCCTTGGCAAAGAAGAGGAAGATGAGATGTGCCTGAGTGTAGAAGAGGAGGATTGGTGAAGAGGAAGTGTTTTCAGTTCTTATTACAGTTGGTGGTGTGCGCGTGTGTTGTGTATCTTCTCTTGTGTTTTTGTTTGTTTCGCCACATTTCTGAATAAGATGCAGCACCAACTAGCCCCTCAAGCCGTTATTTTGAGATACCTATACAGATCCTTGCGGGACCCCGCAAGTCACGGGTAGTAGTGTGGAGTGTCTGTCACTCAGCACTACTTTTTGTTTTCTGGCGGAAAGGTAGCTATCAATGAACTGGAGAGAGGCATTAATAATGCCACATGCTTTGAATTTTTCCAATAAATCTGAGTGACAGACGCACTCAAAGGCCTTTTCTATGTCGAGGAATATTACTATTGCAATTTGATTTTTGTGAAGATCAGTGGTAATATCGTGAGAAAGTGATGTGACAGCAGTGGTTGTTGATTTGGCTGAGATAAAGCCATGCTGCTCAGCCCAGATTACATTATTATCAAGCAGAAACTTGTTCAATTGTAAGGATATTAATTTTTCAAAAACGGTATTGTTTATACTAAGCACAGATTTGGGTCTGTAACTACTGGGGCATTGGGATCTCCTGTCTTGTAGACTGGCACAACTTAAGCAATCTTCAAGTTTATTGGATACTGAGAGCTAACCATCGCATGGTTAATTATGTTGCATGAAGGTGTGCAAAGAATGTCGATAGTCTTTTAGCACCTTCGATCGAATTCCGTCATAACCACAAGCTTTGTTTTCTCGCAGAGTTTTAATTACTGATCGCATTTCTTCTTCAGTTATCTCCAAGAAAGCGAAGGTATTATTTGTTGCTATAGGTCTTCCTAGGTGAGGCGTTGTTGAAGGAAAGGCATTAACCAGTTTTCTTCCGCGATCGACGAAATTATTATTGGAGGTATCAGCCATCTTCTCTGAGATTAAGTCCGGAAAAATATGTTCTTTTTTCTTTACTCCAACAACATCGCACACAATCCCCCACATCTTTTTGGAATTTCCTTCCTGTCTCGTAATTAGATTAGTGTAGAATTGTTTCTTGGAGTTCCTCATCATGTCGACCGATTTGTTTCTGTAGCTTCGAAACTGTTCCCGGTAATTCCCGGTTCCCGAAACTGTTCCCGGTACCTATTAGTCCGATTGTTTTTCCACTTATGATAGTATGAATCTTTCTTTTTCAGGACTTCAATTATAGCTTTTGTCATCCAAAGGCATATACCATGGTCGTAGTTACGCCTAGTGTATGCGTAATTGGATCGGTCAATGACGTCTGTGATTTTCCTTACCAGATACTGATAGTCAATATCTACGTCGTCATCATGCACGCCTTCGAAATCGGTGCACTGAAGCAGCAATTGCACTTGAGCGTAATCGATTCGGGTCGTACGTTTTTTAAACTGCTTGGTAGGATAGCGCGAAGGGTCACAGGGATAAAGAAGAAAGATGGGATTTGGTCTTAGATGGCAATGTCGCACACACCATCAAACACATTTATGTCCTTGTTGCAAAGCACATGGTGAATCAGAGAGGCGGATTCTTTAGTGAATCGAGTTGGTTCATCTATAACATTTGTCAAGTTAAAGGACTGCATCAGCAAGAGGTAGTTACGGCAATCATTTTTCAACAAATTAATGTTGAAAGCACCACAGACAATCAAAGACGATTTACCCATCGCAAGTGATAATAGCGTAGTTTCCATTACGAAATAGAATTTGTTTAGATAAGCACTAGGTTGGCGGTAAACAACACCTATGTTGATGCCACACTTCAGTTCAATGAACAGTGTTTCTACTATACCTGCTTCGTAACCAGCATTGCATTTTCAGCAGTAATCGATCCCGCGGGATAGTGTGCACCACCACGGGACACACTATCCCGCGGTCACGAAAGGAAATTGTACCCAGGAATTTCAACAGTTTCACCTTGCTTGAGCCATGTCTCTGTCAGCGCAATAACATCAAAACGATATGAGTAATGTGACAGATAAGCAACCAAATGATCGAGGGTTTTCCTAGCACTCCGGATGTTGCAGTGTAACACAGATACCTGACCACGCCCAAGCCATTTGTTTTCGATTTGCGCAGAAGTGTAAGTCATTCGGAGATATTGCGATTACAGGGTAGCCTATGTATTATTGTACCTGGGCGAGGTCAACCACGTGCGAGTTGTCTCTCTTGCGCATCAAGATTTTACCTTCTATGACCAAGGCATACTTCCAACCCTTCTCTTTTTTTGCCTTCAAAGCGTGGCCCAGCAGCACTTTCGTTGCCGGCCACAAATGCTCGTTTACGTAGACTGGTGAACTCTTTTCTTCTGAGCTGTTGAAACCCAGGTGAAATGTGTTTAGTCTGTTTTTTGGCACCTTTCAGCATTTTGTCTCTAGCGGTATGCGAAGGAAATTTGACCACCACAATGGACTCTTTTTTTTTTGTTCATCGATGACACTCGGTGAACGACATCAATGTCACTCTCACTGATTTGAATTTGCAAATGGCGTGATATATCTGTCAAAGTAGCGACAAGGTTTTCACCCTGGGAAGCCCCTTGATTTCCAGATTACTTCTCCTGCTGTACTGCTGCAAGTCAATCACCTCTTTCTTCACGTCTTCTAGTTCTTTTGAGAGGCGATCGTTGTCTTTCTTTATTTCTACGCTTTCAGCTTTCACATATTTCAGTTTCTCTGACCCACTTTGCACGCTTCCTATCTCATAATGTTACCCCTACCATTTTTCGTTCCATAGCACTCTGAGTTGACCTCAACTTAAGTAGAAACGTCTTGATTAGCCTCCACGTTTCAGCCCCAAACGTGAGTACAGGTGAGATGCAACTGTTGTATACTTTCTTCTTGAGCGATATCGGTAAGCTGCTAGTCATAATCTGCGAGTGCTTACCAAATGCGCTCCATCCCAATCTTATTCTTCTTATTTCCTTTTCATGGTCCGGATTACTGGGTAAGGGAAGGTAAGATAAAAGAATTTCGATAAATGTAAATTGTGTTTCCATTACGGAAGATTGGGATGGCGATTGTGAGAAGGTCATGTGACTGAGTGCTTCTATATATTTAAGCCCCGCTCTTATAGATACATCAGTTGGTAGTCCAGCCTTTTTCTTTCTGCGTCTGTTTTTTCCTGTGTGCGTCTTCTTGGCTGGTTAGTCTTCTTGCAATGCACCAACTAGCCCAACAACGTGTTTTACTGAATGACTCATTTAATATTGTCTACATGCAAGGCCGATTGCATCAAGACGCTGACTGTCTATCTCGCTATCACGTCGATCCTCTTGGATTACTTGATCGTACTGCTGACGAAAATGTTTGTCCATCGCAGGCTTTCTGTACATCGACGCCGAACATTCTTTACCCTTCACTATGACCCATTGTTGACCAGCTGCATAATGAGGAGTCCGATCCTTCCGTCAGCAAGTTCGTGCTGCGTGATGATACATTCTTCCGATGCAGTATGCGCCTAGATGGTGTCGACCTTTTGCTTGTCTCCGCTCTGCTGTTTTAACCCAACTTTCATGATGCCTCTACAGAAGGGATCCGGAGAGTGTCACGCACGTACGAATGCGTGCGCCGCTGTTTTTCTGGTTAGGCTGTTATCTCTCTATTTGCCGCTACGTTGCAGCTTGTGACCTGTGCCAGCGTCGGAAGAAGCCGCAGCCTCAGCCCAGGGGCCCGCTTAAACCCATCGAAGTTCATCGTGACCTATTTTTTCACGTCGGTCTTGAACTCCTTGGACCTTTCTCGACATCGACTTCCGGTAACAGATGGATTGCGATCGCCATTGATTGCCTCACCCGCTACTCTATCACGTAAGCTATCTGACCAATTGTGCTCCGATATCGCTGAATTTCTTCTTTACGGCGTCATCATGCTTCATGGTGCTCCCCATCAACTGATAACGGATCAAGGCCCCTGCTTCATTTCTAAAGTTCTGAACATCTTGCTCTTGTCATGCTCTACCCGCCATCATTTTACGAAAGCCTATCTTCTACAGACGAATGGCCTTACTGGACGCCTTAATCGGACGCTTATGGACATACGTTTTTGCCAAAAGTAACCAGGCTGCTCCGAAGGCTGGCGGAACAAGCGTTTGGCCGTGTGGCGGTGTTGCGCTCGCTGTGGCTCATCGGTGCTCATCAGCTCCAAGGGTAAAGCAGCTAACGTAACTTCGCGCCCTCACTCTCGCCCGTTGGATGAGGAAAACTAGGCGCGTATGATGTGCGGGCTGCGGTTTCACGCGTGCAAAGCCTGGTTGTTCTCAGCGAGAGCGCTCAGTATAGCGACGGGGCTGTTCGCTCTTCTCGGCAACTGCGGAAAACAGAAAAGCAGGTGATAGTAGATACCGTGAGCTCTTGTTGTTCGTTTCTAGGACGAATATGTGCTAGGTTTGCCAGACAGTGTCGCTCTGAAATAAGGGTTCGCGAGCGAGAAAGCAATCATGTGCATATATCGGCTAAGCGTGAGGAAGGTTTCATTTTAGGCTTTTACTTAAACCAAAACTTACCTACACACAAATGCAAAAATTTAGAATCAATCATTTCACATATTTTTAAACAGCCACCCCAACGGGCTAACACAATTTTGCAAGTCTAAAAGAGAGATAAGGTGGCTTGAAAGGGTTCACAAGCTTTCCCATATCTTTGTACCGGAGTTACGACTGGTATGTGCCACTACGCAAGGAACCTTGAAGGAAGCATATTGGAATTTCGAGGTGTGTTATCACTCTTTAATGCACAGGCGCCTCAAACACGTTCAGTTCAGTTCAGTCGTCTCGGACTGAACATGTAGAAAAGCGCAATTCTGCTAGTGCGTTTCAGCAGCGGATTACAGAACACAAGCACGTATAATTATACAGCGAGAAACGTCACATGTCTGCTTCAGGCAGTTGCCGGGAAGAGCGAATAGCCCCGTCGCTATACTGAGCGCCCTCGCTGGGCACAACCAAGCTTCGCACACGTGAAACCGCAGCCGGCACATCATACGCGCCTAGTTTTTCTCATCCAACGGGGGAGAGTGAGGTTACGAAGTTACGTCAGCTGTTGTACCCTCGCAGCTGACGAACACCGATAAGCCACAGCGAGCGCAACGCCGCCACACGGACGCGCGCTTGCTCCGCCAGCCTTCGGAGCAGCCTGGTTACTTTTGGCAAAGTCGTATGTACATACGTGGTACATACGTACGAAGATGGTGGTACATACGTACGTACGTATCATCTTTACTGGGGCGTTAATTTGCCGGTCGTCCCATTTGCACGCACCTCATCCCGTCAAGACACAACCGGCTACTCACCCTTTCCCCGACTGCCTGTCGATAGTTTGCTGCCTACCGACGACCGTGCCAGCAGCTATGATTACGATGCCACTGCACGCGCCAACGCAGCCCGGAACATTGCTCGAGAGCACGGCTTCCCAGACAGCCCAGAAACGCGGTTACAACAACCACAATCGAGGTGTTCCCACCTTGCTCCCTCGTCTTCCACTGGCTCTCGGTCCATCGAGTGTGCCTGTGCGAGAAACTCATACCTCGATACGTGGGTTCTGGCTGCGTCTTGCAGCAACTCAGGGGCGTCATCTATACGATCACGCCCCTGTCTCCCATGCCGGACTGCGCTGCCCCACCCACACAAATCGTCCACACTACACGTCTTAAGCCCGTCTTGAGGCGGGCTTAAGACATGCGGCTTTTCCCTTGAGACAAGTCTAAAAGAAAAAAGATAGAGTAGGTCGTTTCTTTCTCACTAATTCATGACTCTCCTATGGTAGAAAATCCATGTTCACAACATACAAGCTGCAAAGATAAGATGGAACATTTCAAGCAATTTTGGACAGCTGATCCCTGCTAGTGATAGGAATCACTGCTGACGTTTCGGTTCGGTGAATATAGATTTCTAAATTCTTGACCCAAGCGTATTTCCACTCTCGTTCCTTTTTTTGCGGCATTTACTGCACAGGAGCTTCATTGCGGGACACAGGTGGTCGTTGACAAAACTTTTATCACCTAGTTCTATAGCTAGGTCACGAGCTGTTAGCCTGTGCTTTTTCTAAGATAGAGTTACGCTGAGTTCACTGAGCACACTGCGCAATTATGTTAGCGGAGTTAGAATCCCCAGCGGTCGGAACCCGATGGCTAACTTCAATGTCAGTGCCCTTTAGAAGCCTCTCGATTACTTTCTTTCTTTCTTTCTTTCTTTGTTTCTTAGACATTTGACTAAAAGGAGGCTGAGGCTAAAGGCGCGGTCACCTGACGCGGCTTCAGCACCCTGCAACATGATCAGTAAGCATCGAAAATGTTTTGTTAGTTCATGCAGGTTTGCACCGGACGGTGAAAACCTTAGGTCTGCATGCGCTGACCTAAGGCACTCCTTTAATCTTAGTATTCAGGCACCATGAGTGTTTCTCGTTTTGCATGAGAGGGGATTCCTGTTCTTTTACTTACGTATAAAGAGCTTCGGTTTCCTGCTGTAACGTTTTTATGCTTTCTTTCAGAGCTTCATTCTCTGTCTCAACCTTTTTCACAGAATCTCATTTCTTCACAGCCCTGGTTTATGAAACTCATGTTGCCCTAATTTCTGTAACATCCTTTCTGAGTACTCGCTCGAAACTTTCTTTCAACTTGCGAAATTCTTGTCTGATCTCCCGCTTAAGGTCGTCAAACAATTTATGAAGTTCTTTGGCAATTCTCAAAGTTTAGAAATGAAAAGTGCAAGACTTAAAAGACGCGGGACACAACTGACTGACAACAATAATGGCAATTGGTTAAGCTAAAGAATTACACGTGAATGAACACAAAACTCGTATATCAACCATACCATACGAGAAGCACAACACCAGGACGACGAAAAAAAGAGAGAACACACACCACAACATAAGCGCGAACTTCCGACTGAAAACGAAAGCCAAAAACAACCGTGTTGATCGGAACCTGAGCGAAAGTAGCGCATGCGCTGACCTAAGAGAAAAATAAATTGAAACAACAAATGAAAGCAAAATGGGAGATCACGGGTGCTTTGAACCCAGAAGGCCAGCTCTCGTTTAGACAAGGACGATGTACTAACACAGGCACTTGTCTCTACTCTTGGCAACGACTGGAATTTATCCAAGGTCGTCAAGATCATTGGGCACGGCAGCAACAGCGGCATGCGGATGCATAATCTTTTCGCCTATATCGTGCAGATCCTCGCCACTACGCTGGTGATACCAACGGCACAAGACTATCATGGCCCCATGACGCAGGACGCAACAACGCGGGAGATAGACCACTCCTGCTCCTTCCGGCCTGTGGCGACGGCGGTCATTGACGACTTCGGCTTCCAACGACAACCGACCGTGACACTCTGCATCGACGGAATCCCCACTTCGGCCCAGATGGCGCTCTGCGACCCATTCAGTATAAAGCAAGGCTCGACTATACCCGACATCATTGGGCACGGCAGCAACAGCGGCATGCAGATGCATAATCTTTTCGCCTATATCGTGCAGATCCTCGCCACTACGCTGGTGATACCAACGGCACAAGACTATCATGGCCCCATGACGCAGGACGCAACAACGCGGGACATAGACCACTCCTGCTCCTTCCGGCCTGTGGCGACGGCGGTCATTGACGACTTCGGCTTCCAACGACAACCGACCGTGACACTCTGCATCGACGGAATCCCCACTTCGGCCCAGATGGCGCTCTGCGACCCATTCAGTATAAAGCAAGGCTCGACTATACCCGACATCATTGGGCACGGCAGCAACAGCGGCATGCAGATGCATAATCTTTTCGCCTATATCGTGCAGATCCTCGCCACTACGCTGGTGATACCAACGGCACAAGACTATCATGGCCCCATGACGCAGGACGCAACAACGCGGGACATAGACCACTCCTGCTCCTTCCGGCCTGTGGCGACGGCGGTCATTGACGACTTCGGCTTCCAACGACAACCGACCGTGACACTCTGCATCGACGGAATCCCCACTTCGGCCCAGATGGCGCTCTGCGACCCATTCAGTATAAAGCAAGGCTCGACTATACCCGACATCATTGGGCACGGCAGCAACAGCGGCATGCAGATGCATAATCTTTTCGCCTATATCGTGCAGATCCTCGCCACTACGCTGGTGATACCAACGGCACAAGACTATCATGGCCCCATGACGCAGGACGCAACAACGCGGGACATAGACCACTCCTGCTCCTTCCGGCCTGTGGCGACGGCGGTCATTGACGACTTCGGCTTCCAACGACAACCGACCGTGACACTCTGCATCGACGGAATCCCCACTTCGGCCCAGATGGCGCTCTGCGACCCATTCAGTATAAAGCAAGGCTCGACTATACCCGACATCATTGGGCACGGCAGCAACAGCGGCATGCAGATGCATAATCTTTTCGCCTATATCGTGCAGGTAAGAAGACTTTATGGTAAATGTCTTCGCTCAGATGACCCGTTTCTTATTGTGCTGCCGTGCCCAAGGTTGCTGTGTCCTTCACTCTGTGATTTAGCAGCACACCTTGCTGAACTACTGCTGCTAGCGGGGGATATCGAGACAAACCCCGGTCCCGAGCTCACTCAGATTTCCAAACAACTGGAAGCAATTGCTGGCGACATAAAAAGCATCAAAGAGGAACGATTAACATCTATTGAAGCGAAGTTGGAAAATGTGGCAGCTCTTGACAAAAAGTTATCGGAATGCACAATCCAGGTCGCCAGCCTGCAGAAAGTTGTTTCCGCGTTGGAACTAAAACTGGATGATCTGGAAAACCGCTCGAGAAGATATAATCTGTTGGTATACGGCATCCCAGAAGATCCTGAAGAAAATAACGACACCTTAGAACAGATGTTTAATGAAAGCATTGCCAACAACATCCTTGAAATTGAACCTGTTGCAATAGAACGCATTCATAGGTTGGGCAAGCCTTCAGCTGAAAAAACCAGGCCTGTAATACTAAAACTTCTTGATTATCGTGAAAAGACACTGGTGCTAAAAAACTGTCGTAAACCTAAAGATTCAGATTATTCGATCAGTGAAGACTTCTCCGTCCGAGTACGTGACATAAGAAAAAAATTGTGGAATAGTGTAAAAGAAATGAAAGATCGTGGTGCAAAGGTAGCTCTAGTCTACGATAAAGTGCGCATTAACGGGGAACTTTTCCAATGGGATGAAGAAAATAAACGTCGAGTACCCTTCAAGACACATGCAAGCGAGAATAAAAACGAAAAAAACCAGCAAGGTACTGGACCAAACCTACGCCCCCGGCAGCCCCCAAAACGAAATCAATAACATTTGCGAACGTAAACGCGCGTAGTATTCTTAATAAACTTGAATCACTGGAATCGCTTCTGATAGGCCTCGAACCTGATTTCCTGGCGATTACGGAAACGTGGCTAACTGAAGATATATGTGACAATGAAATTTCACCCCCAAACTATGCAATTGTTCGCAGAGATAGGTTAACACGAGGAGGAGGTGTGGCTATATTAATAAACAAAAAAATTCCTTTCGTAGTCCTGCCGGAGGTCGAGGGTATTGAGGCACTCTTTTGTAAATTGATTTTTGAAACTACTACCATTACTGTTGGCTGCGTATACCACAGTCCTTCGGCAGACGAACGTGCAATAGTATCACTGTACGAATATATGCAGCGTCATGTACAAAAAGCCAGACTTATTCTACTTGGCGACTTCAATCTTCCAGATATAAACTGGGAAACTATGTGCTACCGCTCTCCTGGTTCTGAAATTGTTCTTGATATTATGCTTAGTTTTGACTTGTTGCAAATTGTTAACGAACCCACACGTGTTCAAGGTAATGCATCTAACATTCTTGATCTCATCTTCCTCAGCAATCATTTTTCAATTGACGACACTAAGTTAGCAGTTCTAGATGGCATATCAGACCATAAATTGACGTTATGCACTACTCCAACTGAAGGCGCAACAATTCACTCCATTTCCAAAACAACTTACTTAGACTTTCCAAAGGCTGATGATTCAAGCATACTTAATTTTCTAATATTGGAGTTTGAATCATTTGAAGAACTTTATAATTGTCCAGGCACAGATATAGATACACTATGGCAAAGCTTCAAGGCCATTGTATCACACTGTGTCAACAAGTTAGTGCCAAAAAAAAACCAAACGATCAAATAGACATAACCCATGGATAACACGTGATGTTATTCCCTCGAAACGCAAAGTAAAAAGACTGAAAAAATCTTTAAAGTTAAAAAATGACTCTCAAATAAAACAGAGGCTTACGAACGCCATCAGTGAAATGAAAGCAAAGATTAAGACAGCTAAAAGAATTTATTTTTCAGATACCCTTCCTAACTTTATGAAACATTCACCTGGAAAATTCTGGACGTACCTTAATCCCCAAAAGCAAAAAAACACTTTCAGTTCGCGAGACCAAAACGAAAAGTTCGCCAACTCTTTAAACGCATATTTTCACTCCGTGTTCACAGCTGATAATGGCCAGATTCCGGTGGCTGATCATATCTGCCAGAGACCATTAGATATGCCAACGATAACTGAGGCTGGAGTACTGAACCTACTACTATCAATTGATACTAAAAAAGGAAACGGCCCTGATAATATTCCTAACACTTTTCTTCACAGATATGCCGAAGTAAACGCCAAATACTTGCATTTAATGTTTCTTAAATCCTTATCTACTTGTTCTCTTCCTGAAGAATGGAAAATTGCGAAAGTAATTCCTATACACAAAACAGGCAGCAAAGATGATGCTTCAAATTACAGACCAATCTCGTTAACATGCACGGTAGGAAAATTATTAGAACACATTATACTAAAGCATATCACTAGTTACCTTGACCAAGAGAGCACACTGTCACCCGTCCAACATGGGTTCCGGAGAGGACTTTCCACCATCACTCAATTACTAGAATTAACACATGATTTGTCCCAAAGCATTGATAATCAAAAACAAATTGACTTAATTGCATTAGACTTCTCTAAAGCTTTCGATAAAGTAACTCATAAAAAACTAATTAGCAAACTTAGAACAACCTTAGGCAACGGCTCCATTGTCAACTGGATAGAGGACTATTTAACTAACCGATCTCAGTATGTTACAGTTAGGCGTCTCTCATAGCCTGAGTCGCTTTGGGACGTTAAACCCCACAAACTAAACTATGTTACAGTTAACCATGAAATTTCATCCACTGCATCGGTTACATCGGGAGTACCCCAAGGATGCGTCCTTGCACCGATTTTATTCCTCATCTTTATCAATGATCTACCCACTAACATAAGAGTTAAAATCAAACTTTTTGCCGATGACTGCATTATTTATAATGAAATTAACTCTTCGAAGGACCACGATGACTTAAACAACGCCCTTCAAGACGTGATAACATGGTGCAAGGATTGGCAAATGGAACTAAACATTCAAAAAACCGCCTTCCTAACTATAACACGTAAAAAACAAATGTCCGACTTCACGTACAGCATATAATAACATACCACTGACAAGAGTTAATCAACATAAGTACCTAGGTTTAATCCTCTCACATGACCTAAGATGGGAAGCACATATTAACAGCATTGTATCTTCTGCTTTGAAACGGTTATTCTTGTTGAGAAGACGACTTCATGAAGCACCACCAGAAACTAAACTATTAGCATATAATACATTTATACGACCAGTTCTCGAATACGCTAACACAATTTGGTTCCCTTATACACAACAGCTTATTAACAAAATCGAAGGAGTACAGCGAAAGGCAGTTAGATTTATATTTAACAAATATAGGATCACTGATTCGCCATCCCAATTGCTTAAAAAAGCCTCTATTCTTACTCTACAAAACCGCGCCAAACTTGCACGACTAAAATTACTTCACCAGTTATTACACAATGCACTAAACATAGATAGCTCGTTGTATATATCCTTAGATAAATGCAGACCTTCCCGCCATAAACACCCACAAACTCTCAAAGAATATTCTTTCCGTACCGAGTGTTTTAGATATTCTTTTTTTCCACGTGCAACTACCGAATGGAACGGTTTGGATCCCCACATCACCAACAGCACATCATTGCCGAAATTTGTAACCCTTTTAGAAGAACTACTACACAACACGTAAACCATTTCGAACCAAATATAACAAACCAATTACAATATTCTAAATGAAAGCTATCGTATTACTACATTATTTACCTTGTCTAACTGCATTATTACCTAGATATGCTGTGTATGACATTGTTTATCACCTGCTACCTGTTTGTTTTTCTGTATTCATGTAATTGTATCCTTTGTATCGCCATTATTGTAGTCATTATTCAATTATATGCCCATCCTGTAAAAATCCCAATGGGGATTGACAGTATCTGAAATAAATAAATAAATAAATAAATAAAAAAAGGCACGCACTTGCAATTTTTGCAATGCAAAGCTAGAGTGTTCCCGGTATATGTCTTCATGTTATTGTGCTCCCGAAGCCTTTTGTTCGGCCACCTACCAGATTGTCCAATATACTGCTTGTCACAAGAGAGCAGAATATTGTACAGGATGCCATCAGTACATTTAACAAATCTTTTCTTGTAGCCGATGGTACACTGCTGCTTTTGGGAGAAATGTGCGAAAGCCAGGGATCTTTTGCATCACACACTGAGTTTCTCTGTGGCTGGAAACACCACGCGAAAGTTTACTTTTTTTCCTTATTTTTTGATATTGTAACCACTTTGCTGTTCATTTCTGCTGTGGTGTCAAGTTTGTTTTTTTTTATCCGGAGTTTCTTTTTAAGGAGGTTTCTGGGATTGAGTCCATGGAGTCCTTAAGGCACCCTGCTTCGAGGAACCTTGCGAGTTGCTCATGGAAGCTAGATGTGCATTGGTGGGAGCATGACTTTTCAAAGGCGTTTTCCATGCAGAGGCTATATAAGGCCTCGTTTCACGAGTTTAGAATGTACTGATGGATATGGTTGAAGCGGCTTGTTGGCGCGAGGTGAATTGCACCAGCAAACGTGGTTGTCTACAAAATTAGGCCGAATATGCAGAAATCTTATCCCTGAGTCAGTTATTATTTCCATAGTCGATAGTAGAGAGTCAAAAAATCCTTGTACAATGATCAAAATGTCTGACGGAACGACCTCGAAGTTCGATGGTGTGCAGTTTACAAGGAAAAGAAAATAATCCACAGATCTGAAGCTTCTAACCACGCAATAGTCTACAAGTCGCTCTTGGAGGATCCTGTCAAGGTGTAGGTTACTAAGGATGGAGGCCAGGCATGAGCCAATGCATATTCCCGATTTTTGAATGTAAGGAGCGTAATGCCAACTGATGAAAGTAGACAGCATATAAAACAACAGCAGTTCTAAAAATCTATCAACAGACAGCCCTGATTCATTTTGAAGTGCCCCCTCACCGTAATGAAGGATTGATTCCTCATCTATGAGAAGTAGGTTATCATGAGGCAAGGAGTAATATGTCTTCAACGTCAATGAAGAAGCCGAGGAGGCTTTTGTCGGAAAACGATTTTACAGCATTAACAACTTATTCTGAATTTCTTACAAGAAACGGGTCATTGACGGGCAAAATATTTAGTTTTTCATAGAGAAACAGAACGATTGGCTTATGCCAAGTGTCCTGTTCAGAAATTATTACCCTAAGTGATGCATCAAGCTTATGCGTCTGCGCGCTAAAAAACACTTCTAGGAAGAGACGTTTGCTACTTTCAATGCACTTTCAATGACCAAAGATGCAAAGAAGAAAAAATATTATCATTAAATTCAAACGCCGTGAAAAACGTGACAAAGTTCTTCAACTAGCTAAAGGGAAACGACTACCAAACGCTACCCTAGGCCTGACTTAATTAGCACCTATGCCCAGCTATGAAAAAACTGTTAGGTACGGCTTCTACCCGTAAGCACGAGTACGGCTGGAAGTTCGTATGGACACGAAATGGTTCCATCTTTGCGCGGCGCACTACCTTATCCCCAATCATTCCGATCACTCGAGAAGCTGATTTAGGCAAGATCGGCAGCGACGCGCAGGGTCCTGTGTCACGTCCAGTCGTCCCGAACAGCGATGTTTCTGCCTAGGAGGGTCCACTGATGCTTATCGAGAAATGGCCAGTGCTTTCACTTCTCCCGAAGACGTCGCTAAACGTATCAGACAAAATAACATATCCAAGTGTCAAACTACTCCATTTAAATGCAAGATCAATCGAGTAAAAAAATGATGACATATCTGCGTTGATAAAATCTTTCCATTGCAACTTTGATGTTCTTCTTTTTGCGGAGACGTGGTACAACCAAAACTCTGACTATTGTGTGCTACCTGAACATCACCATTTCTGCTTAAATTGCAAATATAGTAGAGGCGGCGTGTCGATACTGTCACGTAGTTGTGACAAGGCCGTACACGCCAAAAGAAGACACAGGCGTGATGGCACTGAAATAACTCTTTATTGGGGCGGACTTGCGCCCGCAAAGGAACTAAGCAACTCGGCGGCGGCGATAGCAACAAACGCGCTCGTCGGTCGTCGAACAAGGAAAATGCTCGTCACACTCGTCAACGCTCAATTTAAAGGCTGCACAGAACAATCTAGATAACGGCGCAAACAGCTACCAGCACGGGCTGGAACATAAAGGGAATATAATTTTATGAATGCAACATAGGTTTGCCCGTACGATATAGCAGCTCCTGCGCTATCTTTGAATTGTTTTTCTTTCTGCTTGTGACGTTGGCGCTGACGCACGTGTGCGCCCTGCTCTGTTTGACCATTTCTATGTAGCAAATTCAGTTGTGTTCCAGCGTCGTCCTTATGCACTCCCTCCTTGTTAACACGTCCCCTTTTCGCTGCTTTTCAACTTTAACTATTCACCAACTAGCCCAACAGGCTACGCTTCTTGGATGAACGGATGTTTTTTCCCATATCCTAAATTATTGTTGTAGATCGGGTAACTATACCATCATTCCGTTTATTGAATTTTTGTTTCTACAATACAAACATTCTGTCACTTTTCTGCTTTTAAGTCACCAATCTTAAAATCGTGTTTTGCTAGCTTCCGCCGCTTGGTCATTCACCCAACCACTGGTATCTCTAAACCCCAGTGCCTCAGAAAGAGTAACTGCGCCTGTATCAACTTCCGGATGGAAGTCGATACAGGAGGTAGAAAAAAGCGAAATGGTTAGAGATTGAATAGCAGTTCAAGGATGACAAAATAGGCGTGTACGCGCTATGCGAGACTATTCTCAGTGATCTAGAAGATCCGCCGTCTATAGAAGGCTACATCTGAGAAGCGTGAAACAGAACGAGAGAGGAAAAGAAGGAGGGAGGGGGAGGTATGTTGGTACACCAAAGAACAAATTGCCAAAGAATAAAATCATCTTGCAAAGATCATATCTGGGTATCAGGAACAATTTCCGGCATAGGCACATGGCTAGGGGTAGTTTATTTAGGAACTGGATACCAATGCAGGCAAGAAAACAAGGATCTCTTTGAATGTGTCAGTGACAATATAAGCCAGTTTGGAGACGGGGCTAATATTATTTTACTGGGAGACATGAACGTCCATCGACGATCTGGATGGATACGCGGATTGTAACGCGAAGCTAATGCTAGATTTCTGTGAGCGACACGACCTAGTTATTGAAAATAGAGAAACAAAATGCGAGGGACAAATCACGTGGAAATTCCGCGACAGGCAGGCGACCATTGTCTACTGTCTAATGTCGCAGGGAATTTATAGCAAGGTCACAAAGACGGAAATAGACGAAGAAGGGAAGTGTAGTCTGGGAAGTGATCATAAACGTATTAGTCTGCAGATGAGGCCCTTGATGAAAAGAGAAATAGAACTTAGACAAAAAGTAAACGCAAAATTAAAAGACGATCCAATAGTGCAGATAGCAGCAGGCATAGAGGAAGCAGTAGAGAAAAGCCCCATGGAAGAATGGTATTATCAACAGTTAGAACTACTCATAAGGAGAAAATCCAGGAGGTTTAATTAGCAAACTACTGGAATGAAAAGAGGAAGCCATGAGGAAATCAGGGAAGCCATTGAACAACGACGGGCAGCTTCAGGGGAACACCGAGAGGCAAAGAAGGCACAAGTATCTCAAGAAGGAACAGACCAAAAATTGGAAACAGGTCGACAAATGAAACTTGATGTACAGGCCCTCGTTCAAAGTAAAATAAAGCAGTCCACCGATCGCTTTATGACTGCCATACGCGATGCCACTAGAGGCGGACCAAGAAAATTCTGGAACCATATAAGCTGGCTAGGTAAAGAGAGTCAAAGAAAGCAGGACCAGATACAAGATAACCAGATAAATTGTTTAAAGGGAGACAACGCAGTGAACTACGTTACATCAGTTGTAGCCGAGTCATTTAAGAGGAACGATAGGGTAATTTCCGCAAATCAGGAAGCAACACAAGATAGCAGGATACAAAGAAGCTTAGAACTGACCAATTTAAACTGGAAAAAGACAGAAAAAAATATTCCTAAAAGCACATATTGTAGCGTGTGCAACAGCAGCCGCTAGGCGGCAGCTCATCGAGTCTCGTGCGCGGACTGGAAGAAGTGGTCTCGTGGCGTTCGAGAAGAAGCTGAAGTCGGCTGCTGTCTCTCAGTGCTCTCTCTGGACCTACTCTTCTGTGCCTTCTAGGTCAACCCCCCCTATTAAAACCAACCTTCTGGTTACGGGCCTAAACGGCTACGTGACACTGGTGGAGGTGAGGCCTTGAATTACATGTCTCGGGCCTCTCGCAGCCGCTCATCGAGTCCCAACCGGCTTCCGCTCGTGTCGACACCCGTTCATCGCTGCAGCCGTCGCCTCCGAGGTCTGGCGCCGGAATTTGCCCCTCTACCTGAACCGACGCCAGCTGATCAGCAGTTCGAGACTTCTGTAATGGCACAGGCAAGTCAGCACCAGTTGCTGCTTCAGCAGCCTCGTACGCCCCCCAGTTTCCATGGCGCTACTGGGGAAGATGTCGACGACTGGATCGACCAGTTCGAGCGAGTGGCGCAATTCAATCAGTGGAGCCCTGCTCAGAAGCTGCACAATGTGTACTTCGCCCTTGAGGACTGCGCCAAAACATGGTATGAGAATAGGGAAGCCAGTCTTCAAAGCTGGGATTCCTTTCGCCAGCAGCTGCGGGACACTTTTTCCAGCCATGACCGCCGTGATCGCGCACGCCGCCTCCTAGAAGCTCGTGTCCAACTACCAAACGAGAGCGTGGCCATGTTCGCTGAGGACGTGACGCGTCTTTGCCGACGGGCTGATCCCGACATGACGGAATCAGCGAAGTTGCGCCACCTGATGCAGGGCGTAAAAGAACCCCTCTTCGCTGGTCTGGTTCGGAGTCCACCGCAAACCGTCGCGGACTTCATCAATGAAGCTACCCTCATTGAGCGAGCCCTGCAGCAAAGATACCGGCGCACGGAGTCTGCCTGTGGTCAGCCCTTCAGCAGTGTGGCCACATTGAACGGATCCACTGACGATCACTCTTTGCGTGAGCTGATCCGCGAGGTAGTTCGCGAGGAGCTCCTCAAGTTCAACCTTGGATCGCCTAACCCGACTGCCGTGGCTGTCACCGAAGCCGTGCGGGAAGAAATACGTCAGACATTGTCCCCGCCTGAGTCACCGTCGGAGCCACGTTCTATGAACTACGCAGCGGCTCTTCGTCGGCCTGCAGGGCCTCCTGCGCAACAGCTTCGATTCGAAGCACAACCGCCACCCACTTTGCAGCCACCGTTCTACCAACCGTCCTTCCAGCCGCCATACCAGCAGAGCCTCGTCATACAGCCGTCCGCTCCTCAGCCACTATACTACCAGCCTTCCTACCAGCCACCGCCCCAGCAGAGCCCCGTCATGCAGCCACCGGTTCGGAAGGCAGACGTCTGGCGCACTCCTCGCCAACGGCCGCTGTGCTACCACTGTGGAGAACCCGGCCACTTGTACCGTCGTTGTCCATACCGTGAGCTCGGTCTTCGGGGTTTTTCTCGGGATTCCCCGCGTCCCCGGGTCGGCGAACGCCCTCCAGAAATCGAGGAGTACCTCGCAACCCGTGCAACCCCTTCAGGCAACCGTACACAGTCTTCTCCCGCGCGCTACTCGTCACCTAGCCGCCGTGATTTTAATGATGCGCCGAGGCGCCGGTCGCCAAGCCCACACCGGGGAAACTGAAGGCGGCGACCTCAGGGGGGCAGGTTGCTGACGAACGGAACCGATATCCCGAAGACCCCCCCGTGACGACTCAGTCCGATGCTGTGACTAGGATGCCGCCGCCGCCACATGAATCCGAAACTCCCAATCAACCTCAAGCCGATCAAGTTGTTAGCGCCGACCTTTCCGTTCTCGTCGACGGACACCCAGTAACAGCTTTGGTAGACACCGGAGCAGACTTCTCAATAATAAGCAAAAATTTCGCAGATCGGCTCTCTAAGGTGAAAACTGAATGGCTGGGGCCGCAAATTCGTACTGCTGGCGGTCACCTTATGACGCCGATCGGACGATGCACTGCCCGAGTAACCATCGCCGATTCAGCCTTTGTAGCCGTTTTTGTTATCCTGCCACACTGCTGCAAGGATCTCATACTCGGCATGGACTTTTTACGTGAGCATGGGGCGATTATTAATGTTCCTCGCCGTACTGTAACGTTTTCGACGCCTGAAACGATGACCGCTGACTCAGAAAGACGCCACGCACCTTTACGCATCGTTGACGCGGATGTATTCATGCCGCCGCGTTCGTCTGCTCTCGTCGCAGTCAGGTGCGACGATCAGTCCTGTGCTGCCGGTGTTGCCGAACAGAACATAGAGCTTCTGTTACGTCATGGAGTCTGTGTTGCACGCGGTATAGTTCATCTGACTAATGGTCTAGCTCACGTACTGATTACGAACTTCGGGAACGAACGGCAACGCATCGCTAAAGGCACCACGGTAGCTTACTTTGAAGGTGTCGCAGAAGCAGCCCACGGCTGCTTTGTTCTTGAGACCAACACGTCTGCCAGCCAAACGCCCAACTTCGACCCTGATGTGAATCCCGCTCTATCACCGGCAGAGAAGGACAGACTCGTTGGGCTACTCTTTCAGTTTCAAGACTGCTTCTCATCCGCCTCCGCGGTTAAACAGACGCCCTTGACCAAGCACCGCATAATAACCGACGACCGCACCCGACCAGTCAGGCAGAACCCCTACCGAGTGTCACCGCGGGAACGCGAAGTCATTGCTCAACAGGTCGACGAGATGTTAAATGACGGTGTCATCCAGCCATCGAGGAGTCCCTGGGCTTCGCCTGTTGTCCTCGTTAAGAAGAAAGACGGAAGTTTAAGGTTCTGTGTGGACTACCGTAAGCTCAATCAGGTCACAAAAAAAGACGTCTACCCGCTGCCACGTATTGATGACTCATTAGACCGGTTGCGCCACGCGCGCTACTTTTCATCGCTTGATCTCAAGAGCGGTTACTGGCAGATCGAAGTCGATGAACGTGATCGCGAGAAGACAGCGTTTGTCACGCCCGATGGACTTTATGAATTCAAAGTCCTACCTTTCGGATTGTGCTCCGCTCCAGCGACATTTCAGCGAATGATGGACGCAGTTCTATCTGGTCTTAAATGGCAGATGTGTCTAGTCTACCTGGACGACGTTGTTGTGTTTTCACCAACGTTCGAGGAACACCTCCAACGTCTCTCCGCTGTGCTACGGGCTATCAGATCTGCCGGCCTCACGTTAAAACCACAAAAGTGTCACTTTGGCTATGAAGAGCTCATGTTCTTGGGCCACGTCGTCAGCCATCGAGGAGCTCGTCCCGATCCCGCTAAAACAGCTGCCGTCACCAAATTCCCTACTCCATGTAACAAGAAGACAGTTCGCCGTTTCTTGGGCCTCTGCGCCTATTACCGCAGATTTATTGAAAACTTTTCACGCATTGCCGCTCCGTTGACACGTCTCACCCGGGATGATGTCACCTTCACCTGGACGGACGAACAGCAAAAGGCATTCGACGAGTTACGGCACCGCTTGCAGACAACACCTGTACTTGCCCATTTCGATGCGAATGCCGAGACTCTGGTCCACACAGATGCTAGCAACGTGGGTCTAGGCGCTGTACTCGTCCAGTGGCAAGACGGTGCCGAGCGAGTTATCGCATACGCAAGCCGGACTTTGTCCCGTGCCGAATCAAACTATTCAACCACTGAAAAAGAATGTCTGGCCGTTGTATGGGCGGTGATGAAATTTCGACCCTATCTTTATGGCCGGCACTTTCGGGTTGTGAGTGACCACCACTCTCTGTGCTGGTTAACAAACTTGCGAGACCCCTCCGGACGCCTTGCACGATGGAGCTTACGGCTACAGGAGTTCGACATGACCATCGTGTATAAGTCTGGACGTCAGCACAACGACGCTGACTGCTTGTCCCGTTCACCTGTCGAGGCTGCGCGGGAAGACGAAGAACCAGACTTTCCCCTTATCGCAGCCGTCGACGCGCTCACTGTTTCGCAGCAGCAACGTAATGATCCGGGTCTCGCACCACTTATTGATTTTCTAGAAGAGCGCACTACAGAAATTCCCCGTCTCTTCGCCAGAACGCATTCGTCGTTTTGCATGCAAAACAATGTTTTATACAAAATCAACTTCGCTCCGACGGGAAGAGATTATCTCCTCGTCGTACCAGAGTCTCTTCGCGAAGAAATCTTACAGGCATGTCATGACGAGCCCACCGCGGGTCACCTGGGGTATGCTCGAACTCTGGCCCGAATTAAGAAGAGTTATTATTGGCCAAACCTTGCGGCCGCAGTACGCCATTACGTGAGAACATGCCATGATTGCCAGCGACGAAAAACACCGCCTGTGAAACCGGCCGGTTTACTACATCCTGTTCAAGTGCCAAGATACCCATTCGAACAAGTTGGCATGGATTTGTTGGGTCCTTTTCCAATTTCTGATTCCGGCAACAGGTGGATAATTGTCGCTACAGATTACCTTACGCGTTACGCTGAAACGAAGGCCCTCCAGCGTGGTACGGCAATCGAAGCAGCGAAATTTTTCATCGAACGCATAGTCCTCAGGCACGGCGCCCCGAGAGTTATAATAACGGACCGAGGCACTGCTTTCACTGCCAAGCTACTGGAATCTGTCATGCAGCTAAGCGGCACTACCCATCGCAGGTCAACAGCCTACCATCCACAAACTAATGGCTTGACAGAACGTCTGAACAAAACTCTCGCCGACATGATGTCCATGTACGTGGATGTTGAACATCGGTCTTGGGATGACGTCCTCCCGTACGTCACGTTCGCGTACAACACGGCGCAGCAGGAAACAACGCAAATGACGCCTTTCTCCTTATTGTATGGCCGTGAAGTTTCGACAATGCTCGAAGCCATGTTGCCCCACGACGGCCGTGACCTCGAAGTTGGCGCCGAGGAGTTCACTCAACGCGCAGAACAAGCGCGACAGCTGGCGAGGGCACGCATCCGGAACCAGCAAGGTCGAGACGCCCAGCGGTACGATCACCGCCATCGTGTAGTGACTTTCGAACCGGGCGACAGAGTGTGGCTCTGGACTCCGATTCGACGTCGGGGACTATCCGAAAAACTTCTGAAACAGTACTTTGGCCCATACAAAGTGCTCCGTCAGCTGAGCGACGTGACTTACGAAGTGCTTCCGGACGGCTTTTCTTCTACTCGTCGTCAGCAGAAATCCGAGGTTGCCCATGTCGTGCGCATGAAACCGTACTTTTCGCGAGAAAATTAGTGCACCGCCTACCGCATGTTTCTTGCTTAATTTTTTTTTCTTTCTGCTTTTGAATTCATCAAACTCGCATTTATTTTTTTTAGAGAGGGGGGTAATGTAGCGTGTGCAACAGCAGCCGCTAGGCGGCAGCTCATCGAGTCTCGTGCGCGGACTGGAAGAAGTGGTCTCGTGGCGTTCGAGAAGAAGCTGAAGTCGGCTGCTGTCTCTCAGTGCTCTCTCTGGACCTACTCTTCTGTGCCTTCTAGGTCAACCCCCCCTATTAAAACCAACCTTCTGGTTACGGGCCTAAACGGCTACGTGACAATATACAGGAATAGATGGAATTCCGGTCAACCTGATTAATGAACTTGGTTCAAGAAGTAAGGAAACGTTGTTAAAAGGTTTGGGAACAGTCATAACGAATAAGCGAATTCCGGACAGCTGGCGGCAGAGTAAAATTAATATGATTTATACAGGGAAAGGAGAAAGGATGCACATAAAATCCTACAGGCCGATTACCATAACATCCAGGATTGCCATGCAGGCGGTGAAATTAAAGATGCAAGCATGGGTAGAAAGTAACAAGATAATCGGAGAACTTCAGAATGGCTTTAGAAATGTTAGGCGCTTAGATGATACCTTTTCCTTGCTTACCCAATGCATTGAAATATCTAGAGTGGAAAATAGACCTTTGTATTTGGCCTTCCTGGACATACACGGAGTGTACGACCAGGTAAACAATTTTTTTTTGACCGGAACAGCGCGCACTAAGGCACAGACAAGAAGAGAGACACGACACACACGAGCGCTGACTTTCAACTGGTGTTTATTGTTTGGAACGAGGCATATATGCACAGTTCCAACAACACAAGGAAAACAACAATCCTTCATAGATTCATAGTCAATTCATGCATGTCACACTGAACAAGGACGATAACAACATTATCATTTTCCCTTCATTAAAAATGCCAGTTCGCTACCTTTTTTAGTCTGTGGGAGAAATGATGAATGTAAGGTACAACAGTAAATATTTCTTTTTCCTTCAGCGTCTCTGAATCTGCCTGCTTCCCTTTTCCATTTTTGCTCAAGCTACTGAGAATAGATTCGGACACTGATACTAGTAGCTGCTTGGGATACCCAGCCTTAACCAGCCCACAGACTAAAAAAGATAGCGAAAAGAGCACGAGTTAAGGTTATATTTTCGGCTCCAGATAAGCCTGGGAAGATGTGCAAAATGGTTAATACTGATTTCGTTCCCAGAGGTTGCGACATCAAGCATGAAAATCGATTCGTGTCATGTGAAGAAGGTGTAGTGTATGCCATTCCCTTGTCATGCGGCAAGCTGTATGTGGGTCAGACGGGGAGATGCCTCAATGAACGCCTGAAGGAGCACAATAATAACGTGCATAACACAGTAAAAGGGCATCTCGGGATTCATTGTAGAGACTGTGAAAACAAAACTTGCCACCCTGACTTCACTAGCACACGAATTTTAAGTAAACACAGTGACCAATTAACACGCGAAATAATCGAAGCAGCGCACATCGCCTGGTCTAAAGACGCATGCATCAGTAGCCCCTCTTTATCGATCAGTTCAAAAGAATTGGCATTTTTAGTGAAGGGAAAATGATAATGTTGTTATCGTCCTTGTTCAGTGTGACATGCATGAGTTGACTATGAATCTATGAAGGATGGTTGTTTTCCTTGTGTTGTTGGAACTGTGTATATATGCCTCGTTCCAAACAATAAACACCAGTTGAAAGTCAGCGCTCGTGTGTGTCGTGTCTCTCTTCTTGTCTGTGTCTTAGTGTGCGCTGTTCTGGTCAAAATGAGTTACCAACTTGCCCAAGCATCTGTTTTAACGTAAACAAGCAACTCCTGTGGAAAATATTAAAAGAAGGTGTCGGTCATGAGATAACAGAGTTCCAACAGGAAATATACCGGGATAACAAAGTAGAAATTACATGGGAAGGGATAAGAAGTATGGAAGCTGACAAGCTATGCAAAGGATTAAGACAAGATTTTAATCTATTACGACTGCTGTTCATGCTTTATATTGCCACCTGGTGTCCCTGATGTTCTTAGGGGGCGCCTGTAAGAAAAGAACGCCGAAGTTGCCTCGCGTTCTGTGCGCGGAACTTTGCCTGCTGGTTCAGCTTCGTCCCGTCGTGTTAGTCACGTCTAGCCCTGTTGTCCGTGACATATTTTAGTGTCAGCGCTAGGTTTCGATCCCAGTACATGTCCCGTACACCACCGCATACCCAGGACTCAACTCCTGCGCCAGTCTACAACCCTGTGCACCGTACTAGCCGAAGGAATCAAGGCCTGCCCCTGAGCCCTGGCCGTTGGAGTTCAACACCACAGGCGCCCCTCGACCGGCTATGAAAGGAGCTCCAACTTACTACACCCAGCAAAATCCACGACTTAATCAGCCCTTCCACGGCAGTCAGAGCGAAGACGTCGAAGACTGGCTTATCCAATTTGAACGGGTCGCCTCGTTTAATCAGTGGGATGGCGCCGCCAAGCTTCGAAACGTCTTCTTCAGCCTGAAAGATGGCGCTCGTACTTGGTATGAGAACCGAGAAGATGCCCTAACATCATGACGTGAGTTCTGCCGACGAATTCTAGAGACCTATACCAGCGCGGATCGACGAGAACGCGCAGAAACGGCTCTACAGCCTCGCATACAGATGCCAAATGAGACTGTGACCATGTATGTGGAGGACATGACCCGGCTCTTCCGGCGTTCTGACCCGGCCATGACCGAAGACAAAACGGTGCGCCGCCTTATGCACGGTATTAAAGAGCAACTGCTCGCTGGCCTCGTGCGTAATCCACCAAGGACGGTTGCCGTGTTTCTTTAGGAAGCTGTCACAATAAAGAGTATGCTCCAGCAGCGGTCTATCACTTACGACAGGCCGGTGGTCGCCGCTTCGGTTGTGGAGCCGTTTTCGGCCTTCGTGGCTACCCCGAACCTATGCGACATCATCCGCTCAGTTGTACGCGAAGAGCTCCAGAAGATTTTCGGTGCTCCACAGCCGATGGTCGGCTCTGTAGCTAGCATTGTCCGCGAAGAGCTTCAAACGTTGAAGAGCTTCCGCTGATCCACAACCTTTCCCCACGGAGTACCTGCGTCCACCTTATGCAGATATGGCGCGACGCCCTGCCCCTGCTTCGGCGCCATTACCGTCACCCGATCAAGGCTCACTGTATTCCGCACACAATGAGCCGTTCGTCGACAACCGACCCCAGTGCCGCGCCCCAAATCGCCAGCGCATGTGCTTCCATTGCGGGGAGCCAGGTCATCTCTATCGCCAGTGCCCCTATCGACACCTTCGACTTCACGGATTCCCCATCGACATGCGTCGCCCTCCAATAGGCTAAAGACCCCGAGAGATTGAAGACTACTTAGCGCAGCAGCGCATGGCGCCACCTTCTCAGCGGCAGTCACGATCCACGTCCCCACGCCGATCATCGCCGCAGCTTGGGTCATCCTGGACGGCGCTGCGACGCTTGCCGAGTCCCCACCGGGAAAACTGAAGACAGCGACCTCCGGGGGCGAGACCGCTTGCAATCGACGTGACGAAGACCCCCTGACAACGAGACCTGTGAGCGATCTGGATTTTACGGCACCGACGACAGTTCCTACGCATGAACATCGACTCTCGCTGGACATACCCGTGCTTCTCGTCGGCCATGAGGTTAGCGCATTGGTGGACACTGGCGCGGATTTTTCGATTATAAGCGGGAAGCTAGCAGCGCGTCTTAAAAAAGTAATAAAACCATGGTCGGACACGCAGATTCGCACCGCTGGCGGACATGTTGTAACTCCTTGTGGCCTGTGCACGGCACGAGTTCAAATTCGCAGCTCCACGTTTATTGTTAGCTGCCTCGTTATACCTGACTGCTCCCGTGACGTTATCCTTGGGGTTGATTTTCTCCTAAAGTATGGAGCTATTATCGATCTCCGGAAGCGCACAGTGGCATTTTCAACCAAGAAAGCTGCTGATACTGACACCAAGAATCACCAACGCCGCGCCGCCATTCGAATTTCCGCCGAGAGCGTTTCGATTCCGCCACGTGCCAGTGTTTTTGTGACTGTTACTTGCGACGAACTGCGCGACGGGCATGCGGTCGCAGAAGGCAACCAGTCACTTTTGCTCACCCACGGTATCTGTACAGCGCGCAGCCTCATCCATCTCCGCGACGGCCGGTCTCAGCTCCTGGTGACTAACTTCACCAACGAACCCCGGAATCTTTTTCGGGCTACTGCCATCGCCTTTGCTCACTCCTTGCGGATGTTTCTGAATGTTTACGTTTGGGGCTGTTAGCACTGATGCAGCCCCCACTTGACCGTCTTGATATTAGTCCGGATCTCTCGGACACACAGAATCGTGAGCTACGTGCCCTCCTACTAGAGTTCAGTACTTGTTTTGCGTCCTCATCGAAAGTACGGCAAACGCCTCTCGTGAAGCACCGCATCATTACTCCTGACAACGCCCGCCCTATCCGCCAGCAGCCGTACCGTATCTCAACTACAGAACGTGAAGCGATTCAGACACAAGTTCAGGAGATGCTTTGTGATGGTGTCATACAACCATCCAACAGCCCGTGGTCATCCCCTGTCGTGCTGGTAAAGAAAAAAGATGGGACCCTTCGCTTCTGTGTCGATTATCGAAAGTTGAATGCCATCACTAAAAAAGACGTCTACCCGCTGCCCAGTATCGACGATTCGCTCGACAAGCTTCGTCGCGCCGAGTACTTCTCCTCCATTGACTTGAAGAGCGGGTACTGGCAGATTGAGGTCGATGAGCGGGACCGCGAAAAAACAGCTTTTGTCACCCCAGATGGACTGTACGAGTTCAAAGTGCTGCCTTTTGGCCTATGTTCAGCGCCGGCTACTTTTCAGCGCATGATGGACACCATTCTCGCCGGCCTCAAATGGTAAATCTGCTTAGTCTATCCCGACGACGTTGTCGTATTCTCTGAAACCTTTGAAGAACACCTCCAACACCTGCGCGCAGTATTAGATGCCCTCAGGTCAGCTGACTTGACGCTCAAGCCCGAGAAGTGCCACTTTGGCTACAAAGAGTTGAAGTTTCTTGTTCACCTTGTGAGTGCCGCAGGCGTTAGGCCAGACCCCGACAAGACTTCTGCTGTCGCCAAATTTCCCGTTCCTGCAAACAAGAGAAGCTTGAAACGCTTCCTGGGTTTCTGCAAGTACTAACGCCGCTTCAGCGCCGATTTTTCCAAAGTTGCCGCCCCCCTGACTCGCCTCACGCGCGATGATACACAGTTCGTGTGGGGCGCCGAGCAACAAGAGGCTTTTGCGGAGCTGCGCAGCCGACTGCAAGCAAGCCCTGTTCTTGCGCACTTTCATGAAGACCCTGACACCGAAGTCCACACCGACGCCAGCAGTATCGGCCTTGGCGCTGTACTGGTTCAACACCAAGCTGGCGTCGAAAAGGTAATAGCGTATGCCAGCCGCACGCTCTCCCACGCCGAGACAAACTACTCCACTACGGAAAAGGAATGCCTTGCGGTTGCGTGGGCAACCATGAAATTTAGGCCTTACCTCTATGGATAAATATGGAACGGTGGATACAAGAAAGTAACCTAGGCTTTAACCTGTAATGTAGATTAGGAGGAACGGCAATAGAGCAGCGCCTCCCCGAATTAATGTATGCAGACGACATTGGGCTGCTAGCAGAAAGTCAGGAAGAATTCCAAACTCTGGTTGTTTATTGGGGAGACGAAGGGACGCTCTAGGCTTCAGTTTTAGCGCCATTAAGTTGGGTCTAATGATTTTCAACCGCTCAACTGACCAGGGTCTTAAAATGCGACGCCATGAAATACCCAGAGTGGCAGAATATAATATCTCGGTGTATGGTTAAACGAACGATTCGCATGCATTGAAAAACATGAGCAATCACTTAACGCAAACGGGCGAAGAAACGCCGGGATAATGAAGCATAGGCGATTGTGGCGATAGAACAGGTAGAAGGTTTTGAGGAGTATGTGGAAAGTAATTATGTTACCAGCGCTTACTTTCGGATATGCGGTTTTATGCCTAAAATCGGAGGTGCAGTCGACATTAGAAAAAAAAATTACAAGAGATCAACGCTCCTGAACCGAATATTGAGCGAAAGCAATAACTGCGGATGACCGAGCATTTTTCTAATTCTTCTTCTTCCCCAGCCCACACATAAAGCGCCGCTTTAACCAAGCCGTATGAATGTGCCTCAGTGGCCTAGTGGGGTAACGAAATGCCAAGGTCCTGGCAGGCTGATTCCAACATAAGCGTTCCATGTGAAACGAGAGACCCAGGTTGGCAGCTCCTGCTAGCCCACATAAAAGCCCCTCTTTAACCAAGCCGTATGAACGTGCCTTATTGGAACCTAGGAGTAATGTGAATGCCAGGGTCCTGGCAGGCTGATTCTGACATAACCGTCTAATGGGAATCGAGAAACCCAAGTTGACAGATCCTGTCAGCTTGGGGTCGTCTACGGGGGTCGTCTAAAGGTCAAAGGTCGATTGTGGTCACCGCCGTTTCACGCTGAAGCCTCAAACTGCGAGCAGTATTGCTCTCGCAATAATAAATCAGAGAGCAGTCGGACGATTAGCACTGGGTGTCCACGGCAAAATCACAAATGATGCGGTACAGGGAGATATGGGCTGGGCATCTTTCGAAGTACGGGAAGCTCAGAGTAAAATATTATATGATGAGCGCCTTATAGATAGATGGATTTATTGAAAGGAAAAGGCAGAGAGGTTGGAACGAATAATTCAAATCTGGCCTGCTACTCTGCACTGGGGAAGGGGAAAGAGAGAAGAAAAAAAGGGCATGATGGGTGACGATGTGGGAGAAGGCATATGAAATATATATACAGACACAGCAGCTTTGAGCACCAGAGGACTTGATTCGCGCATGAACGCCTTATAAAATTGTACAGTAACGGATGGGCATCTAAAGCATTTACATATCTATACCTAAAAGCGTTGACTAACAATGGCGGAAAAGAACTTGGAAACTAGGTATCTAGTAAGTATGCTGCTCACAAGGACGAAGCGATAAAGAGCGTTAAGAAACAGGTGAAAAACACAGAAGGTAAATATTGGATAAACTCGATGGAAAAGAAAGAGTGGATCGATACCGAAAGTCGAAAAGGCAGATCAGGAGGGAAGCTTTTTTTTGATAACACCATAGGCAGTGCCCTACTTTTTGAAGCTAGATCAGGGTGCCTCAGAACACGCAGCTACAAAAAGAAATTTAACAAGGAAGATGACACATGTACAGTATTTGGTAACTCCACAGAAAAAAGTACCCATATTATCATCATCATTTTCATCATCACCATCCTGACTACACCCACTGCAGGGCGAAGGCCTCTCCCAGTTAACCCGATTCTGTGCTAGCTGCATCCGCTTGACCCCTGCGAACTTCTTAACCTCATCCGCCCACGTAACTTTCTGCCGCCCCCTGCTACGCTTTCCTTCCCTTGGAATCCAGTTTGTTACACTCAGCGACCATCGGTTATCCTCTCTTCGCACTACATGTCCGGCCCATGCCCATTTCTTCTTCTTGATTACCACTAGAATGTCAGTAACTTGAGTTATTTCTCTGACCCACTCTGCACGCTTCCTCACTCTTAATGTTACCCCTACCATTTTTAATTCCATAAGCCCTCTGAGTTGTCCTCCACTTAAGTATAACCCTCTTGGTTAGCCTCCACGTATCAGCCCCATAGATGAGTACAGGTAAGATGCAACGGTTGTATACTTTCCTCTTGAGCGATACCGGTAAGCTGCTAGTCATAATCCGCGAGTGCTTGCCAAATGCGCTCCATCCAATCTTATTCTTCGTGTTATTTCCTTTTCATGGTCCGGATCTGCGGTTACTACCTGTCCTAAGCAGACATATTCACCTACTTCCAGTGCGTCGCTACCTAACGTAAATTTCTGTTGTTTACCGAGGCTGCTGAACATTACCTTAGTCTTCTGCATATGGATTTTTAAGCCTACCTTTCCACTTTTCCTGTCTAGGTCATCAACCATTATTTGCAGTTCATCCCCAGAGTTACTTAGCAAGGCAATATCATCAGCAAATCACAGATTACTCAGGTATTCTCTATCTACCCTTATCCCTAACTGCTCCCATTCCAAGTCTCTGAATACTTCCTCTAATGAAGCTGTGAATAGTACTGGGGAGAGCGTGTCTCCTTGCCTAACACCTTTCATTATGTTAATTTTGTTTCTTGCTTTATGCATAACTATGGTTGCTATGTAGCCACTATATATATATATAGTCACCGTGTACGTGACAATATATATATTGTAAGCACTGTGAGTGACCTTCATCTTCATCTCAGCGTAATCATCATCGGTCATCGGGTCGTGCGAAGAAGACGAAGTGTTGCTAAGCTGTGGCTAGTCGGTAGCTGCTGCTTCGGCCTACCTGAAGTAAAAAGGTGAATTTGCTGGTTGCATCTGTGACTCTACTGTTGCATCAATTGCTTCCGCCCAGCCTGTCACACTTCTTCCCATTTCCACCTCCGATCGCTCTGATTCATCCCCTGCCTCGCTCAGTGCAGCACTTCGCCACACGATCAGCACCGACCTGACAACAGACCAGACAGACGCATTGCTCGCTGTATTGAACAAGCACGCAGACTCGTTCGACGTCAATTCCGGCACACTGGGTCAAACCGCTGCAGCAACGCATCGCATACTCACCGACGGATCAAGCATAGTTAGACGCCGGCCTTATCGTGTTTCTCCAACCGAGCGCAAAGTTATTCAGGAAAATGTTGCTGACATGCTTGCACGCAACATCATACGCCCATCGTCTAGTTCCTGGTCATCGCCTGTTGTGCTAGTGCAAAAAAAAGACGGTTCGGTTCGTTTTTGTGTAGATTACCGTGCTCTAAACAGAATAACTCGTAAGGATGTGTATCCCCTCCCTCGAATTGACGACGCCCTCGATTGTTTGCAAGGTGCCCAATTTTTCTCCAGCCTTGACTTAAGATCAGGCTACTGGCAGATCCCCATGAATGAAGATGATAAAGAGAAGACCGCCTTTGCAACACCGGACGGTTTATACGAATTCAATGTAATGCCTTTTGGACTCTGCAACGCTCCTGCTACATTCGAGCGTATGATTGACACAGTTCTCCGCGGCCTCAAATGGAAAACATGTCTCTGTTACTTAGATGACATCGTCATTTTTTCTTCGTCATTTCCTGATCACCTTACTCGTCTCGATGAAGTTTTGACAGCACTTTCCAGCGCTGGCCTACAGCTAAACACGAAGAAATGCCGTTTTGCATCAAAATCCATTAAAGTTCTTGGCCATCTCGTAAGCAGCGAAGGAATTAAGCCTGACCCTGAAAAAATCGCTGCTGCGCTGCACTTTCCCCGTCCAACTCGGGTCAAAGATCTCCGCAGTTTCCTCGGCTTGGCATCATACTTCCGCAGATTCATCCGCAATTTCGCCTCTATTGCCTCACCTTTACATGCGCTTCTTCACAACGACACGCCTTTCATCTGGTCTCCTGCTTGCGAAGAAGCATTTGAAACTCTGAAGCGTGCTCTGACTTCGGGTCCCGTCCTCTGCCATTTTGATGATAAAGCACCGACAATTTTGCACACCGACGCCAGTAGCCATGGCATTGGCGCTGTCCTTCTGCAACGCCAAAACACCTCTACAGAAAATGTTGTTGCCTATGCGAGCCGAACTCTGACTTCTGCGGAACAAAACTACACTATTACCGAACAAGAATGTCTCGCCGTCGTCTGGGCTGTTCAGAAGTTTCGTCCTTACCTGTACGGCCGTCACTTCACAGTCGTCACTGACCACCACGCCCTATGCTGGTTATCCACTTTGAAAAATCTGTCCGGTCGTCTCGGGCGGTGGATCCTCCGCCTTCAAGAGTACGACTTTACTGTCACTTACAAATCGGGCAAGAAGCACAAGGACGCCGACGCTCTCTCTCGTTGCCCTATTGCTTTGCCGTCGCAACCCATGTCCTCGCATTCCTCTCCTGTCCCAACGGAGTCAAGCCATTTAAACCCTACAGTTATGCAGTCTTTGAGCGCCGCCTCTATTGCTCCCATGCCAGATATACACTGCAATCTTGCTCACCACCAGAGTGCTGACCCTTACTGTCAAAAGCTGATTGATAGTCTCAGCGGTGTTATTAGACCTCCAAATGCCCGTCTCCGTCGTCGGCTCAAAAATTTCAAGTTACAGGATGGCACATTATTTTGGCACAACTACAGCCCACTGGGCCACACATGGGTTCCCGTAATTCCTTCTTCCCTGCGTCCTCAAGTTCTACAAGCCTTTCACGACGACCCCACCGCAGGTCACCTTGGGTACCACAAAACCTACGACCGCATCAAACGTCGTTTCTTCTGGCCTGGCCTTTCAACCTCAGTATTAAAATACGTAGCGTCTTGCATCCCTTGTCAACGACGCAAGCGGTCTACGTCGCCTCCTGCCGGTCTCTTGCAACCTCTCCCATGTCCTTCCACACCTTTCGAAGTCGTCGGAATCGACTTGTATGGACCCCTGCCCTTGACTCCAGCTGGCAACCGCTGGGTCGTTACTGCCGTTGACCACCTCACCCGATACGCTGAAACCGCAGCACTTCCTTCCGGCTCCGCTTCCGAAATCGCCAACTTCTTCCTCCACACCATACTTCTTCGCCACGGCGCCCCTCGCCTCCTCCTTAGCGATCGTGGCAAGTCGTTCCTCTCCACCGTCCTCGCCGCAGTGCTTCATGCTTCAGGCACGGTGCATAAAACTACATCTCCTTACCACCCTCAGACCAATGGCCTCACAGAACGCTTTCATCGCACCCTTTCTGATATGCTATCCACCTACATTCACCCTCAGCACAACAACTGGGACTCTTTACTCCCCTTTGTAACCTTCGCCTACAACACTGCCGTTCAACGAACCACCACCTACTCTCCGTTTTTTCTTGTTTATGCCCGCCATCCTACCTTCTCCCTCGAAGCATCTTTCTTCACAGCTTCTACTCCTTCTGCCGCGCCTTCCCACGAACAGTTCGTGTCTCGTATCGCCCACTGCCGTGATCGTGCCCGCCTTCAAACTGAAGCCACTCAAGCTTCCAGGAAAAGCACGTATGATGCGACTCATCGCTCAGTGTCTTTCCGCCCTGGAGACGAAGTGCTACTCTGGACACCTACTCGCATCCCCGGCCTGTGTGAAAAGTTTCTGAGCCGTTTTATTGGCCCGTACACGGTTCTGGAACAAACTTCCCCTGTAAACTATCTCATCACACCTGCATCGCCTGTTCGCGATCGTCGGTGTCGCGGCACCGAGATTGTGCACGTGTCGCGCTTGAAACCCTTTAACCGCCGACCTTAAGATTTAATTTGCGACCAGGATGGTCGCTTTCGTTCGGGAGGGGGAATGTTGTAAGCACTGTGAGTGACCTTCATCTTCATCTCAGCGTAATCATCATCGGTCATCGGGTCGTGCGAAGAAGACGAAGTGTTGCTAAGCTGTGGCTAGTCGGTAGCTGCTGCTTCGGCCTACCTGAAGTAAAAAGGTGAATTTGCTGGTGCGTTCTTCTGCCTCACAATATACATATATCTCAGTACTTTCATGTGCGGCTTGTCTACCCCCTGAATTCGCAATGCCTGCATCACCGCCGAGGTTTCAACTGTGTCAAATGCTTTTTCGTAATCAATGAATGCTATGTATAGGGGCTGGTTATATTCCGACCATTTTTCTATCACCTGATTGATGGTATGGATATGATCGATAGTAGAGTACCGTTTCCGAAAACCTGCTTGATCCTTTGCTTGATTGCAGTCTAAGGTTGTCCTGATTATATCAGCGATTACATTAGTAAATACCTTATACATAACAGACAGTAAGCTAATCGTCCTCTAGTTTTTAAGGCTCTTAGAGTCCCCTGCCTTATGAATGAGGATAATTTTTGCATTCTTCCATGATTCCGGTACCGTCGATGACACAAGATACTGCGCATACAAGGCGGCCAGTTTTTCTAGCATGATATTCCCCCCCCCCCTCCCGCCCGTCATTTAAATAATCTGTAGTGATCTGATTCTCTCCAACTAATTTACCCCTTTTCATAATTTCTAAAGCTTTCTTGACCTCATCCTTCGTCACTGGTGGAACATGTGGTTGTTTTTCCCTACCACCAATCTGATTACGGTCCTGACTACTTTTGGTACTTTACAGATCTGTATAGAACTACTTGGCTACTTTGACTATCTTGTCCATATTTGTGATGCCATCGCCCCCCTTGTGCCTTATCGCATACATCTGGTTTTTGCCTATGCCCAATCTCTTCTTTACCGATTTAAGGCTTCCCCCGTTCTTTACAGCATGCTCAATTTTCTCCATGTTACACTTCCTTATATCGGCCATCTTGCGCTTATTGATTAGCTTTGACATCTCGGCCAATTCTATCTGGTCTGTTGGATTGGAAGCTTTCATACTCTGGCGTTTCTTCATCAAATCTTTCGTCTTACCGGTATCCTTTCTAACTATCCTATCGCCTACTTCTACCGCGCACTCAGTAATGATATCTCTGAAATTATTGTTCATTGCTTCGAGGGTAATGTCGCCATCCTCGGTTAGAGTTGTATGTCCATTCTGTAGCGAGATCCTGAACTCTTCTGTCCTCCCCCTTACCGCTAATTCGTTGATGGGTTTCTTTCTTGCTAATCTGTTGCGTTCCTTCTTCAGATTTAGGCTGATTCGGGACCTCAACATCCTGAGGTCACTGCATCGCACTTTCCCGACTACCTCTACATCTTGCATAATGGCGGGGGTTGAACGCAGTATGAAGTCAATTTCATTTTTAGTCTCCCCGTTAGGACTTTTCCGTGTCCATTTCCGGTTCTTCCGTTTGCTGAGAAGGTGTTCATGATACTTAACTTAATACGCTCTGCAAACTCTACTAGTAACTTCCCCCTCCTATTCCTAGAACCAATGCCATAGTCACCTACTGCCTGCTCTCCTGCCTGCTTTTTCCCTACCTTGGCATTGAAGTCGCCCATTAGTACCGTATACTGCGTGTTCTCTTTTCAAATTTTCCGATTCTATATCTTCGTAGAAGCTTTCAACTGCCTGGTCATCATAACTACATGTAGGTGCATATGCCTGTACAACCTTCCGTTTATACTTCTTATTAGGCCTAATTACGACGCCTGCCACCCTCTCATTAATAATATAGAATTCATCTATATTTCCCGCTATATACGTTTTGACAAGGAAACCTACTCCTAGTTCTCGCCTCTCCGGTAAACCTCGATAACACTGTACATGCCCATCCTTCAGTACAGTATAAGCCTCATTCGGCCTCCTGACCTCACGTAGCCCTATGACATCGCATTTCAAATGGTTTAAAAGAACTTTTAGACGGGCTAGATGGTTTTCAGCTTCAGACGGCTATTCTTAGCGCAAAAAGCTCACACGCACGCGAGAGAAAAGGAGGGACATGGGACAAGCGCTTGTCCCGTGTCCCTCCTTTTCTCTCGTGTGCGTGTGAGCTTTTCGGCGTTAAGAATGACATTGCATTTCATACCCTCTAGTTCATCTAACAGCACTGCTAAGCTAGCTGCACTGGCTATGGCTCTAGCGTTACACGTTGCCAGGGTCAGTTTCCAATGGCGGCCTATCCAGCGGAGCCAGAAATTCGTCGCACCCCTTGCTGCGTCACAGGTCTGACCGCCACCGTGGTCAGTTGTTCCGCAGCCGTTGCTGGCTGAGGGCCGGGGTTTTATGGAACTAATCATGAGAGGTTGCGACCAATTACTGTACCAGGGTGGCCAATTCCTGTTCTGGTGAGGGAGTGCGTGGCCGGTGGTGTTCACAGGCATCAGGTCGCACCCCGAGCCTGTTTATGCAATTCCATTGACACGCGGATTTTGTTTTCCGGTGGAGAATTGCGTGGCATCGGGATTTGAACCCCAGTTCTCTTGCATCCGAGGTGGATGTTCTACCGCTACGCCACCGCTGCTGGAGTTAATTAAACCAATGTAAATTATGCAATAAAATAAATACAATAAATGAAAAAATAGTAAAAATGGGTGTTGAAAGGTGCCAAACTCTCGAAATAAAAATCCAGTGCTTGATAATGTCAAGTATCGGTATATATTATGATTATATTATGAACTCAACAAATAAAAATTAAAATAAAATAGCAAAGAGCCCTTGTCCTGTGCGTTGTCAATGCACTTTAAGCTACCCAGGTCGTCGCAATTTTGGGGGGCTGCACCAGTGCGTCTCCTAGCCGAAGTGGTTTTGGTGCGTTCAACCCCATTAACCAAACCAAACAAAACATAAAATAAAAATAAAACATTAAAAAGTGCAAAACATCATTCATGAGTGCGCGAAATGCTATTGCCTTATATCCGGGAGCCTAGTTGTTTCAATTTTTGGAATAGGCTCGAAATACGGAATCACTACGAACCAAGCACACAATGGCGGCCCACAAGAAGTACTTGCCGAAGGGCTAGTTGGCTCATACTACCGATGGAACGGTGCAAGGAGACAATCAGAGTCAGACGGTTATACGATCACGTACGTAGAATGACATTTTATCGGGTTTTTTTTATTGCCATGTTCCAACTTTGATGATCATGGGCAGTTTCTGACAGTGAGCCATTATTATCGCGATTTTGTTTAGCACCTTATTTTGGCTCCGATGTGCATTTCCTTATCCATTTCCATGTCTCTATTTTTGTCGCAACATTCAATTTTATTTTATTTTTTGCAATAATGTTTACCTGATGTACATTGGCATATAAAAACGTGATGTCCTCTGAAATAAATTCAGTTGGTAGTCGGGGCTCTTTCTATCCCACTTCTTTGCCTGCGGTCGTCTCCTTGCGCCGTTCCATTGGTTAATGGCACACTGGATGGACGTTCTGCGCTGTCGAATATGAAGAGTACGCTTTATTTGTTTTTATATAACATCCCTGTATAAGTAACAGTATTCTCTTAAGGATGAAACTTAATGGCTAGGGAGAGATATTTTTCTATGGCAGTGCATCCTTCTACTAAATATTCTTAGAAGGTAAGGGACAAGCGTTCTCCATTCAAGTATCGCCCACTAAATTGTTCGTAAGGCAGTGGAACACTTCAGATACGAAAAGCTACTCTGAAGAAGCTTGTACTGAGAATCTCATGCCATGCTTGGAGAGAAATGTTGTGAGGATGTGGGCTTTCAGGCACGCAAGGGGCTGAGCAAACACAGTGTTCAGTGCCGGAGGTGCCAACACAGTGCACGACGCCTAGCTTGTGAGCGAACACGAAACAGTATTAGTATAACCAAAAACAAATTTTAAAGATTTTCTATTTCTTTGAATCCGCTCCCTAATTGTTGGAGAGGTATGGTAATAAGGTCACCATTTCCTCAGGAAAGTTTTGGGAGATAATAGCACATCTAAGACAGCGGTAAAAGTCAACGTTTGTTTATTCATAGCAGACATGACCATCCCGATCATCTCATGAAACTTTAGAGCTGGAGAGGGGAGATGCAAAGTAGGAACTTCCGCTCACAGCAAAATGAAGCTCTCTGGCATTCATGTATAATTACTATAGTACACTCATGCATCTGCGAGGCAATAGACAGCGTTTCGACCTCTTCGCGTGCGAGCTGGAAAATCATTCATGCTCTATAATGCAGTGCTTCAGCAAAATTACAGGTCTATTCCGAACCTACGAGAAATGATTTGACGAGCAAAAGTTCATTTTTAATTTAACGTGCAGCAAAGGAGACGTGCCAGAGCTGTTCTTCACATTTCGGTTCATTTAAGCGCGTAATAAAACTTGGTTGTTGAGCGAGTTTACCGCACTTTCTATGGGCGCCAAGTTTTCGAAAGGATGTATGTGATGAAATGGTATTGAGAAATAAGCAATATTTTGCTGCACACAAGTCAGCGCGGATAATAAAACTTCGCAATCAATAATACCGCAGAAAATATGGCATCAAAAATGCATGTGTTAGTCCGGGTACGAAGGAGCCGCTCAGTATTAAAAAGCGATAGCGTAAGCAGTTTGTCGCATTTGTCCTCTTGTGTGGCAAAGTTTTCACGTTGTGTTCGATGGCGTAGAGAAGAAACTAGCCCAAATACAAATTATGGGCAAACCGGTGCCCTAAACCTTTGTAATCTTAGGCTCGTATACAAAGACCTTTTATTACTCACGTCTCCGGTGGACAGCCGTCCCCAAGACTGGGTGTTCCGCGAACGCTACTGAAAAAACAGGTAATGGGACAAAGACATAAACAATGTCTTTTATTATGCTCACCCAATACAATGAAAGGACGGAGCAGAGTCTAAGTTCCCATTTGGTTCATGCTTATGGCTTTTCAGTTGCTATTTTTCGTACTATTATGCTGTTCTTAACTGTAACAGTCTCTATACCTTATATGCACATATTCCTTGGGTGGATGTCGCTTACGAGATGACTGTAAAAAAAGCTCGTGCAGTTCCAATTAACAAATGTGGATAACGAAAGGATGTATCAAATTATAGGCCTATATTGTTAACATCAGTTTCGTGCATATTGTTATGGAGATCTACACAGAAATAAAGAATGAACTGGCAAAAATACGTTGTTAATAAAGGAACAGCGTTTTTTTTTTCGTAGGCGCTATTATGTATTACAAAACTTGCTGATTTTTACCATGCACTCACATCTGAAGTTGACGGCCGGGCAGACGCAATCTATATATTTGAGGATTTTCGAAAAGCCTGACACTTCATCGCATTCACTCCTTATTTGAAACTACAAAATTTAAATCTAGTCGCAACTGCAGTAACCTGGATCTAAAATTACTCGCTTAAGCGCTATCAACATATAGACTCGAATGGAAAGGGCTCAGTGTAGGTTGAAGTGACTTCCAGGATCCCACAGAGGTCGGTTTTTGGACCATTTCTGTTTTGTAGCGAAAACTACACTACGCTACCCTTGAGCATTTCGTCGGTGCCTGAGAGAGCGCCAACTCAGGTCCCTCCTTTCATGTAGGATGATGACATTGGAATAAGCCTGCCATTTGAATTCACGTTATCCCTATTCCATGGAGGCACGTTCGCACGGCTTAGTTAAAGCGGAGCTTTATATGTCGGCAGGTAGCCTACATTACCGCGTCATACCCTTAAAGGCGGAGGTTAAGTGTGCACCATAATTTCGTAGCGGCTCGGCGTAAGCGGGCGATGTGCTAAGCATGACTCCTTATTGCAGGCTACCTTCAGCCAGACTGCTAGCATTCCAACCCCAAGGCGATCGACTCAAAGAGCAAGCAGCAGAATTCGGCAGCACGAGGAACAACGCCTACTGCGTCGACGGTTTTATTCAAGCTGCAACATCAAGCATCGTTTTGTGACGTCATCAGCGACACCGGCTATAAAATCAGCACTGCATTCTTGGGACTTCAGTGGGCTCGGCATAAGCGAACCGGCCGATGTGCTAAGCATGACTCCCACCTTATTGCAGGTTAGTTATACTTGCGAGTACGCTAGTTAGTTATACTTGCTTATTTAGAAGTGATGAAAGAACTCTTACTATTGTGCGGAGGCCACGCACTCTCCTATTACTGCTGACTGCTTCCATGTTTGTAAGTTATTGCTTTGTGGCAATATAGAGGAAAATCCTGGTCCTTCTGTTAGAACAGCTAGTGGGAGGTCAGAAATAAATTCGCAGCGACCTATAGAAGAAATATCTTCTATAGGTCGCTATAGGTCTATAGCAAAGACTGGAAAAGACTGAGAAAGCTGTGTTTGATTTTGGTGTGCGCATGGAGAAGGTAGAAGAGAATATCATTTATTTATATACATGATACTGCAGGCCTCGTTAGTCTAAGCAGGATGGGCAAAATCAGTTTAAAGCAGAAATAACGGATAAAAGGAGAAATTGTTACATGTCATGCTCAGATATACTTCTACAAATAACCTGGAAGTAGGAATTGGTACAGATATAAGCTATCCTCATTATGTCGCCATGAAAAATATTGCAAAATACAACCAGACAAAACTCTCTCAGCAGTCATAAACATTGCCAATGGCTTCCCTCCAATTTTCACGAATGAAAACCTCCCCAGGCATTACATTCCTGTCCCTGATTGTTCGTGGCAAAAAGAGGGATTGTGGATGTTGGTTCTGGCGAAATAGGGAGTTAAGCTATAATTATGTGAGTGTCTTGTGTTTCGCGTGAGGGATGGTGTGACATAAAGTGTTGACGATATTCCGAGCTTTCCATGAATTAAGGAGTGTAAAAATTTTTATCTTGCTATCTTTCGTCGGGTACAGAGCTGCTTTATTTTGTTCGTTTGCATGAGGAGAAATAGATAATCAGAATTTCGGTATTCGTTTTGGATGAACCCTTTGATCTTTTTCCACCCGCGCGATGTCTTTTTTCGTGTGAGGGTCCCACGCCACGGCAGCATACTCGAGTTTTAGCCGAATAAGAGATTCATAAGCTAAATGTTTACGCCGCTTGGTGCACCTTTCAACTTGGGTCTTAAAAACTCAGATTTTTCATTGCAGATGAAGTTATATAAAAAATGTGATCACCCCATGTTAGCTGGTTATTAATTATTACGCCTAAATACTCGTATTCCTTTAATTCAGTCATATGTGTATTTTTAAGGGTGTAGACAAAGTTCAGAGGCATCTTCTTTATCGTAATATGCGTAAATACGGTTTTCTCAAGTTTCAGTGACATTCACCATTGGTTACACCAACACACAACATCATTTAAAGCTGTATTAAGCAGGGCTTGATCTGATCCAGAGCTAATTTCTTTAAAGGGGCTCACGAACACCTCCCGAGCACTGCTCGCAAACTATCTCTGTCGCTAGGTTATGCTGCGATACACATCTGAACGTAATAAAACACGTCTACGCGCAGCACAGGTCCCGCAATCCTAATCGAAAGTTGGCGCTCTCTTTCCTTCCGCTTTTGCGGTCCCCCGTCTCCTCCGTGCAACGCGTCTAGTACACGCGTTTTCGAATGACTATTGCTCTGCTTCTTAATTTGCGACGTCACGCATCCATAGAACTACCACTCATGCCAAAATAATTGTAATACGCTTAACTTTTAGTTATCAGGAAAGAAAATTAGAATGTTTTCTAGACAGAAACATTTATTGAAAGCTTTTTTCTTTGCACTTCCGGTGTCATGCGGGCACCGCGGTAACCACGGTAACCACGGCACGGTTGCGCGCGGCGACCTCGTTTCAGTTCCCTGCGGGGCGCTTTCCACCTGTGTATGTTCTCGTTTCATGTGTCTCCTATGCGAAATGGACTTCGAAATCGGCCTACCGGTCTCCAGCATTAGGTCGGTGCCTTAAATGCCATGCCCCAGTGCACCGCGCCGTACGTAGTGCAGCAAAATTTCGAAGTCAACCGCTCCGTTCCCGTGTCCACCAAACCAAAATACGCACCTCGGATCGAGTCAAGGCGACAACATACGTTGGTAAGCAATGTGTTTACTAGCCTTAATATAGCGCACAGATAAACGACGGTTTCACGGGTGCAATGATTTAGTCATTGTTGTGATGTATCAATACTATGGCGGCTTTTAAAAACCTACCACTTCAACTGTTGACTTGATTGCATCAAACTGGTCTTGTCACGTAGTAAATTTGTAGCTTATGAACTTTTGTCTTATAGTAAATTAGCTAAGACAACTGTACCTACCTGGCTCGGCCGTGCGCGATGCGCGAACCCGTGGTATCATGTGCCGGCAGCTTTCGGCCCCTGATACTGGCGCAGATTTCGGGTTCGAATTGTACGCAGCAGCAACGAATTAAGCACCCTTACCTAACTTACTACGAGGAAATAAAATTTACCGCAATATCAAAGCTCCGTGTGCAGTTTCACCACAAACTACTGAGTGGTTAGGCCGGAGAGATACAGGACGCCGCGGTAAACATGTATTAGGATTCGCATGCTGTACTGCCCCTTGCAAGGTTTCACATGACGTGCAGTGATGAGGAGGCACCGAAGAAACAAAGAAAACAACTTTATTTCGAGAGAAGACTTACAGCATTTCTCTAGATAAGTCCTAGAGCATATTCCATTATGTCCTGGTCCAGTAGACGTTATTAAAAAAAAAAAAACTCTCCGCAGCGAAGCGTTGTGCTTTCTTAGTCGCTCAGCAGTATAAATTACCGCTAAGAACACAGTAATATATCGTGCACATAATAATAATCAGCGCAATTACATTGTTGTCTTGTAAACTGTGTACCTTAACGGATGGGGAGCAGCGAGCCTGTGAAAAGAGAGATGTGACATGGTCACTTGTGAAGTCGGCTCACTTTAATTACTTCCATTTACTTCCAGCTTGACCTCAAGAAGCTGAACACCTCTGATCGGCATAATTATTCGCAATCTAGCCTTACACACACCCTGCACCCACAGTTGCTCTGTCTTTCCTACTTTTTTGTTTCAAGCGGCAGCTTTGATGCAATACTTGAAGGGCCTGCGAGCAGTCGCACACCATGTGGAGTTGCCGCGACAAGCAAACAGCAGCATGGTTTGTGTGCACGTTTGCTTGGCCGCAGCCTGGAGCGAAACACAGAGACATGGGTACAAGACTGCACTCACTACTACAAAAAAGTCATATGAAACTGCGCTCCAGCTATTGTTAGTCGCAGCAAACATATTGAAACAATTGTTTTGGCTCCAGCCGCCAATGCTTTGCCTCGCTGATGCCAGTCAGTGGAGCATTTGGGTTAAGTACACTGACAGTTGTACTGTGCAATTGAATAGTCATGATGAAACACAAATCTGTCCCTGTGTGCAGCAATTAGTTCTTCTTTTGACGGTCTTTCATAGGCATCAGTCATAAGGTGGCGCTCTGAAGCTATTATACTCGAATGTAATGGTATCCATCCGGAAGTTGATGCAGGCGCAGTAACTGTTCCTGAAGCTCTGGGGTTTAGATATACCAGTGGCCGGGTGAATAAACTGGCGGTGGAAACTAGCAAAAAACGACTGGAATATTGGTGGCTTAAAAGCAGAGAAGTGACATATTGTTAGTAATGTAGGAACAAAAATTTAATAAATAGAATGATGGTTTAGTTAACCATTCTAAATCAATAATTAAGGTATATGGAGAAAAATGAGCATGATAGCTACTGCTACCACCCCGTTTCAAAGGGGACGCTCCTATATTCCATCCATCCATCCATCCACGCAGCTTTGTCTCTGTGTGAAGAGCCCTGAGACCGTTTTTCTGCATCCTGGAGGAGCCTCTGGACGTACGCTGCGTGAAATAGTCATCGTGATTACAACAGTTCACTTAGTTTTTTGTGTAATAATATAAGTAGAACAAAGTTTTAACTTACAAAAAGTATGCTCCATTTTCACTGGAGCGGCACTGAAGTGTCCTTTTCTTGATTTTGCCATTTTCACTTTCCAGCCGTCCTCTCCTTTTTTTTTTCTGTGCCTGGAGCTTAGAAGAATTTTTTTGAAGTGAACAACAGCCAGATGTGACCTAACTAGAAGGTAAATATGAATCAATTTCTCATACTTTGGAAAAAAATGTGTTTCTTGTTGCCCACTAGCAAAATTATGCCAAATAGAGGCTACTATAAGAGACCATTATGCATTATATTCACATCACTGCAGCAGAGAATGCTTCTGTTTTAGCTTCTATATCGAGCGCCTTTATATCAAATAAAGAAAGTGATGAAAGGATCTTCAAGCAGCAAAATGAATGTATGACATGGGCTATACAACTTCATATCGTGGATCACCCAAGTTCTTCCTGCTGTTGTATTCTAGCGATCATCATTAGTCCAAGTGATCAAGTGAACCTTGAGCATTCTTTCAGTTTCAATACATTAGATTAGAGACATTCGAGACAGTTCTAGAGGGGTCGGCAACTGGCGCTGATAACTTCCAGGTCTTTAAAAACTACCTTTTCTTGGGACTGCACTAAGATGAGGAGAACAAAAGAGAGACGAGGTGTCTTTCCAGCCAGCCCATGCTTGACCTCAACTTTGTGTCATTGCAGTGTCTCAACTCGTGCCATTTCTGTCTGTATGTATTCCTGGTGCACTGTTCTTTATCTCATCCCATCTGCCTATTCTAATATAACAGCAATGACTTTCAATGAGGACCCTTGGTGGCCTGTGCAGTACGTCTATGGCCTCCTGTCTCACTTTTTCCATGGAAGGGAATTACAGAATGGCTAGTGCTACCGTTCTACCTAATATGTTTTCACCATATTATATGAAGCATCCTTGAATGTCAGAAGTGTGCACTGCAGTCTCCTCCAAATGTGTGATATCTACCTTTGACATGACAGTGTTCCAAGTTTCGAAAAGGAGACACAAGATAAGTTGAGCTAATTTTACAGCAGTGTATTTACTATCAGGATGGAAGGATTGTGGCAGCTGGCTCATAAGGGGCATTGAGTACCTACTTTATGCAGAAGTTGGGATTCAGTTACGTGGTGGGCACTTTTTTTTTTGGCAGATGTCAGGGTGGACTCCTGTGAACCGCAATTGTAGGGTCTCGTTTTACCTGGCCTGATAACATGAGAGCTCAAGATCAAGCACTGCACTAAGGAGACTGAAGTCAAGCAAAACTTCCATAAAAAGAAGGCGCCAAATGCGTCCAGTAACACGGCAGCGTCCCCCTCCTCACATTAAAAAAAAAATACCTTTTAACTATTTTTCTCCAAACCTCAGCACTGGACCATGAGAAAGACTGTTTTGAGGTGCTTGAAATTGGTCACAAAGTAATTTTTCAGCCTTCCAGGGCTATTCCATAGCACGAACTAAAAGCGATCTGCTTAGTTGCAAGTTCCAATGGGCTGCTTAGCAAGTTGAAGAATCAAAAGGAGCAAAAGGAAACGGAGCAAATGATATGAACTTCTGTTTTTCTTTTTCGCACTGTGTTCTATTTTCTTTGGTCTCTGTTCCTTTTATAATGACAATATTATGTACATACATTAAAAGCTTCATGCAAGGATTTATTGTTTGCAAATTCCATGCAGAAAGGTTGGACTACATAGTCACACTGGAGTGAAAAATAATGTCTTAGTCTTCTCTTTCATTCAACAAACCTTGCTTGCATCCCACCATTCGAGTATGCAATTGATTTGGGAGCAAACCTGATGACAAAGTTGTGAAAAGATTCAAGGGAAGATGTTTGGGCTTTGGGAGACAGTTGTCGAGTATCAATCAAAAACCGGGCGTTCTTCAGAATGGATTCATTCTAAAACAGCGCAAAAGAACAGGGACGAGAGAAGGAAACGTACAACACGAGCGCTGACTTACAACTGATTTATTGAACATAAGTGAGCAATATATAAGAAGAAAACAGGGTGATAAAACCAGAAGTAGTCGACGTAAAACATGGTGTAGGGGGCCGTAAAAGCGATAAGAGCGTGGTAGGTTGATGAGGGTAAAAGACGATATAATATAAAAAGAGATGATTGAAGTGAACAGATACATTCGAAAGATGGGAAGCAGTTAATGTGACAAGGTGTAAAGAGCCATAAAAACGATAAAAGCGAAGCATCTAAACATGATAAAATTGATAAAATATACAAAAGGAGTGGAATGCATAAAATTGACAGGTTACTGCGAAAAACTGCTTAAACTTTAACGGCGAGTTAAACGATGGCGATCAATGTTCTGCAGATAGAAACCTTATTTCTTTGTCGGACAGAAGCACAGACGGAGCACTGACACAGGAGTATTTATTAGTTTTTATGTTAAAAGCCTCAATCACTTCCCTAGTCAGTTGATCAGCGTGATGTCCTATGACTCTGCATTGTTGAAAATCTGGTAGACATTCACTGCAGTTTTTGATATGGCCTGCGATATGTCCTTTGTCACCTTTTTGCACATCTTTGTTGTGTTCTCGCAAACGATCATTGATGCATCTTCCTGTCTGTCCGATGTATTTGTCACCACATGTTAAGGGGACTGAATAGATGACTTCGTTTTCACATGGGATGAATTGCTTTTTATGATTGGTCCTGCAGGTTCTTACGGTCTTGGTTGGATGGTTGACACGATGGCAAATGTTATCCAACTTTTCTGGTGCGGAAAACACTACTTTTACTTTAGCCCGATTCATAATCTTTTTGAGCTTATGGGACAAGGCGTGGCAGTACGGAATGACTGCGACCTTCTGTTTCTGATTATCCTTATTATCACGATCTCCTTCACATTACCTGCCTTGTATATTTATCTGCTTTAGAAGCTTCTGGGAGACAGATATAATAAGGTGCGTGGGATAGCCTGCCTGAGATAGCCTACTGCATTGTTTTTCATAACTTGAAAGCATGCTGTGTGGGCAAGATTTTTTGAGCGCATTAGACAAGCACAGGTCAGCAATGGCCCGCTTCACCAATTTTGAATGAGCTGAATGGTAAGGGACAACTGGTTTCTTATTGCATGGGTCATAGGTCCAACATTTGTGGTGGTCTTGGAATTACAGCTTGATGTCAAGAAATCTGATAGTATGTTCCTCAGGCAACTCATGTGTCAAGACAAGAGGAAACATAGCTGAAGTGAAAACATTCATAAGATTCTGTACGGTTGACTGGAAAGGCTGGCTGTGACTATTTATGATCACTAGGTAATCGTCAACGTATCTGAATATACGTACCACCGACTGGCTGGGAAGGACTGAGGCCAAAATCCTGTCTATGGAAACTAGAAATATGTCACTCAATATGGGGGCTATACATGACCCAATGGGTATTCCTGATTTTTGAAGGTAAACGCAATTATTCCATGCGCAAAATGCTGAGGATAGATATATAGACATTAATTCGAGAAAGCCTCCAATGGACATACCCGAAACGTTCTGGAAAGCTATGGCACCATGATGATCAATGCACTCTTCAACTGCTTTAAGCAATTTATCTGTTGGTATTGAATAATAAAGATCTTTTATGTCGATGGAGAAGGCAATAGTATCCTCCCTTTTGTGACCTTTTAAAAACTCTATAACTTCGTAGGAACTTTTGATCATAAAGGGATCATCGATTTTCAGGACTTTTAAACGTGAATTGATGAACATAGAAACTGACTTTTGCCAAGTGCCGTTCTCAGAAATTATGACACGAAGAGGGCATCCAATCTTGTGTGTTTTTACGGCAAAGAACATTTTCAAAGTATTGTTCTCACTGTCATCAATACTTTTAAGGAGACAGTTTAAGTCTTGCCTAACGCATATCTGTTTAATTTTTTTCTTTGCTGCGGTCACAGACTTCTTCTTTGGCTGGACAAAAACCGAATTAATGGCTTTGAGTGCTTTAGCTGCGAAGGTGCCTTGTGGAAATACAGCGAAACCCCCTTCCTTGTCCGCTAACACCACACTAAGAGAATTTTCTTTTAGATACGAGACAGTTCGACAAACCGGTATGTTGCTGTTTGGCGGCTTATAACTAATTACAGCGTCTGTACCTTCTGAAATACATCTTTGCTTATCAGATTCACCAGCACGGTGCACCATTGCCACTAGTTCCGGAGGCGTTTTCTTAGGAGGAACGGCAAACTTAGGTCCCAGCTCCAGCACACGGCGCACATCGTGAGGAAGGGAAACCCCGGCCATTGCTGGCCTGTGCTTGTCTAATGCGCTCAAAAAATCTTGCCCACACAGCATGCTTTCAAGTTATGAAAAACAATGCAGTAGATTATCTCAGGCAGGCTATCCCACGCACCTTATTATATCTGTCTCCCAGAAGCTTCTAAAGCAGATAAATATACAAGGCAGGCAATGTGAAGGAGATCGTGATAATAAGGATAATCAGAAACAGAAGGTCGCAGTCATTCCGTACTGCCACGCCTTGTCCCATAAGCTCAAAAAGATTATGAATCGGGCTAGAGTAAAAGTAGTGTTTTCCGCACCAGAAAAGTTGGCTAACATTTGCCATCGTGTCAACCAGCCAACCAAGACCGTACGAGCCTGCAGGACCAATCATAAAAAGCAATTCATCCCATGTGAAAACGAAGTGATCTATTCAGTCCCCTTAACATGTGGTGACAAATACATCGGACCGACAGGAAGATGCATCAATGATCCTTTGCGAGAACACAACAAAGATGTGCAAAAAGGTGACAAAGGACATATCGCAGATCATATCAAAGACTGCAGCGAATGTCTACCAGATTTTCAACAATGCAGAGTCATAGGACATCACGCTGATCAACTGGCTAGGGAAGTGATTGAGGCTTTTAACATAAAAACTAATAAATACACCTGTGTCAGTGCTCCGCCTGTGCTTCTGTCCGACAAAGAAATAAGGTTTCTATCTATTGTGAAGAGGATTACTTTAAAAGGAGTTGAACCAAATCGTGCAAGACCTATATTAGTTTTTCTTGTCAACTAAATCGCTGCCCCTCTCTAGCGTCGGTAACCACAAGACTCGTACTCAACCGCATTAAGGCCTGTGAACAATAATGACGGCACCAGAAGCGTGCTTATTACGTGTCAGTAAGGTAATAATAATATTACATGTGCACGTACATTTTCTGGACGGCGATGCTAACTTCCTCCCTTGTTAGCTCGTCTGTGTGGTGTGTTGCGTGTGCTCCAGCGAAGTATTTTTGTTTCGCTAACTGCGCAATTCTGTGAAAAAACAAAAACACAAGCTTTGCTTATTGTGACTTTTATTTTGAAGGGAATGAAACAGAACGACGCAACGCGTATATTTGTCTTTCCTTGTTTTTCAAGTTAAAAAAAATTGTACGACGCACTGAATCATTGAAAGTAACAGCTGAAACCAAAATTGTTCTCCTTACAAATCTCAATGGCATACTGCGATGCAGTCGTTCCAATCATCTGTAAATTAAGCTGGCCTCTGAAGTGCTACCAGCGACAGCAGTCACCATGAACCTTTTTCCAATAATTGGCAACTACTCATCCCACCGCTTCTACATGGTACTCTTTTAGCACAATTTCCGTTGTGAAATCGGTAAATAAATGCTGGTGGCTTTTTTTGTAAATTTGGTGATTGCAGCGTTGACTAGGATTGTAATTTTTCTATTAGCATTGGCGCTGCAGCCATGCAGTTTTTCGAGCCGAGCGCAATTTCGTGAAACTGCCTGACATAAATTGGCATATAGCGTTGGTGTCATTGCCTAACAATGCTTATGCTTAGTGGATGTCGGCCTTACAAATAAATATGCTGAATATGCACGATTGATGCTTAGGAACAGTTATCCCGCTAGCGAATAAAAGCCCTCCCGCTCCGCGCCAACCCGTGCGACCCGTGCGCCTCGATGAATGGATGGATGGAATATACGAGCGTCCCCTTTGAAACGGGGTGGTAGCAGTAGCTATTATGCTCATTTTTCTCCTTATATCTTAAATATTGATTTAGAATGGTTAACTAAACCATCATTTTATTTATTAAATTTTTGTTCCTACACTACTTACCTTATGTCACTTCTCTGCTTTTAAGCCACCAATCTTCCAGTCGTTTTTTGCTAGGTTCCACCGCCGGTTTATTCACCCGCCCACTGTTATCTCTAAACCCCAGAGCTTCAGGAACAGTGATTGCGCTTGCATCAACTTCCGGATGGATACCATTACATTCGAGTATAATATGGTCAATTGTTTCACTGGAGTTACCACATACAGCACATGGGTCATCTCCATTGTTAAATTTCTTTTTTAACTGCGTGTTCTAACGCACCCTGATCTGCTTCAAAAAGTAGGGCACTGCCTATTGAGTTATCAAAGAAATCTTTCTTCCTGATCTGCATTTTCCACTTTTGGTATAGTTCCACACTCTGTTTCTTTTCCATCGAATTTATTTAATTTTTACCTTCTGTTTTTCACCTGTTGCTTAATGCTCTTTATTTCTCCGTCCTTGTGACTAGCATACTTACTAATTAGTTTCCTAGTTTTTTTCCTCCATTTTGAGTCAACGCTTTTAAGTACAGGTACTTAGCTGCCCATCTGGTACTGTCCAATTTCCTTAGGCGTTCCTCATATAATATTTTACTCTGAGCCCCCCGTACTTCGAAGGATGCCCAGCCCATATCTCCCTGTACCGCCTCATTTGTAGTTTTGCCGTCTGCACCTAGTGCTAATCGTCCAACGCATCTGTGATTTATTTCTAATGTCGACTGTACCTCTGATTTTAGGCACAAAACCGCATTTCTGAAAGTAAGTCCGTGCACCATAATTCCTTTCCAAATACCCCTCAAAACCTCATACCTATTGTATCCCCACAATGCCTTATGCTTCATTATCCCGGCATTCCAATTCGCCCTTCGGCCTTAAGTGATTGCTCATGCTTGCCAATGTATGCCAATCCTTCGTTTACCCATACCCCCAGATATTTATATTCTGCTACTCTAGGTATTTCATGGCCTTGTATTTTAAGTCCCTGATCAGTTGAGCCGTTGAAAATCATCAGACCCGACTTAACTGCGCTGAAACTGAAGCCTAGAGCATCCCCTTCGTCTCCGCAATACTTAACTAGAGTTTGCAATTCTTCCAGACTCTCAGCTAGCGGCACAATATCGTCTGCATACATCAAACCGGGGAGGCGCTGCTCTACTGCCTTTCCACCTAATCTATATGTCAGGTTAAAACCTAGGTTACTGTCTTGTATCCTCCGTTCCAGGTTTATCATATAAAGCATGAACAGCACCAGTGATAGAGGACAGCCTTGTCTTAATCCTTTGCATACTTTGACATCCTCCGTACTTCTTATCCCTTCCCACGTAATTTGTACTTTGTTATCCCGGTATATTTCCTGTAGGAACTCTATTATCTCATAACCGATACCTTCTTCTTTTAATATGTTCCATAGGAGTTCCCTGCTTACGTTGTCGTACGCCTCGTTTATGTCCAGGAAGGCCAAATACAAATGTCTATTTTCCACTCTAGATATTTCGATGCATTGGGTAAGCACGAACAGGCTATCATCTAAGCGCCTACCATTTCTAAAGCCGTTCTGAAGTTCTCCGAGTATCTTGTTACTTTCTACCCATGCTTACACCTTTAATTTCACCGCCTGCATGGCTAACCTGTACATAACAGATGTTATGGTAATCGGCCTGTAGGATTTTATGTGCATCCTGTCTCCTTTCCCTTTATAAATCAAATTCATTTTGCTCTGCCGCCAACTGTGCGGAATTTGCTTATTCGTTATGACTGTTTCCAGAGCTTTTAACAACGTTTCCTTACTTTTTGGACCGAGTTCATTAATCAGCTTGATCGGAATTCCATCTATTCCTGAAGATGTGTTTTTGGGAATGTTTTTTCTGCCTTTTTCCAGTTTAGATTGGTCAGTTCTAAGCTGCTTTTTATTCTGCTACCTTGTGTTGCTTCCTGATTTGCGGAGATTACCCTATCTTCGCTCTTAAATCACTCGACCCCTACGTCAGCGGCGCCCTCAGCGAGGGGAGCGGCAGCGCCACGCAACTTTAGCCGACGGCGCCGCTCTATTGTTTGTGCGGCTCGTTAACAGGCACAGAGATTATAAAGGATGCTATGGTATTACATATCTATTAGCCAAGTGTATCATCAGGTTTATCATCTGACGAGCACGTTTGTTGCTATCACCGCCGCCGATTTGCTTGGTTCTTTTGCGGGTTTAAGTCAAACCAATAAAGAGTTTCTTAAGTGCAGTCACCGACTCTACATTAGTGTCATCGACCTTGTCACCACCACGTGACAATAGTAACAGTGTTAGGGAAACGATAAAAATAAATTCAATTTAGGATAGAAATCCAATAAATGTTTCTGAGGCGTTTCAATGGTTAACCAAGGAAATTACTGATTGCATGACATGAATTCCAGTCGAGAAGAGCGTGTTGCCGGGCTAGTTGGTGATCCATTGGGTAAAAAATTGCGCAAAAAACACAAAGGACAAAGAAGAACACATAAGACGTATGACGTAGCGCTTGTCATACGTCTTATGTGTTCTTCTTTGTCCTTTGTGTTTTTTGCGCAATTTTTTACCCAATGAATTCCAGTCGTGACGTGAAATGTGATAATGATTCTGAAATGATTGAAAGATCTAGGCGATTCCACTATCTGATCCCGAGGGGAAGTAGGAATACATGAACGTGTCATTCTGGCATCAGTATTCTGTTATAGTATGTGCATGTTTATGTCTTTATGGTCGTGACTGCGAGAACGATATGTATTTTTCAAGATCTATCTTATAGTACTCTTGGATCACTTAAAATAAAAATTTGAGTCGTGCTAGTTGCGCTCTGGATAACAGCGTCGCTAAGCCCGAAATAGCTGCAAGGTTCGTCGGTGAATCTGTGCACTTATATTTGTTATGAGTAAACCGCAATGTTTTATGCTGTACTTTTTCTAGCTTCTTTACATTAGTCACTGATTTAGGAAACCAAACTGTATTAGCGTACTCTAAAACTAGTCTAACGAAAGCAGTATATGCAAGCAGCTTATTTGACGTAGGTGCGAGACGCAAACACCTTCGGAGAAAAAACAGTTTTTCGTAATGCTGTCTAGGTGATATTAGCGATTTGTGCGTCCCATCTTAGGTCAGAAGTTAGCGTGATTGCTGAGTACTTATGCTGATGAACTTAGCTCAGAATTTCACCGTTAATACAGTATGGAAAGTCGTAAGGTCGCTGTTTTCCTGTTATTGTCATGCAAGCTGATGTGGTTGTATTTATCGTCATTTGCCATCTTTGGCACCATTCGGTTAGCTTGTCCAGTGAGTTTAGTGAAATATAATCTTTGTACCCGTTAATAGTTTTGCAGAGAATGCAGTCATCGGCGAAGAGTTTGATGTTGCAATCAATATTCCAGTGGGCACAGGATGATTCCGTCTGCTGAAAGAGCACAAACTGTGTCCGGTTTGTTAAAATGTCTGTAACCCAGTTTGAAATTTCCCCATCCCCGATGAAACCCCGTAATTTTGCGATTAGTTGTTTTGTGGCTTACGCGTTCAAATGCTTTCGAAAAGTCCAATAGAATTGTATCAGTCTGGCTTCAGTTATTGACACCAAGTGTCAGATCACGTACGACTTCTGTGAGCTATGTGGTGGTTGATTCAGTAAAACACGTTGTTGGGCTAGTTGGTGCATTGCATAAAAGAACGACTAACCAGCCAAGAAGACGCACACAGGAAAAACCGACACAGAAAGAAAGAGGCTGGACTACCAACTGATTTATTAGTAAGATCGGGGACTTATTAGCAAGATGACAGAAAGGACTGTCTACGGTGGAATGTAATTAATAACGTCTTATTTGTGTTTAGGGACATGAGCCATTTGCTACACCAGGATTCGATGTAATTCAAGTCGTTCTGTAACAGTTTAGTATGGTTGCTGCTAGCGATAGGTCGATAGATTACGCAGTCATCCGCAAATAGTTGTATGTTAGAAGTTATATCAGCAGCCAGCTCATTAATATGGATTAGGAAAAGTAATGGACCGAGTACAGTACCTTGTGGCACTCCAGAGGCGTCGGAGCTTAAAGGTGAGGAAAATTCATTAGCGTGTACGAACTGTTTTCGGTTAGCGAGAAAGTGTTCTATCCAAGTTAGAAAGAGTCGGTCAAGGTTCAAACGGGAAAATTTAAGTAGAAGCCGTCTGTGAGGAACTTTGTCAAAAGCTTTCTCGAAATCGAAGAACAATACATCAACTGGTATGTTGTCATCTAGGTTAGAAATAATGTCATTAATAAATAGAGCTAACTGTAAGTCACATGACATTCCTTTATGAAAACCGTGTTGGTTAGGGTGAAAAAATTTTACAGATATAAGAAAATTAGCGATGTGTGTGTAGATAACATGCTGCATTCATCATCATCATCATCAGCCTGCCTATACCCACTGCAGGTCGAAGGCGTCTCCCATATTTCTCCACTTAACCCGGTTCTGTGCTAGCTGCATCCACTTGACCCCTGCGAACTTCTTAACCTCATCCGCCCACCTAACTTTCTGCCTCCCCCTGCTACGCTTTCCTTCCCTTGGAATCCAGTTTGTTACCCTAAGCGACCATCGATTATCCTCTCTTCGCACTACATGTCCTGCCCATGTCCATTTCTTCTTCTTAATTTCCGCTAGAATGTCGGTAACTTGAGTTATTTCTCTGACCCACTCTGCACGCTTCCTATCTATAAATGTTACCCCTATCATTTTTCGTTCCATAGCCCTCTGGGTTGTACTCAACTTAAGTAGAACTCTCTTGGTTAGCCTCCACGTTTCAGCCCCATAGGTGAGTACAGGTAAGATGCAACTGTTATGTACTTTCCTCTTTAGCGATGCCGGTAGGCTGCTAGTCATAACCTGTAAGTGCTTGCCAAATGCGCTCCATCCCAATCGTATTCTTCTCGTTATTTCCTTTTCATGGTCCGGATCTGCCATTACTACTTCGCCTAAGTAGACATATTTGCCTACTACTTCCAGTACTTCGCTACCTAATGTAAACTGCTGTTCCTTTCCGAGGCTGTTGAACATTACCTTAGTCTTCTGCATATTGATTTTCAAGCCTACCTTTCTACTTTTCCTGTCTAGGTCACCAATCAATATTTGCAGTTCATCCCCCGAGTTGCTTAGCAAGGCAACGTCATCAGCCAGTCACAGATTACTGAGGTATTCTCCATCTACCCTTATCCCTAACCGCTCCCATTCCAAGTCTCTGAATACTTCCTCTAAGCAAGCTGTGAATAGTACTGGGGAGATTGTGTCTCCTTGCCTAACAGCTTTCTTTATGAGAATTTTGTTACTTTCTTTATGCAGAACTATGGTTGCTGTGTCTCCATCTACCCATATCCCTAACTGCTCCCATTCCAAGTCTCTGAATACTTCCTCTAACCAAGCTGCGAATAGCATTGGGGAGATCATATTGCCACGCTGCATTCTTTATCTTCCCTCTGTGCTGATCGCGAGCGTGTGCCTCCTCGAGGCGAAGAAACCGACGTTCGTCTCCTCGAGGCGAAGAAACTGAAGTTCTTCTGTCGAAGCGGGCCTGCTAGTTTCCTGCCGCACTGTGACTTTTGTTACTCCTGTGTCCCGCGGTGACTTCTGATCAGAGACTTCACACCGTGACAATATCTGCTTGCCTGACACCTTTCTTTATGGGAATTTTGTTACTTTCTTTATGCATAACTATGGTTGCTGTGCAGCCACTATATATATCTTCCAGCACTTTCACGTACTGCTCGTCTACCCCGTGATTTCGCTATGCCTGCATCATCGCCGAGGCTTCAACTGAGTCAAATGCTTTTTCGTAATCAATGAATGCAATGTATGAGGGCTGGTCCATTAACTTTGAACAAATGCTTGTGAGGGATATGGGACGATAGCTATTGCGTGAAGATGGCGAACCTTTTTTAGGAACTGGAATCACTTTGCCTACTTTCCAGTCTTGTGGCAACATTCCAGATGATAACGATTGCTGAAAGATGTGCGACAGAATGATACTTGTGATATGTTTGGTGTTTTTTAGTAGTTTGGAGTTGATGCCGTCAACCCGGCTGAGGAAGAGACCTTTAAGGAATCAATTATTTTCGCAATTCCGTTGGCATGAAAAGTTATGGGAGGCCTGACAGGGTGATTGTATCGCTGAAAATCAGGAATTTCATCTTTAGACTCGTTAGTATAAATAGATGAAAATACGGAGTTCAGAACTTCTGGTACCTCTTTATCAGGAATAGAATTATTTCGGTCATCAAGCAGAGATAAGTGAGTGCTACGCGACGGATGAACAATTTTCCAAAACTGTCTAGGGTTTGTCCGCAGCATGTTGGGCAACGTGTTGTAATAAAAGCTTTTCTTTGTTTTGGCGGCAAGTGTCTGAAATGTTTTGACGAAGATGTGATATTTTTCCCACGAAACTGAGGTGTTTAAGCGTTTAGCTGCTCGATAGTACCGTTTCTTTTTGTTGTTCAACCGTTTTAGGGTATTTTTATTTTTTTTTATTTATACACAGTACCTACAGCGCCCCACAGGGGCATTATTGTAGGGGGGAAACATCATAGATAAGAACAAACATCTAGTACACAATAAATTAGGCAAATGATGCGGTCTACACAGAAAATACAGAAAAACCATGCACTGTGGAAGCAGAAACAAACAAACAAAAAATAAAAACCATTGTAGAAAGGCAAACATACCCTAAACACACGCACACACGCGCACACAGAAAAGGTATATTTTAAAATACAGCACTGCTTAAAGAATAAAGCTTTAGGCATGATCAACTTTGAAAAAAATTTCAAGAAAAAAGAAAAAAAAAAGAGCAACATAATACACTCGGACAACAATTATTGCACTTATATTGACAGGTGGGTTTGCAAATCGGTCAGAAACGATGTAGGAGGAGCGGTAGCGACCCGCGAAGGGAGACAGTTCCAGTCATGCACTGTTCGTGGGAAAAAACTATATTTGAATATGTTTATACGGCAATTGTATTCGCGTACCTTAAGTGGGTGGTCAGTGCGGGCGGAAATGTAGCTGGGTTCATTAATGTATTTCTCTTTTGGAATTCCAGTTTTATTATTAGGCACATTATAAAAGAAAGAGAGTCTCAAATATTTGCGCCTGTTTTCAAGTAACGGCCATCCCAACTTCTCGCGCAAACCAGAAGAACTTTTTTGGAAATTATAATCGGCAGACGCAAACCTAGCAGCCCGTTTCTGAACGCGCTCCAGCTCCTCAATATTCAGTTTTGTATGCGGGTCCCAAACCGCTCAAGCATACTGAAGTATCGGACGTACAGTAGACATGTATAATGTCTCCTTCAGCGTAAGGGGAGCGTCATTAAAGTTACGTCTGAGAAAATTTAATGTGCGGCTGGCTTTAGCAGATATGTAATTTACGTGTGTATTCCATGATAGGTCAGTAGAAAAAAAGACTCCCAAGTACTTATAAGTTGAAACTGTGGATAATTCAGTGCTACCAAGGAAATAGTCTGTTTGGGGGAATTGTTTCCTTTTTGTAAACCGGATCAGATTACATTTGGAGATATTCAGTTCAGATTCCAGTTGTTGGACCAAGAGAACACAGAGTTGAGGTCATGCTGTAGTGAAATTGCATCTGCTTCGGAAGAAATGTTGCGGTAGACACAACAGTCATCAGCATAAAGTCTGATTTTACCTGAAATGTTACTACTGAGATCATTTATAAAAATGAGAAAAAGAAGAGGGCCCAAAACCGACCCCTGCGGAACACCTGAAATCACACCCACACTTTCCGAGCTGACACCGTCGATAACCACGCACTGTGTCCTTTCCGCAAGATACGCTTCAATCCAGGATAAGAGTGAGGTAGGAATATTTAATTCTGAAAGCTTCTGTAGCAACAGGTTGTGAGCAACTAAATCGAATGCTTTTCGAAAATCTAAAAATATACAATCTACCTGACCGGCAGAGTTTAAGGAAACAGAAATGTCATGTGTGAATTCCACGAGCTGTGTTTCACATGAGAAGCCGGATCTAAATCCATGTTGTGTCGAACAGAAAAAGCTATTGTTTTGTAGATGGTTAATTAACTGAGTATAAATGACATGTTCCAGTGTTTTGCACGACACGCTCGTCAGCGATATGGGCCTATAGTTGCATGTTTTAGTTTTATCACCACTCTTATGAATCGGAACGACATTGGCACTTCTCCAGTCAAGGGGTAAAGAAGAATTCTCTAATGATTTATGAAATAAGGCAACCAGATACGGGGCAACTGAAGCCGCACAATTTTTCAAAACGTAATTGGAAAAGTTGTCAGGCCCTGGTGCTGATGTAACTTTAATTTTCTCTAATAAAAGCATTTTCCCCCGTTCAGAAATTTCTACGTCATTCATTCTGGTCAGGGTGCTGGAAGATTGAAAATCAGTACGTATATTAATGGGATCGGAAAACACCGATTGGAAATAAAGATTGAAACTTCTCGCTTTACCTTTTGAATCCCTTCCAAAATCAGTTTCATCTAGTATATCAGACCCTGCTGTTTCTCTTATTTTTAACATATTTCCAGACTGCTTTTGGGTTTGTCTTTAGTTGTTGGCCTAGTGTGCTGAAGTATGCCCTTTTTGCTTTACGGATTTCTTTCGATAAGTTCTTAGTTTGCTTTTTCATCTCGGAGTACAAAGTTAGTGCGGGCGTATCACAATATCTGCGAAACAGCCGTTTCCGCCGGTTGGCGGGCAACTGTCTATTCATCCAATGCATATCGTCACGACGCTTGGTTGAAATTAAGCGGGATGGGATTAAAGCCTGCGTCAGTGACAAAATTTTAGTTTTAAACAAGTTCCAGAAGGAATCAATATTCAGAGATGGCCGATGTGAAAGAAACTCAGGAAAAAATGCGTCGAGTTCCCGTGATAGCGAAGCATAATCGCCTTTTTCATAAAAATACACTTTCCGTGGTTGAGTGTGGTGGGTCTTCATAGCATTACAGGACACTTTTGCTAAAACTACATCATGGTCGCTTATGCCTGGCAGCGTTATGACAGACGAGACTAGGCTAGGGTCATTGCAGAAAAACAAGTCTAGTACATTAGCACTGGTAAGGCCGAGTCTGGTAGGGGTTTGAACAAACTGGAATAATGAGTGAGCACTAATTACTCCACGGAAAGCGGTATACAAGAGGGATGCAGTGCGAATTACTGGTTTAAAAGATGACCATTCTACGCTGGGCATATTAAAATCACCGGCAAGGATAACATGTGTTGCGTCTAAGGCTAATAATGTGTTGCTAAGTTCAAAGAATGGCTGTGCGTAGGTTGAACCGGGCGTCCTATAAAAAGAGCCAATTGCGAAAGAAGTACCATCGCCCAGCCGTACCTTGCACCAGACAGCTTCACAGGAATCGTTTTCTAAGTTAACAGACACGCTTCTCAAACTGCTATGAACGAGGATGAACACACCACCACCGCGTACATTGCGATCCTTCCTATACGTGGTATAGGATGGAGGAAATATTTCACCATCGCTTATGTTGCTGTCTAGCCATGACTCGGTTCCAATTACCACATCTGCGTTCGTCATTTGTAAGAGTGAGAAGAATTGGTCAGTTTTGTTTTTTAGACTGCGACAATTAAAAACAATACAGGCAAGTTCATTTTTAATAGTTTGTGGGCTAGCTAAAAGCCTCGGTGATGGCTATTGGTTTACACAAGTGATATCGTCGGTTTCAATGTTGTACATATAGGTTTTGTTGTCCAGGTTTAGCTTATTAAACCGCAGTTTCAACTTTCCGCCGCGTGCCTTAGCAAACTGCATGAGCTTTTTTCTTTGTTGCCGTACTTTGGCCGAATAGTCCTCGCTTATCGCCCAGTCAGTATATTTTAGTTTGGCAGCGTTTGAAAGAACACGATTCTTCTCTTTAAAAGACAAGAATTTAACGATCAGGGGTCTGTTCTTGTCGGGCGCACATATTCCTAGTCTGTGCGCTCTTTCAATAGCAGCGGCGTCAACGGAAAGTTTTAGCTTTTCAGCGCAAAAAGAGATTAATATTAGTCTCACACTGTTCCCACGATTCGGTTTCTTTGTCATGGATGCCGTAGAATATTGTTGTTTCTTCGTGATTGGTTCTCCAGGTCATCGTGTGATGACTGGAGGGCCGTGCACGCGACAGCAAGTTTCTGGGAACTTTGAGATAATCTTTCTACTTCAGGCTTTAGCGGGATCACCAGTGACACATTATCTTCAACGCTCTTGACCTTTTCTGCGAGTTTTGTTAGTTTTTCTTCGAGATTCTTTTGCTCAAGCCGAACGGAACGTAGTTCGTCCAATATTTCGGTCTGTTGCTGTTGTATGACAGGTATTGTCATGATAGTATCGAACATCCGCTTTTCCTGCTCAGCAGACCGAGGCCCAGGGTTTTGCTCTACGTCTCCCGCAAGCAAGAGCCTTCTTTGAAACAAACCTATGTATCCTGAACAGCTTGCGGACACATCGTACAGAAGGCGTAAAAACATGCACACAGCAAAGTTGGGATCTGGCGTCGACTTCCTAAACGAAGAGCGTGTTGCCGGGCTAGTTGGTGATCCATTGGGTAAAAAATTGCGCAAAAAACACAAAGGACAAAGAAGAACACATAGCGCTTGTCATACGTCTTATGTGTTCTTCTTTGTCCTTTGTGTTTTTTGCGCAATTTTTTACCCAACACTTCCTAAACGGTTTGCCATTAACAGAAAGGTAAGAGTAACAAACCTGAAGAAGAACAAGGTGTAAGCGTCTGGCTGCCATGTCGGCGCCAGATCCCGGTGTGGCTGGGTACAACAGCTGCTTATGTAGGTCATGCTTGTGCAGAAGGATCCAGGGTTGCCAGTCGATGAAGTGTTCGAGCGCCGGTAGCACTGTTAGGTCCAACGGCGAAGCGTCACTCAAAAAAGCCAGGTCAGCAGGACAGATTTGCTCGGTAGAAGCGGCTCCGTTCATTGGCCGGCACGTCGACATCGCGGCAGGATCGAAAATTGCCATCATTTGCAGCACCTGAAGAAGAACAAGGTGTAAGCGTCTGGCTGCCATGTCGGCGCCAGATCCCGGTGTGGCTGGGTACAACAGCTGCTTATGTAGGTCATGCTTGTGCAGAAGGATCCAGGGTTGCCAGTCGATGAAGTGTTCGAGCGCCGGTAGCACTGTTAGGTCCAACGGCGAAGCGTCACTCAAAAAAGCCAGGTCAGCAGGACAGATTTGCTCGGTAGAAGCGGCTCCGTTCATTGGCCGGCACGTCGACATCGCGGCAGGATCGAAAATTGCCATCATTTGCAGCACCTGAAGAAGAACAAGGTGTAAGCGTCTGGCTGCCATGTCGGCGCCAGATCCCGGTGTGGCTGGGTACAACAGCTGCTTATGTAGGTCATGCTTGTGCAGAAGGATCCAGGGTTGCCAGTCGATGAAGTGTTCGAGCGCCGGTAGCACTGTTAGGTCCAACGGCGAAGCGTCACTCAAAAAAAGCCAGGTCAGCAGGACAGATTTGCTCGGTAGAAGCGGCTCCGTTCATTGGCCGGCACGTCGACATCGCGGCAGGATCGAAAATTGCCATCATTTGCAGCACCTGAGGAAGAACAAGGTGTAAGCGTCTGGCTGCCATGTCGGCGCCAGATCCCGGTGTGGCTGGGTACAACAGCTGCTTATGTAGGTCATGCTTGTGCAGAAGGATCCAGGGTTGCCAGTCGATGAAGTGTTCGAGCGCCGGTAGCACTGTTAGGTCCAACGGCGAAGCGTCACTCCACGGCGTTAAACCACGGCGATGCGAGTCGTTGCGTTACATTATAGGGGGAATGCATGTGGTGATAAGTTCATGCATTTTATTCTTGAAAAGCGACCAGTTAGTTTCGACAGAGCGAGTAGTGAAGTCTGTCAAATACCACAACGTAAACTGGGACAACTTATCATTTATGCATCCATAATTACCCCTATGATAGAGCGTTAGTTTCTTTTTAGCCTTCTTTGTGCGAGGTAGCTGGCCTTGGAATGAAGCTAATACCGGTTAAGTACGTGAGGGACGAGACGCTGTCGGGGTGGGAAGTTGAGTATGTTCGAACAATGGTTATCTTCTCTCGTAGGAGCGGAAACAAGCTGTGACAAATTGAACGTGAGGCATGCGTTCAAAAATTCGCTTTCAGTGTTATTTTTGGCGATTGTTAATGTGACATCAGACCATGTAATAGCAGGAAAGTTGAAATCACCCGAAATAAGAATGGAAGCGTGGGAATGTGACGAAGTTAAGGAGTGGATAGTGTAGTAGAAGTGATTAAAAAACGAGGCATCAGCATCTGGGGGGCGATAGAAGGCTCCGATGATGACGGGAGGGTAAGAGATGTTGCACATTATAAAAACTGCTTCTAACGGGGAATTTATGCTAATTACGGTGCAATGTAGGCTATGATGAGCAGCTATTAGTACTCCACCTTCTCGTCTATTTACACGATCGCGTCGGAAGATATTGAAATTGGGTAGAAATGTTAGAATCTCGGAGTCATGGATAGCTGTGTTTAACGAGGTTTCCTTTAATAGCACAAGTTTGCTGCCTGTTGTGCCGATAAGGTAGCGAAGTTTGTCAAGCTTGGGAATTAAGCTCCTTAGTCTACAGAAACAGAACGGCTTTGGTGCTTGAAATCGGGTTAGCTTTGGATTCTAGTTATGGGGTACGTGGGACGACTGTCTTTGTGGCAGGGTAAAAGTATAAGTTTCATTGTCAATAATGAGTTTATCATGACCCAGCTTGATTTTTTTCGGTTGTGCCTTGCCATATTCAACAAGATGGTTTCGCGCGGTACGGGTGTTGGGTGAGTAGTCCTAGCTTGTGCAGTAATCTATGTTTTTCAGCTTATTAACGGTTGAAAGTATGTTTTCTTTTGTCTTGAAGTGAGCGAATTTCACGATGATAGGTCTCGTTTTGTTCGCATCAAATTTTCCTAGTCTGTGTGCGCGCTCAGTATCCATCGTTGTGATATTGATCCTGAGTTATCGCTGCAATGATTTCTGATTGCGTCTTCGGACTGGGACCAAGATTTGTTTTCTTTATCGGTTAGTCCAAATAATAGGATATTAGATCGGCGCGCCCTGTCTTCTGAATCATCCAGCCAGCTTATTAGTACTGAAATGTCGTGGGCGTTATCTTCAGCCAGGGCCTGAACATCATCAATTTGGGTTTTTATTACTGCGATAGACGAGAATTCATTTTCGATTTTTGATAACCTTTGCCTAATGTTATCTAATACTGCGTCGTTTTGGGTGAGTTTAGTTTGCATGCATTGCCTTTACTTCGTTTAGGATGGAGGCTTGACCCTTCTCAATTTCCTTGAGAGCGGTCAAGATGCCTCGTTTGAAGACGAACGCATAGGAGGGCCGGCATTTAGCTCAACGTCGCCAGCTAGCGCTAGCAATTCCAACAATATGTCTGCACAATCACGCATAATGTCAATGCAACAACAGGGGCTCGGCAGCACTAACAAGGCAGTGTAACGGGTACGCTGTGCGTATAGTGAGTACCGATTCGTTACCTGAAAGGTGAGAAGATGGCGGGCGTAAGACGACCGCATTGTTGCTGTGCTGCCGAGCCCACTGAAGGGAGTGATGGGATGGGAAGCGCTTTTAAGCGGCTGTGTTTATGTTGCTTTCGATGCGATGGCTGGCTTTCGGGGGGTGGAAGGTGACAAGCGCCGCACCGACCTGTCCAGAGGCACAAAGGTCCCGCTGCGCATGCAGTATGGTCCAGATGACAAGCAGCGCGGCGAGGCTGGAACATCCGAATCGCCACCGCTCAGATTGGTAACTGGCCCCGCATCAGATTCGGCGATTAAGCTGTCATCGCCAGATGTAGGTAGAAAGGCCAGAAGGAACACCTGAAAGGTGAGAAGATGGCGGGCGTAAGACGACCGCATCGTTTCTGAGCTGCCGAGCCCACTGAAGGGAGTGATGGGATGGAAAGCGCTTTTAAGCGGCTGTGTTGATGTTGGTTTCGATGCGATGGCTGGCTTTCGGGGGGTGGAAGGTGACAAGCGCCGCACCGACCTGTCCAGAGGCGCACTGGGGCAGCGGCGCAAAGGTCCCGCTGCGCAGTCTGGTCCAGATGACAAGCAGCGCGGCGAGGCTGGAACATCCGAATTGCCACAGCTCAGATTGGTAACTGGCCCCGCATCAGATTCGCCGATTAAGCAGCCATCGTCCGATGTTGGTAGAAAGGCCATAAGGAACACCTGAAAGGTGAGAATATGGCGGACGTAAGACGACCGCATTGTTGCTGTGCTGAACAGCCCACTTTTCTTCCCTTACATTTTTTGTACCAGGGCCTCTGCTACTGCAGACACAACACAGAACGGGAAGCGTGCCATTTGAAGTCTGTTAATCTGATTATTAAAACTAACGTCCATCATGTGAGGACTTGATCAGCGGCGATTCCGAGCAAAAAGAAGCGATTTACTGTCTTGGAATGTGATAAAGCGATTCTTATCTGTGGGGAAACACATCCAACAGGCATGGCTGTCACAAAAGTGGCAGCATTTCTATCTTCATAATATGACAATTCACCATATGCGGTGTTCTAGAAGAGTTTATTGATATATTTCAGTGTATTCAGTGCGCCTCTCGTCTCCAAGCACTCCGGGCTCCCCGAACCGCATCGCACCACGAAGACTTCGCCCCAGGGCTCCGGAAGGACCATCGCCTTCGAGAGCTCCCCATCTGCGTCGTCTTTGTGAGTGGAGTGCCGCCGCGCTCGTCGGACAATATGCCCGTTTCCTAGTTTCTTCTGAACTTTTTTTCTACACTCGTCTTATCTTGTTTTAAACATCTGTGTTCAATTTGCATGTATCTTGATAGTGAGAATTTTGACATGTATTTGTAATTGCTAGTTTTTTTTTTATGTATGCTATCTTAACTGTGTTGTTTTAAATGCCTGTAAATGCTTGCGTCGTATCATCCTGTGTATAATACTGAGAATATATAGTTGTTTTTCCATCATTGACTTCGTGGCTCTGTTCTCATTCACAACGCTGAACGTAACCGGCTAACGCTGGGCGTCAAAGTTCCAACTACCTTTGCCTCGGTTCGAGAAGGCGTCTCGCACCCCTTCCGGAGCCGTGACAAATTCTGGCGTCCGCGACAGGTACTTTGACGTAACAAGTAAGCGTTGTGGAAGGAGACCGAGCCTCGAATCATGAAGTGATCTCGAAGGGTGACATTTGAGAAGTGTGCATTGCTGATAGATAGTTTTCGGTTTTTTGGTAGCTTTTATGCACTTGTGACATGGATCTAGAGAAATTAGTATCCATAGGTGGACAGTTAGGTCTCTCAGGAGTGGAACTGAGAAAATGGATAGAGGATGAGTAAGCTAGGCAGAGGGAGGAAAGGTCTCTCGCTAGACAAACCGTGGAACAGGAACGCGCGGCAGCAAAAGAGGCTGGTGAACTCGAAGCCAGGCTTCTTCAGCTAAGATTAGAGCTGCGACAGGCGGGAGATGAGTCCGTAGTAAGGGCTGATGGTCGCGACGTAGTAGCGGAACCCAGTTTCCGACTTAACCCCAGCAGGTTGCTTGTTCCATTTGACGAGAGGCGCACTGAATACACTGAAATATATCAATAAACTCTTCTAGAACACCGCATATGGTGAATTGTCATATTATAAAGATAGAAATGCTGCCACTTTTGTGACACGGCCCCCCACTTTCAGAATATTATAGAATAATATTCTAAACAAACAAAACGTGGCACGCAGGCCGATACAACTCATGGACATGCACTATACAATAAGTAACACATAACAACAACGAAGTTTAGGTAACATAGAGGAACATAACCATTAATCCATAATGCATGCAAAATCATATGAACCCTACAGTCGGCTAAGGTAGTCCGCCCCGACGTTCTGACTACCCTTAATGTGTTGCACGCGGAAACTATACTCCTGGAGGAGCAAGCTCCAGCGCAGAACTCGGCTGTTCAGTTGCCTACTCTTCTGTATATATGCTAGCGGCTGATGATCGGTCTGCACAAGAAATTCGACACCATATAGATAAGTCGAGAACTTTTGGACGCCCCAGACCAAAGCGAGACACTCTCGTTCAATCGTGCTGTAGGCGACCTCCCTAGCGAGCAACTTTCGGCTCGCATACGCGACAGGGTGCAGCGTTCCCTTTGTATCGACTTTCGGAGGCTGAATGATGTTCTGATCGGAGACTAGGAGCCCATGCCCAGTGCCGATGCTGTTTTTGCCACAGCGGGAGACAAGAGATATTTTTCAAAGGTGGACTTCGTGAAGGGATATTGGCAGATCCCGCTGTCTCACGACGACAAGGCTAAAACGGCTTTTTCCACTACGTCCGGACTCTACCAGTTCCGCTTCATGCCGTTCGGCATCAAGACAGCGCCCGCAGTTTTCGCCAAACTGATGCGCAAGGTGGTAGGCGGCATTCACGGAGTAGAGCACTACTACGACGACATACTCGTCGCCAGCGCATCCTGGGAGGAACACGTTGCTACACTGCAACAGCTATTTGCAAGAATCGAAGCGGCCGGGCTTACAGTGCGACCCAGCAAGTCTGAACTCGGGATGACGGAAATTGATTTCCTCGGTCACCGAATCGGAGCAGGCAAGCTGGCACCCCTGGGAAAAACTCTGGATAAAATACAAGCGGCCGAGCCACCAAGGACCAAGCGCCAGGTGCGAGCTTTCTTGGGATTGACCGGCTATTACAGAGAGTTTATACCCAACTATGCGGAGATAAGCGCACCCCTCACCCAGCTGACCCGGAAGGGCGGAAGTAATGCAGTGAAGTGGGACCCCATACATGAGGAAGCCTTCCGCAAGCTCAGCATTGTGTATCCAATCCCCCTATTTTGCGGCTGCCGAACTTCAACGAGTCCTTCGTTCTGCGCACCGACGCTTCCGACACTAGCTTGGGTGCTGTGCTCCTGCAGCCATACGAGGGAACGCTGCACCCTGTCGCGTATGCGAGCCGAAAGTTGCTCGCTAGGGAGGTCGCCTACAGCACGATTGAACGAGAGTGTCTCGCTTTGGTTTGGGGCGTCCAAAAGTTCTCGACGTATCTATATGGTGTCGAATTTCTTGTGCAGACCGATCATCAGCCGCTAGCATATAACAGAAGAGTAGGCAACTGAACAGCCGAGTTCTGCGCTGGAGCTTGCTCCTCCAGGAGTATAGTTTCAGCGTGCAACACATTAAGGGTAGTCAGAACGTCGGGGCGGACTACCTTAGCCGACTGTAGGGTTCATATGATTTTGCATGCATTATGGATTAATGGTTATGTTCCTCTATGTTACCTAAACTTCGTTGTTGTTATGTGTTACTTATTGTATAGTGCATGTCCATGAGTTGTATCGGCCTGCGTGCCACGTTTTGTTTGTTTAGAATATTATTCTATAATATTCTGAAAGTGGGGGGCCGTGTCACAAAAGTGGCAGCATTTCTATCTTCATAATATGACAATTCACCATATGCGGTGTTCTAGAAGAGTTTATTGATATATTTCAGTGTATTCAGTGCGCCTCTCGTCTTCAAGCAGTCCGGGCTCCCCGAACCGCCGCCGCATCGCACCACGAAGACTTCGCCCCAGGGCTCCGGAAGGACCATCGCCTTCGAGAGCTCCCCATCTGCGTCGTCTTTGTGAGTGGAGTGCCGCCGCGCTCGTCGGACAATATGCCCGTTTCCTAGTTTCTTCTGAACTTTTTTTCTACACTCGTCTTATCTTGTTTTAAACATCTGTGTTCAATTTGCATGTATCTTGATAGTGAGAATTTTGACATGTATTTGTAATTGCTAGTTTTTTTTTTATGTATGCTATCTTAACTGTGTTGTTTTAAATGCCTGTAAATGCTTGCGTCGTATCATCCTGTGTATAATACTGAGAATATATAGTTGTTTTTCCATCATTGACTTCGTGGCTCTGTTCTCATTCACAACGCTGAACGTAACCGGCTAACGCTGGGCGTCAAAGTTCCAACTACCTTCGCCTCGGTTCGAGAAGGCGTCTCGCACCCCTTCCGGAGCCGTGACAATGGCCTTCTCAAAAGCTGGTGTTAATGTCCAAAAATTGCAGGCAATGGTTTTCCGGAAACTCACGGGTAAAAGTGAGCTCTTGTTGTCCAAGCAGGCTTAAGATTCCTTCTACCCATCTGGCATGCGTCAAGTTACGGTTAGTCTTTAAATTCACCAGCAAGTGTCAGCATACCTAAAAATGCGCAGGACAGAGCCGTTCTCAATAGAATGTGCAAAGGCATGGTCAGTAGAAGACAAAAATATATTACATAGCACTGGGGCGATACAGGAACCTATGCAAATTTCCCTTTTGTGAAGAAAAAATCCTTGTTCCAAATAACACAAACGTGGAGCCAAGGTAAAACGCTGAAAGTGACAGGAAACTTTCCACACTAATACCTGATGAATCCTGAAAGGCTGCAACCCCATTAAATCAGTACACTCACGTACGGCCTCAAACAGTTCTGCATGCAGGACGGAATAGAATAAATCTTGATCATCAACGGAGAACATAAACTCGATGTCCTTCTGCTCTTTTAAATAGGCGGTCACATCTGTCGCATTCTTGGTAGCAAAGACATCATTAGTAATAAGCTTGTTTAATTTTACAAGAAGAAATCGGCTAATTTTCTGTTGCCATCAGCCGCGCTCGCTGACAATACATCTGAAAGGCATTTCGTTCTTGTGCGTTTTAACGGAAAAGAATACCTCCAGGTGACCCTTTTAACATTTGCTATTACCAGTCGCTAACCTGATGAGCTGCAAGTCCTTACACATGTCCACCGCTTTTGTCTTCCCTCTGCAGGCTTGTCTGCTCACCTGAACTAAGTTTTTTGATACCGCTAAGGCGGCCTTATTGTCGTAGGTAGAAGCTGTCATCCCCAAGAATCTGCCTTTTTTATCGGCCTTTAATAGTCGCAGGTCGTTCTCTTCGAAGTAGCTTAGTACCCGCTGCCTACAGTCCTTCTTTCCTACAGTCCTGAGGATGCTGTCCACCCCATTAAAAATGCACCTCACCATTTTCTCCAGCCTTGTATGCAAGCTTCCTGTCCAAGGCAAATATTTCATGCGCAGTTATCCTGGGCGGAACGCTGGGTCCCTTCTTCAGGGTATCGGCGATATCCTCAGGTATGCTGGCGTTGACAGGGATCACGAGACTGCAGTGTTGAGCAGGCGATTTTTGATGCTTTGTCAGCAAAAGATACAAAGTGCGCTGCCACAGAAACTCAGTAGTCTGCGATGCAAGTCTTCTGAAAAACTCTTCTGGAATGTGGGACACAAGCACAATACAATACTTGAATCCAGTCGTACAGCAACCTCACTTGTCTCCAGAGCTCCGACTTCAGAATGCGGCAGAGGCGTTTCACATGGTCGAAAGATGGCCATAACCTCAGCAGAAATAAACCCTTTCCGTACGCAGTAGGAATCTCTTGTGGGGCAGGTTGTAGAAGCAATGTGAAAAATAATGGCTTGTTCTTGAGCATAATCGGTATTTGGACAAAGGCCCACTGTATTTGAAAGGTAATTCAGTAAAACACGTTGTTGGGCTAGTCGGTGCATTGTATGAAGAAATACTAACCATCCAAGAAAACGCGCACAGAAAAAACCGACACAGAAAGAGGCTACTACCAATTGATTTATTAGCAAGATCGGGCTTCAAATATATAGAGGCGCTCAGTCATATGGCCTTTTCACAATCGCCATCACAACCTTCCATCGTGGAAACACAATTCACTTTTATCGTAACTCCTTTATCGTACCTTCGCTTACCCAGTAATATACCTACTTGTAATACAACACTATCAATGCAAAGCTGCCGCAGAAAGAACAAAAGTCATACACAATACAAACATTAACAATCTCATTTGCGCATGGGTATTAAACCGCAAATAAACGCCATGAGAACGGGCACAAACATTATCTAACAAGGCCTGGCGATTACACAACACATTCAATGAACATGATTTCCTTACTTCGTAAGGCAACAGAACAGTCACTACAGCTTGCATCTTCTTTCTGTGTTATCATAAAAGCTTCAAGAACTTCACACTGATATGATCGTACGAGCTACGGCGGCCGTCACGGAAAGGTGACAATGGTTCGAGACTGGAATGGTTTCTAACCTACCTTGTTGCACACACACAACGAAGTCCGGCAGCCGGAGGCAATTACAGTATCGAGCATTCCAGGCACCTCACCAACAAGTCGAGGGAGGGAAGACGGCCACTTCTGGTCCTATTGATCGGACGAGCGGCAACAAAGGTCGAGGCGGGAAGCAGGCGCCACTCACCTCTCCCAAGGAAGAGCGGCGAGAGGGGGGGGGGGGGGGGGTGGAGAGTGTGCATCGCGAGACACCACTGCACCTAGCACCGGCCGGCCGAAGGGTATTGTCCGTCACGCGGTGGCAATTATCAGGGTTCAGCCGACACATGGAGGACCGGGACAAAGGATGGGAAACCACCAAATTCCAGTCCCTTGAAGTGCCAAGCCTCGGGGATAGCTTTCGACTAAGTGGTCTAGCTGAATGCAGCCCAGCGACTCCTGGACCGATGAGTCAGCACACATGCAATGACGTCCGGAGACAAGCGGCTGACGTCATCTATGGCCGTCTAGACGGCCACCTCCTCACCCTCAAGCCGTAACCAGACAGAGGGACGTGTCAACGAGTGCGAACACTGCTGTGCGTGCGTGTGCGAATGCGGGAGAGTGAGGAAAAAGACATTCCATCATCAACGGGCCTTCCTCTCATCTGGAAAAGAGGGAAACAGCCCTATAAAAACTGACGACAAGTGTGTGTCGGGGAGAATCAGAAATATGTAGTTAGTCAAACGGGATCGGTAAAACGGAGACTGTTGCTACAGTCAGTCACCTACTAAAACGCTATACAGGTAAATTTTGTATATAAAAGTTTTTCCATCTGACTTCAAAGTCCGGATTACAGCCGCCTCGTCTTTGCTCCTTCCCCGATGAACCAACCGGGCCTTGAACACGCAGCCTGGGTCACGACAAATAGTGGCAGCAGTGGAATGTTCTGCGTGGTTTATGCTTCGGTTTGGTGAGTGCATCGCCTTCTATCCTTGAGTTTTGCTAGGCTTAACGTAACGTTTTCTTCCTGGTAGGAAAGTTAGTTGTAGTAGCTTGTTTTGCTTTTTTGACCTTGCTTGCACCACCGTACTCCTGAGAGGCTTGTGGTCACAAATACGGGCAGTCATGGACTGGAAAAAGCTGCGGATACCGGAGCTAATGTGAGCAATTGGAGATTGATTATGGGAATCGAGAAAAAAGCAGCAGATTGTCAACGCGATCGAAAGCAACAGTTATGAAGATGAGGACATTCTGGAATGTTTGGAGGAGCTGGAACGTAAAAGAAAAGAGGAAATACAGGAACGTAAAAGAACAGAGGAAATTGGGGAACGTAAAAGAACGGAGTAAATTGAGGAACGTAAAAGAACGGAAGAAATGGAGAATCAGAAAAATGTAGTCAGTCAAATGGGATCGGTAAAACTGAGACTGTTGCTCCAGTCAGTCTTCCGCTAAAACGCTACCATGTAAATATTGTACATAAAAGATTTCCCATTTCAGTTCAAAGTCTGGATTCCAGCCGCCTCGTCCTTGCACCTGCCCTGATGAACCAAGCGGGCCTTGAACACGCAGTCTGGGTTACGACAGCTGGTGGCAGCGGTGGGATATTCTGCGCAGTGTCCTTGCTTCGGTTTGGTGAGTGTATCACCTTCTCTCCTTGAGTTTTGCCAGTCTTAACGTAAGGTGTTCTTCCTGGTAAGAAAGTTGCTTGTAGAAGCTTGTTCGCATTTTGAACCTTGCTTGCACCAACATACTCCTGAAAGACTTGTGGTCACAAATACGAGCAGTCATGGACCGAGAAAGCTGCAAATTACGGTGCTAACTTTGAAGTGAGGAATTGCACATTGATTGTGGGGAAAAAAAGGCAGCCGATTGTCAGCGCGATCGATGGCAACGGTTATGAAGACCAGGATTTGTGAGAAATTTGGGATTGATGGAGTTTTGCCAGGCTTGACGGAAGATGCTCTTCTCGGAAGGAACGTCGGGTGTAGAAGCCTGTTCGGATTGAAACTTGCTTGCACCAACGTACTCCTGAGAAACCTTTAGGAAAGCTGGTTTGGAAGCCTGTTTGTAATTGACTGCAACATTGCAACTCGTGAACTGTTGTGTGTGTTTCTTCCTGTGTCCTGTTGAAGTTGTTGCGCATTTGTGTTATATGCTATTGCAACTAGCGTGGAAAAATACAAAGGTTAGAGACAAAAGATACCGACGGGAAAGCACGCTAGCTTCACCTGACGTTTAATGCACACGTAACAAAATTTTTTTTTAAAGGAATAACAATGCGGAGACAAAGGACAAGGAAGAAGACAACACCTGCGCTATCAACTGCAGTTTATTAGAAAGAAACACGCAAAATATACTCTTTTCACAACCAATAACGCATGTGCAACACCAATCGCCAAACAGATACCTCAGTCAGATACCTAGTTGATAGTCAGCGCAGGTGTTGTCTTCTTCCTTGTCCTTTGTCTCCGCGCTGTTATTCCTTAAAAATATGTACCAACTAGCTCAACTTTCCGTGTTATTGTAACAAAATGCTCAAGATGCATTAGGCGCATACTCAGGAGACTATTCCCCCCCTTTTCTTTATCAAGAAGCATGTTGTCATAATAAAGAGTAAACATTTAAACCAAATTGACGCGCCAGTGTTTTGACAAATAGGTTATCTCTTTTTTCGTGAGAGATATTGAGTGTGCTCACGCACTTATCCCCTGCCTCATCAATACGAAATGCCTCAAATATCTCCCTATCACCCTTCCTATGTAGCCGCCTCAGCATTCTCGTGTGGCTAAAAAGTGGAACACAATTTTCTTCTTTACTGCCTGTGGTTTTTATTCTGCATTTGCGGCAATGTGCGGCCAAATGGCCACCGGCCATCAGAGCTGCGACAGTAGTCCGGTGTTTTCGCAGTCTTTCATTCAGGCACTGGCCTGTTTGCCCAATATAACACTTACCACAGGTCAGTAGGAGTAAATACACCACACCAATGGTGCAGTTCAGAAAGCGAATGGAGTGTTTCGTTGCGTAGGTTTTTGGCTGGTGCGCATTGTTGACCATGCGGCACATCCTACACAGCGTTCGTAGGGCTGTTAAAACGACACGAATGCCGCACTTTCCCGCCGCCTTTTTGAGGCGACGGGAGAAGTTGTGCATGTAGGGCACCGGACGTCAATACAGCAGCCTGCTGTCTTTCGTCCCTGTCGGAGCTCTTATAAGGCTCTCCGCGACGGACGCGAGTATGCTGTCAGGGAAGCCAGCGGTACGCAGATGGAGGACCTGCTGCTGAACACTCATGTTCACTTGGTGCTCACAGGACTTCTGACGAGCGGCTCTTAGGCAGTTCAGAGCTATCCCTCTTTTTACGGTTTTTGAATGGGCCGCATTATAGCTAAGAACTGGCTTTTTTGCATCTTGAGGTAGTAACAGCGCGGAACACAGGACGGGAGCACAAGATTAGAGGACGACACAACGAGCGCTGCTCGTTGTGCCGATTTCTAATCTTGTGCTCCCGTCCTGTGTTCCGCGCTGTTACCTCAAGATGCATAACCAACATGCCCAAGCTGCTATTCTAGCTATTCTGGCTTTTTTGAACGAGGGAAGTATGTCCAACATAGTGAACGACGACTAAAATTAATGCTGAGGTCAAGGTAACGCAAGCAACCCTCATTAGGATCCTCACGAGTAAAACTCAGACCATTACCACATTTTTGAAAGACACTAAAAACACTCTGTCGTCCCTTCCATCAGGCGTCACACTTTTAACACGACAAGATAGTCATCAACATATCTAAAAATTTTTGCAACACAGGTCTTGTCCAGAAGCAAAAAAATTTCTTTGTCAATACACGCTAAAAACAAGTCGCTTAAAACCGGTTCATTGCGCGAACCAATACATATGCCTTGCTTCTGCAAGTAAGAAGCATCGTCAAACTCAACAAGTGTTGAAGAAAGGTAAAAGCGAAGTAATTCTAAAAAGTTGTCCACTGAAATCCCAGATAAATTTTGGAAGACGGTCACACCCAGCGCATCAATTCGCTCCCTGACAGCTGTGCAGTGTGTCTGTGGTATAGAGTAGAAAAGGTCTACTACGTCAACGGAAAAAGCATAAAACGCATCACAGGCTGTTTCATGTCTCGAAAGGAGGTCTATTACCTGATTGGAGTTTTGAATTAAAAACTGATCATCCGGTGACAACAAGTTAAGGCGTTTTTGTAGAAACTTGGAAAGCTCCCCCTGTCAGCAGTGTTTCTCAGTAACTATTGCCCTAAGAGGTATCCCTTCTTTATAGGTCTTAGCAGAAGAAAACAAGCTCAGCCTATCTTTCTCTGAGCCCACAATACGTTTTCCGAGGCTTTCAAGGTTCATTTCTTGGCATAGAGCTGAAGCCCTTTTCTTCAGTTTAAGAGGATGGCTCATAGCGTGGAAAAAATTCTCTTGCTGATAGCAGCGGCTGTTTTCTCACCAAAAACTTGCCTAGGCATAACAACAAACCGCCTTCTTTATCAGAAACAAGCAGAGTCAGTGAATAGCCCTTTAGGAACTCTACCGTATTTTTCACTGCTAAATGTTTTGCAGATTTTAAGGGACCTGAAGGGAGACAGTCGACGACACACACCTACCCTTTACTTCACTGCTAGCACGGTTCGCTATGTTCCTTAAAATACCTTGAAAAGAAGAAGGGTTCTCATCGGGCTCAAAGCTAAATTTTGAACCAAGTTTTAACACTTCTTCGACATTGTTTGGTAGCTTCTCTAGATTAATACAAGTTACCAGTGCTGGCCTAGCAGGCAATTTTTGCTACATTTCTCCCAAGTAATTAAGCTCGACAAGCACTGCTTACACAGAATTTTGTAAACAATTGAAGCCTCACGAGTTCTCGTCCTAAGCACAGCCTCCCAGTCACAATGTACACTCACTTGCGACGAAGTGATGACACGCAGGCACACATGCAAGTGCCTCACTTGTCGCCAAAGTTCTGACCGCATAATTTTGACGATGTGTCTTGCATGTTGAACGGAAGGGGCGCAAGGAGCAAACAATGCTTGAATCTCCAGGGGAACCAGACGGTTCTGCGCAAAGGTGAGAATCCTGGCACGGCACGTTGCGATCGCGATCAGGCTCACATAGGTCGTTGAGGGGTCGCGAAGAAGGAAGTCGGGAAGCACAGGGCCCAATATACTAGAAATGAGTATGATCATGGAAGACAGTTGGGCTAGTTGGTGTGTATTCGTTAATGACTGAGACATTGCAACTAGCGTGGAAAAACACAAAGGACAGCGACAAAAGGTACCAACGGGACAGCACGCTAAACTTCAACTGACGTTTAATGCACAAGTAACAAAATTTATACACTAGCATTAGGCGCATGCTCAGGCGACTGCCCCCTCCCCCCTTTCCTTTATCAAAAGCATGTTGTCATAATAAAGAGTAAACATTTAAACCAAATTGACGCGCAAGTGTTTTGACAAATAGATTATCTCTTTTTTCGTGAAGGCTATTGAGGGTGTGCTGATGCACTTATCCCCTGCCTTATCAATACAAAACGCCTCAAATATCTCCCTATCACCCTTCCTATGAAGCCGCCTCAGCACTCTCGTGTGGCTAAAACGTGGAACATATTTTTCTTCTTTACTGCCTGTTTTTATTCTGCATTTGCGGCAATGTGCGGCCAAATGGCCACCGGCCATCAGAGCTGCGACAGTAGTCCGGTGTTTTCGCAGTCTTTCATTCAGGCACTGGCCTGTTTGCCCAATATAACGCTTACAACAGGTCAGCGGGATTAAATGCACCACACCAATGGTGCAGTTCACAAATCGCGTGGCGTGTTTCGTTGCACAGGGACGCAAGACAGCAGGCTGCTGTAATGACGGCCTGCGGGGACGTCCGGTGCCCTACATGCACAACTTCTCCCGTCGCCCGCGGGAAAGTGCGGCATTCGTGTCGTTTTAATAGCCCCACAAAAGCTGTCTATTTGGTACGCATGGTCAACTATGCGTACCAGGCAAAAACCTGCGCAGCGAAACACGCCACGCGATTTGTGAACTGCACCATTGGTGTGGTGTATTTACTCCCACTGACCTGTGGTAAGTGTTATATTGGGCCTTTGTAGGAAGCGACTAACAAGTACCGCCGTTACTTGTTAGTCGCTTCCTACAAAGGTCTTTGAAACAACTGAACGTTAGTGACCCATTCCTTATCAAGAATTCTAAGGAGGTGATTGATTTTTTAAAGACTAACTGTAACACTGGCTTCGCATTTTCTGTTGACGTAGAAGATTTGTTTTATTCGATTCCACACCAGGAACTGTTCACATCACTGAAGCAGTGCATTGATAAGAGTGGTGTCGTCCCTTTTCAGAATTGCGCTGGCATGTCTGTTGATAATTTTTTAACCCTTTTACAGTTTTACCTTAAAGGTACTTTTATCACTTTTAACAACCAGCACTTCTTGCAAACTAATGGAATATGCATTGGGTCATGTGTAGCGCCCATTTTAAGCGATATTTTTCTAGCTAGCATTGACCAGATTTTAGCCTCTGTTTTTAACCCCGACGAAGTCACGAAAGTGTACAGATGCGTTGATGGTTTTTTAATCCTTTTGGACAAGCGGAGCCCTTTACACTTTAGGGCTATAGTTAATAGAATTTTAGATGCTTTTAAAAAGCATGGGAAGGCACTGACGTTCACATATGAAACACCTGTTAAGAATGAACTGCAGTTTTTAGATGTCCGGATTAAGTTTCGCGGTGACCATCTGTGCTGGGCATACGCCCCCCGTGTGATGAAGCAACTCCTGCCCTATGATTCGGCCATTCAAAGATAATAAAAAGAAGTATTGTGAATTTGTGCCTAGAATCAGCGCTAGAGAAATCGTGCGAACATGAGATGCAGGCCAGCTTTGATAACCAATTGGCAAGATTTGTGGCGTCAGGCTACCCTTCGTCGGTCGTGGCAGCTGTTTCCGAAACCCTCCTCAAGAAGATCAACACCCGCACTACGAACCTGAACCCAAGAGAGGACAAAAGGGCCATGCGACCGGAAGTTGCCCCCTACTTGCATAAAGTGTCGCACAATCTGAAGAAAGTTGCGAGCGGGTTCGGGGTGCCTGTGGTATTCTCAGCTCCGGTGAAGCTGGCCCGCTTATGCCCTCGTATCTCGGGCACTGAAACCAGAAGAAATGGCTGCGAGAAAAAGCATGCCAGGCCATACGTGCACTGTAATTCTGGAGTGGTTTACGAGATCCCGCTCTCGTGTGGAAAAGCCTATGTCGGCCAAACTGGGCGTTGTGTCAACGACCGGCTAAGGGAGCACGCCCTAAATTTAAAGAATAATGAGAATGTGCACCTGGTTGAGCACTGCAGGGCATGCATGCATTGTAAGCCGCTTTTCGATAGTGCAAAGATTCTAGGCAAAAGCAGTAATGAAACAGCACGTGAGCTGCTAGAGTCGTATTATATAAGAAAAAAGGGGGGCAACTGTATAAGTGTGGCTTCTATCGTTTTGCACAAGTCTGAATACGAGCTTTTCTGCGCCAGATGAAATGTATTCTCCTGTGCAAGCTTCGTTTTCGTTTGGCATTGGCACATGTGTGTTTTTTTTATTTTTATATATATTTTTTTCTATCTATCTCTCTCGTTATACCTGTTGCGCGCATGCGCGTACTAAGCAATATATTTCGCGTTCTTCTCGGAAATAAACAAGTTGTGAGTGCAGCGTTGGTCCTTGTGTACGTGTCTTCCTTCTGTGATTGTGTTTTTATGTCGAATGTTTACTCTTTGGTATGACAACCTGCTTCTTGATAAAGAAAAGGGGGGGGGGGAAACAGTCTCCTGAGCATGCGCCTAATGCGAGTGTATAAATTCTGTTACGTGTGCATTAAACGTCAGTTGAAGTCTAGCGTGCTGTCCCGTTGGTACCTTTTGCCGCTGTCCTTTGTGTTTTTCCACGCTAGTTGCAATGTCGCAGTCATTAACGAATACACACCAACTAGCCTAACTGTCTTCCATGATGGAAGCCTGTTCGGAATGAATCTTGCTTGCACCAACGTACTAGTGAGAGACCGGTAGAAAAATTGGTTTTAGAAGGCTGTTCGGATTTAACCTTGCTTGCACCAATGTATTGTAGTCTTGCCAGGCTTAACGTAGGGTGGGAAAGTTGGTTGTAGACACCGACGTATTGTAATCTTGCCAGGCTTAACGTAGGGTGTTATTCCTGGTAGGAAAGTTGGTTGGAAAAGCCTGTTCGGATTGAACCTTCCTTGCACCAATGTATTGTAATTTTGCCAGGCTTAACGTGAGAGACCGATTTTGTATTTCCAAGTAGGGGTACACATTATTTCACTGGAGTTATCGAGCGAATGCGTGGTAATTACAAAAAGTGGCGTGAATAAATCAACCGCGAAGTTTGGTAAGCAGCTCTCTTTATCGGGTACAGGGACCAGAAAAGGGGGAGGACATCTTACAGCCTATGGTTTAAGGCTTGTTATTTGGTTGCCTGGCACAGCTCAGGAGGTGGCGGTGCTCTTGCCTTGCCGGGGTGGGAGTATTGTGGAGACATCACTAATGCCCTACTTGAGACCTTTGGCCTGCAGGCATCTCACTTCTGGATGTCAGGGGAAACCGGCGACCAGCCCCGCTGATGCGGCCTCTTCAAAGGACACCGACCAGGTGTAGCCCCTTCGAGACCTCTACATGGCAGCGGACGGGCTGTTATGATCGTACGAGCTGCGGCTGCCGTCGCGGAAAGGCGACAATGGATCGAGACTGGAGTGGTTTCAAACCAACCTTGTTGCAAACACACAGGGAAGTTCGCCACCCGGCGGCAATTACAATATCGAGCATTCCAGGCGTCACACCAACAAGTCGACAACAATACAGGGGAGGGAAGATTGCCACTTCCGGTCCGTTAGCAAAGGCGAGCTATATTGATCGCACGACAAAGGTCGATACGGGAAGCAGATGCCACTGACTCGTGTGGCGTCGTGCTCATGTGTGTATCCCTCATTTTGTCCTTGTCTTCTTTGCGCTACGTTTCCTAAAATGCAGACGCCACTCACCCCTCCCAAACCAGAGCGGTGGGGGGGGGGGGGGGGTGTTGAAGTGTCGCGCCTCGCTACAAAGAGCGGATGTGCATTCTTTCCTTTCTTCCCATTGTGAGCCACGGGGATAGCTTTCGGCTAAGTGGTCTAGCTGAATGCAGCCCAGGGACCGATGAGTCAGCCCAGATGCAACCATGCCCGGAGACAAGCGGCTGACGCTATCTATGGCCGTCTAGACGGCCACTTCCTCACCATCAAGCTGTAACCAGACAGAGGGACGTGTCATCGAGTGCGAACAGTGCTTGTGCGTGTTTGTGCGAATGTGGGAGAGTGAGAAAAAAGGCATTCCATCATCAACGGGCCTTCCTCTCATCTGGGAAAGAGGGAAACAGCCCTATAAAAACTGACAACTATGGGTCGGGGAGAATCATAAAAATTTAGTCAGTCAAACGGAGACTGTTGCTCCAGTCAGTCTCCTACTAAAACGCTACCATGTAAATTTGTACATAAAAGTTTTCCCATCTCACTTCAAAGTCCGGCATCCAGCAGCCTCGTATTTGTTCCTGCCCCGGTGAACCAACCGGGCCTTGAACATGCAGCCTTGGTTGCGATAACGCGCTATTTTATCGCGACTTCTGCCAAGAATCTTAAGCCCCTTTCTTTCTATGTCGGTTTTTCCTGTGTACTTCTTAGCTGTATTTCTTCATGTGTGGTCGTTGATTGTCCCCGGCGGAATCCGTGCTGGTTCGGTGACAGCAGGTTGTGAATATCAAAAAGTTTGCTATGTGGTTAAGGATGATATGCTCGAAAATTTTGCAACTTGTACTGGTTAGAGATATTGGTCTGTCATTCGAGGGTAATGCGGTGTCTCCTGTCTTATGTATTGGTACAATTTTTCCCTTCTTCCAGTCGTCGGGTAAAGATGACAACAAGGATTAACGAAATATTAGTCCTACGTATTTGCTGCACTACTCAGGGTATCGCTTCAGAAAATCGTTGGGAAGACCATCTAGTCCGCCAGTCTTTTTAGTGTCAAGCGTGAGTAGTAGATTCAACAGAATGGCAAAGCGGGCGAGTTGGTGATACATGGTTTAAAAATAAAACAGCGCAAAACACACAGACGAAAGAATAGAAACAGACACCACAAGCGCTGACTCTCAACTGATTTTTTAATCATCGGAAACACTATATATAGGGGAACACAACAAATACATAGAAGAGCACGTGTAGCTACGTGTTGTCCAGATACGCCACTTCACTATCGCGCAGTAACAGCGAAGGTTTGCTGACGCACAACCTGGTTCTTTTCCTCATCTCAAAGGCTTCAATAATTTCACGTGTCAGCTGTGCAAACACCCGGTGCAGCTTCTATGTATTTGTTGTGTTCCCCTGTATATAGTGTTTCCGATGATTAAAAAATCAGTTGAGAGTCAGCGCTTGTGGTGTCTGTTTCTATTCTTTCGTCTGTGTGTTTTGCGCTGTTTTATTTTTAAACCGTGAGTAGTAGGTTAAGAATTCCCGCATAAGATATAATTAAAGGCTCGATGCGTGATATTTGATAGCTAAAGAAGTCTGGGAGATTACCGTCATTTTTTGTGAAGTTTGAGAGAAAAAGTTATTGTACGCGTTGGCATTATTAGCTCTTTCATGGGGAGAAAGGTCGTATGACGTGACGTTATAAGGGCGAAAATAGTTCCAGAATCTATGTGGGCTGTTCTTCAAGAAGTTAGGCAGTGTTACATGAAAATAGCGTATCCTGACCTGTTTGGATGTGTCTTTGAATTTCGATAATGCGCACGCTAGCTTGTTAGTTTTAATTGGACATGTGCCATGATTTTTGATAGACTTGCGTATTCTTTTCACATGACGCTTTGCATGGATTACACCTCTGGTTACACAAGGGTGATTTCTTTATGGACGCTTGTTTTGTCCAACCTTCTGCCAGACGAACACGACTTACTAGGGAACACAAGCTGCAACCTGTCTTTGCCCGAACAAATTCATAAAAGTATAGTTTCCTCCCCCGGACCATCTCTCGTTAGAATTTGCTGCCAGAAGTTCTTTTCGAAAGCAGTAATTTTAACAAAGCACTTAAAGACCATTTGCTTGGATAAGCTGTTCAATTTTTACTATTATTATTATTTTACATTTGTTTTTTTTTTTTTTTGTTCACGCCGAATTGTGCTGTGTTTTGTATTAATTGTCTATTCTTTGGTTTGTTAGGCTGTCCAATTTTGTGTAATTACTTTTATATTATGGTACCTTTCATGGCGCCGAATTTTGGTGTGTATGGTATTTTTTTGTTCTGTGTGTGATTGGCACCTGGTATGCCCCTCCTGCTTGGACCATAAGGCCTGCATTATTTTTGAATACATAAATAAACACTAGCAACCGGTTTCGCGGCTGCCGCAAAAAAACAACGACAAGATGAATAAGAAGACAAACCGCTGGTGACAAACATGGTAGTTGCCACCTTGGTAGAGACGAACGACAACAGCGAGTTGCTAGGACAGATATTTCATTAAAACGTTATGACGGCGGTGTGCCGCGGAGTTCGACGCAGATGCTATGCCATCTACGCCCGAACGAAAATAGTCAAAGCGAGGCAAGGGATGCTCATACGGAAGTTTATTCACTGTGCTACGGACCGAGAAGCGAAGCCATTGCAAATTTCGCGGAGGCTGAAAAACATTGGCCGCGGCTTAGCTCAGCAAGGCCAGGATACACGTATCGAAAGCCTGGCGCTGGGCTGCCTACTCCCCTCCATCCGCCACGCTCGCTGCCCACACCGTTCCGGTAAGCTCGCTTGACCGGCGCTGCAGTTGCTACGAACTTGTCTGATCTCATAATGCGGCTGATGCCGGACCATTTTCTGTGTTGCGTTGAAAGTGCATCACGCAAACTAAGCTCCATATTCAATGCACGTAGTAACTAGCGCTAAGGACAAAGACAGTCTTTAGCGCTAGTTACCATGTGCATTGAATCTAAAGATCACAAACTAGCCCAACCGTCCGCTTTAAATAGGCTACAGAGACGGGATGGGCAGCAGCTGCTGTACGCGTCTGTTTGTCCTTGCACCGTTGGGTGATTCTGGAAGGTTCTATACGCGCTGTGTACTAGGATTTCACCCTATACAATGCCTATTCCATTTACTGCTACTGAAACGTCACTTAGTGTGTACAGGGCAGTTGTGAAAGCGGGCCAGCTTATACACTTTTTGCACTCATGTACCGATTTCCGGTGACGAACCTCTCCGGTATTTAAATTTTGCAAGAGAAGCGAAGAACGTCGGTCTTATCAGTGTTAAGTTTCATGTCTCACGTTTAACACAACTCGAAAATCTTAGCAAAGAGAAGTTAAGGTGGATTTGGCTGTTCATCGGAGTTATTTCTTTAAAAAGCGCTCAATCATCCGCAAGCAGCCTGATACGCACATTCGGCTCAAGTTCAGTTGTAATGTCATTAATATATCATAAAACCAATAATGCTCCCAGCATGCATCCTTGGAGCACCCAAGAGCCGACCGGAAGGCAACCTGATTTTTGCTCATTAACTGCTACAAATTGGCAGCCAAGGTCCAAGAGAAGAAGGCCGGTAGAGCAGTAAATAAGGGCTGAATGGGCGGGTCAGCTGTCAAGGCCATGCATCATATCATAAGGACATTCGTGGAGGACGCAGAATAACAGCTGTAATGGTTACTCTACCCTAGTGAAAAAAGCCGTATCAGTCACAATAATCGCATACAACTTTTTCATACTAAACTCATACAGATTTCATACAATTTCATATATTTCTCATACGTTGAATGAGATGTATGATATGAGATATGTGAGGTATGATATGAGATATATGATATGAGATATGTTAATATGAGAATTTGTAAGAGGTTATTGTTACTCAGAGAGTTTATTCACTAGGGTAGTAGCGCACATGTCAAGCAAAGCAGCAGCACTGCCATTGGTGATGTCATCTGTGGATAAGACGTCGGCCGCACGTTCTTCCTTCAGGCGACCACAAATAAAGAGCAGAGAACGAACGGTTGGCAACCACGTCATTAACAGCAGAAATGAGAACACTAATCAGGAAGGCATCGATGAGTACAGATTGCGGAGCAAAACAACGAAGCCAACAGAGTTTTCGGTCCGGGTCCAGAATTCAGCGCCACCTCCCGGAGCTCTATTGACAAGTGTTCGGAGAGGTCTAGGTAGGTGACGAACTGCGGCTTGGAAGAGGAGAGCGGGAGAGCCGGGCTTGCAAAGGGGAGTGGTTGAAATCAAAAACAGGTAGACTGCTGGGATGCGCCACAAGGTGAATTAGGCCAGGTGGAGCGGAGGTAGCGCGTTTATAACGCTTACATTGTGTGAAGCAGGCTATGTCTCTTTCTGTCGTGGAACGCGTTCTCGGTCAGTTAAACCGCTCTTGAGCTCGACGGAGCATGCGAGCTGATCGCTGATGTCCCGATTCGGTGTCATCATGCAGCACTCCTAAAATAGAGGAGCACAGAGCATTTGGGACAACATGCAGGTATCGTGGACACACAGGATAGTACTTCTTTTTCCACGAGAACGTCGCGAATACCGAAACGGCCTTTACCTCCCTGGTTGTGTTCGGGGGCAACAAGAAGCTTTAGAGGTGGATCTTCACGTTGCTCACTATTAAACACCTCAACACCAGGGAAGTCGTCAGCGATGGCTGAAATGTCATCATCATCATCAGCCTGACTATACTCTCTACAGAGCGAAGGCCACTCCCATATTCCTCGAAATAATGCAGTTCTGAGCTGGCTGAGTCCACTTGAACCCGGGGAGCTTCTTACACTCATCCACCCACTTAAATTTTTGCCGCCTCATGCTACGCTTTGCTTCCCTTTGAAACCAGTTTGTTACCCTAAGCAACCATCGGTTATCCTTTCCTCGCACTACAAGTCCTGCCCAGGTCCATTTCTTCATCTTGAATTTAACCAGAATGTCAGTAACTTGAGGTGTTTCTCTGACTCACACTGCACCATTCCTGTCTCTTAACGTCACCCCTAACATTTATCGTTCTATAGCCCTCTGCTTTGCGCTTGACCTAAGTAGAACCCTCTTCGTTAGCCTCGACGTTTCCGCCTCCTAGGTGAGTACAGGTAAGATGCAACTGCTGTATACTTTCCTCTTGAGCGACACCGGTAAGCTACTACTCATAATCTGCGAGTGCCTGCCAAATGCGCTCCATCCGAATCTTCTTGTTATTTCCCTTTCATGGTTCGCATCTGCTGTTACAACCTGTCCTAGGTAGACATATTCGCCTACTACTTCCAGTGCTTCGCTACGTAACGTAAACAGTTGTTCCTTCCTGAGGCTGTTGGACATTACCTTAGTCTTCTGCACACTGATGTTCAAGCCTATCTTTCTATTTTTCCTCATGATCATCTCATGATCTTGGGTTGGGATTTCTTATCGTCGGCGTCCGCCCTCATCTCTTGCCGTGAGCGCCTTATTCATCTTGCGGACCACGATATATTACCGACTTATGATTGTTCAGCACCACACGTGTTCGCAGCAGTTGATTTCGTTTTACCCCCAGGAAGCGAGCAGCTGATCATCGTGGCATTGGACTACCCTTTCCTTCATTATGCTCGCTCCTCGGTGGACCTCCGACGGCCTAGCTCTTGCCTCGTGCCTCACCTCTTTCACCCGTGGTTGCGCGGCGATTGCGGCCCTGAATACAACTCTCCAGCCGTTCTTACTGCCCAGAAGAGCCACAGTTGGATTTATTTTTGACTGCGATCTCGTTCCCCTCAACACACTTTCCAGCGCACCACCGCCTGCTGCCAAGCCTCCATTTTAGACATCCTCTGCGCTCGCAGCCGCCATCAGCCCTGACCTTATATCCGCGAAGTCCACAGCTCTGCTAGACGTCATCTTGCCACACCAAGAGTCTTTTGATGTGTGCGCCTCAGCATTGGGAAAGACCTCCGTCACCTCTCATCGCATAGAGACGGACCGCACTGCTATTGTTCGACGACGGCTGTATCGCGTTTCAGCAGCAGAACGCAAAGTCATTGAGAAGCAAGTTTCCGACATGCTTGCTCGAAATGTCATCCGGCCATCCACGAGCTCTTGGTCCTCACCTGTGGTTCTCGTTCGAAAAAACGATGGCTCAGTCCGCTTCTGCGAGGATTACCGGGCACTTAACAAGATCATGCGCTAGGATGTTTACCCTTTGCCTCGTATTGATGACGCAGTAGACTGTCTCCAAGGCGCTGAGTGTTTCTCTAGTCTCGACCTCCGCTCGAGATACTGGGAAATTCTATGCACGATGCAGACAAGGACAAGACTGCCTTTTCTACCCCTGACGGTCTCTACGAATTTACCGTGATGCCTTTCGGACTCTGCAATGGCCGGCCACCTTTGAGCGCTTGATTGATACCGTGCTTCGCGGCATGAAATGGAAAACATGCTTATGTTATCTCGACGACATCATTTTCTTCTCGTCGAACTTCGCTCAGCACTTACAGCGTCTCACTGAAGTCATCACGTCCCTTGCCCAGGCGGGGCTTCAGCTGAATACCAAGAAATGCCACTTTGCCAGTAAGACGTACCATCAAAGTACTCGGCCATGTCGTCAGTAAGGCAGGAACCCAGCCTGTTCCCGAAAAAATTGCAGCTGTCATTATTTTCCTCGGCCCCAATGTCAGAAAGATCTTAGCAGCTTCCTTGGCTTAGCCTCCTACTTCCGCCGTTTTATTCGGAACTTTGTAACAACTGCGGCCCCGTTACACAAGCTCGCGTCTTCCCAAGTGTTTTACACCTGGTCCACTGAATGTGAAGACGCCTTCAAAGCTCTCAAGCAGGCACTCAATCCCACTCCTGTGCTTCGCCATTTTGATGCTGGCGCGCCCCCCATACTTCACACAGGCGCCAGTGGCCCTGGTATTGGCGCGGTTCTCTTGCAACGCAACGCAGCGTCTGAAGAGCAAGTCGTCGCATACGCCAGTCGTACGCTTACTGTAGCTGAGCGTAACTATACTATTACCGAGCAAGAGTCCCTCGTCGTTGTTTGGTTGATTAAAAAATTTCGACCTTGTCTGTATGGCCGCCACTTCACCATTGTCACAGACCATCACGCACTCTGTTAGCTGTCATCGCTGAAGAACTTATCGGGTCGACTGGGTCGCTGGGTACTACGTGTTCAAGAGTACATCTTCACCATTGTGCTGTTATCATCTATTTCGGTTTGACGCGCCACGTCAGCAGCCACTGGCAGCTGCGGCTGCGATAGTGGATCTGCGGCGCAAGTGTATAAAAGCGGAGTGCGATAATAAACGGGGGGTCATTTTCGTCGCTTGGGAGCACGGTGTCTGGACTGCTTTCTCGGACAGCGCTCCGGCGCGTTGGCGGCTACGCCCCCCTGCCTGGGCTAACACGACATGGTGTCAGAAGTGGCCGTCTACGACATGATGTCAGAGCCCTATTGCAAAAACCAGCGTCTCCAGTGCGAAACCAGTATGATTTTCGCGCAGGTTTTGCACTGGATCTGCTGGGCACGCTGGAGGTCTGCGATATTCACTGGAGCAGTAACGGGAAGACACTGGCTTCACTGGTGCGATGGGAGAAAAACGCTTGGATTGGCCTTTTGACGCTTGGTGTGCTGCTGGCATCCGCGATGCACTGGAAGAAGCGCTGTATGTGCGCTGGGGCCGCACTGGTCCCAGTGCCCCAGTATAGCCGGTGCGGCCTGCGGCGTCAGCCAGAGTAGTATCCCTCAGGGGCCAACAGCGTACTCGCAATCGACCATCGGGGCGCATATGAAAAATATGGTTCAAGCAAGCGCTTTTTGCTGCGAAGTCCTTGCGCATTTGTAAGAAAACAAAGGCAGTATCTTTTTTCTAGAGTTTCTATGTTTCGATAGGTCGGTTCAAGCGTTTCGAGAGAACCGCGACCGCCGCGCCTCTATCTCATGACACACTCACGATTAACGCACAACTAAAGCTGGAACTGAATAATGTGGGCTACCATGCATAACCAACTTCACAGCTGATCTTAAGGGCACTCTAACACAATGATTACTGCCAAAATGTTCAATACGGGCTCAATCGCAGGCGAGCGTAGCCTGCACCACGGCCCAGTATAAACAGCAGAAAGAAAAACTAAAACGAGGAAGAGAGTAGTTTACCGAGCGATGGGCCCATGAGCGAAAAAACAACAACATAAAGAGCTTGTAATGCATAATATTTGGCGTGTTTCTCAAGCTTTTGCGCTCCTTCTTACTCTGCGTATGAAGCAGCCGAGCCCTCGAACAACGCAACGCTTCCCGAAATGTTTACATACAAATAAGGTTTAGTTACACGTAATATAGGGTCATCGCTGCGGCGCTTGCCGGTATTGAAGCTTGGTCGCACTTTTTTCCTTGAAGGTTTGTACTAACGCTCCATGTTCAGCGAAAATTACGCCCACGGTAGCTGAGCACAACCGAAAAGCCGGCATTAGTAAATTTGCAAGCGATGTCAAACTCCACATGTTAAAATGATTCCAGTGCTCAAAATAGCGCGCATAGGCACCCAGAACATTAGTTGCATGTCCTGATAGGAGACAGCAAGCTCCAAATGATCAAGAAGTTTTAATTGTTAGAGCGGTAGCAATGGGCCTGTAGACCAACCTGTCCCAACCTTATAAATGCGGGCCATGACATGAAATGCAAAAATGTTTCATAGAATTCCAGTTCTCAGCGTGGCCCAGTGGTTAGCGCACTGAGCTGATGATTGATATGTGCCTAGGGACTGAATTCGAAGCGCGCTTGCTGCAGTAACTTTTTTCTTTCTTTTTTTTTTCTATGTTATGTTTTTTTATGTACTGAACTTGTTTTGTTACTTTTTAATTTTTATCCCACGCCTTTTTTTCTCCGGGCGAACAGTGCCGCCAGTGCGGAGCGTCCCAGTATGCCGCTTCCCAGTGCACCCAGTTTCCAGCGTCATACTGGGACCATAATCAGGTATGGCGCTGGGGCGCTGGGACCCAGTGGCACTGGTTTTTACAATAGGGAGGCGCTTTCGTACACGATGTTGCTCTCTTTTACAAAGGCGCCCGTCGAACTTTCTCCCCCTTCCTCCTTTCTCCGCCGTATGTGGGAGAGGAGGCCCCACATACGGCCTCCTCTCCCTCCTGCCATCCGAGTCAGCCTTCTGCTGACCACCTGAATGTTGCACCCATCGCTATAGCTCCACTCGAGAACAATGCTGATTTCTCGTCCCTGCAGCTGACTGACCCTTACTGCCGCACAATCATCGCTCGCCTCTATGAAGAATCAGTTGTCCCAAACAGTCGCTTGCGCCGTCAGCTTCGTCGGTTCCGATTTCACCATGGAACACTTTACCGCGACGTTTATCACCCTAGGGGTCAACGCTGGGTACCCGTTGCACCTCGCTCCCTTCATTTTAAAATTATGGAGGCTTACCATGACGACCCCACTGCTGGACATTTATGCCACTTTAAAACTTACGACCGTATCAAGATCCGCTACTTCTGGCCTGGGCTTTCTGTCAGCGTCGCCAAATACATTTCATCATGTCCGTCTTGCCAGCATCGCAAGCGTTCAACATCCCCTCCTGCTCGCCGACTGCAACCTTTACCTTGCCAGTCTGTGCCTTTTGACACAGTCGCCATCGACTTGTTTGGTCCTCTCCCTTTGACGTCAGACGGCAACCGTTTTGTTGTCAATGCCATCGACCATTTAACGCGGTACGCTGAAACCGCACCTCTTCGCTCCGGTGCCGCCTCTGAAGTCGCCGATTTTTTCCTGCGTTCGATAGTTTTGCGTCATGGAGCTCCCCGTATTCTCATTAGCGACCATGGAAAGATAACACCGTCCATAAGATTTCTTCTAGCTATCACCCTCAGACCAACGGACCAACGAGCGGTTTCATCGCACTTTGTTCGACATGATATCCATGTATATCGCTCTTGATCACCGGAACTAGGACAACGTTTTACCTTTCGTCACCTACGCCTAAAATTCCGCTGTTCAGCGCACTATTGGTTATAGCCCTTTCATTTTAGTTTATGGCCGTCAACCATCGACAGTATTCGGCAGTACTTTCTTCTGTGCTCCCTCTACGTCTGAATCTCTGGGCGAAGAGTTTGCCACTCGTATGGCCCAGTGTCGCCAACTTGCCCGTTTGAACACTGAAGATGCTCAACAAGAATGCAAAGCCCTGTATGATCAACGCCATCGAACTCCCTCCTTTTACCCCAGTGATTGAGCTCTCCTGTGGACACCAATCCACATTCCTGGCCTGTGTGAGAAGTTCCTCCATCGTTACATTGGCCCTTATACAGTACTCCAATTAAAGCCTCCGGTGTACTATCGCGTATTCCCTCGCACACCGTCGAAGATCGAAGTCGTCGCTCCGAAGAGATCGTCCACGTCTTGCGCATGAAGCCTTATTTATTTATTTGAACATACTGCTGGCCTCACATTTGACGCCGTCGCAGGAGTGGGACATCACATACACTAGAATAACACAGGTCAAGTAAGTGCCAACACAAAGGCGATCGTAGTCCAACAAGGCAATATGCATTATACGAAAGGTAAAACCAAAGGTAAAGCAAAGGTAAAACAAAAAGTAGCATATTTGAGGAAAAACGAGCAACATGGTTAAAAAAAATATAATAAGCGAGAGTCAGATAAGAAAGTCAGGATGTCATCGTCAGCAAGGAAAAAAAGAGTGCATGAGTTAGCGCACCAGCATCGTAGTCGTTATTGCAAAATAAAGCGTGATATGTTGGCGATGAAATCTGAGTGATGCGCAGTTGACAGCATCGCAAGGCAGACTATTCCACTCACGGATTGCTTGTGGGAAGAAAGAGTACCTGAATATATCGTTGTGAAATCTGTACTCGGTTAAGTGCTGTTGGTGTTTTGTTCTGGTAGTGCGCGTGTTTGACTTTATTAAGTACTTACTCGTATCGATTTTCATGCCGCCATTAAGCAGAAGGAAAAGAAACTTGAGGCGCAGTAGTCTGGCTCGGTTATGTATAGTGGGAAGGTCGGCTTGTCTTAAGAGCTGTGTAGGGGAATCATGACGGCGATATTTGTTAAAAATAAATCTGACCGCTTTTCGTTGTACGCCCCCTAATATTTCTATGTATTGTTTGCGGAAGGGGAGCCAACATATTATTCCATAGTCCATTATGGAGCGAACAAGTGAAGTGTATGCTAAGAGCTTAGTGTCGACTGATGCGGATTTAAGCGATCGTTTAATCGAGTAGACAGCTGCCAGTGCTTTATTAGTAATATAGGCTACCTACTTGTTCCATTTAAGATCCGAGGAAATTATTACTCCTAAATATTTATATTCTTCTACTTTCCTTAACATCTTTCCTTGTAGATAATAAGGGAGATTTATTGCCGCTCTCTTATTTGTTACTGTCATGCAAACCGTTTTTTCTACATTAATCGTCATCTGCCATGTTTCACACCATTGTGCTATGCTTTCAAGGGCACTATTTACAATTGCTTGGTCTGCATGGCAGGTTATTTCTTTGTAAATGGTGCAGTCGTCTGCAAACATTCCTACTGTTATGTTAGTACTATTATGCAGGTCGTTGATAAAAAGAAGAAAGAGGACAGGGGCCAGAACGGAGCCTTGTGGCACGCCAGACATCACATCGCCGCAATCTGAAGAGTGCCCTCTGAAGTGTACATATTGGCGCCGGCCTGTAAGGTAGCCTTTCAGCCATTTGGTAATATTATTGTCACCGAGATAATGGAAAAGTTTTTGGAGGAGCTTAGGGTGGGAGACCCGATCGAACGCTTTCGAAAAGTCTAAGAATATTATGTCTGTTTGGCCACATCTGTCTATTGTAAATGCTATAGGTCGTGAATTGTCTCTATTAATTGAGTAGTCGTAGACAAACCTTTTCTAAAGCCATGCTGGTTAGGCACAATTATGTTATTTTTTTCTAGAAAATGATAGGATATGTTTAAGAATTAAATGTTCGAGGATTTTGCATGTTGTACAAGTAAGCGAGATTGGTCGATAATTGGATGCGTTGGTAATGTTGCCCGATTTATGTATAGGAATGACCTTGGCAATTTTCCATTTCTCCGGGATTTCGCCTGTTTGCAGTGATTTTTCAAAAATAATCAGCAAGAACTTTGACATCCATTCCGCGTAACGCTTAAGAAATGCATTTGGTATGTTGTCGGGACCACCGGATTTTTTAGGGTCTAATTCAAGTAAGAGGGAAAGAATGCCCGATTAATTTATGATCAGATCATCTGTTTTTGCTGTGTTACTCGGAGGATATTCTAGGTCAGGTTTTTTCCCATTGTGCGTAAATACTGATATAAAGTAATCATTGATAGCCTCGGCGGGTGGTGGATTACTGTACCGCCAAAACATGGAAGGAGATACTTTGATAAAATTACTTAGGGTGACGTTCATGTACTCCTCTTTAGCCTTTTTTATAGCTGCCTTTAGTGCATGAGACTTTTCGCGTAATTTATTAGTGTAGACGGGTAGCGGCAGTTTATTCCTCAGTTTCCTATGTCTTGCAGTCTGGCGCTTTAATTGTATAATTTTTCTTGTTATCCAAGGATTTTTCTTATGCACCGGCTTGACCTTTGTGGGAATATATGCTGATAAGCAGTGCTGAATAATTCTTTCAAACGCTGACCACAATGTGTCTACTGAAGCTGAACTATTCATGGCGAGAGAACTAAAGGTGGAATACGATTCATCTAGACAATCCAGTACACTAACGTCGTCGGCGTTTGTCCAGTCGAAAATTCGTGCACTCGTCTTTACCGTAGGTGATGGCACGCCCAGCAGCAAGAAGCATTTAGCTGCTCTATGGTCTGATATGCCATCCACAACTTCCCATGAAACTCTGTCATTTTCAATGCTATCACTCATAAAAATAAAGTCGAGTACATTTCTGCTTACTGCGGTAACACGTGTAGTTCCTGGATAAGCTGTCTAAGGCCGAAGTTAAAGCTTACGTCAAGCAGTGCATCTGTATGAGCTGTATCGGCATTTTTTTTTATCAAGCGTGTCCCACGTTATGCCAGCAAGGTTAAAATCTCCCGTAAGGATTATCTTCGTATTGTGGGTGAAATGACTTTCCATATAATTTGCTAGCACGTGTAAGATATCTAGGGTAGCATTAGGGGGCCGATACATAGTGCCTAAAAAAAAGACGGATGTGTCTACTATGATTTTGCACCAAAGTGCTTCAGCGCCTATGATTTCTGGCATGGGTGTGACGCATTCCCTGATCAAGATCGCCACACCACCGCCGCGACCTATCTTTGCGCATGACAGGGTAACCAGGAGGGAAGACATCACTACTTGAAATATCAGGAGAAAGCCATGTTTCTGTGATTGCGACAATATGAGGAGAATGAATGCTTCAAGTTCTGTAGTCTTGTTGACGACACTTCTGGCGTTTATGTTCACTATGATTAAAGCGGATGGTATTACGTGCTTGATAGGTTTTTTTCCCCCTTTGAATGGCTGGCTTTTTCCCACGGGTACTCTGGCTTCTTTGTCGTCGTCCCACACATAAACCTGTTCATTGATTTTAATCTTGTCGTACATAAGGGATACTTTTTCACCCCTATCTCGGTTGTCTTTGCTGCTATCCCAAAGTTTTTTTTCGAATGCCACGTACACGTAAAGAAAAATCTTCGCCAAACGAAACACCGGAATTCTTTAGTTTGTAACGATTCTTCATTATGTTTGCCTTGTCTCTGAAGCTTTGCAACTTCAGGATAACTGGTCGGGTTTTGTCTTTAGCTTTGGTGCCTAGGCGGTGCATTCTCTCGATTCCCGAGATTGTGACACCAAGGGTACCATTAATTATTTCTGTGATTGTTGAATTCAGGTCATCTGTTTTCTCGTCCTCTTCTTCCGTAATTCCGTAAAAAATTAAGTTTGATCTTCTACTTCTGTTCTCGAGGTCATCAACCTGAAGAGCTAGCCTACTAATGATGTTTTCAAATGTCTCCATTTTCTCCTCAACACCTGCGATTCTGCCTTCGAGATGAGCCAACGTGTCCAGTTTCGCATGAATGCCTTCCAGAGATTCGTTTATAGCCTTGTTGTCGTTTTTTATTTCAGCTATCTCACCAGCCAATTTGCGATTTTCAGTCAGGACTTCCTGCATGTTAGGTCCGGGGTTACTTTCCACATCCCCAGCAAGCAGCAGCAAGTACCTCAAAGAGACAATGCTATCACAAATAATTGTATACACTTCGCCTGGGCAAGGCAGCACCACAAGAAAAATGTCGCTACTTCTGTAACATTTGCCAAACCGTTTTCTCACCTGGAGCAAGAAGATGAATGGATTACTCGACATGTTCACTGCGGTGCCTCCATGCCCAATGCCGCTGTCGGTCGCATCGCGCCCTTTATAGGCCCGTGATGTCGACGGCATCACAGGCCGTCGTCCTGTCGTCCCTCATCCCTGGAATCAGCGACCAGGGTGGCCGCTCTCTTGTCGGGGGGATTTGTGTGAGCGCAGTGCGTGAACTTTCACTTCTTTCATCTGTATAGATCCATCATCATCATCATCGCTGACTGCTGCTCGAAGCATCGCGCGCTGTGTGCCAGCTGGTTCTAGAAAAGAACAGACGTTTGTGCAAGTGCTCCCTTACATTATATATTTCATATGCCTTCTCCCACATCGTCACCCATCATAACTTCTCCCCTTCCCCTTCCCCAGTGCTGAGTAGCACGCCAGATTTTGATATTCCAGCCAAAGTTTCTACCTTTCCTTTCAATAAATCTATCCATCTATTCATAATCTATCCATATATCCCATCCATACATCCCCATATCCCATCCATCCATCCATCCATACATCCATCCATCCATCCATCCATCCATCCATCCATCTATCTCATCCATCTATCCCATTCATCCATCCATCCATCTATCCCATCCATTCATCCATCCATCCATCTATTGTTGTGCGCGGCCAAAGCTGCCCAGAAATTCAGCCGGACGCCAAACTTCTCCGGCGAACGGCTCCTCCACAAAATTTGGATCATCATCATCATCATCAGCCTGATTATACCCACTGCAGGGCGAAGGTCTCTTCCATATTTCTCCACTTAACCCGGTTCTGTGCTAGCTGCATCCACTTGACCCCTGCGAACTTCTTAATCTCATCTGCCCACCTAACTTTCTGCCGCCCCCTGGTACGCTTTGCGTCCCTTGGAATCCAGTTTGTTACCCTCAGCGACCATCGGTTATCCTCTCTTCGCACTACATTTCCTGCCCATGTCCATTTCTTCTTCTTAATTTCCACTAGAATGTCGGTAACTTGAGTTATTTCTCTGACCCACTCTGCACGCTTTCTATCTCTTAATGTTACCCCTACCATTTTTCGTTCCATAGCCCTCTGGGTTGTCCTCAACTTAAGTAGAACTCTCTTGGTTAGCCTCCATGTTTCAGCCCCATAGGTGAGTAGACGCAAGATGCAACTGTTGTATACTTTCCTCTCGAGTGATACCGGTAAGCTGCTAGTCATAATCTGCGAGTGCTTGCCAAATGCGCTCCATCCCAATCTTATTCTTCTCGTTATTTCCTTTTCATGGTCCGGATCTGCGGTTACTACCTGTCCTAAGTAGACATATTCGCCTACTACTTCTAGTATTTCGCTACCTAATGTAAACTGCTGTTCCTTCCCGAGGCTGTTGAACATTACATTAGTCTTCTGCATATTGATTTTCAAGCCTACCTTTCTACTTTTTCTGTCTAGGTCATCAATCATTATTTGCAGTTCATCTCCCGAGTTGCTTAGCAAGGAAATGTCATCAGCAAATCGAAGATTACTGAGGTATTCTCCATCTACCCTTATACCTAACTGCTCCCATTCCAAGTCTCTGAATACTTCCTCTAAACAAGCTGTGAATAGTACTGCGGAGATTGTGTCTCCTTGCCTAAACTTGGATACTGCCCTGCAAAGCACCAATGCACTGGAAGCGAGCCGTGCCAAGGGGAGAGAAGCGGCGTGTTTGAACATGAGCTGAGCATCCCGACAGCACGGCGCCGTGGCCCTGGCGGTGGACCCCTTCTCGTCCCGCGGCATATTTGAAGCAAGAGCGCAGCAAGCATTGGCCCTACGAAAGTGCTACCGTCGGATTGGACCATTTCAGCGTCAACGGTTTCTCGGTTTACGGAGACTTCCGTTTGAGACTACGAGTCACTGGCGTCCATCGGGAGCAGTTCGCCCCCTGAAAATATTGTACGAGGCTCTGCGTGGTTATCTGTGCGTGGTTATCGACCCGCACAGCGCGAGAATGTGCGAACGAAGATGTACGAACGAGGATGTGCGATGAGAGGACGCGCAATGTGTGCACGGTGGGAGAACGTGCAACGTGCTCACGGCGCGAAGGCGTGCACACTGTGAGGACTTTTGTACCCGTGTGTGTGCGGCAAAATTTGTGCATAGCTATCAACATTCAGAGTGCATGGATGTGGGCACTCAAGGCCCCAATATAGTCCGACGTATTGCGCGCACGTCGGCCTCCGCGACGTTACGTCGGCGAAAAACCGAGGTCTATAGTACAACGGCACGGCGTGATGGACGTAGCGAGCGCGAGCCGACGCGGCCCAACGTCGCCGACGCGCAAATAGAATCTCGCCTATTTCTCGCCGACCGCGTCAGCCGCGTCGGCCACACATTCCAGCATTCCTCACGCGCAGTGAAGATGGCGGCTTGCATGTAGACAGAGACCGCGCTATAACCACGCGCGCATTTCAGACACTGTTGCGGAAAAGCTGCTAGAAGGAATTCGAGGGCGGCCCTGCATCTATGTTACCAAGCGGATTGACTATACAGAGACGTTCAGAGGAAAGAAAGATGCCTGCGATGCAAACTGTCAGTAGTGCGGCTGGGCACAGCTGTGAGTTCTTCGCTGCGGTGCGTGTGCCATGCTCGTTTCAATGCATTGCTCTAGGTGGTGTAACGATGGCGTTGTTTCACTTATATGCAGTACATTCATAGGAAGAATGCCAAAAACTGCGGAAGCGGTTTCGCATAGAGTTGTGACCGGTACACGCCGGAATCGAAGGCCGTACTCGATTTGGCCTCACGGAACGTCAGTGGCTCAACAACCAGGGAATTCGCGAAATTTATGGAATTCTACAGGAACTGCGGCCAGCCGAGAAAGTGATCCTCATTACTGTGTAATCTCTAACTCCTCTGTAATGGTACATATACTTAAATTTTGATTAGTTTTCAGTAAAACACGCACGTATACAATCATCCTTCCGTCTGTAGCCGTCGGCGGCGCGGGCTCAGGCCGTTGCTGGGCTGGACGTCTCCACGGCTGGCTGTAAATGCCTTGTGCCATTTGAACATTCGCAGTAAACACATCGCGTCATTGCCTTGATCACAACAGTAATTAGTGCCTTGATAAGCTGCAGCCAGCCAGGTCCCTGTAGGTGCCCTGTCGTCTGCTCGAAAATGAACCCCGAAAATGTACCAGCCCTCGAGGGCGTCTTGTGCGCATGCGCGCCGCGGCATCGGGCACGCCAGCCGCGCCAGACTGTAGAAGCGGCAGTTTTTTTACGCGCCCGTCATAGCCGACGTGCCGTGGCTAACGTCGCAGACTTAGCCAGCTGCGTCGAAAACGTCGGACTATATGGGGCCTTTAGTGCAAGGAATGAGTGCACTCTGAAGGTACAAGACATTAGTCTGATCTCAGACGATGAGACATTCAGCATGGGAATGCTACCATGCTATGGTGATACTCTGCATGGTTGCAAGGCTCCTACATCACACCTCATGTTTGTGTTGTGTATAATACTAATATGCCAGCTTTAGGCCTTGTGCAAGGTCTCAATCAGTTTCTGCTACAGTTATGACACAAAATGTTTTGCAGAAATGATGCTCTCCATGAGATGAGTCTCAAGTGCAAAGAATGCAAGCTTCCAAAAGATACATGTGGTCACCTGAATTGGCTTTATTGGCTGATACACTGTGGTCACAAAACATCTGCTTTCGGTCCACCAGGTTCGAGCTTAAATGCAGGTTGCTCTTGGCCTGTTGGATTCGAGCTTGGATACAGGTTTTCACTGTGCGACGTCTGCAAAATGCAAAAAAAGCAGGACTATATTCCAAAATCTGAAAATTCAGCTGTCTTTACAAAACATTCTGAGAAAGGGGTCATTAGGTGCTCTGTTTTTAATTGATAACAATTCAAAAAGTTTCGATTCTGAACTACAGAAATATGACGAACTGACACAAGAATACAGGCGTTCAGCATCAGTCCATTACAAAATCTAATACCTTAGTCGAACAGATATTTCAAGGGTCTTTGAACCATATCCTATCAATCAAAGACATCTGAGCACTGCTTCATGGAAAGCTACAATAACTAGAGTGAACAGAGCAGTGCAGAACTGGAGATTTAAATGGACTTTGAGAAATAGAAGTGTGCATTCTAGGATATGGCTTAGCACACAGAGCTAGGAATAAAACCAAACCTGAAAAGAAAGATTATGCAATTCTACATATATGATCATAGAAGAAAAACAAAATTGCACACAGAACAGTATGGAAAGTACATCATTGCAACTTGTACAAAAACAGTTGATAACACATCTTCAAAAGTGCACGAGTATTACTTGAGCCCAGCAGCGAATTATCAATGGCAATAGCGGGGTACAAGAGCTTAGTGAAATGATGAAATCTTTCAATGGTGATCGAGAATGCCATGTAGAAGTGGCACAACTCTCCCCAAGTTTACTAAAAGCTTGGTTAGGATTCATGACGGCCCCTCAGCCTTCCTTCCAATAAGGTCGAGAAATGCCCTAACCACCCGAGGCAGTGAAAACAGTGCATAAAGATCAGGTTAACTGATATTCACAAACATGCCTTGACTAACACCTTTACTCCAAGCGGTCCTCGAGGCCCTTTTTTTTTTAAATGAAGCTCCACTTGAATTGCTCCTCGAGTGCATGAGAAAACAGAGCATCTATAAGTGGCAATGACACTACTACGGGGACACCTAGACTTCCACTTGCAAACATGGGGCATCGCAGTTTTCACACACTGTGCAGACTTCGTTCTACTGCATACCAAGCCTTTCATGAAAGTGGATACAATAAGGATTCACAGACCCACTCTCTGAACCATTGGCTCCAAGAACCTCAATCTGACTCGAAAATACTGAAACATCGTTTCAAGTACGACCAAGAAAAGCCTCCTAAGTTTCTACGGCTGACGTTGAGCATGGATAACTATCGCCAGTTGTAGATTTCAATGCTTTAGTTGATCATCGCATTACGCTACTGTGGTGTAAACACATTTCAAGTCATCACCAGATACCTTAGCAACATTTCAGAGCACATCGAGTGCCAAGTTGCAGAAAGCATTTGATGGCTAAGAGCAAATGAAACATGTGCAGTGGTTTCTGTGAACCACTGTGGACAGTGGTGCAATTCGGGGGAATGTTATATTGTAAATAGGAAGACAGCAAGGTACCGGAGGTGCAGTTATGCCATGGAACACGTGTGCTGCACACATCAATGGCTTTCTGATTGCCTCAAATATACTTGTATGTTTAGATGCAGTGCTGAAGGGGGGGGGGGGGGTCAATTCTGTCTTTTTAGCTGTGGAGAGATATTTGCAGTTGGTGGAATGCATGGCTTTTCAAGTGCGCTTAAAATTAAAGCTCCTAGCTTGCTTGGAAACAGAAGCGGCAGTTGCTTCTGGAAAGACAAATTTGTTGGCTTGGGTGCATGCGCTATAACATGCTTCTTTGAACCTCACATGTGCTCAACGCTCGCCGCTGAGCACTCAGAGGGCAAATATGCCACTAGGTCACTAGAGTTCACAGCAGTTCGAGCAGTTCTCAATGCCTAAATCCTGTTCTACTTGAGCCATATGTCACTGGCAGTGAATGTTGGTAAATGTGAATTGTTTTCAGCATTTTTCACAACTGCCTTGTTCATGCAGTCTGCAAAACATATTTTACTAGGCTGTGACTTTTTTTTAATGTCCAAAAGCGACTCAGGCTATGAGAAATGCTGTAGTGGAGGACTTCAGAAATTTCAACCACCTGGAATTCTTTAACGTGCACTGATGTCGCACCGCACATGGGCACCTTGGTTTTAGTCTCCATCGAAAAGCGGCCGCCACAGCCTACTAGCCTGTGACTCTTGACGCAGCTTGTGGATGCTGTTCACAAGGACTTGACATTAGAAAATGAGCATGTTACACGTAGTGGCATGCACTTTCCGGGCCAAATTTTGGCCTTATGGCCCATTCGGTTGGGGGGACGAGAGCAGAGGTGCCGAGCAGTACAGAGAAGTACAGGAGCACGCCGAGCGAGGGTGTAATTTTCCTCCCACGGGAACGCTCTCTGCGTGTCGAGAGCAGTACGCCACGACCATTGTGACCGCACTTCCCTCCCCAGCATTCTCCGCCTACCCGCAGTAGCAGCAGTTGCAACCCGAGGAGAAGCAAACACTCCATGTAGAACTGCTTTGCATGCCTTTGTTCTCACAGCGCGGCGATCTGCCTCCTTTGGCCCTTTCGATGCCAGCAGTGACTCTCAAGCCTGAGCAATGCTTTGCAGCCGCCATTTAGAGCGTCACCGACTCGAGAAAAGAAAAAAGATGGTGCGGATACACCGCTTTATGTCATGTGACTTCCTCTACACTCGCTTTAGATGAGGGAGCAGCCGGGAGTGCATTCAGGGGCTCTCAGCAAAGGAAAAGACCTCCTCCTCTACCATTGGAAGCCAGTGATTCTACTCCTGCTCTACCACTGGAGGGCACCCGCTTGTCTGAGAGCACTTTCGAAGTGCTCTCGAGGGCGCCTGCTCTCCCACTCGAATTCGCCATTAGTCTTGCCCCGTATGCCACTTGTGCTGTCTGGAGTGGAGAAATATTTCTGAAGGGTAAGTCGGAGGAAATGCTGAAAAGCATTCAAGAATCTGAACTGAACCTTAAGTAAAGAAAAGACTGTTTTCTGCATTTCATGGAGCTGAGGTAGCGTCGAGTGGAGACATGTTTTTGAATTCGGCCACAAGGGTAAAATTTGAATTAACTATTCCACACGCAAAACACTCATGTCTAATGTCAAGTCCTCTGAACATTCAGAAGCAAACTCGATATTCACAGGCTAACAGAACACGTTTCCCAGGCTGCAAGAAAAGGCAGCTGTGAAAAACAGCTGAAAACGCTTAATGTTAGGCAAAATGTCGCTGCTGCTGTGATATTGTTCATGTAGGACATGACATATGCATTGAGAAATGCTGTGAAATTTAGTGACCAAATTTGTTTATTAAGATTTGATTTGAAGTTGCTGCTACACTTGATCTTTGAGCTTGTAGGGCTCAGGCGAGAGGGAAAAAAATATGCGTGCTTCTTTGCTACATATACACCCAAACCAACAAATTCAGCTCGCTGATTTCAGTTTCCAAACAAAGCTTGGAGCCACAATAGTCACTGCACTTGAAAAGCCATGCCTTCTGCCTACCGTGAACATCTCTCCACAGAACAAGTGAACCAACCGCTTTGACAGCACCGTGTGTCCGAAGAGTACATAGTACCCTGATGTGACAAGCAAGCCATTGATGCCTGTAGCACAGATGTTGACATTGTTCGCAAGGCTCAATCGCGCTACTAGTGGCCCCAGCTTCCTTTATACGTACTTGCTAAGACCAAAAACGGGAAGACTGCAAAAATGGGGGGGGGAGGCAGCATTTGTGTGCAAAAGGGGGAGGCGGCTGCTACTTTCAGGCAGTGTCTGATGCGTCCTAATCTAAACATCCTAAGCATAAACACATGCAGCAGCAAGCATGCAATGCATGTCTAAAGGTGTGCGTCCGTCGAGATATCTGCAGGCCGCCATCAAATGTTCTCACTACGTCTCTATAGCCAACGCAAAACTGATCTGCATGCCCACCACCAGTTTTCTCTCAGTACCATCGGAGCGCTGTTCAAATTTTTTAATGCAAAACCATAATTAGCCCTTTTACACGTAATTTCATCCGTGACCGTCGTTGGCTGCGTTGGTTCCGAAAAAAGAGCAACCACGCCATTGCTAAGCATAGAGCAGCTTAGTAACATAAGGCATGCGGCTGAGCTCAATAAGAAGGATCAGATAACATGACATTTGGGAAAAGCCTTTAACCTCAAGTACACTGAGTGCCTGCCCTTAGCTGAAATCGAAAGCGAAGCATCTATATCTACTGTGGCTGCATTAGCTGTGCATCGCTGCCAACAAGAAACGCAGTACACCAACTGTTTTCTAGAGTCTGCTTTGATTGATTTCCTGCTTAGCCAATGATGCCGATGGTGCTAGTGTGGCCTCGGATGGAGATGCTCGAAATTATAATGCGGCTGCTGATTCCTCGGTGCTGGTTCCGCAAAAGCCATTCTTTGCAGGCAGAAGCCCCTTATCGGAAGATTTAGGGCAGTGATCGTGCAATCAGAAAGTTTGGTCAAACATCTGAAGTCTTCTAAAAAATCGGAAGGGTTGGCTGCAGGTATACGTACGCAACATGCCTTCCCCACAAGTGTGTCCTTGTCTGTGGAAGCCACCAAGCAGAGCAAACTTGCTATTAGTCCTCAAATTTGTACCGTAGCTCAGCACTAAGTAGGTTCTGAAACACTGCTCATATACAGCGACAACTTAAAATGTGCAGCACCACAGAAGTATGTGATGATCAACTACAGCACTGGAGTTAGTGATAGACCATGATTATGCATACTTGGTGTCAGAAGCTGGGATGTCAGGAGGGATGCCAAAGCCATAGCCAGAAAAAATAATGTGCTAGAAGTTCTAAGTTAACCAGGGTTGACCTGGGCTGTCACTCAGCCAATGCTTCAGAGAACAGATCTGTGCATACTCACTGTATCCACTTTAGTAAAAAGCTTGTAAACCCGCAGAACAAAGCCCACAGAGTGAGCAAATGATAAGATGTCAAGTGTTTACAAGTTGAGTGCCAGTCTATGAGCCCTCAAGGTCACATAACTGCCAGGGCTACGTGGAGTTGAAGTCAATGTATTCTTATGGAGTGAAGATTTCCTGTCCCTATACTCAATCTCACAAGCTGTCTGCTGCACCTGGCCCAATCGAGATCATATAGATTATAGTAGGTAATTGTGCTCTTAAGTGCCTCTCACCCCTTGAATTGGCCAGGGTGAAAGTAGGAGCACAATGACCTACTTGGACCCTTTGCAAAACTCAATGCGTCACCTATATTATATAGCAAAATCCTTGTGGGAGAATATTTTTGCACATCTTAGGTGCACAGTCACGTGACACATGGGTGATGTAGCCTATATGTCACATATACATATCTCCTAGTTTTTTTTTTACAGAGGCATGCTGCTCAGTCAAGACTCGATGCGCGGCAGTGTAGTGCCACCGATTCTGTGCGTTTGCAATTTTTTGTTTTCGTTCTGTTTTTTCCGATAGTTTGGTGGAACGGCTGGTATGCAATGCGATGCGGGATTCTGGAGTCGTGAGTCTGTTTTTTCGCAGCATGTCGCCGGGATCGTGCGTTTGCTTTCTGCAGTCTAAAAAAATGTGCAAGAGTATTTGCCGTGTGCAGGGCTGCATATATATTGAGTACCAGAGTGAGAGTTATTTGCACGCACGCATGCCCATACGTGCCCATACACATGCAGTTTTGTAGTGGCGCAAAAAAAGTAATTTTGTCAAGACAGAGCATCTTCAAAGGGCACGTAAACTTTGACGTTTGGATTAAGCAATGGAATTGTACAAGATGTTTCACATAAGGTTTGCTTTATGGGGTTTAACGCCCCAAAGCGACTCAGGCTTGTATCACATGGGGGGCTTAACTCAAGGTACAAAATCGGCCCATGTGCGGACACAGAAGCAGTCAAACCTTCGGTGCTACAAAAAAAAAGCAAGCATGCACACTGCTGTGTGTTTAGCTCGCAGGACAGCTACTCCCCTCCCATTACCTCCACTCCCCCTTCCCACCCGCCACTCATTTTAAAGGATGGCCAACATCCCAGCACCCTTGCGTCCTTCCCGCACAACCAGGCAACCCTTTTCTCACTCCCTCCCAGTAGAAGGAAAACAAAAGCCCATGCAGGACATGCAGGAGTGACATAGCCACGTCACTTTTGTTTCAACGAGGTTCGGGTTGCTTTGACCTGAGCAGCAGTATAGGGAGCGCTCAAGATTTGATTGCTTCTGTGCGCAGCGCATTAGAGCACAGGACTCGATCGGCCACCTTTGTACCTTAAGTTAAACCCGTTGTGTGAGACGATAGTGCCGGAAAATTGTTGGTTCATAAGCTAAGCCACATCTTTTATGAATTTACAGCTTAACTTCAAACACCAACGTTTATGTGCCCTTAGAAGATGCTCTCAGTCTTGACAGTTATTTCTTTTCTGCCACTGCAAAACAGCATGTGTGTGACGTGCGTGTGTGCAAGAAACTCATGCACTAGCCTTGCATGTTTTCATTACAATGAGGAAAACAAATGCACAATCCCTGCAGTACACTGAAAAAGCAGACTCTTGACTCCGTGTCCTTGCATTGCTCGAATACCACCAACGCCACTAAACCACCGGAAGAAAAAGAATGAAAGCAGCAAAAGATAGCAAACGCACAGAATCGGCGCTCACTCTAAATTGTTTTTATTTATTTTTTTTATATACCCTAAAGGCCCTTTCAGGCATTACATAGGGGGGGGGGAGGAGTCACATGAACAAAGTTGGTTATAACAGGCACATAAGTAACAATTGCACTTAAGGATCAGAGAGGAGAAAAAAAAAAGTCATTCAGGTCGCTATTTTTCCCTTTTTTTTATACAGTAGTTATATGACCTGAGCAATTTTACATGCACTGAAGAAACGAGGTATGCGCGCGCTTAATACCAAGCAGTAGGCTGAAATAAACAAGAAATAACACAGCACTACACATCAAGGAAAAAAAGTAATGAGCATTGCAAAATATTATTAAGAAAGTTAAGTCAGTTTAACATTCAATTCCCTCCAAAGCCTTGAGGAATGAACTATGGTCAGGTAGGGTAGCGACATCTGCTGGCAAACTGTTCCATTGCGAAATAGCAAGTAGCAATGGTGAATATTTAAACAGATTTGTACGCGCATGTACGGGGTTGATTTTAAATGGATGGTCTACGCGAGCAAATATGTGGGAGGCAGGCCGAAGGAACGTTTTTCGAAAGTCTGATGAACCATTGTATAGTTTGTGCATGAAAGATAGGCGGGCATTTCGTCGCCTAGTCTCAAGGGACAATAAATTAAATCGTTGCTTGACACTGGTTACGCTAGTTGGGTAGGAATAATCGTGGGCAATAAACCTGGCTGCTTTACTCTGTAGAGATTCAATGGAGTTTGCTAAGTAAGCTTGATGAGGGTGCCAAATGATGGATGCATATTCAAGCTGAGACCTGACAAGTGTTGTATAGGCTAGGAGTTTAATTCCCTTGCATCATGCTTTTTGACTGAGCAGCGCTTCTTTCTCAAGGAAAAAAAGAATACAAACTCCACAAGATATGTGTACGTAACACATAGGCTATGTCACTGATGTATCACGTGATTGTGCACTGAAGACATGCAAAAATATCCTCCCAATTCCCTTTGGGGCAGAGGTTGGGTGCAATGCTGAATATTTCTGTATCAAACCTCATGTTATGCACGAATCTGACAACAAGGAGCATGACCTTCGCTATTGAAAACCAGAAGGGCGGAAGGGGGGGGGGGGAGGGGGTTATGAATTTTGTTACTGAGTGGAGCAGGTAATGGATGTGGTCATTGTCACAAAAAATGTCTCCTGGCAGCCACCTATTTCTGCCCCCAAAACAGGTTTGGCCGCCACAGTGAAGGGGTTTGCGCTGAGCAGAGAAGCATTGCAGAAATATTCTGCCAGAAAAACCCCACACTTCATTCATGGTCTATGATTACATATGGCATAGTATTATCAATAACACTCCCCTGTTTTCTCTTTTCACTTTACATACAAATTATATTCGCACTCAGTTTAGCTACCAAAAAAGTGCAGGGGGGCCTTTTAGAGAGGAAATTTGTCAGAGCTGATTTATAAGAAAGCAGCCATCAACGGGTCTAGTTGAAGACAGGAAGACCAGAAAAATAACCCTCCAGAAAGGTCTTCAAGGAGTTCCAATTTGAGAAAAATTTATTCACAGCAGTTTTGCATAAATGTGTGAAATTTAGGAAAACAAAGACAAACATGCTGAAAAAAAGAAAAATTAAATAGGGACAAGAGAGGTGGCAACTGCGAAAAAGAGAGCCACCTGTAACCATGCTCTGGACGCATGCCAGGCTGTCACTTTGGGTTTATGTTATATAGGCTCATGCTCTCTTCGATTGTTCCCTCTGAAGTGCACTTTTAGTTTTCATGTAGGCTCGCTTTTAGAGAAAAACCTTGCAATTGTTTTGAGAATTCTAAGAAGCAAATAATTTCAGGAGTTCCAAAGCTCCTTGAAATAGTTCCTGAAAGCCAAGGGTACTCAATGATATCAAAGGCCTGTGTAAACCACACTCCATGATCATCATATTGAAAGGGAATGGCTTACCAGCCCAGCCTCTGGGGCCTGTGACCAATAAAGTATAGATGCATCATGTAGAACTTATGAAATCAGCTGGTAATGACATCTGTTTCAAAACTTCTGCCTTTTCCTATCTTAAAGTAAGCTCGCATTTTCAGTAAGTAGCACTTTAGTGGATAGAATGCAGTAATTTATAATAAAAGACAGCTTCAGCTTGTCCTCAATGTCCTTTTATTACTCTAAAGCTGAACATGAGCTATGAGAGACATCATGAAGGAGGGCTCTGGGTTAATTTCCAGAGCCCTCTTCCACAAAAGTTCAAGCTATGCAGTGGCACCAAATGTGGGCAGGCAAATTTGCATTTTGCCTATATCAACAGGCCACAGGCACCATTCCACTCCGCATTCTCAAACACAACAGCCAAATGGCATAGCCAATAAGCAACGGCAGCAAGCAAAGAAAACACTGAAGAAACCGAAATGTCAAAATAAACATGAGGGGTCACAAATGCAGTAGTGGGTTAGGTAAATAAAAAAACTACACATACTGAAAGATGTCTTCAGTACTTACATCAATGTCCTGCTTCTTGCCCGCCACAGCACAGCACAATTCCGGCAAAGGGTATAGAGCTTGAAGGAGCCATTGCTTACGAAGCCACATGGAGCTTGCTGCAAGGTAAAAAGTACCATGACCCAACAAATTAGTGAAAACATAATATGGTGCAACACGTACATGCAGAGGCTTTGTGAGCAAGAAATAAAGGCACAGAGTAGGAACACCACAATACTGTTTTTTTTTTAAAATGATGCACGACATGCTGGTGCAGGTCACTGCATGAAATTTGCCTCTGCCCGCTAAATAATCTTAAATTATTATTTTTTAAATTCAAAATTTCACTTTGGGATTCAATTAGTTGAAGGGCAATTGCCTACAATGTTGACATCACCCGAGACATACCAACCGTGAAATAAAATAACTCCTTTCACTCCATCTCGTCGCCAGCCTGGCAAAAGAGCAATTCAGGCGTCACAGTGCCCCTAGTTACAAATAAAAAGGCATTTACTTGACTTTAACTGCAAGTGCATTTTAACAGCCTATCCATAATCTACCAGTTCCCACTAGGTTCGAGATCAGACAAGCCTCCCTTTCTTTATGCTTTACATCGAGCGAGCACCTTAATTGGTACTGCAGGGCCTAATACATGCCTGCAACTACAATACTACTTTTCTAAGAGATGTGGAACTTCATTAAAATTCATTTTATGACCGAAGTAGCAAAGATTGTATTTTATCTTGAAAGAAGCAGCAAGAAAAAACAAGGGTATGAAAGGAGACAATACGGGCACTAGCTTACAACTAATGTTTATTGAAACACACATGAAATATATAAAGAAGACAAGCAACAACGCAAACCACTCAATCACTGATAAGCAAAAAGCAAGACAACAATCACTAAAATTTAAGAACAGTTCCCTATCTAGATAACCCAACTCACTGCATGGTAACATGATGGATGGCTCACTAACACATTCATTACCTAGTTGTAAAATATGTCTAGCTTCAATGATTTCCCAGCTGATTTGCAATGGATGACAGCCAGAATGTGCACAGTAGAAAGAAACTGAAAGCAACCAGTGTATTCTTACAATGCACAGCCAAGTTGACCTCTACCTATATCTACTCAAATGGAACCGTTCGGAAGTTTTAGTGATTCATGTTTTGCTGTCTGCTTATTGGTGATTGAGCGGTTTGCAGTGTTGCTTGGCATTATATATTTCTTATTTGCATCAATAAACATTAGTTGCGAGTTAGCATCTGCTTGCTTCTTTTCACGTCCTTGTTTTTCGTGCTGCTACTTTCAAGATGACACCTTACCAACTCACCCAAATTACATCCTTATGATTGTATTTTAGTCAGTGAAATTTTACTTCATGTGACACTAAACAACACACATGACCACGTTTCATGGAACTTAAAGCCAATCAATGAGAGCCTCATCATAAAGCATGAAAGTTGGCTCAGATATGCAGCTCTCCATGCCAACACAGCTTGCACAGACATGATTTTCTGTGGTAAACAAAACACTGGGCTGCTGCAAGGGTGGTACAGAGCAAGCAGAGGGTGCTCTGACACTGAGAAGAAATGTGGCAGTGAATCTTGCTGTAGATGGGGACAATGTTTCGGGGCTATGCAGCCGAGTCTAGGTACGAAAGAAAAGGAGAAAAGTTTCTGTGCCCTTGCCGTGAAGAATGGTTTGCTCACTATTTGGGCTAGGAGTGTACTGGGCTGAAGTGAAGGGAGGAAGTTGGAGAGTTAATGCAAGGTCACTAGGGCTGAAGTAACCCACCCTACATGGCAAGGGGAAAGAGGCATGTTGCCTCTTCCTTTCTGCCTAACTTCAGCTGCATAGCCACAGTTATCCCCGAGTATAGTGATGTGCTACCGTGACCAAGACTTGTAGAACTGAAAACTGAAAGTAACGAAGGTGTATGGCATGATTAAAATATCTATGGTGTCCAGGTGAATAGCACGCTGCACTCCAGGGTTGCTGACGGCGCATTTACTTATTTTATATTAAAAAAACAGTAGTTAGTGAAGTATAAATATAATACTTCTGCTATTGTGAGGATTCCACAGCTATGTAAACAGCATGAAGAAAGTGAAACTATCAATAGCTTGCACTGACAACTCACCAGGCACCCACTGGTGAAATAAAAGTGGAGCAAAATATCATCTGCATTCACCACATTCATCATGAAGGTATTGCAGACACTAAGCATAGTTCACCATCATAGCACTTCTGATATCATATCCAAGCCATCTATAAAGCTACCTAGCTTGTCACATGAACATATCAACAGATGACTTTTCAATGGTCATATGACTGACCAAATTCTCATGAAAAAAAAACGTTTATGACCAAATCAGCACTTTTCTCAGAGTTCACTGCATGGGAGTGAGTTCGTCAACTGCAAGTGTTTCAGAAAAAGGGGTCATCAAACTGTAAGTAACCTGAGTTGAGTTGCAAACAACGAAATTTCGGAGAGTGGTGAGGGGCAGACTTTGTGGCATTACGAAGGTCATCTACTAACGCTAACAGTAGGCAACCTTGATTTGATGACAGGGTTCAACATGCCAAAGAAACTTAGACAATGAGGGTCAGCAATAGTAGGTAGCTCTGGATAATTTTGACTATCTGCACTTTTTCAATGTGCACTGACACTGTACAGCACATGGAGAATTAGCGTTTTGCTACCACCTAAATGTAACCACCCCGGCTCGGACCGAGATCGCGTCACCCAGCTCACTAGTCAAATGCCCTAAACACTGAAACCACCACAGCAGGGTGCAGGCAGCCTTGAAGAGGGTTGCATTTGCAAGCATGTTTTGTACAAGCCAGCTTATATAAGCTGGGTATGGCCAAGCTGCGGCTAATGAGTAGCACGAGGCTCCTTGCAAAGTGCAGATCACGACAGCTTGGCACCTGTCCACCACCCACCATTTGCAGTATTTCTGCCTCTACAGCCAGCTTCTCTGTTCTTTCTCCTTTAAGTTCCAAACCACCTATTGTTTAGAATTCTTTTGAGCAATGAAACAATATGCCACCCTTATGGACATACATCTAACAGAGCTGCTCACGACTGTAACCATGCTCATTCGAGAATTTCAATATGCTTGCTTTAAAAAGCAAGCGCGTGTCTTTAGCGCGTGTCCTGTGTCTTCTTCTCTTGTGTGCGTCTTCCCGTGCGCTTCATCTTCAGTCAAATTAAAAATGGGGCAGTAGAGGCATATTAACAATCATGGCATGAGTTCTTCACTGTGACCACCAGCTTTGTTAAATGAAAAAAAAAAGTCATTCTTATCAATTACTTTGCTCTTTGTAAAATGTTGCCTTTTTAGTCAAGAGTTCTCATTAAAGGTATGGCAGCAGTTGCGTAGGCCCATAGCTAAAGAGCTGTCTGACATATGCCCGCATTGTATTTGCTTGCTGGTACATTGAACTGAGCCTTAGCAAGCTTCGCGGTGACGCAAAGAGATGTTTGCCCATGCTAACATCTCGGCATTTCCATAATGGCGCAGATCAGTGTCTTCACTCTGCTTGTGCTATGAGCATTCCTGTCATAGCATTCCTGGCACATATTGAAAGTAAAAAGGATGACAGCAGGCAATGCGACATATGCCAGCAGAGACACGTTCACCTGCTTTTCCTCTGCACATACAGTGAATTACAATACCAGAAGTGAAGTGGTCTGCCTGCTCCGCAAAAGAGCACCTGCATCCAGTACAGATTGTGTCCCGATTGCGTTTGGAACTCATGCCAGCGCAAGCAGGTGGTGCCCATGAACTGACAGAAGAATTGCCTGTTATTCTGTGTGCTAGCTCGAGCTTCGTCTACATGTGCCAGCTGTTTTTAAACCTGTAATAGGTCTGCATTTCTCCCACTGCTTCTTGGGATGGCATTGACATCAACATTTTATGCCATTCTTTCGTATAGCCGAGTGCGGGCAAGCAGGGTAAATTTTTTTGGCACTATTCTCAAATAAAAGGAAGTCGCAGTTCCCCATTTTCACTGTTTCAGAGTTCAGGAATGGCTTTAAGATCATGAGTAGCACATAAAGATGATTTCCGCACAAAATCTTCTAGTCACACTCCGAGCTGAGGTCTTTAAAAAAGATTATTGCATAATACTGCTACTCTTAGACTTGCTGTCCTCAAGAGTAAGCACTAGTTCATGACAGCAATTTGCATTCATAGCAGTGGCAAGTAATGATCATCTATTATGGAGCACAGAGGGCACAGTCAGCACAGCAGAGCATGCTACTGGAAATAGAAGGTGCAGCTGAACAAATACTCAAGCAAACTTCTAGCCGGTTCTGTTGATTTCGGAAGAGCAATCCACTGCTCCAGGGACCGAACTTGGCTCAGCAGTCGCTCCCCATCTGCATTGGGAAGATGGGACCTGTGTTCCGGATCTGTATACAGTTACTCCAAAAAGAGCAGAAAATAATGTTCTGTAAGTCACTAAACCCTGCGACTGGAATTGACCATTAGTAAAGTCTTGTCATCTATCACCTCGATCTGCTCATAATTTAAGTAGCATTATAAAAGTCTGCGATCCTGCAGGAACCTCTGATCTCACACCAAAAATTCAGTGCCCATAGCAGGCACAACGCGCATCTAGAGATGCCAGGTAATCTAACTCGAAAGAAATGTTATGCTAACTCTTCTTTACCTACTAAGAGAGCAAACAGTATTTCTGTCATTGAACCTTCTTTTAAACACTATTTCATGGCAATGGCAAAAGGCATTTCGAGTCAACTGGAGGTCTAACCTAGTACAGTGGCGATGAACGAGCCCCAGAGCCTGCCATGTGCCGAGGCGTAAATGCACTTCACTGCAATGTACGAGTAAACAAGTGGAAGGCTGGAAGCTTGAACAATCTGTTTCCAGTAAACAGTGACGTTTGGGTGGTTAGGTTGGAATACCAAGCAAGCACTCTGCCCATAGCTTCATCTACTAGATTTCCTCTCAAAGGTATAACCAGCAAACAATGTCTGCAACTTAAGCCAGGAGTACAATCCCAGCATGTTCTGAAGACTTCATCATCACATTGACTTTTTAATCATGCCACTCGCCTCAACATCAAATCAAAGCAATATATGTGGCAGCTTATGGAACCCTCGCACATACAAAACACACCGAGAAATGCAAGCCAGTCAGTCTAAAGGCAGCCTATCATCAGCATATTGTTCATGGCCTTCACACTGCCACCAAGTTTGCTCCCTGACCACAATATGAACATGCAGTGTTTGCACCCCAACTTGGGTTACAGAAAATGTGGCGGCTCTTTAAACGAAATAGGAGCAGTGCACTAAGAAAGGCAAAAGTTCGTCCCTAGCTCCCATTATGTCAACTGAAGAATGTGCAGAGTCGGACAAGAAATATGGATTTCTGAAAACATGTATTCTTTATAGAAATATGAGTGATATCTAGGAATCTAGGAAGATAGTGGTACCAGTGCAGTAAGCAGTCTGCCCCTTGTGCATCATGAAGGGCCAATGCTCTCGAACTTCCAAACCTTTTATCATGCCAAAACATGCTCACCCGATCAATTATGAATTGTGAAAGGCTGCACACTCTAAAGTGGAAACAGTTCCATGCAAAAAAGTAAAAAGAAGCCAAATGCAGAATGTGATGTGACTGTTCAAACAATGTCTGGAAGTGCATGTGGCAACCAAGCAATTCATAAATGTGGTAGCCATTCATAATCTAGATCCAGACACAACACTAATTCCATATCAACATCTACCGTTGCTTCTACAAAACATGCATAAATTTAAGCAAAAACCCCACAACTGAATGATACTTTAAGCAAAGGCTTGTTTTGCTTGGAATTCTGCATGCACTCTTCATTTTGAAACTTGCATGAAGTTCATATTCTCACATCTGTGATGAATCAGTGGTATACTGAGTACGGAAAAACTGCACATTTTGATTCACATTTCATATTAGAGAAGATGCCAATGGGGCATCTCAGCACTAAGTCAGATTTTTTTTCGCTTCATTTGTAAATAATTAAACAAGAAAATGAATACTATTGGTACTGTTGAATGCATAATTACCTTTACACCTTACTGACATTTCTGGACTGAAGGTCTGAGTTTGGTGTCTGTCATTTATATGCGCTTAGTAGTTTTTGGGGATTACTTCAGTCACGACCAAAGTATGAAAAAGAAAATATCGAGCCCATATACAGGCGAAAAAATTCAAAATAGCTCAAAACTTTTTTTTCCCCTTCTACTACCCAAGGCTCGACAATGGAGTTTAAGTACGGTTGCTGCTGAATCATACTGCCGTCGCATGTTCGCCGGTTCCATAACTCGTAATCCGCAATACTTATGGAACATAAGAATAATGATCTAGCCCGGGTGTAACGCAGGTAGGTTTTACCGCTTATTCAATCCGTGTAGTTGCAACTGCACAAGCGCCGGATCTTCAACTGCAGCGCAACATAAGGCCCGGGTCGAGGCACTTGGAACTGGCCCATTCTGAATTCTTGCCGAAGGCTGAATTGCAGTAGGCGCCAGCATCGTGCACCCCGCAATGGTCTTACGAGTGATGATTTGTACGGCACATTCTACTCTGAGCGTGCAGCCCCTGGCACTAACTGTCTCTTTTCCTAGACACTGCAAACGCATTCACCCTTCCCTCGTCAAAAGCAAACTACCGTATGTTATAATGACATGCGCGTCTTGATGTTTACGAACTAGCGCTGTGTTGGCATGCATCATCAGTTCTGCGCAAAGTTTTTAGGAGAATGTACAGGGAAGATGGAAATTAGCTTACCTCCGAGATGTCAAATGTATGCCGAGTGGTGGCCGCCCTCCAATAGTCCCGTCGTCAGCGTAGTGTTTGCAGTGAGAGCGCACAAAGGAAACGCACTACCTGTCGGGCACGCGAGCACACTTTTTGCACAGGTATGCACACAACCTTACCACGCTTCTGCACATCGCACGAGCTATTTTGTTGCGCTCTGTGCCTCGTAAATCTCGAAATAATGAAGCCGCTAGCAGCAAGGCCCCCAACAGCACACAAGAGAAAAAGGCGCGACGCCACCAACTCATAATGGCTACGGCTAGCACTTCGATCCGCTTCGGCTGCCTCGTCTGGTTTAGACTTGTTTCGGTTTCGGAAGTCGCTGACCTAACGACTTTGCTGTGCGCCGAACAGTGGCAAGCACGATGTCGGGAGTCAACGTGCTAACGCTGCATGTTTGTCGTGTATACGCGCCTGTAGTTTGAACATTCGAAAATTAGCAGTGATAGCGAAAGACCACCGTGAGTTTCGCTTCTTTTCTCGCGATGCTGGGCAAACTAACTGCGTGCTTTGCTTGTCATGGACGTTAGGTTGACCGCGGTCTGTGGTTCGGCGAATCGGAGCTTTGGCCCAAATTCATTGCCAAGTTCCTTGCGAAAACTCCTGTTCATAAACAGTTACAGTGGCAATTGTTTGTTTGTTAATATTGAAAGACTATACGACGTTTTACAGATCAAGTGATTTGTTTGGAAACAGAAGATGCTGAATTGTGCTCGCTCATAAAAAAACAGTGGGCGAGCCCAATTCGGCTCGCCCGCTGTTCCTTTATGGGCGCCACATCTATGGCTGTCAGCTCCAACTGGTCACCTGAGAGCGATCATTTCTTGTTTGATATGTGCCTCACTACTTCAGTGTTTAACTCTTAAATGGTGACGAAATTTTTTAATGCCTGTAGCTTATAGCAAAAGCAAGGACAATGGGGTGAAAGCCTGAACTCTCAATCAGGAAAGATATGCGATATGCAAAAATAGCTTAGCGGTCAAGCTTCAAGTGAAGGCAGTGTGGGGTGTTTGCACGCTCTTTACTTCAATTAAGGGACTGACCATACAAATATTTCAACTTATCTCTGTGGCCAGCAGCATACAGTAAAGAAGCTAAAGCAATCAAGCTGCTCTTTCCATGCAGCATAATGATTATGCACTGCTGATGGAAACTGCACAACATATATTCGTGGAGTTGCACGTGCAGCTTTCCTCAATGCATCTCGCGTGACGCAGCCTACAGTTACACTGAAAAATATGCCATCTAAAATACATTTCCTTGCAATATGATGATTCAGCATATATGTGTATAGTGTGCATAGCTTCAAGATGCAACACATACTGTTGGTATCACCTCTCATAAAGTACTAGGATTTGTGTATCTCTTCATTAGTCTAAGATCACCGATTCAATCCTTTCTTTTTTTTTCTTTTTATTTGACATTGAGACGGACAACATTTTGCAAGTGTCATTACGCAGCAGAAAGCTTCAATTCAGAGTAGTGCAGTTCAGCAAATTTTTGCTATAGTCTCAGGAAACTTAAAAATGGTGTATATAGGTGTAGATGTGCAAGTCAAAACTCAAAAGGCTGTAGGAGCTGCTTTGCTCAGCCTATCCTTGTGCTGAAAAAGAGAGTCAGGCTGGTTGGTTATAATGAGTGATTGAGTGAACAGTGCTCTAAGATAGTAAGGGAGATAAAGAAGCAGAATTGTTGTCATCTTCTCTCCCATCCCATCTGTTAGTGCTGTTCAGTCGTTTGAGAATTGTCTTTCTGTGGTCTTTACAAGTGAATATGAGCTCGTGAAGTTTAGTACTGGAGTTGGCTTTCACATTTCTGTTATCATATTTACTTTTCCTTCTACAGATGAAACTCCAAGCCAGTTCTTCATACAAACTTGTGATGCCTAATAGTGGTAATAGTGTTGCAGTTATAGTGAGTTGCCTCCATTCATATGCAAAACACAATGTAAGGGAGATTTTGATCCACAGTTTGACCGTCATCTACTCGGCAGGCAACACATCAATGTTGTGCACACAGCCTTTGTCGTGCATCTATGGCTGCGTCCAACTTTCAGAAACGAATGGTTGAAAGAGAAGCAAATGATACTATTAGATCTAGTTGAAGTATCTCGCTTTTGACATTGTTTTACAGTGAGCTTGATATGTCGAGTAGTTGTTGCTCAGCGTGCATGTTGTCATATAAAGATTTCTGCATAATGAAAGGGAGCAAGCACTTTTCTACTAATGTTGAAAATGTGCTGCAAGCCAAGACCAAAATTGTGAAATATGAAAAAGTGTACCTGTCGCAAATAATCATGAAGGAATCATTATATGAAAGCTCTAACTTTGACCTCTTTCATATTGGAAGGACCTACACAGTCTCAACGACTAATTTTTTAGCATGCAAGCATGTACCCGGCCACGTAGTTTGCATGCTCTCTTAGAGCATCTGTTCACGCACTGGCTCCATGTGCTTCTACAAGCTCGCACAAATACGTGACCAGCTCATTCTCATTCAATCTTGCACAGTGGCTGTGCGTGCTTCTGTGAGCTCGCTCATGGGCTTATTCAAACTCACAAGAACTTGTACAATCTCATGCGTACCTGCACAGTGGCTCTACGTGCTCTCATAAATCCACGTTTAATCTCCCAAGAACTCACATATTCTTATACATTCTCATTCACTCTCACACTTTCTTGTACAGCTCACATACAGTTTTTTCAGTTGGGGGACGCGGCGGAATCATCCCGGCCGTCGCTGCGCGAGAGCAGTCGCGTTTTGCTATGCTAGCTTTCGGCCCCAGAGCCGATCTCGTTGTGTAAATGCCTGTAAATAGTGTATAAAACTTTTTTTCATCTCACCAGCGCCGACTCGGATTCATCGCTACCTACCACGGAGCTGACAGCCATCGTTCACGAAACGGGTGACGACCGCTACGCAACCAACTTCTTGGCACAACCGCGTTGACGGTGGGCTAATGTGTGATAGACCCACCGGCACAACACTATCTATCTATCTATCTATCTATCTATCTATCTATCTATCTATCTATCTATCTATCTATCTATCTATCTATCTATCTATCTATCTATCTATCTATCTATCTATCTATCTATCTATCTATCTATCTATCTATCTATCTATCTATCTATCTATCTATCTATCTATCTATCTATCTATCTATCTATCTATCTATCTATCTATCTATCTATCTATCTATCTATCTATCTATCTATCTATCTATCTATCTATCTATCTATCTATCTATCTATCTATCTATCTATCTATCTATCTATCTATCTATCTATCTATCTATCTATCTATCTATCTATCTATCTATCTATCTATCTATCTATCTATCTATCTATCTATCTATCTATCTATCTATCTATCTATCTATCTATCTATCTGTCTGTCTGTCTGTCTGTCTGTCTGTCTGTCTGTCTGTCTGTCTGTCTGTCTGTCTGTCTGTCTGTCTGTCTGTCTGTCTGTCTGTCTGTCTGTCTGTCTGTCTGTCTGTCTGTCTGTCTGTCTGTCTGTCTGTCTGTCTGTCTGTCTGTCTGTCTGTCTGTCTGTCTGTCTGTCTGTCTGTCTGTCTGTCTGTCTGTCTGTCTGTCTGTCTGTCTGTCTGTCTGTCTGTCTGTCTGTCTGTCTGTCTGTCTGTCTGTCTGTCTGTCTGTCTGTCTGTCTGTCTGTCTGTCTGTCTGTCTGTCTGTCTGTCTGTCTGTCTGTCTGTCTGTCTGTCTGTCTGTCTGTCTGTCTGTCTGTCTGTCTGTCTGTCTGTCTGTCTGTCTGTCTGTCTGTCTGTCTGTCTGTCTGTCTGTCTGTCTGTCTGTCTGTCTGTCTGTCTGTCTGTCTGTCTGTCTGTCTGTCTGTCTGTCTGTCTGTCTGTCTGTCTGTCTGTCTGTCTGTCTGTCTGTCTGTCTGTCTGTCTGTCTGTCTGTCTGTCTGTCTGTCTGTCTGTCTGTCTGTCTGTCTGTCTGTCTGTCTGTCTGTCTGTCTGTCTGTCTGTCTGTCTGTCTGTCTGTCTGTCTGTCTGTCTGTCTGTCTGTCTGTCTGTCTGTCTGTCTGTCTGTCTGTCTGTCTGTCTGTCTGTCTGTCTGTCTGTCTGTCTGTCTGTCTGTCTGTCTGTCTGTCTGTCCGTCCGTCTGTCTGTCTGTCTGTCTGTCCGTCTGTCTGTCCGTCTGTCCGTCTGTCCGTCTGTCCGTCCGTCCGTCCGTCCGTCCGTCCGTCCGTCCGTCCGTCTGTCTGTCTATCTGTCTATCTATCTATCTATCTATCTATCTGTCTGTCTGTCTGTCTGTCTGTCTGTCTGTCTGTCTGTCTGTCTGTCTGTCTGTCTGTCTGTCTGTCTGTCTGTCTGTCTGTCTGTCTGTCTGTCTGTCTGTCTGTCTGTCTGTCTGTCTGTCTGTCTGTCTGTCTGTCTGTCCGTCCGTCCGTCCGTCCGTCCGTCCGTCCGTCCGTCCGTCCGTCCGTCCGTCCGTCCGTCCGTCCGTCCGTCCGTCCGTCCGTCCGTCTGTCTGTCTGTCTGTCTGTCTGTCTATCTATCTATCTATCTATCTATCTATCTATCTATCTATCTATCTATCTATCTATCTATCTATCTATCTATCTATCTATCTATCTATCTATCTATCTATCTATCTATCTATCTATCTATCTATCTATCTATCTATCTATCTATCTATCTATCTATCTATCTATCTATCTATCTATCTATCTATCTATCTATCTATCTATCTATCTATCTATCTATCTATCTGTCTGTCTGTCTGTCTGTCTGTCTGTCTGTCTGTCTGTCTGTCTGTCTGTCTGTCTGTCTGTCTGTCTGTCTGTCTGTCTGTCTGTCTGTCTGTCTGTCTATCTATCTATCTATCTATCTATCTATCTATCTATCTATCTATCTATCTATCTATCTATCTATCTATTTAGCTATCTATCTGCCAATTCTGTCTAGTCTGTTGGATTAGAGGTTTTATACTTTGGCGTTCCTTAATACAATATTTTGTCTCCTTAGACAGCTTACCGATATCCGCCTACTTGTACAACGCACTCAATAATTATCTCTCTGAAATTATCGTTCATAGCTTCTTGGCTAATGTCGTCATACTCGGTCCGAGCGCCGTAACAATATCTATTCCGTAGCGAGATCCTGAACTGTTCTGCCCACCCTCTCACTAGTAATTTGCTTATGGACTTTTTATTACTAATCTGTTTCGTTCCCTCTTCAAATTTAGACTATTTCGAGACCTTACCATCCTGTCACTTTCGCGATTACCTCTACATCCTGCATAATGCGGTGTTAGAACACAGTATGATGTCAATCTTATTTTTAATCTCCTCGTTAGGACTTTTCTATGTCCACTTCCGGTTCTTCCGTTTGCTGAAGAAGGTATTCGTGATTCTTAAAGGGGTCATGCAATGCCTAAAATGGGGTAAAGTAAATCGGTCGAGAGATAGGTACTCCCTCACAAGTTAATTCACCGCAAGCATTTTTTAGCTAGCTTCATTAACACCAGAGATATCGGCGATTAAAAATGGCTCTCCTTATCGCTCCCCTCAACTCAACATTCGGAGACACCAGAAAAAAACGAAGAAAACAGCTCGGGAACTCCGTCCCGCTAGCCCCGCCCACAAAGCGTCATCGGGTGACGCTCGGTTATCAGACTTCCGGTCCTCGCGCCTGTTTTCCCCGAGCGTCGCCCATGCATTCACGGTCTCTGCCTTTCCCGTCCCGTCTGCGTTTGCATAGCTTTCACCTTGTCTGCTGCCTTCCTCGGCCGCCGGTTTCTTCAGTTTCTTGACCTCTAGGAATTGTGTGCGACAGCAGCCCGAACGACTCGGGTCGTTCACGAGCGCATACCTGCAGGTGGGAAGCTGCTGTCCACACATACCGGCGGCCGCCGCGGAGGGAGCACTTTCCTTCATATCCCTGTCCCATTCAGCGCAAATTAGCGAGCACTCCTGCCGAGCACGGCTTTCTACAAGACCGCTTGCTTCTCTCGCGCTGCGTGGGTCAGCCTCTTTGGTACCGTCTTCGGCGGTTTGACCAACGGCGGCCGGTGACCCCTCGCGCAGTTGACGCGATAGCATCGACTCTGCATGGATGCTGGCAGACGATCGAGCGTGCAAGTTGCCCGCGTGCGAACATGTCATCGTCACTTTTAGTCCGGAGGTGCTTTCATTATGGTCGGCGACAGGCATCTCTTGTGCATAACGAATGGAATGTATACGTGTACGTGTACGTATCACTGACGAGAGCACGGACTGATGATCGCTAAAGTTTGGATATCGGATGACAGGTGAGCACGAATTATTCGTCCGCAAATCTTAAAATTGAGATTAACAAAAAGGATGTTGTAGTGTTTTTTATTTTTTTGACGTTCTTTCGTACATTGTTTAGGAAGTGCCAATGCGTAACGTGCACGCCTGTTTTATCCCATGTGTACGCATCGTCCGAGCCAGAATCGGCGGCGCAAAACATGAGCAAAGCAGCTCGCCACATGCAGTTCGGCAGCGCAGGTTGTCACCGCTTTCCGAAGCTACACGCAAGAATCGTGCACAGGAGCACGCGAGCGACTACATTAGAGACGCAGCGAAGCGGACGATTCTAAAACGCCGCCCGCCGTGGCTGTGATGTAAAAGAAACATGGCCTAGCGACGAGCAGAGGGTAGCGCACGACCAAAGTACCGTCAGCCGCAGCGCGCGCGCCTGGCAGCATCCGGTGCTGCATTAAAGCGTTGCGAATTTGTGTACTTTCGTGATGAAGCTGAGGGTAGATCTTTTTTGACGCACGTTCCATTTAATTATCAACACGCCGCACAAACGGTCGATGCGGCAAACACGAGACGGGACACGGGACTACAGTACGCTGCTGCGCCGTCGGTTAGTACGTGAAGGTTGATGCTGCCTATTTAATAGGTACGATGTTGAATCGGACCAGCTGTTGCTCTTTTCGCACTCCTCCACCGACGGGCACTTTCAGTCGGACGCCACCACCTTTTCGGTTAACATCGCGAGCCGAAGCGCCAAGCTCGGGTTCACGCATGCATTGCAGCACTCGAGCAGACGACTTTCGCAGCTACCGGAAGTTTGTCCTGACGTAGTGGCCGTCGGGGCTGCAGCCAATGGCAGCCTGTCGTGGCCTGTCACTCTCGTGACTTGTGACGTAGGTAATCACGGCAAAATAGTCCCAAATCTCGCCGCCACGCGGAAATGGCGCAGCCCGCTAATTTCAAAAAACGCTGTTTTTAAAAATTAATAATAAATCGCTGGAATGCTTGGAAGCATTTATTCTACACATTGAAAATGTTTGTCAGTGACCTTTATAGCCGTTTCATGCCCCCTTTAAGTTATTGCGCTCTGCAAACTCGACCAGTATCTCCCCCCTGCTATTTCCAGTAGCAATACCATAGTCGCCAACTGCCTGATCTCCTCCACACTTTTTCTCTACCTTATCATTGAAGTCGTCCATTAGCACACCATACTGCGTCTTTAGTTTCCGCATTGCACATTCTGCATCTTCGTAGAAGCTTTCAACTACCTCGTCATCATGCCTGCCTTTAGGTGCGTAGGGTTGTGCAATCTTCAATTGTACCGCTTATTAGGCTCAATTGCGATGCCTGCCACCCTCTCATTAATGCTATAGAATTCATCAATACTACCAGCTATATACTTATTGACACAAACACCTACTCCTAGTTCTCGCCTCTACGGTAAGCCTCGATAACACAGTACATGCCCATCCTTTCAGTACAGTATATGCCTCACTTAACATCACTAAGCCCTATGACATTCCATTTTATAGCCTCTAGTTCTCTAACAGCACTGCTAAACTAGCTTCACTAGCGGGGTGTTAAACGTTGCCATGGTCAGTTTCCAATGGTGGCCTCTCCAGAGGAGCCAGAGATTCTATGCGGCACAGGTCTGCCTGTCGCCGTAGTTAGTTCCTTCACAGCCACTGATGACTGAGGGCCGGCGTTTTGTAGGACTAATCACGGGAGGTATCTGCCAATTACTGCACACAGGGAGGCCAACTCCTGTTCTGGTTAGGCAGTGTGTTGCCGGAGTTGTTCACCGGCATCAGATCGCACCTCAAACCTGTTTTATGCAATTATCGGCACACAGATATTTTTGATCAGGGGGAGAATTGCGCTGTACCGGAATTCGAACTACGGTCCTCTTGGATACGAGGCAGATGTTCAACCTATACGTCATCTCTGCACTTACATTTCAGCATCCGATGTAATGGCCGAAATTGTCACACTATGTTGAGGAGCAGCGCCATTCGTGAGAGACAATCTGATACTCCTCTTAGACGGATGGCCCAGCACGCGAGGCCATCGCGTAGGATCACAATATCTGCACAGAGAAGATCCCAGCAAGGCATTCGTGTTCAGTAACGGTATAGTTGCGCTCTGACTTGCTGAGGGAGGGCTCACATATGCAATAACACGTGCTCCTGATTTTCTCTGGGCTGAACCAGAACAGCGCCAATGCCAACACCACTAGCTTCACTATGAACATCTGTTGGCGCGGAGGGGTAGAAATGCCTTAGAACAGGATGTGGGGTTAATAGAAACTTCAGCTGGCGGAATGAGGCATCGCACTCGGCATTCCATTCAAACGAATCCCCTTTGTGAAGAAGGCACGTCAGCGGGTGGGCGATATCGGCAAAGCGGTGAATAAAACGCCGGAAATGGAACATAATCTGAAAAAAAAAAACTGCAGACCTCATTGACGGACAGTGGTACTTCAAATCACTCTACAGCTGTCGTTTTCTGAGGGTCTGGTCGCACACCCTTCACATCAACGAGATGGCCGAGCACCAACGCTTGACACTCGCCAAAGCGGCGCTTCTTATACTTGAGGACCAATCCGGCGTTATGCACAGTCTAATATGCTCTCTAAGCGGTCATTACTCTGGTCGAAAGTTTTATCAAAAATGACGACGTCATCAAAATAGCACAGACATATGTCCAATTTCATGCCGCGTAATACCGTGTCCATAAATTTCTCAAACGTCGCTGGCGCATTGCTAAGTCCAAATGGCATTACATTAAATTCAAAAAGCCTATCCGGCGTTGCAAATGCCGTTTTTTTCAATCGGCCTAATGCACCAGGATTTGCCAGTAACCTGATCGCAGATAAACGCAGAAACAAATAAAAAGCGCCAGAGAGGAAGTCTACAGCGTCGTCAAAAAGGGTATATATTATTTTTGGAGATGGCGGTAGTCAACGAATGGCGTTTTTCTTTTGGACAAGAATCACTGGAGCAGCCCAGCGACGATTCCTGAATGACTTTCTTCTCAAGCATTTGCTTCATTTGAGCACCGATGGGGACACACGATAACGCTTTTGACGAACCGGTATCGATAGTGTGGTGGGAATCGAGGATGGTCCCCGGTACTGCTTCACAATGTCTATAAGTGAGCAGCTTTGTTGATCATGCCCACAACTGTGCGTTGTGCGCTGGAACGGGTTGTAGGGGCAGTTGCGACCGGCGCCACTACTGGAGGCACATCGGATTCCCATGTTTTAAGCCACTTGGTAAAACGATGGGCTGAGATGATACAGTAGCTATCCACAACCACACACTGCCGTTAACCACAGATAAGAGACAGTGTGGCACTATAACGTTGCATTTTAAATACGTCCAATGCACTGGTTCTACAAGCGCTTGGGACATTTCAGCTTTTACAATAGTAGCAAACATCGGAACACACATTGCAGCCCGCGATGGCACGGTTATATCTTCAGATACGCAAAACACATTTCTGGCGTCACACGCACTTTCTATCAGGCTGGACACATTGACACGCTCAAAATAAACTTGGCCATTTTGCGTAGTGGACCGTTGCTCTGCAAAGCTTCAAAAAATCTCTTCTTAATATAACGTCACAAGTATAGATAGGGATAACGACAAATTCCGCTTGATCAACTGATCGACACAATTCAGCTCCAAAATCCAAGAGGGCGCGACGGCTCGCCACTCATACCATAAAACGTTGAGGTTTCATCACACATGAACGTCACTTTACGTCCCCGCAGACATTTAAATTCTATACTAATCACAGAAACAGTTGCACCAGCATCAACGAGAGGTAATTTAAATACGCCATTAACGACCACACTTGTTCTTGAGCATTGAGACGGGAGGATGATTATGAGAACAGATCCAAGTTCGAGCGGCCTCACCTCTATCCGGCGCGCTGGTTAGTTTTCCGGTGTCGAGGACTGGCGATGAGGTGACGGAGACCGCCGCGTGCGAAGCACGGAAGGAGGAATGACAGATTCGAAGCCGGGGACGAATTACGAAGGAGTCGAGTGCGTAGTCATGGTAGATGCCCCCTGGTATGCCGGTGGAACTGGGAACATTGGTGGCCTGTATCTGTATGGTCGACGGCGTTGGCAGAATCTTGCGATATGGCCTGGATTCCCGCTGCGGAAGCAAATAAGAGGCGGACGATCAACAGTCCACGCCTAACGTTCTTCGTCGGAGCGATCAAATTTCCGTGTCTGATAGAATTCATCGGCGCCGCGACCCATTGAAAAGGCCTCCTCCTCCCTGGTATACGCTCATGTGCACACGGTAAGTATAATATTGTTACGAGGTTTATTTACACAGATGTTAGGATGCGCTGGAGATTAGCAGACCCAGCTTCCTCTTCTGCTTATCTCGCCAAACCTCATATTCCTCCAATACTGGACCGCGGGAAGTGCATGACACTGCCCACCTCGCAGACGATGCCAGCCGGGCCAGTCAAGGTTCGTCACGTTGATAGAAGGGCTTCATGCGGCCCACGTGGACTACTTGAGTTTTCCGAGAACGACGACCTTGGGTGGTCAGGCGAGAGACTACAAAGTTTACTGCGCTCAGGCATTCCAGTACTACGAAAGGGCCACTATAATGGTGCAACAGTTCCTGGGACAAGCCGCACTTGCGCAACGGCGTCCAAAGCCACACCAAGTCACCAGGGGCATAATTGACATCTTGATGACGCTTGTCGTAGTGTTGCTTGTAGCGTTCCTGGGAGGCTAGAGTGCGAAGTCTAGCGAGTCGACGAGCTTTTTCAGTTAAAGAGAGAGTATGCGCTAGTGCAGTTTCAGCAGGGAGTGAGAAAGGCAACAAGTGTCCAGAGTACTTCGTGGAGGTTGTACGTAAAAAGGAAAAAACGGTCTGTAGCCTGTCGTTTCGTGCTTAGCAGTGTTAAATGCGTATGTTATAAACGGAAGGAATTCATCACAGTTTTCGTGGCGGGAGTCGACATGTTTATCGGCATTGTGGCGCTGTATGAGCACAGCACCAACTTCAATGGCGCTGGCGTCAGTGTGAAGTTCTGTTGAAGCTGATGGACAGAAGTGGTGTACTACAGGTCTTGATGTCAAAATAAAGTTTAACCGACGAAAGGCGGAGTCACAATTGGCAGTCCACGTGAAAGGCACATCTTTTTGCAGAAGACAAGTAACGGAATATGCTAGGTCAGCAAACGTCGGAACAAAACGCCGGAAATAGGAGCAGAGCCCCCAAAAACTCCTGAGCTGTTTTAATAATTTTTGGCGGTTTAAAACAAGAGACAGCTTCAATCTTTTTCTGATCAGGCCTGACCCAATCCTTGTCTACGAGATGTTCAAGTACCACTGTCTGGCGTTCTCCAAAACAACATTTCTTGGAATTGAGTACCAGACCAGCTTTCTCAATATACTCCAAAACATCTCTAATCGACTGTTGTGTTTCCGAAAAGTAGTCCCGAATATTATTGCATCGTCAAAATAACACATACAAATGTGCCACTTCAGTCCGCGCAAAACTGCATCCATGAATCTGTCGAACGTGGCTGGAGCGTTACATAATCCAAAGGACATCACATTAAATTCATACAGCCCGTCTAGGGTGATGAATGCCGTCTTTTCTTTATCTTTCGGGTGCATGGGAATGTGCCAATAGCGTAATCGCATGTCAACTGAGGAAAAATAGGAGGCAGAATGTAAACAATCAATGGCGTCATCAATACGTGGCAGGGGATACACGTCCTTCTTGGTAACAGTATTCAGCCGTCGATTATCAACACAAAAGCCAAATGTGTCATCTTTCTTTCTGACGAGTATCACGGGGGTAGCGCACGGACTAGACGATTCCTGAACGATTTTCTTATGCAGCAAATCACGAACTTGTTCTTTGATTGCTTGGCGCTCTGATGGGGATACACGATAACGCTTCTGACGGGTTGGATCAGCAGTCCCAGTATTGATTCGGTGCTGATTACGCGAAATGGGAATCTGTGGTGGCGAGTCCCTAGAGAAATCGAAAGCCGCAGTATGTCTTGAAAGAATTTTCACTAAACTGCGACGGTCACTTGTTGGCAGGGATTTTCTAATCATGGCAAGAAATTTTATCTTATCTACTTCTGAGCATACGGTAGGCTGCGAATTGTCTGTGCTGAGCCCTGCCACTGATTTAAAAGCGTCTTCGTCAAAGTTGGCATGTTTTAGACCACGTGGTAATACAACAGGTTTGTTAGAGCGGTTAGTCGTCCACAAAGAAGCATGGGCATTCATGACTGAGATGATGCAGAGGGGAATAAGAATACTTTTCTTTGCGCCGTTGAGGGTGAGTGGTTCAACCACAGAGTCGAACGCATCACTGACACAGCTTGAACAGCTTGTATAAACTCTGTTGACATTGCAGAAATGACTATGTCGTCCAAAACCGAAAGCGTGCTAGGATTGGTCCTTGAATTTTCACACAAAGCAGATTCATTTCTAGTGCTCAAAGAAATGTCTACTTTGCGAAAGATGAGAGTGGCCCCACACTGTTCCAGAAAATCGATTCCAAGAATTACGTCATGCGTTGATCGAGCAAGTACTGCGAATTTCGTTCGGAATGTGTGGCCGGCGATAGCAAGATTTACGCATCAGACTCCTAGTGAGTTAAGCGGTTCACAACCAACACCATACAATGTCGCCGCACTGTCCCAACCAAACATGATTTTACAACCAAGGCAGTTTTCAAAAGCGAGACATAATAGAAATGGTCGCACCTGTGTCTAGCAACGCCATAGAATGGACGCCGTCGACAAAAACTTCAATTCAGTTCTTTAACATCGAAACGGGCAGAGGCATAGGTAAGCTAGAATCATTTGCGACCTCAACTCCATTGGCCGCGCTCACTAGTTTCCCGGAGGTGGCCACCGTTATCGTGGAGAAGGGGAGCGTCGTAGGCGCCGAGATGGTGGTGTCAGGCTATGATCAGAGGCCGGTGATTCGTTTCGGTTCAGCGCCATTCTGCGTTCTTGTCGGCTAGCTGTTGTTCTGTACTCATTCCGACCAGGTGTTCTTCTATGTGAGGGATAATTGTCAGCAGGAAACCTTGAACGGGAGTTCACCCACTGTCGGCGATACTGTTGGTACTGATGGCGATTGCGGCAAAAACGCGAAATGTGGCCGATCATTCCACAGGCGTAACACACTGGCGGCTCACGTTCATTCGAGGAATAAGGCTCATCGTCGCTTGGATTGAACGCTTCATGTTCTGGATGCAGTCTACGAGGAGGACGAGAGTGCTCGGTGTTGTAGGCGTTGATGATGAGAGGCTGGATGTTCGGGCGATGAGCAGCAGAGCATCGGATGTCCGAAGGAGATAGAGGGAGCACAACAGGTAGAAGATTGGCTATTTTCTGCCGAAGGTGCCACTGTAGACGGGTCTGACGTGGCCCACAATGCCTCCGAGGCTCTTCGTGGACGATCTGTCGAATTGTATCTGCCATGCTCGTCGTTTCAGACACATCCACGCTGGAGAGAGGTGTGACATAAACAACCGACCAAACTTCGGGATGATGCGTCATGGAACCTTCAAACGTGCGGCAGTGTCGTGTTACATTAGCGCCTGTATTCAAATCGTCCTTGCAGATGAGAACACTGAGCACGTCTTGCGCTATTCCTTTGAGGTGGCCCACTTTTTCTTCCTTAGTCATCCGAGCATCAACTATTCTGCACAGCTTGAGGACTTCTACGTAAGTTGTGCAGGTCTCTCCCGGTACTTGCGCTCGCTGAGCCAGAGTCTGTTCGGCGCTCTTTTTTCCAGCATCGACATCGCCAAATTCCGCTCTCATTTCTTCCATGAAGCAATCCCAGGTGGTAAGAGATGCTTCATGATTGTCAAACCATGTTAGCGCAGTTTCTTCAAGAAAGAATACAGCATTCGCCAGCTTGCTATTCGAAACCAAGCAGTTGTATTTGCTCATCCGATTGTAGTGGATGAGTCAGTCATCCACGTCTTCCCCGGGCTTGCCATAGATGTGCCGGGGTTCCTGATAAGGCTGTGCGGTGGTCGGTTGAGCTGCTGACATGGGCTGCGTTGAAACATCTGCTTGCGCCATCTCCGTCTGTAGGGGGGGTAGCCAAGCAATTCTGCTTCGGCGGTGTAGGAGAGGTTCCGTGGTGATCTACACCCCGCACCTCCACCAGACTTGTTACGAGGTTTAGGATGCGCTGGAGATTAGCACACCAGAGCGGACAGACCCAGCTTCCTCTTCCTCTTCTGCTTGCCGGCCAAACTTCCTCTTCTTCCAATACTGGACCGCGGGAAGTGCGTGACAATATAACACCAGTTGATAGTTTGCGCTCTTTCTGTCCTCTTCGGTTTCTTCATGTGACTGTGCGCGCCATTTGTCACTAGGCGGAAAAAGCTGTAAACGTGCCTGCGCAGACAAAGTGTAGAGGTCCTTATTTGGTATCCAAAAGAACTGTAAGGTTTTGTTTTATTTATGCCTGCCCACCTTGAATGCGCGACCCGAGTTGGTGGTTCTCCGAACTTTTTGATATATGACCTCGTTAACGAGCCTTGGCGAGCGGGCCTGGGCCGAGGCCGACGCCAATGGGCTCCCATAAGAGGGAGCCCACATAGCAATTGTAAGGGGCGGCCTCATAAGGACCGCTGCCGTACCCTCCCTGTATAGAAAAATAAATATTTGTATCATCATCATCATCATCATCATCAATTACACAACCAATCTAAGGATCAGTGTCCGGCCATGCCAGATGCCAGCTCCCAGCGATTGCTTGCCGGTATTTTCGCGCACAGCGCAGATGGCGGCATGGACGCCAACGCCGGATTTTCTGCGTAATGTGCCTTTAACGCGATCCCTTTAAAAGACTGCAGGAAGGTGAAAGGAAGGCCTAAGAAAGGCTGTGACATAAGGAACGTTTTGTCAGCTCCAGCGAGGGAGTGGTTGACAAGATTCATCTTACATGTGCGGCCGCTGCCTCACTGCGCGGTTAACAAACATAGGACGTCATTTAATGCATTTTAGACGACAGGAACCCTGGCAGCCTACTGCTCCCGGTCGGAAAAAGATGGCACAGAAGATGATTCAACTATGAAGCTTTGCGAGGCCAGATTTACGGACACAACTACTAAGATCCAAGAATACTCGCAGCCTTCATAATGATTTCGGGTCAGGATGGAAGCTTGGGCGAATTGGTGACGGTTTTCTTGCCACATAGCGCTAAACAGACAGGGACACAGCGAGACATACGGCACGGGTGTCTCGCTGTGTCTGTCTGTCTGTCTCTTCCCGTAACCTATCATTGAAGCATCTGCCTGTCTGTCCTATGTATTTCCGGCCGCATTTTAACGGGATAGCATAGATTACATTCTTTTTCCATGTGAGATATCGGTCTTTATGCTTCCTTTTTACAACTTGTGGCTTTATTAGGACGAGGGCTCAAGCGATTACATGGATTTGATAACTTGTCTGGAGCGGAGAACACCAACTGTACTTTCGCACGGCTCATTATCCTCTTAAGCTTATGGAAAAGTCTGTGGTAATAATGAATAACTGTCAATGTTTGTTCGTCTCTCTTTTTGCTCCCTGGTGTCGGCTCACTAGGTTCGACTTTTCCGAACTCAGAGAAGGTATGCATCAGCAACCAAAAGATATGGCGGGTAACCTGCTATCTTTAGCCTGTTGCACTGATTAAGAAACCTAGATGCCTTACAATGTACACAGGATTTTTTTTAGTGCATTGGAGAAGCATAGGTTTATAGCCCGTTTCAATATCTTAGAATGAGCCGAATGGAACGAGAGGACCGGTTTTTTGCACCGTGGTTCATAGTACCAGCAGGTGTGACGTGCCTGGAGGTGTATCTGTATGTCAAGAAATTGAATAGTTAGATCTGCTGGCATCTCATGAGTTAGGATTGAAGGAGATAAGGTCGCGCCAAAGCATTTTAAGATTTGTTGTGCAGTCACATGAAAGTTCTGTTTATTTATTTATTGCATACTGCCAGCCCTTAATTTCAGGCTTTAGGCAGGAGTGGGGGGTACAGAAGAATACAATTCACGAGAATACATAGTACATTTAGTCTTGCGAATGACGACAACGAAAAAAAAAGGCATATCACTCGCACAGAGCAAAAAGAACGAAAAAAGTGAAGTGTAAACACCATGATATGACAATGTGAAACACCGCTATCATGGAATGCACTCAGAAAAGAAGACAACGTCGAACACTCAACCACATTTGCAGGTAGGTCGTTCCACGTACGGATAGTTTCAGGAAAAAATGTGGCTTTGAACACATTTGTTCTGCACGAAAAATCGCTCACTTTCTTAGAATGAAAAGAACGAGTTTGTCGTTGGGTAACTGAATGAAAGTGTGCATTTCTATCTATGCCAAGCTGGTTGTGGTAGATCAAATAAAACATTTTTAACCTTTCTTGGTATCGTCTTGCCTGCAGGGTTTCTAAATTAGCTGTTTGCAAAAGTGCTGTTGGGGACGTTTTCCAACTATAACAATTGTATATGAACCTGACACATTTACACTGGACATTTTCAAGTTTGGTGACACTGATCTTCGTGTGCGAATCCCAAACAACTGCCGCATATACTAAAACCGGTCTAATGAAAGATTTGTAGGCAAGAAGTCTGATTTCTGTTGAGTTACATTGGTCAATATCAAATAGTCGTCTACATACCAAAGCATTTTAACCACAGAGAAGCTTTCTAGAATTTGAGCTAACTGTCTATCCACTCAAGCCAGAAAGATGTCGCTTAAAATTGGTGCAATGCAAGAGCCTATCGGAACTCCGGTTTTTTGAAGGTGTATGGTTCCATCCAAGGAGAGAAACGTCGAGGACGGGTACATTGTAAGCAGTTCAAGGAACCCTTCCGCCAAAACTCCTGAGGCGTTTTGGAAGCCTATGGAGCCATAACGGTATATGCACTGTTTTATGTACAAAAGTAATTTGTCTTTTGTACATAAATATAAATGTAATAATATAAATGTTTGAAGTCAATAGAAAAGGCAAGTAAGGCAAGCCAGCCGCCGACTCCAAGGCCTACAACACGAACACGGTCTGCTGCCTGATCCCGTTCGACTGCGGAAAGTATCAACTTTGAAATGGCCCAGTCAACAGCACCAGTCGTCTTCGTGCAGCCCAGGGAGCACCCCATCTTCCAAGCGAAGATGCGGAAGACTATATGGACCTTTTCGTCCGTGTGGCAGAATTCAACGGCAGGAACGACGCCGCAAAACTCAGGCAAGTCTACGTTGTTCTTCAAGGACATGCCCGAGTTTGGTTCGAAAATCATGAGGCAGCTATGAAGGATTGGTAGATTTTCAAGGAAGCGCTTTTGATTGCGTTTTCAAGCGTCGTTAGAAAGGAAAGAGCCCAGGCCCTCCTTCAGTCAAGACTTCAACTCCCTAACGAGCCTGTCCTGGTGTACGTTGAGCAGATGAAGCGCCTCTTTCGCCGCGCCGACCCTAACATGACCGAAGGTGAGAGAGTCAAATTTTTAATGCGAGGCGTAAAGAATCGCTTCTTGCAAGTCTTGTCCGAAATCCGCCCAAAACCATGGCGGAATTTGAAACGAAAGCATCTACCATCGAGAAGACGTTGGACACCCGGATGCGCCACTACAAGCAACCACTTTAACCGCACTACTCAAGCCACTACCCCAGCGCATTTGCAAGCGGAGGAAATCTTCGGGACCTCATCCGGGAGATCGTGCGAGAGGAGCTCCGCCGATTGCTGCCATCATCACAACAACCCCAGGTGGCGACGCTCACGGACGTCGTACGTCAAGAATTCCAGCAGGCACTGGGCGTTCTTCAAGCGATTACTCCGACGGCTCCAGCGCATGAATAAGCAGCGGTGAACTATGCTGCTACATTACGTCGACCTGGGCCCCGATGCGACCTCCCAAGCCCTCGTCGCTACCATCCTGCCCCCCGAAAGCCGTTCCTTGGCCCCTGCCCGCCAAGTCTACCAATGATCTCCAAGTCCCAGGAAATGCGACGCCTGGAGGACATTTAACCGACCGCTCTGCTTCCATTCTGGCGAGGCAGGACACATCCTCCGTCACTGCCCGTACAGGCGGATCGGCCTCCGTGGTTTCGCTATTGACGCCCCACGACCCAGTCCTGGCGAGCGACCACAGGAAATCAATGACTTCCTGCGCAGCTGAGAGCGCTCGTCGCCAAGGTGTCTGTCATGCTCCCCATCGCCGTACAGTGCCCGATTTGCGTCGCCGGGCCGCGGCTACTTTCAAGGACGGTCTCCTAGCCCCCTATAGAAGAACGGCTGATTGGGCGAGTTGGGGAACCATGATGGACAGTACTATAAGTGCGCAACAAAAACGAGACAAAGAGAAGTGGACAACGACGGCGCCGTCGTTGTCCACTTCTCCTCTTTGTCTGTCCTAGTGCCCGTTGGGGAAACTAAATGCAGCAACCTTTGGAGGTGAGGTTGCACAACGGCGAAACGACGAGGATCCTCCGCCGCTGACGATCACTAACGACGACGCAGCTATTTCATTGCCGCTCCAAACGACGACATCGACGACAACGCGGCAAGTGTGCAAGCCGACACCACCGCCCAGCGAAATAATAACGGTATGTCCTGGCCGTGACCTTAAGAAACGACGGAGCCGAGATCGGACACCAAGGCCCACGTGCAATGCCAGGACGCGAATAAGCGACCTTGAAGTTGATGTCGGCGGTCGCTGAGTCACTGCCCTAGTAGACACCGGAGTTGACTATTCAGTTATCAGTGGACTGTTAGCCTCTCAGCTCTGGAAAATTACCCCCGCTTGGGATGGCCCGCTGATTAGCACCGCAGGTGGCAACCAGATTACTCCATCGCGACGATTCACTGCAAGAATAACCGTAAATGGGCGCACTTACGCCACCAGCTTTGTGGTCTTGCAGCAGTGCTCCCGATACGTGATTTTAGGCATGGACTTCCAAAATGCACATAGGGCTATCTTCGACCTCCCATCCAAGATCATCAAGCTCTGTGCAGACAAAGCCATAACTGCAACGACGACTTCGACGCAACACGTCGCTCTAACCGTCCTCGACGAAGAATTGACCGTGCCGCCCCGATCAAGCCTCGCAGTCAGCGTAGGTAGCGCAGACATCGAAACCGCTGAAGGCATTGTCGAAGGAAATATCCAATTGCTCTTGGAACGAGGTGTCAGCATCGCAAGAGGCATCGCGAAATTCGGGAGAGGACAAGCTCGGGTGCTGGTAACAAACTTCACCGAAGAATACCGGCATATCAATAAAGGCCCGACGATTGCTTTTTCCGACAAATTAGCGGTCTTCAAAGACGTATTCGCCCTCCACGACCAACCACTGGAAGACGCACCGGACCAATTCTGACAGCCCACATTTAACATCAACCCGGCATTGACCCACAGCAGGAAAAACCGGGTTAAGTGGAGAAATATGGGAGAGGCCTTCGCCCTGCAGTGGGTATAATCAGGCTGATGATGATGATGATGATGATGAGGAGGAAAAACAGATTCGCGTCTTCTTCGAAGATACACGGAGTGCTTCTCGTCATCATCGAAGGAACGACAAACACCATTGGCCAAGCACCGCATTATGACGGACGAACACGCCCGACCTCTGCGCCAAAGCCCCTATCGTGTATCGCCGCGAGAACGCCAGGCCATACGCGATCAAGTTGAGAAACGCAGCGTGATGACGTAATCCAGCCATCGAAGAGCCCCTGGGCGGCACCAGTCACTTTGGTGAAGCAGAAACACGGCACACTTCGCTTCTGCGTTGATTACCGCCGCTTGAATAGCATAACTAAGAAGGATGTCTACCCGCTTCCCCGCATCGACGACACTCTCGACCGCCTCTGCAATGGAAGGTACTTCTCATGGATGGACCTGATGAGCGGATATTGGCAAATTGAGGTCGACGAAAGAGATCGCGAGAAGACCGCATTCATCACACCGGACGGCCTTTTTGAGTTCAAGGTGATGCCATTTGGCCTCTGCTCCGCACCAGCCACGTTTCAACGAGTAATGGATACAGTCCTGACAGGCTTGAAGCGGCAAATTTGCTTAGTATATTTGGACGATATTGTTGTCTTCTCGTGAAACTTTGAAGACCACCTAAAATGACTGCAGACAGTGCTGGAAGCCATGAAGTCATCGGGACTAACGCTCAAAGCAGAGAAGTGCCACTTCGCCTACGAAGAACTGCGCTTCCTAGGTCACACCCTTAGTAAGGATGGTGTTCGCCCAGACCCGGAGAAAACAGCTGCAATCGCACAATCCGCCTTTTGCGCGAGTTTTCTGCGCATGCGCTAAGTCGTAGCGGCGACCGATGGAAACACATTGGACGGCGTCGACGGCATTTCTCGGCGCCGCCAGTGCACGGGGGCTGGCGGCACCGGGCGGCCGTCACAGGCTTGGCAAAGCGATGCCAACCTGCCGCGTACAGTTGCCACTCTAAGCGTGCCAAGATGCAAGACGCGGTTTTTCAGGTTTCCTTCGCCGAGCCGCCACCAACAACGACGTGAAGCTTCAACTAAGGCCACCAAGCGTCAAGATGTGAATGGCCGTCCTTGGCGACCGACTGCGTACTCTCGCCTGAGCGAAAAACACTTTGTTACAGGTATGTGTGCATCTAAAAGAAATGTGCATGATGAAACGTATCTACCGGAGTTTGCACCAAGCCTGTAACCCACCAGTGATAGCCGCAATCAGCATTTGTTCGGCGCGTCTGATGGCGATCTATTTTGTCGTTTGTTTTCTTTATGTGCGAAGGGGCCGGGTAGCGCAGATATCACAGGTGGCTGTGTGCGCTATACCGTAATATTTAGCATGTTTTATCGCGACTGCCGCCTGACTAAAAAGAAAAAAAAATGGGCAGATACTACATGCCTGTAGTATCTGTGCTTTTGCCGCTCGGAGCATATGACGCACTTGACACTCTTGCACGACGCACAGTACTTTTTTTTTAATTAAAGGCTCGCCTTCGTGCACGCCAAAGCATTCGGATTTTGTTCCTTCGGTGTACGCAATCAGATGCACTTCGTTAGGGAGCTGGATAATCGTCGTCTTCGTCCAACCGTTTGCAACGGCAAGGAAACCACCCGGCACAATAAGTGAACTTGAACAAAACGCTGCGGGCTAGTTGGTTCATCGCAAGGGGGAAACAGCGCAAGCTAAACCCGTCCTCCCTTTTTGTCCGTGTTTAGCTTGCGCTGTTTCCCCCTTACAATAAGTGAGTCTCCTGGAGGGTTTATGCTTGTTCACTTGCAGAGCGGATCGCTCTGGACGTAGAACAGGGTTGGTTCCTGACCGAGATGCGCATCCGATATGTAGGAGATGCACATGTGTCACCAAGTTGTTGATTCCGCAGAAATCGCGGCGGAGGCAGAAAGGAATGTTGTGGATCCTTTCACAACAGAATGACCATTCTCTGCGCACCGAGATTTCACCACTGCAACCCCATCTGTTTTGACTCCTGAGGGCAGAAACCGGCTGCAGCGCTGATTCATCCGTTGCTAGAAAAATGCAGCGCGTTTCCTGCAGGTGTACATTCCGGCCGGGACAATGCCCTTTTCAGGGGATGTGTATATGTGCCTCTGCCGAGCTTCGTAGATGAAATCCTATAGCTGCACGCTTGTAGATGACGCGAGGAGGAAGGGATCCCCATTGCACCATGCCGGCGCCGCGGTGACCGCCCTGTGGTCGGTAACCCAAGACACCCCGCGCATATGCGCCGCTCGAAGTCACAGGAGACGATTCCACCTAGCTCTGCAGCATCACCAAACCCCTGGCTGCTTTGCCCTTTGAGATCCTCCCCCCCCCCTCTCTTTTTCTCTGCCTCCGCGCTCTCCTTTCTGCCGAATACCTACACGCTGAGAGCGTCTCATTCTGTGACGTCGAACATGGCCCGCGCTACACGCTCTTACAATACGAAGATAGTATATGCGTACGTGCGTTATGAGTGGATTGTAGAAACGCTCTACATTCCCCCATACTGCGTGAACATGATGTGCTACAATCACTGTCACTACTTTCCGCCAGAGGCCAAAAAAGGGGGAAGCTTTCGCTTTCTACCTGCGTTGGCTTGGCCATTTCGTATGGTGCGCTTTCGCGTCGTCTGCTACACTCCCGTCCAATGTGTTTCTCGCCCGCTCCCGCATGATGGCGCCACATCCTCGCGCAAAAGGCGGATTCCCACCGCCTGTCGACAAGATAGTTGTGCTGCGACGATTCCTTGGGTTGTGCGCTTATTATCGACGATTTGTCAGAAACTTTTCGCGCATCGCCGAACCATTGACGCAGCTTATAAAGGCTGACGTACCTTTTAAATGGGAAGCGCCGCAAGGAGAAGCCTTTGAAGAGCTTAAGCGCTGCCTGCAGTGCCCTCCTTTACTTGGCTACTCTGATGAAAACGCCGAGACCGAAACTCACACCGACGCGAGCAGTGTGGGCCTAGGAGCCGTTCTCGTCCAGAAGAGTGCCGGACAGGAGAACGTAATCGCCAACGCTAGCAGGTCCCTCACGAAAGCCGAAGTCAATTATTCGACGACCGAGGAGTGCCTCGCGGTCATCTGGGCCACTTCTAGGTTTCGTCCATACCTATACGCCCGGCCATTCAAGGTGGTAAGCGACCATCACGCGCTCTTCTGGCTGGCTAATTTGAAAGATCCCTCCGGCCGCCTTGCCAGATGGAGCCGCCTGTCAACCAATCTTAAAAATGTGGCAAATTGATATGGCATAGAGGTTGTTTTTTCTGCACCTAAAAAACTTAAAAGTGTTTGTGCTATTTTGGAAAGAAAAGCTGAGCATCACAACGAACATGAACCAACATGGGGGGTTAAGCATGAAACTAAGTATATGTGCCGTGTGCTGAAGGTGTAGTGTATAAAATCCCACTATCATGTGGACAAGTGTACATTTTGCAGACGGGGCGGTGCATTAATACACGTTTGGAAGAGCATGCAAATAACTTAGACGCTAACAAATCTACTGATCTCGTTGACAACGTCCGTGACTGCGAATCTTCTTATCCTTCACTGCACTGTTCTGATATCCTTTATAAATACCCGGCCCGCTTAACACGCAAAATAATGGAGGCCTACCACATGAGGAAAAAACTTAGGTTGTGTGTTAGTAAGCCATCAATTTCTCTACATGAAAATGAGATTGCGTGCCTGCATCCCACGTAGCATCACGTGTTTATTCTTTTTTCCATATATTGTGTTCCCTCTTTAGTAAACTTTCAGTTGTGAGTCAGCGCTCGTCTTGTGTTCCTTTGCTGTCGTGTCGCGCTGTTTTTCCATCCAATAAAAAGGGTGCCAGAGTAAAGGGCTACGGAATAATTTCGACCACCCAGGGATATTTACTTTAACATTTACAGGAACTGAAACATTTACTAGAACTCGAATAGCACTCGAACATCGAGCAATAGATCGCCTAGCAACAGGAAGTAGCGTGGCCTAGGTAAATTATACATTATTTATAGCAGACATGGCTGTAATTGAATTACACTAATAAAATAACTAATTTACCGTTTTTGGTAATTTGTAAAGTAATGTATTACTTTTTCGGTTTTGTAGTTTAGTAATGTAATGAATTATATTTTGTAGTAATTCGCAGCAAAAGTAGTTAATTCCTTTCGAAATTACTTTTACTAAAGTGCGCCACTAATCCTTCAACAGACAATAATGTAGAGTGGCGCGAAAGCAGGAACGACGTGCGGCTAGCCGAAGCCAGCGTAATAGATCGGCAAAAGGTGACAAAATTGAGCAGAACAGTGCGTCTGTCGTGTGTAGCAGGGTGGCAACCATTCTGAAAGAAGCAGGATACAAGGCGCAATGCCGGAGGATGGTGCAAGAGGGAGCGCGCTGCAGTGGCACTCCATGTTGCGTCGGCTAGGGCACTCGTCACTACGGGGCGAGGGAGGATTGGGGTTGGCGGAAGGGTCCATGGCGTGAGCCGCCGTGGCTTGAGCATTACTGAGCAGGGAGCAAAAGGGGCCGACGTCGATTCCTGGGACTGCGAAAGCAATAAATAACCTAGTTTCTTCGGGCCCTTCAAATGTCAGACACAGCATCGGGCCAGCAGGGCGCTGGGTCCACCGGTTATTTCACGATTGTTCGACCATGCTTCTGCTTTTGTTGTTGTTGTTTTTGCTGTTGTCTTGTTTCTGTAATCGCAAGTGGTGTAGGGAAGAGGGAAGGAATAGCTACGTGGGAAAGAATTTGGCGGGAAGACGAAACAATGTGTGCGCTTCGCGTCGGAGAACAAGTTTTGCTTATTAGCTTTACTTAGCTTTTGCATGGATGGAAGGTAGAAAGTAATTTAAAGGTTATAGAATGACTCAGTAGAAGTAATTGTAATGTAATTTGATTAATTTTTAAGAGCAGTAATGAGTATATAATTTATATACTTTCCTGCAATTTTCTACAAAGTAATTAGTAACGTAATTTAATTTCTTTTCAAAAGCAATTTTGCCACGTATGGTTTAAGGCAATAAAGGCGCAGCACCTGTTACTCGTCTCCTTGGACACCTGACCCGGCCAGGGAAGGAAGCAACATCTTAAAGCAGCGCGAAACACAAGATGGAGAAGGACAGGAGACGCTACGAGCGCTAACAATTGAATTTTTTTCATAAAGGCTGTTATCAAGCAACCAAATACAAACGAAACCAGATTAATGATAAAATCGCGAAGCCCTTTTAAAAACCGTACACCGGCAGAGATGGAGAATTAAACATGTCAACTCAACAAAGAAAACCAGCCACCCCCTAAGTGACAAGCAGTCGCCATCACCTTGTCGCCTAATATTCACCGGGAGCGCTAATACATTTATCTACGAGATCGATGGAATGCGTAGCTACGCACGTGTCTGACTCTTTCCTTATCAGAAAAGCCTCGACTAGCTCCCTGCATCTCCGATCCAAAGGGGGGAAACAATCTTTGCACTTCCGGCAATGCGCGGCAAGGTTGGATGAAATGGCCCCTATAAGGCGGTAAGGCCGCGGCGCTCTAACCTTTCGGCGCTCACGCCAGAAGAAGTGACGCAGATGGAAAGATCAAGCGGCTTC